>NC_056000.1:61250280-63758890 GCF_018446385.1 Zingiber officinale | reverse complement strand
AGCCAGCTCTAATATCATCAGCCTTAATACACTTTTGCAAATGCAACATGGTGTTAGGAAGTTGTTGCTCGATCAAATACCTGTTAGGAAATTCTTTTACAGATAAAAAAGATTCATAAACCAACTTATACAGCTACAGATGACATACCTGGCAATCATATGTAAGCAAAGAACAAAAAAAAATATGACACCCCAGTTTAATCCCATGCAGTGAATTATTGACTAGTAAAGAGACTTTATAAACTCAGATCAGTGAGTCATTATCAACTTGGTTTAAGCATTTTGCTATGCACAATTGAAGACACCAAAAATAAATGCAAATGAACAAGAATAAGCAAAAAAAAAAAATGCTAATATGATATTGTTCTCTTGCCACAACCTACAATTATCATAAATTGACCAACTGGTAGACCCAACCATGTGAAGGTCAAACTTGCAAGCATTGATAAAACTATTGCAGCAAAATAATAGGCATCTTATATGAGGTTCAAACAGATATAACAAACCAGAGTGCAGTAACTAGGGCGTACAATCAGCTGTAGGGTTTTCTAAACTTTGAGGAGGGAAATGGGAAATCATATATCTGAGAAAGCACATACTTTTTTGCCTCATCCAAGCTTCGATCAAATCTTGCTTGCTTGCACTTCAGATGCAAGGAGGAAAGAAGGCCATTGAGAAATGGAATAGCCTGTTTCAACT
This sequence comes from Zingiber officinale, assembly GCF_018446385.1. Lineage (NCBI taxonomy): Eukaryota > Viridiplantae > Streptophyta > Magnoliopsida > Zingiberales > Zingiberaceae > Zingiber > Zingiber officinale. The sequence continues at coordinate 63,758,191 of NC_056000.1, read as the reverse complement.
TGATCCTGTAAAATAGTTCATTAAAGAAGACCATAATGGCACATGATACATGGTATTAAATTTCATAATAACATATCCATAATTGCACATTATTTGCTATTAGAAGCAAAAGTTTGCATGTCATGATCCTCCCATTTTCCTAATAGCTGAAATTTTCAGTCTCCAAACCAAAGTTTTTTAAGAAAGTTGAGAAAAAGGGCATGATGAGAAATTGTGAAATTAAACATCTCTTAGATAAGAACTGAACCTTGCAAAATCATGAGTCCCAAAAAACTGTACAAGAATAGATTGATTTGTCTGAGAGGGCTTCAAATCACTCCCAGGACCAAAATTTGATTCACTGACTACAACTGCTGGCACATAGCATGTCCTGTTAATGAGAATGTAAATAATTAAGAGGATTCTACAAAGCATGTGTTCAAGCACATGCAACTACTGGCATATTCATCTAGCAATCAAATGTGAAGCATTGTATTAGAAATTAATTAAATAAAAAAAATAGGTGGCCTCTTAACTCATAATGAAAAGAGCATATATGTATTCTTGTGCTCTTGTTTATGAGCAAACTTATTCAATTCAAGCTTCCAACAAATCATCTAGCAGTAGAAACCTTAAAATGTGAAGCACATGCAACTAAGATAGATATGAAGTCATCACAAATGCTTATGCAAAGTAATAATAGTTTGGCTTCCTCCACCTGAAACTATATCAAAAATTCAAAACATTGGCCTATGGAATCATTTTAGAAGTTCCTCTTACAAAACAAAAATGAAATATTCAATATCGTGCCTTCAGGGAAACTGGTCCGATTTTAGTACATGAAGTATTCCAATTTAGGACAGTAGCCCCAAACTGTGGATTCAATGAAGAAAATGTTGTAAGACTTGACACCAGATGGCAATAGGTTAGGAACAAGAGAAAGCACAAAAAGATGCTACATTATATATTAAGTTTTATATAATTTTCATGGTTGAGGCTACTAGCTACAAAGCATGTTAAGTAACAAAGTAGCAAATAATATATTTACATTACTATCACATTAGATTTTCAAATACTATTGAGAACATTCATCGAATTTACACCAATCATGGAACAATAACTTTTAAACAATGATGAAGATGAAGAAAATCTTTTCAACTTACAATCAACTTGCTGCATAAAAGTACACCAACTTCAAAATCAGTGAAAAACTGGTTGTATTAGATAACTACACCATAAATTTACACTTGCCTGAAAGTTTTGCCCATACAAGTTCACCAGGTTCAAGACCTTGACAATCATGAAAGTTAAGTGCCAAAGCCAGCAATTCATTGTAAATGATTCCTTTCTTCTCTATGTTAGGAAGACCACATTTCAAACTCAAATTCTCCATTTCTTCACAAGACAAATGAAACTTTATCTTTTCATTCAAGAGAATCAAATGCTCGACATCATCATCCATATATTTAACCTGCACTAAGTGGAGTTTGTTTAATTAAGTTAAAAGAGAAGGTATAATGTGCATGGACAAATGATCTATGAATACATTGGGAAATGCATATAAAGCATGAAGGGATCACTTTCAGCAATTTATCATGATCAGATTAAGAAGACAAATATATCATAACTGCAAGCAGATAAGCCCCCAAACTTCCAACAGGTATTGAAACACATCACAGGTTACTTATTTCACATGGAAAATGCCACAGAAAGAATTAAACACGAGATATGATGTACAACATGCAAAGATGAAGGTTCCAGACTGACTGTTTTGGGATAAGTTAGGAGGAGAATGGAAATTTCTACAGATAAAATTCAATACGTACTCTATGTTGCTTGCTGTCTGAATTGTACTCTGTAATGGAACCCTTATACCAATCATCGTCTATAGGCCAGAAAACCTGAAAAGGCCCAGTTAAAAGCTGAGATCCACAGAAAATCATTTGGTCGGCTACTCGGAGTCATGGGAATCACTTGCCTTGCATTCCAAACCAATCAATACGTGCGGGTCTACACCTTCAAGTTCCAACCTTCACAAGCAGCGGAATATCCCAAATACTTAGTGGCAATCAAAATCCAAACACCAATTCAAGTATTATAAAACACAATTCAGTATAAAACACAAATCAATAACTCACTCGATCCATTTTTTCACTTTGCTCAAGGCAGAAGAATCCTTCTGAGGACCACGAACGATCTTTCTTGCCACCGATAAATTGACTCGTTTATGGTCTTCATTTGATCGCAATCGCAACCCAGAGTTCTCGCTCATAGAACTGGAGCCCGAACCCAACCTAAGCAATTCGTACTTCATACTCGTCCTGGTCTTAACAATCTTCACCTCCCCCAGAGAATCAGCCACACTGTCAGGACTCCCCTTATCAACTCCCTCGCACAACTGCTCCGAGGCCGATTCCACCCGGGGCCTCTTCGCCCTCCTCTGGTAGACCAGCAACGGCTTCGCCGCGTCGCCATTGCACATTCCCACGGCTCTGGCATCCAAGGGTTTATCATTCCAGCCCGCCTCCTCGTCCCCCTCCTCTGCATCACCGATCTTTCGGGCCTTCACCTTCTTGGACACAAGTGTGGAGGCTCCGCTAGGACTGACGCATGCGGCGGAGTACACGCGGCCAAGCGGCAGATATCGCAGCGGGCGCTCGTCCTCCTCCTCCTCGTTGACGAACTCCTCCATGGCGAGCGCCATCCGCGACGGGCGCGAGGTAGAGCCGTAAGACGCCTAGGGTTTCCCCAGGAGCGAGCAACAGAGAGAGAGAGAGAGAGAGAGAGAGAGGCAGGTTGCTAATTTCGCCTTCGGGCGTCCCAAATTCTCCCAGTTCCCGCCGCGACTGTAATTGGGGGCATAAAGTCGTTTGAGTCCCGGCCTCCCGGGGTATTTATACACCGTCCCAAATTCTTTGCGCTGAAGGTTCGCAACCAATTCTTCAGCAAAACAAGAAATATCTATTAAAAAAAATAAATTAATTGTTCATAAATTTTATTTATTTCTTCAATTCTATCAGTAGATATTGATGGTTTTAAAAGGTTTAAAAAAAAACTCAATTATGGATACCGACAAATGCAGTTGCTCATTTGAATTAGGTGTTGGAATTCGTCTTTTTACAAGTGTGGAACAGAAAATATTGTCTGTGTCAGATGACAAGGGCGAAACGTATTGTTTAGCTTATCGGTTGGAGTTAAAATCACGAAAAGGGCATCCCTTTTGCCCAGTTAAAGACAACATTGCAGACTGATTCATGGAATAGTCGAGAGCTTTGTGCTTTGAACTTTGTCGATCGATCTTTGCACAAGAAGTGAAACATGAGTCTATACCTATTATTCATTGGGGGCACTTCCATTTTGAGTTTCTACGATGGCGCTTAGCAACTCCAGCACTTCATCAGTATCTTCGATGTAGTACTTGGCACTGCTTGGCTTTTGGCCTACTGTGCAGGCAAAGACCTCAGGGGGTGCGGCAAGCGATGGCCTTGCCACTGCATCATTAAGGCTCCGGAACATGTTTTTGTCGGACCGATCATCACCAATGCAGATAATAAGGTCTAGAAGTTTTCCATTTGCAGACAGTTGCTTCAGAATTTTTTCCACAGCCATCCCTTTGGCAACTCCCTGCAATGCGAGTCACGAGAAGGTTACGACTTACGATAGCATCCAGTTATGATCTAAACACTTTCACTTAACATAAAATTGAATTACTTGTTATGTTGTAAACACGATTTGTTTTGATAATGACGATGATGATGAGTACTTGTTATATGCTACACAATTAGGCTGCCAACTATAAAAGCTTAAGCGAAAGAGAACATATTGTCATATCTGGTCGGGTAAACATATTTATCGAGTGGATTCAAGAAAAGGAACATGTAAAACTTTGCAATTGTAAGACATACCTGAGGCTTAACCTCAACAATGTTTTGGCCCCTATGAACTAATACAGGAGCATCGATAAGGAGACTTTGCAGATGGTTGGAAAGCTCTTTAGCTTGACAGGAGCCAAACTCGACGTCAGCATACTGATGATTCCACACCAGTGCACTCTCCTTTGATTCAATATAGGCACCATCTGTGGCCTCAGTGTATGATTTCATCACAAGCTCTACGGTATTTTTCCACTTGAAGTTAATACCAAAAGGCGGAGAAGATTCCCAACTAGAATCTCTAGTCCATCTATGATTTGAAAGAAGAAACAATCAGAAAATTGTAGAATGACCAAAAAGTGCTTCAGATATTACATATCGACGAACCTGATGAAGTAACCATGCTCAGAAACAATTCCTAGATTTGTACAAGAACAAAACCACTCATCAAGAGTAGTCCTTCCTCTTCCACTGATGATGAATACTGTATTTCCAGGATTGGCACAGAGATCATTAAGAATGGAAACCAGTGCTGTGGATGGGACCTTACTTGCTGAAGAGACAGGAATTATGGTTCCATCATAATCCAAGAATATTGCTCGGTTGGTGGTTCTTTTGTAGATTGAGACCACTTCACTTATAGATAGTTTTCTGAAATTTGGAGAAAGAGAAACAACTCTGAAACTTAGACTGATACCAAGGCGATAGTATATTTGATTGGCATTGACTTTGCATGCTCTTTCTAGTTCCTTTGAGAAGCCTCGAGTCCAAAAAGTCACATCATGAGAGCTAATATATCGATAGTGTTTTTGGTGGTGTAGCTGTCTCTCATGTGAAGACATCCAACTTGCACGAGACAAGCCATCTGCAACATCCTGAATGCTCCAAGGATTGACCCTTATAGCTCCACTCAAAGAAGGAGAACAACCGATAAATTCAGAGAGAATCAGTGTGCTTGTGCGTTTGGGCACCTCATGAATGAGACAGTGCCTATCCATCTCCTCTGTCCCTTGCCTACAAACGACATATTCATAAGGTACTAAGTTCATACCATCCCTGAGAGCATTTATGATGCAGCAATCTGCCATCTCATAGTATGCAATCTTCTCGTGAGGGGAGATAGAATAATCTATAAAGACCACAGGCGTGTAGCCTGGACTACCATAGACATCGTTTATGCCCTTGACGAGTGAGATTACCTCCATTTTTGTTTCCATAACATTCTTCCCCATTGTCCTCGGAGGATTAGCAATTTGAATCAGGACTAAGCCTATCGTTCCTCTGCAACAGAACCTCAAAAGCTAAAAGCTTCATACTGATACCTTTGAAGATATCCATATCATCAACACCGAGGAATATTGTCTTCCCCTTAAATCCTTGTTCAATCTCTTGAATCTTGGCAAGGGTTGATGGGCAATTCAGAATTCTTTCAAGTCGACTAATGTGAATGCCAACAGGGGCAATATTAATAGTCACAATTCGGCCAAGATAATCGATTACTATATAACCCTGCTTGAATCTATAATCTAGGCCTAGGAGCCTGTTGCAACAAGAAAGAAAATGGCGCGCATATTCGAAAGTCTGAAAACCAATTAAATCTGCATTCAATAAGCCTTTGAGGAGTTGGTCTCTAACTGGAAGAACTTTATAGATTTCTGAGGATGGAAATGAGCTATGAAGAAAAAACCCGAGCTTGATATGTGTCAGTCGCTTCCTTAGGAGGGTTGGTAGAAGCATGAGATGATAGTCATGGATCCACACGTAGTCTTCATCTGAATTCATTGCCTCCATTACCTTATCTGCAAATATTCTGTTCGCAGAAATGTAGGCTCTGAAAAGGGTTTGGTCAAAGATCTGGCTTTGCCCAGAAGAGATTGGCAACATATAATGCAAAAGTGGCCAAAGGTGTCTCTTACAGAAGCCATTGTAGAAGCTTCTCTGAAGATGAGAACACAGAAAAGTAGCTACGCACCTAAATTCTTCTAAAAGCATTTGCGAAAGTTCTTCTTGTTCTTCTACATTGATATCAACTTTCAGACTACCCACATAAATGATTTCAGTTTTTGAAGGAAATCCGTCTTTCATTTGCAGGAGTAATGAATCTTCATCCCACTCAAAGTGCCATTCTCCACGTGTGTGATTTCGAACAGCATGCAGAGGAAGGAAATTTGCAACTATTATTAGCCTTGCAGGGAGTGGAATTAACAAACCATCTGAATCTTCATTGTCAGATGTAACCCCAAGAGAGCTTGAATCTATGGCATTGAAACTCATAATGGTAGAAAATGAGAATTCAGAAACCTGTCATTGAGGAAGGTATGAACATGTTTGCAAATCCATATTTCATGTATATTGGTACTAAAATGGGATTTGAGTGCAGGGTTTTAACCTTTGCAATTCCTTTGTTAACTCTCTTCTTTGCAGGTTTCTATTTAACATACAAGGTGTATTTCAAGTATAGACTCGAAGAAGCAATTCTCACCTGTGAAATGGAGCAGAATTTCTGTTGAATGAAATCATACATGCTAGAGTAATATCTCTACAAGTAGTTAAAGTTTGTGATAGCATGATCTTTGAGTAAGAACATGGATATATATATCTCATGCACTTGAACAAAAACAGTTTCAATGTATAATGCCAAGTTTTGACACCCTAATTTAGTCCCACAAGGCGAGTTGTGGTTTATCGATGGGAGTATAATCTTACATCCTTAATTATACACATTACCATATCAGTAACCAAATGGTTAAGTATGAAATTTGACTACAGACGTCTTAGGATATGGCATACCAATCTTTAAGTTTGTCTGTGCTTCTTGTCCTTTTTAGCAATAAAATAGATAGAATAATGTGGAAAAAAGCAAATTTTGGATTACTTGAAGTACAGAGAATATGCTGCTAAAGTGAAAAGGAGAAAAACTTTGATGCTAATTCTTCTAGGTTCCCTTTTCAAGTATAACCAAATTGATGTACACGAATTGCAAGCAAGATTTGCGTTACTCAAACTTGATGTGTTGGTGACTTGGTGTCTGATTCAAAGTGTCACAGTTGCAGTCTCAAGTATCTGACAAGTGTACAAAGGATAAGATGAAGAGTCTCAATAGCTGAGAGAGATTATTTCAACATATTTTCCTTATTATTTGAAGACATTTGTTACTGTTATCCAATAGATGCCAATGTATTCTTATAATCAACTTGTAAAACCTTAAATTACCTAAACATTCGTCTACTTAAAAATTACCTTACGTATCATACACATTGTCACATAATGACAAGATAAAAGATTAAATGGATATATCAAATTTTTAGTCATTTCACTGCGTTAACAACAACAAATTGATAACATATTCTAATCACATAAAAGATCAACACTAAACCTTATGTCTTTACTCAGACATGACATATTATTACTAAACATGACTAAATTACTCATCGGTGACAATCTGATAACATGTATCAAGCCTATGTTACTAGACTCGAGTACTTGGATCAAGGAATGGATTTAAGTGTTTTACACTAGTTCCTGAAAATTTATACAAGTAACAAACAAGAGTGCTAGGTGTCTACTACAAGTGTGAATGGCTGAGAGGAGATAAATAAAGAGTCCAACTACTAGAGTAGGAAACTATAATTGTTGATATAATAGGACAGTGGTTCCCTATTCCTTCTCATTAAAACAACACAAACAAAAATAGCTAGTAAAACTTTGACATTTAACATAGAATGCCTACTCATTTACTTGATAATCACAAACCAATAACATGAACAAATCTAGCATTTTTTAACATCAGACCTTATGCATTTACTAGGTAACATAAACTAACACAAATGAATCTACATCACCTTCTTAGCCGCGTAGTTAATGAATAACGACAAAAGTAACAATCCATAAAAGAGTTAAGCAAACATCAATTATTAGGCCATGAGTGAACTAACAATGTTTGTACTGAGCATAAAACGTGATGCATGCCTAGGCATCAACCATGCTCGAATGAAACTACCATGGTTAATACTCCTCGTAACTTATTGAGAAATTATTACCAAAACTACAAGTAATATCTTGGAAATTTCCCAAGTGTTTTATTTAGCATTTAATAAAAGGAGAAGGAATGATGGAGCTAGATAAGAGTATAAGAAACATTGAGTGCCATAGGTGTGTATCAATTCAATCAATTCAATATAAATAGAGATAATAAAAGTATTACAAATTCACCAAACTACTTATTTACTAACTTATTCTCGCTTTGAGCCCATCATGCATTGACGGAAACATTTAAACAAAATAAATAAATTGCCTTCAGCAAGATAAGAAGGGAAAAAGATTGCTTTCCTGACCCCAGAAAAGGGATTGCTCTTAAAACAGCAAACCTCAAAGATATTTGTTGAAGATTTTGCTGTTTCTGAAACTATCACACCCTTTATCATCAGTTTCATGAATTATTATCAAGGTCAATCAAAACAAAGATATAGTGAATCGCCTAGAAGATTTAGTTCCAAATGCAATGAACTAACGATCACATTGAATCCACTAGCAAATCCATCTTCGCTACGGCACAGAAAAAGGGGGAAAAAGACGAAACGCAGGGACACTAACCGAATGCGGGGGTAAGGTCGCAAAGGTGCAACCTTTCTTCGTCCCCATCGCCTCCCTTCTCTATCCTCCTCCCTGGACGCCACCTTCCGCAGTTGCGGAGAGCGAAGCCACCGACTGGAGAAATGGCAAGGGGAGGAGTGGACTGAGGAGGGGCTGGAGGATGACCGCTTGCGAAGCCTGCTTGTCGGAGCTCTTTGAACATTTTTCCACCTCGATCGCCGTGCGTTGGAACTGCGAGCGCCTTTGTGCCCCCATTTTTGACCCTCCGACTTCATCATTTTGTCGTCGTCCGCTGTCCTCTCTCTCCACTCTCGAGCGTTGTCGAATCAACAGGAGCTTTTGGTAAATTAAAATTCTCTTTCAACCCCAACTTTTATTAATTTGAAAATAATGCCTTAGAATTTGCAGTCGCAGACACGAAGATGTAATAAATTATGTTAACTAAATTTAAAAATTATATAAACTTATAAAAGTTATTAATATTTTTTGGATAAAAATTAAATATATTATTTTTATATCATTGAAAATTATGAAAAGAATATTTTATTCTTAAATTTCTTCTATAATTGACCTTAAATTTTTTTATATCTACTATTACTATTTTTTTACAATATTTTAAATAAATTAATTCATTATTACAGTGTCTTCAAATAAAACTTTAGTGTTTTACTAAAATAGACTGTAAAAAATAAAGATGAATTAAATTTGGTACTTATAATATCGAATATTACAATATTTACTGCCGTGTATAAATTTTTAGATGAATAACGAAGAGCGTTGATGATATTTTGGAGAGAGACGAAGGGTTTGTTCGGTGAAAAAGTGTGTTTGAGGGGTGGAAATAGAAAATTAGTACGAGGGAAAAGCGCAGCTGGCCACTCGATTCTGCCGTTGTTGTTGTCTGAACGCGGCGACCCGGCGCGGGTGGAGCCGCAGCACGCGACTCGAACTCGGACATATTTTACGTTTTCATCCTCGAAGTTCTTTTATTCCTTTGCAGAATATTTTCAATTTTCAGTTCACTCCTATCCGTTGAGAAATATTTATTTGCTGCCCTCAATTTTGCAAATCACTTCAATTGACTAGGTATGATTATAATTAGTTGAAATTATAGGGTGGGTGTTGTATAATAGAGTTACTAAAAATATCATTAATATTTGGGCAAAAATTAGTAGGGTGACCTATTTTTTCAATTATGGAAAGTCATCTCAAAAGTGTATGATCCTACTATTTAATCTTAATAGTATATAATTATCCAACTATCCTTTAATATTATTCAGTACTATTTCTATTATCATTTTCCACTTAAATTTAAAATCGATCAGACACATTATCAACTACAAAATTATAACGGTTAGAACGTAAATACTATGTGAGTCGGTTGAATCTACATTATAACAACTATAAAATCATAACTGTTACAATATGAATGATAAAGTAAATAAAGTTGAATCTACATTATAGCAGGTGCAAAACTATAACTGTTATAATGTAAATATTTTTAAACAAAGTAAATATGAATTGTAACAACTATAAAATCATAATTATTAGAACAGATCCAACTAGTTTAAGATTTAGATCAAAGGTTTAGGCGGAAAAAAAATGCAAATAATACTCAAAAGAGTTAAAGAACAATCTAGTCGAGTGAGATGCATTTTAATTAAAATAAAAAAAAAATCAAAGTGAGGTATTTTTTATGATTTGAAAGAAGAAAAAATCTTTCAATTTTGCCATTAATATTTTGTAAAAAAACATGTATTTATTTATCATCAAAATATCATAATTCAAATATTAACTTTTGAGCATAGTTTATAAAATCATGATCATAGATTGTTGGATTATGTGATCCTATAATTTAGAAGTAGAAATTGATTTTGAATTATACAAAATCAATTTTTACAGTGAAATTGTAGTAGGATCGGAACAGAATTAATAAAAGTTTTAAGAGACTATAATTTTTAATTCGGATTAAATCACAAAACCTATAAATATATCAAATTAAAGTTCATTTAGAGATATATAGTTAATAACAAGGTTTACTCTTAATTGTCCCATTTTAGATCAAAAAATATCTTTTAAATATTTTTGGAGGCTTGAAAGATTTTATTCTTTTATTATTACCTCTTTATTTTATTTTTTTATGGGTTAGAATTTTAAGATTATTTAAATATCTGTTTAATTATTTCTAAATTAATTTTTATCAATAATATTCTACTTTTCTTTTCCCCAAGTGACAACTTGAAGACTTTTTGAATGTTTACTGTTTAATATTCTATGAATTAATTGATCTTTATAAAATTATTTTCGGTATTTATATTTGAATCAAAGAATGCATAACTTTCTCTATATTATTTATTTTACCGACTTTTAAATTTGATTATCTCGTAAGTCAAGGAACACTCTTAAAGTTAACAATAATAATAATAATAATAATAATAATAATAATAATAAATTATTATTATTAAAAATTTATATTTTTTCACTGTGATATGAAAATATAAATATTATTAGAGTTCGGATCCTCTGTCTTGAATTCATGTGTCCTCAAGTTCTCTTGTCGATCGGACGGTTGTGACACCCTTAAGATGTGTGCAACATCCTTGTATTGTGCACGATATCCTTGAGATATGATGTAGCCCATCCGATCGACGAGCGAAATAAAAGGGACATGGAAGTTTAGAATAGAAGATCTAAACTCATATATTATCGAGTCTTATTATGTTGATAATAACATCATCTAATAAATATTGACAGTTGCATGTACATACAAAATTATTAATATATTTATATGTAAATAATTTTTTTAGATATTTTTTTTAATTATTAATCATATATCATAATTTTTTTTAAAAAAAAAAACTCAAATCGATTTTACTTAGTATGGTGATTCTATAAATTATGCTTTTGAGTTGATTATAAATAAAAAAATTAAAGAAAAATTGAGATTTATGATATACTTTAATTCTCATTTTAAAAAAATAACTAAATATGATGAATTAATTAAAATATGAAGGAAAATTCTATAAAAAATATAAATTTATGGAAGAGCTATAATTAAATCAATTTTTTTTCAACTAACAAGCTTATCTCAATTCCATCTAACCCAACCGATTAGATTTAGATAGACATTCATCCGGATTGACATACGAAAATAATAATTTAGTTTTGTTTGGAAGTAGAAAAAATGAAGATTATAACTTTGTATTTTGACGCATAATTTCTTTGCTTAACTTTCAATACATCGTGATCAACTTGAACTATATCTCAACTAGCTAAAAAGAAATGTCATTGACCGAACGTAAATAAACAAGCAACTATAAAAAAAACTCACAAAAGTTCTTTTCACATGAAATATATATATATATATATATATATATATATATATATATATATATATATATATATATATATATATCCTGCACAACGCGTAAGGGCGCCTCTCCATGTGAGAGGCGTCCACGGAGAACGTCCACAAGCATTGTGTAGGATAAAAGTCCTGTATATATATATATATAGAGAGAAAATTTAGCCTGCGGTGCTTTTTGTGCAGTTCTGTGCGGCACCAATTATTTGCGTCATCTGAGCTGGCAAAAAAACCTGCTGCACTTATACATCAACAATAGGTAAAAGAAAAAACAACTCTCCACAAACCCTAACTGAAGCAGCGTCGACTCCTCTCCTCATCGCTTCCTTCTCCTCCCTCTCCGAATCCCCTCATCCGACGACCCTCGGCTCCTCATCGCTTCCTTCTCCTCCCTCTCCGAATCCCCTCATCCGACGATCCTCGGTCGTGTCGTTACTCACTAGGACTTTCCATCCCTAGTCAGTAGATTTTTGTGTTCCCCAGGATTCAAACTCTATATCTCCAGATTAAATACTAGAGTTTATGAATCCTAGTCGCCAAGTGATATATATATATATATATATATATCAAATAACTAAACGATTATGTGTGTGAGGCCTTTCATGCGAAATGCAGTGAGAATAAAGAAACTTACATCAAATACTTAGCGCAGTTCAAATTCTGAGTATATCATCTACATTCTGCATTAAGGAAACATTCCATCGTGCTTCAGCATCTATGAACACATCAAGGATTCATTTCTCCTTAGTGCCTTGACAACATGACTCATCTCTGGGCGATGATCTTGGTCGAATTGCAAACACGCACTAGCGATGGTGGCCATCTGCTCCTCCGGAGAGCATGAAAAGAGAAAGAGAAAAGTGATCGAATATTTAACAACCCTAGTTTTAGGATAAAGCTTAACAATTAACTTCAAACATGACTATTGAATTCACAACACAAAACAAACGCTGAACCTTTTCGATATTGGAATCATTAAGAGATAAAAATAAGCACGCAATGAGATCGAAAACCATAAACCAATGTTTTGGCTTGGACAGCACAAACAATAGAATTTTGAAAACAAAACATCACCGAAAACATAAACTGGGACCACTGCAGGTAGTTCAGTTGTATCCTAGCTTGAAGAAGGCGAGGTGAACTATTTACCTTTCCTTCTTGTTCTCTTAGTATTAATATGCTCTGATCAAAATATAGTATGATCATTACAGGATTCTAATGGCGCGTGAGCTTGTGGTAAGTTCACAGAATAAAATTGCCAAGGAAATAGAAAACTATTCATAAGGAACGAAATTGACAAAGAATAGATATTAAGTTTACTTAAATGAAATAAGATAAATGCTTCAATTGATCCTATCTTTAGTTTGTAGTAATGTTTGTGTGTGTGGCTAACTATTCCTAGTGAACTCAATTAACGAAACTAACAAAGAATGAAATATTAATACATATGCTGAGTTTGGTTCGTGACGTAATACAAATGCTCTATTTGATCCTATATTTAGTTTGTCGGAATGTTAGTGCGCTAGTGTTGCAACTATATATATAGCAAGAATAAATATTCTCAGAATACCTATTCCTTATGATTAGGGAATCACAATTCTATAGAAACTAATATTTCAATCATGATTCTCTAAAAAATGATATTCCAACTTCATTTTGGAACTAAACATATGAATACATAGTTTATGAAAATTCACAGAGAATAGGATAACTATTCTTATGAAGTAAACAAACCATTATAGTATTAGTCATGTAATCTAATTGGAATCACACAGATGTCCAGTAAACTTGCTTCGTATTCATTAACTACCATCTATGGCACTAAAAGTCAATCAGTTGGCATAAGATAGAGCAAATATTACAAGAAAAAGTTGAAAATATTGGTTAGTAACAGGAGAAAAAAGGTGGAAAATAGAACAGAAAGTTGTCAATGATATATGCTAATCATAACGCAGGCAATAAGAATGAAAAAGCAGCATGGGAATTTGTAAGTTTTACCCATGCCACTGACTTGGGAGGGTATTTTCCTCTTAGCCTGTTATCTACAATTTCTCCCACCTTATCGTAAGTTAGCTTATCTGCTGTCTGCAAATGGTAGTTCAAAAAGATTGTATTTGTAGTAGTATAAGTTCAAGAATGAAGGTTGTGCACATTGTTTGTGAAGTGAAACAAGTAATAGACATACCCATACCACAAGACTCTGCTCTTGATGTGGTCTACTCCGATCGAGGGGCTTACGACCAGTCAAAAGCTCTAAAAGAACAACGCCAAAGCTGTAAACATCACTCTTGGAAGTTAGCTGTCCAATGGCAACAAACCTGCCATCCAAGAAACAAAGCTTCAGCATAAGGTCTTTGGTTCTATCCAGTATCCACAATATACTTCTGCTACTACAACAGATGCAGCTTGTCGAGGATATAATCAGTAATCACGTATGAGCTGGAGGAAGCCATAGCTTATTCTCTCCCACTAGTGCAAGCGTGTGCAGGGGGGAGCTCTCCCCTGCCATTTCCTTTCCTTAACCGAGCCAACAGTTAGAAATTGAGACGGGCAACCACACCCCCCTAATCAAACAATGGAAGATCGACATGTATCCTAACATACTCCCACGATGCCACTTGGACTTGGCATGCCTGCCACCTCACCCGATCTGTGGCCCAGTATGACGTCAACAGAGGTGGTCTGCTCAGCTTCCATGTCATGGTCCAGGTGTGCAACATGTTTTGGCAGTATAAACATCAATCATAAGGCCTATAAAACATGAAAACCACCTCTTTTTTGACAGTGTGCAGTAGTTGTCAAGAAGATGAACTTCGCCACAACCCCCACATCCAGCTATATTATCAAGCCAAAATCTTTCACCGAGCTTGGTGACCCTACAAAAACCTACTCCAATCGCCCATCTGGAAGGCCTAGTCATTTGTTAAAATCAACCTTAACAGAATGAAGGAAAGCAAAAGGCAATAAAGGAGGCTAAACACTTCGCCTGATCTTTCAAGACCTGCTGTGATTTTTGTTGTAGAAATCCCAATCAGCATGATTTCCCTACCCTTTTCGGTACAGTATAGGTACCAAGTGTAGGCTGTCGGTGTTAGCAAAAATATCATTTTGCTGATGCATGTTGGGGCAATCAATATGGCATATTGATTAACATCCAGAATAAAGGTCTGAAACCTGATTGATGGACATATGTAGTCTAAAAGAAAACAATAAAGATACCAACTCTGGTTTTCATCAAACAGTTCTTTTTTTGTTCACTCCTAAATGGAGTAAACAATTGTCATCGATTATCATATCGAAAGAAGGCATCAATCAAAGTGCAAGTTGAATCTATCAGTGAGTGGATTTCATGACTCCGAATTTGTGTTTTTAGTGCAACATTTCTATGATCACGGTTAGTGAAATAGTCATATAGGTCATATGTTTATAATCAATACCAATCATAAGTTGGTTTGGGGAGTTGAATTTTCTTGTTCTATCCTCTGGTATCCAAAGGAATAAATAAGGGAAGGAAATATTAAAAAACAAGAAAAAAGACATTATTTTTAGCATTAATAGCTTATTCACCATCGATTCAACAAGGACACTTGCTTCCTCATCTGATTTTCATTTGTTGGGTTTCTAATGCTTTGGATTTTCCTTTCTTTTCATAAGCTAAGAAAGAAATAAAATTTTACCAATTTCAATAAGCTTATCTTTAATTGGCAGTGATCTTGAACATTCATAATTGGACAACAGATCTTTTTTCTTTCAAATAATAGTAATTTCATTGCTCAAATCTAAGCTGAAACACCACACCCATTGCAAGTATTTGCTAACAGAAATTAAAGTAATGACAAGCTTTTTGATCTACTGAAAAAGAAAATTTAGACAAACTTACTCAGGAGCTTGATAAACAAAATTTCCAAGAGGCTGGGCAGACCAAAGACTCAATCCTGTGCCAGGAGCCTTAATGGAGAGATTAAACTCCCCTAATTTCACAACATCACCACTAAATAAAAGTATATTGCTGGATTTGACTGCACAATGGATAGCTGGAGATTTTGCTTTCTCATGTAAGTATTCAAGTCCTTTTGCAGCCCTTAGAGCAATTTTAACTCTTTGAGACCATGACAATAGGGGACCTGGGGATGCCCCTTCGACGCCTTTTTTTCCTGTATAGAATATGCAGTTTGTTAACAAAGCACAATGATCATCTGGAAATTAAAACTCAAAAATCAGTAACAATAAGACACCAAGGTTTGCCATTATTTTTTTACCGTCTAAGATAGCAAAGATATCTCCAAGAGACAAAGATTGTGCATTGGATGTGATCCTGATATAGGTTAGTGGTTAAATGACCATTTAAGGTATCTCTGTGCGGATCATACAAAGGAAATCTTTTTGATAAATATTATATCTAACGACTTTCATAGTGTAAAAATATTTTGTTCCTGATAAAAGAGTACCATACATGAAAAAAGAATTTTTTTTACCAGTCATGAAATGAGTTAATACATAGTTTCAATGAGTATTAAGGTCACAAGATGGAACCATTTTATACCATGCAAGATATCATGAAGGGATCCCATGTCAGCAAATTCGTAAGCAAGGAACCGGGTATTCCCAAAAAAACCATAACCAAGCAGTTTCACTATATTTTCATGCTGCAAGCTTTCTGTCATTGCTACCTGTGGGTTTCACTATAATAAAAATAAAGTTTGAACAAAATGATACAAGTGAGCAGCATTGGTCATACTTACCTGTGTGAGAAATTCTTGATCTGTTTTCCCAGAATCATCTAACATTTTTATGGCAGATTTTTGCCCATTTCTTAATGTATCACAGTAAACTCTTGTGTATAAACTCGATCCATCAGAAGTTACATTGCCCAATTTTTGCATAATGACCTTTATATCATCTGTGGGAATGGCAGGAACCTCAATCGGTAGGAGTCTAATAGGTTTTGCTTGAATTCTATTGTCTGAAAGCAACAGTGAAGGATGATCTACATCACTGTCTCCTGCATTTAGTTAAATAAAACTTAGTATTTAGTGGTTGTGAAGTATGTGAGTGGAAGAATCAATTTTTTAACATGTTATCATTTGAAAAGGAAGTTATTACCTTATGATGCTATAAGAAATAGAGTGTATCAGAAAGGGCTTATAATTTTTGAAGCACCTTCACCAGATGTTTCATGTGAAATTACAGAAAAAAAATTCTAAATAGATATGATTGAAATAACAATTATGATATCATAATATATATTTTTTAATCTAATTAACCCTAGCCATGTTGGGGCAGAACAAAAAAGCTGAATTTTTTGAATGATCAAGGTGCTAGCATAAATCTGATTTGATCAAACAAATAGAAACAAGCGAGATATCTCGTGGGCACAACCCAACCCAATCATGTAGCCTCTAACTAACTCATCATGAATGGGAAGACAAGAATGAAAACCGAAACCGGCAAATGCTACACTCTTCTGTGACCGGCATACAAATTAAGAGAAAACAAGGCATTTTAACAGCATTAAGTGGTACTTGGATTGCAAAGGCTGTTACGAAAAAAAACTGACAGCATTTCAACAAGAGTAATTCCCAAACAACAGTATGTATCAGTAATTATTAATCCAATCCTACAAAAGAAATTTTTAGTTCCTCTAAAGAAGGGTAAATAATATGTTCAGATGTTTACTCCTGATATTACCTTTTCCTTTTGTTGTCAGTTTATGAGGAGTTCGACGCCGAGGGCCAATATTTTTTATAATCAAGCACATGGTCCCTTTAATTTGAAGTGGCTGCCTCTATACTGAAATACCCACAACACCAAAAAAAGGAGGGCTTGAGATCAGCAATTTGCTTCCAACATTTAAACCATATAAACGTAAAAACGCAACTCTTCAGAACAACTATACATTTGAAAGAAAAATTGGAAAAGGCATTTAGCTTGGCAAGGATAGAAGACGGCCATGCAAGGGGATTAAAAACATATAAATTCTGCAAAAGTAAACATGATTTCGACCAAAAAAGTATGATCTGAACAACAAAATACAAGTTCTCACCAAAGTTTGATCACAGTGGACAACTGGCACTTCACTCGAAAGCTTGCATGTCATGAACAGACATAAGCGTCTAAGGGAAATACTCATCAAATTCCTCTCTTTTTTTTAAAAAAAGGAAAATTACAAAAATAAAAATAAAAACTGCAAGGATGTTTATTAGATTTGAAAGGGTAGAGTGCTTTTCGTCTTTCTCAATCTTGCTTAGCATCTGCTGTTTGGAAAATGTCTGTTACGGCATTCTCCTTTTTCTTCACCATTAGGAAGCAATCTATGGCAAAACAACGATGGATGAAGGAATGTTAGGTTCTATTATCAATTCATCGTAGCATCTTAAGTAGCATCATCGACTGGATGATTCAAGTCCAAACTAACTCCAAGTATCCGATCGCAGCACAAACTCATTCTGGTAACGATCGAGGTTTGACATACAAATAGGTACCTGGCGGACAAGCGGGGAGGTATATGGAAGCGCGCTAGATGCAGACGGCGGAGGAGGACTGGAGGAGACACCTCCGGCAGCAAAATGGTCAATAGAAGACTGGAAGCGGCGGCTTCTGCGTTCCAGTCACCTGCTCCTTCTAGTCACCTCCCTAATTTCATTTTGCAAAGTCGCCTCACGTTATAACTGCTCCGCGGTGGCCGGTGGGGATGGAGCGACAGGAAATAATAACGTCGAAAGGGTATTTTCGTCAATTTACTGTGGACGGATGGTAGGGGTTGTCCGATGACGCGGACGGGATCCTTGGACCATACTTCTAGTCTATTTTTAAATAAAGGTATAGTCGACATCCAAAGGATAGTAATCTTTAATACGTTCCTAGACCGAGAGTTATTAATAAGTAAAATTTTTGCATCTTATCTATATAATAAGTTGAGTTCATATGATCTCATCTATAAATGAGATGATTCATTTTTTAGATCGTATTTTACAATCTAGAAGATCAAGATCTAGATCTATTTATATAACAAGTAGAATTTAAAAAAATCCTACTAATAAATAAAGTGGTCTATTCCTTAGATCATAAAGTACTGTCCAAAGGATTGAGATAAGATTTCTTGGATCATTTTTTATAGTCCAGGGGATATAACATTCGTATTTACGGGTGGATCGTGGTCGCGATCCGATAGTAAATGGTTGCGATCCCTTCTTGGGTTCACCGTCCCCACCAGGTTATAATTTTTATTTGAAGTGGGCGGTCGGAGGCCGTCCAGAGAATAGCCTCGCTCCGCGCCCAGTAACTTGGCCACTTATCCATCACCGGAGGCCTCCGGCAGCTCTCTTTGAACAAAAACTATAATATGATGAGGACGGTGAACCTAGAAAAGGATCGCAACTATTTGTAGACGGATCACGGCCACGATCCGACCGCAAATACAAATGACATATCTCCTGGATCATAAAAAAGTGGTCTAAGAGATCTGTGCTCTAGAAGACCCGTCTTATCGTTGATACAGTAGGGATCCTCTGGTCTGTAAATTACAGACCAAGGGATGGTCCACTGATGAAGATCCTTGATTTAGATGGATCCATCTTTAAATAAGTGAGATCTATCTAAATCAAGGGGCCTCATATAGTGGATCATCCTTTGATCCGTAATTTGTGAATTAGAGAATGTGCTCTCCCATTGATGATTTGAAAACATGAAATGTCTTTTTCATTTTTACTCTATAATTTTTTTAAACATTTAGCATTCTCATCCCTCAATTACGTCATTTAAGATAATATAGAACGAAATCATGTAGATTAATGACGTAATTGAGGGAATAATTTTAGTCAATATTAAAATAATTTTAATTAATGGTATTTTAAGATAGTATAGTTGGGATAAAAATTACTTATAAACATTAATTAAACTTGTTCTGTATTCATGGTCTAATATATTTATAGTAGTATTTACTCAATTAGTTTTTCATTAATATTGTTTTCATATTTACATAGTGTCTTGGTCATTCTCTATAGAACTGGTCCAAGTAAATACGTTTCGATGGTGAACCCTGACGACACGTAGATGAGGTACGCCATTGTTAGGTTCCAATCAAATATGATTGTTGTATTTAAAAGATAAACATTAATGTGGCATCAATTTTTAAAAATTAACACCATTATAATACTGATAAACACCATTTTGTATTATTTTTTAAATACCTATACTATTTTGATACTACATAAACTTTAAAATTAACATGATAATTAACTTTAACCAATAACATTATTATAGTTAGCTGGACAGATAAAATCAGAATGTATCTTCTAAGAAATTTAAAAATTAGATATAGTTTTGAAAATTCTGCAAGTGTCCTTGTCGTGACTATAAATTTTTGAAAAAGAAAGAAAAATAATAATTTACCTCCACTACTTGTTTTTTTTTTTAAAATGACTATAAATTTTTAATATTTAACAAAATTTTATGTATGACAACTAAAATTTAATTATAGAACAGGTTAAACTATCAACTAATTACTCAGTCAATTTAAAAATATTTATAATTAATTATTTACTATATAATACTTTTAGCTAAGGTGATTAACACTTACAAAAAAATAAAATATAATTCTAATGAACCTCATCATTATTTTTAGATGATCGATTCGATCCTATAAAATTTTTTTATCGATCATCAAAATAAATCAGGAAGTGCATACGACAGTCAATTTAGGAATTCAATATCTTTTGATTACGCTTTTTATTTAAAAGAAATTTTTTTATAAATATGATATAGTTAGAGTTGGATGATAATATAAGACATTCAATTTCGAGCTTGATGTCCATCGAATATTTTTTTAATATAAATATTTATAAAAAATTAGTTCGGTAGAGGGAACTTCGGTCAATATAGAATTAAAAAAAAATCTATTAATTTAAATAACTAAAGTTTTTAAATTCATATTTAAAAAAGTAGTTACTGATTAATTGATAGATTAATGCCGCTCTTGCTCTTAATGGCGCAAAGCAGTCTAGGCCGTTAATGAATTTTTCGATTCGGTTAAAAAAAAAAATCATTTCATATTTAAAATTAGTAAATTCAAGTCAAATTTAAATTCATAATATTTTATTTGAATATTCATTAGTACTGAATTCTAATTATTTTTACATAATTTTAACTAAAATATATTTAAATAAAAATAAAAATAATTCTCAATATAATTTAAATTTAAGTCATTCCAATTATAATTTGAATATGCTTGAATATTTGAACCGTTCGGATTAAACTCGAACTTAAATTTTATTTAAATCAGCTCAAGTTAAAATTATTTATGTTTTCAAATTTAGAATATTATATATATTTTTCAAATTCTGACTTAAATATTAATATTTTTATATTATTTTATTCGATTCAATTCCTTTATATTCCTATTAAATTAATTACTAATATATAAAATATCTCATTGAATATTTAAACTTTTTCTTATTAAGAAGGGTCACATCTAAATATTTGATTTTTTTCTTATAAACTATCATTATGATAAAATATCTTTATAATTTATATATATATATATATATATCTTATCATAGCATTGATGATATTAAATTGTTAGATATACAATAGATGATTTCCATGCCCCCACCACTGCCACTGAGGGACGGACATTCAATGATGATTTAGGTGGTGATGTCTCAAATGGAAGAAAAAAAACAAGTGATTTATTAAGTAAAAAAATTAATGATACTATTATTATTATTATTATTATTAAGTAAATTGGGCAGATGTTATTTTGAGAATAGGTTAATAATTTAATAAAGTGATTTGAAAATTCTACATACTGTGCGCTAAGGGGCCGATCTAATCCCACAAAATGAACCAGGTCGTTCGGTCGAACCTAAACTACACCCGACCATTTCAGATTAACGAATCGGACCTTCCCCTCATTTCTCCATCGATTCCCTAACCCTAATTCTCCTGCTCGAGACCGAGATCGAGATCGAGATCGGGAGCGGAGAAGGGCGAGAAGAGCATAAGGAGATGAGGTTCGGATTCATGGTTGGGATCCTCGGAGGCTTCCTCCTTGCCCACGCTGGCTACGCGACCATCCAGTGTAAGAAGCAATTTTCTCCTTTCCCCCACTTAATTTTCTCGTCTCCGATCAGAGCGAATATGGCATCTTTGATCCTGTGGTTTGATTCATTCTTTTATCTTCGCTTCTCGATTTGCTCTGTAGACAGAGGGATGCTGAAGATCGTGGAGGAAGAGTTCTCTTGCCCTCCGATGAACGTAAGCTGCAATTTTCCCCGCATCTTTTTGGAATTATTGCAAAATCCACCCCTTCATTTGACGATTCATAATCAATTCTATGTGTTCTGGATTTTGAATCGGTCACTTCATGGCTTTTACTAGAAGCTGCTTATTCTGATTCATTTGGAACTTGTTTAGGTTGTGATTGGACTACTACTAGGGTTAGCTCTATGCATATGGGCAGCTCTTGCATCTCCGGCAAAGTTTAAATCAATACATCCGGATTCTGAAGAAAATAGGTATTTTACCACAATCATGAAATTGAAGAAAGTTTTGTCCCTGTTTTCTTATCATCTAAGATATCGTTGTTTTGGTCAGTTCCTCGAAAAATTATGCTCAAACAGCCTTGAAAATTTTGAGCTAACATTTTACTCTGAAAGTCATGGAACTAGCATGAGATCGGTGTTTTTCCTCAACTAGATTGCATGATGCTTCATGACCAGTAGAGACTTTTATGAACTAAATACCACGTAGTACAGAAATTGCCATAGAGAATTTGTTAAAACACATTATCTTGATAAAAATTATTTTCATAAAAGGTGGACATTCAACTTCATATTTTAGATGCAGTTTTCTTCATAATTAAAGGTGATTTAGACCCATAATTTTGATAGAATTAATCTCTGATATAGATATTGGGAATGAGTCCCATATTTCTGATATAGATATCTTATGTATGGACACCATGAAAGACTAATCAAGATATTAGATATCTATCCCTCTTTCCAAACCTATATTTGGGTTGGAGTTTTCTACTTCGATTTCCTTGCTCGAAGCTGCCTATCTTTGGGTTAGGGCTTTCTTCACCAATTTCCTTATTTGAAGCTGCTAATTAGATTGACAAACGTTACTAGCCATATGCCTCAAGTACCTATTGGTTTTCATTCCTTTCTGTGTATGTTGTTATTGCCCACAATCATTATCGTTGAGAAGTGACTTTGCCCTGACTACATGAAGCTGGCAACATGAATTGTATCCCTCTATTGAGCTTAATGCAAAGCTATATCCCTAGTTAACGTCGATAATTGCCTTCTCATCTACCCTCTTCACATTGTGTTAGATATCGATACTTGGACATTGACACTCCAAGTGGGCATCCAATATCCTTTTTGATCACGTGTATTTTCTTTCTAAAAAATAATTGTATCAAAGACGTATATCTGCTAGGTATCATATTCAAGTATGAGTAGCATAGTTACTATATTGTGCCTATGATGCTTATAATTTATTGTTTTGTAAAATGAATTGTAGGGTTGTATCCTTACCGGCCAACTTGGATTTCATGATCTTCAATCACCGTGGCAAAGTGTTCCCATCTAACGCAGAGTTCAAGTTGAAAAAGTAGGATTTTTTTTTTTCAAGGCTGTGCCGGATTGAATGGTTTTGGGTTCAAGTAATCTCGATTCAGTAAAAATCTCCTCCTGGAAACATGTACGACAATAGATAATTTTCCTTTCAAAATTGAGTTTTGAAAGCCAACATGTTTTGAATCTTGGTTAGACTTTTAGTTCTTTTTGGTTTTAAGTGTAGTTCTATCATCAATGTGTTATGAAACTGAATCCTGTGTCGAATATTAAATATGCTTTCAATGATTTGGTTTGGCTAGAATTTTTACAAGTATTTAAGCAAATATTTTGTTCGATTTTTATTTGATTTTGAAGATACATGAACTCTCACTCTAGTTTAAAGTGGAGGTATTTGCCTAGGGATAACATCAAGTTGGATTTCCACATTTTTGAGTAAACAAAATGCCCTGAAGTGTAGGGCTAGAATGCAATAAAGTAGGTGTGGTCACAATAATTTGGATGAAGATAACGAAACAGTTATATAAAAAATTAGATAATATTATAACAAAGTCATCAAAATGACACTACAAAGCAGTAGATAATAAAAGATTAATCCAAAGCCACCGACAAAGGAAGCATACTGAAGAACTAGAAAATCACCTGAACATACTTCAAATAGAGTTGTAAACAAATCTGAGTCAAATTTTGTATTGTTCAAACTTGGTTGCCAAGGTAGCTCAAATGATTATTCAAATTTGGGTTGTTTTTTTATGAGTTTGAGGTTAGTTCAGACTTGAGTTTAATTAGTTTAGATATTATTGAGTTTGTTTAATAATTTAAATTTTTTATATTTTTAAATTTATTTATTTTGATAGCTTTATAAGTTTGATGAGAGCTCTGTTGTTGTAGATGAACATAATTATTTATGAATATTATTAATGAATAATTCATAATTTTTATCCATAGGCATTAACTAATTGAATTTGATCGCTTAATTTAATAAGTTATTTAAATTTATTCATTTGGTCAAACATAAATAAATTTTTTTCTAGATGAATATTAAATTTATTCATTCATGAGCATTCGATAACCCACTTTCAATGGCCACTCATTAGCATCGCCACGCAAAATTGGAGAATTGTCGGGATGGAGCTGAGGGCGCACCAAACCCAAAGGGCAGCCCCAAGTGCAAGGGTTCAGACCGAGGCTTGGGCTGCAGAAGAAGTTACCTTAGTCTTGTAAGCCTTGGGTTCATCACGGAGGGTTATTCGAATGCACAACACAAAGGTCCGAGGGAAGCGAGAGCCAGCACGAACCTAGTGACCATAGTGTTGATTAGGTGTTCTAAGAAAAATTTAGTAAAGATCAGACAAAAGCTTCCGCCCACCGGTTTATATATATATATATATAAATTTTTTTATCTTAAATACTATAAGTCTTAATTGGTAGACTAAAAAAATAAAAAATATTTTTTTACCTTGAACATTATAATCCAACCTTAAAATAAAATTGAACATTATAATCCAACCTTAAAATAAAATTTAATTAACTTAACCTTGAAAGTAAAAGAATTAAAAAAAAAAACGTACCTAAACAATATACTTGATTGAATTGAGAAGTCTGGATTTAATCAGCGCCTCAACTTTATAACAAAAAAATTGACGAATGTACCTCGAGTAGAGGTGCATATGAATCATATATACCAGCATCAAGACTGGTTTAAAATCAATATCAACCAACATCATGTTAGTATTGGTCTTTAATGACTAGCACCAATGCTGGTGCTAGTTTCAAACAAGTGCAAACTCATTGGTGGGGTGAGCTAGACCCCACTTGTTTAACAGGTGGGGTATAGCCTACCCCACCAATGAATGAGCACGAGTCCAAGAATCCTGAACCAGAGGATCTCTACCAACATTAGTTTCAAATCAGCATCAACCAGTACCACATTGGTGTTCGTCTTTACATATATTTATATAAAAGAATGATACTGTGCAAAACTTATCTTGCATAATGATGAACGACAGTAGACGTGGATCATTTGACGTGGCTAAAATTCATTTGTTTTATTTCCCTCTCTCATCTGCATACAATACTTTTCTCTCTCCTGCATGCAAGGCGGTGAAGACCAGCACCAGCGTTGGTGCTGGTCTTTAAAGATCAACGTCATGTTGGCTAGTGCTAGTTGCAAACTAGTGATGGCCAACATCACCTTGCATGAAGAAGAGAGAAAAGAGTTGTTTGTAGGTAGGAGAGAAAAGTGTTACATGTAGATGAGAGAAGGAAATAAAAAAAATAGTCATGTCATATCATCCATGAACCTGTTCGAAAGTAAAAGAGACGATGCTGGAGACGTGACGCTCTTGCTGACCTCCGATGGACTTCGCTTCTGCCTGCAACACAAGGAACGTCAGTGCCGAGCCATTGAAAAGGTTATCGGCGATGACCCTCCGACGAAGCAAGAGCTGTAGCGCAATAGTAGAAATGGCAAGAAAAGCATATTTCCGCCGATGCTTGGACCCCCTTTATATAGAGCACTGGGAGCGCACGTGCATGCCTCCCAAGGCGAGCACGTCTTTCAAAGCTTTCTCTGAAAAGACGTGTCAGTAAAGTGCCCCTGACATAGTACCTTAACGAACCGAACATATCTCTGAAGTGATAGTAGAAACTTCCGCCATACGATTCTCTTTCTGACCATGCCGCCTGTCAGCAGCACTAGCTCCCAAAGGGATGCCAAGGGATACCCTATTGCGTCTGTTGCTTGGCCGAGCGGAATGGTCGCTCGACCGAAATTCTGCTATCCTCGCGCTGTCTGTTGTCCTGCTGAGCGGGATAGCCGCTCGGTTGAAAGTCCGTTGTCCAAGTGTCGCCCGTTGCCGAGGCGAGTGGGATGGCCGCTCGGACGTAAGCCCACTGTCCATATTCTCGATTGATGGACCGAACGCGATAGCCGCTCGATGGATAGTTCACTGTCTGCGTGCTCAGCTGATGTCGAATCTGCTGCTAGGCCAAGCGGAGGAGCCGCTCGGCTCGGCTTCTGCGCGTCCCTTGAGCGTCGATTTAATTATTCCGTGCCGGAGAAGGTGGGTTAGTGCTCAACTCGTGGTCGAAATATGCCTCGCCCGACCGGCTAACACCGCCCACCCGTTGACCCTCTTGACTTTGACCTCCACCGTAGCAACAGGGTGGGGCCTCTCCTCTAATCACCGCATCACAAACATTCCCTTCAAGTCTAGTCGAAGGAAGCTGCAGTCCGACTGACTGGACCATTGTGTGAGCAGACTCCCTCAGATCATGATAAGCCCGATCCTCGCCGATCGGCCTTTTGTAGCTAGTTGCTCGATTAGAAGCACGCTCCCTCGATCCGATCAGACGGATATAGGTTTCTACTTTGTGGAACTTTTTTTTCCTCATGCTGTCTCGAGCGAGCGCGGACTAGGCTAACGTCACCCACATTTCTTGGGAATCGTGCAAATCTCCGCTCATTAAGGTTGAACATGTTCCCACGTCTTCATTAATTGTCGACGTGTGATGGTGTGCCACATGTCATGCATGCAACCACCGCACGCCTAACGCGACAGACGTGATGTGACGTTTGACGGTTTCTATTCAACAGTAAGATCATGGCCTGAGTTTCCACGACCTAAATCGGACGGTTTCGGTCGGTTGAGCCCAGGCCTTATAATTCCGTTGCGCCGCTTCCTTCGCACACTCCACGTGCAAATTCTCCAGTGACCATCTGCGTCCTACGTGCTTCACTCTCCGGAGACGCTCCGTGCTTCTCTGACAACCTCCGCTTGTCCCACAATCTTTTTCTTGTAAGCCGTCTCCCTATTGCGTCTGTCTCTGATTCTTTTTTAGGTTTTCTCCTTGTTCTGGCGACATTTCAGTGACCTTTCCCTATCTTTTTGATCGTATTTCTTCCTTTTCGCATCTATTTTTGCGATGGCCGCTCGGCCGGAAGCCCACTGTCCATATGCTCGATTGATGGCCCGAGCGGGATAACCGCTCGGTGGGTAGTTCACTGTCTGCGTGCTCAGCTGATGTCGAATCTGTTGCTAGGCCGAGCGGAGAAGCTGCTCGGTTCGGCTTCTTCGCGTCCCTTGAGCGTCGGTTTGATTACTCCGTGTCGGAGACCCACTGGTGCTCAACTCGTGGTCGGAATATGCCTCGCCCGACCGGCCAACACCGCCCACTCGTTGACCCTCTTGACTTTGACCTCCACCGTGACAACAGGGTGGGGTCTCTCTTCCTAATCACCGCATCACAAACATTACCTTCAAGTCTAATCGAAGGAGGTTGCAGTCCGACTAACTTGACCATTGTGTGAGCAGACTCCCTCAGATCATGATAAGCCTGATCCTCGCCGATCGACCTTTTATAGCTAGTTGCTTGACTAGAAGCACGCTCCCTCGATTCGATCAGACGGATACAGGTTTGCACTTTGTGGTACTTTTTTCCTCATGCTGTCTCGAGCGAGTGCGGAATAGGCTGACGTCACCCACATTTCTTGGGAATCGTGCAAATCCCCGCTCATTAAGGCTGAGCATGTTCTCACATCTTCATTAATTGCCGACCTGTGATAGTGTGCCATGTGTCACGCACGCAACCATTGCACGCCCGACGCGACAAGCGTGATGTGACGTTTGACGGTTTGAATTCAACGGTGAGATCGTGGCCTGAGTTTCCGTGACCTAAATCGGACGGTTTCGGTCGGCTGAGCCCAGGCCTTATAATCCCGCTGCGCCACTTCCTTCGCACACTCCACGTGCAAATTCTCCAGTGACCATCTGCATTCTTGCGTGCTTTACTCTCCGGCGACGCTCCGTGCTTCTCCGACAACCTCCGCTTGTCCGGCGATCTTTCTCTTGTAAGCCCTCTCCCCATTGCGTCTGTCTCTGATTCTTTTTCAGTTTTTCTCCTTGTTCTGGTGACATTCCAATGACCTTTCCCTATTTTTTTGATTGTATTTCTTCCTTTTCGCATATGTTTTTGCGATGGCTGCTCGATCGAAAGCCCACTGTCCATATGGTCGATTGATGGGCCGAGCGCGATAGCCGCTCGGTGAGTAGTCCACTGTCTGCGTGCTTAGCTGATCTCGAATTTGCTGCTAGGCCGAGCGGAGGAGCCGCTCGGCTCGGCTTCTGCGTGTCTCTTGAGCATCAGTTTGATTACTCTATGTCGGAGACGGTGGATCAGTGCTCAACCCGTGGTCAAAATATGCCTCGCCCGACTGGCCAACACCACCCACTCGTTGACCCTCTTGACTTTGACCTCCACCGTGATAACAGGGTGGAGCCTCTCCTCCTAATCACCGCATCAATCCACGTCGGATGTCACATACCGCTGTACAAGGTATCATTCTCATATATATATATATATATATATACACACACACATACACACACACACAAACTCCCTAGACAATAAGAGTTCAAATCTCACCTATGATACATTGCAATTGGGGAGTTTGAAAAACTTATGACGTTGAGCCGTCCACCAGTTAAGACCTATCTGTGCTTTTCGATTTTTCCTGATATTGGATAGAAAACTTATATAGGACCGGACTAATTACCTCTAGAATTAATCATATCGTCAGAACGGGATATTAATTATAAAAAAAAAACTATATATATATCCACACAAACACATAGATAAAGATTAGGGTTCTAATTGAGCTCTCCATGTAGGGTTTAGGGTCCCCCCAAGCAGACCCTCAGTGAGTCAACCTTGTTATTTTGTTAAGACATGCAAGAATGAAGAATTAGACATGCATCCTCTGAGTTAGAGTCGTCGAACTTCATCAGTTCCCGCATTTGATGCAAGACTTCAAGAATATCAGAGCCTCGAGCATGAAAGCTCGCTCCATCCATCAAGAACTCATGAACGATGCCATCCGATTCGATCCAACTACAACCTGCAATCTTTTTCACCTGCAAATCATTCATCTGCATCCTCACTTTACTTGCATCTCCGGCTCGACCGGCATCCTTGTAGATGCTAGATATCATAGTGTAGAATCCACTGTCTTGAGGACCACCCAATTCAATTACTTTTGACCATACATGATCAGCCATGCCTACATTCTTGTGAATTCTACAAGCATTGATCAGTGTCTTCCAAATAACCGAGTTCGGTTTCATTGGCATCGATTCCACAAACTCTAAAGCCTCTTTCAGATACCCGCCGCGCGCCAGAAGATCAACCATGCATCCAAAATGTCTTATGTTGGGTTTCAACTTGTAATGTTCCGTAAAGAGAGAAAACATTCTGCGTCCCTCCTCTGTTAGACCCGTATGCCTGCAAGCAGTAAGCACAGCTGTAAATGTGATTTCGTTCGGAAGCATTTCGAAGTCGTTCTGCATCGTGTAAAAGACGCGGAGTGCATCCGCTCCGCGACCATGAGCTGCAAGACCAGAGATGACAGAATTCCAAGCTGATAACTCCTTGTGATTAAGGTTCTTAAACACAACAAGAGCTTCCTCAAGGCAGCCACAATTGGAGTACATGTCCACTAGAGCAGAACCAAGAACTGAATCGATTTCTATGTCCATCTTGTACAAGCAAGCATGGATCGACCGGCCATGACTCAGAGCGCCGAGCTCGGTGATCGCGGGAAGAATGCTCACAATTGTGACTTTGTTGGGCACCACTCCTGCAACTTGCATTTGGTGGAAAACTTCCAGTGCCTCCTTATACTGTGAATTCTGCACATGGCCTGAAACCATTGCTGTCCAAGTGACAACCCCCAGTCGATCCCTTATGCGATCGAAGATCGCTCGGGCGGCCTCCACGCGACCGTGTCTTAAGTAGCCAGAAATCAAGGAATTCCAGGAGAACTGGTTTCTCACAGGCATTGCGTCGAACAGATCCTGGGCAAGATCCAACAGGCCATTCCTGGCGTAGCCATCCACCATAAGGCTCCAAGAAACCACATTTTTCTCTTCCATCACGTCAAAAATCACTCGCGCAGCCTCCAGATCGCCGCTTCTGCACAAGCCGAGGATCAAATCGTTGCAAGAAACGAGGTCCGGATGGCAGCATCGGTCGAACAGTTTGAGGGCGTCGTCGACGGAGAGGAGCTTGGCGTACGTACGAAGGAGAGATCGCCGGACCAGGACGGAGGAAGCAGCGAAGCCTCTTTTGACGGCCAGTGCGTGAATCTGCCGGCCTTCCTCGGCAGCGTGGCGGTCGCGGCAGGATTCTAAGAGGGAGGATAAGGTGAGATCGTCGGGATCGAGGTCGCCCGACGAGAGTAGCCGGTGGAAGGCGAGGAGTGGCACGGGAAGTGAAGGGGTAACGCTTCCGTGGATACTTCTCGCCGGAGGTCTTCGGTGTCGCTGCTGCTGAGGAAAGGAAGGGAAAGAGGGACGAAGCGGAGACGGAGAAGCCAACATAACTGCGATCTCAAGGCAAAGATAGAGAAGACGATCGTTTTTTCTTAGTTTACTCCATATTTTTTTTACTTAAAAAATTATTTATAAATTTAAGTTATAAATTGTATTTATTCAGTTAATTATGCAAATATGAAAAATTTATACCTGATAAAAAAAAAAATAAAACTTTCTTCCAAAACTGAATCCTCAAACTTGTGATCTTACAAATAAGTAGAGCATCCTAACGTTACACATTGCTTAGATCACAGCCTTGACCACTCTGAAGGAATCCATGACCCGCCGGAGATCGTTCTCCTCCTCCGTGAACACATTCTCGGGAGTTTGCAGCCTCAGCTCATACAACCGGTTGTTCTCGACACCAAGAACTGACAAGTAATGCCTGTCCCATTCGAGCTGCTGTTGTCTGTCTTGTGGCATCACAGCCAACTCATTATAACTCGCATAAGATTTAATGTTTACCTACAACAAGAACTCAAGCTAAGTATGAGGATCATGATTACGATGAGAGAAACAAATGATGTTAGTTGCATGGCAGCCAACTCAATGTTGATGAGAAATGCTTCGGAAAAACCTCAAGCTAAGTATGGGGACCATGAAAATGATGAGAGAAATATATTAAGAAAGCTAAGAGTGATTGCGTTAGAATGTGGCCATCTTCTGATCTATGAAATTGGAGCAATGATCAAAGGCGAGATAAAGGTCAACTGAACCATGAAGAATTTGATGCTTATAAACTTTTTCATTGCTACCAGCCATTTCAATCCAATCACTATGGTGAAGTTGTTTGAGCATTCAACAAGAACACTAAAATGGAGGAATGCTAGACTGCAGCAAGTATGCAACAAGATCATTTATGCAGCAAAAGAAACAAAGCACAATCCCATCTAAGTTTGGATCGTCGTTAATTGCATCGGAGATTATAATGGTGACACAAGGAGGTACTAAATTCTTGTTGATGTTAGCACCAACAAATGGAGTAAATGGGAAAAGAATTGCATTTGTATGGGACATAATGTGGGTGGAAACTCACTTGTTCTATCATACATATGCAATGTAGGATACATCCGACGCGAGCAATCGATGATCTGAGGAGCAAAGTTGATCCAACAAAGGGAAGACAAGCATCCAAGCTCAGAAACCTTTTCCTTCATCTCGGTCATGGGTGACTAAAAGTGATCTTAACCCAACCCACAAGGAAGCCCAAGCTAGTTCAACTTCAATCAAACCTAGTGAAATTTTTGTCCCATTTGTCCAGCCTCAGCCAAACTAAATTTAGTTTTGGTAAGTTTCTCTGATCCAACTAAAACCTAGTGATTTGTTTTCCTAATTTGAGATTATCTAAGCCCATTCTCCCAACTGAGGTCTAATCCAACTGATGAGTTTGGCAGATACTTAGAACAAAATTTGACATTCATATAAATTATCAACATGAAATCTGTTAACTCCATCCATTTACTACAAATACACTGAAGGTCAGAAAATTTACCTCAACTTGATAATAGAGCCTTCCGTCGTCGGCAATCCTTGATGATGCAGATAAAATGTTTGATTCTCGCCGGACTCCTAGTCGTGTCGACATGAATTCAGTCAAGTATTGCTTCAAAACCTTTGTGGCAGCTACATCTGGTGTCCCCAAATCTTCCACACTTTTGTACTTCGATGAAGAAGGGGAAGACAATTCGACAGATAAATTCTCGTCTAAAACAAAAGGATCTCTGAAGAATATATCGGCACCGGCTCCTCGAACTTGGATCCAACTCTTTGGGTAAAGAAATGTATAGCCATCAAAAGTATCTATGTACTCCCTGAAAGCAACTGAGGGCTGAGCAAAAGCATCATCCCGCGATCCCAATTGTGAGAATATGAAACTTGACAGCATAGCAGACATGGCATTCCTCCTGGGAACTGTGTACACTTTAGTCGATATGAACAAGGTGCGTAGAAAACAAATCAATTTCAGGCGCAGATCGATCGCCAAAGCATGTCAAATCGAGTGAGCAAGTTCGCAATGCATTTCATTTAACGCCAGCGACGTATCCATAGAGATCTAGAGTAGGAATTGATCGGAAGGGGGACGAACCGACAATGGGCGACGAGACGGCGCGAACGCGTCGGTGCGAAGGGGAAAGGCTACCCGACACGCTCCTCGGGCCCGTTGAGGGAGGAACGGCGGGCCGCGGGTGGCGGAGATGGAGCGGAGGGGGCGGCGAGGTCGAGCCCGTCGCGACGGCGATCGATGCGGCCATCGGCGAGAGCAGGAGCGAAGAGGAGAAGTGGGATCTTAACGGATAGGCTTCGGATTCGCCTGGCGGTCTGGATAAGAACCTGTATACATAATGAACCGGATTACGGGCCAATTGTGAACAGGTTGGGTTCAGCCCACAGATCGTGTGCTTGGCCTAGGTTTCTATCGTACCTGACACAGTCCTTTATCGGGTCATGCTTGTTTCAATCTTCGACCGAGTTGGTCTACTTAGCTCGAGCAGTGGAGATACATGTTAGTTTATAACACATAATTGTAATTAAGAATTTGTGTTATTGAATGTAGAATCTATTAATCGGTTCCGTTATTAATAATAGACTGATAATAGAATTAGTTTCATTGCTATATATCTAAAATATGATCCTCATAGGATTAAGTAATTTTCGCAATCTTTATGCTATCCAATGATGAGGAGAGTACGATATCGTCGCTCAAATACCTATAGAAGATCTGTGCTTATTGTTTCTTTGCGTGATAGCCCAAGATTCATTGTATTTAGCTTCATCGTATATTTTTATTTATTTATTTTTTTTGCTATAATTTCGATGTTAGTAGATCTTTTCTTTATTGAATTCATATAATTTAGAATTCATGATTTAAAAAACACCCTTCGTCATAGTCCGAAAATGATTTAACTAACTTGATTGTCGCCACTAGCTGCGATGACAAATTTATACTTACAAGACAAATTGAGATACTTCAGGGTTTGGCACACCTCACAGATTTATACAAGATTACATTAAATTCGAAAACTGATATTTCATCATCAATAGTTTTTCTTATAATGTACAAGCAAGCAAACGTCGTTTGGTTGAACACGAATTCATCAATTCGATAAGGAAGAGGTGGAGTTGGCTTTGCTGCAAGGAAGAGCAATATCTGACCTTCCCACAAACCTACAAGGGTGTCAGGGAGGACTTACCTTTCAAGGTAAAAATGCCTTGTTTTAAAATATGACGCGGTGTGGAAAGAATGTTAATAATAGTCATATTGTAACGGGAAATTGCCTTTATAGTATAAAATTGGACAAGAGGCGTAATAGCTAACACCTACGCGGCTACGCCCACTAACCGCCACGTGCAACGGATGCAATTTGTTTGTTTCTATATTTTTCTATAAAAGGAAACTCGAAATAATTTAAAACAAGAGGCGTAGCCGCTTTCGGTCTCTCGTAACCGCCTCGCCTCCTCGGTTCCGCAGGCCAAATCGCAGAGCGGGATCTCGTCACTCGCCGGTACTTTTTATCTTTCCCTCAAGTTACCCAGAACATTCCGCTTCTCCTTGCGGGCGCATGCGGATTCCGCCGGTAACTTCATCTCCACGTTCACTCGCTGGTTTCAGATTGATCGCTCCTTGTTCCTCCGCCCTTCTTGCGCTATAAGTATCCTTTGACGCTGGCAGAGAGGGAGAAAGAGGACGATGGAGATCTGGAACATGGGGTGGAGAGGGACGATGGTGAGGCGTTGGCTAGGTTTCGTCACGGCCGTGTGGGTGCAGTGCATCTCCGGTAACAACTATACCTTCTCAAATTACTCCGGCGCACTCAAGACGCTCATGGGCCTTACCCAGCTCCAACTCAACAATCTTTCCGTCGCCAAGGACATCGGCAAGGCCTTCGGAATCGTCGCCGGCCTCGCCTCTGACCGTCTTCCCACCCCGATCATCCTCCTCATCGGCTCTCTTGAAGGCCTCGTCGGCTACGGCGCGCAGTGGCTCGTCGTCCGCCAATCGATCCGCCCTCTCCCCTATTGGCAGGTACTTCCGTTATTACATTTCCGAGGAACCTTTTGTCGAACATGTCGAGAGCGCTTTGCTGTATGCTTCCTTCCTCCGCTTGTTCGCAGATGTGCATCTTCTTATGCATGGGCGGAAACAGCTCGACTTGGATGAACACGGCGGTGCTCGTCACTTGCATCCGCAACTTCCGCCAAAATCGAGGGCCGGTGTCGGGAATTTTGAAGGGCTACGTGGGACTCAGCACCGCCATCTTTACTGACATCTGCTGCGCGCTCTTTTCCAGCGATCCCGCCTCGTTCATCTTCCTGTTGGCAGTCGTCCCCGCGGCGGTTTGCACCATGGCGATGCTCTTCCTCCGTGAGTCACCGCCGGAGGACGTGGAGGCGGAAGATGACGGCGACGGATCACAGTATTTCGCGGTGATCAACGCGATGGCAGTGGCCATCGCGGTATACCTGCTGATCTTTGATCTCACAGGTAAGCATGAGGCGCTTGTGTCCAGAGCCTTCGCGGTGGTGTTGCTCCTCCTGCTGGCGGCGCCGGTGGCTGTGCCGATCCACATAGCGTTGAAGGCGATTCACAGATCGGGAGGGTACAGGGAAGCCGATGCAGAGGACGGAGGAGTAAGTGAGCCATTGCTTGCAGAAGAGACAGAGAAGACGGAGGCAGAGGTGGCGAATAGCGGTGAAACCAGTGGTGATAGTGCAGCGGCTGAAGAGGTGGTGGTGGAGGAAAAGGTTGAGAGGGGGAGGCGGCAGCGGCCGGAGATCGGTGAGGACCATACGATAGTGGAAGCGGTGAAGACGATCGACTTTTGGGTGCTGTTCTTTTCGTTTCTATGCGGGGTGGGTACAGGGATGACCGTGATGAACAACATGGGGCAGATGGGTACGGCCATGGGCTATACGGATGTCTCCATATTCGTTTCTATGTTGAGCATCTGGGGTTTCTTCGGCCGGATCTCGTCCGGAAGTATCTCAGAATACTTCATCAAGTACGTATTTTTTTCATTAATTACTTGATCAGTTCTTTCTTCTCTTCAGTATGTTTAATTCATTTAATCGTTTTTGCATCATTAATAAGTAATTTCCTATTTTAACTAATCTTTTTTTGTCCTTTTTGATCAGTAGGTATATTTGATTATGGAATCCTGGAGTAGGCTTAGAATCATGATCTGGTGGATTAGTTCCACGGATCAAATTAACTCTTAGGATTTAGGAGAACCAGGGTTTTCAAACTGGACTAGATAAACTAGGAACCGGATGGTAGTTCATCCTGCCTGATAGAAAGAATTGATACTACAAAATCTGTCGAGTAAAAAAACAAAATCAGAGATTAAAGCGGAAATCGGTACGCCTTGGCACTTGTCAGGAGTTGGTTTTTCTTCCGAATTTTTATATTATACTTATAATGATCTATGATTTGAGTTCTTTTTTTCATAAAAATAACTCTTTCTTTTTTTTTAAAATTTATTTATAATAAAAACATCATAGCTTAAAGCAATTTTTAATATTTATTTTAAAGTGAGCTAATGGATATAGATCATTTTACATTTTTGAGTTAATTAATTGGGTTTTTAAGGTGTCAAATTCTCTACATTGAAAAAAATATGCTGACAAATTTTAAATTCCAAAGGTGTATGCCCCATGTTGTCTAAAATGGTCATAGCTTTAGAGCTTCCATATCTGTTTATATATTTAAAATAAATTATCTATCTTATTAAATTTAGATAATTAATTTTCATTACATAATGATAATTATTTTTCACTACATATTTTTTTTTTCATCTTCCACTTTTTTTTTAATTTTCTCTCTCTTCTTGGATACTTGCATTTTCCAAATTATTCTTCTGTTTATTTTTCTCTCTCTCCTAAATTAAATAATATTTTAATATTTATTTTAAAAATTTAGATAAATATTATTCATAAAATTTAAATTTAAGAAATAGAAATATCTGTATCCAAATGTCATATGCTTTTTATAGTTTATTATTTTTATTTATAAATATTATACATATATTTAAAATAAATAATTAAATATTTAAATTATTATTTTAACATGTGGGTTCGAGTTGACACTGGCTCGGTTAGCCTGTGCCCGTCCTCTGGAAATTGTTTGAACGCGCTGAGCATGATTCTTTTCAAGTCAGGCATGCATGACCAGGACCTGTGCTCTTGTCAGGCCGAATAACAAGCCACGCTGAATACAACTGGACCCAATTAGACACGACCTAGAAAAAATTGGCATATCAAGTCCCTGCAGGCTGCAGGCTCCTGCATGGTTGGTTTACACCATGGCACAAGTAGTCATTACCTGGTGCTCGAATTACGTTATTGCAGTACACGCTGCAAAAAAGACCATTGTGTTATGTCTCTATCTGCTCTCGTTTTCAAAGGCTCGTAGCTTTGGCAAATTGGCTATGGATTAGTGTTTCCATGCTCACTTGCATGTGTTAGTCCGGTTCAGTTTTCACAAATATTAATTGTTGATTACTTTACTTTACAGTTGCATGTGTCAGTTCAATCCATTATGCAAATTGACTTGGTTTCCTTTGAATGTTTTTGTTGGCCAATTTTTTATATTCTTGCTACGTGTCAAAAATAAATTCGATCGACCCAATCGAATCGATTTGAAAAAATCAGATTCGAATTTTGTATTTTCGGGTTCAGGTTAATCCGAACTAAATAAAGTGATTTAGTTGGAAAATAAAATATTCAAAGTAAAATTTTAATTTGTTTTGGCTCGATTTTTTTATTTGAAGCAGATTTTTAATTTAGACTTTTTTTTTTCTTTTTAAAACATATTCTTTCCATAATTGTCATTCTTGGAAAGTGATTTCTCAGCTGCCTTGCGATGGTACATTTTTCATCTGGCCATCGTTTTTCTCTTCACCTTACTTAACAATGGTTCGCAATATTGGATTTGCATGTCCATATTTTTGGAGGATAAGCTTATGGTTCTGAAAATTTAGAGGATCAATTTATACTGGGATCTGACAAATTTTCAGGAAGCACGCGACACCGAGACCCGTATGGAACGCTGCCTCTCAAATATTAATGACCGCTGGATACGTGGTGATGGCCATAGGCATGCCGGGCGCCCTCTTCATCGGTTCCGTAATCGTGGGCTTGTCCTACGGTGTCCGTCTCGCTGTCTCTGTGCCGACGGCGTCAGAACTCTTCGGCCTCAAGTACTACGGACTCATCTACAACATCCTCATTCTCAACCTCCCACTTGGCTCCTTTCTCTTCTCTGGCCTGCTTGCCGGCGTCCTCTATGACGCAGAGGCCACCAACACAGAGGGCGGAGGGAACACCTGCGTTGGGGCACACTGTTACCGAATGGTACTCGTGGTGTTGGCCTTAGTATGCCTCGTTGGGATCGGGTTGGACGTGCTGCTGGCGTACAGGACCAAACAGCTCTACGGGAAGATCCATTTGAACAAGAGAGCAAGGGGCACGAATGCTGCTGCACCTGATAGCCACTGATATTTTATTCTTTTTCACGGTATTTATATACCTTTTTTCTATTTTGTTCATGACATTATCGTGTGCCTTTTTTCGTTGCTGCGATTTTTGTGTACACCATCAATAATGGCAAAGAAATGGATGCATTTTCATTTTAAATGATGATAGTTTTCATTAAATTCGTACCCATTCTACATGTATACGCAAAGCAATTATTGAACAGTGTTAACACATTAAGCACAATCGAAACAGCGGAAGCATCTTAGAAAAAAACAGAAATAAAAAATGATACCTTTTTAATTATTTTGTCCGTAGTTATTATGCGAATCAAAGTCGCCAATTTCAACAATGGAAAAAAAATTGAAACGGTATATCCTAAAGATTTTATATTTATATATTTTTAAACAATAAATCCGCTAAATTCATGTTTAAAATAAATATATGATAGAATTAGGATTCGTGGAGTTGGTATTTAAATGAATAGTTCGCTAGGTAGATCTTTGTTTTAAAATATTGGGGGGTTGACAATAAAAAATGATATTCTATATAAACACAATTTAGAAAATCATTTTTAAACTAAATATATAATAAAATTAGAGCTCGTGGTCTTTTGCCACGTGTGCATTAAGAAATCAAAGTAGTTGCTATGTAAGGGTACCCATGCAGCAAGCTTGCTTCAGAATGTTGTTCGTGTGGGTGAGAACTGGTTGAATGGTAGCAACTTCCAGCCCTGTAAAGCCAAATCCAATGTTGAAAGTGAATATAGATCTGAACAGGCAACCAAATTACTAGAGACCAACCGGCAATGCAAAAGGTGATCAATCCTTAACATGGCATATTTGGGAGTCATATTTGTGAGTGACGAACTAGTTAGTACTAACAACGAGAATTCTGAATTCTGAACAGTCAGTGCTAAAAAAATTATTTAAGTGTAGTTCCAACTGAATTATCATGCAAATGACTAAACTACGATAAAATGAAAGGATAAAATCTGAAGAGACACTTCTCAAAGTGTTTATAAATAAGGACTTGAAATGTTGTGCCAAAGAACATGGGAAGCTTTATCAATATATGAAATCAAGGATTCACCGCACGGACCTTTTCAGATAGTCTGAGACCTTTATCCACTTTGCCAGGGGCACCTTAGATGACAATGTTAGTAATGACACAAGTCAGCTGACGAGTCGGAGCAACCAAAAGAGGGGAACCATGTCATCAGATATTGGAATCATTTTGAATGGAATAATTTGAATATCAGCCATACCACGTATCAGTATTAAGATCAGACGAAGCCTTTGGATCATGCTGATCTATCCCCGACACACAGTCTACCTTCAAGGCAGCATATGATGAAGCAGATTGCATTAGCAATAGCCACTAAACCATGAATGAATGACATTTGTTGCTTACTTTAGTCTCCCATAATTTTTCTGCAAACCATTCTGGAACATTTTCAGAGAGAAGACTGGTGTACAATTCCATGGCAACGTCTGGATTCATGTTCCCCAATCTTTGCCAAGCATGCCTAGCACAACAAAGAAAGAGCATTCAGCTAACTAATAAAGATGACCAACATTCTGAAACAAAAATTAGAAGAGTGCAAGAGTTATCTTGCATCCACATCTTTGTTAAGACGAAAGCAAAACCCAAGAAAAAGAGAAAGAGAGAGTGTGATAACACGAGCCTTAAGAAAGGAAGAAGCAGAGAAAGAAAGCCCGCTAGAATAGGATGAAACGATTTCTATAAAGGAAAAGGGGTATTCACTTGACTTAGACACGGTTTGAAAGCATGGCTGATTTTGATCTGAAACAGCTTCTTGAAATAATAAAATTTTGACGGAAAATAACCCAAAAATATTTACAAAAGCATCTGAGGGGCACACTGAGAAATAAGCTGAAATCGGGCAGCAAAATCAAGTGATGTAAAGGACTTTGGAAAAATGTACAGGAAAGGTTATGTGAATAATATTAGTTGCAGGAAGTGGTCAAGTACTGAGAAAAAAAAATACAAAAAAAAAAAATACATGCCTGTAGTAGCAACATGAGTTAGATAGTGGGGTTTGAGATGGATTAAGATTCAAGAGAGAGAACATGGCATGGATACTTGGATAAGAGTTTATTAATATGTTTTGGTAATAAATAACTGTTCAAGATTCAATAGTTATTTTACATTAAATCATACTTGCATATTGAGTTATTAACTTGAAATAACACATTTGCATTAGAGATTACCATGTATCAGAATAACAATTATTAGTTTTAATTACGAGCTTTAGCAACTAGAGGTAGGGATGAGTATTCCGTTAATTTTGTCCATAAATTAACTGAATTAATTGAAAATTGATTTAATATTGACTAACCGAATCGAATCAATATTTTATTAAAATCGAATTAACCGAATCAAATTAAAAATCAATTATTTCGATTAACACCAAATTAATCGAATTTATTTAAAAAATAATAAAAAGAATTTATATAAAATTAATATTAAATTAATTGAATTAACTGAATGCTCACTCCTAAAGTCCTATACTGTTATAAAGTTTTGAGTATTGAGATACCTAAAAATATTTAATTTAATTTAACAACATTATACAAATGGACGGTCTCTTGCACCTCAAAATGTGCTTCCGAACAATAATAAAGAACATATTGGTTTCGAGATGAATAAATTTGAACGATTCAATCTAAGTCATATATTGAAAAGATTTAAAAAAGATTATGGATTTAAAAACATATAAGATATCTTCATTGGCACGAGACCTTTTGGGTAGAGTCCAAGAGCAAAGTCATGAAGGCCTAGGCCCAAAGTGGACAATATCATACTATTTTGAAAAAATGTGAACATCCTTTGGTCGCAAGAAATGGTATTAGAGTCATGATCCAGACCAAATGCCATGTGGGGTGACCTTGAACGAAGTTAAGGGTAGGCTTGGAGTAGATCAAATTGATCGGATGCTTGCAGGAGGCCCCGGAGCAGGTCAAGGTGATCGGATGCTCGCGGAGACGCCCGAAGCAGATCAAGAGTGATCGGACACGGATACTTGTGGGAAGGCCCAAAGCTGGCCACAGTGACCGGATGCTCGCTGGGAGGCCGGGCGCAGGTCAGGGTGAGCAGATGTTCACGGAGAGGCCCAGAAAAGGTCAAGATGACTGGATGCTCGCGGGGAGGCTCGGAGAAGATCAAGGTGACCGGATGCTCGCAAGAATGTCCGGAGTGGGTCAGGGTGACCGAATGCTTTTGTTGGGGGGCTTGGAGCAGAGTGATCAGATGCTTGCGGAAAGGCCTAGACTATGAGAGTAATTTTGGTCCTTCGTTTAAGAGGAGGATTGTTGGGATTCAATCTAAGTATCACATTAGAAAGATTTGGAAAAGATTATGAGTTTAAA
This sequence comes from Zingiber officinale, assembly GCF_018446385.1. Taxonomy (NCBI): domain Eukaryota; kingdom Viridiplantae; phylum Streptophyta; class Magnoliopsida; order Zingiberales; family Zingiberaceae; genus Zingiber; species Zingiber officinale. Next base: position 63,716,569 of record NC_056000.1, on the reverse strand, counting down.
AGGATGTAGGATATCTCCATTGACATGAGACCTTTGGGTGGAGCCCACGAGCAAAGTCATAAAGGTTAAGGCCCAAAGTGGACAATATCATATCATTGTGGAAATATGTGAATATCCTTTGAGCACAACATGCCAATTTTATATTGACCGAATCAAACAGTTATAAAGGTTTCCTCAGCCACTATCTAGACTTAGTTCTTTATATGATCGTTAAAGATTTTGATTTCCCAATTTCATGTTGAGCCAATTAAATCATTAATGCAAGAGAAATGTTTAGCAGACAAAATTCTATTCAGGTTCTTCCTCTTAAGTTAATTGAATCATTAGAGAAACATAATGTTGTTATTTTTTCCAGCGTCTTAAACAAATCTACAATTTCATACATTCCATTTATTATTTGTTCTAGTAATTTTCAGATTTACACTCAAATGATCACAACTAACAGAAGGCCAAATAAAAAAGGAACTCCCTAGTTGGTGAAAATTCTTTAACGCAGAGATGATGATTCCAAATATGTGTATGACAACATCCATGCTCATACTAAAATCTAACATATCTTCATTGTCTAAAACCACGGTAGAGTTATCACCTTGTGAAATCAGTTAATTTCTAACTTCGCTGGACTATTGATCGCACCCTGTGAGAGATTAAAGTTCTACTAAGTCCCCGTTACTATTAGGCTAGAGGTAAGGCAACAGGCAAGCAAAAAACACACACAGAAATCAAACATAAAAGCTTGTAGATCTTCATCAGAAAAATAAAGTCAAGTGAAACTGTTTGACTTAAAAAGGGATGGTAAAAAGCATACCATTTGGAGCGAGAAGAAACCTTGAAAGCCATGGGTTGTGGCTCATAGCAAGGACCTTCGGTCGCAACCTTTCGGAGTCCATACAGCTGCATCTGCAACTCGCTACTCAGTTTCGACACTGCTTCCGCGCCCTTCTTTCCATCAACAAACTGGGTCGCAATTCTGAACACTTTCTGCACATCGCTCAACTCGATCCCTTCCCATTCATCGTCGCAGTGTAGCAAGGATTCTCTCGTCTCCTCACTCAATGCCCTAGCATCTCTCTTTCTTTCCAAATCTCCCTCATCCAGATCCACAGCCATCTCGCCCTCTTTCTCCGCATCCACTTCATCTTTGACGAAATCATCATTACCTCTACCAATCTCCACCCTGTTGTCTTTTTTCCTTCCACGAAGTTCTCGAGAGCTAGGAACACCCACTTTACCCTCGGCGATTTCCTTCTCGAGTTCAACCTCAACGATCTCTCGGATGATTGCCCTCTGTCCAGCGAGATCGGGTGGCGAGGGAACACCACTAGACGCGCTAGCCTCACCCAGAGACTTAGCGCCACCCCGTATCGTCCTAATCGGTCGATCGGCCCCTGCAACGGAGGTGGAAGCGGCCGGAGGCACCGGCGGTCGGAGCCCTAGATCGCCGGGAGCCGGTTCCTGGTTTTTCGCCCGCCGCCTCCTCCGCGGCCGATCCGATCGCGGCGGCGACGACGAGGTAAGAACTGAGGTTGCAGGCACAGGAGGCTTACCGATCTCTGCTGAGCGCGGAGGGCCGACCGGCTCGTCGTGCTTGTAAGCGAGGTATACAACGACGATAGGCAATAAGACGCTGACAAAGAAGAGGAAGGCGATGAACCAAGGATCCGCCATGGCCTTCTCCTCCGATCACCTCCTCCTCGTTGGCTTGCGCTCCAAGGCAGTGAGAAGAAAAACATTGGTATTTATAGACGAAGAGAGAGAAGGTCGGTGGTTGAACTTTCAAATTCGGCAGAAGAGGAGAGGAGAGACTAGAAGAGAAGCGAAAGAGGAGAAGATGAGCGCCAAAGAATATTCCTAACTTCGGTGCCAGCTAAATTAATAGATCCTTCTCTCACCTATTATTGTCTCCTCAATCGTACCTTCAAATTATATTCCTGGGCCAAGTAGAGCCCACGGTTGTAGTTCCTAACACCGTTGAGGTAGCTATAACGGGCAGGTAGTGCCTTATCACGCCGCTGTATTAGCAATGATATAATCGCTGCTTCAACACGTTTGACGAACGGCGAATGGGAGGAAACGTTACCTCGCCGGAGACAGGTATGTGGGAAAAATTAAAAGAGGCTTCCTCATTTGATAAAACGTGAGACGCCCCTTTTCTTATTTAAAATAAACTCCTTCGAATATGGATCAATTTTAAAATTTAAAACAGCTAAGTACATACTCCTGGCCTCTCTGCCCTCTATAACAATTTATAATTAGTTTGTATAACGTTTAGGAACTGATTATTAGCTTCTACCATAATATTATTATTTTATATTAATTATTTACTGGAGAATAATAGCTGGATTAAAATAATGTTTTAATAAATAAAATAAATAAAAAGTAATTCATAATACCACTATATTTTAAATAAAATCATGATAGACTATATAGAAGTTAACAAATAATTACAATGCATAGCAACTAGTAGTTAGCTTTATAATAATACTATCTTATATTAATTTTATTTATTAAAAATTAATAACTTGATTAAAATAATATTGATGACTTCTATCGTAATATCATTATTTTATGTTTTTTTATTTATTAAAGAATGATAATCGGGTTACAATAAATTTTAATAAGCAAAATAAATTAAGGAGATTATACCCACTACTTTTTAAATGAATATTATTTATCATGATCGATTATGTAGAAACTAGGAGGTAGTTGCTACAAATATATATGTTGCACAAAAAGGAGACAATACTTTTCAACATCTAATGTGAAAGAAGAGGAAGAGAGAAAGAGATCATGCGAAGTAATGAGACAAAGACATACAAAATGAGCAAATACAAGGAAGGAGAAGAAGAGAAAAAAGAAGAATTACCGTGGTTCGACATCGTGCTTACTCCACGAAAACGATCGAAATTTTATTAGAATTCTCTCTACACAAGATAATCATATTCAGTGATTATTGTGATTATACAATATATAAGTTTATAATGATCCCTATAAATAGTGCCTAAACCCAGATCCGATAAAATCATAACAAATTTCTGTTATGAAAAATCGCAACAAAATTTTATTATAAAAAATTATAACAAAATTTTATTACGAAAAATCTTAATAGATTTTTCTTCCATGACATCCCTTGCATTGACCTTCAACCAAATATGAGCCACCCGTCAACAATCTCCACATTGGCGAATATTCACTCCTTCAAAGAACATGAGTATCTGAACAAAACTCTACCTGGATCTCTGGGTTTGGACTTCCCTCCTCTAGCATCTAGATATATAGATGTGGATCAAGTTCAAGTAATGCTTGAACTTCTCTGTAGTCACTAGCTTTGTCAAGATATCTGCAACATTGTCTGTAGTATGAACCTTTTTAAGTTGAATTTCTCCAAAAATAATCAGCTCTCTGATCTTGTGAAACCTTACATCAATGTGCTTAGTTCTCGCATGATACATCTGATTGTTCGCCAAATATATAGCACTCTGACTATCGTATAACAACTTGACTCTACCTTGCCGAATGCCCAATTCTCTGACCAACCCTATAGACCATAAAGCTTCCTTCGCCGCTTCAGCTACTGTCATGTACTCCGACTCCTCCATAGTAGACAATGCAACAATGGACTGTATCATAGATTTCCAACATATAGGTTCTCTTGCCACAGTGAACATGTATCCTGTAGTAGACCTCTGTCACCTAATTTCTTGCATAATCTGTATCTATGTACCCAACAATTGAAGGATCTTCCGGTTGTCTATTGAATATGATATCATAATTAGTTGTATTTCTCAAATATCTAAAAATCCACTTCACTGCATCCCAATATGGTCGATCAGGATTTGAGAGAAACTTGCTCACCATACTAACTGCTTGCACCAAATCTGGACTCGTGCAAACCATGGCATATATCAGACAACCAACTGCACTGACATAAGAAACCTTTGACATCTCTTGGATCTCGTTATCCGTCTTTGGACACTGTGTACTGGATAACTTGAAGTGATGCGCCAAGAGTGTGCTCACCGACTTTGCATTCTTCATGTTGAACTTATCCAACATCTTCTCCACAGCTACGTTGAGATAATTATAATCTCACTACAGCTCTATCCTTATGAATCTTCATCCCAAGAATCTTCTTGGCCTCTCCCAAATCTTTCATATCAAATTCCTTGCTCAGTAGTGTCTTCAATTTATCTACTTCTTTCATCTTCTTTGCAACAATGAGCATATCATCTACATATAGTAGTAACAAAATTAATGATTCATTTTCAAGGCTCTTCACATATATGCAACAATCATACTCATCCTATATCTGTTTTGAATCATGTATGAATTAAAATGTTTATACAATTGCCTAGGAGATTGTTTCAATCCATAGAACGATTTCTTTAACTTGCAAACCAACCGCTCTTGTCCGGGTTGACTAAGTCCCTGAAGTTGTGATATAAAAATCTGATCCTTCAAATTTTCATGAAGAAATATCATTTTCATATTCATTTGCTCCAGTTGCAAATCGTGATGTGCCACCAAAGTCAACATCACTCTAATTGACGTATATCTTGTTGGTGCGGGAAGCATCCGACGATCGAACTCGTGTTTTGATAACGGCAAAGGATTCAAAGTTAAGGTGTTTTGTGATCTAACAAGTCTGCTTGAGTATTTCAGGAAGTCCTAGCTGCGGTTAGGCAAAGGGAAAACCCTAGGGGGTGGTAACCTTAGGTCATAGGGGGTGGTAACCCTATGCGGAAAGTCTTGGCAGGTTGATGGCTTCAGGCAAAAGTCCTAGGGGGTGGTAACCCTAGGTGGAAAGTCCTGGTGTCGCGAACCAGGTGAAAGACTGGACTAGCCGGGAAGCGGATGTCCAGCAGAAAGTCCAGAAGCGTCGAGTGCTGAGCAAAAGTCCAGTCGATTTGGAGGATCGCACTGGCAACAGGTAAATCTCCTGAGTGGAGTAGGTGAGGACGTGTTCCCCGTAGAGGGAACAGTAGGCGTCGGGTCAACCTAGGGTTTCTGGTTGGAAATCCGAAGTCAGACCCGGACAGTCCGGAGACTGTCACAATATTCTTTATCATATTCATACTGTTGTTTTATGCTAACTTTGTGCTGCAGGGTGTTTTTGTGATTAACATATCTTGCAGGGACCAAAGTGCACAATTACCCTCGGATGAACAGTGTCCGAGGCGCCTCCATGGAGTTTGGAGGCGCCTCGGGTGCAAAACCTGATCTGGCTACGAAACCAGCTTGGAGGCGCCTTAGAGGAAGCCAAGACGCCTTGGACAGAAGCCTGAAGGTGCCTTGAAGGGCGTTGAAGGCGCCTTCAGGTCGCAGCAGTCAAAGGCTTATCGCAGCGAACTGATCGGGATAGAATTCAGCTTCAAGGCGCCTTGGAGCTTGTTTGAGGCGCCTTGAACATTGTTTAAAAGCAGGGTTCGAGCAGCACCTCAAATCAACAATTCACAAGCTTTCCTTCTGCTGTGTGCTGCTCAAGAGTCGATTCTAAAGTGCTGCTACTCGTGCCCGACGACCCAGAGCTTCGAGATTTCATTTTCCTTCATTGGTATAGATTTATTTATTGCACTTATTGTAATACTTAGTTTGTAATAATCGTGCTTATAGTTGTTGCCCACCGAAAACGATCAAGGATCGAGGGCCTTCGAGTAGGAGTCGATCTAGGCTCCGAACGAAGTAAACGATCATGTTCTTGTGTGTTTGTTTTTTATTTCGCTGCTTTAATTACTCAACGAACGTTTTACGATTCCGATAATCGAACGAAATAGCCGCGAGCGCTATTCACCCCCCTCTAGCGCTTCTCGATCCAATAATTGGTATCAGAGCGGGGTAGCGTTGATCTGGTGCAACCACCAATCACGTAATTTTTCGCGGTGTTTTTAATTTTTTGGAGTCAACTGAAATTAGTATTCTTACTATATTCCAGTTTCTTTTCGGTCATATCAATCTCGCTCGAAGTTGGTGCAACACCACTCGAGTTAGTTTTTGTTATATACTTTACTCCCGCACTACTAATCCAAGACATAGTCTTAGGACATATTTTTCTTTTTCTTTTTTGCATATTCTCTCAATGGCCCATCAAGAGGGTTTCAGTATTGTCCGTCCCCCACTTTTCTCTGGAGAAGACTTCGGATATTGGAAGGGGCGAATGGAAACCTTCTTGAAGATGCAATTTAATACATGGATGATAATCAAGACCGGTCTACTACTCTCATCCGACGAAGATGGCAAGGCGACACCCTGCGAAAAATGGGAATCTACCACAATCAAGAAGGTGGAAGCTGATGCCAAAGCAACCTGCATCCTCCAGTGTGGGCTGACCAAGGAGGATCTCAATAGAGCTGGTCCATTCTCATCAGCAAAGGAGCTTTGGGAAAAGCTGATCGAACTCCACGAGGGCACCTCGGAAACCAAGATAAGTAAGCGTGACCTGTTATTTAATAAACTGTACAATCTAAAAATGCAGGAAGGAGAGACGGCGAGTTCGCTCCACACTCGGATTCAAGACATCCTCAACTCTCTTCATGCGATCGGGCAGAAAGTCGAGAATCGGGACGTCATAAGGTATGCTCTAAACTCATTTCCGAGGAGTACATTGTGGGCATCAATGGTAGATGCCTACAAAGTCTCCAAGGACTTGTCTTGTTTAAAATTAGATGAATTATTTTCTGAGTTTGAACTCCACGAGCAGACTAATGCACAGCCAACCGAAAGGGGGTTGCTTTGGTTGCAGGTACCAGTCGAACACGGGAACCAAGATTACGACGAAAAACTGAACCAGAATCAGAAAACGAACCCGACTCAGAAGATGAAGAAGATGAACTGACCAGCGAACTCGTGAACCTCGTTAAGAAGCTCTACAAGAAGAAGAAGGGCTTCAACAAGAAAGACCTGAAGAAGGCGGTACAATCCAAGGAGGCCCAACCGAGTTCTAAGGTAAAATTTGAAGTTACCTGCTACGGGTGCAACTAGAAAGGGCACATCAAGGCCAACTGCCCCAACCAAAAGGAAGCGAAAAAGCAAAGAAGGAAGAAGGCCCTAAAAGCAACGTGGGACGAATCTTCTTCGGAGGACGATGACGACGAACTCGATCAGACGAGTTTACTCGCGTTGATGGCCCGGGACCAGATTGTCGAATCCGAGAGCGAGAGCGAGTCAGAGGCCGAGTCCGAGCGAAGCCACGGATCCGCATCCGTTTCCGAAGGGCCAGACTCCGCTGTAAGTATTCCTAGACTTAATAATTTAGTCAATTATTTATTACGCAAGTTAGCTAAGTCAAACCTTAAGATAAAATCACTTCTAAAGGAAGTAGTTGTCCTTAAAGATATAACTAACTCTAAATCTTTACCTGATCAAGTTCAGACTGAAAATTCTACTTATGTTCAAAAACTTGAGGAAGAAAATTCAAGTTTAAAAAATCAGGTCAAGGATTTAAAAAATACCTTAGAATGGTTTTCTTTAGGCTCCAAGAATCTTGACCTAATTCTTGGAACACAAAGAGCTGTTTACAATAGAACTGAGCTAGGATATAAAACTAAAAAGAAATATAAATCTTATTTATCCTTAATAAACAAACCAAATAGAAAGGTAATCCAAGCATGGGTCCCCAAGTCCAAATTGGTCAATCAAGTTGGACTTGGCCAATACTGGGTCCTGAAGGATCAAATACATTACCTCGATAGACCATATCGAGGCTATGATCCAGGGGGAGTAAACACGAAAAACAATTCAAATTTTAAATCAAAATTCGAAATTAAATTAAAATTCAAAATTCAAATTACAAAATCAAAATTCGAAATTAAATTAAAATTAAAAAAATTCAAAATTCAAATTACAAAATCAAAAATCAAAATTAAATTAAAATTCAAAATTCAAAATTCAAATTACAAAATCAAAATTCGAAATTAAATTAAAATTCAAAAATTCAAAATTCAAATTACAAACTCAAAATTCGAAATTAAATTAAAATTCAAAAATTCAAAATTCAAATTACAAACTCAAAATTCGAAATTAAATTAAAATTCAAAAATCGAAATTAAATCAAAATTCAAAAATTAGAAATTCAAACTTAAATTAAAAATTCACTTAAAAATTCAAAATAATTCGAATTCAAATCAAATAAAATATAGATGGAGGATCCCGAATAGCTGGTACCCCTAACTGAACTACTCGACTGGGTAACTGAACTTAATCTACCCGAAATGGGTAAAACAAGAGTAGATTACCCGGCAGGGTAATTAAGGTTAGATTAAAATGGGCTAGGTTTAACTTGACCCACAGTACTGGTGAAGTTTTTGGATGATAGTACATTAGGGAAGCTTGGGCATCGCATGTTTAGGAAGATATGGCTTCGACCTGGTGCATTTGGCCAAGTGAACCTGACCGAAGCTACCCTTAAATGGATCCTGACTAGTTAGACCAAGGTTTAGTATTAAGTTCAATGGGTAGAAATATTTGGGAAACCTCGAAGGCATGGTTACTTTAATGAGTTCCTTGTGACTCACTATAGCCCAGAAGTTTATCCAAAGAATGCTTACTTGTTGAACCCAAAACTAAACCTGAATCTAACACAAAGTTAAACCAAATCCTAAAATTCAACCATAATTCATCTCACAACAATTATAGGGTTCCCTGATTGAAAATTTATATCGGGTGAGATGACTAAGAAATTAAAACTAAAATTGACTTAAACTTAAATTAAGTTAATTCAACTAAATTATTTTCAAAAATAATTAACTTAAAATTATTTTCAAACTTAATTTCCAAGTGATTTTAAAACTTAATTTCAAAATTATTTTAAAACTTAATTTCAAAATGATTTTAAAACTTAATTTTAAAATTATTTTAAAACTTAATCCTTTTAAAACTTAATTTCAAAATGTTATTTAAAACCTTCTCCAAAACTTTTTCAAAACGGTAGTTTAATTAAAAACAACCATAGGATTAATTGCTTGCTAACTTAGATTGGGTGAGATAGAAAAACTAAGGAATCTACTTCAATTAAGCTATCTTTAAATCCATTAAAAAGAAACCAATTCAATTACTTCATGTGTAGGAATTGGATAAATGGATGTTGGATAGTGGATGCTCCAGACACATGACTGGAGATAAGTTAAAGTTTACTAAACTCAAGTACAAGAATTTAGGATCGGTTGCATTCGGCAACGACGGCAAACTTAAAGTAATCGGAAAAGGTAATATTGAACTTAGTTCCAATTTCATTATTCGAAATATTTTATTGATTGAAAATTTTAACTTTAATTTACTAAGTATAAGTCAATTGTGTGATAATGGATATCTAGTCAATTTTGATAAATCTGGGTGTCTAGTTAAAAACATCGAAAACCCTGAAATTAGACTTAAAGGACTTAGGAAGAATAACATCTACACAATTGACCTATCAATATCCTCAATAAAGTGTCTCTTGACACAACAAGAGGAAACTCAACTGTGACACAGAAGACTGGGTCATACTCACACTAGACTCATTTCAAAAATGAGTCAAAATGGCCTAGTTAGAGGTTTGCCCAAATTAAAATTTATTGAAAACTCAATCTGTGATGCGTGTCAAAAAGGAAAACAAACCAAGTCAACCCACAAGTCAACCAACCTAGAAAGAACTAACTTCTTACTTAAGTTCCTTCACCTTGACCTATTTGATTCACATGGAGCCAAATCACTAAGCAAGAACCAATATTGCTTAGTGATAATTGATGACTACTCTAGGTACACATGGGTAACATTCCTAAAAACAAAAGATGAAACCTATGAAATATTTAGTAATTTTTGCAAATTAACGGAGAATGAAAAAGATACTAAAATTAAAAGAATAAGAAGTGATCACAGGGGGGGGGGGGGGGAGATTTGAAAATCATAGGTTTACCCAATTTTGTAAAATAAATAGATACCAACATGAATTTTCATGTCCTAGAACCCCCCAACAAAATGGTCTAGTGGAACGTAAAAATAGAACACTACAAGAAGCTGCTAGGACTATGTTAAACGAATATAATTTAAATCATCAATTTTGAGCTGAAGCAATAAATACTGCAAATTATATTCAAAACAGAATTTTAATTAACAAACCTTACAATAAAACACCTTATGAACTTTACTACCATAAAATTCCCAACCTAAACTATTTAAAAGTATTTGGTTGTAAAGTTCACATTTTAAATACTAAAGATTACTTAGGAAAATTTACACCCAAGTCTAACCAAGGAATATTTTTAGGATACTCCTCAACCAGTAGGGCCTTTAGAGTATATAATCAAAATACCTTGAAAGTTGAAGAAACAATTAATGTAATCTTTGATGAAGAAAACAACCTACCTAATATAAATGAAAATATTGACATCAATCCAAGAGCTATAGAAGATGATGAAATCCAACCTAACCTTAATGAATCAGAAGAACCAGTTTTTGACCCACAGATAAGACTAACTAGAGTAAGTACTTCTCACCCACCTGACCAAATTTTGGGTGACCCAAACCTAGGAGTCAGAACTAGATCCTCCTATAGAAACCTTAGTTAGATTGCCCTTATTTCTAAAATTGAACCTAAGACTATAGAAGAAGCCCTACCTGATCCAGACTGGATCATTACAATGCAGGAAGAATTAGCACAATTTGAAAGAAACCAAGTCTGGGACCTTGTACCTAAACCCATAGATAAATCAATAATAGACACCAAATGAGTTTTTAGAAACAAGTTGGATGATCAGGGTGATATAATAAGAAACAAAGCTAGACTAGTAGCCAAAGGGTTTAGTCAAGTTAAAGGCTTAGTGTCACGCCCCGGAGGAGTCCCTGTCCGAAGAAATTTCGACAGCATTTCCCCTGTACGGCGAACAATCTGAAACTTTACTACATCACCATATACCTCAGCCACATGCGACTGGAATAATAACAATAATAATAAGCAAACAAGCACATCATCCACGCAGTTTATATAAATTTTCTGCTGTCTAGGGAGACATGTAGTAAAACAAATCCGAATGAAAGTCATCGACTAAATAAAGCAATCCATACAGGATCTAAAGTATTCAAAACATAACAAGTTCAAAACATAGTCTAGCACATAAAGCCAAAAGATAAATAAACAGCCTCGTGACTGCAGGGGACTAGCAACTGGAACTCTCTCCTGACAGCATCAACCTGAAATAGCAATGGAGGAGGGTGTGAGTCCAACACTCAGCAGGTACAACTGATATGCATAATAAAGAATATAACAACTAGCACTAATCATGCGAACAGTCTCCTGATATAAGAAAGATAAATGCAACTGAGGAATACAAGAGAAAACTGTACTAACCAGGACCAAGGTATAAGTACAATAGGTCGTCAGACCGAGAGTGTCATAAATCCTGTATGCATGTCAATCATATGCATCCATATAAATGCAGCAAGTAAATGCAGTAAACACGAGCAATAAATGCATCATGCATATGATGCAAATGTCATGGTCACCCTTGACGCCAGTCAGCCATCTCACACATAATGGTGAGACCGAGTGGGTAGGGCTGTGACAACCGTGCACTCTGACATCACTACCCCTGATGAGTGACCGAGTGGACAGGATGCTGTCAGAGTACGCCTATCCTCCTACCCCAAATCATAAGTGGGGGAGCGCAATGCTCTCATCTCCCGGTATACGATGACGAGGAGGTATCTCTGTCGGCTACCACACTGCATCACACTACCCATGAGCGGACCAACGGAGCCAAACAGAGTCCAACTGCCTGCCGGCTACCACGCTGCTACACTAAACCAGCGGAGCCAAACAGAGCAGAACTGTCTGCCGACTACTACGCGAGTCACCAGACCAACGGAGCCAAACAGCAGAACTGTCACACACCTGTCGGATCTACCACTAACCCATGAGTGGTGGTGTGTACGGATACATGTAACTGGCGATGTGCTCGACAATAATGGAGCAGACTATCGCACAACATGCAATCATGCGAATGGTGCATGATACTAAGCATGACAAAATACTGAGCAGCATAGCAATAATCCATATACATGAAAAATGTGTATCATCGGGAAGTGAATCAAATCAAAGTACACAGACTAGATAAGGTATCAAAAACCCTAGGTCCTGAACATGATAAATAACATGGTTGTGTCACTACCTCTATAAATAGGCATAATCAGATATATACTAATATGATGTGCATAAAAACAAACAAACAAACATGCAATAGATCGGGTAGTGATCAACCGAAGCAAATGAGAAACATAATCATTGCTATATGTTAAAAACATTATTATGCATATCAAAAGACATAAGTCAAAGTACCCGCCTCCAATTGAAAAGGTCCAATCTGATAATCGAGATACTCGTCTCGCGTCAAACTCCTATGTTATTAAACAAAGGTCTAGTTTAGCTAATTCTATCATACAATAATTAACCAAACTAAATTCTAATCCAATTAAGAAGTTCTAAATTGGATCCAACTAATCAACCCAACACAATTAATGAACTCTAATTAAATAAAATCAGTGGATCCACTAGAGTTAGTTCCTTAACCCTAATCATCCTAGCATAAGGATTAACCTAACAAACGGAATATCACTTACCTGAGTTGAATGCCTCAGCCGATAACTCACTGCTGGAGATGTTGCTACCAAAAGCTTTCCAACCAACACCACCCAGAACCCACTCAAATTCCGACCGACCACAGCTATCCACCGGTGGCTAGAGCACAGAAAGGAATCGACAACAAGGCAATGACGAGAGTGTTGGTGCAACCTTAGGTCAAGGTTGACCTGGTTGACCAGACTTGAGTTGACTTGACTCGAGTTGTGTTTTGATGTTTGACGAGTTATGTTTGACAATGTTTGACGTGAACAGAAAAGTTGTATCTTGATGTTTTACAAGGATACAAGCTTGGGAGATTGTGGGTGCAACCCGTGGTCAAGGTTGACCTGTTTGACCCGAGGTGAGTTGACCTGACTCGGAAAAGTCCAAGCAGGGAGCTTGGCATGGGAAAAGTCCAAACAGGGAGTTTGGCATGGTGAAAAGTCCAAGCAGGGAGTTTGGCATGGTGAAAAGTCCAAGCAGGGAGCTTGGCATGGGAAAAGTCCAAGTATGGAGACTTGGCACGGAGAAGTCCAAGTATGGAAGCTTGGCACATGGGAAGTCGGAGAGGGCTCGGTAGCTCGTTCTCCGGACTATGGTCAGAGAGGGCTCGGTAGCTCGTTCTCTGGACCGGATGGTGAAAGTCCTGGTGAGTGAAGCCAGGCAGTGGGAAAGTCCTGGTGAGTGAAGCCAGGCAGTTGGAAAGTCCTGGTGAGTGAAGCCGGGCAGATTGGAAATCCTGGTGAGTGAAGCCAGGCAGTTGGAAAGTCCTGGTGAGTGAAGCCGGGCAAGGGAAAATCCAGATGGATCAAGGGTGATCGGACATCTGGTGTTGAGAAGGTCAAGTAGGTCAAGGGAGTGACCGGATACTTGGCACGAAGAGAAAAGTCCAAGTGGGTCAAAGGGATTGACCGGACACTTGGTGGGGAGCCTTAGCAGGTTAAGGGAGTGATCGGATGTTAAGCATGATGTACCAACAGGTCAAGGTTGACCGGATGTTGGTTTCGAGAAACTTGGGACTTGGTGTTGAGGAAAACCAAGCTCTGGATCGATCAGTGGATCGATCCAGTGATACGGCTGATCGGTCTGCAGACCGATCAGTAACCACATAGTGAGCTTCTGTGTGTTATCTGATCGGACTGAAGACCGATCAGGAGGCCGATCAGAAGAAGGCAACAGAGCTGGGAAAGGACAGCTGATCGGTCTAGGGACCGATCAGCATAGAGCCTGATCGGTCCCCATGACCGATCAGCAGCACCCTGGACCGATCAGGGTGAAGCCTGATCGGTCCAGGCCTAGCCGTTGTGACTCAACGGCTAGGCTATTTCGGGCTTCTGTGTTCTGGCCTTTTTGCCTTGCAGGTTCGTAGGTTGGCTCAGGATATCAGAGGTTATAAAAGGATCGAGAGGCACTACAGAAAAACTCTCCTTCTTCCTCTTCTTCCTACTGACTGCTGAAGTATTTTTGCTTGAGCTTTGTTGAGCTCTTCTTCACTGAAGCTTCGCGTGAGCTTCCCTCGGCTGGGACTTCAACTGGACAGTTGGTGCTGTGGTTGGATTCCCGTGAAGTTGTTGCTTCATCCAGTCGACAAGAAGGCAAGCTAGGGTTATTACATTTTTGTATTGTACTTAGTTTCCTGCTGTATTCTTGTACTCCTGTTTATCTTGCTGTTGCAAGACATTGTGGCCAGGTTTCTCCACCCAGAAGGAGTGATTATTAGCCGGGTTTCCGGGGTCTCATCCACCGACGGATTGATAGGCTTCGTCCACCTTACGGACACGCCGAGGAGTAGGAGTATATCTCCGAACCTCGTTACATCGACGCATGTTGAGGTTTGATTTCTCCGCTTTCGTTTCTATTATTTTTATTTCCGCTGCGCTAACCTTGATTTGTAGAACGAAACGAACGTTTTGGGGGCGACTATTCACACCCCCCCTCTCTAGCCGAGTACGACGATCCTAACAGAGAGATCGTCGTTGGAGCAGAAAGCTCAACTGAAGTAAGGCTAAAACTAGGGCACAGAATGTACCACTGGGCGGCAATCTAAGGCAGAGACGACAGCCAGAAATCGGGCGGCGTCGACTCTTTATAGTCGGAGTCGATTGTTGGGGGTCAGCGACAACACGGAGGAGAGGAGAAAGGGGAAATCGGCCCGGCCGATTAGGGCACGACTTGCGGTCGGCGAGGAAGGAGGATCGATTCAGAAGCGTTCTGTGTTCTCACGATCGCGCGAGAACTCCCCTGCCCAATCGATCGACCAATCGATTGGGCAACTCCCAATCGATCACTTGATCGATTGGGAAAGCTTCTATGCTCGCGATTTTACATCCCTATCAATCGACCGATCGATTGGGCCTTCCTACAATCGCAGCACATACCAATCAATCGACTGATCTATTAGACCCTGGTTCAATCGATCTCCCGATCGATTGACCAGCCTGGACTTGACTCAAACTCAAGTCCAAAGCCTCCAACCCAACTCCCGGTCAACCGTGACCTGTTAGGTCTCCGTGCTCAGTATTTGGCCACACCCAACCAACCTCAAACTAGCCTTCTATCCTCCTCCATCAGCCTTGCGCCCCTCGGATATCTCCCATCCTTCACGCCTTGCTTTCAGGAGCTTCCTTCAGCCTCATCCTAGTTGTCGGATTATACCACCACACTCGACTAACCTCGAACTAGCCTTCTAGCCTCCTCCATCAGCCTTGCGTCCCTCGGATATCTCTTCATCCTTTACGCCTTGCCTTTGAGAGCTTCCTTCGACCTCATCCTAGTTATCGAGTTCTCCTTGCCAAGTCACACTAGGACTTACCTTGCCAAGACCACATGCTTGGACTTACAACTTGTGCCAAGATCACACTTGGACTTTCCAATTGCCTGGCTCATCACCAGGACTTTCTCACTTGCCAAGATCACACTTGGACTTTCCACCCTTTGCCAAGATCACACTTGGACTTTCGAATTGCCTAACTTCTCGCCAGGACTTTCTCCTTTACCAAGATCACACTTGGACTTTCCACCTTTTGCTAAGATCGCACTTGGACTTTCCAATTGTCTGGCTTCTCACTAGGACTTTCTCCTTTTCCAAGATCACACTTGGACTTTCCACTCTTTGCCAAGATCACACTTAGACTTTCCAATTGCCTGGCTTCTCACCAGGACTTTCTCCTTTGCCAAGATCACACTTGGACTTTCCAATTTGCCTAACCTCCAGTTAGGACTTCCACCACTGCCTAAACTCCAGTTAGGACTTCCACCACTGCCTAGACTCCAGTTAGGACTTCCACCATTGCCTAAACTCCAATTAGGACTTCCACCACTGCCTAAACTCCAGTTAGGACTTCCATACGCCTAACCTCTAGTTAGAACTTTCCCAGTCAAGTCTCGTGTCAATCTTGACTTACTTGACTTGTATTCTCATCAACCTGGTTAACCCTTTGATCATCTCCATAACCGGACAATTGCCCTAGCAGTCTCCATATATTGTCAAACATCAAAACTCAAACCCCGACTCAAGCTTGACTCAACTCAAGCTTAGTCAAACTGGTCAACCTTGACCAAGGGAAATTACCCCAACAGTTAGTCCAGATAACTATAATATGTTTATCCTACAAAACAAAGTTAGCACAATAAGGTAGTAGTCTTAATTAAATTCTATCTCCTCGAGACCATGATCTAATCACGGTCTTAGCTTAGATTTTCTAAATGGACCTAAGTTGGACCGACGTCTAATGTTCCCTCAACCGGGAATGCGTTCTCACTGGATCTCTCCTCTAGGGACTTACCTTACTTGACATTTACAAACATCCCTGATGTCAGGTCTCTTGACCCACCAGGGCTTCCTGCCAAATTTCAACCAATCTGGACTTCCTCCTGCCATATCTCAATCGATCTGGACTTCATGCTAGCTGTCAACCTAGTTGGACTTCCTTCTGCCAGATCTCAACCAATCCGGACTTCGTGCTAGCTATTAACCTAGCTGGACTTTAGACTGATTTTATGGTCTTCTAGACCCATCAAATCTTACACACTTGGTAGAAAGGTCAGACAAACAACACATCTAACTTTAACCAATTTATTATACATCAAAATCCGATTATTGGTGCAACTGCACCAACATGATTTGCCTCATGGAAGGCGCCTTCAATAGTTTGGAAGGTGCCTCGCATAAATAGTGTGAAGGCACCTTCAACAGGCTGGAAGGCACCTTCACACTATTCATGTGAGGTCCCTTCCAACCTGTTAAAGGCGCCTTTAATAGACGTTCACTGAAGATGAAGTTTTATTTTCAACGGTTAAAACTTATCATGTTGGACACACCTTGGACCTCCTTGGAGGTACCTTCGAGCCACAGATAAGATTTCCAAGGGTCATAAAAAAAATCCCTTGATGTAGGAAATGAAGAACAACTTTAATATTTATTTTTTAATATCTTTCTGAGCTATCAAAGAATGTAAGAGGCTTCTCCACCTTCAACGAAGAAGATTTTTCTAGTGCTTTCATCTACCTTGGATTAACAACTACTTAGGTTATAACCAAGTAAACTTCAGCCTTCTTACTTATTCTTTTTAAGTTGTTATTATTTTTCATTTATGTTAATTCTCTATGGTTGCTTAATCTAATTGTGTATCATTGCTATGTAAAATCAAAAGATTATTTTATTCCAACTTTGATCGTAGACTATTCACCCCCTCTGTCTGTTGCATTGGGATCAACAGTTTATACTGTAAAGGATAGAGAATATCCTACAGACAAATTAAAAGCTTCTAACCTATCAAATCACAGATACATTTAAGGAAATGTGTCAGAAGAATTTTATGGCATATCCTTTCTTAGGAACACTTTGGGAAGTGTGCAAGTACTTTGAGATGTATGCATAGATATTATAGTGACAATATAAAAAGGGTTCTCCATCTATAGACGGAGGTATGCGATACTCTATATTTTCACACGCTCGTTGCTATAGTTTCTTCCACTATTTTCCTCATCACTCGAACACTGACTTAAACATCAGAGAGTCAACGTCGAGGACCCTTTCCCTGGCCCGACATTAACGCTACTTGTGTTACGCAGGACCGTGCGGAGTCTTCATTTGGTCAATGGCAGAGCCACGCCTCAGCTCATCGCCTTGATTGCTTTTGAACATAATGAATATACTTATTGTATTTATTGCAAGAATAGATTGTAGGAGGTTTCTTTACCTCTGTAAAGTATCCAAGAATACAAATATTTAGTGATGATAGATTGCTACGACTAATGCATAGATTCATCACCTTAAGAAACGAATACTAAGTAAAATAGAAATATTGTGCATGTGATTTTAAATTTAATTCAAATATTCGTCTACATACTCAAATGACAAGCCTGCAATCAAAATAAAATGATCAAATTATTCACCTTCCTCTATTTCGCTGAGATTCTGAACGCCTACTTGTCCTAGAAATGGATGTCCTTTTCGGCTGATTTGTTCATCGGTTAAATCTGGAAGCAACCGACACCCATCTTTTTGAGATTCAATCACGTTGGGTAATGACCCCTCGCTGAGAATTGACCCCCTGAATGCTCTGTTTGCGTTGCCAAGTGTTGCTACTGCGTTGTGCCAAGAGGCTGCATGAAATAGTTTGAAGTTTAGTGAAAGTGGTGAATAGATGAAAATATGAACTCATGATTTTGTGAGACTTATTTTCAGTATCGCTCATTTAGCTAAAGATAATTTATCCTTGTAAAATTATTAATAAAACGTAATTTACTATAAATTCATACAAAAGAAGCTAACAGAGATTAAAAGAAAGATTAGCAAGTAAAAAATATTTATTATTTTGAAGGATGCATCTCGATGGTTGAACGTGATTACAAGTGAATAGGCTCCCGCGGGCTGGATCAATCAGTTAAGGCGTGACATCCTTGTATAATGAGTTGTAGGATCAAAGGTCCATGGACGTGCACTGGATGAATAATCTGGGCCGGCTGTGTCAAATTCCGGAGACACCACGTTTTACCCGGGCCAGCATTCACCGTTGATTTACTTCTTCCTAGGATTCCTGTGGGACCAGGCCTAGGGGGCCATTGGGCGGCGGGACCCGTCTTTTTGCACAGTGATTACAAGTGAATAGACTGTTAATATCAATTTAATCCAATTGTATATATTACTTGTATAGAAAAATTTGCCCCCACTAGTATAACGTAGTTGGTATTCCGATGATAGATATCTTCATGGTAAAAAATATAAAAATAAAAAACCATATTTTAGAAGGAAGAGTATAGTAAAAGCTATGTTTCAACAAAGTACACTAAAGTGTGAATCAAAAACCTCTATTAGAATCAAGACAGAGTTAGGATATTAGTGGATATTAGTTCAGTCTAGGCTATGCTTAAACAAAGCTTTTGTAATTTATGGTCTCAAATACAATTTTGTCGGTTACATGAGCCACTTGTTAGGACATTCCGGCGAGCTAGAGAGGGGAAGGGGATGATTAATTTCAATCACTTCATTGATGATTTATTGTAGCAGAAAATTAGAAGCAAATGCTAACACCCTTGATTTGACTTGATATCCACTTCCTTGAGGTGACTAATCCAACGCTCTACTCTCCTCACTCACAGTACACTATAAAATCCTCCTTCTATGAATCAAAGAAGCCTCATACAAGTAAATACACAAGCAAATACGAGATACAACAAAAAATACAATAAGAACAAGGAAATAGATACAATAATAAAGGACATTTGCTCTTGATCTTTTGTTGTTGTGGATTGTCTCTTGATGCTTGAAAATGTAATAGCACTTTGCTCCAAGAATCTTCCAGAACTAGCAGAAAGAATCAGATAAGAGAAGTTGCATTTGAATCTTCATCGTCGCCTTTATATCCTACGGATTAGGGCTCCCAATCAATTGGTCTTACCCCCAATCGATTTCCACGTCAGATCTGAGTGCATCCAACCGTCCAAGCCTCGCAACAGTTCTTTTCTTCGTTGCTTAATCGATTAGCCAATCGATTACGAGCCTTCTTAATCGACCACCCAATGGATTATGAAACCCTTTGTTCACTTGCGAGCTTCTCCCAATCGATTAAGCAGCTTCAATTGATCATCTAATCGATTCAGAAACTCTCTATTTGCTCGCGACCAAGCTTAATCAATTAGCTAATCGATTAAGCTTCCCGCGATATCCTCAATTGATTAAAATTCTTCCTAATCGATTCAGTAAAGTGCAATACACTGTGCTTTATAAAAAACAGCTTCCAATCAATCACTTGATCTATTGGGTTCGGGGTGAATCAATCACCTAATCGATTTATAATTCACTTCGTGAAGAGATGTGCTCAATTGATCAGCTGATCGATTGTCACAAGTCTCAATCGATCATCTGATCAATTACCCAACTCTAACTTACTTAACTAAAGTCTAGGGTTCCCTTGCCCAATATCCTGTCAACCATGACCTGTTGGGACTTCTTCACCAAGTGTCCAGCCAACCTTTTAATCCACTTAGACTTTTCCAACTTTCCATTGGACTTCTGATCACCAAGTGTGGTCCTCCTTGACCTACTTAGATTTTTCTCTTGCCTAACTGCAGTTAGGACTTTACCTTGCCAACATGCAGTCCTCGTTGACCCACTTGAACTTTCCTTTGCCTAATCGTAGTTACAACTTTTCTTTGTCAGCATGCGATCCTCCTTGATCCACTTCAACTTTGCTTGCTTAATCGCAGTTAGGACATTCCTTGCCAACGTGTTGTCCTCATTGATCTACTTGGACTTTTCTTTGCCTAACTACAATTAGAACTTTCCTTGCCAATGTGAGGTCCACCCTAACACACTTGAACTTTCTAATTGTCTAACCCTCGAGTTAGGACTTGCCTTGTCTAAACTCTAGTTAAGACTTTACCAATTAAGTATCAGTTCTCCTTGATCCACTTGGACTTTGCTTACCATACCAAACTTAGGACTTTTTTTGCCAACGTGCAGTTCTCCTTGATCTACTTGGATTTTCCTTTACCTAACCCTCGAGTTAGGACTTGCCTTGCCTAACCTCTAATTAGGACTTTACTAGTCAAATATCAATCCTCCTTGACCTACTTGACCTTTCTCACATATTATCCAACAACATATTATCCAAATATGTTGTCGACAATATATTGTCCAAATATCAAAACTCAATTTCGAATCCACTCGATCTTAGTCAAACTGGTCAACCTTGACCCAGGAAACGATTGCACCAATAATCTACCAATAATCTATTCCCTTTGATATTTGACAATATGTTTAAGTTATGCTAACCCATATGAGCTCAACTCCAACTTCATCCCATGCTCGAAGCATGAATGTGGATTTCTAACTTAAACCCTACATTTTCTCCCCCTTTGACATACATAAAAAATTCTTTCCCTCAAGAGTCAATTTTGTCAAAGGAACACAATGAAAGTCCTATACCTTTTATTGTATCCTTTGCTCACCCTTGAGCATATATCGCTTGCTTAACCTTGAGCCTATATCATATGTTCATCCTAAAGCACCTATACATTTACAATAAAGATTTCCAATCTTCCATTGTTTCCAATATTCATCCTTGATCACTCATAACAATAAAGGTTCTCAACCTTCCATTGTTTCTTTATCTCAAAACTAAAGTTAAATCATGTTTTTAAGGAAGAACTCCTCCTTAAAACATGCACCAAACTTCTATCATTGCACCAACAATGACTTAGAGTTCCTAAACCTTTAGGAAATCTAAAATTTGAAGTTTAAAATTCTACTTTGAAACTAAACGTCCTCCTAAACTCTAAGTTAGTCTTCTTTAACCATTCCATTCTTATTTTCATTAAGAAAACTTCCCTTAAATAGTTATAAATGCATTTTATAGGGTTAGGAATGGTTAAGATAGCTAAATGTGACTTGATAGACTGAAATCAGACCATTTAAACCAAAATCAGTCTTCCTAATCAATTAGTTTCAACTACAAATCGATTATAGTCTCTTTGAATTGATTGGATTTGGGATTCAATCAATTACAACCACCTTAATTGATTCAGGTGGTGCTTAATCGATCACTTGATCGATTTCGCGAGCCTCTGTACTCGCAGAAACTCACTTCAATCGATCGGCTAATCAATTCCGCGTGGGCTAATCGATCGCATGATCGATTCTGCGAGCCTCTGTGCTCGAGGAAATGACCTTTAATTGATTGACCAATCAATTCATGCCTGGGTGAATCGATTGCTTGATTGATTGGCATTTCTGAATTTTTATGATTTCATTTTCAAACCAAAATTCAGAAATCCCTAAATAATTTTATGATTTTCCAAGAATCATAAAATTTTACGTAGACATTATTTATGTTATATACTATTAGAGAAAAATAGTTTTTTTATAAAAATAATCCCTATTTTCAGAGATTGATACAAAATTGGAAACCATTGAAAAACTTTAATGTTCACTCTACTTTATGTCCAACTAATCAAGGATGACCCCTATCAAAAGATAGACTTTACTAAGGTTTTCCAAAGTGATTTTGAAATAATTTTCAAAACATAATTTTCAACCATATTCCTTGAGCTAAATGCATATGACTTGTACACTAATTGGACTTCTCATAATCTATTGTTAAGATAAAACTTAAACTCAAAAATATGTATTAAATTAACATCTTGAGTTTTGTTCATCCTCCTAATATTTCACTTGTATCTAGTGTGTCTCAAAAATACATACAAGTCAAGTCTATGGTTCTTGTAAGATGTACACTAGGTTTTCCCTAAAACTAAGAGATTATGCATATCTAACTAAGTATTTAAACTTTGATCATCCAACGTAGGATGTTAATTGATGTTATTATCCTTAATTATAAAGAATTTTAAAATAATACATGAAAATAATTATGACATACATCAAATGTATATTTTTTAAAAGAAAAATTATCATGAATAATGATGTATGTATGACATGACATATGACTTTTTTAATAAACTATATGAATGCTAAATATGATGTCATGACATATGATGAGAACACAATCATGACAATTTTAGCATAAAGGAAATACTTAGATTATCTAAGTATCACTAACTAATCTCTAAATTTAAAAATAATCCTTAGTTGCCCTATCTCCCAAAGAAATTGCTAAAATCCCAACTTGACATATCTTTAACTTCTAACCTAATTATGTCAATTAAATTAGGTCTAAATCTTTAAATTTTGGCACATTTTACTCTTCCAAAGAGTAAACATTAATCTTTCATTTTCAAGGTGTAGAAATACCTTAAAAATGGCCAAAAATATCAACTTCACCAAGGTTGGATTAAGTATCCTTTCACTTAGAGTTGACACTCTCTAAACCCATATAGGGTGTAGAGAACATGTTGGTTGATACTCGGAATATCGTACTAGTTCCCCTATACAAAAATTTTGTACAAGTCCTGAACCATTCCTAACAACCTATTGTGTTATTTAGAAATTAAATTAGGAATCGCAAACGGAACTTAACATTATTGATTCTAAATTTAACTTATCTGTTCTTAATGGTTTAGACTTGGATCGCAAACGATGCTTAACATTATTGATCCAAATCTACCCATGTTACAAATTCAATTACAAATTAATTTTAGAGATCGGCTTCCATGTTAAACATGACAAGACACTAGACCTTCTTGGATATGGGAGCAACCACCACTTCCTAGACAAAGCCTTTCAACAAAATTTAACTTATCTGTTCTTAATGGTTTAGACTTGGATCGCAAACGATGCTTAACATTATTGATCCAAATCTACCCATGTTACAAATTCAATTACAAATTAATTTTAGAGATCGGCTTCCATGTTAAACATGACAAGACACTAGACCTTCTTGGATATGGGAGCAACCACCACTTCCTAGACAAAGCCTTTCAACAAAATTTAATATTTAATTTCCTTATAGTAACTCTAGGTTTAACCAAAAAGAACAATCGAATCACAAGATCGAAAAACAAAGAAAACACAAATTCAAAACAAATCTGAAACCTAGAATCATATGCCTCTTGTGTTTGGAATTCATACAAGAAAATTAGTATGATGCGTACTAGTTATACCATTCTTTATAAGCAACAACCTCTTGATCTTCTATCGTATTTCTCTTCTTATTTCGGTCGTTGTGTGGGCAACGATCTACCGAGATGAGAATCCACCAAGCCTCCTTCTTCCTTCTTCCAAGTTTCAGCCAAGCAACCTTCTCCAAGAGATAGCAAGTCTCGGCCACCAACCAAGCTCCAAGGAAAACTAGGAAACAAAGTTTTCTTTCTCTCCTTCTTCACCAAGCAAATCTGGCCACTAAAACAAGCTCCAAGAGGATGATAGGTTTGACCACTAGAAGAAGAGAGGAAGAGATGATAGGGCCGGCCACCACCAAGGAAGAAAAGAAAGAGGAATAGAAGAGTTGTTATATGGTAAGACACCTCTACCATTTCTTTTATATTCCTTGGTCTTGACAAATAAGGAAATTTAATTATAATTAAAATTCCCTTATTCATCTTGCCATTGGTTAATAAGGAAAATTTAATTAAAATCTCCTTATTAAACCTCTAATGGCCGACCCCTTCAATTGCTCTAAATAAAGCAAGTTTTAAGCACAAAATTAAAATTTCTTATTTGTTTCCGGAAATTTTTAAAATAAAAATTTCTCTATTAATTTTCCCTTCATGGTTGGTTATAAAGGAAAATTTTATAAATTAAAATTTATCTATTAAAACATGTGGATGATTTCCAAAAAGAAAAGTTTTCTTTAAAAATAAAATCTTCCTCTCAATTTACAAATAAGGAAAGATATCAAATCTTTTCTTAATCTTTTGTAGAAACTATAATAGGAAAGATTTAATTTTAAAACTCTCTTTTAAATCATTAAGATGGTTACAAAAAGGGAAAGTTTTATCAAAAATTAAAATCTTTCTTTTAACTACAAATAAGTAAATATATTAAATCTTCACTTAATCTTTTGTAGAAAGCTATAAAAGGAAAGATTTAAATTTTAAACTCTCTTCTAAAACCATGGCTTCCACATTAGGAAACATTTTAAATAAAATCCCTTTTATTTTTTATATGGCCGGCCACACCAAGCTTGGGCTCCAAGCTAGGGTCGGCCACCTATACTTGGCTCAACCTATGGCTTGGCCGGCCCAAGCTTGGACCCCAAGCTTGCTTGGCCGACCACCTAAGGTTGGGTAAGAAAGTGAGTATAGGTGAGTATAACACTTTATAAATAAGAGACTACGATAAGGACCGAGAGGAGGAATTGATTTTGGTCTCCCGATGAAATTAAGATTTTCCTGTTCGCTCCGAACACCTAACTTAATTTCATCAATAATAATTCATACCACTAAAAAATTATTATTGAACTACCGCACCAATCCCAAATTACATTTTGGGCTCCTTCTTATTATGAGTGTGTTAATCTCCCTGTGTTTAAGATGTCGGATGTCCACTAATTAATTGAGTTACTGACAGCTCACTTTAATTAATATCTTAGTCCAAGAGTAGTACCACTCAACCTTATTGTCGTGTCGGACTAAATCCACCTGCAGGGTTTAATATGACAATCCTTATGAGCTCCTCTTGGAGACATTATCAACCTAGATTACTAGGACACTGTTTCCTTCTATAATCAACAACACACACTATAAGTAATATCATTTCCCAACTGATCGAGCCTATTGATTTATCGAGCTAAATCTCACCCTTTGATAAGTCAAAGAAATAAATACTAAATATATGTGCTTGTTATTATATTAGGATTAAGAGCCCATACTTTCATAATAACTAAGATCTTGTTCTTTTATTAAGTCAGTACAAAAAGAACTTACCTTAAATGGTCCTGCTCAATACACTCAGAGTGTACTAGTGTAATTTTATAGTTAAGATAAACTAATACTAAATTACACTATGACTATTCCAATGGTTTGTTCCTATCCATCTTAGTCGTGAGCTACTGTTTATAATTTATAAAGAACCGATAACATGATTTTCTGTGTGTGACACCACACACCATGTTATCTACAATATAAATTAATTGAACAACTACACTTAGCTTATAAATGTAGATATTTGACCAATATGATTCTTATTTTTAAGTAAATGTTTATACAAAAAGGTAGGCTTTTAATATACATTCCAACAATCTCCCACTTATACTAAAAGACTATGCTGCCATATACACTGTCATACATATGATTCCCAACCGTTCAACATGGCCATCAAAAGCTCTTGCCTTAAGGGCCTTAGTGAAAGGATCTCCCAAATTATCACCTGATGCAATCTAGGCGGCAACAACTTTTCCTAGTTATACGATGTCTCGTATTGGGTGGTACTTGCGCTCTATTGTATTTACTTGTCTTATGTACTTATGGTTTCTTCAAGTTTGCTACTGCACCACTATTATTACAATAAATTGTAATAATTTTTGGGCAAACCAGAAATCATGTCTAAGTCCATCATGAAGTTTCTGAGTCATTCAGCTTCTATGGCTTCCTCAGAGGCTGCCATATTCTTAGCTTCCATAGTGGAGTCTGAAAAAACACCAATGCTTAACACTCCTCCATAGTTATGATTTCACTTCCTAAAGTAAACACAAAACCCCGAGGTCGACTTACTATTGTCCCTATCTGATTAGAAGTCAGAATCCGTGTAACCCACATGAATCAAATCATCTGCTTGGTAAACTAGCATATAATCTCTAGTCCCTCTAAGATACTTCAATATATGCTTTACAGCAGTCCAATATCCCTGTCCAGAGTTACCTTGATATCTGCTATCCATGCCTACGATAAAATAGATATCCGGTCTCATACACAGCATAGCATACATTAGGCTTCCGACAGTCGAAGCATAAGAAACTACCTTCATGTCTTCTATCTCCTTTGATGTTTTCGGAGACATCTCTTTTGATAAAGCTACTCCATGTCTGAAAGGTAGAAAGCCTTTCTTGGAGTCTTGCATGCTAAAACGAGCTAGGATAGTGTCGATATATGAAGCTCGGGATAAGCACAACATTCTTTTCTTGTGATCCCTTTGATTCTGAGAATATATGCGCATTCTCCCAAGTCCTTCATATCGAATTGCTTGGACAACTATACCCTTACTTCCGATAACACTTTGATATTATTTCCAACTATAAAAATTGTCATTTACGTATAGTACAAGAAATACCACCACATTTCCATCACACTTCTTGTATACACAAGACTCATCCGTACACTGAATAAATCCATAGGTTTGGATTACTTCATTAAACTGGATGTTCCAAGACCTTGAAGCTTTGTTTCAGTCCATAAATAGACCGATTGAGCTTACATACTAGATGCTCTTTGCCCTTTGCAATGAACCCCTCTGGTTGCTTTATATAGATGCTTTCTTCAAGACTTCCATTAAGGAAAGCTGTCTTGACATCCACTTACCAAATCTCATAATCAATATGAGCAACAATAGATACAAGAATCCGAATAGACTTAAGCATGACTACTGGTAAAAAGTTTCCCTTTTTCAACAAGTCTTGCTTTGAAAGTTTTCACCTTCCCGTCTGTCCCTATTTTTCTATTGTAGACTTATTTTCACCTAATGGCTTTTACACCATTTGGTAGTTCTATAAGCTCCCAGACTCTATTAGAATACATAGATTCTATTTTAGTATTCATTGCTCATTGCCAAGATGCTGTATCTTTATCTTGGAGTGCTTCATCATATGTTCGGGGATCAGGTTCATGTTCACCAGGGATCAAGTCCAAAGACTCTCCCAAAACATGAATCTTTCAGGTTACCTAACAACCCTCCCACTACGATGAGGCACTTTGTGCAATTGTGTATCATTTGTGATACGTGTTGCAGTTTCTTGTGATATTTTATCTTGTACAGTTGGTACTAGATTAGACATGTCCTTTATTATTTCCTTAAGAACAAATTTATTTATGGGCTTGTGGTTCATTACATAGTCATCTTCTAAAAATCGAGCATTGGTGCTTACAATGACCTTATGATTTTTAGGATTATAAGCCTCCTTTCATTTCTCTAGGATAACCCACAAACAAGTGAACTCTTGTCCAACTTATCAGTGTCTCCCTTTAGTACATGTGCTGGACTACCCTAAATCTGAATATGCTTCAGACTAGGCTTACACCTATTCTACAATTCTATGGGAGTAAAGGGTTCTAACTTTAGAAGGTACTATGTTCACTTTCGTTTCCAAAGTATATCCTCAAAATGAATTTGGTAATTCTGAGTAACTCATCATTGATATAACTATTTCCATAAGAGTTTTATTCCTTCGTTCTACTACAACATTCTGTTGGGGTATACCAGGTGTAGTCAGTTGGGATTGAATCCCGACTTCTAATAAGTGACTCCTTAACTCTCCTAAGAGGTACTCACCACTATGATTTCACCGTAGTGTCTTGATACTTTTACCTTGACGTTTCTCCACATCAGCCTTGTACTCTTTGAACTTATCAAAGCACTTAGACTTGCGGCGCATCAAGTAAATATACCCGTATTTCGAATAGTCATCTATAAAAGACACGAAATATTCGAAACCACCTTTTGCCTGGATAGTCATAGGTCCACACAAATTAGAACGAACCAATTCCAACACTTCTTTGGCTCTATTCCCCTTAGACTTAAAAAGCCTCTTGGTTATTTTTCCTTCCAAGTAAGACTCGCAGGTTGGAAAGTTTTCCACCACCAATGAACCCAAAAGTTCATTGGTTATTATCCTTTGAATGCTACTCAAGTCAATATGACCTAGCCTTAGATACCAAAGATATGATTGGTTCATTTTCGAAGGTTACTTTCTCTTATTAGAGTTAGAAGATATGTTATTAATTTCCATTTGTTGCATCGTGGGAGTTATTGGATTATAAATTGCCAACCAATATACCAGAACAGATAACTTCCCTATTATTCTTGATAACAACTTTGTTATCAAAAGAGACAGAATATCAAGTTCTTTGATAGTTTAGAAATTGAAATCAAGTTATTTCTAAACTTGGTACGTAAAGATAATTTCTCAAAATCCATATTTTATTCCTATCAGAGGATAAACATCTCCCACTGCAACAGCTGCTACTTTTGCAGTAGTGCCCATGTAGACAGTGTTTTCCCTTTCATATAGTTGTCGGGTTTCCTGGAACCCTGTAATGAATTACAGACATGATCAGTGACTCCTGTATCTACACACCAGGTACCAGTAGATAACACCACTAAACATGTTTCTACAACTAATGAATAAAATACACCTATATTGTTCTTAGTTCTGAGAGGACAGTCCACCTTAATGTCCAAGTTTTGTTTCAGTCATTATAATTGGGGCAGCTAAGTCTATTCTATAGTATAACAGCTAGGGATTGAAAACCTAAGAATCACAAAACATTTGGTCAAAGACTTTAGAATTTAAAATAATATTGACTCCTCAAACAATATCATTTAAATTCACCAACACCTCAAACACCGTGAATTTTGTATGCCACGATAGTGTGGACGTATACAAATTCAAACATTTGTAAGAGGAGGGTTTTACCCATTAATAACCTTGTCAACTTATTTTTATGACAAATAAAATTACCTCAAACACCGTGAATTTTGTATGCCACGATAGTGTGGACGTATACAAATCCAAATATTTGTAAGAGGGATTTTATCTATTAATTTTATTATTTTGTCAACTTAACAAATAAAATTAGCTCAAATACCGTGAATTTTGTATGCC
This sequence comes from Zingiber officinale, assembly GCF_018446385.1. NCBI lineage: Eukaryota > Viridiplantae > Streptophyta > Magnoliopsida > Zingiberales > Zingiberaceae > Zingiber > Zingiber officinale. The sequence continues at coordinate 63,687,265 of NC_056000.1, read as the reverse complement.
ACGATAGTGTGGACGTATACAAATCTAAATATTTATAAGAGAGGTTTTACCCATTAATTTTATTATCTTGTCAACTTGACAAATAAAATTACCTCAAATACTGTGAATTTTATATGCCACGATAGTATGGACGTATACAAAATCTCAATATTTGTAAGAGGGGGTTTTAATTTTATTATCTTGTCAACCTATCTTTATGACAAATTAATAGTTGGTTTTCCTTCGGTCACACAAATAATAGCAGTGACTCCGATGGGGAGGATACTATTAAATGTGGCTAAGTGTATACCATTACTTGATACTTAGTCCATTAAATAAGATTGTGCCCCTTTCGATGGGGAAGATCACACACTCTTAATTAATTTCCTATGATCATCCAAAATGGAAGTTTGATCTAGTGATCCGTAAACAAACTCTTCTGATATGGAGGAAGACACTCAGAGCTAACGCGCAAGTTTGTTTGCATCACCTACAAACCAGTAATGGAGATCGTGGAATTTATTTTAAAAATTCCTCTCCTACTTAGTTATTTAAGATGAGGAATTTTAACCTAGCAAGCACACATCACATACATCACAGTAAATAAAAGTAATAAATATGGAAATTAATTTTTTAACTATTATGTCCTTTTCCATCACTGTCCTTCGCATGTTGCCAGCTCTAGGGTTCATTCCGTCGGGTCCATCGAGCTTCCTTTTCCGCTGCGCCTCTGGTCCTCCAATAGCACCACACCTCACAAGGATACGATCCGCAATAGTTTTTTTTTTACATATATCGATCCTATATTCCACAAGGGAATGTACATCAAGTCTAGATCGAACATAAATATAAAATCCTAGGGCTAATACAGCTCCTGCTGCATTAGTTAAATACAATCATGCACACACAATAAATGTCCTTGATATGTCCAAGGGTCCAATCACACACAATAACCATAAACCTAATAGTTGGAGCCTGCAACCACAGAGTTAGCATATCCTACTATTATTCTGCCTAAATTATGTATGACATGTGCATAATTTAAACTGAAAACCAAACACACAGAGGCAAACCCTAGCTTTGATACCAATTGTTGGTTGACTCGGAATATCGTTCGGTTCCCCTGTACAAAAATTTTGTACAAGTCTTGAACCATTCCTAACAACCTATTGTGTTCTTTAGAAATTAAATTAGGAATCGCAAATGAAACTTAACATTATTGATTCCAAATTTAACTTATCTGTTCTTAGTGGTTTAGACTTGGATCGCAAACGATGTTTAACATTATTGATCCAAATCTACCCATGTTACAAATTCAATTAAATATTAATTTTAGAGATTGGCTTCCAGGTTAAACATAGCGAGGCACTAGGCCTTCTTGGATATGGGAGCAACCACCACTTCCTAGACAAAGCCTTTCAACAAAATTTAATATTTAATTTCCTTATAGTAACGCTAGGTTTAACTAAAAAGAATAATCGAATCACAAGATTGAAAAACAAAGAAAACATAAATTCGAAACAAATCCGAAACCTAGAATCATATGCCTCTTGTGTTTGGAATTCATATAAAGAAAATTAGTATGATGCGGAAAATAATTACTAGTTATACCTTTCTTTATAAGCAACAACCTCTTGATCTTCTATCGTATTTCTCTTCTTATCTCGGTCGTTGTGTGGGCAATGATCTACCGAGATGAGAATCCACCAAGCCTCCTTCTTCCAAGTTTCGGCCAAGCAACCTTCTCCAAGAGATAGCAAGTCTCGACCACCAACCAAGCTCCAAGGAAAACTAGGAAACAAAGTCTTCTTTCTCTCCTTCTTCACCAAGCAAATCCGGCCACCAAAACAAGCTCCAAGAGGATGATAGGTTCGGCCACTAGAAGAAGAGAGGAAGAGATGATAGGGTCGGCCACCACCAAGGAAGAAAAGAGAGAGGAATAGAAGAGTTGTTATATGATAAGACACCTCTATCATTTCTTTTATATTCCTTGGTCTTGGCAAATAAGGAAATTTAATTATAATTAAAATTCCCTTATTCTTCTTGCCATTGGTTAATAAGGAAAATTTAATTAAAATCTCCTTATTAAACCTCTAATGGTCGGCCCCTTCAATTGCTCCAAATAAGGCAAGTTTTAAACACAAAATTAAAATTCTTTATTTGTTTAATTTTTAAAATAAAAATTTCTCTATTAATTTTCCCTTCACGGTTGGTTATAAAAAGAAATTTTATAAATTAAAATCTCTCTATTAAAACATGTGGATGATTTCCAAAAAGAAAAGTTTTCTTTAAAAATAAAATCTTCCTCTCAATCTACAAATAAAGAAAGATATCAAATCTTTTCTTAATCTTTTGTAGAAACTATAATAGGAAAGATTTAATTTTAAAACTCTCTTTTAAATCATTAAGATGGTTACAAAAAAAGGAAAGTTTTATCAAAAATTGAAATCTTCCTTTTAACTACAAATAAGGAAAGATATCAAATCTTTCACTTAATCTTTTGTAGAAAGTTATAAAAGGAATGATTTAAATTTTAAACTCTCTTTTAAAACCATGGCTTCCACATTAAGAAAGATTTTAAATAAAATCCCTTTTATTTTTTATATAGCCGGCCACACCAAGCTTGAGCTCCAAGCTAGGGTCGACCACCTATACTTGGCTCAACCTATGGCTTGGCCGGCCCAAGCTTGGACTCCAAGCTTGCTTGGCCGGCCACCTAAGGTTGGGTAAGAAAGTGGGTATAGGTGGGTATAACACTTTATAAATAAGAGGCTATGATAGGGACCGAGAGGAGGAAATGATTTTTGTCTCCCGATGAAATTAAGCTTCCCGTGTTCGCCTCGAACACCCAACTTAATTTCATCAATAATAATTCATACCACTAAAAAATTATTATTGAACTACCGCACCAATCTCAAATTACATTTTCGGCTCCTTCTTATTATGAGTGTGTTAATCTCCCTGTGTTTAAGATGTCCGATGTGCACTAATTAATTGAGTTACTGACAACTTACTTTAATTAATATCTTAGTCCAAGAGTAGTACCACTCAACCTTATTGTCGTATTGGACTAAGTCCACCTGCAGGGTTTAACATGACAATCCTTATGAGCTCCTCTTGGAGACATTATCAACCTAGATTACTATGACACAGTTTACTTCTATAATCAACAACATATACTATAAGTAATATCATTTCCCAACTTATCGGGCCTATTAATTTATCGAGCTAAATCTCACCATTTGATAAGTCAAATAAATAAATACTAAATATATGTGTTTGTTATTATATTAGGATTAAGAGCGCACACTTCCATAATAACTAAGGTCTTGTTCTTTTATTAAGTCAATATAAAAAGAATTTACCTTAAATGATCCTGTTCAATACACTCAGAGTGTACTAGTGTAATTTTATAGTTAAGATAAACTAATACCAAATTACACTACGACTATTCCAGTGGTTTGTTCCTATCCATCTTAGTCATGAGCTACTGTTTATAATTTATAAAGAACCGATAACATGATTTTCTATGTGTGACACCACACACCATATTATCTACAATATAAATTAATTGAACAACTATACTTAGCTTATAAATGTAGATATTTGACCAATATGATTCTTATTTTTAAGTAAATGTTTATACAAAAAGCTAGGCTTTTAGTATACATTCCAACATAACATACTCTTAGGAACTCAAATCTATTGGTGTTCCTTGGGTGCTCTAGGTACTCATTAGGGATAAGTTTCCTTAATACTTTCCTAATGATCTTCCTAGGCTTCTTAGAAACCTTGGTCACACTAGACTCTTCACGGTCAACTTTAGGGATAACTTCCCTTGTGACTTTCTTATGCTTCTTAGAAGCCTTAGTCACATTAGTCTTTTCAAGGTTACTTCTATGGATAATTTCACTTGTTACTTTGACTTAACTCATAAACCTAGGGTTAGTTTTATAGGTATATGGAACTCTATGGTATGTGGATATATTCTCTTTGTCTTTTGGTTTATAACCCAAACCTCTCTTGCCATTGATGAGTCTTCCTTATCTACTCTTCGATCTTGTTCATTTGACCCCTTAAAGATATTTTCCATTCTTTTACGGGTTTTTTCTAATTTATCAAGTCTTGACTTCAAGACATGATTTTCTCTCCTTAAATCCTTAAATTTAGATTTTTCTTGATTTTCTTAGGCATTTTTATTTTTAGATATATACCTAAAATCCTAAGTTTTGCACAAATTGTTATCTATCTTCCTAACCTTAGATGAGGTAGTCCTAGCATGAAATGATTTATAATTAACCCTAGGTTTTTCTTGCTTTCTATTTTCATGATAAATAGCATTGAAATGATAAAAACTATTTCTAGCATGCTTTTTTATCACTATTTAAGGAAATACCATTAACTAGTGGTACCTTAGTGTTATTCTTGGAGGCTCCCCCTTGACTTAGCTTCCAATTCTTTTCTTGGTCGGATCTCTTCCCCTTTGATATTGGCTCTAATAATGTCTCTTTTGATTGTAAGAAAAATACACAATGTGCTCCTTGTCTTTACATACTATGGGGCCGACCTCCTTTGGCTTCTCCTTACCTTTAGGTACCACTTGATCCTTTATCTTGGTTAACTTTAGACAGTTGCTCTTGTAGTATCAATTTTTCCTACACTAAAAGCAAATGATATGATTTTTTATTTTTACAAATTGAAATTGTTATACCTTCTTTGCTGGTAGGGGTGACATATGATTCTTCTTCATTTGACTCAAATATAGAGACTTCTTCTTGCTATGGTGTCAAAGATTGATGCTTCCCCTCAATTCTTGAGGTGGATGTCTCTCCAATATCCTCCTTTGACATTGAGCATCTATCAACTTCGAATCCTCATATATATAATAAAAAGAGTTTTCCTCTTTGTATTTTGCTTCACTTTGCCCCAAGGTTAGATTTTCATGAAGTTTCACCAATTTGCTCCAAAGCTCCTTGGCGTTTTAAAATTCTCCAACTTTGCACAATATAGTACTTGACAATAGATTAACCAATAATTTGATTACTTTATCATTTGTCTCACACCTCTTGACTTGCTCCTCGGTCTATTTCTTCTTCTTGAGGAACTTTCCCTTTGAATCTCTCGGAGCTTCAAAACCCTCTATTAGAGCAAACCACTGCTCTATCTTTATTATGAGAAAATTTTTAACTTTTGATTTCCAAAGATTGAAGTTTCTAATGCCTAATGGTGGAGGTGCTTGGATATCATGTCCTAATCTGTCTCTAGACTCCATTCTTGAACTTGAGCTCCTTGAATGATAATTTCTTGACTTTGAAATTAGGGTTTCAAGTTTCAATGTCTTCTTCTTCCTCTAGCTCAATGCTCTCTCGGTGATTAGTCTAATAAAGAGCGATCTTCCTCTGAAACTATTTGTTAGGACACTTCGGTGAGCTAGAGGGGGGGGGGGGGGGGGGGGGTGATTAGCTCCAATCGCTTCGTCGATGATTTGTTGTAGCAGAAGACTAGAAGCAAATGCTAACACCCTTGATTTTGCTTGGTATCCAACTCCTTGAGATAACTAATCCAAGGGTTCACTCTTTTTACTCACAGTACACTATGAAATCCTCCTTCTGGGGGACGGAGAAGCCGCGTACAAGTAAATATACAAGAGAATACGAGATACAATAAAAATACAACAAGAACAAGGAAATATATACAACAATGAAGGACCTTTTCTCTTAATCTCTTATTGCTATAGATTTCCACTTGATGCTTGGAAATACAATAATACTTTGCTTCAAGAATCTTCAAGAACTGGCAGAAAGAATCGAAGAATAGAAGTTGCATTTGAATCTTCATCGTCGCGTTTTTATCTATTTGATTAGGGCTCTTAATCGATTGGCCTTACCCCCAATTGATTACCACGTTAGATCCGAGTGCATCCAACTGTCCAAATCTTACAACGACTCTTTTCATCGTCACTTAATCGATTAACCAATCGATTACATGCCTTCTTAATCAATCACCCAATCGATTATGAAGCCCTTTGTTTACTCGCGAGTTTCTCCCAATGGATTACCCAATCGATCAAGCGACTTCAATCGATTACCTAATCTATTAAGAAGCTCTTTGTTCGCTCGTGACCAAGCTTAATTGATTAGACAATTAATTAAGCCTCTCGTGATATTCTCAATGATTGGAATTCTTCCTAATCGATTCAACATAGTGCAATGCACTGTGCTTTGCGAAAACCAGCTTCCAATTAATCACTTGATCGATTAGATTCAGGGTGAATCGATCACCTGATCGATTCACCATGCACTTCACGAAGAGATGTGCTTAATCAATCAGATATATTAACATAGATCTTAATTGATCACTTGATCGATTACCCAATCCTAACTTGCTTAACCCAAGTCTAAAGTTTCCTTGCCCAATCTCAGGTCAATCGTGACCTATTGGGACCTTTCCATCAAGTGTCCGGTCAATCTTTTGCCCCACTTAGACTTTGCCAACTTTCCATTGGACTTCTAATCACCAAGTACAGTCCTCCTTAACCCACTTAGAATTTTCTCTTGCCTTATCGCAGTTAGGATTCTACTTTGCCAACGTGCAGTCTCCCTTGACCCACTTGAACTTCTCTTTGTCTAACCGCAATTAGGGCTTTCATTTGCTAATGTGCGATCCTCCTTGATCCACTTAGACTTTGCTTGCCTAACCGCAGTCAGGACTTTCTTTGCCAACATGTCATCCTCCTTGACCCACTTGAGCTTCTCTTTGTCTATCTTTCAAGTTAGGATTTGTCTTGCCTAACATTCAGTTAGGACTTTACTAGTCAAATACCAATCCTCCTTGACCTACTTGACCTTTTTCACATATTGTCCAACAACATATTATCCCCCAACATATTGTCCAAACATCTAAACTCAAGCTCGAATGTACTTGAGCTTACTCAAACTGGTCAATCTTAACCCGGAGAACGATTGCACCAATAATATCTCAACGCCACTGGCTACTAAGCGTAATTGATTATTCGACTCGACTTGAATAGAAGATATCATCACTCTCATTTTTCTTCAAAATAAAAAAAATAATACCTTTTTTTACATGAATCTAGACGGTCTAGGTAAACCTTTAAATTGACATTTTTATAAGGCAAATTGTTAAAAACAATTTTATAAATACAATATTAAAAACCAAAATAATCGCTTCACAAGCCGCATCCTCATTACCTGGCAAGGCAGCGACCGACTCCAATTCACAAATTACAATAAGCCCACAAATTAAACATTCCACTCATAAGCAAATTTCAAAAGAATAAAGAGGCCAACGTCGCAATCTTTTTTTGCTGATCAAGGGGAAATAAGTTTAGGAAATTGAGGTTATCTTTGATTGAGTTTCCTTGATTGTTGCAGAGGGTGGAGGAAGTAGGAACGTATCTTGCTGTGGAGCGTGGATGCTCGAGGGCATGTGTAGAAGTTGGATGGTGGGACGTGTGTGAAGACGAAGTTTAATTAGGGTTGTGTAATAATTTGTTTTACTTAGGCTAGGCTGTATATTAATATATATATATTTTTTTTTAGCCCCGATGTGAGTGCCCACACTAGCCCGTGCGGGCTCGTCTCTTGATTTAGGATTGAAATTATTAGCATTAGCCCTAAGAGTCAATTATGAAATGATTATGCTTATTAGGTTAATGATTTATTGAGTTAATGGTTAATCCAATATACTAAATCCAACTCATTAAGAGGATAATGTAGATTAATGGAGATTAATTGATATCATTATTAGAAGAATACCAAAAGACAAAGACTCTTGGTATTCCTTGAAGAATATAAAAGAGATTTTGAACTCATTTTTCATAAGAGCTATCTTCTAGTCTTCTTTCTCCTTATTCCTCTTTGGCTGAACCTTCTAAGTGGCTAGCACCATAAAGTTGGTTCTTCTCTAAATCATGAGTTTGTTAGACGGATGGAACGTGTTCGTATGGATACTGTAGAGGTGCGACCATTTGATCATGCTGAGATCCATCGAGGATAAAATTACTGTTAGGAGTTCGTATTTATGCAACAAGATAGAACTTTCAACCTTCAATTAATATATGGTTTTCTTCGCATAGATTTTTGGAAATGGTCTTATTAATTATTGTGTTGTGCTTATATTAATTTACGTTATTCCTACAGAAATTAGATGAATTATGATAATAAATTAAGGAAAATATCAAATGAAAATATTAAAACTTAAACATTGTATTGTATATTTGTATGAAGTAAACAAAGGCGAGTGTTAGGTAAGTATGTCGAGAAGATAATTTTGAATTAGAAGCTCTTGTCCCTTCATCTCTAACGGATTCACATGCTGGTAAACATTAAATCCTAAACAGGCTCTAACAAAAATAAACAGTATGATTTCGATAATTAGTCAAAATTATAATGGCCTTCACATGCACTGGGCCTACGTGTACGCAACCAACAACAGCCAGCGTACACGTGCACGTCCTTTAAAAGGAATTTATGATCCGGAGACGATGCAGTTCGTTAAATACGGGGATTTGCGTCCACCTCAATTACCAAATTTATCACCAATAAAATGCAGTCTCCGTCATTATTTACCATTGGATTTATCAAATTCATTCGAATCCTCCAGATAAAATAAATATTTTAACAAACACTTATTAATAATAATAATAAATATTTAATATTAATTTATTTATATTTATTCAATACATATCAAATTAATTAAATCAATGAATTTAAATAACTTGTTAAATTAATTAAACAAACTTAACATATAAACATGAATAAGGATGGTGTTGTCCCCCGGAGCGGTGCGATGGTTAAGACATAAGGTGTTGTCACATGAAGTCTTGGGGTCGAAACTCGGTGTGACTGAACATAACCTCCCCCATGTCTTAGTCATTTGTACTAATGGCTAGTAGTCATCCGTGATTTACCTCCTCTGTATTAGTCTAAGGATGGATTGACGGGGATATTAGAGACGAACGAATCGCTTTTTGTCACATAAATAAGGATTGTGTTCATAAACAATTTTAAAACTAAAAATTGATGAATTATATATATTAATTAAACTTTATTAATATAGTATTCAAACTTATTTAAATAAATTTAAAATTATAAAAATTTAGTAATAAAATTGAATTGGAAGCTCAATTATATACGAATTAAGCTTAAATTAAAGTTAATCAAACTTAAATTCATAAAAAAATAAATAAATCAAATTTCACGATACTAATTGGCTAACTTGTTCGGTTATGGCTTCTAACTTTCCATTATAACAGTGACACTAAGAATATTACGGATAAAATTTAAAAATAAAATAAAATGTTTGCTCGACACGCTAAAGCTAACACGCTTACGGAGAGGCGGAGGGAGGGGGACTGTGTGTGAGAGAGAGAGAGAGAGAGAGAGAGAGAAGGGGGTGGGCGAGGGGTATAGGGATTGGGGAAAGAAGGCGAGAGAGAGAGAGAGAGAGAGAGAGAGGAAATTGGAAGGGAGACAAGAAGGGGTGGTGCGGAGCCATAGATCGGTATTCGAGGCCGCTGCCACAGCCGTTGCCATGGCGGCGTCGCAGCAGAATCTGTCGACTCTCTGATTTCTTTCTCTTCCCCCAAATTGGTTTCTTTCCGTTTCGGATATCAAGACAAGCGGAGAGAAGAGCGCAGCAGCTAGCAAAGCGTGTAGCGGGCGAGGAGGAGGAATTAAAGCAGAGAAGGGGAAGTGGAGCCGTGTGTGTATAACTGTATATATATACAGAGAGAGAAGGGACGGGCAGCGTCGTCTGCTCCTGCTGCAACGCCGCCGCTTGCAGCACGCTGCCGGGGAGAAAAAAAAGCAGCAGCAGCACGCTGCCGGGGAGAAAAAAGCAGCAGCTGCTGCTGCTGAAAAAAAGCATACGGCGCCGACCGTTCCGCTTCTTGCCTTCGCCTTCTTTATCCCTCGGAGGGATGGGCAGATATAATTAAGGCGGGGGGAGAGGGAGTTATGGCAGGGTTTTTTCTGGGAGGAGGAGGAGGAGGCAGCGGCGCCGGGAGCGGTCGTCAGCCACCGCGCGGCGGAGTGCCTACTGCAGAAGGCGGTTTGTTTCTTTGTGAACCCCGCGGCGGCGGACGGGACGAGGACGCCGCTGCCGCTGGGTATGAGATTCGGGGGTTGGAGCTTTGGCAGCAACACGGCCAGATCTACCCCGGTGGTGCCATCGTCTTCCCCGACGAGGCCCAACCGCTCAGCGGCGTGAGCTGCCGGGACTGCGGGAACCAGGCGAAGAAGGACTGCGTCTACCTCCGTTGCCGCACCTGCTGCAAAAGCCGCGGCTTTGACTGCCCAACACATGTCAAGAGCACCTGGATCCCTGCCGCCAAGCGCCGCGAGCGCCAGCAGCAGCTCGCCGCCGCTCCTCAGCCGGAATTCACCAGCTGCGACGGCACCGAGCCTTCCAAACGCCAGCGGGAGCTCGCGGCGGTGAGCACGCAACCCACGACTGCAATCGCAGCCGCATCCACGTTTGGTTGGTACTACAATTTCCGACTAGTATTACTACTCTCCCCTATCTCCGTCTCCTCTCCGCCATTAATGCAAGCGTGTTCGATCAACAATGTTGTAATCTAAAACACTATTTGCCATATCTCGCTCCACTATCGTGAATTTTCTTTTCTCATCTCGTTGACTTGACCGGCAGCTGGAGAGCTACAGGAGAGCTTCCCGGCGGAGTTGAGCGCGCCGGCGGTGTTCCGATGCGTGCGGGTGAGCCACGTGGTCGAGGGGGACGACGTCTACGCTTACCAGGCGGCGGTAAGCATCGGCGGTCACGTTTTCAAGGGGCTGCTCTACGACCACGGCCCGGAGGAGGGGTCGGAGATATACCCAGGAGGCGGCGGCAGCGGCGGTTTCTCCTCTTCCCGTCACTATCATCACCTCCAACCAGGCGAGACCGGCTCCTCCTCCTCCCCTACTCCTGCGGCCTCGCTCAGAGACGCCGACATCAACGCGACGGCGACAGCACCATCCGTCGACCAACTGCTCGACCCGTATCCGGCGCCGCTGAGCGCGTTCATGGCCGGCACGCCGTTCTTCCCACACCAAAACAGACCTTGACACACGCATCGCCTTCGATCGAACTAGAGAGAGTAATTAAATTGCAGGTCCATCGATCTCGTTCTCTTTGTTAATTATGCACCTCATCAATTCTGTAATCCATGGAATAATCACTGAACTTGACTTCTCTCTTTCTCCATCGATCACTCTCCCAATGATTCTCTGTCTCATAGCCATTGAATTTGGTGTCATTTTTTTACACTTACCAAGAAAAATCCAGGTTTTAAGGGATTTGCAGGATCTGCATATAATGCATGCTTTCTTGTGACCTTGAATTCAAATTTCATGTTGTGTGTTTTTTTCTGTTCTTATCCTCTAAATATGATCTTTAAGTGATGATAATTTGGATGTTGATATATTGAAGTTTGGTCACTGCATCTACATGGAATTAAAGCAGAAGAAGAGGGAGATGAAGCTACAGTTCTAGTGAGTTTCTTTTTCTTTTTATTCATATAAAATAATAATAATAATAATAATAGTTGTTCTGCAGAAAGATTAAACTATGCATTCAATTTCTTTTCCAAGGCTGCAACTTCTTTCTGTTCTATTGGTCACTGCATTATTATTATTCCTTCAGAAAATGAACAGTGTTTGTGCATGATTGTATCATTTCTTCTTGATTATTTCATTTATTTTTCTTTCTCTTGCATATTAGTATATAACATAATATCTTTGAAAATGATAGTTTAAATCTGTGAATTTATGTTTTGCATACTGAATCTGATCAATCTTACAATGCAAAACTTTCAACTTTTGATTATAGGAATGAAATTTAAACTAAGTGTAATGTCTATATATATATATATATATATTAATTTCCAAGAAAAATGGTTTAAATATTATAACATGATAAATGTCTTGTTAGTTTGTGTAAGACCGACACTTAGAGTATTATGAGCAACAATATATATACTTGTAGTTAGAGAGGAAAATATATTAGTGAATGTGAAATTTATATTTAGAATAATTTTCTTTTAGATAATTAATGATAGTATTACTACGAAAATGGGTGTAGCATCAAATATATATGATATAAGAATACAAAATTAAGAGAAGATAATATCAAATGCCGATACATGGTCAATATATCTAGAGGCCAAAGAAACAAGACATGTTAACAACATGAATTGTAGAGGTTTCTCAATTATGATTTAGGGATTGGTAGAATTTAATTCCCTTTTATTTTCTAAAAAAAATACCATTTATCCTAATAGAAGGTCTAACTTAAGCTAACAAATATAAAAAGAATTTAAAATTTTCGAACATCTCTTAAAAATTTAAAACTAGTACTTAAAATTTTCTAGCCTAATTTAGTTTCTTAATTTCATTTTATAGGAAATGCAAAGTTCAGACATTATTCTAATTTCCATTACAAACGTCATTAATTTCTTCTTCCTCTTTTATAGAGTAGTTGTTTGTGGAGTTAATTATCGACGTTTGTTAATTGAGTAGTAGCATCAAAGTAGATGAGGAATGGAATTGTTCATTGTGCATTCAACTTTTAATTCGATATATATTGTGAAATGCATCTGGAAGTCTTCTTCTTGTTGGAAAAATAGAACGCCTGAGGTTCGATTTCTGCTCTATTAAAGCACAAAACATTGTCTTGTAGTTTAAGAATGATCTGTTGTTCTGCAGTAATCTTCAATGAGACAATGTACGTCAAGCAATAAAAGATGTCAAGCCTGAATAATACTCTTTGTTATTCTTTGTTAGTATTTTTCTTCCAGAAAGAAGGAATTGTATTGAATTGGATAGAAGGATTATGAATAATCATATTGAAACCCTAAACCCTAAATCTTTAACATTATTAAAGTGTTTAAACTTAAGGTTGATGCTGCCCTTCTTTTCTTTCCTACTTATAACTCATTTGCGCTTGTCCATTATCTTGGCATCCTCTTCCTCCTGTATTTTGTTTGTTTGTGCAGTGGTTGCATGGAAGTAAACAGGGTCTGCAGAGGAATACTGGGCGAAATGATGAAAAAGGGTGAGGGGCTACTGCAAGGGACTTAATTGGAGGACAATGAGTGTGTGTCACTGCTCCTTCAAGGGGGGGATACGGATACACTTGTCCCTTCCTGCCATCTTCTTTGCGCCCTTTGTCCTCTAACTGCATTCTCTCACCTAGGCTTCAATTGAAAAGGTCAGACAAATTCCATCTCAACCCCTTGAACATCCTCAAATTCCCTCTACCCTTTTGTTTTTTGTTTTTATAGTTTCACTAATGTTTAACTCACGGTCACTATGCATGATAAGTTGATTCAAGGTACAATCAAGTTGATTTGATGAGTAGAGATATATTTTTTCGGTTAGTAGATTTATCTAAGGATTGATTATGATTAGATTTCTTTCCTCTTGAACACACTAGCACAATTTGTGTGACTTATCATGAGTTTAAAGTGAATGTGCAGTGGTAAAATATTTATGGAAATAATAAAAAAATAAATTAAAATTTTAAATAACATGAATATTTTAAACGAACAATAAAAAATAAATAATAAAAAAATTTAGAGAAAAATTTAGAGATACATAAATTAATGATTCATCATTTTTAATTATGTAGGTTCCATTACTTTACATATCTCATTTTTAATTATGTAGGTTTCATTATTTTACGTGTCTATTCTTAAAATTTTTTTTTAGATTTATTTTTTTACATATGATTTTTCAAAAAAAAAAAAAAATAGAATTATGTTGCTTTGCTGGGTCCCCAGCTTGCCGTAAAGGACATTTCAAATTATGTAAATTACTAAAAGGACATCCTTCTGCTTTTTTTTTTTTTAAATATTTAAAAGAGTGTCTTATTAGATATTTTATTGCAAAAAATACCTTTCTAATAGTATTGTTGGTATTAGTGTGGTAGTTACTTTAACGGGTAATATTTAATATATGGCAAATTACTAAATTATGTAGAAAAGTTTTTGAAATATCCAAATTATGTATTTTAGTTTTAAATTATTAAATCAATTGCTACACTCTAAGAATTGATTCCAACATAATTATTTTTTAAATGATTAAATTATCTTTTATGATAAAAAATTTATTATTTTTAATATAGTGGGTTAAATTGATATTTGAAAGTATAAATATAATATGTAGAATTAGAAGAACGTATAACATTTTGGTCAAAATTAGTTGATAAATTTTTAAAACTTGGAATGATATGGAATCAAGTATTATGTGTTCATTTAGTTTTTTTTTTATTTTATATATACTCTCAAACATCAATTTGATATAGAATATTTAGAGCAGTTATTTTTTAAATTTGAATTAAATTTTTTAATCATAAAAAAGTTTTAATGGATTATTATAGTATAGCAATTGATTTAACATATTTTGTAATCATGACTAGTAACCTTTGTAGCAATTAATTAAAATCTTTATTTAATAATTAAAATTTTTAATTTGTGTTAAAACAAATTATTATTCTCAATATAGTATGTCAAATTGATTTTGAGGATATGGATGTAAGTAGGAGATTTTGATGAATACATTGGATTTTATTTCATGTTATCTGAGCTCTTCAGATCCATTAATCGATTTTGGTTGAAATCAGCCGATGGACGTAGAGAGATTATAATGATATGAAATAAAATCTTATGTATTCATCTAGTTCTTCTAATTATATTCATACTCTCAAATATCAATTTGATACATTAGATTAAGAGCAATAAATTTTTTATTATAGAAGATTTTTTAATTGTTAAAAAAAATGTATGAATCGATTGTTACATTGTAGCAATCAATTTGGCGTATGAGCAGGGACAAAATGAGTATTGGGTATATGATTTGATATTTTTTAAATTATAATACGTGATTTACATATTTCAAAAATTTTTCTATACGAATCAATAATTCGTCGTTTCATATAATATTGTTGGTGTTGCAGCACTACGTATAGCTTTTAGACATTGTCACTAATCCAAAATGATTAAGTGGAGGTTTAAATAATTTTGATTAAGTTGTTAAAAAAGTATTTTGATATAATAGTATTTAGATTTATGATTTAGGCTTTATGATTCTGAGTTTAAAGTTTTAAAATTAATATTTTAAAATGATTTGACTAATTTGAAATTATTTTGATGAACTTAAAAAAATTATTCATGAGTATTTTGATATAATAATAATTAATATAATAATAATTTATTTATAATAATTTTATTTAAATAAAATAATTAATTTTTTATTATAATAATTATCAAGTAAAAGATGATATCTTTTATTTTAAACGGTTCAATATTATCTATTTTACCGTAAAATATGGATAATAAATTATAATGAATATTTTACCCTTACGACTGGCCTTTGCATATTTATTAGCTATCGTGGTATTTGATAAATTGAATTTTGGAGAGAAAATATCTTAAGGTTGCTTTTTGATTTTTTTTAAAAAAAGAAATGCCTTGGATCATTTATATAGTTTGGGACGGTCTTTAATTTATAATTTATGTTCGTGGACCTGGCATGACATAATGCATGGTGCGTCATGGCCAGGCCTTGTCCATTGAGCTGCCATAGCGAGCCGGTCCGTACGATGAATGGCGCGGGTTCATCAGCTGTCACGGATGGAACTGGCATACCGCTTTGACAACTTGCATTTGCCGATCGGGAAACAGCAAAAACTGTCGGACCGTCCGACACGGAAGCTGAACCGTGGTTGGTGTCTTGGAAGGGACACGTGAAAATTGTCCAGCTTGATGGTGCGTGTCCGACAAAGTTATATCGAATGATCAAATCATTTGACTTGTCGGCCATGCCATTTTGCATGCATCAACAACCTTTTATTTATTTTTATTATTTTTTTAGAGAAAATGTTTTGGAACAAAATATTTATCAAATTATTAAATGTCCTTAAATTTCTATTAATAAAAAAAAAATCTCTCATAGAGTAATTTAAATAATAATTTAAAATAATAAAATAAATATTTTCATACTTAGCCATGTATAACACACAATGATGTGAGTATTACATAATAGATTTAGTAGATAATTTATGAAGTAATAATAAAAGCATAAAGACAATTCAATTTTGAAGGAATTTCAATCCACCTTTTGTCTCAATTTAAGTTCATTACTCACTCATTGGCTAGTTTATATTTGGATCCAAGGAAAAAGAGATGGGTTGGAGTTTGAGTGCGTACGGGATGGACTAAGTAAAAAAAAAATACAAAAAGAATTAATGGGTGATAAATTTAAAAATGATTTTTTTTTTATGAAAACTTTTTTTACAATAGATGAGAAAAAAAAAATCTTTGGGTTAGACTAGAGCTCAGGAGGACTCTTAAGAAGATTCGTCCCAGAGTGAAGCCAACTCGATGTATTGCTATCATAGGCTACATTTACTAGACAACAAAGAGAACTAGACATCAATGACACGAGAAGCAATAATGAGGCAATGTTGTTGTCATAGGTTTGTTGTCAACTTGTTGTCTCGTTTTCGTTGTCCCTCTCTTTGTTTTATTTTGTTTCTATCTAATTTTTGGTGGGAGCAAGTTAAACTTTAGCTTTGTGTGAAAGCAACAAGCACATGAGAGAAAAGAGTACTAGGCACAAGGATACCGAAAATTAGCAAAGAAGGGGTCAATTACACTTTGCATTGTTCGTTTAGTATTTTTTTGCCCTTTCTCCTTGGACTTTGACATAGGTAATTGAAGAACACCATATATAAGGGGATTTCTTTGGTGGGAGTAAACAAGTTCTTAGGCATTTCAACTTGTGTCATTGACCTCAAATACTTTGATCCAACTAGTCCTAGAGGTGGACAATCCAACCCTATAGACCGACCATCATGCAAATTGAAATATGAGCTGCTCCACACCTAGCTGCCAACGTCCTAGATTTTTCATCTCACTAGAAAAAAAATTATACAATGCGTCGCAGTTGGGATTTGAATGCATGAGCAACTGCTTGAGCCCTTTGTATTTGCACCATGGCCCCGGGGCCATTAGCATTGAAGCCTCGAACCCATGCCTCTTGTGTATGAGTTAGAGGGGGTGAATAGTTCGCTTCAATTCTTTAAACTTGACTTGCAGCGAAAAATCTTCACAATGCTAACATTTAGATTTTACTTGAGAGATATCCTAAGGCATCACTTTATGGAATATACTAGTTATTGGATAAATAAAAATTTATTATTTGAGTATACATTTTTTCTGTATAAAATTGGATCTTAAATTTATTTACTGAATGTTTACAATACGATTCATAGCATGAGATAATGAATCATAACTAGTGAGTATCTCACATGTGTAATTATAAATGTATTGAAATATTTCCTAGTTGATGAATTGATGAGTTCATACATCATCGATTTTGAGAGATTATCATGTGTTATATTCCTTAGTTTAACCAAGCAGTTGTTCCTCACTAGTTGAAAATATTGGGATGCCGAGAGTTAAACGTGGATGCTAGTAACTAGTTCATTGGAGTGACCTGCCATGAGACTTCATATGATTCTATACTTATATGGATACGTCAATGAATATCTCATTGCAACTTGAGTGCAATTTTTCTTCGATTTGAGGTATTCAAGTCATATCGATTGATCTTGTCTGAGAGCTGTAGAGATAACGTGTTGGTGATTATGGACGGATGTTTGACTGGAACAAGACTTTTTCCTTCTTGACGAAGCTTCGTTTGATCCTGCGCACACGTCGACGATCCAACAGAGAGTTAGTGACCAAAGACCAGGGAAGGGAATCCCTGGCAAGGCCCTCCGATGCTCAAGTTAGTACGGTCTTGGATGAAGGAGTTAAGAACAGAGAAGGGCTCACGCGAGAATAGAGCTCAAATGATGTAAATTGCGTACCTTGCCAAAAAAGAGGACCTCCCTTTTTATACCACATCTCATAACCTCTGTGATTATAAGGTGGCATCATGTGTAGGATTTTGTTAGTTTATTGTGTAATGAGTATCTGAGCAATCTTTAATCTACCCCACAGATATATATCTTTTGTCGCTTCTGGCTTAACCTTTGACAAAGCTGTTACAAGAGTATGGTGTCATAAATGATTGCCCAATAGGAAACAAGATATCTTCCGAAAGAGGTTTTAAAGGAATATTCTCCGACAACTCTGACAGGTTGTTAAAATATTGTCTGCTGCTTGTCTGCTGAATATATCTTGGCCAACTAACAAGCTTGGTTGTCCTTATGCTTATCCTTGCATTAAGCTGCTCTGTTATGTATTGAATGATATCATAAATCTGGTCAGAAATTCATATGATACATTAGGCATGCTAGAAATCCGCTTAGGTAACCCTCCGATAAACTGTGTGCACTGAAGATCCATTCAACAATAAGTATGCAACTAAGTTTCTTAATTTTGATCGGCCTTATGATTGACTATTCATGAAGATCTTTATAAAGTTAACTGTGTCGAATCCGACCGACTTTTTATATGTTCGGACAGATACAAGAAGATTTGGGTCGGACGTACACGGAGAGATTTATGATGCTGACTGTTTTAGGTCCGGCCAATCTTTCATCCGATGGGGTGCACATAGAGCTTTATGATGCTGAGTGCTTTAGGCCTGGCCAGGCTTTCATTCGGTCAGGTGCACATAGAGCTTTAAGATGCTGAGTGCTTTAAGCCCAACCGGTATGTAAACCAGACAAGCACACGTGGAGAGTTATGGGACTAAATGCTTTAGGCTCGATCGATATGTAAATCAGACATGCACACGTGGAGAGTTATGGGGCTAAGTACTTTAGGCTCAGTCGATATTTCATCTGGCCAGACACACATATAGATTTATAATGTTAAGTGCTTTAAGCCCGATCGGTATGTAAACCGGGTAGGCGCACATGGAGAGCTATGGGGCTAAGTGCTTTAGGCTCAATCAGTATTTCATCCGGCCGGCCGCACATATAGATTTATAATGTTAAGTGCTTTAGGCTTGGCTGGCATTTCATCCTAACCGATCATCCCTTTCTCTCACAACTTGTTATTCGATTGAGCTAGCTTGACTCAAGAACTTTAATGTTGGGTAACCCATGAAGCTAACTAGGAAGTATGCTCCTATCCTAACTTTGTCTGACATGTCGCCCTAACTTTGATTGTCATGTCACCTTAACTTTTACAGCTATGTCATTTCCTGGGTCCGCTTATTACATTGGTTATAGAGACTTATACTTTGACATCTTAAACAAACATCTCCTTAGAGATGTGGATTTGGGATGATTGTTTATAAATTGAAGTATCCGAAGGTATTTGGATAGTTCACAGAGGATTCACTACTCTTGCAAAAGGAAATGTATACCCTACCACTATTTATCAAGATTATTACTCGAAGTCTTTGGCCAAAGTATTGCATGTCAAGAGTATGATACTTTTGGACACATGTTTGAGTAATTTAAAATCACAGGAGAAGGGACACTACAAGAGTAGATGCCCATTGGGTAAGAAGAAGGTAAATTCTAAACTCATTCAAGTTAATTTAAATACTAACAAGGGTTGTAGAAATGAAGAAGCTCAAAGGAGGAGAATGTGCATCGTATACTTCACATGTGAGGAGAAGGGACACTACCACACTAAATGCCCCAAGAAGAGGGAGATTAAGAAGCTAGCACATCTAAAGAAGTGGGAGAAGAAGAAGAGGAGCTCGAGTCGAAGGGAAGCTTCAAGGGTAAGGGAGGTATACCCTAATTTGAATCGTAATTCAAATTCAAATTCTTATGTTCCCATGCATGCTAGAAATAATTTTCATTATCTACCCATGCAAAATTTTAGTTTTAGATAGCATGATAGGAATAGGATAAATGTTAGAGATAACCTTGCAGACCAATTCATGAAAAATCTAAAAATGATAGATCTAAGGAGAACTTAGGCATTAATCTCAAGAAGGGGAGACACATGCCTAGGAAGGGTAGGTCTAGGAATATCCAATGTGGATAAGTCAATTCTAGAGTTAGGAACCTAGAAAGGAAAAATCAAGCTTTGAAAGTAAAACTTGATCAATTGGAGAAAACCTTAGATAGATTCAATGTTAGATCTAAGGGGTTAGATATGGTGTTGGGTAGTCAAAGGTCCAACAATGATAGATCGGGTTTGGGATGCCAATCTAATGTCTCTAAGGCTAAGAGAAAGTCTTATGCTAGAGTTGCATATGACTATAGGAAGAAGAAACCAATAAATGGAAAGAGAAATCCATTTAAAGGTAAGGAGAAATTAACCAAGGACAAAGTGTCCAAGGTTAAGAAGATTAGGTTTGTAGGCCAAGTGTCACCGGAGGTGCACTGATGTGGCCTAGTATTTGTGGATGAGTCACCTAGGGAAGTGACTAAGGTTAAAGACTCTAGGGGGAGTTCTAAGGGTCAATTTGAGACCCATGGCAAATAGATCTCAAGTGGATTTTACTTGGGAGTCTAGAGGAGCCAAGGAATGTGCCAAAAGGTTTGGAGACGTATTTGAGTATCAACCTTAGGAAATTGGCACAATTGGGATGTGTTTCATGCAAGGAAATATGACATTGGGGTCATATTGTATGATGATTGGTTTTGGATGTATAGATGTCATATAAACCAATTCTAGAATGCATTGTGAGTTAGTATGGGCAAATACATCAAGAGGAAGCCAAAACTAAGACTTTATGTCAAGGTTCAATTGAACCATTTAGCTAGTTTTGAGTTTTGTGTCAATCTTGGGATTGGTAATAGATATATTTTTTTAATATATTTTTTTCCAAGTAGACATGGGTAAAATAGATCTCTCCATAAAATTTGGAGATTTTTGGATGTCTGTGAAATTTTTTATGCATTTCTGAAATTGGATTCAGAATGTTATTTAGGCTAAAATCAGGGTGTCAGTCGACTGGTAATAGTGTTGGTGTAGAAACATCCGACGATCGAACCCGAGTTTTGATAATGACAAAGGGTTCAAAGTTAAGATTATTTGTTGTCTAACGTACTTGAATGAGTGTTTCAGAAAGTCCTAAGTGTACTTAGGCAAAAGTCCTAGTTGCGGTTAGGCAGGTGGAAAACCCTAGGGGGTGGTAACCCTAGGTTATAGGGGGTGGTAACCCTATGCGGAAAGTCTTGGCGGGTCGAGGGCTTCAAGCAAAAGTCCTAGGGGGTGGTAACCCTAGATGGAAAGTCCTGGTGTCGCGAACCAGGTGTAAGACTGGATGGGTCGGGGAGCGAGCGTCCAACAAAAAGTCATGAAGCATCGAGCGCCAAGCAAAAGTCCAGTCGATCTGGAGGATCGCGCTGGCATCAGGCAAATCTCCTGAGTGGAGTAGGTGAGGACGTGTTCCCCGTAGAGGGAATAGTAGGCGTCGGGTCGACGTAGGGTTTCCGGCTAGAAATCCGAAGTCAGACCCGGACAGTTCGAAAACTGTCAATATCTTATTCATAGCTATTATGTGCTAACTTTGTTTTGCAGGGTATGTGTTTGGGACTAACACATTTTGCAGAAACAAAGGTGCAAATCACACCTCAGATGAACAGTGTCTGAGACGTCTCCATGGAGCTTGGAGGCGCCTCGGGTGCAGACTATGAGCTGGCTACAAAGAGGTGCTGGAGGCGCCTTAGACGGAGCTGGAGGCACCTTGGACCAGTGCTTGGAGGCGCCTTGGATTAGCATGGAGGCGCCTTCAAGTGGATAAGCGACGAATTCTTCAGCGCTGATCCACACGGCTGACTCAGCGTGTTAGAGGCGCCTTGGAGCTTAATGGAGGCGCCTTGAACACCCTATATAAGAGGGTCTCGACCAGTAGCTAGAGACATGAGATTCTAAACTATTCCTCTGCTACAAGCTACTAACAAGACGATCCCGAAGTGCTACAACAACATCCCGACAACCCGGAGCTTTAGTTTTAAGTATTCTATTGTTGGTATAAAGTTTCTTTATTACTTTTACATTGTACTTCATTTTGTAAACACTTAACGAATTTATAGTTGTTGCCCAACGTAAACGCTCAACGAGCGTGGGCCTTGGAGTAGGAGTCGTCACAAGCTCCGAACCAAGTAAATAGCCTGTGTCTTTATGTGTTTTCTCTTTATTATTTCCGTTGTGTTATCTCGATTAGTTTTAAATCGAACGAATTAGCCATAAGCACTATTCACCCCCCTCTAGCGCTTCTCGATCCAACAAATAGTATTTATCGAATACAGAATGATTCTGTGAGTTTGTTTCGATAAGGGCAGTCAACTGGTACTTTTGGCAGTCGACTGATACAAGTCTAAAACTATTTTTAACACTGGATTGTGACCAAGTTAACTCGTTTAAATGTATGAGATCCTTGGAGATAAATACACGAGTTTAGGGTCAGTTTAGATGATAAGTTTCGACAATTGTGATATTATTGGAGCTTTTTGATATTAGGCATAGGGGGAGAAGTAAAGTTTAGTTGCGAAAATATCCTTTACGGTGGTGAAAAATCCTAGCTCGAGAGCTTAGGTGTAGGGGGAGCCTTGTGATAGGTTCTTAAATAGCCTTGTGGTAAAATTCATAACTCAATGGGGAGCATAGGTGTAGGGGGAGCCTTGAGATAGGTTCCAATGCATGTTTACATTTTTGATTCGATAGTGTAAGTCCAAGTGTGTAGCCTTGGCAACGTAAGTTCATTTGACGGTGTAAGACCAAGTGTATAGCCTTGACAACGTAAGTCTATTCGGAGGTATAAGTCCAAGTGTGTATCCTTAGCAACGTAAGTCCATTCGGCGGTGTAAGTTCAAGTGTGTAGCCTTTCCAATGTAAGTCCATTCGGCTGTGTAAGTCCAAGTGTGTATCCTTGGCAACGTAAGTCCATTCAGTGGTGTAAGTCCAAGTGTGTAGCCTTGACAACGTAAGCCCATTGTTTTTAGCATATTATTTTGCTATTATATTTTCCATAACTTAAACGTATTGCCAAACATCAAAAAGGGGGAGATTGTTGCAGCAATCCCAATGATCTGTGCGACCATGTGTTTTGGTGTTTGGGCAAAGGGTTTAAGTTAGGTTCACCCTTGTATTTGATATGTGTATGTGAGTGTGCAGGTTTGCGAGATATACATATGACTCAGCTTGATGACTTCGGGTCCGGTGAAGGATGGAGCATCCGAGGGACCATGGACAAGGCAGCAAGGACAAGGGTCGAGAGAAGTGACTTCGAGGCATACACGAAGGATGACATTGGGGACGAGTCGCGGGCTTAAATGCATCCAAGAGATGAGAGCCAAAGGAAGTAGGTTTGAATGTAAGAGGTCAAGGCTGCAACAAAGAAGAGTTAAGTGAGTCATAAGGGTGAGGGTCTAAGTGTTGAGAGACTGTACTCGGGGTACCAGTCGATAAGGCTATAAACAAGCCGAGCTGAGCCGAGCTTTGGGGTGTTCAAGCTTGTTTGATAAGGTAATCAAGTCGAGCTGAGCCGAGCTTAAAATGAACCAAACTTTTGAAATGAGTGCTCAAGCTTGGCTTGGTTTATTTTTTATAAGCTTGAGCTTGGTTCATTTCGATGTTATCAAGCTCTCAATTCAAGTTTGGCTTGAACTTGGTTCGTTTAGATATTATCAAGCTCTCAATTCAAGCTTTGCTTGAGCTTAGTTCGAGCTTGGTTCGTTTAGATGTTATCAAGCTCTCAATTTAAGTTTGTTTGATTGTTTGAAACTTTTAGTTATTTGATTAGTTATTGAGTTTGATAATTTAAATTTCTTTATTTATTTTATTATTTTTTTAGCATATTGAAAAGAGTTTTTTTAATAAATATGGTTCGTGAACATTGTTCACGAATATTGTTCATGAATATTGTTCACAAACGTTGTTCACGAACGTTAACAAGCTAAACACATATGTATTCAAGCTTGTTTGTTTAGCTTAACAAGTTGTTCAAGTTTCTTTGTTTAATTAATCTTATGTATATTGAACGAATATAAACAAGCTCTTACCAAGCCGAACACCAAGCTTGTTCATGAACGCTTGGTTTATTTACAACCCTACCAATCGACTGATGGAAATGGCAGTCGACGGTACAGTTGTCTGGGCAGTCGACTGGTACAGTTGTCTAGGTAGTCGACTGGAAGCGAACAGAATGCTTCTGTTCGCTTGGCCAGTATGGAGCAGTCGACTGGTACTTTCACCAGTCGACTAGTATCGAACCGTTGGGTTGTAACGGTTGAATCTCCATAGAGGGCAGTCAATTGTCACTTTCACTAGTCGACTGGTAGTCGGGGTTTTCCAACCTGTGGCCTATATAACCAAGGCTTGGAAGCTTAGTTAAGATTGACAAAATTAGTGGTGGTTAACCCTAATTAGTAGTCAACAAGTGCTCAAAAGTTCTTTGTAATCCAAGAGGTCTTGGTGAATGTTGTGGTGTGGTTTCTCCAACCACAAGGAGGCTTGAGCTAGCCGGAGTGTGCCGGGGACTAATCCACTGATGGATTGAGGGATCGTCCACCATACAGACAACCGTGAAGTAGGAGCAAGTTATCTCTGAATCACGTAAACAAACGTGTTAGCGGTTTGTATTTCCTTATTGTCTTTAGATTAACTTTCTTATTTATATTTGTATTCATATTCGTATTTATTCTTGTATTATTCCGTTGCGCAACTAACGAATATGTAGGAAGCGATCATTTGGGGGCGCCATCTATCCAACCCCCCTTCTAGTCGGCCATATACAAGATCCCCAACATGACTGTGGTCAGCTAACTAAATTACAACTCTTGTATACTGCAATGGTCCAATCCCTAAAGCCTGAAAAACTGATCTTGGCATGACATTAATTGAAACTCCCAAATCTAACATAGCCTCCTCAAAAAAATTGTTCCAAATCTCACAAGGTACAGTGAACACTCCAGGATCTTCACACTTTTGAGGAACGGATTGAATAAGTGCTGATACATTCTTGCCCATACTAATCAAATCATTCCCCTTCAACTTCTTTTTGTGCACATAAAGGTCCTTGAGAAATTTTACATACTTAGGAATTTGCTTAATCATTGTGAGCAAGGGAACATTGACTTCCACTTTGCTAAATAGATCCACAAGCTCTTGAAATTCCTTAGCCTTTTCCTCATCTACATTCTTCCTTGGTTGCACCTTGCGTTGAGGAAAAGGTAAAGGAATGCTTGGCTCGGAAACTTGCTGTGCTGGAATTTGATGTTCTGAAGTCTTAAAATTTCTGGGATTTGGAGTTGCTGTCGAAATTTGTTTAGCTGGAACAACGCTGCTGGAAATTTCTGGATACATGCAACTCTTCTCTTGTTCTTGCATTAAATTCATAGGATTAAGGTGAATAAGATTTGAGCTCCAATTTTGACAATTTTAAGCTGCTGGAAACTCTAAATCAGAGTTGGGTGAAGATGATTGGAAGTTGCTGGAATCTGGAAGTTGAGCTGTTGGAAATTTCTAGGAGGCAGATAATACAACCAATCTTTTGCTACTCCAGTCAATGAAAATGGAAAAGCCCTTAGCTTGATATCCTCTTCTAAAATGCCCTATGGCTTTATGGTAAAGCAAACCACATGGAACTCATGTAAATGTCTATTAGGGTCTTCTCCAATAACCCTTAGAATTTTGGAATCAAATGAATTAGTCCCGATCTCAACTCAAAATCCCTTGCCAATTCTGGATAAGTGATACATGAATACTTGGATGCCTCATCAGGAGCTGTAAGCTCCTTCATAGTGTTTGTACCCCAAGGTTGTTTTGATATAATCAAACAAGTTAAGTTAGGTTCTATTGTGTTTAATCCTGTGTCTAAGTGTGCAGGAACTTAGGAGCACAGGAAGTCGAGCAAAAGACGCAATGTTACGGAAGAGTAGATCGGCGGACGAGAAGGGAGCGTGCGATGTTTCCGAGGGACAAGAAGCTGAAGCGGAAGATTACTTGGGGAGCAAAAGCCGTAGCTAGCGAGAAGGTCGGCACGGGAGAGAGCCGACGGGTTTGGTGCGTCCGAAGAATGAAGCTGTGGAAGAGTACTCTGGCAGACGAGAAGGAAGCATGCGACGATTCCGAGGTACGAGAAGTCGGAGCGGAAGCTTGTTCGAGGAGAAGGCTGGAAGTTAGGTTCAGGTAAGCCCTATTCTGGATGGCCGAAATAACCCAAGCAAGCGGAGCTGGAGCAGAGGACTCAGATCGAGGCGAGTAGAACCGGAGTAGAGGGCCCGGACCAAAAAAGTCAACCAGGTTAACTTTATGGGTCCGTGCGCTAGGAGTCCGGGCACTCGGAATCCTTCTGGGCGCCCAGAACTCAAATATTATTATATTCGACGTAGACTTTGACTGACGCATCGGGGGATAGAATTCTATCCCACTCCAGGCACTTGGAACCCTTCTAGGTGCCCTGACCAAGGCTGTAAATACAGCCTTGGTCCAGAAGCTAAATAACAACAAGCATTCTTTCACCAACACTTGTACACATCTTAATTTTCATTTAGCTTCTCATTTTCTGTGCTTACACTGCTGTAAAGAGGCTTCTCTGCCTGAAGGAGAATTTAGTACTACTCTATTCCTTGGATTAACAACCTTCTCGATTGTAACCAAGTAAATCCTCTGAGCCTCGTTCTTTTTCTATTTATTTAATTATTTATACAAGTGTTCTTTTAAAGTCCGAGAAGGGATTGTTTTGTTTTTGTGCAGGGGTTATTCAACCCCCCTTCTAGCCGGCCAACGGTCCCAACAAGTGGTATCAGAGTCAGGACGCTTCAGGAGGACTAATCGCCGATCGAAGCACCGAATCAATAGCTGGACCGAGCATATACCCACCGAAGTTCGAGGGGGAGGTTGCTAGCTGGAAAAAGCGAATGCATGTATTCTTTAAAACTGACTTTGAATTACTTTTAATAATGAAGTTTGGTTTTGTAGCACCCGAGGGTAAGGAGGAATACCAGTGGACAAAGAAGGAGCAGGTCAACTACGTGACAAACGACAAAGCAGAGTTCCATCTGCTGAGCATCCTTCCGCCACAAGAAGTCAACCGGATTGGCACCTATGACTCAGCAAAGGAGCTTTGGGAGAAGTTCCTTGAGCTACACGAAGGGGCGTCCAAAGCCAAGCTCGTGAGATGAGACTTGCTTCGCAACTAGCTTACCAACCTACGATTTGAAGAAGATGAAATGATTGCACAACTTCACTCGAGGATTAAGGAGCTCATCACCGGACTTTTGAATCTCAGAGAAAATGTAAGCAACCGAGATTCACTAAGGTAGGCTCTTAATGCATTCCCTAGAAATACAAAATGGGCATCACTAGTAGATGCCTTCTATATCTCTAAGGACTTAGAATCTATTATCTTAGAAGAATTATTTTCAACTTTTGAAGTGCATGAATCAAGATGTGCAGGTACGAAAGAGCCGAAGCACAACATCGCCTTCAAGGCAACGAGAGATGAACATGAGTCAGAATCCTCTCTTGACGACAATGAAATGACAATGATGGTAAGACGTTTTAAAAAGTTATTTAAATCAAGAAAAACTAACCAGCCGTAGGGTAGAAAGAAAAGGATAATCAGATGCTACAACTGCAGCGAATAAGGGCACGTTAAGGACAATCGTCCTAAGTTAAGGAACAAGGATAAGGACAAAGGAAAGAAGCCTGTCTAAATAAACAAGTACAAGATTTTAAAGGCGACGTGGGACGAAACGTCGTCCGAATCGGAAGTTAAGGCTTTCTCCAGACTTGCATTAATGGCAAGTCATCAAGAATATGAACACGAAGCAAGCTCATCCAAAATGAGCATCGAAAGCATTGATGAAAGGGGAGCTACATCGGAAGAAAGCAACAGTTCAAGGGGAGCCACGGACAACGAGATCGACAAGATAAGTCAAGTACGATCTCTTCCTCCCGATAAAATGTTTAAATTCATTAAATTATTATCTAAATATTATTGCAAATAAGAAAAAAATTAAAATTAATTCTAGCAAAATCTTATCCATTAGAAGATTTTGATAAATTAAAGCTAGAAAATGACAATTTACAAAAATAAATAAAAATTTTAAAAAATCATACATGCACATATAGTACAAGTACTAGAAGATATAATTTGAACTGGTATTTTAAATATCACAAAGGATAAATTAGAAAAATTTCTCAGAAATACATTCCAAAAAAATTCCTAATTAACCTAGTTGGAAAGAACCTATTTTGGGTTCCAAAGTCTTGTCTAACTTAAACATGAATTAGACTTAGCGCTTTCAGCGAGAAAATTAAACATTTGAATTTCTTTAAGAGACTTTGTCTAGAAGTGCATGGTTGATGATCCAATAACCAAGAAGGTCTAGTGTCTCGCCACAGTCTAGAAGTCAAATATTGAAAAAAATGTTTAATTGACTAACTGATAAAACATTAAAATTGAAATTAGATAATGCTTTAATAGTTACTTAAATATTTTACAGTATCCTTAATTTAGAAAAAAAAATTCTTCTTAGAAAAATTTTACTTAGAATTTTTTTAAAGACTTAAAGTTTTTTTTAAGTATTAGCTTTAGTTTACATAAATTTCTACAAAATTAGATTTTGAAAATTTGTTTAACTCAGAAAAATTTCTTATTTTTTTAATCTGTTTAACTTAAAGTTTTTAAGTTATTTAATAAACTTTGCTTTACCAAAATTTATTTTATACGTTGCACAAATTTTTTTTCTTTAAACTTAGAAAATTTTTCTGCTTGAAATTTTCTTACTTAGAATTTTTTTAAAAATACTTGAAGTTTTTTTTAGTATCGACTTTAGTTTACATAAATTTCTACAAAATTAGTTTTTGAAAATTTATTTAACTGAGGAAATTATTGATTGTTTTTCAAATTTCTCACTTAGAATTTTTTTCTAAAATTATTGCATTATTAGTGCTATCAAAATTATTTTTGATCTTGATAAATTTTTCAAAATTGTTTGAAAATCAGAGCTTTATAAAAGTTACTCTTAGAATTTATAGTACCCCATTTTTTATGTGATCAAAGGGGGAGAAGGGAATATTAAGTCTAGGGGGAAGTAGCTTTAAGATTTTTTATTTTTTGCACATTATTGCAAAATTTATTGTTTTTACTTTATAGTATTTTATATTTATGTACCATAACTTATTCTGGGTTGCTCACATTAAAAAGAGAGAGATTGTTGATACCCCAAGGTTGTTTTGATGTGATCCAACAAGTTAAGTTAGGTCCTGTTGTGTTTAATTCTGTGTCTAAGTGTGCAGAAACTTAGGAGCACAGGAAATCGAGCAAAATACACAATGTTGCGGAAGAGTACACTGGCAGACGAGAAGGGAGCGTGCGATGTTTCCGGGAGACGAGAAGCTGAAGCGGAAGATTACTCGGGGAGCAAAAGACGTAGCTAGCGAGAATGTTGGCACGGGAGAGAGCCGACAGGCTCGGTGCGTCCAAGGGACGAAATTACGGAAGAGTATGCTGGCGGACGAGAAGGAAGCATGCGATGATTCCGAGGTACGAGAAGCCGGAGCGGAAGCTTACTCGAGGAGAAGGCCGAAAGCTGGGTTCGGGTGAGCCCTATTCCAGATGGCCGAAATCACCTAAGCAAGCGAAGCCGGAGCAAAGGACCCAGACCGAGGCGAGCAAAACCGGAGTAGAGGGCCCGAATCGAAAAAGTCAATCGGGTTGACTTTATGGGTCCGGGTGCCCGAAACTCAAATATTATCACAATCGACGTAGACTTTGACCGACGCATCGGAGTTAGAATTCTATCCCACTCCAGGTGCCTGGAACTCTTCCAGGCACCCCGACCAAGGCTATAAATACAGCCTTGGTCTAGAAACTAAATAACAACAAGCATTCTTGCATCAACACTTGTACACATCTTACTTTTCATTTGGCTTCTCATTTTCTGTACTTACACTGCTGTAAAGAGACTTCTCCGCCTGAAGGAGAATTTAGTGCTACTCTATTCCTTGGATTAACAACCTCTCCGGTTGTAACCAAGTAAATCCTCCGAGCCTCATACTTTTTATGTTTATTTAATTATTTATGCAAGTGTTCTTTTAAAGTTTGAGAAGGGTTTGTTTTGTTTTTGTGCAGGGGCTATTCAACCCCTCTTCTAACCGGCCAACAGTCCCAACACATAGTCCTATGATGCTCAGCCATAGAATTGTCAATGTGTGAAGAACTGCCCTCAGTAACTTCTGATGATCTTTCTCGAATTCTCAAAGCCCTGAAAGTTGTCTCAATCTCTGGATCTAACTCAAATAATTTGTCTTTTGAAGTCCTGGTCATACAAACAAGCTAAAATGAGAATACAAGTAGATATTCAATAAAATCAAGTAAGAGGTAATACAAAGAAAATAAATTGTGCACGATCTAAAAACAAACACACACTACTAGCTATTCCCCGGTAACTACGTTAAAATTTGATGTTAGCCATATTGCATGTCACGTGACACTTCAAATTAATTAATTAAGATTGAAAACCCTTACAATTCAAAAATGAAGATGTAGTGAGAGTCCCCAAGTCATATTTTTCCAAGGACAACTAAGAAGTGTGTGCTTGATTCAGATTCTTTTTGGAGTTTTCTATTTGGAAATGTGGTTTTATGCAATGAAATTACTTCTATTCTGATGCAAAATTTAAACCCTAGCAAAGGCTCAACAACTTTGACAGTTACACTAATTTACTCCTAAACTTAGACCAAGCTAACTTGCATTAGAGAAGCAACATGTAAAGTGAACTGAACTATGCTCAAGTCGGAATCAAACAAATGAATGAAACAAGCTCTAAACTAAGGCAAGGAACTATTATAGAAAGTAAATATTGCAGAAATTAAATAATAACAAAACTAAGTACAGAAATCAGAAAGTGAAACTAATCTATGAAGTGAATACCACTGAACTTTTAACATTGATTCAGATTAGACACAATTGAGAATGTCTTGAACTATTAAACTAACTAATCCAATTGACAAACAAACCCTAGATGGTTGACTGAAAATAAAACTTGGAGAACAGAATTACAGAACTAAGATTTGCAGGAAATGAAAGTCACTGCACAAGACAACTTGTGAAGAACAGAATTTCAGAATTGAATTTACTCACAGAACAGAAGTGAACTCTAATTCTATTTACCCAAATGCAGAAATCAAGTAGTAACTACAACTAAATTGGGAAAGTGTTCAACATGAATCAGTTGCAATTTAAAAGGGAAATGATACTTTATCTAATGAATAAGTTAGAATCTAAATGGAGGAACATTCCACAAACTCAGATAATTGATCCAATCTCTTCTCTCTATGGTATCACAGAGATGCTGCTGGGAAACACCCTTCAAGCAATTGGCAGCAAAGATCTAAAATCCCAGCTAGTTCAGAAGATGCACACAGCTCCTAGGAAACACCCTTCAAGCTCACAATCGATTAACACATCACAGGGCTCAAGGAACAGAGGAATGAAATCTGGATCGCAAGCTTCAATCGATTGATCTGATCGATTCTGAAGTCGTGGGTGAATACGAAGATGAGATGGG
Organism: Zingiber officinale; assembly: GCF_018446385.1. Lineage (NCBI taxonomy): Eukaryota > Viridiplantae > Streptophyta > Magnoliopsida > Zingiberales > Zingiberaceae > Zingiber > Zingiber officinale. The sequence continues at coordinate 63,655,816 of NC_056000.1, read as the reverse complement.
ATCGGAAATGCCGAGAAACCTCTGCCGGCAACTCCGTTGGATGATGGAAGCTCAGATAGGGAAAATGCCCTCTGATCTGTGCTAGCTGGTAATCGTGGAATTCAAAATCACGTACAAGGGAAACACCCTCTGTTGCTTTCTGTTCCTCGATCGTCGATTGCTGGATGATTCAGAACCCGCCATCAATGAATGGGACTCGATCTTAGATATGAAATGTGAAATGAAGCTTGCATCGCCGTGTGAAGAAGACAAAGATGGCATGGTGAGCAGTAGCGCAAGCCACTGTTCACCGTGCCAACAACAACGTTAAATACCCTTGGTTCAAACGATCCAACAATGACTTGGCAATCTTGATTCACACAGCTAATTGGACTCGAATTGAACCCAAATGAAGCATGGGTACTCTTGGCTGCATGAATTCGATCCTCTCTCCATTGACTTGAATCATTATGAACAATGTACCCCATTGGTTAACTACAAAGCCATATTAAGTTTATGAGGCACAAATCATGAATTAAAAGAAGCAAATGCATTTAATCCAAAACATTCCTAATTATGAAAAACATCATCTAACAAAACAAATTCGTAAGTTAGCTATCACTCCGAACTAACTAAAACCATCTATGTTAGCGTTGTTTCCTGTTTTCTTTATTCCGCTGTGTAACTCATTTTAATTCGTAACTTTTGAAAAATGCTTTTCACCCCCTCCCCCCTCTAGTGTATTTATAGTCCTACAATATCCTATCATATCCTTTTGAGAGTTTGTACCACTGACAGCAGGGCATGTCCAGCGAGTAAATCGTACTTTAGAAGCTTTTAGGCTGTTACGTCAGAGGATTGCATGACTGCTTAAAGAATGATGTCAGGGACACTTTTCAACTTGTCTTTTCCTAGAACACCTAGGAAAATGTGCCTACACTTTGGGATGTATGCACAAACACTATAGTGACAAAAGGCGAATACGCTTGCCCCTAACGCCCCAGCCAGCTAGCCTCAGGACCAACACGGAAGAGGTAAATCATGGTGACTGAGAAGACAAGTAACATGTGGGGTGAGTTTATACGGGTTGTAGGGATTTATGCCCCGCCAACCCTGATATTCAACCCTAAGGCCTTATGTGGCAATCAACCTACCATTTATCAACTCAGCTAAGTCTGTGGGGGCGTGCACAAGCACTATAGTGATATTGTAAAAGAGGTTCCCATATACAGGGAGAGGTATGCGTAACTTCATTTTTTACATCTTTTAGCTACAGTTCACCACTTTGCTTCTGGCCAGAAACTGATTTGAGCGTCGGAGGGTCAACGCTGGGAACCTCTTTTTGGCCCAATACTAACGCTTTTGTGTTGCAAGGTTATGTGGAGTCTTCGTCGCATCAACTTTGAAACCACATTCCCAGCTTGTTATCTTCACTGATTTTTGACAGGATCACCAGCTAAAAAATTCCCTAAAGAAAGCTGGCCGATTTATGATTTTATCGGTTTACCAGTAATAAAATCCTAAACTGGGAACCAACTGGTAAATAAGTAAACATCAGTTAACCGAAATTGGTTAAAACTAGTTAACTGGTTAACCATTAAATTAGAACCGGTAAGCTACCAGTTTCGGTCTAGTTTTCTGTTTCTCGATTTTTTTTTCACAACCCTAGTGTTTGGTGATGGGAAAAAATTTTTATCTTTCTCAAGACTAATCTAGATTGACCGACTCCATGCAAACCTTCGTTTGCTCAATATTATCCTGCATAAATATCATGTTGGCGGTACGGTGGTTGAGACATGGGGTGTTGTCATATGAGGTCTTGGGGTTGAAACTGGGTGCGTCCGAGCATACCTTCCCCCATGGCTTGGCCACTTGCACTAATGACTAGTAGCCACCCATGATTTACCTCCTTCGTGTTGGCCCAGGGACGGATTGATGGGAGCCCTAGAAGCTAGCAAAACGCCTTTTGCTATATGTTATATTGTATTAGTAAAGTTATTTCTTTTTATTTTTGCAATTTTTGCCTTCTTTGTAATGAATCATGAACACATAATGATTTCCATATTATCTGTAACACAACTGGATTAATCGTGTGTTATGTATTCTTAGGTTCAGGATCCATCTGAGTTCTTCATTTGTTGAAGTGCAAGCGTCTAGGAAGGAGAATCAAAAATTGAGAGTTCGGGTCATGGCAATAGTGTAGGTCCTTAATCGACCGACAAGAGAGGATGAATTACCTTGAAAAATAATATCAAACCTTTCTAGATCTTTTGAAATTAAGTTAGACAAACACTTGTATAAAAAAAATAATACACAAATCAATAAAAGAAAGAGACACGATAATTTACTGGGTTTGTAATCAGAAGATTGCTAATCTAAGATTATGAAAAACTCACTAAAACTCTCCTTTGGGTGGAGTAGCCTTTTACAATTTTGGCAGTTTACAATTTAAAGTAGTAGAACAGAAAATGAATTTGTGTACAAGTGATGATCTGAATTACTGAGTTCAGAACTCTATTTATAGTATACTGGTCGAATATGATCATTTTCTGACGTGACAGCTCCAGGCACCTGGAAAGGCTCCGGGGCACTTGGAGTGGATAAAACTTTATCCACATTGCAATGGCTCGTAACAACTCGATTTAGATAAATTAATCCTAGTCTGGGTGCTCAGACCGGGCCCGGACTCTCGGACGCCTTCACTCACGCAGGTTCCTGCGGAGGCGCCCTGGGCTGCCCAGGGGGTGCGGGCGCTCGGATAGTTAACTCCTTGTTGACTATCTAGTTTCTCCTCCGTTCCGGCTCTATTCGCTTGTGTGATTTCGGTCATCCGGAATAGGCTTACCCGAACCCATTTTCCAGCTTTCTCCTTGAGCAAGCTTTCGCTCGTCCCTCGAAAACGTTGCACGCTTCCTTCTCGTCCGTTAGTGTATTCTTTCGCAGCACCTTGCCCCTTGGACGCATCGAGCCCGTCGACTCTCTCATGTGCCATCCTTCTTACTTGCTGCGTCTTTCGCTCGACTTCCTGTGCTCCTAAATTCCTAGACACTCAGATATAAGACATTAAATATACTTAACTCAGTTGATCATATTAAAACTATCTTAAAGTACATACAAATAGAACCGACAATGAAACATCATATTAAGACAGTAGTAAATTAGGTCTCATTCATTAGCTCATCTTTCTATTTTGCTTCACTTTCAAGTCCGCATGTTGTGGACAAATATTTGTATTTTGAAATTAGTGATTTGGATATTATTATTATTAAATAATAAATTAATTGGTATTGATAGTGTATTATACTTGTGTAGATTTAGATGTAGTTAATTATATTATTTTTGTTAATTTTGCATAGATTTGTAGATAAATATGATGGATTTAGTGACCAAAAAACATGCAACCGAAATTTTTGATCATTAATTGCTATTTGTCTTGTAGCGATACTAATCAAAATTTAATTTACTAACAACTATCTCACACAATGAAAAGTAATTGAATAAATCTAGTTTTGACATTTACTGGCGATGATAATCAACTCTCGAAAAACAACGAGTCTGTGGGCTATCCTGTCAACTCTGAACCTATAAAGGAATGGAAAACAGCCATAAATAGGATATATGACTAAATCTATAATATGTGAACTCTCTGGACAGTAAGATAAAGAGCTAACTTTGCAAAGCTGTAAGATTGGTCATATGAGCAAATAACGATGAGATTTTGTCAAGAAGAAAATCAATGAACAGATCCTCCAAATTTACACAGTAAGATCTAAGTTATTTTACCTAGTGAATATAACTACGGAACAACTAATTTTGTTTCTTCACCTTTGCACAAAACGCCCAGGAGAGACGACATCAGTTTTTTTCCTTTTGAGAACTGTTCTGCACAGAGTAGAATGCAACTTGACAGGATTATATGACCTATATATAAAAATTGGATGTACTTAACTTCTTTCACATATCTGCTTTTATGATAAAAACATGAAGATGTATCACTGTTCTGTCATTATCTACACCGTGACGGGCTAAATATACACTCCTTAAATTCTTTGGCAAATTTTATCATGAATCTTCTCAAACAATGTTTTAAATGTCTGTTAGCCAATCAAAATTTCAAATCTCACCTAATCCAGATTAAAATCATGTTTATCTGACTAAATTAAAAATCCAGTAGTAGAGATCTTACCTGCTACATATTGAATATCCAATATTCAACAGAGCATATTTTGAAGTTGTCCTGCATAGAGACAATTAATCAAAGGAGGGAAGGGACAACAAGAGAAGTCACGCTTGTAACATGCAAGCAAAAGTATGTGAAACTCATCCAAATTCGTTACCTTAATTACGTGGATGATGAGAAATCCAATCCACACTATGAAAAGCCATATCAAAAAAAGATTATTAATTACTAGATATTCAAAATAAAAATGAAACTATCTATTCATAGAGTTAACTCTAGTCGTGGACTTATCATTCTTGACCATTTGCAATAGGAGGTTCGGTTGCAGAGCATTACCATTGATATAAAAAAGAAAACAGTTTCCTCGATTGGCATGTCCAATGCGGGATGTAAAAACCTTAGGTTGAAGTAAACCTCCAGCCAAGGTGTCTGCAATGTTAGTGAATGCCATAACATGTTCTACATAATTACTTTCTAAAATACCTCCCTAATACGCCTTAATTACAGTGTTGGCATGCTCTTTAATTTTGTGAATACCTATATTTTTGTTTCTAAATTTTGTATTTGATGATTCTAAGTCATAAATTTGTACTAGATAAAACACAGGTTACTAGTCTTTCATTATTGTTCCTGTTAGGACACTTGAGTGCTACAAGGGGGAATAACTTCTTTTGCTTCTTGTTAATGTTGCAGTGGAAAACTCGAAGTAATGTTAACACCTTCGTTTTATTTAGTCTCCACCTTTTTGAGATGACTAATTCAAGGATTCATACTGTGCACACAACTCCACTATAAATACACTCCTTGAAAACAATTTAGAGACGGAGAAGCCTCACACAAACTCAAATACAAGAAATGCAAACTAAGTTGCAAAAGAAATAAAAGACAATTACAACAAGGAACCTTACTTTGCTTCCTCTTTTCTTGCTTGGAATAACCTCTTGATGTTTGGAAAGTACAGCAACACTTCTCTTCCAAACTCTCAAGAACTAATGTGAATAGTGATTTTGAGTTGTACCTTCAAACCTTCGTGAAAACCCTTTTTAGAATTTAGTTGACACTGCCAATCGATCCAGCTTTTTTTCAATTGATTATCACGTCAACATTTGACCATTCACCTGCAGAACGACTCTTTTTCAAACCTCGAATCGATTTGTGAGCCATACCAATCGATTCAGCAAGGCCTTAATCGATTACCCAATCAATTCCCAACCTTTCTGTTTCGTGAAAAATAGCTCCCAATCAATCACCTGATCAATTGGTTTTGGCCTGAATTGATTACCCAATCAATCCAGAACCCTTTTGTTTCACGAAGAAGAGTAATTGATTGATTGGCTTTAGCCTAGATTGATTATCCAATCGATCTAGAACTCTTCTGTTTCACAAAGAAAACCTCCCAATCGATCACTTAATTGATTGGCTTTGGACCAATTGATTACCCAATCAATTGTCTATGCCTAATCCCCTAAACCTGATTTTAGGGTTCATTTTCCCAACTCGAAGCCTTCCATGACTTATTGGGGCTTCCTGTTGTTGGCGCAGCGGGGCCGGCAGGGGGTGGGGGTGAATTGCCTATATAATAGAAATTAACCTTTCCTGATCTTCCAATTTGGATTAGTAGCATAATTATAATAAAAGAAATTGAATAACTAAAAATAAAAGAGGATAAAAAATTACTTAGTTACAACGTAGGTGGTTGTTAATCCAAGACAAATGAAAGTACTAAAAAAAATCTCCTTTGTTAAAGGCGGAGAAGCGTCTTACACTTTTTGAACGCTTAGAAATAAGCTAGGAAATGAATACAGGAGTTGTTGATTATTTTTTAGGTCCAGGGGTCTTTTTATAGCCTCTAGAAAATTCTATCCTTAACTTGAAGGCACCTCCAATGAGGTCCAAGGTGCCTTCCATCGGAAAATTTTTTACCGTTGTAGATAAAACTCTATCCGCGGCTAATGGCTATCAAAAGGTGCATTCAAAGGCTGGAAGGTTCATTGAAGGTGCCTTCCAGCCATGGAAGGTGCCTTCCACAGGGCAACTCAGCTCAACGCTAATCTCTTTGCGTAGTTCTTCGCATAGGTGATTCTCCGACTAATCGAAGTTGAGCTCACTCGAACACAACTCCTACCTTCTCCTCAAGCAACCATCATCCCTAGTTTCTCGTCCCTTGGACCGCCGCGTGCGTGATCTCAAACTCGGAGGACGAAGATTCATCCCATGTTGCCTTTAAATTTTTGAGCTTTGATCTTGTTGGTCTTTTGTCCTTATCTTTCTCCTTTTTTAATTTGGAGCAGTCGTCCTTGATGTGCCCTTCTTCTTAGCAATTATAGAATCAAATCTTCCTTTTGCTCTAAAAGTCCTTTTTCGTCTATGACTTGAATTTATTAGATTTAATAAATCTATTAAATTTTCTTACCAATAATGTTGCTTCATCTGCATCGATGGATGCTTCGGAGTCTGAATCTGGTCCGCCCTTCTGGGTTTACAGTGCTAGGTTCTGACTTGGTCCCATTCTTTGTCCTACACACCGAGACTTGTGTAATTTGAAAGTGGGAAAAAAATTTCTAATGTACTTATCTCGAGATCTTAGGATATATAGTAACAGTCTATTATAGATGTCCATTCCGGTGTTCTTGGGAACGCATTTAAAACATACCTTTGTGCATCCCAATTAGTTACAATTTCTCCGAGGTTTGTTAATCCAGTGATTAGTTCTTTGATTCTTCCGTGCAGATGAGCAACCGATTCACCTTCTACCATCCGGAGGTTGCTGATTTGGTTCTGGAGCAGGTCCCGTCTCACAAGTTTTGCTTTAAACGTTCCTTCGTGTAGCTCTAGAAACTTCTCCCAAAGATCCTTTGATGATTTGTAGGTGCCGATTTTGCTGACTTCCTGTGGAGGTAGCAAGCTCAGTAGATGGAATTCGACTGGTCCCACTACAACAAAAACTGCAAACGACAACACCCCTACGACAACGGTTTTAAGAGAAAGCGTTGCGTATTTGCTCAAAGACAACGGTTTTTGCCAAAACTGTTGTCTTTAAACTCCCCATTAAATATAAAAGACAACGGTTTTGGCAAAACTGTTGTCATTGAGCGATTTTTTTTAAAACGACAACACTTTTTATAAACTGTTGTCTTTATCCGTATTTTTAGTGACTACGACAATAATTTTGAAAAAACCGTTGTAATTGAATTTGGTCATTTTCCCCCCTCGCTGTTTTCCTTTCCCTTGCTGTTTTATTTTCGGCGCCGTGTTTTTCCCTTCGCGCTCCCGAACCTAGCCATTTTACTTTCTCCTTCTTCGCGATGGAATCAATGAACTGGTGGGAGGCGGCTCCGGCCTCCGCTCCCTCCCTCCCTTCTCCCTCCATGACTCCAACACTGTCTATCGCTCCATGCGCCTTTTTTGTAACGGAAACTTCTCGATATCTCTCAAATCCCTTCCCCCTCCGCGTTTTTTGTCGCATTCCCATTCCCACAGCCACAGCCATCTCCCCCTCTCCCAGCCTCCATCGTTTTCCTCTCGCTTTCCTCTCGTCGTGCTCCAAAAGATGGTCGATCTGACCGCATGAAAGCGATTTCAGACGCGCTCGGCCTCGCCTTTCTCCGGCCTGAACCCCTCCGCCGAGGAGTTCGTTTCCCCCTCCTTACTGCCTCCGGGTCTCTCCTCGCCGCCCGATCAGCACTGGGTGTGCGTCCCTCATGACTCCCAAGCCGGGGCTTCCGATCATCCAACTCCTCACCGGGTACGAGCATTCTTGGCCATGCTTATTATGTTCTGGACGTGAGCGCGATGCGATCACGGTCCCTTGATCCGGACCTAATCTTTCATAGTTGGAGGAAAGGGGAAACCTACCTATCGTAATCGATTTTTTTTTGTTTTCTCTTTCCCGCAGAGAAACTACAGTTTGCTTGATATGCGTAATAGGTTCGACATAATTCCTATGGCTAAACACGGAGAGTCTGTCAGGAGGACTGTCTTTGTTTCTAATCTTGACCAGAAGGTATGCAGGCTGTAACTTCATACCTCATAATCTTGTACGCGTTTTTGTATCCAACAAATATGTTACGGAAGTGAGATGGTAGCTTGAAGGAATAGTCATGTATTTTTCTGACTCTAGTTACTTCCGTCTTCTCAGATCACTGAAGAGCAGCTTGTTGAATCATTTAGATGCTGCGGGAAAGTAAGTTCCTCAATTGCACTAAGACAATAAGTTACTATATCTGTTACCTCGCGCTTTCAGGATTACATTCACTGGAAACTAATTATTATACATTGGCTATATGAATTTACATTGTTGATTTCATCCATTTTGACAGAGACTAGACCGCTATGTACTTAACTCTTAGAACAACTAAAAAAGTGTATATGTTTGCATATTGTGATCAGAAGAAATGTATGCTTATTGTCCTAGCAATACATGCTTCTGTGCACCCTCCTACATTCGTTGTACTTTGTTCCTGTTGAGAAAGCTCTAACATGGTGGGAGCCTCAACTTGAAAATAGTTTTGAGATTTTTTTTCATGTTTATGTTTGTAACAACTATGGATAAAAATATTCCAGACCACAATTATCATGCTGTAGTTTTGTTTATTCCAAAAAGCTGCAATATTTGTCGCTTTGCCTTATTCAGGTTTTAGCTACTATGCCTTCTTTTTTCCTTTCAATTTGTCTTCTCCAAATGCATCTGATATCTATTTTCATGATCAAAAAATCTCTTCATCATGGTTTCCTCATTTCATACTTCAACCTAGCCCTTGGGTTGAATAAGTTTGGGCTAAGAGAAAAAGAAATAATTGTACCAATGATATTATTAATTTCTATACCTCATTTCTCTCCATCACACTGATAAGTGATTGTTCTTATTCATAAAGGCTCCTATTTTTGACATGTTATTTGGCTTGCCTCTTTTTTTATTTCATCAACATGATTTTGTTTACATAAGTGTAGGACGAAAGGTGTTACCCTCATATATGTATTTAATTGTGGATACTTAATATTATTTGCAATAATGAGTCCATCAATGTATGACATGATTGATTGTCTTCTAGGGTATGCCAGTTGCACTGTCACTGGAATCAAAGTCCAATATTGTGGCCTATGGTATAGTTGTTCATGCCAATGGGAATGGAAAATTACTTCATGGTGTCCCGTTACCCATGAATTGCATGCGCATCTCGATTGATGAGGTTGTGGAGAATTCAGCAAGGTTGCCCTTTCCCATTCCAGATGAATGTGACACCATTGGTGGCGCTATAGGGACCCATGTTGCTTGACCTGCACGTTGGGTAGTGATGAAAAATGAGGTAAATTTCTGACTCATTCGGCCACCACGCTGTGAGTACAAATTTAATTCTTCATTGGGAATTTTTGAGGAATCGTTTCAGCAACCACAAATTCCCAGCTTCTGATTTGGTCAGTGTATGTTTTTCTAGTTTTTTTTCTCATTTGCTTGGCATAGTTGTTTAGCTGGATTTTTCCAACCAAACCTTCTTAGATTTTGATTGAAGGTTGTACGTATTTGTTGGATAAAATTTAGTAATACAAGATATATAAGAGCTAGCACACACATGTAATCTGTACATTGAGGTTGCATGCATGAACAAGAACATTGATGGTAATTGAAACCCAATTAAAGGGTTGTTCAGAAAGATGCTGAACATAAGTGATAGAACTTTCCACTAACATGTTTATATTTGCAATTTGTAGAAGCCTCAAAGGAAGAAAAGTATTGCAAAAAGAAGTAATCCTGTCTTTCATCAAATGTGCCACGGTCATTACATTTATTGTATTGTTACTCTATGCGTGTTTTGGACAGCCCTGAAAAAACTATATCAATTGTTTTTTATCATGATTTCTTTGACCATGAGTACGAACTGCTAGTGAACATTGAAGACATCACACCTTTTAATGAGCTGGAGCCAATATCTGCTAATTGCCTGGTTGCTTACATGTGGTAAGTTTTCGCATCACTCATTTTTTTCATTTTATTTGTATTAACATACTAACATTTTTTTGCTTGAATGGAAGGTTTCTCTTCAAAAAGATGAAAAAAGAAAACAAGGTTGATAAGTTCATATTTGTGGATCCACAAACACTTCCAGTAATGCCATATGTATCTAAACTTGACAAAAATGAAAAGATGGTTGAACACTTTGTTTGTGACTCCATGACTTATTGATTTTGATTCCTTACTGCCAATAATTTGTTTGTTCACAGCTAGCTATCTCCTTTGCTCAATACTTCATTCTTGCATTTCTACCATGAGCAGAATTAGCTGACATTTCCCTTATTTATTGCCTCTCTTTGTGGTCCAAAATTAATAATGGCTGGGTTGTGTGAGTAGCTTATTTAGTTGTTTCCGAATTATGCAAGGACTGGCAATGTGGAAGTTATCTCTTTGTGAATTGTTAGGTGATGACCTTTTGTATCTTATGAGTTGCTCTACAAATTTCTTGTTTGTACTCTCCTTATGGTTTTCTTCTATATGCCATGACTTAATCTTGTTTTTCCTCGTATCTCACAGTCTCCATGTATACATCTTTAACGTTTTACCTAGCATTTTTCTACCGTCCAAGGAATATTTGATATATGTTGGGATGTCCTAAATTCTGTACCTGTGTTTGTTTCATTTGCTAGTTTAATTTCCTTGTCTAATCCTATAATTTATTATTTTTTCTTTTTACAATCCCATTTAAATTTTTACTATGTTGAACTATATACTTTGTTGATGACTCCTTGAGCATAATACTACTGTGGCAAAAGTACATTCGAAATTCATTATTGATAACAAATTTTTATTTCCTACTTCCATCTTGTTGGACCTTGCAAGTATTATCGCGAATGACAATTATGATGCTTCATCAAGCACAACTATGTTAATCTATATGCATGTTAGTGATTGCTTGAGAATAATGAAATGAGCTTGTAAAGGCATTTCGTGTATGATTCATAGTATATTGATATACAAAACATCTGTATACTGCAATTTGATTTCTTAATAGTTTGCTCTATATACTTTTACTTGGACGAGCAGTGCAAATTACCTGTGAATTGCATGTGCATTGCAGCTAAATTTGTTAGATTTTCTCTTTGTATTGATGAAATGGGAATGAAAAATCTATTTTTCCAGCTAGAATGTAGTGAATGTTATAGCTCTTAATCTACTCTTATTTGATTGACACTTTGGTTCTTTTAGGTGTCCTATGTAATTATTAAAGCTGTGCGTATGTGATTTCTATTTTGAGGAATTTGTGGAATTGGTTTAGCTCTACAAACAATTCATCCTACCATAACTCATCATGATGATCCAATTCTTTTTGTTCAAGTTTTAATTGGAAGATTTTGAACCCATGTTTTTTACTTTCACTTATGCTTTTGTCATGGGTCTGTTTATTACAGATCAATTTGCAACTCCTGGCAACTTGTTACTTGCAAAATGGAAAAGCATATTGTGCCTACCAAATACTCAAAGGTAATGCAATCTGGAAAATGACACAGAAAATTGCATGAATATTTGGTTTCAAGATGTTAATGGATGTAATGCACTTTGCATGGATTCTATTGATCTTGGATCATAGTTCACTTAAAGAATGTTAGTTGCATGCAGTGCTAATTATTTAGTAAACTATGCTAAGCTAGGTATCACTGCTCCTAGTAGATTCCATGTACTGTTATTCTCTAATAAACACCTCTTTTTGTTTCCTTCATTTGGTTTGTTTTTGCCTTCTATGCACTACAGATTGGTTAATTATATTCTCCTTTTGGAATTCTGGAATTTGATAAGTTTTGTTAAATTTTTCTCTTGCAGGTCAAGCAATTCGTGAGGCTTGAGTTTTTTTGATGCAAGAAGTGAGCTTTGTTAGGATGTAGCTTGCCTTTCTAATTTGTAAATTAAAAGCCATATGAGAACAACAAATGGAAAACATGTGATTTAATGTATATAGAGAACAGTAATGGAAAACATGTGTATTTTGATGAGTAACAACTCATTTTGTATATTTTTGTATATATGGCTACAAGATGAATTATATATGGATGTTTATTTTGGATTTAATGTAGTAAATATTTAGTTTTGTATTGGTGGGTTGCTTATAGTAAAATAAGATTGGTTGTTTGGTATTAATGAACATTAAAGACAACAGTTAAAAATGTTGTAAAAACTAGGTAAACCACAACGAAATTTTTTTGTAAAAAGTGATAAAAGACAACGGTTTTATCCGTTGTAAAATATATTAAAACGGTTGTAAAAAATAAAACGTGTCAAATATTATCTACCACAACAGTTTATATCTATTGTAAAAAAAGTCTACCACAACGGTTTATTTCTGTTGTTGAAATTATCTACCATAACAGTTTTAAAACGTTGTCGTATCCTTCGTAGCCAAATTTTGAGCATATATACAACAATGGATAACAATCGTTGTCCAATGTCTACAAAGACAACGAATTCAAAACTGTTGTCGTAGGGCCATACATTCTACAACGCCCTCAGTTACAACGGTTTTTTCACCCTACGACAACGGATAATATCCGTTGTCGTTTGCAGTTTTTGTTGTAGTGTCCGTTAGCTACGAAGTCCGCTTGTTCTTTCTTTGTCCGTGAATACTCCTTTTTCTTAGCTCATTGTTGGTCCGTAGGGGCTAAAAAATCATATATCATAATTAAGAGAATTTCAAAATTTGTTTTTAAAAATACCTCCATCAAACGTTTCCATTGTAGGAAATCTCCCTTGAAATTCAGCGGATAAATGCTCGGTCTGGCCATCGTCTTTGTACTTCAGTCAGTGGTTAGTTCTTTTAAAGTGGTTGGGCTCTGATACCACTTGTTGGCATAGTGGGGCCAACAAGATGGGGGGGGGGGGGGTGAATTGCCTATATAATAAAAATTAACCTTTCCCGATCTTCCAACTTGAATTAGTAGCACAATTATAACAAAAGAAATTGAACAACTAAAAATAAAAGAGGTTAACAAAATTACTTGGTTACAACTTAGGTGGTTGTTAATCCAAGGTAATGAAAGTAATAAAAAAATCTCCTTCATTGAAAGCGGAGAAGCCTCTTATACTCTTTGAACACTCAGAAATAAGCTAGGAAATGAATACAAGAGTTGTTGATTATTTCCTAGTTTCAAGCGTCTTTTTATAGCCCCTAGAAAACTCTATCTGTAGCTTGAAGGAGCCTCCAATGAGGTCAATGGTGCCTTCCATCGGATAAGTTTTATCCATTGTGGATAAAACTCTATCCACGGGTAATGGCTATCGGAAGGCGCCTTTAAAAGTTGGAAGGTGTCTTACACAGGGTAACTCAGCTCAACATTGATCTCTTCGCATAGGTGATTCTTCGGCTAACTGGAGTTGAGCTCACCCAAATCCAATTTCTTCTTCTCAAGCAGCCTTGCTCCCCAGTTTTTCATCCCTCGGACCGCCGCATGCATCCTTCTCGTTCACCAGTGTACTCTTCCACAACATCTCGTCCTTTGGATGCACTGAGTCAGTCGACTCCCTTCCCGTGTCATCCTTCTCGTTAGCTGCGTCTTCAACTTGACTTCTTGTTTTCCTAAACTCCTGCACACTTAGACACAAGGATCAAATATAACAGAACTTAATTGAACTTAATTGACCACATCAAAACTACCCAGGGTACTAACACCCATTGCCTAGTACATATTCAACCTTGACCTGTCAAGGCTTCTCTACTAAGTCTCTAGTTAACCGTTGGCCAACTTGAACTTTCCTTTGCCTGGTTACGAACTAGGACTTCTCTCATACCAAGTGTTTAGCTCCCAGTTAATTTAACTCGGACTAAACCTAATTCCCAACTAGATTTACCTAGTCCCACTAGGACTTCCATTGTACCAAGTATTTAGCTCCCAGTTAACTGACCTTGTATATAACCTAGTTTTCAGCTAGTTAATCCACTTGACTTCTCATTAACACATATTATTTAAAATCGAAACTCAAGCAAGATTGCACCAACAGTTCCCAAATATACTAAAAGTGCTTGTCTGTGATGTTTTTTTTGAGCTTTTTTATCTATTTTTGTCAAGCATTTTAGATAAAAAAAAGATTTTGGAACCACTAATATATGAATAAATTATGTATATTCCTTCTCCAAATTATGTAAAGAGAGGTAAATCATATGGTCAGCTTATAGTCAACACCCAAGTGACTAGGGATGGAAAAAGTTTTTTTTAAAGACATGCATCCGTCGAGAAGTGATCCGTGTCTTATTATAATAAATTTATCATCCTCTAATTAACTCTAATTAACTGGGCACCCATTAAAAATAAAAATAATGTATATAAATGATATGAGGAATGCCCTCAAATGGAAGATAAACATAAAAGTACTATACTCAAACATACTTAAATAATGTTCCATTACATTAAGTTGAGTAGATTTACATCAATTAACTATCCTTTCTTTGATTAAGAAAGAACCAGGACAGATTGAAAGACAGAGAAAGAACAATTTGCGAAATAGCTATGAATTCGGAATCCTTAAGTTGTAATTGTTTAATTGCATTTATTGTAAAACCTTTATCTAATAGTTTTAGTTACCTTTCGTGCTCGCCGATGCCATTACAGCCGCTTGGCAAAGTGGAGGGATCCCACCTTCATCATGGCCTAGCAGCAGCTGCCCTATCGCTTGCCATCATACCTGTCCCAGACATAGCACAGATAGTAGATACATAATATCTCTGATGTAATGGTCAGGAGTTGATTTTCAAAAACTGACGACTTAGAATTTATCCCATCATGCGCCTATGGCCTGTGTACCTGCATGTACCTCCCTCCATATTCGTGGTACCAGTACTAGGGGGCCGCTAAGGTAACGGATATACCTTTTTAATACATCATACATGAACTAAAGGATGCATGAACAATAGATATAGCTATTAATATAATAGAAAATCAAAACAATAGCTCAAAATGGCTGACCTGAAGCCATCTCAATAGACTATTACATCTTACTTGTCACCAGTGTTCCTGCTAGTGCGGAATAGTCTTCTACAGGAGTGGACTGCGATAATCCTTAGTTCTTTCTCAATGAGGAAGAAAGGAGGTTGAAGAAGCTTTTGAACTTGCCCTAATTCATGAGCATCTCTGTTTATATACGGAGTTCATCCTATAGGGACTATCCACATTAAAGCTCATCCATCATTAACAACCCATCAATGTTAATGAACCAGGTTATTAGATCTGCACATTGAGTCCATATCTATTTAATCCAAACCCTCTTTATATGTATTGAAGCATTAAATCACTTAATTGAGTTTAGTTACTTTAATGATAATTAGTTTTATGTGTGTGCGTTAATCAAGTGTAAGCTCACCTTATGGAGATTAAGTCCACTCATGCGGACTCAATTGGATCTAGTCTATCCATGTGGGCTTAATCTTACAATTTCTCACTTGAGCTATATTTAATTCCTTATACACCATACAACCCCTTAGTTGAGTTCAATATGCAAAACTTTATGGGTTAAATATCCTTTTAAACAATCTCGTCCATTAGATTAATTAATATAGGACTAAAAAAGTCATAACTACTATAACTGTAATAAGACCCAACAGTAATCACAGTACTAATATCATTAACAACATAGATCAAATATGTATGTGTAGTACAAAAATGATTCGAAATGTGATCTACAAATACTCATTCTTAATAAGTCCTCTTTATGACCCAAACCGGATCCAAATCATATTTACCAAAATTTTATGGTAACCTGCAGTGGTAAATCATGATTCAACTTTATGACTCTGAATAGAGTTCACATCATATTTACAACAACTAAATGCAAAATCACAACAGTAAATATGATATCCATATGTCAAAGAAAGTCAAAGTTTTGCATATATATAGGAAAAAATTACAGCATACACAATTAGCCAAAATATGTGTTCATGAACATAGAGCATCACACAAAATACAGATTCCTACATAATGGATACTTCAATAAAAGGAAGAACTCCCATATTCAACGCATATTGATGAAACACTTTGGGTGACAAATCCTAGGTGAGTGGATCCGCCAACATGGAATTTGTCCTTATATGCCGTATCATTATTTGACCATTCTAAACTCTTTCTTTAACTGCTAAAAACTTTATATTGATATATTTAGATTTCGACAAACTGCGATTATTCTTAGAATATAATTTTGCAGCTTTGTTATCATAGTTGATTCTCAATGGTCTGTCAATGCTTCCAATGATCTGAAACAATGTGATAAAGTTACGCATCCATATTATGTGGTTAGAAGCTTCATAGTAGGCTATAAACTCTACCTCCATAGTGGAAGTGGCTATTAGCGCCTGTTTGACGCTTTTCCATGATATAGCCCCTTCTGCAAACATGAAAACATAACTTGAGGTGGACCTCCTGCTATCCAAACATTCGACAAAATCAAATTCTGAGTATCCAATAATATCCAGATGACCTGATCTCCGAATATTGGCATGTATTTTTCATTCTTTGTAGATACTACATAATCCTCTTTATGACTTTCCAATGCTCTGGTCTAGGGTTACTCAAATATCTGTCCAACGTTCCCATAATGTACACAAGATCCGGACGCGTACATATCTGAGCATACATCAAACTCCCTACTGCTGATGCATATGAGAATTACTACATTTCCTTAATCTCAGGTTCATGACGTGGATATTATTGCAAGCTAAGTCTATCACCCTTTGCCACCGGAGTGTCGCTAGGAGCACAATTCTGCATGTCATACTGAATGAACACATTTTCTATATAGACCTTTTGTGATAGTCCAAGTGTGTACCTTGAATAATCATGAACAATCTGTATGACTAAGACAAAAGATGCTTCACCAAGATCCTTCATTTCAAATTCACCAGATAGAAATGACTTGGTTTGTAGTAGCAGACTCTTATCATTGCTTGCCAATAATATACCATCCACATATAAAATAATTATAATAAATTTGCTCCCACTAAACTTGATATACCAACATTGATCAACTGGATTCTCCTTGAAACCATATGAAGAAACCACTTGATCAAATTTCTGGTACCATTGCTGAGATGCCTACTCTAAATCATAAATAGACTTCCTTAATTTACATACTAGGTGCTTTGAATCATTCGACTCAAAGTTGTTCGATTGCACCATGTATATAGTTTCCTCAATGTTTCGATTGAAAAACGTAGTCTTAACATCTATTTGGTGCAACTCTAGGTCCTAATGATCTACAAGTGTTATGATTATCCTAAGGGAGTCTTTCGTCGAAACTGCAAAAAAGTTTCCTTATAACCGATGTCCTCCTTTTGAGTGAATCCCTTAGTGACTAGACATGCTTTATACTTTTTGACATTACTATGTGAATCCCGTTTGGTTTTAAACAAACATTTACAACCAACGAGTTTCACACCTTCAGACAATTCTACAAGTTCCCAAATGTCATTTTCCACCATAGACTTCATCTCTTCCTTCATAACATTGATCCATTTTTTGGATGAGGGCATTGTTTGACTTCTTGGAATGATGTGGGATCATCTTCCAACCCAATGTCAAATTCATGCTCATGAAGATATACATAATCACAAGACATCGTGGATCTCCTCTCTCTAATGGATCTTCTTAGTGGCACTTGATCTTAAGGTAGCTAGGAGTCATTCTCAACCATAGGAGGGAATATCTTTATTTGAGATGATGTACCTTCCAAATGAATTAGAGGTGACATGAGAATATCATGGTCAACTAACCCTTCCGATTGTGCAGCTTCAACTATATGTGGAACGTTAACCATTTTATTATCAGCTGTAATAGTAGTTACCATATTATGATCACTAATATTCTCCTTAAATGATATTTCTCTAGCTTTATCACTCCTACCATCCTCAATGAATTTGGAAATACCAAAAAAGGATCTACTTAAGGGGTTATAAAACTTGAAACCTAGCCTCTTGAGTTTTCAGAGTATCCTACAAAGTGGTAACTAATAGTTCTTGAGTCCAATTTCTTTTTGTTAGGCCTATAGGGCCTAGCTTCAGCTGGATAACCCCAGACATGTAGATGTCTTAGATTAGGCACCCTACCTATCCACAACTTGTATGGATTTTTGTTATCGTCTTACTAAGAACTTTGTTGAGTAGGTAAACTTTAGTCTTAAGTACTTTACCCCACAAAGACTTCGGTAGAGAAGAAATGCAATCATACTTCTTAACATGTCCTTAAGCATCCATTTTCATTGTTCTACTACACCATTCTGCTGAGGTATTCTAGGCATGGTGTATTGTGCCACGATACCACACTCAGTAAGGTAATCCACAAATGGCCCAGGACGTTGTTCACCTAATCCATCAGATCTACCATAGTATTCACCATCACGGTCTAATCTTACAGCCTTAATCTTCTTACCAAGTTAATTTTCAACTTCGGCTTTGAAGGTTTTGAACATGTCTAGGGCCTGCGACTTCTCATGAATAAGGTACAAGTATCCGTATCGGGGATAATCATCAATAAAGCTTATAAAGTATGCTTGATCATTCTAAGAAGCCTTAGGGAATGATCCACATATATATGTATGCATAAGCTCTAAGACTCCATTACTCTGCCTTCAACATTTATTATTTCTCCCCTTGATACACTCAATGCAGATTCTAAAATCTGACATATCAAGGGAATCGAGAATTCCTAGTGACATTAATATTTCTAGGCGTTGTTTAGAGATATGCTCTAAACGCCTATGCCACAACATGGATGAATTCTCATTTGTTACACCATGCTTCACACTTATACTATGCATCACAAGATTATCTATATTTGTTTTAGTGTCCATTCTATATAGTTTGTCAATCAAAGAACCAACACCATGCAAGATAGAATTTTGAAAAATACTAAACTTTCCATTTCTAAATGAAAAAGTGTATCCTAATTTGTCTAAACATAAAATAGAAATTAAGTTCCGTTTAAAAGACGACACTACAAATGTATTTTCTAGATTTAAAAGTACATTGTTCCTCAAACAAACTCTAAAGACACATATTGCATTTACTTTTACCTTCTTGTTTGTTCCCATATAAATGAATCTTTAGGCATCAATTGTCATTCGGCTCGTGAGACAACCTTGCATAGTTATACTTATGTGAGTAGTTACACCAGTATCTATCCAATAATGTTATTAGGTACAGTAGGTAAGTTGACTTCTGAACTAACAAAGTTGAGAAATATATCTTTCTTAACACGCTAGTTAGCGTATCTAGGACAATCTTTCTTTAGATAGTCTTTCTTTTTACAAAAGAAATAAGTTAGGTCTATATCTTATTGCTTTTGCACCTTATGCCTTGAAGCCCTAGTCATTGCTGTAGGATCGAAAGTGCTAGAGGGTGGGTGGGGGGGGGGGGTGTGAATAACACTCGTGGCTTTCACTTTCGTTTCATAAATACGCAGCGGAAATAGAAGTAAACAAAAACCAATCGCTAACACTTTTGGTTACTTGGTTCGGAGCCTGTGTCAACTCCTACTCCAAGGCCCGCACGTAAGAGTGCTTTTAATGGGCAATCAATAATCAATTGAAAGATTACAAATTAAGTATTACAAATAATTAGCAATTTAAAGAATACCGACAATATAAAATCTTCAGTGGAACAGTCGTTGGAGCTTTCGGGCGTCGTAGCGGCGTTTTCTGAGCAGCTAGAAGAAGCGGAAGTCGTTCATTGTGTTGTTCTGTAGCTTCTGGTCGAGGCTCCTTTTATAGGTTGTTCTGAGCGGCCGGAACCCCTTCGGGCGCTAGACCACATGGCTCGGCCACTCCATCCGCGCCACATCAGCTTCCCGATAACTTTTTGGTTCCTGGCGTTTGGACCGACTCCAGGTGCTCGGACCAGCTCAGGTTGCCTGGACAAGTTCCGAGCATCCGGACTCCGGGCGCCCGGACCATCTTTCTCCAGCCCTTATTTTTTGCAAAACAAAGTTAGTACAGGCAAAAACAATATACATATAATGTGAAATTATGACAGCCTCTGACTATCCAATTCTGACTTCGAGTTTCGTGAAAACTCTAGGTCGAACTGACGTTTACTATTCCGTCACCAGGGAACACGTCCTCACCTACTCCACTCAGGAGAGTTTACCTGTTACCAGTTGATCCTCCAGACCAACTGGACTTTTTCTAAGCGCCTGAAGCTTCCGATCTTCATGTTGGATGTCCGCTCCATGACCCGTCCAGTCTTCCACCTGGTTCGCGACACCAGGATTTCAACCTAGGTTTACCACCCTCTAGGATTTTGCCCGAAGCTCTCAATCCGCCAAGACTTTCCGCCTAGGGTTACCGCCCCCTAGAACCTAGGGTTACCGCCCCTAGGGATTTCCCTTTTACTAACCAAAACTAGGACTTTTCCTCACCTAGGGTTACCACCCCCTACAACCTAGGGTTACTACCCCCTAGGGTTTTCAACCTACCTAACTACAGGTAGGACTTTTGCCTAAGGACTTTCTTGCAATCTCAATTAAACTCGTTAGATAATAAAATAACTTAACTTTGGACCCTTTGATATAATCAAAACACTCGTTCGATAGTCGGATGCTTCCCGCACCAACAATTGCAAGTTGTTTACCCTTACTCTTACCATTACCCTTCTTTTTCTTATTTGAATACTGAGATGAGGATGCATATTGAGTGATCCGGTGATAAGGAGAGGTCCCAGTCAGCGGGGTGATCAATGACATGGTAGAGGTCAAAGTCAAATTGGTCAATACCCCGGTATTATCGTCTGATCGAGCAACCCCCTTTTCCAACCGGGAGGAAGAACTGCCGAGCCTACATGAAGCAGACATTAGCACAACTCGGCCAGGTATCGAGCTTCTAGCGCTCAAACAGACAAGGTATGTGCCAAGTGGCCAACCCACTCAGACTCACATCGGTGAAATATTGACGACTGAGCATACTACATTTAGACATAACTTCTCCGTTCTACATGGCAGCGGAGCCTGGACAGCGGATGCTGGCCGAGCGGTCATTCCACTTGGCCCAAGGACAAGATCGCTCGGATGGCCGATATCTGGCTGAGCGACCCTTCCGCTCGGCCTGTAACAGACAAAAGGAGGATCAGAGGATATCCTTCTGGGAACTTGTACCTCCGACAGACGACATGATTGGCGGCATTGTCAGGCAGAAGATCGTACGATGGAAGCTTCCACTGTCTTGTCAGAGATATGCTCGGGTCGTTAAGGTATGGTGTCAGGGACACTTTTCTGACATGTCTCTTCAGGGTATGCTTTGAGGAGCATTCACGTATCGAGGAGTGTGCACACACTCCCAGGGAGTCATATATAAAGACCCCAAAGCTTTAATGGAGGTATGTATAATCTCTACTGTAGCTACAGTTACTCTACCATTTTGCTTCCTCGTTTCTTCTACATCGCCAGTGTTTGACTTGAGCGTCGGAGGGTCATCACCGGGAACTCCTCCCGACTCGGCACTGACATTGCTGTGGCTACAGGCTTCATGCACGAGGAGTCCACCAATGGTCAATGGGAGCGCCACGTCCCCAACATCCATTGCCTCAACGCTTAGACAGGATCAAATTTGGCACCGTCTGTGGGAAAGTACCTACATCCAAGCCGAGAAAATGGAAGAAGATGGACGACTTCACAATGTGATACTCACTCAAGAGGAGCTTGACACGCTAATACAAGCACGAGCGGCAAAGATCGTCAAGCAACAACAGCAAAAGGCACTAGCCGACCGATTGGCGCAACAGGCAACGTCGGCCTCTGGAGGCCGAGCGGCTCATGATGACTGACTGGAGCAGTATTCTATTTGGGGGGCAAAATAGACTACCAACCGGCACGCATGGAGAAGCTCCACCCGGGCGTATTCCATTCCATCGGGCTCTGTTCCAAACGCCCTCAGAGATTGCGCAAGAAAATCAGGAGAAAGGATCTTCTTCAGATGAAGTGCCCGTTCGAGACGCAAGAAAGGGCAAGGCGCCTCGAGCCGACGCGTCTCCCGAGTGGATTAGCCGCCAATTCTCTGAAGCAATACTTCAAGACCCATTGCCGAGGCACTACGCTGCATTGGCAATCGAAGTGTTGGTTGGTCCTAGAAAGATCGTACTGGTTCCACTGTACAAAAATTTTATACAAGTGTCGAACCTTTCTTAAACAACCTATTATGTTCTTTAGAAGTTAAATTAGGAATCGCAAACGGAACTTAACATTATTGATTCCAAATTTAACTTATCTGTTCTTAATGGTTTAGATTTGGATCGCAAGCGAAACTTAACACTATTGATCCAAATCAACGTATGTTATAAAGTTAATTATATATTTATTTCTAAAATTGGCTAGCTCCTAGGTCAAACATGGCGAGGCACTAGGCCTTCTTAGGTATGAGATCATCCACCACTGTCTCGACAAAGCCTTTAATAGAAATTCAATATTTAATTTCCTAAAATAACATTAGATTTAACCGAAAAGAACAATCGAATCACAAATTCGAAAGACAAAAAGAAACACAACTCGAATTACAAATTTGAAAAACTAGAATCTAATGCCTCTTATGTTTGGAATTTATACAAAGAAAAATAACTAGCATGATGTAGAAAATAATTACTAATTATACCTTTTCTTTGTATGCTAATAACCTCAAGATCTTCCGCCGTATTCCTCGCCTCGCCTTGGACGTCGTGTGGGTGACGATCCTCCAAGATGAACACCCCCCAAACACCTTCTTTCTCCTTCTCTAAAATCCGGTCACCACCACAAGAGAACAAAAGAGAGCAAGGGGAAAAGAAGAGGGAGAGGGCCGGCTACAAGAGGAAGCACCAACATGAGAATAAGAATTGATAATGCATGAGGCCTCCTCTCCCCTTCTTTTATATTACTTGCCCAAGGCAAATAAGGAAAGACTTTTTACAAAAATTAAAATCTTCCTCTTGTTTTTCCTTTTCCCCTTTTATTTTTTCTTTTCTTTCCTCTTGATTGATTCAATCATCAATCATTGATTCAATTGATTGAATCATGGATGATTGGATGCTTTTAATGGCCGACCCCTTGCTTGGACACCAAGCAAGGGTGGCCGGCCACATCATCATCAAGAGAAATAATTTTTTATAAAATTTTATAAAAGAAGAAATCCTCTTATAAAATTTTACAAGCTCTCTTTCCTTATGTGGATGTTAAAAAAGGAAAGTTTTTTTTTCTAAAAAAAAAAATAAAACCAAGTTTTAAAATTTAAAACTTCTCTTCTAAAATTTTCTTTTTCAATATGGTTACAAAAAAGGAAAGTTTTAAATTTAAAACTCTCTTTTAAAAAACCATGAGGATGGTTAAATAAGGAAAGTTTTAAAACTTTTAAAACTCTCTTTTAAACCATGTGGCCTAATTCAAATAAGGAAAGTTTTAAATTTTAAAATCTCTCTTTTAAACTTGTAGTTATCTACAAAGAGAAGATTTTAAAAATTCAAAACACGCCTCCTAATTTGAAATATAGTGGTCGACCCCTCCTTTGCTTGGGCACCAAGCATAGGGCCGACCCTCTTGAGGAGATGGTGGTCGGCCCTTGGCTTGGTCACCAAGCCTTGGGCCGACCCCCTTCTTGGACACCAAGATGAGCTTTTATTTGGATAGACTTGAGGCTTTAATGAGGCTACGACAGGGACCTAGAGGAGAAATAAGTTTTGGCCTCCCGACGAGCTTGAGTATCCCGTGTTCGCCCCGAACACACAACTCAAGTTCATCAACAATAACTCATTCCACTAGAGAGTTATTATTGCACTACCGCATCAATCCCAAATTATATTATGGGCTCCTTCTCATTATGAGTGTGTTAGTCTCCCTGTGTTTAAGATATCGAATGCCCACTAATTAATTGAGTTACTGACAACTCATTTTAATTAATGTCTTAGTCTAAGAGTAGTACCACTCAACCTCATTGTCATATCGGACTAAGTCCACCTGCAGGGTTTAACATGACAATCCTTATAAGCTCCTCTTGGGGACATTCTCAACCTAGATAATTAGGACAGTTTCCTTCTATAATCAACAACACATATAAGTAATATCATTTCCCAACTTATCGGGCCTATTGATTTATCGAGCTAAATCTCACCCTTTGATAAGTCAAAGAAATAAATACTAAATATATGTGCTTGTTATTATATTAGGATTAAGAGCACACACTTCCATAATAAATAAGGTCTTATTCTTTTATTAAGTTAGTATAAAAAGAACTTACCTTAAATGGTCATACTCAATACACTTAGAGTGTACTAGAGTAATTTATTAGTCAAGATAAACTAATACCTAATTACACTACGACTATTCCAATGGTTTGTTCCTTTCCATCTTAGTCGTGAGCAACTGTTTATAATTTATAAAAACTGATAACATGATCTTCTGTGTGTGACACCACACACCATGTTATCTACAATATAAATTAATTGAACAACTACACTTAACAAATAAATGTAGACATTTGACCAATGTGATTTTTTTATTTCAAAAATAGATGTTCACAAAAGCTAGGCTTTTAGTATACACTCTAACAATCTCTCAGTTATACTAAAAGACTAAGCTGCCATATCTGCTGTCATACATTTGATTCTCATCTTCTCCATATGCCGATCAAAAGTTTTCACTGGAAGGGCCTTAGTGAAAGGATCTGCCAGGTTATTTGCTGATGCAATCTTGGCGACGACAACTTCTCCTCGCTTGACGATGTCTCGTATAAGGTGGAACTTGCGTTCTATATATTTACTTGCCTTATGGGCTCGTGGTTCCTTCGAGTTTGCAACTGCTCCTGCTATTATCACAATAAATTGTGATGATTTTGGGTAAACCAGGAATCACATCTAAGTCTATTAGGAAGTTCCTGAGCCATACAACTTCTTTGGCTGCCTCAGAGGCTGCTATATACTCAACTTCCATGGTTAAGTCTGAAACACATTTCTGCTTAACACTGCTCCATGCAATGGCTCCACCTCCTAAAGTAAACACATAGCCTGACATAGACTTACTGTTGTCCCTATCTGATGGGAAGTCTAAATCCGTGTAACCCACAGGGAGCAAATCGTCTGCTTGGTAAACTAGCATATAATCTCTAGTCATTCTCAGGTGCTTCAATATATGCTTTACAGCAGTCCAATGTCCTTGTCAAGGGTTACTCTGATATCTGCTAACCATGCCCACGACAAAACAGATATCAGGTCTCGTACATAGCATTGCATACATTAGGCTTCCCATAGCCGAAGCATGAGGAACTGTCTTCATGTCCTCTATCTCCTTTGATGTCTTCGGAGACATCTCTTTAGATAAAGCTACTCCATGCCTAAAAGGTAAGAAACCTTTCTTGGAGTTCTGCATACTAAAACGAGCAAGGATTGTATCTATATATGAAGCTTGAGATAGGCTCAACATCCTTTTCTTGCGATCCCTTATGACTTTGATTCCAAGGATGTGTGCACATTCTCCTAAGTCCTTCATATCGAATTGTTTGGACAACCATACCCTTACATCCAATAACACTTTGACATTGTTGCCAATTAACAAAATGTCATCTACATATAGTACAAGAAATACCATCACGTCTTCGTTACACTTCTTGTATACACAAGACTCATCAGGACACTGAATAAATCCATATGACTTGTAATGCCCGAAAATTCTCGAAATTACTTTAGAAATATCCTATGATTTTTCTGGAATTTTTAGATATTTTTTCAGAATTTTTAGAATAGCGGAAGTAGCAAAAACAAATAGAACCGTAAAATAGCCTACGCGGGAATTGAACCCGAGACCTATGGGTCCTATGCCTTATGGTGAACCATAGTAACCAAGTGAACCCAGCAGGGCCGTGCTGAAAGGAAAGGGAAACATTTATATTTAAGTTTAAGTTGGGCCGAAATACCCACTTGATATAAATAGGGAATTAATGGGTGAAGAGTTATTTTTCTCTTTAACGTGACTTGCTCCTCCTCACCCTAGTTTCCGCCGACCCTCTTCTTCTCCTTCTTCCTCTCGGCGCCAACCCTAGGGTTCTCTCCCTAGGGCCCTATGAGCACCTTCCGGCAGCAATTCCAACACAAGAACGTTCCCCTCCGCGAGAAGAATGCGTTGGAGCGAGGAGATTGTCGAAAGGATCGTCTCCACCGGAATTCTAGCGAATAGAGTTGTAAGGAAATTAGCGTACGAGGTAAGAAACCACTCACCTGCAGTATAAGTAGCTTTTTGTACGATAGAATGCTTTTAATTTAGCCATATGTAGATTTTTCGATGCATAGTGTGTATTTAACCCTCCTCGCAGATTTAGGGATCTAGTTGAGCACCTCTAGATGGGCCAGACACGTTTTCTCCTTTCAGTTGGAGATTCTAGACGATGTCGGGTGCCTAGAGGTGATCTCCCTCATAGAGGGGAGAGTTGGAGCACACTAAGTGTTCGATAAAATGCTTAGCTCAGTAAAGTGCTACCGTAGGCATTTTTAATAGCTCAGTAAATGCAATAGAAGCATTTAAAATAGCTTAGTTAGTCTTGCTACAGCATATATGGGACTACGGCTCAATGGGTGGGCACCCATAGTCGCCTCTAGGTTCAGATAACCTAGTAAAAGCAAGATAAATTAGTTAGCTATGATCCAGTATTTTACTTTCAGTAGGGGCACTGTACAGGATTAGATATCCATTGGGCTGGGCTCCCATAGTCGGTCCCTAGGTTTAGATAACCTAGTAAACCTTGCTAAATTCGGGATTTGCAACCCCGGGTCTAGTTAAGGATGCGCGCATAGTATGTATAGTTGCCGGGCCCATTAGCAGTATGATTATGTATTTTGATCTATTATGGTAATAGCTTTCCAAACTCACAATCAGTTATATGATTATGTTTTGAAATCAGTTTTAGTTCAGCTTTAGTTATCTCAGCTATGCTTCAGTTTAGTTTTTTCTGGTTGATACTTCAGTTATTGCCATGAGTAGCTCTTGGTTTTTATGTCTTGCATGATAGTGTGCCGTGCCTAGCACTCTCCAATATGTTTTCAATCAGCATCTTTCAAAGCATGAACTTACCGTATGCATCTTTTTGTGAGTAGATGGTTTCTTACTAAGCGAAAGCTTATAGATACTTTCTTTTCCTTATACTGCAGATAAAGGTAAAGGAAAGATGGACTAGCGGAGGCTGGAGGGCAATGCTACGAAGATGTGTGTGGGCAGGAACTTGGAATAGAGATCTTAGGGAACCTTAGCAAGCTTTGTTTCAAACATTAGAACTTTCCAGTGTTTTTATCATTTTGCACTTTAGTATGTTAATCGCGATGAATTAGTTAACCATGCACTTTATTATGCTTAGAACGCCTCTTTTATGTTGTTAGAATGTTAGTTGTTGTCGTTAGAGTGTTTCTTAGTCATTTTAGCACTTGTAATATGATTGAGGCACGAAACAGTGTTGAAATCAGAGTTTAGCCGCGAAATCAGAAACTTCAATCGATCGGTGGATCGATTGGGAGTTCCCAATCGATCAGCTGATCGATTGGGGCAATCTGTTCCGTGAACAGTAGGCTTCTGGATCGATCAGCCGATCGATCCAGCCATTTCTGTCGCGAACAGAAGGCCCTGGGATCGATCACTGGATCGATTGACCAGCCTGGATCGATCAGTCGATCGACCCAGATTATTGCCCGAGCACAGTAGCGTACTGGATCGATCCAACCTGTGTCCCGCATATAGTAGCCGGCTGGATCGATCACTGGATCGATCCGACTATTCCAATTGATCCGTGGATCGATTGGGAGGTCTGGTATCAGCGGGGAAGTGTCTAAGCTCAGTTCCTTGGCCATGGGGAAGGTAAAACATGTTATGAGTAGTCAGTTTACCTCCCTTAGCATGTATAGAACCAAGAAATGTCAGTAGTTAGTAAAATTTTAATTAGTACAGCTTCCGCATTTAGATTTAGTAATGGTCAGGGAATAGTTTAGCACAGCATAATGTGACGATCGGCCTTACAGCCTAGTTAGTAGAAGGCGGGTCGTTACAGAGTGGTATCAGAGCAGTTTCCATACTTCCTACACACACATCAGCATTGAACCTGCAGCTTCCAAGTAAGAACATCTCTCACTTTCTCTATGTTTCTTGTTGTCATGTTCAGATATAACTAAAGCATGCTTGTTTATGATAATAGTTAACATGATAACAATAGTCACTCCCTCATGATTGTGTTAGTTATGTAAGTCCTTCATGTCTTTAGAGATGGCACGAGGACGCCCAGCTAGGAGGGCACCAGCCACTGAGCCCCAGCATGAGGCAGGCAGTTTAGTGCCTCCCCCAGACCTTACAGCACTAGTGGCTCAGTTACAGTAGCAGCTAGCTGAACAGCAACAGGAAATAGCCACCTTAAAGGCTAGTCAGCAGAACACTCCCACTATCACCCCGGAGCCTAATTTAGCGACACCAGTGGTCTTAGAGGTTCCACCAGTCCAGCCTGCAGCACCAGTAGCCCCAACAGCAGGAACGCAGAAAGAAGCCTATCTGATCCAGTGGCATAGAGTCAAGCCAGAGAATTTCTCAGGCAGCAGTGAACCATGGGATGCACAGGCCTGGTTCAAAACACTGGAGAGTACGATGGAGCTTCTGGACTGGCCAAAGTATGAAAATGTGAAGTGCGCCTCCTTCTGCTTGACAGGAGATGCACGCATGTGGTGGGAGAGAATCAAAGCGAAGCGCCCAGTAAATCAGATGACATGGGCCGATTTCGAGAAGGAATTCTTTGAGGAGTTCTTTCACATGCGGGTCACAAACCGCCACTACGACGAGTTCACTGAATTTCGCCAGGGCAACCTATCAGTTGAGGAAGTCGTGAAGAAATTCAATAGATTGGCTCGTCTATGACCTGAACTAGTCAGCACAGAGAAAGAACGAGTCCGGTTGATGCTCAAGATGTTGAGGCCGGAAATAGCAATGAACGTGGTTGGCGGCATTCACAGGCCGCAAACCACTGAAGAACTAGTCAGCAGCGCCCTGACCACTGAGCATTACCAGAATAGCATCAAGCAGCAGAAGCAAGCCCTCTCAGAAGCTAAAGGTCAAGGAGGTTCAGGCACTCAGAAACACCAGGGCCACAGCTCCCACGGCTCTAACTGGAAAGGGAACTCCAGCAACAAGCGCAAACCAGGGAGTTACCCAAAAGGAGGACCAGCTAGCAAGCAGCCCAGTTATCCAAAATGTACTACTTGTGGGAAATTCCACCCTGGAGTTTGTCGCAAGGGCACACGAGGATGCTTTGAATGCGGACAGGAAGGGCACATGGCCAAGCAGTGTCCGAACAAGGCTAGCTTTCCTCCACCACAGCCGATCCAGTATGAAGCCAAGCCAGCACAGTTGCATCAGATGCAGGCCGCTTTAGATGGTCCACACATCAGCCAGGGCAGATTAGAAGCCCCTCCAGCTACAACTAATGCGAGGATCTACTCACTCACCAGAGAGGACGTAGCAAATGCCTCGACAGTTGTCATAGGTCAGATTAGTATTTTACAGCAAAGTACAACTGTCTTATTCGATACTGGGGCAACCCATTCATATATATCTAGGGCATTTGCTGAGAAGTTAGCAATACCTCCAGAGGTACTCAGTAGTCAGTTCCTAACGACGTTACCTTCAGGAGAAATCATGGCATCCACGCACTGGCTCAGAGCAGTGCCAGTCATTATAGCAGACAGAGAGCTCTTTTGTGATCTGATAGTGCTAAATATGACTGACTACGATATCATCTTCGGGATGGATTTCTTAATCAAATACGGTGCCTCCATCGAGTGCCGTAAGAAAAAGGTCATATTCCAACCTGAAGCAGAAGCACAGTTCGAATTTGTCGGAGAACCTAGGAGAAAGGCCAAGAAGTTTCTCTCAGCTATGAAGGCACAGAGGTTGATGGATTCAGGGTGTACGGGATTTTTAGCACACGTAGTCAGTACCAGTCAGGACAAGGACCAACAGCTAGCAGAGGTCCGAGTCGTATGTGACTACCCAGCAGTCTTCCCTGAAGAGTTACCAGGATTAGCACCAGACAGGGAGATTGAATTTGAGATAGAGCTTATTCCCGGTACCAATCCGATCTCCAAAGCGCCGTATCGCATGGCTCCAGCAGAACTGAAAGAACTTCATGAGCAATTACAGGAGCTGCTTGACAAAGGCTTCATACGCCCTAGTCACTCACCATGGGGAGCGCCTGTACTGTTCGTGAAGAAGAAGGACGGGAGCATGCGCCTGTGTATAGACTACCGGGCACTGAACCAAGTTACGATCAAGAACAGGTATCCTCTTCCCAGAATAGATGACCTGTTTGATCAGCTAAAGGGAGCAACAGTATTCTCTAAAATAGACCTCAGATCAGGTTATCATCAGGTGAAGGTTAAAGAAGGGGATATACCCAAGACAACATTCAGAACCAGATACGGACATTACGAGTTCGTAGTCATGCCCTTTGGCGTGACAAATGCTCCAGCTACTTTCATGGACCTCATGAACAGGGTATTCAGGGAATATTTAGATAAGTTCGTTATCGTGTTCATCGATGACATTCTTATCTATTCCAGAACTCAGGAAGAACATGCAGAGCACCTGAGAACAGTATTGCAGACCCTTCAGCAGAACCAGCTGTACGCCAAGTTCACAAAATGTGAATTTTGGTTAGATCAGGTGTCCTTCCTGGGTCATATCATCTCAAAGGATGGTATCATGGTAGATCTCAGTAAGATAGAAGCTGTGAGCAATTGGAAGAGACCCAAAAACGCTAGCGAGATCAGAAGCTTTCTGGGATTAGCAGGTTATTACAGGAAATTTGTAGAGGACTTCTCCAGGATAGCCTCCCCACTGACAGCTCTTACCAGAAAGAACAGAAAATTTCAGTGGACAGAGGACTGCGAGAACAGCTTCAGCGAGCTAAAAAGAAGATTGACTAGTGCACCTATTCTAGCTCTACCAGAGAACACAGACAGCTTCGACATTTATAGTGATGCCTCTAAGTTGGGACTAGGAGCAGTGCTGATGCAAAATTGCAAGGTGATCGCCTACACCTCCAGACAACTCAAGGATTATGAGAGGAATTACCCCACTCATAACCTCGAGCTTGCAGCAGTAGTCTTCGCTCTCAAAATTTGGAGACATTACTTGTATGGAGCTCAGTGCAGAGTGTATACAGATCATCAGAGTCTGAAGTACTTCTTCACTCAAAAGGATCTGAATATGCGACAGCGCAGATGACTAGAGCTGTTCAACGATTACGACATAGACATCCTCTACCACCCAGGAAAAGCAAATAGGGTAGCAGACGCCCTTAGCAGAAAGTCCAGCGCTACCCTGTTATCTCTAGCAGCTATGTCACCGCCCCTACAGAAGGATATCTAAGATTTTGGTCTCGAACTCATAGTCGGACAGCTCTCTACTATGACGTTAGAGTCTACCTTGCTTGGTGACATCCAGACAGCTCAGGAGCAGGATCCTGAAATTTAGAGAATCAAGCATGGTTTAGCAGAATCAGAAACTGGAGAGTTCAGAATATCAGATAGCAGGGTGTTGTATTTTGGTGACAGGCTATGTATTCCAGATCAGGAGGAACTCAAAAAGAAGGTTTTAGATGAGGCTCACAAGACTCCCTATGCGATGCATCCTGGCTCCACCAAAATGTACCAGGACTTGAAGAAACATTTTTGGTGGCCTGGGATGAAGAGAGACGTCGCTCGTTATGTCAGCACCTGCCTGACCTGTCAGAGGGTTAAGGCAGAACACCAGAGACCAGGAGGAGTCTTGCAGCCCATCCAGATCCCAGAATGGAAGTGGGAAGACATTTCTATGGATTTAATAGTGGGATTACCCAGGACCACGAATGGTTTTGATACCATCTGGGTAATAGTCGACAGGTTGACTAAATCAGCCCACTTCTTAGCTATCAGGATATCCTACTCCATGGAACAGCTAGCTCAGTTATATCTCAAGGAGATCGTTAGATTACATGGAGTCCCACGAACCATTATTTCAGACAGAGAGAGTAGGTTCACATCACACTTCTGGGAGTGTGTACAGTCAGCTTTGGGCACGAAACTAAAGTTTAGCACAGCCTTCCATCCTCAGACAGATGGACAGACGGAGCGAGTAAATCAGGTACTCGAAGATATGCTCCGAGCATGTGCCCTAGATTTCAAAGGAAGTTGGTGCAAATATCTGAGTCTAGCAAAATTTGCATACAACAACAGCTATCAGGCCACTATCGGTATGACACCTTACGAGGCTCTCTATGGGCGGAGGTGTAGATCTCCAATCTGCTGGTATGAGAGTGGTGAACAGAAAGAACTAGAACTTCAGACAGATCTAGTAGCAGATACCACAACAGCTATACAGCAGATCCGCCAGAGGATAGAGACAGCTCAGAGCCGCCAAAAAAGCTATGCTGATACACGGCGCAGACCCTTAGAGTTTTCAGTTGGGGATTCAGTGTTCCTCAGAGTAGCTCCTATGAAGGGAGTAATGCGTTTTGGGAAGAAGAGCAAGCTAAGTCCCAGATATGTGGGACCATACCTTATCAGCAGAAGAGTGGGCAAGGTAGCATATGAGCTAGAGCTACCCCAGGAAATGTCAGCTGTCCACAACGTATTTCATGTCTCTATGCTGAAGAAGTATAGCCCAGATGCCACCCAAGTGATTGAGCCCCAGTCGGTACAGATCCGCGAAGACCTCAGCTACGACAGTCGGCCTATTCAGATAATAGACCGAGCAGTTAAGAAATTGTGGAACAAGGAAGTACCATTAGTCAAGGTTATTTGGCACAGTCACATAGCAGAAGAGGCAACTTGGGAGACAGAAGCTAGCATGAGACAGAAGTACCCAGGATTATTCTAAGTTCGAGGATGAACTTTTTATAAGGTATAGGGGATTGTAACACCCGAAAATTCTCGAAATTACTTTAGAAATATCCTATGATTTTTCTGGAATTTTTAGATATTTTTCCGGAATTTTTAGAGTAGCGGAAGTAGCAAAAACAAATAGAACCGTAAAATAGCCTACGCGGGAATTGAACCCGAGACCTATGGGTCCTATGCCTTATGGTGAACCATAGTAACCAAGTGAACCCAGTAGGGCCGTGCTGAAAGGAAAGGGAAACATTTATATTTAAGTTTAAGTTGGGCCGAAATACCCACTTGATATAAATAGGGAATTAAGGGGTGAAGAGTTATTTTTCTCTTTAACGTGACTTGCTCCTCCTCACCCTAGTTTCCGCCGACCCTCTTCTTCTCCTTCTTCCTCTCGGTGCCAACCCTAGGGTTCTCTCCCTAGGGCCCTAAGAGCACCTTCCGGCAGCAATTCCAACACAAGAACATTCCCCTCCGCGAGAAGAACGCGTTGGAGCGAGGAGATTGTCGAAAGGATCGTCTCCACCGGAATTCTAGCGAATAGAGTTGTAAGGAAATTAGCGTACGAGGTAAGAAACCACTCACCTGCAGTATAAGTAGCTTTTCGTACGATAGAATGCTTTTAATTTAGCCATATGTAGATTTTTCGACGCATAGTGTGTATTTAACCCTCCTCGCAGATTTAGGGATCTAGTTGAGCACCTCTAGATGGGCCAGACACATTTTCTCCTTTCAGTTGGAGATTCTAGACGATGTCGGGTGCCTAGAGGTGATCTCCCTCATAGAGGGGAGAGTTGGAGCACACTAAGTGTTCGATAAAATGCTTAGCTCAGTAAAGTGCTACCGTAGGCATTTTTAATAGCTCAGTAAATGCAATAGAAGCATTTAAAATAGCTTAGTTAGTCTTGCTACAACATATATGGGACTACGACCCAATGGGTGGGCACCCATAGTCGCCTCTAGGTTCAGATAACCTAGTAAAAGCAAGATAAATTAGTTAGCTATGATCCAGTATTTTACTTTCAGTAGGGGCACTGTACAGGATTAGATATCCATTGGGTTGGGCTCCCATAGTCGGTCCCTAGGTTTAGATAACCTAGTAAACCTTGCTAAATTCGGGATTTGCAACTCCGGGTCTAGTTAAGGATGCGCGCATAGCATGTACAGTTGTCGGGCCCATTAGCAGTATGATTATGTATTTTGATCTATTATGGTAATAGCTTTCCAAACTCACAATCAGTTATATGATTATGTTTTGAAATCAGTTTTAGTTCAGCTTTAGTTATCTCAGCTATGCTTCAGTTTAGTTCTTTCTAGTTGATACTTCAGTTATTGCCATGAGTAGCTCTTGGTTTTTATGTCTTGCATGATAGTGTGCCGTGCCTAGCACTCTCCATTATGTTTTCAATCAGCATCTTTCAAAGCATGAACTTACCATATGCATGTTTTTGTGAGTAGATGGTTTCTTACTAAGCGAAAGCTTATAGATACTTTCTTTTCCTTATACTGCAGATAAAGGTAAAGGAAAGATGGACTAGCGGAGGTTGGAGGGCAATGCTACGAAGATGTGTGTGGGCAGGAACTTGGAATGGAAATCTTAGGGAACCTTAGCAAGCTTTGTTTCAAACATTAGAACTTTCCAGTGTTTTTATCATTTTACACTTTAGTATGTTAATCGCGATGAATTAGTTAACCATGCACTTTATTATGCTTAGAACCCCTCTTTTATGTTGTTAGAATGTTAGTTGTTGTCTTAGAGTGTTTCTTAGTCATTTTAGCACTTGTAATGTGATTGAGGCACGAAACAGTGCTGAAATCAGAGTTTAGCTGCGAAATCAGAAACTTCAATCGATCGGTGGATCGATTGGGGGTTCCCAATCGATCAGCTGATCGATTGGGGCAATCTGTTCCGCGAACAGTAGGCTTCTGGATCGATCAGCCGATCGATCCAGCCATTTCCATCGCGAACAGAAGGCCCTGGGATCGATCATTGGATCGATTGACCAGCCTGGATCGATCAGTCGATCGACCTAGATTATTGCCCGAGCACAGTAGCATACTGGATCGATCACTGGATCGATCCGACTATTCCAATCGATCCGTGGATCGATTGGGAGGTCTGGTATCAGCGGGGAAGTGTCTAAGCTCAGTTCCTTGGCCATGGGGAAGGTAAAACATGTTATGAGTAGTCAGTTTACCTCCCTTAGCATGTATAGAACCAAGAAATGTCAGTAGTTAGTAAAATTTTAATTAGTACAGCTTCCGCATTTAGATTTAGTAATGGTCAGGGAATAGTTTAGCACAGCATAATGTGACGATCGGCCTTACAGCCTAGTTAGTAGAAGGCGGGTCGTTACATGACTGGATTACTTCATTAAACCGGATGTTCCAAGATCTTGAAGCTTGCTTCAGTCCATAAATGGATCGATTGAGCTTGCACACTAGATATTCTTTGCCTTTTTCAATGAACCCTTCTGGTTGCTTCATATGGATGTTTTCTTCAAGATTTCTGTTAAGGAAAGATGTCTTGACATCTATTTGTCAAATCTCATAATCCAAATGAGCGGCTATGGATAAGAGTATCCGGATAGACTTTAGCATGGCTATCGGCGAAAAAGTCTCCTCATAATCGATTCCCTCTTTCTGAGTATGCCCTTTCACAACAAGCCTTGCTTTGAAGGATTCTACCTTCCCGTCTGTCTGTCTTTTCCTTTTGTAGATCCACTTGCATCCAACAGCTTTTACACCATCTGGTGGTTCTATAAGCTCCCAGACTTTATTAGAATACATAGACTTTATTTCATAATTCATTGCCTTTTGCCAAGATACTGCATATATCTTGGAGTGCCTCGTCCTATGTCCAGGGATCGGG
This sequence comes from Zingiber officinale, assembly GCF_018446385.1. Taxonomy (NCBI): domain Eukaryota; kingdom Viridiplantae; phylum Streptophyta; class Magnoliopsida; order Zingiberales; family Zingiberaceae; genus Zingiber; species Zingiber officinale. The sequence continues at coordinate 63,619,926 of NC_056000.1, read as the reverse complement.
TTCATGTTTACCCAGGATCAAGTCCGAAGACTCTCTCAAAAACATGAATCTCTCTGGTTGCCTCACAACCCTCCCACTACGATGAGGCACTATCTCTGGTTGTGTATCATGTGTGACACGTGTTGCAGTCTCTTGTAGTACTTCATCTTGTTACTATTGGTACTAAAGTAGACGTGTCCTCTCTTATTTCTTCTAGTACAATTTCACTCATGGGCTTATGGTTCATTACATAATCTTTCTTTAAAAATCGAGCATTGGTGCTAACAATGATCTTCTGATTTTTAGGATTATATAACAAACCCCCTTTTGTTCCCTTAGGATATCCCACAAACAGACATACTTTTATACGTGATTCCAACTTTTCAGTATCTCCCTTCAGCATATGTGATGTACTACCCCATATTCGGATATGATTCAGTCTAGGCTTGCTCCCATTCCATAATTCCATGGGAGTAGAAGGAACTATTTTAGAAGGTACCATATTCAGAATGTACACTGCTATTTTCAGAGCATATCCCCAAAACGAATTTGGTAATTCTGAATAACTCATCATCGATCTAACCATTTCCATAAGAGTCATATTCCTTCATTCTGCCACACCATTCTGTTGGAGTGTACCATGTGGGGACAATTGGGATTGAATCCCAGCTTTTGATAAGTAATTCCTAAATTCTCCAAAGAGGTATTCGCCATCACGGTCAGACCGTAGTGTCTTGATACTTTTACCAAGACATTTCTCCACATCAGCCCTATATTCTTTGAACTTATCAAAGCATTCAGACTTGCGGCACATCAAGTAAATGTATTCATATCTTGAATAATGGTCTATAAAAGAGACAAAGTATTCATAACCACCTCTTGCCTGGATTGACATAGGACCACACAAATCAGAATGAACCAGTTCTAACACATCTTTGGCTCTATACCCCTTGGCCTTAAAAGGTCTCTTGGTCATTTTACCTTCCAAGCAAGATTCATAGGTTAGAAAGTTTTTCAACTCTAATGAACCCAAGAGTCCATCGGCTACAAGCCTTTGAATCCTACTTAAGTTAATATGATCAAGCCTTAGATGCCAAAGATATGTTTGGTTCATTTCCGAAGGTTCTTTTCTCTTATTAGAGTTAGAAGATGTGTTATTAATTTCCATTTGTTGCTTTATGGGAGAAATTGGATTTAATGTATATAAATTGTCAACCAATGCACCAGAACAGATAATAACTCTATTTCTTTTTATACTGAAAGAAACAGAATATCCATCCAAATACAGTTTAGAAACTGAAATTAAATTCTTTCTGAAATTGGGTACATAAAGGCAATTTCTTAAAACCAAAATTCTATTCCTATAAAAAGATAAGTAGACGTCTCCCACTGCAACAACTGCCACATTAATAGCATTGCCCATGTAGACGGTTATCTCTCCTTCAAATAGTCGTCAGGTTTCCTGGAACCCCTACAAAGAGTTGTAGACATGATTAGTGGATCCTGTATCTACACACCAGGTGCTGGTAGATAATACCGCTAAACATGTTTCAACTACTAGAGTATGAGATATACCTTTATTGTTCTGATTCCTATGAGGACAGTCTGCTTTCCAATGACCAGCCTGCTTGCAGATGAAGCACTTGCCCTTTGGCTTCTTCATTCCAACTTTTGGTCCTGTTCCTAGAGGTTTATTCACCTTCTTTGCTGAAACAACCTGTTTCTTCTTCTTCTTCTTGCCTTTCGACTTAAAAATAGAACCATTTTCAGCATAGTGAATCTGAGAACTATGACGAAATATACCTTCTACTGCCTGTAGTTCTATCAGAAGTTCTGCCAACGTGTACTCCCTTTTATTCATGTTAGAGTTCAGGTGGAACTGCTCAAAACTTCTGGGTAGTGTTTGGAGAATAATATCGCCTTGGGTTTCCCCATCGATTTCTCCTCCAAGGACTTGTATTTCATTCAGATAAGTCATCATTTTGAGGATATGATCCCTTACGGGTGTACCCTCAGACATGGTGGTTGTCATTAACTTTCTCATTACCTCTTGCCTAGCAGTCTGACTCTGGTGCTCAAAGAGTTCTTTGAGATTGTTCATTATATCATACGCAGTTGGTAAATCTTGATGCTGATGTTGCAATACATTTGACATTGAAGCCAAAATGTAACACCGCGCCATCTCATCTGCTTTTACCCATTTCTTATGATACTCAATCTCCTCTGGGGTAGAATCACTGTTAGGTGTATCTGGGCATACCTCTGACAGCACAACCTTATAGCTTTTAGCAGTTAAGACAATGTCCAAGTTTCTTCTCCAATCTATATAGTTTGGACCAGTAAGTCTGTTCTCTTTCTGTATAATGGCTAGTGGGTTGAAAGTCATCCTAAGAATCATAAAATAAACTTTGGTCAAGACTCTAAATTTAGAATAATATTGATTCCCCAAATAATACTATTTAAATTTACCAACACCTCAAAACACCGTAAATATTGCATGCAACGTTAGTATGGACGTATACAAATTCAACATTTGTAAGAGGAGGGTCTTACCCATTAATTTTATTATCTTGTCATCCTAACTTTATGACAAATAAAATTAATAGTTGGTTTTCCTTTGGTCACACAAAACAATAGCAGTGACTCCGTTGGGGAGGATACTATTGAATGCGTCGAAGTGTATACCATTACTTGATACTTAGTCCATTAAATAGGATTATGCCCCTTCAGTTGGAGAAGATCACACGCTCCTAAATAATTTCCTATAACCATCTATAAAGGAAGTTTGATCTAGTGATCCACAACAAACCCATCAGTTGTGGAGGGAGGCACTCAGAGCCAACACGTAAGCTTGTTGCATCAATTACAAACCAGTAATGGAGACCGTGGAATTTATTTAAAAATCCCTCTCCCACTTAGTTATTTAAGGTGAGGAATTTTAAACTATGTGAGCACACATCACAGCAAATAAAGCAACAAATATGGAAAAATATTTTTCCAACTATTATGGCATTTTCTATCATTGTACTCCGTGTGCTGCAAACCCTAGCTGCTGCCATCTTTGGCCAACGCAATCGGGTCTCGTCGCCGTATCCATCTTGCTTCTTATTCCGCTGCGTCTCTGGTACTCCAATAGTACCACGCCTCATAAGGATATGATCCGCAACAAAAATAGAATTTTGCATTTATCGATCCTATATTCCACAAGGGAATGTACATGTAATCTAGATCGAAACAAAATGTAAAATCCTAATAACTAATACAACTCCTGCTGTATTTAATATTACAATCATGCACACACAATAAAATGCCTTTGACATGTCCAAGGGTCCAATCACACACAACAACCATAAGCCATAATAGTTGGAGCCTGCAACCACAAAGTTAGCACATCCTACTATTATCCTGCCTAAATTATGTATGACATGTGCATAATTAACAGAAAACCAAAACACACAGAGGTAAACCCTAGCTCTGATACCAATTGTTGGTTGGTCCTAGGAAGATCGTACCGGTTCCACTGTACAAAAATTTTGTAAAGTGTTGAACCTTTCCTAAACAACCTATTATGTTCTTTAGAAGTTAAATTAGGAATCACAAATGGAACTTAACATTATTGATTCCAAATTTAATTTATCGCAAGCGAAACTACTATGTTCTTAATGGTTTAGATTTGGATCGCAAGCGAAACTTAACACTATTGATCCAAATCAACCTATGTTATAAAGTTAATTAAATATTTATTTCTAAAATCGGCTCCCAGGTCAAACATGGCGAGGCACTAGGCCTTCTTGGGTATGGGATCATCCACCACTGTCTCGACAAAGCCTTTAATAGAAATTCAATATTTAATTTCCTAAAATAACATTAGGTTTAACCGAAAAGAATAATCGAATCATAAATTTGAAAAACAAAAAGAAACACAACTCGAATTACAAATTCAAAAAACTAGAATCTAATGCCTCTTGTGTTTGGAATTCATACAAAGAAAAATAACTAGCATGATGTGGAAAACAATTACTAGTTATACATTTTCTTTGTATGCTAATAACCTCGAGATCTTCGGCCGTATTCCTCACCTCGCCTTGGACGTCGTGTGGGCGACGATCCTCCAAGATGAACACCACCCAAAAGCCTTCTTTCTCCTTCTCTAAAATCCGGCCACCACCATAAGAGAACAAAAGAGAGCAAGGGGAAAAGAAGAGGGAGAGGGTCGGCCACAAGAGGAAGCACCAACTTAAGAATAAGAATTGATAATGCATGAGGCCTCCTCTCCCCTTCTTTTATATTACTTGCCCAAGGCAAATAAGGAAAAACTTTTTACAAAAATTAAAATCTTCCTCTTGTTTTTCCTTTTCCCCTTTTATTTTTTCTTTTCTTTCCTCTTGATTGATTCAATCATCAATCATTGATTCAATTGATTGAATCATGGATGATTGGATGCTTTTAATGGCCGACCCCTTGCTTGGACACCAAGCAAGGGTGGCCGGCCACATCATCATCAAGAGAAATAATTTTTTATAAAATTTTATAAAAGAAGAAATCCTCTTATAAAATTTTACAAGCTCTCTTTCCTTATGTGGATGTTAAAAAAGGAAAGTTTTTTTTTCTAAAAAAAAAACCAAGTTTTAAAATTTAAAACTTCTCTTCTAAAATTTTATTTTTCAATATGGTTACAAAAAAGGAAAGTTTTAAATTTAAAACTCTCTTTTAAAAAACCATGAGGATGGTTAAATAAGGAAAGTTTTAAAACTTTTAAAACTCTCTTTTAAACCATGTAGCCTAATTCAAATAAGGAAAGTTTTAAATTTTAAAATCTCTCTTTTAAACTTGTAGTTATCTACAAAGAGAAGATTTTAAAAATTCAAAACACCCCTCTTAATTTGAAATATAGTGGTCGACCCCTCCTTTGCTTGGGCACCAAGCATAGGGCCGACCCTCTTTATAAAAGAAGAAATCCTCTTATAAATTTTACAAGCTCTCTTTCCTTATGTTGATGTTAAAAAAGGAAAGAATTTTTTTTAAAAAAAATTAAAACCAAGTTTTAAAATTTTAAACTTCTCTTCTAAAATTTCCTTTTTTAACATGGTTACAAAAAAAAAGTTTTAAATTTAAAACTCTCTTTTAAAAAACTATGAGGATGTTAAATAAGGAAAGTTTTAAAACTTTTAAAACTTTCTTTTAAACCATGTGGCCTAATTCAAATAAGAAAAGTTTTAAATTTTAAAATCTCTCTTTTAAACTTGTAGTTATCTACAAAGAGAAGATTTTAAAAATTCAAAACACCCCTCCTAATTTGAAATATAGTGGTCGGCCCCTCCTTGGCTTGGTCACCAAGCCTTGGGTCGGCCCCCTTCTTGGACACCAAGATGGACTTTTATTTAGATGGACTTGAGGTTTTAATGAGACTACGACAAGGACCTAGAGGAAAAATTGGTTTTAGCCTCCCGACGAGCTTGAGTATCCCGTGTTCGCCCCGAACACACAACTCAAGTTCATCAACAATAACTCATTCCACTAGAGAGTTATTATTGCATTACCGCACCAATCCCAAATTATATTATGGGCTCCTTCTCATCATGAGTGTGTTAGTCTCCATGTGTTTAAGATATCGAATGTCCACTAATTAATTGAGTTACTGACAACTCATTTTAATTAATATCTTAGTCCAAGAGTTGTACCACTCAACCTCATCGTCATGTCGGACTAAGTCCACCTGTAAGGTTTAACATGACAATCCTTATGAGCTCCTCTTGGGGGCATTCTCAACCTAGATGACTAGGACACAGTTTCCTTCTATAATCAACAACACACACTATAAGTAATATCATTTCCCAACTTATCGGGCCTATTGATTTATCGAGCTAAATCTCACTCTTTGATAAGTCAAAGAAATAAATACTAAATATATGTGCTTGTTATTATATTAGGATTAAGAGTACACACTTCCATAATAACTAAGGTCTTGTTCTTTTATTAAGTTAATATAAAAAAAACTTACCTTAAATGATCCTACTCAATAGTGTACTAGTGTAATTTATTAGTCAAGATAAACTAATACCTAATTACACTACGACTATTCTGATGGTTTGTTCTTTTCCATCTTAGTTGTGAGTAACTGTTTATAATTTATAAAGAACTGATAACATGATCTTCTATGTGTGACACCACACACCATGTTATCTACAATATAAATTAATTGAACAACTACACTTAACAAATAAATGCAGACATTTGACCAATGTGATTCTTTTATTTCAAAAATAAATATTTACAAAAACTAGGCTTTTAGTATACACTCTAACATGAAGAATACAATAGATCGACCGGCCCGGGCGATCATTTGGGAAAGTTCGACAACGCTGCTACACTTCACCAATACACGGATGAGGTGAAGTGCCGAGTCTTTCTCACAACACTGTCTGGCTCAACCCAGCGATGGTTCAGGAGGTTGCCGGATGGATCAATACAAAGCTTCAAGGATTTTCGAATGACCTTCCTCCACCATTTTGCAAGCAGCATGCGCTACCAAAAGACAAGCGTTAGTATGTTCTCTTTGAAGCAAGGGTCGAGAGAAACCCTCCGAGCATACATCCAACGCTTCAACCAGGTAGTTATGGATATCCCCTCGATCTCATCTGAGACCATAATGAATGGCTTCACCCAGGGGCTCGTCAAGGGAGACTTCTTCAGGTCACTCATCAGGAAGCCGCCTCATGACTACGATCATATGCTCAAGAAGGATAATGAATATATAAACGTGGAGGAGGCCTAGGTAGCCAGAAGGAAGGAGGCGCCATCCGAGCCCACGGTGTCGATCGAACGACAACCGTCGAGTGGCCACCAATCACCAAGTGGGGTGAGAGATGAAGGTCGGCCGCACCAAGAAATAATGGTGTAGGTCGTGCAGCATGTGGCTTCCGATTGGCCAAAAACAGCGAAGAGCAAGGTATAGATGCCTATGTTTTGTTCCTTTTACCAGTCAACGTCACACAACACCCGTGACTGTCGCGGGTTTACACCGATTGCCTGACCGGCGCCAAGGGGCTATCGTCGTCGATCGTCTTCACCCAATCAGTGACACGGGCATCAAGCCGTTGGCCGACGAGAAGATGCCAGGTGGTCACCCGTACGGAAGCACCACCATCAACAGGGGAGCAATGACCATCCCCTAGCCTCACACGAGCGACACAGGCCTAGCGCTCGGGAGGAGGAAAACAGAAGCAATGTCGCTCGGGGATAGATAAACATCATCGTCGACAGATCGACTGGCAGAGACTCCAATTGGGCCAGAAAATCATACACTCGATGTCTAGAAATTCACGTCGTGGGCTGTGGTCTGGAGAAGGCGAGTGGGCCCAAAATTAGCTTCGGACCCAGGGATCTCGAAGGAGTAGAAGCCCCTCACGATGACACCCTCATCATCCGAGCGGTAATCACCAACTATACAATTCTCCATATTTTTATGGACACATGGAGCTCGGTGAATATAATTTTCAAGAAGGCTTTCGATCAACTCCAGATTGACTGAGGTGAGCTCCTGCCAATGACAACCCCACTATATGGGTTCACCGGCAACGAAATTTTGGTGAACCAAGCCAAGTTGGCCATATCACTGGGAGAAGAGCCGCTCAAAAGTACCAGGACCACAAACTTCATTGTGGTGGATGCCCCCTCGGCCTACAATGTCATTCTGAGCCGACCGGCCCTCAATGAGTTCCGAGTGGTTGTCTTAACATACTGCTAGAAGATCAAGTTCCCGGTAGAAGACTGAGTAGGAGAGGTCAAAGGTGACCAGTTGGCCTCTCGGGGCTTTTATGTCGAGATGGTCAAAACCGAAGCCAAGTCCGCTCGTAAGACGCCCCAACTAGAGGTAAGCGCCATCACTAAAAAGCCCCCTACTCTAGTTTATGAAGAAAAGGAAGAAGTACAGATCTACCCCTGCCGAGTGGAGGCTTCTGGAGCTGGACTTGGTGGACGAAGCGCGCGCTAAAGCAGTCGTCTGACTAATGGCGTACCGACAAAGAATGAGGCAAAGCTACAACCGAAGGGTGATCCCAAGATCGTTTCAGGTTGGCGACTTAGTGTGGAAGAAAGTAAAGTCGGTCGGTGATGTCACCAAGCTAGAAGCTCTGTGGGCTGGACCCTTCAAGGTCATAGAAAAGCTTCACTCGGGTGCCTACTACTTAGAGGACGAGGACAGGCGGTGACTATACGACTGTGGAGTGTGAACCATCTCCAGCCTTACTGAGTCAGATGAGAGGTGTGCCGATGTGATCAATGTACCTTTATATCCCTGTGTTCCTTCGTTATAGGACAAGAAATGAAAGATTAAGCTTCCAAGCTTTGTGTTGAATGACATGCTGAATCGTCGAGCGGCGACGTTAAACCCCTGTCTTCACCAACCGTCGAGCGGTGACGTTAAACCTCTGTCTTCATTGAACCATCGAGCAGTGACGTTAAACCCTTGTCTTCACCAACCGTCGAGCGGTGACTTTAACCCCCTATCTTCACCGAACCATCGAGCGGTGACGTTAAATCCCTGTCTTCACCAACTGTCGAGCGGCGACATTAAACCCTTGTCTTCATCGAACCGTCGAGCCACAACGTTAAACCCCTATCTTCACCGAACCGTCGAGCGGCGACGTTAAACCCCTGTCTTCACCAAACCGTCGAGCGACGATGTTAAACCCCTATCTTCACTGAACCATCGAGAGATGATGTTAAACCCCTGTCTTCACCAACGGTTGAGTGGCGACCTTAAATCCAGGAGAAGGTATGAACCTTGTTGAATTCATCAATGGCTGAACGATGACCCGCAAGTCGTCAGGATAAATCGAAGATAGGTCGTGATTATAGCCGAGTGGAACACTTGGTATCAAGCATGGAAACAAATAAATCATAAAGAAAAGCCCCGCAGAGCGAGCAAAACATTCATTTCGCAAAAGGATGTTGTCGGGCGGCAAGAATACATTTACGACTCAAAAACTTTTATAGGACCCAGCTCACTCTATATAGTCAAATACATCATCAGGCATGGAGTCGTTTAGCTGACTGCGGTTGATAATGTCGTCCGTCAGGGCTTCGGGGAGATGACTGTCTGCCTTGAGCTATTGGAGGGTCCCATCAATGGCTAACTAGAACGCTCGGGCGATCTGCTGGACAACTTTATCAGTAAACTGGTTCGAGGGGAGATACTCCTATTTCATCACTGCAAATCGACTCAGCTCTTTCTGTTGGTAGACCATCAGGGCAGAACGGGAGACCTCCAGGGCATCTCCGACATCCTTGAGCTTCTTATTCAGAGACTCCTCTCCAGCCGCTCGGTAGGCCTGCTCGGCGATTAGATAGTCCTTGGCTTCTTTAAGCTTTTGGGCGAGCCGTCGAGCCTCCTGGTTTTCAGTTCCAGGTCGGCGATGGCTCGCCACTTCCTTGTGGAGGCCAGCTCAAGCTTTCTGTTGTAGGTCTTCAACTGAGTCTCGATCTAGCCTAACCTACTAGCCTAATCGACCGACTTCTGTTGCTCTGCCATGAGGAGTTGTTGGGACTTCTCCAGATCGGCCTGCAGTTGGGTGATCGATGGCCCCTGGGAGGAAGAGGCGTCACCAGAAACTTTGAGCTTCTTCAGCTCCTCCTCTACAAAAGCAAGTCGTTGGCATATGGTCATGCTCTCCACCCAGTACTATAGATAAAAAGACAAAGGTCAAGCGCCGATCGGAGGTAAGACGTAAATTGATAACTGAAAAACGTACCACGGTAGACATTCACACATGGTTGTTGCCGAGCTACCCGGGAGACATCGTGGCCGCTCGGGCCCTCGTCTCCTGCCAAACACCGATGAGCGGCCCGCGGATTAGGATCTTGTGTTCGAGGATGGTCGGACGGGCGCACTGCTCAAGATAGTCCTGCGTTGGAAGGTTGATAGTCGTCATCACCGATCGCCGGTCGCTCGGGTTTGATGAGGAGGAGACCGCCGGACTCAAAGGAGCGGCGGTAGACGCTGGATCGATCCTGGACACCCGTGGCTTTCGTAGGGTTTGGGGCGGCGGAAAAATGAGATCGGAGGAGCAGCGATGGCCTCAGACGGTGGTCCGACCAGAGATGGTGTCCGATCGGACGAAGTAGCTTCCACCGTGGGGACAGCCACAAGGGAAGAAGTGCCAACCCGCTCAGGGATACCCACGGTTGAGGTGGCAGATCGAGAGGTGTTGTCCGTGCGGCGCCTCTTACGCCTAAGGAGGGGCACTCCATCGGAAGACTCAAATTTTTCGGTCCAATCGGCATGATGTGTGTCAAGGGTTGGGAGCGGATCACCAACCGCTTCAGCAACTTCTTCGATGCTGGCTGTCTGAATGGCGATGGGGGTCTCCCCGCTCTCGGCTTACCTGCCTTCGTGGGAGTCGATCGGTGTCAAGCCAAGGCTCGCCATTTCCTTGGCAGCGGCCGCTTCGATCTCAGCATCCTTCAGCTTTGTCAGGCTGGCCGCGCGTGCTCGCATCATGACTTTGGCAGCAAAAGGAAAAAAAAGTAAATCAGTTATGCTCAAAAGAAAGGAGCTGAGAAATTTCATACCTAAGCCGCTCGGAAGCCTCGTGAGTATTGGACTCAGCCCAAAGATGTACATAATACCCTCCAGCAATAACTTATGGATGTCATACTTCTGACCGACCAACATGTTCGTTCCATGAAGATAATCCGGTCGGCTTTTGTACTTCTTCAGGTCCGGTTGAGGTGGTAGTCTGACCTGCCATTGGGTCTGGAAGCTTGGTCGTTCGGGAAGCCACATGAAGAAGAAAAACTCCTTCCAGTGTTTGTCGAAGTAGGCATATTATCAAAAAATACTAGACCAATCCGAGACTGAAAGAGATAGGTCCCCAGCTCGGACTGCTTGGGATAGTAGAAATAATGAAAAACTTAAGGGGTTAAAGGGATGTCATGCAACCAGAATAGGACGACAACGCCGCACAACAGACGAAAGAAATTGGGTACTAGTTGGGGGAGAGGAACGCGGAAGTAATTACAAACTTCAAGGATAAAAGGATGGATTAGGAAGCGAAGACCGACCATAAATTAGTCTCTGAATAGACATATTGTGCCGATTGACGGATCATTAGGCCGGTCGAACGAAGAGGCCAAAATGATTTTATGGTTAGGGAGGATTTCGAAAGCGTTTCGGAGGTTCTCGGCGTCATCCTCGCCAAACCTGGTCTCCGTGGTGGTGTACCAAAGACCAGGAGAGGGGTCAGACGGCCGGGAAGAACTCACCATTGTCGGAAAATGAAAAACAGGAGGTTCGACAGAAGTTTAATGGAACAGTAAGCAGGAAACACAAAACGAACACTAGGAAAAATGCAAAGAACGAAGAGGGTTGCGAGCGATTGGAGAGAGGAAGGAATGGGAGAGCTTACAAGAGAAGAAAAGGTCGCTAAAAACAGGAGCAGAGCATCACCGGAGCACCAACGGCACAAGAACTCGCCGATAGCCTTCGCAGAAAATGTGAGAGGAAGAAGCCGACACCACAGCTTTATAAATCTTGAGCTCGGCCGACTGGGGTCGTCCGATCCAGGTCACGAAAGCAAAAGAGCAAATCCAACTATTGAATTCAAACTGCCAAACTTCACATCAACGTCTGTCGCTTCAGGCATGCGCTGACGGCGGCAACAACACATTGCACACGCCTACAGGGAAACATTTAATGAACACCATTAGCAGGCGTGGGTGCGTGCTCGGCTTTAATGGAGATGATTTGCATGAATTCCGAAGGGATCCAGATGATGTCAGCATTGACCGCTCTCATCCAAGGACAGAAACTACAAATTTCTCCAAGTGCGAATGAACGAAGTACCGATCGGCCTCGAGGAGTAATCTCAGGGATGTCTGACACCCTCGGGCAGGCCGGTCGGGGTCCAACCAGTATCACGATCGATCAGCCAACCGATCTTCAGACTAGCTTGTCTAGTCAGTTGGACTTGCAACTTCCTTCGACTAGACTTGAGGGGGAGGCATGTGATCCGGTGATAAGGAGGGGCCCCGGTCAGCAGGGTGGTCAATGACATGGTGGAGGTCAAAGTCAAGCTAGTCAATGCCCTGGTATTATCGTCTGATCGGGCAACCCCCTTTTCCGACCGGGAGGAAGAATCGCCGAGCCTACATGAAGCAGACATTAGCACAGCTCGGACAGGTATCGAGCTTCCAGTGCTCAAACAGACAAGGTATATGCCGAGCGGCCAACCCGCTCGGACTCACATCGGTGAAACATTGACGACTGAGCAGACTACATTCAGACATAACTTCTCCGTTCTACATGGCAACGGAGCCTGGACAGCGGATGCTGGCCGAGCGACCATTCCACTTGGTCCAAGGACAAGATCGCTCGGATGGCCGATATCTGGCTGAGCGGCCCTTCCGCTCGGCCTGTAACAGACAAAAGGAGGATCAGAGGATATCCTTCTGGGAACCTGTACCTCCGATAGACGACATGATTGGCGGCATGGTCAGGCATAAGATCGTACGATGGAAGCTTCCGTTGTCTTGTCAGAGATATGCTCGGGTCGTTAAGATATGGTGTTAGGGATACTTTTCTGACACGTCTCTTCAGGGTATTCTTTGAGGAGCGTTCACGCATCGAGGAGCGTTCACGTGCTCCCAGGGAGTCATACATAAAGACTCCCAAGCTTTTACGGAGGTATGCATAATCTCTATTGTAGCTACAGTTACGCTGCCATTTTACTTCCTCGTTTCTTCTACATCGTCGGTGTTTGACTTGAGCGTCAGAGGGCCATCACCGGGGAACCCCTCCCTGGCTCGGCACTGACGTTGCTGTAGCTGCAGGCTTCATGGACGAGGAGTCCACTAACGGTTAGCAGGAGTGCCACGTCCCCAGTATCCATTGCCTCGACTCTCGGACAGGATCATTGAGCATTTTGAGATGTGCCACCTCTCAATCTCTCTTCTTCCTGTACACACTGAGCTATGAGCTCATTTAGTGTTCATTTCTCCTTTTGAGTATTATAACTAATCTTAAAATGAGTGAACTATATAGACAGAGAAATTAAGATAAGGTTCATAAGGACACTTTCAGACATGTTTAACTTTAGTGTCTTAAGCCTTGTAACCAAGTTGGATATCCCCATAATGTACTCCCTAATATTACCCTTCCTTGTGTACCGTATGGATACCAACTTCGTGAGAATTGTAGTAGTTTCTACTGTAAGTACCTCCTAGTAGTTTTGATATAGTCAAGAAAGTTAAGTTAGATCCTATTTGTGTTTGATGCTTTGTGTCAAAATGTGCAGGAAATTAGGAGCACAAGAAGTCAAGTGAAAGACGCGGTGGATGAGAAGGATGGCACGGGAATCAAGCCGACAGACTCGATGCATCCGAGAGACGAGAAGCTGCGAAAGAGTACGTCGGTGGACCAAGGCATGCACGACGTATCTAAGGGATGAGAAGCCTATTCGAGGAGAAAGTCAGAGTTGGGTTCGGGTGAGCTCAACTCTGATTAACCGAAGCATCACCCACATGAAGAAGATCAGCTAAAAGGTTGATCTGCCTCATGGAAGACGCCTTTAAAGGCTTGGAAGGCGCCTCGTATGAATAGTGTCGAAGGTGTCTTCTAGCTTGTTGGAGGTGCCTTCAATAGTCGTTAGCTAAAGATAAACTTTTATCTTCGGCAGATAAAATTTATCACGTTGGAGGTGCCTTGGACCTACTTGAAGGTGCCTTCAGGTAGTAGATAGGATTTTCCAGGGGTTATAAAAAGACCTTGTAGCTAGGAATTAAACAACAATTTCAGTATTCATTTTCTAGCTAATACTTGAGCTTTTCTAAGAGTGTAAGAGGTTTCTCCACTTTCAATGAAGGAGATATTTTTTAGTAGAGTTTGCAATTGCCTTGGATTAATAATCACCTAGGTTGTAACTAAGTAAAAATCCTAGCCTTCTTATTATTTTTATAAGTTGTTATTTCTTTATGTTAATTACTTTTGCTTAATTAAATTGTGCATCCTTGCTAAGCAAAAGCAAGAGATTATTTCTAACTCTTATTTCAGGTTGTTCACCCCTTCTAGCCGGCAACACCGAGACCAATAAGTAGTATCAGAGTCCAACTGCCTCAAAAGGATTAATTGTCGACTAAAGCAACAAGATGATGGATGGACCAAGCATCTACCCGCCAAAGTTCGAGGAAAAATTCACGATATGGAAGAAATGAATAGAGGTATTTTTCAAAACTGATTTTGAAATACTCTTAATAATTAAATATGATTTTGTAGCCCCCAAGAACTAACAATGAGCTAAAAAAGAAGAGTACCAATGGACCAAAAGAGAACAAGCTAACTTCATAGTGAACAGACGAGCCGAGTTCCACTTGCTAAGCGTACTTCCACCCTAGGAAGTCAATCGAATCAGAGATTACGAATCAACAAAGGAACTTTGGGAGAAGTTTCTGAAGCTACACAAAGGAACACCCTAAACAAAGCTTGCGAGACAGGATCTGCTTTGGAACCAACTGACGAATCTCCAACTGAAAGAAGGAGAGTCAGTAGTGCAACTACATGCCAAACTGAAGGAATTGATTACCGGACTTACAAATCTTGGAGAAAAGGTAATAAACTAAGATTCACTAAGGTACACCTTAAATGTTTTCCCTAGAACACAAGAATGGACGTCCATAGTTGACTTCGATTATATTTCAAAAGATCTAGAGGTAAGTTCATTAAAAAATTTATTTTCCACTTTAGAACATCACGAATCTAGATGTGCAGAATTAAAGAAGTAGTCAAGTCAGGCAATTGTCTTAAAGGTAAGAGCAAATGATCTAGACTTCGAAACATCCATCAATGAAGATGTGGCAACATTAATGGTAAGAAATTTTAGTAAATTTATTAAAACTAATAAATTTAACAAGTCGTAGGCGAAAAAGAACCTTCAGAGCAAAAGTAAGGTTTGATGCTACAACTGCCAAGAAGAAGGGCACATCAAGGATGACTACCCTAAACTGAAGAAGAAGGAGAAAGACAATGGTAAAAGACCAACAAGATCGAAGCATAAGAACTTAAAGACAACATGGGATGAATCATTATTATCAGAATCAGAATTTGAAGAATACGCCAAAATAGCCCTTATGGCAGACCACCAAAGGGGCACCGAAAGTTCCTTAGAGATGAGCATTGACAAAGGGAGAGGATCTTCAGAAGAAAGCAATGACGAAGGGGAGCATCAGACCACGAGATAAGTGAGGTACGTGCATTATCTCCTGAAAAATCATTTTAATTTATAAAAATGCTCTCCAAGAATATAGTGAAATTGGAAAAAAAAATACTAAATTAAAAAATTAAACTTAGTAAATTCATGCCTTTCAGACATGTATGATAACCTCAAATTGGAAAATGAGAAATTAAAAGAAGAGATAGAAAAATTAAAATCAAAAGCAAATCTTGCATGTTCAAATGCATATGCTCCACAAAAAAATTTTAGATTTTTTGGAAGAGTAAGCTGTATTTACGATTTCACAAGGGTTAAATTAGAAAAATCTCTAGAAATCATATACTATAAATTTTTTGATTAATCCAGTAGGAAATAATTTATTTTAGATACCAAAATCATTAGATTAAATCTTCTGTCCCCAAATTTTTCTGTCCCCGTGTCCCCTGTCGATCGGACGGATCAGATTACATCTTAAGGCATCATGACATCTTTAAGATGTGTGCAGTATCCTCATGATGTGCAAGACATCCTTGAGATGTAATATGGTCCGTCCGATCGGCAAGGGGACAGGGGGACAGAGAAATTTAGGGATAGAAGATTTGTTCTCCAAAATCATACTTAGTTCAATAAATTAATTTTTATGCATGTTAGAAAATTAATTTACTTAATTTATTTTTTTATAAATTCAAATATTTCATCAACTTTTTAGCCATATTTTCTTATTGAAATTTTATCAATACAAAATGAAAATATATTATCTACAAACAAAAAATTATTTGAATTTTTTTTACTGTTAAGTTATTTTCTATAGATTTATTAAAAAAATAGTATTTTAAAAATTAAAAGTATTTTGTAAACTTATTTTTGAACTCTTTTATTTTTTTGAAATAAAACATAGTTTCTATATCAAAATAAATTTTTTGATACTTTTAGAATATTATCTGAATTATTACAATTTTTTCCCCAAAAATAAAATTTTTATTATTAAAAATTATAAAATATTATTTTTGAAAACTTTAATTTTTTGTGTTGATAAATATTAAGTTTTACATATCCAAGAAAAGTAACATATTTTTTAGAGTTGAAAATATATTTTTAAAATTTATTTTTAAACATTGGATTGCTCTATTGAAATAAATCATCTCTGTTAGATTAAATAATATTTTTCTGTAAAAATTTTTCTACACATCGACCTTGTTCTGTTTAAATTGGACAACAATTTTTAGGATATTTTGAAAAAAAAATTATTTTTAAATTATTTTTTCAAAACAAAAAATTTAAATTAGTAAAAATAGAATATTTTCGAAAGTTTTTTCTGAAAAATATTAGCTTACTAGTAATTCTTGTTATGTATCCCTAAGAAAATTTTCAATTTTTTTTCTATTTATTTTATTTATTTTCTTATTATTTGATGTGATCAAAGGGGAAGAAACAAGTATAAGTTAAGAGGAAGTTAGGATATTTTTAGAATTTAGAATTTTTATCCTTCTACATAGTTTGCAAAATTCTTTAACTTAGTTAATTCATTATATTGTAATTTGTTGTTATAATTGCAATATGCTTTACTTAATTATATTATTGCATTTAGGTTTTAACCTTAACTTTAACTTAGATTGATGCACATCAAAAAGGGGAAGATTGTAAGTACCCCGTGTCAGTTTTGATATGGTCAAGCAAGTTAAGTTAAGTCCTGTTTGTATTTGATGTCTTGTGTCTAAGTGTGCAAGAACTTAGGAGCACAAGAAGTTGAGCGAAAGACATGTTAGACGAGAAGGATGATATGAGAATCAAGTCGATGGGCTCAGTGCATCCGAGGGATGAGAAGTTGTGGGAGATTACATCGGTGGACGAAAAGGACACGTGCAGCGTATTCGAGGGACGAGAAGTTGGAGAGGAAGTCTACTCAAGGAGAATGTTGAAGTTAGGTTCAGGTGAGCTCAACTCCGGTTAACTGGAGCATTACCCACGCGAAGAAGATCAGCTAAAAGTTTGATCTACCTTATGGAAGGCGCCTCAAATGAACAGTATTGAAGGCGCCTTCCAACCTATTGGAGGTGCCTTCAATAGATGTTAGCCGAAGATAAGCTTTTATCTTCGACAAATAAAACTTATCACATTGGAGGCGCCTTGGACCTACTTCAAGGCACCTTCAAGTAGTAGATAGGATTTTCCAGAGGCTATAAAAAGATCCATGGAGGTAGGAATTAAACAACAACTTCAATAGTTATTTCCTAGCTAATACCTGATCTTTTCAAAGAGTATAAGAGGTTTTTCTGCCTTTAACGAAAGAGATATTTTTTAGTGGAGCTTTGCAACTATCTTAGATTAATAATCACTTAAGTTGTAACCGAGTAAAAATCTCAGCCTTCTTACTTATTATTTTTATAAGTAGTTATTTCTTAATTAAATTGTGCATCCTTGTTAAGCAAAATCAAGAGATTATTTCTAACTCTTATTTTAGGTTATTCACCCCTATACCCCCCCCCCCCCTTTCTAATTGGCTACACCGGGACCAACATCGACCTTTTCGTTTGAGGCGAATTGGTCTGTTAATTCCTTAAAGAAGGTTTTAGAATCCTCCTTTTTAGTTAGTGAACCCCTAAGTGATTTCAGATTTTACATTCTCATGATCATCAGACTCATGCGATTAGATCTCTTCTACTTGTCAAAGTTCACCTTTTGATCCGCAGTGGAATCATTAGTTAAAGGTACAAGGTGATCATGCCTAAATGCAAAGTGTAAATCCATGCAACCCAATAAAACTGTAATATGCTCTTTCTATTGTCCAAAGTTTATGCCAGTAAGCATGGGGATATTCAATAGCAGACATTGAGAGTACTGCATAAACAAAAGCAAAGAACATAGCTTAATTTAACAAACAACGTATGTATCTTTATAGTTGTGCAATAAAAAAATACAACAAACAAAACATGCAACTATATAGACATTAATAGAGATTCCTAGTGCAATATTACATTAAGTCTTTAGACTAAATTGTAATTTGCTATTGGTACTCTCTAAATGACTCATGATCATCTTCATCTGCCATATAACTCGCATTCCTTTTGGCTGACACATTATGCACATGATACTTTATTCATGAGTTTTCTTAGTTAGCTTATGTTTTTTAGCATCACTCACAATGCTTCTAATCTACCACATAGTGCCCCTTCCTTTAGGCTGACACACTATGTGTATGATCAAGAAGTTTGACTTAATTTGTGAGCTTCCTTAAACATATATCCAACATAAAAATAATTTTCTTTTGGATCAATCACCCTTAGCATGGACATACATCCCTCTACATTAATAATCCTAGCCTCCCCAATATTTCTTGCTTTGGTGATAGTATAGGTTTGACTATGTAGCAAGAGTGAAGAAAAATCCAAGAAGAAGCTGTTGAAAACTGAGTCAAATACAGTTATCAATCGATTGGTATTAGATATCAATCGATTGACACCCTTATTAATCAATCAAAAATAGATGTGAATCAATTCACACACGTGCCAATCGATTGATCAATCGATTGAACACACATGAATTGATCCAGAAGGCCTCTATTAGCTCATTCATCCATCCCAATCTATCAGCAGATTGATGAATGTCAATCAATTCAGAAACCTTCTCTGGACAACCCAACAAACACCAATTGATTAACTGATCGATTAGTCAACCCCAATTGATTAGTCGATTGATTTAGAAGCTCTTTGTTGACTTCTTTATGAACTCCAATTGATTGACTGATCAATTGGTAAATGTCAATCGATGAGCCGATCGATTCAGAAGCTCTGTGCTGGACTTTTGTGGCGATTGGGCAATCCCAATCGATTGACTCCTCATGCTAATCTGTTGGTACCAATCGATTAGCTAGTCGATTCTAGACCTCTTGTTGGGACAATTTCCCTAGGACATGTTTGACCAGTTTGACTAAGTTTGAATTGAGTCAAGCTTGAGTCGGGATTTGAGTTTTGATGTTTGACAATATATAAAGATTGCTAGGGCAATCGTCCGGTTATGGAGATGGTCAAAGAGTTGACCAGGTTGATAAGAAGATAAGTCAAGTAGGTCAGGGATGACAGGAGACTTGACTGGGTAAGTCCTAACTGGAGGTTTGGTGTCTGGAAGTCCTAACTAGAGGTTAGGCAATGGTGAAGTCCTAACTGGAGTTTAGCCAGTGGTGAAGTTCTCACTGGAGGTTAGGCAGGAGAAAGTCCTGGTGAGGAGCCAGGCAGTCGGAAAGTCCAAGTATGATCTTGGCAAACGAGAAAGTCCTAGTGAGGAGCCAGGAAATTGAAAAGTCCAAGTGTGATCTTGGCAAACGAGAAAGTCCTGGTGATGAGCCAGGAAATTGGAAAGTTCAAGTGTGATCTTGGCAAAGGAGAAAGTCCTGGTGAGGAGCCAGACAATTGGAAAGTCCAAGTGTGATCTTGGCAAAGGAGAAGGTCATGGTGAGGAGCCAGACAATTGGAAAGTCCAAGTGTGATCTTGGCAAAGGGTGTAAGTCCAAGCATGTGGTCTTGGCAAGGTAAGTCCTAGTGTGACTTGGCAAGGAGAATTCGACAACTAGGATGAGGCCGAAGGAAGCTCCTGAAGGCAAGGCATGAAGGATGGGAGATATCCGAGGGACGCAAGGCTAATGGAGGAGGCTAGAAGGCTACTTCGAGGTTGGTCGGGTGTGGCCAAATGCTAGGCATGGAGACCCAACAGGTCACAGTTGACCAAGAGTTAGGTTGGAGACTTTGGACTTGAGTTTGAGTTAAGTCCAGGTTGTTCAATCAATCGGGCAATCGATTGTACCACAGTCCAATCGATCGGTCGATCGATTGAACCACGGTCCAATCGATCAGTCAATCGATTGGAGTGTGCTACAATTGTGGGAAGGCCCAATCGATCGGTCGATCGATTGGGAGGAGAAATTGCCAGCATAGAGGCTTTCCCAATCGATCGGGCGATCGATTGGGAGCTGCCAATTGATTGGTCGATCGATTGGGCAGCAGAAGCTCTCGCGCGGACGCGAGAGCACAGAAAGGCTCTGAATCGATCGGTCGATCGATTCAAGCAGTCCCAATCGATCGGGAAGTGACCGTTGCACAAGTTGTAGGTGATGGATGACTGGGATTGCTGGGTGCTGATGTGACAATCAATTGGGGATGGATTGGAACGATTGGGAGCACTGTTTAAAGCCTTGGCGGAGTGTTTTCTCCGCAGTTCTTTTGCGAGCTTTCTCCTGCGATTTGTGTGCGATTCATCGACGATTTTCTCCGAGTTTCTCCGCCAGTTCTTAAAGGCTCTTGGGGTGCATTCCCAAGGTTCAAGAGGCAACAACAAGCAACAAGTAAGCAAGAAGAGAGTGTTTCTATTTGTATTTGTATTTCTTCTTCTTGTGTGAGTTGTTTGTGTGTGTGAGAGTTTGTACAAGGTTTCTCCGCATTCGGCTGTGACCGAGAAGGAGGGTTTTCATAGTGGAGACAGAGTCGTGTGTGGATCCTTGGATTAATTACCTCTTGTTGAGGTGGATACCAACTAAATTCGTGTGTTAGCATTGTGTGTGTGTTTGTATTTTACTTTCCGTTGCATATCAAGACGAAGCAAGCACAAGCGCGTGATGAGACACTATTCACCCCCCCTCTAGCGGGCACAACGGTCCATACAATTGGTATCAGAGCGATGTCACTCTTCTACGGACTAACCGCCAAGAGAGCAAGAAGCTAGAGGAAGAAGAAGATGGAGTCCGAAGGACCACTCGGATGGGATATCCGGATTCCACCTCCATACGACAAAGAGGACTTCAATTTTTAGAGAAATTGATTGGAGACTTGGTTCTAAATGGATTAGAACCAATGGATGGTCTTGGAGGACCCATTTGAAGCTCCAATGGATAAGAAGGGTAAACGCCTCCGACTTCGACATTGGACCGAGGAACAAAAGGATCAAGCGGAGGCCGATAAGGAGGTAACAAAAATTTTGTTAAATTTATTACCTTCTAATATCCTTTTGAGTGTAGGTGAATACACTAGTGCATGTGATCTTTGAAAAAAGATCATTGCCTATCATGAGAACCCTACACAACTCCAAGGAGTGGAGGAGCCCAAGGAGAAGGGCTCATTGGTCCAAGAAGAGAATGACTAATCCAATGTTGACACAAGGTCCACATTCGAGAAGAAGAAGGAAGAGGAGAAGGAAGAAGATAAGAGATCCTCTACATCTTCAAGAGAGGAAGAGGTGGAAGCATCCACAACCTTAAGAGTTGAAGAAGTAGAAGCACCCACACTATCAAGAGGAGAAGAAGAAGAAGATGCTACCTCCACAATGCAAGCTACATCAAATGGAGAATCAAGCATCATCCCTACAAGCAAAGGTATAGGAACTTCAATTAAAAATAATAAAAATCATATCATTTGCTTTGAGTGTAGGGAGCATGGGCACTACAAGAGTAAGTGTCCCAAATTGACCAAGAAAAAGGGCCAAGTAGTACACAAGGGAGAGGAGAAGCCCAAGGAGATTGGTCCCACGGAACGCAAGAGCAAGGAGCACATTGTGTGCTTCTCATGCAATCAAAATGGGCATTACCGGAGTCAATGCTCTAAAGGGAAGAAGCCAATCAAAGTTAGAGGAGGAAGCACAAGTCTAGGTGAAGCTTTTAAGAGCAAACCCAAGGTAAACTTTAATAGTGCAATTCCTCTTAGTCATGATAAAATGCATATTAGAAATAATTCCTATCATTTTAATGCTAATTATCATGAAACTAGGAAGCATGATGCCACTAAGGGAAAATATATTCCTCCTCATGCTAGAACTACCACACCTAAGGTTAGAAAGGTAAACAACAATTTAGGCAATAACTCTAAGGATTATAGATATATGCCTAGATATAGAAATGCTCATAGGGGTCAAGAAAAATTCAAATCTATGGATTTAATGACCGAAAACCAAGTCTTGAGGTCAAGACTTGATAACTTAGAAAGGACCCTAGCAAGAATGGAAAATATTCTTAAGGGTCAAAATGAGCAAAACCTAAGAAAAGCTAGACAAGAGTCATCCAATGGCTATAGAGGTTTGGGATGCAAACCTAAAGCTAAGAAGGATGTGATTACCTTTCATAGGATTCCATAAAGCTATAGGACCAACCCTAGGTGTAGAGGTCAAGCCAAAGATACTAGGGAAGGAATCCCTAAAAGTACTTTTGGCAAGACCAATGTGACTAAGACTTCTAAGAAGTCTAACAAAGTCACAAAGAAGGTCACAAGGGAGGACATCCCTAAAGTTGATCTAGTAAAGGTGACTAAGACTCCAAAAAGGCCAAACAAAGTCACAAAAAAGATTACAAGGGAAGTTATTCCTAGAAGTGACCTAGTAGAAGTGACCAAGGCTTCTAAGAAGCCTAGAAAGGTCCTTAGGAAGGTATCTAGGGAAGTCATCCCTAGTGAATACCTAGAGCATCCAAGGAGCACCAATAGGTTTTGGGTTCCTAGGAGCATATTCTCTACACCCTAGATGTGTTTAGAGTGTGTCAACTCAAATTGGAAGGGTAGTTAACCCAACCTTATTAAAGTTGACACTTGAGAGCATTTTCAAGGTTATTGTTAACCTTTGAAAATGAAAAGGATTATAGGGTTACTCTTTGAAAGAGTAATATATATGCCAAAATTTGAAGAGTTGAACTTAATCTAAATTGGCACACTTAAGAAAAGTATAAGAAAAATCAAGTTAGAATTTTGATACTTTCTTAAGAAATTAAGAGAAAACCTAGGCTTTAATCAAATGGGATTAAGACTTGAAGGGCAAAAAGGTGCAAAGTGTTGAGGAATTGAAATTAATCTAAAATTGGTACACCTAAGGAAATTATAAGAAATACCAAGTTGGGATTTTGGTATCTTCTTAGTGTTTTAAGGGAAATCTAAGTGTTAATCTAAAGTGTTACTCTTGGAAAGAGTAAAATGTGTCAAAATTTGAGGAGTTGAATCAAATTTAACTTGACACAATTGGGAAAACATAAGAAATACCAAATTGAAGGTTTGGTATTTGTTGGTGCAGGAAGCATCTGACGATCGAACCTAAGTTTTGATAATGGCAAAGGGATTCAAAGTTAAGATTCTCTATCATCTAACATGTTGAATGAGTGTTTCAGGAAAGTCCTAACTGCGGTTAGGCAGGTGAAAACCCTAGGGGGTGGTAACCCTAGGTGGAGAAAAGTCCTAGCTGCGGTTAGGCAAAGGGAAAACCCTAGGGGGTGGTAACCCTAGGTCATAGGGGGTGGTAACCCTATGCGGAAAGTCTTGGCAGGTCGATGACTTCAGGAAAAAAGTCCTATGGGGTGGTAACCCTAGGTGGAAAGTCCTGGTGTCGCGAACCAGGTGAAAGACTGGACTAGCCGGGAAGCGGATGTCCAGCAGAAAGTCCGGAAGTATCGAGTGCTGAGCAAAAGTCCAGTCGATCTGGAGGATCGCACTGGCAGTAGGTAAATCTCCTGAGTGGAGTAGAGGGAACAGTAGGCGTCGGGTCGACCTAGGGTTTCCGGAGGAAAATCTGTTAGACCCAGACAGTCCGGAGACTGTCATAATATTCTTTATCATATTTATACTGTTGTTTTATGCTAACTTTGTGTTGCAGGATATTGTTTGGGACTAACATATCTTGCAGGTACAAAATAATGATGTTTTCCCTCAGATGAACAGTGTCCGAGGCGCCCCCATGGAGCTTGGAGGCGCCTCGGGTGCAAAACCTGAAGCTGGCTGCGAAGTGGAGCTGGAGGCGCCTTCATAGGGATTGAAGGCGCCTTGGACCATTGAAGGCGCCTTGGAGCTTTGATGAAGGCGCCTTCAGGTTAGGATAAGCAGCAGTCAGCGGAGGTTATCACAGTGCAGGAACAGGGATAAATTTTGGGGTTCAAGGCGCCTTGACTGGCACTGGAGGCGCCTTGAACGTCCAATAAAAGGACATCTCGACCAGCAGCTTGAAATATCTTCTTCCAAGTGAACTATCTGCTACAAGCTGCCTACGAGACGATCCCGAAGTGCTGCAACGACACCCCGACAACTCGGAGCTTCAGATTTAGTCCTTTGTTGTCGGTATAATCTTTTTACTGCTTTGAATTGTAATTAGTTTGTAATAGTTTTTACGAGCTTATAGTTGTTGCCCACGGAAAGTGATCAAGGATCGCGGGCCTTCGAGTAGGAGTCGATCAAGACTCCGAACGAAGTAAATCCTCCTGTCTCTGTGTGCTTGCTTTCTTATTTTCCGCTGCGTTTTAATTACTCGAGTGTTTTACGAATCAAACGAATTAGCCGCGAGCGCTATTCACCCCCCCTCTAGCGCGTCTCGATCCAACAGTATTTTCTTAGGGTAATTAAAGGAAAATCTAGGTCCTAATGTAAGATGAATTACTCTTTGGAAGAGTAAGTTGTGTCAAACCTTGAGGAATCACATCAAAGATAAGTTGGCACACTTAGAGAAAGGATAAGAAATGCCTAGTTGAGATATTAGTATGTTCTTAAGGGATTAAGAGCAAAATTAAGTCTCAATCTAAATATTTGATCCTTAAAGAGAGTAATATGTGCCAAACAAATATTTGAGAATTGAATTCTTAATTTCAATTGGCACAAATAAAAAGGGGGTAAAAAGAAATGCCAAGTTGGGTTTTGGCATTCCTTCAAGAGATAAGCAATTTAGGCTTAATTTTAAGGTTTTAGCTAAGGTTTAAGAATACTTAGATAGATTATCTAGGTGTATTTTATTTATGCTAAAATGACATGATTGATTGCCTATCATATGTCATGACATCATGCGTTGCATTCATGATTATTATGAAAAATACAAAAATACCATGTCATGTTATACATACATCATGTAGTTATAGGAAATTTTCTTTTGAGAGATTGCTTATTTTGATGTATGCCATTAATCATCATGCATTATGTCAATTTCCTTGTAATTAAGGACAAAATGCATTTATTATGAATGGAAGTGTCCCAACAAGTGGGATCATATCAAGTGATATCCTAGATGGATAATCATGATTCTTACAATGTCTAGATAGAGATGTATGATCCCTTAGTTTAGGGTAAAACCAAAATATACATCTCATAAAAGACCATAAGGCGACTTATATGTAGTTTAATACACGTTAGATACAAGTGAGATGTTAGGATGGTGAACAAAACTCAAGATGTTGATTTAGTGCATCTTGTTGAGTTTTAGGTTCATCAAAACATATAATTATGTGTCTTCCAATCATTGGGAAAGCTAATGTACTAGTCATGTGCATTGAGCCCAAAGAACATGGTTGGATATTGGTTTTGAAAATCATTTTAAAATGCTTTTGGAAAACCTTGGTGAAAACTATCTTTTGATATTAATCATCATTGAAAAGTTAAACACAAACTAGGAGAAAACATTGAAGTTTTCAAAGGTTTTCAAATTTGTATCAATCTTTGAAAATAGGAAGTGTTTTCATAGAAAACTATTTTTCCTTGATAAAGTATACCCTAAATAATCTCTACATGAGTTTTCATGATTTTTTAGATTTTTGTAGAATTTTTGGGGAGTTTCTGAATTTCGCTGAAATTGGATTTCAGAGAAATTAGAAACCCAATTGATCAACCGATCGATTGGATTGGGTTCAATCGATCAGCCGATCGATTGGGAAGCTAATTCCCGCGAACAGAAAGGTAGTGAATCGATCAGCTAATCGATTAACCCAGTCTAGATCGATCAGTCGATCGATTCAGAAGGAATTTCTATGAGCAGTAGCTTGCGGAATCGATCAATAGATCGATTGAAGTGATTTCAATCGATTGAGTCCCAACTTCAATCGATTGGGAAGTCTAATTTTGGCCTGAAAAACCTTATTTCAGCATTTCAAGTCACTTCGAGTCCTGTTAACCACTCCAAACCCCTTAAAATACACTTATATACATTTAGGGGGAGTTTTTCATGATGAAAACAAGTATGGATTGGTTAAGAGAAACCAAAGTGAAGTTTAGGATAAGGTTCAATTTCAATTCTGAATTTTAGAACCTTAAACCTTCAAGTTTTGGTTTTCAAGGGTCATTAACCATTCCTAACCCTTTGGAATATATTTGTATACACTGAGGGGGAGTTTTCATGATGAAAACAAGCATGGTTTGGTTAATGTCGATTTAGGTGAAGTTTAGGTTGCGGTTAGTTTCATTATTGAATTTTGAACCTCAAAACTTCAAATTTTGGTTTTCCTAATTATTTAGGAACCCCAAGTCATTGTTGGTGCAATGATAGAAGTTGGACCATGTTTTCAGGGGAAGTTACTCTTTGGAAATATAAAAATCTTTTTCAAGACCTTGGAAGGGGGTTAAACCTTCGTGATGAATTAATACTCAGGGTCGAATATTGGGGAGCAATGGAAGATTGGTTATCTTCATTGCTAGGATGATAAATGCTCTCGGATGAGCATTGTGGAGTAGATTACTGCTCAAGGGGGAGCATTGAGTTAATGAAGGGGATCAGACCTTCATTGGTAAAGTGAAAAATGCTCTCGGATGAGTATTGTGGAGTAGATTACTGCTCAAGGGGGAGCATTAGATTAATGAAGGAAATCGAACCTTCATTGGTAAAGTGAAAAATGTTCTTGGATGAGCATTGAGAAGAAGATTACTGCTCAAGGGGGCGCATTGAATCCAATGAATAGGCGTTTCATTGGGAAGTTGATGCATGCTCTAGGATGAGCATTGTGAAGTGAAGTAGAGCTCAAGGGGGAGCTTTGGAGACAATGGAGGCTATGAGATCTTCATTGTGGGGTTGTTAACAATATATAAGGTTGTAAACAACGTAGAGGTAACTCTTATGGAGAAGAGTTTGTTTTCAATTTTTGATGTGTGACAAAGGAGGAGAATGGAATGTTAAGTTAGACCTTCATCCCAAGCAGGGAGAGTTTGCCCTCTAGGAAAGGGAGAGAATAAAGAAAACCTTCATTCATGCTTTGTCATGAAAGGGTTAAGGCTATGGGATTTAGCCTTGATATAAAGAAGAGGTTAAGGCTATGAGATTTAGCCTTGGTGTAAAGAAGAGGTAAGACTATGGGATTTAGCCTTGTGATAAAGAAGAGGTTAAGGCTATAAGATTTAGCCTTAGTGTAAAGAAGAAGTTAAGACTATAGGATTTAGCCTTGTGATAAAGAAGAGGTTAAGGCTATGAGATTTAGCCTTAGTGTAAAGAAAAAGTTAAGGCTATGGGATTTAGCCTAACTTAATTAGTGGTATTGTCAAACATCAAAAAGGGGGAGATTGTTGGGGCAATTTCCCTAGAACATGTTTGACCAGTTTGACTAAGCTTGAGTTGAGTCAAGCTTGAGTCGGGATTTGAGTTTTGATGTTTGACAATATATGGAGATTGCTAGGGCAATCGTCCAGTTATGGAGATGGTCAAAGGGTTGACCAGGTTGATAAGAAGACAAGTCAAGTAGGTCAGGGATGACAGGAGACTTGACTGGGTAAGTCCTAACTGGAGGTTAGGCGTCTGGAAGTCCTAACTGGAGGTTAGGCAATGGTGAAGTCCAAACTGGAGTGTAGGCAGTGGTGAAGTCCTAACTGTAGGTGTTAGCTAGAGCCCTAGAGCCAATCATTAGATGATTGTATTTTGGACTTATTGTATCATATTCTGTATAAATAAATGCATTTGGATTTTGGTTATTATACTTACTTGTATTTGTGTCAAATAAACTAAGTATGATAATGTCCTTGAGTAGATGGTTCTCACCTATATCAATCGGTTAGTTGAACCGATAGTGAGATGATATAGGGAACACTACTCTTAATCATTCCTAGTCGAGTATTAACATTCAGGGATAATGTTAATGCAATAAGACTAGCATGTAGGTCAACTCGATGACTTGATCTCACAAGTCATGGATATAGAGATATCAAGTTGACACATGGGTATACATTAGAGAATGTATACTGAATGACCCGCTATGAGAAAGTATCATGGATCGTTATATGAGTGTCATATACTTTCTCATGTGGCTATTAGTATAACTACTAGTCCTTAGACCTGAAGTCACCATGGTTCCCTACATAAGGAGTTATGTACTTTGGTTTCGTCAAACGTCACCCGTAATTGGGTGGACTATAAAGGCGATTACTGGGTATATAACAAATTATGCAGAGGGATGTGAGTGATGTAGATGGGATCTATCCCTCCTATATGACGGGAGAGACATCGGTATTCTTGATAGAGTGAGACCACGAAGTGCATGGCCATGCCCAAATGAGTCAATATAGGATATTGAGCTCATTTGAGTTAGTGAGTCTACTTGGAGTTCAAGATTTAGATTGGTCAGAGGATGACACGGTCTATGCCTCACATTGACCAATCTAGATGTCTAGGATAGAAGGACACTTGTCATATATTGTGAGGAGTCACAATTAGTAGTCACAAGGTGATGTTGGATCTCGACATTCTTGTAACTTGGGTAATAATGATGTGTTGCTAGATACCGCTCATTACTTATGCTCCTAAATGGGTTTAGGGCATTGCCAACGTTACAAGAACCTATAGGGTCACACACTTAGGACAATTAGATGGAGATTAGGTTCATATGATGAACCAAGAGGACTTGATTCATTTGATGGATCTAATTGGATTAAGAGTAATCCAAATTAGGCTAATTAAGTTAGACTCAAGTTGATTCATGTATTCAATGAGTCTAATTTAGATTATGACTCATTAAATCAACTTAATTTAATGAATTAGATTCATTATATTAAGTTGGCTTGAATCAAATGGTTAGATTAGATCAACCATGGAAGAGATTTGGTCAAGTTTAACTTGACTTGAGAGGAAGATTAAAAGTCAAGTTTGACTTGACTTTATGCCACCTCATTGGTGAGTTGGCATTGATGTGGACCAATGATGATGCACCACATCATCATGGTTGCCACCTCATGGGAGTTACTAGTGAGTGCCACCTCATGGAGGTTACATTCCCTCTTTGATGACAACTTAATGCATTAATGAGGGGGTTACATTTGGGAAATGTGGCCGGCCACAATTTGAATGAAAAATGGATTCATTTTCATTCAAGTGATGATTATTACATCTTCTTCCTCTCAAGCTCTCCTTCTCCTCCTCATCTTGGCCGAACCACAAATAGGTGCTAGCACACCTCTTTGTGTGTTTTTCTCCACCTACATGTTCGTGTGGATACTTCTAAAGGGGTATCTATCTTAATACTCTCGAGATCCGGCGTTTTGGACGAGTGGGATACGCGAAAGGCACGCTTCAAAGGTATAATTCTTCTTCATGTAGATCTAGGAGTAGATCTAAGTTATAAACTCGTACTCGTATCATTTTTGAAAAGTTTTCTTCGCACGAGATCCGTTAGCTAGGGTGATTCGGGGTTTCCGCGACGCGAAAAAGCGGTTTTCGTGGCCCGAAAAACCCAACAGTAGGTTAGGCAGGAGAAAGTCCTGGTGAGGAGCTAGGCAATTGGAAAGTCCAAGTGTGATCTTGGCAAACGAGAAAGTCCTGGAGAGGAGCAAGGCAATTGGAAAGTCCAAGTGTGATCTTGGCAAATGAGAAAGTCCTGGTGAGGAGCCAGGCAATTGGAATGTCCAAGTGTGATCTTGGCAAACGAGAAAGTCCTGGTGAGGAGCCAGGCAATTGGAAAGTTCAAGTGTGATCTTGGCAAAGGAAAAAGTCCTGGTGAGGAGCCAGGCAATTGGAAAGTTCAAGTGTGATCTTGGCAAAGGAAAAAGTCCTGGTGAGGAGCCAGGCAATTGGAAAGTCCAAGTGTGATCTTGGCAAAGGGTGTAAGTCCAAGCATGTGGTCTTGGAAAGGTAAGTCCTAGTGTGACTTGGCAAGGAGAACTCGACAACTAGGATGAGACCGAAGGAAGCTCCTGAAGACAAGGTGTGAAGGATAGGAGATATCCGAGGGACGCAAGGCTGATGGAGGAGGCTAGAAGGCTACTTCGAGGTTGGTCGGGTGTGACCAAATGCTAGGCATGGAGACCCAACAGGTTACAGTTGACCAGGAGTTGGGTTGGAGACTTTGGACTTGAGTTTGAGTTAAGTCCAGGTTGTTCAATCGATCGAGCGATCAATTGAACCACGATCCAATTGATCGGTCGATCGATTGAACCACGGTCCAATCGATCAGTTGATCGATTGGAGTGTGCTGCGATTGTGGGAAGGCCCAATCGATCGGTCGATCGATTAGGAGGCAAAATTGTGGGCAAAGAGGCTTTCCCAATCGATCGAGCGATCGATTGGGAGCTGCCAATCGATCGGTCGATCGATTGGGCAACAGAAGCTCTCGCGCGGACGCGAGAGCACAGAAAGACTCTGAATCAATCGGTCGATCGATTCAGGAAGTCCCAATCGATCAATCGATCGATTGGGAAGTGACCGTTGCACAGGTTGCAGGTGATGGATGGCTAGGATTGCTGGGTGCTGACGTGGCAATCTATTGGGGATGGATTGGATCGATTGGGAGTACTGTTTAAAGCCTTGACGGAGTGTTTTCTTCGCAGTTCTTTTGCGAGCTTTCTCCTGCGATTTGTGTGCGATTCACCGGCAATTTTCTCCGAGCTTCTCCGCTAGTTCTTGAAGGCTCTTGGGGTGCATTCCCAAGGTTCAAGAGGCAACAACAAGCAACAAGTAAGCAAGAAGAGAGTGTTTCTATTTGTATTTGTATTTCTTCTTCTTGTGTGAGTTGTTTGTATGTGTGAGAGTTTGTACAGGCTTCTCCGCCTTCGGCTGCGACCGAGAAGGAGGGTTTTCATAGTGGAGATAGCGTCGTGTGTGGATCCTTGGATTAGTCACCTCTTCTTGAGGTGGATACCAAGTAAATCCGTGTGTTAGCATTATGTGTGTATTTGTATTTTACTTTCCGCTGCATATCAAGACGAAGCAAACACAAGCGCGCGACGAGACGCTATTCACCCCCTTTAGCGGCCACAACAGTCCCTACACCTCTCTCTTTGCAAAATTAGGCATCCCAATCAATTGAACCTTATGCCAATAGATTGGATTGGTAAACACCAATTGATTGACTGATCGATTCGGGAAGCTTCTGCTCGTAAATGTGACTCCTAATCGATTGGGAAACTTTCCAATCGATTGATATCAGACGAATTTGATTTCTAAATGCGATTTTCAACATTAAAATAGCGCCGCGAATCACTTTCTTCGCGGATAATGCCAAAAACTTGATTCATAGGTTAAATTCTAATATATTCATGTTACATTCAACAAATATACATTAATTTCACTCATCCATATAGAATCTAATGCAAAATTGATATATATGTGCCAAAACGTTAAAAAATAATCCTTACACCTTACAAACTAATAATAAGTTAAATCTAAGTTCTAATACCAATTATTAGAGGTGTAATACATTATACATGAACTAAAGGATATATCTACAACAGGATTTAGCTATTATCAATATCTAAAATACAATAGAAAACCGAAACAATAACTCAAAATGGTTGACCTGAATCCATCTCAATAGACTATTACTTCTTACTTATTGCCGGTATTCTTGTTAGTGCGGAATAATCTTCTATAGAAATGAGCGTTGGCAATCTTTAGTTCTTTCTAAATAGGAAAGAAAGGAGATTGAAGAAGCTCTTGAACTTGTCCTAATTTATGAGCATCTCAATTTATATACCAAATCTATTCCATAGGGATTATTTATCTTAAAACTTATTCATCATTACTAATTCATCAATATTAATAAATCAAATTATTAGATCTATATATTAAATTTATATTTATTTAATTTAAACTTTCTCTATATACATTTAATCATTAGTTATTTTACTGATAATTACTTTAATTGCAGACGAAATTAAGTTCACGATTAGTACACGTACTTAATCCTACACTTCTGCCCCGTCCCCTCCTTCGACCTCCCTACCGCCTTCCACGTGCTGAACGAGGGTCTCCCGCGGGAGTACATCCTCGATTATGCCGGCGTCCCCAATCGTGTGACTAAGCCGTACCTGAATACCTTGTTGTCTGATCTGGAGTGGACGAAGAATCTCCACATCAATTTAAAGAAGTACCTCCTCAGTAGGCAAAGGCAGCGAAGCCGGCGCCTCCAGCGCTCCACATCAATTTAAAGAAGTACCTCCTCAGTAGGCAATGGCAGCGAAGCCGCCCCCTCCGCTGGAGGCGCCGGCAAGTTCAACCGTGGCGGGATCCACCGCAGGTCGAGGAGCCTCAGCCGATACTCCGGACGCTTCCCCCCGACCTCTCCTGGCCTCGATGACTTCACGATCCCCCGTAGTAGGTTCGTCAACAAGGTCTGCGGTGCCAGTGCCCCCTAGATCAACGTCGATGACTTGGCAAAGGAGTTCTTTCGGGCGAGGGCGGAGTCGGATGAGGAAACTGACGCTTCCTACGCCAGGTATCAGGGCCGGACCTCTGTCGCTAGCTACTTGAGAGGGACGGAGTCGTCTCCCAACGCGTGAGGTCTGTTTCTTGGCCTCCTGATCGCCGGTCAGTGCTTCCGAAGGGCGTGCACTATAGCTTCTTGAGGCATCGGCGATCCGTCTCGGTTCTCGGCTGCTCGGCATCGCTATAGCGACTCGGAGGTATTTGTCTCCTCGCATCGACGAAGTCAATTTTGACTAAATTTGCTGGTTTTAGTTTCGACCAATGTGGCATTCTGTAACGAAGTCACCATCGATTACTAGATTGAAACTCTTATGAAAGTGTAGTTACATATCTTTCATCATGGAGAAGCATCTATTTTGCTGCTAAAAGCTTTGATTTCCGTAACACATTATTCTCTACGAACTACTAAATTGTGACGTCAACTATTGCTCTTGCATTGTTTCCACTAGATTATGAACATGGACTCTTTTAGAGCCTTTAAACCAAGCTTGAGTCTAATATTCATCCACTCTAATTCACTAGATAATGATGTGGAATCTCAAAGCTCTAGCATTAAAAGTAAACCAAAGACTTCTGGAAACAATGTTGATACAGTGCATGATAGTAGGGTCAGACAGCGGGCGTGGTCGGAAGTCAAGCCCTTAGAGTGGTAAGAAGTCAAGCCCGCGTGGCGGTCAGAAGTCAAGTCCACGTGGCGGTCAGAAGTCAAGCTCATGTGGCGGTCAGAAGTCAGGCCTACATGGAGGTCAAGAATCCGACCTACGTGGAATTCAAAGGATTAGGTTACAAGATGGTTCTGGTCAGGCACAAGTGGCAGTCCGAGGTTAAACCTACACGTCGAGTAGGAACTCGGAAGCAAGGATACATGTCAGGATTTATAGCCTTACGACACAGGATACCTGGACCAAAGCGTACAGGTCAGGATGTGTAAACCAAGGATACAGGTCAGGATTTATAGCCTTGCGGCACAGGATACCTGGACCAAAGCGTACAGGTCGGGATGTGCAAACCAAGGATACAGGTCAGGATTTATAGCCTTGCGGCACAGAACACAGGGACCAAAGCGTACAGGTCGGGATGTGCAAACCAAGGATACAGGTCAGGACTTATAGCCTTGAGGCACAGAACACAGGGACCAAAATGTGCAGGTCAAGATGTGTCAGCCAAGGATACAGGTCAGGATTTCTGGCATAGGACACATGGACTAAGGCGTACAGGTCGGGACGGACGGAATGGGGATAAGGCATACAGGTCGGGACAGATGGAATCGGACGGAGGCGTACAGGTCGGGACGGAGGATAAGCGGAACAGACTGAATTGGGATAAGGCGTACAGGTCGGGACGGACGGAATTGGACGGAGGCGTACAGGTCGGGACAGACGGAATTGGACGGAGGCGTACAGGTCGGGACGCAGGAAAAGCGGAACCAAAGTGGACGGAGGCGTACAAGTCAAGACGCAGGATAAGCGAAACCAAATCGGAAGGAGGCGTACAGGTCAGGACGCAGGATAGGCGGAACCAAATCAAGGCATACATGTCACGATACAAGGTAAGGCAGGTCAGGAGTTCACAAGACAGGACACGCAGGACAGGGTTGGGTGCACATATCTGGATTTGTGAAGCAGCAAACACAGGTTAGGAAATATAGGTCTACACCCCATAGAGCGAGGCCGGCAAGCATAGGGACCCAGTCCAGGGTTCATAGATCAGGGCAAGCATACACTACACGTCAAGCAAGCCAGGGAATCTTAACAACCTGTCAGGGAATAATCACTGCCTGTCAAAGAATATGCTAACGGTCTGGTGCTCACCTCCCGCTGATTCCTTCCTAGACCTATAGGAGGATACCATGTGTCATTCACCGCCAGACAAATCCTGACATCCGACATTCCCTGACACCCGTCAGACTCCAGAAGCACCCATTGCAGTATAAAAAGGGAAGTCTTGTCCCTTACGCAGGTACGCTCACCCATCATTTCATTCTCGTCCTTTACTTTTCGTCCTTTTCACTGTGCTCCTGGGGAAAAAGTGTTGGTTAATCCTAAGAAAACGTACCGGTTCCACTGTACAAAAATTTTTATACAAGTGTCGAACCTTTCCTTAAATAACCTATTGTGTTCTTTAGAAGTTAAATTAGAAATCGCAGACGGAACTTAACATCATTGATTCCAAATTTAACTTATATGTTCTTAATGGTTTAGATTTGAATCGCAAGCGAAACTTAACACTATTGATTCAAATCTACCTAGATTATTAATTCCATAAATATTAATTTCTAAAATTGGCTTCCAGGACTCCATCGGGTTGAGTTGTCGCATCCTTCTTGCTTCTTATTCCGCTGCACCTCTGGTGCTCCAAAAGTACCACGCCTTGCAAGAATCCGATCCGCGACAAAAATAGAATTTTACATATATCGTTCCTATATTCCACGAGGGAATGTACATGTATTCTAGATCGAAAAAAAAAAATTTTTAAAAATAATACAGCTCCTGCTGTATTTTATACTTACAATCATGTACACAAATAATGCCCTTGACATGTCCAAGCGTCCAATCATACACAATATCAATAAGCCATAATAGTTGGAGCCTGCAACCAAAGAGTTAGCACATCCTACTACTATCCTTCCTAAATTATGTATGACATGTGCATAACCTATTTGAATTCTAAAAATACACAGAGGTAAACCCTAGCTCTGATACCAATTGTTGGTTAATCCTAAGAAAATGTACCGGTTCCACTGTACAAAAATTTTTATACAAGTGTCGAACCTTTCCTTAAATAATCTATTGTGTTCTTTAGAAGTTAAATTAGGAATCGCAGATGGAACTTAACATCATTGATTCCAAATTTAGCTTATCTGTTCTTAATGGTTTAGATTTGAATCGCAAGCAGAACTTAACACTATTTATTCAAATCTACCTAGATTATTAATTCCATAAATATTAATTTCCAAAATTGGCTTCCAGGACTGCATGGCGAGGCACATGGCCTTCTTGGATATGGGAGCAACCACCACCGCCTAGGCAAAGCCTTTTAAGAAAAACTAATATTTATTTCTTTAAATAACTCTAGGTTAATCGAAAAGAACAATCGAATCACAAATTCGAAAAAGAAGAAAACATAAAATCGAAAAACAAATTCGATAAACTAGATCTAATTGCCTCTTGTATTTAGAATTCTTACAAAGAGAAAAACTAGCATGATGCGGAAAATAATTGCTAATTATACCTTCTCTTTGTAAGCTAATGACCTCGAGATCTTCTGCCGTATTCCTCACCTCGCCTTGAACGTCGTGTGGGCGACGATCCTCCAAGATGAACACCACCACCAAGGAATTCGGTCACCACCACCACCAAGGAAAAGAGAGCAAAGGGAAAGGGAGAAAGGAGAGGGCCGGCCACCAAGAGATCACCCAAGCAAAAGAATAAGAGTTGTATCTTATGAAGCTCCCTCTCCCCTTCTTTTATATTACTTGCCTAAGGCAAATAAGGAAAAACTTTTTACAAAAAATAAAATCATCCAAGAGTTTTTCCTTTTCCCTTTTATTTTTCCTTTTCTTTCCTCTTGATTGAATCAATCACCAAAATTAATTGGATGATGATTTTATTATTTTAATATGGCCGGCCACCTTGCTTGGGCACCAAGCAAGGTTGGCCGACCCCCACAAGAGAAAGAAATAAATAATTTTTATATAAAATTTTACAAGAAAAATTCTTATAAAATTTTACAAGCTCTCTTTCCTAAAGTATGAGTTAAAAA
Organism: Zingiber officinale; assembly: GCF_018446385.1. NCBI lineage: Eukaryota > Viridiplantae > Streptophyta > Magnoliopsida > Zingiberales > Zingiberaceae > Zingiber > Zingiber officinale. The sequence goes on along the minus strand of NC_056000.1, from coordinate 63,583,597 downwards.
AGGAAAGTTCTAAAAATTAAAACCATGTTTTAAAATTTAAAACTTCTCTTATAAAATTTCCTTTTTTAACATGATGATAGAAAATTTAAATTTTAAAACTTCTTTTCCCTTTTTTATCTTAAACCATGAGGATGGTTAAAAAAGGAAAGTTTTAAAATCTTTTAAACTCTCTATTTAAACATGTGGCCTAATTCAAATAAGGAAAGTTTTAAAAATTAAAATCTCTCTTTTAAAACTTATAGTTTTCTACAAAGAGAAGATTTTAAAAATTTGAAACAACCCTCCCTTTTTGAATTATTGTGGCCGACCCCTACAAGCTTGGTCACCAAGCTATAGGGTCGACCCCTATAAGAGGATGTGGCCGGCCATTGCTTGGTCACCAAGCAATGGTCCGACCCCCTTCTTGGACACCAAGAAGAGTCTTACATTTGGATGGACTTAAGGCTATAATGAGGCTACGACAGGGACCTAGAGGAGAAATTGGTTTTGGCCTTCCGATGAGCTTGAGTATCCCGTGCTCGCCCTGAACACACAACTCAAGTTCATTGATAATAACTCATTCCACTAGAGAGTTATTACCGCACTTCTGCACCAATCCCAAATTACATTATGGGCTCCTTCTTATTATGAGTGTGTTAGTCTCCTTGTGTTTAAGATTACGAATGCCCACTAATTAAGTAAGTTACTGACAACTCACTTAATTTATATCTAGCTCCAAGAGTAGTACCACTCAACTTTATTGTCATGTCGGACTAGGTCCACCTGTAGGGTTTAACATGACAATCCTTATGAGCTCCTCTTGGGGACATTCTCAACCTAGATAACTAGGACACAGATTCCTTCTATAATCAACAACACACACTATAAGTAATATCATTTCCCAACTTATCGGGCATATTGATTTATCGAACTAAACCTCACCCTTTGATAAATCAAAGAAATAAATATTAAATATATGTGCTTGTTATTATATTAGGATTAAGAGCACACACTTCCATAATAACTAAGGTTTAGTTCTTTTACTAAGTCAGTACAAAAAGAACTTACCTAAATGATCCTACTCAATACACTTAAAGTGTATCAGTGTAATTTATTAGTCAAGATAAACTAATACTTAATTACACTACGACTATTCTGATGGTTTGTTCCTTTCCATCTTAGTCGCGAGCAACTATTTATAATTTATAGAGAACCGACAACATGATCTTCTGAGTGTGACACCACACTTCATGTTCTCTACTATATAAATTAATTGAACAATTACATTTAATAAATAAATGCAGATATTGACCAATGTGATTCTTTTATTTCAACAAATAAATGTTTATAAAAGCTAGGCTTTTAGTATACACTCTAACAAAAAGTACCTGACTTGAGCGTCGGAGGGCCTGACCCGAGGACTTTTTCCTTCGTTCTTGGTCTCTAACACAAAGGCGGCTTTTCTGAGTATGCGCAGGGCCTTCGCGTCATCATCTACATCATCACCCCCCGTCATCCGCTCGTGTAGGCCTTTCCAGCATGTGCCAAATCGACCCGGCTTCGCAACGACTTTCCGTCAACACCAGCGACAATGCGGCCCACCTCCATCCGACCAGCTTCTGGACGGAATCAAATTTGGTGTCGTCTGTGGAAATCTTCCCGACCTGTTCCAGAACGTGACGATGGAAGACTCGAGCAGAATCAACGTAACCATGACCGCGGGAGAGTATGAGCTCTTCAAGGAGGTCAAGAAGAGAGCAGCTTCTGAAAAGCAACAAACTACCGAGTCCAGATCAAAAAAGTTACCTGAGGTTTCTAAAGAACCGGTTCACGCCTCTGATCCAGGCTTCAAGAGGATACAACCTATGGAATTTCCTTCTGCCTTTTATAGAGAGCCCGACCAGGGGTATTATCAACCAGAGCCGGGATACTACAGCCACAAGGAGCAACCCCAAGTTTATGTGGCTGAAAGTTTGTTGCCTAAAGATTTAAAGAATGGGAAGGCTATCGTCCTCTGCGAAGAGTGTCGTGTGGAGCCAGAAGAAAAGGTGCCCTTCTCTTCCAAAATATTGGAGGAAAGGCTACCCAAAGGATACCACCCCCTACTATCGGGGAATATGATGGCAGCAAGGACCCTGAGGACCACGTCTGCAAGTTTAGGAATGCGGCTCTGCTACATCAATACAGTGATGCCGTTAAGTGCCAAGTGTTCTTGAACACTCTATCGGGCTCTGCCCAAAAGTGGTTCGATGGACTGTCGCATGGGTCCATCACCTGCTTCTCAGACTTCAAGATCGCGTTCCTGTGCCATTTTGCCAGTAGCAGGAAGTATCAAAAAATGGACCATTGTTTGTTCACTCTCAAGCAAGGGCCCGCTAAACCATTGAGAAGCTATATCAAGCACTTCAATCAAGTGGCCCAGAATATTCCCTCGGCCACATCAGAAATACTTATGAGCGCTTTCTCCCATGGGCTGACCGAGGAAGAGTTCTTTAGAGATCTCATCAGGAATCCTGTAAGGAATTTCGATAAGATGCTTGAGAAGGCGGCCAGCTACATCAATGTAGAAGAGGCACAGGCGGCTCGAAGGAAGGCAGACAAACCCCTCCCTCTACTAATAGACCGGAGAGAAGAGCACCTCAACCTCCTGCTCAGCCTCTCCCTCCACGTGCTTGGGAAGCCAGACCTACCTTCCACCCCGGTCAGGACGTTCGGCCGGGCCCGCGTGTAGCAGCAGTCCAGGTCCCCTGACCTGGCCCTTAGGGCCACATTATTGTACTTACCATCGGTCGCACACGCATGCCACCAGCGATTGTGTGCAATTCGCTTGAGACTCCCATCGTGTCGCTGAGTTAGGCCTGCCACCTCCAGAGCTAGCTCCTCAGATCCAAAGAATGATAGAGGAGAGATGCAACTCGGTGGGACAAGCAGGGAGACCCCGAGCAGATTAGGGAGGACCCAACATGCCGTCGCAAGGGCACACTGGGGAGCCAGGAGAAGTTCGGGAGACCGAAAATAGGGGCAACGCGGCTATCTGAGACATTGGTATAATCTCCGGAGGACCCACCAATGGGGATTCGGGCAGGGCGCATAAATCCCATGAGCGTCGGTTGGAGATCCATGCGGTAGGGTGTAGCTAGGAGCAAGCTGCTGGCCCTGTCATCAGCTTTGGGCCCCAAGACTTGGAGGGATTGGAGCTGCCCCATGATGATGCCCTCATCATCAAGGTTGTTATTGCCAATAGTCAAGTGGCCAGAGTCTTCGACACCGGCAGCTCTGTCAACGTATTATTCAAATCTACTTTTGAAGAGATGCAGATTGACGCCAGTGAGCTTCAACCGGTGGCCACTTCTTTATATGGTTTTATTGACAACGAAGTAAAACCCATGGGCCAGATCAAGTTGGTGGTATCCTTGGGAAGCGAGTCACTAGTAAGAACCAGGAGGAGCACCTTTATCGTGGTAGACTCACCCTCCTCTTACAATGTTATTTTAGGTCGACCAGCCCTGCATGAATTCAGGGCTGCCGTCTCTACCTTCCACCAGAAGATCAAGTTCCCCGTTGGAGAGTAGGTCGGTGAAGTTAGAGGGGAGCAGAAGGTCTCTCAGCGATGCTATATTGACATGGTCAAGGTCGAGGCTCGCAAGGCGCAGAGGACTCAGTATGGGGTTATTCATGCCATTCAGGAGGAGCCTATGCCTATAGTGGAAGAGCTCATCCCCTGTGAAGAGGTCCAATTATATTCTGAGTGCCCAGAGACTCGCACTCGCATAGCTGGGGACCTGCCACCTGAGCTAAAAGAAGACCTGATCCAGTGCTTGATCCGCAATAGGGATGTCTTCGCCTGGTCCACTGAAGAACTACCAAGGGTTAAGCCTGAAGTAGCAGAACACAGGTTACATCTCTTGCCTGATGCCCAGCCCGTCAAGCAGAAGAAGAGAAACTTCTCGGTCGATCAAAATAAAATTATTCGAGCTGAAGTGGACCAGCTCAGGAAAGCAGGCCACGTTAGGGAAGTACAACTCCCGTCCTGGCTTTCCAACGTAATTCTGGTGGCTAAACCTAATAACAAGTGGAGGGTCTGCATAGACTTCCGGGATCTCAATCGTGTCAGCCCTAAAGATTGTTATCCTTTGCCCAGAATTGATCAGCTGGTAGACTCAACTGCCGACTGTGAAAGAATCTGCATGCTGGACGCTTATCAGGGGTACCATTAAATCCCCCTAGCCGTAGAAGATCAAGAGAAGGTTAGTTTTATCACGGCAGATGGTACTTTCTGCTACACTCTTATGCCTTTTGGGCTCAGGAATGCAGGGGCTATCTATCAAAGGATGATGAACAAAATCTTCCGGAAGCAAGCCGAACGCAATGTCGAAGTCTATGTAGGTGACATACTCATCAAGTCTCCCTTAGCTGCAAATCTGATAGGTGATGTGGAGGAGACATGTGGCACCCTCCGGCAGTATGGAGTAAAATTGAATCCCTTAAAGTGTTTATTCGGAGCCAAAGGAGGAAAGTTCTTGGGCTATCTCGTCACTGAGAGGGGAATTGAAGCCAACCCTGAAAAGTTCCAAGTGCTCCGAGATATGAAGGCCCCCAAAAACTTGAGGGAAGCTCAGAAGCTAGTAGGCAGGATAACAGCCCTGTCTAGATTTATCTCTAGGTCAGAAGACAGAGCGACACCCTTCTTCAAGGTGCTCAGAAAAACCTCCAAATTCTAGTGGGATGAAGAATGTGCACGAACTTTTGAAGAGCTAAAGAAGTATCTGGAGACCCTGCCTTCTCTATTCAAGCCTATTATGGGAGAGCTGCTCTGGGTTTACCTATCAGCCACCCATGAGGTCGTGGGGGCTGTATTAGTGAAAGAACAAGATAATGTACAACGGCCAGTGTATTTTTTCAGTCATCTATTAAAGGGAGCTGAGTCTCGATACATAGCTCTGGAAAAGTTGGTCTATAGATTGGTGCTCATGGCTCGGTGTTTAAGGCTATATTTCTTAGCTCATCCTATCATGGTCTTGACAAACAACACTATGGGTAAAGCCCTTACCAACGTTGAAGTTGCTGGCCGGCTTATCAAATAGACGACCGAATTGGGAGAGTACAATATCACCTATCAACCTCGCACGACTATCAAAGCACAGGCCTTGGCTGATTTCTTGACCGAGATCCATCAAGCGGATTCAGAAGAAACCTGGAAAGTGTATGTGGATGGATCAGCTACATGTCAAGGGAGTGGCGTCGGAATTCTTCTGATATCCCCCCAAGAAGATATTTCGCAGCTAGCTGTGTGATTAAATTTCCGAGCTACCAATAATGAGGCAGAGTATGAGGCTTTATTGGCAGGCCTGCAGGCAACCTGACATGTGGAAGCTGCCCGAATTATCATTTATTCAGATTCACAGCTAGTAACTCAGCAAGTAACTGACAACTTTGAGATCAACAGCGATAAGCTGCAAGTATATCGGGAGGCTTATGAGAAGATGAAAGAAGAATTCAAGGAGGTCACGGTCAGCAAGATTCCTAGAGCAGAGAATGGCAGGGCTAACGAATTAGACAAAATGGCCAGCTCTCTGACTACATGGGTACTGGATAGGTCGATAACACAGACCCTTCTCATAACCCAGATAGATCTGTAGAATAACAGGGACACAATTATTGATTGGAGAGCACCGATGATTAGCTATCTTCAATAGGGCACCCTGCCAACAGACCTGGAACAAGCTCAACTAGTCAGGAAAAGGCCCATGCCTACACTATGATAGGAGATCAATTATGTAAGCGGGCATTTTCCAGACCTTTACTCAAATGCATAAGCACAGAAGAGGTAGATCAGGTCTTGAGAAAAATGCATTTGGGGTGCTGCGGCAGTCATACCAGAGGTTAAAAACTAGCTCGTAAGGTGATGTTGGCCGGATATTTTTGGCCCACATTACAGAGGGATGCTCAGTAGTTGGTGAACACTTGCCTGTCCTGCCAGAAACATCAAATCTAATGCATATGCCCACCTCAGTGTTAAAGACATCTATAGTTTCTTGCCCCTTTGATCAGTGGGGTATGGACATTGTCGGACCTTTCCCTATAGCATCCGGTCAAAGGCGATTCTTACTGGTGGTCGTGGACTACTTTCTAAGTAGGTGGAAGCCGAAGCTCTGGCCAGGATTACTGAGAGAGCGGTTATTCAATTTCTATGGAAGAACATTCTGTACAGATTCGACATACCCCATAAATTGTTATCAGATAATGGAAGGTAGTTTCAAGGTCGGAAGATCCAGGCCTAGTGTCGAGGGTTTGGCATTACTCAGGCGTTCACCTCCATAGTGTACCCACAAAGTAACGGGCAGCTCGAGGTCATCAACCGAGAAATTGTACGAGGATTGAAGATTAAGCTAGACCATGTGGGAGGAGACTGCATAGAAGAGCTGCAAAGTATTCTTTGGACGTACCGTACAACACCCCGAGAAAGCACAGGTCTTACTCCGTTTCACCTGGTTTACGGCAGTGAAACAGTGGTACCCATGGAGGTCGGGGTACCTTCAACTAGGAGAATGCTATATGACGAGGAGAACGCTGAGTGACGGCTGGCAGAGCTAGACCTCATTAGCGAGACTCGCGAGCGAACGGCTGCCCGGCTAATGGCCTATCGACAGAGGATGAGACAAAATTATGATAGGAAGGTGGTTCCTCGCTTCTTTAGAGAAGGGGACCTGGTCTGGAAACGAGTAAACCCCGTGGGGGACGTAGCCAAGTTAGCACCTCAATGTGATGGACCCTACAAAGTTATCAAAAAGTTGGCATCAGGTGCATACTACCCTGCAGGACGACCGGGGCAGGAATCTAGACCGGCCTTGGAGTGCTAACTACCTTCGGCCTTATCGCACATAGGTGTAGGTCTGAGGGGGGGGGGGGGGTAGGATAGATTAGGCCGAGAAACCTACCTGGTCAGGATTGTTACCTGATAGAACAGGTCGGGAATGTACCAACTGATCAGTAAAAATACCTGCTGATCAGGATTGTTACCTCCTTGTAAGTCATCAGATTTATTTTTGACTTAACCAGAAAGCAGGTAACGAGAAGTAGAACAAAACATTAGGCATAGAATAGTTCAATTTACATGATGTACAAGTGCAAATTACTTGAAAGCAAAAAAAACTTTGTCGGGCATTTCATCCAAGATGCGATGATGATCCAAAAAGTCTGCGGGAGGAGCGGATTTGAGATATCCCTGCTCGTATAGTTGCCGTAGAGCCCCTGCTGCGCTAGAAGATACAGAGACCACGAAGCGGTCCTCGACCTGGATGCCGAACTCTCGAGAATGAAGGTAGGCCTCTCGGCTCTGCCTGCAGCATTCATCTTCCCCTGCTTTATATATTTCCAGAGCTGAGGTAACTCCAGAAAGGCCAGAACAGGCCTGGGGCAATTCAGCTTTCAAGGCAAGCAGTTCGGCGGTCTGGGATTCCAAAGTCTAGCTCTGATCTTGTAGCAGGGCCTCTTTAGATTTCAGCTCCTGGGTCAGCTGATCCATAGTATGCTTATGGAGATCCTCGGCTTAACTCTTTTCTGCACGAAGGGCTTGAAGCTCTTGGTCGGCCGCCCTCAGAGCTTGTTGATGCTGAGCATTCACCCTCTTCAAATCCCCTATTTCAGCTCTTTGGGCAGAAGGGGTCGCAGAGCTCCCGGGCTGGTCGCCAGTTGAAGAACCAGTCTTCTCAGGAGCCAAAACCCGGACAAGAGTAGGGGTCGGGACTCCTACCACCCGAGGAGACTCCTGAGCGGGAATTTTAGTTGTTGGCACTTGGACTTGGGGAAGCTCGGAAGAAGCCCGCTCGAGCGAGTGAAGTGGAGAAGACTGGGTCGAAGGAGCGACTCTCTTACGTTTGCGCTGGAGTCGCAGGCATTTGTCTAAAGGAGGAGAGGGAGCCCGCTCTTCCTCGATGGGCTCCAGAGCTACAGGGCTAGCCTCAGAAGGGCCCGCTGGCAGAAGCAGTGGGGTGGAGGACTCTGAGGGTTCCTCCGCAGTTTCGTGTGAGGAAGTGATTGAAGTTGCGGCTAGGCCCTTCGCAACCTCATAACCCACAACCTTCAGAAGGTAGCTGGGCATTCGGGCTGAGTCCTTTGAGTAGGCCCGGAACATAGCATCCTCTTCAAAGCAAGAAGAAAATACCTCAGTTAGCGAAGACTAGCGGAAGGAAGAGCAACATCTTACCAAAAGGAGCTCCTATATCTGCAGGGACCGGCTGAGTCCAAAGAAGTGCAAAAAACCTTCTCGCAGTATCACAGATAGAACAAGTTGGACTCCCTATATTTTCTCTGAGGCTGAATGACAGATAGGCTGATGTGTATGTTTGTGCAACTTGAAGGGGGAGGGAAGGTTGGAGCACCAGTTGGTTGGCCAGGATACTGACTCAGGCAGTTTGATAAAGAAAATGCGAGACTTCCAACCCTTATTAGAAGAGGGTAGATCGGAGAAGAATTTACACCCAACCCGGGATTGTACCATGAATACACCGGGCTTGGAGCGTTTAAGAGAATAAAAATGATGGAAGAGTTGGGCGGTCAGAGAGATCTAGTATACCCGGCAGAGAATAATCATGTCACAAATAGCACGAATAGCATTGGGCACAAACTGTGAAAGGGGAATACCAAAATATTGACTCAGAGAAGAGAAAAGAGGATGAAGAGGAAAGCGGAGGCCTCCTAATAGTTGGTCCTTAAAGAAAGTTACAAAACCCTTGGGAGGAGAAGAAGGGTGCTCATTCGGTCAGGGAGAACGCGGTTGGTAATCATCAGGAAGGTGCAGGCTTTCCCGAATTTGAGCCAGGTCGCTATCATCTAAGTCTAAATTGTAATACAAATACCAAGGTGTCACGTTACCTTCAGCCATGATAGAATAAGGGAGAGGACGAAGACGAAGAGGAGAAGCACTTGCAAGTGACAATCAGGGAAGAAGAACTTAAGAGACAGAGAAAGAAGAAGCGACAAAGCCGAAAGTCAACAGCAAGGTGAGAAGGCGATGGCGGACGACTTTTAGGGTTTATTAAGAGAAGCCCCTAGGAAGCATCGAAAAGAGACGAGGGGGGGGGGGGGGGGGAGGCGCGACAATTTGAGTCGTTGAATCTAGGGTCGCACGCTAAAAGGCGTTGATCAACTACAGTGGCGGTATAGGTTTTGGGACACGTGGCATGCCCCTATGAAAGGTATTAATGATGGACGTGACAAGGAAATCATGAAGGGGGATTTTTTGTATGGCAACATTTCGGTGCGGGAAGACAATGCGTCAGGAGGAAAGGCGGTCGTGCGGTTACCTCAGGAAAAGTAAAGTCATACGTCATGATTATGAAACCACCTCAGGAAAGAGGAGAAAAAATAAAAAGATACCGAAATTTGAATTTACCGCTTCTATAAAATTGAAAATAAACAAATAGATGATCTAATTAAAATTTGCTTGAGATATTTACAGGAAATATCACAAGTAGCGTGCAGTTGGCCAGACATCTAAAGTATAACACCCGGGCAGGAATTTCAAGGACAATCTCCAGGCCAGTCTACCACTATTAATCCAATTCTTGGACCAACCTAGAAGAGTTTCTTCACACCATCCAAGTCGATGTCCCAGACCCTCACCTCAGTGCAAGTTATAAGTGAGCATGCCCTCACGCCCAACGACCATCTAGGTCGGTGTCCCAGACTCTCGCCTTAGTGCAAGTTATAAGTGAGCATGCTCTCACACCCAACGACCATCCAGGTTGGTGTCCAAGACTCTCACCCCAGTGCGAGTTATAAGTGAGCATGCTCTCACGCCCAACGACCGTCCAGGTCGGTGTCCTAGACTCTCGCCACAGTGCGAGTTATAAGTGAGCATGCTCTCACGCCCAACGACCATTCAGGTCGGTGTCCCAGACTCTCGTCTCAGTGCGAGTTATAAGTGAGCATGCTCTCACGCCCAACGACCGTCCAGGTCGGTGTCCCTTAGTGCGAGTTATAAGTGAGCATGCTCTCACGCCCAACGACCGTCCAGGTCGGTGTCCCAGACTCTCGCCCAGTGCGAGTTATAAGTGAGCATGCTCTCACGCCCAACGACCGTCCAGGTCGGTGTCCCAGACTCTCGCTCCAGTGCGAGTTATAAGTGAGCATGCTCTCGCGCCCAACGACCGTCCAGGTCGGTATCCCAGACTCTTGCCTCAGTGTGAGTTATAAGTGAGCATGCTCTTACGTCCAACGACCGTCCAGGTCGGGTCCCAGACTCTCACCCCAGTGCGAGTTATAAGTGAGCATGCTCTTACGCCCAACGACCGTCCAGGTCGGTGTCCCAGACTCTCGCCTCAGTGTGAGTTATAAGTGAGCATGCTCTCACTGTTGGTTGGTCCTAGGAAGATCGTACCGATTCCACTATACAAAAATTTTATACAAGTGTCGAACCTTTCCTAAACAACCTATTGTGTTCTTTAGAAATTAAATTAGTAATCGCAAATGGAATTTAACATTATTGATTCCAAATTTAACGTATCAGTTCTTAATAGTTTAGATTTGGATCGCAAACGATGATTAACATTATTGATCCAAATCCGTTATAAATTCAATTAAATATTAATTTCCAAAATTGGCTTCCAGGACTACAGGGCGAGGCATTAATCCTTCTTGGGTATGAGATCATCCACCACCACCTAGACAAAGCCTTTTAAAGAAATCTAATATTCAATTTCCTTATATAACTCTAAGTTTAACAAAAAAGAACAATCGAATCACAAATCAAAATATATAAAAAAAAAAACACAAACTCGAATCACAAATTTGAAACTCTAAAATCATATGCCTCTTGTGTTTGGAATTCATACAAAGAAAAACTAGCATGATGCGGAAAATAATTACTAGTTATACCTTTCTTTGTATGCAACGACCTCTTGATCTTCTGCCGTATTCCTCGCCTCCTCTTGGACATCGTGTGGGCGACGAACCTCCAAGATGAACACCACCCAAAAGCTCCTCCTCCTTCTCTAAGTTTCGGCCACAACCACCACCAAGGAACAAAAGAGAGCAAGGAGGAAGGAAAGGGGAGAGGGTCGACCACAAGAGAGAGCACAAGCAAGAGAATAAGAATTGATACAATCCCTACTTCTCCTCTTCTTCTCCCTCTCTTTGTATCCGGCCACACAAAGCAACCACAAGAGGTGGTCGGCCCTAGCATGAAGAGAAGCAAGAGTCGGCCCTTAGGAGAAGACTAGAGAGAAGAGAGAAAAGAATAGAATTCCTCATGAGTGTGTTAATCTTCCTGTGTTTAAGATATCGGATGTCCACTAATTAATTGAGTTGCTGACAACTCATTTAATTAACATCTAGCTCCGAGAGTAGTACCACTCAACTTTATTGTCATGTCGGACTAAATCCACCTGCAAGGTTTAACATAGCAATCCTTATGAGCTCCTCTTTGGGACATTATCAACCTAGATTATTATGACACAGTTTCCTTCTATAATAAACAACACACACTATAAGTAATATCATTTCCCAACTTATCAGGCCTTTTAATTTATCGAACTAAATCTCACCCATTGATAAACTAAAGAAATAAATATTAAATATATGTGCTTGTCATTATATTAGGATTAAGAGCGCACACTTCTATGATAATCGAGGTCTTGTTCTTTTATTTAGTCAGTATAAAAAGAAACTGTCTCAATGGTCCTACTCAATACACTCTAAGTGTACTAGTGTAATTATATAGTCAAGATAAACTAATACCTAATTACACAACGACTGTTTTGATAGTTTGTTCCTTTCCATCTCGGTCATGAGCTACTATTTATAATTTATAAGGAACTGATAACATGATCTTCTGTGTGTGACACCACACACCATGTTATCTACAATATAAATTAATTGAATAACTACACTTAGCATATAAATGTAGACAGTTTTGACCAATGTGATTCTTTATTTTAAAATAAATGTTTACAAAAGTTAGACTTTTAGTGTATAACAATCACACCCAACGACTGTCCAGGTCGGTGTCCCAGACTCTCGCCTCAGTGCGAGTTATAAGTGGGCATGCTCTCACACCCAACGACCTTTCCAGGTCGGTGTCCCAGACTCTCGCCCTAGTATGAGTTATAAGTGAGCATGCTCTCACACCCAACGACCTTTCCAGGTCGGTGTCCCAGACTCTCTCCCTAGTGCGAGTTATAAGTGATCATGCTCTCACGCCCAACGATCTTTCCAGGTCGGTGTCCTAGAATCTCACCCCGGTGCGAGTTATAAGTGAGCATGCTCTCACGTCCAACGACCATCTAGGTCGGTGTCCCAGACTCTCGCCCTAGAGCGAGTTATAAGTGAGCATGCTCTCACGCCTAACGACCGTCCAGGTCGGTGTCTCAGACTCTCGCCCCAATGCGAGTTATAAGTGAGAATGTTCTCACGCCCAACGACCGTCCAGGTTGGTGTCCCAGACTTTCACTCCAGTGCGAGTTATAAGTGAGCATGCTCTCACGCCCAACGACCGTCCAGGTCAGTGTCCCAGACTCTCGCCCCAGTGCGAGTTATAAGGGAGCATGCTCTCACGCCCAACGACCGTCCAGGTCGGTGTCCCAAACTCTCACCCCAGTGTGAGTTATAAGTGACATGCTCTCACGCTCAACGACCGTCCAGGTCGGTGTCCCAGACTCTCGCCCAGTGCGAGTTATAAGTGAGCATGCTCTCACGCCCAACGACCTTTCCAGGTCGGTGTCCCAGACTCTCTCCCCAGTGCGAGTTATAAGTGAGCATGCTCTCACGCCCAATGACCATCTAGGTCGGTGTCCCAGACTCTCATCCCAATGCGAGTAATAAGTGAACATGCTCTCACACCCAACGACCTTTCCAGGTCGATGTCCCAAACTCTCGTCCTAGTGCGAGTTATAAGTGAGCATGCTCTCACGCCCAACGACCATCCAGGTCGGGTCCCAGACTCTCACCCCAGTGCGAGTTATAAGTGAGCATGCTCTCACGACCAACGACCGTCCAGGTCGGTGCCCCAGACTCTCGTCTCAGTGCGAGTTATAAGTGAGCATGCTCTCATGCCCAACGACCGTCCAAGTCCGGTCCCAGACTCTCGCCCCACTGCAAGTTATAAGTGAGCATGCTCTCACGACCAACAACCGTCCAGGTCGGTGTCTCAGACTCTCGCCCCAAAGTGAGTTATAAGTGAGCTTGCCCTCACGATTAACGACTTTCTCGGTCAGTATCTCTTCCTCTCGCCTCAATATGAATTTGCATGGTCTATTTTCGTGCTCAACAGATCTGCAGTCATACTTCTATGGCCAATACGAAGGTACAAATAGGCAGGTCCTTGCAGACTACTACTTTTCCGCCGTGTCTGGTAAGAAAAAGGTATGATAAGTAAATTATCTTTTCTAGCAAATTTCCTTGGAGTTTTGTGTCTATGGAACACGGTACTATAAGAGACAAGGAAGTACAGACTCACAACTTTGAAGGCAAACAATGCAAGGAATATTATTTAATAGAAGTTGAAGTATAGACCCACAACCTTGGAGATAGAGAGTGTTGGTTAATCCTAGGAAAATCGTACCGGTTCCACTGTACAAAAATTTGTACAAGTGTCGAACCTTTCCTTAAATAACCTATTGTGTTCTTTAGAAGTTAAATTAGGAATCGCAAACGGAACTTAACACCATTGATTCCAAATTTAACTTATCTGTTCTTAATAGTTTAGATTTGAATCGCAAGCGGATCTTAACACTATTGATTCAAATCCACTTATGTTATTAATTCCATTAAATATTAATTTCCAAAATTAGCTTCCAGGACTACATGGCGAGGTACATGGCCTTCTTGGATATGGGAGCAACCACCACCACCTAGACAAAGCTTTTTAAGAAAAGCTAATATTTAATTTCCTTAAATAACTCTAGGTTAACCAAAAAGAAGAATCGAATCACAAATTCGAAAAAGAAGAAAACACAAACTCGAAAAACTAATTCAAATAACTAGATCTAATGCCTCTTGCATTTGGAATTCTTACAAAAAGAAATAACTAGCATGATACGGAAAACAATTGTCAATTATACCTTCTTTTTGTATGCTAATGACCTCGAGATCTTCTGCCATATTCCTCGCCTCGAATTGGACGTCGTGTGGGCGACGATCTTCCAAGATGAACACCACCCAAAAGCTTTCTTCCTCTTCCTCTAAAATCCGGCTACCACCACCACCAAGGAGAAGAGAGCACAGAGAAAGGGAGAAGAGAGAGGGTCGGCCACCAAGAGATCCTCCAAGCAAGAGAATAAGAGTTGTGTCTCATGAAGCCTCCTCACCCCTTCTTTTATATTAGTTGTCCAAGGCAAATAAGGGAAAATTTTTTACAAAAAATTAAAATCTTCCTCTAATTTTCCTTTTCCCTTTTAATTTTTCCTTTTCTTTCCTCTTGATTGAATCAATCACCAAAAATTAATTGATGATTTTACTTTTTTTTTTCAATTTGGCTGGCCACATTGCTTGGGCACCAAGCAAGGGTGGTTGACCCCCTAAAAGAGGAAGGAAATATATTTTTTATAAAATTTTATAAGAAGAAAAACTCATAAAATTTTACAAGCTCTCTTTCCTAAAGTAGGAGTTAAAAAGGAAAGTTCTAAAAATTAAAACCATGTTTTAAAATTTAAAACTTCTTTTATAAAATTTCCTTTTTTAACATGGTAATAGAAAATTTAAATTTTAAAACTCCTCTTCCTTTTTTTCTAAACCATGAGGATAGTTAAAAAAGGAAAGTTTTAAAATCTTTTAAACTTTCTTTTGAAACATGTGGCCTAATTCAAATAAGGAAAGTTTTTAAAATTAAAATCTATTTTTTAAAACTTATAGTTTTCTACAAAGAGAAGATTTTAAAAATTTAAAACAACCCTCCTTGTTTGAATTATTGTGGCCGACCCCTACTAGCTTGATCACCAAGCAATAGGGTCAGCCCCTATAGAAGACGATGTGGTCGACCATTGCTTGGTCACCAAGCAATGGACCGGTCCCCTTCTTGTACACCAAGAATAGCCTTACATTTGGATAGACTTGAGGCTATAATGAGACTACGACAGGGACCTAGAGGAGAAATTGATTTTGGCCTTCCGAGGAGCTTGAGTATCCCGTGTTCACCCCGAACACACAACTCAAGTTCATCGATAATAACTCATTCCACTAGAGAGTTATTATCGCACTACCGCACCAATCCCAAATTACATTATGGGCTCCTTCTTATCATGAGTGTGTTAGTCTCCCTATGTTAAGATAACGAATGCCCACCAATTAAGTAAGTTAATGACAACTCACTTAATTAATATCTAGCTCCAAGAGTAGTACCACTCAACTTCATTGTCATGTCAGACTAAGTACCACTCACTTTTATTTTAAAAATAAATGTTTACAAAAGCTAGGCTTTTAGTATACACTCCAACAATCTCCCACTTATGTTGGAGTGTATACTGAAAGCCTAAGCTTTTGTAAATATTTGTCTTGAATAAAGAATCACATTTGGTCAAATTATCTACATTTGTTTGTAGTTGTTCAATTAATTTATATTGTAGATAACATAGCTTATGGTGTCACATGCAGAAGATAATGTTATCAGTACCTTATAAATTATAAACAGTAGCTCACGACCAAAATGGAAAGGAACAAACCATTAGAAAGTCGTAGTGTAATTAGGTATCAGTTTATCTTGACTGTATAATTACACTAGTACACTTAGAGTGTATTGAGTAGGACCATTTGAGGTCGTTTCTTTTATACTGACTTTATAAAGAAACAAAGACCTCGGTTATTGTGGAAGTGTGTGCTCTTAATCCTGATATAATAACAAGCACATATATTTGATATTTATTTCTTTAATTTATCAATGGGTGAGATTTAGTTCGATGAATCAATAAGCCCGATAAGTTGGGAAATTATATTACTTATAGTGTGTGTTGTTGATTATAGAAGGAAACTGTGTCCTAGAGATACTAGGTTGATAATGTCCCCAAGAGGAGCTCATAAGGATTGTCATGTTAAACCCTGCAGGTGGACTTAGTCCGACATGACGATAAGGTTGAGTGGTACTACTCTTGGACTTAGATATTAATTAAATGAGTTGTCAGTAACTCACTTGATTAGTGGACATTCGATATCTTAAACACAGGGAGACTAACACACTCATAATAAGAAGGAGCCCAAAAATGTAATTTGGGATTGGTGCGGTAGTTCAATGATAGTTCTCTAGTGGAATGAATTATCATTGATAAAATTAAGTTGTGTGTTCGGGGCGAACACTTAATTTTATCGGGAGACCAAAACAAATTCCTCCTCTCGGTCCCTATCGTAGCCTCTTATTTATAGAGTTCTATACCCACCTATACCCACCTTCTATACCCACCCAAAAGGGGCCGGCCAAGCTAGCTTGGGAATAAGCTAGGGCCGGCCTAGGTATAAAATTGGGTGGCCGGCCCTAGCTTGAACCCAAGCTAGTAGGGCCGGCCAAATTAAATTAAAAAAGAAATTTAATTTTAATTTTTATGTGGAAGATATAATTTAAAGAGAATTAAAATTAAAATATCTCTCTTGTAAAAGATCTACAAAAGATTAAAGAAAGAGATTAGATCTCTTTCCTTATTTGTAGATTGGAGAGATGTTTTATTTTCTCTTTAAAAATTATTCACATGTTGATAAAATTAAAATTATAGAAATTTCCTTTTATCAACCATGAAGAGATTTTAAAGAGAAATGTTATTTTTTAAAATTTCCGGAAACAAATTAGGAAGTTTTAATTGTTGATTAAAACTTGTCTAATTTTTTTCTTCATTGATGTGGCCGGCCATTGGTTTTAATTTGGGAAATTTTATTTTATTTTTCTCAATAAAATCATTTCAAGGAAATTGAGGAAATTTTATTGTAATTAAATTTCCTAATTTGCCTAGGCCAAGGAATATAAAAGAAGGGGTGAGGGTGCCTTCATGAGATAACCTCTATTATTTTCTCTCCCTCTTTTGTTCCTTGGTGTGGCCGGCCATCCTCTCCCTCTCTTCCTCTTGTGGTGGCCGAACCTCTCTCCCTTCCTTGGAGCTCTTGTGGTGGCCGGATACTACTTGGAGAAGAAGAAGAAGAAGGAGAGAAAGCTAGCATCTCTTGGAGCTTGGTTAGTATTTTGGTTTTTCTCCTTGGTGAAGTTTTCCTTTTGTGGCCGAACCTTGCTTGGAGGAGAAGAAGGTGGTTGGTGGTTTCTCATCTCGGTAGATCGTTGCCCACACAACGTCCGAGGTTAGAAGAGGAATACGGTAGAAGATCAAGAGGTTTTTCTACAAGGTATAACTAGTAATTTCTATTTCCGCATCATGCTAGTTATTTATGGAAATAATATCGAATACAAGAGGCTTACGTTCTAGAATTTCGAATATGTTTTTTCGATGCTGTGTTCTTTTGTTTTTTCTTTTCTTTGTGATTTGATTGTTCTCTTTGGTTAACCTAAAGTTATTTTAGGAAATTAAATATTAGCTTTCTATAAAAGGTATTGTCTAGTCGGTGGTGGTTGCTCCCATATCCAAGAAGGCCATGTGCCTCGCCACGTCAGTACTGGGAACCAATTATGGAAATTAATATTTAATGGAATTAATAACTTAAGGAGACTTGGGTCGAACGTGTAAAGTTCCGCAGGAGATCCAAGTCAAAACCTAAAAGAACAAATAGATTAAGTTTTGGATCAAACGTGTTAAGTTCCGCAGGCGATCCAAAATTTAATTTAAAAGAACACATGGTAGCTAGGAAAAGGTTCAGACCTTTGTACAAAATTTTTGTACAATGGAACCTATAGGTTTTCCGAGTAGCAACCAACAGGTATCGAGCTAGGGTTTTGCCTCGGTATTTGTTATTTAGTTTAATTATGCACATGTCATACATAATTTAGGCAGGTTAATAGTAGGATGTGCTAACTTTGTGGATGCAGGATCCAACTATTATGGCTTTTAGTTATTATGTGTGTGATTGGACCCTTGGACATGTCAAGGGCATTTAAATGTGTGTGCATGATTGTATTCAAATACAGCAGGAGCTGTATTTAGTTTTATTAGGATTTTATTTTGATCTAGATACATGTACATTCCTTTTATGGAATATAGGATCAAAATGTAAAATTCTATTTATGTCGCGGATCGAATCTTGCAAAGCGTGGAACCTTCTAAGGACCAGAGGCGCAGCGGAACAAGGAGCAAGATGGATGCGACAGCTAGACCCGGTGGCGGTAGCCAAATATGGCAGCAGCTTGGGATGACAACACACGGAGAACAACTAGAGATAAAAGCCATAATAGTTGAAAATTAGTTTCTCTATTGCTTTTATATTATGCTGTGTGTGCATGTTAGTTTACAAGTAAAGTAGGCTAGCATAGTTAAAATTCCTCATTTATAAATAACTAAGTGGGAGAGGGATTTTTAAATAAATCCCATGGTCTCCATTACTGGTTTGTAAGTGATGCAAACAAGCTTGCGCGTTGGCTCTGAGTGCCTTCCTCCATAACGGATGAGCTTGTTTGCGGATCACTAGAACAAACTTCTATTTTTTGGATGACTATAGGAAGTTAATTAAGAGCGTGTGATCTTCCCCAACGGAAGGGGCATAATCTTATTAATGGACTTAGTGTCAAGTAATGGTATACACTTAGACACATCTAATAGTATCCTCCCCAACGGAGTCACTGCTATTATTTATGTGACCAAATGATACCAACTATTATTTTTATTTGTCAAAAAGTTAGGTTGACAAGATAATAAAATTAATGGGTTAAAACCCTCCTTTTACAAATGTTGAATTTGTATACGTCCACACTAACGTGGCATACAAAATTCACGGTGTTATGAGGTGTTGGTTAATTTAAAATAGTATTGTTTGAGGAATCAATATTATTCTAAATTTAGAATTCTGACCAAAAATTATTTGTGATTCTTAGGATGTCTTTCAACCCACTGTCCATCATACTTCAACAGAATAGACTTACTGGACCAAACTACATAGATTGGAAAAGAAACCTGTACATTGTTCTTACTACTGAAAGCTATAAATTTGTACTGACCGAATTGCCCTGATGCACCCACTGGTGAATCTACCCAAGAGGAGATTGAATATCATAGGAAATGGGTAAAAGCAGATGAGATGGCGCGGTGTTACATTTTGGCTTCAATGTCAAATGTATTGCAACATCAAGATCAAGATTTACCAATAGCTTATGATATAATCTCAAGGAACTCTTTGGTCATCGGGATAGGGCTTCTAGGCAAGAAGCCATGAGAAAGATAATGACGACCACCATGCAAGAGGGTACTCCGTGAGGGATCATATCCTAAAGATGATGGCTTATCCGAACGAGATACACATCGTTGGAGGGGAAATTGATGGGGAAACCCAGATCGATATGATCCTCCAAACGCTACCTAGAAGTTTTGAGCAGTTTCGCCTGAACTATAATATGAATAAGAGGGTTTATTCATTAGCGGAACTACTGACAGAACTTCAAGCAGCAGAAGGATTATTTCGTCACAATGCTCAAATTCACTATGCTGAAAATGGTTCTACTTCTAAACCGAAAGGAAAGAAGAAGAAGAAACAAGCTAGTTCAGCAAAAAAAGTGAATAAATCTCAGAGTACGGGATTTAAAGCTGGAATGAAGAAGCCGAAGGGCAAGTGCTTCATCTGTAAGCAGGCAGGACATTGGAAGGCGGACTGTCCTCTCCTCGTGGGAACCAAAACAAAGGTATATCTCATACTCTAGTTGTTGAAACATGTTTAGCGGTGTTATCTACCAGCACCTGGTGTGTAGATACGGGAGCCACTGATCATGTCTGCAATTCCTTGCAGGGGTTCCAGGAAACCCGACGACTATCTGAAGGAGAAATTACCGTCTACATGGGCAATGCTACTAAGGTGGCAGCTATTCCAGTGGGAGACGTCTACTTATCTTTTAGTAGAAATAGAAATTTGATTTTAAGAAATTGTCTTTATGTACCCAGTTTTAGAAAGAATTTAATTTCAGTTTCTAAACTGTTTTTAGATGGATATTCAGTTTCTTTCAGTAACGATGTAGTTATTAAAAGAAATAAAGTGATTATCTGTTCTGGTACATTAGTTGGCAATTTGTATACTTTAAATCCAATTTCTTCCACAAAGCAAAACATGGAAATTTATAACTCATCTTCTAACTCTAATAAGAGAAAAGAACCTTCGGAAATGAACCAAGCATATCTTTGGCATCTAAGGCTTGGTCATATTAACTTAAGTAGGATTCAGAGGCTTATAGCCGATGGACTTTTGAGTTCATTTGAGTTGGAAAATTTTCCAACTTGTGAATCTTGCTTGGAAGGTAAAATGACCAAGAGGCCGTTCAAGGCCAAGGGGTATAGAGCCAAAGAAGTGTTAGAGTTGGTTCACTCTGATTTGTGTGGTCCTATGTCTGTCCAGGCAAGAGGAGGTTTTGAATATTTTGTCTCTTTCATAGACGATTATTCAAGATATGGATACATTTACCTAATGCGCCGCAAGTCCGAGTGCTTTGATAAGTTCAAAGAATACAAGGCTGATGTGGAGAAACGACTAGGTAAAAGTATCAAGACACTACGGTCAGATCGTGGTGGCGAATACCTCTTAGGAGAGTTTAGGAATTACTTATCAGAGGCCGGATTCAATCCCAATTGTCGCACTGGAACACCCAACAGAATGGTGTGGCCGAACGAAGGAATAGGACTCTTATGGAGATGGTTAGATCAATGATGAGTCATTCAGAATTACCAAATTCGTTTTGGGGATATGCTCGGGAAATAGCAGTATGTTCGAACTTAGTACCTTCTAAATCAGTTTCTTCTACTCCCACAGAATTGTGGAATGGGCGGCCCATCTAAGACATATTCGGATTTGGGGTAGTCCGGCACATGTCTTGAAACCAGATGCCGATAAGTTAGAATCCGTCAGAAGTTCGCGTATTTGTAGGATATCCCAAAGGAACGAAAGGTGGTTTATTTTATAGTCCTAAAGACCAGATGGTCATTGTTAGCACCAATGCCCAGTTTTTAGAAGAAGACTATATAATGGATCACAAGCCCAATAGCAAAGTTATTTTAGAAGAACTTAGAGAGGACATGTCTACTTCAGTACCAACAAGACAAGATGAAGTACCACAAGAGAGCAACACGTGTTACACATGATACACAACCACAGCATTGCCTCGTCGTAGTGGGAGGGTTGTGAGGCACTGAAAGATTCATGTTTTGGGAGAGTCTTGGACTTGATCCCGGGTAAACATGAACCCGATCCACGAACATATGAAGCACTCCAAGATATAGATGCGATCTTGGCAAAAGGCAATGAATTCAAATAGAGTCTATGTACTCTAATAAGGTCTGGGAGCTTGTAGAACCACACGATGGTGTAAAAGCCGTTGGATGCAAGTGGATCTACAAAAGAAAAGAGGGATAGACGGAAGGTAGAAACCTTCAAAGCTAGGCTTGTTGCGAAAGGGTACACTCGAAAGAAGGAATCGATTATGAGGAGACCTTTTCACCGGCCATGCTTAAGTCTATCCGGATACTCTTATCCATTCTTGCTCATATGGATTATGAGATTTGGCAAATGGATGTCAAGACGACTTTCCTTAATGGAAGTCTTGATGAGAACATCCATATGAAGCAACCGAAGGGTTCATTGAAAAGGCAAAGAGCATCTAGTGTAAGCTCAATCGGTCCATTTATGGATGAAGCAAGCTTCAAGATCTTGGAACATCCGGTTTAATGAAGTAATCCAGTCATATGGATTTATTCGAAGGATGAGTCTTGTGTATACAAAAAGTGTAACGGAAACGTGGTGGTATTTCTTGTACTATACGTAGATGATATTTTGTTAATTGACAACAATGTCAAGGTATTATCAGACGTAAGGGTATGGTTGTCCAAACAATTTGATATGAAGGACTTAGGAGAGTGTGCACACATTCTTGGGATCAAAGTTATAAGGGATCGTAAGAAAAGAATGTTGTGTCTGTCCCAAGCTTCATATATAGATACAATCCTTGCTCGTTTTAGCATGCAGGATTCCAAGAAAGGTTTCCTACCTTTTAGACATGGAGTAGCTCTATCTAAAGAGATGTCTCCAAAGACGTCAAAAGAGATAGAGGACATGAAAGCAGTTCCTTATGCTTCGGCTGTAGGAAGCTTAATGTATGCAATGCTATGTACGAGACCTGATATCTGTTTTGCCGTGGGCATGGTCAGCAGATATCAGAGTAACCCTGGACAAGGACATTGGACTGCGGTAAAGCATATATTAAAGTACCTGAGAAGGACAAGAGATTATATGCTAGTTTACCAAGCAGACGATCTGCTCCCTGTGGGTTACACGGATTCAGATTTCCAATCAGATAGGGATAACAGTAAGTCTACATCAGGCTATGTGTTTACTTTAGGAGGTGGAGCCATTTCATGGAGGAGTGTTAAGCAGAAATACGTTTCGGACTCAACCATGGAAGCTGAGTATGTAGCAGCCTCTGAGGCAGCTAAAGAGGCAGTATGGCTCAGGACTTTCTAATGGACTTAGATGTGATTCCTGGTTTGCCCAAAATTATCACAATTTATTGTGATAATAGCGGTGCAGTTGCAAACTCGAAGGAGCCATGAGCTCATAAGGCAAGTAAACATATAGAGCGCAAGTACCACCTGATACGAGATATCGTGAAGCGAGGAGAAGTTGTCATCGCCAAGATTGCATCAGCAGATAACCTGGCAGATCCTTTCACTAAGGCCCTTCCGGCGAAAGCTTTCGATCGGCATGTGGAGGGAATGGGAATCAGATGTATGGTAGAAGATATGACAGCTTACTCATTAGTATAAGTGGGAGATTGTTGGAGTGTATACTGAAAGCCTAAACTTTTGTAAACATTTGTCTTGAATAAAGAATCACATTTGGTCAAATTATCTACATTTGTTTGTAGTTGTTCAATTAATTTATATTGTAGATAACATAGCTTGTGGTGTCACATGCAGAAGATAATGTTATCAGTACCTTATAAATTATAAACAGTAGCTCACGACCAAAATGGAAAGGAACAAACCATTAGAAGGTCGTAGTGTAATTAGGTATCAGTTTATCTTGACTGTATAATTACACTAGTACACTTAGAGTGTATTGAGTAGGACCATTTGAGGTCGTTTCTTTTATACTGACTTTATAAAGAAACAAAGACCTCGGTTATTATGGAAGTGTGTGCTCTTAATCCTGATATAATAACAAGCACATATATTTGATATTTATTTCTTTAATTTATCAATGGGTGAGATTTAGTTCGATGAATCAATAAGCCCGATAAGTTGGGAAATGATATTACTTATAGTGTGTGTTGTTGATTATAGAAGGAAACTGTGTCCTAGAGATACTAGGTTGATAATGTCCCCAAGAGGAGCTCATAAGGATTGTCATGTTAAACCCTGCAGGTGGACTTAGTCCGACATGACGATAAGGTTGAGTGGTACTACTCTTGGACTTAGATATTAATTAAATGAGTTGTCAGTAACTCACTTGATTAGTGGACATTCGATATCTTAAACACAGGGAGACTAACACACTCATAATAAGAAGGAGCCCAAAAATATAATTTGGGATTGGTGCGGTAGTTCAATGATAGTTCTCTAGTGGAATGAATTATCATTGATAAAATTAAGTTGTGTGTTCGGGGCGAACACGGGATGCTTAATTTTATCGGGAGACCAAAACCAATTTCTCCTCTCGGTCCCTATCGTAGCCTCTTATTTATAGAGTTCTATACCCACCTATACCCACCTTCTATACCCACCCAAAAGGGGCCGGCCAAGCTAGCTTGGGAACAAGCTAGGGCCGGCCTAGGTATAAAATTGGGTGGCCGGCCCTAGCTTGAACCCAAGCTAGTAGGGCCGGCCAAATTAAATTAAAAAAGAAATTTAATTTTAATTTTTATGTGGAAGATATAATTTAAAGAGAATTAAAATTAAAATATCTCTCTTGTAAAAGATCTACAAAAGATTAAAGAAAGAGATTAGATCTCTTTCCTTATTTGTAGATTGGAGAGATATTTTATTTTCTCTTTAAAAATTATTCACATGTTGATAAAATTAAAATTATAGAAATTTCCTTTTATCAACCATGAAGAGATTTTAAAGAGAAATTTTATTTTTTAAAATTTCTGGAAACAAATTAGGAAGTTTTAATTGTTGATTAAAACTTGTCTAATTTTTTTCTTCATTGATGTGGCCGGCCATTGGTTTTAATTTGGGAAATTTTATTTTATTTTTCTCAATAAAATCATGTCAAGGAAATTGAGGAAATTTTATTGTAATTAAATTTCCTAATTTGCCTAGGCCAATGAATATAAAAGAAGGGGTGAGGGTGCCTTCATGAGATAACCTCTATTATTTTCTCTCCCTCTTTTGTTCCTTGGTGTGGCCGGCCATCCTCTCCCTCTCTTCCTCTTGTGGTGGCCGAACCTCTCTCCCTTCCTTGGAGCTCTTGTGGTGGCCGGATACTACTTGGAGAAGAAGAAGAAGAAGGAGAGAAAGCTAGCATCTCTTGGAGCTTGGTTAGTATTTTGGTTTTTCTCCTTGGTGAAGTTTTCCTTTTGTGGTCGAACCTTGCTTGGCGGAGAAGAAGGTGGTTGGTGGTTTCTCATCTCGGTAGATCGTTGCCCACACAACGTCCGAGGTTAGAAGTGGAATACGGTAGAAGATCAAGAGGTTTTTCTACAAGGTATAACTAGTAATTTCTATTTCCGCATCATGCTAGTTATTTATGGAAATAATATCGAATACAAGAGGCTTACGTTCTAGAATTTAGAATATGTTTTTTCGATGCTGTGTTCTTTTGTTTTTTCCTTTCTTTGTGATTTGATTGTTCTTTTTGGTTAACCTAAAGTTATTTTAGGAAATTAAATATTAGCTTTCTATAAAAGGTTTTGTCTAGTCGGTGGTGGTTGCTCCCATATCCAAGAAGGTCATGTGCCTCGCCACGTCAGTACTGGGAACCAATTATGGAAATTAATATTTAATGGAATTAATAACTTAAGGAGACTTGGGTCGAACGTGTAAAGTTCCGCAGGAGATCCAAGTTAAAACCTAAAAGAACAAATAGATTAAGTTTTGGATCAAACGTGTTAAGTTCCGCAGGCGATTCAAAATTTAATTTAAAAGAACACATGGTAGCTAGGAAAAGGTTCAGACCTTTGTACAAAATTTTTGTACAATGGAACCTATAGGTTTTCCGAGTAGCAACCAACAACTTATACTAAAAGACAAAGCTGTCATATCTGTTGTCATACATCTGATTCCCATCCCCTCCACATGCCGATCAAACACTTTCGTCGGAAGGGCCTTAGTGAAAGGATCTGCCAGGTTATCTGCTGATGCAATCTTGGCGACAACAACTTCTCCTCGCTTGACGATATCTCATATCAGGTGGTACTTGCACTCTATATGTTTACTTGCCTTATGGGCTCGTGGTTCCTTTGAGTTTGCAACTGCACCGCTATTATCACAATAAATTGTGATAATTTTGGGCAAACCAGAAATCACATCTAAGTCCATTAGAAAGTTCCTGAGCCATACAGCTTCTTTGGCTGCCTCAGAGGTTGCCACATACTCAGCTTCCATGGTTGAGTCTGAGACGCATTTCTGCTTAACACTCCTCCATGCAATGGCTCCACCTCCTAGAGTAAACACATAGTCTGACGTAGACATACTATTTTCCCTATCTGATTAGAAGTCCGAATCCGTGTAACCCACAGGGAGCAAATCATCTGATTGGTAGACTAGCATATAATCTCTAGTTCTTCTCAGGTACTTCAATATATGCTTTACAACATTCCAATGTCCTTGTCCAGGGTTACTCTGATATCTACTAACCATGCCCACGGCAAAACATATATCAGGTCTCGTACGCAGCATTGCATACATAAGGCTTCTACAGCCGAAGCATAAGGAACTGCCTTCATATCCTCCATCTCCAATGATGTCTTCGGAGACATCTCTTTAGATAAGGTTACTCCATACCTAAAAGGTAAGAAACCTTTCTTGAAGTTCTGCATGCTAAACGAGCAAGGATTATATCTATATATAAAGCTTGGGATAGGCACAACATTCTTTTCTTGCGATCCCTTATAACTTTGATCCCAAGAATGTGTGCACATTCTCCTAAGTCCTTCATATCAAATGTTTGGACAACCATATCCTTACGTCCGATAATACATTGACATTGTTGCCAATTAACAAAATATCATCTACGTATAGTATAAGAAATACCACCACGTTTCCGTTATACTTCTAGTATACACAAGACTCATCCGGACACTGAATAAATCCATATGATTGGATTACTTCATTAAACCGGATGTTCCAAGATCTTGAAGCTTGCTTCAGTCCATAAATGGACCGATTGAGCTTGCACACTAGATGTTCTTTGCCTTTTTCAATGAATCCCTCTGGTTGCTTCATATGGATGTTTTCTTCAAGACTTCCGTTAAGGAATGCTGTCTTAACATCCATTTGCCAAATCTCATAATCCATATGAGCGGCAATGGATAAGAGTATTTAGATAGACTTAAGCATAGCTACCGGCGAAAAAGTCTCCTCATAATCAATTCCCTTTTTCTGAGTGTACCCTTTCTCAATAAGCCTTGCTTTGAAGGTTTCTACCTTCCCGTCTGTCCCTCTTTTCCTTTTGTAGATCTACTTGTATCCAACGGCTTTTACACCATCAGGTGGTTCTACAAGCTCCCAGACCTTATTAGAATGCATAGATTCTATTACGGAATTCATTGCCTTTTGCCAAGATACTACATCTATATCTTGGAGTGCTTCGTCATATGTTCGGGGATCAGGTTCATGTTTACCCAGGATCAAGTCCGAAAACTCTCCCAAAAATTTGAGTCTCTCAGGTTGCCTTACAACCCTCCCACTACGATGAGGCACTGTCTTTGGTTGTGTATCCTGTGTGACACGTGTTGCAGTTTCTAGTGGTACTTCATCTTGTACTGTTGGTACTAAAGTAGACGTGTCCTCTCTTATTTCATCTAGAACTATTTCACTCATGGGCTTATGGTTCATTACATAATCTTCTTCTAAAAATCGAGCATTAGTGCTAACAATGATCTTCTAATTTTTAGGATTATAAAACAAACCACCTTTCGTTCCCTTAGGATATCCCACAAACAGACAAACTTCTATACGTGATTCCAACTTGTCAATATCTCCCTTCAGCACATGTGCTGGACTACCCCATATCCGGATATGATTCAGACTAGGCTTACGCTTATTCCATAATTCAATGGGAGTAGAAGGAACTGTTTTAGAAGGTACCATATTCAGAATGTACACTGCTGTTTCTAAAGCATATCCCCAAAATAAATTTGGTAATTCTGAATAACTCATCATCGATGTAACCATTTCCATAAGAGTCCTATTCCTTCGTTCTACCACACCATTTTGTTGGGGTGTACCAGGTGCAGATAATTGGAATTGAATTCTAAATTATGATATGTAATTCCTAAACTCTCCAAAGAGGTATTCGCCACCACGGTCAGACTGTAGTGTCTTGATAATTTTACCAAGATGTTTCTCCACATCAACCCTATATTCTTTGAACTTGTCAAAGCATTCAGACTTGCGGCGCATCAGGTAAATGTATCCGTATCTTGAATAATCGTCTATAAAGGAGACGAAGTATTTATAACCACCTCTTTCCTGGATAGACATAGGACCACACAAATCAGAATGAACCAGTTCTAACGCTTCTTTAGCTCTATACCCCTTGGACTTAAAAGGTCTCTTGGTCATTTTACCTTCCAAGCAGGATTCACATGTTGGAAAGTTTTCCAACTCTAATGAACCCAAGAGTCCATCGGCTACAAGCCTTTGAATCCTACTTAAGTTAATATGACCAAGCCTTAGATGCCAAAGATACGTTTGGGTCATTTTCGAAGGTTCTTTTCTCTTATTAGAGTTAGAAGATGTATTATTAATTTCCATATTTTTCTTTGTGGGAGAAATTAGATTTAAAGTATATAAATTGCCAACCAATGCACCAGAATAGATAATCACCTTATTTTTTTTATAACTACATTGTTACTAAAGAAAACTGAATATCCATCCAAATACAGTTTAGAAACTGAAATTAAATTCTTTCTAAAACTGGGTACATAAAGACAATTTCTTAAAATCAAACTTCTATTCCTATTAAAAGATAAGTAGACGTCGCCCACTGCAATAGTCGTCACCTTAGTAGCATTGCCCATGTAAACGATTATCTCTCCATCAAATAGTCGTCGAGTTTCCTGGAATCCCTGCAAAGAATTACAGACATGATCAGTAGCTCCCGTATCTACACACTAGGTGCTGGTAGATAACACCGCTAAACATATTTCAACTACTAGACCATGAGATATACCTTTATTGCTCTGATTCCTACGAGGACAGTCCACCTTCCAATGTCCTGACTACTTGCAGATGAAGCACTTGCCCTTCGTCTTCTTCATTCTAGCTTTTTGTCCCTGAGGTTTATTCACTCTCTTTGCTGAAAAGACCTGTTTCTTCTTCTTCTTGCCTTTCGATTTAGAAGTAGAACCATTTTCAGCATAGTGAATCTGAGAACTTTGACGAAATATACCTTCTGTTGCCTGTAGTTCTGTCAGAAGTTCCGCCAACGTATACTCTCTTTTGTTCATGTTATAGTTCAGGCGGAACTGCTCAAAACTTTTGGGTAGCGTTTGGAGAATTATATCGACCTGGGTTTCCCCATCGATTTCTCCTCCAAGAACTTGTATTTCGTTCAAATAGGCCATCATTTTGAGGATATGATCCCTTACGGGTGTCCTCTCAGACATGGTGGCTGTCATTAGCTTTCTCATTACCTCTTGCCTAGCAGTCTGACTCTGGTGCCCAAAGAGTTCTTTGAGATTATTCATTATATCATAAGCTGTTGGTAAATTTTGATGCTGATGTTGCAATACATTTGACATTGATGCCAAAATATAACACCGCGCCATCTCATCAGCTTTTACCCATTTCTTATGATACTCAATCTCCTCTGGGGTAGAGTCACCGTCAGGTGCATCAGGGCAAGCCTCAGTCAGTACAAACTTATATCTTTCAACAGTAAGAACAATGTACATGTTCCTTTTCCAATCAATATAGTTGGAACCAGTAAGTTTATTTTCTTTCAGTATAATGGCCAGTGGGTTGAAAGTCATCCTAAGAATCACAAAAATAAACTTTAGTCAAGACACTAAATTTAGAATAATATTGATTCCTCAAACAATACTATTTTAAATTAACCAACACCTCAAATCACCGTGAATATTGCATGCCACGTTAATGTGGACGTATACAAATTCAACATTTGTAAGAGGAGGGAGTAACCCATTAATTTTATTATCTTGTCATCCTAATTTTATGACAAATAAGATTAATAGTTGATTTTTCTTTGGCCACACAAAACAATAGCAGTGACTCCGTTGGGGAGGATACTATTGAATGTGTCTAAGTGTATACCATTACTTGATACTTAGTCCATTAAATAGGATTGTGCCCCTTCAGTTGGAGAAGATCACATGCTCCTAAATAATTTCCTATAACCATCCATAAAGGAAGTTTAATCTAGTGATCTGCAACAAACCCAACCGTTGTGGAGGGAGGCACTCAGAGCCAACACGCAAGCTTGTTGCATCACTTACAAACCAATAATGGAGACCATGGGATTTATTTAAAATCCCTCTCCCACTTAGTTATTTAAAATGAGGATTTTAACGTATGCTAGCATACATCACATGCACATAAACATCACAGTAAATAAAAGCAATAAATTTGGAAATTAATTTTCCAACTATTATGTCATTTTCCATCACTGTCTTCAGTATGCTCCAACCCTAGCCGCTGTCATCTTTAGCCACCGTCATCGGGTCGAGTTGTCGCATCTATCTTGCTTCTTATTCCGCTGCACCTCTAGTCCTCCAATAGCACCACGCCTCGCAAAGATACGATCCACGACAAATATAGAATTTTACATATATCGACCCTATATTCCATAAAGGAATGTACATGTATTCTAGATCGAACAAAAAATAAAATTCTAAAAATAATACAGCTCCTGCTGTATTTAATACATACAATCATGCACACAAAATAATGCCCTTAACATGTCCAAGGGTCCAATCACACACAATATCTAAATGTCATAATAGTTGGAGTCTGCAACCACAAAGTTAGCACATCCTATTATTATCCTGCCTAAATTATGTATGACATATGCATAATTAATTTGAAAATCAAAACACACAGAGGCAAACCCTAGCTCTGATACCAATTGTTGGTTAGTCCTAGGAAAATCGTACTGATTCCACTGTACAAAAATTTGTACAAGTGTCGAACCTTTCCTTAAATAACCTATTGTGCTCTTTAGAAGTTAAATTAGGAATCGTAGACGGAACTTAACATCATTGATTCCAAATTTAACTTATCTGTTCTTAATGGTTTAGATTTGAATTGCAAGCGGAACTTAACACTATTGATTTAAATCCACCTATGTTATTAATTTCATTAAATATTAATTTCTAAATTTGGCTTCCAGGACTGCATGGCGAGGTACATGGCCTTCTTGGATATGGGAGCAACTACCACCGCCTAGACAAAGCCTTTTAAGGAAAGCTAATATTTAATTTCATTAAATAACTCTAGGTTAACCAAAAAGAATAATCGAATCACAAATTCGAAAAAGAAGAAAACACAAACTCGAAAAACTAATTCGAATAACAAGACCTAATGCCTCTTGCATTTAGAATTCTTACAAAAATAAATAACTAGCATGATGCGGAAAACAATTGTCAATTATACCTTCTTTTTGTATGCTAATGACCTCGAGATATTCTGCCGTATTCCTCGCCTCGCCTTGGACGTCGTGTAGGCAACGATCTTCCAAGATGAGCACCACCCAAAAGCTTTCTTCCTCTTCCTCTAAAATCTGGCCACCACCACCACCAAGGAGAAGAGAGCAAAGGGAAAGGGAGAAGAGAGAGGGCCGGCCACCAAGAGATCCTCCAAGCAAGAGAATAAGAGTTGTGTCTCATAAAGCCTCCTCACCCTTCTTTTATATTAGTTTCCCAAGGCAAATAAGGGAAGAATTTTTACAAAAAATCTTCCTCTAATTTTCCTTTTCCCTTGTAATTTTTCCTTTTCTTTCCTCTTGATTGAATCAATCACCAAAAATTAATTGATGATTTTATTTTTTTTCAATTTGGCCAGCCACAATGCTTGGGCACAAAGCAAGGGTGGCCGACCCCCTTAAAGAGGAAGGAAATATATTTTTTATAAAATTTTACAAGAAGAAAAACTCTTATAAAATTTTACAAGCTCTCTTTCCTAAAGTAGGAGTTAAAAAAGGAAAGTTCTAAAAATTAAAATCATGTTTTAAAATTTAAAACTTCTCTTATAAAATTTCCTTTTTTAACATGGTGATAGAAAATTTAAATTTTAAAACTCCTCTTCCTTTTTTTCTAAACCATGAGGATGGTTAAAAAAGGAAAGTTTTAAAATCTTTTAAACTTTCTTTTAAAACATGTGGCCTAATTCAAATAAGGAAAGTTTTTAAAATTAAAATCTCTCTTTTAAAACTTATAGTTTTCTACAAAGAGAAGATTTTAAAAATTCAAAACAACCCTCCTTGTTTGAATTATTGTGGCTGACCTCTACTAGCTTGATCACCAAGCAATAGGGCCAACCCCTATAGAAGAGGATGTGGCCGACCATTGCTTGGTCGCCAAGTAATGGACCGACCCCTTTCTTGTGCACCAAGAAGAGCCTTACATTTGGATAGACTTGAGGCTATAATGAGGCTACGACAGAGACCTAGAGGAGAAATTGGTTTTGACCTTCCGATGAACTTGAGTATCCCGTGTTCGCCCCGAACACACAACTCAAGTTCGTTGATAATAACTCATTCCACTAGAGAGTTATTATCGCACTACCGCAACAGTCCCAAATTACATTATGGACTCCTTCTTATCATGAGTGTGTT
Organism: Zingiber officinale; assembly: GCF_018446385.1. NCBI lineage: Eukaryota > Viridiplantae > Streptophyta > Magnoliopsida > Zingiberales > Zingiberaceae > Zingiber > Zingiber officinale. The sequence continues at coordinate 63,551,551 of NC_056000.1, read as the reverse complement.
AGTCTCTCTGTGTTTAAGATAACGAATGGCCACTAATTAAGTAAGTTACTGACAACTCACTTAATTAATACCTAGCTCCAAGAGTAGTACCACTCAAATTCATTGTCATGTGGACTAAGTCCACCTGTAAGGTTTAACATGTCAATCCTTATGAGCTTCTCTTGGGGGCATTCTCAACCTAGATAACTAGGACACAGATTCCTTCTATAATCAACAACACACACTATAAGTAATATCATTTCTCAACTTATCGGGCATATTGATTTATCGAGCTAAACCTCACCCTTTGATAAGTCAAAGAAATAAATATTAAATATATGTGTTTGTTATTATATTAGGATTAAGAGCACACACTTTCATAATAACTAAGGTATAATTCTTTTACTAAGTCAGTACAAAAAGAACTTACCTAAATAGTCCTACTCAATACACTTAGAGTGTACCAGTGTAATTTATTAATTAAGATAAACTAATATTTAATTACACTACGACTATTCCGATGGTTTGTTCCTTTCCATCTTAGTCGTGAGCAACTATTTATAATTTATAAAGAACCGACAACATAATCTTCTGAGTGTGACACCACACTCCATGTTATCTACTATATAAATTAATTGAACAATTACATTTAACAAATAAATGCATATATTGACCAATGTGATTCTTTTATTTCAAAAATAAATGTTTACAAAAGCTAGACTTTTAGTATACATTCCAACAGAGAGAACTTGGAGGATTACGTAAGAAAAGTTGAAGAACATTTTTCAGCTCACATTATTATTACGAGATCCAGATCCGGAGGCTTGATCCCTCCTTGCCAGATGGGCCTGGGCTTGAGCTAGTTCTTCCTTGATAAGTTTGATGGTGTTTTGCAGTTGGCCAATGGTCTCATCCTTTATCCGGCTTTCCTCTTTCAGGAGATCCACAGTATCTTCGTGTTTCATCTTCAGGTAAATAATATAATGGACCTGACTCTGGAAGTCTGAATGAGCCTTAAGCTTGAGAGCTACCTCGACCTGGGTTCTGGATTTGGCCGCCAGCCAGAGCTCTTCCATTTCCCTACGGAGAGAGGTTTGAAGGTCCCTGCTTATCGTCATTTCAAGCAAGGATTCTTCTTTAAGAGCAAGCTGGTGATGTAGAGAGGATAGCTCGTCTGGTTCCATGAATGAGAGAGGGTTAACTTGAAGAAAAGAAGGTGGAAGTATATGCGATCCTTTTATAAGGAGGAAGAAAGTGAAGGGATTACCTCAGAACCTGAAACGACGTTTGGGGAATAGTGTGACATATATGGGAAAGAGACATGATCAGAAATCGAAGAATCAACACGCGTGTAATAAAATCCCTCTTATCTTTTATGGACGGTGATAAATTCTAAGTGGGATGTCGGGAAAAGGGGTTAAGAATTAATGAAACACAGGTCAGGACAGGTAAGACTAAGGCTGGGGTCTAGTCAGTCAGACCAGAGCCTCCTTCGACTAGACTTGAGGGGGAGGCTTGTGATACAGTGCATGATAGTGGGGTCGGACAGCGGACATGGTCAAAAGTCAAGCCCTCAGGGTGGTCAGAAGTCAAGCCCGTGTGACGGTCAGAAGTCAAGCCCGCGTGACGGTCAGAAGTCAAGCCCGCGTGGCGGTCAGAAGTCAAGCTCACGTGGCGGTCAAAAGTCAGGCCTACATGGAGGTCAAGAATCCGACCGACGTGGAGTTCAAAGGGTCAGGTTACAAGATAGTCCTGGTCAGGCACAAGTGGCAGTCCGAGGTTAGACCTACGCGTCGAGTAGGAACTCGGAAGCAAGGATACAGGTCAAGATTTATAGCCTTGCGGCACAAGATACCTCGACCAAAGCGTACAGGTCGGGATGTGCAAACCAAGGATACAGGTCAGGATTTATAGCCTTGCGGCACAGGATACCTGGACAAAAGCGTACAGGTCAGAATGTGCAAACAAAGGATACAGGTTAGGATTTATAGTCTTGCGGCACAGGATACCTGGACCAAAGTATACAGGTCGGGATGTGCAAACCAAGGATACAGGTCAGAATTTATATACTTGCGGCACAGGATACCTGGACCAAAGCGTACAGGTCAGGATGTACAAACCAAGAATACAGGTCAGGACTTATAGCCTTGAGGCACATAACACAAGGACCAAAATGTGCAGGTCGAGATGTGCCAGCCAAGGATACAGGTCAGGATTTCTGGCATAGGACACATGGACTAAGGCGTACAGGTTGGGACGGACGGAATTGGGATAAGGCGTACAGGTCGAGACAGACGGAATCGGACGGAGGCATACAGGTCGGGACGCAGGATAAGCGGAATAGACTGAATTGGGATAAGGCGTACAGGTCGGGACGCAGGATAAGCGGAACCAAATCGGAAGGAGACGTACAGGCCGGGACGCAGGATAAGTGAAACCAAATCAAGGCATACAGGTCACGATACAAGGTAAGGCAAGTCAGGAGTGCACAAGACAGGACACGCAGGACAGGGCTGGGTGAACAGATTTGGATTTGTGAAGCAGCAAACGCAGGTTAGGAAATATAGGTCTATACCCCACAGAGCGAGGCCGGCAAGCATAGGGACCCAGTCCAGGGGGTCATAGATCGAGACAAGCATACAATACATGACAAGCAAGCCAGAGAATCGTAACAACCTGTCAGAAAATAATCACTGTCTGTCAAAGAATATGCTAACGGTCTGGTGCTCACCACCTGTTGATTCCTTCCTAGACCTATAGGAGGACACCACATGTCATTCACCACCAAACAAAGTCTGACATCCGACATTCCCTGACAGTCGTCAGACTCTAGAAGCACCCATTGCAGTATAAAAAGGGAAGCCTTGTCCCTTACGCATGTATGCTCACCCGTCATTTCATTCTCGTTCTTTACTTTTCGTCCTTTTCATTGTGTTTCTGGGAAAAAAGTACCTAACTTGAGCGTCGGAGGGCCTGACCCGGGGACTTTTTCTCTGGTTCTTAGTCTCTAACGCAGAGGCAGCTTGTCTGAGTGTGCGCAGGCCTTCGCGTCATTATCTGCATCATCACCCCCCGTCATCCGCACGTGTAGGCCTTTCCGGCAGGTGCCAGATTGACCCGGCTTCGCAACGACTTTCCGTCAACACCAGCGACAACACGGCCCGCCTCCATCCGACTCAGCTTCCGGACGAGATCAAATGTATTGCAGCATTCTTCATCAGATAGGGCAATAAAGAACTGTGTCCTGAGTAGGTCTATGAGTCAAAAGGATTTTTACCACTCACAAGATAGCTACTCGATAATTTCATACTTTCCATGAACTTGATTCTTCCTTTCATTTGAGATAGTCTTAAATATTTTCCTATACTTTAGAAAGAATGGCAATGCAGGAGTCATACCCCGACTCGGGTAGAGAAAAATTTTTTTTCTTGATCATTGTTTTGCTTATTTCACCATACTAAACATGTGTCTGTCTTAGAACTACTCAAACATCTAATAGATGTTTTTTATTTAGGTGTTTGTTTGTCATAGAGCCATTCTTCTTCATTGACTGATGACGAAGCTTGAGATTTCCGTTTAAGAATGTGTGGTGATGAAAAGACAATCCAAAGAATCTTTGTTCAGGAAAAGGTTTTGTCACATCGATCAAGTTCATCATTTCAGCCTAATTTGAGCATTTGTCTCTTTTTATTCTAATGGTTATTGGTCTCCAACAAACTAAATTTTGTTGCTCATATTGTAATTTTGGAGGGTTAATAAAGTAGTTTACCTGAATAACCTACTTTGATAATTTTGATCTAATGTTGAATGTTGTGTGGTATTTTTTTTCTTTTGATTTTAATGGCCGGTTAATTATTTATTCTTTGTTTTTTATCCTTATCATTCTCTATACAGCTCATGGCTACAAAAGAATTGTCAGAATATTCTAATGGGAATAGCATTTAGCCAAAAAGCTCTGAAGCTCCGAAAACTATTGTTGAAATCAGAAGAAATTACACAACTAAGCTTCTACAGGCATGTTAAGATTATATTTTGAGATACAATCAGTTTCACATTTGTCTTCGAATTTCTGTCATACTCATTCCAGTTTGTTGGTCTTTATAGACTATGTAGCCTCTATAAATGGCAGCTTAAGTCATTCACTGTAAAATGTTCTCTCTTCTTGAGCTATGTTATTTTTTAAAGTGTTGTGAGATAAAAAGTATGTTCTTGAACTTGAATTCCTACCCTAATTACGTGTCAGTAAATAATATCTCATATTTTGCTCTTGTTCTCTCATGCACACCCACCACGTCTTCATCATTTAGCATGGACATGCAATGAATTCATAGTTTTGCTTTGCTCTCGAAGTGCCTAGAAATTTTGTTGTAGTATCTCGTTGGATCTAACCTTTTGAGATACCTAATCGTCTTTGAAACTTTCTGATCTTCGTTAAATCCTTCATTGAAATTTATTCAGTGAGAGAAGCGCAAGCAGGAATTATTAGCTCAGTTAGCTTGGGAAGAGGAACGTGGTCAGGATCTTTGCAAAATTGTGAAAGCTTTGCTGCCTTCAACTAGTCCTGCTGTTCAGAAAGGCAATTGCGACCGAGAAGTGTAAGAATTCTGTTATGCTAAAAGGAAAATGTATCTTACCCGTATTACAACTAATTGGTTAATAAATTTACCAGAGGAGCAATGACAGAACAGAATGTCATTGACTGAAGAAGCAGAGAAGTACTTAAGAGATTTTCTTAGTAATGTTGATTGTTGAAGATACGGATCTTCGATAGAGAAAGGAGTGATACAAGCTCAAGCATAAGAGATCCTGGACCGAGCAACTTCAAAACAGAAACTCATGACAGTTCGATGAGAACTAGGCCAGTATTCGCCGATGCGGACAGTGTTCTACTTCCTCGGTTGCAATGGGAAACTGGTATTGGTCCATTTTCATCTTGCAAAGACAAGCCTGGAGTTCCAATTTCCATAGGAAATAACTCATGCTACCGCTGCAGCAATGCCGACACAGGTTACCATCTGACCATACTTTATCTAATAATTCGTTTTATTAGCTGAGGAGAAAAATGCTTTATAGTTAACAATGATCGTGTCATGATTAATCTCAGGAGGCAGGTGCTGAGATCAGTAATGACAGAAAGATTGCCCAAGGGAGCGAATTCATCTACTCTTATGTGATGAAGTAAAAAATGAATGGAGTGAATTTATCTACTGGGTGTCTTAGGATCGTATAAGTTGATATAAATTTGTGGGTTGTATTTAAAGTTTTGTTAATATACGTTTGGGTGAAGTTGGTCAAATTTGTTTTTTGTGAGTATATTTTTTTTTGTTGTATTTGTTAAATATGTGTGGTATATTTATTTAATTTTAGTGATGAAAAATATTTTGTTCAATTAAAATTGTGTTGTAGTAAAATATGATTGATTACTTCTTCACTATAAATAAATAATGAAGTAATACAATATAAAAGATTCCGACCAATTTAAATGGTGCCACCGTTAAAGAAAAACATTTACTCGAACACAATACAAAACCTAAGAAGTCATAAATAATTTATTTCATCAATCAATATAACTTGTGAAGTTATATATGCTCAACTATTTCGGTAATTTTATGGAACTGATCATATATAACTATTTCGGTAATTTTATGGAACTGATGAAGTAACTGTTAAAAGAAGATAAAATAGGAGAGTAATAATTAATCTTATTGTTTTGTTGATACTTGTCCTCAAGATAATACAATATATAGGGTTTAAACAAGTACTTGGTCAATTAATCAATTAATAAATAACAGAATAATTCTAAAAATTATTCTGAAAATTATTCTAATAATTATAACAGAATTATTAGAATAATCCTAAAACTAATTTAATTTGATTTGATGATTTGATCTGGTCAATTCTGATAATTCTCTTTTATCTCTTTTACCCCCCGACAAACTTAACGGGAGATCTTTGACGTTGAGTTTGCTTGCTAATTTGTTGAAACGTTGTCTGGATAATGGCTTAGTAAAGATATCAGCAATTTGATCCTCAGCAGAGATATAAGAGACGGATAATTGTTGAGTTGCCACATGTTCACGAACAAAATGAAAATCAATCTCCACATGTTTTGTACGAGCATGAAAGATTGGATTTGCTGTGAGATATGTTGCTCCAATATTGTCGCACCAAATTTTTGGTGCAATATTTGATGCAAGATGAAGTTCAGAGAGAAGTGATTGAAGCCAAATAATTTCAGACGTTGTATTTGCTATAGCTTTATATTCTGCCTCAGTACTTGAACGAGATACCGTAGGTTGCTTCTTCGAATTCCATGAGATAAGATTTCGTCCAAGAAATATTGCATATCCACTAGTAGAGCGTCTATCTTCAGGAGAACTTGCCCAATCCGCATCACTATATGCATGTAAATCTCGAGACGATTGATGATATAAAAGAAGATCATGTAGAATAGTACCTTTGAGATAGCGAAGTATTCTTTTTACATTATCCCAATTTTGTTCAGTTGGAGCATGCATGAATTGACAAGCATGATTTACTGCAAAAGTAATATCAGGGCGTGTGATAGTGATATATTGTAGGGCTCCAGCAATGCTTCGATAAATCTGTGGATCAGACAGAGCAGGAGAGGATGAAGATGGAGAGTTGTTTATAGCAATTGGTGTAGAGACCGGACGTGCTCCATCCATTTTGGCTCTTTGAAGAAGTCCAGTAATGTATTTGCTCTGAGAGAGAAGATAGTCATCCTCATGTGGAATAAGCTCAATACCAAGAAAAAAATGAGCAATGCCCAAATCTCGGGTAGGAAATTCTTGATTGAGAATACTTAATAAAGTTATGATGACCTTGTGATCATTACCGCTTATCAGGATGTCATCCACATAAATAAGAAAAAATATCATAGACCCATCATTATATTTGTGAAATAGAGATGAGTCAGTCTTTGATCCAGAAAATCCTTGAGATTGTAACCAATTGGATAGTCGATGAAACCATGCACGAGGAGCTTATCGAAGACCATATAAGGATTTCTTAAGTTGGCAAACATGAGATGGAAATTGTGGATGAATGAACCCGTGGTTGCTCCATAAATACAGTTTCCTCAAGATGACCATGGAGAAACGCATTTGAGATGTCCAATTGGTGTACAGGCCAATTGGAACTAACAGCTATCGATAATAATAGTCTGACAGATGTAATCTTGATGACTGGACTAAAAGTGTCATTGAAGTCAATACCTGGTTGCTGACTAAAACTTTTGGCTACAAGTCAAGCTTTGTATCGTTCAAGAGAGCCATCAGCTCGATACTTAAGACAGAATACCCATTTAGAACCCACAACATTCATTGAGGAAGTGCGTGGAACTAGACTCCATGTTCCATTGCGAAGAAGTGCATCAAATTCTGTAGCCATTGCACTACGCCAATTTGGATCCTTGTTGGCTTGCGTAAAACAAGTTGGTTCAATAGATTTTGAAGAAACCACTAGAGCCCGTGGAAGAGGATATCGAGTCGCATTTGGTGGGCAACGTTCATAAATGTCACTAATGGGAAGCATGCGACGAGGAGCATTATCATCTGAATCACTTGTTGATGGTGATGCGGAAGTACGCTGACTTGGTGATGTAGATGACGGACTTGCATTATCCGAGGATTCAGAACTAGAGAGCATATTATCTTCGACCGGCGAGGCTTCCAGGATTGGAGCAGCATCCTGAGATGATTCTGATGGTATAGGGGAGTTATTAGAGAGCAGAGCAGGACCTATGATGCCATCATTTCTGACAATATTAGGTGGTATTAAGAAGGTGCCACCTGTATTTGGAGGAGAGATCGAAGTAGATACTGAAAAAGGGAATAGAGTCTCATCAAAAGTAACATGTCGTGAAATATAAATTCGACCTGTTGGTATATGTAAGCAATGATAACCATGGTGAAAATTGCTGTAACCAAGGAAAACACATTGTAGTGAACGAGAGTCAAGTTTGTGTTTAGAGTAGGGGCATAACTATGGATAACATGCGCAACCAAAAATTCGAAGGAAAGTGTAATTAGGAGTTTGATTATAAAGTGTTTCAAAAGGATATTTATGATTGAGCAATGGAGTAAGGAGTCGATTTATGAGATATACAGTAGTAGTAACAGCTTCATCCCAAAATTTACATGGAACTGATGCATGATGAAGAAGAGCTAAGGCAGTTTCGACTATGTGTCTATGTTTTCTCTCAGCAGAGTCATTTTATTCTAAAGTGTGAGGACAAGAGACTCGATGAACAATTCCACAAGAGACAAGATGACGATGGAGAGCTTGATATTCACCTCCCCAATCAGAATGAAAAGAAAGTATTTTACGATTAAAATATCGTTCAACTTGATTTTGAAATTTATAGAATATATCCAATAAATCAGATTTTCTTTTCATAGGATAGAGCCAAGTATATTTACTAAAATGATCAATAAAGGTAACATAATATTGAAAACCTTGGTTAGATAAAACAGGTGCAGGGCTCCGAACATCAGAATGAATTAATTCAAGTGGAAAATTAGAAACATAATCAGATGAATAGAAAGGTAGCTTATGACTTTTAGATTCCATACAGACCCTACATGAATGAGATGGAGATGAGGTAATGGAAGTAGGTAAACCATACCTATTGATGATTGACTGGACAATATGAAGAGAAGGATGACCAAGTCGAGCATGCCAGGCTGGTTTATTTGTGCGTTCACCAACAAAAGCTTTGATTGAAGAACTTTGAAGATAGTAGAGGCCATTTTTTATTCTCCCATGAAACACAATAGCATTTGTTCCTTTATCTTTTATAAAATAATGATTATGATGAAACTCAAAAATGACATTGTTATCAAGACAAAATTGACGGGTAGAAAGTAAATTTTTAGTGATAGATGGAACATGAAAGATATTGCGCATGTGAAAAGTTCGATTAGATAAATGAATATATGTGTTTCTAAGATTAGCAATTTGCAAACATGAGTCATCGCCTACTTGAACCGTATCTGAGCCATAATATGACATTACGTCTGTAAGGATATCATAATCCGATGTGACATGATGAGTTGCTCCAGTGTCAATATACCAATCAGTAGATAAAAACTCTGGGGTTTTACTGCAAGTAAGCACAGATGAGAGAGCTTTAGGATATGCTTGTGAAATAGACGGTTGTCTTGAGACTGTAAAACCACCAATGAAATTTGAGGCAAATCTTTGAGGGCATAGATTTCCAGGATGACCAATGATGTGACAAATTTGACATTTTACCCGAGAGTAATCAAATCTTTTAGGGCATAGATTTGCAGTATGGCCAATGATGCGACAAATTTGACATCGGACTAAATTTTGTTTTTTGCCTCCTTGATAGTGTTGAGTATTTGACATCTAAAGTAAAATAACTTATCTTGTAGATAGACTGGATCACCGAAAAGGGGACCTTTCGCCTGGAGAAACTCCTCTTGGAGGAAATAGAAGCCTTGGCTGGAGCAACCACTTATTATCGACGTCAAGGTTTGGTCGGCGTTCGGTGGACAGCGGCGGTAGTACAAAAGGAGAAGCCCTTTTTGTCGTCTTGTTTTACGGTTTCAAAAAAAAAAAAAGAAACTCCTCTTTTGTCTTGGACGACGGCAGAAAAAGAAAAAGGAAGGGAAGAGGATTTGTGAGGGAGAATTAAGAAAAAGAGAAGGAACGAAGGATCATGGCTCTGATACCATGTTAAAAAAAGAATAGAAAGAAGATAAAATAGGAGAGTAATAATTAATCTTATTGTTTTGTTGATACTTGCCATTAAGACAATACAATATATAGGGTTTAAACAAGTACTCGATCAATTAATCAATTAATAAATAACAGAATAATTCTAAAAATTATTCTGAGAATTATTCTAATAATTATAACAGAATTATTAGAATAATCCTAAAACTAATTTGATTTGATTTGATGATTTGATCCGGTCAATTCTGATAATTCTCTTTTATCTCTTTTAGTAACAGAGTCTTTTTTACTTTAATATCGGTTCAATTTCGAAGTAATTTCAGACCAGACAAAGGCTTTGATACTTTTACGACGAAGGAATAAATTGATCATTTTACTTTACGTTCCTATATTTCGATAATTATCTATCTATTACTTCGTTGGATATACGAAGACTATCAACCATTTTCACATAGTGAGAGGAGGCGAGGAAGCGGACGACAGAAGGTGGGGCGACAATGAGGCAAGAGAGGCAGTTGGAGGATGGGAGCAGAGGTTGGAGGAGGATGCCATGCCGCCTGGAGGCTGGAGCTGCGACCGCCATGGTCAGATTGGAGGAGTCAGGTATGGAACGGAGTGGCTGGAACCATGTGGTTTGGTTCATTGAAGAGTGACCAATAACTGAGCCTTGGGGTAAGGTATTTTAGAAATTGTCAGCCGGAGCTTCCACGTCTATTTTATCATCATACTTAGTTAGACCAGGTACAGCAAGAGCCTCGCACTTTTGAGATAAATTTTGGATAATTGGGATGCTCTCCATATTAAACCCACTTTCAAATTTGGATTCTTCATTATTATTGTCATTAACTGGATTATTGGTCGTCTCGATCTCGTCTCCAATCTGAGATCATGATTCTTTTTCAATTATAGCATCTTCTACCAATTCCACTAATGAGTCCTTGGAAATCAACAATCCCTCATGAACGATTAATTAAGTTTCAGGATCATCACTATAAAGTACCTCGTCAACTGATCCTCCAACTCATCTTCGAATCCCTCAAGGCCATCTTAGGCGTCTAAGCTATCATTTTCCACATAGTTGTCCTTGTAATGATGTTTGAGTACACCCAAAAGGAAGAAAGTAATTTTTCATATTTTTTTTTTCATTTTCTCTCAATCCTTGATCTTGGTTTTTCCCTATCTGTCTCATGAGCATCACAAGTGCTCTCATCATGCCGATACTCGACCTTTTGAATCTGATAACAATAAGCTTCACCTTCATTTGATCCGGAACTTACTTATAGTCAAAGATCTACTCTACTTTGTTGATCCAATCAAAGAAATTTGTTGTATGTGACGTACTAGAAAATTCGGATAGATCAACTCGAGATCTAAGGTCTTCATGTCGATTCTCTCAACCATGTACCTCACGATCTTCAAGATTTGCGACGCCACTGTTACACGTTGGGTTAAATCTGTGACTTGACTTTGTAAATCCTCAATCCTCAACCATCTTTCATGGTGATAAACTTTCTCAATCGGAACTTGCTCGTTGTTATGACCACAACCATATCCACAATAACCTTTCATTAAATCTATTAATGCTCGACTTCCTCAATTGGAACCTGCTAGTTCTAATACCAATTGACACCAAATAAAATATCGATTATTCTGTGGATTGATGAAAATGAGGGTTTGAGGAGAAGACAAGAAGAGATAACTGTTGTCCTCCAAGTTTTTTTCAAAAAAAATATATTTAATATTCAAGAATTAATCCTCAAAAGTTAAATAAATATTTATATAGACTATAAAAATACTCAAATTAAAAAAAATTCTACCATATAGACTACAATTTTTAACTCGTAAAGAAAAGAGAGAAATTAATTCTAAAATAAAAGAAAAACTCATAATTCTAAAATACATGAACGCATTTAAAAAATTCAAAAAATGTATTTAAAAAAATATCAAAAATACAAAAAAAAAACCTCAAAAATTATCAAAAAGAATAATTTATTAAAAATAATAGAACGATCCAATAAATCTTCCTAGATTGGGTAAACCCAACGATTTAAATCTGACCTATTATGGTAATTCCTCACTCGAGTACCAACACTGCCCATGGCTAACACATCCATGTACGGTGGAGCATGACTAGATTAGTCTAATCGTAGATTCATGCATGGACAAACCGACAAGTCTTTGTGGCAGTGGGACAGTAGAGTGGAACAAGATGAGATTCCTGTAATTGTTACTCAGGATGACAATGTGGTAGAAGTTTGTCGTTGCATGCCATCACTGACATCTATAAATAGGAGCAGAAGTTAATCGGTTTCTTATCAATGCACATAACCGATCAGATTCATGGACGTCGCCGGCAATGTTGGCGGTGGACCAGACGGTGGCTGGCAGCAGCCATGGGGACTCTTACGTTTCAGGGGCGTTTTGATCGCCGCCTTCCTGATTGGCTCCGTCGTCCTGACGGAGAGGCGGGCGATATTGTGGTCGGGGACGGGGCAGCTGACCGTCTACTACTCCTACTCCTCTTCCTCGGAGGAACAAGAACAAGAAGGCGGACACGGGCATCTTCTGCTGGCGTACTGCTGCCTGCTGTGCGTGCTGCTGCTGCCTCCGTGGCTCGGTGCCGGTCCCTCGATGTGGACGGTGGCTTGGGCGGTCGGCGTTCTGGTTCTGATAGTTGACTACCTGTACGTGCATGCCTAATGCAGCAAGCAGTAACAACTACTAGATGAGTATCGTTAATTATAGATAAGTAGAAGAATTAATAAACGCTCTGCGTGTGGCTGCTGCTTTAGGGTTCATCTTTGGTTCCTAAGATATGGAAAACATTTATGTATTAATTATCTAAAAAAAATAGTATGCGTCCTATATATACATACGCCGCACAGGCGTCTCAATTTTTTTTACGGTTAATAGTATAACCAACCCCTAAATATTAAAGATAAAACCTTAAATAATTTTAAAAATAAAAAAAAATGAGGTGACGCACAATATATATAAATAAACATATATAAAAGTTGCATCTGACTTTGGATGGGTGTGTTCTAGGATTTATGTATAAATTATCCAAAAATATAAATAAATTCGAATTTTAATGAAAAATATTGAAATTAAAGATTTTAAAATAAAGGTAAAATATATAAAATTTAAATTGAATAATAATAAATTTAGTAAAATAATTATTAAGATAAGAATTATTTATATTTTACATACAATATAAGTAGAGTAAACTAAACTTGAGAATTCAATAAGATTATCCTTCATAAAAAATTAATTTAATATTACATTCGATCTTAGTTAAAAAGACGAGACAAGTATACTTTCTAATATCGTCGATGCAAGATATTTATAGAAGTTACTATGCTAGTGATGTTACCAATCTTAAAATGTGAGGCTAAAAAAAATCATGATAGTGCATATTTTTTTATATCAAACAACTAGAGAAAATTCTTAAAAAATTTTAAAATTATTTTCAATGTGAAATAAAAAAAAAGATTAATGAATTTAATTTTAGATTTAATCAAAATTAGTTATTCAAGAGTTCAATAAGATAATGAATAAATAAGTATGAGATACTACTAAGTAAAATAAAAATTAATTATTATTGTTATTATATTTTGTGATGTAGGTGTTAAAATACATCAATAGAACCAATTCAATAAGATAAAAATGGGTTCTATTGACACTTTTATGCATCGCACGTAGAGATGAGTTTCGATTCATAGATTTTTCAAATCATTGCAGTTGAACGGGGACGAATACGAGGATGATATTCTCATCTCCGAACTTACCTCGATGATGATGATGATGATGATTTGAGCTTTTCTATTTTTTAAATCATGGAGTATTAATGTTATTATATATGTATTATTTAATTAATATTAGTATTTATATGTAATTAGATTCTTGTATTAATACCTTTAGGAAGTTGTTGAAAATTAAAAACCTTTTTAGCCAAGTCAATAGACAATGAACATTTTAAAGAGGAATGACGACAGATGGAGATTTAATCCTTGCAGAGTTGGGGATAGAGATTTCCCGATCAGATAAATTGAAGATGGGGCAGGGATATAATTCGGGGGGCGGGGATGGGGATGACAAATCTGCCCCCACCTTTCCCTTTTGTCATCCCTAATTAGGACTGCAAATGAACCAAGCGTTCGTGAACAAATTTGATATTCTATTTAATAAGAGTTTGTTTATGTTCATTCAATATATACAAGATTAATTAAATAAACAATCTTGAATAGCTACTTAAACTAAACAAACAAACTTGAACAATGTTAACGAACTATATTCATTAATAAAACTCTTTTCAACATACTAAATAAATAATATAATAAAATAAAATAAATAAGTTTAAATTATCAAGCTTAATAACCAATCAAATAATTAAAAGTTTCAAACAATTAAAAAATGTTGAATTGAGAGTTCGATAACATCTAAATAAACTAAGCTCAAATTAAATTTGAATTGAAAGTTTGATAACATCTAAACGAACCAAGCTCAAGCCAAACTTCAAATAAGCTTAAGGTCATAAAAAATAAACCAAGTCAAGTTTAAATAATCATTTTAAAAGTTTGATTGATTTTAAACTCAACTCATTTTGACTCGATTACTTTATCAAACAAATTTAAAGACCTTAAAGTTCAGCTTAGCTCGTTTCATTTAAAGCCCTATCCTAATCCCACAAATGTGACATAATTGACTATTTAAATATAATTGAGAACCAGTTAAATCTCTCTTATGATAGAAGTTCAAATCTGACCAATCATTATGTTCTGTGTTCGGTTTTGACTCCGACCAAGGCAGGAAGATCCAGACTTGCCACTTTCAAGAATTTCATAACATTGATTTACGCCTTTTCTTCGTTTAATTGAATCAAGAGTTGCATTCAATTTGATAATTATCATATTTTAAAATATATTAATAGATATTATATATTTTAAAAATTCTTCTCAATATTGTTGGGATCGGTGATGTCACTAAGAGAAGAGGTGAATAACAATTTGCTTTGTTTGTGTTTCATTGTTTGTGTGCTCGTCTATAAAAAAAAAACTAAAAAATGTAACAGAAATAAAAGAAACAAATACAAATAATATATAAGTATAACAAATCATTGTTCACGTGGTTTGGTGAATAGCAATTTGCTTTGATCGTGTTTCATTATTCGTGTGCTCGTCTATAAACAAATACAAATAACACACAAATTATAACAAATCAATTTTTTCATGGTTCAAAATTTCCGATTCCTGCTCCACAGTCTAACATCCTAGTGATAACATTACTATACTTTCTTCTTTATGGATATCTTCCGTAGAAGGAGAAAGTTCATACAAATCTGTTCTTACACAAGCAATAAACATAGAGATACAATAGAGAATAAAAAATCTTTACTTTGATAACGTTACTTTGGATTATCTTTTAAAGGTCTGGAATGCAGTAGTACTTTTTCTCAAAACCTTTAAGAACTAGTATCCGAAAACCCCCATAAAATCATCTTTTATAGACTTCAAGTCATGGCTGAAAATCGTCCAACAATCAACTGCTAGTTCCTATTAGTCAATTGTTATTTTAGAATTCGAACATTGCAATGTAAAACGGTTCTTCCAACTCAATATTAGCCACAACAGTCAATTTGTATTCATAATCAGTCGATTGTTACCGCGTTAGTTGAATGTCTCAATCGAATTTAAATCATTGATTTCACTAGAAGAGTGTCATCAAACTTGAATAATAATGAGGTTTTGTTGGCATATAGATGTAGTTTATTTTAGTTTTTTTATTAATAGAATTCTTCTCAATAAGTTTGATCCTGTCCAAAAACAAAGATGATGGTTAGTTGGGAAGGTGACTCTGATATTGATTAAATGAAGACTCTGCGTTGGAAAAGATGAATTCAAGCGATTTTGTGTGTCAAAAGGAGCATTAGCAATCAGGCCAAGGAAGAGGTCCCAGTGCAGGCACTCTGACGCTTAAGTCAGTGATCAAGTCAACTCAAATAGAATGGATAATGAACAGTGGCTATGAGCATGTAAAATTATGTAGTATTGCATACCCGTGCTTGTAGATAGAGACCTCCTTTTATAGTGTTACTGTTTATGCACAAATCTGAAAGCATGTTAAAAAAAGGATAGGCCATGAAGATGCTCTGACACCTTTCCCAAAAAGGACGTGCAATTACTATATTTGTCATAAGAGAAGCTTCTACCATGTAGCTTGCAAATGGAATATTTTTTTTCATCCGTGACACAAAATGGAAAATGGAATATGGGGAGGTTAGGTTGAGGGATGCACAATATGCTTCTCTTGCAAGCCGATCGAGCCATTCATTATGATCGGCTATCGTCTACAAGAGCCATTATGTCGGCTTTGGAGGATGTTGTCGGGATCCCTCCTTTGCTCGGTCTTTAAGCTTGTCCAAAGAGATCGATCGGACCAGGTGTATAGTCTATCTGATTAGATTGTATTTCAGGTCAGCTAGATTACTTGGCTGTGATAGTTGATTGCGCTGTCTTCGAGTGGTGAAGAAGACTCGACTCTGAAGGGTGCTGATCTGTCTCTAGTTATTCATCCATACTGAAAGACTCAACGTTTGATCGACCCATTGGTCTGGTCAAATAAACTCTTGGGCGTGATGCTTGACTGCACTGGCTGACCGGACCAATGGTCCAGTCTGATAAACTCTCGGACGTGACACTTGACTGTGTTAGTTTCAAGGGTTGACCCTTCCTTGACTTTGATCGCTATGTCAACCGACCTCCTAGACTTTGATCCAAGGGCTCAACCTTAATCGTCGTATCACAAGCCTTGCATTTAAGTCTAGTCGAAGAAGACTGCAAGTTCAACTGACTGGACATTTTTATTTTTTTGTGCTCCTCGCCTTCCGATCGGACGCCCATTTTTTGTATCGTCGATCGGCTTAAGTTGATGCTACACTTAGCTGTTGATGCTCACAACATTCTTTGTTCTTCGACCAGACACTCATCCTCTATGTCATCGATCCTCTTGAGCTGACATCACTTTGACACCTTGGAAACATGACATATCACTTATCATTAATGTTGACCATGATGAGCATGGCTTTTTACCATAAGCCTACTTATTGCCTCCCATATTTCATAAATGTCGCATGTCTCTGGTTAACACGTGTCACACATCTGTGCTAAGCGAATATCTAATGTGATAGGTGGTTGTTGAGCTTCAATATGACCACTGGCGGTTTAAATTCAACGATTTAGATTAAACCTCTCTCCTTCATTCCTTTGATCGAACGACTGTGAGCGACTCTTACTAGGGTTTTTAAGTTTCATGTTTCGATGCCATCTTATCGTTTTCGTGTTCCTCTCTTTGTCTTCTTCTTACTTTCTTCCTGCTCGACGCCTCCAACGATTGTTCAAACCTTTTGCTTCTCTAGTTTCTAGTAAGTTCCACTCCTTTCCTTCTTCCTGTCTTCTTTGTCCTTTTATCATGGCTTCTAGTCCCCTTGTTGACATTCACAGGCTCTGGCACACCTCCACTACTTCTGATTTTAATGGCGAGGAGGTGGACGAGATGCGTCTTTCTTATCATAGTCCTCTCGACCATCGCATTGTCATCCCCTCTAGCTATGATCGCCCTCATCTTCCTTTAGCCAATTCCATTGCTTTTTTCAAAGACCATTTTTTAGTAGGCCTCTGTTTTCCTTTGCATCCTTTTTTTCTCTAAAGTTTGTACCTATTTCATATCCCTCTGCAACAACTAGCACTTAATTCCATTAGGTTACTATGTGGAATTATAGTTTTATTCTGTTTGTATTTAGTCTCTTTGCACCTTGGGTCTTCCACTACTTCTATTACTCAAAGAAATCTGAGACAAGCATATTCATCTTCTAGGCCTGAGTGGGTGCATTATTTTTTAACAAAATGTCATCCTCTAATAAAGGATGGAAATCCCACTACTTCTTCCTCCAACCGACGCATCTTGTAACCTTTCCGACCGAGTGACAAATGGAATTGCCCAACCCTCCCGAGTTAAGCAAATACAGATGGGAGCCTGTTTACCTCATGACCTAACCAGTCTAAAGTACTATATCCATAAGTTGCTGACTGAGGGAGTATTGTACATATTTGGATTGAGTCTCATCCAAACCAAACTGTTTGATAGTTTCGGTGAGCCATTCCTCTTCTCGTTGCTGTTGGACCTAACTGATTTCTTTTTTTATGTTGTAACTAAAACTATGTAGAAGACTTTGCTGAGTGACTCCACAAAGTTAATAGATGTAGAGATGGAAGCTTGTGGAGAAGTTGAGCTAGAGAGTTATGGGTTGTTACCGATCGACCCATCCGAGGAACCAACCAGCAAGGAAGAAACCAGTCGAGCTGCTAGGAGTGATGCGACCACCAACCCCGAGGAGCTGCCACCCCCATGCCCTCCTTACTGCCACTAGTTGTTCCCTCCGAGTCCACAACCTCTACCGAACATTTGATCTAGCGTAAACACCGTAAAAGACGTTGATCGACCACACCAATACATTTGGCCATTCCCCATCCACTAGTATATGCTGAAGCATTGGGTGCACGAGCCCCTTCTGAACGAGGGAAAAGTTCAACCTCCGCGGTTCCTGAAGGCGTAGTTAGTCAGCTTACTCAAGATTCATCCGAGCAGACTCTTCACTCTCTGAACTGCCAACCAGAGCTATTATGGCCCAGCCTATTCCTTTTTTAATGCCACCCCCGACTGAACCAATGCCACTCTATTCAACGATACATTCTGCCATCCTTTCCAAATCCAAGACCAAGTCAAAATTAAAATCTAGCTTTGTATAAGCAAGTGAACGGGGCCAAACTAAGTGGATCAAGGCTACACTTAGGTTGTCCTCCCATGAGTGGCGTTGCACCCACTTGACTGAATCGCTATCTCCAAAGCATGTAATAAAGATACAAGGTCCCTTAATCCAAACTTCGGCTAACTCTAAAGCACGAGCGACCTTGAGCTCACCCGAGGATTTGGTCGATTGCTTTTGCCAATATGTCACTAGGTAAACTTACTTCACATTCGTACATTCATCTTTCTCATATGTCTTAACTAACCTTCTCTTTGCTTTGATAATTCTGGGTAGATAGCCTAGATCTGTGCCAAAAATTGGCCAAGTTGAGCTACGAGCATAAAACTTTGTAAGGCTTGGTCGAAGAAACAAGCACATCACAAGGTTCGGCCGAGCAGCTATCATCAGAGTCCAACTAAAGAAAGAGTTAGAGAGTCAATCGGAGCAACTATTGGGAACTGAGCGGGCTCTCATAGTAGAAAAAGATAAAATTCATGATCATGCTATCCGACTCGAGAAGCTCCAAAAACAAGCGCAAACATTCAAACCACGCCTCCACTTAGCCAACGCCTGGAAACTCAGAGCCATAGATGACTTGGACATCAAAAATAAGGAGGCTCGGGCCTTAGCTAAGAAGCTGAAAAAAGTAGAGGCCACCCTCCTCTCCAAACAGGCCAACCCAACAGTCGAACAAACTATAAAGGAACTTCAGCTCAAGGAAAAAACAATAAGTCCTTATTGCAAAAGACGCCCAGCTAGAGGCTCTAAAAGTTGAGTTAGAAGCCTCAAAGGCGGCACTGGCAAGCTACAAGGAAGGAGAGTCCGATCAGCTAGAAGCCCTTAGAGTTAAGTATCTATGCTTAAGGGGCTTCAATCAAATGCTCGCTGATTGGACTAACAAGATGTTCAGCTACGGAATAGAGAGGACCATTAAATAGCTGAGGGAGGGAGGTTATTCCAGACCACACCTTTGAGGACTTTGCTTGATATTTCTTCTAAGTTTTTTTTGTGATTTCTGTAAAAAACTTTAACAACTATATGATTGTAGATACTTTCCTTTGTTTCCAAGCTTTCAATGCTTTTATGCTTTAGCATTTTACCATGCCCTTTACTTTCCTAAAACTTGCATCTACTAGTTTATTTGAGTGATATTTGAGCAACATATGCTTGGGTAACTTCATTATTTAAAGGCTCCAAGAGTCCCTACATAACCACTGATCATTTAGAGTTATAAGTGTGCAACATTTAAGTGCGTGAGCGAGTGTTTTTGTATCATAGTTAAATGACATAAGCATTTGAGACTTGGTCGTGAGAGTAAACTCACTTATAACTCAATCGCTTGGCACAAGAGTCTGGGACTTAGTTGTCAGAGCAAGTTCACTTACAACTCGATAGTTCAGCACAAGAATCTAGGACTTGGTCATGAGAGAAAGCTTACTTATAACTTGATCGCTTGGTATGAGAGTTTGGGACTTGGTCGTGAGAGGAAGCTCACTTATAACTCGGTCGTCCAGCACGAGGGTTTAAGATTTGGTCATGAGAACAAACTCTCTTATAACTCAGTCGCTCAGCATTTTTCTTGATTGTAATGATAACAATCTTTAATATCATGGGTTTCCAAATGGTGGTAGGTACAAAATATAGGAGCCTATTGTCGGGTTTGGGGAAGCATGTTCTGTCGGCTTCTACATGTTGGACTGCATGTAGCCTTGGTTCATGATGATGTGGCAAGTGCCCCGATTGGGGCCCTTTAGGTGGCAATGTAGGAAGAGGCACTCGGCGGTCAGGAGCGGCGTGAGAGCAAAAGGAGCCACCTCCTTCTTCTTAGAGGATTGAGCTTCTTCTATATTGATGTATTTAATGGTTCGTCCAAGTAGATTATCAAAGCCCCTCGGAGGCTTCTTAATGAGGGATAAACAAAAAAATCACTGTCTGTGAGCCCTTGAGAGAAGGCGCTCACTAAAATCTTTGGAGTGGCTAAGGGCACATCCATGACCACTTGATTGAACTTCTTAATGTCTCTTTGGGCCCTTGTTTGAGGTTGAACATGCTCAACCTTGTCTTGTGGTAACAACAATTGTTGGCGAAGTGATGAAGGAAGACCTTGCGGAAGTCCTTGAAGGAGCATATGGACTCGACCGGGAGCTGGTAAAACCATCTCTATGTCGAATCCAACAGGGTGGTGAGGAACACTCAGCATTTGACTCTGTCCATATACTGATGCAGGATGCCTGTGTTTTTAAATTTAAGTAAATGATATACGGGGTTAGTCGCTCCTCCATACTCTCCGATTGATATGAGTCATAAATGAGCTGGCAGTTTGTCTTCTAAGATTTCTTGGGAGAATGACATGGTCACCCGCTCGGGGGAGCTACTAGTCATTAGGGCTTTACCCTTCCGAATGTCACAAGTCGATGCATTTTCAGAAAATGATTCTTGAGGCTTCTCCGCTCGGCGCATATCATCAAGGGGCATTCAAAACAACGCTTGGTGATACACGATCGACGATGGAGGCATGGGTGGAAGGCTGGTCGACTGTATAGGTGCTTGCAGGAAGGCAACCATTGAAGGCTGGATTAGTTGGAACCCTGTCAGGCCTTCCACTCGAGTCGCTCGCTCGGCCTGAGGGTCGGTAACATATATAGTTAAGTCGTTGGGAAGAGAGCACCCAATCGTTGCATGCTGCTGTTGCACCAATCTAGCCGCTCAGGCAGCTATTAATAGCTCCAAATCTTCTTGCGACAAGGTTACGGTGGTGAGTTATCTATTCTCGTCCATCTTCACGTTTCGGATGTAGGTGAAGTTCTCACAAACGACGCCAAATATGATCTTGTCCGAAAGCAAAGAAGATGGCTGGCTAGGAAGGTGGCTCTGATGTTGACTAAATGAAGACTCCTCGTTGGAAAAGATGACTCTGAGTGATCCTGCGTGTCAAAAGGAGCGTTAGCAACTAGACCAGGGAAGAGGTCCTGGCACAGACATTCTGATACTCAAGTGAGTGATCGAGTCGAATCAAGTAGAATGGATAATGAATAGTGGCTATAAGCGTGTAAAATTACGTAGCATCGCATACTTGTACCTATAGATGGAGAATCCTTTTTATAGTGTTACTGTTTATGCATGAATCTTAAAACGTGTCCAAAATAGGATAGACCATAAAGATGCTTTGACACCTTTCATAAAAAGGACTTGTAGCTATTGTAAGAGAAGCTTCTACCGTACAACTTGCATGTGAAATATTCTCTATCCTATGTGGCACAAAATGCCAAAAAGGAATGTGGGAATGTTGGGTTAAGGGGTCCACAATATGCTTCTCTGGTAAGCTGACCGAGTCGTTCATTCTGACCGGCTATTGTCTACCAGAGTCACTGGGTCGTCTTTGGACGATGTTGTTGGGGATCCCTCCTCTGCTTAGTCTTTGAGCTTGTCCAAAGAGATCGATCAGACCGAGTGTCCAGTCTGTCCGATCAGATTGTTTTTTCGGTCGATTGGATTACTCGGTCGTGCTAGTTGATCGTGCTGTCTTTGAGTGGTGAAGATGACTTGACTCTGAAGGGTGCTTACCCGTCTCTAGTTATTCATCCATATTGAAGGACTCAGCGTCAGACCGATAGTTCGGTCGGATAAACTCTTGACCGCGACTCTTGACTGCACTGACCAATAAAACCAATGGTCCGGTCGGATAAACTCTTGGCCGCGATACTTGATTGCGCTGACTTCAAGGGTTAACCCTTCTTTGATTTTAATCGGCATGTCAGCTAGCCTCCTAAACTTTGATCCGACTCGGGGGCCAACCTCAGTAGCCGTATCAAGGTTAATTAATTTGTTTTTCTCATTCTAGAATAATACTACTATATTATATTCGATATGTCTCCTATAGAGGTGATAAAATGGCTAGCGACATGATAGTTTACAAAAACATATGATCCTCCTGCATTTAATTTGTCTGTTTGTGCAGTGGCTAGCTGCAGAGGGATCCTGGCTGAAATGATTAAAAAGGGTGAGGGGCTCCTGCAAGGGAATTAATTGGCGGACCACGAGGGTCACCGTGTGACAATTCTACCATGGAATGGTAGCAACTCGGTTATGGCCCGTGAGGGCGACGACAGTAAGGGTCCCTGATCCTTAAGGCGATGACCTTATCCTTGCTCCCTTTGTCCTCCAACTGTCTTCTCTCATCTGGACAGTCACTTGAAAAAGTCAGACAAATTTCTCCCTTTGTCCGCCAACTGCATTCTCTCACCTCGACAATCGATTGAAAAGGTGGAACAAATGACTCTAGCTTTGTCCTCCAACTGTATTCTCTCATCTGGACATTAGTCAATTCACCGACGCTATTATTGTTGAATGAAGTTCTCCATGATTTATAACCTTCTAAAATGTCTGGAGCCATCTTGAAAAGTTCGCTAAAACGACGGTTTCACTTGTAATTTAGCACAGACAATCAATTAATTTAATTTGAAGTATAACTAATTCAACGGTAAAATGATGAGCCTTTTAAAATTTGAAAGGCAAGATGATTTTGACAGTAGGTAAAGCAAAAAAATAATTATTTATCTTAAGTATTAATTGGGCGGTAATATATTTTATAATGTACGTAGAGCCCTTTAGGGCGTCTTGAGGAGCCGTTTAGATGACCATCTTTTACCATCAATAGATGACCATGCATGATACGTCACGGCATGATGCCAGCAGGTCGTTGCGATGCTTGGATCATGGCAAATGTTTGAACGTCACGTCATTGGGACGCTGTCATGGGCAAAACAGGCATCGCGTTTTGACATTTTGAGTAGGTGATTGCGAAACGGCAAAAATATGGCTACCTTGATCGGGACATGGAATCTGGGGTGACTGTCTAGTTACGTAGAAGTTTTAAGGTGATCGAACAGAGGTGAACCGTGGTTGGTGTCTTGGAAGCGACATGTGAAATGATCCAGCTTCATGGAATGTGTCCGACAATGTTCAATCGAATGATCAAATCATTTGACTTCATGCCATTTTGCATGCGTCAGCTACCTTTTATTTATTTTTATTATTTTTTGTAGAGAAAATGTTTTGGAACATAACTTGAATAAAAAGTATCCTTAAATTTCTATTAATAAAAAAATCTCGCATTGAGTAATTTAAATAATAATTTAAAAGAATAAAATAAATATTTTCATAATTAGCCATGTCATAACACACAATGATGTAAGTGTTAAATAATAGATTTAGTAGGTAATTTAAGAAGGTAAAGATAAATTTGAAGAAATTTCAATCCAACTTTTAGCTCAATTTAAGCTCACTACTCACTCATTAGTTAGTTTATATTTTCGAACACAAGTGGAGTCAGCCCGATGTGTTGCTATCATAGGCTTCGTTTACTCAACCACAAATAGCACTAGACATTAATGTCACGAGAAACGACAATAAAGCAATGTTGCTGTCATAGGCTTTGTTGTTAACTTTTTTTGTCTTAGTTTTTTGTTATCCATTTCGTTGGGGTTTTTTTTTAAAAAAAAAATCTAATTTTTGGTACACTACAAGAAAGTTGATTATTAATGACCGAGATAAAATTTAAATTCGCTAATTAACATCTAAAATTAAATTTCAACACTAATTTGATTATTAAGTGCCATTGGCGCATTTATTCTATTTAATTAGTGAGAAAAATTAATTTCTGTTGTTAATTTAGCCACAGAAATAAATCGCTAAATTATTTTCCAATTTCCCTTCAATCAAACTTTCCCAATTCTTTCCCTTACACAATCTCCTCTCTTTCGTCATGGACGCAATCTTTCCTCAGGTAAACTTCTCTCCCCTCTCCCCTTAACCCCATCTGTTGGCAAGGCAGCTGAGGTGCAACGTCATCGTGCTCATGATTAGGTTATGCCTTGGACGTAACCTCGTAGAAAGGTCATGAGTTTGGGTGTGACTTCAGTCGCGAGGCTAGGTGTGACCTCGGTCGCAACCTCATAGTGAGGTCACAAGGCTAGGCGCAACCTCAACTGTGTGCCCTCAACTTGGTTGGGAGCGCATACAGCCTTGGCCAGGCGAGTGTGCAACCCTGGTCGAGCCCAAGTGTAGCTCTAGCCGAGCGGTTGGGCACACGTGTAGCCGTGGTCGAGCGTGAGTGTAACTCTGACAAGGAGGTCGGGCATGCGTATGCAACATAGGATGAAAAATTTTTTATGGTAAAAAATACTAAAGATATTATTTGTTGTTTGAGCAACCCTCTATTTGATACTTCATAATGTTGTTTATGTAGCCCTCTCTATTTAACGTGTTCTTAAAGTATTTGGAGACAAGTTTCTCTGTGCACCGGATTTAGGCATATGATGAATGATTGTTTATTGTTAGAAATATATATAGATGAATCCCTCTATCTTGAAAAAAGCATGTGTAAAAGATGAAGTTATTCCATTTTCATATGTTCTGTATCTATGAAACAAGCATGAGGAAAATATGATGTTACTCCATATAAAAGGTAGATCCGCTACTTTAACAATCTCTTAGTACAGGTCTTAGGGATATGGAGGGAGGTAAATATAGGTATATAGGTATTAGACTCATGATGGTACTCCATGTAAGTATTTACATCCCGGTGCACATTATTGATGATGTTAGTAATTTAAGAATGATGTTAGTAAATTCACATTCTCATATTAGAATCAACCCTCACATATAAGGGAACCCGTAACCATCGAGTTCCGTATCCAAAAATCACTATTTAGATCCTCATCTGAGACTCCAAACATATTTTTACTATTTTTAGTGATTTTTATTTTTATAATATTTAGGGTATTTTTAGTATGTCTGGAATTTTTGGGTTAGGGTTAGATTAATTAAGCGTCCTATTTTGGTAAATTCTTTCTATTAGGATTTTTATTATAATTTTTCCTTTTCTAGCAGGAACTCTTTCCTTTCTTTACCAGATAAGAATTGAGGTCCATATATTAGGGTTTTTTTTCCTTATTTAGGTCCTAGGGTTTGGGGTTTATACAAACAACCTATTTAGTTGCTTAAGGATTTATCCTCAATATTGAATAAAGTTTCTGTTTTTGACAAACGACGAATTTCTCCTTGTTTCCTCGATTTTTCTTCTTGCATTTTCATCAAATCTCCCTTCTCATTAGCTCGCATGATAATCGCTATCCTGATCGGCATCAGA
Organism: Zingiber officinale; assembly: GCF_018446385.1. NCBI lineage: Eukaryota > Viridiplantae > Streptophyta > Magnoliopsida > Zingiberales > Zingiberaceae > Zingiber > Zingiber officinale. The sequence continues at coordinate 63,525,893 of NC_056000.1, read as the reverse complement.
AGTGCTTTAATTATTGTGACCTCACAAATCTTCAGAGTGCAAGAAGCTGAAAAAGAGGCAGGAGGTCAACTTGGGTGAGGCATTAGACATGGATGACCTTTGCGTCATGGCCTCTAAACTAAACCCGATGAGTTCAAATCTACGCCAATGATGGATCGATATCGATGCCACCAGACATGTGTACTGCAACAAGAAACTATTTCACAACTTTGAAGAAGTCAAATATGGGATAAATTATTTATGGGAAACTAAACAATCTCGAATATAAAAAGCCAAGAAAAAGTAATGTTGAAGATTATTTTTGGCAAGGAGCTCACTCTGAATAATATATTGCATTTTCTAAAAATTTGAAAGAATTTGGTGTTCGTATAGCTTCTGAACAATGTTTGTAGGAAAGAATTATATAACTGATGAACTATTCAAACTCAGTGTAGTAGCCATTACGCCTAAGATGAATATAAATAAAAGCCCTTCCATTTATATGTTCGAGTCTTTGTGTTTGTGCATGGTAAATTAGGACATGTTAACTATGATGTATTGCATAGATTAATTAACATACAAAGCATACATATATTCCACCGTGATTCGAAACATAAGAGTGAGACTTATGTTGAAGAAAAAATGACAATGTCATCATTTCAATACGTTGAAAGAAGAAATGAAGCACTCAGCATAACCCACACTGCCGTATGAAACCTAAAAGGGGTACTCACACATGGTGGAAATAATTACTTCATCACTTTTATAGATGATAACACAAGATATTATTATATGTATCTTCTTAAAAGTAATGATGATGCTATAGAGAAATTTGTTCTCTATATGATTGTGGTTGAAAACCCACTCAATAAGAAGATTAAGGTTCAAAGATGTTGTTTGCTGAGTTGTGTGCTGAACATGCAATCAGATATGAAAGTTCTTTATATTCCTTAGCAAAATGGTGTTGTTGAGTACAAGAATCACACTCTTTTAGAATTTCTCATAGAACCAGACGTGTTCATGGCTAAGAACGAACACATTCATGAGAACTAGGTTGTATCAAGCAGAGTTTTAGGTTAAATATGTCAATGTTTACATAGATGACAGAATAGATCAAGGACACCACATTTATTGTCGGCTATTAAGCAAACATGTCTTCATAATGGAAGGTTCAAAAGGTAAGAGCTACTTATCCTATACTGGATTCAACTACTGAATGTTATCATATACCTTATTTTCATCATGTGGGAGATTAATAGAAATTTAAATGAAAATAACAAGAGGTGGATAAAAGAGACTCCATTATAAATGAAAATTTAGTCCCATATTGGAAGTTTAATGGCATTATTGTTGGTTTATAATGTGTCACTAGCATTGAAGTTGTGAACATATGCATGAGGAGAAACTCTCTTTCATGTGAGCTCGTACTGGAGGTTTAAATCCAGGACTTAGATTATATTGAACCAAAAAGTGACTCGTGTGCGAGCAAGACATGCATGTGTCAAATGCTGGATTGATTGGGGAAAATTTTTTCCCAAGAAAATCAGTTAACATTTTGCCACCCAAATTATTCTTTTTCTTGTTGCTCAAGTTTGATAGAAGCATTAATGGAGAATCAGTAACCTTTTGAGTATAATGGTTGATTCGACGGCTAGCGATTCAACTTAGACGAGTAATGACGATAACTGTTTTTATTCGGCCATTTACTAAGGAGGAGGTATGGAGCTCCTATATAAGGAGATCATGATCTTGAATAGAGAGGGAGAGATGCATAAGAAAAAGATAAGTAAAATCCTTCCACCTTCATCCCTTCACTTTCTTCTTCTTTGTCATGTTCATTTCGCTCGGCATTCTCTGTGATAGTGTTCATGTACTCACTTAGTTCACTACGAATATCTAGTGCTTGGTTGTTAGCATGGTCTTCCCTTTATATCCTGAGAAACATACGTCCATCCTAGTCTTGAAGCACCACTGGAAGTGACAAATGTGTTTTAAAGAAATTACTATTGGTGCAATATCCCTAGGTCAAGGTTGACCAGGTTGACTAAGTTTAAGTTGGCTCAAGCTTGAGTCTTGATGTTTGGGTTTCGATGTTTGACAATACATGGAAATTACAGGTGCAATCATTCTTTTGAGGAGATTGTTGATACAATTCCCCTTTGGTCAAGGTTGACCAGTTAGATGTGAAGAAGAGTCAAGTAGGTCAAAGGGTTGACCAGATACTTGACTAGGAAAGTCCTAACTGGAGGTTAGGCAGTTGAAAATCCTGGTGAGTGAAGCAAGGTGAAAGACCTAGTGAGTGAAGTTAGGTAGTTGGGAAATCCTGCTGAGTGAAGCTAGGTGAAAGTCCTGGTAAGTGAAGCTAGGCGGTGGGAAAATCCTGGTGAGTGAAGCCAGGCAGATGCAAAGTCCTAGTGAGTGAAGCCAGGCAGATGCAAAGTCCTAGTGAGTGAAGCCAGGCAGATGGGAAGACTTGGCGAGTGAAGCTAAACACGTGAAAATCAAGGTGGGTCAAGGTTGATCGGACACCTGGTGTTGGAAAGTCCAAGTAGGTCAGAGGAGTGACCGAATACTTGGCACAAAGAAATCTAGATGGGTCAAGGGTGACCGGACATCTGGTGGAAGGAAGTTCAAGTGGATCATGGAGGACCGGACACTTGACACGAGACGGTAAGTCAAAGTGGGTCAAGGTTGACCAAACAATTGACACGAGACGGTAAGTCCAAGTGGGTTAAGGTTGATCGGACACTTGACACGAGGTGAAAAGTCCAAGTGGGTAAAAGGATTGACCGGGCACTTGGTGAAGAAGTCCTAGTAGGTCATGGTTAACCGGATGCTAGGCACAACGAGTCCCAACAAGTCACGGTTGATCGAATGTTAGGTTTTGAGGACCTTGGACTTGAGTTAGGCAAGTCAAGGGGTGTCAATCGATGGATTGATCGATTGAACTGAAGCCTAATCGATCAGCCAATCGATTGGAAGAGTGCTATGATAAATAGCAGCCCAATCGATCGACCGATCGATTGAGAGCTTATATCGCGCGCATAGAGGCCTTCCAAATCGATCGGTCGATTGATTGGGCAGTTAGAAATTGCGCAAGTCATGATAAAGGCTGAATCGATCGGGGGATCTATTTAGGCCTTCTTCAGCAGAGCACAGAGGCCTTGTGAATCGATCGACCGATCGATTCAAGTCTCCCCAATCGATTGGTCAATCGATTGGGTTGTGACCCTTGCGAAGGAAGCGTCGAGTTTAAAGTCGTCTTCTTTGCAGCGACTTCACATCTCTTCCTCTTCACTTCTTGCGATCATTCTCATAGGTTCACGTCAGTTCTTGAAGCTTTCTTGGAGCTAATTGTTGCTGTACTTCCAAGGTCAAGAGGCGTTCCACACAAGGAGAAGCAAGCTAGGGTTTCGGTTGTATGTTGTAAATCTTGTAAGATTTCACTTGTATTTATTTCCCTTTTCTTCTTGTTTGTGTGAGAACTTGTACGAGGTTTCTTCGCCTCCGGTAGTTACCAAGAAGGAGTGTTTTTATTAGTGGATGAGTGAGTGAGGTCAGGATCCTTGGATTAGTCACCTATTCTTAAGGTGGATACCAAGTAAATATATATTGTTAGCATTGGAGCTTGCTTTGAGAGTATTCCGCTACACATCATCATCGAGAAGCAAGTCCACGATGCGCGACGAGCTATTCACCCCCGCATGTAGCACAAAACGACCCTAACAAGTGGTATCAGAGCAAGTTCGCTCTTCACCGGAATCATCGCCGAAAAGGGCAACGAGCTAGAGGGAGAAGAAGTTGAAGCAAGTTCATCAAAGTCAAAGACTTCATCAAAGGCTCAACTTCAAGATAGAATTCTGAGATGGACTCGGATTCGACACAAGAGTGCCTTTGATAAATCGTAGAGTTCGCTAGGGGGGGTGAATAGCGATCGTTATGAATTCGTAATTCGAATTGAGTAGCAGCGGAAAAATAAAAGATACAACGCTAACACAAACCAATTTTACTTAGTTCGGAGCCTTCGTCGATTTCTACTCTAAGGCTCACACTCATTGAGTACTTTCGTTGGACAATCATTAATAATCCGCAAGATATTACAAATTTAAGTACAAGAATTAAAATAATACTGACAACAAAGAAAAAAAAGTTGAATCCTAGGTTGTCGAAGGAGCCTTGCAACGTCGTAGGAGCATAGCGCAATAGAGCAGTCGTAGAAGAAGTTGTTGTTCATAGCTTTGGAGGAAGGCTCCTTTTATAGAAGTGCTCCGGGCGCATGAATCCCTTCTGGGCGACTGGACTGTGACGTAGGCCCGACCAACCAGCGCGCTCCACGTTTGCGTCAGGATATAATTTTACATTTCGGATGCCCGGATCCCTTCCGGGCACTTTGATTAGCTCTGGGCGCCTGTACCACCATTTTTCAGCACATTAATTTCCTACAAGAAAATGTTTGTCTGAGATAAATACAAATTATATTACCTTGCAAAATAAAGTGTTAGCACAATTATAAAAAAGGTAGTAATTAGATTCTGTCTCACCGAGACCAGAATCTAGTCACGATCTCAACTTAGATTTCTGAAATGGTTCTAAGTTGGATTGCCGCTTAAGTTCCCTAACTAGGAACACATCCTTACCAAGTCACTCCCCTCCAGTAACTTACCTTAACTTACCTGCCAGACATCCGGTCAGCCCGTCGATCTGTCTGGACTTCATGCCAACTATCCGGTCAGCCCATCGACCTAGTTGGACTTTGTGCATGCTATTCGGTCGGCCCATCGACCTAGCTGGGCTTCGTGCCAACTATCTGGTCGGCCCGTCGACCTAGCTGAGCTTCGTGCCAGCTATTCGGTTGGCCCGTCGACGTAGCTGGGCTTCGTGCCAGCTATCCGGTCGACCCGTCGACCTAGCTGAGCTTCGTGCCAGATATCTGGTCAGCCCGTCGACCTTATCTAGACTTCTCTTGTACACTCAGTCAAAGTGTTAGATCACAATGAAACTAACTTAAGCTACTTTATCATTCATCAAAACCTGAGTTAGACTGTTAGTGCTAACCGCACCAACAATCTCTCTCTGTTTGATGCAATGACAACCTGGGTTAAGTTAGTAATAATATGCAAAAACAACTGGACCAAAACAAAATGAATTTGATTTACTTTTTAATTAGTTGGCGTTTGTTTAGTCTAGTATTATTTTGCTAACTTAAGCCATCTAACTCTCCCCCTTTGGCATTCATCAAAAAGTAATAACAAGAATAGACTGTTGGTGCGGTTAGCACTAACGGTCTAACTCAGGTTTTGATGAATGACAAATCAGGTTAAGTTAGGTTTGTTGTTGTCTGAGACTTTTATCAAGTGTGCAGGAAAAGTCCAGCTAGGTCGACGGGCTGACCGGATAGCTGGCGAGAAGTCCAAGCGGGTCGACGGGCTGACCGGACGCTTGGCGAGAAGTCCAGCTAGGTCGACGGGCTGACCGGATAGCTGGCGAGAAGTCCAGCTAGGTCGACGGGCTGACCGGATAGCTGGCGAGAAGTCCAAGTGGGTCGACGGGCTGACCGGACGCTTGGCGAGAAGTCCAGACGGGTCGACGGGCTGACCGGACGCTTGGTGAGTAAGTCACCGGAGGGGAGTGACTGCGAGGACGCGTTCGGGAAGGGACATTAGGCGTCGATCCGGCTTAGATCCATTTCGGATATCTAAGTCGAGATCGTGACTAGATCCGGTCTCGGAAGACGGAATCTAAGTCATACTTTTCTCTATAAATCGTACAACATTCTTTTCTGCAGGGTACATTTGCCTCGGACTAACCTTTTCTTGCGGAGAAGGATTTTCCGGAGAAGAGGGGTCCGGGCGCCCGAGAGGATCCGGGCGCCCGGAGGCAAATTTCATCCAGCAGAGTCGTCGCCACGTGGAGCATCATGGTTTGTGCAACGTCACATTCCAGCGCCGGAAGGGATCCAGCGCCGGACATATAAAAGAAGCCTCGTGCGTGAAGCTTGATCAATCATCGATGAGAACTTTCGATTCTGGTCCCGCTCTACGTTCTGCGACGCTAACAAACAAAGTGCTTCTTCGTTTTTGGTTAATTTTCTTGTCGGTATTACTTTGTTTCATTAAGCATTTCCTGTATTCATTTTGTAATTATTATCGAATTGCTAGTGATTGCCCAACGAAAGTGGTCAAGGACCACGGGCCTTCGAGTAGGAGTCGTCACAGGCTCCGAACGAAGTAAAAAACAACTGTGTCTACTTTACTTTTCCGCTGCGCTAATACTCTATATTTTCGAATCGATATTCACCCCCCCCCTCTATCGAATCTATCGGTCTCACAAGTGGTATCAGAGCAGGTACCGCTCTGATTTGGTGTAACCACCAATCAGACAGGGGGTGAAATATTTTCTAACTCCAAACTGATATTATTATCGTTTTGGAAGATTTTTTTCGTTACACTTAGAGTTTCTATTTTTTCCCGCACTACTAATCCAAGACGAAGTCTTGGAATTTTTTCTAGTTAATTTAGTGTGTGCAGGATAAGATGTCTCAACAAGAAGGCTTCAGCACAGTTCGTCCTCCCCTATTCAACGGGGATGATTTTTCGTACTGGAAGAGAAGAATGGAGGTCTACATGAAGACAGACTACGACCAATGGATGAGCGTCACAAAGGCTTATAAAATTCCAGTAGACAACTCCGGGAAAATAATAGACCCTGAAGAATGGACAAATGATTTAAAGAAAAAGGCATCAATTGAAAACAAAGCCATCAACACTCTACACTGCGGACTAACACGAGAAGAACTGAACCGGGTCGGACCGCATGAAAACGCTAAGGAGCTCTGGGATAAACTGATCGAGCTGCACGAAGGAACAAGCGACGCGAAGGTAACAAAAAGAGATTTGCTGTTAAATAAAATTTTTAATATAAAAATGCAGGAAGGAGAAACGGCAAGTCAGCTCCACGCGAGGATCAAAGATATCCTCAACGGTCTCCACGCGATAGGACACCAAATGGAGAACCGAGACTTAATAAGGTACGCGTTAAATGCTTTTCCACGAAATAATTTGTGGGCATCAATTGTAGATGCCTACAAAATTTCAAAAAATTTATCTAAATTAAAATTGGATGAACTCTTTTGTGAATTAGAACTTCATGAGCAAACTAACGCCGGGGTCGAGAAAGGTGTAGCTTTAATTGCAGGTTCCTCTAAAGAAAAGAAAAACAAACCCGAATCTGAAGAAGACTCCGATCAAGACTCTGAAGACGAAGAACACCTGGTGAACCTGGTAAGGAAAATGTTCACCAGGAAAAAGAGAAACTTCAGCAAACAGGATCTTCAGAAGATCAGTTCGCCAGCCGACTCAAGAAATGTCACATGTTTTGGATGTAACAAAAAGGGGCACTACAAGAACGAATGCCCAAGATTGAAACTTGACAAAACAAAGTCAACAAAGAAGAAAGCCCTCAAAGCAACATGGGACGATTCCTCCTCAGACGAATCGGAGGGAGAAAGGCAAAAGCACCAAAGTCACCTCGCGCTGATGGCTCGCGAAGCTGAAACGGAAGACGAATCAGAGGAATCGGAAGACGGGTCCGAACCCGAATCGAGCCACGAGTCCGCACTCGTTTCCGAAGGTTCCGAAGAGGTATACCGAAACTTAAATCATAAATTCTTTAGAATTATCTCGTGTTTAAATAAAAAATTAGTTAAATTGGAAAATGAAAATAAATCGCTTCTTGAGGAAAATCAAAACCTCGAGGAACAATTAAAAAATTGAATTCAACTCAAGACCGAACACTTGAGGAGGAGAATTTATCATTAAAAAGTGAAATTAATAAGTTAAAAGAATTGTTGGAAAAATTCACAACAAGATCTAAAAATTTAGATTTAATTCTAAATAACCAAAAGGCATGCTATAATAAAACCGGGCTTGGATATAAGTCAAAATCAAACAAAACCTTTAAATCATTATTAACCCAACACAAAGCAACTAAACAAGCTTGGGTCCCGAAAGCGTGCTTAACCACGCAAGTAGGACTTAATCAATTCTATATACCTAAAGATAAAATACATTATATAAACTTGAATAAATCAGATCAAAAACTAAAAAATAAATTTAACTTAAAATCAAAATTCAAAACTCAACAAAATTTAGACTATCACCAAGTTGATTATAACTATAAAAAGAATCGACACAAACCCAAAATCTAAATTAATGGCCAATAATTCAGGGGGAGGCTCCAGAATAGCTGGCACCTCCAAAACTAACATACCCGACAGGGTAACCCAAAACAAACTAACCCGACAGGGTAATCAGGATTAGTTAAAAAGAGACCGAGGTTAACTTGACTCATGGTACTGGTGAAGTTTTTGGATGATAGTACGTTAGGGAAGCTTGGGCATCGCATGTCTAGAAAGATATGGCTTCGATCTGGTGCATTTGGCCAAGTGGAACTGACCGAAGCTACCCTTAAACGAATCCTAACCAGTTAGACTAAGATTTAGTACTAAGTTCCGTGGATAGGACTATTCGGAAAACTTCGAAAGGTTGGTTACTTCTAATGATGTCCCTGTGACTCACCAAGCTTAGAAGTTTATCTGAAGAATGCCTATTTGTGGAAACCAAAACTAAATCTGAATCTAACACAAGTTAAACCAAAAGTCTGTAATCAAACCAATTTCATCTCACAAAATCATAAGATTCCCTGATTGATAATATAGATCGGGTGAGATGAATTAGGCTTATTTTAATTTTAAACTTAAAAATTAATTTCAAAAATTTTAATTTTAAAACTTAAAAATTATTTTCAAAATTCTTAAACTTAAAAATTAATTTCAAAAATTTTAATTTTAAAACTTAAAAATTATTTTCAAAATTCTTAAACTTAAAAATTAATTTCAAAAATTTTAATTTTAAAACTTAAAAATTATTTTCAAAATTCTTAAACTTAAAAATTATTTTCAAAATTTTAAAACTTAAAAATTAGTTTCAAAATTCTTAAACTTAAAAATTATTTTCAAAATTCTTAAACTTAAAAATTAATTTCAAAAATTTTAATTTTAAAACTTAAAAATTATTTTCAAAATTCTTAAACTTAAAAATTAATTTCAAAATTTTAATTTTAAAACTTAAAAATTATTTTCAAAATTCTTAAACTTAAAAATTAATTTCAAAAATTTTAATTTTAAACTTAATTTCAAAAATTGTAATTTTTAAACTTAAAAATTAATTTCAAAATTTTAATTTTAAAACTTAAAAATTATTTTCAAAATTCTTAAACTTAAAAATTAATTTCAAAAATTTTAATTTTAAAACTTAAAAATTATGTTCAAAATTTTAAACTTAAAAATTAATTTCAAAAATTTTAATTTTAAACTTAATTTCAAAAATTTTAATTTTAAACTTAAAAATTAATTTCAAAATTTTTAATTTTAAACTTAATTTCAAAAATTTTAATTTTAAACTTAATTTCAAAAATCTCAATTTTAATTTCAAAAATTAATTTTAATTTTAAACTTAAAAATCATTTTCAAAAATTTTAACTTAACTTAAGTAATGATTGATTAAAAAATTGATAAACTAACATAAATCCTACTTGTTGTAGGAAACCAAGTGGATTTTGGACAGTGGTTGCTCCAAACATATGACTGGAGATCACACCAAGTTCACTCAATTAACCTACAAAAGCCTAGGAACAGTTGCCTTTGGAAACAACGGTAAACTCAAGGTAATTGGTATAGGTAATATTGAATTAAACATAGATTTCATAATTTCAAATGTTCTACTTGTTGAAAATTTTAAATACAATCTTCTGAGTATAAGTCAATTGTGTGACACTAGGTATAAGGTAAAATTTCTATCCACAGAATGTTTAATCAAACATCTAGATAATCCAACTATAAGCCTAAAAGGCTTTAGGAAAGACAATATCTATGCCATCAACTTAACCACTTCTTCAGTCAAGTGTTATTTAACACAAAAAGAAGAAACCTGGTTATGGCACAGAAGAATGTCACACACCCATTTCAGAAACATAAGTAAATTAAACGGTCTAGTTAGAGGCTTACCGAAATTACCTAACTTAGATTCAACAATATGTAATGCTTGTCAACAAGGCAAACAAACAAAATCTACCCACAAACCAATTAATGAATCCCAAACCAACTCAGTCCTAGAGCTTTTACACTTAGATTTATTTGACTCCCACGGGGTCAAATCAATAAATGGAAGTCTGTACTGTTTAGTTATAATAGACGACTATTCTAGGTTCACTTGGGTCAAATTCTTAAAACATAAAGATGAAACCTTTGAAATTTTTACGAATTTTTGCAAACAAATTGAAAATGAAAAAGGCATAAAAATTAAAAGAATCAGAAGTGATAATGGAGGAGAATTCAAAAATCATAATTTTGATAAATTTTGCCTTGAAAATGGCAACCATCATGAATTTTCTTGCCCTAAAACTCCTCAACAAAATGGAATTGTAGAAAGAAAAAATAGAACCTTACTTGAAGCATCTAGAACTATGCTAAATGAATACAACTTACCTAAATATTTTTGGGCAGAAGCTGTGAGCACAGCATGCTATGTACAAAACCGAATAACACTAAACAAAAACCACAATAAAACATTTTTTGAAATATTTTACAACAAGCGACCTAATATAAAATACTTTAGGGTATTTGGGTGCCCAGCCTTCATCCTAAATACTAGAGAACACTTAGGCAAATTCACTTCCAAAATAGAAAATGGAATTTTTCTAGGTTACTCTCTAAATAGCAGGGGCTACAGAATTTATAATAAAGTCACTTTAAGAATTGAAGAAACCACCAATGTAAAATTCAAAGAATCCAATCAAAACCTAGAACAAGCCCAACTACAACCAGTTGACTCTGTTCACGAACATATCAATTCTGAGGGAACAAACCAAACCCAAATTCATGAAGAAGAAGAACAACTACAAGAAAGTCAACCGCCTAGAACCATAAGAGTCAACCCAAACCATCCTACCAATCAAATAATTGGTGACCCAGACCTGAGGGTTCAAACTAGGTCATCTTTCAGAAACCTAAGTCAAATCTCGTTAATCTCAAATATTGAACCCAAAACTGTAGCTGAATCTCTACTTGACCCAGACTGGATCATAGCTATGCAAGAAGAATTAGCTCAATTTGAGCGCAATGAAGTTTGGGACCTAGTACCTCCACCTACCGATAAGAAAATAATAGAAACCAAATGGGTATTTCGAAACAAATTAAGTGAAACTGGAGAAATTACTAGGAATAAGGCCAGGTTAGTTGCCAAAGGGTTCAGTCAAGTTGAAGGTCTTGACTACGATAGCTAGACTAGAGTCCATTAGAATGTTACTAAGCTATGCAGCCCATAAAGGATTCAAACTATACCAAATGGATGTCAAGTCTGCCTTTCTTAATGGATTGATAAAAGAAGAAGTATATGTAGGTCAGCCGCCAGGTTATGAAAGCCTAGAACACCCTGATTATGTCTACAAATTAAAAAAGGCATTATACGGACTTAAACAGGCACCTAGGGCATGGTATGAAAGACTAACCTCTTACTTAACTTCTAAAGGGTTCAATCAAGGTCAAATTGACCCAACACTATTTGTGAAATCAATAAAAGAAGATATTTTTATAGCTCAAATTTATGTAGATGATATCATCTTTGGTTCAACCAATTCAGAATTTTTAGACGAATTTACAAACCTAATGGAACACGAATTCGAAATGAGTCTGGTAGGAAAATTAACTTATTTTCTAGGGTTACAAGTCAAACAAACAAATGAAGGAAATTATATTTATCAACAAAAATATACTAAGGACTTACTTAGAAAATTTGGAATGGAAAATACTAAAGAAATAAAAACACCTATGGTCGTAAACACAATCCTAGATGAGGATCCTAATGGAAAATCAGTAGACTTAAAACATTATCGGAGCGCAATAGGTAGTCTACTTTACTTAACTGCAAGCCGACCTGACATTTTATTTGCAGTTAGTATGTGTGCTCGATACCAAACCTGTGCTAAAGAATCTCATTTGACTCAAGTCAAAAGAATCTTTAGATACCTCAAGGGAACCACAAATGTAGGTATTTGGTATCCTAGGACCAACAACTTTGAATTAATAGGATATTCTGATTCAGATTATGCTGGATGCAAATTAGACCGCAAAAGCACAAGTGGTGGATGCCAACTACTTGGTCCATCCCTTGTCAGCTGGTTTAGTAGAAAGCAACACTGTGTTGCACTATCTACAACTGAGTCAGAATACATAGCTATAGGCGAGTGTGTTGCACAAATATTATGGATGATGCATACTCTAAAAGATTTCAACTTAAATATCACAAATGTAAAAGTATTAATTGATAATATAAGTTCGATTAACTTAACCAAGAATCCTGTGCATCATTCAAGAACCAAACATATTGAAGTTAGGCATCACTTCATCAGGGATCATGTTACTAAAGGTGATATTGAACTCAAGTACATTGAGTCTAAATCAAATTTAGCTGACATTTTTACAAAACCACTCCCTGAAAGTGAATTTAGCAACTTACGACGACAATTAGGGATGTGCTCAATAGACTAGGAAATTTCAAAATCCTTTCAAAAATGATTTTATCAACTTATAGGCTAAACTTGTGTGCTTTCAAAATTTCCATTTTTAGACTTTCAAAAACAGTTTTGGCCTTAGACTAGGTTTACATCCTTAGAAAGCATGTACCCATAGGTTGAGTTCTTGATCATCTCACCAACACCCTAGGATTACCTTGCTTGTGTTTGACAAACATAGAAAGGGGTGAGATGCATAGGCCATCTGTCTGGACTTAAGATGCTTATTTCAGTGCATCAGTATAAGTCTGGACGTTAAATACAAATCAAATATTAATCAGATTAAAAGTTCATCAGTCAAGTCAAACACTAACTGATTACAATTAACTTAATCTGACTAACCTAGTGAAAACTACTGTCTTCTGATAGTTAGTTAGTACCTAATTGGTTAGACAGCTGGTTGAAGATAGGTATCAAATTCAGGGGGAGAAATATAACTATTTAGTTTTACAAATTAAGTTTTAAACTTAATTTTGAAAATCAAAGTTTAATAATCTGTTTAAAATTGTGAAAATTTTAAACTCACAAAATTTGTTTAACCTCTCAAGTATTTTAAACCATGATTTTGAATCTAATATTTTTTAAACTTTGAAAAATTTGATTTTGAAAAACATATTTTAATACACCCTTGAAAACTAAAAGTAAAGATTTAAACTTAATCTTACTTAATTTGAAAGATAAATTGAGCTTTCTCAATATTAGTTTCCTTGATTTTGAAAATTGAATCTTAAACACCTAGTGTTGAAAAATAAATTTCAATTAGTTTTGAAAAATAGACCTTTCAAACTTAGTTTTGGAATTTCGGTTTTGAAAACTTATGTTTAAGTAGCATTTCAAAGTTAATCTGATCTTTTCTTGGATTTAAAAACTCAGTTATTTTTCAAAGTCTTATTGTTTTCAGTAATTCTCACTATGTTTGTTTACCCTCGGTTTTTGATGTATGCCAAAGGGGGAGGGTTAGGTTGGTTAAGTTAGAGCAACTTAATGCAAACTTAAAAAAAAAACTAACTTAAACCTTAAAAATCATGCTTGATTCTTGCATATTTTTTTCACTAACTTAACCAGGTTGTCATTCCATCAAAAAGGGGGAGATTGTTGGTGCGGTTAGCACTAACGGTCTAACTCAGGTTTTGATGAATGACAAATCAGGTTAAGTTAGGTTTGTTGTTGTCTGAGACTTTTATCAAGTGTGCAGGAAAAGTCCAGCTAGGTCGACGGGCTGACCGGATAGCTGGCGAGAAGTCCAAGCGGTCGACGGGCCGCTTGGCGAGAAGTCCGGCTAGGTCGACGGGCCGATAGCTTCGAGAAGTCCAAGCGGTCGACGGGCTGACCGGACGCTGGCGAGAAGTCCAAGTGACCGGACGTCTGGCGGGTAAGTGAGGTAAGTCACTGGAGGGATAGTGAGGACGCGTTCCGGGAAGGGACATTAGGCGTCGATCCGGCTTAGATCCATTTCGGATATCTAAGTCGAGATCGTGAATAGATTCCGGTCTCGGAAAGACGGAATCTAAGTCATACTTTTTCTCATCTATAAAACTGTGCTAACATTCTTTTGCTGCAGGGTACATTTGCCTCGGACTAACCTTTTCTTGCAGGAGAAGGACTTTCCGGAGAAGAGGGGTCCGGGCGCCCGGAAGGGATCCAGGCGCCCGGGACAGCATATAAAAGAAGCCTCAGGCAGAAGCTTCAGAATCAATCATCGACTGAGAACTTTCGACTGCTGGTCCCGCTGCTCTACGTTCCTGCGACGCTAACAAAGCTCCGACAAAGTGCTTCTTCGTTTTTGGTTAATTTTCTTGTCGGTATTACTTTGTTTCATTAAGCATTTCCTGTATTCATTTTGTAATTATTATCGAATTGCTAGTGATTGCCCAACGAAAGTGGTCAAGGACCACGGGCCTTCGAGTAGGAGTCGTCACAGGCTCCGAACGAAGTAAAAAACAACTGTGTCTACTTTACTTTTCCGCTGCGCTAATACTCTATATTTTCGAATCGATATTCACCCCCCCCTCTATCGAACCTATCGGTCTCACATAGACTAGTTAAAGAGAAAAAAAGGTAGGTAAAGGAAAGAAAATTTTTTTAACATAAATTTGTTAGGTTTACTGGGAAGTTTAAACTTTCAAAAAATAAGTTATTCTAATAAATGTTTTCAATAAAGAAGTTTGTTAAAAAAAAAGAAAGGATTAAACTAAATTTCAAAGTTTACAAAATATACTATCTTGTAAAATTTGAAAATGCTAGGAAGAGTTAAACGATTAAAGGAATAATGTTTTCCAAAAGAGTTGAAAACATTTGAAAATGAATTGTGAAAACTGTCACGCCCCAGGTAGTCCCTGTCCGAAGAAATTTCGGCAGCATCTCCCCTGTACGGCGGACAATATGAATCTCAGTATACATATATCAATACCTCGGCCACACTCGGCCGAAACAATACAGACAAATAGTAAAACAATCCACGCACTTATATTCAATATTTCTACACAGATATAATATGAACAATCCACGTAGTTATATATAGAAAAGATGATATAGAAATCAACAAAGATATACGTACACATCCTACTCCACTACCACGAAGAAACGAAATCCACGAAGTAATGAAATATTCGCAGCGGAAAGCAAAAGTAGTAAACCCAATGTGCGTCATAAAGTCCACAATACAAAATCCACATCACGAGTATATAAGATGCAAAAACAAAACAGATCCCGATAACAGGCAAATCCTCGCGATAAAGGGGCTAGCGACTGGAATCTCTCCTGACGGCCTCAACCTGAAAAATAGTAACAACGGGGTGAGTTCAAAGAACTCAGCAGGTAATCCAAAGGATATATGATACAAATGATATCTGACATGAAAGATTTGGAGCCTACGAGTGAATATTTATTCACTATAAGAGGTGCAGCTATCTCGTGAAAATATTCTAAATAAACTGTAATAACCAAAGAAATGATGGAATATAAGTATGTAGCTCTTCGAAAATATGGTGAAAAGTTTGAATGACTACGATAATTCTGAGAAGATGTTCCTAGATGGCCGAAACATGTCTCGACAATTTACATACATTGCGATAGTCAATCGACAATTAGTTAGGCATAAATTCATTTGTATAATGATAAGTCTAGATATATATGGTGTAGGCACAATATCATTAAGCAACTACTCTCAACAGGAATTATCATCGCTGACTATATTAAGTCGAAAGATGACCTGTCGCTAAAACCTATCCTCCTACCTCAAACATCGTGAGGGAGCGCAATGCTCTCCGTATGCGATGACGGGGAGGGATCCCTACCGGCCCCTGTATCGTGCTACCCATGAGCACCCCACGGTGCACCACCGAGCAACCCGCCATACACACCCCGAGTGTCGTGCCACTACCCATGCAGTGAAACACGTTGTGTGCAGGCCTATGTAGCCGGCCGACGAGCTCAACAATAATGGAGTCGTCAATCGCCCAGCATGCAATCATGCAGGATGGTGCATGATGCTACAGTATGTCATACCTGAACATAGCCTCCTCCATATATGTGTGTGCCCAAAAGGTAAACGCACATATATAACCATGATATAAACAGCATAAATCCAAAGACATCACATATAACAATGATGTAAGTATCATGAATCCAAGAGCATGTATCACACATGTAAAGCAACTAATCCAGTAGAGTAGAGCACTATAGATATGCATCTCTATGAACATATATACACATGGCAAGAGATAAAATATCCAATCCTGAAATAAAGCAACTAGCAGATGAAGCATGTGATAGGTATCAACTAGCTAAGACCAAGAGAAAGAATAATCTACTATCTACCACTAGTAAGTATATATAAACTAAACATATCATAAGACATTATCAAAAGATAAGTCAAAGGGTACCCGCCTGCAGGTATCGAATAAACTATAACCAGGGAAGTGATAAATCTACCAATCACTAGTAAGTATATATAAACTGCACATATCATAAGATACTATCAAGAGATAAGTCAAAGGGTACCCGCCTGCAGCTATCGAATAAACTATAACCGGGGAAGTGATAAATCTACCAATCACTAGTAAGTATATATAAACTGCACATATCATAAGACACTATCAAGAGATAAGTCAAAGGGTACCCGCCTCAAATAGAAGGTACAATCACGCCAAATCCAACGTCGAGACGCCTGTCTCGAATCAGAGTCCTGTGTCAAATAATATATACATTTTATTTAGCTAAATCCAAATGAATAGCTAAATAAAATCCCTAAACTAAATCAGGGCAGAACCCACAACCTACCTAAATAAATCTAACGGTCAATTAGGGTTAGTGATCTTAACCCTAACCATTCCATTAGATTAATTCTAAACTAAATAAATCTACACACCATCAATAGCCAATTACAACATGTATCAATTACTCTTGAACATACCTCAATTGAGCTGCTGGAAAACAAAGTGCCCTGCTGGACCAGACAAGATCCTCAATTAACAACCACTGTTGATTGTTGAAACCAGAGGAGCTACTGGTTGAGGTGCTGCCGGAACCCAGAAGCCACAGAACCCAATTCTAGATCCACAGGACACTCAACCTCACTGGAAATCAATCGGATTACAACAAGGGATCAATCAAGGAGATCACTGATCCAGCAGCAACTCTTCTAAGCATTGCCCGACAACTCAAGCACCCTTCACTGATAGAATTATTTAGATCAAAGAATAGCATAGCATGACCTCCCTGCAAAAATTCCTCCTCACTGGACTGGATTAAAACAACATCAACAGGAAGATCATTGATCAAGTCAAGAACAGAGATCAAGATTGGAGATCCCTAATCCAACAATAATCTAATTAACCACCTACCTCCAAGATCGCTGCTAGGGCAACCTTGTGCACCTCGCCGTCAGTCAGAGAAGAAATTGGGGATTCGCAGACAGTGCTAGGGCACAGATCCGAGACACTCCAGAGAAGAGGAGGGAAGAAGGATGAAGGTCGGTTGCTTACCCGTGAAACCCTAATTGCCCTTCCACGCCGACGATCAGGTGGCACGGCTCAATCCAGCAGTGCCGAACCAATAGATCCCCTCCCAGATCTGGTGGACGGTGGTGGAAGGAGGTGCTCAGCCGCTGGCGATCGGTGATGGCAGTGAGACGAGGCTGCGAGGAGAAGCGATGCGATGCCGATCCGAAGAGAAAAACGTCGGTCGGATCTGAGCTCAATAGGCATTGATGTCGGCGGAGAAAGATCGCCGAGCTAGAGCCTCACTTCTGTCGGCGTCGCTCGTCCACGAGAGAGAGGCAGTGAAGAAGAAGGGGAAGAAAGAAGATCGGGATAGCGTTGGGGCAGAGAGGGGAGAAGAGATCGGGGAAAAAGGAGGAGGAGAAGTCGGGCACATGTGGAAACGGCTATTTGGAAAATGAATTAAAGGAAAAGAAAATGATTTATAATTAAAAACATTTCCTCACCTAAATAGGTATCCCAAATAGGCCTTATCTGTACCCGGAATTGATCCCCTCAAAACTCGTCGTACGAGCTCCGAAAAATTCCCAGAAAATTTCTAAAAATTCCGAAAAAATTCTGTAAGGATATTTCTCAAATAACCCTATTTATTTTATTTTTTCGAGATCTCACAAAAACATTTTCATAACTTTCAAAACAACTTCAAAATTGAATTTAAAAACAAAATTCAAAAATGTCTTTTCAAAAATTTTAAGGTTTTCAAAAATAAGATGATAAAGGTGGATTTTGAAAACAACATTTTGAAAACAAGGTATATTTTGAAGTATAACTTTACAATACATTTTGAAAAACTTTTTGAAAATGAAATTTTTGAAAAGATATAAGAAAATTTTTCAAAAATTGAATGGTAAAACCTTAAGTAAGAATTTGAAATCTTAATACCGATTTTAAAGTTATCTTTCGGAATAATTTTTGATTTTTTTAAAAAAAATTGCAAAATGTTTTCAATAATAATTCTCCCCCTAAACCTGACATTACTTTAAAATAACACAGCTAGAATGTGTCCTTAATTGTTTAACCATTAGTTACTTTCTAACTATCAGAAGATAGCAACTTTCACTTGGTTAGTTAGGTTAAGTTAATAAATCCAGTTAGTATTTGACTAAACTGAACAACTTAATCTGATTACTATTAGTTTAGTATTTAATGCTTATACTTATATTGATGCACTGATATAAACATCTTAAGTCCAGACAATCTGCCTATACATCTCACCCCTTTCTAAGTTCAGTAATTCACAAACAAGGTAGTCCTAGTGTGTTGGTGAGATGCTCAAGTTCTGGACCTATAGGAATATGCTTTCTAAGGGATTGATCTAGTCTAAGGTTAAAACTGATTTTTTTTTTAAAATTCTAAAAATAGGGAATTTTGAGAAATATAAAAAATTTACTCTAGAATTTTAAAGACAATTTTTGAAAATAATTTTGTAATTTAAGAATCCTAGACTATTAAGCACATTCCTAATTTTCGACGTAGATTACTGAACTCACTTTCAGGGAGGGGTTTTGTGAATATGTCAGCTAAATTAGACTTGGACTTAATGTATTTGAGTTTAATATCTCCTTTAGTGACATGATCCCTGATAAAGTGGTGCCTAATTTCAATGTGTTTGGTTCGTGAATGATGCACAGGATTTTTTGTTAAATTAATCGAGCTAACATTATCAATTAATACTTTTACATTTGAAAAGTTTAAATTAAAATCTTTTAAGGTGTCCATCATCCATAATAATTGTGCAACATATTATCCTATAGCTATATATTCTGACTCAGTAGTAGATAGGGCAACACAACATTGCTTTATACTAAACTAGCTGACAAGTGATAGGCCCAGTAGCTGACATCCACCACTTGTCCTTTTACAGTCTAGTTTACAGCCAGCATAATCTGAGTCAGAATAGCTTATTAGTTCGAAATTGTTTGTTCTAGGATACCAAATTTCTACATTTGATGTTCCTTTATGATATCTAAAGATTTTTTTGACTTGAGTCAAATGAGATTCTTTAGCACATGTTTGGTATCTAACACACATACTAACTGCAAATAAAATATCAAGTCGACTTGAAGTTAAGGACAGTAGGCTACTATGTCGCTCCTATAGTATTTCAAATCAACTGATTTTCCATTAGGGTCATCATCTAGGGTTGTGTTAACTGCCATAGGTGTCTTTATTTCTTTAGTATTTTCCATTCCAATTTTTTAAAGTAAATCTTTAATATATTTTTGTTGATATATATAATTACCTTCATTTATTTGTTTAATTTGTAATCCTAGAAAATAAGTTAATTTACCTACTAGACTCATTTCAAATTCTTGTTCTATTAGAGTTATAAATTCTTGTAAAAATTCTGAGTTGGTTGACCCAAAGATTATGTCATCTACATAAATTTAGGCTATAAAGATATCTTCTTTGATTGATTTAACAAATAGGGTTGGGTCATTTGTCCTTGGTTGAATCCTTTGGAGATGAGGTCAGAGGTCAACTTTTCATACCATGCCCTGGGTGCTTGCTTAAGTCCGTATAAGGCTTTCTTCAGTTTAAAGGCATGGTCAGGATGGTCTAAACTCTCAAACCTAGGTGGCTGACCTACATATACTTCTTCTTTTATTAGTCCATTTAGAAAGGTGGATTTGACATCCATTTGATAAAGTTTGAACCCTTTATGAGTTGCATAGCTAAGTAACATTCTAATAGACTCTACTCTGGCTATTAGGGCATATGTTTCTGTAAGGAACTATAGTGCTAAACACGCCAAAAAGCGCAGCGGAAAAATAAGTTCCTATCCAGAAGATCCATGCAAAGGAAACCATATACTAAGTTTTGTTAAAAGACATATACCTTTGCTGCATGTCCTTCGCAATCCCGACAACAACGTTTCTTTAGGATGTAGATCTCAGCGCGATCAACACGTCTGCACCTCTATTGTATCCACACGAACACGTTCTCCGTCCGTCTCATGAACTCATGAAATGGAGAAAGAAACAACCAAAGGTTGTGCTAGCAACCTCTTGTGGAAGTTTTGGCCAAGAGTGGAAGAAGGAAGAAGAGCAAAAAACCAATTGAAGAGCACAATCACCCAAAAGGTCACTTCATCTATATAAGGTGACTTCACAAAAGGGTTACTTTACCAAATAGGTTACTTCACCAAAAAGGTTACTTTACCAAAAAGGTTACTTCACCTAAAGGTTACTTTTTCAAATGGCTTTTGTATTCATCTAATGAATACAAAATATTTTTGTCTCTTGATCTTCCTTTTGATTAATGATATATTAATCTCTATTAATATTCATTAATCTTAATGGGTTGGATTTAGAATATTGGATTAACCATTAATCCAATAAGCCATTAACCTAATAAACCAATGAGTCTAACCCATTACTTAATAAGTCTAATCTGAATTCATTCGAGTCTAACTCAATGTATATAATTCAGATTAAACTTAACCCCATAATCCAACTCTAAATCAACATGTTCTTTGTGTGTGACCCAATAGGCTCTCGTAACGTTGGCAATGTATCTAAAACTATTTTAGAAAGATAAGCAATGAGTGACATCTAGCAATGCATCGTTGCTACCCAAGTGACAAGAATGTCGAGATCCGGCCTAACCTTTCCGTGTTTATTATCTTGTATGACTCAATCCTTCTATCCTTGATATCTAGATTGATCAATGAGGTATAGAACATGTCATCCTCTTATCAATATTTATATTTCTTGATCTTTAAGTAGACACTCAATCAAATAAGCTCAATATCTCATATTGACTCATTTGAGCATGGTCATGCATTCTTGTGTCCTACTAATCAAGGGGTCCACAGATATCGCTTCCGTCATATGGAAGGGATAGATCCCATCTACATCACTCACATCCCTTCGCATAATTCATTGCATACCCAGTGATCGACTTTATTATCCACCTTGTTACATGTGACGTTCACCGATACCAAAGTATACAACTCCTTATGTAGGGAACCATAGTGACTTCAGGTCTAAGGACTATTCATATCAATAGTCACATGAGAATGTTTATGACACTCATATAACGATCCATGAAACATTCTCATGGTGAGTCATTCAGTATATATTCTCTAATATATACCCATGTGTCAATTTGATATCTCATATCCATGACTTGTAAGATTAAGTCATCCGTTGACCTACATGTTAGTCTCAATGCATTAATATTGTCCTTGTATATTAATGTTTGACTAGGAATAGTTAAGAGTAGTGTTCCATGTATATCTACAATATCTCACTATCAATTCAACCAATTGATATGTTGTAGATAAGAACCTACTACCCAAGGACATTATTATACTTATTCAATCGGCACTGAACTGAAATAAATATAATAACCAACTTTATCTTTTATTAATAATGATATATGATACAAAATGAGCCCTTTACAATCATCTCATAATTGGTACTAGGGCTAATACTAACAGTTTCATCGTAGTCAATTCCTTTTACTTGACTGAACCCTTTAGCAACTAGCCTAGCTTTGTTTGTAGTAATTTCTCAGTTTCACTTAATTTATTTCTGAATACCCATTTTGTTTCTATTACCTTTTTATTTTTAGGTGGTGGTATCAAGTTCTAGACTTGGTTTCTCTCAAATTGGGCTAGTTCCTCTTGCATAGCTATGGCCCAGTCTGGGTCAAGTAAGGATTCAGCTATAGTTTTGGGTTCAAGTTTTGAGATTAAGGATATTTGAGTTAGGTTTCTGAAGGATAACTTGGTTTAAACTCTTAGGTCTGTATCACCAATTATTTGTTCAATTGAGTGATTTGGGTTGACTCTTGTGGTTCTAGGAGGTTCATTCCCTTGAAGCTGATCTTCTTCTTCGTGAATTAGATTTTCATTTGCTCCCCCATGGTTAGTGTTACCTTGAACAAAATAAATTGGTTGGATTTAGGGTTGTTCTACATTTTGGTTGGACACTTCAAATTTTACATTTGAGGTTTCTTCAATTCTTAGTGTGACTTTATTATATATTCTATAACCTTTACTATTTAAAGAATAACCTATAAATATCCCATTTTCTATTTTTGAGGTAATTTTTCCTAAGTGTTATCTTGTACTTAGTACGTAGGTTGGGCATCCAAATACTTTAAAGTATTTAACGTTAGGTTGTTTATTATAATATATTTCAAATGAGGTTTTATTGTGAGTTTTATTGATTACAGTTTAATTTTGTACATAATAGGCTGTACTAACAGCTTCTGCCCAAAAGTATTTTAGTAAGTAATATTCATTTAGCATTGTTCTAGAGGCTTCAAGTAAAGTTCTATTTTTTTGATCTATGATTATATTTTGTTGAGGTGTTTTAGGACATGAAAATTCATGATGGTAATCGTTTTCAAGGCAAAATTGGTTAAAGTTATGATTTTTAAATTCACCTCCATTATCACTTCTAATTATTTTAATTTTTAGGTCTTTTTCATTTTCAATTTGTTTGCAAAAATTAGTAAAGATTTCAAATATTTCATCTTTATTTCTTAAGAATTTTACCTAGGTGAATCTAAAATAGTCATCTATTATTACTAGATAATATAAACTTTCATTTATTGATTTGATCCCCTGGGAGTCAAATAAATCTAAGTGCAATAGTTCTAATATTGAATTTGTTTGAAGTTGAATAGTTGGTTTGTGAGTAGACTTTGTTTGCTTTCCTTGTTGACAAGCATTACAGATTGTTGAGTCTAAGTTAGGTAATTTTGGTAATTTTCTAACTAAGCCATTTAATTTACTTATATTTCTGAAATTTGTATGTGACATTCTTCTATGCCATAACCAGGTTTCTTCTTTTTGTGTTAAATAACACTTAAGTGAAGAAATAGTTAGGTTAATTGAATAGATATTGTCTTTTCTAAACCCTTTTAGACTTATGGCAGGGTTATTTAAGTGCTTGATTAGGCATTCAGAAGATAGAAACCTAACCTTATATCCAGAGTCACACAATTGACTAATGCTAAGAAGGTTGTACTTGAAATTATCTACAAGTAATACTTTCATAATAGTAAAATCAGTTTTAAGTTTAATATTACCTATCCCAAATACCTTGAGTTTGTCGTTGTTCTCAAAGGCAACTATTCCTAAGTTTTTGTAGGTTAGTTGAGTGAATTTGGTGTGATCCCTGGTCATATATTTGGAGCAACCACTGTTCAAGATCAACTTGGTTTCTTACAATAGGTAGGAGTTAAGCTTAATTAGATTTTTAACTTGCATTTAAATTTAATTCAAAATTTTAAGTTAATTTCAGATTTTTAAGTTAAGTTGATTTTTAAAATAATTTTTAAGTTAAAATAATTTTAAAGTAATTTTTTTAAGTTAAAATAATTTTAAAGTTAAAATAATTTTTTAAAGTTAAAATAATTTTTAAAAGTTAAAATAATTTTTAAAAATAATTTTTTAAAGTTAAAATAGTTTTTAAAATAATTTTTTTAAAGTTAACATAATTTTTAGAGTAATTTTTTTAAAGTTAACATAATTTTTAGAGTAATTTTTTTAAAGTAAAAATAATTTTTAAAATAATTTTTTAAAGTTAAAATAATAATTTAAAAGTAAAAATAATTTTTAAAATAATTTTTTTAAGTTAAAATAATTTTTTAAAGGTTAAAATAATTTTTAAAATATTTTTTTAAGTTAAAATAACTTTTTAAAGGTTAAAATAATTTTTTAAAGTTAACATAATTTTTAAAATAATTTTGTTTAAATTTAAAATAAATTTTTAAATGTTAAAATAATTTTTTAAAGGTTAAAATAATTTTTTAAGGTTAACATAATTTTTAAAATATTTTTTTAAAGTTAAAATAATTTTTAAAGGTTAAAATAATTTTTTAAAGTTACCATAATTTTTTAAAGGACATGTTTAAGATGGTACGGACATGTACTTAGACGACCAATAAATACTCCAGTTAGACGATGTGAAACTATGATAAACATGCATATCAAACGAGGAAGAGGAAGACCAAAAAAGACTTGGTTAGCAACAATAAAACAAGATAAAATTTATTTAAATATAGATGATGATATAATAGGAGATAGAGCTCAATGGCGTAAAAGGATTCATACAGCCGACCCCACCTAGTGGAAAAAGCTTGGTTGTTGTTGTTGTTGTTACCATAATTTTTTAAAGGTTAAAATATTTTTTTTAAAAAAAATTTTAAAGGTTGAAATAAAATTTTAAAATAATTTTTTAAAGGTTAAAATAATTTTTAAAATAATTTTTTAAAGTTAAAATAAATTTTAAAATATTTTTTAGGATTAAAATGATTTTTTTTAAATTAATTTGAATTTAATTTAATTTGGATTTAAAATTAATTTAATTTGAATTTAATTTTCTTAGTCATCTCACCCGATTTATGTTTTCAATCAGGGAATCCTATAATTTTGTGAGATGAGTTAAGTTCAATTTTTAGAGTTTGGTTTAACTTTGTGTTAGATTCAGGTTTAGCTTTGAGCTCAACAAACAGACATTGTTTTGATAAACTTCTGGGCTATGGTGAGTCACTTGGACATCATTAGAGTAATCATGCCTTCGAGGTTTTCCAAATAGTCCTATCCACTGAAGTATAAAACTTTTGTCCAACTAGTTAGGATCCATAAGGGGTAGCTTCAGTTAGTTCTTGTAATGCCCCAAATTTCCTCAATTAGAGTCCTAAAAGTAATTTAAAAATATTTAAAAATTCTATAGAAATATTCTAGGGATTTTAAGAAATTTTTAGAGTATTTTTATGTAATTTTTAGAGGTCGTTTGGTATTTTTACTAAATGAAAGAAGTTTCGACAAAAAAATGTCCAAGCCGAGATTCGAACCGGAGACCTCCGGCCAAACCAACACTTAAGCGAATCCGGCTGACTAAGTGTTCCAGCGAGCATTGTTGATTAAAAGAAGCATGAATTGTATTTAAGTAGTAGAAGTTAATAACAGGAAATAATAAGAAGAAAAGGGTTGCAGCCAAGATTTAAACCCACGAGCCAAGCCTTAAGCAACGCGCGGCTGACCAAGTGTTCACGCAGGCGGTTCTATTTAGAAAAGGGTAGCAAATTTATTTAAGATAGTTAACAGAATATTAAGGTTATAAAAAAGAGAAACTTAGGTTTTATCCCGAAACCTTTCTCCTCACCTCTTCCCGTACGACGCCGATTTTGCCCGAGCGAAGACGAAAACGAAGCCCTAGCTTCACTCCGGCAGCAGATCGAGGGGTTCTCCGAGAGCCAGATACACCGTTGTGATCCTCTCGTCTAGGAGGAGCCGTGAGCACAAGAAGAGACCGAGATTTGGAGCTCACCCGAAACCCTAAAGGTCTTCCTCGGCTGTAAGTCCCAGAAACAACATTGTAAGTCGCTGCTCACCTGCAGTAGGATAGTTCCGGATTCCTATCCCCTTTGTTTTCAAATTTTTTTCTGTGATGATTGGTGGTTTAGGGTCTTTGCCGCGAGTTTTCATGGGAAGTTGAGGAGGGGTTTTGATTGGTACTGATTGCTGCCATGAGTTGCTTGCTTCGGATTTTGTTGGATTCTGTTCTGTTTGTGATCTTAATATGCAAGTCAAGTTGTGTTGTGAAAGGGGCACGAGCAGCTCCCTTTGGAGTTTGCTGTGCAGTTCGGACTTTCGTTGCTAAGCAATGAGCATGCAATGGTTTAGATTTAGAGCTTGTGGTTTAACTTCATTGAGTTTACATGCATTGGAAAAGTTTGAGTTATGTGATATGTTGTTGCTCATCATCTTTGTAGTTAGTATAGATTCTGTTCGTAGTTGTATGTGAAGCTTAATTAACTTGATGCCAGGCTTTATATTTCTTTTGTTAATGACTAATAGTGTGAGAGATGTCAACGAGATAATAGTTAGTTTCTTTTAAAGCATGTAGGCTATTTTTTTTGTAGCTTACAGTAGGATGGTATAATTTTGTTGTGCTAAGCAATTGGAGATGAAATAAGCCTTATAGGGGTTTAAATTCCAGCAAGATTTCAATTTATGTTGCTGATTCCGTGAATTTCATACTGTTAACTTTGTAGTATTAGTGTTTTATCTCACTGCCATGTATAAGAATGAGTTTTTTTTAATAAATAATGCAGTAAGGTAGTTTGTGCCTATTAGTCTTTTGTCTAAAGGACTTATAGGAATGAACAATCCGGTTCTATGAATTTTGATTTACTTTAGAGATTATAGTGCAGAAATTTATTAGCTAAGAATACAGAATTTCGAGTAGCATGTTATGTAGATTCTTAGTTAAACTTTGTATTAGCAGT
Organism: Zingiber officinale; assembly: GCF_018446385.1. Taxonomy (NCBI): domain Eukaryota; kingdom Viridiplantae; phylum Streptophyta; class Magnoliopsida; order Zingiberales; family Zingiberaceae; genus Zingiber; species Zingiber officinale. The sequence goes on along the minus strand of NC_056000.1, from coordinate 63,499,035 downwards.
AGGCTTGTATCATATTCATGTAGCAGTGCAGATTTTTCAATTTGTAGTAGGGCAAAATTTTCAATTCGTAGTAGAGTAGATTTTTGTTTTGTAGCATGCAGATTTTTGTTAGTTATATATGCAGATTTCTATTTAAGCTTGAAGGCAGGTTCTATTAAAGCTTATAGTATGCAGAACTTTAGTGCAGTTTAGATCTCTTGGTTGTGCAATTTAGTACTTCAATGTTAGAAATTATTTTAAACATTTCAGTTTCTTTTTAAAAAGCATTCTTTTATTAGAAGTATTAACAAGTATAAGAAAGATAAAGAAAAGAAAGAAAAAGGTCAAGGCCTTAAGTAGATCCCAAAGTCAAGACTTTAGGGATTTTGGCACACAAGGTGCTAAAGAAAATGCCGAGGCATTATATATTAAAAGTATTAAAAGATAACAAGTATTTTATTTTTATCAGTGACACTGTACTGAACTCTCAGTTGTCCTTGGGTTGGGCTCCCATAGTCGTCCCTAGGTTTAGATAACCTAGTATGCTGGACTTTCAGTTGTCCTTGGGATGGGCTCCCATAGTCGTCCCTAGGTTTAGATAACCTAGTAAACCCTACTAGATTCGGGACTAGCTACCTCGGGTCTAGTTAGGGATGCGCGCATAGCAAGTATAGTTGCCAGGCCCAAGAGAAGTTGATTATTATTTTGAAGTATTAAAGTATAAGTTTTTAAACAAGTAAAACAAGCTTCACATAAGTTTAAAATCCAGCAAGTTTAGTTTTCTTTTATGCTAGCATGTTTGTTTAGATTTGTTTTACATGTTTAGCATTCCAGTATGCTTTGTTTCCTTTGCTGTTAGATGAGTATGAGTAGTATTTCTTTCTGAGCATTCAGTTTTAGATTTCTTCCAGTTACATGCATATTCGAGTTTTGTGAGTTAGATAGCGCTTACTAAGCAATTTTGCTTATAGTTGCATTTTCCTCTTACTGCAGATAGAGCAAAGGAAAAGCTATAGCAAAGGAAGGCGACAAGGAGGTGTTCGATGATGTGTGATGCCAGGACTATGAGAGAGACTTGGGATGTTATCGAGTTTTCCGCATTTTAGTGATTAATAAATATTTGAAATTGTACTTTAAGATCCATGTCATTTGAGATTATTTTTATTTTAGATTGCATGCTAAGATGAACTTAGTTTAGTAAGTATGTATTTTTGGCGTTTGACGCTTATTTAATTGCGTGGGTGTCTGATATATGTTCCAGCCGCCTGTGGCTATGTATACTATGTATGTATCCCAGTTTATGGTCACCGGTACAGGGGAGATGCTGCCGAAATTTTTCGGTAGAGACTCCTCATGGTTTCGATCTCACCGGTTAAGTAGAGTTAGTAGTTAAGTAATGGTCATCCTTAGAGAGTAGTATAGTAGGGAGAAGGGTGGTCGTTACAGTTGGTATCAGAGCAGTCTCCATTCTCCAACATCACACATCAGCACCATCTTTGCTGTCTTCAAGTAAGAAAGTATTTAAGTTTTCCTTTTATGCTTTCTTTAATATTTGCAGTATGGAGTAATTGCTTATATGTGCTTTAGTAAGATAGAAGTTTTATTTCTCTTATATTCATATACATAAGTATGTTTAGAAAGGATAGAGAAGATATCAAGTCTTTTTCTCTGCATAACTAGATGTCAAGAAGAGAATGTCCCCATACGTTCATACTGAGGACCGAGCACAGAAGAACAAGAAAGACCCAAGCAGGAAAATGTTCGGGTAGTCTGTGAGTATCCAGAAGTATTTCTAGAAGAGTTACCTGACCTACCTCCCAACAGAGAAGTGGAGTTTGAAATTGAATTGGTTCCTGACACCATCCCAATTTCAAAAGCTCCGTACCGAATTTCTCTAGCAGAGCTAAAAGAGTTACAAGAACAATTTCAGGAGCTACTTGACAAGGGTTTCATCCGCCCTAGTCATTCACCCCGGGGAGCTCCAGTGTTGTTCGTTAAAAAGAAAGACGATCTATGCGGATGTGCATAGATTTTAGAGCGCTGAGCGAGGTAACAATTAAGGACAAGTATCCTCTTCCCAGAATAGATGATCTATTTGATCAGCTAGAAGGGGGCAACCGTGTTCTCTAAAATAGAGCTGCGTTCTGGGAACCATCAGTTGAAAGTGAAAGGAAGTGATACACCTAGAACAGTTCCTAGGGTCAGATATGGATACTACGAATTCGTAGTCATGCCATTTGATGTGACTAATGCACCTACGGTCTCCAGGGACTCTATAACAAGTCTTCCAAGGACCACTAATGGGTACGATGCGATATGAATAAAAGAGGACCGAGAAGTTAAGAGACTAAGGAACAAAGAGTACCATTAGTGAAAGTCATTTAGAACCAGAAGCACGAGGAAATTACTTAGGAGTGTGAGGACAGTATGAGACAGAGATATCCAGAATTATTCTAAGTTTGAGGATGAACTTTTTATAAGGTAGGGAGAATTGTAACGCCCAAAATTTCCTCAATTAGAGTCCTAAAAGTAATTTAAAAATATTTAAAAATGCTATAGAAATATTCTAGGGATTTTTAGAAATTTTTAGAGTATTTTTATGTAATTTTTGGAGGTCGTTTGGTATTTTTACTAAACGAAAGAAGTTTCGACAAAAAAATGTCCAAGCCGAGATTCGAACCGGAGACCTTCGGCCGAACCAACTCTTAAGCGACTCCGGCTGACCAAGTGTTCCAGCGAGCGTTGCTGATTAAAAGAAGCATGAAATGTATTTAAGTAGTAGAAGTTAATAACAGGAAATAATAGGAAGAAAAGGGTTGCAGCCGAGATCTGAACCCATGAGCCAAGCCTTAAGCAACGCGCGGCTGACCAAGTGTTCACGCAGGCAGTTCTATTTAGAAAAGGGTAGCAAATTTATTTAAGATAGTTAATAGAATATTAAGGTTATAAAAAAGAGAAACTTAGGTTTTATCCCGAAACCTTTCTCCTCACCTCTTCCCGTGCGACGCTGATTTTGCCTGAGCAAAGACGAAAACAAAGCCCTAGCTTCACTCCGGCGGCCGGTCGAGGGGGTTCTCCGAGAGCCAGATACACCGTTGTGATCCTCTCGTCGAGGAGGAGCCGTGAGCACAAGAAGAGACCGAGATTTGGAGCTCACCCGAAACCCTAAAGGTCTTCCTCGGCTGTAAGTCCTAGAAACAACATTGTAAATCGCTGCTCACCTGCAATAGGATAGTTCCGGATTCCTATCCCCTTTGTTTTCGAATTTTTTTCTGTGATGATTGTTGGTTTAGGGTCTCTGCCGTGAGTTTTCATGGGAAGTTGAGGAGGGGTTTTGATTGGTACTGATTGCTGTCGTGAGTTGCTTGCTTCGAATTTTGTTGGATTCTGTTCTATTTGTGATCTTAATATGCAAGTCAAGTTATGCTGTGAAAGGGGCACGAGCAGCTCCCTTTGGAGTTTGCTGTGCAGTTCGGACTTTCGTTGCTAAGCAATGAGCATGCAATGGTTTAGATTTAGAGCTTGTGGTTTAACTTCATTTAGTTTACATGCATTGGAAAAGTTTGAGTTATGTGATATGTTGTTGCTCATCATCTTTGTAGTTAGTACAGATTCTGTTCGTAGTTGTATGTGGAGCTTAATTAACTTGATGCCAGGCTTTATATTTCTTTTGTTAATGGCTAACAGTGTGAGAGATGTCAATGAGATAATAGTTAGTTTCTTTTAAAGCATGTAGGCTGTTTTTTTTTTTTGTAGCTTATAGCAGGATGGTATAATTTTGTTGTGCTAAGCAATTGGAGATGAAATAAGCCTTATAGGGGTTTAAATTCCAACAGGATTTCAATTTATGTAGCTTATTCCGTGAATTTCATGCTGTTAACTTTGTAGTATTAGTGTTTTATCTCACTACCATGTATAAGAATGGGTTTTTAATAAATAATGCAGTAAGGTAATTTGTGTCTATTAGTCTTTTGTCTAAAGGACTTATACGAATGAACAATCCGGTTCTGTGAATTTTGATTTGCTTTCGAGATTATAGTGCAGAAATTTATTAGCTAAGAATGCAGAATTCCAAGTAGCATGTTATGTAGATTCTTAGTTAAGCTTTGTATTAGCAGTAGGCTTGTATCATATTCTTGTAGCAGTGCAGATTTTTCAATTTGTAGTAGGGCAGATTTTTCAATTCGTAGTAAAGCAGATTTTTGTTTTGTAGCATGCAGATTTTTGTTAGTTATATATGCAGATTTCTATTTAAGCTTGAAGGCAGGTTCTATTAAAGCTTATAGTATGCAGAATTTTGTAGCGTAGTATGCAGAACTTTAGTGCAGTTTAGATCTCTTGGTTGTGCAGTTTAGTACTTCAATGTTAGAAATTGTTTTAAAAATTTCAGTTTCTTTTTAAAAAACATTCTTTTATTAGAAGTATTAACAAGTATAAGAAAGATAAAGAAAAGAAAGAAAAAGGCCAAGGCCTTAAGTAGATCCCAAAGTCAAGACTTTAGGGATTTTGGCACACAAGGTGCTAAAGAAAATGCCGAGGCATTATATATTAGAAGTATTAAAAGATAACAAGTATTTTACTTTTATCAGTGGGACTGTATTGGACTGTCAGTTGTCCTTGGGTTGGGCTCCCATAATCGTCCCTAGGTTTAGATAACCTAGTATGCTGGACTTTCAGTTGTCCTTGGGCTGGGCTCCCATAGTCGTCCCTAGGTTTAGATAACCTAGTAAACCCTACTAGATTCGGGACTAGCTACCTCGGGTCTAGTTAGGGATGCGCGCATAGCAAGTACAGTTGCCGGGCTCAAGAGAAGTTGATTATTTTTTTGAAGTATTAAAGTATAAATTTTTAAACAAGTAAAACAAGCTTCACATAAGTTTAAAATCCATCAAGTTTAGTTTTCTTTTATGCTAGCATGTTTGTTTAGATTTGTTTTACATGTTTAGCATTCCAGTATGCTTTGTTTCCTTTGCTGTTAGATGAGTATGAGTAGTATTTCTTTCTGAGCATTCAGTTTTAGATTTCTTCCAGTTACATGCATATTCGAGTTTTGTGAGTTAGATAGCGCTTACTAAGCAATTTTGCTTATAGTTGCATTTTCCTCTTACTGCAGATAAAGCAAAGGAAAAGCTATAGCAAAGGAAGGCGACAAGGAGGTATTCGATGATGTGTGATTCCAGGACTATGGGAGAGACTTGGGATGTTATCGAGTTTTTCGCATTTTAGTGATTAATAAATATTTGAAATTGTACTTTAAGATCCATGTCATTTGAGATTATTTTTGTTTTAGATTGCATGCTAAGATGAACGCAGTTTAGTAAGTATGTATTTTTGGCATTTGACGCTTATTTAATTGCGTGGGTGTCTGATATATGTTCCAGCCGCCTGTGGCTGATGTATACTATGTATGTATCCCAGTTTATGGTCACCGGTACAGGGGAGATGCTGCCGAAATTTTTCGGTAGAGACTTCTCGTGGTTTCGATCTTACCGGTTAAGTAGAGTTAGTAGTTAAGTAACGATCATCCTTAGAGAGTAGTATAGTAGGGAGAAGGGTGGTCGTTACAGTTCTACTCAACTAAATGCACCAGGTCGAAGCCATATCTTCCTAGACATGCATAGACTGAGCTTCCCTAACCTACTATCATCCAAAATTTCACCAGTATTGTAGGTCAAGTTAAACTGTTGCTCCTTTTTAAACTAATCCTAATTACCCTGCTGGGTAGGTTATTTTTGGAGGTGCCAGCTATTCTGGAGTCTCCCCCTGAATTATTGATTTGTTTTAGGTTATAGTTTTGGGTTTATGTCGATTACTTTTATAATTATAATATACTTGATTATAATCTAGGTTTGGGTTGGTTCTATAGTTAATTTTATGATTTGATTTAGATTTAGTTGGTGTAGGTTTTTGATTTGGTTTATTTGATTTTACATGATATATTATATTTTTAGGTACATAGTATTGATTTATTCCTACTTGCGTGGTTAAGCACACTTTTGGAACCCGAGCTTTGGTTTGTGGTTTGTTTTGTGTTATTAGTGATATAAATGATTTATTTGAGTTTGACTTGTATCCAAGTCCAGATTTATTGTATACAGCCTTTTGATTATTTAAGATAATATCTAAAATTTTAGATCTAGTTGTAAAGTTTTCTAATAGCCCTTTTCAGCTTTTAGTGTTGAATTTTTCTCCTCAAGTGTTAAAACTTGATTTGGATTAGAATTTGTAATTTGTTCCATGAGGTGTTGGTTTTCCTCAAGGAGCATTTTATTTTAATTTTTAGTTGCAGTTAATTTTCTATCTAAGCATGTAATAACTCTAAAAAACTTTTTGTTTATGTAAAATATCGAACCAGATAATACTTAAATAATAAGGTTATTTGAGGAAATAATCTTATTAGAATTTTTAGAAATTTTCTGAGATTTAATCGGAGCCTGTATGACGTACTTAGAGGGGATGCATTCATGGGCCCGAGAAAAATCAATTTGGAATACCTAAAGGTAAGAGTTGATCAATTGGATTAACGTATAGTTGAATTGATCAAAACCTAAGTTATAAATAAAACCTTAGCCTCCTTCCTCTCTTCACCGCCAAAATCCTTCCTTCTCTAAACCCCTCACACGGTCGATTCCCATCGCGTCGAACCACCGCCGACTTCCTCTCCCGAGCCCTCACCTCGTGACGCCGCCGACCTTCTTCTTCTCTCAAGCCACAGCTGCCTGTCCTCTCCTCCTCACGCGAGCACCCTAGCCACGACTCCTCTTCTTCGCACGCGAGCACCATAGCCGCGGCTCCCTCTCCCTCACGCGATTTTACTCACCAAAACCGCCGACCTTTTCTGCGCACGAGCACCCCAGCAGCCGGCGACCTCTCCTCCTCACGCCAGCACCAGAGATGCAGCAACGAGCCAACAGCCAACACGATGCCTCTCCATCACTGGCTGTTGTGCCCTAATACCGAGTCCCTTGGCAATTTTCTCTTTCGTTGGTCACTAGGTTTTCTGGAGGTGGGTTCCGGTTGGAGAGGAAGCTATGGACGCCAAGTTTTGGTAAGTGCAGCTTGTCGACCTGAGGTATGCAAAGTATCATACCTGCCATTAACCTTCTCCATTGTGTAGTTTTGGTTATGGGATCTGTGAGGTGATGATTAGGTTGTTAGGAGTCTAATAGCTTGTTGGTGATGCCCAATTTGTGGATTTAGTCGCGATTGGATCTTCTATCGTGATGCTCTAGCCTTCCTATGCAGTGTTCTGGTTTCTTTTGATCGGATTTGTGGGTCGTAAGGATAGTTTAGGGTATTGGTCGAGAATGCTTTTGTTCTTTTCCCTTTTTGCTTTCGAATTTGTGGAAGTAGGTAATTGGATTTTGATCTAGTGAATTGATGATTGGGCTTTTGTTCGGAGGATTGGGATGTAGTTTTGTGTTGCTGGTTTTTCTGTGTTTACAGATTTGGACAGGTGTAGTGGATGTTGATTGATTCCGAGATTATTCTTACATTTACTGATACTTATGGAATTTTGTACGGAACTAGTTCAGTTTTCTACTACCTTCTGCGATGTTGCTGTGGAATTTTAGTGTCGAATAGGGTATCAGGAGTTCAATAGGATTCAAGCTTTCCAAACTAGAGTTCAGCATTGTGTTCTATTCCTTATTTCAGAATGCATGAATTAGGTGCTTGACCACTAATATTCCTATGATTATGCGTGGAAATGGATTAGGAAAAGGTTCTAATAAATCATTATGTTTACAAAATCAGTGGAATGTGCTATTGATTTAGGTGTAATGTAGATAGATTATGTTGTCTTAAATTAGGGTTTTCCTTAATCAGATTCGGTTATAGGTTAGCCACCTAATTCATGATGGGTTTAGTTAACTGGTTCATGTTTGACATAGCTATAATTTGCATCATGTGTTTGTAGGATTTTGATTCGATACGGGTGATTTGACGTTGGGTTGGTTTGGCACGATTTACGTATAAAGGCGGGTACTTCTTGCTTTGTTTCTTTTAGTGCTTTGACCTTGGTTCATGAACTATTTTGGATAAGAAACTATTTTTTTTATCTTGACTCCTCTCTTACTTTCTTGCACTTGATACTTTCACTCAAACCTTTGAGTTATTCGTTTCTATATCCATACAGTCTCTTGTTGTCATCTATGATATTTAGCAGATACTAGATACCATGTTTGCATGTTTTGATTGTTGTTTATTTATGTTCTGTATTGAGCATGCCGACTTCATGTAGCATACCTGATTCTTGTTTATATATATATATGATGACTGTTGTATGATGTGCATCATATCATTGCATACATGTCAACGACAAATTCTCCCTTACGGTCGAGAGAGTCATTGACCAGGGCCGCATCCTCGGCCACTCGACAGAGTGGTAGCTGGAGTTGATCCGCTTGTCTTGTCGTGCCGCACTCGACCACTTGTGGGTAGTGGTAGCTGGAGTTACGAGCAGCAGAGACCCCCTTCGCTGTGTAGCTAGTTAGCTACTCAACACCTATCCACTCGGTCACTTGAGAGGAGTGGCGATCTTTGAGTAGTACAGTTGTCATCTATCCGGCCTCTCGACCATACAAGGGTCGTGGTGTAGTGAGGTGGGCGGGGTGACCATCCGTGCATACGCTGTTATTATACTTGCTTTGGCTGCTGCTATTTGCATATGTCGTTGTTGCTTACTTATGCTGTTGTTGCTAGCTTATGCTACTATTGCTTACTTTTGCTGATATGGTTATATATGTTGAGATATATATCTGTTGTGTATGTTTAGACCGACTTACTTATTGGTAATATGTATATACCTCACATGTTACCCTTGTAGTTATGAGTAGCTCTGTAGCAGAGTTGTTCTACCCCTGATTTTACTAGCATAAGATATGGTTACAGGTACGAACATTTATTGTGATTTTATTATAGTATCTGCTCTCTTTTCCTTATGAGATTGTATCCCTTTTGGCATTCTCTATTTATATGTTATGTTCATGCACTATCTTTCCATACCCGCTGAGTTCCAATACTCACCACCTCGCAAATTAGTTTTCTTTTGCCAGGTAGTAGGTAGATGAATTATGGATGCTTGAAGAGTCCCGACTGCCGATCCCACTTCCCATATCATATCTGAGGACATTTATCAATTTTATTTCCGCTTTACTCATATTTTTAGTATTCAGCAGTGTTAGTATTGTATGAATTTGTCTGTGTTTGGAGTTTGATTTGTGGCGGTTTGCTATCGTGATCTTGTAGTTGTGTAAGCTTAATTGGCTAGTAAACTTTAGTTGTGGATTGTAGGGGTTCTCTTTGTTTTTTCGCTGTGCTTTTAATACAGCCGTGTGGTTGAATATTAACTGCGTAGTTGCTTTATTTATTTATGTCTAGCCGGGTAGGCTGTGTTATATAAACTGCGTGGTTATGTATATTCCAGCCGTGTGGGCTGATGAATATGTTGTTTATGTTTATATGTTGTGTGTTTGTATCTATTGCTTCATATTATCACCGGTACTGGGAGATGTTGTCGGATTTTTGTCTGGCAGGGACTCCTCTGGGGTGTGACAATTTAGTGGTATCAGAGCTAAGTTTTTGATTTGGATTTTTCGAGACAATCTGATGCCAATTCTTGGTATCAAAGCAACAGGTTTCCGATGTCTGTTTTACGTATTTTGGATTTTGAAGTTAATATGATACCAATTTAGTGGTATCAGAGCGGGTTTCGTGATCTAGATTTTTGAGTTGATCTGATACCAATTTAGTGGTATCAGAGCATGGTTCGAGTCAAAGATTGGGTTTTGTGTTTTTGGGATCTTGTTCTTGTTTTGATTTATGATTTTTCGAGTTAATCTGATACCAAATTAGTGGTATCAGAGCAGGTTTATGATGTCTGTTTGTTTTCGTGTTCAGGATTTTCGAGTTAATCTGATAACAATTAGTGGTATCAGAGCTAAGTTTGTGATGCCTATTTTTTCATATTATGGATTTCATGTTTTGATTTTTCTCGATGTGACTTCGAGTTTTGGGACCAGGCAGCGACAAGAATCTCCAAGCTTTAGGAGGTATGTCATATATCGTTATCATACATTTCTGTTATTACTTGACTAGTTATTTATACCATGTATGATTTGTGTTGCGTCGGCCATTGGTTATATCAGGTATAGTGATAGATTGTCTTTTGATGATTTATTAACGGATATATATGACTTGATGATCTATTGTTTGGTATGTGATGTTGATAGAAACATGAGGAGTAGCATTTGGGGTGATAGTTATGGATTTGGTGATTTGTAGTTGATGATCCGATTTTTAGAGATCTTACAGTTGTGTGACTTGATGATCTATTGTTTGGTATGTGATGTTGATAGAAACATGAGGAGTAGCATTTGGGTGATAGTTATGGATTTGGTGATTTGTAGTTGATGATTCGATTTTCAGAGATCTTACAGTTGTGTGACCATTTGGATTTTGGATTATAAAATTTTGTATTGTGGATACTTGAGTATTTGGAAGGATGAGAATATGATTGGTTTGTCTCACTAGAGATTTATGATAATAAACTGCCCCACTAGATATTGTCTCTGTAATGGTATTAACAGTGGGTGTTGAAGGTTAGATACTTTCCTTTTTCTATCATTGTTCGGGAGGCTAGCAGGTTTGATGGATGATGTCGATAGTTTAAGCGCTATACAGAAGTTGGAGGATTTGTCGATAGTGGATTATGGATTTTAGAAGTAGTGATTTATCCATAGTGGGTTAAATAATAGTGTGGAAGTAGCGGAAGCAGGGTGAGCTCATAACCCATAGAGTCATCTCTTACGGTTGAAGGTTTGTTCACGATATTTGGTTGGAGTAGTATATGAGTATGTTGCTTGGTTGTTATCTTGGGATGAGGATTCCTAAGTTGAGTAGTAAATTTGGGGACCAAATTTTTATTAGTGGGGGAGAATGTAAAATATCGAACCGGATAATAATTAAATAATAAGGTTATTTGAGGAAATAATCTTATTGGAATTTTTAGAAATATTTAGAAATTTTCTGGGATTTAATCGGAGCCTGTATGACGTACTTAGAGGGGATGCGTTCATGGGCCCGAGAAAAATCTGTTTGCAATACCCAAAGGTGGGAGTTGATCAATTGGATTAACGTATAGTTGAATTGATCAAAACCTAAGTTATAAATAAAACCATAGCCTCCTTCCTCTCTTCACCGCCGAAACCCTTCCTTCTCTAAACCCCTCACGCGGCTGATTCCCATCGCGCCGAACCACCGCCGACTTCCTCTCTTGAGCCCTCACCTCGCTACGCCGCCCACCTTCTTCTTCTCTTGAGCCACAGCTACCTGTCCTCTCCTCACGTGAGCACCCCAGCCGCGACTCCTCTTCTTCGTGCGTGAGCACCACAACCGCGGCTCCCTCTCCCTCTCGCGATTTTCCTCACCAAAACCGCTAGACCTTTTCCGCGCACGAGCATCCCAATAGCCGGCGACCTCTCCTCCTCATGCTAGCACTAGAGACGCAGCAATGAGCCAACAGCCAACGCGACGCCTCTCCATCACTGGCTGTTGTGCCCTAATACTGAGTCCCTTGGCGATTTTCTCTTTCGTTGGACACTAGGTTTCGTGGAGGTGGGTTCCGGTTGGAGAGGAAGCTGTGGACACCAAGTTTTGGTAAGTGCAGCTTGTTGACCTGAGGTATGCAAAGTATCATACCTGCCATTAACCTTCTCCATTGTGTAGCTTTGGTTATGGGATCTGTGAGGTGATGATTAGGTTGTTAGGAGTCTAATTGCTTGTTGGTGATGCCCAATTTGTGGATTTACTCACGATTGGATCTTCTGCCGTGATGCTCTAGCCTTCCTATGCGGTGTTCTGGTTTCTTTTGATTGGATTTGTGGGTCGTAAGGATAGCTTAGGGTATTGGTCGAGAATGCTTTTGTTCTTTTCCCTTTTTGCTTTCGAATTTGCGGAAGTAGGTCGTTGGATTTTGATTTGGTGAATTGATGATTGGGCTTTTGTTCGGAGGATTGGGATGTAGTTTTGTATTGCTGGTTTTTCTGTGTTTACAGATTTGGACAGGTGTAGTGGATATTGATTGATTCCGAGATTATTCTTACGTTTACTGATACTTATGGAATTTTGTATGGAACTAGTTCGATTTTCTGCTACCTTCTGCAATGTTGCTGTGGAATTTCAGTGTCAAATAGGGTATCAGGAGTTCAATAGGATTCAAGCTTTCCAAACTAGAGTTTAGCATTGTGTTCTATTCCTTATTTCAGAATACATGAATTAGGTGCTTGACCACTAATATTCCTATGATTATGCGTGGAAATGGATTAGGAAAAGGTTCTAATAAATCATTATGTTTACAAAATCAGTGGAATGTGCTATTGATTTAGGTGTAATGTAGATAGATTATGTTGTCTTAAATTAGGGTTTTCCTTAATCAGATTCGGTTATAGGTTAGCCACCTAATTCATGATGGGTTTAGTTAACTGGTTCATGTTTGACATAGCTATAATTTGCATCATGTGTTTGTAGGATTTTGATTCGATATGGGTGATTTGACGTTGGGTTGGTTTGGCATGATTTACGTATAAAGGAGGGTACTTCTTGCTTTGTTTCTTTTAGTGCTTTGACCTTGGTGCATGAACTATTTTGGATAAGAAACTATTTTTTTTTATCTTGACTCCACTCTTACTTTCTTGCACTTGATACTTTCACTCAAACCTTTGAGTTATTCATTTCTATATCCATACAGTCTCTTGTTGTCATCTATGATATTTAACAGATACTAGATACCATGTTTGCATGTTTTGATTGTTGTTTATTTATGTTCTGTATAGTGCATGCTGGCTTCATGTAGCATACCTAATTCTTGTTTTTTTTTGTATATATGATGACTGTTGTATGGTGTGCATCATATCATTGCATACATGTCAACGACAAATTCTCCCTTGCGGTCGAGAGAGTCATTGACCAGGGCCGCATCCTCGGCCACTCGACAGAGTAGTAGCTGGAGTTGATGTCGCTTGTCCTGTCTGCCGCACTCGGCCACTTGTGGGTAGTGGTAGCTGGAGTTACGAGCAGCAGAGACCCCCTTCGCTGTGTAGCTAGTTAGCTACTCAACACCTATCCACTCGGTCACTTGAGAGGAGTGGCGATCTTTGAGTAGTACAGTTGTCATCTATCCGGCCTCTCGACCATACAAGGGTCGTGGTGTAGTGAGGTGGGCGGGGTGACCATCCGTGCATATGCTGTTATTATACTTGCTTTGGCTGCTGCTATTTGCATATGTTGTTGTTGCTTACTTATGCTGTTGTTGCTAGCTTATGCTACTATTGCTTACTTTTGCTGATATGGTTATATATGTTGAGATATATATCTGTTGTGTATGTTTAGACCGACTTACTTATTGGTAATATGTATATACCTCACATGTTACCCTTGTAGTTATGAGTAGCTCTGTAGCAGAGTTGTTCTACCCCTGATTTTACTAGCATAAGATATGGTTACAGGTACGAACATTTATTGTGATTTTATTATAGTATCTGCTCTCTTTTCCTTATGAGATTGTATCCCTTTTGGCATTCTCTATTTATATGTTATGTTCATGCACTATCTTTCCATACCCGCTGAGTTCCAATACTCACCTCCTCGCAAATTGGTTTTCTTTTGTCAGGTAGTAGGTAGATGAATTATGGATGCTTGAAGAGTCCCGACTGCCGATCCCACTTCCCATATCATATCTGAGGACATTTATCAATTTTATTTCCGCTTTACTCGTATTTTTAGTATTCAGCAGTGTTAGTATTGTATGAATTTGTCTATGTTTGGAGTTTGATTCATGGGGGTTTGCTATCGTGATCTTGTAGTTGTGTAAGCTTAATTGGCTAGTAAACTTTAGTTGTGGATTGTGGGTTTTCTCTTTGTTTTTCTGCTGTGCTTTTAATACAGCCGTGTGGGCTGAATATTAACTGCGTAGTTGTTTTATTTATTTATGTCCAGTTGGGTAGGCTGTGTTATATAAACTGCATGGTTATGTATATTCCAGCCGTGTGGGCTGATGAATATGTTGTTTATGTTTATATGTTGTGTGTTTGTATCTATTGCTTCATATTGTCACCGGTACAGGGGAGATGTTGTCAGATTTTTGTCTGGCAGGGTCTCCTCTGGGGCGTGACAGTTTAAACTAAGGTATACCTCATCGGGACCTTCGGAAACAAGTATGGTCTAATGGCTCGATTCGGGTTCGGATCCTTCTTTCGATTCGTCTTCCGATTCTGATTCGTGGGCCATCTGCGCGAGGTGACTTTGGTGCCTTTGCTCTTCGTCTTCCGATCCTTCTGAAGATTATTCATCCCACGTTGCTTTCAGTGTCTTCTTCTTGGTTTTCTTTGACTTGTCATTCTTCAATTTTGGGCACTCGTTCTTGTAGTGACCCTTCTTGTTGCACCCGAAGTAGGTCACATTTCTTGGTTCGTTGGTGGAGTTGATCTTCCGCAGGTCTTTTCTGCTAAAGTTCTTCTTTCTCCTGCTGAACATCTTTCTTATCAAGTTCACCAGGTACTCTTCATCTTTTGAATCTTGGTCAGACTCATCTTTAGGTTCAGGCTTGGTCTTTGTCTTTTCCTTAGAGGAACCTACAAAAAGAGCAACACCTTTCTCGGTTCTGACGTTAGTTTGCTCATGTAACTCAAGTTCACAAAATAGCTCATCTAACTTTAATTTTAAAAGATTCTTCAAAATCTTGTAGGCATCCACGATGGATGTCCACAATGCATTTCGAGAAAACGCGTTTAGAGCGTACCTAATTAAATCGTGGTTCTCCATTTAGTGGCCGATAGCGTGGAGCCCATTGAGGATATCTTTTATTCTTGCGTGGAGCTGACTTACCATTTCTCCTTCCTGCATTTTAATATTAAACAATTTATTTAAGAAAAGATCTCATTTGGTTACCTTGGCATCGCTAGTTCCCTCGTGTAGTTTGATGAGCTTGTCCTATAGTTCCTTTGCATTTTCATGTGGGCTGACGCGGTTCATTTCTTCCTTCGTCAGCCCACATTGGAGGGTGTTGAGAGCTCTGAAGTCTACTTGAGCTTTCTTTTTTATCTCTGGGTTCCACTATTCCGGGTCCATTGGATTTCTAGAGTTGTTGACTGGAGCCTTGTAGCCACGGGTGACGTTGAACCACTGGTTGAAGTCGGTCTTTAAGTAGACCTCAATTCGTTTCTTCCAATATGGAAAGTTATCGCCATTGAATAGAGGGGGCAGA
Organism: Zingiber officinale; assembly: GCF_018446385.1. Taxonomy (NCBI): domain Eukaryota; kingdom Viridiplantae; phylum Streptophyta; class Magnoliopsida; order Zingiberales; family Zingiberaceae; genus Zingiber; species Zingiber officinale. Next base: position 63,483,794 of record NC_056000.1, on the reverse strand, counting down.
CGGTGTTGTATCCTTCGTTCAGGGCCATTAATTCTGCACGCAAGGAGAGAAAGGACAAACGAATCCCAAGACTTGGTCTTAGATTAGTAGTGCGGGATAAAATTTAGAAAAAAGTCTAAAACTAAATTGGTGTTGTACTAGTTCAGTTTAATTTGCTACAAAAATTTTTTCCAAAGAGTTAATTATACCAATTTGAATTAAGACGAAAAACTTAAAACTGAAAAGAAAGAAAAAACAGAATTCACCCCCTTTGTCTGATTGGTGGTTACACCAAATCAGAGCGGTACCTGCTCTGATACCACTTGATAGATCGTAAAGTTCGCTTGAGGGGGGGGGGAGTGGATAGAGATCATTAAGAATTCATAATTCGAATCGAGTACACAGCGGGAAAATAAATGACATAACGCTAACACAAACCAATTTTACTTGATTCAAAGCCTTCGTCGACTCCTACTCTAAGGCTTGCACTCGTCAAATGCTTTCGTTGGGCAATCACTAATAATTCACAAGATATTACAAATTTAAGTACAAGAATTAAAACAATACCGACAACAAAGAAAAAGAAGTTGAATCGCAGATTGTCGGAGGACCCTCGCAGCGTCCAGGAGTAGAGCGCAATAGAGCATTCGTAGAAGAAGTTGTTGTTCATAGCTCTAGAGGAAGGCTCCTTTTATAAGAGTGCTTCGGGCGCATGGACTGTGACGTAGGCTTAGCCAACCAGCGTGCTCCAAGTTTGCGTTAGGATATAATTTTGCATTCCGGGCACCCAGATCCCTTCCGGGCGCCTGGACCAACTCCGGGCGCTCGGATCCCTTCCGGGTGCCCGGACCACCAGTTTCCAGTACATCAATTTCCTGCAAGAAAATGTTTGCCCGAGGCAAATACAAATTATACTATTCTACAAAACAAAGTGTTAGCACAGTTATAAAAAAAAGTAGTAATTAGATTCTATCTCACCGAGACCAGAATCTAGTCATGATCTCAACTTAGATTCTCGAAATGATTCTAAGTTAAATCGACGCCTAAGTTCCCTAACTGGGAACGCGCCCTCACCAAGTCACACTCTTCCAGTGACTTACCTTTACTTACCTGCCAGACATTCGATCAACCCGTCGACCTGTCTGGACTTCGTGCTAGCTATCCAGTCAGTCTGTCGACCTAGCTAGACTTCGTGCCAGCTATTCGGTCGGCCCGTCGACCTAGCCGGGCTTCGTGCCAATTATCCGGTCTTCCTATCGACCTAGCTGGGCTTTGTGCCAGCTATCCGGTCGAGCCGTTGACCTAGCTGGGCTTCGTGCCAGCTATCCGGTCAGCTCGTCGACCTAGCTGGGCTTTGTGCTAGATATCTATGTTAGGGTCGTTTGATGCTAGAGGGGAGGGGGGGGGGGGGGAATAGCTCGTTGCACTTCTCGTAGTTTGCTTCTTCGTGATGATATGCAGCGGAAAACACTCAAGCAATGCTAACACTTAGGATTTATTTGGTATCCACCTCAAGGAGAGGTGACTAATCCAAGGATCCACACATGACATACACTCCACTAATAAAAACACTCATTCTCGATTATAGTCGTAGGCATAGAAGCCTTATACAAACTCTTAATACAAGAAGGAAGAAAAGGGAAGCAAATACAAGTAAAATCTTACAAGATTTATAACATGAAACCCTAACTCTAGCTTCTTCTTCTTGTGTGGAATGCCTCTTGATCTTAGAAGTACAACAACACTTTGCTTCAAGAAAACTTCAAGAACTGGCATGAGTCTCTGAGAATGATTGCTGAGAGTGAAGTCGAAGAACTGCGGAGGAAGACGCTCGACAATGGCCAAAACCTGCGCAACGGTCGGATCCCAATCGATTGAATTGACTCTCAATTAATTGGGGAGGCTTTGAATCAATTAGTCAATCGATTCAGAGCGCCTTTGTGCTATATGGAAATAGCCTGAATCGATTGACTAATCAATTCAGGCTCTCTCGCAATCGCACGAGAAATCCAGCATGCCCCCAATCGATCGGCTGATCGATTGGAGATTCCCAATTGATTGGCTGATCGATTGGGGAAGGTTCTGTGCTCGCGAACACTTGCTCCCAATCGATCGACCGATCGATTAGGCCACTGCTTGTCGCAGCACATTCCCAATCGATCGGCTGATCGATTGAACCCTTGTTCAATCAATCGGTTGATCGATTGGTCTCCCCTTGACTTGCTTAATCCAAGTCTAGGGTCCCCAAATCCAACATCCAGTCAACTGAGACCTGTTGGAACCTCAAGCTTAGAATCCGGTCAACTTTGACTTGCTAGGACTTCTTCACCAAGTGTTCGGTCAATTCCTTTGACCCACTTGGACTTCCACCAGATGTCCAATCACCCTTGACCCATCTGGATTTCCTCGTGCCAAGTATCTAGTCAATCATTTGACCTACTTGGACTTCTCAACACCAAGTGTCCGGTCAACCTTGACCCACCTGGATTTCCATGTGTCTGGTTTCACTCACTAGGACTCATCATCTGCCTAGTTTCACTCACTATGACTTTCATCTGCTTGGCTTCACTCACCAGGACTTTCACCTAGCTTCACTCACTAGGGTTTTCACCTGGCTTCACTCACTAGGATTTTCACCTACCTGGCTTCACTCACCAGAACTTTCACCTAGCTTCACTCACTAGGATTTTCCAACTACCTAGCTTCACTCACTAGGTCTTTCACCTGACTTCACTCACCAAGATTTCCCAACTGCCTAGCTTCACTCACCAGGACTTTCAACTGCCTAACCTCCAGTTAAGACTTTCCTAGTCAAGTATCTGGTCAACCCTTTGACCTACTTGACTCTTCTTCACCTCTAACTGGTCAACCTTGACCAGAGAGAAATTGTATCAACAATCTCCCCAAACAGATGATTTCATCTACAATCTCCATGTATTGTCAAACATCAAAATCCAAACATCAAGACTCAAGCTTGAGTCAACTCAAGCTTAGTCAACAAGGTCAACCTTGACCTAGGGATATTGCACCAACAATCTGGTCAGTCCGTCGACCTTATGTGTGTTGGTGCAGCGGAGGCCGGCAAGAGGGGGGTGAATTGCTGAAAACAAAAATTAAACTATACCCTCCTCGTATTTCAACTCAATTAGTGCAATAGTGATAAATTAATAAAGCAATAAAAACTAAATAAAGAAATACAGAGAAGATCAGGATTTTAACCTGGTTACAATCAAGAAGGTTGTTAATCCAGGGCAGTAGAAAAAGCGCAGTAGAAACATTCTCCTTCTCTGAAGGCGGAGAAGTCTTTTACACTACACAGTTGATTGCTTGAGTTGTTATTGAATTCCTAGCTCCAGGGGCCTTTATATAGGCCCTGGAAATCTTATACCGAGAGTCCAAGGCGCCTCCAACAGGGTTCAAGGCGCCTCCAACTCGATCTGCGGATAAAACTTTATCAGCAGCGCAAACGGTCAAACTGGCCTACTCAAGGGGCCTTAAACAATCCATTCAAGGCGCCTTCAACTTGTTTAAGGCGTCTTCAAGGTTCCTGCTACAGTAATTTCTGCTACAGTAATTTCCAGCCTCTTTTGACTCCTTTTCTTCTTCACTTTGTCTTCCGAAGCTCCGTTTGTTTGGGTGATTTCGGCCAACCGAAATAGGGCTCACCCGAACCCAATTTCCGGCCTTCCTCGAGTAGCCTTCCATCCCGGCTTAACGTCCCTCGAACGCCGCGCACGCTCTTCACGCCCACCGGAGTACTCTTCCGCAGCTCTCTCGTCCTTCGGACGCACCGAGCCCGTCGACTCCCTTCCCGTGCCGTCCTTCTCGCTAGCTGCGTCTTCCGCTCGACTTCCTATGTTCCTAAGCTCCTGCACACTCAGACACAGGGATCAAACACAGCAGGACCTAACCAACTTGGTTGATCACATCAAAACTACCACGGGGTCCAACAATCTCACCCTTTTTGATGTGCATCAACCCAAGTTTAAGTTAGGGTTAAAATAGACATAAAAAGTAATTTTAAAGAAAAATTACTAAACTAACAAGTTAAGTATAATTTTTGCAATTAGTAAAATTGCAACAAAAAATAGAAAAAGAAATTTAGATTTTAAATTTTTTCTAAGTCCCCTTAAACTTGTACTTTTCTCTCCTCCTTTGATCACAGCAAAAATGGGGTTAAGAAAATATGAAAAACAATAACTTAAGTTAAGTGAAATGTATAGAATTTTCAAAAAAAATCTAAGTTAAAAATGAATTGAAAAAAAAATTTCTAAGTCAAATTTAAATTTTTGAGTTTTTTTTAAAAAAATCTTCTAAGTCAAAATTAAGTCAAAACGAATTTTTCAAAACAAAATTTCTAAGTCAAAATTTTGAATTTTCAGAAAAAATTTTCTAAGTCAATATGAATTTTTCAAAAAATTTCTAAATCAAAATGAATTTTTCAAAAAATTTCTAAATCAAAATGAATTTTTCCCAAAAAATTTCTAAGTCAAATTTTTGAATTTCAAAAAAAATTTCTAAGTCAAATTTAAATTTTTGAATTTTCACAATCTGACTTTGTAGAATTTTAAAAAGATTTAAAAACTTTTAAAGCATTATTTAATTCTAGTTTAATATTTTTTTCAGAAAGTTAATTAAATATTTTCTTTTAATATTTTAGCTTCCAGGTCGTGGCGAGGCACTAGACCTTCTTGGTTATTGGAGCAACAACCACTTCCTTAGACAAAACTTCCATAAAGAATTTCAATGTTTAATTTTCTCACTGTAAGCTTTTAATTTTTGCAAGATTAATTAAGTACAGATTTTGGAACCCAATAGAGGTTCCTTCCTACAGGATTATTCAAAAATCTAGGGGGTACATAGTTTCTTGGTATTTTCCTAAGTTGTCATTGATGCTTCCTTATATACCAATTTAATTTACCATAAATTCTAATTTTTGACTTTGGAAATTTCTTTAAGCATGAATCATTTTTTAATTTTTTAATTTTTAATTTTAAATTTTCATTTTCTGATTTCAAATTTTCATTTTCTTTTTCTAAGTTATCTAATTCTCTAGAAAGAGCTTTAATAAATCTAAATGATTGATTTGGGGTTAGGTTGCATACCTTACTTACCTGATCCGGTGACGCTCCCCCTTCATTAGTGCTTTCTTCTTCTGAGGTTGCTCCCCCTTCATCTATGCTCATTTCTGAGCTAGACGTTTCTTCTAGCTGATGGTCGGCCATCAGTGCTAATCCCGAGAATTCTTCGACTTCGGATTCGGAGGACGATGAGTCATCCCACGTGGCCTTTAGGTTGTGTTTGGGTCGAGCTGGCTTCTTGTATTTTGACTTTTCTCTTTCTTTCTCCTTTCTCTTTAGCTTTGGGCAGTCATCTTTCATGTGCCCCTCTTCGTTACAGTTGTAGCAGCAAACCGTCCTCTTCTTTCGATGATGCCTCTGCGATTTAAATTTATTAGAACTGAAAAACTTATTGAAGCGTCTTACCAGTAGTGCCGCTTCGGATTCGTCGACTGAGGCTTCGGAGTCAGAACTGTTTACTTTTGCCTTTAGAGCTATGGTCTACTGGTCTTCTCTGCTCCATTGGGTTCTGAAACTCGAGATTCGTGAAGTTCGAAAGTGGAAAATAATTGTTCTAAAGTACTTACCTCGAGGTCCTTAGAGATGTAATACGCATCCTCTAAGGAAGCCCACTCTGGAGTTCTAGGGAAGGCGTTGAGCGCGTACCGGATAGAGTCCCGGTTCGTTACCTCTTCTCCAAGGTTCGTTAGTTGCGTTATCAGCTCCTTGATTCTTGCTTGGAGTTGCGCTACCTTCTCACCTTGGTTCATCCGGAGGTTTGTTAACTGGTTCCGGAGGATGTCACGCTTTGCTAGCTTCGCCTCGGAAGTACCTTCGTGTAGCTCCAGGAATTTTTCCCAGAGATCTTTCGCTGAGTCGTAGCTTCCGATCCAATTTACTTCTTGTGGTGGCAGCACACTGAGTAGGTGGAACTCTGCCTTTCCGTTGGCGACGAAATCGGCTTGCTCCTTCTTGCTCCATGTGTTTTCTTCTTTGTCTTTCGGCGTTGCAAAACCATATTTCATTGTAATAAGAATATCAAAATCCGTTTTAAAAAATACCTCCATTTTGCGCTTCCATGTGGTGAAGTCTCCGTCGAACTTCGGGGGATGGATGTTTGCTCCGGCCATCGTCTTGATCGTAGTGCTTCAGTTGGCGGTTAGTCCTTCTGAGGCGATCAGGCTCTGATACCACTTGTTGGTGCAGCGGAGGCCGGCAAGAGGGGGGTGAATTGCTGAAAACAAAAATTAAACTATACCCTCCTCGTACTTTCAACTCAATTAGTGCAATAATGATAAATTAATAAAGCAATAAAAACTAAATAGAGAAATACAGAGAAGATCAGGATTTTAACCTGGTTACAACCAAGAAGGTTGTTAATCCAGGGCAGTAGAAAAAGTGCAGTAGAAAAATTCTCCTTCTCTGAAGGCGGAGAAGCCTTTTACACTTTGGAAGCTCAGAACTATTGCTAGGAAACACTACACAGTTGATTGCTTGAGTTGTTATTGAATTCCTAGCTCCAGGGGCCTTTATATAGGCCCTGGAAATCTTATCCCGAGAGTCCAAGGCACCCCCAATAGGGTTCAAGGCGCCTCCAACTCGATCTGCGGATAAAACTTTATCCGCAGCGCAAACGGTCAAACTGGCCTGCTCAAGGCACCTTAAACAATCCATTCAAGGCGCCTTCAATGTGTTTAAGGCGCCTTCAATGTGTTTAAGGCGCCTTCAAGGTTCCTGCTACAGTAATTTCTGCTACAGTAATTTCCAGCCTCTTTTGACTCCTTTTCTTCTTCACTTTGTCTTCCGAAGCTCCGTTTGTTTGGGTGATTTCGGCCAACCGAAATAGGGCTCACCCGAACCCAATTTTCGGCCTTCCTCGAGCAGCCTTTCGTCCCGGCTTAACGTCCCTCGAACGTCGTGCACGCTCTTCACGCCCATCGGAGTACTCTTCCGCAGCTCTCTCGTCCTTCGGACGACGGGCTCCCTTCCCGTGTTGTCCTTCTCGCTAGCTGCGTCTTCCGCTCGACTTCCTATGTTCCTAAGCTCCTGCACACTCAGACACAGGGATCAAACACAGCAGGACCTAACCAACTTGGTTGATCACATCAAAACTACCACGGGGTCCAACAATCTGGACTTGTCCTATACACTCAGTCAAAGTATTAGATCACACAACAAAACTAAGTTAACCTACTTTGTTATTCATCAAAACTTGAGTTAGACCGTTAATGCTAACCGCACCAACAACCTCCACCATTAATATCAATGAGCTTCGATTATTAGAAATCAAGGATCAAACATTTTCTTAGGATGGACATAGAGCAATGGTTTGCTCTAATGGAAGACTTTAAAGCTCCAACAAATTCAAAAGGCAAAAATCCTCAAGAAGAACAAATGGAGCAAAGAGAAAATCCAAAGGTGCGACGCGAATGACAATGTAACCAAATTATTGGTTAGTTTATTGCCAAGCATAATTTTATGCAAAATTGGAGAATTTTAAGATGCAAAATAATTGTGGAGCAAATTGGCCAAGCTTCATGAAGAATTCTCCACTACACCAAACCAAGAGAAATTCAAAGAGGGCAACTCATTGGAACAAGACCAAAAGAAGGAGGACACCGAGGTTGAGAGATGCTCAACATCGGAAGAAGAAGAAGCTTCATCCTCAACGGAGTGCAACGAGAAGGGCAAAGAGGGAGCATACTCTTTGTTTCATGTAGATGATGAAGATGAAGAGGCCTCCACCTCTAGGATTGAGGGGGAGCATCATTCGTTGATACCGGAACAAGAAGAGGCTTCTACCTCCGAATGAAGTGAAGAAGAAGAAGAAGAAGAAGAAGAAGAAGAAGAAGAAGAGGAAGAAGAAGAAGAAGGTGCCACCTCCGCAAGTCAAGAAAAATCAAATGGAGGATCATGTGTCATCACTACACGTGAAGGTATTATTACCTCAATAAAAAAAATCATATTATATGTTTTGAGTGTAGGGGACATGGGCACTACAAGAGTAAGTGCCCTAAATTGGCCAAGAAGAAGGCCAAGTGGAACCAAAGGTCAAGGAGAAGCCTAAGGAGACCACCCCCACAACAAAGAAGAGTAAGGAACACATAGTTTGCTTCTTGTGTAATCAAAGAGGACATTACCGAAGTCAATGTCCTAAGAGAAAGAGGTCGGTCAAAGTCAAAGGAGGAAGCACAAGTTAAGGGGGAGCTTCAAAGGTAAAATCCAAGATATCATTTATTGAATCTATCCCTTTGACTCATGGTAAAAAGCATGCTAGTTCAAACTTATATCATTTTAATTCTATTTATCATGTAAATAGGAAGCATGATAGAATTAAGGAAAATTATGTAGCATATCATGCTAAGACCGCCACATCTAGGGATAGGAAGGTAGGTAACAAATTAGGTAATAATTCTAAGGACTCTAGATATAGGCCTAAAAATAAAAATGCTCATAGAAATCAAGAAAAATCAAAATATATGGATTTAAGAATGGAAAACCAAGCCTTGAGGTCAAGGCTTGATAGATTGGAGAAGACCCTAAAAAGAATGGAGAATATTATAGGGTCCAAATGAGCATAACCTAGGTTTAGGAAACCAAAAGTCATCCAATGTCCATAGAGGTTTGGGATACCAACCTAAGGCTAAGAAGGATGTGACTTCATTCATAGGGTTCCATATACCTATGGAACCAATCCTAGGTCTAGGGGTCAAGTCAAGGATACAAGGGAAGTTATCCCTAGGAGTATCTTTGCAATAACAAATGTGACTAAGACTTCTAAGAAGTCTAAGAAAGTCACTAAGAAGGTCACAAGGGAAGCTAGAAGCTATCCTTAGAGCTGACTTAGAGAAAGTGACCAAGGCTTCTAAGAAGCCTAGAAAGGTCATTAGGAAGGTATCTAGGGAAGTTATCCCTAGTGAATACCTTGAACATCCAAGGAGCAACAATAGGTGTTGGGTTTCTAGGAGCATATTCTCTACACCCTAGAGGGTTAGAGAGTGCCAACTCAAATTGGAAGGGTGGTTAACCCAACCTTGATGTAGTTGGCACTTGGAGAGCATTTTCAAGGTTTGTGTAAACCTTTGAAAATGAAATGAATCGTATATTTACTCTTTTGAAGGGTAAAATGTTCTAAAATTTTGAGGAATTGAACTTAATTTTAAATTGACACACTTGGGAAAAACATAAGAAATGATAAGTTGAGATTTTGGTATTTTCTTAAGGAGTTAAGGGAAAAATTTAAGTCTTACTCTAAGTGTTTACTCTTGTAAGAGTAAAATGTGTCAAACCTTGAGGAATTATACATAATTTAAATTGGCATAATTAATCAAGAGTTAAAGAAATGCTAAGTTGGGTTTTGACATTTTCTTAAGAAAATAGGGGGCAATCTAGGATTAGTTTTTAAGTTAGCTAAGGGTTAGAGATACTTAGATAGATAATCTAGGTATATTTTATTTATGCTAATTTGCTATGATTGTTTGCCCATCATATACCATGACATCATGTGTTGCATTCATTTTTATTATAAAATACAATAAAAATACCATATCATGTCATACATACATCATATAGCTATAGTATGTCTTTCTTTTGAAAATCATTTATTTTGATGTTGTCATAAATCATCATGCATTATTTTTAATTCTTTACAATTAAGGACAATGACATTTACTAACAAATAACATCCTAGGTGGATGTTTATGATTTCCAAAATGTCTAGATAGATATGCATGATCCCTAGTTTATGGCAAAATCAAAATCTACATCTCACAAAAACTATAAGTTGACTTATATGTGTTTTAGTACACTAGATATAAGTGAGATGTTAGGATGATGAACAAGACTCAAGATGCTAATTTAGTGCATCTATTTGAGTTTTGATTTCATCAAAATACATAGTTATGTGTACTCCAATCATTGGAAAAGTTAATGTACAAGTCATGTGCATTGAGCCCAAGGAATATAGTTGGAAATTAATTTTGAAAAATATTTTAAATATACTTTGGAAAACCTTGGTAAAGACTATCTTTTAATAGTAATCATTATTGAAAAGTTAGACACAAACTTGGAATAAACATTGAAGTTTTTCCAAGTTTTTAATTTTATGTCAATCTTTGAAAATAAAATATATTTTCTTAGAAAACTATTTTTCCATGATAGTATATACCCTAAATAATGTCTACAAGAGTTTTCATGATTTTTAGAATTTTGTAAAGTTTTTAGGGCATTTCTGAAATTCGATTGAAATTGGATTTCAAAATTTCAGAAATTCAATCGATCAGCTGATCGATTGAGAAGGCCTTTTCTGTGAACATAATGACATGGAATCGATCAACCAATCGATTGACCCGGGCTGGATCGATCAATCGATCAATTCAAGGGGATTTTCTACGACTAAAGCGTCGCTAAATCGATCAGGCGATCGATTGAAATGGTTTCAATCGATTGAGACCCAACCCCAATCGATTGAAAATGCTAGTTTTGGCTGGAAAAGCCTGATTTCAGTACTTTATGTAATACCCCAGTTCCGAGATTCTAGTTAAGTATGACTTAAAAGGTTAGATGGTATTATCCATATCACCAAGGTGCACCTTCCTTTTCGGAAGCTCAAACTTAAGAACTCTAAAGTTAAGCGTGCTTGGCTTGGAGTAATCTGAGGACGGGTGACCTCCTGGGAAGTTTTCCAGGGTGCATGCGAGTGAGGACAAAGCACGCTGAAAGGACCTTCGGTGGTCTGTGGAGCTAGTCGTTAACCTGATGGGCAATTCAGGTGGCGTGCTTGGTTCGGTTCGGGTGTGGCCCGTCTAGGTCGAGGCGTTACAGATGGTAACAAAGCGACCTTGCGACTGTGAGTGTGCCTGTGGCAAGAGCACCCAGGGCACCATCTAGCAAGGGAGATTCTGGGATTTGTCTGTGGTGTGATTCGTGGTTACACAATGAGGATGTTGTGTCTTTAAGTGGGGGTGATTGTGATACCTTGGTTCTGAGATTCTGGTTAAGTATGACTTAAAATGTTAGATGATACTATCCATATCACCAAGGTGCACTTTCCTTTTCGGAAGCCCGAACTTAAGAACTCCAAAGTTAAGCATACTTGGCTTGGAGTAATCTGAGGATGTGTCTTTAAGTGGGGGTGATTGTAATACCCTGGTTCTGAGATTCCGGTTAAGTATGGCTTAAAAGGTTAGATGATACTATCCATATCACCAAGGTGCACCTTCCTTTTCGGAAACCCAAACTTAAGAACTCCAAAGTTAAGCGTGCTTGGCTTGGAGTAATCTGAGGATGGGCGACCTCCTGGGAAGTTTTCCAGAGTGTGTGCGAGTGAGGACAAAGCACGCTAAAAGGACCTTTAGTGGTCTGTGGAGCTAGTCGTTAACCTAATAGGCAATTCAGGTGGTGTGTCCGGATCGGTTCGGGTGGGGCCCGTCCGGGCCGGGGTGTTACACTTTAAGCCATTCTTAGTCTAGGAAATCATTCCTAACTCCTTGAAATACATTTAGGGGGAATTTTCATGATGAAAATAAAGATAGATTGGTTAAGGAAGACTAAGTTGAAGTTTAGGTTGAGGTTTAGTTTCAATATTGGATTTTTGAACCTCAAAACTTCTAATTTCGGGTTTCCTAAAGGTTTAGGGATTCCAAGTCATTGTTGGTTCAATGACAGAAGTTTGAAGTATGTTTTTAGGGGGAGCTACTCTTTAAAAACATGGAAATATTTTTCCGAAATCATTGAAGGTGGTAAATCCTTCGTTTGGAAAAATACTCAAGGTTGAGCATTGGGGAACAATGGAAGATTGGATATCTTCATTGTAGAAAAGGAGTATGCTTAAGGATGAGCATTTAATACAGTGAAGGTATGAGACATTCATTGTTGGAATGATGAATGCTTTAGGATAAGCATTATGAAGAGGGTAATGCTCAAGGGTGAGCATTGAATACAATGAAGGGTATGGTGTTGGACCCCCGTGGTGGTTTTGATGTGATCAACCAAGTTTAGGTTAGGTCCTATTTGTCTGATTCCTGTGTCTAAGTGTGCAGGAGCTTAGAAGCACAGGAAGTCGAGCTGAAGATGCAGCTAGCAAGAAGGATGACATGGGAAGGGAGCCGACGGGCTCGGTGTGTCCGAAGGACGAGAAAGCTGTGGAAGAGTACACCGATGAGCGTGAAGAACGTGCGCGGCGTTCGAGGGACTAAAAGCCGGGAAGGAAGACTGCTCGAGGAGAAAGCCGGGAACTGGGTTCGGGTGAGCCCTATTCTGGATGGCCGAAATCATCCAAGCAAGCCGAACCAGACCAAGTCAACCGGGAAGTTGACTTGACAAGTGTTCAGTCGACCGAACCCTCTGATCGGTCGACCGAACCCCCTTTCATCAGTAGCCAGCCGTTAGAGACACATCAGCAGCCACGTCAGCAACCAATAGTTGATCGGTTGACCGAACCCTCTGATCGGTCGACCGAGCCAGAGATAAACCATAAGACTTAGTCGAACATACTGATCGGGCCAGCTCAGAGAGACCGTTGGCTAATCGGTCGACCGAACACAAGGGTCGGTCAACCGAACCTAACCTCGATCCAGAGAGACTGCACCTGGACGGAAGGCTGGGCAGGTACAGCAGGTTCGGTCGACCGAACCTTGGGATCGGTCGACCGATCCCTCTCGAGTCAAAACATTATCCCGAAAATCAAGTTATCTGATAAGTCTTGGAACCCCTAAGTCTCGATCTAGTGCGCTTTCTCCACCTTTTTAATTCTGTTTAATTTCATAACTATTGTTTTATTTGAGTTGAAAATTTGAGGAGGGCATAATTTGTGATTGTAGGCAATTCACCCCCCTCTTGTTGGTCCCTGCTGCTCCAACAAGTGGTATCAGAGCCCAATAGCCTCAGAAGGACTAACTGTCGTCTAAAGCACAAAGATCAGAACAATGGCCGACGCGAACATTCATCCCCCGAAGTTCGACGGAGATTTCGCTACGTGGAAGCGAAAAATGGAGGTATTCTTTAAAACTGAATTTGATATACTTTTAATAATGAAGTATGGATATGCAGCGCCAAAAGATAAAGAAGAGTGCAATTAGACGAAGAAGGAGCAGGCTGATTGCGTGGCCAATGGAAAGGCCGAATTTCACCTGCTTAGTGTTCTACCGCCCCAGGAGGTAAGTCGGATCGAAAGCTATGACTCCGCCAAAGACCTCTGGGATAAATTCCTGGAGCTCCACGAGGGCACCTCAGAAGCGAAGCTGGCAAGGCGCGACGTCCTCCAGACACAACTAACAAATCTTCGAATGAATCAGCGAGAAGGTTGCGCAACTCCAACCGAGGATCAAAGAGCTGATAATGCAACTAACAAATCTCGGCGAAACGATAACAAACCGAGATTCCATCCGGTATGCGCTCAACGCCTTCCTAAGAACTCCAGAGTGAGCGTCCTTAGTAGATGCATACTACATCTCTAAGGACCCTGAGGTAAGTAGTTTAGAAAACCTATTTTCTACCTTCGAACTTCACGAGTCTCGACTTGCAGAGAAACCAGTAGAGAAGTTGAACCTCAACATTGCCCTACAAGCCAAAAAGGACGATCTCGACTCCGAAGCATCGATCGATGAAAACGAAGCAGCATTATTGGTAAGAAAGCTAAATAAATTTGTTAAAACTAATAAATTTAAATCGCAGTTGAGAAAGCATCAACGCAACAGAAGGATGGTCCGATGCTACAACTGCAATAAGGAAGGGCACATCAAGGATGACTGCCCCAAACTGAAGAAAAAGAAGCCTAAAAAATTGATGTCCTCTACACGCAAGAGCCTGAAGGCCACATGGGATGATTCCTCATCCTCCGAGTCAGAAGCCGAAGCTTTCTCGGGACTAGCACTGGTGGCCAACCACCTCTTCGAAGGTGACTCGGACTCAGAGATGAGCATTGATCAAGAGGGAGAATTAGAAGAAGAAAGCTACAATGAAGGGGGAGCATCGCCAGTTGAGGTAAGTAAGGTACGTGACCTCACTCCTTCTCAATCTTTTAAGTTTATCAAAGTACTTACTAAAGACTTAGTCAAATCAAAAAAGAAATTGCCAATTTAAAAAAACAATATTAGAAAATGTGAATTTAGAAAATGAGAAATTAAATTTAGAATTTGAAAAATTGAAAACTAAAAATGCATGCTTAAGACCAAATCGATTTCAAAAATCAAAAATTAAGGTCTACGGAAAATTAAATTGGTATATAAGAAAACATTAGGGTCAACTTAGAAAAATACCGAAAGTATATGTACCCCCTAAGTTTTTAACCAACCCTGTAGGAAGGAACCTTTATTGGGTTCCAAAATCTTTGCTAGAGTAAACCTTAATGAGTTAGAACTTACAGCGAGTAAATTAAACAATGAATTTCTTTATGAAGCTTTGTCTAAGGAAGTGGTTGTTGCTCCAATAACCAAGAAGGCCAAGTACCTCGCCACGACCTGGAAGCCGAAATATCGAAATAAAATGTTTAATTAACTTTCTGGTAAAAACATTAAAATTAGAATAAAACAATGCTTTGAAAGGTTACTTAAATATTTTTTTATTATTTTTAAATGCTGCACATGAATTTTGAAAAATAATCAGAAATTATTTTTGAAAAATTCTCAAATAATATTTTTATCTAAGTTTAAATCTATTCTGAAATTAGAAAGTATTTTATTTACACTTGAAAATTTTTTTTGCTAAAAAGTCTTCTAAAGTTAGAAAGTTTTTTGGTTTTAGTTGAATTTTTTTTTTTTGAAACTTAGAAATTGTTGGAAATTGACTTAACTAAGTTCCTCTGAAAATAAACTTAAATTGTTTACTTTTTAAAATTTTCAAATGACTTAGAAAATTGTTTTTCTCCGTTTTTGCTGTGATCAAAGGGGGAGAATTAAGTAACAAGTTTAGGGGGAGTTAGGAAAATTAAATTTTTATATTTCTTTTTACCTAAAATGTTAGTTTAGTAATTTTCTTAAAATTACTATTTGTTTGTTTTTTCCCTAACTTAACTTGGGTTGATGCATATCAAAAAAGGGGAGATTGTTGGACCCCATGGTAGTTTTGATGTGATCAACCAAGTTTAGGTTAGGTCCTGTTTGTCTGATCCCTGTGTATAAGTGTGTAGGAGCTTAGGAGCACAGGAAGTCGAGCGGAAGATGCAGCTAGCGAGAAGGATGGCACGGGAAGGTAGCCGACAGGCTCGGTGCGTCCGAAGGACGAGAAAGCTACGGAAGAGTACACCAGTGGGCGTGAAGAACATGCGCGGCGTTCGAGGGACGTAAAGCCGAGAAGGAAGACTGCTCGAGGAGAAGGCCGGGAACTAGGTTCGGGTGAGCCCTATTTCGGATGGCCGAAACCACCCAAGCAAGCCGAACCAGAGCAAGTCAACCGGGAAGTTGACTTGACAAGTGTTCGGTCGACCGAACCCCCTTTCATCAGCAGCCAGCCGTTGGAGACACATCAGCAGTCACGTTAGCAACCAATGGCTGATTGGTCGACC
This sequence comes from Zingiber officinale, assembly GCF_018446385.1. Lineage (NCBI taxonomy): Eukaryota > Viridiplantae > Streptophyta > Magnoliopsida > Zingiberales > Zingiberaceae > Zingiber > Zingiber officinale. The sequence goes on along the minus strand of NC_056000.1, from coordinate 63,468,254 downwards.
GAACCCTCTGATCAGTCAACCGAACCAGAGATAAACCAGAAGACTTAGTCTAGCGTACTGATCGGGCCAGCTCAGAGAGACCGTTGGCTGATCGGTCGACCGAACACAAGGATCGGTCGACCGAACCCAAGCTTGATCCAGAGAGACTGCACCTGGATGGAAGGCTAGGCAGGTACAACAGGTTCGGTCGACTGAACCTGGGGATCGGTCGACCGATCACTCTCAAGTCAAAACCTGATACTGAAAATCAGGTTATCTGATAAGTCTTGGAACCCCCTATATAAAGGGGTCTCGAATAGCTGTTCAAGAACAACGAAAAAAAGCAATCAACTCTCTGTGTTTTATTTTCCAAGCAATAGTTCTATACTCTCAAAGTGTAAAAGGCTTCTCCGCCTTCAGAGAAGGAGACGTTTTTAGTGCGCTTTCAAACTGCTTTAGATTAACAACCATCTTGGTTGTAACCAAGTAAAAACACTGAGTCTGGTTTTCTCTGTTCATTCTTTTTAATTCTTTTTAATTTCATAACTATTGTTTTATTTGAGTTGAAAGTTTGAGGAGGGTATAATTTGTGATTGCAGGCAATTCACCCCCCTCTTGCCGGTCCCCGCTGCTCCAACATATGGGACCTTCATTATGGTATTGTGAATAACGAGTGAAGTTATGAAAAATGTTGAGTAACTCTTCAGGGGAAGAATTTTTTATGTGTGCCAATAGGGGGAGAATGTAAGGTTTAAGTTAGGCCTTCATTGCTCCTCTAGGAAAGTTTGGGGGAGAATAAACGAAACCCTCATTCATGCATTGGCATGAAGAAGAAGTTGAGGCTATGGGATTAACCTAACTTAAAGGTATTGTCAAACAACAAAAAGAGGGAGATTGTTGGTGCAATATCCCTAGGTCAAGGTTGACTAGGTTGATTAAGCTTGAGTTGACTTAAGCTTGAGTCTTGATATTTGGGTTTCGATGTTTGACAATACCTGGAGATTGCAGGTGCAATCATTTGGGGAGATTGTTGATACAATTCTCCTCTGGTCAAGATTGACCAGTTAGATATGAAGAAGAGTCAAGTAGGTCAAATAATTGACCGGATACTTGACTGGAAAAGTCCTAACTAGAGGTTAGGCAGTTGAAAATCTTGGTGAGTGAAGTCAAGTGAAAGACCTAGTGAGTGAAGCTAGGCAGTTGGGAAATCCTGGTGAGTGAAGCCAGGTGAAAGTCCCGGTGAGTGAAGTCAGGCAGTGGGAAAATCTTGGTGAGCGAAGTCAGTTGAAAACCCTAGTGACTGAAGCTAGGTGAAAGTCCTGGTAAGTGAAGACAGGCAGATGGAAAGTCCTGGTGAGTGAAGCCAGACAGATGGAAAGTCCTAGTGAGTAAAGCTAGGTAGATGGAAAGACTTGGTGAGTGAAGCCAGACACGTGGAAATCCAAGTGGGTCAAGGTTGATCGGACACCTAGTGTTGGGAAGTCCAAGTAGGTCAGAGGAGTAACCGGATACTTGGTACAAGGAATCCAAATGGGTCAAGGGTGACCGTACATCTGGTGGAAGGAAGTTCAAGTGGGTCATGGGGGACCAGACACTTGGCATGAGATGATAAGTCTAAGTGGGTCAAGGTTGATCAAACACTTGGCATGAGGAGAAAAATCCAAGTGGGTCAAAGGATTAACTAGACACTTGGTGAAGAAATCCCAGTAGGTTAAGGTTGACCGGATGCTAGGCACGAGGAGTCCCAACAGACCATGGTTGACCGGATGTTAGATTTGGGAATCTTAGACTTGAGTTAGGCAAGTCAAGGGGTGTCAATCGATCGATTAATCAATTGAACTGAAGCCTAATCGATCAACTGATCGATTGGGAGAGTGTTGCGATAAACAGCAGCCCAATTGATCAGCCGATCGATTGGGAACTTTTATCACACGCATAGAGGTCTTCCCAATCGATCCACCGATCGATTGGGCAGCTGGAAATCACGCGAGTCACGATAAAAGCTGAATCGATCAGGGGATTGATTCAGGTCTTCTCTAGTAGAGCACAGAGGCCCTCTGAATCAATCAACCGATCGATTCAAGACTCCCCAATCGATTGGTCAATCACCATTGCGAAGGAAGCATCGAGTTTAAAGTCGTCTTCTTTGCAGTGACTTCACATCTCTTCCTCTCCACTTCTTGTGATCATTCTCACAAGTTCATGCTAGTTCTTGAATCTTTCTTTGCCTTAAGTGTTGCTGCACTTCCAAGGTCAAGAAGCGTTCCACACAAGGAGAAGAAAGGTAGGGTTTCGGTTGTATATTGTAAATCTTGTAAGATTTCACTTGCATTTGGTTCCCTTTTCTTCTTGTTTGTGTGAGAACTTGTACGAGGCTTCTCCGCCTCCAGTAGTAACCAAGAAGGAGTGTTTTTATTAGTGGATGAGTGAGTGAGGGTTGGATCCTTGGATTAGTCATCTCTTCACGAGGTGGATACCAAGTAATCTATATTGTTAGCATTGGAGCTTGCTTTGAGAGTATTTCACTGCACATCATCATTGAGAAGCAAGTCTACGAAGTGCGATGAGCTAACATCTTCCTATTTTAACTAGGTGCTGAGCCAGGAGTGGCTAATTTTGATTCAACAGTTGGGTGACTTGTCTGACTTGACGCTCATCTTCCCAACTCAAACATGGAGGCAGCATTCTGAGAGCTCATCACTTAACTTACCGACTTAGATTCGATAGTGGGATGACACATTGACTCGATAACTTGGCACTCAGGAACTCAGTACTCGGCCAACTTAGGAGCTCAATGTCTCAACTTGTCAACCCTCTCGAGCACTCAGCGTCTCAACTCAGACTCTGATTCCCATTGGGCTCGGGAAGCATTGAGCCACTAGACCTAGCAACACTCAGGAGAACTTAGCTACGTCCAATGACATCCATCAGATAATCTAGCAGCTCAGTCTAATCTTTCAGGCTAATAACTTTTGATTATCCGCTCAAGCCATCTTGATAGATAAGTTTGATTTTGATTTGTAATTTGAATTAAGACTATTCCTTTATAACTCCTGCCAATATTTCTGAGATTGCAGATTCTTGTCCAAGATCCTTATGCAACCTAATCTCCTGAAAACAAAGAATCAGAATGGCAATAACAGAGTTACCCGGCCTTATGGAAGATTCCTATGTGCTTCTTGGGTGCTCTTAAGATGCATCTAGTGAAATTTAATGAGATAATTATGTAACTAATTAGAGTATTTAAGAATTAGTTTAAGCATTGTAGTTATTTTTTCCTTAATAAAAAGTGAAAAAAAACAACTATTGTGTTTATTAGATAATGTATATTTCCACCAGACAAGTTTAATAGTCGAGTTACACCCTAGACCCAAAATCAGAAGTTCATAACTTGAATATATACCATGAGCTTACTCACTAACTTGAGCAAATCTCGACTAATTGAATTCAATTATTAGGTAATTTAACATGACTAATGCCGATAAGAGACACATAAGTGTTTTATAAGAAAGTATTATAGCAAAAGGTGATTACGCATGATCTTATCTGAAATCGAGGAAAATGGTGTGTTGGCTAAGTGGCTTCGATGTTGACCGTGAGAATACTTTTAGCTGGAGGAAGGTGGCCCCGAGCTATCCTACATGTCAAAAACAAGTGTAGAGAGAAAAAATGTCAACAATTGGGCCAGGGAGGGGTCCCCGGTGCAGACACTTTGACGCTCAAGTTAGGCAAGTTTTAGGGAGAAAAGGGAATGAACAATAGAAATGAACTGTGAACTCTAAGTGCTTAGCCTTGTGTACCTACTACGCCTTTAGGAGGAGACACCTTATATAGAGTTAGCTTTCCTCTGTGCACGAACATCAATGTATTTCCAAAAAAGGACCGACCATTCTGACATTCTGACAACTTTCTTAAAATAGATCCATCATTTTCATGCTTTGCAAGATAGAAGTTTCCGCCACACGGATAGCATATGGAATATTCCCTTGATTATCTGACAATGGTTACACAAAATGCCAAAAAGAGATATTAGGTCATTGGACTGATGAACCATTAATACGCTTTGATGGTAGGTCGACCGAGTCCCCTATAACATCCGATTAGATCTCCTTCTCGGATGGGGTCGGGCCGAGTCAGCTAAGGAACGTTGATCATCTTGAGGACTAAGCATCTACTCGGACAAGGAGTCCAGTCGAGTCATACATCTAGTATATGAGTTTCACAGATCGATCAAATCTCCAAACGGGATGAACCTACTAATTGGAGAACACATAGCATTGCTTACCTTAAGCAAGGGATTTTACCTCCAGATCTAGAACAAGCCTGACTGCTCAAAAAAAGGGCTCCACATTTCACTTTAATTGAGGGCATACTGTATAGGCGATCCTTCTCGTGCCTCCTTCTCAAATGTCTTGGTCTTGATGATGTCAATTATGTTATTATGAAAATTTATGAAGGTATTTGTGGAAATCATATTGGAGGGAGGACACTTACTCGGAATGCACTACTAACGAAGTATTTTTGGCCAACAATGTTGGCTGATACTGTTCGATTCGTTGCAACCTATGTTCATTGCAAAGGCACCATAACCTCTCTCACCGACCGACAGAGTTCTTGAATACCTCTACTATGTCAACCCCTTTGAATAGTGGGATATGGACATTGTGGGTCTCTTCCCAGTTTAGCCTCAATAGAAGTAATTCATCCTAGTTGTTGTTAATTACTTTTCTAAATGGGTCGAAACCGAAGGCTTGACTTGGATAAGTGAAGATGCAGTCGAAAATTTTTTGAGGAAAAAATATAGTATGTCAATATGCCATCTCTCATAAACTAATCTCCGACAATGCCAAACAATTTCAAGGCTGTCAGCTAAAAGAGTGGCGTGAAGGATTCAGAATCCAACAAGCCTTATTTTAGTAGCCTATGTAACACCCACTAAGCTTTTAAGATAAATAAGAGAATGATGAATTTTTCCTTAGAAAAATAATAAGAAGTGAGTTGAAGCAAAAAGAAATAAAATGAAATAAAAAGAAGAGGAGGTCAAGGATTGAACCTTGAACCTCTTATATTATAATTTATAGAATTAATTAGTAGAAACCAATTGGGATAGAGAGAAGATATTGATAGCAAGGAAAGGGAATGCATGATAAAGATAGGAGTAAAGATCTAAGAAGAGAAAGCAAGAAAAGAGCAAGAGAAAGGCAATTTGCCTTCCTTCCTTCCTCTCTCTTTTCCCTCTCTTGTCGTGACAATTAAATGGAGAATTAAGGGGATTCATTCCCCCTTGTTTCATCATGAATGATGAAAATAAATTAGAAAATAAAATAAATAAAATAAAATGAAAAAAAAAGGCTAAGGGAGAAGGAAAGCAAAAACCAATTTTGCTACCTCTTTCCCCTTAACATAAAAGAGAGTATGTAAAGAGGAGATTTTATTTTTCTCTCATTTCTCTCACTCTCTCCTCTCCATCACCGAGAACCCTCAGTCCCCTCTCCTCCATCTTCGGCCCCAAGCCAAGGTTTTCTCCTAAGAAAGCCTAAGATACAAGGAGAACTTAGCAAGGGAATCAAGGGAAGGGAACTAGAAGAAGAGGCTACTTCTTCCATCACCACACCTTAGATCCACAAGCGAAAAGGATGTAAGCTTCCCCTCACCTGTGGTACAAGGCGTTTTATGTGATTTTCGGATTTTATGAGGATTAGAAAACCTAGAATAGAATTTAAGAAAATTCGGCTAAAGAAGAGTTTTCAAATCTAGGAAGGTTTAAACAAGTCCTCATTTCATGATATTTTTCCTATGCTATGTAGGAAGGTTTTCCTTCATGTTTTTATACCTATATGATGCTTGGTCAGAGGAGTACCTAACCCTAGAATTTCGGCCAAAAATATTTTAAAGAGGTTAGGGAAATCATTGTTTAACCAAACTAGTACAAGATTTCCTCCATGAATTACTAAGGGTCTTTTATTGGCTTTTCTTGCTTGAAAGTTACTTGGAACCAAAAGAAATCCACTCATATGTTTCGGCCAAGAAAGAGCTTAGGGTTAGGAAGACCTTTAAATTTAAGTAACCATGTTTATATGATAGAATATAGAGTTCTCTTAAAGAATTGCATGTTGAATATTGCTAGAAATTCATGAACTCTTCATTTAAGATTTTCGGCCATGATAAGATGGATAGCTTAGAAAAGCTTAAACAAAATTTTAACATGCTCAAGACCTCTGTGATATTAAGATATGGAAGTTGTTTCATGCTCTCATGCTAATTAGGGTATAGAAAATTTAGTTACATAATATATGACATGTAAGATCTGTTGGAGTGTATACTGAAAGCCTAAGCTTTGTAAACATTCATTATGAATAAAGAATCACATTTGGTCTAATTATCTACATTTGTTTGTAGTTGTTCATTTAATTTATATTGTAGATAACATAGTATGTGGTGTCACATACAGAAGATGATGTTATCAGTACCTTATAAATTATAAACAGTAACTCACGACCAGAATGGAAAGGAACAAACCATTAGTAGGTCGTAGTGTAATTAGTTATTAGTTTATCTTGACTATATAATTACACTAGTACACTCAGAGTGTATTGAGTAGGACCATTTGAGGTCGTTTCTTTTATACTGACTTTATAGAGGAACAAAGACCTCGGTTATTATGGAAGTGTGTGCTCTTAATCCTAATATAATAACAAGCACATATATTTGATATTTATTTCTTTAATTTATCAATGGGTGAGATTTAGTTCGATGAATCAATAAGCCCGATAAATTGGGAAATGATATCACTTATAGTGTGTGTTGTTGATTATAGAAGGAAACTGTGTCCTAGAGATACTAGGTTGATAATGTCCCCAAGAGGAGCTCATAAGGATTGTCATGTTAAACCCTGCAGGTGGACTTAGTCCGACATGACGATAAGGTTGAGTGGTACTACTCTTGGACTTAGACATTAATTAAATGAGTTGTCAGTAACTCACTTAATTAGTGGACATTCGATATCTTAAACACAGGGAGACTAACACACTCATAATAAGAAGGAGCCCAAAAATGTAATTTGGGATTGGTGCGGTAGTTCAATGATAGTTCTCTAGTGGAATGAATTATCATTGATAAAATTAAGTTGTGTGTTCGGGGCGAACACGGGATGCTTAATTTTATCGGGAGACCAAAACCAATTCCTCCTCTCGGTCCCTATCGTAGCCTCTTATTTATAGAGTTCTATACCCACCTATACCCACCTTCTATACCCACCCAATGGGGGCCGGCCAAGCTAGCTTGGGATCAAGCTAGGGCCGGCCTAGGTATGAGATTGGGTGGCCGGCCCTAGCTTGAACCCAAGCTAAGTAGGGCCGGCCAAATAAATTTAAAAAGAGATTTAATTTTAATTTTTATTATTATGTGGAAGATATATTTTAAAGAGAATTAAAATTAAAATATCACTCTTGTAAAAGATCTACAAAAGATTAAAGAAAGAGATTAGATCTCTTTCCTTATTTGTAGATTGGAGAGATGTTTTATTTTTTCTTTAAAAATTATTCACATGTTGATAAAATTAAAATTATAGAAATTTCCTTTTATCAACCATGAAGAGATTTTAAAGAGAAATTTTATTTTTTAAAATTTCTGAAAACAAATTAGGAAGTTTTAATTGTTGATTAAAACTTGTCCTCTTTTGTTATCCAATGATGGCCGGCCACTTGAAATTAATTGGGGAAATTTTATTTTATTTCTCTCAATTAAATCATGTCAAGGAAATTAAGGAAAATTTATTGTAATTAAATTTCCTAATTTACCTAGGCCAAGGAATATAAAAGAAGGGGTGAGGTGCCTTCAAAAGAGATAACATCTATTATTCCTCCCTCTTTTGTTCCTTGGTGTGGCCGCCAACCTCTCCTCTCTTCCTCTTGTGGTGGCCGAACCCTACCCTTCTATTGGAGCTCTTGTGGTGGCGGATACTACTCGGAGAAGAAGAAGAAGAAGGAGAGAAAGCTAGCATCTCTTGGAGCTTGGTTAGTATTTTGTTTTCTTCCTTGGTGAAGCTTCCTCTTTGTTGGCCGAACCTAGCTAGGAGGAGAAGAAGGTGATTGGTGGTTTCTCATCTCGGAAGATCGCTGCCCACACAACGTCCGAGGTTAGAAGAGGAATACGGTAGAAGATCAAGAGGTTTTTCTACAAGGTATAACTAGTAAATTTTATTTCCGCATCATGCTAGTTATTTATGGAAATAATACCAAATACAAGAGGCTTACGTTCTAGTATTTCGAATATGTTTTTTTTTCGAAGTTGTGTTCTTTTGTTTCTTTCTTTTCATTGTGATTTGATTGTTCTCTTTGGTTAACCTAAAGTTATTTTAGGAAATTAAATATTAGCTTTCTATTAAAGGTTTTGTCTAGTTGGTGGTGGTTGCTCCCATATCCAAGAAGGCCATGTGCCTCGCCACGTCAAGATCGGGAACCTTTATGGAAATTAATATTTAATGGAATTAATAACTTAAGGAGACTTGGGTCGAACGTGTTAAGTTCCGCAGGAGATCCAAGTCAAAACCGAAAAGAACAAATAGATTAAGTTTTGGATCAAACGTGTTAAGTTCCGCAGGCGATCCAAAATTTAATTTAAAAGAACACATGGTAGCTAGGAAAAGGTTCAGACCTTTGTACAAAATTTTTGTACAGTGGAACCTATAGGTTTTCCGAGTAGCAACCAACAATTGGTATCAGAGCTAGGGTTTTGCCTCTGTGTATTTGGTATTTAGTTTAATTATGCACATGTCATACATAATTTAGGCAGGATAATAGTAGGATGTGCTAACTTTGTGGATGCAGGATCCAACTATTATGGCTTTTAGTTAATTATGTGTGTGATTGGACCCTTGGACATGTCAAGGGCAATTTATATGTGTGTGCATGATTGTTTTAAAACAGGAGCTGTATTTAGTTTTATTAGGATTTTATTTTTGATCTAGATACATGTACATTCCTTTTATGGAATATAGGATCAAAAATGTAAAATTCTATTTATGTCGCGGATCGAATCTTGCAAAGCGTGGAACCTTGTAAGGACCAGAGGCGCAGCGGAACTAGGAGCAAGATGGATGCGACAGCTAGACCCGGAGGCGGTGGCCAAATATGGTAGCAGCTTAGGATGACAACACACGGAGGACAATTAAAGATAAAAGCCATAATAGTTGAAAATTAAATTTTCTATTTATTTCTTTTATATTGTGCTGTCTGTGCATGTTAGTTTACAAGTTTAGTAGGCTAGCATAGTTAAAATTCCTCATTTATAAATAACTAAGTGGGAGAGGGATTTTTAAATAAATCCCATGGTCTCCATTACTGGTTTGTAAGTGATGCAAACAAGCTTGCGCGTTGGCTCTGAGTGCCTTCCTCCATAACGGATGAGCTTGTTTGTGGATCACTAGAATGACTTCCATTTTGGATGACTATAGGAAATTAATTAAGAGCGTGTGATCTTCCCCAACGGAAGGGGCATAATCTTATTAATGGACTTAGTGTCAAGTAATGGTATACACTTAGACACATCTAATAGTATCCTCCCAACGGAGTCACTATTATTATTTGTGTGACCAAATAATACCAACTATTAATTTTATTTGTCAAAAGTTAGGTTGACAAGATAATAAAATTAATGGGTTAAAACCCTCCTTTTACAAATGTTGAATTTGTATACGTCCACACTAACGTGGCATACAAAATTCACGGTGTGATGAGGTGTTGGTTAATTTAAAATAATATTATTTGAGGAATCAATATTATTCTAAATTTAGAGTTCTGACCAAAAGTTATTTGTGATTCTTAGGATGACTTTCAACCCACTGTCCATCATACTTCAACAAAATAGACTTACTGGACCAAACTACATAGATTGGAAAAGAAACCTGGACATTGTTCTTACTGCTGAAAGCTATAAATTTGTACTGACTGAGCATTGCCCTGATGCACCTACTGGTGAATCTACCCAAGAGGAGATTGAATATCATAGGAAATGGGTAAAAGCAGATGAGATGGCGCGGTGTTACATTTTGGCTTCAATGTCAAATGTATTGCAACATCAGCATCAAGATTTACCAAACCTATGATATCATGAACAATCTCAAGGAACTCTTTGGTCATCGGGATAGGGCTTCTAGGCAAGAAGCCATGAGAAAAATAATGACACCACCATGCAAGAGGGTACTCTGTAAGGGATCATATCCTAAAGATGATGGCTTATCCGAACGAAATGATCCTTGGAGGAGAAATTGATGGGGAAACCCGGATCGATATGATCCTCCAAACCCTACCTAGAAGTTTTGAGCAATCCACTGAACTATAATATGAATAAAAGGATTTATTCATTAGGGGAACTACTGACAGAACTTCAAGCAGGGTTATTTCGTCGAATGCTCAAATTCACTATCTTGAAAATGGTTCTACTTCTAAACCGAAAGGAAAGAAGAAGAAGAAACAAGTTTCAGCAAAGAAAGTGAATAAATCTGGAGTGAAGAAGTCGAAGGGCAAGTGCTTCATCTGCAAGCAAGCAGGACATTGGAAGGCGGACTGTCCTCGTAAGAACCAAAACAAAGGTATATCTCATACTCTAGTTGTTGAAACATGTTTAGCGGTGTTATCTACCAGCACCTGGTGTGTAGATACGGGAGCCACTGATCATGTCTGCAATTCCTTGCAGGGGTTCCAGGAAACCCGACGACTATCTGAAGGAGAAATTACCGTCTACATGGGCAATGCTACTAAGGTGGCAGCTGTTGCAGTGGGAGACGTCTACTTGTCTTTTAGTAGAAATAGAAATTTGGTTTTAAGAAATTGTCTTTATGTACCCAGTTTTAGAAAGAATTTAATTTCAGTTTCTAAACTGTTTTTAGATGGATATTCAGTTTCTTTCAGTAACGATGTAGTTATTAAAAGAAATAAAATGATTATCTGTTCTGGTGCATTAGTTGGCAATTTGTATATTTTAAATCCAATTTCTTCCACAAAGCAAAACATGGAAATTTATAACTCATCTTCTAATTCTAATAAGAGAAAAGAACCTTCAGAAATGAACCAAGCATATCTTTGGCATCTAAGACTTGGTCATATTAATTTAAGAAGGATTCAGAGGCTTATAGCCGATGGACTTTTGAGTTCATTAGAGTTGGAAAATTTTCCAACTTGTGAATCTTGCTTAGAAGGTAAAATGACCAAGAGGCCGTTCAAGGCCAAGGGGTATAGAGCCAAAGAAGTGTTAGAGTTGGTTCACTCAGATTTGTGTGGTCCTATGTCTGTCCAGGCAAGAGGAGGTTTTGAATATTTTGTCTCTTTCATAGACGATTATTCAAGATATGGATACATTTACCTAATGCGCCGCAAGTCCGAATGCTTTGACAAGTTCAAAGAATACAAGGCTGATGTGGAGAAACGATTAGGTAAAAGTATCAAGACACTACGATCTGATCGTGGTGGCGAATACCTCTTAGGAGAGTTTAGGAATTACTTATCAGAGGCTGGGATTCAATCCCAATTGTCTGCACTTGGAACACCCCAACAGAATGGTGTAGCAGAACGAAGGAATAGGACTCTTATGGAGATGGTTAGATCGATGATGAGTTATTTTGAATTACCAAATTCGTTTTGGGGATATGCTCTGGAAACAGCAGTATACGTTCTGAACTTAGTACCTTCTAAATCAGTTTCTTCTACTCCCATAGAATTGTGGAATGGGCGAAAACCCAGTCTAAGACATATTCGGATTTGGGGTAGTCCAGCACATGTGCTGAAACCAGATGCTGATAAGTTAGAATCTCGTACAGAAGTTCGCGTGTTTGTAGGATATCCCAAAGGAACGAAAGGTGGTTTATTTTATAGTCCTAAAGACCAGAAGGTCATTGTTAGCACCAATGCCCAGTTTTTAGAAGAAGACTATATAATGGATCACAAGCCCAGTAGTAAAGTCGTTTTAGAAGAACTTAGAGAGGACATGTCTACTTCAGTACCAACAGTACAAGATGAAGTACCACAAGAGACTGCAACACATGTCACACATGATACACAACCACAGACAGTGCCTCGTCGTAGTGGGAGGGTTGTGAGGCAGCCTGAGAGATTCATGTTTTTGGGAGAGTCTTCGGACTTGATCCCGGGTAAACATGAACCTGATCCCCGGTCATATGACGAAGCACTCCAAGATACAGATGCAGCATCTTGGCAAAAGGCGATGAATTCTGAAATAGAGTCTATGTACTCTAATAAGGTCTGGGAGCTTGTAGAACCACCTGATGGTGTAAAAGCTGTTGGATGCAAGTGGATCTACAAAAGGAAAAGAGGGACAGACGGGAAGGTAGAAACCTTCAAAGCTAGGCTTGTTGCAAAAGGGTACACTCAAAAAGAGGGAATCGATTATGAGGAGACCTTTTCACCGGTAGCCATGCTTAAGTCTATCCGGATACTCTTATCCATTGCTGCTCATATGGATTATGAGATTTGGCAAATGGATGTCAAGACAGCTTTCCTTAATGGAAGTCTTGAAGAGAACATCCATATGAAGCAACCAGAAGGGTTCATTGAAAAAGGCAAAGAGCATCTAGTGTGCAAGCTCAATCGGTCCATTTATGGACTGAAGCAAGCTTCAAGGTCTTGGAACATCCGATTTAATGAAGTAATCCAGTCATATGGATTTATTCAAAGTCCGGATGAGTCTTGTGTATATAAGAAGTGTAACGGAAACGTGGTGGTATTTCTTGTACTATACGTAGATGATATTTTGTTAATTGGCAACAATGTCAAGGTATTATCAGACGTAAGGGTATGGTTGTCCAAACAATTTGATATGAAGGACTTAGGAGAATGTGCACACATTCTTGGGATCAAAGTTATAAGGGATCGTAAGAAAAGAATGTTGTGTCTATCCCAAGCTTCATATATAGATACAATCCTTGCTCGTTTTAGCATGCAGGATTCCAAGAAAGGTTTCTTACCTTTTAGACATGGAGTAGCTTTATCTAAAGAGATGTCTCCAAAGACATCAAAAGAGATAGAGGACATGAAAGCAGTTCCTTATGCTTGGTGTAGGAAGCCTAATGTATGCAATGCTATGTACGAGACACGATATCTGTTTGGTCGATGGTCAGCAGATATCGGAGTAACCTGGACAAGGACATTGGATGCGGTAAAGCATATATTAAAGTACACGAGAAGGACTAGAGATTATATGCTAGTTTACCAAGCGATGATCCGCTCCACATGGGTTATACTGATTGATTTCCAATCGATAGGGATAACAGAAGTCTACATCGGCTATGTGTTTACTTTAGGAGGTGGAGCCATTTCATGGAGGAGTGTTAAGCGAAATGCGTTTCGGACTCAACCATGGAAGTTGAGTATGTAGCAGCCTCTAAGAAGCAGTATGGCTCAGGAACTTTCTAATGGACTTAGATGTGATTCTGGTTTGCCCAAAATCATCACAATTTATTGTGATAATAGCGATTGCAAACTCGAAGGAACCACGAGCTCATAAGGCAAGTAAACATATAGAGCGCAAGTACCACGATACGAGATATTGTGAAGCGAGGAGAAGTTGTCATCGCCAAGATTGCATCGGCAAACCTGGCGATCCTTTCACTAAGGCCCTTCCACGAAAGCTTTCGATCGGCATGTGGAGGAATGGGAATCGGATGTATGGTAGAAGATATGGCGACTAGTCCTTAGTATAAGTGGGAGATTGTTGGAGTGTATCTGAAAGCCTAAGCTTTGTAAACATTCATTATGAATAAAGAATCACATTTGGTCTAATTATCTACATTTGTTTGTAGTTGTTCATTTAATTTATATTGTAGATAACATAGTATGTGGTGTCACATACGGAAGATGATGTTATCGGACCTTATAAATTATAAAGTAACTCACGACCAGAATGGAAAGGAACAAACCATTAGAAGGTCGAGTGTAATTAGGTATTAGTTTATCTTGACTATATAATTACACTAGTACACTCGAGTGTATTGAGTAGGACCATTTGAGGTCGTTTCTTTTATCTTGACTTTATAGAGGAACAAAGACCTCGGTTATTATGGAAGTGTGCTCTTAATCCTAATATAATAACAAGCACATATATTTGATATTTATTTCTTTAATTTATCAATGGGTGAGATTTAGTTCGATGAATCAATAAGCCCGATAAATTGGGAAATGATATCACTTATAGTGTGTGTTGTTGATTATAGAAGGAAAGCGTGTCCTAGAGATACTAGGTTGATAATGTCCCCAAGAGGAGCTCATAAGGATTGTCATGTTAAACCTGCAGGTGGACTTAGTCCGACATGACGATAAGGTTGAGTGGTACTACTCTTGGACTTAGACATTAATTAAATGAGTTGTCGTAACTCACTTAATTAGTGGACATTCGATATCTTAAACAGGAGACTAACACACTCATAATAAGAAGGAGCCCAAAATGTAATTTGGGATTGGTGCGGTAGTTCAATGATAGTTCTCTAGTGGAATGAATTATCATTGATAAAATTAAGTTGTGTGTTCGGACACGGGATGCTTAATTTTATCGGAGACCAAAACCAATTCCTCCTCTCGGTCCCTATCGTAGCCTCTTATTTATAGAGTTCTATACCCACCTATACCCACCTTCTATACCCACCAATGGGCCGGCCAAGCTAGCTTGGGATCAAGCTAGGCCTAGGTATGAGATTGGGTGGCCGGCCCTAGCTTGAACCCAAGATAAGTAGGGCCGCAAATAAATTTAAAAGGAGATTTAATTTTAATTTTTATTATTATGTGGAAGATATATTTTAAAGAGAATTAAAATTAAAATATCACTCTTGTAAAAGATCTACAAAAGATTAAAGAAAGAGATTAGATCTCTTTCCTTATTTGTAGATTGGAGAGATGTTTTATTTTTTCTTTAAAAATTATTCACATGTTGATAAAATTAAAATTATAGAAATTTCCTTTTATCAACCATGAAGAGATTTTAAAGAGAAATTTTATTTTTTAAAATTTCCGGAAACAAATTAGGAAGTTTTAATTGTTGATTAAAACTTGTCCTCTTTTGTTATCCAATGATGGCCGGCCACTTGAAATTAATTAGGGAAATTTTATTTTATTTCTCTCAATTAAATCATGTCAAGGAAATTAAGGAAAATTTATTGTAATTAAATTTCCTAATTTACCTAGGCCAAGGAATATAAAAGAAGGGGTGAGGGTGCCTTCAAAAGAGATAACATCTATTATTCCTCTCCCTCTTTTGTTCCTTGGTGTGGCCGGCCAACCTCTCCCTCTCTTCCTCTTGTGGTGGCCGAACCCTACCCTTCTATTGGAGCTCTTGTGGTGGCCGGATACTACTCGGAGAAGAAGAAGAAGAAGGAGAGAAAGCTAGCATCTCTTGGAGCTTGGTTAGTATTTTGTTTTTCTTCCTTGGTGAAGCTTCCTCTTTGTTGGCCGAACCTAGCTAGGAGGAGAAGAAGGTGATTGGTGGTTTCTCATCTCGGAAGATCGTTGCCCACACAACGTCCGAGGTTAGAAGAGAAATACGGTAGAAGATCAAGAGGTTTTTCTACAAGGTATAACTAGTAAATTTTATTTCCGCATCATGCTAGTTATTTATGGAAATAATACCAAATACAAGAGGCTTACGTTCTAGTATTTCGAATATGTTTTTTCGAAGTTGTGTTCTTTTGTTTCTTTCTTTTCATTGTGATTTGATTGTTCTCTTTGGTTAACCTAAAGTTATTTTAGGAAATTAAATATTAGCTTTCTATTAAAGGTTTTGTCTAGTCGGTGGTGGTTGCTCCCATATCCAAGAAGGCCATGTGCCTCGCCACGTCAGTACTGGGAACCTTTTATGGAAATTAATATTTAATGGAATTAATAACTTAAGGAGACTTGGGTCGAACGTGTTAAGTTCCGCAGAAGATCCAAGTCAAAACCTAAAAGAACAAATAGATTAAGTTTTGGATCAAACGTGTTAAGTTCCGCAGGCGATCCAAAATTTAATTTAAAAGAACACATGGTAGCTAGGAAAAGGTTCAGACCTTTGTACAAAATTTTTGTACAGTGGAACCTATAGGTTTTCCGAGTAGCAACCAACAAGATCACAAGGGTCCTAGCTTGTTTATGAACCAAATTTGTATATGATGTTCTTAGTAATTTTTGCCATGAAACTTACTTAGGTTTTCCATGCTTTAGGCCACTTAAAACCTAGTTTAAAGATTGGTAGGTTTCGGCCATGAGGAAAAATAAAAGAAAAAGGAAAGAAACCTAGGAAGCCTAAGACACAATTCACATGTATGTTTATTATGCTTGTCTTTATACATGCTATGAAACTTGTATGACTTCCTATGCTTTTAGGATATTTGAAGCAAAGTTAAACACTGATGAGTCTCGGCCAAGTAGGGTTTAAATGACCTAGAGGCCTTAGAATTGAAACCAATTGTGTTAAAAATGCTTCTTATGGAAATATGATAATATGTTGATTGTGTCACATGCTTGTATAATTTTTCCATGACCTAAATGGACCATTGTATGTTTCAGCCATGAAGGAATAAATGCCCTAGAAACCCTAGAACAAAAATTAAATATGCTCATATCACTCTACATAAAATATGATAAGTAGAAAGCCAAAGTTCCCATGCTATATGTTGTTTAATGACCTAAAATGAGGCTAGGGTAAGTTTCGGCCATACCCATTGTATGATGCCTTATTATGAGTTTATACATGATGTTAGTTCAAGTTCACATGCTTGTATGCTTGCTTTTAGCCCTAATGAATACTTGTTAAATTTTGGCCATGACATATGTTAAGGGCTTGAAGAACTTAGGAATTAGCTCAAATATGCTTACTATGTTACTTGGAAAAAAATGCTATAAATATAGTTTAAGGTTTCCATGCTTTCATGACATTTGGGACCTTGTTTCACACCTGATAGGGTTCGGCCAAATGAAGTTTAGGGACTTGGAGAACTTAGAAACCAAGTTAATCATGCTTATAATGCTTCCTATGAAATTGATGTGATGATAATTTAGGTTCCACATGCTTGGAGGTTGTTTTTACCTAAATTGAGATCTAAGGGGGGGTTCGGCCATGATAAGAACCCAAGGGATTAGGAAGCTTAGAACCCAAGCTAACTATTTTACCATGTTTTTTACGATAGTATAATCACATGATATACCCTTATGCTTAAACATGTATGCTTGTGATTTATACTTTCCATGATATGATATGTGCTTAGAAATATGCATGCTTTGATGATATGCTGTGTGCTTAAAATATGCATGCTTTTATGATATGCTATGTGGATATAAAATATGCATGCTTTGATGATATGCTATGTGCTTAAAATATGCATGCTTTTATGATATGCTATGTGGATATAAAATATGCATGCTTTGATGATATGCTATGTGCTTAAAATATGCATGCTTTCATGATATGCTATGTGGATAGAAATATGCATGCTTTGATGATATACTATGTGCTTAAAATATGCATGATTTCATGATATGCTATGTGGATAGAAATATGCATGCTTTGATGATATGTTATGTGCTAAAAATATGCATGCTTTCATGATATGCTATATGGATAGAAATATGCATGCTTTGATGATATGCTATGTGCCTAAAATATGCATGCTCTCATGATATGCTATGTGGTGAAAATATGCATGCTTTTATGACATGATGTATGCCTAAGTGATGCATACTTTTTATGACATGATGTATGCCTAAGTGATGCATACTTTTTATGACATGATGTATGCCTAAGTGATGCATACTATTCATGATATGATGTATGCCTAAGTGATGCATACTTTTTATGACATAATGTATGCCTAAGTGATGCATACTTCTATGATATGCAAAGTGACTAAATGATGCATTTTTATACATGCTACTTTACTTTGTAAGGCTTGTACCAAGGGTGGGCTCCTAATCTGTCCCTAGGCCTTTGGCTGTGTGATCCAGGCTAGTAAAAATAAAGGGATGGGCTCCTTAGTACGCCCCTAGGTCTATGGCTGTGTGATCCTGACCTAGTTCCTAGTATGATTCAAGACTTGCTACCTTGGATATACTTAGGAAGCGCGCATATCTACGTGATTTATCTATGTGTGGTACAAGCCGGGGCCCTGATTATGTTGATATTATGTTCAAGTATATATGTAAGAAGAAATGGTTTTAAAGATCATGAGACATACACATGTTTTTCGGATACATGTTTTCAAATCATATTGCATATACTTTATGATCATGTTGTGATGATGCTATGATTTATGATATGCCTTGATTAGATATGATTATGTTATGTTTCATGCTATGCTTCAAGAGCTTGATATGCCATGCCACCTTATGATGATACTATGATATGCCATGATTAGATATGATTATGTTATGTTTCATGCTATGCTTTAAGAGATGATATGCCATGACTAGTTATGATTTTGTTATGTTGCATGATATGCTTAAAGAGTATGATATGTTATGCCATGACTAGTTGAGATCATGTTGAGATATTCTTTGATCATGTGATGATTTTTGGTTTTAGTGAGTAGGAAAGGAACTTACTGAGCCATGAGTGCTCATAGCTTACTTTCCTTGTACCACAGATAAAGGAAAAAGCTGGATGAGCTAAAGGAGCAACAGGAGAGGCAAGGAGATGTGTGTGGCAGTGGCTAGGCAACCAAATAAGAACCTGTTTTAAAAACTTTTAAAGAACTATGCTTTGGTATCATGAATTGTAGTACCGTATGTGTGACTTGATGTTATATTTCTACTAATTTTGATATCATGTTATTGATGCCATGATAGTGTAGTTCAGATTTGATGAAAAGAAAAACAAAAGAAAAGTTTTTATTAAACTAAGAAAATCATTTTAAGTCTTCCGCTGTTTTAAAAAGGAAAATTTATACATGTAGTATCGTAGCCCCGTCCCTTAGGGTTAGCAGGGAGGGCGGGCGTTACAGGTTGGTATCAGAGCCAAAGTTTTTGCCAGCTCACTATACACACTTCAAGCCTCCGACCCGCGGCTCCAAGTAAGAATGTTTATGCTTAAATTTATATGCTCATGCTTATTTTCTTGTGTTATATTATTTGCTTGATTTATTCTTTGAATTCCTTATATTGCTTATGCTTAATTTTCATGTTATATGACTTATGCTTTATTTTTCTTCCTTGTTATATTGCCTATGCTTTATTTGCTTTGCTATATTGCTTATGCTTTATTTCCTTATGTTATATTGTTTGTCACTCTATTCCTTATTTTTCCTTATGTTGTTTATGCTTTAGTTTCATGTTTTGCTTGCTTATGTTTGATGCTTTATTTCATGCTTTTAGTTATAATTTAGATTAGGATTACATATTAGTAGGTTAGGAATAATACCCGAACAAATAGATAGGAACAAAACAGTACGTTAGATTGGCTAAAAACGATAACCACTTACACTAGTCTATTTGTTATTATTTAGATAAACATGGTTAGGACACGCAATGCCCAAACCGAGGGGACAGTGACTCCACCAGACCTGACACAGGTAGTCGTAGACCTCCAGCATCAGATCGCAGAGCAATAGCAGCTGATCACTACCTTAATGGGTCAGCAAGGCAACCCAGTTACCCCACCGGCAAATTAGAATACACTACCGGTTATACCTACAGTCGCGCTAGTTCCCCCGGCATCCCCTACTCCGATGGTCCGACAAGAGGCCTATCTGATTCAGTGGCAAAGGCTTAAGCCGGAAGCATTCTCGGGAAACTGCGAACCATGGGATGCGCAAGCCTGGCTCAAGACCGTGGAAAGCATAATGGAACTACTGGACTGGCCTGAACACGAGAAGGTCAAATGCACATCGTTCTGCCTTACCAGAGATGCCCGGATGTGGTGGGACCGAGTAAAAGCGAAAAGACAAATAAACCAGATGCAGTGGACGGATTTTGAGACAGAGTTCTTAGAAGAATTCTTCCATATGCAAGTGACCAACAAGCACTATGACGAGTTCATTGAGTTCCGGCAAGGTGATCTGTCAGTCAATGAAGCCGTCAAGAAATTCAACCGCCTAGCACGTCTGTGCCCAGAACTGATCCGTACCGAAAAAGAAAGGGTCCGGTTAATACTAAAGATGCTCTGACCTGAGATAGCTCTGAACGTAGCCGGTGGAGTTAATAGACCGCAGACTGCAGAGGAGCTAGTCAGCAGTGCCCTGATTACCGAGCACTACCAGAAAGCAATGAACAAGGGCAAGAACCAAGCACTGACCGGAGGACAAAAATCGCACAATACCAGAACCGACTGGAAAGGAAACTCAGGTGGAAAGAGGAAACAGTGGAACAACACAAAAGGTGGTCCGGCCAATAAGCAAACTAAATACCCTTAGTGTACCACTTGTGGAAAAATGCATTCCGAAGTATGTCTCCTAAGCACCAGGAAGTGCTATAGCTGTGGAAAGGAAGGTCATCTAGCGAGAAATTGCCCTACTCAGTCTCAGGCACTACCTCTGCAGAACAACCAGAATATGAGTACCCCTGCACAGCTGCACCAGATGCATACTGCCATAGAAGGGACTTCAATCAGCCAAGGAAGATTGGAGGCCCCTCCCACTATGACGAATGCTAGAGTCTACTCTCTTACCAAGGAAGACGTGGCGAATGCCTCTACTGTTGTCACAGGTCAGCTACTTATTTACAATCAGTATGCTGTAGTATTATTTGATACCGGGGCAACACACTCGTTCGTATCAACACCTTTTATGAAGAAGCTAGATATACCACTCCGAACTCTAGAGAACACATTCTTAACAACCTTACCATCCGGAGAGATTATGCCATCGGACCATATGCTGCAAGCAGTACTCATTCGGATCGCAAACAGAGAACTCTACTGCAATCTGATAGTACTTGATATGCAGGATTATGACATAATACTGGGCATGGATTTCCTGAGCAAGTACGGCGCTTCAATCGAGTGCCGCAAAAGGAAAGTGATTTTTCGACCCGAAACTGAACCAGAGTTTGAGTTTTACGGGGAACCGAAAGGAACGGAGAAGTTATTGTCATCTATTAAAGCACAAAGGATGTTAGATAAAGGATGTATGGGATTTCTAGCGCACATGGTTGATACCAATCAAGTCAAAGACCCGAAGCTAGAAGATGTCAGGGTAGTATGCAATTATCCAAAAGTATTTCCTGATGAACTACCAGGGTTGGCCCCTGACAGAGAGATAGAATTCGAGATCGAATTGATTCCTGGACTCAGCCGATCTCAAAAGCACCTTATCGTATGGCTCCGGCTGAATTAAAGGAGCTTCAGGAACAGTTATCTGAATTACTCGACAAGGGACTTATTCGCCCTAGTCACTCTCCATGGGGAGCTCCAGTGCTGTTCGTAAAGAAGAAGGATGGGTCTATGCGAATGTGTATAGACTACCGAGCACTGAATAATGTGATGATCAAGAACCGGTACCCACTCCCACGGATCGATGACCTGTTCGATCAATTGAAGGGTGCGACCGTTTTCTCAAAGATAGACCTACGATCCGGTTATCATCAAGTGAAGGTGAAACCAGATGATATACCAAAAATAGCATTTCGAACCCGATATGGACACTATGAGTTCATAGTTATGCCTTTCGGAGTAACCAACGCTCCTGCAGTATTTATGGACCTGATGAATTGGGTATTTACGGCATATCTTGATAAATTTGTAATCGTCTTTATTGACGATATACTTATCTACTCGAGAACCCCAGAAGAACATGCTGAACACCTGAATACTGTACTACAGATCCTTCAAGAGAAACAACTATATGCAAAATTCTCCAAATGCGAGTTTTGGCTTGACCGGGTAATGTTCCTAGGTCATGTCATCTCCAAAGATGGAGTTATGGTGGATCCAAGCAAAATCGAAGCTGTAAATAACTGGAATAGACCAAGGAATGCCAGCGAAGTCAAGAGTTTTCTCGGACTAGCAGGCTATTACAGGAAATTTGTAGAGAATTTCTCCAAAATCGCAGCCCCTATGACAACCCTCACCAAGAAAAATACAAAGTATGAATGGACAGAAGCTTGCGAGAAGAGTTTCGCGGAATTAAAATGGAGACTGGCCAGTGCTCCGATTCTTACTCTCCCGGAAACCAACAGAGGCTTCGATATGTACAGCGATGCTTCCGTCACAGGACTTGGAGCTGTACTCATGCAAGATGGCAAAGTCATTGCCTACGCTTCTAGACAACTTAAAGAGCATGAGAAGAATTATCCCATTCACGACTTAGAACTAGCAGCCGTGGTCTTCGCTCTCAAAATATGGAGACATTATTTATATGGAGCTCAGTGTAAGATTTATACCGACCATCAGAGTCTGAAATATTTCTTCACGCAAAAAGACCTGAATATGAGGCAACGCCGATGGCTCGAGCTAGTTAAAGATTACGACTGTGAGATTCTTTATCACCCAGGAAAGGCGAACAAAGTGGCCGATGCACTCAGCCGAAAGTTCAGTGCCACCTGATGTAACTATTTTAAAGTTCGGGGACGAACTTTTTTTGAGGTACGGGGTACTGTAACACCCACTAAGCTTTTAAGATAAATAAGAGAATGATGAATTTTTCCTTAGAAAAATAATAAGAAGTGAGTTGAAGCAAAAAGAAATAAAATGAAATAAAAAGAAGAGGAGGTCAAGGATTGAACCTTGAACCTCTTATATTATAATTTATAGAATTAATTAGTAGAAACCAATTGGGATAGAGAGAAGATATTGATAACAAGGAAAGGGAATGCATGATAAAGATAGGAGTAAAGATCTAAGAAGAGAAAGCAAGAAAAGAGCAAGAGAAAGACAATTTGCCTTCCTTCCTTCCTCTCTCTTTTCCCTCTCTTGCCGTGACAATTAAATGGAGAATTAAGGGGATTCATTCCCCCTTGTTTCATCATGAATGATGAAAATAAATTAGAAAATAAAATAAATAAAAGAAAATGAAAAAAAAAGGCTAAGGGAGAAGGAAAGCAAAAACCAATTTTGCTACCTCTTTCCCCTTAACATAAAAGAGAGTATGTAAAGAGGAGATTTTATTTTTCTCTCATTTCTCTCACTCTCTCCTCTCCATCACCGAGAACCCTCAGTCCCCTCTCCTCCATCTTCAACCCCAAGCCAAGGTTTTCTCCTAAGAAAGCCTAAGATACAAGGAGAACTTAGCAAGGGAATCAAGGGAAGGGAACTAGAAGAAGAGGCTACTTCTTCCATCACCACACCTTAGATCCACAAGCGAAAAGGATGTAAGCTTCCCCTCACCTGTGGTACAAGGCGTTTTATGTGCTTTTCGGATTTTATGAGGATTAGAAAACCTAGAATAGAATTTAAGAAAATTCGGCTAAAGAAGAGTTTTCAAATCTAGGAAGGTTTAAACAAGTCCTCATTTCATGATATTTTTCCTATGCTATGTAGGAAGGTTTTCCTTCATGTTTTTATACCTATATGATGCTTGGTCAGAGGAGTACCTAACCCTAGAATTTTGGCCAAAAATATTTTAAAGAGGTTAGGGAAATCATTGTTTAACCAAACTAGTACAAGATTTCCTCCATGAATTACTAAGGGTCTTTTATTGGCTTTTCTTGCTTGAAAGTTACTTGGAACCAAAAGAAATCCACTCATATGTTTCAGCCAAGAAAGAGCTTAGGGTTAGGAAGACCTTTAAATTTAAGTAACCATGTTTATATGATAGAATATAGAGTTCTCTTAAAGAATTGCATGTTGAATATTGCTAGAAATTCATGAACTCTTCATTTAAGATTTTCGGCCATGATAAGATGGATAGCTTAGAAAAGCTTAAACAAAATTTTAACATGCTCAAGACCTCTGTGATATTAAGATATGGAAGTTGTTTCATGCTCTCATGCTAATTAGGGTATAGAAAATTTAGTTACATAATATATGACATGTAAGATCACAAGGGTCCTAGCTTGTTTATGAACCAAATTTGTATATAATGTTCTTAGTAATTTTTGCCATGAAACTTACTTAGGTTTTCCATGCATTAGGCCACTTAAAACCTAGTTTAAAGATTGGTAGGTTTCGGCCATGAGGAAAAATAAAAGAAAAAGGAAAGAAACCTAGGAAGCCTAAGACACAATTCACATGTATGTTTATTATGCTTGTCTTTATACATGCTATGAAACTTGTATGACTTCCTATGCTTTTAGGCTATTTGAAGCAAAGTTAAACACTGATGAGTCTCGGCCAAGTAGGGTTTAAATGACCTAGAGGCCTTAGAATTGAAACCAATTGTGTTAAAAATGCTTCTTATGGAAATATGATAATATGTTGATTGTGTCACATGCTTGTATAATTTTTCCATGACCTAAATGGACCATTGTATGTTTCAGCCATGAAGGGATAGATGCCCTAGAAACCCTAGAACAAAAATTAAATATGCTCATGTCACTCTACATGAAATATGATAAGTAGAAAGCCAAAGTTCCCATGCTATATGTTGTTTAATGACCTAAAATGAGGCTAGGGTAAGTTTCGGCCATACCCATTGTATGATGCCTTATTATGAGTTTATACATGATGTTAGTTCAAGTTCACATGCTTGTATGCTTGCTTTTAGCCCTAATGAATACTTGTTAAATTTTGGCCATGACATATGTTAAGGGCTTGAAGAACTTAGGAACTAGCTCAAATATGCTTACTATGTTACTTGGAAAAAAATGCTATAAATATGGTTTAAGGTTTCCATGCTTTCATGACATTTGGGACCTTGTTTCACACCTGATAGTGTTCGGCCACATGAAGTTTAGGGACTTGGAGAACTTAGAAACCAAGTTAATCATGCTTATAATGCTTCCTATGAAATTGATGTGATGATAATTTAGGTTCCACATGCTTGGAGGTTGTTTTTACTTTAATTGAGATCTAAGGGGGGGTTCAGCCATGATAATAACCCAAGGGATTAGGAAGCTTAGAACCCAAGCTAACTATGTTACCATGTTTCTTATGATAGTATAATCACATGATACAGCCTTATGCTTAAACATGTATGCTTGTGATTTATACTTTCCATGATATGATATGTGCTTAGAAATATGCATGCTTTGATGATATGCTATGTGCTTAAAATATGCATGCTTTTATGATATGCTATGTGGATATAAAATATGCGTGCTTTGATGATATGCTATGTGCTTAAAATATGCATGCTTTTATGATATGTTATGTGGATATAAAATATGCATGCTTTGATGATATGCTACGTGCTTAAAATATGCATACTTTCATGATATGCTATGTGGATAGAAATATACATGATTTGATGATATGCTATGTGCTTAAAATATGCATGATTTCATGATATGCTATGTGGATAGAAATATGCACGCTTTGATGATATGCTATGTGCTAAAAATATGCATGCTTTCATGATATGCTATGTGGATAGAAATATGCATGCTTTGATGATATGCTATGTGCCTAAAATATGCATGCTCTCATGATATGCTATGTGGTGAAAATATGTATGCTTTTATGACATGATGTATGCCTAAGTGATGCATACTTTTTATGACATGATGTATGCCTAAGTGATGCATACTTTTTATGACATGTTGTATGCCTAAGTGATGCATACTTTTTATGACATGATGTATGCCTAAGTGATGCATACTTTTTATGACATGATGTATGCCTAAGTGATGCATACTATTCATGATATGATGTATGCCTAAGTGATGCATACTTCTATGATATGCAAAGTGACTAAATGTTGCATTTTTATACATGCTACTTTACTTTGTAAGGCTTGTACCAAGGGTGGGCTCCTAATCAGTCCCTAGGCCTTTGGCTGTGTAATCCAGGCTAGTAAAAATAAAGGGATGGACTCCTTAGTACGCCCCTAGGTCTATGGCTGTGTGATCCTGACCTAGTTCCTAGTATGATTCAAGACTTGCTACCTTGGATATACTTAGGAAGCGCGCATATCTACGTGATTTATCTATGTGTGGTACAAGCCGGGGCCCTGATTATGTTGATATTATGTTCAAGTATATATGTAAGAAGAAATGGTTTTAAAGATCATGAGACATACACATGTTTTTCGGATACATGTTTTCAAATCATATTGCATATACTTTATGATCATGTTGTGATGATGCTATGATTTATGATATGTCATGATTAGATATGATTATGTTATGTTTCATGCTATGCTTCAAGAGCTTGATATGCCATGCCACCTTATGATGATACTATGATATGCCATGATTAGATATGATTATGTTATGTTTCATGCTATGCTTTAAAAGATGATATGCCATGACTAGTTATGATTTTGTTATGTTGCATGATATGCTTAAAGAGTATGATATGTTATGCCATGACTAGTTGAGATCATGTTGAGATATTCTTTGATCATGTGATGATTTTTGGTTTTAGTGAGTAGGAAAGGAACTTACTGAGCCATGAGTGCTCATAGCTTACTTTCCTTGTACCACAGATAAAGGAAAAAGCTAGATGAGCTAAAGGAGCAGCAGGAGAGACAAGGAGATGTGTGTGGCAGTGGCTAGGCAACCAAATAAGAACCTGCTTTAAAAACTTTTAAAGAACTATGCTTTGGTATCATGAATTGTAGTACCGTATGTGTGACTTGATATTATGTTTCTACTAATTTTGATATCATGTTATTGATGCCATGATAGTGTAGTTCAGATTTGATGAAAAGAAAAACAAAAGAAAAGTTTTTATTAAACTAAGAAAATCATTTTAAGTCTTCCGCTGTTTTAAAAAGAAAAATTTGTACATGTAGTATCGTAGCCCCGTCCCTTAGGGTTAGCAGGGAGGGCGGGCGTTACAGCCTACCCAAAAAATAATGGGAAAACCAAGGTGGTCAATCAAGAAATAGTTTATGGACTCAAAAATAAATTGGGCCATGTCAAAAGTAGTTAGGTGGATGAGTTGTCGAGTATCCTATCAGCTTACTAAACCACACCTCAAGAAAGTACCAGAATGACTCCTTTTTATCTTGTCTACGAAGGGTAGGCAATCGTCCTAGTAGAAATTAGGGAAGAATCAATTCAAAGAGGCACTTATGGATAGGAAAATTTTGAACAATGACTCCTAGATCTCAACCTGATCACTAAGACTCGAGAGAGAGTGGCTGCTCGACTTAAGACATATCGACAGCAGATGTGTATCAAGTATAATAAATGGGTTATTCCTTGTACTTTCCAAGTCGGAGACCTGGTCTTGAAGAAGGTGAAACTAGTTGGGGGCATGAGCAAATTAGAGCTACAATGGGGAGGACCTTTCTAGGTAACTAGCAAGCAAAGTTTAGGGTCCTACTATCTAGAATACATAAATGGAAAAATCCTTGATCGACCATGGAGTACCAACCACTTGAAACCTTACTTTTCTTAGAAATAGTTTTGATATCCTTAACTTTATTTCTACTAGGTTTTATGCTTTGTATTTCTCTTATTGAAAAAATGACTAATTTTCTTTTAGACTCAGGTCTAGCCCAAACTCCCCTGGCTCGGACATAATCAGGGTCGAGATCCTCTAAGTTGCGGTAGTAGATTCCCCTTCGTACAAGGGTCGAACGAGTACCATATTGCTTTATCTTTTTCACGGTACAAACTCTCCCGACTCATGATAGTAGACTCTCATTCGTACAAGGGTCGAGTGAGTACCATATCACATTGTCCTTTTCAGGGCCCAACTTAAATATAGTTAGGGTCGAAATCCTCTTGGCTGTAGAAGAGAACTCCTCTTCATACAAGAGTTGAGCAAGTATCGTATCATTTTGTCATTTTCAAGGCCCAAATTCTCCCAACTCAGACATAATCGGGATCGAGATCCTCTAGACTATTGTAGTTGACTTCCCTTCATACAAGGGTCAAGTGAATATTATATCACATTATCCTTTACAGGACCCAAACTTTCTAACTCTGACATAGTCAGGATCGAGATCCTTCATATTACGATAGCTAACTCCCCTTTATACAAGGGTCGAGCAAGTACCGTATCATCTTATTATTTTTAGGTATTAAACTCTTTTGACTCGGATATATTTGAGGTCAAGAACTTCAAGGCTATGATAACAAACTCCCCTTCATAGTGGACACCAGGACCTCACCCCTATGATGGTAGTGGAAAGCAACACAAATTTCCTAAACTTTCATCATATTTGAAATAAACTATTAAAGAGGATGCATCCTACATAAGTACATCTCAAAATTAGTGACATCTTCATCAAGGATGCTCTTGTTGATCTTCAGTAAGTCGATAACTAGGAGGGGAGAGTCAGCAAAAAACTTTCCATTCTCTATCAGCTACTTGAGGGTGCCATCAATTCCATGCTGTACTATTAGGTCAAAATAGATACTGACCATATCATTTTTCTTCCTGGTGACCTAAAGCTTGTCCTGTCTTGTCTACTGCTCTTTAAGCTTGAACATCTGGCCTCCAATTGGTCCTTCTAGGCCTCAAGCATCTCTATAGAGACATGTAATTCTGCCAGGGAGGCCTCCTAGCCCCACGCCTTAGCATGGGCATCCTAGGCTATGATGAGGACGACCTCTAACTCGGATCCTCGGCCCTACGCTAGGGCCCTGACTGACTTAGTCTCCTCTCCAGTGGCTACTATTCCACCTTTAGAAGCCTGAGCTCCTTGCCTCCAAATTGGCATGAACAACCACCTCCTTGGTTGTAACGGTCTCCAATTTTATTTGATGAGATGTTGCAGCAACTTCTTGAGTCGCAGTCAAAACTTCTTGAGAAGGGGTTGTGGCTAACTAGTTCTCTAGTTTAGCTTTAAGGGGCTTCAAATCTCTCCAGCCCTATCGGATATTGGAGAAGTGCTGGCAGAATATCATTAGTTGGGACATATGCTTCACCTCATTTAGTAGATGTTCCTCTGCAAAAGCTTGAATGGATATGTCCTGGAATGCTTCTTAGGCGTTACTCTATGCAAGGGTTGTTGGACCATAGAGGGTAAGATTTAGTCTATGCTCTTCTTAAACTAGTTCTTGGGATAACTCCATAGTAACCGAGACACCCTCTTTATCCAACAAATCCTCCCAATGACCGGTAGAGATCGGATCCATTGGAGCACATGAAGGACCCGCCCCCATGCAGGAAGTTCCCTATTAGGTATGGAGTAGGAAAGTTGGGGTCCTAGGAGACGGTGGGATGTACAACAAGGGAAGATGGGCCATGATTGGGTGGTTCTTCGATCCGACTGGCGGGTATGATGGCTGAACTAGCGAATGAATCACTAGACCTAGGGATCCGGTTGGGACCCATGCAGGGGCAAATGGGCCCGAGTGGCCAGCTGATGGTCCAAATGGGTGATGCCTTTTCCTTGAAATTCTAAGGGAGGCCTCCAACTCCACAGATGAAGTCGGTCATGATGCATTGGATTGATGAACTAGAGATCCCCTCAGGTCCCCTATCAGGCTTGATGCTCTCACCACCGATTGGGAAAGAACCTTCGTTGGAGTTGTAGCGGGAGTCGAAGGTGCTCCCTCCCCGTGTGTCTCCCTAGTAATATCAATAATGGATGTTCTGCACGCCTCCAGTTCTATCGTAGTAAGTTTCATCACCTTATTCAGCGACACCCTCATCATCGTGTCAGATATAAAAAAATAATATGCCTTTAGTTTGATACCAGAACTTGTGATAATGAGAATTCTTACCAAATGAAGTGTTGAGGGGAGTCGATCTAGGGCTCAGCCTGAATATATGTAGCATCCCTTGTAGGATCGAAAGTGCTAGAGGAGGGGGGGGGTGAATAGCGCTAATGACTTTCATGTTTTTTTTTAGAAAAAACTTGATTAGAATAACACAACAGAATAAAGATAAAAATAAAACAAATACTAACACTTTTTCATTTTACTTAATTCGGAGCCTGTGATGACTCCTACTCCAAGGCCCGTGATCGACAATCATTTTCATTGGATAATTCACTATTAGTTCATAACTTACAAGTACAAAAGATGATTATAATAAAATTATAATTTAAGTGCTCTATAAAGAAAAATTATACCAAAGACTTAAGTATCCAGAGAGTCAAGCTTTCGGTCGTCAGAGTTGCGTCGCGGAGTCGTAGGATCGTCTTTGAAATAGCGCACAAAGAAGGATCGCGAGAATGAGTTGTTTTTGAAAGGCTACTTGAAGACTTCTTTTCTAGGCTGTTGAAGGCACTTCCAACATCATCCAAGGCGCCTCCAGCTATATATCTTATCCCTTTATCCTCAGACTCGATAACCTCTGCATTATACAAAGCTCATCCTTTCGAAGGCAGCTTCAGGGTACTCGAAGGTGCCTCCGTGCCCAGCTCCAAGGCACCTTCAGTTGCTTGGAAGTCACCTTCGTGCCCTCCCGCATGAAGCCTTCGACCAAGATGTCCAAAGCACCTCCAGCACCATGGGAGGCACCTCAATATTGTTCACCCGAGACTAACTTGTATGTTTAAGCTCTTGCAAAACATGTTAATCCAAATACATAAAGATACTCTGTAAAACAGAGTTAATACAACAAATAATATGGTAATAAAATGTTTGACATTCTTTAGATTGTCCAGTTCTGACTTTCAAATTTCTCAAAAATCCTAGGTCAAACTGATGCCTACTGTTCCCTCAAAGGGGAACGCGTCCTCACCTACTCCTCTCAAGAGAATTTATCTTTTACCAAACTAGTCCTCTAGACCGTCTGGGCTTTTTCTCAACATTCATGACCTCCAGACTTTCACTTGGTATCCTCGGCCCTAGGATTTATCGCTTGGTGTCCGTAACTCCTAGGACTTTCACTTAGTATTCTCGAACCCAGAATTTTCCTCGACATTCTCGACCTACCAAGTCTTTACCTAGTGCGCCAGACCAGGATTTCGTTGCCTAACCATAGTTATAACTTTTTCACCTTTTGCCTATCCTCAACTAGGATTTTCATATTGCCTAAGATCACTTAGGACTTTCTTGTACACTTAGTTCAACTTGTTAGAGAAACAATAACCCTTAATTTAGAATCCTTTGCCATTATCAAAACTCAAGTTTGATCGTATGATGCTCCTTGCACCAATAATCTATTGGTGTGGGAAGCATCTGACAATCGAACCTGGGTTTTGATTATGTCGAAGGATCCAAAGTTAAGTTGTCTTGTTGTCTGATGAGTTTCAATGAGATTGCAAAAAAGTCCTAAGTGTACTTAGACAAAAGTCCTAGCTGTGGTTAGCAGGTGGAAACCCCTAGAGGGTGGTAACCCTACGTCTTAGGAGAAGGTAACCCTAGGTGACAGAAAATCCTAAGGGGTGGTAACCTTAGGTCCTAGGGGGTGGTAACCTTAGGTGTCGGAAAACCCTAAGGGGTGGTAACCTTATGTCCTATGGGGTGGTAACCTTAGGTGTCGGAAAACTCTAAGGGGTGGTAACCTTAGGTCCTAGGGAGTGGTAACCCTAGGTGATGAAAAACCCTAAAGGGCGGTAACCTTAGGTCCCAGGGGGTGATAACCCTGGGTGATGGAAAACTCTAGGGGATAGTAACCCTAGGTCCTAGGGGGTGGTAACCCTAGGCAAAAAGTCCAGTCGGTCTGGAGAATCGATCTGGCAATAGGTAAACTCTCTTGAGTGGAGTAGGTGAGGACGCGCTTCCCAGTGAGGGAACAGTAGGCGTCAGTTCGACCTAGGATTTCCGGAGGTGAAATCCGAAGTCAGAATCGGACAGTCTGAAGACTGTCAAAATTACATCTATTTATCTTATTTTATTGTACTAACTTTGTTTTACAGGGTATACTTTGTTTCTAGACTAACATGCCTTGCAAGACGAAGAATGCACAAGAAAAGCCTCGGATGAACAGTCCCGAGGCGCCCTCTATGGAGCTTGGAGGCGCCTCGGGTGTCTTGGTCGACAACCCCGCGACAAGTCATGAGGGCACCCTCCATGGAGCTTACGGGCACCCTGGATGCTAGATGGAGGGTGCCCTCTATGGAGCTTGGGGGCACCCTGGACGCTAGATGGAGGGTGTCCTCCATGGAGCTTGGAGGCACCCTTGGGCGGATAAGCAACGAGCGTTGCAGAGCTTATCAACACGGTTGACTCGGCGGGTTGAAGGCGCCCTCCATAAGGCTGGTGGTGCCCTCAACAGGCCATTTAAGCCTGATTCGACCAGCAACAAGGACAACACTTCAAATTGTAATACGTCTTCCGTGTGCTGCTCAAAGAACGATCCGACAAAGCTGTAATTTGACTCTAACGACCAGAAGCTTCAAATTCTCTATTTTTCATTGTCAGTATAAATTTTGTTACTGCTTTACATTGTACTTCAAAAGTTGTAATTTTCCGAATTGATAGTGATTGCCTGAAGTAAACGCTCAACAAGTGTGGGCCTTGGAGTAGGAATCGCCACAAGCTCCGAACCAAGTAAAACCCTTGGTGTTTGAGTATTGTTTTGTTTTAATTTTCCGCTGTGTATTACTTGATTGATTTAAAATGAACATGAAAGCCACGAGCGATATTCACCCCCCTCTAGCGCTTTCGATCTACAATTGGTATCAGAGCGGGGTCGCTCTGAATCAGTACAACTACCGTTCGAACATTCTTATTCGTCATTTTTTCGTTCGTTTTTGTCAAAATTAAAACCTTACTCCTTTCATTTTTTCCCTCTAAAACTGCTTTTAGAATTTTCATTTTCATCTTTTCACCATTGGTCGATATTAGCGAAATATTATATTTTCAAAAATTTACAATAATATTTTTTAAAATATTTTTATTAATATTTTATTCAAAATTAGTAAATTGCTATCTTTATTTTCCTCCAGCACTACTAATCCAAAACCAAGTCTTGGAACATTCATTATTTTTTATTATGTGCAAGATTTTTCCTCTTTAATGGCCTACCAAGAAGGCTCTAGCACAGCTCGCCCACCTCTTTTCCAAGACTTGGTATAATTTCAAAAGTATAATTAATTTCAAAAGTATAAGTAATTTCAAAATCATAATTTTAATAAACCTTAAAAATCTTAATTATTTGATTATTAATCTTTAAATCATAATTAAGTTTCAAATTATTAATTCTTAGATTTTCAAAATCTTAATTATTTTCAGAAGACAATTAATTTTTAAATCATAATTATTATGTAAGTCTATAATTTCAAACTTAATTAATTTTCAATATATTTTCAAAATCTTCAAAATTTTAGTTATTGTCAAATGTTTAAATCTAATTAAACTCATATTTTAAAATTTGACATTCAAACTCATTGAAAATTCAAGCTTATATTTTAAATCTCAATTTCAATATTTTTAAATATTGATAAAATTAAATTAAACTTAACTCTGTCTCACACAAACTTATAAGATAAATATGCTTGATAACTTAGAAAGGGTGTGTTGGATTTTTCGGGCCGCGAAAACTGCTTTTTCGCGTCGCGAAAACCCCGAATCACCCTAGCCAACGGATCTCATGTGAAGAAAAATTCGAAAACATACGAGTACGAGTTACAAAACTTCTAGATCTACATGATGAAGATCTTTACCCTTGTTGCGTGCCCTTTTGCGTATCCCGCTCGTCCTCGGTACGCCGGATCTCGAAGTTGTCAATGTAGACAACTCTCTACACGTATCCACACAAACACACTAGGTGGAGGTGACCAAAAACCAAGGTGTGCTAGCACCTATGTGGTTCGGCCAAGGAAGGAGGAGAGGGAGAGCTTGAGAGGAAGAAGGAAGAAAATGCACACTTGAATGAAAAATTGAATTCCCATTCAAACAAAAGTGGTCGGCCACTCTCCATTGTGTAACTCCCAAAATTGCATTAAGTGCAATTAATGTGAAGCTATTAAAGAAAATGGCTTTGTAACTTCCATGAGGTGGCACCTATGATGATGTGGAGTAACATCATTGGTCCATATCAATGCTAACTCACCAATGAGGTGGCATAAAGTCAAGTCAAACATGACTTTTAATCTTCCTCTCAAGTCAAGTCAAACTTGACCAAATCTCTTCCATGGTTGATCGAATCCAACCATTTGATTCAAGCCAACTTAATATAATGAATCTAATTCATTTAATTAAATTGATTCAATGAGTCAAAATCTAAATTAGACTCATTGAACACATGAATCAACTTGAGTCGAACTCAAGTTAGCCCAATTAGGATTACTCTTAATCCAATTTGATTCATCAAATGAATCTAATCCTCTTGGTTCATCATATGTACCTAATCTCCATCTAATTGTCCTAAGTGTGTGACCCTATCGGTTCTTGTAACGTTGGCAATGCCCTAAACCCATTTAGGAGCATAAGTAATGAGCGGTATCTAGCAACACATCATTACTACCCAAGTTACAAGAATGTCAAGATCCGACATCACCTTGTGACTACTAATTGTGACTCCTCACAAAATATGACAAGTGTCCTTCTATCCTAGACATCTAGATTGATCAATGTGAGGCATAGACCGTGTCATCCTCTGATCAATCTAAATTTTGAACACCAAGTAGACTCACTAAATCAAATGAGCTCAATATCCTATATTAACTCATTTGGGCATGGCCATGCACTTCGTGGTCTCACTCTATCAAAAATATTGATGTCTCTCCGGTCATATAGGAGGGATAGATCCCATCTACATCACTCACATCCCTCTGCATAAATCGTTACATACCCAGTAATCGCCTTTATAGTCCACCCAGTTACGGGTGACGTTTGACGAAACCAAAGTACATAACTCCTTATGTAGGGATCCATGGTGACTTTAAGTCTAAGAACTAGTAGTCATACTAATAGCCACATGAGAAAGTATATGACACTCATATAACGATCCATGATACTTTCTCATGACGGGTCA
Organism: Zingiber officinale; assembly: GCF_018446385.1. Taxonomy (NCBI): domain Eukaryota; kingdom Viridiplantae; phylum Streptophyta; class Magnoliopsida; order Zingiberales; family Zingiberaceae; genus Zingiber; species Zingiber officinale. Next base: position 63,433,442 of record NC_056000.1, on the reverse strand, counting down.
TTCAGTATACATTCTCTAATATATACCCATATGTCAACTTGATATCTCTATATCCATGACTTGTGAGATCAAGTCAACGAGTTGACCTACATGCTAGTCTTATTGCATTAACATTGTCCCTGAATGTTAATACTCGACTAGGAATGATTAAGAGTAGTGTTCCCTATATCATCTCACTATCGGTTCAACTAACCGATTGATATAGGTGAGAACCATCTACTCAAGGACATTATTATGCTTAGTTTATTTGGCACCAATACAAGTAAGTATAATAACCAAAATCCAAATGCCTTTATTTATATAGAATATGATACAATAAGTCCAAAATACAATCATCAAATGATTGGCTCTAGGGCTCTAGCTAACAATCTCCCACTAGCACTAGTGCCAATCAGTGTAGGCTCTAAGCCCAAATGACCTTGTGTGATCATCATGCTTCTTCTGTGCCAAAGCCTTGGTCAAGGGATCTGCGATGTTAGCCTCTGTAGGTACTCTGCAAATCTTCACATCTCCTCTCTTGATGATCTCTCGAATGAGATGGAAGCGTCGTAGTATGTGTTTGGTCCGCTGGTGTGAGCGAGGTTCCTTCGCCTGTGCTATAGCTCCATTGTTGTCACAATAGAGCTCAATGGGGTCAGCAATGCTAGGAACCACCCCAAGTTCAGTGATGAACTTGCGGATCAATCGCCTCCTTTCGCCTCGATGCAAGAATGTACTCGCTTGTTGTAGAATCGCTCATCGTATCCTGCTTGAACTCTTACGGTGACACCACCATTAATGTAAAATACGAACCCCGATAATGCGATCTATAGTCATCCTGGTCGGTCTGGAAGCTAGCATCACTGTAACCCTTTACAGCTAGCTCATCATTGCCTCCATATATCAAGAAATATTCTTTAGTCCTTCTTAAGTACTTAAGAATATTCTTGACCGCTATCCAGTGACTTTCACCTGGATCTGACTGGTATCTGCTCGTCATGCTCAAAGCATACGAGACATCAGGTCGAGTACATAGCATGGCGTACATGATCGATCCTATGGCTGAGGCATAAGGGATCTGATCCATGCGGTCTCTTTCATCTCTAGAAGAGGGACCTTGAGTCTTCGAAAGACTCACGCCATGTGACATCGGCAGAAATCCCTTCTTGGAGTTCTGCATGGCAAACCGAAGGAGTACCTTGTCAATGTATGTACTCTGACTTAGACTAAGCAATCTCTTAGATCTATCTCTATAGATCTGTATCCCTAAAATCCGGGATGCTTCACCTAAGTCCTTCATTGAGAAGCAACTCCCTAGTCAGGTCTTGACAGACTGAAGCATAGGGATGTCCTTCCCAATGAGTAGTATGTCATCCACATACAATATGAGGAAGATAACTACGTCCCCTACAACCTTCTTGTAGACACAAGGTTCATCTTCGTTTTTGATGAAACCAAACTGTTTGATTGCATCATCGAAACGAAGATTCCAGCTCCGAGAAGCTTGCTTTAGTCCATAAATGGACCTATTCAGCTTGCATACTCTGCTAGTATGTTGTGGATCTACAAAACCTGCAGGTTGTGTCATGTACACATCCTCGAGTAGGTTTCCATTCAGAAACGTGGTTTTGACATCCATCTGCCATATCTCATAATCATGGTAGGCTGCAATAGCAAGCATGATCCGAATGGACTTAAACATCGCTACTGGAGAAAAAGTTTCATCATAGTCAATACCATGAATCTGCTTGAAACCTTTAGCTACCAAGCGACCTTATAGATAAGTCCATCCATGTCAGTCTTTCTATTAAAGACCCACTTACACCCAATGGGTTTTACCCCTTCAGGTGGATCAACCAAAGTCCATACTTGGTTGGTGTACATGGATTACATCTCGGATCTCATGGCCTCTAGCCATTTCTCGGAATCTGGTCTCATCACAGCTTCCTGATAGGTGGTAGGCTCATCCTCTATGAGCATAACGTCATCATGGTCAAATAAGAGAAATGAGTATCTCTCAGGCTGCCGAGACCTGCGAAGAGGTATGTCTACTTGAACTGGTTGTTGTTCCTCAACTCCTTGTGGAACAACATCATCCACAACACTTTGTGGTTCCAGTTCAATTTCCATCGAGGCATCAGTGCTATTGTTCGCATCTTGAACTTCTTCAAGATCGAACGCGCTCCCACTAGTCTTTCTAGAAACAAAGTCCCTTTCTAGAAAGACCCCAGTCTTTGCCACAACTACCTTGTGCTGACTGGGAATGTAGAAGTAATATCCCTTAGTTTCCTTGGGATATCCAATAAAGTAGCACTTGTCATATTTGGGTCCTAACTTGTCTGAGACTTGACGTCGAACGTAAGCCTCACAACCCCAAATCCTCATAAAAGACACCTGGGCATCTCTCCCAGTCCATATCCTATATGGTGTCTTTATCACGGCCTTGGATGGAACTTGGTTGAATATAAAAGCTGCCGTGTCTATAGCATAGCCCCAAAGGTATGTCGGAAGATCAGTCTGACTCATCATAGATCGTACCATATCTAATAGGGTACGATTTCTCCTTTCGGATACACCATTCCACTGTGGTGTTCCAGGAGGAGTGAGTTGGGATAGAATCCCACACTCAGCTAGGTAGTCATGAAACTCATGGCTAAGGTATTCTCCACCTCGATCTGATCGAAGTATCTTAATAGTCTTGCCAAGCTGGTTCTGTACTTCATTCTTGAATTCTTTGAACTTTTCAAAGGATTCAGACTTATGTGTCATCAAATACACATAACAATATCTACTGAAATCATCAGTAAATGTGATGAAGTACCTATAACCGCCTCTAGCAACAACATTGAAAGGGCCACATACATCACTATGTATGAGTCCTAACAAATCAGTCGCTCTCTCACTGTGCCCACTAAAGGGAGTCTTGGTCATCTTGCCTCGTAGGCATGACTCGCATACCTCATATGATTCAAAATCAAATGAGTCCAGCGTACCATCCTTATGGAGCTGGGATAAGTGCTTGTCATTTATATGACCTAAGCAACAATGCCAGAGGTAGGTTTGGTTCATGTCATTTGACTTGAACCTCTTGGTATTTATGTTATAGATAGGGCTCTCAAGGTCTAGAATATAGAGTCCGTTTAACAGAGGTGCACTACAATAGAACATATCGTTTAAATAAACGGAACAACATTTGTTCTTTATAGTAAACGAGAAACCTTTCTTGTCCAAACAAGAAACTGAAATAATGTTCTTAGTTAATGCAGACACATAACAACAATCATCTAACTCTAGTACAAGCCCAGAGGGCAGAGATAAAAAGTAAGTCCCTACAGCAACAGCAGCAACTCGTGCTCCATTGCCTACTCGTAGGTCCACCTCGCCCTTTGTCAATGCCCTGCTATTTCTCAGCGCTTGCACATCAGTACAAATGTAAGAAGCACATCTAGTATCTAATACCCATGATGTAGAAATAGATAGATTGACTTCTATAACATATATACCTGAAGTGGAAGTCTCACTTCGCTTCTTCTTAAGATCCTCCAAGTATACCTTGCAGTTCCTCTTCCAGTGCCCGGTCTGACCGCAGTGGAAGCAGGTAGCATCCTTGGCGACCCCTCCTTTCGGCTTCAGTGCCTTGCCTTTGCCCTTGGCTTGGGACTTTCCCTTTCCTTTGGGCTTGCCCTTGCCCTTATGTTTCTGAACCATTAGAACAGTGTTGGGCTTAGCCTTCTTAAGGTTTAGCTTAGCAGTTCTTAACATGCTGAGTAGCTCGGGCAGTGGCTTGTCAATCTCATTCATATTGTAGTTTAGAACGAATTGACTATAGCTATCCAGCAAGGATTGCAAGATCAGGTCAGTGGCCAGCTCTTGGCCAAGAGGGAACCCCAACCTTTGTAGGTTCTCTATGTACCCAATCATTTTGAGTAGATATGGGCCTACTGGAGCCCCGTCTGACATCTTGCACTGAAACAGTGCCCTTGAGATCTCAAATCTCTCATGCCTCGCTTGACCTTGATACAGTTGACGAAGATGTTCAACCATATCGTAAGCGCCCATTAACTTGTGTTGCTTCTGAAGCTCAGAGTTCATGGTTGCGAGCATTAGACAAGACACATCTAATGCGTCATCTTGATGCTTCTTGTAAGCATCTTTGTCAGCTCGCGGGGCATTGGCAGGAGGAGCCTCTAGAATGGGCTGCTCCAGAATGTACAGTTTATGTTCCTGAGTGAGAACTATTTTCAGGTTCCTGTACCAGTCCAGGAAGTTTGCTCCGTTGAGCTTGTCCTTCTCAAGGACAAATCGCAGGGAGAAGGTGTTCGTATTTGACGTCATGGTTATCTACAACAGAATAAAAGCAGAAATAAATATCATATTCTTAATCATTTAATTAGGCCTTTAACTAAATGATGCTCCCACTGAATTCTATAATTCATGTGGGACAAGATCCACATCATACTAACCCTTGAGTTAGCTTTGGCTAATACGCCCAAGACTTAGTATGATCGGTAGGTAACGATTACCAATTACATCTCTATGCAACTCTTGTTTATAGAATCAAGATCCGCATTTATATTAAAACTCGAGTTAGCTTTGGCTAATACGCTCGAGAGTTAATATATATGTGATTTTGACCTATCTTTCCAACCGTTGGAAGAATGCCTATAGTTATACTCGATCCAACCGAGTTAACTAGGAATACTCAATCTAATTGAGTTGTACTCACCCATGCGTTGATAGGCGGGACCAAGATTGTCCCTCCGCACCCTACCAAGATAGTATGTGTTGCTCTGCTTTGGCAGATTCAACAACATCATGCGATCGAGGTAGTGATGGGTATCAAGGCATGGTAGGCATTTTAAGTTGTCGTGATTTAGATCTAATCTAAATGATGATGTATCATATACTCGAAATAGATCTAATCTAATCGATAGAGTGCATCTTGTACATGATGTAGATCTAATATAATCGTAAGGGTGCATCTTGTGCACGATTTAGATCTAATCTTAATCGCTAGGTACTAATTAATTACTTAATTAATCATGCATCATATACACAAGTAATTAACTAAGTTTTGTGATTAGTCATGGCCCTACTACGATCTTCTCAAGCCAATGAGAAGATCGGATGGTCAACCTAAGGTCAACTTCTCAAGCGTCTTCCTTTTGACCACCTTGTGTTGCTCGCGCCTTCCTCGTAACTCCGTCTCGAGTGGACCTTCCACAGCTCCAATTTTGTACATTACAATTTTGAAACTCGAGTTACATTCGAGTCTAAATCTAATTTACAACCAGAATAATAGAAAGGCACGACGCGCAGGTCACGAAAAAAAATAAAAATAAAATACAAGCACGCACATCACATAACGGCACGCAGACCGTATTATGAATTACAACACAATTGTCCAATCGAATTGGGTCTTTGGGCCATGACTATCACAAAAATTAATATATAATTCAAAATTATGTATTTCTGTAATTTTTCTGTAATTTTTCATTATTTTACATATTTTATGAGTAAATTTTTCCCGGCGGTCCCGATTAGCGATTTCGGGCGCAATTGCGGAGCAAATCCCCTTGCGGGGTTAGGGGCAGTACCCCTACCCGTGTTCTAACCATCGCGAGTTGCTCCTAAGCAATCCAAGAGCACCTTATCCCGCTGTCCCAAAAAGATTTGGATCGAAACGATGCCGTTTCGGGAAAAACTTCTCGGTGGTCGAAGCCTACAAGTGTATAAACACTTGTGCTTCGCTTCTACGAGAAAAATTACTCTTAAAACTATAAAAAACATAAATTTACAGAAATGTACAGAAGCTTTAATTTTTCATAAAAATCAAATTAAACTCGTACAAGCTTCGCACGTGGCTCTGATACCACTGTTGTTTTCGCGTCGCGGAAACCCCGAATCACCCTAGCCAACGGATCTCGTGCGAAGAAAAATTCGAAACATACGAGTACGAGTTAAAAAACTTCTAGATCTACATGATGAAGATCTTTACCCTTGTTGCGTGCCCTTTTGCGTATCCCGCTCGTCCTCGGTACGCTGGATCTCGAAGTTGTCAATGTAGACAACTCTCTACACGTATCCACACGAACACACTAGGTGGAGGTGACCAAAAACCAAGGTGTGCTAGCACCTATGTGGTTCGGCCAAGGAAGGAGGAGAGGGAGAGCTTGAGAGGAAGAAGGAAGAAAATGCACACTTGAATGAAAAATTGAATTCTCATTCAAACAAAAGTGGCCGGCCACTCTCCATTGTGTAACTCCCAAAATTGCATTAAGTGCAATTAATGTGAAGCTATTAAAGAAAATGACTTTGTAACTTCCATGAGGTGGCACCTATGATGATGTGGAGTAACATCATTGGTCCATATCAATATCAACTCACCAATGAGGTGGCATAAAGTCAAGTCAAACATGACTTTTAATCTTCCTCTCAAGTCAAGTCAAACTTGACCAAATCTCTTCCATGGTTGATCGAATCCAACCATTTGATTCAAGCCAACTTAATATAATGAATCTAATTCATTTAATTAAATTGATTCAATGAGTCAAAATCTAAATTAGACTCATTGAACACATGAATCAACTTGAGTCGAACTCAAGTTAACCCAATTAGGATTACTCTTAATCCAATTTGATTCATCAAATGAATCTAATCCTCTTGGTTCATCATATATACCTAATCTCCATCTAATTGTCCTAAGTGTGTGACCCTATCGGTTCTTGTAACGTTGGCAATGCCCTAAACCCATTTAGGAGCATAAGTAATGAGCGGTATCTAGCAACACATCATTACTACCCAAGTTACAAGAATGTCGAGATCCGACATCACCTTGTGACTACTAATTGTGACTCCTCACAAAATATGACAAGTGTCCTTCTATCCTAGACATCTAGATTGATCAATGTGAGGCATAGACCGTGTCATCCTCTGATCAATCTAAATCTTGAACACCAAGTAGACTCACTAAATCAAATGAGCTCAATATCTTATATTGACTCATTTGGGCATGGCCATGCACTTCGTGGTCTCACTCTATCAAGAATATTGATGTCTCTCCCATCATATAGGAGGGATAGATCCCATCTACATCACTCACATCCCTCTGCATAAATCGTTACATACCCAGTAATCGCCTTTATAGTCCACCCAGTTACGGGTGACGTTTGACGAAACCAAAGTACATAACTCCTTATGTAGGGATCCATGGTGACTTCAGGTCTAAGGACTAGTAGTCATACTAATAGCCACATGAGAAAGTATATGACACTCATATAATGATCCATGATACTTTCTCATGGCGGGTCATTCAGTATACATTCTCTAATGTATACCCATGTGTCAACTTGATATCTCTATATCCATGACTTGTGAGATCAAGTCATTGAGTTGACCTACATGCTAGTCTTATTGCATTAACATTGTCCCTGAATGTTAATACTCGACTAGGAATGATTAAGAGTAGTGTTCCCTATATCATCTCACTATTGGTTCAACTAACCGATTGATATAGGTGAGAACCATCTACTCAAGGACATTATTATGCTTAGTTTATTTGGCACAAATATAAGTAAGTATAATAACCAAAATCCAAATGCCTTTATTTATATAGAATATGATACAATAAGTCCAAAATATAATCATCAAATGATTGGCTCTAGGGCTCTAGCTAACAGGGTGAGGGGTGAGATGGAAAATTAGGAAAATAGAAAACTACCTTGAAAAATTAGAAAAATAGATAATTTCTTTTATCTTATACATACTTGGATTCTAGAACCCTAAAAATTTATTTTGACATTAATTAAGAGGGAGTGCAAAGAAATTTAAGTAATTAATTTTTTATTTTTATTTTGTTAAAACGTTGTTTTTCAATAGTTCAAAATATTTTTGGAAGAGGAAGTTCAATTTTTTTTAAAAGAAAAATAAATTATGTTTGAAAAGATAGGAACTAAGTATTTGCTAAAGTATTTTTTTCAAATCATTTACTTAGCTAAGTATTTTTACAAGAAAATATTTTTAAAGCTAAATTTTTAACAAAATATTTTTAAATCTAAGGTTTTATCAAAATATTTTTAGAGTTAAAGGTTTTATCAAAAGCTTTTTTAAGTTGAGTACTTTTAGCTAAGTTTTTTTTCAAAGCCTTTGTTTTTAAAGCTAAGTATTAAATTTCTCAAAGTCTTTTTAAAGCTAAGTTTTTAATCAACTTCTTTTGAAAGCTAAGTACTTGACAAAACAATTATTTTCAAAGTTTATCTAAGTTTTTGTTAAAAAAAAAATTAGCTAAGTCTTTTTTTGAAAAAGATATGACAATTTCAAAATTTATGTTTATCAAAGTTTTTGTTGAAAAAGCTAAGTATTTTCAAAGAATCTCTACTTTAGCTAAGCGTTTTTTCAAATAAATTATTTTCAAAGCTAAATTTCACTAAGTGCTACCCTTGAGGGGGAGCTTAAAGTTAAATAGAATAAAATATTTTTTATATCTTTACAACCTTCTCTGTACTTAGTATTATTTTTGATTTATGTCAAAGGGGGAGAGAAAAGTCAAAGTTAAGAATTTAAACATAATTTTTATAAAAAGGGGAGCATAAGGGAGTTTTTTTATGAAGTATTGTATTTATGCTCATGATGCTCATGCTTAAATTCTTTTATTTATTATTATGTTTTACTTAACTTTGAACCATGTTGCCATAATAAAAAAAGGGGAGATTGTTGGTGCGGGAAGTATCCGACGATCGAACCTAGATTTTGCTTATGTCAAAGGGTCAAAAGTTAAGTTGTCTTGTTGTCTGACGAGTTTCAATGAGATTGCAGGAAAGTCCTAAGTGTACTTAGGCAAAAGTCCTAGCTGCGGTTAGGCAAGTGGAAAACCATAGGGGGTGGTAACCCTAAGTCCTAGGGGGAGGTAACCTTAGGTGACGAAAAACCCTAAGGGGCGGTAACCTTAGGTCCTAGGGGGTGGTAACCCTAGGTGATGGAAAACCCTAAGGGGCGATAACCTTAGGTCCCAAGGGATGGTAACCTTGGGTGATGGAAAATCCTAGGGGTTGGTAACCCTAGGTCCTAGGGGGTGGTAACCCTAGGTCCTAGGGGGTGGTAACCATAGGCAGAAAGTTCAGTCGATCTGGAGGACCGATCTAGCAACACGTAAACTCTCCTGAGTTGAGTATGTGAGGATGTGTTCCCTGGTGAGGGAACAATAGGCGTCAGTTCAACCTAGGGTTTCCGGAGGTGAAATCCGAAGTCAGAACCGAACAGTCTGGAGACTGTCAAAATTACTTCTATTTATCTTATTTTTTTGTACTAACTTTGTTTTGCAGGATATACTTTGTTTGTAGACTAACATGCCTTGCAGGATGAAGAATGCACAATTAAAGTCTCGGATGAACAGTCCCGAGGCGCCCTCCATGGAGTTTGGAGGTGCCTCGGGTGTCTTGGTCGACAACCCCAGAGCAAGTCGTGAGGGCGCCCTCCATGGAGCTTGGGGGTGCCCTGGACGCTAGTTGGAGGGTGTCCTCCATGGAGCTTGGAGGCGCCCTTAGGCGAATAAGCAACGAGCGTTACGGAGCTTATCAACACGGCCGACTCGACAGGTTGGAGGCTCCCTCCATGAGGTTAGAGGCACCCTCAACAGGCTATTTATGCTTGGTTTGACCAGTAGCAAGGACAACACTTCAAATCTCAATTCGTTTTCCGTGTGCTGCTCAAAGAACGATCCAACAAAACTGTAACTCGACTCTGACAACCAAAAGCTTCAAATTCTCTATTTTTCGTTGTCGATATAATTTTTGTTACTGCTTTACATTCTACTTCAAAAGTTTTAATTTTCTGAATTGATAGTGATTACTCAAAGTAAATGCTCAACGAGCGTGGGCTTTGGAGTAAGAGTCGCCACAGGCTCCGAACCAAGTAAACCCTTGGTGTTTGAGTATTGTTTGTGTTTTAATTTTCTGCTGCGTATTACTCGATTGATTTAAAATGAACATGAAAGGCACGAGCGCTATTCACCTCCCCCCCTCCCCCCCCCCCCTCTAGCGCTTTCAATCCTACACAATTTTCTCCTTTTTTATTATGAAAACAGAGTTCAAAGTTATGTTAACTAAAGTAGATAACAAGTTAGAACAAGTAAGTATTTTCATAAGTAAAAAAACATTTTCAAAAGATAAGTTTCTAAGTGTTGAAATAGAACTTGGAAGAAATTCTTTAAGTTAAGAAACTTAAAACTTCCCCTGAAGCATAACACCTTTTTGAAGAAAAATAAATACTTAGCTTTTTCCAAAAAAAACTTAGCTAAATGTTCAGTTTAGAAAAAAAAAATCTTTGAACACAAAAGACACTTAGCTTTTCTTTTTTCCTAAAAAAAACTTAGCTAAATGCTTAGCTTTAAAAATACTTAGTTTGTGAAAATACTTAGCTTTAGTTATACTTTTGAAATGCCAATTTTAAAAAATATAATTTTGCTTTTTGAAACATTCTTAATTTGAAAAGGCTTAGTTTTAGTACTTTTGTTAGCTTTTAGAAAAATACTTAACTTTTTTCCTTTTACTCCCCCTTTAACATATATAAAAAAACTGATAGAGAGAAAGAGTTGTTAATTTTAAAAAAATAGTACTCCCTTTTGAAAAATATGAACTTTTAATCTTTTTACCAAAAATTATTTTTAATCTCCTCCTTGATTAATGCCTTAGAAACTTTTTAAGTAAGTGTTTTATATTTGAGGGGGTGGTTAACTTTAAGATAATTATGATCCTAGAGTCCAAGCATGGAAAAAAAATCAAAGAAAAAAATTATAATAAAATTATTAAATATAATCATCTATTTTCCTTAGAAGGAATGTCTAACATTTAGTTACTAGCTATTTACTATAAGGTAGTGACATTCACTTGGTTAGTTAAGTTAAGTAAGTGATCCAGTTAGTTTGACTAAGAATGGAGACTTAACTTGATCAATTTGAATTAGTATTTTTCGCCCAGACTTTATATTAATGTACTGGCATAAGCATCTAAAATTTAAGCAATATCCTATGCATCTCATACCATTCTAAATATTTTTCATATACAAGCAAGGTAATTCTAGTATGCTTGTGAGATGCTCTAGCTTGGAACCTTTGGATGCATGCTTTCTAGGGGGTAAAACCTAGGCTAATTTCAATATTTTGAAAGCACTAGTAAAAGTGGGAGTTTTGAAAAAAAAAACATAACTATTTATCCTAGAATTTTGAAACCAGATTGATTTTTAAGGATATAAGGTTTTTGAAAAAAAAAGATAGATAATATAATTTTAAAATACCATAATTTTGGAAAGGCAAGAAAAAAAATATGATTTTAAAAGGATTAGAATATAATCTATTATACCAGGCACATTCCTAATTATCTTCTAAGTGTACTAAATTCAAGTTCAGTTAAAGATTTTGTGAAAATATCTGCTAGGTTTGAGTTGGACTTAATATAGTCAAGTACAATATCACCCCTAGCTACATGATCCCTTAAAAAGTGGTGTTTAACTTTTATGTGTTTAGTCCTTGAATGATGTATTGGATTTTTTTGTTAAATTGATTGAACTTATGTTATCAATTGAAACATTTATATTTTTATATTCTAATTGATAATATTTTAAAGTGTGCATCATCCATAAGAATTGAGATATACATTCTCCCATAGCTATGCATTTTGCTTCAGTAGTGGACAAGGCAACACTGTGTTCCTTTCTACTGGGCCAACTTACTAGGCACTGACATAGAAGTTGACAATTTCCACTTGTACTTTTTCTATCTAGTTTGCACCCAGTATAGTCAGTGTCAGAGTACCTAACTAAGTCAAATGTGTTAGTCCTAGGATACCAAAGACCTATACTTAGTGTGTCCTTAATGCATTTAAGTATTCTTTTTATATTTGTTAAGTGTGATTCTTTTGAACATGATTGATACCTAGCACACATATTAACTGAAAATAAAATATCAGGTCGACTTGTAGTTAAGTATAGTAGACTTCCTATGCACTTCTATAATATTTAAGCCTACTATTTGCATTCTAAGTCAGAGTCAATTTTTACATTAGTTGTCATTGAGGTATTAATATTTTAAGAATTTTCTATTCTAAATTTTTTTAATTAACTCTTTAGTATATTTTGTTTGATATATATAAATGTTGTAACGACCACCTTTCTTACTAAACTATACTACTCTCTAAGGATGGCCGTTACTTAACTACTAACTCTACTTAACCGGAATGATCGAAATCACGAGGAGTCCTTACCGAAAAATTTCGGCAGAGTCTCCCCTGTACCGGTGACCATAAACTTAGATACAAACATAATATACATTATCCACAGGTGGCTGAAACATATAACAAACTCTCACGCAGTTAAATAAGTATCAAACACTACTCACATCAAAAATAACCCAAAAGTACATACATACTAAAATAAGTACATCTTAGCATGCAACCTAGAACAACAATAATCCCAAATAACATGAATCTTAAAGTACAACTTCAAATGTATCTTAATCACTAAAATGCAGAAAACTCAATAACATCCCAAGTCTCTCCCATAGTCCTGGCATCACACACCATCCGCACCACCTTGTCACCTTCCTTTGCTAAATCTTTTCCTTTCCTGTATCTGTAGTAAGAGGAAATGCAATCTATAAGCAAAATGCTTAGTAAGAGCTATCTAACTCACAAAAACTCAAATATGTGCATGTAAATACAAAAGATACTGAAACTGAAATGCTAAAAAGAAGACTACTCATGCTCATCTATCAACAAAGAACTAGAAATAAGAATCTATACTGCTCATGCTAGAATCAATAGCAAATGGAATAGAACTAAGAACTCAATACTGCTCATGCTTGAAATAGCAAAGGAAAACCTAACAAGAAAGGAAAGACTAAACAACAAAGGAAAGTCTAAACAGCATAGAGAAGCCTAAACAGCATGCTAGAAATAAGACTAATCATGCTCGATAAACTAATAAGGGAAAAAAATAAATCTAATACTAAATGCTTAGAATTCTAAAGAACTAAACTTACTGATTCTAAGCATCTTTGAAGCTTGTTTCATTTGTTCCAAAAACTTATACTTTAATACTTCAAAATAATAATAAACTTCTTCTTGGGCCAAGGCGTAGTACCATCTTATGTGCGCTCCCTAATAGAGACTGTGGTAGCTAGTCACCAGTCCTACGAGGGTAAAGACCTCGGTCTTACCATGGCCAAGACTTTGGAATTGGTCACCTGGATTTATTTAACGACAACCTTCGAAGTCGGGTACTATCCTCTTCAAAGTAAAATATCTTAATTACTTTTTCTTTAAATGTCTTGACATTTTAACAAGCACCTTGTGTGCCAAAATCCCTAAAGTCTTGATTTTGGGATCTACTTAAGGTCTTGGCATTTTTCTTTCTTTTTTTATCTTTCTTATACTTTTCTTAAACTCAAAATACTGTTAGGCTATTTTTTTCATATGCATCTATAAGTGAAATCAACTAGGTAACACACAATCATGCATATTTAAGGGAAACCTAAAGCCTTATTTTACAATGCTATCCATAAACTATCTATTAGCAAATCTGCACTACTAAAGAAACTAAATACTTAAAGCAGATCTACACTACAATGCTTAAAAAAATTCTGTACTGCAATGCTTAACAGAAATTTGCATTTGCAATGTTAAATAAAAATCTGCACACTAATGCTTAATAAAAATCTACACACTAATACTTAATAAAAATCTGCACTAAAATTCTGCACTACAAGGAGATCTACACTGCACTAAAATTCTGCACTACAAGGAGATTTCAACTGTATTAAAATTCTGCACTTCAAGGAGATCTAAACTGCACTAAAATTCTCACATAGTAATTATAAACCTAGAATTTCATATTCTAGTAACCGACTGAGACCAAATGGAATCCTTGATATTAACACATCCAAGTACTTTAATTCTGAACATCAATTATGCCATTAAACTTATGGTCAGAAAGGAATTCTCAGTATAAAATCTATATTGATCAACATATAAATCTCTTTTCTCATCTTCTAAACTAAACTTCTACTCTGAACTTACTACTTACATATCTAATTTACTCACATACTTCTCACCCGTTAAATTTATTACATCAATTCAAATCATCTTTAGTCTTAATACATGATACTCACCAAAACAACATACTACATATGCTCATCTTCACTCTTTCATCCACACTTCTGCACTAAAGAGATTACACTACCTACTTCATCATAAAATAAACCAAAATCACTGTCGGATCAACCTCCAATTAGCCTAATAAACCAATACTTAATCCAAGTCATTCTATGTTCATTGCCTAATAGCAGAACAAAGGGAAATTAAAATCTTAAAGAAAAATCTAACTACATACTTGGAATAAAAGGCAGTTCGTTGCATAAATATATAAATAAACAAAAACCGAAAATCTACATTTGAAATGTTTTCATGAAATCTGAAACTAACATGTTAAACTTAAAACTATAACTACAGGTTAAAGGATCACTAACAAAGAATCTAGTAACATGTTAAACAATTGATAACAAAAAGGGTCTAAACTAGTTAGAACTTGAAACTCTATAAAACTTATACTTCTTATACTTTAAAATATTAATCTTTTCCTATCAAGACCTTGGTCTCTCTTTACTTATAACTACTCATAATCTCCTAAAAAGATTTAATGGAACACATGCTTTAAATTAAAGAACTATTCTTGCTCATTAAGGAAGTAGCAAACTTTAAATCTGCACCCTAAAAGTGGAGGACTGCATTTTCGTGATATGCATGTTGTTTATGCCCACGGCAGTAATAGAAAGACTATAAACTATATGCTTAATATTAGAAGGTTGTGCAAGCTTATTATAAACATGCATGCTATCCTTAACCTCTTCCAAGACCTAATTCTATACATAAAGCACCCATCTTTAACAAAATCTTCAACCTCATGCTATAGAAGCCCTAAAGAACTACTATTAATACACGGCAGCCCTAAACCAAGATTAAAGGGTATTAACATATCCCTTTTGCATATTCAAATTAAGTTAGAGTGGTTGGGATACATGGCAGCCCTATAGAACCATTTTTAATACACGACAGCCCTAAAAACCAATAGATGAGATATATAAATATGCTACCCAACTTAGCATGATAAGTGTCACATAGACCAACTAATCCAATGGTTAAAATACTAAACTTAAAGCTAATCATGCTCATGGAGTTAACAAGTAAAAACTAAGCTACACATTACACTATGTATAGCTGTTCGTACCCAGTATTAGCAAAGAAAACTATGACTGAATTTAGCTAACTTGTTGAAAGAAAACTAAATTAGCTAACCTGCTGAATTTGTAACAAAAGGAATAAAACTTGTGGGATTGAAACAAAAGGAATCAAGCTTGCTGAATTGAAGCATAATAAATCAAGCTTGCTAAATTGAAACCTAATAAATCAAGCTTGCTGAGTCGAAACCTAAGTAATCAAACTTGCTTGTTATCAGAATTGAGAGGCCTAACCATTTGCCAAACCCAATGAAACCCCTTCTCATCTTCCTACAAGAACTCACGACAGGGAACCAAAAGAAGTGAATGTTGTGCTAAACAGAACTTTACAGCATAAATCCGAAATCTGTAGATATCCAAACCATATACCTAACTAACCAACTAAAATCTGAAGCCAACAGAAGTAATTACATGGCAGCAACCCTACATGCTTAACCTATTTACTTCCTTCCTTTGAAACTCACAGCAGCAACCCTTATCAATGGTTCACATGGCAACTAAACAAAAAGGAAACCCAAATAGCACCTACTCTGCATAACATGATCCGAACACAAGGAAAACAATTTGCTACTGCCGTTACTCCTCATATCCTGTGCCACGACAAAGAAACAAAAAGGGGACAATTCAAAGCTTCAAAAACAAGAAGAGGGACAAGGAATAAACCTCGGAGCTATCCTTCTACAGGTGAGTAGCAACTTACCTTGATTCTTGGATTCAAACCGAAGGAGAAGAGCTCTAAGGTTTCGATTGGCTGAGATCTTGGCCTCCTCTTCGTGCTCCTGGCTTCTCCTCGATGCACGAATCACGACGGTGAAGGAACCTTCGGAGAACGCCCTCGCCGGTCGCTGGAAACGAAGCTAGGGCTTCGTTTTCTTCACTCGGCAGAATCGGCGCTGTCGCAGAAGGGAAGAGGAAAGGATTCGGGAGAAATTAGGGCTCGGGAAAATTTTGCTCTCCTTTTGTAACTAGGGTTTCATTATCAACTATACCTTAAATATATTCCGCTCCTTTCTAAATTAGCAAAGCCCGCTGGCACAGTTGGTTGGCTGCGTTCTGCTTAAGGCATGGCTCGCGGGTTCGAGTCTCGGCTGCATCCCTTCTTATTCCAATTTATTTCCTATTCATTAACTACTGCTTAAATAGATTTTTCTCCATATTCATTCACAAAACAATTCCAGAACAGATGGCTAGCTGGATTCGGTTAAGGCTCGGTTCAGGTCCGAGGTCTACGGTTTGAATCTCGACTTGAACATTTTTTTATCGAAACTTCCTTCGTTTAGTAAAAATATCAAACGACCTCCAAAAATTGCATAAAAATACTCTAAAATTTTTTTAAAATCCCTAGAATTTTTCTATAGCATTTTTAAATATTTTTAAATTACTTTTGGGACTCGAAAGGGATAAATTTGGGTTGTTACAATTCCCCATACCTTATAAAAAGTTCGCCCTCGAACTTAGAATAATTCCAAATATTTCTGTCTCATACTGTCCTCACGCTCCTAAGTAACTTCCTCGTGCTTCTGGTTCTAAATGACTTTCACTAATGATACTCTTTGTTCCTTAGTCTCTTAACTTCTCGGTCCTCTATCATTCATATCGCATCGTACCCATTCGTGATCCTTAGAAGGCCTGTTATAAAGTCTCTGGAGATCATAGGTGCATTAGTCACACCAAATGGCATGACTACAAATTCGTAGTGTCCATATCTGGTCCTTGAAACTGTTCTGGGTGTATCACTTTCTTTCACTTTCAACTGATGGTACTCAGAGCGCAGGTCTATTTTAGAGAACACTATTGCCCTCTTTAGCTGATCAAATAGATCATCTATTCTGGAAAGAGGGTACTTGTCCTTAACTGTTACTTTGCTTAGCGCTCTAAAATCTATGCACATCTGCATAGATCCATCTCTCTTCCTAAAGAACAACACTGAAGTTCCT
The DNA here is from genome assembly GCF_018446385.1 of Zingiber officinale. Classification (NCBI taxonomy): domain Eukaryota; kingdom Viridiplantae; phylum Streptophyta; class Magnoliopsida; order Zingiberales; family Zingiberaceae; genus Zingiber; species Zingiber officinale. The sequence continues at coordinate 63,416,243 of NC_056000.1, read as the reverse complement.
CGGGTTGAATGACTAGGGCGGATGAAACCCTTGTCAAGTAGCTCCTGAAATTATTCTTGTAACTCTTTTAGCTCCGCTAGAGAAATTCGATACGGAGCTTTTGAAATTGGGCTGGTGTCAGGAACCAATTCAATTTCAAACTCCACTTCTCTGTTGGGAGGTAGTTCAGGTAATCCTTCTGGAAGTACTATTGGATACTCACAGACTACTCGAACGTCTTCCTGCTTGGGTCTTTCTTGTTATCATTGTCCTTCTAGTTATAATTACTTAACTGGAGTTTCTGACTCTCCACTGTCTTATCCTCTATCTTGACATCTAGTTATGCCAAGAAAAAAGAATTGATATCTTCTCTATCCTTTCTAAACATACTTATGTAAATGAATATAAGAGAAACAAAACTAAAATTATCTCTATTCTTCCTAAGCATATGTATCAAAACATAGAAAAATAAAACAAGAATTTTCTTCTTACTTAAGCGCATATAAGCAGATACTCTATACTGCAAATAATAAGAAAAATCATAAAAGGAAAAACTTAAATACTTTCTTACTTGAAGACGGCAAAGATGGTGTTGATGTGTGATGCTGGAGAATGGGAACTGCTCTGATACCAACTGTAACGACCACCCTTCTTACTATACTATACTACTCTCTAAGGATAACCGTTACTTAACTACTAACTCTACTTAACTGGTATGATCGAAATCACGAGGAGTCCTTATCGAAAAATTTCGGCAGAGTCTCCCCTGTACCGGTGACCATAAACTTAGATACAAACATAATATACATCAGTCACAGGTGGCTGGAACATATAACAAACTCTCACGCAGTTAAATAAGTATCAAACACTACTCATATCAAAAATAACCCAAAAGTACATACATACTAAACTAAGTACATCTTAGCATGCAACCAAGAACAGCAATAATCCCAAATAACATGAATCTTAAAGTACAACTTCAAATGTATCTTAATCACTAAAATGCAGAAAACTCAATAACATCCCAAGTCTCTCCCATAGTCCTAGCATCACACACCATCCGCGCCACCTTGTCGCATTCCTTTGCTAAATCTGTTCCTTTCTTGTATCTACAGTAAGAGGAATCTATAAGCAAAATGCTTAGTAAGAGCTATCTAACTCACAAAAACTCGAATATGTGCATGTAAATACAAAAGATACTGAAACTGAAATGCTAAAAAGAAGACTACTCATGCTCATCTATCAACAAAGAACTAGAAATAAGAATCTATACTGCTCATGCTAGAATCAATAGCAAATGGAATAGAACTAAGAACTCAATACTGCTCATGCTTGAAATAGCAAAGGAAAACCTAACAAGAAAGGAAAGACTAAACAACAAAGGAAAGTCTAAACAGCATAGAGAAGCCTAAACAGCATGCTAGAAATAAGACTAATCATGCTCGATAAACTAATAAGGGAAAAAAATAAATCTAATACTGAATGCTTAGAATTTTAAAGAACTAAACTTACTGATTCTAAGCATCTTTGAAGCTTGTTTCATTTGTTCCAAAAACTTATACTTTAATACTTCAAAATAATAATAAACTTCTTCTTGGGCCAAGGCGTAGTACCATCTTATGTGCGCTCCCTAATAGAGACTGTGGTAGCTAGTCACCAGTCCTACGAGGGTAAAGACCTCGGTCTTACCAGGGCCAAGACTTTGGAATTGGTCACCTGGATTTGTTTAACGACAACCTTAGAAGTCGGGTACTAGCCTCTTCAAAGTAAAATATCTTAATTACTTTTTCTTTAAATGTCTTGACATTTTAACAAGCACCTTGTGTGCCAAAATCCCTAAAGTCTTGATTTTGGGATCTACTTAAGGTCTTGGCATTTTTCTTTCTTTTCTTTATCTTTCTGATACTTTTCTTAAACTCAAAATACTGTTAGGATATTTTTTTCATATGCATCTATAAGTGAAATCAACTAGGTAACACACAATCATGCATATTTAAGGGAAACCTAAAGCCTTATTTTACAATGCTATCCATAAACTATCTATTAGCAAATCTGCACTACTAAAGAAACTAAATACTTAAAGCAGATCTACACTACAATGCTTAAAAAAATTCTGTACTGCAATGCTTAACAGAAATTTGCATTTGCAATGTTAAATAAAAATCTGCACACTAATGCTCAATAAAAATCTGCACACTAATACTTAATAAAAATCTGCACTAAAATTCTGCACTACAAGGAGATCTACACTGCACTAAAATTCTGCACTACAAGGAGATTTCAACTGCATTAAAATTTTGCACTTCAAGGAGATCTAAACTGCACTAAAATTCTCACATAGCAATTATAAACCTAAAATTTCATATTCTATTAACCGGCTGAGACCAAATGGAATCCTTGATATTGACACATCCAAGTACTTTAATTCTGAACATCAATTATGCCATTAAACTTATGGTTAGAAAGGAATTCTCAGTATAAAATCTATATTGATCAACATATAAATCTCTTTTCTCATCTTCTATGTAACGACCCAACTTTCCCTATTTCGAGTTCTAAAAGTCCTTATAAAAATCTAGAAATGCTTTAGAAAAATTCTAGAGATTTTTAGAAATTTTTAGAGTATTTTTACGTAATTTTTGGAGTTCGTTTGGTATTTTTACTGAACGAAAGAAGTTTCGACAAAAAAATGTCCAAGCCGAGATTTGAACCGTGAACCTCGGGTGAAGCAGAGGTTCGCTTAACCAACAAACCAGCCGCGGGTTTGTTAATAAATCCTGAATCAAGTTGTATTTAAGCAATAGTTAGTTAACAGAATATTAAAGTTATAAGAAGAGAACTTAGGTTTTCCCCGTGACAAAATCTTCTCCTCTCCTCCTCTCGTGACGGCGCTTCTCCTCTCGGGCGAAAACAGAGACGAAGCTAGGGCTTCGTCTTCGGCGGCCGGCGAGCACCCTTCTCCGTGAGTTCTTCATACCTTTGTGATCCTCTCGTCGAGGAGAGCAAGAAGATACCAAGAGATCGTCGAGGAAGCATATATCCGAAGCCCTAGAAGCCTCCTTCTTCTCGGTTGTAAGTCCAAGAACAGCGAGGTGAGTTGCTTCTCACCTGCAGTAGGAGTTGTTTCGAGCTTTGATTCGTTTTCATGGCTTTCGGATTCTTGTTTTCTTTTGGATTTCGAAGCAAGTTTGAGGGGTTTTGTTTTTGATGCTTACTACCATGAACCCTAAAGAAAGAAGATAGGGATTTTAAGCATGAAGAACAGTTATAAAATTTAGGTTTTCAGTAGCAATTTTCCTTCAATTAGTTTGGGATTCTGGATCAAGAGGTTGATGGATTCTATGGGATTTGGTGATGTTCGGATCCTTCCCACTGCTCCCGAAAATTTTGGACAGATTGCTAGGGGATTTAGTCTTGATAGATAATGCTTAAGCTTCCTATTGTTCTGAAATCTCTGGAACAGATTAACACACTGGAATTGTTTTTATGAACGAGTTAGTACTTGCTGAACCTTGTGACAGAGTTGTGAATGCTATAAATTTGTGCACAGATTTATGTATGTTAGAATTATTGTGAACAAGCTTCACCTAGATTGCTAGGGGATTTAGTCTTGATAGATAATGCTTAAGCTTCCTATTGTTCTGAAATCTCTGGAACAGATTAACACACTGGAATTGTTTTTATGAACGAGTTAGTACTTGCTGAACCTTGTGACAGAGTTGTGAATGCTATAAATTTGTGCACAGATTTATGTATGTTAGAATTATTGTGAACAAGCTTCACCTAGTTTTCTCTTAAATTCCAGTAGGTTATAGCTTAAATTGTGTTACAAGAGGGGCACGAACAGAGGAGCTTACTGTGGGTTTTAATTGTTCATTTATATCTTCCTCAACCTGCCGTAATTCTGCATAAAGGAAATTAGATATGAGAAGAGTTAGATTTTCATTTGTTAGTTCCTTTGAAGCTAGTTTAAGTTCCGTGAAGCATGATATTCTGTTAATTCCATACAACAACGATTCCTTATTTTCTAGATTCTATTGCATGCGTAGTAGTTGAATTGGTTTTACTTTCACAGCATGCTTAAGTTGTTTTAGTTTCCTATTTGCTATTGGAATAACATGAGCAGTTCTATTTTTATAGCATGCAGATTTTTATAAGTAAAGTATGCAAATTTTGATAGGCTTAATATGCAGATTTTTGTTAAGCTTTGCATGCAGATTTATGTTAAGCTTTGTATACAGATTTTCAGTACGTAGGGTGTGTTCTAGTGCACACCAAGTGCTTGATAAAATGCTTAGCTCAATATAATGCTACAGTAGGCATTTTAATAGCTCAGTTAATGCAGTAGAAGCATTTAAAATAACTTATTTAGTCTTGCTTCAGCTTATATGGGACTACGGTCCAATGGGTGGGCTCCCACAGTCGCCTCTAGGTTCAGATAACCTAGTTCTAGGTTCAGATAACCTAGTTAAAGCAAGGTAAGAAAATTAATTATGAAATCAGTATTTTATTTTCAGCAGTGGCACTGTACTGGATTAGATATCCATTGGGTTGGGCTCCCACAGTCGTCCCTAGGTTTAGATAACCTAGTAAGCCCTACTAGACTCGGAACTTGCAATCCCGGGTTTAGTTAGGGATGCGCGCACAGCAAGTACAGTTGCCGGGCCCATCAGCAGCATGATTATTATTTTAATCTATTATGTAAATAGTTTTCAAAACTTCACAAATTAGTTATGTGAATACAAGTTAGACTCAGTTTAGCATTAATTAGTTTAGCTTAGGTATCAATTCAGTTTCTTATTGATACACATGATAGTTCCATGATTATCTTTACATGTTAGCTTTTCAGTTAGCATGATTTCTTTGCTATTTATGAGCATGATTAGCTGTACATGTTTAGTATTGCAGTTAGCATGATCCCTTTGTTATTTATGAGCATGAGTAGCTATACATGTTAGCTTTTCTGTTAGTCGATTTCTTTGCTATTTATGAGCATGAGTGGTTTTACCTGCTAGCATCCAGTTTTAGCATGTTTTTATTCATATACATGCATATCGAGTTTTTGTGAGTAGATAGCGCTCACTAAGCTTTATGCTTATAGACTGCATTTCCTCCTACTGCAGATAAAGGAAAAGCTAAAGTATGAAAGGAAGGCGACAAGAAGATGTTGTGACGGTGTGTGATGCCAGGACTATGGAGAGACCTTGGGACTTAGTTTAAAAAAAATTATTAAGATTGCTTCCGTCGAATTGTTAAAAGAATTTAGAACTTGTGTATGTTATTTTCATTGGAGTGTTTTTATCATGCATTGATAGAGTTATTTCTTTCAGTATTTTGATTCTTTTCATATATATAAACTGCGTGGTTGTCTAATATATGTTCCAGCCGCCTGTGGCTGATGTATACAGTGTTTGTATATCAGTTTAAGGTCACCGGTACAAGGGAGATTCTGCCGAAATTTTTCGGTAGGGTTTCCATGTGGTTTTTAATCACACCGGTTAAGTAGAGTTAGTAGTTAAGTAACGGCCGCCCTTAGAGAGTAGTAGTAGTAGTAAGAAGGGTGGTCGTTACATTATAAACTAAACTTCTACTCTGAACTTACTACTTACATATCTAATTTACTCACATACTTCTCACCCGTTAAATTTATTATATCAATTCAAATCATCTTTAGTCTTAATACTTGATACTCACCAAAACAGCATACTACATATGCTCATCTTCACTCTTTCATCCACACTTCTGCACTAAAGAGATTACACTACCTACTTCATCATAAAATAAACCAAAATCACTGCCGGATCAACCTCCAATTAGCCTAATAAACCAATACTTAATCCAAGCCATTTTATGTTCATTGCCTAATAGCAGAACAAAGGGAAATTAAAAGCTTAAAGAAAAATCTAACTATATACTTGGAATAAAAGGCAGTTCGTTGCATAAATATATAAATAAACTAAAACCGAAAATCTACATTTGAAATGTTTTCATGAAATCTGAAATTAACATGTTAAACTTAAAACTATAACTATAGGTTAAAAGATCACTAACAAAGAATCTAGTAACATGTTAAACAATTGATAACAAAAAGGGTCTAAACTAGTTAGAACTTGAAACTCTATAAAACTTATACTTCTTATACTTTAAAATATTAATCTTTTCCTATCAAGACCTTGGTCTCTCTTTACTTATAACTACTCATAATCTCCTAAAAAGATTTAATGGAACACATGCTTTAAATTAAAGAACTATTCTTGCTTATTAAGGAAGTGGCAAACTTTAAATCTGCACCCTAAAAGTGGAGGACTGCATCTTCGTGATATGCATGTTGTTTATGCCCACGGCAGTAATAGAAAGACTATAAACTATATGCTTAATATTAGAAGGTTGTGCAAGCTTATTATAAACATGCATGCTATTCTTAACCTCTTCCAAGACCTAATTCTATACATAAAGCACCCATCTTTAACAAAATCTTCAACCTCATGCTATAGAAGCCCTAAAGAACTACTATTAATACACGACAGCCCTAAACCAATATTAAAGGGTATTAACTTATCCCTTTTGCATATTCAAATTAAGCTAGAGTGGTTGGGATACATGGCAGCCCTATAGAACCATTTTTAATACACGGCAGCCCTAAAAACCAATAGATGAGATATATAAATATGCTACCCAACTTAGCATGATAAGTGTCACATAGACCAACTAATCCAATGGTTAAAATACTAAACTTAAAGCTAATCATGCTCATGGAGTTAACAAGTAAAAACTAAGCTACACATTACACTATGTATAGTTGTTCGTACCCAGTATTAGCAAAGAAAACTATGACTGAATTTAGCTAACTTGTTGAAAGAAAACTAAATTAGCTAACCTGCTGAATTTGTAACAAAAGGAATAAAACTTGCGGGATTGAAACAAAAGGAATCAAGCTTGCTGAATTGAAGCATAATAAATCAAGCTTGCTGAATTAAAACCTAATAAATCAAGCTTGCTGAGTCGAAACCTAAGTAATCAAACTTGCTTGTTATCATAATTGAGAGGCCTAACCATTTGCCGAACCCAATGAAACCCCTTCTCATCTTCCTACAAGAACTCACGGCAGGGAACCAAAAGAAGTGAACGCTGTGCTAAACAGAACTTTACAGCATAAATCTGAAATCTGTAGAAACCCAAACCATATACCTAACTAACCAACTAAAATCTGAAGCCAACAGAAGTAATTACATGGCAGCAACCCTACATGCTTAACCTATTTACTTCCTTCCTTTAAAACTCACGGCAGCAACCCTTATCAATGGTTCACACGACAACTAAACAAAAAGGAAACCCAAATAGCACCTACTCTGCATAACATGATCCGAACACAAGGAAAACAATTTGCTACTACCATTACTCCTCATATCCTGTTCCACGGCAAAGAAACAAAAAGGGAACAATGCAAAGCTTCGAAAACAAGAAGAGGGACAAGGAATAAACCTCGGAGCTATCCTACTGCAGGTGAGTAGCAACTTACCTTGATTCTTGGATTCAAACCGAAGGAGAAGAGCTCTAAGGTTTCGATTGGCTGAGATCTTGGCCTCCTCTTCGTGCTCCTGGCTTCTCCTCGACTCAAGAATCACGACGGTGAAGGAACCTTCGGAGAATTCCCTCGCCGGCCGCCGGAAACGAAGCTAGGGCTTCGTTTTCTTCGCTCGGCAGAATCGGCGCCATCGCAGAAGGGAAGAGGAAAGGATTCCGGAGAAATTAGGGCTCAGGAAAATTTTGCTCTCTTTTTGTAACTAGGGTTTCATTATCAACTATACCTTAAATATATTCCGCTCCTTCCTAAATTAGCAAAGCCCGATGGCACAGTTGGTTGGTTGCGTTCTGCTTAAGTCGCGGCTCGCAGGTTCGAGTCTCGGCTGCATCCCTTCTTATTCCAATTTATTTCCTATTCATTAACTACTGCTTAAATAGATTTTGCTCCATATTCATTCACAAAACAATTCCGGAACAAATGGCTAGCTGGATTTGGTTAAGGCTCGGTTTAGGTCCGAGGTCCACTGTTCGAATCTCAACTTGTACATTTTTTGTCGAAACTTCCTTTGTTTAGTAAAAATACCAAACGACCTCCAAAAATTACATAAAAATACTCTAAAAATCTCTAGAATTTTTCTATAGCATTTTTAAATATTTTTAAATTACTTTTGGGACTCGAAAGGGAGAAATTTGGGTTGTTACAAATGTCTTCTTTAGTTTGTTTTATTTGTAATCCTAAAAAAATTAAGTTTTCTTATTAGGTTCATTTCAAATTTATTTTCCATTAATTTAATGATTTTTTTTAAAAAAATTTAATTAGTTGAGCCAAAAATTATGTTACCTATGTAGATTTAGGCTATAAAAATATCTTTTTCTAAGGTTTTAACAAATAAGGTTTGGTCTATTTGACCTTGGTTAAACCTTTAGATATTAGGTATGTTGATAGTTGTTCATACCAAGCCATAGGTGCTTGTTTTAGTACATATAATACTTTTTTTAATCTAAGGACATAGTTTGCATGGTCTAGGTCTTCAAATCTTGGGAGTTGATTTACATACACTTATTTGATGAATCCATTAAGGAATACGAACTTTACGTCTATTTGAAATAATTTGAATCCCTTATGTGCTGCATAAGCTAGTAGCATCCTAATAGATTCAAGTCTGGCTGCAGGTGCACAAGTTTCATCATAATCTAACCCTTCTACTTAACTGAACCCCTTTGCTACTAGTCTAGCTTTATTTCTTATTATTTCTCCTTTATCATCTAGTTTATTATAATGCCCCACTTGGTATCAATTATTGATTTATTTATGGATTTAGGTACTAGTTCCCAGACTTAGTTTCTTTCAAATTGGGCTATTTCTTCTTGCATTGTAATTATCTAATCTGGGTTAGGTAGGGCTTCTTCTATAGTCTTGGGTTCAATTTTGAAGATAAGAGCTATTTGATTTAAATTTCTATAGGATGATCGAGTTTGAACTCTTAGGACCGGGTCACCCAATATTTGGTCAAGTGGATGGTTGGATCTTACCCTAGAGGGTCTTATTTTAGGTTTAATACTTAGTTCTTATTATTCACTTAATTCATGTCTTATTTCATTATATTCATCATATTTTATGTTTCTTGTATTTTGATTATTATTTTCATTAATTAAATTAGGTAGGTTATTTTCTTCATCAAAAATTACATTGGTTGTTTCTTTAACTTTTAGGGTATTTTTGTTATAAACTTCATAGGCCCTATTGGTTGTGGAATACCCTAAAAAGATGTCATTGTTGATTTGGATGTAAACTTATTTAAATAATCATTAGTGTTTAATATGTGTACTTTACATCCGAAAAATTTAGATAACTTAAGTTGGATATTTTATTATAATATATTTCATAAGGGGTTTTATTTTAAAATTTATTTATTAAGATTCTATTTTAAATGTAACAAGCTGTGTTTATTGCTTCTGCCCAAAATTGATTACTTAGGTTGTATTCGTTTAACATGGTTCTAGCGGCTTTTTGTAATGCTATATTTTTTTCTTACCACTAGTTCATTTGTTGAGGGATTCTAGGACACAGAAATTCATTATGATATCCATTAGTTTGACAAAATTCGGTAAACCTATGATTTTCAAATTTCCCCCATGATCGCTTCTGATTCTTTTACTTTTAGTATCTTTTTCATTTTCTATTAGTTTTCAAAAGTTAGTAAAAGTTTCAAAGGTTTCATCTTTGATTTTTAGAAATTTTACCTAAGTAAATCTTGAGTAGTCATCAATTATTACTAAGCAGTACTGGTTTCTGCTTAGTGACTTGGCTCCGTGCGAATCAAATAGGTCTAAATGTAGGAGCTTAAGTATTGAGTTAGCTTGATTTAGGTTTGTTAGTTTGTGCTTTGATTTAGTTTGTTTACCTTATTGACAAACATTACAGATTGTGTTTTCTAAGGTTTTTAATTTTGGTAAAACTCTAACTAAACCATTTTGACTCATTTTTTAAATGAGTCTGATGTGAGTGTGACTTAGTCTTCTGTACCATTATTTGGTTTCCTCTTTTTGTGTCAATAGACACTTGAGTGAGGAGGTTGGTAGGTTAATTGTGTAAATATTATTTTTTTTAATTCCCTTAAATATAATTTTATAATTTTTAATATTTTTAATTATGCATTCAGAGTTCAAGAAAGTTCTAAGTAGCTAGAGTCATATAGTTGACTTATGCTAAATAAGTTAAACTTAAATTTATCGACTAATAAAACTTTTCGAATAATGAAATCGGAACTCAGTTCAATATTACCTGTTCTGATCATCTTAAGTTTTCTCTCATTGCCAAATGCAACTGATCCTAAGTTCTTGAGTTTTAGCTTGGTGAACTTTAATCTATCTCCAGTCATGTGTCTGAAGCATCCACTATCCAACATCCATTGGTCCAAATTCTTATGTTTCTACACATAAAGTATTTGATTTAGATCCAATTTAAACAAATTATAAGATAAATTGATTGAATTCAACCCCTTATTTTCTATCTCACACAATCTAGATTATCAATCATGTTATACCTATGAGTGTTTCTGAGATGGTTGATTAAGTTTAACTTAGGTTTGATTTTTAAATTGAGGATTAATTCAAGATTTATTTAGGTTTAATTAGATTAGTTTAGGTTTAATTAGATTAATTAGATTAAAGATTAATTTTGGTTTAATTAGATTAAATTTAGTTTAATTAGATTCATTAGATTTTAAGTTTGATTAGATTAATTAGATTAAATTAAATTTAGGTTTAATTAGATTAATTTTGGTTTAATTAGATTTAAGCTTAATTTGATTAATTTTAGTTTAATCGGATTAAATTTGGTTTACTTATATTTAAGTTTGATTTGATTAATTAGATTAAATTTGGTTTAATTAGATTTAAGTTTGGTTTGAGTTTTCGTTAGACTAATTTTGAATTTTAACCTAAATCCATCTTACCCTTTCTAAATTTTCAAATAGGAACCTTATGAGTTTTGTGAGACGGTTAAATTATTATCTTCAATTTAAATTAAATTTTATGGATTGATTTACATTTGAATTGGACAAAAGTTTGCAAGTTAGTTGGTTAAATATTCATTTGAATAATCGACTTCGAAGCTGTGGTGATGCACTAGGCCTTCTTGGGTATTGGAGCAACAACCATTTATAAATAAAGTCTTTTAAAGAAATTGAATATTTAACTTCCTTTCTGAGAATCCTTGGTCTAACTAATCAAGTGTCAATTAAGCCTAAGTCCTTATTTATCATAAGGACAAATAAGATTTAAATTTATGTTTGGCCTTATATTCGAGTCTGGATCTATTGTATACAACTCTTTATTTTTCAAGGATCAGATCAAAATTCTTGGAATCTAAAGTGAACTATTGCAATGAGTCCCTAAGTGTAACACCCCACCCTCCTCACTACTGGTCTGTGAGGGTGGAGGGCTACTGGACTACTAACTTTACTTAACTAACATTGCACACATGTTGATAGTAATTCCTAAAACTCTCGAAGAACTCAAAACTTACAATTAACTAGCAGCGGAAGACTAAATGACTCATCTAATACATTCTTAATAAATGACAATCTTAATAAATTCTTATGCTAGGTCCCAAGGCTTCTATAGTCCAAGCATCACACATCCATCCGCACCTCCTTGTCGTCTTCCTTTGCTATAACTTTTTCTTTCCTTTATCTGCAGTAAGAGGAAGTGCAAACTATAAGCAAAATTTGCTTAGTAAGCGCTATCTAACTCACAAAATCACGAATGTGCATGTATACGAAAAGAACTAGAAACTATATGCTCTAAAAAGAAATAAAGCATAAACATAACTGCTCATGTCAAACTAATAGCAAAGAAAAGCTAAGGAATCTACTCATGTAATTCTAATAGCTAATCATGCTACTCATCTAATAGGTAAACATGAAAACTACTCATCCACTAGATAAACATGGTAGAATAAAGAACTAAACTTACTGATTTTCAGAACTATATGAAACTTATTTCATTTGTTCTAACTTAATCTTTAATACTTTATGTTTATGTAAAACTCGTTTTACTTGTTCAAAAACTTATATTTATAATACTTCAAAATAATAATCAACTTCTTCTTGGGCCCAGGCGTAGTACCATCTTATGCGCGTTCCCTAATAGGTTGGGGTAGCGAGCCACCAATCCTAAAAGAGCAGACCTCGGTCTACCAGGGCCAAGACCTCGGAATTGGACACATGGATTTGTTTAACGACAACCTCGGAAGTCGGGTACTAGCCTCTTCTTAAAAGTAAAATACTTATAATCTTAATTACTTCTTCTTTAAATGCCTTGGCATTTTAATAGGCACCTTGTGTGCCTAAAACCCCTAAAGTCTTGACTTTGGGATCTACTTAAGGCCTCAGTCTTTTCTTTCTTTTCTTTATCTTTCTTATACTTTTCTTTAAAAGAATGCTTCTTACAAAACTGAAATGTTTAAACAAATTTAACACTGAAATGCTTAAACAAAATCTGCATACAAGTTTAAACAGAAATCTGCATATTAAGCTTAACTAAAATCTGCCTATTAAGCTTATCTAAAATCTGCATACTAAGCTTATCTAAAATCTGCATACTAAGCTTATCTAAAATCTGCATACTATGCTAGTCAAAATTCTGCATACTATACTAATCAAGATTCCACATTCTATGGTACACTATTTCTGCATACTATGCAAACATAAATTCTGCACTATAATACTTAACCAAACTGCACTATAATCTTTTTCTTTAAAAACTGCACTATAAGTTCCACCAAAAATCTGTACTACAAGTTTCACCAAAAATCTGCACTATAAATTCCACCAAAAATCTGCACTACAAGCTCTAAAGAAATCTGCATTTTAAGCTCTAAGAAATTTGCACTATAAGCCTACATAAAAATCTGCACTATAAGCTTAATTAAAAATCTGCACTATAGGCTTAATTAAAAATATGCACTATAAACTTAATTAAAATCTGCACTATAGGTTTAATTAAAATCAGCACTATAAGCTTAATTAAAAATCTGCACTATAGACTTAATTAAAATCTACATTATAAGCCTAATTAAAAATCTGTACTATAAGCTTAATTAAAATCTGCACTATAGGCTTAATTAAAATCTGCACTATAAGCCTACATAAAAATCTGCACTATAAGTTTAATTAAAATCTGTACTATAGGCTTAATTAAAATATGCACTATAAGCCTAATTAAAAATCTGCACTATAGGCTTAATTAAAAATCTGCACTATAAGCGCTTCTTATGCTTTGAATTCAAGAAGAACAAAGGTCCGAAACTACTCCTACTGCAGGTGAGAAGCACTTACCTTGCTTCTTGGACTCACAACCGAGCAAAAAGGGCTTCTAGGACCTTGGCCGGCCGCCGGAGATGATGCCCTAACTCCCTTTCGTTTTCTGCCCGAGCTCCGCCATCGTACGCAGAAGAGAAGGAGAGAATGGTTTAAGTCACGGGAAAACAGAGCATCAACTTATCCCCTTTTATAATCCAATATTCTGTTAATTATCTTAGATAAATTTGCTACTTTTTCTAAACAAACAAATCCAACATCATCTTATCTCTTTTATAATCCAATATTCTGTTAATTATTTTAAATAAATTTGCTACTTTTTCTAAACAAACAAATCCAACATCAACTTATCCCTTTTATAATATTCTGTTAACTATCTTAAATAAATTTGCTACCTTTTCTAAACAAACAAATCCAAGATCAACTTATCTCTTTTATAATCCAATATTCTGTTAACTATCTTAAATAAATTCGCTACCTTTTCTAAACAGAAAAATCCGTTTGCCCACCTGGTCAGTCATGTTTTGACCGAGTCAAAGGTCGCGGGTTCTATTCTCGGCTTGGACATTTTTTTGTCGAAACTTCCTTCGTTTAGTAAAAATACCAAACGACCTTCAAAAATTACATAAAAATACTCTAAAAATTTCTAAAAATCTCTAGAATATTTCTAAAATATTTCTAAATATTTTTAAGAACTTTTAGAACTCCTAATGAAGAAAATTGGGTCGTTACAATCTCTCATACCTTAAAAAAAGTTCGTCCTCGAACTTAGAATAATTCTATAGCATGTTCTCTACCTTGTACATGCATTAGTTAGCGTCCATAATCTAATGTACTAAGGAAAACCACATTAAAGGTATCTTAGGACCTCCTAACCTACTTTCAACGAACATAAGCATAAGCAGTGACATAAGCATGACAACATAAACATAAGCATGGTAGATGAACTAAACATAATGATAGACTCGATCACAAGCATGTCCATATGCATAGGCAAGAACATAACATGAACATAACGTGGACATAAACATAAACATAAATATAAATATAACATGACTTGAACATACTTGCATGCATACTTATAAACATACTATTGTGGTGGCCTAGTTGCACTTAGTAGTACCGTAACATAAGTTGTTGATCAGACAACTACCCTAGCGCTAGGTTGGTAGGGGTCCGAACTTAGGACCAGAGTTCCCCTTTATTCTGGCGCGCTCACCGGGCTTAGGTCCCCGGATCATACCACCATCCCAGAACATATCTTGTTTGATTCTGGCACGCTCACTGGGCTTAGGTCCCCAGATCATACCACCATCCCAGAACATATCTTGTTTGATTCTGGCACGCTCACCGGGCTTAGGTCCTCGGATCATACCACTATCCCAGAACACATCTTGTTTAATTCTGGCCGCTCGCCGGGCTTAGGTCCCCGGATCATACCACCATCCCAGAACATATCTTGTTATTTAAAAGAAACTAAGCAGAATTCTTAACTTTATAAGCACTTCTAAACATCTCCCTATTCTGTACATATAATCTAATACTTATAAAATTTCTCTTTACTGTAAAGAATAAAGAAAAGCATACTAAAAATTAAATACTTTCTTACTTGAAGACGGCAAGGTTGGTGCTGATGTGTGATGTTGGAGAATAGGAACTGCTCTGATACCAACTTGTAACACCCCACCCTCCTCACTACTGGTCTGTGAGGGTGGAGGGCTACTGGACTACTAACTTTACTTAACTAACATTGCACACATGTTGATAGTAATTCCTAAAACTCTCGGAGAACTCAAAACTTACAATTAACTAGCAGCGGAAGACTAAATGACTCATCTAATACATTCTTAATAAATGACAATCTTAATAAATTCTTATGCTAGGTCCCAAGGCTTCTATAGTCCAAGCATCACACATCCATCCGCACCTCCTTGTCGTCTTCCTTTGCTATAACTTTTTCTTTCCTTTATCTGCAGTAAGAGGAAGTGCAAACTATAAGCAAAATTTGCTTAGTAAGCGCTATCTAACTCACAAAATCACGAATGTGCATGTATACGAAAAGAACTAGAAACTATATGCTCTAAAAAGAAATAAAGCATAAACATAACTGCTCATGTCAAACTAATAGCAAAGAAAAGCTAAGGAATCTACTCATGTAATTCTAATAGCTAATCATGCTACTCATCTAATAGGTAAACATGAAAACTACTCATCCACTAGATAAACATGGTAGAATAAAGAACTAAACTTACTGATTTTCAGAACTATATGAAACTTATTTCATTTGTTCTAACTTAATCTTTAATACTTTATGTTTATGTAAAACTCGTTTTACTTGTTCAAAAACTTATATTTATAATACTTCAAAATAATAATCAACTTCTTCTTGGGCCCAGGCATAGTACCATCTTATGCGCGTTCCCTAATAGGTTGGGGTAGCGAGCCACCAATCCTAAAAGAGCAGACCTCGGTCTACCAGGGCCAAGACCTCGGAATTGGACACCTGGATTTGTTTAACGACAACCTCGGAAGTCGGGTACTAACCTCTTCTTAAAAGTAAAATACTTATAATCTTAATTACTTCTTCTTTAAATGCCTTGGCATTTTAATAGGCACCTTATGTACCTAAAACCCCTAAAGTCTTGACTTTGGGATCTACTTAAGGCCTCGACCTTTTCTTTCTTTTCTTTATCTTTCTTATACTTTTCTTTAAAAGAATGCTTCTTACAAAACTGAAATGTTTAAACAAATTCTAACACTGAAATGCTTAAACAAAATCTACATACAAGTTTAAACAGAAATCTGCATATTAAGCTTAACTAAAATATGCCTATTAAGCTTATCTAAAATCTGCATACTAAGCTTATCTAAAATCTGCATACTAAGCTTATCTAAAATCTGCATACTATGCTAGTCAAAATTCTACATACTATACTAATCAAGATTCCACATTCTATGGTACACTATTTCTGCATACTATGCAAACATAAATTCTGCACTATAATACTTAACCAAACTGCACTATAATCTTTTTCTTTAAAAACTGCACTATAAGTTCCACCAAAAATCTGTACTACAAGTTTCACCAAAAATCTGCACTATAAATTCCACCAAAAATCTGCACTACAAGCTCTAAAGAAATCTGCATTTTAAGCTCTAAGAAATTTGCACTATAAGCCTACATAAAAATCTGCACTATAAGCTTAATTAAAAATCTGCACTATAGGCTTAATTAAAAATCTGCACTATAAACTTAATTAAAATCTGCACTATAGGTTTAATTAAAATCAGCACTATAAGCTTAATTAAAAATCTGCACTATAGGCTTAATTAAAATCTACACTATAAGCCTAATTAAAAATCTGCACTATAAGCTTAATTAAAATCTGCACTATAGGCTTAATTAAAATCTGCACTATAAGCCTACATAAAAATCTGCACTATAAGTTTAATTAAAATCTGTACTATAGGCTTAATTAAAATATGCACTATAAGCCTAATTAAAAATCTGCACTATAGGCTTAATTAAAAATCTGCACTATAAGCGCTTCTTATGCTTTGAATTCAAGAAGAACAAAGGTCCGAAACTACTCCTACTGCAGGTGAGAAGCACTTACCTTGCTTCTTGGACTCACAACCGAGCAAAAAGGGCTTCTAGGACCTTGGCCGGCCGCCGGAGATGATGCCCTAACTCCCTTTCATTTTCTGCCCGAGCTCCGCCATCGTACGCAGAAGAGAAGGAGAGAATGGTTTAAGTCACGGGAAAACAGAGCATCAACTTATCCCCTTTTATAATCCAATATTCTGTTAATTATCTTAGATAAATTTGCTACTTTTTCTAAACAAACAAATCCAACATCATCTTATCCCTTTTATAATCCAATATTCTGTTAATTATTTTAAATAAATTTGCTACTTCTTCTAAACAAACAAATCCAACATCAACTTATCCCTTTTATAATATTCTGTTAACTATCTTAAATAAATTCGCTACCTTTTCTAAACAAACAAATCCAAGATCAACTTATCCCTTTTATAATCCAATATTCTGTTAACTATCTTAAATAAATTCGCTACCTTTTCTAAACAGAAAAATCCGTTTGCCCACTTGGTCAGTCATGTTTTGACCGAGTCAAAGGTTGCGGGTTCTATTCTCGGCTTGGACATTTTTTTGTCGAAACTTCCTTCGTTTAGTAAAAATACCAAACGACCTCCAAAAATTACATAAAAATACTCTAAAAATTTCTAAAAATCTCTAGAATATTTCTAAAATATTTCTAAATATTTTTAAGAACTTTTAGAACTCCTAATGAAGAAAATTGGGTCGTTACACTAAGTTCCTTAACTTGACTTTTTAAATTAGAATCCTCAAGTTGTTGGACTTGAGTTGAAGTTCCAACTTGAACATACTCGGTCAAGGGACTTGGGTTAGTCACTTCCTTAAGGGCTGCTACCTCATTTTGGAGTGACTTGACCTAGATGTTGGATTTTACCAATTTTCTAGACAAGTAAGAAATTAAATTCTGTAATCTAATTATTGATGGACTTATAGTGGAATCGTCTTCTGAGTCAGATTCAGATTCATTGCTTTGCTCGGTTTCATTCTCGGACTCAGTTTCAACAACTTGTTCTTGAGTCGTCAGTGTGAGGTAGCTTTGCTCACGTTCTTCGCCAGAGTCTTCTGACGAAGACTCTTCCCACATTGCTTTTAGCATCTTCTTCCTCCATTACTTCTTTACTTCCTTCAGGTTTGAACAATTCACCTTAATGTGCCCCTTTTTATTGCACTCATAGTAGGTGACTTTAGACTTGGCTTTTGAGTTCTAGTTTAGACTCAATTGTTTAATCTTTGATTGAATCACCTTCTTGATTTCCCGTTTTGTGAAACCCTTCTTTTTCTTGTACAGTTTTCGTACTAGGTGTTGGAGCAATCTGGGTACCCTAAGTTTTGATGTTTGGGAAAAGGTTTAAGTTAGGATTATTGTTGTATTTTATATGCATTGTGAGTGTGCAAGATACAGGTACAATAAGGAAAGTCCAAGTGTGATCTTGGCAAAGGAGGAAAGTCCAAGGATGAGTCTTGACGGTGTAAGTCCAAGCATGTAGTCTTGGCAGCGTAAGTCCAAATGTGACTTGGCAATGGATGAAGTCCTGGAGGCGCGATCTCTTGGCAAAGGAAGACCCGATAACAATGACAAGGCCAATGGAAGCTCCAGAAGGCAAGACGTGAAGGATAGGGAGGCATCCGAGGGGCGCAAGGCTGATGAAGGAGGCTAGAAGGCTAGGTCTAGGTTGGTCGGGTGAGAACGAGTGCTGAGTGAATGTACTTGAGGTAAAATTATAGAATTAGGGTTTACTGTAACAGTACTGTAGCACCAATGTAGCAGTACTGTAGTGTTACTGTAGCAGTACTATAGTGTTACTATAGCATTCGACTGGTGGTTTCATCAGTCGACTGGTGCAGTCGACTGGGGCAGTCGACTGGGAGCGACCAGAGAGTTGGTATCGAGCTGTTGGGCTGCAACGGTCGAATTTCCATGAAGGACAGTCGACTGCATGTTTTGGCAGTCGACTGGTAGGCGGGGTTTTCTAACTTGTGGCCTATATAACCAAGCATTGGAAGTTTGGTTAAGGTTGACGAAATAGAGGTGGTTAACCCCTATTAGTAGTCTACCAGTGCCCTAGCCTCTCAAGAGTCCTTGGTGAGAGTTTGTGGCAAGGTTTCTCCACCCACAAGGAGCTACACGAGTTAGCCGGAGGTTTTCTGGGGAGTCATCCACCGACGGATCGGGATCGTCCACCTTACGGACAACCGTGGAGTAGGAGCTTCATCTCCGAACCACGTTAAACAACGTGTCATTGGGTTTGCTTCTTGTTTATTGTTTTCTAGGGTTAGCTTTGCTTTTATTTGTTAGTATTTTTGTTTCCGTTGTGCACTAACAAGCGTAGGAAGCGACGATTTGGGTGAGACGCTATTCACCCCCCCCCCCTCTAGCGAACGTCAAGGTCTCAACAAGTGGTATCAGAGCGAGGTCGCTCTTCTACGTACTAACCGCCAAGAGAGCAAGAAGCTAGAGGAAGAAGAAGATGGAGTCCGAAGGACCGCTCGGATGGGATATCCGAATTCCACCTCCGTACGACAAAGAAGACTTCAATTATTGGAGGAAGCGGTTGGAGATATGGTTCCAAATGGATTAGAACCAATGGGTTGTCTTGAGTGACCCATTTGAAGCTCCTACGAACAAGAAGGGTAAACGCCTCCGACCTCGGCATTGGACCGAAGAGCAACGAGAGCAATCGGAGGCGGACAAGGAGGTAATGATAATTTTACATAATTTACTACCTTCTAATATTTTGTTGAGTGTAGGTGAAACCATAAATGCAAGTGATCTTTGGAAAAAGATCATTGCCTATCATGAAGACCCTACAAAAATCCAAGGAGTGGAAGAGCCCAAGGAGAAGGGCTCATTGGTCCAAGAAGAGAAGGACCAATCCGATGTTGACAAGAGGTCAACATTCGAGGAGGAAAAGGAAGAGGAGGAAGAGAAAGAGAAGGAAGAGGTGGAAGAGGAGGTATCATCCACATCTTCAAGGGAGGAAGAAGTGGAATCATCCACATCTTCAAATGAAGAGGAAGAAGAGAAATCCGAGGAAGAGGAGATCTTGGAATCTCAACCCTCCACTTCAACTACCAAGAAGAGCACAAAGGACCGCATCAAATGCTTTGAGTGTGGTAAGATGGGGCACTACAAGAGTAGGTGTCCTTCGCTCAAGAAGGTAAAGGAGGTAAACCCTAAACTCACTAAATTTAATTTAGAAACTAATGTGAGTTGTAGGAAGAAGAAGAAGGAGAAGAAGCACATTAGGTGCTTTACATGTGGTGAGTGGGGTCACTACCACCCAAGGAGAGGAGAGCTCATGAAATTAGCGCACTTGAAGAAGTGGGAGAAGAAGGGAGCTTCCAAGGTAAAAACCAAGGTATCATTTAATGAACTCATTCCGTTGACACATGATAAAAAGTATGCTAGAAATAACTCTTATCATCTTAATGCTATTTATCATGAGAATAGGAGGCATGATAACCTTAAGGATAAATATATTCATCCTCATGCTAGATTTTCCACACCTAAGGTTAGGAAGGTAAATAACAACTTAGGCAATAACACCAAGGATTTTAGATATATGCCTAAAAATAGAAATGCTCAAGGATTCAATGAAAAACCAAAATCTAGGGATTTATGGAGTGAAAATCAAGTCTTGAGGACAAGACTTGATAATTTAGAAAGGACCTTAGCAAGAATGGAAAACATGCTTAGGGGTCAAAATGAGCATAACCTAGGAAAAGCTAGACAAGAGCCATCCAATGGCGATAGGGGTTTGGGATACAAACCTAAAGCCAAGGAGGATGTGACTTCCTTTCATAGGGTTCCATATAGCTATGGGATCAACCCTAGGTGTAGAGGTCAAGTCAAAGATACTAGGGAAGGAATCCCTAAGAGTACTTTTGACAAGACAAATGTGACTAAGACTTCTAAGAAGTCTAACAAAGTCACAAAGAAGGTCGCAAGGGAGGTCATCCCTAAAGTTGATCTAGTAAAGGTGACTAAGGCTCCAAAAAGGCCTAATAAAGTCACAAAGAAGGTTACAAGGGAAGTTATTCCTAGAAGTGACCTAGAGCATCCAAGGAGCACCAATAGGTATTGGGTTCCTAGGAGCATATTCTCTACACCCTAAATGGGGTTAGAGAGTGTCAACTCTAATTGGAAAGGTAGTTAACTCAACCTTTGTAAAGTTGACACTTGAGAGAATTTTCAAGGTTATTGTTAACCTTTGAAAATGAAAAAGGTTATTGAGTTACTCTTTGGGAGAGTAATATATGTGCCAAAATTTGAAGAGTTGAACTTAATCTAACTTGGCACACTTAAGAAAAGTATAAGAAAAAACAAGTTAGAATTTTGATACTTTCTTAAGGAATTAAGAGAAAACCCATGCTTTAATCAAATGTGCTTAAAGCCTTGAAGAGCAAAAATGTGTCAAAATTTGAGGAGTTAAATCTAATTTAAATTGACACACTAGAGAGAAGCAAAAGTAATGCCAAATTTGGAATTCGACATTTTCTTATGGAATTAAGGGAAATGTAAATCTTAATCCAAATTGTCATTCTTGGAAAGAGTAACATGTGCCAAATCTTAAGGAATTATGTTTGAATTAAATTGGCACAATGTGGAAAAACATAAGAAATACCAAATTGGGGGTTTGGTATTTTCTTAGGGTAATTAAAGGAAAATCTAGGTCCTAATGTAAGACGTTTACTCTTTGGAAGAGTAAAATGTGTCAAACTTTGAGGTTTTGAACATAATTTAAATTGACACATTTGGAAAAGGATAAGAAATGCCAAGTTGGGGGTTTTGGCATTTTCTTAGAAGGTTAAAGGCGAATCTAAGCCTTAATTTGATTTCATATACTCTTTGAAAGAATAAAATGTGTCATACTTTGAGGAATTTATTTAATTTAAAAATGGCACAAATTTAGAAAGGGAAAAAGAAATGTCAAAATTGGGTTTGGCACTTTCTTGATGAAATTGGGCAATCTAGGATTTAATTTTAAGGTGTAGCTAAGAATTAAGGATACTTAGATAGATTATCTAAATACATTTTATTTATTCTAACTTGCCATGATTGTTTGCCCATCATATGCCATGACATCATATTTAACATTCACATTTTATTATGAAAAATATAAAAATATCATGTCATGTCATGCATACATCATGTAATATGTCAATTTTCTTGTAATTAAGGACAAAAGCATTTATTATGTATGAAAGTGTCCCAACAAGAGGGATCATATCAAGTGACATCCTAGATGGATGATCATGATTTTTACAATGCCTAGATAGAGATGCATGATCCCTTAGTTTAGGGCAAGACCAAATATACATCTCACAAAGAACTATAAGGTGACTTGTATATGCTTTAATACACGTTAGATACAAGTGAGATGTTAAGATGGTGAACAAAACTCAAGATGTTGATCTAGTGCATCTTGTTGAGTTTTAGGTTCATCAAAACACATAGTTGTGTGTCTTCCAATCATTGGGAAAGCTAATATACAAGTCATGTGCATTGAGCCCAAAGAACGTGGTTGGATATTGGTTTTGAAAATGATTTCAAAATACTTTTGAAAAACCTTGGTGAAGACTATCTTTTGATAGTAATCATCATTGGAAAGTTAGATACAAACTAAGAGAAAACATTGAATTTTCAAGAGTTTTCAAAATTGTGTCAATTTTTGAAAATAGGAAGTATTTGTTAGGACCTTCGGATGGCTAGAGAGGGGGGGGTGTGAATAGCCTTCTCTAAAACTCAATCAATTTCCTCACAAAAATTTGTTAGCACAGCGGAAATAAGCAAAAGGAAAACTAATGCAAGGAAAAGAAACAACCCACCACTAACACACAAAGATGTACGAGGTTCGGGGATAACTTGCCCCTACTCCTCGGCGTGTCCGTAAGGTGGACGATCCCTTGATCTTTCGGTAGATCACACCCCGGACAGATTCCGGCTAAGTATTTCTCCTTCTCGGTGGAGTAACCTCTCCACAAAGTCTCAGAAAATATTTGAAATGAAACACAAGACTTACAGAGTTTAGTGGCTAAAAGAGATGAACAATAAACTTATAGCCACGATGAAAGCAAAGCGCAAAGACAGAAGGAGTTCCTCAGCCAAGAGCTCAACAACACCGCGCTCTTGCTTAATCGACAGACAGTTTTTCAAAAATAATGCTTGTTTAAACCTCTCTTCTTCCTTCTTCTTATTCTGCTACTTTCTCACTGTCTTCAGCCAGAGCCGAATCACTGTCACCTGTATCGAATCACTGCAACCAACTCAGGCGTCGCCAATCACTCTTCCTCCTCATCTGGTTCTCTGAACTCACACCAATACCATCCATGGTCTTCACTGGTGTCTCTAAGCTCGAACCAATAAGCAAGAGTCAAGATGTTGCCAACTGATCGCAGCCAGTGAACGTTGACGCTCCAATTGCACCATTTGCAGCGAAACACAGCAGAAAGAGCACTTGGTCTTATTCTTCTGATGGAGCTTAATTTGAAATTAAGCATTGGCACGACACCTGCAACCTGTAACTCAAAAAGCTTACAGCAGATGGTTAGATCAGGTGAATCAGAAATCGCAGAGAAACAACAGAAGACAAACGACATCGTTGTGGATCGGTCAACAGACCGATCCATAGCCTTCCGGACCGATCAGGACACATCCTGATCAGTCTGGTATGATGCTGATCGGTCTGTGGACCGATCAGCCTATGGGTGGATCGGTCCACAGACCGATCCCCCTATTGCTCTGAAGCCCATCGCTTCTTACTGATCGGTCACCAGACCGATCAGATAATCCACAAAATGCTTCTGTGTGATTACTGATCGGTCACGAGACCGATCAGATAACTAAGGTATCACTGGATCGGTCAACAGACCGATCCAGTCAGCCAAAGTATCACTGGATCGGTCAACAAACCGATCCAATGCCTCTGTTGGTTTTAGAGCTTCCCAGCCCTAAACCCTAACGTCTTCCTGGTCCAGAGAACGAGCTACTGAGCCCTCTCTGACCTATTCTAGAGAACAAGCTACTGAGCCCTCTCCGACTTCCACGTCCGGGTCAGAGAACGAACTACCGAGCCCTCTCTGACCTAGTCTGGAGAACGAGCTGCCGAGCCCTCTCCGACTTCGTCCGGTCCAGAGAACGAGCTACCAAGCCCTCTCTGACCTAGTCTGGAGAACAAGCTACCGAGCCCTCTCTGAATTCCACGTCTGGTCCAGAGAACGAGCCACCGAGCCCTCTCTGACCTAGTCCGGAGAACGAGCTACCGAGCCCTCTCCAACTTCGCGTGCCAAGTATCCGTACTTGGACTTTTCCTCTCCACATGATCAACCTTGATCATTAATCAGTCTGAGTCTAATTAACATCAAACTTAAATCAGTGTCAACATCAAAACAACAGCCAGGTCAGACTGTATTAACAATCTCCCCCTTTTTGTTGTTTGACAACACGATTTAAGTTTAGATCAGAAATGTTCATATTTCCCTAATTTTAGGGGAATCAAGATCCTCCCCCTAAGACAGATACCACACCATGTAAGAATAGGGGAATCAAGATCCTCCCCCTAAGACAGATACCACACCATGTAAGGATAGGGGAATCAAGATCCTCCCCCTAAAGCCAAACTTTCATCTATCTCTAAACTTAGTTATCTTCTCCCCCTTTGTCAAACACCGAAAAGGTGCGAATTAGGTAAGAAAACGTTAAAGGACTCCCCCTTAACCCATACTGTCTTTTTCTTAAGCCACCTAGAATGCCCTCTAAGTGTATTATAAGACAATAATAAAGAAATAAGAGACATACAAGACATGGCATATGAACAGCATATTAATAGCCAATAGGAAGTGAAACATAAAGAAAAACAAGAAAGTGAGCAGCATAAATATATGAACAAACATAAGTATCCAGGTCAAACATAAGTATCCAACAAACAACATCCAAAACATAGATAATCAAATGACAGCATAGAACACTGTGTATCAATCAACCTCCTCATCATGAGGAGCATCAGCATCATCAGCTGGAGGAGTGGGTCCCTGAGGTGGCATGTCGCTGCTCGAGGATGGATAGCCCGGGAAATCCTGCGGAGGTGGGTATCTGGCCATCCATCCCATAATCGCCTGATGTGTCGCCAACTGCTGACTGCCTAGATCATCGTAGCGCTGGTCAATCAGAACGCGCAGCCCGTGGAGCTCAGCAACCAGCAGCTCATCGTGCCGATCAGTGAGACTCTCCAGCTCGGCGATCTGTCTCCAGCTCGGCGATCTGCCAACACAGATCAGGATCTACCTCTCCATCGTCAGCAGCAGCAGCAGGAGGAACAGCAACAGGAGCAGCCGCAACCTGTCGTGGAGGTGCCCGTGGTAACTCACCTAGTGCTCTCCCATCCTTCCATCGAACCTCCCCATTCTGTCCTATGATGCCAGACTTGGAAAATGTCTGTTTCCCAAGTCTGCAGCCCTGCCTGACCATCTTGACTATTCTACCCTTGGAGATATCAATCTGAAGGGTCTCGAGCTAATCTGTAATTATATGCCCATAAGGCATATAAACTGTGAAACTGTTTGGCTCACTATAGGAGATGATCGAAGAATAGATGCTAGACATGATGTCAAAGTTGAGACGCCGACGCAATCCATAAAACATCAGGCAATGATATGGTCGGATCTCAGACAAGGGTTTAGATGTGATTGGCAAAAGGCAGTTTATGACAATCTTAAAGAGAATGTAATCTAGGGCAGATAATCTCAAGGCTGCAAAAGTAGGAAAATCAACATCTAATTCATCTAGCCCACCCGGTCTAGGATGTCCGAAGAAATACTCATAAATGGAGTCAGATGAGACATCAAAGGGTGAAGGTAAGGGGTCTGGTAAATCAGGATATATGGAAAAGACATTTCCTGAACACCTACGGCAAGCTAGATAATCAAAGAAGGCTGAGAAACTGAAATCAAGAGTCTGCTTAGCAACATTTGTTTTATAACTTACATCATTAGTTTGATGAAGATTGTTATAAAACTCAGATACTAAGTCATAATTGATATCTCGTTCTAAATAGACAAGTGAATCAAGTTTGTAATAGGCAATGATTTCTGACACAGATGGTGTAAAATACCGGAAATAGGTGAATATGAATAAGGGAATTTTCCGGAATTTTTGGAAATTTTCCAGGAATTTTTCATAGCTCGTATGGACGAGTTAACGGGAATAAAAACGGGATCGGGAAAAGCCTGTTTTGGCTACCCCATTTAAATGAGGAAAAGTTGAATTTCTTAAATTCCTTATTTATTTTCTCTTTGCTTCATTTTTTCACCGATTCCTCTGTTTCTCCTCCCCGTCGCCGCCCTTTACTCTTCCCCGTGCCCTAACCGCACGAGCGGCTTCTTCCTCGGGCTTATTTCCTCCGGCGCCGCTACTCTTCTTCATCTTTTTCCTTCCCGAGCCGAACCCCTCTCCTCCTCTGCCCTAGACCTTTCGCCGACGCTGAGCCACGCGGCCACGCCACACGACAACGGCGCTGACGACGAGCATCCGCGTGAGATCCGCCGGCAACACAGCAGCCATCGCCGGCCGATTTTCACCTCTCCTTCTTGCTTTACCGGTTGCCACCGCCGACCGCCAGATGCCCGACGCTGCACCTCTGCACAGCCGCCACTTGAGGCCGTGCCACCGTGTACCGATCGCCACGGTTCCTCTGCCCTAGGTCGGCTGAATCCCGACTCCCTTCCTCTGCCCGACACTGACCCGATCTCTGACCGCCGTCTCTTTTGTGTCTGAACCCTAGCACTGACATCGTCTATCAGATCGTCACCAGAGACTCGCCGGAAAGGAATTGAGCATCCGAGGCTCCACCTCAATCTCTGCCATGTACGCCGCTGTGCCTGGGTTTCTTTTCTCATGACGCCACCACAGCGACGCCGTCCCTGTGCCCTGGCCGCCGGCGACGCACGGAGCAGCGCCGCACCTCTTTGTGCCTTAGGTCCGATCTGCCCATCTCCGGCTATTCAGGTCAGCGACTCCACCTGGGTTTTGTTTACAGCAATTTCATGGGCAATGAGGCTATGAATGAATGTTCGGATGTGGTATTGATGTGGGTTTGATTTGTCTAATCAGTTTCAGTGATACTGTTCGCCATCCATTCGGAGCATCGGTTGTTATCACCGGTTGTACACCATCTCCGATTGTAGGACACTAGCGATCGCCTTGAAGGTTAGTGAGTATTGGCTTAATTTGTGTTGTTAAATAGATATGGAATTGAGGTAAATGTATTTGTTGTATTCCATTTGGATAAGTTAATTGATGATCCAATTGAGGTTTATAAATTGGGTTTGTATTTAAGTTAGATTTCAGGGATTCGATTTAGCTAATTAATGTGTATATAATTAGCTAAACATGTGTGTCGTATTGATACAGGACTTTGACTCGAGAGGTGTCTCGAAGAGGGATCTATTTTGGATACGACTTTTGTCGGAGGCGGGTACTTTTGACTTATTGTCTTTGATATGCTTAGTAATGAAAATAATATGTTGCATTAATTGTGTTTCCTATTTATTTCGGTTAATCACTGCCCAATACATGTTACCTGTTTGATTGATTGTTTGATTGCATCCCGTATTAATCTTGTACCTGATCTATCATGCTCATGGGTAGTGATATAACCATGTTTCACATGTTCAGGACCTAGGTTTGATACCTTATTGATCAGTATATCTTGATATGATTTATTCACTATGGTGCCCATTGTTATATGTCCAGAGGTTGGTTTAGTATATTACCATGCTTAGTGACATGCACCATTTGCATGATCGCATGCTGTGCGATAGATTGCTCCATTATTGTCGAGCACTTTGTCAGTTTTCATCACTGTTCAATGCTCCGTTGTGACGCTCATGGGTAGCGTGACATAGCGTGGTAGCACGTCAGTTTGACTCTTCCGGTGCTCCGTTGATCCGCTCATGGGTAGTGTGACGTGTTACGTTAGAGTCCTCCCGTCATGCATCGGGAGATGAGAGCATTGCGCTCCCCATTTATGATTTGGGGTAGAAGGATATGTGTACAACATCCGTCCACTCGGTCACTCATCGGGGTAGTGATGCAGAGTGCACAGCCCTACCCACTTGGTCCCACTTTTGTTATGAGTTGGCTGACTGGCGTCAGGGGTGACCATGACATTGGCATCATATGCATGATGCATTTATTGTTTGTGTTTGTGTTTGTTGCACTTGTTTGCTGCACATTGCTTGGATACCTTGATTGACATGCATACAGGTCTTCTATACCTTTCGGACTGTTTGTCCTTTTACCGGGTCCTGGTTAGTGCAGATTCTCTCCTGTTCTCTTCGATTTGCATCTATCTTTATTATTGTCAGGAGACTGTATGCATGATTAGTGCTAAGTGTTATTTCTTTATTTTGCATATCAACTGTACCTGCTGAGTGTTGGACTCACCCCGCCTCCATTATCGTTATTTTCAGGTTGATGCTGTCAGGAGGGAGTTCCAGTCGCTAGTCCCCACAGCACGTAGTGCTAGATCTCTGCAGACCTCGATGGTATATATATCGTTTAGTTTTGTTTTGCATTTATTGATTATGTGTGGACTTGGTTTGTTTGGATACTTGGTTGTTGTATGGATTTTTGTGATGATGATGGATTTTTATTCGATGTGTTTTTTTTTACTACGTGCCTGCCTGGATGGCAGAAGAGGTGAGTTCGTCGGTTTTGAGCTTTACGAGTGTAGTTGAGTAGGGTGGTTTTTGAGTCAGAGTATTACTACTTTGTTTGATTATATATAACTGCGTAGTGATGTTTTGTTTTGTTGTTATTATTCCAGCCGCATGTGGCTGAGGTATGGAGATATGTAGAAAGTTTCAGATTGTCCGCCGTACAGGGGAGATGCTGCCGAAATTTCTTCGGACGGGGACTCCTCTGGGGCGTGACAATTTAGTGGTATCAGAGCACAAGTATACGATCTTTTGTTTTCGTATTTTTGATGTTTGGGATAACCTGATACCAATTTATTTACTTGGTATCAGAGCGCCAAGTTTGGCGATACTTGTTGGATTTTTGTATTTTGGATTTTCGGGATTTATCTGATACCAATTTATTGGTATCAGAGCAGGTTATGGATACCTGCTTTTGGTGTTCTGGATTTTTGGATGTCTATTTCGGTTTGTACGGATTTCCGTTATGGTTATGTTTCGGACTTTCGTTTCGGATTTATATGGATTTCCAGCGATTTTCTCGTTCGGAATTTTGAGGTCAGAAGTTGGGGACTGGACAGCAATGGAATATCTTCAAACGGCATATAGGTATGATGTTTAATTTTATAGTTTATGACAGGTATTAGCATTCTTTATTTAGTACATGTCTGGTTGCTGTAGCACATATTACTTGTGATGGGTTAGCCATTGAGGATGGTTGACCTTAATAGAGATAAAGGATTATGATCTCTGGTGATTTTTCTTATCATACCATTAGTAGTGTTAGCTTCTGTTACTATTCGTAGGAGATGGAGGCACATACCAGCCTCTGCTATTGTTAGCTGGTAGTGGATGATACCTACATATTCCTGTTGACTTAGCCAGGAGAGTTTTATACTCATATCTTTTGGATATTAGGGTACCAGGTACGATGGAAATTGGTCATTGGGGGTTACCATGTTTTGATCATTGTTGAGAATGGTTTGAGGTTGAGGGATATTGTGATATAAGATATTATGATATGTTGATTTCTAATGATTTATGAGAGTAAATGTTATGTGGTTGTCTGATGATCAATTACTAGATATTTGTTTTGATGATCTATTAGTGGATAACTATTTTGATGATTTATATTTGGGTTGTCATTGATGGTGACATAGTGAGTGTCATTTATGATATCCACAGGTTTGATGATTATGGTTGGTGATCAGATTATAAATTGGGTGCTGGAGAGTTTTACGGTTGAATGTGCCTATGAGATTTTAATAAACCTGGTTGGTTATGGATAGTTAACAGGATGATATAAAAAAAAAAATGATATATGCTTCCTCTGATATGGGACTATATGGATAAATAATGATTGATGTTTTGAATGCTAACTTGCCCTCATGGGGAGTAGAGGTTTATTCGTCTGATATAGTGTGGGCTGATGTTTTTGAGGATGAAGATGAGAGTGTCTTGATGTTCTTAAATTCTGACTTTTTCTTTTGGGTCGTACACATTTATACATATGATATTATGTGGTTGGATATACCTGAGTTGCTTGTGGAGGATTAAGGTATTCTTGATTAGTTAGTAGATGAATGATTTAGTTTTGTTGGTTGATCAGTAGAGGATTGCCATACTCTATTTTTAGAGGTTCGAACCTTTAGGTTATTTGTGCTTAGTTATGTATCTAGAGCACATTTGAGTACATGTTTTGTACTGACGTGAAAATGACTGATTTAGCCATATATCATTATCGGCTTGGATAGGTTATAAAGGATCGATGTATCTTATTCCATGAAGATTTTGACCGTGGATTGTATATACCTGGTGGGATAACTTAGAAGGTGCTTTGGGATATGTGACCCCGCTGATGTAAGGAAGTGTAGAGTTAATTGCTTAACACTTATGGGATACAATCGTTACTAGTGTATACTGGAAGAGTACATTTGGATTTATGATGATAAAATTTTCCCCATTAGATATAGTCTTGGTAGTGTATGACATTGACTTGCAATGTTACACCATGGCGTGTATATCTTTCTTGTCCGATACTAGTTCCTTTGAACCTATAGTAGGGTTGTTACTGGATGATTAGGCTGCTTTATTTTGGGTTGCTTTTGATTGATGTATTCATGCTTGATACATATGCATGAATTTTGTTTAGATATACCGGTAACCCATGAGTGTTGGTAGCATAAGGTTGGTCTCTTTGATTGAGCTGGTATGCTGATTTTGCATGTATATTATGATTGTTTTGGGTTGTAGGAGTCCTGTGGTAGACTGTCCATTTGCAAGTAGTATATGTAATCCATGTTCTGATATGATTTGAAGGTTCCTTGTGGATCATAGATATGTAGTTCGGTGTATGTATCTGGAGGTATTATTGAAGATAGCTTGTTGATTAAATCCGAGATGTAGTATAAGTACATCGGTGGTGTTTTGATGGAGGCATTTTGTCGATTTAATCTGAGTTGTGATATGTACATATGTGTTTGGTGTGGTATCTGAGGTAACTTTTTGATTATGTTTGATTTGTGAGTGCACCTGAGTTTAGTATGCTTTATTGGAAGTGTATGTTGGTTATACTCTTGGCATAGGTGAAGATATGTCATGTGAGTGTTGTTTGTGGTGTATTGTTGATTTTACCTACATTGATTTTTGCACACGTGTTCGGTATGTATTGTTGGAGGTATCATACTGAATATACCTGAGTTGTGAGTAGGTTTGGTGTATAATAATTGGAGGATTTTGTTGATCATACATATGTTGTGTGAGCATGTGTGCTAGGTGTATACATTGGTAGCAGTATGATGATTCTACTTATACTGAATGCAGAATGTGGAGTGACTGCATTATGTCATTTGTTGAATTAACCCATCAACTAATTTTCCTATCAGTGGATGACCCACTAGGATGCTAATAGAGTTGATGATGGATTTGATTAGTTACTAGGTTGTTATATCCTAGGCTAACCACAGCGAATTGTGGTAGAGAGATCTTGTACAGTCTTTAGCTGGATAGTTAGGTGCCTTGGGGGTACTTAGGTATTGTTTTGTGGTGGAGCGTTGCTCCCACATATCACGGATTACTGGTAGCGGAGCATTGCTCCTATATTTATTGCAGATACATATTTCAGATTATTTGTGGTGGAGCGTTGCTCCCACATATCACGGATTGCTGATAGCGGAGCATTGCTCCTATATTTATTGCAGATACATATTTCAGATTATTTGTGGTGGAGTGTTGCTCCCCCATATTGAGGATTTCTTGTGGTAGAGCGTTGCTCCCACATATGTGGTGTTTCCTGTGATAGAGCGTTGCTCTCACCCTGGAGGATTTATTCTTTGGTGATTTATGTTATTGATGATCAGATTTTTTTGATTTATTATTGGAGATCTTATGGATAGGAATGTCTGTGATACGGACATTATGTGTATTGGTTTTTGCCATATAGGCTTACAGTGCCTTAGATGTTTTCAGGGACTCGATGATCCTGGTATGTCGAGGATGTTTGGATAGGTGTCCATTATCTTTGTGGACGATGTTGTGATCTATTACGGATCCGAGGTGAGTCACGTACACTACCTTTGCATAGATCTAGAGATGATTCGACGAGAACATCTATATGTGATTATCAGTAGTGCTGGTTTGGATTGTCTTTTGTTATGATGTTTGGGACACACGGTCACCAGTAGGAGTGTACCGTGGTTCCACAAGAGATAGAGGTTGTTACCGTTGGGAGCAGCCGAAATCAGTGTAGGAGATCCGCAGTCTTTTGTGACTCACAGGATATTACAGACCTTTCGTCGAGGGTTTCTTCCGCATAGCTATGCTACTTTCACGCGTGACCATGAAAGACGTGAAGTTTACTTGGACTGAGGATTTCAAGACCAGCTTCTAGGAGCTGAAGCGGAGACTAGTGTCGGCTTTGATTTTTGGTTTTTACCTTCGGAAGAGGACGAATTTGTCCTCTACATCGACGCGTCTCTACAGGGTATGGGTGCTGGGTAGAGTATTCTTATATGCTTCTCGATAGTTGAGGGAGCCTGAGAAGAAAATATTCAGTTCATGATCTGGAGTAGGCCGCTGTTATTTTTGCCCTGAAGATTTGGCGGCAGTACCTGTATGATATTACATTGAGATTCTCACTGACCATCGGAGTCTCAAATATCTGTTCACTCAGAAGGAACTTAATCTTCGACCGAGGAGATAGATGGAGTTCCTGAAGTATTATGACTGTACCATTAGCTATCACCTGGGAAAAGCTAATGTGGTTATCGATGCACTTAGCTAGAGGTCTAGAGGGACTTTAGCTTGCCACCGAGTTGTGGTCACAGATTTGATTCAGGATTTCTCTGAGTTAGACATTGAGGAGCAGGGACAGACAGAGCAGGGTATTCTTGTTACCATAGTTGCTCAGTCGTCGATCAGGACGAGAATCCGAGAGACCCAGTTGTTGAGACCTCATAGAGCTCAACGTGAGGCAAAGTGGTCCATATTATCGGACAGAGGATGTCAGAGGCATAAGACTGCCAGAAGTGTTATGCTGACCGGAGTCGGAGACCCTTAGAGTTCTCCATTTGCGACCAGGTATTTCTACGAGTTTCACCCATGAAAGGGGCAAAGAGATTGGCCTCAGAGATAAGCTAGCTCCGCGATACATTGGACCTTTCCAGATCTCGGAAAGGATTGGAGCAGTAGCTTATCGGTTGGAACTATTGCCGTCCTTGGCAGGCGTTCACGATGTATTCCACGTATCCATGCAGAGGAGATACGTACCTGATCCGACGCATGTGCTGACAGATATCCCAGTTTCCCCTTCAGCCTGATGCTACTTATGAGGAGGTTCCGGTACGGATTTTGGACCGGAAGGAGCGTCAGTTGCGGAACAAGACTATCTGGCTGGTTAAGTCGGATGACAATATCATTTGGACGAGGAAGTTACTTGAGAGATCGAGGATACGATCCGAGCCCGATACCCCGATCTTTTCACTTGAGATATGTGATTTAATTTACCGTTCAGTATTTTATACTCTATATCTGTTGTTAGTACTTGCTGATGGTAGATAACGAAATTTGGGGACCAAATTTTTATAAGTGGGGGAGAATGTAAAATACCGGAAATAGGCGAATATGAATAAGGGAATTTTCCGGAATTTTTGGAAATTTTCCGGGAATTTTTCATAGCTCGTATGGACGAGTTAACGGGGATAAAAACGGGATCGGGAAAAGCCTGTTTTGGCTACCCCATTTAAATGAGGAAAAGTTGAATTTCTTAAATTCCTTATTTATTTTCTCTTTGCTTCATTTTTTCGCCGATTCCTCTGTTTCTCCTCCCCGTCGCCGCCCTTTACTCTTCCCCGTGCCCTAACCGCACGAGCGGCTTCTTCCTCGGGCTTATTTCCTCCGGCGCCACTACTCTTCTTCATCTTTTTTCTTTCCCGAGCCGAACCCCTCTCCTCCTCTGCCCTAGACCTTTCGCCGACGCTGAGCCACGCGGCCACGCCACACGACAACGGCGCTGACGACGAGCATCCGCGTGAGATCCGCCGGCAACACAGCAGCCATCGCCGGCCGATTTTCACCTCTCCTTCTTGCTTTACCGGTTGCCACCGCCGACCGCCAGATGCCCGACGCTGCACCTCTGCACAGCCACCACTTGAGGCCAAGCCACCGTGTACCGATCGCCACGGTTCCTCTACCCTAGGTCGGCTGAATCCCGACTCCCTTCCTCTGCCCGACACTGACCCGATCTCTGACCGCCGTCTCTTTTGTGTCCGAACCCTAGCATTGACATCGCCGATCAGATCGTCACCAGAGACTCGCCGGAAAGGAATTGAGCATCCGAGGCTCCACCTCAATCTCTGCCATGTACGCCGCTGTGCCTGGGTTTCTTTTCTCATGACGCCACCACAGCGACGCCGTCCCTGTGCCCTGGCCGCCGGCGACGCACGGAGCAGCGCCGCACCTCTTTGTGCCTTAGGTCCGATCTGCCCATCTCCGGCTATTCAGGTCAGTGACTCCACCTGGGTTTTGTTTACAGCAACTTCATGGGCAGTGAGGCTATGAATGAATGTTCGGATGTGGTATTGATGTGGGTTTGATTTGTCTAATCAGTTTCAGTGATACTGTTCGCCATCCAGTCGGAGCATCGATTGTTATCACCAGTTGTACACCATCTCCGATTGTAGGACACTAGCGATCGCCTTGAAGGTTAGTGAGTATTGGCTTAATTTGTGTTGTTAAATAGATATGGAATTGAGGTAAATGTATTTGTTGTATTCCATTTGGATAAGTTAATTGATGATCCAATTGAGGTTTATAAATTGGGTTTGTATTTAAGTTAGATTTCAGGGATTCGATTTAGCTAATTAATGTGTATATAATTAGCTAAACATGTGTGTCGTATTGATACAGGACTTTGACTCGAGACGGTGTCTCGAAGAGGGATCTATTTTGGATACGACTTTTGTCGGAGGCGGGTACTTTTGACTTATTGTCTTTGATATGCTTAGTAATGAAAATAATATGTTGCATTAATTGTGTTTCCTATTTGTTTCGGTTAATCACTGCCCAATACATGTTACCTGTTTGATTGATTGTTTGATTGCATCCCGTATTAATCTTGTACCTGATCTATCATGCTCATGGGTAGTGATATAACCATGTTTCACATGTTTAGGACCTAGGTTTGATACCTTATTGATCAGTATATCTTGATATGATTTATTCACTATGGTGCCCATTGTTATATGTCCAGAGGTTGGTTTAGTATATTACCATGCTTAGTGACATGCACCATTTGCATGATCGCATGATGTGCGATAGATTGCTCCATTATTGTCGAGCACTTTGCCAGTTTTCATCACTGTTCATGCTCCGTTGTGACGCTCATGGGTAGCGTGACATAGCGTGGTAGCACGTCAGTTTGACTCTTCCGGTGCTCCGTTGATCCGCTCATGGGTAGTGTGACGTACGTTAGAGATTCCTCCCCGTCATAGCGTACCGGGAGATGAGAGCATTGCGCTCCCCCATTTATGATTTGGGGTAGGAGTACGTATGTACTCCGACAGCATCCCGTCCACTCGGTCACTCATCAGGGGTGGTGATGCAGAGTGCACGGTTGTCACAGCCCTACCCACTTGGTCCCACTTTTGTTATGAGTTGGCTGACTGGCGTCAGGGGTGACCATGACATTGGCATCATATGCATGATGCATTTATTGTTTGTGTTTGTGTTTGTTGCACTTGTTTGCTGCACATTGCTTGGATACCTTGATTGACATGCATACAGGTCTTCTATACCTTTCGGACTGTTTGTCCTTTTACCGGGTCCTGGTTAGTGCAGATTCTCTCCTGTTCTCTTCGATTTGCATCTATCTTTATTATTGTCAGGAGACTGTACGCATGATTAGTGCTAAGTGTTATTTCTTTACTTTGCATATCAACTGTACCTGTTGAGTGTTGGACTCACCCCGCCTCCATTGTCGTTATTTTCAGGTTGATGCTGTTAGGAGGGAGTTCCAGTCGCTAGTCCCCACAGCACGTAGTGCTAGATCTCTGCAGACCTCGATGGTATATATATCGTTTAGTTTTGTTTTGCATTTATTGATTATGTGTGGACTTGGTTTGTTTGGATACTTGGTTGTTGTATGGATTTTTGTGATGATGATGGATTTTTATTCGATGTGTTTTTTTTTACTACGTGCCTACCTGGACGGCAGAAGAGGTGATTTCGTCGGTTTTGAGCTTTACGAGTGTAGTTGAGTAGGGTGGTTTTTGAGTCAGAGTATTACTACTTTGTTTGATTATATATAACTGCGTGGTGATGTTTTGTTTTGTTGTTATTATTCCAGCCGCATGTGGCTGAGGTATGGAGATATGTAGAAAGTTTCAGATTGTCCGCCGTACAGGGGAGATGCTGCCGAAATTTCTTCGGACGGGGACTCCTCTGGGGCGTGACAGATGGACAAAATTCGTCCATGAATTTTCGATCCACAGACCTACAAGGGAGCAATTTGAAGGTCCGTTGTTTAAAGGCTTGTTCAAAATGGTGGTTTGGGAATCTCTCGGAGACAGATGGTTGAGGTCGGGAGGGAGCCTTAGACTTAGACTTAGACTTCTCAGGCGACTTAGAGGTTCCTTCACCCACTTGTTTCTTCCTAAGGTTTAACAATGTGATATAATGGGGCAAATAAGTGAGCACCGGAGCCACCAATAACCGAAAGCCAAAACAAAATGCACAGATACGGTGAGAAATGAAACTGAAATGCCAAGGTGAGTAGTTCTAGGGAAGTATGGAGTTACCTTGGTGCCATTGAAGTATCTTTTGGCTAGGGCTTTGGCTAGGGCTTCGTCGTGCAAAGAGAAGAGAAGAGTTGAGGTGTAGGAAAGTGTCGGTCCCTAGACCGATCAGATTACAAACAGAAGGGTCTGGAGAGATTGTTGGATCGGTCGACAGACCGATCCACCTTCTCCTGATCGGGCTGTAGATCGATCAGTGTCTGATACTGAAGTTTCTCCAGTAATTTCAGTAACTGAAATTCGTAGAGGTGTTCGATAATTCGTAGAAGTTTCTCCAGTAGAACTTCCAAATTCAGTATCTAGAGCCTGAAGAATCTACAAGCATAACTAGTTCCTAAAGATTATGGTCTGAAATTGTTTATAGCCCGAAAGTTTTAGACATTTAGAACAACAGACAACTCAAGGCTTGAAAACTGAAATTTTCGACCTTGTTATGTTCAGTTTCAAGTTTGTCAAAATATAACCAAATTGCTATCATTATTTCAAGGACTTGTCCTAGTTTTAATCAAAATCATGAAAAGTATCGATCAAAGGTATCAAACAGTCCATCAGTTACATAATTTCTAGGTAAAGGTCCAACCAAGTTTCCTTGGTTGGAATATATGAGTAAGATCTAGGAACCAAATACACATGAATTATGTAATGGTCTTCCCCATATTCAATTTATGTCTCTTCAACCTAATTATTCAAGGGATGCATGATACATTTTGAATAATTCGGCTGATCCTAGCATCTCACCCCATTTCTAGCAAACAAAAATAATTTGTTAACCTTATAGTTTGTGTGAGATGTCCCCAAGTTGCCCAAATTAATTTCCCCTTTTTTTTCTTATTGTTTTAATTGTCCTTATTGATCATGATGGGGTCCTAATGACCTATTGAGCCAAACACATTCCCAATTCTCTCCTCAAATGACTAAATTCATTTTCCGGAAGAGGTTTGGTGAAAATATCGGCTAGGTTTGACTTTGACTCAACATATGTGAGTGCATGTCTCCCCTAGCTACGTGATCTCTAATGAAATTATGACGCACTTCAATGTGTTTGGTCCTTGAATGATGGACTGGATTTTTCGTTAGGTTTATTGTGCTGATGTTATCACACAACACTTGCACTCCCTTATATGAAAGCCCATAATCTTCTAGGGTATGGATCATCCACAACAATTGTGATACACTCTCTCCCATGGCAATGTATTCAGCCTCAGTTGTGGAGAGAGCAACGCAATGTTGCTTCCGACTTGACCAACTAACCAATGATGAACCTAAAAATTGGCAACCCCCACTAGTGTTTTTCCGATCCAATTTGCACCCAGCATAATCGGAGTCGATATAACCTATCAAGTCAAAAGACTCCGTACGAGGGTACCATAGACCTACTCTAATTGTGCCCTTAAGGTATCTCAGAATTCTCTTAACTGCAATTAAATGAGATTCCTTGGCACAGACTTGATATCTAGCGCACATGCCCACAGCAAAAAGTATGTCCGGTCGACTAGCTGTGAGATATAGAAGACTACCGATCATGCTTCTATATTGCGTTAGATCAACTGGTTTTCCATTCTCATCATTGTCAAGGCGAGTGTTTGTCGCCATTGGAGTGGATACTTCCTTAGAGTCACTCATTTTGAATTTCTTGAGCATCTCTTGAGTGTACTTCGTCTGATGGACATAAATGTCATCTCGAGTTTGTTTGATTTCAAGTCCAAGGAAGAATGTCAATTCTCCCACCAGACTCATCTCAAACTCACTTTCCATGTGAGTGATAAATTCATTCAAATAGTCCTTATTATTTGAGCCACAAATTATGTCATCGACATACACCTGGGCTACAAATATGTTTTCACCATCTCTACGTAGAAATAGTGTTGGATCTATTTGACCTCTTACAAAACCCTTTTCTAGTAAGTAAGTTGACAACCTTTCATACCATGCTCGAGGTGCTTGTTTAAGCCCATAAAGAGCTTTCTTGAGCTTGTACACGTGGTTTGGAGCTTCGGTATTCACAAACCCCGGTGGTTGTTCAACATAGACCTCTTCTTTAATGAAACCATTTAAGAAAGCCGATTTAACGTCCATTTGATATAATTTGAAACCTCTATGTGCAGCAAAAGTTAGCATTAAGCGAATGGACTCTAATCGAGCCACGAGAGCATAAGTCTCATCATAATCAAGGCCTTCGACTTGACTATAGCCCTTGGCTACAAGTCTTGCCTTGTTTCTTACGACTTCTCCCTTTTGGTTTAACTTATTTTTGAAGACCCATTTGGTTCCAATAATGGTGGTCTTCTTAGGTCTAGGAACTAAGTCCCACACTTGGCTCCTTTCAAATTGACCTAACTCATCTTGCATAGCTATGACCCAATCAGGATCGTGCAATGCCTCATCAACTAATTTTGGTTCGATTTCTGAGATCAAGGCGACCTCATTAGACTCATTTCTAAAGAATGATCTAGTCCTAACCCCTTGTTGAATGTCTTCCACAATCTGGTCTTGGGGATGACTAGACGCTATCCTAGATTGCCTTGGTGTTGGCGGTGCCTCATGAGTGGTCTCACTAGACACAGGCAAGGAATCAGACTGATCCCTCTCTTGCCTTTGCTCATCATCATCGGAGTCAATTTTGACTCTTTCTATGTTTTGATCATTTAAACTTAGATTTCTAAGTTCAAATTGAATTTCTCCTACATCCCTTGATTGATCATTTGATTTAGGAATTTCTTCAAATGCTACATCCGAGGACTCTTCAATCAATTTAGTCCTATTGTTGTAGACTTGATAGGCTTTGCTGATGAGAGAGTACCCGACTAGTATCCCTTCGTCAGCCTTAACCGTGAACTTTCCAAGATGATCCTTGGTGTTCAAGATAAACACCTTACAACCAAACACCCTAAGATGTTTAATTGTAGGGGGTTTCCCAAACCAAAGTTCATGGGGAGTCTTTCCTAAAAACCTATGTATCAAGACTCGGTTTTGCACATAGCAAGCAGTATTTACAGCTTCAACCCATAAGTAGCTCGGTAGTGAGTACTCATTGAGCATGCTTCGTGCAGCCTCTTGCAAGACTCGATTCTTTCTCTCCACAACCCCATTTTGTTGTGGGGTCCTTGGAGTAGAGAACTCATGCCTATATCCTTTTTCTGGACAAAATTCTAAAAATCTATGGGTTTGAAATTCTCCACCATGATCACTTCTAATTGTTTTAATTGTCGTTGATTTTTCATTTTCAGTTCTTCTACAAAAAGAAACAAAAACATCTATGGTTTGATCCTTATTTTTCAAAAAGAAAGTCCATGTATATCTAGTAAAGTCATCAATGATCACTAAGCAGTATCTACTTCCATTCAATGAAATAACATTACTGCAATCAAACAGATCCATATGCAATAAATCTAAAGCAGTAGATGTTCTTACAACGCTTTTACCTTTATGAGACGCTTTTGTTTGCTTACCCTTTTGACATGCATCACATAATTTTGTCTTTTGGTACTTGATGCTTGGTAAGTCTCGCACTAATCCTTTGTTGGCTAGCTTTCAAATATTCTTCATGTTTACGTGGGCCAACCTCCTATGCCACAGCCATGATTCTTCTTCTTTTGACATGAAACACTTAGCAGAGGCATTAGTAGCACTTTTAAAAGATACTTGATAAATATTATCTACCCTTGTGCCTACTAGTACCGTGTTAAGTGCGTCAATGTGTTTGACCAAACATTGACTTGAATGAAACTCAATTGTGTAACCCGTATCACACAATTGGCTAACACTTAGGAGATTAAAAGTCATCCCCTTGACTAGAAGGGCATTCTTGATTTGGAGACATTCGGATATATGAATGTCTCCAACTCCTATAACCTTAAGGCTACCATTATTACCAAACGACACATTACCTCTATTTTTGTTTTGAAGGGTAGTAAAGAGTAACTTGTCCCCGGTCATGTGCTTAGAGCATCCACTATCAACAAACCAAGTTGATAGATGCTCCCCCTTGACAAATGCCTACAAGACACGAAAGATAGATGTTTTAGGTACCCAAATCTTGGGACCTAATGCATCTACAATGAAAGACCTAGGAACCCATGCCTTGGTCACACCCTTCCTAGTCTCATGAACCCTAGAAGCATGTGATCTATGAAATTGGGTTCTAGACACTAGGGAAATAAAACTAGACTCCTTAGGTTGATATCCTAACCCAGCCTTGTTGTAGACCGCCCTTTGGGCATTTAGAATCATATCTAAGGTCTTAGAGCTAGTTGAGAATTTCTCAAGCATTTTTTTGAGTTTCTCAACTTCACTCTTTAAGGCTTTGTTTTCATCCTCAAGAAGCTCTTGATGTAGGTCATCAACCTCATCTTCCCTAAGAGTCTTCAAGTATTCTACTTCATCTTTTAATGATTTAATTTCAGTTTTTGATTTCTTAAGCAAAGTAGATAAATGTGTAATAGTTTTATAGCATTTTTCTAAGTGAGGAGAAGTTACCTCTTCATCATCCGAAGATGATGAAGCCGCGGCTGATGTATCACTTCCGAAATCCGATTCCTCCCTTGCCATGAGCGCTAATTGACGAGTGCTTTTCTCCTTCTTCTCTTCCTCTGATGAGCTTGAGGAGGATTCATCCCAAGTAGCTTTGAGAGCTTTCTTCTTCTTGGCCCTTTCCTCCTTCTTCTTGAGTTTTGGACACTCGCTCCGATAGTGTCCTTTCTTGCTACACTCATAACACGTAACATTAGTCTTGTCAACATTTTGATCAATAGACTTACCTTTCCCTTTGTATCTCCGGCTCCTTCTCATGATTCTCCTTACGAAGTTGGCCATCTCGCTTGATGATGATCCACCTTCATCATCGGACTCGAAGGAGGATGAGGATGTAGGAATCTCTTTCTCCTTCTTCTTTTCTTTCTTCCTTCTTCCATCCTTGCTCTTTTCTCCTGCAACTAAGGCAATACCTTTCTCCTTTTAACCCTTGTTAGCAAGTTCATGAAGTTCCATTTCACAAAAGAATTCATCTAATTTAACAATTGAAAGGTCCTTGGAGACCTTGTAGGCATCTACCATAGA
The DNA here is from genome assembly GCF_018446385.1 of Zingiber officinale. Taxonomy (NCBI): domain Eukaryota; kingdom Viridiplantae; phylum Streptophyta; class Magnoliopsida; order Zingiberales; family Zingiberaceae; genus Zingiber; species Zingiber officinale. The sequence goes on along the minus strand of NC_056000.1, from coordinate 63,374,256 downwards.
TGACCACAAGGCATTCCTCGGAAAGGCTTTGAGAGCGTACCTTACTAGATTGTGATTCTCTACGCGTTCATCTACGGAATGAAGACCATTGATGATCTCTTTGAACCTTCCGTGTAGTTCACTTACCGTTTCGTTCTCCTTCATGGTGAGATTTTGTAGTTGGTTTAGGAACAAATCTCTCTTGGCGATCCGAGAGTCTCGGGTTCCTTCTTGGAGATCGATGAGCTTGTTCCACAAATCTTTTGCGCTCACAAATGGACCTACCTTGACAAGTTGATCTTTGGCTATCCCACATTGTAGAGTGACCACCGCCTTGGCATCGGCTTGTCCTTTGCGAGTTTGCTCGGCGGACCACCTTGACGACTCTAGTTCCTTACCTTCTTCGTCCTTCGGAGGTGTGAACCCTTCCTTGACCGAGAACCACATGGAGATGTCGGTCTTGAGATAATACTCCATACGGCTCTTCCAATATTGGAAGTCCGCTCCGTCGAAGTAGGGTGGACGATTGGTGCTAAAACCTTCCTTCATAGTCATCTTCTTGCTCTTTAGGGTGTTAATCCGGATGAAGAGCGCCTTGCTCTGATACCACTTGTTAGGACCTTCGGATGGCTAGAGAGGGGGGGTGTGAATAGCCTCCTCTAAAACTCAATCAATTTCCTCACAAAAATTTGTTAACACAGCGGAAATAAGCAAAAGGAAAATTAATGCAAGGAAAAGAAACAACCCACCACTAACACACAAAGATGTACGAGTTTCTGGGATAACTTGCCCCTACTCCTCGGCGTGTCCGTAAGGTGGACGATCCCTTGATCTTTCGGTAGATCACACCCCGGACAGATTCCGGCTAAGTATTTCTCCTTCTCGGTGGAGTAACCTCTCAATAAAGTCTCAGAAAATATTTGAAATGAAGCACAAGACTTACAGAGTTTAGTGGCTAAAAGAGATGAACAATGAACTTACAGCCACGATGAAAGCAAAGCGCAAAGACAGAAGGAATTCCTCAGCCAAGAGCTCAACAACACCGCGCTCTTGCTTGATCGACAGATAGTTTTTCAAAAATAATGCTTGTTTAAACCTCTCTTCTTCCTTCTTCTTATTCTGCTGCTTTCTCACTGTCTTCAGCCAGAGCCGAATCACTGTTACCTGTATCGAATCACTGCGACCAACTCAGGCATCGCCAATCACTCTTCCTCCTCATCTAGTTCTCTGAACTCACACCAATACCATCCATGGTCTTCACTGGTGTCTCTGAGCTCGAACCAATAAGCAAGAGTCAAGCTGTTGCCAACTGATCGCAGCCAGTGAACGTTGACGCTCCAATTGCACCATTTGCAGCGAAACACAGCAGAAAGAGCACTTGGTCTTATTCTTCTGATGGAGCTTAATTTGAAATTAAGCATTGGCACGACACCTGCAACCTGTAACTCAAAAAGCTTACAGCAGATGGTTAGATCAGGTGAATCAAAAATCGCAGAGAAACAACAGAAGACAAACGACATCGTTGTGGATCGGTCAACAAACCGATCCATAGCCTTCCGGACCGATCAGGACACATCCTGATCGATCTGGTATGATGTTGATCGGTCTGTGGACCGATCAGCCTATGGGTGGATCGGTCCACAGACCGATCCCCCTATTGCTCTGAATCCCATCGCTTCTTACTGATCGGTCACCAGACCGATCAGATAATCCACAGAATGCTTCTGTGTGGTTACTGATCGGTCACGAGACCGATCAGATAACTAAGGTATCACTAGATCGGTCGACAGACCGATCCAGTCAGCCAAAGTATCGCTGGATCAGTCAACAGACCGATCCAATGCCTCTGTTGGTTTTAGAGCTTCCCAGCCCTAAACCCTAACGTCTTCCTGGTCCAGAGAATGAGCTACCGAGCCCTCTCTGACCTAGTCTGGAGAACAAGCTATCGAGCCCTCTCCGACTTCCACGTCCGGGTCAGAGAATGAACTACCGAGCCCTCTCTGACCTAGTCTGGAGAACGAGCTGCCGAGCCCTCTCCGACTTCGTCCGGTCCAGAGAACGAGCTACTGAGCCCTCTCTGACCTAGTCTGGAGAACAAGCTACCGAGCCCTCTCCGACTTCCACGTCCGGTCCAGAGAACGAGCTACCAAGCCCTCTCTGACCTAGTCCGGAGAATGAGCTACCAAGCCCTCTCCGACTTCGCGTGCCAGGTATCCGTACTTGGACTTTTCCTCTCCACATGATCAACTTTGATTATTAATCAGTCTGTGTCTAATTAACATCAAACTTAAATCAGTGTCAACATTAAAACAACAGCCAGGTCAGACTGTATTAACAGTATTTTCATATAAAACTATTTTCCCTTGATAGAGTATACCCTAAAGAGTATCTATATGAATTTTCATGATTTTTGTAATTTTTTAGAATTTTTGAAAGCAAGTATGGATTGGTTAAGGTAGACTTAGGTGAAGTTTAGGTTGGGGTTTAGTTTCATTATTGAATTTTGAACCTCAAAACTTCAAGTTTTGATTTTCCTAACTGTTTAGGAACTCCAAGTCATTGTTGATGCAATGACAGAAGTTTGACCATGTTTTTAGGGGGAGTTACTCCTTGAATGCATGAAAATTTACTTTCAAGGACCTTGGAAGGGTGTTAAACCTTCATGATGGATAATACTCAGAGTTGAGTATTGGGGAACAATGGAATATTGGTTATCTTCATTGCTAGGGTGAAAAATGCTCTTGGATGAGCATTGAGAAGAAGATTACTGCTCAAGGGAGAGCATTGAATACAATGAATGGGAGTTTCATTGGGAAGTTGATGCATGCTCTAGGATGAGCATTGTGAAGTGAAGTAGAGCTTAAGAGGGAGCTCAAAGAGTCTTTGGGGCATATGGTAAATGATCTCAAGTGAACCAAGATGTGCCAAAGGGATTAGAGATGGATTTGAGTCTCTATTGTAGTTGGTTGGCACAATTGGGTTACGTTTCATGCATGAAAATATGACATTGGGGGTCATATTGCATAAAAATTAGTTTTTGATGTATAGATGTCATATAAACCTGATCCTGTCCGAATGCTGAATCAACGGACGCTGGGCACGTGGTGCTCTCCGGTTGCTGACGGGGGTCTTTGACTGGTCGTACAAAGCTCCGGCGAACCTGCACAGAAGTCGGACCGGGAAGGGGTTCCCGGCGGCGACCCTCCGACGCTCAAGTCAAGCAAGCAAGTAGTGAAAAAGTGGCTCTCAAACTATTAGAATGTGTACCTCCGGCGAAGTATGAGACTCTTTATATAGAGCGGTGAAAGAGCTCCTGCACGTCCACCGAGGTATATACGTGTCCGTAGCCCATACCTCGGTATGTGTCTGTCAGAAAGCTTACCTGACCCATACTGCTACAGTCCAAGCATGTCCTTGATGGGACAGCGGAACCCCGTCATAAGATTTGGAGTATGGCCTACATGTGGAGCATATCCGCTGTCAGAAGATGTCCCTTGTCTTTTTCCCCGTACTCCTGCCGGGCGTCCGACCGGCCCACCTCCACCTTCCGTCCGACCGGTCAAATATGATGGTCCACTCGGGAAATTATCGGTAATGTGTTGTGGTGACTGTTAGCAGTATGCTTCATGTCTTCGGCCGAGCGTGCCGTCCGCTCGGCCCTACGATCTTGCCCAATGAGCGCCGGAACCCCAACTTCCAAGGGGTGCCTTTTGCCATCGGCTAAACACCGAGCGGCCGCCCGGTTGGTCAGACCCCTTCTCCGGTCGGCCTAGTTGGTCCGACCTTCTTCGATGGACCACCCGGCTCTTTGACTTCCACGTGGCGTTGACCCCTTACAACGAGGGTCCCCTGTTCTTATCGCTGGATCACTTGCCTCCCCTTCAAGTCTAGTCGAAGGAGGCGATTAGTCCGACTGACTGGACTGCGAGTCTGGCCGGGCGGCTCCTTCGTGCTAGTATCCTCCGATCAGCCTACCGCAGAGATGGCCTTGAGTGAATCAACAGTGGCCTTCATCGGATCTCCTCGTAATCTGCGCCAATCTTCGACATTAAGGCTGAGCATGCGTTCATTAAATGCTTCGAATGGTCGAATGCCACGTGGCGCAATGCCATCATCGTACGGTGGCGGTGGCATGGTGGTTTGATGTGATCGAAGCGATTCGAAATGGACGGCCCGATGCACGCTTTGATTCTCGTGACCTGGATCCGACGGTGGAGGCCGCCCGGCCTCCACCCTATAAATTCTTCGTTTTCTTCTCTTTCTCTTATCTGCCTCCGCGATTTCGACCCCTGCCCCCAGCGCTTTGGAGCTCTGACGATTGTGTTCTCCTGTTTCCGGCGATCCCCGGTGTCTCCCTTCGATCTTCCTTCCTTTTCGTAAGGTTCTCCTCCTTCCTTTCTTGTGTCCGGTGCTTTCTTTAAATTTCTTTCTCCCGTTTTTGCTCCCGGATACTGTTCCGGTGCCCTCTTCTTGTTTCTGTCTGTCATCTTTCCTGGTTTCATTCGCTCGGCCAATGGCTAGTTCTTCTCACCCTGAAGACCAGTCGCTCGGCCCATGGTACACCACCATGCAGTCTCGATTCGACCAGCGTGATTTTGATATTCTGACAGACAATTTTGAAATCCCCGAAGATTTTGAACTTCTTTTAGCCGGTCCTTCCGCTTGGCCGCACAGGCCGCCGCGCGGAGCTTTTTGTGTCTTCCACGACCAATTTACTGCCGGTCTGCGTTTCCCTGTACATCCTTTCATCATAGACGTTTGTAATTTTTTCGGTGTGCCGCTCGGCAGTCTCGTACCCAATACCTTTCGTCTCCTCTGTGGTGTTGTTGTTTTATTCAAGATTCACAACATCCCCCTCCGACCGGAGGTCTTTTTTTATTTTTATTACCCCAAGCAAGCCGAGCCGGGCACCTTCATGTTTCAAGCTCAACCCGGCTTAGTCTTCTTCAACAAGCTACCCACTTCCAATAAACATTGGAAGGATTATTTTTTCTACATCCGTATGCCCGATCAGGCCAACTTCCCGACCAAGTGGCAGGTCAGCTTGCCCCCCACTCCCGAGCTGAAGAAATTCAAGACCCGACCGGACTATCTCCACGCTGCAAATATACTAGCCGGTCTGCGACTTGACATCAATAAGCTTCTTCACGAAGGAGTGATGTACATCTTCGGCCTGAGTCCCATACGGACTCCTCTTCCGACCGGCTTCGGTAAGAATTTTGCTTGAGCATTTGCTTTAATTGCTAACTGATTTCTTTTCTTTCCCTTGCAGCGGACATCGTCATGGATTCGGTGATGGCCGGCGTTTTGAAGAGAAAGGCGGCAGCGCTAGAAGCCGCGACGGCCAGAGAAATGGAAGCGTTGGGTATCCAGCCGGTCGGATCCCACGAAGGAGAGAGCGGGACTCAGGCTGAGTCGGCTGCTCAAGCTTCCCAACAAAACGTGGCCAGCGGAGCCACCCCCCCCCTGGAGAACCAACTGCCCCCGAGGAAGGTTCCGCTCGGGAGGAGGAGCAGCCTCTACAAAAGAGGCGCCGAGTGGAGACTCCCCTGCGGTCGGCTACCTCCGCGGTCCAACCATCCAAGCGGGTTACTGCGACTGCTCGGGGCAAGGCGCTAGAGGCCGAAACCATTTCGTCCGACCGGACGCCTTCTGAATATGACGAGCCGGCTACTCCAATTGAGGCTACTCCGATCAGCGCTCTCCCACCCGCTCGTCACTCAGTCCAGCGCTCAACCATTCATTCCCAGTTTTCTGCGCCGGCCTCTGATCCCCTTCCGACTGTCGGTCAGACGACCCCCAGTCATGGCCGCACGATTCGGGTCACTCTTCATCTCTCGACTGAAGAGCCGCTGCCAGAGGCCGACCGACCAACCGCGCCCGAGCACACCATTACCTTGAAGGGGCCCCTAGCTGAGATGTGGGCCGATGCTCGGGCGCGCACCGCGCTGATCCCCCACCGAAACTTGGCCAATAGCCACATGCGGGAGGCCACGGGGGTAAGTTCACTTTCTCCGAAGTTTTGTATGCATTCTTTCCGATCGGCCACTAACAACTCTAATTTTCCTTTGCCAGAGATGGGTGGAGGAGATTGCAGTCTCCAACCGCCTAGCCATGGTGGATGAGGAGTTAAGGCAACTGAAGGCGGCGTGCGGTCCGCCCGGCTCTCAAGGCCCGTCATACTCCGAGCTGCAGAAGGAGCTAAAGAAGGCTCAAGATATGCTGGCGGTCGAACAGAAGAAAATAGCCGACCAGGCTCATCATCTGGCCGAGCTCGAGCTGCAAGTCAAGTCGCTCGACCAAAAAGTTACCCTGGCCACCACTCGGAAGAATACGGCCATTTCTGACCTGGAGAAAAAGAACGTGGAGGCCCGGGGTCTGGAGCTGAAGGTCAAGGAGTTGAGGGAGCAACTTGACCAAGAGAGAGCGAGCCGCTCGGCCGACGCACCCAAGCATAAGGACGAGCTGACCACTTTGCAGGAATCCCTCGCTACAGCTCAATTGGCCTTCAAAGAGTACCAAGAGGTTGAGCCGAGTCGGGTTGCAGCTCTAAGACAGGGCTACATCCGCTCGCCCGAATTCTCAGAGAAAATCTGCGAGCGGATGTACACAGCCTTTGATTTGGCTATGACTGCCACCATGACATATCTGAAGTCTAAGGGCCTTCTTCCGGAGTCCACTAATATTCCGCCCGGCGATCAGGTGGCGCTTCTGGATAACATCCCCAAGACCCTGTATGATTACATTGAGTAGACTATCGGTAAATGTAGTCGGGCCGCTAGGCCGAAAAATGGTCCTTTTTGTACGTAGGCCGCTCGGCCGAAAGTTTCAATTTTAATACAATGTTTTTCTTTCCTGTACTCTGTCCTTTCGCTGGTGAATATGTGTGTTGCCCGCTCGCCCATTATCACCCTTCTGGTAGTAAAGTATTCGGCATTTCCCTTCCGCCCGGCTTAATATGTAATATTTCAACTACTTAATATTCCACTTTGCTAGCAGATATCGCTCACTAGATACCGATGAAGTACCTTTGAGTGCTGGGCCGAGCGGAACGCAGAGAAGGTCTAACAATATTGAAGGCGAGTTTTCGGGGTCGTTGCATCCTTTTTATCGACATCCTCCGCTCGGACGTTTTATAGACGCCGGCTCATCTCTCGATATTTAACGTCGGGGCTCGACGGTCTTCCGCTCGGGAGTTTATAGACGCCGGCTCGTCTCTCGATATTTAACGTTGGAGCTCGACGGTCTTCCGCTCGGACATTTATAGACGCCGGCTCGTGTCTCGATATTTAATGTCGAAGCTCGACGGTCTTCCGCTCGGGAGTTTATAGACGCCAGCTCGTCTCTCGATATTTAACGTCGGAGCTCGATGGTCTTCCGCTCGGGAGTTTATAGACGACGGCTCGTCTCTCGATATTTAACGTCGGAGCTCGACGGTCTTCCGCTGCGCCGGCTCGTCTCTCGATATTTAACGTCGGAGCTCGACGGTCTTCCGCTCGGGAGTTTATAGACGCCGGCTCGTCTCTCGATATTTAACGTCGGAGCTCGACGGTCTTCCGCTCGGGAGTTTATAGACGTCGGCTCGTCTCTCGATATTTAACGTCGGAGCTCGACGGTCTTCCGCTCGGACGTTTATAGACGCCGGCTCGTCTCTCGATATTTAACGTCGGAGCTCGACGACCTTCCGCTCGGACGTTTATAGACGCCGGCTCGTCTCTCGATATTTAACGTCGGAGCTCGATGGCCTTCCGCTCGGACATTTATAGACGCCGGCTTGTCTCGATATTTAACGTTGGAGCTCGGCGGTCTTCCGCTCCGGCGTTTATAGCCGTCGGCTCGTCTCTCGATATTTAACGTCGGAGCTCGACGGTCCGCCGCTGGTTTAGACGCCGGCTCGTCTCGATATTTAACGCGTCGAGCTCGGCGGTCTTCCTCGCCGGCGTTTATAGACGCCGCTCGTCTCTCGATATTTAACGCCGGAGCTCGGCGGTCTTCCGTTCGGACGTTTATAGACGCGGCTCGTCTCGATATTTAACGCGAGCTCGACGGTCTTCCGCTCGGACGTTTATAGACGTCGGCTCGTCTCTCGATATTTAACGTCGGAGCTTGACGGTCTTCCGCTCGGACGTTTATAAACGTCGGCTCGTCTCTCGATATTAACGTCGGAGATCGACGGTCTTCCGCTCGGACATTTATAGACGTCGGCTCGTCTCTCGATATTTAACGTCGGAGCTCGACGGTCTTCCGCTCGGACGTTTATACACGCCGGCTCGTCTCTCGATATTTAACGTCGGAGCTCGACGGTCTTCCGCTCGGACGTTTATAGACGCCGGCTCGTCTCTTGATATTTAACGTCGGAGCTCGACGGTCTTCAAGGCTAATCTTTAACACAGCCGCTCGGCGAACACATTAGCCATCCTTTAATTCATTTTTGTTTCCTGCATTACAAGGACATGGGCGACTAGAATATACACAAAAATGAGTTACATCAGTGCACCTTTCACCCTGCTCGATAAGGCTGGAGATGATTTGCGCTCCAAGGTCGGTCCAGCTGCCGCCCATCTTCATCCTCCAAATAGTAAGCGCCCGAGCGGAGCTTTTCGATAACCTTGAAGGGGCCCGCCCAAGGAGCCTCCAGCTTGCCGATGTCGCCGACCGGCTTAACTTTCTTCCAAACAAGATCGCCGACCTGGAATGATCTAGGGATTACGCGCCTGTTGTAGTTTTGCTTCATCCGCTGTCGGTACGCCATCAGCCGGACGGAAGCCTTGGCTCGTTCCTCGTCAACCAAATCCAGTTCCATGTTCCTCCTCTCGGCGTTGCCTTCATCATAATTCTGGATCCGGACGGACTCGACACCGACTTCGACAGGAACCACCGCTTCGCCACCGTATACTAGATGGAAAGGCGTGACACCCATTCCTTCCTTTGGAGTCGTTCGGATGACCCATAGGACGCCCGGCACTTCATCTACCCAACTTTCTCCCAAGTGATCGAGTCGAGCGTGTAGAACACGGAGAATTTCCCGATTGGCTACTTCGGCCTGACCGTTACTTTGGGGATAGGCCATGGACGTGAAGTGTTGCTAGATGTCATAGCTTTTGCACCAATCTTCGAGCAACTTCCCTGTGAATTGCCGCCCGTTGTCGGATATCAGTCGGCGAGGGATGCCGAACCGACAGATGATGTGCTGCCATATGATCTTTTTGACCATCTGCTCGGTGATCCTGGCTAGCGGCTCGACCTCCACCCACTTGGAAAAATAATCAACCGCCACTAGCAGAAATTTCCGCTGTCCGGTCGCCATAGGAAATGGACCAACAATATCCATTCCCCACTGATCGAAAGGACATGAAACTGTTGATGCCTTCATTTCCTCTGCCGGTCGGTGGTAGAAGTTATGGTACCTCTGGCACGAAAGGCACGTCAACACGGTCTGAGCGGCGTCTGCTTGTAAGGTTGGCCAGAAGTACCCGGCCAATAGGATCTTCTTAGCCAGCGATCGTCCGCCCGGATGTCCTCCACATGATCCTTGATGTACTTCTTGGAGGATGTAAGCCGAGTCCTCCGCGCTCACGCATTTCAACAGCGGCCGTGAGAAAGCCTTCTTGTAAAGATGATCGCCGATGAGTGTGAACCGACCGGCTCTCCTCCTTAGAAGCTGGGCTTCATTCTGATCGGATGGTGTGGCGCCCGAGCACAGAAACTCCGTGATGGGTGTCCTCCACTCGCTCGGAAACGTAAGGCCTTCCATACGGTCGACGTGCGCCACCAACAATACTTGTTCGATTGGCTGCTGAATGTCGATTGGCGTTATTGAGCTCGCGAGTTTAGCTAACTCATCGGCCGCTTGATTTTCTGCTCTGGGTATCTTCTGGACAATGACTTCTCTAAAATTGGCTTTAAGTTTCTCAAAAGCTTCAGCGTAGAGCTTGAGCCGAGCACTGTTGATTTCGAAGGTACCAGAGAGCTGCTGCGCGGCCAACTGCGAATCCGAATGAAGGGTTACCTGACCGGCGCCAACATGCCGAGCTGCCTGCAAGCCCGCTATGAGGGCTTCATACTCTGCTTCATTGTTTGTAGCTTTATAATCCAGCCGGACGGATAAGTGCATCTTTTCTTCTTGAGGGGAGAGCAACAGTATTCCAATCCCGCTTCCGAACCGAGTGGATGATCCGTCCACAAATATTTTTCACATAGCTTCCGGCTCTGAATTATGTACCTCAGTCACAAAATCTGCCAAGAACTGCGCTTTGATTGCCGAGCGGGGCTGGTATTGGATGTCAAATTCACTTAACTCCGTCGTCCATTTGATGAGCCGCCCGGACGCTTCTGGGTTCAGTAATACACGCCCGAGCGGGCTATTCGTTTTGACAATTATGGTATGCGCCAGGAAGTATGGACGAAGGCGCCGAGCGGCGAGGACCAGAGCGAAAGCCAGCTTCTCGAGCCCAGTGTAGCGAGATTCAGCATCTTTTAAAATATGACTAAGGAAATACACAGGCTCTTCTCCGCTCGCCCTCACTAATGTCGAGCCGATTGCTTGCTCGGTTGAAGACAAGTAGATACAAAGTGGCTCACCCGCAGCCGGATTGGCCAATACCGGGAGAGAGTTCAGATATGCCTTCAAATCTTCGAACGCCCGATCGCATTCTTCATCCCAGTGAAACTTAGTGGCCTTGCGCAAAATTTTGAAGAAAGGGAGGCTCCGGTCGGCAGTTTTGGAGATGAATCTGGACAGAGCAGTTATCCGACCGGTCAAACGTTACACTTCCCTTGTATTTCTTGGAGGCGACATGTCTTGTAGAGCTTTCACTTTGCTGGGATTTGCTTCGATGCCCCGCTCGGTCACTATGTAACCTATGAAACGCCCTCCTTTTGCTCCGAACAGGCACTTCTGGGGATTTAGCTTGACTCCATATTTGCGTAGCGTTCGGAAGGTTTCCTCCATGTCTTTGAAGAGATCGGCCGCTCGGGCGGACTTGATAAGAATGTCGTCCACGTACACTTCCAGATTTCGCCCGATCTGCTCTCTGAATACTTTACTCATCAAGCGCTGATATGTGGCTCCCGCATTCTTCAATCCGAACGGCATCACATTATAGCAATAGGTGTCGTCGGCTGTCACGAAACTGACTTTTTCTTGATCTTCACGGGCGAGCGGCACTTGATGATAGCCTTGGTAAGCGTCGAGCATACATATTAATTCACAGCTAGTCGTAGAATCCACCAGTTGATCGATTCGGGGCAAGGGGTAAAAGTCCTTTGGGCACGCCTTGTTAAGGTCCCGGAAATCGATGCACACTCTCCACTTGTTGCCCGGTTTGGAGACTAATACTACGTTCGCCAGCCAGCTCGGGAACTGGACCTCGCGTATATGGCCAGCTTCCAGAAGCTTCTCCACCTCCGCCCGGATGATGGCATTCTGCTCGGCGCTGAAATCTCTTTTTCTCTGCTTCACCGGTCGAGCGTCCGGTCGGACATGTAGCTCGTGCTGCGCTATGCTCCGCGAAATTCCGGGCAGCTCATGCGTCGACCAGACGAAGACATCACAATTTCTCTGGAGGCATTTGATCACTTCCTCCTTCTGATTCGCCTCCAGATAGGACGCGATGAATGTCGTGGCCTCCGGCCGGGTCGGGTGTATCTGCACTTCCTCTTTTTCTTTATAAACTAAAGAGGGAGGCTTTTCGGTGATGGCGTTTACCTCGATCCGGGGCGCCTTCCGAGCGGAATTGGCTTCTGCTCGGACCATCTCGACGTAGCATCGCCGAGCTGCCAGTTGATCTCCCCGTACCTCTCCCACTTTGTCTTCGACGGGGAACTTGATCTTCTGGTGGAAGGTGGAGACGGCCGCCCGGAACTCGCTGAGCACCGGTCGTCCCAAAATGACGTTGTACGATGAGGGAGAGTCGACCACCACGAAGTTTGCTGTCCGCGTCCTCCTGAGCGGCTCCTCTCCCAGCGAGATAGCCAGCCGAATTTGCCCGACCGGCAGGACTTCATTGCCCGTAAACCCGTAGAGCGGGGTTGTCATGGGCAGCAGCTCGGCTCGGTCAATTTGTAGTTGATCGAACGCCTTCTTAAATATGATGTTGACCGAGCTTCCTGTGTCAATAAATACGCGGTGAATAGTGTAGTTGTCTATTACCGCTTTGATGAGCAAAGCGTCGTCGTGGGGCACTTTAACTCCTTCCAAGTCCCCAGGCCCGAAACTGATTTCGGGTCCCTCTGCTCGTTCTCGGCTACAGCCGACTGCATGAATCTGGAGCTGTCGGACGCTCGCCTTCCTTGCTCGGTTAGAGTCACCTCCGGTCGGCCCGCCTGCTATAATGCTGATCTCGCCCTTGGAAATGTTGCTTCTATTCTCTTCCTCCCGGACGGACGGTCTAGGCCGCTCTCTAGGCATCCGGGGGTTTTCACGCCTCGGTGTATGCTGCCGCTCGGGAGTTTGCCTTTGCCGCCTATCTGGTATTGTCCGCTCGGCAATACGAGGCCTCTGCCTCCTATCGGACGATGGTGATCTACGACCACCAATCCGGGGAACAGGATGGGCGATCAGGGGAATACTCCGACAGTCTCTGGTATTGTGCGTGTCCGTTCGGTGGAATGAGCAGAACATGGGAGTCCATTTCTTCTTCGACTTGGGCCGCTCAACTGCTACTTCTTGCACGTGGGACCTCACATGAGGGGAGCGGATTGCTTCGGCCCTCGGTCCTCTTGGCGGTTGGTGAGTGGTGTGATGCTTCCGCTCAGCAGGTGGAGCCTGATCAGTCGAAGTTTCCTTTCTTCGAGCCGCTTGGGCCTCCTCCACGTTGATGTACTCGTTGGCTCGATGTAGCATGTGATCGTAGTCTCGAGGCGGCTTCCGAACGAGCGAGCGGAAGAAGTCCCCATCCACGAGGCCTTGTGTGAATGCGTTCATCATTGTCTCTGAGGTGGCCGTTGGAATGTCCATAGCCACCTGATTGAACTGCTGGATGTAAGCTCTGAGCGACTCTCTTGGCTCTTGTTTGATGGCGAACAGGCTCACGCTAGTTTTCTGGTAGCGCCGACTGCTGGCGAAGTGATGGAGGAAGGTCGTTCGGAAGTCTTTGAAGCTGGTGATGGATCCGTCCGGCAGCCTCCGAAACCACCGTTGGGCCGATCCCGAGAGGGTGGTAAGAAAAACTCGACATTTTACCCCATCGGTATATTGGTGAAGGGTAGCCGTGTTATCGAACTTACCCAGATGATCATCCGGGTCGGTTGTCCCACTGTACTCGCCGATCGTCGGAGGCACGTAGTGCTTGGGAAGAGGGTCTCGTAGAATAGCCTCTGAAAATTGGCGATTAATCCGCTCGGGCGATGCGTCCGTGCGGGGGGCTTTTCCTTTTTTGGCATCTCGTCTAGGCATTTCATCCGAAGAAGATCCCCGATCTCTATGAGCTGCTGCGGCTTCGGGGGTGCGGAATAGGGCTCGATGAAATGCAACGGTGGCTGGTGGTGCTTCCGCTCGACCACCAGACGCTGACGTTGCTTACTGCTCGGGCCGCTCGGCCGTTGCTTTCTGTTTTTGCTCCACAAGCTTGGCGGCCCTCAACTCAATCAGAGCGTCGAGTTCCTCCGTGGAAAGCGTCGTCGTGTGTTGTCGTCCAGCCTCGTCCATTGTTTCCGTTCGGATGCAGGAGCGTTCCCACAGACGGCGCCAATTTGATCCTATCCGAATGCTCAATCAACGGACGCTGGGCACGTGGCGCTCTCCAGTTGCTGACGGGGGTCTTCGACTGGTCGTACGAAGCTCCGGCGAACCTGCACAGAAGTCGGGCTGGGAAGGGGTTCCCGGCGGCGACCCTCCGACGCTCAAGTCAGGCAAGCAAGTAGTGAAAAAGTGGCTCTCAAACTATTAGAATGTGTACCTCTGGCGAAGTATGAGGCTCTTTATATAGAGCGGTGAAAGAGCTCCTGCACGTCCACAGAGGTATATACGTGTCCGTAGCCCATACCTCGGTATGTGTCTGTCAGAAAGCTTACCTGACCCATACTGCTACAGTCCAGGCATGTCCTTGATGGGACAGCGGAACCCCGTCATAAGATTTGGAGTATGGCCTACATGTGGAGCATATCCGCTGTCAGAAGATGTCCCTTGTCTTTTTCCCCGTACTCCTGTCGGGCGTCCGACCGGCCCACCTCCACCTTCCGTCCGACCGGTCAAATATGATGGTCCACTCGGGAAATTATCGGTAATGTGTTGTGGCGACTGTTAGCAGTATGCTTCATGCCTTCGGCCGAGCGTGACGTCCGCTCGGCCCTACGATCTTGCCCAATGAGCGCCGGAACCCCGACTTCCAAGGGGTGCCTTTTGCCATCGGCTAAACACCGGGCGGCCGCCCGGTCGGTCAGACCCCTTCTCCGGTCGACCTAGTTGGTCCGACCTTCTTCGATGGACCGCCCGGCTCTTTGACTTCCACGTGGCGTTGACCCCTTACAACGAGGGTCCCCTGTTCTTATCGCCGGATCAAAACCCATGCTAGGGAAGTATTGTGGTTTAGTATGGGCAGATACATCAAGAGGAAGCCAAAACTAAGACTTTAGGTCAATGTTTAATTGAACCATTTAGCTAGTTTTGAATTTTGTGTCAATCTTGGGATCTGTGATAAATATATTTTTATATTTTTTTTTCCCAAGTAGATAAGGTTAAAATAGACCTCTCCACAAAATTTAGAAATTTTTGGAGGTCTGTGGAATTTCTGGTGCATTTCTGAAGTTAGATTAAAAAAGCTGATTTTTGTTAACATACTGTACCAGTCGACTGGTACAGTTACCAGTCGACTGGTAACAATGGTTTTGAGCACAGAAGGTGTCTGTAAGCTCATTTTGACTAGTCCAGTCGATTGATAGTTTTACCAGTCGACTGGTAGCACTGTTCATGAGCACATAATGTTTCTGTAAGCTCGTTTTGATGATGTCAGTTTACTGGTACTTATGACAGTCGACTAATACAATCTAAAAATATTTTTCAGCATTAGAAAATGACCAAAAGAGTGGTGAACATGTATATAATCTTAAGGAGGATTAATACATGATGTTTATGGTCATTAGAGGTCAAAGAGTCCAATAATTGGGATATTGTTGGAGCCCTTTTTGATGTATGGCAAAGGGGGAGAAATTTAGGTTTAAGTGGGAAACCTACATACCTTTGTAAGAAATTCTAGCTCAAGGGGGAGCTTAGGTGAAGGGGGAGCGATTGCTCATTTATTAGCAAAGGGGGAGAAGTTTATCTTTGCAAGAAATCCTAGCTCAAGGGGGAGTTTAAGTGAAGGGAGAGCCTAGGATTAGGTTCCATGATTTATGCATGTGTAGATTGTATATTTATTTGCATTATTATTGCTATATTGTTTCCCTAACTTAAACGGGTTGCCAAACATCAAAAAGGGGAGATTGTTGGAGCAATCTGGGTACCCTAAGTTTTGATGTTTGGGCAAAGGTTTAAGTTAGGATTATCGTTGTATTTGATATGCATTGTGAGTGTGCAGGATACAGGTACAACAAGGAAAGTCCAAGTGTGATCTTGGCAAAGGAGGAAAGTCCAAGGATGAGTCTTGGCGGTGTAAGTCCAAGCATGTAGTCTTGGCAACGTAAGTCCAAGTGTGACTTGGCAATGGATGAACTCCCGGAGGCGCGACCTCTTGGCAAAGGAAGACCCGACAATAATGACAAGGCCGATGGAAGCTCCAGAAGGCAAGACGTGAAGGATGAGGAGGCATCCGAGGGACGCAAGGCTGATGAAGGAGGCTAGAAGGCTAGGTCTAGGTTGGTCGGGCGAGAACGAGTGCTGAGTGAATGTACCCGAGGTAAAATTAAAGAATTAGAGTTTACTGTAGCAGTACTGTAGCGTCAATGTAGTAGTACTGTAGCGTTACTGTAGCAGTTGACTGGTGGTTTCATCAGTCGACTGGGGCAGTTTACTGGGAGCGACCAGAGAGTTGGTATCGAGCCGTTGGGCTGCAACGATCGAATTTCCATGAAGGGCAGTCGACTGCATGTTTTGGCAGTCGACTGGTAGGCGAGGTTTTCTAACTTGTGGCCTATATAACTAAGCATTGGAAGCTTGGTTAAGGTTGACGAAATAGAGGTGGTTAACCCCTATTAGTAGTCTATCACTGCCCTAGCCTCTCAAGAGTCATTGGTGAGAGTTTATGGCAAGGTTTCTCCACCCACAAGGAGCTACACGAGGTAGCCGGAGGTTTTCCGGGGAGTCATCCACCGACGGATCGGGATCGTCCACCTTACGGACAGCCGTGGAGTAGGAGCTTCATCGCCGAACCACGTTAAATAACGTGTCATTGGGTTTGCTTCTTGTTTATTGTTTTCTAGGGTTAGCTTTACTTTTGTTTGTTAGTATTTTTGTTTCCGTTGTGCACTAACAAGCATAGGAAGCGACGATTTGGGTGAGACGCTATTCACCCCCCCCCCCCCTCTAGCGAACGTCAAGGTCTCAACACTAGGTTCATGGGCTCGGTGGTGATTTTGTCGTTGTCTTCTGAATCCGATTCACCTTCAAGCTCGGGTTCGGTTCTGTGCTTGATTTTTGGTTCCTTTGTTTTTCTTGTACCTGTAACCAAAGCAATACTTTTTTCGATTGATAGTGCATTAGTTTGTTTATACAATTTAAATTCAAAAAATAACTCATCTAATCCAATTATGAAAGGTCCTTAGATACTTTGTAAGCATCTACCATTGATTCTCATAATGTATTCTTTGAGAAAGCATTTAACGCATACCTGATGATGTCACAGTTCTCTACCTTCTGTCGGATCGTGTGGAGGCCGTTGAGAAGATCTTGTATGCAAGTGTAATTGGCATGCAAATTCACCCTCCTATATTTTTATATTATATAATTTACTTAAAATCAAATCTCTCTTACTTACCTTTGTGTCAGAGGTCCTCTCATGTAGTTTGATAAGTTTTTCTCACAGTTCCTTGGCACTTAACAATGAGCCGGCCCAATTCAGCTCTTCTTTGGTCAAGCCGCATTGGAGAGTCTGAGCGGCCTTTGCATCTGCCTCGATCTTCCTTCTTGTAGGTGCGTCCCACTTGTCGCAAGAGATGAGTACTCCGTCTTCGGTGGGGAGTGTGGATCTAGTCTGGATGATAATCTACATCTCTATTTGTGTCTTTAGGTGATAATTCATTATGCCATTCCAGTAACTGAAGTTTTCACTGTAGAAAAGAGGTAGACGAGTGGTGTTGTAGCCTTCTTGATGGGTTATTAAAAAGAATTCTTACATACAATAAAAAAATGACAAATGTCTCAAGACTTGGTCTTGGATTAGTAGTGCGTGATAAAAGAAAACAAAAAACTCGAGTGGTATTGCGCTAACTTCGAGAAATCGAAAAGAACTCGATTGCGAAAAAAATCTGATCAGAATCGGTGATAGCATCGATTCTGATTGACTTCAAAAAATTCAACAATAATATCACAAAAATTTACTATAACTGTGGTTTCACTGATTGAAAGCGGCCTCACTCTAATACCAATTGTAGGATCAAAAGTACTAGAGGGGGTGAATAACGCTCGTGACTTTTACATTTTTCAAAAAACCTCGATTAGAATAATGTAGTGGAATAAAGATAAAAATAAAACAAGAGCTAACATTTTTTAGTTTTACTTAGTTCGGAATTTGTGACGACTCCTACTCCAAAGCCTGCGATCGACGATCATTTTCGTTGGGAATTCACTATCAGTTTGTAGCTTACAAGTATAAAAGATTATTACAAGAAAATTATAATTTAAGTGCTCTATGAAGAGAAATTATACTGAAAACTTATGGATCCAGAGAGTCAAGCTTTCAATCATCGGAGTCGCGTCACAGAGTCATAAGATCGTCTTTGAAACAGCGCACAAGAGAAGGATAATGAGAATGAGTTGTTTTTGAAAGGTTACTCAAAGACTTCTTTTACAGGTTGTTGAAGGTGCCTCTAACACCATCCAAGGCGCCTCTAATTGTATATCTTATCACCTTATCATTAGACTCTATAACCTCTGCATTCTGTAAAGTTCATGTTGGAGGATCGGTGGCCGGCTTGAAGGAGGGTTGGATAGACGGCACCCCCAAATCGTTAGCTTCCTATACTATTGTTATCTTGCGCAGCGGAATACAAATAAAAACAAACAAGCTAAACTAAATACAAGACAAAGAAAGGAAATGCAAACCAAACCGCTAACACGTTCGATGTAACGTGGTTCGGAGATGATGCTCCTACTCCACGGCTGTCCGTAAGGTGGACGATCCCTCAATCCTTCGGTGGATTAGCCCCCGGAAACTCCGGCTATCTCAAGTCGCTCCTTGTGGGTGGAGAAACCTCACCACAACACACCAAGACCTCTTGGATTCCACAAACACTTGAGCACTTGTAGACTACTAATTAGACCTTAACCAAGTCTAATTTCGTCGCCTTGGCCGGCCATACCAAGCTCCTTCTTATAGAGCTTGGAACAAATCAGAACCTGATTTGCGTTACCGACCGGTCCTTGCACCGGTCGTGATGCCAACCAATCTCAGCCTCTCTTCACAGTGCACCAGTCGACTACTACAGTAACTGCTACAGTGCCGTCAACTACTACAGTACCCGTTGACTGCTACAGTATCCCCACGGGATTTTTTCCCCGAATACAATCTCTCATGCACTCGTACCCTCACGACTCACTTGACTCTTCTTTTGCACCTTGACCTCTTGCCTTCAAGCTTACTTCCTTTGGCTCTCGTCCCTCGGATGCATCCAAGCCCACGGCTTGTCCCCAATGCCATCCTTCGCGTATGCCTCGAAGTCGCTTCTCTCGGCCCTTGTCCTTGCTGTTTTGTCCACGGTCCCTCGGATGCTCCATCCTTCACCGGACCCGAAGCCGTCAACCTGAGTCACATGTGTCACCTGCAGTCCTGCACAACTCAAGTACACATATCAAATAACAAGGGTAAACCTAACTTAAACCCTTTGCCCAAACACCAAAACACATGATCCCGCGGACCATTGGGATTGCTCCAACAATCTCCCCCTTTTTGGTGTTTGGCAATACGTTTAAGTTAGGGAAAACAAATAGCAAATAAACATGCTAATACAATGGACTTACGATGCCAAGGCTACACACTTGGACTTACTCCGCCGAATGGACTTACGATGCCAAGGCTACACACTTGGACTTATAATGCCGAATGGACTTACGTTGCCAAGGCTACACACTTGGCAACCGCCAAAACAATGCACCAAGCATTGGAACCTATCACAAGGCTCCCCCTACACCTAAGCTCCCCATTGAGATAGGATTTTCCCACAGGGCTTTTTAAGAACCTATCCCAAGGCTCCCCCTACTCAAAGGCACTTTCAGGTTTTCCCAACTAAACCTTACTTCTCCCCCTTTGCCTAACATCCAAAAAGTTCTCCAACAATATCCCAATTGTTGAAAATTTCTCATCCAAATTGACCCTAAACTCATGTATTAATCCCCCTTGGATCCCATACATCTAAGTGAGTTGACATGGTCACAAACCAATGCTGAAAATAGTTTCAGACTGGTATCAGTCGACTACCCCAAGTGCCAGTCGACTGCCCCCTTCGACAGAACCTTACAGAAGCATTCTGTGGTCGAAATCTACTGTTACCAGTCGACTGGTATCGACAAAATGAGCTTACAGAGACATTCTGTGCTCAAAAACACTGTTACCAGTCGACTGGTATCTATACCAGTCGACTGGTACCCTATTTCTGAAAAAATCAGCCTTTTCAGGCCACCTTCAGAAATGCACCAGAAATTCCCTAGACCTCCAAAAATTCTCAAATTTTGTGGAGAGGTCTATTGTACCCTTGTATACTTGGAAAAAATATATTACAAAATATATATATCACCAATCCCAAGATTGACACAAAATCCAAAACTAGCTAAATGGTTCAATTGAACCTTGACCTAAAGTCCTAGTTTTGGCTTCCTCTTGATGTATTTGCCCATACCAACCCACAATGCATCCCTAGAATTGGTTTATATGGTATCTATACATCCAAAACCAATTATCATGCAAAATGATCCCAATGTCATATTTCCTTGCATGAAACATAATCCATGTGTGCCAAATCCCTAGGTTTGAGACTCAAGTCCGTCTCTAAACCATTTGACACACTCCATGGCTCCTCTAGACTCCCAAGTAGTACCCACCTGAGATCCATTGGCCATGGGTCCCAACATGACTCTTTGAGCTCCCCCTAGAGCTCTTAACCTTAGCCACCTTCCTAGGTGACTCATCCACAATGACTAGGCCACATCGGTGCACCTCCGGTGACACTTGGCCTACAAACCTAACTTTATTAACCTTGGACACTTTGTCCTTGGTTAATTTTTCCTTACTTTTAAATGGCTTTCCCTTGCCATTGATTGGCTTCTCCTTGCTATAGTCATATGCAACCCTAGCATAAGATTTTCCCTTAGTTTTGGAGGACTCTCCCTTGCCATGATCATTTGCCACCCTAGCATATGAACTCTCATTGGCCTTGGAGGGACTAGATCGGTATCCCAAGCCCGATCTATCATTGTTGGGTCTTTGGCTACCCAACATCATCCTTAATTCCTTAGATCCAACATTGAATCTCTTAAGGAATTGTTCTAACTTATCAAGCTTTTCCCTTAAAGCTTGATTCTCCTTTTCTAGGTTCCTAACCCTAGAGTTAATTAGTCCATATTGGACATTCCTAGACCTACCCTTTCTAGGCATATGTCTCCCCTTCTTGGGATTAATGCCTTGGTTCTCCTTAGGTCTACCATTTCTAAATTTATCATGCATAGATTTCCTAGGGTTATGATCCACATTTACCCTATTCCGATCATGATATCTAAATCCAAAATTTTGCATGGGCATATAATGATTAACATTATTTTTCCTAGCATGCATGGAGGAGTTTAAATTTGAATTAACCTTCAAGTTAGGGTATACCTCCCTTACCCTTGAAGCTCCCCCTTGAGTTGAGCTCCTCTTCTTCTTCTCCCATTTCTTCAAATGCGCCAACTTCTTGATTTCTTTCTTCTTTGGGCATTTGGTGTGGTAATGACCCCGCTCACCATACGTGAAGCACACTATGTGTTATTTCTTCTCCTTCTTTTGGGCTTCTTTATTCCTACAACCCATGGTAGTATTCAAAATAACTTGATTGGGTTTAGGAGTTACCTTCTTCTTACCCAATGGACATCTACTCTTGTAGTGCCCCTTCTCATTGCACCCGAAGCATATTATATGGTCTTTTGACTTCACTTCGGTGGAGGTGCTTGCTAGGTTGATTTCCAAGACTTCTTCTTCTTCGCTTGTCTTGGATTGTTCTTCAACCTTTGAGGATGTCTCCTCATCCACACTAGTGGATGACATTTCTTCATCCTTCTCCTCTTTCTCCTCGGAAGTTGAGTGCTCTTCACCTTCCGATTGCTCCTCCTCTACTTGAGCTTCTTCATCCGTTTCTTCGGATTTTTCTTTTTCTTGTGTATGCATAGGTTCTTCCCATTGAGCCTTCTTTATCTTGCTCCACAAATCGTGAGCATTCTCGTATTTACCTACAAGGCTCATTACGTCATAAGGCAAAATATCAATTAATATAGATATTACCTTGTCGTTTGCCTTTGACCGAGAGGTTTGCTCCTCCGTCCAATGTCGTGGTCGGAGCTTCTTCCCTTTCTTGTCCTTCGGGACTTCAAATGGCTCTTTGACCACCATCATGGTGTTCCAATCCGTGTTGAAGAAGACCTCCATCTTCATCATCCAATATGTGATGTCCCATAAGCTTCTACCTTCAAGCTTTGGCGGTTGAATCAAGCCGGTCATCTTTGCTTTCTTGGTGGTTAGTCCAATGGAGAGCGGCCTCGCTCTGATACCACTTGTTGGAGGATCGGTGGCTGGCTTGAAGGGGGGTTGGATAGACGGCACCCCCAAATCGTTAGCTTCCTATACTATTGTTATCTTGCGCAGCGGAATACAAATAAAAACAAACAAGCTAAACTAAATACAAGACAAAGAAAGGAAATGCAAACCAAACCGCTAACACGTTCGATGTAACGTGGTTCGGAGATGATGCTCCTACTCCACGGCTGTCCGTAAGGTGGACGATCCCTCAATCCTTCGGTGGATTAGCCCCCGGAAACTCCGGCTATCTCAAGTCGCTCCTTGTGGGTGGAGAAACCTCACCACAACACACCAAGACCTCTTGGATTCCACAAACACTTGAGCACTTGTAGACTACTAATTAGACCTTAACCAAGTCTAATTTCGTTAAGTTGGCCGGCCATACCAAGCTCCTTCTTATAGAGCTTGGAACAAATCAGAACCTGATTTGCCCGTTACCAGTCGACTGGTCCTTGCACCAGTCGACTGATGCCAGCCCAACGGCATCCCAACGACTATCACCAGTCGACTGCTACAGTATGCTACAGTAACTGCTACAGTACGCTGCAGTAACTGCTACAGTGCCGCTACAGTAAAACCCTAAAACTAGGATTTTACTCCGAGTACAATCTCTCATGCACTCGTACCCTCACGACTCACTTGACTCTTCTTTTACAGCCTTGACCTCTTGCCTTCAAGCTTACTTCCTTTGGCTCTCGTCCCTCGGATGCATCCAAGCCCGCGGCTCGTCCCCAATGCCATCCTTCGCGTATGCCTCGAAGTTGCTTCCCTCGGCTCTTGTCCTCGCTGCCTTGTCCACGGTCCCTCGGATGCTCCATCCTTCACCGGACCCGAAGCCGTCAACCTGAGTCACATGTGTCACCTGCAGTCCTGCACAACTCAAGTACACATATCAAATAACAAGGGTAAACCTAACTTAAACCCTTTGCCCAAACACCAAAACACATGATCCCGCGGACCATTGGGATTGCTCCAACAGTTCATCCTTTTAAAGGGGCCTTTAGTGCACTCGAAGGCGCCTCTACTCCCAGCTCCAAAGCTACTTCAGTTGGTTGGAAGTTGCCTCTGTGCCCTCCCGCATGAAGCCTTCAACCAAGGTGTCCGAGGTGCCTCCAACACCATAGGAGGCACTTCGAGCACTATTCACCTGAGACCAACTTGTGTGTTTCAGCTCTTGTAAAATACATTAGTCCAAATATACAAAGATACCCTACAAAATAGAGTTAATACAACAAATAATATGGTGATAAAATCTTTGATAGTCTCCGGACTGCCCGGTTATGACTTTTGGATTTCTCAGAAACCCTATGTCGAAT
Organism: Zingiber officinale; assembly: GCF_018446385.1. NCBI lineage: Eukaryota > Viridiplantae > Streptophyta > Magnoliopsida > Zingiberales > Zingiberaceae > Zingiber > Zingiber officinale. The sequence continues at coordinate 63,351,047 of NC_056000.1, read as the reverse complement.
CGACACCTGTTATTTTCTCAACGAGGAACATGTCCTCACCTACTGCTCTCAGGAGAATTTACCTTTTGCCAGACTGGTCCTCCAGACCGTCTGGGCTTTTGCTCAGCATCTGAGACCTCAAGATTTTCACTTATTGTCCTCAACCCTAGGATTTACCGCCCAGTGTCCATGACCCCCAAGACTTTCACCTAGTATCCTCGACCCTAAGATTTCGCTCGACGTCCTCGACTTACCAACTCTTTGCTCAGTCTCCCAAACCAGGACTTCATTGCCTAACAACAGCTAGGACTTTTCCACCTTTTGTCTAACCTCAACTAGGACTTTCACCTTACCTAAGATTACTTAGGACTTTCCTGCATACTTAGTTCAACTTATTAGAACAACAATAACCCTTAACTTAGAACCCTTTGCTATTATCAAAACTCGGGTATTCATTTCTTGTATGATGAAGGAAGTTTCATGATTAGGTTAATTCTGGCTCGGGAAGAAAACCCCATCTTCCATCTTCTTTGGATAAAATAATAAATGGAAGATTTATGGAGAGAGTAGAATACAATACAAACGAAAAAGAATTACCACCCCAGTTAAGATGTAGAATGAATTGGTCCAAACTATGACAATGGGATATGAAAATATTGCAACACTTCATTAAAGAAAGTTGGGATAGGGAAGCGCAATCCACTCAACATGTGACTTCGGAAGAAAATCACAAAACCCAAAGGAGGAGATCTGGTTAGTCGCTACCATTTGGAAGCCCTAATAGATGATCAGTCAGAATTATATAAGTAGTCCTTAACGATAAAAGGATGCGTTGATAAAGATTGAAGTGGTGGATATATACCAGAGAGTAAAAGAAAATTCCCCTGCCATAGAGTGCGTTGTTAGATTACCAAAGACTGTTGAAAAGAAGAATCACAAGGATAAATTGAAACAACTTATTAAGTAGGAAGGAGAACTCGACGACAAAGAAGACTAAGAACGGCGAATGTAGAATCGACGATTGTGTGCAAGGATGTTCTTAGCTAACCTAATATAGTCTAACTCACTCAATAGGGATCGTTGGATCTCTGTTGTTACAAGAGTCAGACAAGTCTTTCACCAATAAAATACAAGTGATTATTACCTTGTAAAAGACACTTAGTCTTCTCTACTATGGGTGACATCGCAATAATGTGACATAACTTCATAGACACACTAGTATATTTTAGGCTTAAGAATTGAGGCAAATGACATAGGTAGTGTGTTTAAAAGGAATGGTTGCATTTAAAGGCATAATGACCGAGGTGTACTAATATTTAATATGTGATCTCTTCTGAAATATACAATGAATTTGTCATGTGGCTTAAGCAGTCGATGCAGCTAAAATTATCCCAATCACACAATAGTTCAGTTAGTCAGACTCTTGCCTCCTTCGACTAAATTTGAAGGGAAGACTTGTAATCCGGAGAGTAATTAGTTGGCTTACGTGAATAAAAGAAGTTGCAACCTTGCTGAGGTGGTGATTCCAGCAAAGGGAAACCCAAGTCAACCCCCGACTCCTGGGTCGCACCTTGACTTCTCAGGCACACCCTGCTCCTAGGGCGCACCTCGACTTCTCAGTCGCACCTCGACTTCTCAGGTGCACCTCAACTCCTGGGGCGCACCCTGACTCCCAGGGTGCACCTTGACTCCTAGGGTGCACCTCGACTTAGCATCCTGACTCCTTAGTCTCCCGCCTCTTTGGCGACTCGATTCGAAATACAAGACCATTTCTAGAAAAGGATAATCATCACGTAAATCTTAGATTATTTTTGAAAAAGAATAATCATCGCACAAATCTCGAATTATTTTGAGAAAAATATAGTGGCATGAATATGTCTTGGATTATTTAAGGAATTAAATAATGATAACATGAGGATCATAATAGAAGAAAAAAATCTGTCATCTCCCTTTCCAACAATCAAGGTACATTGTACATACGTCTAAACTCTAATATTGTTCTTTTCCTTTATCTTCATCTTTTAACTTGAGCGTTGAAGTGGTTGCATCAAGGAACTTCTGGCTATTATTCTGACCTCTTTTCTTCTCGTGTGTCGTCGTCCAAGCTCGTAGAACTATATCATCCTTGTTGTTATCAAATGATTGATAATTAAGTTGACAATAGACCCATTTTATCGATGATTCACTCATCAACATTCATGAAATGAATCAGTGTGCGTAAATAGACTTAAGCGAACCTAAGAAATGTGCCACATTTATTTAGCACAAATTATAACTTTTATGCCTATCAAAAAGTTGCAATTGTTTGATAACTACGTATCATTCAATTTTTTTTAGAAATATAAACTTATAAAAAATCTCTCACAAAAGTAAAAACAGATCACCTTTTTGATGGAGTGAAGCGTCCTATTTTAATTTTTTTATAATATTTTTTATACGTGCACTCTCTCCTATATTCCACCATAAATCAAGTTGATTTTGAGAGACCTTAACGTTTAATGATAATATATCAAATAAAAAGTTCTTGATGAGATTGTGTATTTCATAGTTTAATCTCAATTAAAAGGTATGGTCTTTTTAATGTGTTTGTTGAGTAAATTTCGAAATGTCAATTTTTTATTTTAGTTGAATTATAGGATTCACAATGGATGAAATCAAAGATCTTTGAATTTGATTTGATATACTAATTTATAATTATAACAGATATGATTTTAAGCTATTATAATATATTTTAAACTATTATAATATGATCCGATTTAAATGGACATATAGATGAGAGCGTGCATATTAGTATATAATGTGTTAGAGGATATTTATGTTATTTTACATAGGATCAAATATCTTTTTAATAAAAAATCAAAATAGCATATTGCTTGGACGATTCAAAAAGGTGTGTTTTTTTTTTTTTCCAAAAACCTATTAGTGAAATAAAGAAACAATTTAAAGCCTTTAGGTTATCAAATATTGATGATAAAAAATAGCTATATAACTTATTTTTTAAAAAAAATTACGGATCGGAGAAAGTTCAACGATACTAATTTAGCATAAATCTGAAACCTCAATATCTGTGAAAATTGACGCAGGTGGTGTGAACAGACAAGTTATTTCGTTTCATATGGTACCTTCCTGGAAGCCGTCTAAACTAATTTTATAATATAAAATTTAAATCGTTTAGATAATTCATAGTTTGTTAAACACTTGTTCCACACTTCCACTTTTGAAAAATGATGGTTTCAGTTTTTTAAATATTGTTGAAATTTTCTTAAATTAATACAATCTTAATTTTCAACAATTATAAATAATGTGTCTCGTATATATTTGCCCTTTCGGTAACCCTACCGGAGATCAGTTGGCAACCGCTCATTTTCAACCATCTGTTCCAATTTTGATTAGAGATCGTATATGTCATATTTGCCATCGTGGTGACGTAATGGACATCTTGCTTTAAAGTTCATCCCCACCGGCCACCGGCTAGTGTATCTCTGTTTCCCAACCTTCATCTTCATCTTCTCGCATCGAAGCATCACTGATCCCTTCAGATCGATGGACCACGAGCTTGCCGCACCGTTCGCCGGCTGGCTTGGCCTCAGCCCACGGCAACAACGGAGACTACTCAGTTTTTTCGGCTCCTTAGTCACCGCCAGGTACTCCTACCTCATCCTAGACATCGTCGACCAGATGGGGGCGGCGTCGCCGGCAGCGTTATCCTCGGCAGAGCATGAGCAACTGTTGAGGTACTACACTGTGTGGATGCTGGGACTGCTCGCCATGCTGCTTCCGGTGTTGCTCCCCAATTCTCCACGCCTGATGCGGATGGCAGCCATGGCCATCAACTTGCTGCTTCTAGTGCTCTTCTACGAGCATGATTGAGCAGCAATTTTTATGGATTAGAATCGAATATATTAACAAATAAATAATTCCTTGCTTTATTTTAGATTGCTGTTCTTGTGAGGAGGGGCTTCAGGTAAGGCTTCCGGTTATGTGTAACCTACAATATAGAAAACATGCCATGTATGCTATGCGTGGATGAGAGAACTTGCTCTGTTTCTGGCTCTCTGTTTTCGCTTCCTTCGTTTCCATGCTTTGTCCACTTCCTCTGTTTCTTCAGAGGCGTATTTGAAAAATAAAAATACTTAATCAAAAATTCAGAGTGTGAATAAGCGCTTTTGGGAGAAATAAAAGAGAAATCTAAAGTTGAAATCTAGGTGTTTGTCCTTGTCATGAAGTTATATATATCACTTCAACCACCGTTTGACTAAATTCATTCGAACAAATAGGACCTGCACAGCTTCCCTCAATGGGTGCAACAAACTACTAAGTACTTAGAGTGAAACTATGATTACTGATGTTAATAAATCATTTTCTAAATTTTCTCCTTAATCAAATCTACAAGGGGACATTAGAATTAGATTGCTCTATTATTTACTTGAACAAACAATACGTCGTCTCGTTTGTCGACTCCTGCCTCATTTCGTTCCAAAATGTGAATCCGACACAGATTTATCACTTTCTAGAATTTTTTAGCATGGAATTACGCCTGTCCTGTAATTCGTTTATTTGAGTCAGCGCCGCATTCAACTTGATAATCATATTTTAGAATCTGTTAATCAAATGCATCAGTGTGACGTCACTGATCCGGCAACAGATCTACTTAATTGCTCCTATTTGTGCCACACGGATCAATGAGTAGAAAATTGATTATTTTTTTAACTAATAAATTGAATAAAGAAATGAATAGGTATTTCACATCTGCCATTGCAGATGGCAGCTATGGCCATCAACTTCCTGCTTCCAATGGCCTTGCAGTAGTTCTGGATCAGAATCAAATACTTCGTCCAATAAATGCTCTGCTTTTGCTGTCTCTTTCTCTTCATGTTACGGCGGAATTTAGTAAGGTTCCCCTTATCTTTTTCGTCCTACTTTGATTCCTAAATTATGAAAAAGCCACGTATATGTCATGACATTTCTGTATAACTTATGAAAGTATGTGTACATTGTCCCCCGGTTTGATAGGGGTGGTGTCTTGTCCCAGAGTGTAGTGTAGATGGTGGACGCGTGATATATTTAACGTAATGATTACAAGTCAATTTTTAAGAACCTGAGTTTATTTTATCATGTGTCTATAGTCTATATATATACTTATATGTATTTTTCTTTATATTTATGAGGCCGATATTAAGAGGACCGATCTATCTTTGATGGTATGATGTCTTCATAGGTAAAATAATTTGATTTTCATATTGCACATATAATTTTCAAATGACTATTCATGTACTGGGACGTCACGATAAGAGCTATTTATATTTTTTAAATTTATTTTAATAGTTAATAAAAAAAATTTAATATGACTAGAGAGTCATCTTCAAAATCCATTGGTTCCCAATTACATATCTCGTTTAATAAAAACAAGACACTATGGGTATGTTTTGAGGTCGGTGTATAAATTATGAATAACTTAGTGGTTTATATATAAATTGCATCCTTGCTCTTCGTGCTAAGCGACACGTTGGATGGGCAGGAGGCAGCCATCCGGATTAAGCAATCAAATTCTGAGCTTTTATAAAATACAAAACAATTTAAGAAGTTTCATATGGTACCTTCCTGGAAGCTGTCTAAACTAAACTTTATACTAGAAAATTTAGATAAATCATAGTTTTGCATGACAATTGCGAAAAATATTTTCGACTTTTGAAAATGACAACAATTATAAATACTCTGTTCCGCTTTTGAAAATGATGATTTCATTTTATTTATTTTTTAATATTGTCAAAATGTTCTTCAGTTATAAATAATTTATTCCATATATCATATTTGCTTGCGGTAACCCTATTGGAGACCGGTTGGACAATTAAAATGATTTAACCATCCGATCGACTTTTGATTATAAAAATTCTGTTGTCTCTCCGGGATGATATTGATATAGTGGGCGACAATTTTGAGGTCAATTTTTAGCTGTTAGGATATAGCGCAGATGTTTAATATATGTTATTTTTGATGTAATAATTGGATGTCAATTGATGATCTAAAATTTATTATATCATATATCTAATATTTATATACTTATATTTATCTTCTTTTATATGCATGAATCCAGTACAAGAAATTTATCAAGATTAGGGATCTAAGATCATTGTATAGGATAAAATCCTTCATAATTTATTTTTAGAGAGATCGATAGTGTGAAATGATGAGGATAAATCCTCTAATTCATAAAAAAAAAAAAATAAATAAATAAGAAATAGACTACTTATAATTACGGTCGGATTGTGGTCGAAGTTTGATTACAATTGGTTGCGATCCTTCCTTAGAATTATCGTCCTCTCTAAATTATAGTTTAAATCAGGACGAATAGTCGAAGGCCGTCGACAATGAACAAGTGGCTAGGCAATCTGGCATCGAGCGAGTGGCAGCCTTCGGATGACCTCCGACCATCCGCCCTAATTCATATTATAATTTAAGATGATTCTAAAAAATAATCACAACTAATTAATGATGATATCATAATCACAATTCAATCATAATTATAAATAATTTATCTCCTAACTTATTTTTTACCAATAAATCTGGGTTCGTCAGACGACCCAGTACCTTTTCCACATGATTATAAATATTCTGTTGCATATCTCCTTGCGGTAACGCTACAAGAGACCACAAAAGGTAGGCCAATTGGACAACCGGTAATTGAAAATGTTTTAATTACCTCCACCGGAGACCTCTTGCTTTAACTAATGAAAATGATTAACCATCTGTTCTATTTTGGCTCTTGTGGTAAGCTACCGGGACCAAAAAAAAAAAAGGAAGACCGGTTGAATAATCAGCTGGTATGGATGCTACATGGCATGGGACTGCTCGCCATGCTGCTTCCCCGTTTGACCCCGCTTGACTTATTCATTCAGACAAATAAGGCTGCGCAGCTTCCCCGTTTCTAGTTTTACAAGGGGTCAAATGCAATTTTCTCCTTCAAACCTGACTGATCCTGGCTGTGACGCAGCTTCCCCAGTAGTTCAATTGTTATAGATAGAGATGGATCCGTTATTTGTCAATGTCTATGTTCATGCCTTCCGTTTTCCAATTCAACTGTCATGGCACGAAAAAGATTTTAAAATTTTATTTTGTGTTTGGCGGCGTTGATATTATGATTTCAATTTGATAAATCGAGAGATTTTTTTTTTGTTTTGTACAGAGTAGATATGGGAGCAGAAATATGCCAATTAAATTGGGGGACAGTCTTATAGGTTTGACAGAGTAAATCATGAGTTTATCGCCTAAGATTTCTTTATTTTTTATTCTTAAATCAAGAGTAATTGTTATTTTATGACTTTATGTAAATAGAAAATTTATTTTTATCATTGTGTCTCTTCCTCCTGTAAGTGGACACAAACTATATTTTTAGTCGTAAGGTTAGTTTCTGAATTACCTTCGAAGATTAAAGAATTATTACATCTACCATGATGTAGAAGTGATTCTATCAATTGACATGATAATCGAATCTTATTAGCTTATAATTTTTGATAAAAATTTACCAATTATCCATAAAAACAAAGGAAAAAAAAGAGAGAGACAGTCTCTCTTTCTTCTCCTAATTCACTCTTCCCATTATACATTAGTTATTAAATCTCGGTATCCTTTCTCACCTCACTCCTCTCTTGACTCCTTTTCTCATCTTTCCATCGCCGGTGACCTATGTTAAGGTCGTATCTTGAGTCCCGGCCTACCCCGGTCGAAAGATAAACCTGACCCTAATTATAGGTACACTCTGAAAATTAAACCTTAGTTGCACATTCTATCTTTTACCGCCGCACCCGGCCGGCACAGTCTCAATGTGAAATTATGTATACTAGTGTTAATAAATCGTCTTTTAACTTTTGTCCTTTATCAAATCTTTAAGGGGATTGCTCTATTATTTACTTGAACAAATAATATTTCGTGTCATTTGTCAACTCCTGCCTCATTTCGTTCCGTGTTTGATTTTGATTATGATCAGACTAGTCATTTTCAAGAATTTCATGGCATTTATTTACACCATTTTTTGGTAATTCGTTTAATGAGTCAGTGCCGCTTTCAACTTGCTAATCATATTCTAGAATCTATTAATCAATATCATATATTTTTAAAATTCTTATAAATATGTGCTATGTTAATTTATTATTGCCCCCAAACAATAGTCAACTGACTAGTTAATTTAAAATAATTTTAAAATTTTAGAATCAGAACGCTACACTTTCTACTAGCTAATGAATTAGTGTGTCAAATATATAGTCAGTTCGAGAATAATACATTATAGATTTGAATTCGATTTAAAAGAATTATCTACCATGTTCGAGTTCAATTCGAAATTCATAATTTTGAATAAAAATGAATAAATTTTAAACCGACTCAAAAAGATTCACAAGCAAATTCTTTTTTTTTTTGCACCCCTAATTCCAACATTCGTAATCATATCTACTCAGATCTGGAAAAAAAAATGCTTGCAACTAGATCCATCGTCACAATGTTGAAATCTCAACCAAATCCAAACCGCGTTGGACCACAAACACATGGTCAATTAGTTTAAAAGTTGAGTGTGTAATTTTAATTTGTTAAAATTGTTGGAATAGGGTTTAGAAACTAATTGCGTTTCAACATGTTTAATATCCGTATATTCTAAACGCTATTCTACTATCAAAGTATTTACTCAAAAAGTCTTTGATAAATCTAGGCACGTCCAGTTGGACGCCAAACTGACACCAATTTATTCCATGTACTCTTTTAAATTCTTACATATTCAAGTTTCCTAATTTTATATCAATTTTAGTCATTAAGAATTTATTTCAAAGTCTATGGACGTCAAGTTTCTGGGTCCTCTCGGGGGCGGTGCGATGATTAAAATATGGGGTATTGTCACATGAGGTTCTGGGATCGAAACTCGGCGTGACCGAACATGACCTCTCCCATGTCTTGGTCATTTCCACTAATGGCTAGTAGTCACCCGTGCTTTACCTCCTCCGTATTAGTCTAGGGACGGATTGACGGAAGCACTGGGACGAACGAATCACCTTTTGCCACATGGACATCAAGTTTCTGCCTGTATTTCTAACACTGATTGAGTCTCCCTTTACTAAAATTTTCAAATTTAGGACTCTTTTCCTCGTATCAAGATATTTTTTTGTTTGAAAAAAAAATCTTAATAATCTAGACGCATTCAATCTATAAATACCTTTGATAAATTTTGATATGTTTATAGAGATTTATACCCATTCAATCTAGATTGATAAACCTTTTTGATAAGTCTCAATATTAATGGGTATTGTAGCCTCTTATATATAGAGATTTATACTCACCACATATCCACCTTCTTACCCATCCAATAGGGCCGGCCAAACTAGCTTGGAACCCAAGCTAGGGCCGGTTAAGACCAAGTGGATGAGTCAAGTTGGTGGCCGACCAAAGCTTGGGTCCCAAGCTTAGGTGGCCGACCACTAAAATATTAAAAAGGATTTTTATTAAAATTATTTCTTATATGGATATCATGGTTTTAAAAGAAAGTTTAAAAATTAAAAATTTCCTTTTATAGCTTTCTACAAAAGATTAAGAGAAGATATTAATCTCTTTCATTATTTGTAGATTAAAAGGATGGTTTTAATTTTTTGGTAAAAACTTTCCTTATTTTGTAAATCATCTACATGTTTAAAAGAGAGTTTAAAATTTGAAATCTTTCCTTATTTGTTGATTAAAAGGTGGATTTTAAATTTTAAGAAAACTTTTCTTTTTAACCATGTTCATGATTTAAAAGAGAGTTTAAAAATTAAATATTCTCTTTTATAAGTTTCTACAAGAGATTAAGAAAAGATTTGATATCTTTCCTTATTTGTAAATTAAAAGAGATTTTAATTTTTAGAGATAACTTTATTTTTATCCACATGTTTAAAATAAAAATTTTAATTTATAAAATTTCCTTTTTATTAACCAATCAGGATTAAAATTATTGGAGAAATTTTTATAAATTTCCGAAAATAAATTGGAAGTTTTAATTCTTGTTTTAATTAAAACTTTCCTTGATTTGGGGTTTGAGGTGGTCGGCCATTGTTATTAAGAAAAGAAAATTATTTTTAATTAAATAATTTTTATTTTTCATGGCAAGAGAATTAAGGAAGTTTTTTTATTAAATTTCCTTATTTGCTAAGATCAAGGATTATAAAAGAGGGGCCTTCATAGTTAACATCTCTATTCTATATTTCCTCTCTTTTCTCCTTGGGTGTGGTCGACCCCTTCTTTTTCCTCTCCTCTCCTTTGTGTGGCCGAAACCTTCTCTTGGTGGAGATAGCTTTGGTGGCCGGATCTAAGAAGGAGAAGAAGGAGAGAAAAGAAGCCTCTTTTCTACCATCCCTTGGAGCATTGGTGGTGGTTGAATCTCTTCATCCTTGGAGGTGTTCTTGTTGTGGCCGAACCTTGCAAGGAGGAGAAGAAGGTGCTTTGGTGGTTTCTCATCTCGGAAGATCGTTGCCCACACAACGTCCGAGGTTAGAAGAAGAATACGGTAGAAGACCTAGAGGTTTTTGCTTACAAAAGAAAAGGTACACTAGTATTTAATTTCCGCATCATACTAGTTTTATTTCTTTGTAAAAATACTAAATACAAGAGGCATGCGATTCTAGTTTTTCGAATTAGTTTTCGATGTTGTGTTCTTTTATTTTTCTTTTCCTTGTGATTTGATTGTTCCTTTTGGTTAACCTAGAGTTATTTAAGGAAATTAAATATTAGCTTTCCTTAAAAGGCTTTGTCTAGGCGGTGGTGGTTGCTCCTATATCCAAGAAGGCCATGTGCCTCGCTATGCAGTCCTGGAAGCCAATTTTAGAAATTAATATTTAATGGAATTAATAACATAGGTAGATTTGGATCAAACGTGTTAAGTTCCGCAGGAGATCCAAGTCTAAACCTAAAAGAACAAATAAGTTAAACTTATGATCAAACGTATAAAGTTCCGCAGGCAATCCAAGTTTAATTTAAAAGAACACATGGTACCTAGGAAAAGGTTCAGACCTTTATACAAAAATTTTTGTACAATGGAACCGTTAGGCTTTCCGAGTAGCAACCAACAATTGGTATCAGAGCTAGGGTTTTGCCTCTGTGTATTTGGTATTAGTTTAATTATGCACATATCATACATAATTTAGGTAGGATAATAGTAGGATGTGCTAACTTTGTGGATGCAGGATCCAACTATTATGACTTATAGATATTGTGTGTGTGATTGGACCCTTAGACATGTCAAGGGCATTTTATTGTGTGTGCATGATTGTATTATAAAATATAGCAGGAGTTGTATTTAGTTTTATTAAGATTTTATTTTTTGATCTAGATACATGTACATTCCTTCGAGGAATATAGGATCGAAAAATGTAAAATTCTATTTATGTCACAGATCGAATCTTGTAATGAGTGGAACCTTTTGAGGACCACAGGCGCAGCAGAACAAGGAGCAAGATGGATGCGACAACTAGACCCGGTGGCGGTGGCCAAACATGGCAGCAGCTAGGGTTGGCGACACACGGAGGACAGCAATAGATAAAAGCCATAATAGTTGAAAATTAGTTTTTCTATTTATTGCTTTTTATGTTGTGCTGTGTGTGCTTGTTAGTATGCATGTTAAGTAGGCTAGCATAGTCAAAATTCCTCACTTTAAATAACTAAGTGGGAGAGGGATTTATTTTTAAATAAATTCCACGGTCTCCATTACTGGTTTATAAGTGATGCAACAAGCTTGCGCGTTGGCTCTGAGTGCCTTCCTCCATATCGGATGAGCTTGTTTGCGGATCACTAGATTAAACTTCTATTTTGGATGACTATAGGAAATTAGCTAAGAGCGTGTGATCTTCCCCATCGGAAGGGGCACAATCTTATTTGATGGACTAAGTGTCAAGTAATGGTATATACTTAAGCACATCTAATAGTATCCTCCCCATCGGAGTCACTGCTATTATTTGTGTGACCAAAGCAAAACCAACTATTAATTTGTCAAAAAGATAAGTTGACAAGATAATAAAATTAAAACCCCTCTTACAAATGTCTGATTTTGTATACGTCCACACTATCGTGGCATACAAAATTACGACGTTTGAGGTAATTTTATTTGTCATAAAGTTTTTTTTTTGACAAAGTAATTAATGGGTAAAATCCTCCTCTTACAAATGTTTGAATTTGTATACGTCCACACTATCGTGGCATGCAAAATTCACGGTGTTTGAGGTGTTGGTGAATTTAAATAATATTGTTTGAGGAATCAATGTTATTTTAAATTCAAAGTTTTGACCAAAATATTTGATCTAAGATAGACCAACTATTAATTTTATTTGTCATAAAGTTAAGATGACGAGATAATAAAATTAATGGACAAAATCTCCTTTTGAATTTATATACGTCCACATTATCGTGGCATACAAAATTCATGGGGATTTTAAAAGTGTTGGTCTTGACCAAATATTTTTGTGATTCTTAGGATATAAAATGTTTGTCAATCCCCTAATTGTTATACTATAGAAAAAACTTAGTAGTCCCAATTATAATGATTGGAAATAGGACTTGGATATTAAGGTAGACTGTCCTCTTAGAATTGAGAACAAGATAGGTGTATTTTATTCATTAGTTGATACATGTTTAGTGGTATTTGTTGGTGCAACATTCCTCAGGTCAAGGTTGACCTGGTTGACCAAGCTTGAGTCTTGGTTTGGATTTCGATGTTTGACAATGCAAGGTTGATTGAAGAAGAGTCAAGTAGGTCAAGGATGACCGGATACTTGAATGGGAAGTCCTAACTGGGATGTTAGGCAGGAGGAAAATCCTGGTGAGTGAAGCCAGGTGAAAGACCTAGTGAGTGAAGCTAGGCAATTGGGAAGTCCTAGTGAGTGAAGCTAGGCAGGAGAAAAATCCTGGTGAGTGAAGTCAGGTGAAAGACCTAGTGAGTGAAGCTAGGCAGTTGGGAAAGTCCTGGTGAGTGAAGCCAGGCAAGAGAAATCCAGATGGGTCAAGGTTGACCAGACATCTGGTGAGAGTCCAAGTAGGTCAAAGGGATTGACCGGATACTTGGCACGAGGAAGAAAAGTCCAAGTAGGTCTTAGGGAGTGACCGGATACTTGGCAAGAAGAGAAAAGTCCAAGTGGGTCAAAGGAATTGACCAGACACTTGGTGAGAGAGTCCTAGCTGGTCAAGGGTGACCGGATGCTAGGTCTTATGTACCAACAAGTCATGATTGACTAGATGTTGGTTTAGGGGGCTTTGGGCTTGGTTTTGGGCAAAAACCAAGATCTGGATTGATCAGCCGATTGATCCAGCAGGTTTGGATTGATCCGTGGATTGATCCAGCAGGTTTGGATTGATCCAGGATCTGGATCGATCGCCGATCGATTGGATCGATCCAAATCGATCCACCGATCGATCCGGTGAGTCCGAATAGAACCCTCCGGATCGATCGGTGGATCGATCCAGAGGTCCCAATCGATCGGTGGATCGATTGGGACGCCGTCGCCGCGATAGCGCCGGATCGATCCGTGGATCGATCCGAGGCCAGCATTAGATGGTCGGATCGATCCGTGGATCGATCCAAAGCCTCCCGATCGATTGGGAGCATTCCAATCGATCGGGATTCGACCGTTAGCGTCGATTTAATCCGCAGGCGTTCATTTCCTTCACAAGACTTCACCGATTCATTCCAGTTCATCACAGCTCCTCCCCAGCACTCTCTAAGCTCCTCACCGCCAGTTCTTGAAGGTTCTTGGAGGTTCATCCAAGTCAAGAGGCGAGTTGCAACGAGAAGAAGAAGAAGCTAGGGTTTTTACTGCATCTCTTGTAAGCTTTTGCTTATTCTTTACTACCCTTTCTTCTACTTGTATTGAGAGTCTTGTAGGGCTTCTCCGCCTTCGGTAGTTACCGAAAAGGAGTGTTTATTAGTGGAGGTGTGTGTGTGTGCGTGGATCCTTGGACTAGTCACCTCTTGTGAGGTGGATACCAAGTAAAATCCTATTGTTAGCATTGTTGTAGTTTGTTTCTTTGTATTCCGCTGCGCATCACTTTGAAGAAACAAGCAACGCCGACCACCGTCACCCCCCCCCCTCTAGCTACTTTTCGGTCCTAACAAGTGGTATCAGAGCGAGGCCGCTCTTCACCGGAATCATCGCCGGAAGGGTCAAGCATAACAAGAAGAGCTAGAGGGTGAAGAAGTTGAAGCAAAATTGTCAAAGTCAAAGAAATTCAAAAGCTCAACTTCTACAATGGAATTCCGAGATGGGCTCAGATTCGACACGAGGGTGGCTCCACCATACACTTCCACGAGCTTCGATTCTTGGAAATCAAGAATCGAAAATTTTCTTATGATGGAGATAGAGCAATGGTTTGCTCTTATGGAAGGCTTCAAGACTCCAACAAACTCAAAGGACAAAGTTCTCAAGAGAAGTAAGTGGAGCCAAGAGCAAGTCCAAAGGTGCGAGGCCAATGACAAAGTGACCAAGTTTTTGGTCAATTTATTGCCAAGCACCATCCTTTGCAAAATTGGAGAATTTGAAGATGCAAAGGAATTATGGAGTAAATTGGCCAAGCTTCATGAAGAGATCCCCTCCACTGTACAAGAGCAAGAAGAATCCAGAGAGGGTGACTCTTTGGAGCAAGACCAAGAGGAGGACTCCGAGGTTGAGAGATGCACAACCTCCGAAGAAGAAGTCCAAGAAGAAACTTCATCTTCAAGGGAGTGCAATGAAGAGAACAAGGAGGGAGCATACTCCTTGTTCCATGTACAAGATGATGAAGCCTCCACCTCTAGGACTGAGGGGGAGTGTAGATCAATGAACCCGGAGCTAGAAGAGGCCTCCACATCCGGGTCAAGTAAAGAAGAAGATGGTGCCACCTCCAAAATTCAAGAAATATCAAATGGAGGAGCAAGTGTCATTCCTACACAAGAAGGTATAAGTGTTTCAATTAAAAATAAAAATCATATAATATGTTTTGAGTGTAGGGAAAGTGGGCACTACAAGAGCAAGTGTCCCAACTTGGCCAAGAAGAAGGGTCAAGTGACACAAAAGGGCAAGGAAAAGCCCAAGGAGACCACCCCCGGGACAAAGAAGAGCAAGGAGCACATTGTGTGCTTCTTGTGTCAACAAAAAGGGCATTACCGAAGTCAATGCCCCAAGGGGAAGAAGATGGTCAAGGCTCAAGGAGGCACTAGTCAAGGGGGAGCCTCCAAGGTAAAGAAGAAGGTAACATTTATTGAGCCTACCCCTTTACGTTATGGTAAAAAGCATGATAGTTCTAATTTTTATCATTTTAATGCAATTTACCATAAGAATAGAAAGCATGAGGGCATTAAGGAAAAGCATGTGGCCCTACATGCCAAGACTACCCAACCTAAGGTTAGGAAGGTAGATAGACATTTGGGCAAGAACACCAAGGATAATAGATACAAGCCCAAGAATAAAAATGCAAATGGATCAAATGAAAAATCAAATACTAAGGACTTAGTGAGGGAAAATCAAGTCTTGAGGTCAAGACTTAATAAATTAGAAAAGACCCTAAAAAGATTAGAAAATATCCTATTAGGGCAAAATGAGCATAACCTAGGTTTAGGGGTACAAAAGCCATCAAATGACCATAGAGGTTTGGGATACAAACCCAAAGCAAAAAGGGATGTGCCTAGTTATCATAGGGTTCCATATAGTTATGGAACAAACCCTAAGTCTAGAGGTCAAGTCAAGGATACAAGGGAAGATATCCCTAGAAGTATCTTTGCAACCAAAGTGACTAAGACTTCTAAGAAGTCTAAGAAAGTCACTAACAAGGCCACAAGGGAGGCTATCCCTAGAGTTGACCTAAAAAATGTGACCAAGGCTTCTAAGAAGCCCAACAAGGTCACTAGGAAGGTATCTAGGGAAGTTATCCCTAGTGAGTACCTAAAGCATCCAAGGAGCACCAATAGGTGTTGGGTTCCTAGGAGCATCTTCTCTACCCCATAGATGGGTTAGAGAGTGTCAACTCCGATTGGAAGGGTAGTTAACCCAACTTTGAGGAAATTGACACTCAAGGAGCATTTTCAAGGTTTTTGTTAACCTTTGAAAATGAAATGGAATTATTATTTACTCCTTGAAAGAGTAAAATGTGTCTAATGGTGGAAAAATTGATTTTATCTTAAAATGACATAAATTGGGAAAACCTAGAGAAATACCAAGTTGGGATTTTGGTATTCTCTTAGAAATTTAAGGCAATCCGGACCTTGATTTATGTGATTACTCTTGAGGAAAAATGGAATATGCAAGCATTTGAGGATATGCTTAATTTTTAAGTGGCATAAACAAATCAAGAGAAATAGAAATGTCAATTTAGGTTTTGGCATTTCTTTGAAGCATTTAGGGCAATCTAGGTTTAACGTTTTAAGTTAAAACAAGTGGTATATTTTGAGTTAGCTAAGTGGTTAAGGATACTTAAAAAGGAAATCTAGGTATATTTTATTTATGCTAAACCTTGCCATGATTGTTTGCCCATCATATGCCATGACATCATGTCTATTTTTGCATTCATGTTTTATTATGAAAAATCCAAAAAAAATACCATGTCATGACATTCATACATCATGTAGTTATAGGATATTTTCTTTTGAAAATTATTTCCTTTTGATGTATGCCATAACATAATCATGCATTAAGTTTAATTCCTTGTAATTAAGGACAAATGACATTTAACAACACTTATTAACAAGTGGCATCCTAGGTGGATGTCTAATATCTCTAAAATGCCTAGATAGATATGCATGATCCCTAGAATAGGGCAAAACCAAAATTTCACATCTCACAAGGACTATAAGGTGACTTGTATGTGTTTTGGTGCACATTAGATACAAGTGAGATGTTAGGAAGATGAATAAAACTCAAGATGTTGATTTAGTGCATTCTTTTGAGTTTTAGGTTCATCAAAACACATAGTTATGTGTGTTCCCATCATTGGGAAAGCTAATGTACAAGTCATGTGCATTAAGCCCAAGGAACATGGTGGGATATTGGTTTTGAAAATGTTTTTAAAATAATTTTGGAAAACCTTGGTGAAGGCTATCTTTTGATAGTAATCACCATTGAATAGTTAGACACAAACTTGAAGAAAACACTAAAGTTTTTGCAAGTTCTCAAGTTTATGTCAATCTTTGAAAATATGATGTATTTTCATAGAAAACTATTTTTCCATGATAAATTATACCCTAAATAATGTCTACACAAATTTTTACAATTTTTGGAATTTTGTAGAATTTTCTAGGGGTTTCTGAAATTGGCTGAAATTGAATTTCAGCAATTTCAGGCCTCCAATCGATCAGTGGATCGATTGGAGTGCCTCAATCGATCAGCCGATCGATTGAGAAGGCATTTCTCGCGAGCAGAAGCTCGCTGGATCGATCAGCCGATCGATCCAAGAATACTGAATCGATCGGTGGATCGATTCAGCAGGGTTCAATCGATTGAAGATGCTGATTTTGGCTGGGAAAGCTTATTTTTAGCATTTTGAACCTATTTTAGTCTAGGTAACCATTCCAAACCCCTGAAAATACATTTGTATACATAAAAAGGGTGTTTTCGTGTGAAAAACAAGGATGGATTGGTTAAGGAAGGCTAAGTTGAAGTTTAGGTTGAGGGTTGTTTCAAATTTTGAATATTTGAACCTCAAAACTTCTAAAATTGGGTTTCCTAAAGTTTTAGGGATTCCGAGTCATTGTTGGTGCAATGACAGAAGTTACCACCATGTCTTTAGGGGGAGGGACTCTTTAAAGACATGAAAATTATTTTTCATGAACCTAGGAAGGTGGTTAACCTTCCGTTAAGAACATGCTCAAGGTTGAACGTTTGAACTTTAATGGGGAGTGGATATCCTCATTGTTCAAGTGGTTTCAAGTGGATAATGCTCAAGGATGGGCATTTGCCTACATTGGGGGAGAATGTAGGGTTAAGGTTAATGAAGGGTATGGGACCTTCATTATCGTGCTGATCACAACGAGTGAAGTTGTGAACGACGATGAGCAACTCTTCAGGGGGAGAATTTTCAACAAGTGAATCTGTTGATGTGTGCCCAAAAATGGGGCATGGTTTGATGTGTGCCAATAGGGGGAGAATGAAAGGGAGTAAGTTAGGCTTTTATCACCTAGAGGGAGTTTGCCCTCTTAGGGGGAGAATGAAGGGCTTAACTTATGTATTCATTACCTAGTGGCATAAAGAAGGTTTAGGCTATGGGATTAGCCTAACTTACATGTGGTATTGTAAGTGATAGTGTTGGTATTGTCAAATATCAAAAAGGGGGAGATTGTTGGTGCAACATTCCTCAGGTCAAGGTTGACCTGGTTGACCAAGCTTGAGTCTTGGTTTGGATTTCGATGTTTGACAATGCAAGGTTGATTGAAGAAGAGTCAAGTAGGTCAAGGATGACCGGATACTTGACTGGGAAGTCCTAACTGGGATGTTAGGCAGGAGGAAAATCCTGGTGAGTGAAGCCAGGTGAAAGACCTAGTGAGTGAAGCTAGGCAATTGGGAAGTCCTAGTGAGTGAAGCTAGGCAGGAGAAAAATCCTGGTGAGTGAAGCCAGGTGAAAGACCTAGTGAGTGAAGCTAGGCAGTTGGGAAAGTCCTGGTGAGTGAAGCTAGGCAGTTGGGAAAGTCCTGGTGAGTGAAGCCAGGCAAGAGAAATCCAGATGGGTCAAGGTTGACCAGACATCTGGTGAGAGTCCAAGTAGGTCAAAGGGATTGACCGGATACTTGGCACGAGGAAGAAAAGTCCAAGTAGGTCTTAGGGAGTGACCGGATACTTGGCAAGAAGAGAAAAGTCCAAGTGGGTCAAAGGAATTGACCAGACACTTGGTGAGAGAGTCCTAGCTGGTCAAGGGTGACCGGATGCTAGGTCTTATGTACCAACAAGTCATGGTTGACTAGATGTTGGTTTAGGGGGCTTTGGGCTTGGGTTTGGGCAAAAACCAAGATCTGGATTGATCAGCCGATTGATCCAGCAGGTTTGGATTGATCCGTGGATCGATCCAGCAGATCTGGATCGATCAGTGGATCGATCCAGCAGATCTGGATCGATCAGTGGATCGATCCAGAAGATCTGGATCGATCCATCGATCGATCCGATGAGTCCCCGCGAACAGAACCCCTCTGGATCGATTGGTGGATCGATCCAGAGGTCCCAATCGATCAGTGGATCGATTGGGACGCTGCTGCTTCGCGCGATAAGCGCTGGATCGATCCGTGGATCGATCCAGAAGTTTTTCCAGAGCACAGAGGCGCTCTGGATCGATCCGTGGATCGATCCAAAGCCTCCCCGATCGATTGGGAGCATTCCAATCGATCGGGATTCGACCGTTAGTGTCGATTTAAGCCGCAGGCGTTCATTTCCTTCGGCAGCACTTCACCGATTCATTCCAAATTCATCACAGCTCCTCCCCAGCACTCTCTAAGCTCCTCACCGCCAGTTCTTGAAGGTTCTTGGATGTTCATCCAAGTCAAGAGGCGAGTTGCAACGAGAAGAAGAAGAAGCTAGGGTTTTTACTGCATCTCTTGTAAGCTTTTGCTTATTCTTTACTACCCTTTCTTCTACTTGTATTGAGAGTCTTGTAGGGCTTCTCCACCTTCGGTAGTTACCGAAAAGGAGTGTTTATTAGTGGAGGTGTGTGTGTGTGCGTGGATCCTTGGACTAGTCACCTCTTGTGAGGTGGATACCAAGTAAAATCCTATTGTTAGCATTGTTGTAGTTTGTTTCTTTGTATTCCGCTGCGCATCACTTTGAAGAAACAAGCAACGAAGCTCGACGAGCACACGCGAAGCTATTCACCCCCCCCCCCTCTAGCTACTTTTCGGTCCTAACAGTATTATCTACCGGTACCTGGTGTGTAGATACAGGAGTCATTGATCATGTCTGCAATTCATTGCAGGGGTTCCAAGAAACCCGATAATTATATGCAAGGTAAATCACCGTTTACATTGGCACTACTGCAAAAGGTGGTAGCTATTGCAATGGGAGATGCTTATTCTCTGATAGGAATATAATATGGATTTTAGAAATTGTCTTTACGTACTAAGTTTAGAAAGAACTTGTTTTCAGTTTCTAAACTATTAAAGAATAGATATTGTGTCTATTTTTGATAATAAAGTGGTTATCAAGAAAAAAGAAAAGATATCTATTCTGGTATGTTGGTTGACAATTTATAATTCAATAACTCCCATGATGCAATAAATGGAAATTGATAACACATCCTCTAACTTTAATAAGTGAAAGAACCTTCAAAATGAACCAAACATATCTTTGGCATCTAAGGCTAGGTTATATTAACTTGAGTAGGATTCAAAGGATAATAACTAATGAACTCTTGGGTTCATTGGTAGTGGAAATCTTTCCAACCTACGAGTCTTACTTGGAAGGAAAAATAACCAAAGAAGCTTTTAAAGTCTAAGGGGTATGAAGCCAAATTAATGTTGGAACTGGTTCATTCTGATTAGTGTAGACTTTTGACTATCCAGGCAAGAGGTTGTTTCGAATATTTCATCTCTTTTCGAGATGAGAATACATTTACTTGACGCATCACAAGTCTAAGTGCTTTGATTAGTTCAAAGAGTACTAGGCTGATGTGGAGTAACGTCAAAGTAAAAGTACCAAGACACTACGGTTAGATCGTAGTGGCGAGCACATCTTAGGAGAGTTTAGGAATCACTTTTCAGAAGTCGGGACTCAATCCCAACTAACTACACCTGGTACACCCCAACAGAATGGTGTAGTAGAAAGAAGGTATAAGGCTCTTATGGAATAATTAGATCGATGATGAGTTATTCAGAAAAATTACCATATTCATTTTAAGGATATACACTAGAAACAGAAGTGAACATAATACCTTCTAAAGTCAGAACTCTCTACTCCCATAGAATCGCAGAATGGGCGTAAGCCTAGTCTGAAGCATATTCGAATTTGGGTGGTCTAGCACATGAGAGACACTGATAAGTTAGGCAGGAGCTCACTTGTTTGTGAGTTATCCTAAAGAAACGAAAGGAGGTTTATAGTCCTCAAAATCGGAAGGTCATTGTTAGCACCAATGCCCGATTTTTGAAAAGGACTATATATACTATGAGCCACAAGCCCATGAGTAAAAATTGTTCTTAAAGAAATTAAAGGACATGTCTAATACCAACTGTACAAAATGAGATACCACAAGGAAACTATAACATGTATCACAATTGATACACAACAACAGACAATGCCTCGTCGTAGTGGGAGGGTTGTGAGGCAACATGAGAGATTCATGTTTTTGGGAGAGTTTTCAGACTTGATCCAAAGTAAACATGAACCTGATCCCCAGACATATGACGAAGCACTCCAAGATAAAGATTCAGCATCTTGGCAAAAAGCAATGAAGAATTAGAATATATGGAAGCTTGAAAAATCACCAAATGGTGTAAAAGCCATAGAAAAGGAAGGACAGACAAGAAGGTGTATACTTTCAAAAAAAGGCTTGTTGAAAAAGGGAAACCTTTTACCGGTAGTCATGCTTAAAAGTCTATCTGGATTCCTTTATCTATTGTTGCTCATATGGATTATGAGATTTGGCAAGTGGATGTCAAGACAGTTTTTCTTAACGGAAGTCTTGAAGAAAACATCCATATAAAGCAACCAGAAAGGTTCATTGCAAAGAGCAAAGATCATCTTGTGTGAAAGCTTAATCCGTCTATGGACTGAAGTAAAGCTTCAAGATCTTGGAACATCCGGTTTAATAAAGTAATCCAGACCTATGAGTTTATTTTATAACCGAATGAGTTTTGTGAAGTGTGATGGAAACGTGGTGGTATTTCTTGTACTATACGCAGATGACATTTTTGGTAGTTGGAAACAATATCAAAGTGTTGTCGGATGTAAGGGTATGTTTTTCCAAACAATTCGATATGAAGAACTTAGGAAAATGTGCACACATTCTTGGGATCAAAGACATAAGGGATCGCAAGAAAAGAATGTTGTGCTTATCCCGAGCTTCATACAATCCTTGCTCGTTTAGCATGCAGAACTCTAAGAAAGGTTTCTTACCTTTTAGGCATGGAGTATCTTTATCTAAAGAGATGTCTCCGAAGACATCAAAGGAGATAAAGGACATGAAAGCAGCATAGGACCGTGATCGTTCGATAGAGGGGGGGTGAATATCGATTCGAAAACTCGAGTGTAAAAGTACGCAGCGGAAAAGTAAATGAACACAATTGATTTTACTTCGTTCGGAGCCTGTGACGACTCCTACTCGAAGGCCCGTGGTCCTTGACCACTTTCGTTGGGCAATCACTATCAATTCGAATATTATAGAGTTAAGTACAAGAATTGACAGATAAAGAAAATACCGAAAATAGAATTAAAACAAAACCAGCACTGAGTCGGAGAGCTTTTCGTGGCGTCGCAAGAGTACAGAGCAGCAGATCTTGGATTCTAAGTTCATATGGAAGCTCTACCCTTGCCCCTTCTTTTATATGAAGCTCAGGGCGCCCCGGATCCCTTCCAGGCGCCCTGGTGAGACGTGGCAGGTCCAACCAGTGAGCTCCACGTGGCGACGCGCAATCGGGATAAAACTTGCCTCCCGGGCGCCCAGATCCCCTCCGGGTGCCCGGACCACCTTTCTCCAGAACAGGTCCTTCTCCTGCAAGACAAGGTTTGTCCGAGGTAAGTATAATAAATTTCCTGCAAAACAAAGTGTTAGCACAGTTCATGAGTTTGACATGAAAAAGTATGACTTAGATTCCGTCTTTCCGAGACCGGAATCTAGTCACGATCTCGACTTAGATATCCGAAATGGATCTAAGCCGGAACGACGCCTAATGTTCCCTTCCCGGGAACACGTCCTCACAGTCACTCCCTTCCAGTGACTTACCTTACCATGCAAAGTTCAGCCCTTCGACCGTTTGGACTTCTCGCCAGCTATCCGCCCGTCGACCTAGTGGACTTCTCAGCGTCCGGTCGGCCCGTCGACCGCTTGGACTTCTCGCCGGCTATCCGGTCAGCCCGACCTGCCAGACATCCGGTCAGCCCGTCGACCTGTCTGGACTTCTCCTGCACACTCGATCAGAGTGTTAGATAATAACAAACTAACTTAACCTGATTTGTCATTCATCAAAACCTGGGTTAAATCGTTAGTGCTAACCGCACCAACAATCTCCCCCTTTTTGATGGAATGACAACCTGGTTAAGTTAGTGAAAACATATGCAAGAAACAACATGCATTTATGTGGTTTTAAAGTTTGTATTTTCAAATTGATTTAGCTAACTTAACCACGTTTAGCTAACTTAACCACCTAACCCTCCCCCTTTGGCATTCATAAAAAATAAGCATGGATTAAGTAAGCATACACATAGATTTCAGACAAAGTAAGAATTAATGTCAAGTTAATCTGGGAGAGTTTAAAACTTTTGAAGACTTGTTTAAAGCATTAGCTGTTTAGAAAATTACTAAGTTTAGATAGTCTGATTTTCAAACATAATTTCAATATCAAGTTTAAATTTTCAAAACAAGTTTCAACTTTGAAATGCTTTTCAAACATGTGTTTTTAAAACCAAAGTTTCAAGACTGAGTTTGAATAAATTTACTTTTCAAGATTGAGTTTGCAAATGGATTCAATTTTCAAAAACCTTAGTTTATAAAATCAAATTGAAGAATTTAGTTTTATAGAAACTAGTTTTCAAGAATAGGTTTATAAGGATAAGTTTTCAAGATTAAGGATTTTAAATCTAAGTTTGAAGAAACTTTATAAAATATTGACTAAGTTTGTAAAAACTTTATGTTTAAGGTGGAGAAAATAATTTAGGTGCTAAGTGTTGATTTAATCATCCCCCTAAACCTGATATCTAAAATAAAGTTTTTGAAAATATTTGCTAAGAATAAGATTTTCAAAGTAATTGGGGTAGAATTTTCTAAAGAGATTTAAAGAGAAAAAAATAACACTTAAGGAGAAAAAAACCTCCCCCTGAATTTGATACTCCTTTAATTTATTAATTTTTCTAGGGAATTTAAAAAGAAAAAATTGAACCTCCCCCTGAATTGGTTACTCCCCTTAATTTAATATCTCCCCCTTAAGTTAATACTAAGGTTTGGTTGTGTTAAGTTTCAAAGCCCTAACACATTGTCTAATTTAGTAACATTTACATAATTAATTGTTTATTTGAGTTTGATTAATCAATAATTTAAATTCAGGTGCTTAAGCTTCAGTTTAAGGTTAAATAGGATTAACTTTTATTAGTTCAGGAACAGTTACCCATTATCAATTATTTATTGATTAATTTTACTTGATTTAATACTTAGTCAATTTCATATTAATTGATTGAGTTGGTCAGTGAAAATGTTAGTTAATAATTTTTTTTTATTATTAACTTCCTTTTAAGTAGGACTAATTTAGTTTGAAGTTAGCATGAAGTTGAAATTATTAAACACAGTCAAATAAGGTTCAAGTCAATTTTAGTTTTCAAATAAAGTTAGACTTAAACAATTAAGTTCTACTTATTAAGTTTAAAGTTTAAGTTAATGAAATTTAAGTTTTTTAAGGTAGGTGTCTAAGTTTTAAATGAATTTAAAAGAATTTATTATTATTTTTATTTATTTATTTATTTATTTTTAAAGGGATTTCTAAAACCGTATTTAAAAGAATTTCAAAATAATTGTCATATTAACATATGTTTAATTCAGTTTTGATTTTAGATTAATATTAGTGGTTAATTTAAGTTTAAGTTGAGTTTTTAAATATTAATTGTAATTTCAATATTACGTTTTAATTTAAGATTTAATTTTCAGTTAAGTTAAATCAAAAAATAATTTTAAGGTTAAAATGATATTTAAGATTTAAGAATGAGTTTAAAATCAAAATAATAATTTTTAAAGTGAAAATAATTTAATATTATTACTATTTTTAGGTTAACAGAATTTTATTAGAGTGGAAAAAAATAAGAAGAATTTTTCAAAATGATACATAATTTTTAAAATAGTTTAAAATGATTTTTAAAATAGTTTTTAAAGAATTTTTTTTTAAATAGTTTTTAAAGAATTTTTAAAATAGTTTTTAAAGAATTTTTAAAATAGTTTTTAAAGAAATTTTTAAAATAGTTTTTAAAGAATTTTTTAAAATAGTTTTCAAAGAATTTTTAAAATAGTTTTTTTTAAAGAATTTTTAAAATAGATTTTTAAAGAATTTTTAAAATATTTTTTAAAGAATTTTTAAAATAGTTTTTTAAAGAATTTTTAAAATATTTTTTAAAGAATTTTTAAAATAGTTTTTAAAGACTTTTTAAAATAGTTTTTTAAAGAATTTTTAAAATATTTTTTAAAATAGTTTTTTAAAGAATTTTTAAAATAGTTTTTTAAAGAATTTTTAAAATAGTTTTTTAATGAATTTTTAAAATAGTTTTTTTAAAGAATTTATAAAATAGTTTTTTAAAGAATTTTTAAAATAGTTTTTAAAGAATTTTTAAAATAGTTTTTAAAGAATTTTTAAAATAATTTTTTAAAGAATTTTTAAAATATTTTTTAAAAAAAATTTAAAATAGTTTTTAAAAGAATTTTTAAAATATTTTTTAAAGAATTTTTAAAATAGTTTTTTAAAGAATTTTTCAAATATTTTTTTTAAAGAATTTTTAAAATAGTTTTTAAAGAATTTTAAAAATAGTTTTTAAAGACTTTTTAAAATAGTTTTTTAAAGAATTTTTAAAATAGTGTTTTAAAGAATTTTTAAAATAGTTTTTTAAAGAATTTTTAAAATATTTTTTAAAGAATTTTTAAAATAGTTTCTTTAAAGAATTTTTAAAATAGTTTTTAAAGAATTTTTAAAATAGTTTTTTAAAGAATTTTTAAAATAGTTTTTTTTTAAGAATTTTTAAAATAGTTTTTTAAAGAATTTTTAAAATATTTTTTAAAGAATTTTTAAAATAGTTTTTAAAGAATTTGTAAAATAGTTTTTAAAGAATTTTTAAAATATTTTTTAAAGAATTTTTAAAATATTTTTTAAAGAATTTTTAAAATATTTTTTAAAGAATTTTTAAAATAGTTTTTAAAATAATTTTTGAAGAATTTTTAAAATATTTTTTAAAGAATTTTTAAAATATTTTTTAAAGAATTTTTAAAATAGTTTTTTAAAGAATTTTTGAAGAATTTTTAAAATATTTTTTAAAGAATTTTTAAAATATTTTTTTAAAGAATTTTTAAAATAGTTTTTAAAGAATTTTTAAATAGTTTTTTTTAAAGAATTTTTAATATAGTTTTTAAAGAATTTTTAAAATAGATTTTAAAGAATTTTTTAAAATAGTTTTTAAAGAATTTTTAAAATATTTTTTAAAGAATTTTTAAAATATTTTTTTAAAGAATTTTTAAAATAGTTTTTAAAGAATTTTTAAAATAGTTTTTTAAAGAATTTTTAAAATAGTTTTTAAAGAATTTTAAAATAGTTTTTTAAAGAATTTTTAAAATATTTTTTTTAAAGAATTTTTAAAATAGTTTTTAAAGAATATTTAAAATAGTTTTTTTAAAGAATTTATAAAATAGTTTTTTAAAGAATTTTTAAAATAGTTTTTAAAGAATTTTTAAAATAGTTTTTTAAAGAATTTTTAAAATAGTTTTTTAAAGAATTTTTAAAATAGTTTTTTAAAGAACTTTTTTAAAATATTTTTTTTAAAGAATTTTTAAAATAGTTTTTTTTAAGAATATTTTAAAATATTTTTTAAAGAATTTTTAAAATATATTTTTTTAAAAATAATTTTTAAAAGAATTTTTTTTTAAAAGGTTTTTTTTTAAAAAAAAATAATTAAGTTAAATTAATTTTTTAAAATAATAATATTTTTTAAAGTTAATTTAATTTTTAAAGTTAATTTGATTTTTAAAGTAATTTTTAAAGTTAAAATAATTTTTAATTTGAAATTCGAAATTTAATTTTAATTTGAAATTCAAAATTTTAATTTTAATTTTAATTTGAAATTCGAAATTTAATTTTAATTAATTTTAATTTAATTTGAAAATTAATTAATTTAATCCTTATTCATCTCACCCGATCTAGATTATCAATCAGGAATCCTATAATTTTGTGAGATGAATTAGATTTAATTACAGAGTTTGGTTTAACTTGTGTTAGATTCAGGTTTAGCTTTGGTCTCAACAAATAGGCATTTTTCGGATAAACTTCTAAGCTTGGTGAGTCACCTGGACATCATTAGAAGTAACCAACTTTTCGAGGTTTTCCGAATAGTCCTATCCACGGAGCTTAGTACTAAACCTTGGTCTACCTAGTTAGGATCCGTAAGGGGTAGCTTCGGTCAGTTCCACTTGGCCAAATGCACCAGATCGAAGCCATATCTTTCTAGACATGCGATGCCCAAGCTTCCCCAACGTACTATCATCCAAAACTTCACCAGTACTACTTGTCAAGTTAAACTTTTGTCCCTGTTTATTCTATTCCTAATTACCCTGCCAAGTAGTCTACTCTTATTTTACCCTTGTCGGGTAGATTAATTTTGAAGGTGCCAGCTATTCTGGAGCCTCCCCTGAATTATTGGCCTTTAATTTGTATAATTAGAGTTGGTTTTAGTTAAGTTTTAATGTTTAATTTGTAATTTAATTTTAATTTTGAATTAATTAAATTGGTCAAATTATCTTTCTTTAAGAGAGTGTATTTAATATTTGAATTTTCTTTCAATTTCAATTTTATTGGGTTAATTTCAATTTTAAAGTTTAAGTTTTTATTTATTTTTAAATTTGAATTAACTAAACTGTTTGAATTATATTTTCTTAACGGTTTATCTTTTAGCTTTTTATTAATTGTTAATTTTGAAATTTCCAGATTATTTTTGTTTAATATGTTATCTTTAACATTTAATTTTAAGTTTGTTAAATTCCGTTTTGATTTTATCAAAGTGTTTGATTTTATCCTTACATTTTCTTTGCCTTTTAAATTGATATGGTTAATTGAATTTATTAGATTAGTTTTATCTTTAAAGTTTAATGTTGTATTAATTAAATTATCTTGGTTTTGGATAGTATTTTCTAGACTGATTTTATCTTGATTACTAAATATTTTATCAAGGTATTTATTGATTTTATCCATTTTCTCATTGTTAGCATTTAAATTCAAAGTTATTTTAATGTTTGACTTATTTATGTCTAAATGCTCACCTAGTTTTAAATTTTCTGAATTGATTAAATTATTTGAATTGATTTGGTCATTGTTCTGTTTGACCAAGTCAAGGTTGATGCCAAATTGATCAGAGTCTTGATTGACTTGATCAGAGTCTAGATTATTTTGTGATTTTGAATCTAAATCATTTAAATCTAGATTATCATGTACCATACTTGGACTAATTTCATACCTATCATCATGCTGATTAATTAAACTACTATTAGCAGGAGTATTTTGGTAAATATTACTAACCTTGAACGCAACCCCTAATTCAGTAGGCTTCTCCGTTGGATTTGACTCGAGTCCATATTTGACTTTAACTTGATCTTCTAGCTCCATCGGCGTCTCGTGAAGCTTGATCAACTGGGTCTACAGCTCATATGCATTCTTGTACTTTTCTAATCTGCATAAAATATTGTTAGGTAAAACATTACAAATAATGTTACTTACCTTTTTGTTCAATTCCGAGTTTTGAGAAGGTTTCCTCAAAATTAGCATATAATCGATGTCTACGCTTCCTAAGAAGCATTTCATTAATCGCTTCCAGTAGTTGAAGTCTTCATGATCGTATGGTGGAGGTTCGTGAGGGTTCCGTCCTTCTAGAAGAGTCATTATTCTTGCACACAGAGAAACAAACAAAAAAATTCCAAGACTTGGTCTTGGATTAGCAGTGCTGGAAAATAATATTTCACTATTTTCGAAAAAAGTAATAAAATATTATTAAAATATTAATAAAAAATATTATTTCAAATTTTTGAAAATGTAATATTTTGTCAATATTAAGCAATGGTGAAGAGATGGCGATGTATTTTTCAAAAACAGTTTTGGAGGGAAAAAACGAAAGGCGTAAGGTTTTATTTTAAAGACAAACGATATCTAATTTTTCTTTCAAAAGGTCCCCCCTTTGCCTAATTGGTGGTTGCACCAAATCAGAGCGGTACCTGCTCTGATACCACTTGTAGGACCGTGATCGTTCGATAGAGGGGGGGGGGGGGGGTGAATATCGATTCGAAAACTCGAGTGTAAAAGTACGCAGCGGAAAAGTAAATGAACACAATTGATTTTACTTCGTTCGGAGCCTGTGACGACTCCTACTCAAAGGCCCGTGGTCCTTGACCACTTTCGTTGGGCAATCACTATCAATTCGAATATTACAGAGTTAAGTACAAGAATTGACAGATAAAGAAAATACCGACAATAGAATTAAAACAAAACCAGCACTAAGTCGGAGAGCTTTTCGTGGCGTCGCAAGAGCACAGAGCAACAGATCTTGGATTCTAAGTTCATATGGAAGCTCTACCCTTGCCCCTTCTTTTATATGAAGCTCAGGGCACCCCGGATCCCTTCCAGGCGCCCTGGTGAGACGTGGCAGGTCCAACCAGTGAGCTCCACGTGGCGACGCGCAATCGGGATAAAACTTGCCTCCCGGGCGCCCGGACCACCTTTCTCCAGAACAGGTCCTTCTCCTGCAAGACAAGGTTAGTCCGAGGCAAGTATAATAAATTTCCTGCAAAATAAAGTGTTAGCACAGTTCATGAGTTTGACATGAAAAAGTATGACTTAGATTCCGTCTTTCCGAGACCGGAATCTAGTCACGATCTCGACTTAGATATCCGAAATGGATCTAAGCCGGATCGACGCCTAATGTTCCCTTCCCGGGAACGCGTCCTCACAGTCACTCCCTTCCAGTGACTTACCTTACTTACCTGCCAGACGTCCGGTCAGCCCTTCGACCCGCCTGGACT
Organism: Zingiber officinale; assembly: GCF_018446385.1. Classification (NCBI taxonomy): domain Eukaryota; kingdom Viridiplantae; phylum Streptophyta; class Magnoliopsida; order Zingiberales; family Zingiberaceae; genus Zingiber; species Zingiber officinale. The sequence goes on along the minus strand of NC_056000.1, from coordinate 63,321,170 downwards.
TCTCGCCAGCTATCCGGTCAGCCCGTCGACCTAGCTGGACTTCTTGCCAAGCGTCCGGTCAGCCCGCCGACCCGCTTGGACTTCTCGCCAGCTATCCGGTCAGCCCGTCGACCTAGCTGGGCTTCGTGCCAGACATCCGGTCAGCCCGTCGACCTGTCTGGACTTCTCCTGCACACTCGATCAAAGTGTTAGACAACAACAAACTAACTTAACCTGATTTGTCATTCATCAAAACCTGGGTTAAATCGTTAGTGCTAACCGCACCAACAGGCAGTTCCTTATGCTTCGGCTGTGGGAAGCCTAATGTATGCAATGCTGTGTACAAGACTGGATATCTGTTCTACCGTGGGCATGGTTAGCAGATATCAAAGTAACCTTGGACAAGGACATTTGTCTGCAGTAAAGCATATATTGAAGTACCTAAGAGGCACTAGAGATTATATGCTAGCTTACAAGGCAGATAATTTGATCCCTGTGGGTAACAAAGATTTTGACTTCTAATCAGATAGGGACAGTAGTAAGTCAACCTCGGGGTTTTGTGATTACTTTAGGAGGTAAAGTCATAACTATGAAAGAGTGATAAGCATAGGTGCTTTTCCGGACTCCACCATAGAAACTGAATATATGGCAGCCTCTGAGGTAGCCATAAAAGCTGAATGACTCAATAACCTCAAGATGGACTTAGATATGATTTCTGGTTTGTCCAAAGATTATTACAATTTATTATAATAATAGTGGTGCAGTTGCAAACTCGAAGAAACCATGAGTCCATAAGGCAAGTAAAACACAATATAGCGCAAGTACTACCCAATACGAGAAATCGTATAACGAGGAGAAGTTGTTGCTGCTTAGATTGCATCAAGTGATAACCTGGAAGATCCTTTCACTAAGTCTCTTAAGGCAAGGGTTTTTGATAGGCGTGTTGAAGGGTTGAATCAGATGTGTGGCAGCAGATAAGGCAGCTTAGTCTTTTAGTATAAGTGGGAGATTGTTAGGATGTATACTAAAAGCCTAAGCTTTTGGTATAAACATTTATCTAGAAATAAAAATCACATTGGTCAAATATCTCCATTTATGATAAATGTAGTTGTTCAATTAATTTATATTGTAGATAACATGGTGTGTGGTGTCACACACAGAGGATCATGTTATCAGTACCTTATAAATTATAAACAGTAGCTCACGATCAAGATGGAAAGGAACAAACCATTGGAAGATCGTAGTGTAATTAGGTATTAGTTTGTCTTAACTATATAATTACACTAGTACACTTAGAGTGTATTGAGTAGGACCATTAGAGGTCGTCTCTTTTATACTGACTTTATAAAGGGACAAAGACCTCAGTTATTATGGAAGTGTGTGCTCTTAATCCTAATATAATAATAAACACATATATTTGATATTTATTTTTTTAATTTATCAATGGGTGAGATTTAGTTCGATAAATCAATAAGCCCGATAAGTTGGGAAATGATATCACTTATAGTGTGTGTTATTGATTATAGAAGGAAACTGTGTCCTAGTAATTTAGGTTGATAATGTCCCCAAGAGGAGCTCATAAGGATTGTTATGTTAAACCCTGCAGGAGGACTTAGTCCGACATGACGATGAGGTTGAGTGGTACTACTCTTGGACTAAGATATTAATTAAGTGAGTTGTCAGTAACTCATTTAATTAGTGGACATTCGACATCTTAAACACAGGGAGACTGACACACTCATAATAAGAAGGATCCCAAAATGTAATTTGGGATTGGTATGGTAGCTCAATAATAGTTCTTTAGTGGAATGAATTATTATTGATGAAATTAAGTTGTGCGTTCGGGGCGAACACGGGAAGCTTAATTTCATCGGGAGACCAAAACCAATTCCTCCTCTCGGTCCCTATCGTAGCCTCTTGTATATAGAGATTTATACCCACCACATACCCACCTTCTTACCCATCCAATGGGGCCGGCCAAATTAGCTTGGAACCCAAGCTAGGGCCGGCCAAGACCAAGTGGATGAGCCAAGTTGGTGGCCGACCAAAGCTTGGGTCCCAAGCTTAGGTGGCCGACCACTAAAATATTAAAAAGGATTTTTATTAAAATTATTTCTTATGTGGATATCATGGTTTTAAAAGAAAGTTTAAAAATTAAAAATTTCCTTTTATAGCTTTCTACAAAAGATTAAGAGAAGAGATTAATCTCTTTCCTTATTTGTAGAATAAAAGGGTGGTTTTAATTTTTTGGTAAAAACTTTCCTTATTTGTAAATCATCTACATGTTTAAAAGAGAGTTTAAAATTTGAAATCTTTCCTTATTTGTTGATTAAAAGGTGGGTTTTAAATTTTAAGAAAACTTTCCTTTTTAACCATGTTCATGATTTAAAAGAGAGTTTAAAAATTAAATATTCTCTTTTATAAGTTTCTACAAGAGAGTAAGAAAAGATTTAATATCTTTCCTTATTTGTAGATTAAAAGAGATTTTAATTTTTAGATATAACTTTCTTTTTATCCAAATGTTTAAAATAAAAATTTTAATTTATAAAATTTCCTTTTTATTAACCAATCATGAAGGGATTAAAATTATTGGAGAAATTTTTATAAATTTCCGGAAATAAATTAGGAAATTTTAATTCTTGTTTTAATTAAAACTTTCCTTGATTTGGGGCTTGAGGTGACCGGCCATTGTTATTAAGAAAAGAAAATTATTTTTAATTAAATAATTTTCCTTTTTCTTGGCAAAAGAATTAAGGAAGTATTTTTTATTAAATTTCCTTATTTGCCAAGACCAAGGATTATAAAAGAGGGACCTTCATAGTTAACATCTCTATTCTATTTTTCCTCTCTTTTCTCCTTGGGTGTGGCCGGCCCCTTCTTTTTCCTCTCCTCTCCTTTGTGTGGCCGAAACCTTCTCTTGGTGGAGATAGCTTTGGTGGCCGGATCTAAGAAGGAGAAGAAGGAGAGAAAAGAAGCCTCTTTTCTACCATCCCTTGGAGCATTGGTGGTGGTTGAATCTCTTCATCCTTGGAGGTGTTCTTGTTGTGGCCGAACCTTGCAAGGAGGAGAAGAAGGTGCTTTGGTGGTTTCTCATCTCGAAAGATCGTTGCCCACACAACGTCCGAGGTTAGAAGAGGAATACGGTAGAAGACCTAGAGGTTTTTGCTTGCAAAAGAAAAGATACACTAGTATTTAATTTCCGCATCATACTAGTTTTATTTCTTTGTAAAAATACTAAATACAAGAGGCATGCGATTCTAGGTTTTCAAATTAGTTTTCGATGTTGTGTTCTTTTATTTTCTTTTCCTTGTGATTTGATTGTTCCTTTTGGTTAACCTAGAGTTATTTAAGGAAATTATATATTAGCTTTCCTTAAAAGGCTTTGTCTAGGCGGTGGTGGTTACTCCCATATCCAAGAAGGTCATGTGCCTCGCCATGTAGTCCTGGAAGCTAATTTTGAAAATTAATATTTAATGGAATTAATAACATAGGTAGATTTGGATCAAACGTGTTAAGTTCCGCAGGAAATCCAAGTCTAAATCTAAAAGAACAAATAAGTTAAACTTAGGATCAAACGTGTAAAGTTCCGCAGGAGATCCAAGTTTAATTTAAAAGAACACATGGTAGCTAGGAAAAGGTTCAGACCTTTGTACAAAAATTTTTGTACAGTGGAACCGTTAGGCTTTTCGAGTAGCAACCAACAAGAGCACACCAGTGGGGCGAGAAAAACGCGCATGGTGCTTCTGAGGGACGAGAAGCCGAAGCGGAAGACTGATCAAGGAGATCAGAATGTTGGAGTTGGGTTTGGGTGAGTTTAACTCTGGATGGTCGTAGAATCATCCAATCGACCATAACAGCAACCGGACAAGTCAACTCTGTGTTGACTTGTCCAAGCGCCTATACCAAGTCTAGGCTCTCGGACTCTGTCCAAGCACCCGGTCGACTTTGGCCAGCACAGGCGCCTCTTCACGAATGTTGCTGCGGATAACATCGAATGTCGAACTTTAGCTAGCACAGGCACTCAGAGATGCCACGTCAGCCAACAGTCAAATCTAACCAAAGGGATATAAAAAGAGAGCTTGTGCTCCTGTTCGGATAACACACTTTTTGTACTTTCACTTCCATATTCTATATTTTCTTTTCTATTCTTCAAACACATGTACGAGGCTTCTCTGCCTCCAAGTATTCACTCGTAGAAGGAGATCATAGTGAGCTCTTATTGCCTTGGACTAGTAATCTTCTGATTGCAAACCAAGTAAATCTGGTTGTCTCGTATTTCCTTTTTATGCATTTTAGTTTTCTTTAATTAAGTGTGTATTTGCTAAAGTTGAAAAATTGAGAAAGGTTAAATTTTATTTTAGACAATTCACTCTCCTTTTACCGGCCGCATCGGGACCAACAAGTAGTATCAGAGCGCAATCACTTCAAAAAGACTAATCGCCGACTGAAGCACCAAGACAATGGCCAGATCTAGCATTTACTCACCAAAGTTCGAGGGGGAGTTCGTTATATGGAAAAAGTGAATAGAGGTATTTTTTTAAAATATACTTTGAAATTTTTTTAATAATTAAATATGATTTTGTACCACCTAAATATTAACATGGAGCTAAAAAAGAAGAATACATGTAGACCAAAAAGGAACAAGCTGAGTTCATGGCGAACAACAAAGTAGAGTTCTATCTGCTGAGTGTTTTTTCACCTCAAGAAGTCAATCAGATTACCAGCTATGACTCAGCAAAGGAACTTTTGAAAAAATTCCTGGAGATACACGAAGGTATCTTGGAAATCAAACTAGCGAGACGGGACATCCTCCGAAATCAACGAACAACCCTTCGGATGAACAAGGGAGAGAAGATGGGTCAACTCCATGCGAAGATCAAGGAACCGATCACCCAACTCAACAATCTTGGAGAATCGTAACTAATCGGGACTTGATCCGGTACATGCTCAACGATTTTCTAAGAACACAAGAGTGGTCAACCTTAGTAGATACATACTATATTTCTAAAGACTTAGAGACAAGTACCCTAGAAGAATTATTCTCTACTTTCTAATTACATGAGTCTTGATATGCATAAGTTACAAAAGAAACAAAGTCAGCTCAAAACTCAACACTAAAAGCTAACTAGAAAGATGAACCAGATTCCGACACATCACTCGACAAAGACGAAGCAACTTTTATGGTGAGAAAGTTTTCAAAATTTTTTAAGTCTAATAACATTGGTAAGAAACAGGAAACGAAGCTTCTTCAAGGTAAAAGAGAAATCAGATATTACAATTGTAAAGAAGAAGATCACGTAAAAGACAACTTGCTAAAACAGAAGAACAAGACAAAATAGATGGATAAAGGGCCAAATAAAACCAAACACAAGAAGCTCAGAGCAACGTAGAACTAGTCGTCATCCGCGTCCGAGCTAAAAGTGTATGACAGACTGTGACACTAATAGCATATCACCAAAAAGATGACGAAAGTATCTCAAAGATGAGCATCGACGAAGGGAGACATACTTCAAAAGAAAGCAGCGATAAAGGGGAAGCATCGAATAACGAGACCGATTTAGTAAGTAAGGTACGTTCTCTACCTCCCGATAAATTATATAAATTTATCAAAATACTTTCTAGAAGTTCCTAGAAATTAGAAACAAAAAATGAACAATTAAAAAGGATAATTTAGAATTAATAATTACTTTTACAAAATCATGCCTATTAAAAGATTTTGATAAATTGAAGGTTGAAAATGAGAAGTTGAAGGATCAAATAGAAAAATTAAAAAAGAATTATTCATGTTTGAATGTTTTAATATCACAAGAGTCAAATCATAACAATACCAAGAAATGTAATTCTTAGAAAATTTCTGATTAATCCAGTAGGTAGGAACTTATTTTGAATTCCAAAAGCATGTCTAATCTAGATTTTCTTCAAATTAATAATAAATTTGTTAGATTAGAGTTTTTTTCTTTAGCTTAATTGATATGTTATTTTTCGTACAAACGTACTCTTCAAATTTTATTCTCAAAACTTTTAATGTGATAAAACCATAGCTTTTTTGTTAGCAAAAATATTTTCAAAATTTTATGATTAATAAATAATTTTTCATAAATTAATTATAGAAAAACTAATTTTAATTATTAAAAATTCACATAAACGTTATTTGCAAAAATTTAAATTTTCTACGAATAAATGTTTGTTTTACACATTCATAAAAATTAGAAAGATTTGTAAAGTCAAAATTTATTTTCTAAAAATACATGTTTCTATATTAAATAAATTATATTTGTAAAGATATATTTATATTTTTTGTAAAAAATTTTATCCTAATCTGAATATTTCTAGTCTGATAAAAAATTTTAAATTTTTTTGAAGATTTAAAATAATATTTCTTTTTATTTTTGATAAATATAATTTTTTAATTAATAATTCTTGAATTTTTTTTCCTTGGTCACTATTTCTATCACCCTTAGTTAAATTTTCATTTTTTTTCTCTATTTATCCTTTTTTTTATGTGATGAAATAAGGAGAGAAATTTAGGGAGTTAAGGGTTAGTTAATTGCAAAAATTTTATTTGTACTTAATTACAATAATATTTTATTGTTTATTATTACCCTAACTTAACTTGGGTTAGTGCACACAAAAAAAAGTGAGATTATAAGTACATTGGGTAAGTTTTGATATAATCAATCAGGTTAAGTTAGTCTCTGTATTTTTGATGCTTGTGATTAAGCGTGCAGGAACTTAGGAACACAAGAAGTTGAGTAGAAAATGGAATGGATGAAAAGGATAACATGGGAAGCAAGTTGACAGGTTCGGTATATCTGAGAGATGAGAAGTTAAGGAAGAGTACAAAGGTGGGGCGAGAAGGACGCTCGTGAAGCTTCTGAGGGACGAGAAGTGGGAACAGAAGACTGATCGAGGAGAGAAGACCAGAGTTGGGTTTGGATGAACTCAACTTTGGATAGCCACAGAATCACCTAAGCGTCCGGAACAGCAATCAGACAAATCAACTCCGTGTTGACTTGTCCAAGCGCCCGGACAGGGTCCAGGCGCTTGGACGAGTTTGGCCAGCACAGGCGCCTCTTCGTAAACGTTGCTATGGATGACGTCGAACTTCCATGTCAACAATGTTGGTGCAATCATGCCCTGGAAGTTTCAATGTGTTGACAATTATTTAAGTTTAGGTTAATACGGTGGAACTAACATGCATTGTGAGTTTGCAGGAGGAGTTTCTTGCAGGTCAGAAGACCAGATGCAAGAGAAGACCAAGAAGGTCGAGGACTGGATTCTTGGCAAAAAGAGTTCTTGCAGGTCAGAAGACCAGATGCAAGGCAAGAGAAGTCCAAGAAGGTCGGGGACCGGATTCTTGGCAAGAGAAGCTCCTGCAAGTCACAAGATTATGTGTGTGATAGGCTCACTGTCAGAGATCGACTGGAAAATCGATTCAGACATGGCTGTGCGGCAAATTGCCTCTGAATCGATCGGTCGATCGATTGAAGGTAAGGCAATCGATTGGCTGATCGATTGGTAAAGTTCTGCGCAGCACAGAATGCATCTGGATCGATCAGCCGATCGATCCGTGAACATTCTGTGCGAAGCACAGAATCGTTCTGAATCGATCAGCCGATCGATTCAAGGGATTGAATCGATCGGCCGATCGATCCGTGGACATTCTGTGCGAAGCACAGAATCACACTGAATCGATCAGCCGATCGATTCAAGGTATTGAATCGATCGGCCGATCGATTCACGCAGCTACTAATTTCATGAGCAAGCGCTTGAATCGATTCAAATGCTGCCCCAATCGATCCAAGTCAAATAAAAGAATCTGCACCGTCGATCTTGACGCGATGGCTTCCAATGGATAGTTGTGAATCGATTGGAATATGACCTCAATCGATCCACGGCGACGGCGGCGTGAGAAACGGCTAGTTTTCTCAACGTATAAAACACGGAAAGAAGCTGGAAAACGTATAAAATGAAAAACATACTGTTCCATTGCTCTCCAAGCCTTTTGAAAGCTCTCAAGTGATCAAGATTCAAAAGAAAGGGTTCAAGCTCCTCTCCACTACGTACTGAAATCTCACCTGCAAAGAAGAAGCTGATTAAAGCTTGTAATCCTTCTCTACTTCTTCTTTGTAGCGTTTGTGATATTTATTTTGAAGAAAAGGAAGAGGTGTATTTCTGTTAAGGTTTCTCCACCTTCGGTGTAATTCCGAGAAGGAGGGTTTTTGATAGTGAAAGAGTGTGAGTGGTGTGGATCCTTGGATTAGTCACCTCCTTGAGGAGGTGGATACCAAGTAAATAACGGTGTTAGCATTGCCTTCAGATTTTCGCTGTGCAAAACAAAGTTGGTCAGAAAAAGAAGTGAGCCATTCACCCCCCCCCTCTAGCTCAACCGATCCTAACAAGTGGTCTCAGAGCATTGGTTTGCTTTTGAAGATTCATCGTCAAGAAAGCACAAGTCAAAGAGCTACAAGATGTCAATGAAGGAGGGACATAGTACTTCACGACCACCATTCTATGAAGGCAGGAATTTTGCTTATTGGAAGAGCCGCATGGAACACTATCTCATGACCGAAATTGATATGTGGTTCTCAATCACGGAGGGATTCATGGCGCCAACTGAAAATGGAAAAATGCTTGAGTCATCCAAGTGGACTGTTGAACAAAAAATGAAGGCTCAAGCAAATGCAAAGGCGATTGTGACTCTTCAATGTGGATTAAGCTCGGAACAACTCAACAAAGTTGGACCCTTTAAGAGTGCCAAGGATTTATGAGATAAGCTTATTGAACTAAATGAAGGCACCAAGGATTCAAGAATTGCAAAGAGGGATTTGTTGATAAATCAACTTCAAAACTTCACCATGAAGGATGGAGAAACGGTAAGCTCACTACATGGGAGATTCAAGGAACTCCTAAATGGTCTTCATTCAGTTGGAGAGAGTGTGGAGAACCGAGATCTCATAAGGTATGCTTTAAAATCTTTCCCAAGAAACTCTTTATGGTCATCCATGGTGGATGCTTATAAGGTTTCAAGGGATTTGTCAATAGTGAAATTGGATGAATTATTTTGTGAACTTGAATTGCATGAGCAAGCTAACACAAGCCATAAGGAGAAAGGTATAGCATTGGTTGCAGGTGAAAAGAGCAAAAAGAAGCACAAGGAAAAGAAAAAGGAGAAGAAGGAGTCATCTTCAGAATCCGAACAAGATAGTGATAGTGATGAAGAGCTATCATCAAGTGAAATGGCAAACTTCGTTCGAAGAATGATGAGACATTCAAGGAAGTTTGACAAAAAGGATGTTAAGAAAATCTTCAATGATGAGAAAAGAAAAGGTAAATCTCTTGTGGATTCTAAGAATAAAACTGATGTAATTTGCTATGAATGTAAGAAAAAGGGGCACTACAAAACGGAGTGTCCAAAGTTGAAGAAGCAAGAGGAAAAGATCAAGAAAAAGAAGAAGGCGTTGAAAGCCACATGGGATGACTCATCATCAAGCTCATCGGAAGAAGATGAAAGGAAGAGCTCAAAGCACATGGCTCTCATGGCCTTAAGTCATGTAGAAGATAGTGAAGATGAAGATAGTCATGAAGAAGATGTGGAGTCTTCAAGTGAGTCATCTTCTAGTGATGATGAGGTAATTTCTCCCAAGCTTGATAAGATGTATGCCACCATTGCATGCTTAACCAATGCACTAGCTAAATCAAAAGGGAAGGTCAAAAGATTGCAAAATGAATTGAAATCACTCAAAAATGAAATTGTGCCATGTGAAAGTTGCATGCTTCATGAAAATGACAAAAATGATGTTGATGATATTGAAAAAGAAAATATATCATTGAAATCACAAGTTGATGATCTTAGATGTGCTCTAGTAAAATTTACTTCAAGCTCAAAATACTTAGACATGATTCTAGGAGCTCAAAGAGGCGTGTACAATAAAGCGGGACTAGGTTTCAAATCTCAAGATAAGGAAGTTAAATTCATGTCCCTAATTAGTAGAAACCATGCTTCAAGGGTTAAGGTTGTTCAAGCTTGGGTACCCAAGCAATTTGTTATTGATGCTACCGGACCCAAAGTGTGGGTACCAAAACATTTAGTTCATCGTGTTTAAACAGGCATGCGCAAAGGGGGAGCATCCAACAACATGGTTCGTAGATAGTGGATGCTCTAAGCATATGACGGGAGACTCATCAAAATTTTCATCATTTAGACACAAAAGTAAAGGTACCATTTCTTTTGGTAATAGTGGTGAGCTAAAAGTTATAGGAATTAGAGATATTAGAATTTCCGAGAAATTTGTAATAAAAAATGTGTTACTAGTAAAAGGCATGGCTTTTAATCTCTTGAGTGTTAGTCAACTATGTGACTCGGGGTATAGAGTTGAGTTCAACTCATCTCAATGCCTAGTCAAACATAGTGAACTAAACACCAATGTTCTCATAGGCCATAGAAAAGAAAATATTTATCAAGTTGAACTATTTGGTGCTACTAATGTGTTTGCTAAGTGTCTCATGTCCAAAGAAGAGGAGACATGGCTTTGGCACCGGAGACTCGCTCACACCAACATGAAGAATATCAAAAATCTCTCAAGGAAGGAGTTGGTGCACGGATTGCCAAAGTTGAAGTTTCAAAAGGACAAAATATGTGATGCATGTCAAATGGGTAAGCAAACCAAAGCTACTCATAAAGGTAAAAATGTTGTAAGTACTTCAAATGCTTTAGAGCTCATTCACATGGATTTATTTGATAGTAGCAAATATATTTCTTTAAACGGTAGTAGATATTGCTTTGTAATTGTGGATGATTACACTAGATATACATGGGTGTTTTTCTTGAAACATAAGGATCAAACTCTAGATACCTTGATTGCTTTTTGTAATAGAGTAGAAAATGAAAAGGGTCATAAGATAAACAAAATAAGAAGTGATCATGGAGGTGAGTTTGAAAATGATAGATTCACAAGCTTTTGTATGGAAAAAGGCTACAAACATGAGTTTTCAACCCCTAGAACACCTCAACAAAATGGAGTTGTTGAGAGGAAAAATAGGGTGTTACAAGAGGCCGCTAGGAGCATGTTAAATGAATATTCACTACATAGTTTCCTATGGGCCGAAGCAATCAATACGGCTTGTTATGTCCAAAATCGAACTTTAATACATAGGTTTCTAGGAAAAACACCTCATGAATTGTGGTTTGGTAAACAACCTACAATTAAGCATCTTAGAGTATTTGGGTGTAAGGTCTATATTCTAAACACCAAGGATCACTTGGGAAAGTTTTCCGCTAAGGCGGATGAGGGGATTCTTGTAGGATACTCAAGTCATAGCAAGGCATACTGAATTTACAACAAAAGATCAAAACTAGTTGAAGAATCACTAAATGTTGTATTTGAAGAAAATCCCTCTTTAAACGCTATAAGAACAAACAATGAAGAATTACAATTTGAGTTAGAGAAACTAACACTAAATGAGGAAAATCATCAAGGAGAAGAAAATCAAGAAAGTGATGGTGAGAAAAATGAACCTTTGCCACTTGAACCCGAAGTTATAACAAATCAAGACTCAAGACCTATTAGGACTCATGTAAATCATCCCTTAGATCAAGTAGTAGGAGACATTACTCAAGGAGTGAGAACTCGATCTTACTTTAGAAATGAAGGAAGTCAAGTTGCCCTAATATCTCAAATAGAACCAAAAACCATTGATGATGCCTTGTTTGATCCGGATTGGATTTTAGCAATGCAAGATGAATTATCTCAATTTGAGAGAAGTCAAGTTTGGGATTTAGTTCCTAGGCCTAACAACAAATCAATTATTGATACAAAATGGGTTTTTAGGAACAAACTTGATGATAAAGGGATAGTGGTGAGAAACAAAGCTAGATTGGTCGCTAGGGGTTTCAATCAAGTAGAAGGGTTGGACTATGATGAAACTTATGCACCCGTAGCAAGATTGGAGTCAATTAGAATGATGTTGGCCTTTGCCGCCCACAAGGGCTTCAAATTGTACCAAATGGATGTAAAATCAGCATTTTTAAATGGTGTAATAAAAGAAGAAGTATATGTTGAGCAACCACCGGGATTTGAAAATTTGGAGTGTCCAACCCATGTATATAAACTTAAAAAGGCCTTATATGGACTAAAACAAGCTCCTCGTGCTTGGTATGAACGATTGTCAACATTTCTAGTATCAAAAGGGTTTCATAGAGGAAAAATTGATCCTACTTTATTCTTGAAAAATAATGGTAATGATTTGTTTGTGGCCCAAGTATATGTAGATGACATTATTTGTGGTTCCACAAATAAAGATTTTTTAAATGAATTCATTAATCACATGGAGAGTGAATTCGAAATGAGTTTGGTTGGTGAGTTGACATTTTTCCTAGGATTACAAATTAAGCAAACAAAAGAGGGCATTTACATTCATCAATCCAAATATGTCAAAGAGATATTTAAGAAATTTGGAATGGAAAATGCAAAGGAAATATCTACCCCCATGGCCACAAATACTAAGTTGGATAAAGACATTGAGGGGAAAGAAGTTGACTCCAAAGTGTATCGTAGTGCTATAGGAAGTCTTCTCTATCTCACGGCTAGTAGACCGGATATATTGTTCGCCGTAGGTATATGTGCTAGGTATCAATCTTGTGCCAAGGAGTCACATTTGAGTGCCGTTAAGCGAATTCTTCGTTATCTTAAGGGGACTCAAAATGTTGGTCTTTGGTATCCTAGAACCGAAACTTTTGACCTAGTGGGCTATACCGATTCCGATTATGCCGGATGCAAGTTGGATCGCAAAAGCACTAGTGGTAGCTGTCAATTTCTAGGGTCCTCTTTGGTAAGTTGGTCAAGTAGAAAACAACATTGTGTAGCTCTCTCCACAACCGAAGCAGAATATATTGCCATGGGAGAGTGTGTATCGCAATTATTGTGGATGACTCATACTCTAGAAGACTATAAACTTACCTATAACAATGTTCAAGTACTTTGTGATAATGTAAGTACAATCAATTTAACAAAAAATCCCGTTCATCATTCCAGAACGAAACACATAGAGGTTAAACATCATTTTATCCGTGATCATGTAACTCGAGGTGATATCATTTTAAATTATGTTGGATCAAAATCTAACTTAGCCGATATCTTCACCAAACCTCTTCCTGAAGTTGAATTTAGCTTTCTTAGAAGAGAATTGGGAATGTGTTGTATTGATTAAATCAAATCCTCCATGGTCACTTTATAGGTAGAGTCTTTGGGTTCTTCACCTTAATTTTTGCCTCTCACAAACACATAGGGTTATCTTCTTTGTGTGATTTAGATGGGGGTGAGAGGTTAGGAACATTTATCTTGGTCATAATGCTTGTTATGATGCATTAAGTTGGCCAAGAAAAATGATTGTCACATGAAACATTCATTTGTCCAATCATAGGGAAAGCAAGTGTACAACTCATGTGCCCGTTGCCCTACGATTATGATTGGAAATTTCCAATTGATCATGTAACAACTCATTTCTGAAACATTGGTTGTAGTGTGTTATTGGATGGGGATTATTATGAAAAAGATAGATACAAACTTCCTCATATCTTTGAAGTTTTCAATAATTTGTGGTTTTGTGTAAGTTTTCACTAAGACGAGTTTATTTTTATTAAACTTTATTTTTCCTTGATAATATGGGACATATATAGTGTCTATGCAAAATTTCATGATTTTTGGGGTAGTGTACAATTAGTTGTGTTGTTCCAAATCTTGGTTCTGAAAGTTTTTCAGACATGCAGAACTATCAGGCTTCCCAATCGATTGGTCAATCGATTGGGAGGCTCGCACTTGGCCACAGAAGGCATCTGAATCGATCAGTGGATCGTGGATCGATTTAGAGTACCTCGATCGATCAATGGATCGATTGAGAGGCTCGCACTTTTCCACAAAAGGCATCTGAATCGATCAGTGGATCGATTCAGAGAACCTCAATCGATCAATGGATCGATTGAGAGACCCTTTCGTTTTTCCACAGAAGGCGTCTGAATCGATCCATGGATCGATTCAGACTTTTGTTCGACTTTCACAGAAGCATTGTGAATCGATCGACCGATTGATTCAATTACTCTCAATCGATCGGTCGATCGATCGAAACCCTAAAACCCGTCTTAAACCCGTGGATCTGAATCGATCCCTTAATTTTTCCTTTTCTCTTTCTCTCTCTCGACGCGGCTTTTGCCCTAGGCGACTTCCCAGGCGACGGTTCTGCCTGTCTCAATCGTCACTCCGGCGTGCTTCTCGTGCGAAGAGGCGCTATTCCAATTCTCTTCCAGTTCTCTCTCGACACACTGGGCAGCTCCTTTCCTCTTCTCCGCATCCTCGCACAAAATGCGGACTCAAAACCCTAAACCTAGGTAAAACTCGTTGCTCTACTCCTTGTTGTTCCTTTTTGCTCCTATTCTTGACCTAATCTGTATTTTTGTGTGTCTTTGTGCATTGCATTATCCCTCATGCATTGCATTACTTGCATTACCCTTGAATCTTTGCATTACTGTCAAACCATTCACTGTCCCTTCCTCACGCACTTTGTATTCCTTCCCGTTCACTGTCAACCCTGGGCATCTCGTGCATTTGTTTTCTATCCCACAGAAAGAAACAAAAGGTCCGTGAATCGGGCGAAGGGTCGTCTGTTCCTTCCTCACGTCCTCAACCTCCCACTGACCCTAGGTTTCCAAATGCTGCAATGCAACAAGCTTTCACCAAAAACACTTTCAAACTTATTCCCCTAGATCGGTGAATTTGCAATATTATAGATCTTCTTGTTTTGATACCTATAATAGGTTCAAGCATTATAAACTTGACTCTTTGTTGACTTGTGAGAGGGACATCAATATAGGTCTTGTCTCCGAATTCTATAATAATTTACACACTTCAGATGGTGTAAATTATCGCACTCGTGTTGCAAAACGGAGCCTGGACTTCTCTTATGAGATTCTTCAATCTTATCTCGAATGTCTACCCTCAAACAATGATTTTGTCTTTTATCCGAATCTTCCCGATGAGCTGCCTCCACCTTTTGAGCATATTAGCATTGCCTCCATGCATCAGTTCTTCTTTGGTCGTCCTCGTCCGGATGGGCCAGATGCTCATATCACTAAGTTTTCTTCTCTTGAGTTATCGGCTGAAAATGCCGCTTTGTTTAAAGTAATCATCAACTGTCTTTTCCCCATTGCCTCTCGTGCCCTAGCCATTCTACGACCGCCTCATATGTTTGCTCTCTACGCCATTCGTCATTCCCTTGACATCAACATCCCTCTGAATATCTTTCATTGCATCATCCATTTCACCCAGCCCGTGCAGCAGACGATACATATGCCTTTCGGGCATCTTATCACAGATTGGCTGGCGTCCCAGAAGGTTGATGTCTCCCGGGGATGGCTGGAGCACATGACAGTGGCTTATTCTCGGATTTCTTCCCGCTCTTTCAAGAAGTCGGGTCTGATTGGTGGTCCCGCTGGAGTTCGATGGATCGATGGCCGTGCTTTTGGGGAGGGACCCCGGGCTCGCCACAGGGGGGATGCACAGGCCTTGGCTCCTGCGGAGGATGAGGCTGAGGAGGAGTTCCACGGGCCAGCTTCTCCGAATCTTGAGGAGACGGTTTCCACTCGCCTTGAGGAGCTGACCCTGGAGGTAGCCAGCCTGCGTACCACGTTGGATACCGTGGTCCAGCAGCAGACTTCGATGCAGGCGACTATGACTTCGATGCAGCGGACTCTGGACACACTAGTGGACTTAGTGGGCTCGTGGGTGACGGTCCACCCATCTCAGTCTGGTCCATCCCCCGCCCCTGTTCCCCCTGCTGAGGATGCCCCTGATCCTGACTCTGCGGCGGTTCCTGCTCCGGCTACTACGTCCGCTCCAGCTGCTGATCCTGCTCCCACTCCTCCTGGAGACGAGCTTATCGAGTTTTATGTTCCTATATGATGTATTTTTATCTTGTTGTATGGATAGTTGTTCTGGAGTCCTTTTTGTGAACTCTCTTTTATTTTGAATGTATGATATTTTTTTTGCTACACTCTCCTTTTGATTCTACATTTCAGTGTTGTTCTGTTCTGTTGATATATGTGTTTTAGGGGGAGCATTCATTGGATTTATCATATTTGCCTTGTGCACTTATTGAGGAGGAGTTATTTGCTTTTGATTTTTGACAAAGGGGGAGATCTATGTTGAAGTTCATGCTTATTGCTTATGCCTATCTTAGTAAATTAAAATCAAGCTTACTGCAATTATGCAATTATTATTTCAGCAAGCTACAATCATTATTTATCATTGTATTGGAAATTAGCCTAAACTTAAATAGATTGTCAAACATCAAAAAGGGGGAGATTGTTGGTGCAATCATGCCCTGGAAGTTTCAATGTGTTGACAATTATTTAAGTTTAGGTTAATACGGTGGAACTAACATGCATTGTGAGTTTGCAGGAGGAGTTTCTTGCAGGTCAGAAGACCAGATGCAAGAGAAGACCAAGAAGGTCGAGGACTGGATTCTTGGCAAAAAGAGTTCTTGCAGGTCAGAAGACCAGATGCAAGGCAAGAGAAGTCCAAGAAGGTCGGGGACCGGATTCTTGGCAAGAGAAGCTCCTGCAAGTCACAAGATTATGTGTGTGATAGGCTCACTGTCAGAGATCGACTGGAAAATCGATTCAGACATGGTTGTGCGGCAAATTGCCTCTGAATTGATCAGTCGATCGATTGAAGGTAAGGCAATCGATTGGCTGATCGATTGGTAAAGTTCTGCGTAGCACAGAATGCATCTGGATCGATCAGCCGATCGATTCAAGTTACTGAATCGATCGGCCGATCGATCCGTGAACATTCTGTGAGAAGCACAGAATCGTTCTGAATCGATCAGCCGATCGATTCAAGGGATTGAATCGATCGGCCGATCGATCCGTGGACATTCTGTGCGAAGCACAGAATCACACTGAATCGATCAGCCGATCGATTCAAGGTATTGAATCGATCGACCGATCGATTCACGCAGCTGCTAATTTCATGAGCAAGCGCTTGAATCGATTCAAACGCTGCCCCAATCGATCCAAGTCAAATAAAAGAATCTGCACCGTCGATCTTGACGCGATGGCTTCCAACGGATAGTTGTGAATCGATTGGAATATGACCTCAATCGATCCACGGCGACGGCGGCGTGAGAAACGGCTAGTTTTCTCAACGTATAAAACACGGAAAGAAGCTGGAAAACGTATAAAACGAAAAACATACTGTTCCATTGCTCTCCAAGCCTTTTGAAAGCTCTCAAGTGATCAAGATTCAAAAGAAAGGGTTCAAGCTCCTCTCCACTACGTACTGAAATCTCACCTGCAAAGAAGAAGCTGATTAAAGCTTGTAATCCTTCTCTACTTCTTCTTTGTAGCGTTTGTGATATTTATTTTGAAGAAAAGGAAGAGGTGTATTTCTGTTAAGGTTTCTCCACCTTCGGTGTAATTCCGAGAAGGAGGGTTTTTGATAGTGAAAGAGTGTGAGTGGTGTGGATCCTTGGATTAGTCACCTCCTTGAGGAGGTGGATACCAAGTAAATAACGGTGTTAGCATTGCCTTCAGATTTCCGCTGTGCAAAACAAAGTTGGTCAGAAAAAGAAGTGAGCCATTCACCCCCCCTCTAGCTCAACCGATCCTAACAAACAACACTCTAGGCACCTGGATCGGTCCAGGCGCCCAAGTGAGGATAAAATTTTATCCTAAAGCCATTACATAGAAGATAGAGTGCACCGCTAGGGCGCTCAGACCCACTCCAGGTGCCCAGAGATGTCATGTCAGTCAACGGTAAAATCTAACCAGAGAGCAATAAAAGGAGAGCTTGTTCTCCTATTCGGAGAACACACTTTCTGTACTTTCATTTCCATATTTTACACTTTCTTTTCTATTCTTCAAACAAATGTACGAGGCTTCTCCGCCTCTGAAGATTCACTCGTAGAAGTAGATCTTAATGAACTCTCATTATTTTGGATAAACAATCTTCTGATTGCAAACCAAGTAGATATGATTGTCTCATATTTTCTTTTTCTTTTTTTATGCATTTTAGTTTTCTTTAATTAAGTGTGTATTTGCTAAAACTGAAAGATTGGGAAAGGTTAATTTTATTTTAGGTAATTCACCTTTTCTTGTCGGCCGTATTGAAACTAACACAATCTACTATAAAAGTATGTATTCCTAATGTTGTCTTCATGGCATAACAATCATCACATGAAAGATTTGGAAAAATGGATAAGAGTTGATTCCGACGAAACCTATGTAAAATACTCTATTTGGTTTCCTGATCTACCTCTTTATGGATAGCTATGGGATCAATCATGCAGAGTGTCCAAGATCCACGTATGATCTTTTACATAAATGTATTCCTAATGCCTCCTTGTGACCTTTCCATGTCCCAATTTTATAATTTCATACCCTTTTCAATCGATTATTGACATTTTAAGAAAAATTTTTTTGGACTTAGGCATATTTAATTCACTCTAAACTGACAATAGTAACCCTATAGGACTTAAAATCGAAAATATTATTAGCACGACTCAGAGGAATTTAAAAAATATAAGAGCATGTGTAATATAAAATCCGTTACTATCCTATAGCTTACATTTGTTTTATAAAAACTTTATTTATATCAATTATAGTGATTGAAGTTGTCTATCCTAAGAATAAAATAAAATTTCTTTTCAATCTCTATATTATTATTATAAATATAATAAAAAAAATATATAAGAGAGAAGAAAATAATAAAAAAAATAAAAATAATAGAAATTTTAAAATAATTGATATAGTATACAGTAAAAAATGATTATCTATATTTAATAAAATAAATAATTTATTTTAAATTTTAGAGATATTATAGAAAAATAAATATGAATGTTCTAAGAATATTAATTTAATATTTTAAATATTAAAAAATACTTAATGAAAATTAATTGATATGAATGCGATCAAGTATTTGAAGACTTTAAAAAACTCATTTTTTAAATAATAATATAGATAAATTTAAAGGGCTAACTCATAGACTCTCTAGCCATTACTCTAATGCTCTACAGGTCGCTCTGCTCGTCCCTCACCGTTACCACAATTTGCCTTCATGGACCTAGTGCAATGCCTTTCTCGGCTCCTCATTCAGATAAGAGTCATTCAGAGTATTAAAGTATTTATTTGATACGAATTTGAGAACTTTATAATCATCAAACACTTTTTGTCAAAACTGTATAGGTGCAACAAATCGCTTGAAATCATATCAAGTTAACTAGTTCACTGACTAATTAACAACATTACTTCTCATCGAATGACAGCCTAGGTGATAATAAATTCACTAAATGTGGTTAGAGTATTTTAGAAAATATGTGTGCTCTCAAAATTGAATGAAGCCATCGATCACTACACACCACTAACGATCAATCAACCACTAACCTCTTTGTGATCTGCCCATATCCGCTAACGCTCTCTCCCTTTTGATATTGCACGTTGACTTACTAATTAAGAAGGTCAATAATTTGTTCTTGAGGAATGAAGTTACAGTCAATTTTGAGTTGCTAAAGTGAGCAAACAACTCACTGGCTACATAACTTCTGCTATAGTGTTTGCAAGTGGTCGATATTATGCTTCAGCGTTAGATCTGGAGTCTACTGAAACTGCCAATGTACTCTTAGTTTCTTCCTCTATTCCGGCACATTTTTAGAGCTAAACTATGAATTAATAAATTATCTTCTACCTTCTATTCTCAATCAAAATTAGATTGGTATGATAGAACATGAGTTTTTCCCTGGCTGTATGAATTTTAAAAATAAAATAAGAACTCGAATAGAGAAAACACAAAATAAGATATAATTTCATCGAAAACATGACATAATATATAAGTATAAATAAAAATGATAAGAAACTTGATTGAAGAGTCATGTCTTTATCTTTAGCGTTGTCAACTTGATCTCTATGGAAAAAGATATAACAGAAAAAGTCTTCCAAGAGACTTAGAGGATGATAGAATTAAAAATTTTCTTATCGATAGGAACAAGAAACTAGGTCAAGATCTCTCCTAAACTTTTGAAGACCTCCTCTTTATATATGAATCCAATCCGTTATTAGTCCATAAATAATAACTGATTAGACTAAAAAATTCTACACATTAAACTCATAACCAATAATCCAAAGTCCAATACCCTTAAATTAGATCGTCTTATAACACCGGGCAGCCTTCAACGACAACGCCGGGAGCTGTCGGGCAGGAGGCTAAGGGGCAACCGTCCAACTCGTTACCCCACCAATGCAGACTAACATTCTCCAGCTCCAAACAGAGATAGATCAGGACAGCCATGAACGCCAATCCTGCGTCCAAAGCACCGGAAAGTATGTAATTGTGCCGCTTCCACCAGTCCCTTCTATACCTGTAAACCACGTAGCCCGAAAGGAATCCGACCAGAATCCACGTGGTGTAGTTCACCGCCGTCGCCGGCGGCATGTTCCCGGTGGCGCCGATCAGGATCGGCATGTTGATGAGCCTAATCCACTCCTTGTCAGGGAATGCCCTGTGCGCGAGCCAGACGAGCAGCGGTCCCAACGCGCCGACGAGGAAGAACCAGTTGATGGCTGCGTACGTGCCAAGGTCCCCGAAGATCCGGCGAGGGCCGATCAGGCCCCATATCACCGACGCGTCGTAGAAGACGTGGTCGTGCGGGCAGGTCCACGGACTATCCGGAGACAACAAGCTCTTGTTGCAAATGTCTGGAATCGTCTCCATGAGCCACCACGCGGTGCTCAAGTAAACAAACGCGGCGATCAACGTCCCTACCACCTGAGCCATGAACATCGTCCTCGGCGGAATCTTCATGTAGTGCCCCAACTTGAAGTCTTGCAGGAACGTCAACGCCTGCGTCATACTGATGGACCCGTACACCTTGAAGCACATGTTCGCCACCGGCCGGCCAGGGTACAGATACCCTATAATGTACTCTGTGATTATGTTCAATCCCGGCGTCTGGTTCATCAAGCACAGAAAATCGAGATATCAGTTTGTCAGTCAATTACTCACCGTCCGAGGGAGAAAGCTTCGGATTAATTAGACCTGATTGGTGGTTGCTGTGATGATTCCGATGGGGAGCGTGAAAAAAAGTGCGATGGAGCAGGCAAGCAACACGCCCCACCACGGCAGCTGGAGCTGGTCGATGTAGTACTCGCAGGCGAAGATTGTGAGTGAGATGTTGGCGACGAGGATCGCGATGAACCACCACTGAGGGACTTGCTTATACCTGCTCATCAATCTCGTGTGGATGTCCATCTTCTGATCTTTGAAAGCCGACCTGCTCATCTGCCAGATTTCGCTGAATTCGAAGGCAAATTAGGTCAGAGTTTTCAACACCGTTAGCGTGGAAAAGCAGGGGCGGCCGTCTTCACCTTCCGTGGAAGAGGAGGACGTGCGAGATGATGGCGGTGAGCGACGTGAAGCCGACGCCATAAGTGACCGCGAAGAAGGTGCTGAGGTAGAGTGGGCCGTTCTTTTCGTAGGCGTCGATGTCGAGGTGGAAGTTCGGGTCTATGATTCTGGAGATGTTGTAGCTCTGCCCGGTGGAGGCGAAGAGGCCGTCGGAGAAGATTGGGAAGCTCTTGGCCTTGTAGAAGTTGAGCCAGTAGCCGATCGGCGTGATGATGTACATGATGAGCACGAAGCCGACGGCGACGTTGGCTGTGGCAAACCAAGGGCTGGCCAGTGGACTGCCGAGGTACGAGGAGACAGTGGACCAGTCGAGACCGACTGCCCCTAGGCCGAGGCCGTAGAGGCCGGAGCCGAGCTGCTGCGCCAAGATGGAGCGAGGGAAGACCCAGCAGACCCAGGAAAGGGAGGTAAGCATGGAGAAGAGGTAGCCGGGGAAGACGTAGTAGGCGAAGCTGCAAAGGAAGGCCACGGTGAAGAACTGGTTCCTCGTCAATCCTCCTTTTGGTGCTTCTTCCTTCTCATGCAAAACTCTAAATCACAACAGAATTATTTTAAACAAAAAAAGTTAAATTGTAAATTCAGTAAACGATTTACAATTTTATTTTATTTTGTAGGTTTAAGTTTGGAAGCCATTGAAAACAGATAAGAAATTTGTTTACTAGTATGTTAATGATAATAATGGTTGTACAGTTTGGATAATTATAATAAAATAAATACAAATAAGTTAGACATGTACCTTTGTCAAAAATGTGGAGTCGTCATTGATTCGATTTGAAATTTGAGTTAGATGAAAATCAGTTGAGATGGCTAGATATTAACAGAAAGGTGACTTGGACACACCTAGCGTATATGCACCGGAAAACAAACCCCCACACGGAATTGAAGGACAGTGGTGACGAAACCAACGATACTTATGTTCTGTGTATACTCAAACAAACACACAGAACGTTAGAGACAAGAAACTAGGGAAAAAGTCAGGTACGTTTTCCCAAAAGAATAGTACACGAAGGAAAAAAGAACTATAGAAGACGAGTGTTTATGTGCGCATACCTGCTCAAGGGAGAGGACCTCCCTTTTTATATAACAATGCTACCTCTGGAGTTTAACCGATGTCAGAGAATATCGGGTGCCAGAGCCTGTCGGGTGATGAAAGACACACGGTGCCCTCTCATTGGTTGAAGGAAAGTTCCATTCACAGATGATAGCAGACCATTGGAATATTCCCTGACATATGACAGTTATTCTCTGACAGGATGTTACGATTCCCTAACATTGTTGTCGCCTAGTGCTTTTTGCCCTGCCAGGGTTTATCTACGGACAACTCAAGATGACCATTCAAGTGTGACACTGTGCTCGCGTCTTGACAAGGAGGACAAGTGAAAATACCAAGCCTGGCTATGTGGCTCGGGCTTGAGGAAACCCGACTAGTCGAACCAAGCCAGGCATGACTCCAGGCTACATCTTATGTCTCAGATCCGGGATCCTGATCTGTCCATTCCCGGCCAGGAATTATGTGGCTGATGTTGTCGGGCAGTCTAACTCCTTTCCCTCCTAACTGTTGACTGTCACGTCCCCTTGACTTCGGACTATCCTTGACTGCTGTTGGATTGATCGCACGTGAAAAGGAGGGTGAATCAAGTGGTTTTCAAAAACTCATTTTGTTAGTTTTAAAATTATGAGTATGCAACGGATAAGAATAAGAAAACATACAAACACCAGAGAACACAAGTGATTTTACTTGGTTCGGAGCCTTCGGCAACTCCTACTCTAAGACCCATGTCCCGCGAACCTATCGATGGGTAATCCACTAAAACCTCTTCCGGGACCTCCGGAAGAGGGAATCGAGTATAAGAATAGGGGTAGTGTAACAACCTACACTTCCCTTTTTAAAACAGTAATCAAGTACACAAATGAAATGTAATCGACACTTTAAGAAATGGAAGTAGGAGAACTTGTGTGTAAGTGTCACTCTACCGGCCACAATCAGAAGTTCTCGGAGCAATTGTCGGGTGCAACAGCTTCGCAACAGAGTCGTAGCAGAAGCCTGGGGCAGTCAGAAGCTCAAAAGGATGTGCAGTAACTCGTATCTCAGTGTTGTTTCAATACCTTCTCGAGACAGTCTTATAAAAGACATGGAAGGTGGCTTCCATAGCCATGGAAGGCACCTCCAATGTGGCAAATTCGATCGCGAACAGCTTAGTACTAATCCACGACTTCCACCAAAATTTATCCCGCGGGGGCCTTCGGCATTGTTCATCCGAAGGTAATTTTTCTCCTGTGTCCTACAAAACAACGTTAGTCCAAATAACCTGTAAAATAAGTATTAGAACAAATAATAATTAATAATAAAGGATAGTAATTAGTTCATGTCTTCCTAGGACCAGGAACTAGTCAAGGTCTCAGTTTAGGGATCCAAAATAGACCTAAACTAGACCAATGTCTACTATCCCTCCAACTGGGAGGCGTTCTCACTTAGTCGCACTCCTCCAATGACTCCTTAACTTACAGTTTATCAGATATCCAGTCAGTCCGTTGACCTGTCTGGACTTCATGCTAGTTATCCGGTCAGCCCGTTGACCTAGCTAGATTTCTTGCTAGATATCTGGTCAGCCCATCAACCTATCTGAACTTTATATCAGCTATTCGGTCGACCTGTCGACCTAGCTGAATTTCTTGTCAGATATCTTGTCAGTCCGTCGACCTATCTAGACTTCATACCAATTATCTTGTCAGTCCATCGACCTAGCTGGATTTCTTGCTCACTTAATCAAGTGGTTAGATCATAACTAAAAGTAACTTAACTTATTTGTCATTCATCAAAACTTAAGTTAGACCGTGAGTTCAAATTGCACCAATAATCTCTCCCTTTATGATGCAATGACAACTTGGGTTAAGTTAGAAAAAACATGCAAACATAAATAGACAAATATGATTATGATTTAGTTTAAGTTGTTTGCTAACTTAATCTCTAACCCTCCCCTTTTGACATTCATCAAAAATAGGAATAGACAACTAAGTAAAATAAAAATGCTAAGTAAAGGAATCAAAATAGAATTTTGACAATAGGATAATTTTCAGGATTATTTGGGAAAGTTAAAAGGTGTTATGAAAGGTAAATATTTTTCAATATATGTTAATTTTTAGTTTTAAAACCCCCTTTAAGATGCTTATGATTTTTGAGAGTGCTAGGTTTTGTAACAATGAAGCTTTTTCAAAAAGTATTTTCCAAAAAAAACTAAGGGTGTGTTTGATTTGTACCGTTTTCATTTTCATTTTCTGAAAAACGCGTATTTTCTAGAAAACAGAAAACGACTTTTTGTCATTCTCTGTTTTTCTAGAAAACACAAGTTATTTTTTTAAGAAAACAAGAACGAAAAACGTAAACCAAACACCATTTTTCAGAAAACGCGCGTTTTTCAAAAAATAAAAATGAAAACGGTGCAAACCAAACGCACCATAAGTGTTGCAACAATTTGTATTGCTTTTCAAAAATATTTTTTTAAAACAATTCAAAACTTGTGATTTTAGAATATTTCAAAATTTAAGATAGTTTTTCAGGATATTAATTCTTCCCCTAAACCTGATATTACTAGTCAACTATTAAATATCTAACCATTAGTTACTAACTAACTATCAAAAGATAACAGTGTTCACTTGGTTAGTCAGGTTAAGTCTTTTATCCAATTAGTATTTGACTAACATGGATTACTTAACCTGATCACTATAAATTTGGTATTTAATGTCCAGACTTATGTTGATGCATTGATATAAGTATCTTAAGTTTAGGCAATCTGCCTATGCATCTCACCCCTTTCTAAGTTTGATAATACACAAACAAGGTATCCCTAATGTGTTGGTGAGATACGCAAGTCCTAGATCTATAGGAACATGCTTTCTATGGGTTTGATCTATAGGAACATGTAAAATACTGAACCAGATAAAAATTAAATAATAAGGCTTAATAGGCTAATAGTCTTAACATAATTTTTAGGATTTTTTTAATTTTTTTTTGGAATTAATCGAAGCCGTAGGGCGTATTTTAAGAGGATAAATTTATAAGCTTGGTAAAAGTCCGTTTAGATATCCAAATTAAATTGGAGTTGATTGATTTCAATTAACCTAAGTCTAATATATATAAACCTAGGTTTTATTTTTATTTTTATTTTTATTTTTCCCTCTTCTCCTTTTATCTCCTCCTCCCGATCCCCACATCCCCGCCGAACTCCATCTTCCCCAAACCCATCGCCGACGTCGCCATCCTTCCCTTCTCCCTCTTGCGAGCTCCCGTGCCCTAGCACTGAAGCCACAGTCGCCTCTCCCTTATTCCCTCTCGTTCCGGTTGACCCCTTTCTTCCCCGAGCTCCCTTCCTCGCACGCGAGCACACAGCAGCCGGCGACCTCTCCTCCTCACAACAGCACCAGAGTCGCGTCCAGCCGCCGGATCTCTCCCTCACGCGGGTAGCACAGCGACGATCCTCCTCCATCGACGGAGCTTGTCCAATGAATGTTCTCCCTCTCGAATCACCGACCAAGGCCCCTTCTCCACTGATCTCGCTTCTTTGACGGCACAACCACCACAGCCAACTGCTAGTGGCCAACATATGTTGCTGTGGATCGTCATCGGAGCAGTGGCGACACCATTCTTTCCCTCCTAGCCGAGCCCTAGCCTCGATTGGTGGAGGTCGATGCTGAATGGTAACAAATTCCCTAACCTTAGATTTGTTAACCTATGTTAGATCTGATTAGAAGTTGGAAATTAGGCCGGGGGTTAAGAATTAGGTCTAATGCTTGAATGTGAATGTATCGGTTGTGATTTAGGTTTACGGATTTGAGAAGGTCGCGATTATTTCTTTTCCAATGTTGTTTTATTCTTGGATTTTAATTGTTAGAACAGATTTGAGAACTTGTAATTGACTGTGGGATTTATGAATAGATTTTTGATATTTAAGGATGGTTTTGCAATATGTTACACCTCTTGGGTTAGCTGTGGTAGTTCCGGATAGAATTGAGGGGCTTAGACGGGTTATTCATTGAGCATTGCTATCTTGTGTTGGCTTCAGATTTTTGGGACAGATGTTTTGGTGGATTTTGAATCAGTCGGAGATGGTCTTTGCCTTTTTTTATGTTAGTTCAATGTTCTAGACACATTTGGAGCGATTACAATGCCTTTTCATTATGCTTTTATTTCTTGTGTTGGTAGTGGAATTTTTTGACACATTCGAAGGGTTTAAAGATGACTTTTCGTTGTGCTTTTGCTTTGGAGATTATGAGATCTTGATTGGATTTTGGGGCTTTGTGTAGTTTTCTCTCGATGCAGCTGATTCTTTGAACAGAACCGGGGTGTTTGGGTTTGGTCGTTTTACGCATCTATTTTGAGATAGGCTGATGGTTTTGAGGGTTGCTCTAGGAATGGGTTATATATGGTTTGAGAGTTGGTATTAGCTATTTGATTTATATGAAGGTAGTTAATTTGCGTGCACTGATACAGGGCGTTGATTGAGACGGTTGACTTGACGGGACGTGGTTTGGTTCATACTAGATATCGAAGGCGGGTACTTCTTACTTTGTCTCTTTAGTTCTTTGAACTTAATACGTGAGCTATTTTTGGATAGAAACTTCTTTTACCTTGACTCCACTCTTATTTTTCCTGTACTTGATACTTCCACGTGATCTTTGAGAAATTCGTTTCCATATCTATGCAGTCTATCGTTGTTGTTCATAATATGTAGCATATACTAGATACCATGGTTGTATACTTTGTTTGTTGTTTATTTAAGTATTATATTGAACATGCTGGCTTCATGTATCATACCTAATTTTCTACTTATATTTGTATGATGACTGTTGCATTTGGCGCATCATATCATGACATGCATATCAACGACCAATTCTCCCTTGCGGTCGAGAGAGTCGTTGGCCAAGGCCGCATCCTCGGCCACTTGAGAGAGTGGTAGCTGGACTTGATGTCGCTTGTCCTGTCGTGCCGCACTCGGCCACGCGTGGGTAGTGGTAGCTGGAGTTGCGAGCAGCAGGGACCCCCTTCGCTGTGTAGCTAGTTACCTACTTAGCACCTGTCCATCCGGTCACTCGAGAGTAGTGGCGGCTTTTGGGTGGTACAGTTGTCATCGATCCGACCTCTCGACCATACAGGGGTCATAGTGCAGAGAGCTGGGCGAGATGACCATCCGTGCATGCACTGTTATTATTCTTGCTTTGGCTGCTGCTGTTTGCATATGTTGTTGTTGCTTACTCATGTTGTTGTTGCTAGCTTATGTTGATTTGCTTTTATATATATATATATATATATATATATATATATATATATATATATATATATATATATATATATATATATATATATATATGTTGTGGGTGTCTAGACTGACTTACATATTGGAAGTTTGTATATACCTTACATATTTCCTCTGTAGTTATAAGCAGTACTGTAGCAGATTAGTACTACTTCTGAACTTCTATTACTAGCCTAGGATATGGTTTCAGGTATGAGCATTTATTATGATTCTGTTTTAGTATCTGCTATTTCTCTTATGAGACTGCATTCTCTTGGCATTCTCTATTTGTATATTATGTTCATGCACTGTCTTTCCTTACCGCTGAGTCCCTGTACTCACCACCTCGCAAAATGGTTTTCTTTCGCCAAGTAGCAGTAGATGATTCATGGATGCTTGGAGAGATGCCGGCTGCCAGTCCTGGGTCCTGCGTTATATCGGTTCTACTTCCGCTTTATTTGTATTTTTAGTATACAACGATTTTGGTATTGTGTGAATTGATTTATGTTTGGTGTTTGCTTCGTGGTGTTTTACTTTCGAGATCTTATGGTGGTGCAAGCCTAATTGGCTAGTAAACTGTAGTTGTGGATTGTTCGTATTATTTTATGTTTTTCCGCTGTGCATATTTCCAGCCGTGTGGGTTGTTATTAACTACGTGGTTATTTTCATTTTGTCTAGCCGGGTAGGCTGAATATATTAACTACGTGGTTGTGTTTATATCCAGCCATGTGGGCTGTTGTATTATGTTATATGTTTGTGTATATGTATTTATTGCTTCATATTGTCACCCGTACAGGGGAGATGCTGTCGGATTTTTGTCTGACAGGGACTCTCTCTGGGGCGTGATAATGCAAGTCCTAGATCTATAGGAACATGCTTTCTATGGGTTTGATCTAGGCTAAGGTTTAAATTGATTTTGAAGAATTCTAAAAATAAGGAAATTTTGAGAAAAATTAAAAAAAATACCCTAGAATTTGTAAATTATTTGGGAAATAATTAAAAATAGTAGTTCTAATCTATTAAACACATTCCTAATTATCGATGTAAGTTGCTAAATTCACTTTCAGGGAGAGGTTTGGTAAATATGTCAGCTAAATTTAACTTTTAATTTCGATGTGTTTGGTTGTTGAATGATACACAGGATTTTTTGTTAAATTAATTGAGCTAACATTTTTAATTTGTACTTTTGTATTTGTAAAGTTTAAGTTGAAATTTTTTAGAGTGAGCATCATCCATAACAATTGTGCAACACATTCTCCTATTGCTATATATTCAGTCTCAATAGTAGATACGGTAATACAATGTTATTTTCTACTAAACCAACTGACAAGTGATGGTCCAAGTAACTGACATCCACCACTTGTACTCTTACAGTCTAGTTTACAGCCAGCATAGTCTGAGTCAGAGTAGCCTATGAGTTCATAGTTAAGTGTTCTAGGATACCAAATTCCTACATTTGATGTTCTTTTTAAATATCTGAAAATTCTTTTTACGTTTATTAAGTGGGATTCTTTAGCACAGGTTTGGTATCAAGCACACATACTAACCACAAATAAAATATCAGGTCGACTTACGATTAAGTATAGAAGACTGCCTGTCGCACTTCTATAGTATTTTAAGTCTACGAGTTTTCCATTTGACTCATTATCTAAGGTTGTGTTAGTTATCATTGGTGTTTTATTTCCTTAGTGTTTTCCATTCCAAATTTTTTAATTAATTCCTTGATATACTTTTGTTAGTAAACATAATTTTCTTCATTTGTTTGTTTAATTTGTAAACCTAAAAAGTAAGTTAGTTTACCTACTAAGCTCATTTCAAATTCTTGTTCCATTAAGATTATAAATTCTTGTAAAAATTCTGAATTAGTTGAACCAAAGACTATGTCATCTACATATACTTGTGCTATAGAGATCTTGGTTGATTGATTTTACAAACAAAGTTGGATCAATTTATCCTTGACTAAATCCTTTGGAAATTAGGTAAGAGGTCAATCTTTCATACCAAGCCCTAGGTGCTTGTTTAAGACCATACAATATTTTCTTAAGTTTAAAGATATGGTCAGGGTGGTCTAGACTCTCAAACCCAGATGGTTGACTTACATAAACTTCTTCTTTTATTAGCCCATTTAAAAAGGTGGATTTAACATCTATTTGATAAAGTTTAAATCCTTTATGGGCTGCATAGCTAAGTAGCATTCTGATAGACTCAAGTCTAGCTACTGAGACTTATGTTTCATCATAGTCAAATCATTCTACTTGACTAAATCCCTTAGCCACTAGTCTAGCCTTGTTTCTAATAATTTCTTCATTTTTACTTAGTTTATTTTTGAATATTCATTTTGTTTCTATTATATTTTTATTGTTAGGTGGTGGTACTAAGTCCTAGACTTCATTTTTTTCAAACTAGGCTAGTTCTTCCTGCATGCTTATGATCCAGTCTAGGTCAAGTAAGAATTATTCTATCATTTTGGGTTCAATTTTTGATATCAAAGATATTTGACTTAAATTTTTAAAGGACGATCTAGTATGTGTTGGAACCCCGAGGTGTTTTGATGTGATCAAACAAGTTAAGTTAGGTCCTGCGTTGTTTAACCCTTGTGTCTAAGTGTGCAGGAACTTAGGAACACAGGAAGTCGAGCGGAAGACGCGGCTAGCGAGAAGGACGGCACGGGAGAGAGCCGACGGGCTCAGTGCGTCCGAGGGACGAGGTGACCGCGGAAGAGTACACCGGTGGACGAGAAGAACGTGCGCGGCGTTCGAGGGACGAGAAACCGGGAAGGAAGGCTGCTCGAGGAGAAGGCCGGAACATGGGTTCGGGTGAGCCCTATTCCGGATGGCCGAGATCACCCAAGCTAGTGGAGCCGGAACAGAAAACCCGGACCGAGACGAGCTGAACCGAAGCAGAGCGACTGGACGGAAAAAGTCAACCAGAGTTGACTTTTGGGGTCCGGGGCGCCCGGAACCATCCGGGGCGCCCGGACCCCTCCGGGGCGCCCGGAACCATCCGGGGCGCCCGGAATGTGGCTTTTGACCAGATCGAGTCAAACCCGATTTGAACGTTGGGGGATAAAGTTTTATCCCCCCAGGGCGCCCGGAACCCTTCCAGGCGCCCCGACCAAGGCTATAAATATAGCCTTGGTCCAGAAGCAAAGCAATTAATCAGAACGACGAACTTGCAATCAACTTCTGTGTGCTTTACTTTTCTTCTTGTACGTTCAACGCTGTAAGAGGCTACTCCGCCCAGAGGAGAATCAGATAGTGCGCTTACATTCCTTGGATTGCAAACCAAGTAAAACCTCGTGTCTGTTTTTCTTTACTTAGTCTCTGCTTTTTAATTACAAGTTCTTTTAAGTTAGTTGAATATCCGAGAAGGGTTTTGGTTTTAATTTGTAGGGCACCACCCTCCTCTCGCCTCCAAAGGGACCCAAGTGGTATCGAGCCAGGACGCTTCAGAGGACTAACCGCCTAAGCAAGAAGATGGCGGACCAAGCATCGCTCCACCAAAATTCGAGGGGAACTTCACAGATCGAAGCGTCGTATGGAGGTATTTCTAAAACCGAGATTGAAATTTATTTTATTATGAAATACGGTTTTGTAGCTCCAACAAATCGAACGGTGAAGAAAAGAAGAAAGCAATTGACAAAAAGAGCGAGAATGAGTTCAGAATAAACAAGCGTATGAACATCACCGCTAAGCGACAGCCTCAGAAGTAAACCGTAAGCTACTCATCAGCTAAAGAACTTTGGAAGAAGTTTCTAGAACACCACGAAGGCACATCCGAAGCGAAGCTCGCTAGAAGGGACATCCTCCGAAACAAACTAATGAACATCCGCTTGGAGAAAGGTGAGAAAGTAGCCGGTCTACATGCAAAGGTAAAAGAACTAGTTACTGGTCTCGAGAACCTCGGTGAAAAGGTAACAAATCGGGACGCCTTACGCTACGCACTCAACGCCTTTCCCAGAACTCCAGAGTGGACGTCAATCATCGACGCCTACTACATCTCAAAGGACCTGGAGGTAAGTACATTAGAGGAATGTTTTTCTACTCTTGAATTACACGAAACTAGATGTGCAGGAACGACAAAGGATACAACCCGGACTATAGCGTAAACACAACACAGAAGGATGAACTCGAGTCAGACTCCGAAGACGATCAAGAAGCGCACATGGTAAGAAATTTTAAAAAATTCTTTAGGTCTAATAAATTTAAAATGCAGAATAAAAAGAATCAAAAAGGAGGAAGAAAGGTGCGATGCTACCAGTGTCAGAAGGAGGGACACATAAGAGAAGACTGCCCAGAACTCAAAAAGGACAAAAGGAAGTCTCCCAAGAAACACAACCTAAAAGCAACTTGGGATGACACTTCTTCATCTGAATCAGAAGCTCAAGAATACGCCGGGATAGCACTGATGGCAAGCTACGATGGACAAAGTATATCAGAATCGAGCAACGATGAAGAGGGAGCGACCTCGGATGAAGGCAGCGAAGCAGGGGGAGATTCAGGCTTTAAGTCTGACATGGTAAGTGAGGTATGCCTCTTACCCCCTGATCAACTTTACTCTGGCATTAAGGCAATGACTAAATCCATGTATAAATTAGAAAAAGAAAATGCCAAATTAAAAAATGAAATTTTGGAAACAAAAGGAATTTTAGCAAAATCATGTCTAATAGAGGATTTTGATAAATTGAAAATTCACAATGAAAAACTAAAAGAAGAAATAGAAAGATTGAAAAAATATAAAAGTTCAAATATTTCTACTTTTAGAAATTATAGAGGTTTAAATTGGTATTATAGATTTCATCAAAGTCAAATTAGAAATATATCAAAAATCTATGTACCTAGGAAATACTTGGTTAACCCTGTAGGTAGGAACCTCTACTGGGTTCCAAAAACCTGTCTAATTTAACTTAGCATTTTCAGCAAGGAAATTAAACGACTAATTTCATTATGAGGCTTTGTCTAAGGAAGTGGTTGTTGCTCCAATAACCAAGAAGGCCTAGTGCCCCTGGAAGCCAAGTATCGAAATGAAAAGTTTAATTGACTAACTGAAAAAGCATTAATTTAATTTACCTAATGCTTTAAAAGAGTTATTCAATTGATATAATTTATAATAATTTTTTTAAATTAAATTTTTTTATTGACTTAGAAATTTTCTGAAAATTGGCTTAGAAATTCTTTTTGGAAATCGACTTAAATCTTTTTAAATTAACTTAGATATTTTTTTAGGAATTTTTCTATGAATACTGTCTTAGACATTTTCCTTTGAAAATTACCTTAGAAATCTTTTATAAAAATTCACGTTAAAATTTTCTGAATATTGACTTAGAATTTTTTTTACTAAATATTCTCTTTTGAAACATTGCCTTAGAAATTAATATTAATTGCCTTAGAAAGTTTTTATGAAAATTCACTTAAATTTTTTTTTAGACTTGTTTAAAGAACCTCTATTTTTAATGTGATCAAAGGGGGAGAAGAATGTTAAGTCTAGTCTAGGGGGAGGTATATAAACTTTTTTATGAAATATCTTTGGACTTAATTACAAATAAATTGTTTTTATTACATCTGTTTTTCCCTATCTTAACTTGGGTTGCTCACATCAAAAAGGGGGAGATTGTTGGAACCCCGAGGTGTTTTGATGTGATCAAACAAGTTAAGTTAGGTCTCGTTTGTCTTTGTGTCCAAGTGTGCAGGAACTTAGGAACACAGAAGTCGAGCGGAAGACGCGGCTAGCGAGAAGGACGGCACGAGAGAGAGCCGACGGGGCGAGGTGACGTGCAAGAGTACACCGGTGGGCGAGAAGAACGCGGCTCGAGGGACGAAACCGGAAGGAAGGGCCGAGGAGAAGGAACATGGGTTGGTGAGCCCTATTCCGATGGCCGAGATCACCCAAGCTAGTGGAGTCGGAACAGAAAACCCGGACCGAGCTGAACCGAAGCAGAGCGATCGGACGGAAAAGTCAACCGAGTTGACTTTTGGTCCGGGCGCTCGCCATCCCGGAATGTGGCTTTTGACCAGATCGAGTCAAACCCGATCTGAACGTTGGGGGATAAAGTTTTATCCCCCCAGGGCGCCCGGAACCCTTCCAGGCGCCCCGACCAAGGCTATAAATATAGCCTTGGTCCAGAAGCAAAGCAATTAATCAGAACGACGAACTTGTAATCTGTAGCGTCCACCCTTCTTACTACTACTATTCTCTAAAGATGACCGTTACTTATCTACTAACTCTACTTAACCGGTGTGATTAAAAACCACATGGAAACTCTACCGAAAAAATTTCGACAGAATCTCCCCTGTACCGGTGACCATATTCAACAATACATGCAGTATATATACTCAGCCACAAGCGGCTGGAACACATAACTAACAACCACGCAGTATAATAAATCTAACTCAGCAACATTAAAGGAAAACTAATCCACAACCACAACTGAATAGCAAACACAGTATCAAATGTCCTTATAAACAGTTATCAAATTTCCTTAACACATAAAAACTTAATTAACTCAAAGAACAAATCATAATTCATCTTATTTGCAAGGATCCCTAGAACTTCCATAGTGCAGACATCACACACCCCTCTTGCATCTCCTTGTCGCCTTCCTTCATATTAGCTTTCCTTTTTCTTTATCTGCAGTAGGAGAAAGTGCAGTCTATAAGCATAAAGCTTAGTGAGCGCTATCTAACTCACAAAAACTCGATATGCATGTATACAAATAAAAACATGCTAAAACTGAATGCTAATATGTAAAGCTACTCATGCTCATAAATAGCAAAGAAATCAACTAACAGAAAAGATAACATGTATAACTACTCATGCTCATAAACTAATAAAGAAAACAACTAACTGGAATGCCAACATATAAAGCAAAACATGCTCATCAACTAGCAAATAAATAACATGTAAGAAACTAAACATGTAAAAGCTGCTAGCATAAAAGAAAGCTAAACCTGCTGATCTTTAAAACAAAGTGAAACTTACTTCTTTTACTCTAATCTTATTCTTTTATTTCACTTGTTTAAAATTTATACTTTAATACTTGAAAATAATAATCAACTTCTCTTGGGCCCAGGCTTAGTACCATTTATGCGCGTTCCCTAATAGGTTGGGGTAGCGAGCCGCCAATCCTAAAAGAGCAGACCTTGGTCTACCAGGGCCAAGACCTTGGAATTGGACACCTGGATCTGTTTAACGACAACCTTGGAAGTCGGGTACTAGCCTCTTCTTAAAAGTAAAATACTTTTTATCTTAAATACTTCTTCTTTAAATGCCTTGGCATTTTAATAGCATCTGGTGTGCCAAAATCTCTAAAGTCTTGACTTTGGGATTTACTTAAGGCCTTGGCCTTTTTCTTTCTTTTCTTTTTCTTCCTTTTACTTGTTAATACTTCTAAAAGTATTTAATAGGATTCTTATTTTTCCATTTAAAATACATGACTGTTCATGCTTGTTAAAATAGCAAATAAAACTAAAAAAAACTGCTCATGTGTATCTAGTAATAAAGAAAACTGATCATGCTCAACTCATAGCAATTAAAAACTGCACATAGGACTAATAAAAATCTGCATTTAAGCTATAAGAAATCTGCATGCCAAGCTTAACTAAAATCTGCATACTAACTAACTGTATGCTTTGGAGGTTGAGTTAAACATGTGTATCAAAGGAACAAAACGTTATCAGTAAACTACATCCAAAACTTTTCCTTTCATAAGCACTAAACTGCCCCCTTTTTAGCACAACATCAACATTAATAAAGGTAGCCAATTCCACAATTTACAGCACTAACTAAAGCATTAAATAAATTATGGAACATGTAAGAAAGAGTGAAACTAGCATGTGCAATTGGGAGGAACAAAACTGAACAGAAATCAAATCTGCATTTGCTTGAGGAAACTAAATTAAAACATAAACGAATATGCACTTGCTTAAAGAAAAGGCAACTAACTCAAATCTAGCATTACAAATAGCATGTGAAATCTCTAATTTCTTTAGCAATTAAAAGAAAGACTCCTAATAACCTCTTAACAAATTCTTAACAAGAATCCATTTAAATCCTCTAACAAGGTAACAACATGAAGGGAACTACATGCTAATCAACAAGCATATGTTTTCTCATGGTCAACTAAATAACCGGATTGCACAGCAACCCTAAAGAAACTACCCGTGCCCCTTTTCTTTGCCTAACTCAAGTTAAACTTGTTGTAAATTTTACAATCAAAACCCATGTAACTTATTCAAACAATACCTTCACAGAATCACAGAAAACAAGCTAAAATATACTACAATACTTATACTTTTACAGCACAACAGAATCTTGAATTTTCTGCTACAACAGAACTTAAGAGGAAAAGCCCAAGGACGCATACTACTCTTAAATTCCCGGACTACCCCAATCCTGTACTCTATAATCTGAAACAACCTTGGTTCAATAAGCCCTATACAACTTGTTCTTAACCAAGGGGAACCTAAATCCTTAGCACAATAAATTCGGCACAACAATTCCCGAAAGCAAGGAAACGAAAATCTCGGAGCTATCCTACTGCAGGTGAGTAGCAACTCACCTCGCTGTTTTGAACTTACAACCGGAGGAGAGCAAATTCTAGGGTTTCGGGTGAAGCTTGAAGATCTCGGCGGCTCCCTTGAGTTCCCGAGCTCCCTTCGTCACGGTGACCACGTACGGGTGAAGACCGGCCGAGAGAATCCTTTCGCCGGCACCGGAGAGGAACCCTAGCGCCGTCGCCTCGAAGTGTTTTCCGCCCGAGCCGCCGCTGTCGCGCGAGAGAGATGAGGAGAGAAAGAATTTCGGGAGAAAAAGATCCCTTTTCCGAAAACCCACTTAAGTTTTTTCCCTCTTATTATCTCTAGGGTTTCCATATAACTTTACTTTAGATATTTTTCTCTCCATACCTAGTTAACAGAACGAGCATAGCTCAACTGGTCGGGCATGGTTCGGTTGTGCTTGGGTCCGAGGAGTTGGGTTCGAACCCTAGCTTCTACAAACTTATTTTTCTTTTATTTTCTTTTATTTTTTTAAAACTTCTTCCTCTGGGTAAAAATACCAAACGAACTCCAAAAATTACGTAAAAATACTCTAAAAATTTCTAAAAATCTCTAGAATATTTTAAAGGTATTTCCAAATATTTTTATCGACTTTTAGAACTTGAAATAGGAAAAATTGGGTCGTTACAATCCCCCATACCTTATAAAAAGTTCGTCCTCGAACTTAGAATAGCTCTGGATACTTCTGTCTCATACTGTCCTCCTGCTCCCAAGTGACTTCCTCATGCTTCTGGTTCTGCCAGATAACCTTCACTAGTGGCACTTCTTTATTTCTTAGTCTCTTGACTGCTCTGTCCACTATCTGTGTAGGTCTGCTCTCATAACTAAGATCCTCTTGGATCTGCACTAACTGAGGCTGAATCACTTGGCTAGGGTCGTGGAGACACTTCTTTAGCAGAGAGACATGAAATACATTATGTATTACGACATGTCCTGTGGTAAATCCAACTTGTAAGCTACTTTCCCAATTCTTTCTGTGATCAGGTAAGGTCCTACATAACGAGGACTTAATTTGCCCTTCTTGCCAAATCTCATCACTCCCTTCATAGGAGCGACCTTGAGGAAAACTGAATCCCCTACTTGGAATTCAAGTGGCCTACGGCGTGTGTCAGCATAACTCTTCTGTCTACTCTGGGCAGTCTCAATCCTCTGTCTGATCTTCTGGATAGCCTGAGTAGTCTCATCTATCAGCTCTGTCTGAATGCCCAGTTCCACTTCCATCTCTCTTCTTTCACCTGCTTCTTGCCAGCAAATGGGTGATCTGCACTTCCTACCATACAGTGCCTCATAAGGTGCCATCTTGATGGTGGCTTGATAGCTGTTGTTGTAGGCAAACTCAGCTAAACACAGATACTTGCACCAACTGCCTTTAAAATCTAATGCACAAGCCCTAAGCATATCTTCTAGGATCTGATTTACTCGCTCTGTCTGTCCATCAGTCTGAGGATGGAAGGCTGTGCTGAACTTGAGCTTGGTGCCTAGTGCAGTCTCTCCCAAAAGTGAGAGGTGAAGCGCCCATCTCTATCGAAATAATAGATTTGGGAACTCCGTGAAGTCCGATCACCTCTTTAACGTATAGCTGCGCTAACTGCTCTATAGAGTGGGACATCTTGATGGCTAGAAAATGAGCAGACTTGGTCAATCATCCACTATTACCCATATCGCATCATATCCATTTGTGGTTCTTGGGAGACTGTTATGAAGTCCATGGATATGTCTTCCACTTCCACTGCGGTATAGGAAGAGGTAGAACCTCCTCGGTCTCGGTGTTCGCTGACCCTCACGTGTGTCTTGACATATTTAGCTACATCTCTTTTGAGTCCGGACCACCGAATCTCTATTTCACGCCTTGATACATCTTGGTAGAACCGGGATGCATGGAGTAAGGTGTACTATGAGCTTCTTCTAAAATTTTCTTTCTCGCTCTTCATCATTGGGGACACAAAGGCGCCCGATAAAGAATTCCACCGTCTGATACTCGAAACTCCGAATTTCCTTCTCCTCGTATCCCTTGCTTGATCTTTTGGACATCCGGATCTTCACTTTGCTTTCTCAGTATATCCTCAAGCAAGGTCGACTCTAAGGTCAATGTAGAGAGTTGCCCATAAATAATTTCCATTCCAAAATCGACAACTCCTTCCGCAGTGGTAGGGCTAATGATGACAAAGACATCGTGGATGCACCGGATTTTCTGCTTAGTGCATCCGCCACTTTATTAGCTTTGGATGGTAGAGGATTTCACGGTCATAATCTTTGACCAACTCTAGCCACCCACGCTGTCTTTAAGTCCTTCCGAGTGAAAAGTACTTAAGACTCGATGGTCCGTGAAAATTCTGCCTGAACGCCATACAAATAATGTCGCCAGAGTTTTAGTGCAAAGACCAGCTGCCAACTCAAGATCATGAGTGGGGTAGTTCTTTTCATAATCTTTGAGTTGTCGGAAGCATATGCTATCACTTTTCCTTCCTGCATGAGTACAGCTCTAAGCCCATCTTGGAAGCATCACTATAGATGTCAAAACTCCTTCAGGATTGGAGCACTGATCAGTCTCTTCTTGAGCTCTTGGAAACTCGCTCACATTTATCGACCATTCAAACTTCTTATTCTTTCCGGTGAGGGATGTTAGTGGAGAGGCTATCCTGGAAAAGTCCTCCACAAATTTCCTGTAGTACCCCAGGAAGCTTCTGATCTCCCTGGCGTTCTTGGGTCTACTCCAGTTGTTGACTGCTTCTATTTTTGCTGGATCCACTTGAATGCCTTCTTTAGAAATTATGTGACCTAGAAATGCCACCTGATCTAACCAGAACTCGCACTTCGAGAACTTAGCGTAAAGTTGCTTTTGCTGAAGAGTCTGCAGTACTATCCTCAAATGCGTGTCATGCTCCTCTGGGGTTCTGGAATAGATTAGAATGTCGTCGATGAACACAATGACAAATTTGTCAAGGTATTCTCTGAACACTCTGTTCATCAGGTCCATGAAAACTGCAGGTGCATTAGTCACACCAGGCATGACTACGAACTCGTAGTGTCCGTATCTGGTCCTGAAAGCCGTTCTGGGTATGTCTCTTTCCTTCACTTTTAGCTGATGGTACCCAGAGCGCAGGTCTATCTTTGAGAATACTGTCGCCCCTCTCAACTGATCAAATAGGTCGTCGATCCTGGGGAGGGGGTACTTATTCTTGATTGTCACTTGATTTAGAGCTCTATAATCTATGCACATCCGCATAGATCCGTCTTTCTTCTTGACGAACAACACGGGAGCTCCCCATGGTGAATGACTAGGGCGGATGAAGCCTTTGTCAAGCAGCTCCTGAAGTTGTTCCTGTAGTTCTTTCAGCTCTGCTGGAGACATGCGGTATGGAGCTTTTGAAATTGGACCAGTTCAGGAACCGTTCAATCTCAAACTCCACTTCTCTGTTGGGAGGTAGTCCAGGTAGTTCTTCGGAATACCCTGGATACTCACCCAAACTTCCTCCCGCTGGGTCTTTCTTGTTCTTACACAATGTGCGAAGAAAACCAAAGACACCCTTTATCTAACATCGGTGAGTGAGAGAAGAAAGGAACTCGGGTCTTCCTCCTTGGCACCCCGTGAACTCAAAGGATGATTCACCTTCGGACTAAAGATCACTTTCCTTCTGCGGCAATCCAGCACTTGCCGAGGAAATCCATACCCAAAATGATATCGAAATCGCACGTGGCGAGGACCACCAGTTATACATAGCTCACTATTCAAATTGACGGCCAAAGCCATCGGTCGGATTCCATGACTTCCCGAGGTAGGGTCAGGAACTTGGAGTTCATGTTTTCTGTAGGTACCTGTAATTCTTTGGCAAAAGGTATGGATACAAAAGAATGGGTCGCCCCAGTATCAAATAGTGCAGTAGCTATATGCTGAAAAATAACTACTTGACCTGTTACGACCGTGGAGGCACTAGCAGCTTCTTCTTTGGTGAGGGAGAATACTCTGGCACTGGCTAGAACTGGTGGGGCTTCCAACCTTCCCTGACTGATCTGAGGTCCTTCTAGAGTTGCAGGCATATAATGTAGCTGAGGTTTGCCTCCATATTGTATTGGCTGTGGCTGAGGTGCTTTGAGCTTGTTAGGACATTCTCTAGCCATGTGTCCTTCCTGCCCACATGCATAGCATCCAGTCTTACCCAAAAGACAGGCTCCTGGATGTGTTCTCCCACATTTAGAACAGAGAGGAATCTTGGTCTGCTTATTTGCTGGTCCTCCTTTGGTTACCTCCCGAGTTCCACCGCTTTCTTTTGTTACCCTTGCCTTTCCATTACGCTTATTTGCACGAGGTTTCGACTCCCATTGCCTTATCTTCGATCTTGGTGACTTTTCTTTGCGCTCGTTGTGCTCACGTCTTTGTCCGAGATAGTGCTCGAGAACTAATGCTCTTGACCGCTCTTCGCGAGCTGATGAGCTCCACTACTCACGTTAAGTGCTATCACTGGCCTCAGGAGCATCGGTCCGACTCGTTCCTTTTCCGTGCTTACTAGCTCGGGTAGACGAGCTAGCCTATTGAATTTCTTTCTGCTTCTTCCACCGGTCACCTTGTCCGAATTCTATGAACTCCTCATAATGCTTATTGGTGATCCGACGGAAGAATTCCTCATAAAACTCGCTTCAAAGTCACCTAGCTCATCCGATTAACTGCTCTCTTGCTTTTAACTCTTTCCCACCACATACGAGCATCTCGAGACACAGAATGAGGCACACTTGACCTTCTCAACTTCGGCCATCAAGAAGCTCCATGGTGCTCTCCGGTGTCTTGAACCAAGCACTGGCATCCTGTGGCTCGATCGTGCTCGAGAAGCTCTGGTTTCGATTTGCCACCACCGTATCGGTAGGCTTCTTGTCTTCTAGGTCTTTGTGACGACTGTGGCCATGGACATTCCTCAGTCTCCACGGCATTGATCGTTGGAGGAGTGGGAGGGAGGCTGGCGATTCGCCATCAGGATCGACGATCACTTGCCGCTCACACTGCCTCGAGTTGAGCAACAACTTCAGGAGATTTGGTTCAGCTGCTCTGGGTTCTCTCCGAGCGGTCCTCGACGAGTGGTGCGGGGCGTCCTCTTCTTGACATCTAATTATGCAAAGGAAAGAAAGACTTGATATATTCTTTATCCTTTCTAAACATAATCCTTTCTAAACATACATAAGTATGCATAAAGAGAAACAAACTTTTTATCTTACTAAAGCGCA
This sequence comes from Zingiber officinale, assembly GCF_018446385.1. NCBI lineage: Eukaryota > Viridiplantae > Streptophyta > Magnoliopsida > Zingiberales > Zingiberaceae > Zingiber > Zingiber officinale. The sequence goes on along the minus strand of NC_056000.1, from coordinate 63,279,680 downwards.
TACAAGCAAATACTCTGTACTGCAAATGATAAGGAAAGCATAAGAAAGAAAACTTAAATACTTTCTTACTTGAAGACGGCAAGGATGATGCTGATGTGTGTGTGATGCTGGAGAATGGAACACTGCTCTGATACCAACTGTAACGTCCACCCTTCTTACTACTACTACTACTCTCTAAGAGTGACCGTTACTTATCTATTAACTCTACTTAACCGGTGTGATTAAAAACCACATGGAAACCCTACCGAAAAATTTCGACAGAGTCTCCCCTGTACCGGTGACCATATTCAACAATACATGCAGTATATATACTCAGCCACAAGCGGCTGGAACACATAACTAACAACCACGCAGTATAATAAATCTAACTCAGCAACAATAAAGAAAAACTAATCCACAACCACAACTGAATAGCAAACACAGTATCAAGTGTCCTTATAAACAGTTATCAAATTTCCTTAACACATAAAAACTTAATTAACTCGAAGAACAAATCATAATTCATCTTATTCGCAAGGATCCCTAGAACTTCCATAGTGCAGACATCACACACCCCTCTTGCATCTCCTTGTCGCCTTCCTTCATATTAGCTTTCCTTTTTCTTTATCTGCAGTAGGAGAAAGTGCAGTCTATAAGCATAAAGCTTAGTGAGCGCTATCTAACTCACAAAAACTCGATATGCATGTATACAAATAAAAACATGCTAAAACTGAATGCTAATATGTAAAGCTACTCATGCTCATAAATAGCAAAGAAATCAACTAACAGAAAAGATAACATGTATAACTACTCATGCTCATAAACTAATAAAGAAAACAACTAACTGGAATGCCAACATATAAAGCAAAACATGCTCATCAACTAGCAAATAAATAACATGTAAGAAACTAAACATGTAAAAGCTGCTAGCATAAAAGAAAGCTAAACTTGCTGATCTTTAAAACAAAGTGAAACTTACTTCTTTTACTCTAATCTTATTCTTTTATTTCACTTGTTTAAAATTTATACTTTAATACTTGAAAATAATAATCAACTTCTCTTGGGCCCAGGCTTAGTACCATTTATGCGCGTTCCCTAATAGGTTGGGGTAGCGAGCCGCCAATCCTAAAAGAGCAGACCTTGGTCTACCAGGGCCAAGGAATTGGACACCTGGATTTGTTTAACGACAACCTTGGAAGTCGGGTACTAGCCTCTTCTTAAAAGTAAAATACTTTTTATCTTAAATACTTCTTCTTTAAATGCCTTGGCATTTTAATAGCATCTGGTGTGCCAAAATCTCTAAAGTCTTGACTTTGGGATTTACTTAAGGCCTTGGCCTTTTTCTTTCTTTTCTTTTTCTTCCTTTTACTTGTTAATACTTCTAAAAGTATTTAATAGGATTCTTATTTTTCCATTTAAAATACATGACTGTTCATGCTTGTTAAAATAGCAAATAAAACTAAAAAAAACTGCTCATGTGTATCTAGTAATAAAGAAAACTGATCATGCTCAACTCATAGCAATTAAAAACTGCACATAGGACTAATAAAAATCTGCATTTAAGCTATAAGAAATCTGCATGCCAAGCTTAACTAAAATCTGCATACTAACTAACTGTATGCTTTGGAGGTTGAGTTAAACATGTGTATCAAAGGAACAAAACGTTATCAGTAAACTACATCCAAAACTTTTCCTTTCATAAGCACTAAACTGCCCCCTTTTTAGCACAACATCAACATTAATAAAGGTAGCCAATTCCACAATTTACAGCACTAACTAAAGCATTAAATAAATTATGGAACATGTAAGAAAGAGTGAAACTAGCATGTGCAATTGGGAGGAACAAAACTGAACAGAAATCAAATCTGCATTTGCTTGAGGAAACTAAATTAAAACATAAACGAATATGCACTTGCTTAAAGAAAAGGCAACTAACTCAAATCTAGCATTACAAATAGCATGTGAAATCTCTAATTTCTTTAGCAATTAAAAGAAAGACTCCTAATAACCTCTTAACAAATTCTTAACAAGAATCCATTTAAATCCTCTAACAAGGTAACAACATGAAGGGAACTACATGCTAATCAACAAGCATATGTTTTCTCATGGTCAACTAAGTAACCGGATTGCACAGCAACCCTAAAGAAACTACCCGTGCCCCTTTTCTTTGCCTAACTCAAGTTAAACTTGTTGTAAATTTTACAATCAAAACCCATGTAACTTATTCAAACAATACCTTCACAGAATCACAGAAAACAAGCTAAAATATACTACAATACTTATACTTTTACAGCACAACAGAATCTTGAATTTTCTGCTACAACAGAACTTAAGAGGAAAAGCCCAAGGACGCATACTACTCTTAAATTCCCGGACTACCCCAATCCTGTACTCTATAATCTGAAACAACCTTGGTTCAATAAGCCCTATACAACTTGTTCTTAACCAAGGGGAACCTAAATCCTTAGCACAATAAATTCGGCACAACAATTCCCGAAAGCAAGGAAACGAAAATCTCGGAGCTATCCTACTGCAGGTGAGTAGCAACTCACCTCGCTGTTTTGAACTTACAACCGGGGGAGCAAAATCTAGGGTTCGTGAGAAGATTCTCGGGTTTGGCTTGCAGCTCTCGGCCTCTTCTTGTGACCGCGCGCTGACCTGCCGAGAGAATCCTTTCGCCGGCACCGGAGAGGAACCCTAGCGCCGTCGCCTCGAAGTGTTTTCCGCCCGAGCCGCCGCTGTCGCGCGAGAGAGATGAGGAGAGAAAGAATTTCGGGAGAAAAAGATCCCTTTTCCGAAAACCCACTTAAGTTTTTTCCCTCTTATTATCTCTAGGGTTTCCATATAACTTTACTTTAGATATTTTTCTCTCCATACCTAGTTAACAGAACGAGCATAGCTCAACTGGTCGGGCATGGTTCGGTTGTGCTTGGGTCCGAGGAGTTGGGTTCGAACCCTAGCTTCTACAAACTTATTTTTCTTTTATTTTCTTTTATTTTTTTTAAAACTTCTTCCTCTGGGTAAAAATACCAAACGAACTCCAAAAATTACGTAAAAATACTCTAAAAATTTCTAAAAATCTCTAGAATATTTTAAAGGTATTTCCAAATATTTTTATCGACTTTTAGAACTTGAAATAGGAAAAATTGGGTCGTTACATAATCAACTTCTGTGTGCTTTACTTTTCTTCTTGTACGTTCAACGCTGTAAGAGGCTACTCCGCCCAGAGGAGAATCAGATAGTGCGCTTACATTCCTTGGATTAGCAATCCCCTGATTGCAAACCAAGTAAAACTCTGGTGTCTGTTTTTCTTTACTTAGTCTCTGCCTTTTTAATTACAAGTTCTTTTAAGTTAGTTGAATATCTGAGAAGGGTTTTTGGTTTTAATTTGTAGGGAAATTCACCCCTCGCCTCTTGCCGGCCTCCAAAGGGACCTGCAGTATGAACTCTTAGGTTCGAGTTACCAATTATTTGGTGAATTGGATGGTTTGGGTTAACTCATACAGTTCTAATGGGTTCATTTACTTGAGATTGATCTTCTTCTTTATGACTTAGGTTTTCACTAGCCCCCTTGACTACTATTACCTTGAACAAAATCAATTGTTTGAAACTAGGTTTGTACTAAGTTTTGGTTGATCTATTCAAATTTTACATTTGAGGTTTCTTCAATTATTAGTGTGACTTTGTTATATACTTTGTAACCTCTATTGTTTAACGAGTAGCCTACAAATATTCCATTTTCTACTTTTGAGGTAAATTTTCCTAAGTATTCTCTTGTGTTTAGTGTGTAGATTGGGCATCCAAATACTTTAAAGTATTTATATTAAGTTGTTTATTATAATATACTTCAAATGAGATTTTATTATAAGTTTTATTTATTGTGGTTCTGTTTTGTACATAGCATGTTGTGTTAACAATTTCTGTCCAAAAATATTTTGGTAGTTTATATTCATTTAATATTGTTCTAGAGGCTTCAAGTAGTTATATTCTTTCTTTCTACTATTCTATTTTTTTAGGGTGTCCTAGGGCAAGAAAATTCATGATGATATCCATTTTCAAGACAGAATTGATTAAAGTTATGATTTTTTAAATTCACTTCTGTTATCACTTCTTATTCTTTTAATTTTTATGTCTTTTTTATTTTCAATTTATTTGCAAAAATTACTAAATACTTCAAATGTTTCATCCTTATTTTTTAAGAATTTTACATAGGTGAATCTAGAGTAATCATCTATTATTACTAGGTAGTAAAGGCTCTCATTTATTGATTTAATTCCATGGGAGTCAAATAGGTCCAAGTGTAATAGTGCTAGTATAGAATTCATTTGAAGTTGATTAGTTGATTTGTGAGTTGACTTTGTTTGTTTTCCTTGTTGACAGACATTACAAATTGTTGTGTCTAAGTTGGGCAACTTTTGTAAGCCTTTAACTAATTCATTTAATTTACTTAAATTTCTAAAATTTGTGTGTGACATTCTTCTATTTCATAGCCAGGTTTCTTCTTTTTGTGTTAAGTGACACTTAAATGAGGAATCAATTTGGTTGATTGCATAGATATTGTCCTTTCTAAACCCTTTTAGTTTTATGGTAGGGTTATCTATATGTTTAATTAAGCATTCAAAGGATAAGAACCTAACATTATATCCAGAATCATACAATTGACCAATGCTAAGAAGATTGTATTTGAGATTTTCAACAAGTAATACTTTTTTAATAATAAAATCAATTTTGAGTTCAATATTACCTATCCTAATTATCTTGAGTTTGTCGTTCTTTCCAAAGATAATTGTTCCTAAGCTTTTGTATGTTAATTGAGTGAATTTGGTGTGAACCTCAGTCATGTATTTGGAACAACCACTGTCCAATATCCACTTAGTTTCCTACCGTAGGTAGGAGTTAAAACTAATTTAGATTAAACTTAATTTGAAATTCAATAAGTTAAATTAAAATTAATTTTAATTTTAAGTTTTATTTTATTTTTTTTTATTTTTAATTTTGAGTTTTGTAACGCCCAAAAATTCTCAAAATAAATTTTAAAAATATTCTATTATTTTTCTGGAATTTTAGAATATTTTTATAGAATTTTTGGAGTAGCAGAAGTAGCAAAATTAAATAAAAACTAAAACAACCTAAGCGGAAATTGAACCCACGACCTATGGACCCTATGACTTATAGGGTGACTTTAGTAACCAAGGGGCCCCAGCAGAGGTGTGCTGAAAGAAGAGGAGAGAAATTATATTTATGATCGAGTTGGGTTGTATTAATCACTTAATATAAATAGGGAATTTAAGTGGGAGTTTATTATTTCGGATCGACAACTCTCCCTCAAATCCTCACCCGACGCCGCCCTCTCTCTTCCTCACCCTCTCGGCGCACAAGCCCTAAGAGATCTAGGGTTCCATCCCTAGGGTCATAGGAGCACCTTCCGGCGACGTCTCCGATACGAGGACGCTCCTCTCCGCGAGAAGAACGCGTAGACGCAAGAAGACTGCCGAAGAGGTCTTCTTCTCTGGAAATCTAGCGATCAGAATTATAAGAAACCTAGTGCAGGATGTAAGTAACCCCTCACTTGCAGTATAAGTAGTTAATCGCATGTTTTTACGCCTTTAGTTCAACCATATGCAGATTTTTCGACACGTAGGGTGTATTTGACCCTCCTCGCAAGTTTAGGGTCTATGTGAGCACCTCTAGATGGGTCGACCTGTTTCCCCCTTCAGTTTTGGGATTTTCGACATTGTCGGGTGCCTAAAGGTGGTCCCCTAATAGAGAGGAGAGTTAGAGCACACCAAGTGCTCGATAAAATGACTCGTACAGCTAAATGATATAGTAGACATTTTTATAGTTCAGTTAAATGCCATAGAAGCATTTCAAATAGCATGCTTAATCTTGTTTCAGTGTATATGGGACTACGGTCCAATGGGTGGGCTCCCATAGTCGCCTCTAGGTTCAGATAACCTAGCTCTAGATTCAGATAACCTAGTAAGAATAAGATGAGATAAATCAGCTTATGAATCAGTATTTTACTTTTATCCGTGGCACTGTACTAGACTCTTAATTGTCCTTGGGTTGGGCTCCCATAGTCGTCCCTAGGTTTAGATAACCTAGTAAACCCTACTAGATTCAGGACTAGCTACCTCAGGTCTAGTTAGGGATGCGCGCATAGCAAGTACAGTTGTCGGACCCATCAGCAACATGATTATTATTTTTATCTATTATAAAAATAGTTTTCAAAACTTCACAAATCAGTTATTTTGAATACAGTTTAGATTCAGCGTTAGTTTAGCATCAATTTATCTCAGCTTATGTATTAGTTCAGTAATTTCGTTGATACAACCAGATAGTTTTATGATCAGTATGCGATTGCCATGATTTTCATATTGATATGCCATGTATTTGCATTTTTAGCATAAATATCAGCATGTGTTTTAAATAGCATCTTTAAAAGCATGATTTTATTGTATGCATGTTTTGTGAGGTAGATGGTTCTTACTAAGCTCCCAAGCTTATAGTTTCCTTTTTCCTTATACAGCAGATAAAGGTAAAGGGAAGATGGATTAGTGGAGGCTGGAGTTAAATTCGACCAGATGTGTGTGAGAAGGAACTTGGAATAAAGACTCTTGGGGATTAGCCCATCTAAAGACTTAGTATTTCTGATCTTGTTACTTTTCTACACTTTTAGGATGTTAAGTATCATGAATTGTGAAAGTAGGCACTATGTTATGCTTAGATTGCTAATTGTCTTGATATTAGATAGCAAAATATGAGTAGTGTCATGTCTAGTAGTATTTTTAAGCTTGTAGTTAATTCATGTGACTTGTGAATGAGTTCGGGTGGGTTTTCTGTTAAAATCAGAAACCCAATCGATCAGCCGATCGATTAAGGAGTCCTCAAAAGATCAGCCGATCGATTCGGAGAAACTCCCCGCGTACAAAATGCTATTGAATCGATCAGCCGATCGATCGGGAGAAACACCCCACGAACAGAAGGTTGCTTAATCGATCAGCTGATCGATTGGCCATGGATCGATCAGCCGATCGATTGAATCGTGACTTGCGCGTACAGAGAGCTGCTGAATCGATCATTGGATCGATTGGCTAGACTGGAACGATCAGCCGATCGATCTAGATGGTTCTTCCGTGCACAGAAGCACGTTGAATCGATCAGTGGATCGATTGAAGACTTTTCAATCGATTAAGTCCTAACCCGATTGATTGGGGAAGTTTGATTTCAGCTGGAAACAGCTGATTTCAACTCCTAGACTATATAAGAAGTTTAGATTCCAGATTTTACAGCAAATAGCAAAGATTTTAATTAGTACAGCTTTCCGCACTTTATAGTTCAGTCTAGCACAATGTAACCCCCGACCTTACAGCCTAGTCAGTAGAAGGCAGGGTGTTACAGAGTGATATCAGAGCAAGTTCCATACTTCCTCCACACACACATCAGCATTGAACCTGTAGCTTCCAAGTAAGAATACCTCTCATTTTATTTATGTTCCTTGCTTTCATATTTATAGATAACTAAAGCATGTTTATATATGATAGCATCTAACATGATAGTAGTAGTTATGTAAACATGATCGTATTAGTTATGTATGTCCTCTATTTCGCTAGAAATGGCACGAGGACGCCCAACAAAAAGGGCACCAGCTACTAAGCCCCAGCATGAGGCAGACAGCTCAGTGCCTCCCCCAGACCTTACAACGGTAATGGCTCAGTTACAGAAGCAACTAGCTGAACAGCAGCAGGAGATAGCCACCTTAAGGGCTAATCAGCAGAACACTCCCATTGCCACCCCGGAACCTAACATAGCAACCCTAGTAGTTACAGAGATCCCACCAGTCCAACCTACAGCACCAGTAGCCCCAGCAGTAGGGGCAAGGAAGGAAGCATATCTGATCCAGTGGCAGAAAATCAAGCTAGAGAACTTCTCAGGCACCAATGAACCATGGGATGCCCAAGCCTGGTTCAAAACACTGGAGAGTACGATGGAGCTTCTGGACTGGCCAGAGTATGAAAAGGTGAAATGCGCCTCCTTCTGCCTAGCAGGAGACGCACGTATGTGGTGGGAGAGAATTAAAGCGAAGCGCCCAGTGAACCAGATGACATGGGCCAACTTCGACAGATAATTCTTTGAGGAGTTCTTTCACATGCGGGTCACAAACCGCCACTACGACGAGTTCACTCAATTTCGTCAGGGCAACCTTTCAGTTGAGGAGGCCGTGAAGAAGTTCAACAGGCTGGCTCATCTATGCCCCGAACTAGTCAGCACTGAAAGAGAACGAGTCCGGTTGATGCTCAAAATGCTAAGGCCGGAAATAGCACTGAACGTGGCCAGCGGCGTTCATAGGCCGCAAACCACTGAAGAACTGGTAAGTAGTGCTTTGATTACCGAGCATTACCAGAACAACATCAAACATCAGAAGCAAGCTTTCTCAGAGTCCAAAGGCCAAGGAGGCTCAGGTACTCAGAAACACCAGGGTCATAGCTCTAACTAGAAAGGGAACTCCAGTAACAAACGTAAACCAGGGAGTTACCCAAAAGGAGGACCAGCTAGTAAACAACCTAGCTATCCCAAGTGTTCTACTTGTGGGAAATTCCACCCAAGAGTTTGTCGCAAGGGCACACGAGGATGCTTCGAATGTGGCCAGGAAGGGCATATGGCTAAACAATGCCCGAACAAGACCAACTTTCCCGCCCCACGGCCGATTCAGTACGGAGGCAAGCCAGCACAGTTGCACCAGATGCAGGCTGCTTTAGATGGTCCACACATCAGCCAGGGCAGACTAGAAGCCCCCTCAGCCACGACGAACACAAGAATCTACTCACTAACCAAAGAGGACGTAACGAATGCCTCGACAGTTGTTACAGGTCAGATCAGTATTTTACAGAAAAATGCAACTGTCTTGTTCGATACTGAGGCAACTCATTCTTATATATCCAGGGCATTTGCCGAGAAGTTAGCAATATCTCCAGACGTACTCAGTGGTCAGTTTTTGACAACACTACATTCAGGAGAAATCATGGCATCCACGCACTGGCTCCGAGCAGTGCTAGTCATTATAGCGGACAGAGAACACTTTAGTGATCTGATCGTGCTAGATATGGCTGACTATGATGTCATCTTGGGAATGGACTTCCTGATTAAGTACGGTGCCTCCATAGAATGTCGTAAACAGAAAGTTATATTCCAACCTGAAGCAGGAGTGCAGTTTGGATACATCGGAGAACCAAAGAGAAAGGCCAAGAAGATTCTCTCAGCTCTGAAAGCACAAAAGCTACTGGATTCAGGATGTACGAGATTCCTAGCACATGTAGTCAGTACCGGTCAGGACAAGGACCAAAAGCTAGAAGAGGTCCAAGTTGTATGTGACTACCCAGCAGTCTTCCCTGAGGAGTTACCAGGCCTAGCACCAGACAGGGAGATTGAATTTGAGATAGAACTTATCCCCGGTACACATTTCCAAAGCACCCTACCGCATGGCTCTAGCAGAACTAAAGGAACTTCAGGAGCAACTACAGGAGCTGCTCGACAATGGCTTCTTACGTCCTAGTCACTTACCATGGGAAGTGCCTATATTGTTCGTGAAGAAGAAGGACGGGAGCATGCGCCTGTGTATAGACTACCGGGCACTAAACCAAGTTACGGTTAAGAACAGGTATCCTCTTCCCAGGATAGATGACCTGTTTGATCATCTAAAGGGAGCAGCAGTGTTCTCTAAAATAGACCTCAGATCGGGATATCACCAAGTTAGAGTTAAAGAAGGTGATATACCCAAGACAGCTTTCAGGATAAGATACGGACAGTATGAGTTCGTAGTCATGCCTTTTGGCGTGACGAATGCTCCAGCTACTTTTATGGACCTCATGAACAAAGTATTCAGAGAATACTTAGATAAGTTTGTTATCGTGTTCATCGACGACATTCTTATCTATTCTGGAACTTAGGAAGAACACACAGAGCACCTGGAAATAGTACTGCAGACCCTTCAGCAGAACCAGCTGTACGCCAAGTTCACGAAATGTGAATTCTGGCTCAATCAAGTATCCTTCCTGGGTCACATCATCTCCAAGGATGGTGTTATGGTAGACCCCAGTAAGATAGAGGCTGTGAGTAACTGGAAAAGACCTAAGAACGCTAGTGAAATCAGAAGCTTTCTGGGACTGCCAGGCTATTACAAAAAATTTATAGAGGATTTCTCCAGGATAGCCTCCCCACTGACAGCTCTCACTAGGAAGAACAGAAAATTTCAGTGGACAAAGGACTGTGAGAACAACTTCATCGAGCTAAAAAGAAGATTGACCAGTGCTCCCATTCTGACTCTACCAGAAAAGACAGACAACTTTGATATTTACAGTGATGCCTCTAAATTGGGACTAGGAGCAGTACTGATGTAAAATGGCAGAGTGATCGCCTATGCCTCCAGACAATTCAAGGACTATGAGAGGAACTACCCTACTTATGACCTTGAGCTTGCAGCAGTTGTCTTCGCCCTCAAAATTTAGAGACATTACTTGTATGGAGCTTAGTGTAGAGTGTATACAGATCATCAGAGTCTGAAGTACTTTTTCACCCAGAAGGATCTGAATATGCGACAGTGCAGATGGCTCGAGCTGGTCAAAGACTATGACATAGACATCCTCTACCACCCAAGAAAAGTCAATAAGGTGGCAGACGCACTTAGCAGGAAGTCCAGCGCCACCTTACTATCCCTAGCAGCCATGTCACCACCCCTACAAAAGGAGATTACAGATTTCGGTCTTGAACTTATAGTTGGGCAACTCTCTACTATGACATTAGCATCTACCCTGCTTGGTGACATCCAGACAGCTCAGGATCAGGACCCTGAAATTCAGAAAATCAAGCAAGGGTTAGCAGAATTAGAAAGTGGAGAGTTCAGAGTATCTGATAGTGGGGTATTGTATTTTAGAGACAGACTATGCGTTCCAGATCAGGAGGAACTACGGAGGAAGATCCTAGACGAGGCTCACAGGACTCCTTATGCGATGCATCCTGGCTCCACCAAGATGTACCAAGACCTAAAGAGACGTTTTTGGTAGCCTGGGATGAAAAAAGACATCGCTAGATATGTCAGTATCTGTTTGACCTGCCAGAGGGTCAAGGCAGAACACCAGAGACCAGGAGGAATTCTGCAGCCTATTCAAATCCCAGAATGGAAGTGGGAGGATATTTCCATGGATTTCATAGTGGGACTACCCAGAACCACGAATGGTTTTTGATGCCATTTGGGTAATAGTCGACAGATTGAATAAATCAGCCCACTTCTTATCTATCCGGATATCCTACTCCATGGAGCAGCTAGCTCAGTTGTATCTCAAGGAGATCGTCAGACTGCATGGAGTCCCACAAACCATTATTTCAGACAGAGATAGTAGATTCACGTCACACTTCTGGGAGTGTGTACAGTCAGCATTGGGCACCAGGTTAAAGTTTAGCATAGCTTTCCACCCTTAGACAGATGGTCAGACGGAGCGAGTAAATCAGGTACTCGAAGATATGCTCCGAGCATGTGCCCTAGACTTTAAGGGAAGTTGGTGCAAATATCTGTGTTTAGCAGAATTTGCATACAACAATAGCTATCAGGCCACTATCGGCATGACACCCTACGAGGCTCTCTACGGGCGGAGGTGTAGATCTCCAATCTGCTGGTATGAAAGTGGTGAACAGAAAGAACTAGAACTTCAGACAGATCTAGTAGCAGATACCACAGCAGCTATACAGCAGATCCGCCAAAGGATAGAGACAGCTCAGAGTCGCCAGAAAAGCTATGCTGATACACGGCGCCGACCCTTAGAGTTTTCAATTGAGGATAGAGTATTCCTCCGAGTGGCTCCCATGAAGGGAGTAATGCGTTTTGGGAAGAAGGGTAAATTAAGTCCCAGATATGTGGAACCATACCTTATCACCAGAAGAGTTGGCAAGGTAGCATATGAGCTAAAGCTACCCCAGGAGATGTCAGCTATCCATAACGTATTTCATGTCTCTATGCTGAAGAAGCATATCCCAGATACCACCCAGGTGATTGAGCCTCAGTCGGTACAAGTCCGTGAAGACCTAGCTATGACAGTCGGCCTATTCAGATAGTAGACCGAGCAGTTAAGAAATTGTGGAACAAGGAGGTACTATTAGTAAAAGTCATTTGACAAAATCACACAACAGAAGAGGCAACTTGGGAGACAAAAGCTAGTATGAGACAGAAGTACCCAGAGTTATTTTAAGTTCGAGAATGAACTTTTTATAAGGTATGGGGGATTGTAATGCTCGAAAATTCTCAAAATAAATTTTAGAAATATTTTATTATTTTTCTAGAATTTTAGAATATTTTTATAGAATTTTTGGAGTAACAGAAGTAGCAAAATTAAATAAAAACTAAAACAACCTAAGCGGGAATTGAACCCGTGACCTATGGATCCTATGACTTATAGGGTGACTTTAATAACCAAGCGGCCCCAGCAGGGGTGTGCTGAAAGCAGAGGAGAGAAATTATATTTATGATCAAGTTGGGCTGTATTAATCACTTAATATAAATCGGGAATTTAGGTGAGAGTTTATTATTTCGGATCGACAACTCTCCATCAAACCCTCACCCGATGCCGCCCTCTCTCTTCCTCACCCTCTCGGCGCACAAGCCCCAAGAGATCTAGGGTTCCATCCCTAGGGTCGTAGGAGCACCTTCCGGCGACGTCTCCGATACGAGGACGCTCCTCTCCGCGAGAAGAACACGTAGACGCAAGAAGACTGCCGAAGAGGTCTTCTTCTCCGGAAATCTAGCGATCAGAATTGTAAGTAGTTAATCGCATGTTTTTACGCCTTTAGTTCAGCCATATGCAGATTTTTCGACACGTAGGGTGTATTTGACCCTCCTCGCAAGTTTAGGGTCTATGTGAGCACCTCTAGATGGGTCGGACCTGTTTCCCCCTTCAGTTTTGGGATTTTGGACATTGTCGGGTGCCTAGAGGTGGTCCCCTAATAGAGAGGAGAGTTATAGCACACCAAGTGCTCGATAAAATGACTCATACAGCTAAATGATACAGTAGGCATTTTTATAGCTCAGTTAAATGTCATAGAAGCATTTTAAATAGCATGCTTAATCTTGTTTCAGTGTATATGGGACTACGGTCCAATGGGTGGGCTCTCATAGTCGCCTCTAGGTTCAGATAACCTAGCTCTAGATTCAGATAACCTAGTAAGAACAAGATGAGATAAATCAACTTATGAATCAGTATTTTACTTTTATCAGTGACACTGTACTGGACTCTTAGTTGTCCTTGGGTTGGGCTCCCATAGTCGTCCCTAAGTTTAGATAACCTAGTAAACCCTACTAGATTCGGGACTAGCTACCTCAGGTCTAGTTAGGGATGCGCGCATAGCAAGTACAGTTGTCGGGCCCATCAACAACATGATTATTATTTTTATCTATTATAAAAATAATTTTCAAAGCTTCACAAATCAGTTATGTGAATTCAGTTTAGATTCAGCGTTAGTTTAGCATCAATTTATCTCAGCTTAAGTATTAGTTCAGTAATTCCGTTGATACAACCAGATAGTTTTATGATCAGTATGCGATTGCCATGATTTTCATATTGATATGCCATGTATTTGCATTTTTAGGATAAATATTAGCATGTGTTTTAAATAGCATCTTTAAAAGCATGATTTTATCGTATGCATGTTTTGTGAGGTAGATGGTTCTTACTAAGCTCCCAAACTTATAGTTTCTTTTTTCCTTATACTGCAGATAAAGGTAAAGGAAAGATGGATTAGCGGAGGCTGGAGTTCAATGCGACCAGATGTGTGTGAGAAGGAACTTGGAATAAAGACTCTTGGGGATTAGCCCATCTAAAGACTTAGTATTTCTGATCTTATTACTTTTCTGCACTTTTAGGATGTTAAGTATCATGAATTGTGAAAGTAGGCACTATGTTATGCTTAGACTGCTAATTGTCTTGATATTAGATAGCAAAATATGAGTAATGTCATGTCTAGTAGTATTTTTAAACTTGTAGTTAATTCATGTGAGTTGTGAATGAGTTCGGGTGGGTTTTCTGCTGAAATCAGAAACTCAATCGATCAGTCGATCGATTGAGAGAAACTCTCCGCGTACAGAACGCTATTGAATCGATCAGCTGATCGATTGAGGAGCCCTCAATCGATCAGCTGATCGATCGGGAGAAACACCCCGCGAACAGAAGGTTGCTGAATCGATCAGCTGATCGATTGGCCATGGATCGATCAGTCGATCGATTGAATCACGACTTGCACGTACAGAGAGCTGCTGAATCGATCATTGGATCGATTGGCTAGACTGGATCAATCAACCGATCGATCCAGAAGGTTCTTCCATGCACAAAAACACGTTGAATCGATCAGTGGATCGATTGAAGACTTTTCAATCGATTGAGTCCCAACCCAATCGATTGGGGAAGTCTGATTTCAGCTAGAAACAGCTGATTTCAGCTCCTAGACTATATGAGAAGTTTAGATTCCATATTTTACAGCAAATAGCAGAGATTTTAATTAGTATAGTTTTCCGCACTTTATAGTTCAGTCTAGCACAATGTAACCCCCGACCTTACAGCCTAATCAGTAGAAGGCGGGACGTTACAAGTTTAATTTTAATTTTTAATTTAATTTTAATTTTAATTTTAATTTTAAAGTCCTTAATTATCTTACCCTATCTACATTTTCAATTAATGAATCTTATAATTTTGTGAGATGAATTAAGTTTAATTTCAGGATTTAGTTTAACTTTGTGTTAAATTCAGGTTTAGTTTTGGGTTCAACAAATAGACATTCTTTGGATAAACTTCTTGGCTATGGTGAGTCACTTGGACATCATTAGAGTAACTATGTCGTCGAGGTTTTTCAAATAGTCCTATCTACTGAACTTAGTACAAAACCTTGATCTAACTAATTATAATCCATAAAGAGTAGTTTTAGTTAGTTCCACTAAACCAAATACACCAGGTCGAAGTCATATCTTCGTAGACATGCATAGACAGAGTTTTCCTAACCTACTATCATCCAAAACTTTACCAGTACTTTTTCAAGTTAAACTGTCATCCCTATTTTAGCTAGTCCTAATTACCTTGCCGAGTAAGTTATTATTTTGGAGGTGTCAACTAATTTGGAACCTCCCCTAAATTATTGAACTTGATTTTCAAGTTATGAATTTGTGTCAATTACTTTTGTAATTATTGTGGACTTGATGGTAATTAAATTTATTTAATTTAATTTTATTTTTAATTTTAGAATTTAGTTTTGTAGGTTTATTTTGGTTTGAATTTAATGTTTTGGTTGGATTTGATTTTACGTAGTGGATCTCATTTTTTAGGTACATAATATTGGTTGATTCCTACTTACGTGGTTAGGTATGATTTTGGAACCCAAACTTTAGTTTGAGCCTTATTTTGATTAACTAATGATATAAAGGATTTGTTGGTTGAGCTGGACTTGTATCCGTGTCCGGACTTGTTGTACACAACTCTTTGTGACCAAAGTATCATGTCAAGATACTTGGATCTAGTTGTGAATTTTTGTAGTAATTCTTTTAGTTCAATTATTTCATTTTTTAATCTAAGATTATCCTCCTCAAGTTTTGCAACTTGAGTTGGGATTTCAGCTTGAATTGGTTCATTTGTTGAACTTGATTTTAATTGTTCATTAAGTTTGCTATTTTCTTTTATTAGTTCATTTATGCAATTTTCAGAATTAGTTTCTTATTTATGCATACAATAATTTTGAAAAATCTTTTGGTTAAATGAAAATATACCTCATCGGAACCTTCGGAAACGATTACTGACTCGTGGCTTGATTCGAGTTCGGACCGGTCTTTTGATTCATTCTCCGATTCTATTTCGTAAGCCATCAACGCGAGGTAGTTGGAGTGCTTCGGTTCTCCGCCATCTAATTCATCTCTGGATGATTAGTCCCACGTCACTTTGAAGGTCTTCTTCTTCTTCTTCAAATTCGGGTAGTCGGTCTTGTAGTGTCCCTTCTTGTTATACACAAAGCAAGTCACATTCTTGTTGTTAGAGTTGGTGGTGGAGTTGATCTTCTGCGGGTCTTTTTTTGCTGAAATTCTTCTTTCTCCTGATGAACATCTTTCTTACCAGGTTCACCAGGCATTCTTCATCCTCTGAATCTTGGTCAGACTCAACTTCTGATTCAGGTTTGTTCTTATGTTTAGCTTCTTTTGAGGGTCTTGCAAGAAGAGTAACACCTTTCTCGACCTGTTTTAAGTTAGTCTATTCATGGAGTTCAAGTTCATAAAATAATTCATTTAGATTTAATTTAGAGAGTTTCTTCAAAATTTTATAGGCATTCACAAAATAATTTTGAGTTAGTCTATTTTGAGGGCATACCTTATCAGGTCACGGTGCTCCATCTGGTGGCCGATGGTGTGAAGTATGTTGAGGATGTCTTTTATCCTTACGTGTAGTTGACTCGCAGATTCTCCTTCTTGCATTTTTATGTTAAATAATTTATTTAAATAAAGATCTCTTTTTGTTATCTTCGCATCGTTGGTTCCCTCGTGCAATTCGATAAGTTTATCCCACAACTCCTTTGTATTTTTATGTGGACCGACGCAGTTCAGTTCTTCCTTCGTTAGCCTGTACTAGAGTGTGTTGCGAGCCTTGAAGTCGATCTGAGTCTTCTTCTTCATTTCCGGATTCCACTATTCCAAGTTCATTGGAATTCTGGCGGTGTCGACTAGAACCTTGTAGCCTCTGGTGATGTTGAACCACTGGTCAAAGTCGATCTTCAAATATACCTCCAGTCATCACCGTTGAATAGAGAAGAACGAACAGTGTTGTACCCTTCAAGTTGTGTCATTTGAGTGTTGAAAAGATAAACTAAAGAAGGTACCAAGATTTTGTCTTGGATTAACAGAGTTTGAGATATAAATATAAAAATATTAAAAAATTTGAGAGGTGTTGCACCAATCTCAAATTAAAATCGAACGAAAAAAATTATTTGAAAAGTTTTACCAATTCAAAAATAAATCTGAAAGTGATTCCTCCGACTTGATTGATGGTTGCATCAAATCAGAGCACAACCTGCTCTAATACCACTTGTTGGATCGATCACATGTGAAAGAGAGGGTGAATCATATGGTTTTCAAAAACTTATTTTGTCGGTTTTAAATTATGAGTACGCAGCGGATAAGCATAAAAAAACAGACAAACACCAGAAAACACAAACATGTTTACTTAGTTCGGAGCCTTCGATGACTCTTACTCCAAGACCCAGGTCACGTGGACCTATCGATGGGTAATCCACTAAAAATCTCTTCCAGGACCTCCAGAAGAGGGAATCAAGTACAAGAATAGGGGCAGTATAACAGCCTACACTTCTCTTCTTAAAGTAGTAAACAAGTACATAAATGAAATGTTACTGACACTTTTAGAAATGGAAGTAGAAGCACTCGTGTGTCGGTGTCGATCTACCGGCTGCGATCAGAAGTTTTCAAAGCAGTTGTCGGGTGCAGCAGCTTCGCAGCAGAGTTGTAGCAGAAGCCTGGGGCAGTCGAAAGCTCAAAAGGATGCGTAGTAACTCGTATCTCAGTGTTGTTTCAATGCCTTCTCGAGACAGCCTTATAAAAGACATGGAAGGCGGCTTCCATAGCCATGGAAGGCGCCTCCAATGAGGCAAATTTAATCCCGAACAGCCCGACACTTATCAACGACTTCAGCCAAAATTTATCCTACGAAAGGCACCTTCACTGCTTAAAGGCACCTTCGGCATTGTTCATCCAAAGATAATTTTTCTCCTTTTGTCCTGCAAAACAACGTTAGTCCAAATAACTTACAAAACAAGTATTAGGACAAATAATAATTAATAATAAAGGATAATAATTAGTTCCTGTCCTCCTAGGACCAGGAACTAGTCAAGATCTCAGCTTAGGAATTCTAAATGGACCTAAACTGGACCGACGTCTGTTGTCCCTCTAACCGGGACACGTCCTCACTTAGTCACTCTCCTCTAGTGATTTACCTTAACTTAACAGCTTGCCAGACATCCGGTCAGCTCGTCGACCTGTCTGGACTTCATGCCAACTATCCAATCAGCCCGTTGATCTAATTGGACTTCTTGCCAGATATCAGGTTAGCTCGTTGACCTATCTGGACTTTGTATCAACTATCCGGTCGGCCCGTCGACTTAGCTGAATTTCTTGCCAGATATCCGGTCAATCCGTCGACCTATCGGTTGACCTAGCTGGATTTTCTGCTCACTTAATCAAGTGGTTAAATCACAACCAAACCTAACTTTATTTATTTTTCATTCATTGAAACCTGAATTAGACCGTTAGTATAAATTGTACCAACAACTGTCACGTCCCCTTGACTTCTGACTGTCATTGACTGTCACGTCTCCTTAACTTCTGACTATCCTTGACTGCCACATCCCCTTGACTTCTAACTGTCTGACCTTATTAAACCACACCTTTATGCACCGTATCAATCATTTTGTCATCCCTCTTGGGACTAGAATAGATCGATACGAAGGATTTCATCCAATAATAATATTTCCAGTGTTCCTGTCAATTTATCCCTAGATCAATACAGAGAAAGTAAATCATAGATAACTACTAGTTATTAGTGTATATAGCCAAGACATGGGAAGACTTGCTCGAACGTACCGAGTTTCGACTTCAAAACCTCATGTAGCAACACCTCATATCTCATCCCATAATAATAGCAAATGTAAGATGGTTGATTCTATGCCTGATGAAAACCGATTTTATATTAATCTATGGCAACTCTCTTGCACGAATCATCTACATCAATCCACATACTAGTGAGACATATCTCAAACGACATTTACTAAAAAGAGTATGTAGATTTTTAAATTTATCAAAAGATACACGCTACTTTAGTATTTACCGAAGGATGCACCTTTTTAAGTGCATTTTCTATTTTATCCTTCTGACAAATCTGACTTTTTTTTTCTTCGTCATTTCTCACTCTCTTCTATTTCCTCTTTCATATGTATGGAACCAATCATATTTTTTTTCTCTCCTCTCCTCTTCTCTTTCCTCTCTTTTTTTTATACATGCATAACATAAACCTGAAATGCAAATCATATCAGGCTCACGATATTTAGAGTTTAGTTGATTTTTTTATAACATTTTAATACATTTAAAGAAGTCGAAATAATCAATAGATAGTATATTTGAACATTTTGCAGCCCTAAAAATCGATAGAAACTGATCCATTATTTATTTCAGCTTATATGAACGTATAAAAATATAATAAGGATGAATCGACAAAAATTTTCATGCATGGGCATGATATGAATCATATCAGACCCAACATGGAGATTTTTTTTTGTAGATTCTTCGTTACTATTTTTAATATCTTCTAGAAGTCAAAATAAACAATGACTAGCATATTGGAACTCCTTGTAATCTCAGAAATCCACGAGAACTGAAATGAGTATAATTGGAGCTCTCTAGGTCCATTAGTGGGTTTTGACTGAAATCTACTAATGGACCTAGAGAGCTTCAATTACATCTATTTCAGTTTCTATCAATTTTTGATATTGCAAGGAGTTCAAATATGTTATCCATAAGATTCATTATATTATATGTATAAATTAAATTATTTTAGCTTCTAGAAGATATTAAAATATAATAAAAAATAATTGATAAAAATCTCCATACATTGAGCTGATATGAACCATATCAAGCTCATGCTGAGACTAATATGATTTCATATCAAACCTAATATGGGCCAGATATGATTTTAAATTAGACCTATATTGGATTTGATATGATTCATATCAAGCCCACGTATAGAGATTTTTGTCGATTATTTCTGATTAAATTTTAAAACCTTTCAGAATCAAAAATATAATGCTACTCAATAAAAATATTTTTTTTTAAAAAAAAATCAAATCGCAATAACAATTCAATTCTTATTTACCACCTACATCAGTGATTTCAGATCTGACTAAAGACATAATTCACACAAACTACATCTCCAATCAAAAAAAAAAAATCCTTTGTATAAAAATTAAACATACCTATCAACACCTTTGCAAAGAAGAAAATTTTTCCCACTTACATTATGCACAATTACATTCTCTTCCTTTTGCTATTGAATTCCAATAGATTGAGAATCTTATTCTCCCTATGTCAGAATAAAATATCAAGTCGCCAAAATCTTCATAAAAAAATGAAAATCTGTTGATTAAAACATGCAAACTAAATTGTTACCTCTCAATAAGATCTTCAGAAAATGAATATTTTGTAGGGGATCGGTCGGCCAGCTTGAAGAGGGGTTGGATAGACGGCGCCTCCAAATCGATTGATCTTCCTACACTTGTTAGTATGCGCAGCGGAATATACAAAACAAACAAGCTAAAGGAAATTAAACTATAAGAAAGAATGTAAACCAAGCTACACAATCATTTACGTGGTTCGGAGATAAAGCTCCTACTCCACGGCGTGTCCTTGAGGTGGACGATCCCTATTCGTCAGTGAATTACTCACCAGAAGACCTCCGGCTAGCTCACGTAGCTCCTTGTGGATGGAAAAACCTCACCACAACTCCCACCAAGGACTCTTTCCAAGCTAGGGCACAGGTAGACTACTAATAGAGATTAATCACCTCTATTTCGTCAACTATAACCAAGCTTCCAAGCTTTGGTTATATAGGTCGCAGGTTGAAAACCCTGCCTACTAGTCGACTGCCAAAACATGCAGTCGACTGTCTTCTTTAGAAATTCGACCGTTACATCCTAACAGCTCGATACCAGTCGACTGCTCCACACTGACCGAACGAACAGAAGCATTCTGTTCGCTCCCAGTCGACTGCACCAGTCGACTGCTAAAACATGCAGTCGACTACTACAATATCGCTACAATACTGCTGCAGTAACGCTACAATACTGCTGCAGTGACGCTACAGTAAAATCCTAAAACTAGAATTTTACTCCGAGTACAATCTCTCGTGCACTCGTACCCTCACCCTTATGACTCACTTGGTGCTTCTTTGCAACCATGACCTCTTGCCTTCAATGCTACTTCCTTTGTCTCTCGTCCCTCGTATGCATTCAAACCCACGGCTCGTCCCGAATGCCATCCTTCGAGTATGCCTCGAAGTCGCTTCTCTCGGCCTTTGTCCTCGCTGCCTTGTCCACGGTCCCTCGGATGCTCCATCCTTCACCAGACCCGAAGTCGTCAACCTGAGTCACATGTGTATCCTGCAGTCCTGTACAACTCAAGTACACATATCAAATAACAAAGGTGAACCTAACTTAAACCTTTTGCCCAAACACCAAAACACATGGTCCCACGGACCATTAGGATTGCTTCAAAAATCTCCCCCTTTTTGATGTTTGACAATACGTTTAAGTTAGGGAAAACATAATAACAAATAAAAATGTTAAAACAAATGGACTTACGCTGCCAAGGCTACACACTTGGACTTACACCGTCGAATGGACTTATGTTGTTAAGGCTACACACTTGGACTTACACCGCCGAATGAACTTACGTTGCTAAGGCTACACACTTGGACTTACACTGCCGAATGAACTTACGATGCCAAGGCTACACACTTAGACTTACAACGCCAAAATAAAAATGCAAACATGTATTGGAACCTATCCTAAGGCTCCCCCTACGCAAAGACACTAAGGTTTTCCCAACTAAACCTTTACTTCTCTCCTTTTGCCTAACATCCAAAAATCTTTCGAACAATATCCCAATTATTGAAAACTTATCATCCAACTGACCCTAAACTCATGTATTTATCTCCCATGGATCTCATACATCTATACGAGGTGACCCGGTCAAAATCCAGTGCTGAAAATACTTTCAGACTGGTATCAGTCGATTGCAAGAAGTACCAGTCGACTAGCTCCATGAAAACGAGTTTACAGAGACATTCCGTGCTCAAAAACACTGTTACCAATCGACTGTTAACTGTAGCAGTCGAGTGGTACACTATTCATGCAAAAATGAACCTTTCTGAGCCAACTTCAGAAATGCACCAGAAATTCCACAGACCTCCAAAAATTCTCAAATTTTATGAAAAGGTCTATTTTATCAATGTCTACTTGGGAAAAATATATATAAAATATATTTATCATAAATCTCAAGATTGACACAAAATACAAAACTAGAAAAGTTCAATTGAACGTTGATCTAAAGTCCTAGTTTTGGCTTCCTCTTAATGTATTTGCTCATACTAACCCACAAAGCATCCCTAGCATTGGTTTATATGACATCTATACATTCAAAATCAAATATCATGCTATATGACCCCGATATCATATTTCTAAGCATGAAACATAACTCAATTGTGTCAAACCCCTAGGTTTGACACTCAAGTCCGTCTCCAAACCACTTGGCACATTCCATGGCTTGTCTAGACTTCCAAGTAAAACTCACTTGAGATCCATTGGTCATAGGTCCCAATTTGACTCTTAGAGCTCCCCCTAGAGCTCTTAACCTTAGTCACCTCCCTAGGTGACTCATCCACAATAGCTAGGCAACATCGGTGCACATCCGGTGACACTTGACCTACAAAACTCATCTTCTTAACCTTGGACATATTGTCCTTGGTTAATTTAACCTTATCATTAAATGACTTTCTCTTGCCATTTATTGGCTTATCCTTACTATAGTCATATGCAACCCTAGCATATGACTTTCCTTTAGCATTGGAGACACTAGATCGGTATCCCAAATCCGATCTATCATTGTTGGGTCTTTGGCTACCCAACACCATACCTAAACCCTTAGATCCAACATTGAATCTTTCTAGGGTTTTCTCCGACTTATCAAGTTTTGCCTTCAAAACTTGATTTTTCCTTTCTAGGTTCCTAAATCTAGAGTTAACATGTCCACCATGGATATTCCTAGACCTACCCTTTCTAGGCATGTGTCTCCCCTTCTTAGGATTAATATTTTGGATCTCCTTGGGTCTAACGTTTCTAGATATATCATGAATTGCTTTCCTAGGGTTATGATCCATATTTACCCTACTTCTATCATGATATTTAAATCCAAAATTTTGCATGGCGACATAATGATAATCATTATTTTTCCTAGCATGCATGGGAGTATAAGAATTTGAATTACGATTCAAGTTAGGGTATACCTCCCTTACCCTTGAAGCTCCCCCTTGACACTTGCTTCTCTCCTTCTTCTCCCATTTCTTTAGATGCGCTAGCTTCTTAATCTCTCCCTTCTTGGGACATTTGGTGTGATAGTGGCCCTTCTCTCCACACGTGAAGCATATGATGTGCATCCTTCTTCCTTGGGTTTCTTCATTCCTACAACCCTTATTAGTATTCAAATTAAGTTGAATGAGTTTAGGAGTTACCTTCTTCTTACTTATTGGACACCTACTCTTGTAGTGCCCATTCTCATTGCACCTGAAGCAAATTATGTGGTCCTTTGACTTCACTTCGGTGGAGGTGCTTGCTAGGTTGACCACTTCCAATACCTCTTTTTCTTCTTCACTTGTCTTGGAATTTTCTTCAATTCTTGAGGATGTAGATGATATCTCATCTTCCTTTTCCTCCTCAGATGTTGAGCGTGACTCAACTTCCATTTGCTCCTCCTCAACTTGAGCAATTAAACCCATCTCCTTGGATTTTTCTTCTTTTTGTGTAGGTTTAGGTTCTTTCCATAGAACCATCTTCACCTTGCTCCACAAATCATGGGCGTTCTTATATTCACCTATACCAATTATCACATTAGACGGCAATATATCTATTAAGATTGATATTACCTTTGAGTTTGCCTCCGAACATGATGTTTGCTCTTCCGTCCAATGTCGTGGTCGGAGTCTTTTCCCCTTCTTGTCTCTTGGGACTTCGAACGGGTCGTTGATCACCATCATGGTATCCCAATCTGTGTTGAAGAAGACTTCCATCTTCATCCTCCAAAATGTGATACCCCCAAGGCTTCCTCCTTCAAACTTTGGAGGTGTTATCAAGTCGGCCATCTTCTTGCTTCCTCGGCGATTAGTCCAAAGGAGAGCGTCCTAGCTCTGATACCACTTGTAGGGGATCGGTCGGCCGGCTTGAAGGGGGGTTGGATAGATGACACCCCCAAATCGATTGATCTTCCTACACTTGTTAGTATGCGCAGCGGAATATACAAAACAAACAAGCTAAAGGAAATTAAACTAAAGACAAGAAAGAATGCAAACCAAGCTACACAATCATTTACGTGGTTCAGAGATAAAGCTCCTACTCCACGACGTGTCCTTAAGGTGGACGATCCCTATCCGTCGGTGGATTACTCCTCGGAAGACCTCCGACTAGCTCACGTAGCTCCTTGTGGGTGGAGAAACCTCACCATAACTCCCACCAAGGACTCTTTCCAAACTAGGGCACAGGTAGACTACTAATAGAGATTAACCACCTCTATTTCGACAACTATAACCAAACTCCCAAGCTTTGGTTATATAGGTCGCGGGTTGAAAACCTCGCCTACCAGTCGATTGCCAAAATATGCAGTCGACTGCCCTTTTTGAAAATTCAACCGTTACATCTCAACGGCTCGAAACCAGTCGACTGCTAAAACTAGCAGTCGACTGATCCACACTGATCGAACGAACAGAAGTATTCTGTTCGCTCCCAATCGACTACTCGGTCGACTGCACCAATCGACTGCACTGCTAAAACATGCAGTCGACTGCTACAGTAGCGCTACAGTACTACTACAGTAACGCTACAGTAAAACCCTAAAACTAAAATTTTACTCCGAGTACAATCTCTCGTGCACTCGTTCCCTCACCCTTATGACTCACTTGGTGCTTCTTTGCAGCCATGACCTCTTGCCTTCAAGGCTACTTCCTTTGACTTTCGTCCTTCGGATGCATTCAAACTCACAGCTCGTCCTGAATGTCATTCTTCGCGTATGCGTCGAAGTCGCTTCCCTCGGCCCTTATCCTCGCTGCCTTGTCCATGGTCCCTCGGATGCTCCATCCTTCACCGGACCCGAAGTCGTCAACTTGAGTCACATGTGTATCCTACAGTCCTGTACAACTCAAGTGCACATATCAAATAACAAGGGTGAACCTAACTTAAACTCTTTGTCCAAACACCAAAATAAATTGTCCCACGGACCATTGAGATTGCTTCAACATATTTCTCCCTAATGAATACACTAGATTGAGTTATCTTACAAAACTCAAAGCTAAATTCCTTGGCAGCAACAAGAAATGCTGCTTCATCTGACGATTCTGCTTCATAAATAAAGCCACCAGTTTTCTCATCTAGTTTAGGAATTGCACTATGATACAATGCAAGGATCCTGAAGAACAGAAGAATGCTATCAGTTGTAGATTCCTTTGCCTAATTTTCATGCATATCAAAACTAAAACCTTTAATTATAGGTTTTTTTGGGTTATCACTTTTGAAATTTATCAGGCCCAACATACGTTTGATATGATTTATATCAAGCCCAATATATGGAGATTTTTATCGATTATTTCTTATCATATTTTTAATACCTCTTAGAAGTCAAAATAAATAATGGATAGTATATTTGAACTTCTTGCAATATCAGAAATTCACAAGAACTGAAATTGATATAATTGGAACTCTCTAGGTACATAAATGAATTTTTTTTATCAAAATCCACTAATGAATTTAGAAAACTCCGATTGTACTTATTTCAATTCATATGGATTTTTAAAATTGTAAGGAGTTTAAATATGTTATTCATTATTTATTTTAATTTTTAAAAGATGTTAAAATATAATAAAAAAATAAATAAATAAAATTACATTAGACCTAATTTGATTTCAACTCAACTTTAAATGTTGTGGGCTTAATATAATTTATATTTTTGGTCTATGTTATGGTTGGATGTATGTATAAAAAAGAAAAAAAAAATAGAAGAGAGAGTGAAAAATAAAAAAATAAAAACAAGTCAGATTTAACATAAACATCATTATAAGAAATACACTTCAAAAATGTCTTCTAATAAATAATACAGTTACGTATTCTTTCTAATAAATTTAAAAATCTATGTGTCCTTTTTAATGACTGTATCTCAAATATATTCAAAGAGCTGTTGTCATGTCAATCAATATCAATGAAAAGATAGTCTCAACTATAATTCAGTTGTCTCTTGATCCTCTTCGTCGCTTAATGAATTTGTACTACATTTAAATATCAATAAATTCGAAAAAAAATGATTTTTAGTTGTCTTAAAGAATTTTAAATTTATGGCTCCTGATTTGAAATATAAAGACTAAGGGTTGTTTCTGATATTTGCTTAAATATTTATCTGTAAAAGAAAAAAAAAAAAAGGAGTACTTTCATCCCTCACCTAAATAGCGAGACCTGCACCAAATTGTACGGCCACCACATTGCCGCCGGCTCAACGAGATACCGCCGGAATATTCCTGCCCATCCGAATCCCAGCACCTGCTTCATGTTTCAACCAAATTTTAGAAACTGAAATTCTTGTCACAATTATTTTCTCAAATTAATTAACAAAAATAACTTGCCTGCGTGGTGATGACGACGACGAGGGAGACGAAGAAGTTGAAGTCCTTTCGGTAGAAAATCTTGACGGCGGTGACAACGTAGATGGCTTTGACGCTGCCGGCGCCGGAGTTGGCGAAGATGGTGATGAGCACATGCTCCTTGATGTTGAACGGCCCGGGGTTGAGCGTGAACTCCCACCGGCTTTCCCGGAAGAAGACGCGGTCGGTGATCGTGGCAGCCATGAGGTGGCCGAGCGGCACCACTGCGATTTGGGCTGAGATGGCGGTGATGGACAGCGGCTCCTTCCGGTACCAGAAGAACTGGTTGAGAAAGGAGAGAAGCACGCAGGAGGCCGTCCCCAGCACCCACATCCGGAACGTCAGCGCCGGCGCCGACGGGTCGTCCTCCACGGGCACCGTCAGCGCCACCTGTTCCACAGGCGAGTTCTCCAGCACCTGCTCCCCTGTTTCTTCTTCCTCCACCGACGCTGCCGACGGCGAGGCTGCTTCGGCGTGAACTGCATGACGTCGACGTCGGTGGGCGTGAGATGGCTGAGGAGCATAAAACAAGCAGAAAAGGAGACTAATGGGCCGGGGATCAGAAGTTTACGCAGCGGAGTTGTGTCATCTTCTTCTCTTCGTCGACTGTTCATTATTGTTGCTCGATCTTTCTCTTCTTTCTCCTAGAATTTTTCGATCGATTTCTGTCTATTAGATGGGAATCCAATCGGAGGAGGAGGAGGAGAAGAAGAGTAAAGGGACGGGAGTTGTTTGTATAAGATAGATAGACTATTGAGTTTGTATTTTTTTTAATTAATTTTGTTGGTCAAAATGATGGGAGCAGCTGCAGCTACCCTACCAAAATCAAAAAGTAGCCCATGTTATCCTTTTTTAATTTTTAAAATCAAAAAGTCATTCAACCCATCAATTGATATGACACAACTTGAATCAATCGAACTCATTATACTAAGAGAGCTGTTTTTCCCTGTCTGATACCCACACCCTCCACCTCCTCCCTCCCCCTCCCCTTTCTCTCTCTCTCTCCTTGCCAAAAGATGCATGTAGTCTTTTCTTTGTTTTTTTTTATTTTTTTTATTTCATTTAATTTTCATTTAGTTTTAATTTTTTAATTAATTTTATTTAAAAATAACTCTTATATAATTATATTTTTAATTTTATTTAGTTTTATTTTTTAATTAATTTAATCTATTATTTTTTTATCAATACTTTATTTTTCAATTTTATATAAATTTTATTTAGTTTTTATTTTTTAATTAATTTAATTAATTATTTTTTTCATAATACTTATATTTTTTCAATTGATTTTTTTTAAATTTTATTTTTTTATTAATTTTTTTAATCAATTTCTTTATCAATTTTTTTTTCAATAATTTTTTTATATGTTTATAATCTTTTATTTATTTTTAGTTTATATTTAAAACTAAAAAAAATACTACCAATTAATAATGAACATATTCATAACTTAAGAACAAACATATTTTTTTTCAAATGAAGAGTACATGTAATAATACAAAAAAACATAAAAACATATAAAAATAGAAATCTTAATCAATATTGCTACCAAATTCTGCTCCCGATGCGTTTGGTGGTGGTGCACCTATTACTTCGTGCCACAAATGAGCGTGTGTCCTGTAACGAGTGACTCATCCTTTAGCTTCATACGATGAATGTTGTCACCACCAAGTTGGAATGGGTGGTACAGGATAATGAGGATATAAGAAAACTTGTACGAAGTGATTGCCAACATGAGCTATAACTATTTCTCGACGTTCTTGGTTTGGAACTGGAGGAGTTCTTAATGACAAGTAAGTAAAATAATTCTCAATATTCTCACCAAATGTATGAAATACAAGATTGTACCTTGATGCGATGACAATTCCCAAAGGCATAGCGTCCATCCAATATATTTCTGGTGCCCACTGCTCGAAATAATTCAATGAGAATAATAGATTGGTTACCAAATTTGGATCTGGATAAAGTTGATCATATATATCCTTATTTTGTTGAATCTCTTCTATAAGCTCAAATCGTACTTGAACCCAACCTTCTTCACCATACCCAATTAGTGCAGCTATTGCCCTGAATCCACAATGACCATCAGGTTGAACATCAACAGTGTGAGAAATATAACGCTGCAGAGGCACAGGTAATTTCTCAATATAAGTATCACGGATGGGTGGAACTGGAGAGTGATCATGGGTCGTTTGAGTATTGCGAACCTTCGACCCTCTTCCACGTCTTCCTCTCCCTTGAGATGTTGTAATCGATTGAGAGACCCTAGATCCTGAAGTGGATGCTTCTCCGAAAGAAGATATGCGGCGTCCACTTTGCTCATCTCTACCCGTAGGTCGACCTTTATGTTCTGTGTTGTATGAAGGAGCTCGCAATGTACTTTGAGATGGATCAATCATATCAAGAAACTTATTTATCATATGCTCTTGCATATATGGATCCATCCCATCTAATATCTAAACAACGTGGGATGTCCTGTTAGGTTCTGCTCTCTCGTCATTAAACTGATGTACGTGCATCGACAATCTCCTCCAATGAGCGTTGATACTCTGAAGCGGAATTGGAATAGAAAAGTAATGGTAATGTGCAAGATCATGCTCGCATGACAATCCGTATACAATTTTGATAGAACAGTTGCATCTGCCGGATAGCTGGTGAGATGCTTCCTCAATATATTTTAGCTGACTAGAAATCAACTTCATTGCCTCTAATGAAATCCGACACCTTATTTGACTGAAAATGTCATCATGTAAATGTTGATGGCGTGGAATGTTCAGAGATTTTTCGAACGACTTCTTAATATCTCCGAATTGAATTCTCAACATCTTATGTATTTTTTCAAAAGATGTGTGTAGGGATGACATGCTATCTCCCAAATATAACTTCAATCTCGCATGTGCAGATTCTGCCTTGTAATAAAAAAAATGCATTGTGTTTAAATACTGAAAAGAATTGAAATACTACAATAATGAACAAAATTTAAATAATAAAACTATAAAATGATTATACCTTTGATTTGAATTGCTCCCGAAGTGCATACATGTATCAACACATGCTAAAACAAATCGCTCTTTGTAAGGGTGTAACCATGTATCCCAAAGATAATTTAGAGCACCCTCGAATCGTTGATACTCTTTGCGCATGACATTCCACTTATGCTGATAAGACCATTGTGTCGATGAATTAATGAGTGAGTGCCATGATGCATAAAAATGTTGTCACTCCAGACCAAGTATAAGGGCGCATTTCTTCATTATGCACTGGTTTATGTGCCAAATACAAAGGATGTGACGTACATTGGGAAAACATGTTTCAATTGCATTAATAAGCGCCAAATCCCGATCTGAAACAAATACCAATGGCAACGATGCCTTCTTTTCAACCATCCACTTCTTTAAGGTACCTAATGCCCATGTCAGTTGCTTTGTCTTCTCATTACTAAGATATGCAAACATAAGTGAGTAAGTTCGCATTGTGAATGTGATACCCACAACCTCTAATAGTGGTATCCGATACTCATTAGTCTTGTATGTGGCATCAATGATCAACACAGATGAAAAGTTGACAGACAGCTCTAAACTTTTTGGATGAACCCAAATAATATCTGTGATTTCGTTGGTGTTTGGATTTGTACGATATTTATGGAGGTATTATTTCTTGATTAATTGGTCAAAGACATACTGAATAGAATTTAGGCCGCCCCGTTTAGCAGATTTATTTGTGAAAATAGGATTATAAATGCTTTTGATCCCCGTAGTGTTTGATGGGTCTCTTTCCTTCAAAATACTAAGAATTTTATGAGGTGTGGTGTTGTTGGCCATGTCAAGCATAAATTCTTTTTCTTTTAGTTTTAACCTACTTGGGTATTCATGTCTATCAATATATTCTGCTAATTGATGATTATGAAAGCCACAAACAACCCTTAAGCCCCACATTACACCATCTAAAGGTATTGGTATACCTCGCAGCTCAAATGAGCATTCACATTTTTTAGTCCCAATATTTCTTTTTAAGGATTGTCCATCGACTAGATATCGTGGCAGTTTATACTTTCCACCTCTTTCACACATAAGATGACACTTTGGTAGCTTGCCACCTTTTAAATTAGCAGAATTTTTAATAACTACTACAATATCATTCTTCAAACCAACTGTCTTTACCCAATTTATCATATCTTCTCTACTTTAAATATCTATATAAAAAATATAACAAAGATGTATAAGTATGACATTACCAATCTTAATATAATTTCTCTACTAATAAAATAAATAATGAATATACATAAAACAATGATAATAACTAACCTGATCTGTGGTAAATTCGATTGTATAATCGCGACTGTTGTTGGAGATATCTTGACTAAGAACATCATTCTCAATTGACCAACTATCTAAAAATAAACCCAAATAGTCATCCATATTTTCAGGAAGAGAGAATGAGAGGCTGAGAGGGAGATAGCAGTGAAGGGAGTTGTGAATGAAGAGTGACTTAAAATGAAGTGTGAGAGGAGGATTTAAAGGGAGAGATTTTGACACGTGTCAAGAGTTGAAAGGTGGGTAATTTAAGGGGAGGGGAGGGTCTGACATGTGTCAAGAGTTTAAGGGTGGGTAATTTAAGGGGAGGGGAGGTTCTGACATGTGTCAAGAGTTTAAGGGTGAGTAATTTAAGGGGAGGGGAGGTTCTGACATATGTCAAGAGTTGAAGGATGTATAATTTAAAGGGAGGGGGGGTTCTGACATGTGTCAAGGATGGGTAATTTAAAGAAAGTGAGAAGTTCTGACATGTGTCAAGAGTTGGAAGTAGGGTAATTTAAAGGGATGAGAGATTTTAACATATGTCAAGGGTTGAAAGGGGGTCCATTTAAAGTGATGAGAGATTTTGACATGCGTCAAGGGTTGGAAGTGGGTCATTTAAAGGGATAAAAGATTTTGACATGTGTTAAGGGTTAGAAGTGGGGTAATTTAAAGGGAGGGGAGGTTCTGACATATGTCAAGCGTTGAAGAGGGGTAATTTAAAGGGAGAGGGGTGTTTTGACAAGTGTCAATGGTTGGAGAATGATGAATTTAAATGGAGGGAGTGTTTTGACAGGTGTCAATGGTTGGAGGATGAGTAATTTAAAGAGGGTGAGAGATTCTGACATGCGTTATATGTCAATGGTTGGAGGGAGGGATGATTTAAAGGGAGAGAAGATTATGACATGTGTTAATAGTTGGATGCGGGTAATTTAAGTGTCAAATTAGGAATGTAATTTAAAAATTATATAAAATAAAAAAATTAAAAAAATTTGATAAAAAAATAATAAACAAAATTGATTAAAGAAATAAAACTAAATAAATATTAAAAAATTAAATAAAATAAAATAAAATTAATTAAAAATAAAATTAAATAAAATTAAAAAAAATTAAAAAATATAAGTATTAATGAAAAAATAATAAAAAAAATTAATTAAAAAATAAAACTAAATAAAATTAAATAAAATTAAAAATATATATAAGTATTAATGAAAAATAATAAATAAAATTGATTAAAAATTAAACTAAATAAAAATTTTAAAATATATAAACTAAATAAAAATTTTAAAGTATATAAACTAAATAAAAATTTTAAAATATATAAGTATGAATGAAAAAAATTAAAAATAAGATTAATTTTAAAAATAAAACTAAATAAAATTAAACTAAATAAAAATTTAAAAATATATAAGTATGAATAAAAAAATTAAAAATAAAATTAATTAAAAATAAAAAATTAAAATTAATTAAAAATATAAAATATAAAATATAAAATATAAAATATATAAGTATGAATATATAAGTATGAATTAAAAAAATTAAAAATAAAATTAAAAAATAAAAAAAAATAAAAAAGATAGAAGGTAAAATGATCATTTGAAGGAGAGAGAGAGAGGAGGGGGTACGCGTGTCGGGGGAAGCAATTTGCTTATACTAATTACGATTTTAATAGCTGTTACTGACCTACCGTAACTGCTACTTTTCTATTAATAATTGGGGTGTATTTAAAATTATCCATATTTATTATTTATTTATAAAATAATTGTTGACTATTAATAGTTAAACAGGGAAATGATTAATTTGAGAGATCGTCAGAAGACATGTCAGCATCACATCACATGGGTAGTTTAGGCCTGCATACAATCCATCACCTACAACCATTTGTTTGGGTTTTCGGGAATTTCTCGAGACGCTTCAAAATTTGGAATCGCTGAACTGATGTTTTAAAATTTAAAATGTCGAAAAGACACACTTTTCTTTCGTTTTATCCCCGTCAAATTATTTTTTTTCTTTCTTTTATCTCTGTTTCTTGTACGCATACAATAACTGATAATTTTTATGATGCTGCCCCACATAATTAAAATGGTAGATATATGATAGATTTATTTAATAAATAGTGTTAAATTTTGAAATTGGTTGGATATAAATCCTTATACTCCAATATAATTTATCTTTCTTTCCTTCCTTTGTAATGATCATAGAGTGAACTAACAGAAGACATTGAGTACAAGTATAATCATCTTTTACTTGGTAACTACTATTATGGTACTGATTTTAAAATATAATGTCACAAGTTAATTATATTATAATAATGATTTGCACTATCATGGCTATGGTCTAATTAAGATCAGGCTCATAACTTCCCCCATGTCTTGACCATTTGCACTAATGGTTAGTAGCCATCAGTGATTTACCTCCTCCGTATTTACCTAGGGACGGGTTGCCGGAGGTACTGGGGGCGAGCGAATCATCTTTTTGCCACATAATTAAGATCAGGTCCAACATGACTATAATTTTAAAAAGATCATAACCA
This sequence comes from Zingiber officinale, assembly GCF_018446385.1. Lineage (NCBI taxonomy): Eukaryota > Viridiplantae > Streptophyta > Magnoliopsida > Zingiberales > Zingiberaceae > Zingiber > Zingiber officinale. The sequence continues at coordinate 63,246,357 of NC_056000.1, read as the reverse complement.
TATTCTAGCAGAAAATTAGCATAATATTATAGCACCTTCGAAGAAGTCAAAATAAGTAATAGAAAAAATCGTTGGACTCCTTGCAGTTCAAGAAACACACATGTATTGAAATTAGTTCGATCGAACATGTCTAGGTCCATTAGTGGATTTCGATGTGCAACCCATTGCGTACATGCCACCGTAATCCTCCTTATCGATCGCCCAGGTGTCCACCATCCACTCTTCCATGCCCAAGTCCATAAGCCAAGCGACCTTCAAGCCTTCAGGTTTGAGCGACCAAAGACACATAACAACCATCATTCACTTACCGACGGATGAGTGGTGCCATCCGGACGATGCCGAGCTACGCTCTCTGGAACACTAGATCAGGATCCAAGGACTATTAGCACAAATCTGGTCTGATGCTCAGACCTGCGCGACAACCATTTCACCTGGGGAGCTTGCAGACTACTATACTATTGGATCGATCGCACGTGAGAGGGGGGGGGGGTGGGTGAATCACGTGGTTTTCAAAAACTCGTCTTTTAAGTTTTAAAAATAGAGTCGAGTATGCAGTAGAAAATTAAAAAGTCAACATCAGAAACACACAAGCGGTTTACTTAGTTTAGAGCCTTCGGCGACTCCTACTCCAAGACTCAGGTCCCGCGGACCTATCGATGGGTAATTCACTAAAGACCTCTTCCGATACCCTTAGAAGAGGGAATCAAATACAGAGAATAATTTGGATAAGTGTAACAGGCTACACTTTTCGTTTACAGAATGTAAGTACAACAATAAAGTTTGTTACCGACACTTAGAGTTTGAATGTAGAAGCATTCGTGTGTCGATGTCGGTCTACCGATCGCAATCGAAAGTCCTCGGAATAGTCGTTGGGTGCAGTAGCTTTGCAGCAGAGTAGTAGCAAAAGTCTGGAGCAGTCAGAAGTTTAAATGAATGCGCAGTAGCTCGTATATCAGTTGTATTGTGAAGGCTTCTCGAGACTGCCTTATATAAGGCATGAAAGGCGCCTTCTATAGCCATGGAAGGCGCCTTCCATAGCCATGGAAGGCGTCTTCCATAGCCATGGAAGGCGCCTCCGATGAGGCAAGTTCGATCCCGAACAGCCAGTACTTATGCACTACAAAGTAAAAAATTTATCCTGTGAAAGGTGCCTTCCATATCCATGGATGGCGTCTTTTATGAACAATACGAATCTACCTTCCATCTCCGTCGAAGGAGCCTTCGAACACTGTTCATCCGAAGGTAATTTTCTCTTTTTTGTCCTGCAAGATAATGTTAGTCTAAAATATTCTGTAAAACAAGTATTAGGATAATAATACTGAATAAAAAGTGTAGTAATTAGTTCCTATCCTCCCAGGACTAGGAACTAGTCAAGATCTCAGTTTAGGAATTCCAAATGGACCTAAACTGGATCGACGCCTACTGTCCCTTCAACCGTGACACGTTCTCACCGGGTCACTCTCCTCTAGTGACTTACCTTAACTTATCAGTTTTCTAGACATCCGGTCAGCCCGTCGACCTGTCTGGACTTCATGTCAGCTATCCGGTAGGTCCGTTGACCTAGCTGGACTTCTTGGCTGATAGTCGGTCAGCCAGTCGACATATCTGGTCTTTATATCAGCTATCCGATCAGCCTATCGATTTAGCTGAAGTTTTTGCTAGATATCCGGTTAGCCCGTCGACTTATCTGGACTTCGTACTATCTATCCAGTCGGCCCGTTGACCTAGCTGGGTTTCCTACCAGATATTCGGTCGGTTAGTCAACCTATCTGGACTTTGTACTGCACACTTAATCATGTGGTTAGATCATAACAAAATATAACATAACTTACTTATTATTCATCAAAATCCGAGTTAGACAGTTAGTGCAAATCACACTAACAATCTTCCTCTTTTTGATGCAATGACAACCTGGGTTAAGCTAGGAAAAATACAAGCATATGGATTTTGATTTATTTCAACTTAATCCCTTACTTAACTCCTTGACCCTCCCCCTTTGACATTCATCAAAAAACATGAATAGATATTTAAGAAAAAAATATGCTAGAGAAAGTTAAGAAAAAATCTTCAAGAAAATAATTCTCAGGATTACTTGAGGGAGGAAAAAAATACTATAACCATAAAAGATTTTCAAAATAAAAAATATTTTATAACATATGTTAAAATATATTCAAAGATAATTTTGAAATCACTTAGTATTTTAAAATGATAAAGAAAACAACTTATTAAAAATCTCAAAGGTAAAATGTTAGTTTTGAAAAGAACTTTTTCAAAAAAAATTTCAAAGTGTTTTCAAGACATCTTGTAAAGCAGATTTCAAAAATTAAAACATTTTAAAAACATCTTTCAAAACAAATTAGTATTTTCATAAGGTTAACAAAGTTGAAAATACTTTAAAATATATTAACTTTAGAAACTTTAAAGTTTTCGAAAAAAATTTAAAAATGCTAAGTTCTCTAAAAAAAAATTTAAAATATTTAAAGTTAAAATTTGCTGAAACAAAAGTCAAAATATTAAGTGCTTCAATATTTAAAATTGTTTTAAAGTAGTTTGAAAAAATTAAACTAGTTTTTAAAACATGTGATAATCTTTTTCAAAAATAGATTTTTGAATAAAAGAAATATTTTTAAAATTTATTGACTTATTAATCCTCCACCTGAATCTGAGATTATTTCAAAATAATCTAATTAACTATAAATTATCCTTAACTATCTAATCGTTAGTTACTAACTAACTATCAGAAGATAGCAGTTTTCACTGGGTATAGTCGACCTGATGACACTTTGAAAAAGTTTTCACTATAGAAGTGTCATAGTTAGCCTTCTAACTATGACACTTCTATAATATTTTAGGTCAACTGATTTTCCATTTGGGTCATTATCTAAGGTTGTGTTAGTTGCCATTGGAGTTTATATTTCTTTGGTGTTTTCCATTTTAATTTTTTTAAGCAATTTCTTAATATATTTTTGTTGATAGACATAATTTTTTCATTAGTTTGTTTATTTTGTAGACCTAAAAAGTAAGTTAGTTTATCCACTAAGCTCATTTCAAATTCTTATTCCATTAAGGTTATAAATTCTTGTAAAAATTCTGAATTAGTTGAACCAAAGATTATGTTGTCTACATATACTTGGGCTATAAAAATATCTTAGTTGATTGATTTTATAAACAGAGTTGGATCAATTTGCCATTGGTTGAATCCTTTGGAAATTAGGTAAGAGGTCAACCTTTCATACCAGGCCCTAGGTGCTTGTTTAAGACTATACAATGTCTTCTTAAGTTTAAAGATATGGTCAGTATGGTCTAAACTCTCAAACCTAGATGGTTGACCTACATAAACTTCTTCTTTTATTAGCCCATTTAAAAAGGTAGATTTTATGTCTATTTGATAGATCATAAATCCTTTATAGGTTGCATAGCTAAGTAACATTGGGATAGACTCAAGTCTAGCTACTGGGGCATATATTTCATCATAGTCAAGCATTTCTACTTGAGTAAATCCCTTAGCCACTAGTATAGCCTTGTTTCTAATAATTTCTCCACTTTCAATCAGTTTATTTCTAAATATCCATTTTATTTCTATTACCTTTTTATTGTTAGGTGGTGGTACTAAGTCTCAGACTTCGTTTCTTTCAAATTGGGCTAGTTCTTCCTGCATTGTTATGATCTAGTCTGGGTTAAGTAAGGATTCTTCTATAGTTTTGGGTTCAATTTTCAAGATCAAAGATATTTGACTTGAATTTCTAAAGGGCAATCTAGTCTGAACTCTTAGGTCTAGATCACTAATTATTTGGTCAATTGGATGGTTTGGGTTAACTCTTATAGTTCTAGTGGGTTCATTTACTTGAGGTTGATCTTCTTCTTCGTGACTTAGGTTTTCACTAGCTCCCCCTTGACTACTGCTACCTTGAACAAAATCAATTGTTTGAATCTAGGTTTGTTCTAAGTTTTGGTTGGTCTCTTCAAATTTTACATTTGAGGTTTCTTCAATTCTTAGTGTGACTTTGTTATATACTCTGTAACCTCTACTATTTAATGAGTAGCCTACAAAGATTCCATTTTCTACTTTTGAGATAAATTTTTTTAAGTGTTCTCTTGTATTTAGTATGTAGGTTGGGCATCCAAATACTTTAAAGTATTTAATATTGGGTTATTTATTTTAATAGAGTTCAAATGAGGTTTTATTATAAGTTTTATTTATTGTGGTTCTATTTTATACATGACATGCTGTGCTAACAGCTTCTGTTCAAAAATATTTTGGTAATTTAATATTCATTTAACATTGTCCTAAAGGTTTCAAGTAGAGTTCTATTCTTTCTACTATTCATTTTTGTTGGAGTGTCATAGGGCAGGAAAATTCGTGATGATATCCATTTTTAAAGTAGAATTGATTAAAACTATGATTTTTAAATTCACTTCCGTTATCACTTCTGATTCTTTTAATTTTGCTGTTTTTTTTCATTTTCAATTTGTTTACAAAAATTACTGAATACTTTAAATGTTTCATCCTTGCTTTTTAAGAATTTTATCTAAGTGAATATAGAGTAATCATCTATTATTACTAGGCAATAAAGGCTCCTATTTATTGATTTGATTCCATGGGAGTCAAATATGTCCAAGTGAAACATTTCTAGTATAGAATTTGTTTGAAGCTGATTAATTGATTTGTGAGTTGACTTTATTTATTTTTCTTGTTGACAGATATTACAAATTGCTGAGTGTAAGTTGGGTAATTTTGGTAAGTCTCTAACTAATCCATTTAATTTACTTAGATTTCTAAAGTTTGTGTGTGACATTCTTCTATGTCATAGCCAAGTTTCTTCTTTTTGTGTCAAACGACACTTAAGTGAAGAACTAGTTAGGTTGATTGCATAGATGTTGTCCTTTCTAAACTCTCTTAATTTTATGGTAGGGTTATCTATTTGCTTAATTAAGAATTCAGAGGGTAAGAACTTAACCTTATATCTATAATCACACAATTGACTGATGCTAAGAAGATTGTATTTGAGATTTTCAACAAGTAACACTTTCTTAATAATAAAATCAGTTTTGAGTTTAATATTACCTGTCCCAATTACCTTGAGTTTGTCGTTATTTCTGTAACGACCCACCTTCTGGGTACTGGCTGTAAGGCCGGTCGCTACAATTTTGCTGTGCTATACTGTGCGGAAAGCTGGGCTAATTAAAATTTTACTCTACTAAGGACGGATACAACTGATAAGAAAGGTCTAAAGACCTTCTTTGCGGGTGTACACATGCTAAGGAGGGGAAACTGAACATCCCAACTGAGCTAGGGACTAGAAACTAAACTTCCCAACTACCTACAGACCTGCCGATCGATCCACAGATCGATCGGAGCTGCGGTCGTTCTGTTCCCAACTGGATCGGTCGGCAGACCGATCCAGGTGTGGCTGGATCGGTCGGCAGACCGATCCAGGTATGTCTGGATCGATCGGCTGACCGATCCAGGAGGATACAGTAGCATACTGTATCTGTCTGGATCGGTCGGCTGACCGATCCAGTGGCACTGCTCAGGCCCTGATCGGTCTGGAGACCGATCAGAGTTCTGATTTCGCCCGAGAATCTGATTTCAGCACTTTGGCGTGCCAAAACCTCACACAACAACTCTAAACCAATGCAAATCACACTAATATAAAACTACTAACATTCTAAACCTGGCATACTACATAGTGCATGGTTTACTATCTCATAACACTTAACAATCAAAACTGAATAATGAAAACTAAAAACGCAAAGTGCTAATACTGAAGTAAAACTGTTTAGATCCCAAAGATCTTTATTCCAACTCCTGCCCACACACATCTTGATAGCATTGCCCTCCAGCCTCCGCTACTGATCCACTTTTCCTTTACCTTTATCTGCAGTATAAGAAAAGTAGTATCTATAAGCTAAAAAGCTTAGTAAGAAACCATCTACCTCACAAAAACATTCAACGATGCAAATATGATTTTAAATCATGCTGTTTAAAACATATGCTGGATATACTGAATAAACTAAGCATGACATGGCATATAAGCATACAATCATGGCATATCTAAAGCTGAACATAAAGTCATCATGCATATTCACAGGGAAAAACTAAGCTGATACTAAGAACTGAGCTACGCTAATACTGAGCTACTGCTAGAACTGTACTGAATTCACGAACTAATTTGTGAAAGGTTGAAAACCATATACATATAATAAGTGAAAATACTAAACATCTTGTTTGGGCCACTGTACGTGCTATGCGCGCATCTCTAACTAGACCCGGGTTGCAAGTCCCGAATTTAGTAGAGCTACTAGGTTATCTAAACCTAGGGACCGACTATGGGAGCCCAGCCCAATGGATATCTAATGCCAACTGAAAAGTAAAATACTGAGTATAGCTAAACTGTTCTAAATTGCTGTTTCTAGGTTATCTGAACCTAGAGCTAGGTTGTCTGAACCTATAGGCGACTGTGGGAGCCCACCCATTGGACCGTAGTCCCATATAAGCTAGAATAAACTGATTTACTAATTTAGATGCTTCTAATGCATTCAACCGTGCTAATAAAAATGCCTAAGTTGCATTCTTTTCTAAGCTGGTTATTTAATCGAACACCTAGTGCGCTTTAACTCCCCTCTCTATTAGGGAGACTACCTTTAGGCACCCAACAGCATCTAAACCTCTAACTGAAGGAGAAAAGATGTGTTCGGCCCATCTAAAGGTACTCACTAAATCCCTAAACCTGCGAGGAGGGTTAAATACACCCTATATGTCGAAAACATACGCATATAACTAAACTAATGCACAGAAAAATCACACGGTAGCTATTATACTGCAGGTGAGGGGTTTCTTACCTTGTGTGTTAGATTTCTTACAAATCTAATCGCTAGAAATTCCGATGGAGATGACTTCTCGACAATTCGTTCGCGTCCACGTGCTCTACTCGCGGAGGGGAGCGTCCTCGTGTCCGAGATGTCCCCAGGAGGCACTCCTATGGCCCTAGGGATGAAACCCTAGGGTTGCTTGGGTGTTGGCGCCGAGAGAGGGAGGAGAGGGAGAGGTGGCATCGGTGAGATTAGGGTGAAGGAGGAGTTGCCGAACCAACACAAAATAAACCAAACCAACTTATGTTTTCCTATTTATACTAAATAATTAATTCGGCCAAACCAATTATAAATATAATTGATTCCCTTTCCTTTCAGCACGGCCCTGCTGGGTTCAACTGGTTACTAACATTATCCTTAAGCCATAGGTCTCGGGTTCGATCCCCGCCTAAGCTATTTTGCGGTTCTAATTATTATTATTATTTTTTTTTGCTGCTTCCGCTACTCGGAAAATTCCGAAAAAATATCTAAAAATTCCAGAAAAATCATAGAATATTTATAATGCAAGTTTGAGAATCTTCGGGCGTTACAATCCCCCATACCTTATAAAAAGTTCGTCCTCGAACTTAGAACAATTCTGGGTACTTCTGTCTCATGCTGGCTTCTGTCTCCCAAGTTGCCTCTTCTGCTGTGTGACTGTGCCAAATGACTTTGACTAACGGTACTTCCTTGTTCCGCAATTTCTTAACTGCTCGGTCTATTATCTGAATAGGCCGAATATCATAGTTGAGGTCTTCACGGATCTGTACCGACTGGGGCTCAATCACCTGGGTGGCATCTGGGGTATGCTTCTTCAGCATAGAGACATGAAATACGTTGTGGACAGCTGACATTTCCTGGGGTAGTTCTAGCTCATATGCTACCTTGCCTACTCTTCTGCTGATAAGGTATGGTCCCACATATCTTGGACTTAGCTTGCCTTCTTCCCAAAACGCATTACTCCCTTCATGGGAGCTACTCTGAGGAACATTGAATCCCCAACTGAAAACTCTAAGGGTCTGCGCCGTGTATCAACATAGCTCTTCTGGCGGCTCTGAGCTGTCTCTATCCTCTGGCGGATCTGCTGTATAGCTGCTGTGGTATCTGCTACTAGATCTGTCTGAAGCTCTAGTTCTTTCTGTTCACCACTCTCATACCAGCAGATTGGAGATCTACACCTCCGCCCATAGAGAGCCTCATAAGGTGCCATGCCGATAGTGGCCTGATAGCTGTTGTTGTATGCAAATTCTGCTAAGCTCAGATATTTGCACCAACTTCCTTTGAAGTCTAGGGCACACGCTCGGAGCATATCTTCGAGTACCTGGTTTACTCGCTCCGTCTGACCATCTGTCTGAGGGTGGAATACTGTGCTGAACTTTAACTTAGTGCCCAACGCTGACTGTACACACTCCCAGAAGTGTGATGTGAATCTGCTGTCTCTATCCGAAATGATGGTTCGTGGGACTCCATGTAGTCTGACGATCTCCTGGAGATACAACTGAGCTAGCTTCTCCATGGAGTAGGATATCTTGATAGCTAAGAAGTGGGCTGATTTAGTCAACCTGTCGACTATTACCCAGATGGCGTCAAAACCATTCGTGGTTCTGGGCAGTCCCACTATGAAATCCATAGAGATATCCTCCCACTTCCATTCTGGAATCTGTATAGGCTGTAGAACTCCTCCTGGTCGCTGATGTTCTGCCTTGACCCTCTGACAGGTGAGGCAGATGCTAACATATCTGGCGATGTCTCGCTTCATCCCGGGCCACCAAAAATAGTTCTTCAGGTCTTGATACATTTTGGTGGAACCTGGATGCATCGCATAGGGAGTCTTGTGAGCCTCATCTAAAATCTGTCTCCGTAGCTCCTCCTGATCTGGAACACAGAGTCTGTCACCAGAATACAACATCCCGCTATCGGACTCTCTGAATTCTCTACTTTCTGATTCTGCTAGCCCTTGCTTGATTTTCTGAATTTCAGGATCCTGCTCCCGAGCTGACTGAATATCACCAAGCAAGGTAGACTCTAAGGTCATAGTAGAGAGCTGTCCAACGATGAGTTTGAGACCAAAATCTACGATCTCCTTCTGTAGGGGTGGTGACATGGCTGTAAGAGATAATAAGGTAGCACTGGATTTTCTGCTAAGTGCATCCGCTACCTTATTGGCTTTCCCTGGATGGTAGAGGATGTCTATATCGTAGTCTTTGACCAGCTCAAGCTATCTACGCTGTCGCATGTTCAGATCCTTCTGAGTGAAGAAGTACTTCAGACTCTGATGATCTGTATACACTCTGCACTGAGCTCCATATAAGTAATGCCTCCAAATTTTGAGAGCGAACACTACTGCTGCAAGCTCAAGGTCATGAGTAGGGTAATTCTTCTTATAATCCTTGAGTTGTCTGGAGGCATAGGCGATCACCTTGCCGTTTTGCATCAGTACTGCTCCTAGTCCCAACTTAGAGGCATCACTATAGATGTCAAAGCTGCTGGTGTTGTCTGGTAGAGCCAAAATGGGAGCACCTTGGTCAATCTCCTTTTGAGCTCACTGCCGCCCTCAGTCCTCCACCGAAATTTTCTTCTTTCGGTGAGAGCATCGGTGGGAGGCTATCTGGAGAAGTCCTCTACAAACTTTCTGTAATAACCTGCCCTAGAAAGCTCCTGATTTCATGGCGTTCTTAGGTCTCTTCCAGTTACTTACTCTATCTTGTTGGGATCTACCATAATACCATCCTTTGAGATGATGTGACCCGGGAAGGACACTGATCTAGCCAAAATTCACATTTCGTGAACTTGGCGTATAGTTGGTTCTGCTGAAGGGTCTGCAATACTAGTTTCAGGTGTTACGAGTGTTCTTCCTGAGTTCCTAGTAGATAAGAATGTCATCGATAAACACAATAACAAACTTATCTAAATACTCCCGAATACTCCTTTCATGAGATCCATGAATGTAGCTGGAGCATTAGTCACGCCTAAAGGGCATGACTACGAACTCGTAGTGTCCGTATCCGGTCCTATGTTGTCTTGGGTATATCCCTTCTTTAACCTTCACTTGATGATAACCTGATCGAGATCTATCTTAGAAACTGCTCCTTTGGTCGAGCAGTCATCGATTACGGGAAGGATACATTCTTGATCGTGACTTGGTTCGGTGATCCGTAGTCTATGCACAATCGCATGCTTCCATCCTTCTTCTTCACGAACAATACGAGCGCCCCATGGTGAGTGACTCATGTATGAAACCCTTGTCAGCGCTCTTGTAGTTGCTCCACAAGTTCCTTGATTCTGCTGAGCCATGCGATAAGGCGCTTTGGAGATAGGATTTGTACCGGAATGAGCTCTATCTCAAAGTCAATCTCCTGTCTGGTGCTAAGCCCGTAACTCTTCAGGAAAGACTGGTAGTCACATACGACTCGAACCTCTGCTAGCTATTGGTTCTTGTCCGGCGTTGACTACATGTGCTAGGAATCCCGTACATCCAACCTCTGTGCTTTCATAGCTGAGAGAAACTTCTTGGCCTTTCTCTTTGGTTCCCATTGTATTCAAATTGCACTACCGCTTCTTTATGTTTACGGCACTCTATGGTAGCACCGTCATCTTGATCGAAAGTCCATTCCAAAGATAACGTCATAGTCGGTCATCTCTAGCACTATCGGTTCATCTCTGGCTGCTATAATGACCGGCACTGCTCTGAGCCATGCGTGGATGCCATGATCTCTCCTGAAGGTAGTCAAAAACCGACCACCGAGTACTTGAGGGTATTTCTAACTTTTCGGAGAACATCCGGCTATATATGAATGGGTTGCCCGATGTCAAATAGAAGTAGCACTATCTTTGAAAAATGCTAATCGACTGTGACAATGCCGAGGCATTAGCTCGCCCTCTCGTGAGTGAGTAGATCCTCGCATTCGCCATAGCTGGAGGGGCTTATCTGCCTGGCTGATAAGTGGACCTTCTAGACCGGCCTGCATCGATATAACTGAGCCGGTGGTCTGCATACTGAATCTGCTGTGGCTGAGGAAGACCGGTCTTGTTCGTGCTTAGCCATGTGCCCTTCTTGTCCACATTCAAAACATCCTCGTGTGCCCTTGCGACAAACCCCTGGGTGAATTTTCCCCAAGTAGCACACTTTGGATAATGGGTCGCTTGCTAGATGGTCCTCCTTTTGGGTCACTTCACGATCTGCGTTGCCGTTGGAGTTCCCTTTCGGTTAGAGCTGTGGCCTTCTTGCTTTTGAGTGTGAGAGTTTCCTTAGCCTTTGGACTCGAGGAGACTTGCTTTTCTTGCATTATCTTGTTACGTAATGCCCGTGGTCAAGGCACCGCTCACTAGCTCCTCCGTGGTTTGTGGCCTATGTATGCCACTAGCCACGTTCACTCTCTGGCCTCGGCATCTTGAGCATCAACCGGATTCGTTCCTTCTCTGTGCTGGGCACAGACGAGCCAACCTGTTGAATTTCTTCACGGCTTCCTCAACTGAAAGGTTGCCCTGACGAAACTCAGTGAACTCGTCGTAGTGGCGGTTCGTAACCCGTACGTGGAAGAACTCCTCGAAGAACTCCTTCTCGAAGTCAGCCCATGACATCTGGTTCACTGGGCACTTCGTTATGATTCTCTCCCACCACATGCGTGCGTCTCCTGTCAGGCAGAAGGAGGCACACTTCACCTTCTCATGTTCTGGCCAGTCCAGAAGCTCCATCGTGCTCTCCAGTGTTTTGAACCAGGCTTGTGCATCCCATGGTTCACTAGTGCCTGAGAAGTTCTCTGGCTTGACCCGCTGCCACTGGATCAGATAGGCTTCCTTTCTTGGCTCAGCTGCTGGGGCTGCTGGTGCTGGTGTTGGTGCTGTAGGCTGAGCTGGTGGAACCTCTAAGACTACCGGAGTCGTCAAATTCGGTTCCGGGGTGACTGTGGGGGTATTTCCTGTTGCTGTTCAGCTAGCTGCTGCTGTAACTGAGCCACTAATGCTGTAAGGTCTGGAGGAGGCACTGAACTGCCTGCCTCTTGCTGGGGCTCAGTAGCTAATGCCCTTCTAGCTGGGCGTCCTCGTGCCATTTCTAAAGACATAGAGAACATAACATAACTAATGTAATCACAGTTATATAACTACTGATGTCATGTTTAAAAGCTATCACATACTAACAAGCAGTAGGCATATAAACATGAACTGTAATAACAAAACAAGGAGCATAAATAAAGTAGAGGTATTCTTACTTGGAAGCTGCAGGTTCAATGCTGATGTGTGTGTAGGAAGTATGGAATTCTGCTCTGATACCACTCTGTAACGACCCACCTTCTGGGTACTGGCTGTAAGGTCGGTCGCTACAATTTTGCTGTGCTATACTGTGCGGAAAGCTGGGCTAATTAAAATTTTACTCTACTAAGGACGGATACAACTGATAAGAAAGGTCTAAAGACCTTCTTTGCGGGTGTACACATGCTAAGGAGGGGAAACTGAACATCCCAACTGAGCTAGGGACTAGAAACTAAACTTCCCAACTACCTACAGACCTGCCGATCGATCCACAGATCGATCGGGAGGCTTTGGCTCCAGGATCGATCGGTCCGACCGATCAGTGTGGTCGGATCGGTCGGCAGACCGATCGGTATGTCTGATCGATCGGTGGACCGATCCGGGCACTGAAACTCTCCGGGAACGCTGTATCGTCTTTGGCCGGGTCGGTGGCCGATCGACCGATCATCGAGCCCCGATCGGTGCGGAGACCGATCGAGTTCGATTCGCACGAATCGATTTCAGCACGTTGGCGTGCCAAAACCTCACACAACAACTCTAAACCAATGCAAATCACACTAATATAAAACTACTAACATTCTAAACCTGGCATACTACATAGTGCATGGTTTACTATCTCATAACACTTAACAATCAAAACTGAATAATGAAAACTAAAAACGCAAAGTGCTAATACTGAAGTAAAACTGTTTAGATCCCAAAGATCTTTATTCCAACTGCTGCCCACACACATCTTGATAGCATTGCCCTCCAGCCTCCGCTACTGATCCACTTTTCCTTTACCTTTATCTGCAGTATAAGAAAAGTAGTATCTATAAGCTAAAGAGTTTAGTAAGAAATCATCTACCTCACAAAAACATGCAACGATGCAAATATGATTTTAAATCATGCTGTTTAAAACATATGCTGGATATACTGAATAAACTAAGCATGGCATGACATATAAGCATACAATCATGGCATATCTAAAGCTGAACATAAAGTCATCATGCATATTCACAGGGAAAAACTAAGCTGATACTAAGAACTGAGCTACGCTAATACTGAGCTACTGCTAGAACTGTATTGAATTCACGAACTAATTTGTGAAAGGTTGAAACCATATACATATAATAAGTGAAAATACTAAACATGCTGCTGAGGGGCCCGGCAATTGTACGTGCTATGCGCGCATCTCTAACTAGACCCGGGGTTGCAAGTCCCGAATTTAGTAGAGCTACTAGGTTATCTAAACCTAGGGAACGACTATGGGAGCCCAGCCCAATGGATATCTAATCCAGTACAGTGCCAACTGAAAAGTAAAATACTGAGTATAGCTAAACTGTTCTAAATTGCTGTTTCTAGGTTATCTGAACCTAGAGCTAGGTTGTCTGAACCTAGAGGCGACTGTGGGAGCCCACCCATTGGACCGTAGTCCCATATAAGCTAGAATAAACTGATTTACTAATTTAGATGCTTTTAATGCATTCAACCGTGCTAATAAAAATGCCTAAGTTGCATTCTTTTCTAAGCTGGTTATTTAATCGAACACCTAGTGCGCTTTAACTCCCCTCTCTATTAGGGAGACTACCTTTAGGCACCCAACAGCATCTAAACCTCTAACTGAAGGAGAAAAGATGTGTCCGGCCCATCTAAAGGTACTCACTAAATCCCTAAACCTGCGAGGAGGATTAAATACACCCTATGTGTCGAAAACATACGCATATAACTAAACTAATGCACAGAAAAATCACACGGTAGCTATTATACTGCAGGTGAGAGGTTTCTTACCTTGTGTGTTAGATTTCTTACAAATCTAATCGCTAGAAATTCCGGTGGAGACGACTTCTCGACAATTCGCTCGCGTCCACGTGCTCTACTCGCGGAGGGGAGTGTCCTCGTGTCCAAGATGTCACCAGGAGGCACTCCTATGGCCCTAGGGATGAAACCCTAGGGTTGCTTGGGTGTTGGCGCCGAGAGAGGGAGGAGAGGGAGAGGTGGCGTCGGTGAGATTAGGGTGAAGGAGGAGTTGCCGAACCAACACAAAATAAACCAAACCAACTTATGTTTTCCTATTTATACTAAATAATTAATTCGGCCAAACCAATTATAAATATAATTGATTCCCTTTCCTTTCAGCACGGCCCTGCTGGGTTCAACTGGTTACTAACATTATCCTTAAGCCATAGGTCTCGGGTTCGATCCCCGCTTAAGCTATTTTGCGGTTCTAATTATTATTATTATTATTTTTTTTGCTGCTTCCGCTACTCGGAAAATTCCGGAAAAATATCTAAAAATTCCATAAAAATCATAGAATATTTATAATGCAAGTTTGAGAATTTTCGGGTGTTACAATTTCCAAAGACAATTGCTTCTAAGCTTTTGTATGTTAATTGCATGAATTTGGTGTGATTCCCAGACATGTGTTTGGAATAACCACTGTCCAATATTCATTTGGTTTCCTACAGCAGGTAGGAGTTAAAACCAATTTAGATTAACCTTGATTTGAAAATTAATCTTTTTAATTCAAGTTTTATGTCACACCCTAGGTAGTCCTGCCAAAAGAAATTTCAGCAGAATCTCCCCTATACGGGTGACAATATGAGACTTCACTACACGCCCTCAGGGCCACACATACCTCGACCAACACGATCGGAACAATAACAATAAACATAAATCTACAACCACGCAATATATATATATATATAGCTGTCAACATAATACGAAAACCATAAACAAACATCCAACTTACCTCTTCTGCTGTCCGAGCAGGCACGTAGCAGAACATATCGAATAAATCCCATCGACAAACAAAAAGACTAAACAAAATCCATGGTGCAAAACCAATACAAGTCTGAAACATAGACTAGATAGTATAATAGGAAAATAAAAGACCAAACGAAAATCCTTGCGATATGGAGGGGGACTAGCGACTGGAACTCCTGATAGCTTCAACATGAAATAGTATAAATCAATGGGGTGAGTCAACTCCTCAGCAGGTACCAGCTGACATGCATAGTAAGACATAACAACTAGTAATAAATATGGGTACAACCTCCTGTATATATATATATATATATATATATATATATATATATATATATATATATACAATGCAAAACTAAAATAAAGGGGAGAAACTGTACTAACCAGAACCTGGGTATAAGGTAAATAAGGTCGTCAGACCGAGGAGTATCATGATCCTGTATGCATGTAAATCATATGCATCCACCAAATATGCAGCAAATAAATTGCAGCAAACACAAGCAATAAATGCAATCATGCATATGATGCCAATAACATGGTCACCCCTGATGCCAGTCAACCATCTCACACACGATGGTGAGACCGAGTGGGTAGGGCTATGACAACCGTGCACTCTGCCATCACTGCTCCTGATGAGTAATCGAGTGGGCGGGATGCTGTCGGAGTACACCTATCCTTCTACCCTAAATCATAAGTGGGGGAGCTTAATGCTCTCATCTTCCTGAGTCAGTCCAGAGGAGGAATCCCTGCTGGCTACCACGCTGCATCACACTACCTATGAGCGGACCAACGAAGCCAAACAGAGCAAATCTGTCTGCCGGCTATCACACTGTGTCACCACTACCCATGAGTGGACCAACGGAGCCTAACAAAGCATAAATGACACACACCCTGTCTGATATACCACTAACCCATGAGTGATTGTGTGTGCAGATCCATGTAACTGGCGATGTGCTCAACAATAATGGAGCTGCCAATCGCTCATCATGCAATCATGCGAGATGGTGCATGACATTAAGCATGGAAATATCCTGATCCTATCCATCTCTATATGATATGTACCAAAAGGTATATGGATCAAATAGAATATCCTAGGTACACAGGTCAGGTATAGTAGAATTAATCTAGGTCTTGAACATAATGAGGCATGGTATGTCATTACTCTAAGGACATAAATAATCAAAGGAACATGAGTGCAAAAGCAGGTAATAAATACAACATGCTAAGGTAATAGATAATGACATACCAATGCAGAAATGAACATAAATACTACTCGTTAAATATTACTATGCATATCAAATGACAATATCTTAGAAGATAGTTCAAAGTACCCACCTCAAATAGAAGCTCCAATCTAGTCAAATCTGACGTCGAGATGCTCATCTCAAATTAGAGTCCTACGTCACCAATATATACATTTTTATTCAGCTAAAATTCAATGAATAGCTAAATAAAATCCCTACGACTAATTTAGGGTAAAACCCTAATCACATCGCCATTAATCCTACCTAAATAAAAATTTGATGATCAATTAGGGTTTGTTACCTAATTCCCAATCAATCATTAGATTAATAATCCAAACCTAATTCCATTTACACATAATCATCTAACTACAAAACGTATCAAATTCCTATCCTTACCTCAATTCACAACCGTGATTTGTGCTGAAACACGGGGAACTGATTGCTGCTAGAAACAAGTAAGCAACTGAACTAAGGAAGAGTAATGTGAAAACCTACAATTCCAGAAACAAAATAGTTTCCATTACCTCTCCCACTTCACACACCGGTGCTGCTCACGGATCTGGCAATGACAGTTATCCCCTATCGACGACAGAGGTGACCTGAATCCACTGTACTCACTGCCTCCCAACCAACCAAACACCCAAATCAATACAATACAGAGATCAGATACCCCAAATCACCACCAGGAAGTGTACCTACCTCCAAGATCACCACGACCAGAGAGAAAAAAGCAGAATCAGTGACCGTGCTAGGGCACAACGGTAAACCCTAGAGAGCTCTGCAGTGGATCACACTTCGACGATCGAGCGACTGTGGGCCCAAATCTAGGGCACGACATAAGAGGAAAGATGACACCACCACTGTACCGAACCGGAAGGAGAAGGCTCGACAACGACTCTAGGGCATAGCCCAAAAGCTTAGCGACCCTGAAAGAAAAGGTTGCGGTGGCGTCAAGCTAGGGCACCGAGCGTCGCACCTTGGATCGGGAAGGCGAGAACTCGGCCGGAGCTAGGGCATGGGTCGGTGGTGGTTTCCGGCACGATCGGCGGCAGCAATCCAGTAGGAACGACGCAGTGAGAGGGAGAGGTTCGAGGGTGATACGGGAGGCGATCGGTGTTGAGTTGTCCGCGCGAGATGAAAAGAAAACCTGCAGAGAAGATTCCGGCATAGAGAAGGAAAGAGATCAGGGAAAGGGAAGAGAAAGGGGGAAGACGCGGAGAAGAAGGAATCGGGCAAGATGAAGTGTCCAACTTCCCTTTTGCCACCCATTATGTCCGTGTGGGAAGAGAAGCGACGCACGACACCGTCGGGTGGACGAGACAAAGAAGCAGCGCAGGTCGGGGGAGTCAGCGATGGCATGGGTGAGAAAACGGAGGAAAAGAAAGAAAAAGAAAAAGAAAATTCAACTTTTCCTCGTTAAAATGGAGTAGCCTAAATAAGCTTCCCCGTGACCCAATATTTATCCCCGTAGCCTACTCCATACGACCTCCGAAAAATTTCCAGAAAATTTTTAAAAATTTTGAAAAATTTTGTTAAGGTTATTCCTCTATTTAATCTTATTATTTAATTAATTTTTGTTATCGCATTTTACATTTTAAGCCCTTAGTTTTAATTTTGATTTTTAGTTTTCATTTTAATTTTAGTTTTTAGTTTTAGTTTTAATTTTAAATTCTAAGTTTAATTTTTATTTAAAATTTAAAATTCTTATTTTAATTTTAAATTTTTTAGTCATCTCACCCGATCTATATTTTCAATCAGGGAATCCTATGATTTTGTGAAATGAATTAAGTTCAATTTCAGGGTTGGGTTTAACTTTATGTTAGATTTAGGTTTAGTTTTGGGTTCAACAAACAGACATTTTTTGGATAAACTTCTAGGCTATAGTGAGTCACCTGGACATCATTAGAGTAATCATGCCGTCAAGGTTTTCCAAATAGTTCTATCCACTGAACTTAGTACAAAACCTTAGTCTAACTAGTTATGATCCGTAAGGGGTAGCTTCAATTAGTTCCACTAAGTCAAATGCACTAGGTCGAAGCTATATCTTCCTATACATGTATTGACAGAGCTTCCCTAACTTACTATTATCCAAAACTTCGCTAGTACCGTTAGTCAAGTTAAACTTTAGTCCCTATTTAGACTATTCCTAATTACCCATCTGGGTAAGTCATTGATTTTGGAGGTGCCAACTAATTTAGAGCCTCCCCTTGAATTATTGGATATTTTAAGTTTTGGGTTTATGTCGATTATTTTTATAGTTATAGTTTACTTGACGATAATTTAAATTTGAGTTGGTTCTGCAGCCTTTTGACTTAGTTGATTTTATTTTAGATTTTATATTTTGGTTTGGGTTATTTGATTTTATTTGTTTTTAATTTTGGGATTTAGATTGGAGGATCTATTTTGGTTTGAATTTAGTTTCAGATAGTATATTTTGTTTTTGGGTATGTAGTATTAGTTGATTCCTACTTGCATGGTTAACCACGCTTTTGGAACCCAAGCTTTAGTTTGATTTTTATTTTGGCTTATGAGTGATATAAATATTTTATTTGTTGAGCTGGACTTGTATCCAAGTCCAAATTTATTGTATATAACTTTTTAGGTTTTAAGAATTAAGTCTAAGTTCTTAGATCTAGTGGTAAAAGTTCCTAACAATCCTTTGAGTTTGTTAATTTCATTCTTTAATATTGTGTTTTCCTCCTCAAGTTTTACAGCTTGATTTGGATTTGTACTTTCAATCTGTTCCTTGAGGTGTTGATTTTCCTTAAGGAGCATTTCATTTTATTTTTCATATTTAGTTACTTTTGTATTTAACCATGCGATAATTTTAAAGAATCTTTTGTTTAAAGTAAAGTATACCTCATTGGAACCTTCGGAAATGAGTGCAGACTCGTGGCTTATTTTGGGTTCGGACCCGTCTTCTGATTCACTCTCTGATTCTGATCCGTAAGCCATCAACGCGAGGTAATTGTTGTGCTTTGGTTCTCTGCCGTCTAATTCATCTCCGGACAATTCGTCCCAAGTTGCCTTGAGGGCCTTCTTCGGTCTTGTAGTTCCCCTTCTTGTTACATCCAAAATAGGTCACATTCTTGTTGTTAGAGTTGGAGGTGGAGTTGATCTTCTGCAAGTCCTTTTGCTGAAAATTTTCTTTCTCTTGGTGAACATCTTTCTTACCAAGTTCACCAGGTGTTCTTCATCTTCTGAGTCTTGGTCAGACTCAACTTCAGGTTTAAGTTTGGTTCTAGACTTTTATTTTGAGGAACCTACAAAAAGAGCAACACCTTTCTCGACCTCCTTTGAGTTAGTCTATTCATGGAGTTCAAGTTCACAAAATAATTCATCCAACTTTAATTTAGATAGGTTCATCAAAATTTTGTAGGCATCCATGATGAATGTCCACAGTGCATTTTGGGGAAGCACGTTTAGGACATACCTTATCAGATCGCGGTTCTTCATCTGGTGGTCGATGGTGTGAAGTCAGTTGAGAATGTCCTTTATTCTTGCATGAAGTTGACTTGCATATTCTCCTTCCTGCATTTTAATGTTAAATAGTTTATTTAAATAAAGATCCCTTTTTGTTACCTTAGCATCGTTGGTTCCCTCGTGCAATTCGATGAGTTTATCCCACAGGTCCTTTGCATTTTCATGTGGGCCGACGTGGTTCAGTTCTTCCTTTGTTAGCCCGCACTGAAGTGAGTTGAGAGCCTTAAAGTCAATCTGAGTCTTCTTCTTCATTTCTGAATTCTAATGTTCCAGGTCCATTGGGATTCTGGCGTTATCGACGGGAGCCTTGTAACATCTGGTGATGCTGAACCACTGGTCGAAGTCGATCTTCAGATATACCTCCATCTGCTTCTTCTAGAATGGGAAGTCATCACCGTTGAATAGGAGAGGACGGACGGTGCTGTACCCTTCAAGTTGTGCTATTTGAGTGCTAAAAAGATAAAATTAGTGAAGGTACCAAGACTTAGTCTTGGATTAGCAGAGTTTAAGATATAAATATAAAAATATAATTAGATTTGAGAGGTGTTGCACTAATCTCAAATTAAAATCGAACGAAAAATTATCTAAATAGGTAAAGTTTTACCAATTCAAATAGAATGCGAAAATTGAAATTTGAAAAAAAAAAAAATAATTTCCCCTAGTTGATTAGTGGTTGTACCAATTCAGAGGAAAACCTTCTCTGATACCACTTATTGGATCGATCGCACGTGAGAGGGGGGGGGGTGAATCACGTAGTTTTCAAAAACTCATCTTTTTTGTTTTAAAAATAGAGTCGAGTATGTAGTGGAAAATTTAAAAGCCAACACCAGAAAACACAAGTGGCTTACTTGGATCGGAGCCTTCGGCGACTCTTACTCCAAGACCCTGGTCTCGTGGACCTATTGATGGGTAATTCACTAAAGACCTCTTCTGGTACTCCCGGAAGAGGGAATCGAATACAGAGAATAATTTGGATAAGTGTAAGAGGCTACACTTTCTGTTTGCAGAATGTAAGTACAACAATAAAGTTTATTATCAACACTTAGAGTTTGAATGTGGAAGCATTCGTGTGTCAATGTCGTTCTACCGACCATGATTGAAAATCCTCAGAATAGTCGTCAGGCGCAGTAGCATTAATGTAGAGGAGTAGCAAAAGTCTGGAGCAGTCAGAAGCTTAAATGAATGCACAGTAGCTCGTATATCAGTTGTATTGTGAAGGCTTCTCGAGACTGCCTTATATAAGGCATGGAAGGTACCTCCAATGAGGCAAGTTCGATCCCGAATAACTCGGCACTTATCTACTACAAAGTCAAAAATTTATCTTGTGGAAGGCACTTTCCATAGCCATGAAGGCGTCTTCTATGAATAGTACGAAGACGTCTTCCATCTCCGTCGAAGGCGCCTTCAAACACTATTCATCCGAAGGTAATTTTCTTCTTTTTGCCCTGCAAGACAATGTTAGTCTAAAATACCCTATAAAACAAGTATTAGGATAATAATACTGAATAAAAAGTGTGGTAATTAGTTCCTATCCTCCCAGGATCAGGAACTAGTCAAGGTCTCAGTTTAGGAATTCCAAATGGACATAAACTGGACTGACGCCTACTGTCCCTTCAACCGAGATGCGTCCTCACTTGATCACTCTCCTTTAGTGACTTATCCTAACTTACCAGTTTGTCAAACATCCAATTAGCTCGTCGACCTGTCTGGACTTCATGTCAGCTATTCGGTGCTTGTTGACCTAGCTGGACTTCTTGCCAGATATTCGGTCAGCTCGTCGACCTATCTAGTCTTCGTATCAGCTATCCGATCTGCCTGTCGACTTAGCTGAATTTCTTACCAGATATCCGATCAGCCCGTCGACCTATCTGGACTTCGTACTAGCTATCCGGTCGACCCGTTGACCTAGCTAGGTTTCCTGCCAGATATCTGATCGGCCTGTCAACCTATTTGGACTTCGTACTGCACACTTAATCATGTGGTTAGATCACAACAGAACCTAACTTAACTTACTTTTCATTCATCAAAATCTGAGTTAGATCGTTAATGTAAATCGCACCAACCATACTCAAAAGGCTACTGGGTTTGTATATTATCATTATATTTACTTGTTTATTTTCCGACCGGCACTTACTAGCTTGTTGTTATTGTAGTTCTAGGTTGAAATCCTGGCCATATGCCAGAGGTTGGCCTTTTTGAAGCACGAGGTGCAACAGCTGCGCTCCTCGGGCGATCCTTCAAAAGCCTCCTAAGCTCACCTTGAGCAGTTGTGATGGCAGAGGTGGCTCAACTGAATACCGACCTAGAGAGGAGTTTTGAATAGCTGATGGGCTCTGAACGGGCGCTCCACGTGGAGAGGAGTAAGAATGTTGAGCAAGCCCTACACCTCGAGCAGCTCATGAAGTAAGCCAATATCTTTGAGGCCAAGATCAATTCCGTTAATGCCAGGAAGCTCCAAGCCATCAAGGATTTGGACATCAAGAACAAGGAGGCTCAGGTCTTGGCTTAAAATCTCAAGGAGGCGGAGGCCACTCTGGCGACCAAGAGGGATAGCTAATCGGCTGAGCAAGTGGCTGCGCAGCTCCAGCTCAACGCCAATGATGCCAAGCTGGCTTTGCTGAAGGCTGAGTTGGAGGCATCCCAAGCGGCCTTCAAAACATACCAAGAGGAAGAGCCTGGCCGGTTTAAAGTTTTCAAATGCAATTATCTCTGTTTGAACCCCTTCAACGACCGGTTCACTGATCAGACACTTCGCCTCTTTAATTTTGGCATCAATGGGACTCTCCAACAGCTGAAGGATGATGGCTATCTCTCGCCCATGCTGACCAACAAGATCATAAATCAGTAGAAGCTCACCGAGTCGTTGTTAGAAGATGTATTGGACTATCTTGACTAGTCATCTGACTAGACTTTAAGTTGCTTCTTGTACTCCTCTCTAATGTTCTATAAAATTTTTTCTAAGTGTCAATGAATGCACGCTTGTTCGACACTCTTCAGCTTTTGTTAAATTTTCCAAGTGTCCTTCCCTTCATTCTCGCTCGGCTCCACGAGGTTATTCGTTTTTCCACCTTATAGTCTTGTAATACTCGCAGAAATATTCTAAGGTGGCGTTTGGTTTATAGGTTTGGGAATGAGGGAATGAATTCATTCTTAAACCTTGTGTTTGGTTGATGAGAATGAAATCAAGATTTTGGAATAAAATTCAAAAATTTGGATATGAATGAAAGTATGAAACCCACCCACTCCCTTGGGTTTTGATGGAATGAGAATAAAAATTAAGTTTTAGACGAAAATACCCTTAGTATATTTGTTCAATTTTTCTTTCATTTCACTTTCTCTCCTTGTTCTCTCTCATCATACTTTCTCTTTCCTCATTATATCATCATATTTTCTCTCTCAACATACTTTATCTCTCTTCATTCTCTCTCATCACACATTCTCTATCATTTTCTCTCTGTATTCTCTTTCATCACACACTCTCTCTCATTATTTTCTCTCTCTTCGTTCTCTCCTTATTTTTTCATCATACTTTCTCTCTCCTCAATCTCTCTTACCATACTCTCTCTCCATATTTTATCTCATCATACTTTCTCTCTCTTTATTCTCTTTCATCACACACTCTCTCCTCATTTTCTCTCATCACACATTCTCTATCATTTACTCTCAGTATTCTCTCTCATCTCCCTCTTATTATTTTCTCTCTCTTCATTCTCTCCTCATTTTTTCATCATACTTTCTCTCTCATCATAGTTTCTCTCTCCTCAATCTCTCTTACCAAACTCTCTCTTCATATTTTCTCTCATCACACTTTCTCTCTCTTCGTTCTCTTCTATCATACTCTCTCTCCTCATTTTCTCTTATCACACTTTCCCTCTCTTCATTTTTTCCCATCACACTTTCTCTCTCATCACATTTTCTCATCATACTTTCTCTCCTCAATCTCTCATTTTCTCTCATCACACTTTTTCTCTCTTTATTTTTTCCATCACTCTTTCTCTCTCAACATGCTTTCTCTCTCATCATACTTTTTCTCTTCTCAATCTCTCCTATCATGCTCTCTTTCCTCATTTTCTCTCATCACACTTTCCCTCTCTTCATTTTTTCCTATCACACTTTTTCTCTCATCACACTTTCTCTCTCATTATTCTCTCTCATCATATGTTTCTCTCACATTCAACTTTTTCTTCCATCTTATTTTTTCTCTTATTTTCCTATAAGGGTAAAAAAAGGAAATTTAGGTTTATTCCAATTGAAAATATTCAACTAACCAAATATTATTTTTAAGAATGATATCTAATCTCATACACATTCCCATTCCACAATACTATGATACTCATTCCCATTCCGATTCCTAGGAGAGAACCAAACGCCACCTAAGTGTGAATCCTTACACTTCCATTCTTCTAAGTAATTAGTTGAACGACCTGTTTGCTTTTCTAATCGAATATTTAACTACCACTTGGCAGTAGAACTGGAATTTATAGTCACCACTTGACTTTTTAATAATATTCTTCTTGATTTTATAGTCGCCGCTCAGCTTTGTTGACAACAACTCTCGAGTTTATAATCGTCATTCAGCTGTTAATTTGTCGACTCTAAGGTTTATAGTCGCCGCTCAACTCTTATTAGGGTTTATAGTCATCGCTTGACTATTGATCTGGGGTTTATAGCCACCGCTTGGCTATTGATCCGAGGTTTATAGCTGCCGCTCGACTTTTATTGGCGTAGACTCTCAGGTTTATAGCCACCACTAGACTTTTATTTTATAGACTCAAAGGTTTATAGTCACAGCTCGACTATTGTTTCATCGACTCTCAGGTTTATAGTCGCCACTCAACTCTTGTTTCGTAGACTTCAGGATTTATAGTCGTCACTCGACTATTGATCCAGAGTTTATAGCCACTACTCAACTTTTGTTTCATCGACTCAAGGGTTTATAGTCGTCGCTCGACTATTGATCCGAGGTTTATAACTGTTACTCAACTGTTAATATTCTTTGACTCAAAAGTTTATAATCATCGCTCGACTATTGATCTAGGATTTATAACCGTTGCTCGACTATTGATCTAGGATTTATAGCTGCCGCTAGGCTATTATTTCATTCACTCAAGGGTTTATAGTCACCGTTTGACTTTTAACTTGGTTGATTAGCGTAAGAGTTTGGGACACTTAGGATTTTATTCATCATTGCCCTCCCATTACAGAATAGACATTTTTACAAAAAAGGTGGCAATCGATTATGCACCTATCACCCGACCTTGTAAGGCCGGAGATGGTTAGCACTATGTGGTAGCTCGAGATCTCTCCCATTCTCATCTTGTAAATAATAAACTTTCGAGCAGAGTGACTTTGTGGGGTCCTCCCCACGGGGCCTCTAATTTGATGACGTCGTCGACTGGCTTCACTCTTCCACACCAGATCGCAGACCTGGAATGACCTTGGGATCATCCTTTGATTGTAACTTTGCTTCAACGCTCTGGAGTTCGTCGACCCAGCTGCCCCCTGTATGATCGAGCCGAGCCCGTAACCCTCTAAGGATCTCCCTGTTGGTGACTTCCACCTGGCCGTTACTTGGGGGGGGGGGTACTCCAACTTCAACTGGCACCACTGTTTCACCCCCGTACACTAGATTGAACGGAGTTACGCAAGTTGCCTCTCTTGGAGTGGTGCAAAAACCCCACAATACACTCAGGAGTTCGTCAACCCAGTTGCCCGCTATATGATCGAGATGAGCTCGTAACCCTATGAGGATCTCCCTGTTGGTGACTTCTGCCTGACCATTACTTTGGGGATAGGCCACTAACATGAAGGCCTACAAGATGCCATAACCCTCACACCATTCCTTGAGCTTCTGCCCTGTGAACTATCTTCTGTTATCCGAGACAAGCCGACGAGGGATGTTGAATCGACATAAGAAGTTTTGCCATATAAATTTAATAACCATATGCTCGGTTATCTTATCTAGCGGCTCAGCCTCCACCTATTTTGAAAAATAATCTATTGCTACAAGCAGAAATCATCATTGCCTGATCACCATGGGAAACCGTCCAACGATATCCATGATCCACTAGTTGAACGGATAGGACACGGTGGATGCTTTCATCTCATCAATGGGTCATTGCGGGATGCTATTATTCTTCTAGCATGACAAGCAAGTGGCCACCGTCCGAGCGGCGGCGTCTTGCAATATGGGCTAGAAATATCCAGCAAGCAAGATCTTGTAGGTTAGTGATCTGCCGCCCGGATGACTACCGCAGGAGCCTTGATGAACCTCTTGCAAGATATATTTAATATCCTCCAATCCGACACACTTGAGTAGCGACCTTGAGAAAGCTCTCTTATATAACTAGTCTTCGATTGGGGTGAACCATCCAACCCTCTTTTTTAGTAACCGAGCTTCCTCTCGATTGGCAGACGTAATGCCCGATCGGAGGAATTATATCAAAGGCATCCTCTAGTCACTCGAGAAGTTTATCCCAACCATCCTATCAATTTATGCCACGAGTAAGACTTGTTTGACCGGCTTGTCAATGACGATCAGCGATAGCAAACTGGCTAACTTAGCCATCTCATCAACGGCCTGGTTGTCTGATCAAGGGATCTTCTGTATAATCACTTCTTGGAAACTTACCTTCAGCTTCTTGAAAGCTTCAGCGTACAACTTGAGTTAGGCGTTACTTATCTCAAACGTGCCTGATAGCTGCTAAGCTACTAATTGAGAATTCGAATGAATGAGGACTCTTGTGACTCCTATATGCCGAGCTGCCTGCAAGCCAACTATTAGAGCTCATACTCGGCTTCGTTATTTGTAGCTCGATAATCCAGCCGTATGAACAATTGTATCCTATCCTCCCACAGTGATATTAAGAGGATGACAATCCCACTACCTTGTCAAGTGGATGAACCATACACATATATCTTCCAAGTCGAGTCCGGTTCGACGTTTTGGACCTCGGTGATAAAATTAGCTAAGGCTTGGGACTTAATCACCTTCCGTGATTGATACTGTATGTCAAACTCACTCAACTCGGTGGTCCATTTAATCAGTCATCTGGAAGCTTCTAGATTAAGGAGAACTCTTCCCAGTGCGCTGTTGGTCATCACCACGATTGGATGTGGGAGAAAATATGGACAAAGCCTCTGAGCGGTGAGTACTAGCGCGTATGCCAATTTTTTGAGACTAGTATAGCGAGATTCAACATCTTTTAATATATAACTTAGAAAATACACTGGCTGTTACACGGAGCTGTTCTACCACACCAACATCGAGTCAACCACATACTTTGTGGATGACCAATAAATTTAGAATGACTCGCTGACGTTGGGTTTTACCAATGCAAGAAGGGAGGTCAGGTACTTCTTAAGCTCCTCCAGCGCCTTGTCGCACTCCGCGTCCCACTAGAACTTCATCACACGGTGCAGTACCTTGAAGAACGGGTGACTCCGATCGGACACAATGAATCTTGATAATGCGATGATCCGTCCAGTCAGCTGTTAGGCCTCCTTCAAGTTGCAGGGCGGGGACATCTCTTGCAATGCTTTCAACTTGCTCGGATTTGCCTCAATTCCCCGTTCGGTGATGATATAGCTAAGAAAGTGACCACTCTTTGCTTTGAACAAACACTTGTTTTGATTCAGCTTGATTTTGTATGCCCTCAGAGTTCAGCAGGTTTCTTTGATATCTCCATGTTACGGTCAATCTACTGTCAGAACACCTTGTTCATCAATCTTTGATAAGTGGCATCGGTGTTCTTCAGTCTGAATGACATTATGTTGTAGCAATAGGTCATGTCGGTCATAATAAAGTTGACCTTCTCTTGATCTTCACAGGCGAGCAGCACCTGGTGATAGCCCTGGTATGCTTCGAGCATGTAGACCAGCTCACAACCCGTCGTGAAGTCTACCATTTGATCTATTCAGGGGCATGGGATAGAAGTCCTTTGGGCAAATCATGGAAGTCGATGTAGACTCGCCACTTATTACCCGACTTGGAAACTAGCACGACGTTGGCTAGCCAACTCAAAAATTGTACCTCACGGATATGACCAGCTTCCAGCAACTTTTCTATCTCCACTCAGATGATCTGATTTTTTTTTGAGTTGAAGTCCCTCTTCCTCTATTTCACTGGCCGAGCGTCCGGTTGGACATGAAGCTCATGCTGATCCACGCTAGGCGAGATGCCCTGGAGCTCGTGTGTCGACCAAGTGAACACATCATGATTTCGTCAAAGGTAGGCAACCAGTTCAACCTTCTTCTCATTTGTTAGGTCAGTGGTGACAAATGTAGTGGCTTTCGACCGGCTAGTATGGATCTGAACCTCCTCGCTTTTCTCATAGAACAACACGGGAGGTTCCTCCATGATCGTGTTTATCTCCAAATGCTAAATCTTCCGTGCGACCCTCACCTCTATTTTGACTATCTCAACGTAGCACCGTCGAGCGGCCAACTGGTCTCCCTTGACTTCAGTTACCTCATTTGTCCACCAGGAACTTTATTCTTTAGCAGAAGATAGACACTACAACTCAGAACTTGTTCAGGCCCGGTCAGCCCAATATGACATTGTAGGCGAATGACGCGTCCACCATAATGAAATTTGTGGTCCTGGTCCTCTTGAGAGACTCCTCTCCAAGTGATATGGCTAGCCGAGCCTAGTCGATCGACAATATTTCATTGCCTGTGAACTCGTAGAGAGGGGTCATTATTGCCTAATGTTGGATCGCGGCGGCCGGCTAGAAGGGGGGTTGAATAGCCTATCAAAATAAAACTACAACCCTTCTCGAACTCTTAAACTAACACTTGCATAAAAGTAATAGCAGAAAGTAAATCAGAAAAGACGAGGCACATAGAAATTGACTTGGTTACAACTGGGGAGGTTGTTAATCCAAGGAAAATGATCGTACTAAAAACTCCTTCAGGTGGAGAAGCCTCGTACAACGATGAAGTGCAAAAGAAAGAAGCTAAACTACAACTGAAAGCGCACAACTGTTGGAATTACAATTTTTGAGTTGTTGAAAAGCTTTTGAACCAAGGCTGTATTTATAGCCTTGGTCGGGGCGCCCCGAAGGGGTTCCGGGCGCCTTGGGGGGATAAAATTTTATCCCCCAATGTTCAGATCGCGTTTGACACGATCTTGTCAAAAGGTCAACTCCGAGCGCCCCGGAGGGGTCCGGGCGCCCTGGATTGTTCCGAGCGCCCCGGCTGGGAAAGTCAACCCTGTTGACTTTTTCAAACTCGGATCTTCTGCTCCGGCTCCGTTTGCCTCCGACCGAGTCTTCCACTCACTTGGGTGATCTCTGCCATCCGGAATATGGCTCACCCGAACCTAACTTTCGGACTTCTCGAGCAGGCTTCCGCTCTGGCTTCTCATCCCTCAGAATCGCCGTGTGCTTCCTGCTCGTCCGCCAGTGTACTCATCCACAGTCTTCGTTGTAACACCCCACCCTCCTCACTTCTAGTCTGTGAGGGTGTAGCGCTACTGGACTACTAACTTTACTTAATTAGAGTTGTTCACATATAAATATCAATACATGAAACTCTCTAAACATGCAATTAGTGGCAGCGGAAAACATAAATAACTAATCTACATATACTACTCAAATATATGTTCACCACTAAATACATGTCAATCTAGGCAAGCATGCAAAAATGATACAATTCAGAAAAATAAACCAATGTGCATGACAATTAAAAGGGAAAGTTCTAAACATAAAGTCACTCTGATAATAAAATCATCAACATGAATAAACAATTTCAATAATCTAAATACAAAGCAATCTTAATAAATATCTAAACTGAGTCCCAAGGCTTCTATAGTCCAGGCATCACACATCCATCCGTACCTTCTTGTCACCTTCCTTTGCTATAACTTTTCCTTTCCTTTATCTGCAGTAAGAGGAAAATACAACTATAAGTAAAATTGCTTAGTAAGCGTTATCAAACTCACAAAACTCGAATATGCATGTAACTGGAAGAAATCTATAACTGAATGCTCAAAAGAAATACTTCATATGCTCATCTAATAGCAAAAGAAACTTAACATACTGAAATACTAAACATGTAAGCTAATCTAAACAACATGTCAGTATATAAGAAAACTAAACTTGTTGAATTTTAAACTATAAGAAGTTTATTTCACTTGTTCAAAACTTATAGTTTTATACTTCAAAATATTACTCAATTCTTTCTTGGGCCCAGGCATAGTACCAAAGAGCGCTCCCTAATAGAGACTAAGGTAGCGAGCCACCAGTCCTACGAGGGTAAAGACCTTGGTCTTACTGGGCCAAGACCTCGAAATTGGTCGCCTGGATTTGTTTAACGACAACCTCGGAAGTCGGGTACTAGCCTTTTCAAATAAAATACTTTTTATCTTTTAGTACTTCTAGTATATAATGCCTTGGCATTTCTTCAAGCATTAGACGTGCTGTTGATCCTCAAATGCTGGTATTTGGAATCAAAATAAAGACCTTGGTCTTCATTTACTTATAATTACTCATAAAGGTATATGTATAAAAATCCGGAGCAAGATAAGAAGCTATTCTTACAACAATTGACTCTAGATATAAGAAATCTAAAACTGAAATGCCTTTAAAAAAATATTCTAAACTGAAATGTTTTATCAAATTCTAAAACTAAAAGGCTTTATCAAATTCTAAAACTAAAATGTTAACATATAACCGTTCCCTGCTTATGGAAGTAGTACAAGAAACTAAGGGTGCATACTCCAGTCACGACTGTTCCTACTCATTAGAGCTACAAAATTCGACATCTGAAATCAAAAGGGGTTGTTCGGCATGGTGAATCAGATACAAGAGATCCAACTGCACGTTCATGCTGTTCACGCACAACTAAGTCACAACAATTTAAATAACAAAGAAAACCAAACAGCATGCTTTAACAAGAGAAATCTAACTACAATGCTTAAGGTAATGCTGTGGTCTTCTATTATGTTCATGCTCAATAATTTGACACAAAACTAAATCCGTTTAAGGTCACAAATAACAATTCTAATGGAAATTGCTACTGTAAACCCAAAACATAATTGTTCTTCTTGCTATGTGCAACGACAACAAAAGAAAACAGAAGATTGCTAGCTTCCATACAACCCGAACATTACTATTCTGTAGTGATCCCCCAAAAAAAAAAACACATACCTACATGCTTAATCTAATTACCTTCCTCCTTTGAGATCCACGGCAGAAATTTCAAAACCCACAATCTTACAACATACTTCGAATTCAAGAAGAACAAAGGTCCAAAAACTACTCCTACTGTAGGTGAGTAATGCTTACCTTCGTGCTTGGACTTACAATCTGAACAAAAGACCTCTAGGGTTTCGGAGATTTGCAACTTCCGACCCCTTCATCGTGCCCACAGCTTCTCCTCGACGAGAGGATCTTGAAACCGTAGAGAATCCCTCGGATTGCACCTTGACCGACCGCCGGAGATGATGCCCTTATCTCGGCTTCGTTTTCACTTGAGCAAAGACGTCGCGTGCGAGAGAGAAGAGGAGAGAAAGGGTTTTCGGTCACGGGGGGGGGGGGGGGGGGGCCTAACTTCTCCCTTTATAACTCAAGTATTCTGTTACCAACTCTTACTTAAATAAATTTTGCCCTCTCTTTAATCAGCACGGCCCGCTTAGGCGCTTGGCTATCGCGCTTCGCTTAAATCTTAGACCGGGTCGGAGGTCGCGGGTTAAAACCTCGGCCGAATCTCTTTATTTTTTACAACTTCTTCCTTTTGGTAAAAATACCAAACGAAATCAAAAAATTACATAAAAATACTCTAAAAATTCCTAAAAATCTCTAAAATATTTCTAAAGTATTTCTAAATATTTTTTTTAGCACTATTAGGACTCATAATGAGGAAATTTGGGTTGTTATAATCCCCCATACCTTATAAAAAGTTCATCCTCGAATTTAGAATAATTCTGGATATTTCTGTCTCATGCTGTCCTCACGCTCC
Source organism: Zingiber officinale (assembly GCF_018446385.1). NCBI lineage: Eukaryota > Viridiplantae > Streptophyta > Magnoliopsida > Zingiberales > Zingiberaceae > Zingiber > Zingiber officinale. Next base: position 63,214,822 of record NC_056000.1, on the reverse strand, counting down.
CATGTAACTTCCTCATGCTTTTGATTCTGCCAGATGACCTTCACTAGTGGTACTTATTTGTTCCTTAGTCTCTTAACTTCTCTGTCCACTATCTGTGTAGGTCTGCTCTCATAGCTCAGATCTTCCTGGATCTGCACTGACTGAGACTGAATCACTTGACTAGGGTCGTGAAGACACTTCTTTAGCATGGAAACATGAAATACATTATGTATTGCTGACATATCTTGAGGTAAGTGCAGCTTGTAAGCTACTTTTCCAATCCTCTTTATGATCAGATAGGGTCCTACATAGCGGGGACTTAACTTGCCCTTTTTGCCAAATCTCATCACTCCCTTCATAGGAGCGACCTTGAGGAAGACAGAATCTCCTACTTGGAACTCAAGTGGCCTACGGCATGTGTCAGCATAGCTCTTCTGTCTGCTCTGGGCAGTCTCAATTCTCTGTCTGATCTTCTGGATAGTCTGTGTGGTTTCTTCTATCATCTCGGTCTGCCTGCCCAATTCTGATTCTATCTCTTTTCTTTCTCCAGCCTCCAACCAGCATATAGGTGATCTACACTTTCGGCCATACAGTGCTTCATACGGTGCCATCTTGATAGTGGCCTGATAGCTATTATTGTAGGCGAATTCAGCTAAACATAGATACTTGCACCAACTGCATTTAAAATCCAATGCACAAGCCCTGAGCATGTCTTCTAGAATTTGATTTACTCGTTCTGTCTATCCATCAGTCTGGGGATGGAAGGCTGTGCTGAACTTGAGTTTGGTGCCTAATGTATTCTGAACACACTCCCAAAAATGAGAGGTGAAGCGCCCATCCCTATCGGAAACAATCGACTTCGGGACTCCATGAAGTATGATCACTTCCTTAACATATAGCTGTGTCAATTGCTCTATAGAGTGAGACACCTCGATGGTTAGAAAATGGGCAGACTTAGTCAATCTGTCCATTATCACCCATATCGCATCATATCCATTAGTGGTTCTTGGAAGGCCTGTTATAAAGTCCATGGATATTTCTTCCCACTTCCACTCTGGTATTGGAAGAGGTTGTAGAACTCCTCCTGGTCTCTGGTGTTCTGCTTTGACTCTCTGGCATGTCAGGTACTGACATATTTTGCAACATCTCTCTTGAGTCCAGACCACCAGAATCTTTGTTTCAAATCTTGATACATATTGGTGGAACCAGGATGCATGGAGTACAGTGTACTATGAGCTTCTTCTAGAATCTTCTTTCTCAATTCCTCATCATTGGGAACATAAAGGCGGCTCCCCTGATAAAGAACTCTACTGTCTGATACCTGAAACTCTGAATTTTATTCTTTTTGTATCACTTGCTTGATCTTCTGGATATCTGGATCTTCACTTTGCTTTCTCTGTATATCCTCAAGCAGGGTTGACTCTAAGGTCAATGCAGAGAGTTATCCATAAACAATTTCGACTCCAAAATCTGACAATTCCTTCTGCAGTGGCAGTGCTAATGATGACAAGGACACCAGAGTTGCACTGGACTTTCGACTTAGTGCATCCGCCACTTTGTTAGCTTTACCTGGGTGGTAGAGGATTTCACAGTCATAATCTTTAACCAACTCTAGCCACCTGCACTGTCTCATGTTTAAGTCTTTCTGAGTAAAGAAATACTTCAAGCTCTGATGGTCAGTGAAGATTCTACACTGGACTCCATACAAATAATGTCGCCAGAGTTTTAGTGCAAAGACCACAGCTGCCAACTCAAGATCATGAGTGGGGTAATTCTTCTCATAGTCTTTGAGTTGTCTGGAAGCATAAGCTATAACCTTCCCTCCTTGCATGAGAACAGCTCCAAGGCCCATCTTGGAAGCATCACTATAAATGTCAAAACTCTTGTTACTCTCTGGGACAGTCAAAATGGGAGCACTAGTCAGACTTTTCTTCAATGCTTGGAAACTTTGCTCACATTTGTCTGACCATTCAAACTTCTTGTTCTTTCTAGTGAGGGCTGTTAGTGGAGAGACTATCTTGGAAAAGTCCCCCACGAATTTCCTGTAATACCCAGCTAAACCAAGGAAGCTTCTGATCTCCCTGGCATTCTTAGGTCTACACCAGTTGTTGACCGCTTCTATTTTGGCAGGATCCACTTGAATACCTTCTTTAGAAATGATGTGACCTAGAAACACCACCTGCTCTAACTAGAACTCGCACTTCGAGAATTTAGCATAAAGCTGCTTTTGCTGAAGGGTCTGCAGTACTATTCTCAAGTGCGTGTCATGCTCCTCTGGGGTTCTTGAATAGATCAGAATGTTGTTGATGAACACGATGACAAACTTATCAAGATATCCTTTGAACACTCTGTTCATTAAGTCCATGAAGACTGCAGGTGCATTAGTCACACCAAAAGGCATGACTATAAACTCGTAGTGTCCATATCTAGTCCTGAAAGCTGTTCTGGGTATATCACTTTCTTTCACTTTCAACTGATGGTACCCAGAGCGCAGATCTATCTTAGAGAACACTGTTGCCCCCTTTAACTGATCAAATAGATCATCTATTATGGGGAGAGGGTACTTGTTCTTAATTGTTACTTTGTTCAGCGCTCTATAATTTATGCACATCCACATAGATCCGTCTTTCTTCTTAATGAACAACACCGGAGCTCCCCATGGTGAATGACTAGGGCGGATGAACCCTTTGTCAAGAAGCTCCTAAAGTTGTTCTTGTAGCTCTTTCAGCTCTGCTGGAGACATCTGGTATGGAGCTTTTGAAATTGGACCGGTACTAGGAACCAACTCAATTTCAAACTCCACTTCTCTGTTGGGAGGTAGTCCAGGTAGCTCTTCTGGAAATACCTCTAGATACTCACAGACTACCCGAACATCTTCCTACTTGGGTCCTTCTTGTTCCTCTGTATTCACAATGTGTGCAAGAAAACCAACACACCCTTTAGCTAACATCTGGTGAGTTGTGAGGGAAGAGAGGAATTTATGGGTCTTCCTCTTCGGCACTCCCGTGAACTCAAAGGATGGTTCACCTTCTGGGCTGAAAATCACTTTCCTTCTGCGACAGTCCACCGAAGCACTGTACTTGCTGAGGAAATCCATACCCAGAATGACATCGAAGTCTTACATCGGAAGGACTACTAGATCAACATATAGCTCTCGATCTGAAATTCTGACTAGTACAGCCTGAAGCCACTGGTTGGACTCCATGACTTCCCCAGGAGGTAGGGTTGTCAAGAATTTGGAGTTCATGTTCTCTGTAGGTATCTGAAATTCTTTGGCAAAGAGTACTGATATAAAAGAATGGGTCGCTCCAGTATCAAATAGTGCAGTAGCTAAATGTTGAAAAATAACTACTTAACTTGTTACGACCGTAGAGGCACTCGCAACCTCCTCTTTGGTGAGGGAGAATACTCTGGCACTGGCTAAAACTGGTAGAGCTTCCAATCTTCCTTGACTGAGCTGGGGTCCGTCCAGAGTCGTAGGCATGTAGTGTAACTGAGGCTTGTTCCCGTATTGTGCTGCTTGTTGCTGAGATGCTTTGAGCTTGTTAGGACATGCCTTAGCTAGGTGTCCTTCTTGACCACACGAATAACATCCAGTCATACCCAAAAGACAGGCTCCTGGATGTACTCTCCCACATTTAGGACAGGGAGGGAACTTGGCCTGCTTGTCTGCTGGACCTCCCTTTTGGCCTCCTCCTGTATTCCATCGCTTCCTCTTGTTATCTTTGCCCTTCCAGTGCTGCTTACTTACCTGAGGTTTTTGACTCCTTGCTGTCTTGTCTTCCATCTTGACTGGCATGAATTGCATTTGTTGTGCTTTGATGCTGTTCAAATAGTGCTCAGCGACTAATGCTCTGCTGACCAGCTCTTCGCCAGTCTGTGGTCGGTGAGTTCCACTACTCATGTTAAGTGCTATTTCTGGCCTCAGCATCCGGAGCATCAGTCTGACTCATTCTTTCTCTGTACTTACTAGCTCTGGGCAAAGACGAGCTGTCTGTTGAATCTCTTTACTGTTTCTTCTACTAGCAGGTCACCTTGTCTGAATTCCATAAATTCCTCATAATGTTTATTGGTGATCCGTTGGCGGAAGAATTCTTCGTAAAACTCTGTCTCGAAGTTAGCCCAACTCATATGATTGATTGCTCTCTTGCTTTTCACTCTCTCCCACCACATACGAGCATCTCCAAATAGGCAGAAAGAGGCACACTTAACCTTCTCAACTTCTGGCCAGTTAAGAAGCTCCATGGTTCTCTCCAGTGTCTTAAACCAAGCCTAAGCATCCCAGGGCTCAGTCATGCCTGAGAAACTTTCTGGCTTCAGCTTCAGCCACTGTATCAGATATGCTTCTTGTCTTCTAGGTGTTGTGGCGACTTCCAGGGTAGCTGGTGGAACCTCAATCACCACTGGAGTCTCCACATTGATAGATGGAGGAGTGGGAGGGACTGGCTTCTGATTAGCCATCAGATTGACGATCACTTGTTGCTGCTCTGCCACTTGTCTCTGGAGTTGAGCAACAACTTCAGAGAGATCAGGTTCAGTTGTTCTGGGTTCTTCGTTCTCCTGAGCTTGGTCCTCAGTACGAGCGGTACGGGGACATCCTCTTCTTGACATCTAGTTATGAAGAAAGAGGAAAAACCTAGAATCATCCCTATTCTTTCTAGACATACATATAAAAACATAGAAGAACCAAACAAGAACTTTTATCTCACTTTTGCACTTATAAGCAAATATTTCTAGGATTTCTCTATACTACCAATAATAAGGAAAAGCATACTAAACAAAAGAATTTTTAAATACTTTCTTACTTGAAGACGGCAATGCTGGTGCTGATGTGTGATGCTGGAGAATGGGAACTGCTCTGATACCAACTTGTAACACTCCACCCTCCTCACTACTAGTCTGTGAGGGTGGAGCGCTATTGGACTACTAACTTTACTTAATTAGAGTTGTTCACATATAGATATCAATACATGAAACTCTCTAAACATGCAATTAGTGGCAGCAGAAAACATAAATAACTAATCTACACATACTACTCAAATATATGTTCACCACTAAATACATGTCAATCTACGCAAGCATGCAACAATGATACAATTCAGAAAAATAAACCAATGTGCATGGTAATTAAAAGGGAAAGTTCTAAACATAAAGTCACTCTGATAATAAAATTATCAACATGAATAAACAATTTCAATAGTCTAAATACAAAGCAATTTTAATAAATTTCTAAACTGAGTCCCAAGGCTTCTATAGTCCAGACATCATACATCCATCCGCACCTCCTTGTCGCCTTCCTTTGCTATAGCTTTTCCTTTCCTTTATTTGCAGTAAGAGGAAAATGCAACTATAAGCAAAATTACTTAGTAAGCGCTATCTAACTCACAAAACTCGAATATGCATGTAACTGGAAGAAATCTATAACTGAATGCTCAAAAGAAATACTTCACATGCTCATCTAATAGCAAAAGAAACATAGCATACTGAAATACTAAACATGTAAGCTAATCTAAACAACATGTCAGTATATAAGAAAACTAAACTTGCTGAATTTTAAACTATAAAAAGTTTATTTCACTTGTTCAAAACTTATAGTTTTATACTTCAAAATATTACTCAATTCTTTCTTGGGCCCAGGCGTAGTACCAAAGCACACTCCCTAATAGAGACTGAGGTAGCGAGCCACCAGTCCTACGAGGGTAAAGACCTTGGTCTTACTAGTGCCAAGACCTTGGAATTGGTCATCTGGATTTGTTTAACGACAACCTCGGAAGTCGGGTACTAGCCTTTTCAAATAAAATACTTTTTATCTTTTAGTACTTCTAGTATATAATGCATTGGCATTTCTTCAAGCACTAGACGTGCTGCTGATCCTCAAATGCTGGTATTTGGAATCAAAATTAAGACCTTGGTCTTCATTTACTTATAATTACTCATAAAGGTATATGTACAAAAATCCGGAGTAAGATAAGAAGCTATTCTTACAACAATTGACTCCAGATGCAAGAAATCTAAAACTGAAATGCCTTTAAAAAAATATTCTAAACTGAAATGTTTTATCAAATTCTAAAACTAAAAGGCTTTATTAAATTCTAAAACTGAAATGTTAACATATAACCGTTCCCTGCTTATGGAAGTAGTACAAGAAACTAAGGGTGCATACTCCAGTCACAACTGTTCCTACTCATTAGAGCTACAAAATTCGACATCTGAAATCAAAAGGGGTTGTTCGGCATGGTGAATCAGATACAAGAGATCCAACTGCACGTTCATGCTGTTCACGCACAGCTAAGTCACAACAATTTAAATAACAAAGAAAACTAAACAGCATGCTTTAACAAGAGAAATCTAACTACAATGCTTAAGGTAATGCTGTGGTCTTCTATTCTGTTCATGCTCAATAATTTGACACAAAACTAAATCCGTTTAAGGTCACAAATAACAATTCTAATGGAAATTGCTACTGTAAACCCAAAACATAATTGTTCTTCTTGCTATGTGCAACGACAATAAATGAAAACAGAAGATTGCTAGCTTCCATACAACCCGAACATTACTATTCTGCAGTGATCCCCCAAAAAAAACACATACCTACATGCTTAATCTAATTACCTTCCTCCTTTGAGATCCACGGTAGAAATTTCAAAACCCACAATCTTACAACATACTTCGAATTCAAGAAGAACAAAGGTCCAAAAACTACTCCTATTGCAGGTAAGTAACGCTTACCTTCGTGCTTGGACTTGCAATCCGAACAAAAGACCTCTAGGGTTTCGGAGGTTTGCAACTTCCGACCCCTTCTTCGTGCCCACAGCTTCTCCTTGACGAGAGGATCTTGAAACAGTAGAGAATCCCTCGGATTGCACCTTGACCGGCCGCCGAAGACGATGCCCTAATCTCGGCTTCATTTTCACCTGAGCAGAGACGCCGCGCGCGAGAGAGAAGAGGAGAGAAAGGGTTTTTGGTCACGGGGAAAAAAAAAACCTAAGTTCTCCCTTTATAACTCAAGTATTCTGTTACCAACTCTTACTTAAATAAATTTCACCCTCTCTTTAATCAGCATGGCCCACTTAGGCGCTTTGCTATCACACTTCGCTTAAGTCTTAGACTGGGTCGGAGGTCACGGGTTTAAACCTCGACCGAATCTTTTTATTTTTTGTAACTTCTTCCTTTTGGTAAAAATACCAAACGAACTCCAAAAACTGCTTAAAAATATTTTAAAAATTCCTAAGAATCTCTAGAATATTTCTAAATCGTTTCTAAATATTTTTTTTAGCACTATTAGGACTCATAATGAGGAAATTTGGGTTGTTACATTCGTCCCTCGATCACACCCCGTGTCGACCTTCTCGCTAGCTGCGTCTCTTGCTCCTTGAGCAGTCTTCCGCTCTGGCTTCTCGTCCCTCGAAACCACTGCATGCTTCCTTCTCGTCCGTCGGTGTACTCTTCCGCAGTGCCTCATCCCTCGGATGCACCGCGTGTTAGCTAGAGCCCTAGAGCCAATCATTTGATGATTGTATTATGGACTTATTGTATCATATTTTTATATTAATAAAGACATTTGTTTGGTTATTATACTTACTTTTATTGATGCCAAATTAACTAAGTATAATAACGTCCTTGAGTCGAAGGTTCTTACCTATATCAATCGATTGGTTGAATCGCTAGTGAGATGATATAGGGAACACTACTCTAAATCATTCCTAGTCGAGTATTAACATTCAGGGACAATGTTAATGCAATAAGACTAGCATGTAGGTCAACTCGATGACTTAATCTCACAAGTCATGGATATAGAGATATCAAGTTGACACATGGGTATACATTAGAGAATGTATACTGAATGACCCGCCATGAGAAAGTATCATGGATCGTTATATGAGTGTCATATACTTTCTCATGTGGCTATTAGTATGACTACTAGTCCTTAGACCTGAAGTCACCATGGTTCCCTACATAAAGAGTTATGTACTTTGGTTTCATCAAACGTCACCCGTAACTGGGTGGACTATAAAGGCGATTACTGGGTATGTAACAAATTATGCGGAGGGATGTGAGTGATGTAGATGGGATCTATCCCTCCTATATGACGGGAGAGACATCGGTATTCTTGATAGAGTGAGACCACGAAGTGCATGGCCATGCCCAAATGAGTCAATATAAGATATTGAGCTCATTTGATTTAGTGAGTCTACTTGGAGTTCAAGATTTAGATTGATCAGAGGATGACATGGTCTATGCCTCACATTGATCAATCTAGATGTCTTGGATAGAAGAACACTTGTCATATATTGTGAGGAGTCACAATTAGTAGTCACAAGGTGATGTTGGATCTCAACATTCTTGTAACTTGGGTAGTAATGATGTGTTGCTAGATACCGCTCATTACTTATGCTCCTAAATGGGTTTAGGGGCATTGCCAACGTTACAAGAACCTATAAGGTCACACACTAAGGGCAATTAGATGGAGATTAGGTTCATTTGATGAACCTAAATGATTAGGTTCATATGATGAACCAAATTGGATTAAGAGTAATCCAAAGTAGGCTAATTGAGTTGGACTCAATTTGGTTCATGTGTTAAGTAAGTCTAATTTGGACTTAGACTCATTTAATTAATTTAATTCAATGAATGAAGATTCATTAAATTAAAATTGACTTGAACCAATGGTTAGATTAGATCAACCAAGGGAGAGAAATGGTCAAGTTTGACTTGACTTAAGTAGGAAGATGAAGAGTCAAGTTTTGACTTGACTTTGACTTGACCAATGCCACATCATCAAGGCTTCTTCATTTGGTCAAGTTTGACTTAACCAAATGCCACCTCATGGAGGAGATCAAGAGACTTGACTCTTGATATTCCATGGGAGTTACATGCCTTGAAGTGGCCGGCCACTTTTAGGTGGAATGAATATTGATTTTTCATTCAAGTGTGGTAACTCCCTTCTTCTTCCTCTTGAGTTTTTCTTCTTGCTATCCCTCTCCTCCCTACTGATCTCTAAGGTTGCTAGCACATCCTTAGAGATTATTCTCCATCTCTTGCTTGTGTGGATACACATAGAGAAGTGTCTACTTTGACACTTTCGAGATCCGGCGAACCGAGGACAAGCGGGAACGCGAAGGGCTTCGCTTCAAAGGTATAACCCTTTATCCATGAAGATCTAGGAGTAGATCATGTTGGTTGCTACTAGGAAAACCTAGAGGTTCCACTGTACAAAAAATTTTGTACAAAGGTCTGAACCTTTTCCTAGCTACCATGTGTTCTTTTAAATTAAATTTTGGATCGCCTGCGGAACTTAACACGTTTGATCCAAAACTTAATCTATTCGTTCTTTTAGGTTTTGACTTGGGTCTCCTACGGAACTTAACACGTTCGACCCAAATCACCTTACGTTATTAATTCCATTAAATATTAATTTTCATAATTGGTTCCCAGTACTGACGTGGCGAGGCACATGGCCTTCTTGGATATGGGAGCAACCACCACCGACTAGACAAAACCTTTTATGGAAAGCTAATATTTAATTTCCTAAAATAACTTTAGGTTAACCGAAAAGAACAATCAAATCACAAGGAAAAAAAAAACAAAAGAACACAACATCGAAAAACATATTCGAAATACTAGAATCGCATGCCTCTTGTATTTAGTATTATTTCCAAAAATAACTAGTATGATGCGGAAAGAAAAATTACTAGTTATACCGTTTAGAAAGACCTCTTGATCTTCTACCGTATTTCTCTTCTAACCTCGGACGTTGTGTGGGCAACGATCTTCCGAGATGAGAACCACCTAGCACCTTCTTCTTCCTTACAAGTTTCGGCCATCAAAACTTCTCCTAGGATGAAGAGGTTCGGCCACCACCACCATGCTCCAAGGGATGCTAGAAAAGAGGCTTCTTTTCTCTCCTTCTTCTCCTTCTTAGTTCCGGCCACCAAAGCTATCTCCACCATGAGAAAATTTCGGCCACACAAAGGAGAGGAGAGGAAAGAAAGGGCCGGCCACACCCAAGGAAGAAAAGAGGGAGAAAAATAATAGAGTTGTTCACCCATGAAGGCACCTCTACCCCCTCTTTTATAATCCTTGGTCTTAGCAAATAAGGAAATTTAAATAAAAACTTCCTTAATTCTTTTGCCATGAAAAGAAAATTTTATTTAATTAAAAATAATTTTTCTCTTCTCAATTTACAATGGTCGGCCATTATACAAATCTCCAAGCAAATAAAATTTTAAACACAAATTAAAACTTCCTTATTTGCTTCCGGAAATTTATAAAATTTTTCTAATAATTTTATCCCTTCATGGATTGGTTAATAAAAAGGAAATTTTATAAATTAAAATCTTTCTTTTAACATGTGGATAAAAAGAAAGTTATCTCTAAAATTAAAATCTCTTTTAATCTACAAATAAGGAAAGATATTAAATCTTTTCTTAATCTTTTGTAGAAACTAATAAAAGAGAATTTTTAATTTTTAAACTTTCTTTTAAATAATAAACATGATTAATAGGAAAGTTTTTACCAAAATTAAAATCAAACTTTTAATCTACAAATAAGGAAAGAGATTTAACTCTTCTCTTAATCTTTTGTAGAATCTTATAAAAGGAAAGATTTAAATTTTTAAATTCTCTTTTATATCATGTTATCCACATAAGAAAAATTTTTAAAATTAAAATTCCTTTTTATTTTAATAGGGCCGGCCACCTAAGCTTGAGTTCAAGCTAGGGCCGGCCACATGAATTCACTCATGAACCAAACCATGGCCGGCCCTAGCTTGGTCTCCAAGCTAGCTTGGCCGGCCCCTATAGGATGGGTAAGAAGGTGGATATGTGGTGGGTATAAATCTCTATATACAAGAGGCTACGATAGGGACCGAGAGGAGGAATTGGTTTTGGTCTCCCGATAAAATTAAGCATCCCGTGTTCGCCCCGAACACACAACTTAATTTTATCAATAATAATTCATTCCACTAGAGAACTATTATTGAACTACCGCACCAATCCCAAATTACATTTTGGGCTCCTTCTTATTATGAGTGTGTTAGTCTCCCTGTGTTTAAGATAACAAATGTCCACTAATTAAGTAAGTTACTGACAACTCGCTTAATTAATATCTAGCTCCAAGAGTAGTACCACTCAACTTCATCGTCATGTCGGACTAAGTCCACATGTAGGATTTAACATGACAATCCTTATGAGCTCCTCTTGGGGACATTCTCAACCTAGATCACTAGGACACAGTTTACTTCTATAATGAACAACACACACTATAAGTGATATCATTTCCCAACTTATCGGGCTTATTGATTTATCGAACTAAATCTCACCCATTGATAAATTAAATAAATAAATATCAAATATATGTGCTTGTTATTATATTAGGATTAAGAGCACACACTTCCATAATAACTGAGGTCTTTGTTCCTTTATAAAGTCAGTATAAAAGGAACGACCTCAAATGGTCCTACTCAATACACTCTAAGTGTACTAGTGTAATTATATAGTTAAGATAAACTAATACCTAATTACACTATGACCTTCCAATGGTTTGTTCCTTTCCATCTTGGTCATGAGCTACTGTTTATAATTTATAAGGAACCGATAACATGATCTTCTGTATGTGACACCACACACCATGTTATCTACAATATAAATTAATTGAGCAACTACATTTATCATAAATGTAGACATTTGACCAATGTGATTCTTATTTCTAGATAAATGTTTATACCAAAAGCTAGACTTTTAGTATACACTCTAACAATCTCCCACTTATACTAAAAGACTAAGCTCCCATATCTGCTGCCATACATCTGATTCCCAACCCTTCAACATGCCCATCAAAAGCTCTTGCCTTAAGGACCTTAGTGAAAGGATCTATAGGTCATCACCTGATGCAATCTAGGCAGCAACAACTTCTCCTCGTTTATACGATTTCTCGTATTGGGTGGTACTTGCGCTCTATTGTGTTTACTTGCCTTATAAACTTATGGTTTCTTCGAGTTTGCTACTGCACCAACATTATTACAATAAATTATAATAATCTTTGGACAAACCAGAAATCATATCTAAGTCTATCTTGAGGTTATTGAGTCATTCAGCTTTTATGGCTACCTCAGAGGCTTGCCATATACTAAGCTTCTATGGTGGAGTCCAGAAAAACACCTATGCTTATCACTCTTCCATAGTTATGACTTTACCTCCTAAAGTAAACACAAAAACCCCGAGGTTGACTTATTATTATCCCTATCCGATTGGAAGCCAAAATCCATGAAACCCACTAGGACAAATTAACTGCCTTGTAAGCTAGCATATAATCTCTAGTGCCTCTAAGGTACTTCAATATATGCTTTACTGTAGTCCACTGTCCTTGTCCAGGGTTACTTTGATATCTGCTAACTATGCCCTTGGCAAAACAGATTTCTGATCTCGTGCATAGCATATATTAGGCTTCCGATAGCCGAAGCATAAAGAACTGCCTTTATTTCCTTTATCTCCTTTGATGTCTACAAAGACATATCTTTAGATAAAGTTACTCCATCCTAAAAAAGTAAGAAACCTTTCTTGGAGTTTTGCATGCTTAAAACGAGCAAGGATTTTTCCGATGTATGAAGCTTGGAATAAGTAAAATATTCTTTTCTTGCGATCCCTTATTACTTTGATCTCAAGAATATATACATTCTCCCAAGTCCTTTATATAGAATTGTTTGGACAACCATACCCTTACTTCTGACAACATTTTGATATTGTTTCCAACTACCAAAAATGTTATCTACGTATAGTACAAGAAATACCACCACGCTTCCATCACACCTTTTGTATACACAAGACTTATCCAGTTACTAAATAAATCCAAAGGTCTGGATTACTTTGATAAACTGGATGTTCCAAGACCTTGAAGCTTTGTATCAGTCCATAGACTGATTGAGCTTGCACACAAGATGCTCTTAGCCCTTTGCAATGAACCCTTCTGGTTGCTTTATATGGATGCTTTCTTCAAGACTTCCATTAAGGAATGCTGTCTTGACATCCACTTACCAAATAGATAAAAGAATCCGGATAGACTTAAGCATGGCTACCAGTGAAAAAGTTTCCTTTTTCATCTAGCCTTGCTTTGAAAGTTTCTACCTTCCTGTCTATCCCTCTTTTCCTATTATAGACCTTTTTATACCCAAAGGCTTTTACACCATTTGATGGTTCTACAAGCTTCCATATTTTATTAGAATACATATATTCTAATTCTGTTATTCATTACTCTTTGCCAAGATATTGCATCTTTATCTTGGAGTGCTTCATCATATGTCCGGAGATCAGGTTCATGTCCTCCAGGGATCGAGTCCAAAAACTCTCCCAAAACATGAATCTTTTTTTAGGTTGCCTAACAACCCTCCCTCTACGACAAGACACTTTCTGCAATTGTGTATCATTTGTGATACGTGTTGCAGTTTCCTTGTGGTATCTCATCTTGTACAATTGGTACTAGATTAGACATGTCTTTTATTATTTCCTTAAGAACAAGTTTTCTTATGGGCACATGGTTTATTACATAGTCCTTTTTCTAAAATTGGTCATTGATGCTAACAATGACCTTCTGATTTTTAAGACTATAAACCTACTTTCATTTCTCTAGGATAACCCACAAACAAGTGAATTCCTGTCCAACTTATCATTGTCTCTCTTCAGCATATGTGCTGGACTACCCGAATCCAAATATGCTTCAAAATAAGCTTACGCCTATTCAGCAATTCTATATGAGTAGAGAGTTCTGACTTTGGAAGGTACTATGTTCACTTCTGTTTCCAGAGTATATCCTTAAAATGAATTTGGTAAAATAACTCATCATTAATCTACTTATTTCCATAAGAGTCCTATACCTTCTTTCTACTACACCATTCTGTAGAGGTGTACCAGGTGCAGTTAGTTTGGATTGAATCCCTACTTCTGATAAGTGACTCCTAAATTCTCCCAAGAGGTACTTGCTACTATGATTTCACCATAGTGTCTTTTTACTTTGTCATTTCTCCACATCAGCCTAGTACTCTTTGAACTAATCAAAGTACTTAGTCTTGCGGTACATTAAGTAAATTTATTTGTATCTTGAATAGTTGTCTATAAAATAGACGAAATATTCAATACTACCTCTTGTCTGGATAGTCATAGGATCACACAAATCAGAATGAATCAATTTCAACATATCTTTGACTCCATACCCCTTAGACTTGAAAACTTCTTGGTTATTTTTCCTTCCAAGTAAGACTCGCAGGTTGGAAAGATTTCCACTACTAATGAACCCAAAAGTTCATCAGCTACCAATGAATCATACTCAAGTTAATATAACCTAGCCTTAGATGCCAAAGATATAATTGGTTCATTTCCGAAGGTTACTTTCTCTTAAAGTTAGAAGATGTGTTACTAATTTACATTTGTTGCATCATGAGAGTTATTGGATTTATAAATTGCCAACTAACGTACCAGAACAGATAACTTCCCTCTTTTTCTTAATAACAACTTTGTTATTAAAAGAGGCAGAATATCAAGTTCTTTGAATAGTTTAGAAACTAAAAACTAGTTCTTTCTAAACTTGGTGCATAAAGACAATTACTCAAAAATCCATGTTTTATTCTTATCAAAAGATAAACATCTCCCACTGCAACAGCTACCATTTTTACAGTAGTGCTCATGTGGACGGTGTTTTAATTTTCATTTAGTTGTCGGGTTTCCTGGAACCCTGCAATGAATTACGGACATGATTAATGGCATCTGTATCTACACTCCAGGTTCTGGTAGATAACACCACTAAACATGTTTCAACTAATGAATTAAATACACCTATGTTGTTCTTAGTTTTAAGAAGACAGTCTACCTTAATGTCCAAGTCCTATTTCCAATCATTACAATTGGGACTACTAAGCCTTTTCTATAGTATGACTACTAGGGGATTGACAAATATTTAAATCCTAAGAATCACAAAAATATTTGGTCAAGATCAACTCCTTAAAAATCCCCATGAATTTTGTATGCCACGATAGTGTGGACGCATACAAAATCGAAGAGGAGATTTTATTCATTAATTTTATTATCTCGTCAACTTTACTTTATGAATAAAATTAATAGTTGATCTGTCTTTGATCAAATATTTGGTCAAAAACTTTTGAATTTAAAAAAATATTGATTCCTCAAACAATATTATTTAAATTCACCAACACCTCAAACACCGTGAATTTTGCATGCCACGTTAGTGTGGACGTATACAAATTCAACATTTGTAAAAGGAGGGTTTTAACCCATTAATTTTATTATCTTGTCAACCTAACTTTTTGACAAATAAAATTAATAGTTGGTATCATTTGGTCACACAAATAATAGCAGTGACTCCGATGGGGAGGATACTATTAGATGTGTCTAAGTGTATACCATTACTTGACACTAAGTCCATTAATAAGATTATGCCCTTCCGTTGGGGAAGATCACACGCTCTTAATTAACTTCCTATAGTCATCCAAAAATGGAAGTCTGTTCTAGTGATCCACAAACAAGCTCATCCGTTATGGAGGAAGGCACTCAGAGCCAACGCACAAGCTTGTTTGCATCACTTACAAACCAGTAATGGAGACCATGGGATTTACTTAAAAATCCCTCTCCCACTTAGTTATTTATAAATGAGGAATTTTAACTATGCTAGCCTACTAAATATGTAAACTAACATGCATACACAGCACAATATAAAAGCAATAAATAGAAAATCTAATTTTCAACTATTATGACTTTTATCTCTAGTTGTCCTCCGTGTGTTGTCATCCCAAGCTGCTGCCATATTTGGCCACTGCCACCGGGTCTAGCTGTCGCATCCATCTTGCTCCTAGTTCCGCTGCGCCTCTGGTCCTTAGAAGGTTCCACGCTTTGCAAGATTCGATCCGCGACATAAATAGAATTTTACATTTTGATCCTATATGCCTCGAAGGAATGTACATGTAACTAGATCAAAAAATAAAATCCTAATAAAACTAAATACAGCTCCTGCTGTATTTTATAATACAATCATGCACACACAATAAAATGCCTTTGACATGTCCAAGGGTCCAATCACACACATAATAACTATAAGCCATAATAGTTGGATCCTGCATCCACAAATTTAGCACATCCTACTATTAACCTGCCTAAATTATGTATGACATGTGCATAATTAAACTAATACCAAATACACAGAGGCAAAACCCTAGCTCTGATACCAATTGTTGGTTGCTACTCGAAAAACCTAGAGGTTCCACTGTACAAAAAATTTTGTACAAAGGTCTGAACCTTTTCCTAGCTACCATGTGTTCTTTTAAATTAAATTTTGGATCGCCTGCGGAACTTAACACGTTTGATCCAAAACTTAATCTATTCGTTCTTTTAGGTTTTGGCTTGGGTCTCCTGCGGAACTTAACACGTTCGACCCAAATCACCTTAAGTTATTAATTCCATTAAATATTAATTTCCATAATTGGTTCCCAGTACTGACATGGCGAGGCACATGGCCTTCTTGGATATGGGAGCAACCACCACCGACTAGACAAAACCTTTTATGGAAAGCTAATATTTAATTTCCTAAAATAACTTTAGGTTAACCGAAAAGAACAATCAAATCACAAGGAAAAAAAACAAAAGAACACAACATCGAAAAACATATTCGAAATACTAGAATCGCATGCCTCTTGTATTTAGTATTATTTCCAAAAATAACTAGTATGATGCGGAAAGAAAAATTACTCGTTATACCTTTTAGAAAGACCTCTTGATCTTCTACCGTATTCCTCTTCTAACCTCGGACGTTGTGTGGGCAACGATCTTCCGAGATGAGAACCACCTAGCACCTTCTTCTTCCTTACAAGTTTCGGCCATCAAAACTTCTCCTAGGATGAAGAGGTTCGGCCACCACCACCATGCTCCAAGGGATGCTAGAAAAGAGGCTTCTTTTCTCTCCTTCTTCTCCTTCTTAGTTCCGACCACCAAAGCTATCTCCACCATGAGAAAATTTCGGCCACACAAAGGAGAGGAGAGGAAAGAAAGGGCCGGCCACACCCAAGGAAGAAAAGAGGGAGAAAAATAATAGAGCTGTTCACCCATGAAGGCACATCTACCCCCTCTTTTATAATCCTTGGTCTTAGCAAATAAGGAAATTTAAATAAAAACTTCCTTAATTCTTTTGCCATAAAAAGGAAAATTTATTTAATTAAAAATAATTTTTCTCTTCTCAATTTACAATGGTCAGCCATTATACAAATCTCCAAGCAAATAAAATTTTAAACACAAATTAAAACTTCCTTATTTGCTTCCGGAAATTTATAAAATTTTTCTAATAATTTTATCCCTTCATGATTGGTTAATAAAAAGGAAATTTTATAAATTAAAATCTTTCTTTTAACATGTGGATAAAAAGAAAGTTATCTCTAAAATTAAAATCTCTTTTAATCTATAAATAAGGAAAGATATTAAATCTTTTCTTAATCTTTTGTAGAAACTAATAAAAGAGAATTTTTAATTTTTAAACTTTCTTTTAAATAATAAACATGATTAATAGGAAAGTTTTTATCAAAATTAAAATCAACCTTTTAATCTACAAATAAGAAAAGAGATTTAACTCTTCTCTTAATCTTTTGTAGAATCTTATAAAAGGAAAGATTTAAATTTTTAAACTCTCTTTTAAATCTTGTTATCCGCATAAGAAAAATTTTTAAAATTAAAATTCCTTTTTATTTTAATAGGGCCGGCCACCTAAGCTTGAGTTCAAGCTAGGGCCGGGTACATGAATTCACTCATGAACCAAACCATGGCCGGCCCTAGCTTGGTCTCCAAGCTAGCTTGGCCGGCCCCTATAGGATGGGTAAGAAGGTGGGTATGTGGTGGGTATAAATCTCTATATACAAGAGGCTACGATAGGGACCGAGAGGAGGAATTGGTTTTGGTCTCCCGATAAAATTAAGCATTTCGTGTTCGCCCCGAACACATAACTTAATTTTATCAATAATAATTCATTCCACAAGAGAACTATTATTGAACAACCGCACCAATCCCAAATTACATTTTGGGCTCCTTCTTATTATGAGTGTGTTAGTCTCCCTGTGTTTAAGATAACAAATGTCCACTAATTAAGTAAGTTATTGACAACTCGCTTAATTAATATCTAGCTCCAATAGTAGTACCACTCAACTTCATCGTCATGTCGGACTAAGTCCACTTGCAGGATTTAACATGACAATCCTTATGAGCTCCTCTTGGGGGCATTCTCAACCTAGATCACTAGGACACAGTTTACTTCTATAATGAACAACACACACTATAAGTGATATCATTTCCCAACTTATCGGGCTTATTGATTTATCGAACTAAATCTCACCCATTGATAAATTAAAGAAATAAATATCAAATATATGTGCTTGTTATTATATTAGTATTAAGAGTACACACTTCCATAATAACTGAGGTCTTTGTTCCTTTATAAAGTCAGTATAAAAGGAACGACCTCAAATGATCCTACTCAATACACTCTAAGTGTACTAGTGTAATTATATAGTTAAGATAAACTAATACCTAATTACACTACGACCTTCCAATGGTTTGTTCCTTTCCATCTTGGTCATGAGCTACTGTTTATAATTTATAAGGAACCGATAACATGATCTTCTGTATGTGACACCACACACCATGTTATCTACAATATAAATTAATTGAGCAACTACATTTATCATAAATGTAGACATTTGACCAATGTGATTCTTATTTCTAGATAAATGTTTATACCAAAAGCTAGGCTTTTAGTATACACTCTAACAGATCATAGTTTGAAACTCATACTCGTAATTTTTGAAATCTATCCTACGATCACGAGATCCAGTGGCATGGGTAATTCAGGGTGTCCGCGACGCGAAAACGTGGTTTTCGCGGCCCGAAAAATCCAACAGTGGTATCAGAGCCACGTGCGAAGCTTGTACGAGTTTAGTTTTTGTTTTTATGACAAAAATTCAGTTCTGTGATATTCTGTAATTTTATGGTTTTTAGAGTTTTTATGGGTATTTTTCTCGCAGAAGCAAAGCACAAGTGTTTTGACACTTGTAGGCTTCGACTACCGAGAAGAATTTTCCAAAACGGCAAAGTTTCGCCCCAAAATTTTTTGGGACAGCGGGCTAAGGCGCTCTTGGATCGCTTAGGAGCAACTCGCGATGGTTAGATCGTGGGTAGGGGTACTGCCCCTAACCCCGCAAGGGGATTTGCTCCGCGATTGCGCCCGAAATCGCTAATCGGGACCACCGGAAAAAATTTACTCATAAAATATGTAAAATTATGAAAAATTACAGAAAATTATGAAAAATATATAATTTTGAATTATATATTATTTTTGTGATAGTCATGGCCCAAATACCCAATTCGATTGGACAATTTGTATTGTAATTCATAATACGGCCTGCGCGCCGTGATGTGATGTGCGTGTTGTACTTGTATTTTTATTTTTTTTATTTTATTCGCGACCTGCGCGTCGTGCCTTTCTCTTATATTCTGGTTGTAAATTAGATTTAGACTCGAATGTAACTCTAGTTTCAAAATTGGAGCTGTGGAAGGTCCACTCGAGACGGAGTTACGAGGAGGGCGCGAGCAACACAAGGTGGTCAAACGAAGAAGCTTGAGAAGCTGTTGACCTTAGGTTGACCATCCGATCTTCTCATTGGCTTGAGAAGATCATAGTAGGGCCATGACATAATCAGAAAATTATTTGATTAATTATTTAATTAATTATTTTGTGTGTATGTGATGCATGCTAGTTAATTAAGTAATTAATTAGTGCCTTACAATTAGATTAGATCTAAGTCGTGCACATGATGCACCCTTTGATTAGATTAGATCTATCGAGTATATGATACGCATTATCGTTTAGATTAGATCTAAATCACGTCAACTCGTAATGCCTACCATGCCGTGATACCTACCACTACCTCGATCGTATGTTGTTGTTGAATCTGCCAAAGCAGAGCAACACATACTATCTTGGTAGGGTACGGAGGGACAATCTTGGTCCCGCCTATCAACACATGGGTGAGTACAACTCAATTAGATTGAGTATTCCTAGTTAACTCGGTTGGATCGAGTATAACTATAGGCATTCTTCCAACGGTTGGAAAGATAGGTCAAAATCACATATATATTAACTCTCGGGCGTATTAGCCAAAGCTAACTCGAGTTTTAATATAAATGCGGATATTGATCCTATAAACAAGAGTTGCATAGAGATGTAATTGGAAATCGTTACCTACCGATCATACTAAATCTTGGGCGTATTAGCCAAAGCTAACTCAAGGGTTAGTATGATGTGGATCTTGTCCCACATGAATTATAGAATTCAGTGGGAGCATCATTTAGTTAAAGGCCTAATTAAATGATTAAGAATATGATATTTATTTCTGTATTTATTTCTGTTGTAGATTACCATGACGTCGAATACGAACACCTTCTCTCTGCGATCTGTCCTTAAGAAGGACAAGCTCAACGGAGCAAATTTCCTGGACTAGTACAGGAACCTGAGAATAGTTCTCACCCAAGAACGTAAACTGTACGTTCTGGAGCAGCCCATTCCGGAGGCTCCTCCTACCACTGCCACGCGAGCAGACTGAGATGCTTACAAGATGACGCATTAGATGTGTCCTGTCTTATGCTCGCGACCATGAACTCTGAGCTTCAGAAGCAACATGAGTTGATGGGCGCTTACGATATGGTTGAACATCTTTGTCACCTATATCAAGGACAAGCAAGGCACTGGAAGAGGAACTCCAAAGAATACCTGGAAGATCTTAAGAAGAAGAGAAATAAGATTTCTACTTCAGGTATACATATTATAGAAGTCAATCTCTCTATTTCTTCATCGTGGGTATTAGATACTGGATGTGCTTCGCACATTTGTACTAATGTACAAGCGCTGAGAAATAGCAGGGCATTGACGCACATGAGTAGGCAATGGAACACGGGTTGCTGCTGTTGCTGTAGGAACTTATCATCTATCTCTGCCCTCTAGGCATGTACTAGAATTAGATGATTGTTGTTATGTGCCTGCATTAACTAAGAACATTATATCAGTTTCTTGTTTGGACAAGAAAGGTTTTTCGTTTATAATAAAGAACAAATGTTGTTCCGTCTATTTAAACGAAATGTTCTATTGTAGTGCACCTCTGATAAACGGACTCTATATTCTAGACCTTGAGAGCCCTATCTATAACGTAAATACCAAGAGGTTCAAGTCAAATGACATGAACCAAACCTACCTCTGGCACTGTCGCTTAGGTCATATAAATGACAAGCGCTTATCCCAGCTCCATAAGGATGGTTTGTTGGATTCATTTGATTTTGAATCACAAGAGATATGCGAGTCATGCCTACGAGGTAAGATGACCAAGACTCCCTTTAGTGGGCACAGCGAGAGAGCAACTGATTTGTTAGGACTCATACATAGTGATGTATGTGGCCCTTTCAATGTTGCTGCTAGAGGCGGTTATAGATACTTCATCACATTTACTGATGACTTCAGTAGATATGGTTATGTGTACTTGATGACACATAAGTCTGAATCCTTTGAAAAGTTCAAAGAATTCAAGAATGAAGTACAGAACCAGCTTGGCAAGAGTATTAAGATACTTCGATCCGATCGAGGTGGAGAATACCTTAGCCATGAGTTCCGTGACTATCTAGCAGAGTGTGGGATCCTATCCCAACTCACTCCTCCTGGAACACCACAGTGGAATGGTGTATCTGAAAGGAGGAATCGTACCCTATTAGATATGGTACGATCAATGATGAGTCACACAGATCTTCCGACATACCTTTGGGGTTATGCTTTAGACACGGCAGCTTTTATACTCAACCGAGTTCCATCCAAGGCCGTGATAAAGACACCATATAGAATATGGACTGGAAGAGATGCCCAGGTGTCTTTCATGAGGATTTGGGGTTGTGAGACTTACGTTCGACGTCAAGTCTCAGACAAGTTAGGACCCAAATACGACAAGTGCTATTTTATTGGATATCCCAAGGAAACTAAGAGATATTACTTCTACATTCCCAGTCAGCACAAGGTAGTTATGGCAAAGACTGGGGTCTTTCTAGAAAGGGACATAGTTTCTAGAAAGACTAGTGGGAGCACGTTCAATCTTGAAGAAGTTCAAGATGCGAACAATAGCGCTGAAGCCTCGATGGAAGTTGAACTGGAACCACAAAGTGTTGTGGATGATGTTGTTCCACAAGGAGTTGAGGAACAACAACCAGTTCAAGTAGACATACCTCTTCGCAGGTCTGATAGGATACGTCGTCAGCCTGAGAGATACTCATTTCTCTTGCCTGACCATGATGACGTTATGCTCATAGAGGATGAGCCTACCACCTATCAGGAAGCTGTGATGAGACCATATTTCGAGAAATGGCTAGAGGCCATGAGATCCGAGATGGAATCCATGTACACCAACCAAGTTTGGACTTTGGTTGATCCACCTGAAGGGGTAAAACCCATAGGGTGCAAGTGGGTCTTTAAGAGAAAGACTGACATGGATGGACTTATCTATAAGGGTCGCTTGGTAGCTAAAGGTTTCAAGCAGATTCATGGTATTGACTATGATGAGACCTTTTCTCCAGTAGCGATGTTTAAGTCCATTCGGATCATGCTTGATATTGCAGCCTACCATGACTATGAGATATGGCAGATGGATGTCAAAACCGCGTTTCTGAATGGAAACCTACTCGAGGATGTGTACATGACACAACCTGAGGGTTTTGTAGATCCACAGCATACTAGCAAAGTATGCAAGCTGCATAGGTCCATTTATGCTTCTCGGAGCTGGAATCTTCGATTCGATGATGCAATCAAACAGTTTGGTTTCATCAAGAACGAAGATGAACCTTGTGTCTACAAGAAGGTTGTAGGGAACATAGTTGTCTTCCTCATATTGTATGTGGATGACATACTGCTCATTGGGAAGGACATCCTTATGCTTCAGTCTATCAAGACATGGCTAGGGAGTTGCTTCTCAATGAAGGACTTAGGTGAGGCATCCCGCATTCTAGGGATACAGATCTATAGAGATAGATCTAAGAGATTGCTTGGCCTAAGTCAGAGTACATACATTGACAAGGTACTCCTTCGGTTTGCCATGCAGAACTCCAAGAAGGGATTTCTGTCGATGTCACATGGCGTGAGTCTTTCGAAGACTCAAGGTCCCTCTTTTAGAGAGGAGAGAGACCGCATGGATCAGATCCCTTATGCCTCAGCCATAGGATCGATCATGTACGCCATGCTATGTACTCGACCTGATGTCTCGTATGCTTTGAGCATGACGAGCAGATACCAGTCAGATCCAGGTGAAAGTCACTGGATAGCGGTCAAGAATATTCTTAAGTACTTAAGAAGGACTAAAGAATATTTCTTGATATATGGAGGCAATGATGAGCTAGTTGTAAAGGGTTACAGTGATGCTAGCTTCCAGACCGACCAGGATGACTATAGATCGCAGTCAGGGTTCGTGTTTTGCATTAATGGTGGTGCTGTGAGCTGGAAGAGTTCGAAGCAGGACACAGTAGCTGATTCTACGATAGAGGCCGAGTATATTGCTGCATAAGAGGCAGCAAAGGAGGCAGTTTGGATTCGCAAGTTCATCACTGAACTTGGGGTAGTTCCTAGTATTGCTGACCCTATTGAGCTCTATTGTGACAACAATGGAGCTATAGCACAGGCGAAGGAACCTCTCTCACACCAGCGGATCAAACACATACTACGTCGCTTCCATCTCATTCGAGAGATCATCGAGAGAGGAGATGTAAAGATTTGTAGAGTACCTACAGAGGCTAACATCGCAGATCCCTTGACCAAGGTTTTGGCACAGAGGAAGCATGATGGTCACACTAGGTCATTTGGGCTTAGAGCCTACACTGATTGGCACTAGTGCTAGTGGGAGATTGTTAGCTAGAGCCCTAGAGCCAATCATTTGATGATTGTATTATGAACTTGTTGTATCATATTTTTATATTAATAAAGACATTTGTTTGGTTATTATACTTACTTGTATTGGTGCCAAATAAACTAAGTATAATAACGTCCTTGAGTCGAAGGTTCTTACCTATATCAATCGATTGGTTGAATCGATAGTGAGATGATATAGGGAACACTACTCTAAATCATTCCTAGTCGAGTATTAACATTCAGGGACAATGTTAATGCAATAAGACTAGCATGTAGGTCAACTCGATGACTTAATCTCACAAGTCATGGATATAGAGATATCAAGTTGACACATGGGTATACATTAGAGAATGTATACTGAATGACCCGCCATGAGAAAGTATCATGGATCGTTATATGAGTGTCATATACTTTCTCATGTGGCTATTAGTATGACTACTAGTCCTTAGACCTGAAGTCACCATGGTTCCCTACATAAAGAGTTATGTACTTTGGTTTCATCAAACGTCACCCGTAACTGGGTGGACTATAAAGGCGATTACTGGGTATGTAACAAATTATGCGGAGGGATGTGAGTGATGTACATGGGATCTATCCCTCCTATATGACGGGAGAGACATCGGTATTCTTGATAGAGTGAGACCACGAAGTGCATGACCATGCCCAAATGAGTCAATATAAGATATTGAGCTCATTTGATTTAGTGAGTCTACTTGGAGTTCAAGATTTAGATTGATCAGAGGATGACACGGTCTATGCCTCACATTGATCAATCTAGATGTCTAGGATAGAAGAACACTTGTCATATATTGTGAGGAGGCACAATTAGTAGTCACAAGGTGATGTTGGATCTCAACATTCTTGTAACTTGGGTAGTAATGATGTGTTGCTAGATACTGCTCATTACTTATGCTCCTAAATGGGTTTAGGGGCATTGCCAACGTTACAAGAACCTATAGGGTCACACACTAAGGGCAATTAGATGGAGATTAGGTTCATTTGATGAACCTAAATGATTAGGTTCATATGATGAACCAAATTGGATTAAGAGTAATCCAAAGTAGGCAAATTGAGTTGGACTCAATTTGGTTCATGTGTTAAGTGAGTCTAATTTGGACTTAGACTCATTTAATTAATTTAATTTAATGAATGGAGATTCATTAAATTAAAATTGACTTGAACCAATGGTTAGATTAGATCAACCAAGGGAGAGAAATGGTCAAGTTTGACTTGACTTAAGTAGGAAGATGAAGAGTCAAGTTTTGACTTGACTTTGACTTGACCAATGCAACATCATCAAGGCTTCTTCATTTGGTCAAGTTTGACTTGACCAAATGCCACCTCATGGAGGAGATCAAGAGACTTGACTCTTGATATTCCATGGGAGTTACATGCCTTGAAGTGGCCGGCCACTTTTAGGTGGAATGAATATTGATTTTTTCATTCAAGTGTGGTAACTCCCTTCTTCTTCCTCTTAAGTTTTTCTTCTTGCTCTCCCTCTCCTCCCTACTGATCTCTAAGGTTGCTAGAACATCCTTAGAGATTATTCTCCATCTCTTGCTTGTGTGGATACACATAGAGAAGTGTCTACTTTGACACTTTCGAGATCCGGCGAACCGAGGACAAGTGGGAACACGAAGGGCTTCGCTTCAAAGGTATAACCCTTTATCCATGAAGATCTAGGAGTAGATCATAGTTTGAAACTTGTACTCATAATTTTTGAAATCTATCCTTCTCACGAGATCCAGTGGCATGGGTGATTCGGGGTTTCCGCGACGTGAAAACGTGGTTTTCGCGGCCCGAAAAACCCAACACCGCGTGTTGTCCTTATCACGCCTCGAGAGTAAGGTTGTCCGACGAAAATCGGACAGCACCTCCCCTGTAGCAGTGACAAATGGAACCGGTATACATCACCAACAGATGATACATATGCAAATTAAATCTCAACCACGTAGATAATATGCAACCCACACGGCTGTAAAATCAAACACAGCGGAAAAACAAGAATAACAAGTATAAAGTAACGAAAACTCATCGCGGGCCGGCCCGGCTTGACTCCTCGACAAAACAACCAAATAAAAAATAACAAGTCCACAGCCCAATTATTACAATGCTAAATTCAAAGGTTTAACTCACAATAAAATGAAAACCAAAATCATAAAACCGTCCTCGGAAGCGACGTGGGACCGACAGTCGGGATCCTCCTCCAAGTGTACTTGCATCGCAATCAGCTACCTGGTGAAATTACCAATGTGGGTGGTAAGTATAAAGACTCAGTGGTAATAGAATAGACAGTGCATGAGTATCATAAAGAACAGGAATACAATAGGATACAGTCTCGGAAAGATAAATAGCAGATACTACTGGGTAAACAAAGTATATATCCATACCTGAAACCAAATCCTAGGCTAACAGTGTAAGGTCTGAGATAAAATAAACTGCTATAGTACTGCTCATAACTACCAGAATCACATATAAAGTATACTGTAACAGTAATCAGTGTCCAAGCATATATAACAGGTATGTGATAATAGAACTGCATAAATAAGCATAAACAGCATAAACAGGTATATCAAAAAGTAGCGTATGCACGGATGATCACTCCCGCCCACCCCTCAAGTCCATGACCCCAGTATGGACGAGAGGCCAGGACAATGACAAACTATACACCACTCCAGCTACCACTACTCTCGAGCGGCCGAGGGAACAGTTGCATAGTATCTGAATAGCTACGTCTGCGACGGGGGTCCCTGCTGCCTGCGACTTCAGCAGACACTACCCATGAGTGTGCGAGTGGGGGCATGACAGGACATGTGGCACGCTCCAAGCTACCACTACCCATGAGTGGCTGAGCGTGCGGCCCAGACCAACGACCGTCTCAACCACAAGGGAGCCAAAGTCGTTGGCTATGCATGCAATGACATGATGCAAATAATGCAACAGTCATCATATATATATAACAGGAAATCAGGTATGTTACATGAATCCGCATGCTCAATACTAAGCATAAATAAACAGTAGTCAAACAGGTAAACATGGCATATAGTATCTGCTAGTTATCAAGAATAACAACGGGAGACTGTATAGATACGAAAGTGAGCATCTCGAAGATTGAGTGGATAAAGTATCAAGCACAAGAAATAAAATGAGTGGAGTCAAGATAAACTCTACTTTATCTGGGCTACTCATGCACCGAGAACAATAACTAAAGAAACAAGTAAAAAGTACCCACCTCAAATGTAGGCTGAATCCGACGTCAATCTCGTCACGACGCTCGTCCCGATCAAAGTCCTGTGTCAACGTATCAATTTTAGCTAAATATATATGCAATTGATTAACTGTACTAATGTACACGATAGGTGAATTTGATCTGAGTTCCATTTATTATCCAAACGAAACCACACTGAACTACTTAACACTAGACCCAAGCCTTAATCTGTCTGTGCCCACAGATCCCACAATTCTAGCTGAAACTGATCAACAAGAGGAATTCTAAACATGCATGGATTCCATATGAACTGATACAGTACAAGAAATGGTCACATTCTTTAACCACATCTACAGCTATCAATCTTCTGAGAACAATACTAACATAATTCCAAACTTCTAATAGGATCACTATAATTTATTACCTGAACAAAACATACCTTAATCACCTCCCACAATCTCAGATCTGATCCCCACTCTCAACGTAGGATTCGTTATCAAACCTACAATCCAATGTTTCCACAAAGCTATAATTTGTACAATCACATTAATCAACACCCAATTCTCACCGAATTCATCACCTAGATCTACAAATCGAACTTCTGGAGTGGTGCAGACCTTACCTGATGTTTCCCGGGTGAAGAACAGCTGCCGAGAGTTGTGGCCGAGCCCCTCACAGCAAGCCACTGCCCAAAACCAACCCACAAAATCCGTTCACCCTCTCATCTGGCAACAAATCACAGCTTCTATAGCTAATAGAAAACCCCTAATCAAACAAACCTCACCTCAAATACCTTGATGTCGGGAACCTCTGCCGTTGACGAAGAGAACTCCGACAAACTCAGCTTAGTTCTAGAGCTCGGGAAAATGAGTTAGCTGCCCGGAGCATAAACCCTCGCCACTATGGAGCTCTGGAACAAGAGATCCCCCTCCAACATCCACAAATCTCGGCTCTCCTACCGAGGATGCTCTGTGGGGTTTCAAGGGCAGACTCTACCGGTGAGACCCCCCCGATAGCGCATAGAGGAAGTCGGAGACTCGCCTTTTGCGACCCGGAGCCGGTGGTCGAGTGCGTGTGCGCGCCGGAGCTGAGGCCATCGGCGGATAGGGTGAGCTCGAGGGGAATCGGGCGTTTTCGGCAGAGTGGACACGAAGGGAATGAGGCGGCGTTTTTAGGGTTGGTACTGTAGCTTCTTATATGGGATGGGTTAGGTTTAATTACTCCACCTAATTAACTCCCTAATAAGCCTCTCAAATGGTGATTTCCATTATCCTTTAAACACTGTCATAAGTCCTCCAAATAAATCCAGAAAAATGTCTAAAAATTCCCATAAATCATTATAGGTTATTTTATTTTGCTGTATCTCACAGTCCTTCTTGCTAGCTGCGTCTTCCGCTTGACTACCTGTGCTCCTAAGCTCCTGCATACTTAGTCACAAGGTTAAAAACATACAGGACCTAACTTAACTTGTTGATTACACCAAAATAACCTTGGGGTTCCAACAATTTTCCCCTTTTTGATGTGAGCAACCCAAGTTAAGTTAGGGTAAAAATAGACATAATAATAAACTAACTAATTTTGTAATTAAGTGCAAAAAGATAAAAAAAAATTTATCTACCTCCCCCTAGACTTATACTTTTCCTTCTCCCCCTTTGATCACATAAAAAAAATGGGGTTCCGAAAAAATCTAAGGGTTAAAAAAAATCTAAATTGAATAAACTCTAAGTTAGAGAATTTGTAATAATTTTTAGCAAAACATATTCTAAGTTAAAAAACATTTTAAGTAAAATTTTTAGGTAAAAAAATTTTCTTAGAAAAAATAATTTCTAAGTAAAGCTTTAAGTAAAAAAAAATTCTGCCTTGAGAATTTGAAAATTATTCTAAGTAAAGATTTTAAGCAGAAATTTCAAAAAAAAACTTTTAACTTTTATGTAAAAGTTTTATGCAAAAAAAATTTCTAAGTAAAAAATTTTTAATTTTTTTAAAAATGTTTAAAAAACTTTTTAAAGCATTATTAAATTTCTACCTTAATGCTTTTATCATAAAGTTAATTAAATATTTATTTCAATATTTTGGCTTCCAGGTCATGGAGAGGCACTAGACCTTCTTGGTTATTAGAGCAACAACCACTTCCTTAGATAAAGCCTCATAAAGAAATTTTAATGTTTTATTTTCTCGCTGAAAGCTATAAATCTAATTAGTTCAATTTCAAGTCAGACAAGACTTTGGAACCCAATATATGTTCCAGCCTACTTGATTGACTAAAAATTTTTTAGGGACATTTCTTTGAAATATTTCTAATCTGCCCCTTATGATATCGAAAATACCAATTTAAATTATTAAATCTTCTAAAATTTGTATTAGATGAGCATGCATGATTTTTCAAGTTATCTACTTGAATTTTCAGATTTTCATTTTCTGATTTCAATTTTTCATTTTCTAATTTTGATTTGTTGATGTGCGTAGATTTTATATACTTTTATGCATGTTTTGACACACATTTACATACTTTGAGCTTGCTTGATCTATGCATTTTTATACTTTCAGCTTTTCTTTTAGCATATTTACTCTTTTTATTCGGAGATATGCTTTTTGTGTATTTTTTGTACACAGGAGTCGAATTTGGTGAAGATTCTACATTCTTGGACAAACTTATGAGCTAAGCATTGGAGAAAGCACTTGGTCGTGTGCTACACACGGCTCTGCCTGGGTGGAGTGCTCTGGCCATGTGGTCAACCAGGAGAAACAGACAAGGAACTTGGCCTGGCCGTGTGAACCTCACATGGCCATGCCAAGTTTTGAAGCAAATCAGAGTTCAATCCTTACATGGCCGTGTGGATCTACATGGTCGTGTAAGGTTTCCAGAGACCAAGAAGGCCCTGGCCGTGTGCATCACACGACCGTGCAGGGTTCCCAGCGCTTAAAAGTGTTCTGGCCGTGTGCACCACACGGCCGTGCCAGGTTTCCAGAAGCTGGGGCAGTCCAGGCTGTGTCGATCTACACGACCGTGCTTGGAGGTCTTGACGGGAGTTGTCCACGGCCGTGTACACCACACGGCCGTGTATGGATGGTAGAGAGGGGAAAGGCTCTGGCCGTGTGAACCTCACACGGCCATGCCTCGGGGTCGTGTGGCACCCGAAAACTCCCCTCTATTTAAAGCCTCTTTGAAGATTTGAAAGAGGATCTTCTCCCCTTTGGGAGAAAGCAAGATTTGGTGGATTCCTCCCATTCTTGGGAGGATTTTTGGGCGATCTAAAGGGAGATCTTGGCGAATTCAACTCCGGGAGCGAGGATTGGATCCAAAGATGGAACTATATTGTAGATAAGTTTTCTTTCTCTCCTCTTCTTGGATTGGGATTGAAGAAATGCTTGTAATCTTCTTATCTTTGGTTTTCTTTCTTTGTTTTATGGAGTAGATCTTTTTGTTCTAGGATGGAGGGAGTATTTGTGAGATAAATTGATGTAAACTCTTGTGGATTTGCCATTTCTTTGTTTCTATGATGTTACCTAGTTTGTATCGATTGGATCTTGAATGATTAATTGTGATTAGGGCTTAATTCTCATTCTTGATTGATTGTTTGGATATCTTATAGACTTTGTAGAGATTAACTCTCGCTCGATTTTCCGAGGGATCCACATGACAGGTGCAAGCCCGTGTAAGGATGTTTGAGGGATAACCTTGAAGGGGAAATGAGAATATTCAAGAGGGTAGGATAGATTTTATGATTCAATCCTTGTATCTTTATGGGTTAAGAAGCTATGAACTTTTATGTTGATATCCGAGGGAAGCATAGTAATAGGTGCAATCCTGTGTAAGGACAACGTAGGTTTATATCTAATTGATCACATTCAGGTACATTTTTCAGTCCTAAGTCGGTTATCTATTGCAAGAGAGAACCGGCAACCTTCTACAAATATTAGACAATTGAGAAATAAGAATTGGTAAACCATATACATTCAAGAGATCTTACAAAGAAACCAAAACTCCTAGAACCTCCCTTTATCATAACTCAAACCCCAAACTCTTGTTTGTTAATCTTTCATTTTAGATTTATTTTTCATCCTTTGCATTTGAAACCAATTGATTAGTTGTTTAGCTAATTTGCTTTGAGATATTTCTAGTGCTTATTCCAGTTCCTGTGGATACGATAATCTTTTATATTACTTGCGACATTTCCGTACACTTGCGGAACATAACATGTTTTTGGCACCGTTGCCGGGGACTGCGCTATAACATTGGAGATTATCAATTGAGTTAGACTAAACATAACATTTCTATTTCTTTTCATTTGTATAGTTGAAAAATAATCTTTAGAATTTTGTCTTCGTAATTGTTTTTTTTTCCTGTACAATTTAAACATGGTCTGCAGGTCATTAGGGGATTATGGAGCTCCAAGGTCCTAAAAAGAATTGGGACCAATTGTCTACCCTAATATACAAGCAAGAAATTTTATACTCAAACCATCTTTTGTTTAAATGGTTCAGAAAACTCAGTTTGGAGGATTGGAGATTGAGAACCCTTATTCACACTTGATGGAGTTTTATAGATATTGTTATACTCTGAAATACGAAGAGATTCCATCTGATGTTATACAGCTGCTTGTTTTTCCTTTTAGTCTGAAGGATGCTGCAAAAAGATGGTATAATTCTCTAAAATCTCAAAGTATTAAAACATGGGATGAGTTAGAGCAAAGATTCCTGGACATATATTTCCCTCCAAAGAAGACTACTTATTTGAGAAGTCAAATTTTGAATTTCAAGCAATTAGATGGAGAAGAATTATATCAAGCTTGGGAGAGATATTCTTCCCTTTTGCAATTATGTCCACATCATGGAATTGAGAAATGGTTAATAATGCATTTGTTTTATGTTGGGCTTTCTTTCTCAAATAAAAATCAACTGGATATAGCATCTGGAGGATCATTTATGAAAAAGAGTTTAGAAGAGGCCTACGAGATAGTTTGCAGAATTACACAAAATTCCAATGATTGGTCAGAGCAAGATAACTCATTCCTAACAGTTGATATTATTGGAGAAAAGGAGAATGGTGAAAAATGGCTTATTTTGAATGAAAATGATTTTCAAACATTATTCCCTTGGTGTTGTGAATCATTATCAAAAATATTTGATGAAAAAGCATTTTCAACAGAAAAAGAGGAATGTCTTTGTGATTATAAAGAGGAAGATCTGTTTTCAGAAAATGAAGAGTATTTAGAAGAGAGATTGGTTAAAGAGGAGATTAAGTTGATAGAACAAGAGCCAACTTTACCAGAAATAGTACCACCTCAACTTGAACTTAAACCATTACCACCAAATCTTAAATATGAATTTCTTGGGCCAAATTCTACTTATCCAGTTATAATTAATGCTCATCTAAATGAATTTGAAACAAAGAGACTGATAGAGGAATTAAAGTTGCATAGAAAGGCAATTGGATATACGATTGATGATATAAAAGGGATTAGTCCTTCTCTCTGTATGCACAGAATCTTACTTGAAGAGAGGTACAAGAATTCAATTGAGCATCAAAGGAGATTAAATCCAAACTTAAAAGAGGTGGTAAAGAAGGAAGTACTTAAACTTCTTGATGCAGGGATCATTTACCCAATTTCGGATAGTGAATGGGTAAGTCCAGTTCATGTGGTTCCAAAGAAAGGGGGGATGACTGTTATCAAGAATGAAGATGATAAGCTAATTTCAACACGTACAGTGACAGGGTGGCGAATGTGCATTGATTATCAGAAGTTTAATAAAGAAACTAGGAAGGATCATTTCCCTCTACCATTTATTGATGAAATACTTGAAAGATTAGCTAAACACTCATACTTTTGTTACTTGGATGGATATTCAGGATTTTTCCAAATTCCAATTCATCCGCAAGACCAGGAGAAGACTACTTTTACTTGTCCCTATGACACTTTTGCTTATCGTCGGATGTCGTTTGGGCTTTGTAATGCTCCAGCCACTTTTCAGAGATGTATGATGGCAATTTTTTCAGATTTAATAGAAAAAATTATGGAAGTATTCATGGATGATTTCTCAGTTTACGGAAATGACTTTGATTCTTATTTGTCAAACCTTTCTACTGTTCTTCAAAGATGCGAAGATACAAATCTAGTGTTAAGTTGGGGAAAATGTTATTTCATGGTTAAAGAAGGAATACTTTTGGGGCATAAAATTTCAGAGCGTGGTATTGAAGTAGATCAAGCAAAAGTGGAAGTAATAGAGAAGTTACCCCCACCCATCAATGTAAAAGGAGTTAGGAGTTTTTTAGGGCATGCTGGTTTTTATAGACATTTTATTAAGGACTTCTCATGGATTTCCAAGCCATTAACTAATCTATTGATTAAAGATATTGAGTTTTGTTTTGATAGTGAATGCACTGAAGCTTTCAACAAAATAAAGAGTGCTCTTACAACAACTCCAGTTATTCAAGCCCCAGATTGGGATCTTCCTTTTGAAATAATGTGTGATGCTAGTGACTTTGCTGTAGGAGTAGTTTTAAGACAAAGAAGAAATAATATTTTACATGTAATCCATTATGCAAGTAAAACACTTGACGCAGCCCAAGTAAACTATTCTACTACAGAGAAAGAACTCCTAGCGGTGGTATTCGCTATTGATAAATTTAGATCTTATCTAGTGGGTTCAAGAGTAATTGTATATACTGATCATGCGACTATCTGGTATTTACTGGGAAAGAAAGATGCTAAACCTAGGCTCATCAGATGGATTTTATTACTACAAGAATTCAACCTTGAGATTAGGGATAAGAAAGGAGCTGAAAAAGTAGTAGTTGATCATTTATCCAGAATATCTCAAAATTCAGAAAAAGAAGTAGATTTTGATTTACCTATTGATGACATTTTTCCGGATGAACACTTATTAGCTTTATCAAGTGTGAAAACACCTTGGTATGCAGATTTTGTGAATTTCCTTGCTAGTGGAGTTTTACCCCCGAATTTCTCTTATCAACAAAGGAAAAAGTTTTTTTTTAGAAGTTAAGAATTATGTTTGGGATGAACCTCTCTTATATAAGAAGTGTAATGATGTGATTTATCGAAGATGTGTGCCTGAAGAAGAAGTTAGGGATATCCTGTTTCATTGTCATTCTTCATCTTATGGAGGACATTTGGGTAGTTCAAAAACGATTACAAAAATTCTTCAAGCAAGATTTTATTGGCCAACCTTATTCAAAGATGCTAAGATGTTTGTTCAATCTTGTGATCAGTGTTAGAGAACTGGGAATATAACTAAGAGGAATGAAACGATGTTAAATTACATTCTTGAGGTTGAGCTATTTGATGTATGGGGAATAGATTTCATGGGACCTTTCCCTCTTTCATATGGGAATAGGTTTATTCTTGTGGCGGTGGATTATGTGTCCAAATGGGTAGAAGCTGTAGTATCTCCTACAAGCGATGCGAAAGCAATTATCAAATTATTTAGGAGTATAATCTTTCCAAGATTTGGGGTGCCTAAGGCGGTCATTAGTGATGGAGGATCGCACTTCATAGAAAAATAGTTTGAAAATTTACTCAGAAAATATGGAGTGAAGCATAAAGTAGCAACACCTTATCATCCTCAAACTAATGGTCAAGCAGAGATATCTAACTGGGAGATTAAATCCATATTAGAGAAGACCGTATCCACCTCAAGAAAGGATTGGGCACTAAAATTAGATGATGCTTTATGGGCATATCGTACCGCTTATAAAACTCCCATTGGAATGACTCCATTCCGGTTAGTTTATGGAAAGCCTTGCCATCTTCCAGTTGAGTTAGAACATAGGGCTTATTGGGCAATTGCAAATTTGAACATGGATTTAAAGGAAGCAGGGGAGAAAAGGGAGCTTCAGTTAAATGAGCTTGATGAATTAAGGATGGATGCATATGAGCATGCTAAATCTTACAAGGAAAGGACGAAGAAATGGCATGATCAGCACATTCTTCATAAATATTTTAATGTAGGAGATTTAGTTTTGTTGTTTAATTCAAAATTAAAGCTTTTTCCAGGGAAGCTTAAGTCAAGGTGGACGAGTCCATTTGAGGTAAAGAAGGTTTATCCTTTTGGGGCTGTAGATATTTGGAAAAAAGAGCTTGGGATAATTAAGGTAAATGGTCAACGCTTGAAAAAATATATTCATGGTATGGAATTAGAAGAGGTACAAAGGTTGTATTTTTCTAAACCTCGTCCTCCAGACTGATTCTTTTAGTTAGTATAAATTCATTGTTCTGTTTTAGTTTGTTTCTATTTTGTTTTCAGGTTAAAATCTACTTCCATGAGCTGGCCATGATTTCCTCATGGGCATGGAGGTATTGGAGAAGTAGGGAAGGGGAAGAATCATCAAAAGGAATAAAATAGGGCATGACCGTGTGCTATACACGGCCAAGCAAATGAAGCAGTGAAGGAAAAGGATCTGGCCGTGTCTACTAGACACGGCCGTGTGAAGTCTGCAGAGAAGGAAGGGAGCATGGCCATATACCTGTAACGACCACCCTTCTTACTACTACTACACTCTAAGGATGACCGTTACTTGACTACTAACTCTACTTAACCGGTATGATAAAAAAATCACATGGAAACCCTACCGAAAAATTTCGGCAGAATCTCCCCCGTACCGGTGACCATATCCGTAAATACATACAGAGTATACTCAGCCACAG
Source organism: Zingiber officinale (assembly GCF_018446385.1). NCBI lineage: Eukaryota > Viridiplantae > Streptophyta > Magnoliopsida > Zingiberales > Zingiberaceae > Zingiber > Zingiber officinale. The sequence continues at coordinate 63,179,005 of NC_056000.1, read as the reverse complement.
GCGGCTGGAACATATATTTTCACAACCACGCAGTTTAATAAATCAAATCATGTAAGTAATGAAAAGCGGAAACATAACTTCTTACTACAAAATTTTCTTATCAACTTAATAAGAAATTAAACTAAACAAATTCTTAAACTAAGTGAGTTCTTTAGCTAAGTCTCAAGGATCTCCATAGTCCACACATCACACACCGTCACAGCATCTCCTTGTCGCCTTCTTCCTTATACTTTAGCTTTTCCTTTATCTGCAGTAGGAGGAAAATAGTATCTATAAGCTAAAAGCTTAGTGAGCGCTATCCTACTCACAAAAACTCGATATGCATGTATATAAATAAAAACATGCTAAAACTGAATGCTAACATGTAAAGCTACTCATGCTCATAAATAGCAAAGAAATCAACTAACTGGAAAACTAACATGTATAGCTACTCATGCTCATAAATAGCAAAGAAATCAACTAACTGGGAAACTAACATGTATAGCTACTCATGCTCATAAATAGCAAAGGAACTAACTGAAAAGCTAACATGTAAAGCTAATTATAGAACTATCATGTGTATCAATAAGAAACTGAATTGCTACCTAAGCTAAACTAATTAATGCTAAACTGAGTCTAACTTGTATTCACACAACTAATTTGTGAAGTTTTGAAAAACTATTTACATAATAGATTAAAATAATAATCATGCTGCTGATGGGCCCGACAACTGTACTTGCTGTGCGCGCATCCCTAACTAAACCCGGGATTGCAAGTTCCGAGTCTAGTAGGGTTTACTAGGTTATCTAAACCTAGGGACGACTGTGGGAGCCCAACCCAATGGACATCTGGTCCAGTACAGTGCCACTGCTAAAAGTAAAATACTGGATCTTAAACTAATTAACTTATCTTGCTTTTACTAGGTTATCTGAACCTAGAGGCGACTGTGGGAGCCCACCCATTGGACCGTAGTCCCATATAAGCTGAAGCAAGACTAAATAAGTTATTTTAAATGCTTCTACTGCATTTATCGAGCTATTAGAATGCCTCTTGTAGCATTATATTGAGCTAAGCATTTTATCAAGCACTTGGTGTGCACTAGAACACACCCTACGACTAAAAATCTGTATACAAAGCTTAACATAAATTTGCATGCAAAGCTTAACAAAAAAATCTGCATATTAAGTCTATCAAAATCTGCATACTAAGCTTATCTAAAATCTGCATGCTATAAAAATAGAGCAAAAGGGAGCTAACTTAGACTTACTAAACATGTTGTAAGATAAACAACTGAATGCTACTTTAAACTTCCTAAACATGCTATAAATAAAGCAAAAGAATACAACTTCAAGCTTCTTTAACGTGCTATAAAATAGGCAACAGAATGCTACTTCAAACTTTCTAACATGCTATAAATAAAGCAAAAGAATACAACTTTAAGCTTCTTAAACATGCTGTCCAAAAACTAAATCTCTAATCAACTTTGATTCTGTACAACATGACCTGAAAGCAAGGAAGAAAACTATAACAGAATATAGAGCTCAGACTGTATACTAATGCTTGCAAGAACTAATCTAGGAACTAGCATAGATGGTTGGAAACTAAAATGAAACCCAATGAAAATCCATCTGATGCAAATTCGACATACTGTCAAGCTACACGATCCAGTTGCAATCCCAATGGTAGGAAACAAAGGCATCATTAATCAAGGTTAAATCCACTACACCCTTTTTCCTTCCTAAAGGCCACGGCAGGTTCAACAAGAACAAAGAGAAACAAAAACTTGATCTCCTGCAAGCTTAGATTCGGCACAAACCCAAATCCAAATTACTCAACAATAAGATGAGACCATAATCAACCTAACAAATTCGGATTTAATGGTCATGGCAACAAACACAAGGAAACTTCAAACAAATCCGAAAGCAAAGAAAACAAATCGAAGCTCGGAACTACTCCTACTGCAGGTGAGAAGCAACTCACCCCGCTGTTCTTGGACTTACAACCGGAGAGAAAAAGGCTGCTAGGATTCGGAGAAGTTGTTTCCTCAAAGATCTCTTGGTATCTACTTGTTCTTCTCGACGAGGGGATCACGAAGGTGTGGAGATCTCGCCGGAAAAAGTCCTCGTCGGCCGCCGAAGATGAGCCCTAGATTCGGCTCTGTTTCCGCCCGAGAGCCGGCGCCGTCGCGAGGGAAGGGTGAGGAAAAGTTTTGGTTTCGGGAAAAACTTAAGCTGTTTTTTTATAACTAAGATTTTTATTAATTACTATACCTTAAATATTATTCACTCTTTCCTTATTTAACATCGGCCGCCAGCACAGCTGGTCAGCCGAGTTTTGCTCGGGTCAAACGTCTCGACTTCAATCCCTCAGCCGCGCACTTTTAATTTCAATTTATTTTAAACGTCTCAACTATTGCTTAAATATTTGTTGCTGCCTATCTATTTAGCAGCGACCGCTAGCCCAGTTGGTTGACTGTGTTTTGCTTAAGGCGTGGCTCTCAGGTTCGAAACTCAGCTGCAACCATTTTTCCTTCTTATTTATTTTAAACGTTCCAACTACTGCATATATACATTTCGCTCCATATAAAATTAATAAAAATCGTGTAGCTCAGCTGGTTGGGCTAGTTTTGCTCGAAGTCACAGATTGCAGGTTTAAATCCTGGCTTCAACATATTCCTTTTCTCTTTTTTTTTTAACACTTCTTCCTCTTGGTAAAAATACCAAACGAACTCCAAAAATTATATAAAAATATTCTAAAAATTTCTAAAAATCTCTAGAATATTTTAAAAGTATTTCCAAATATTTTTATGGACTTTTAGAACTCTAAATCATGAAATTTGGGGTGTTACAATTCTCCCTCCCTTATAAAAAGTTCGTCCTCGAACTTAGAATAATTCTGGATATATTTCTGTCTCATGTTGTCTCCACACTCCCCTAGTAACTTTCTCGTGCTTCTGGTTCTACCAGATGACTTTTACTAATGACACTTCTCTGTTTCCTAGTCTCTTGTCTGCTCTGTCCACTATCTGTGTCTGCTCTCATAGCTAAGATCCTCTTGGATCTACACTGTCTGAGGCTGAATCACTTGGCTAAGGTCGTGAATACACTTCTTTAGCATGGAGACATGAAATACATTGTGTATTGCTGACATATCTTGAGGTAAGTCTAGCTTGTAAGCTACCTTCCCAATTCTCTCTGTGATCGGGGTAGGGTCCTACGTATCGAGGACTTAACTTGCCCTTTTTCTCTTGGGTTCTCCGATGTACTCGAACTGTGCTTCTGCTTCAGGTTGGAATATGACTTTCTATTTACGGCACTCTATGGAGGCACCGTATCTGATCAGGAAATTCATTCCAAATATGACATCGTAGTCAGTCATGTCTAGCACTATCAGATCACAAAAGAGTTCTCTGTCTGCTATCATGACGAGCACTGTTCTGAGCCAGTGCGTGGATGCCATAACTTCTCCCGAAGGTAATGTTGTTAGAAACTGACTACTGAGTACCTCTGGGGGTATTGCTAACTTTTCGGCGAATGCCCTGGCTATATAAGAATGGGTTGCCCCAGTATCGAATAAGACAGTTGTACTTTGCTGTAAAATACTAATCTGACCTGTAACAACTGTCGAGGCATTTGCTACGTCCTCTCTGGTAAGTGAGTAGATCCTCGCGTTCGTCGTAGCTGAGGGGGCTTCTAGTCTGCCCTGACTGATGTGTGGACCATCTAGAATGGCCTGCATATGGTGTAACTGTGCTGACTGGCCTCCATGCTGAATCGGCTGTGGGGGAGGAAAGCTGGTCTTGTTCGGGCATTGCTTAGCCATATGCCCTTCCTGTCCACATTCGAAGCATCCTCGTGTGCCCTTGCGACAAACTCCTGGGTGAAATTTCCCACAAGTAGCACACTTGGGATAACTTGGGTGCTTGCTAGCTGGTCCTCCTTTTGGGTAATTCCCTGGTTTGCGCTTGTTGCTGGAGTTCCCTTTCCAGTTAGAGCTGTGGCCTTGAGATTTCTGAGTATCTGAACTTCCTTGCCCTTTGGAATCTGAGGAGGTTTGCTTCTGCTGCTTGATGCTGTTCTGGTAGTGCTCGGTGATCAGAGCACTACTCACTAGTTCTTCTGTAGTTTGTGGCCTATGGATGCCACCGGCCACATTCATCGCTATTTCCGGCCTCAACATTTTGAGCATCAGCCGAACTCGTTCCTTTTCTGTGCTGACTAATTCGGGACATAGACGAGCCAGTCTGTTGAATTTCTTCACGGCTTCCTCAACTGATAGGTTGCCCTGACGAAACTCCGTGAACTCGTCGTAGTGGCGGTTTGTGACCCGCATGTGAAAGAACTCCTCGAAGAATTCTTTCTCGAAGTCGGCCCATGTCATCTGGTTCACTGGGCGCTTCGCTCTGACTCTCTCCCACCACATACGTGCGTCTCCTGTCAGGCAGAAGGAGGCACACTTCACCTTCTCCTGTTCTGGCCAGTCCAGAAGCTCCATCGTGCTCTCCAGTGTTTTGAACCAGGCTTGAGCATCCCATGGTTCGCTGGTGCCTGAGAAGTTCTCGGGCTTGATTCGCTGCCACTGGATCAGGTAAGCCTCTCTCTTTGCTTCCGCTGCTGGAGCTACTGGTGCTGTGGGCTGGACTGGTGGAACCTCTATAAATGCTGGGGTCGCTAGGTTAGGTTCCGGGGTGACTGTGGGAGTATTCTGCTGATTAGCCTTTAAGGTGGCTATCTCTTGTTGCTGTTCAGCTAGCTGCTGCTGTAGCTGAGCCACTAATGCTGTAAGGTCTGAGGGAGGCACTGAACTGCCTGCCTCTTGCTGGGGCTCAGTAGCTAGTGCCTGCTTAGCTGGGCGTCCTCGTGCCATTTCTAAAGACATAGAGGATGTACATAACTAATCTAATCACGTTTAACTAGCTACTATAAACATGTTAGAGGCTATCACACATAAGCATGCTATAATTATTCCTAAACATGAAAGCAAGAACCATAAATAGAGTAGAGGTATTCTTACTTGGAAGACGGCAAGGCTGATGCTGATGTGTGTGATGCTGGAGAATGGGAACTTGGCTCTGATACCAACTGTAACGACCACCCTTCTTACTACTACTACACTCTAAGGATGACCGTTACTTGACTACTAATTCTACTTAACCGGTATGATAAAAAAATCACATGGAAACCCTATCGAAAAATTTCGGCAGAATCTCCCCTGTACCGGTGACCATATCCGTAAATACATACAGAGTATACTCAGCCACAGGCGTCTGGAACATATATTTTCACAACCACGCAGTTTAATAAATCAAATCATGTAAGTAATGAAAAGCGGAAACATAACTTCTTACTACAAAATTTTCTTATCAACTTAATAAGAAATTAAACTAAACAAATTCTTAAACTAAGTGAGTTCTTTAGCTAAGTCTCAAGGATCTCCATAGTCCACACATCACACACCGTCACAGCATCTCCTTGTCGCCTTCTTCCTTATACTTTAGCTTTTCCTTTATCTGTAGTAGGAGGAAAATAGTATCTATAAGCTAAAAGCTTAGTGAGCGCTATCCTACTCACAAAAACTCGATATGCATGTATATAAATAAAAACATGCTAAAACTGAATGCTAACATGTAAAGCTACTCATGCTCATAAATAGCAAAGAAATCAACTAACTGGAAAACTAACATGTATAGCTACTCATGCTCATAAATAGCAAAGAAATCAACTAACTGGGAAACTAACATGTATAGCTACTCATGCTCATAAATAGCAAAGGAACTAACTGAAAAGCTAACATGTAAAGCTAATCATAGAACTATCATGTGTATCAATAAGAAACTGAATTGCTACCTAAGCTAAACTAATTAATGCTAAACTGAGTCTAACTTGTATTCACATAACTAATTTGTGAAGTTTTGAAAACTATTTACATAATAGATTAAAATAATAATCATGCTGCTGATGGGCCCGGCAACTGTACTTGCTGTGCGCGCATCCCTAACTAAACCCAGGATTGCAAGTTCCGAGTCTAGTAGGGTTTACTAGGTTATCTAAACCTAGGGACGACTGTGGGAGCCCAACCCAATGGACATCTGGTCCAGTACAGTGCCACTGCTAAAAGTAAAATACTGGATCTTAAACTAATTAACTTATCTTGCTTTTACTAGGTTATCTGAACCTAGAGGCGACTGTGGGAGCCCACCCATTGGACCGTAGTCCCATATAAGCTGAAGCAAGACTAAATAAGTTATTTTAAATGCTTCTACTGCATTTACTGAGCTATTAGAATGCCTACTGTAGCATTATATTGAGCTAAGCATTTTATCAAGCACTTGGTGTGCACTAGAACACACCCTACGACTAAAAATCTGTATACAAAGCTTAACATAAATTTGCATGCAAAGCTTAACAAAAAAATCTGCATATTAAGTCTATCAAAATCTGCATACTAAGCTTATCTAAAATCTGCATGCTATAAAAATAGAGCAAAAGGGAGCTAACTTAGACTTACTAAACATGTTGTAAGATAAACAACTGAATGCTACTTTAAACTTCCTAAACATGCTATAAATAAAGCAAAAGAATACAACTTCAAGCTTCTTTAACGTGCTATAAAATAGGCAACAGAATGCTACTTCAAACTTTCTAACATGCTATAAATAAAGCAAAAGAATACAACTTTAAGCTTCTTAAACATGCTGTCCAAAAACTAAATCTCTAATCAACTTTGATTCTGTACAATATGACCTGAAAGCAAGGAAGAAAACTATAACAGAATATAGAGCTCAGACTGTATACTAATGCTTGCAAGAACTAATCTAGGAACTAGCATAGATGGTTGGAAACTAAAATGAAACCCAATGAAAATCCATCTGATGCAAATTCGACATACTGTCAAGCTACACGATCCAGTTGCAATCCCAATGGTAGGAAACAAAGGCATCATTAATCAAGGTTAAATCCACTACACCCTTTTTCCTTCCTAAAGGCCACGGCAGGTTCAACAAGAACAAAGAGAAACAAAAACTTGATCTCCTGCAAGCTTAGATTCGGCACAAACCCAAATCCAAATTACTCAACAATAAGATGAGACCATAATCAACCTAACAAATTCGGATTTAATGGTTATGGCAGCAAACACAAGGAAACTTCAAACAAATCCGAAAGCAAAGAAAACAAATCGAAGCTCGGAACTACTCCTACTGCAGGTGAGAAGCAACTCACCTCGATGTTCTTGGACTTACAACCGGAGAGAAAAAGGCTGCTAGGATTCGGAGAAGTTGTTTCCTCAAAGATCTCTTGGTATCTACTTGTTCTTCTCGACGAGGGGATCACGAAGGTGTGGAGATCTCGCCGGAAAAAGTCCTCATCGGCCGCCGAAGATGAGCCCTAGATTCGGCTCTGTTTCCGCCCGAGAGCCGGCGCCGTCGCGAGGGAAGGGTGAGGAAAAGTTTTGGTTTCGGGAAAAACTTAAGCTATTTTTTTATAACTAAGATTTTTATTAATTACTATACCTTAAATATTATTCACTCTTTCCTTATTTAACATCGGCCGCCAGCACAGCTGGTCAGCCGAGTTTTGCTCGGGTCAAACGTCTCGACTTCGATCCCTCAGCCGCGCACTTTTAATTTCAATTTATTTTAAACGTCTCAACTATAGCTTAAATATTTGTTGCTGCCTATCTATTTAGCAGCGACCGCTAGCCTAGTTGGTTGACTGTGTTTTGCTTAAGGCGTGGCTCTCAGGTTCGAAACTCAGCTGCAACCATTTTTCCTTCTTATTTATTTTAAACGTTCCAACTACTGCATATATACATTTCGCTCCATATAAGATTAATAAAAATCGTGTAGCTCAGCTGGTTGGGTTAGTTTTGCTTGAAGTCACAGATTGCAGGTTCAAATCCTGGCTTCAACATATTCCTTTTCTCTTTTTTTTTTTTAAACACTTCTTCCTCTTGGTAAAAACACTTCTTCCTCTTGGTAAAAATACCAAACGAACTCCAAAAATTACATAAAAATACTCTAAAAATTTCTAAAAATCTCTAGAATATTTTAAAAGTATTTCCAAATATTTTTATGGACTTTTAGAACTCTAAATCATGAAATTTGAGATGTTACAATACCAGACACAGTCGTGCAAAGAATCTAGAGAAGGAGAGTTCTTCGGCTGTGTACCAAACATGGCCGTGTGCCAAAACCAGAGAAGTGAACTCAGAAGGCCGTGTCTCTGACACCCCGTGTGAAGAAATCTGAGAAGAAGAAGGATGTGGCCGTGTCCCAGACACGACCGTGTGAGTGAAGCTGAGGAGGAAAAGGGAGGGACCGTTTAGATCTACACGACTCGTGTGGAGAAGCCCTTAAGAGGCCGTGTCTTCCTTACACAGCCAGATTTTGGCTGTGTCCCGCACACACCCGCCTCTCTTAAAACATCTTCTTCTCTCTCAATCTCTTTAAAATCCCTCTTTTCTTCAACCTTTTTCCTCAAACTTCCTTAGATCCAGATTCTTTTCTTCTCTAAAACTCAAGATTTTCGTTCTCCTAACCTCAAATCTTGTTCTTCAAAGATTTGTTTCATTGAGATCTTACTTCTTTAACCCTAAATAGTCCCTTCCCTCATCTAAACTCAACAAGATGTCCAATCTTTTGAAGAAACTTGCAAAGGAGGTGGTGGATCTAGTGGAGACAAAGAGAAGGAACCATCTAGGGATAAAGGAAAACAACCAATGAAAGGCAAAGGGAAGAGGATATCACACAACGAAGGTAATGACAATGAATTCAATATTGTATTTAGAAATGATGATCAAATTACTAGATTTGCAATTCTTGTCAATAAAAAGATTGTGTGTACTCGGTATATACACCCAACTATTTTAGATATGATGGGAATTAGGGATGACATAGATTGGATGATTGGGCTCTTAGATTGGAGTGATATGTTGTACTCACATCTACCAACTTATCCTCGTCTTGTTCTGGAGTTTCTGAGTTCGTTAGATGTCCATTTTACCAATGAGGATGATTATGTTGACAAAATAACTTTTAGATTAATGAATCAATAAATTCAATGGACATTTAGTGACTTTAATACTTGTTTTGGATTGTCCTCCGGTAGCTCTCGAAAGTTTGACTCTAGATTCAATTGGAACCATTTTTGGAATTCAATTATTGGACTAGATCATCCTTATGAGCCCTCTAGAGCCAAGGCTTCTCACATGCAAAACCCAGTTTTTAGATATCTACATAGAATTATGAGCAAAACTATTTTTGGTAGAGGTGATAGTGATGGAGTCGTCAAAAAGGTAGAACTTTATTCTCTATGGGCTATGATATATAAGGTTGATTTTGATTCCGATTTTCATTTCTTACAAACCTTAATGAGAACTGCGAGGGCATCTTCGGGATCAATAGTGCTTGGTGGTTTGATTACCCAAGTAGCCATTAATATTTGGAACTTGATTTAGAAGGGTTAGTAGTTATTCATGGCAATGATATGATTGACATGGATGCATGTCTTGCCATGAAGATGATCGTTCGGGATGAGAATGGGTTTGCATTTCCTAGGAGGAATGGTTTTCCTCTACCTCTTCCTTGTCCTGAACGAACGTCTATTCGTAACCCTGCTAATTGGGTAATCACCGATATTGATCCCGAAAATGTTCCCTCTATATCCAAAGACACAGAGCCACACATTGAACCCTCGACATCTGGATACCCGCAGCCTTCCGGACATCTGGATCCTGCTAGGCATTCTTTTGCTTATGGTACAGGTTCCTCCAGATTTGATTTTTCTGATTTCCGTACTTCTCTAGAATCGCTCCACGAGAAGCATGATGCCCAACGAAGAATGTTGGAAGGCTGCTTCTCTTTATCAGATAATCAGTTTAGAGAAGTACAAGAGCACTTTCAATTCACAAGGAATTTTCAGGGTCAAGTGTCCGAATTTGTCCAAGATTATGATACTGATCAAGCTAGAACGAGAGACTTTATGCAGAGCATGAGTGTCACTAGCCAACAAGTTGATGCTTTGTTTGAGTATCATATAATCCTGATCGAAACTCCTGGATTCTCGAGTTTTCCCATTGGTCAGCCACGTCATAGGCACCCTTTTCCTTGTCCCCCTCCACCTCCACCTCCACCATATTGATTTCATCGGGACGATGAAAAGTTTGAGTCTGGGGAGGTGTCAAACCTGATTTCTTTTTGTTTTAGTTTTTGATTGTTTTCTTGTTTTCTGCATGTGTAGTTTTTGTTTTGCATTCTATTTTGATTGTCTTGCTTGAGTGTTTGTTTTGATAGTCATTTGATTATCTTTTGAAATTCTTTGGCAAACATCTTGAGAACATCAATCTTCACTTTTATGCTTTCTTGGATTCAAGATAAAATGTTAGCACGTTCATTATCTAGATTCATGATGTTGTAAATGATGCTAGTAGTAAGCTTTATGCACTTCTTTTCTCTATCTTGGGTAGCATGAAATAAGCTAAGAATCATATGGAGATGAGTTTTAGTCTTGGCTTGACCTTAAGAATCTTACTTTCACTACACTTTGACTTGATGCTTGAATGGTTGATATCATTGAAATAGTCATGATTTATCTTGTTTGCTTAGTACTTGGTTTCCATGGTGATTTTTCAAACTTCATTTTGGTTACTGGATGAGGCTCAACTCATGAAAGCTCATTTGGAAAAATCAAAATATCCCAACATTTGTGCTAAAAGTACACTTGTGAAATAAGATTTGCCCAATGCGAATACTTATGAAAAAAAATTGAAAAAGAAAAGCAATGAAAAGAAAAATAAGGGATATAAAAAACAGTTGTCGTGAGTAGAATCTAGCAAGTCACCCCTTTGAGACCGAGTTAGGTTACTGGGGAAATGACTGCTTAGCTTCTCTTGAGATTGAGCACACCTTTGAGACCTTGGGTTGGTTGAGAAATATGAACCAAGTGAGTGGCAAGTAAGTGCCTATCACTGGTTACTTGTCTCTCACTGGAAACATTAGGAATTCAAATTTGATGACGACTTGATTAGGACATAGATTGAAACTTGAAGGGTTTTTGAGTTACTTTTACACTGTGCACAGGATACTTAAGCTTGAGCCATACTTGATTTGTTTCCATGATTATGCTTGTTATTAGAACTCTTTAATAGAGTTAGGAAAGTACATTAGGGTTTATGAATGCGTTGTAGAACATATGAATTTAGATTGTAGCATTTTGCTTGAGGACAAGCAAAGGTTTAAGTCTGGGGGTGTGATGTGCGTAGATTTTATATACTTTTATGCATGTATTGACGCACATTTACATACTTTGAGCTTGCTTGATCTATGCATTTTTATACTTTCAGCTTTTCTTTTAGCATATTTACTCTTTTTGTTCGGAGATCTGCTTTTTGTGCATTTTTTGTACACAGGAGTCGAATTTGGTGAAGATTCTACATTCTTGGACAAACTTATGAGCTAAGCATTGGAGAAAGCACTTGGCTGTGTGCTACACATGGCTCTGCCTGGGTGGAGTGCTCTGACCGTGTGGTCAACCAGGAGAAACATACAAGGAACTTGGCCTGGCCGTGTGAACCTCACACGGCCGTGCCAAGTTTTGAAGCAAATCAGAGTTCAATCCTTACATGGCCGTGTGGATCTACATGGCCGTGTAAGGTTTCTAGAGACCAAGAAGGCCTTGGCCGTGTGCATCACACGGCCGTGCAGGGTTCCCAGCACTTAAAAGTGTTCTGGACGTGTGCACTACACGACCGTGCCAGGTTTTCAGAAGCTGGGGCAGTCCAGGCCGTGTGGATCTACACAGCCGTGCTTGGAGGTCTTGATGGGAGTTGTCCACGGCCGTGTACACCACACGACCGTGTATGGATGGCAGAGAGGGGAAAGGCTTTGGCCGTGTGAACCTCACACGACCATGCCTTGGGGTCGTGTGGCGCCCGAAAGCCCCCCTCTATTTAAAGTCTCTTTGAAGATTTGAAAGGGGATCTTCTCCCCTTTGGGAGAAAGCAAGATTTGGTGGATTCCTTCCATTCTTGGGAGGATTTTTGGGCGATCTAAAGGGAGATCTTGGCGAATTCGACTCCGGGAGCGAGGATTGGATCCGAAGATGGAGCTATATTGTAGATAAGTTTTCTTTCTCTCCTCTTCTTGGATTGGGATTGAAGAAATGCTTGTAATCTTCTTATCTTTGGTTTTCTTTCTTAATTTTATGGAGTAGATCTTTTTGTTCTAGGATGGAGGGAGTATTTGTGAGATAAATTGATGTAAACTCTTGTGGATTTGCCATTTCTTTGTTTCTATGATGTTGCCTAGTTTGTATCGATTGGATCTTGAATGATTAATTGTGATTAAGGCTTAATTCTCATTCTTGATTGATTGTTTGGATATCTTATAGACTTTGTAGAGATTAACTCTCACTCAATTTTTCGAGGGATCCACGTGACAGGTGCAAGCCCGTGTAAGGACGTTTGAGGGATAACCTTGAAGGGGAAATGAGAATATTCAAGAGGGTAGGATAGATTTTATGATTCAATCCTTGTATCTTTATGGGTTAAGAAGCTATGAATTCTATGTTGATATCCGAGAGAAGCATAGTAATAGGTGCAATCTTGTGTAAGGACAACGTAGGTTCATATCTAATTGATCACATTTAGGTACATTTTTCAGTCCTAAGCCGGTTATCTATTGCAAGAGAGAACCGATAACCTTCTACAAATATTAGACAATTGAGAAATAAGAATTGGTAAACCATATACATTCAAGAGATCTTACAAAGAAACCAAAACTCCTAGAACCTCCCTTTATCATAACTCAAACCCCAAACTCTTGTTTGTTAATCTTTCATTTTAGATTTGTTTTTCATCCTTAGCATTTGAAACAAATTGATTAGTTATTTAGCTAATTTGCTTTGAGATATTTCTAGTGCTTATTCCAGTCCCTGTACATACGATAATTTTTTATATTACTTGCGATATTTCCGTACACTTGCGGAACGTAACATTTGTCTAAATCTTCTAGAGGGCAAGATTTAGCTAGTATTACTATTAAACTTTTATTTTCTTTTTCTAATTTGCAGTAATTTTTTGTTAATAATTTAACGAATTTAAAGAGTTTATCGGGAGGAAGAAATCATACCTGACTTACCTTATCGATCTCGTTGTCCGTTTCTCCCCCTGAACTGCTCATTTCTTCCGATGTAGCTCCCTCTTCATTGATACTCTCGATACTCATTTCGGAAGAGCTAGAATCGTAGTCGTCGTTTTGATGACTTGCCATTAGTGCAAGTCCGAAGAATGCCTCGACTTTCGATTCGGACGACGTATCATCCCACGTCGCCTTTAGGGAGGGCCTTGCGCTTTTGGACAGGTTTCTTAACTTTATCCTTGTCCTTGTTCTTTAGCTTGGGGTAGTTATCCTTGACGTGCCCTTCTTCGTCGCAGTGGTAGCAGCGGATGGTCCTTTTCTTTTTCCCCTGCGGATTGTTAGATTTCCTAGATTTACAAAGATTCTTAAACCGTCTTACCATCATTACCATTGTTGGTTGGTCCTAGGAAGATCGTACCGGTTCCATTGTACAAAATTTTTTGTACAAGTGTCGAACCTTTCCTAAACAACCTATTGTGTTATTTAGAAGTTAAATTAGGAATCACAAATGGAACTTAACATTATTGATTCCAAATTTAACTTATCTATTTTTAATGGTTTAGACTTGGATCGCAAGCGGAACTTAACACTATTGATCTAAATCCACCTATGTTATAAATTCAATTAAATATTAATTTTTAAAATTAGCTTCCAGGACTACATGGCGAGGCACATGACCTTCTTGGGTATGGGAGCATCTACCACCGCCTAGACAAAGTCTCTTAAGGAAAGTTAATATTTAATTTCCTTATATAACTCTAGGTTTAACCAAAAAACACAATCGAATCACAAATTCAAAAAACAAAAAAAAAAACATAAACTCGAATAACAAATTCAAAAAACTAGAATCTAATGTCTCTTGTGTTTGGAATTCATACAAAGAAAAATAACTAGCATGATGCAGAAGAAAATTACTAATTATACCTTCTCTTCGTATGTTAATGACCTCGAGATCTTCTGCCGTATTCCTCGCCTCGCCTTGGACGTCATGTGCATGTCGATCCTCCAAGATGAACACCACCCAAAGCCTTCTTCCTCCTTCTCTAAAATCCGACCACCACTATCACCAAGGAAAAGAGAGCAAGGGGAAAGGAAGAGGAGAGATGGGCGGCTACAAGAGGAGCACCAACAAGAGAATAAGAATTGTATTCTCATGAAGTCCCCCCTCCCCTTCTTTTATATTACTTGCCCAAGACAAATAAGGAAAGACTTTTACAAAAAATTAAAATCTTCCTCTTGTTTTTTCCTTTTCCCTTTTTATTTTTCCTTTTCTTTCCTCTTGATTGATTCAATCATCAATCATGGATTGATTGGCCGACCCCTTGCTTGGGCACCAAGCAAGGGTGGTCGACCACATCATCAAGGAGAAAAATAATTTTTATAAAATTTTATAAAAGAAGAAATCCTCTTATAAAATTTTACAAGCTCTCTTTCTTATTGTGGATGTTAAAAAAGGAAAGTTTTAAAAATTAAAACCATGTTTTAAAATTTAAAATTTCTCTTCTAAAATTTCCTTTTTTAGCATAGAAAATTTTCAAATTTAAAACTTCTCTTCCTTTTTTCTTAAAACCATGAGGATGGTTAAAAGAGGAAAGTTTTAAAACTTTTTAAATTTTCTTTTAAACCATGTGGCCTAATTCAAATAAGGAAAGTTTTATATTTTAAAATTTCTCTTTTAAAACTTGTAGTTTTCTACAAAAAGAAGATTTTAAAAATTCAAAACACCCCTTCACCTTTGAATTAATATGGCCGACCCCTTCTTGCTTGCGCACCAAGCAAGGGGTCGGCCCCTTAAGAGAAGATGGTGGCTGACCCTCTCTTGGACACCAAAATGGGCTTTTCCTTGAGTGGATTTGAGGCTTTATTTAGGCTACGACAGGAACCTAAAGGAGAAATTGATTTTGGCCTTTCGACGAGCTTGAGTATCCCGTGTTCGCCCCAAACACACAACTCAAGTTCATCAACAATAACTCATTCCACTACAGAGTTATTGTTGCACTACCGTACCAATTTCAAATTACATTATGGGCTCCTTCTTATCATGAGTGTATTAATTTCTCTGTGTTTAAGATAACGAATGTCCAGGCACCAAGCAAGGGTGGTCGACCACATCATCAAGGAGAAAAATAATTTTTATAAAATTTTATAAAAAAAGAAATACTCTTATAAAATTTTACAAGCTCTCTTTCCTATTGTGGATGTTAAAAAAGGAAAGTTTTAAAAATTAAAACCATGTTTTAAAATTTAAAATTTCTCTTTTAAAATTTCCTTTTTTAGCATAGAAAATTTTCAAATTTAAAACTTCTCTTCCTTTTTTCTTAAAACCATGAGGATGGTTAAAAGAGAAAAGTTTTAAAACTTTTTAAATTTTCTTTTAAACCATGTGGCCTAATTCAAATAAGGAAAGTTTTATATTTTAAAATTTCTCTTTTAAAACCTGTAGTTTTCTATAAAAAGAAGATTTTAAAAATTCAAAACACCCCTTCACCTTTAAATTAATATGGCCGACCCCTTCTTGCTTGGGCACCAAGCAAGGGGTTGGCCCCTTAAGAGAAGATGGTGGTCGGCCCTCTGTTGGACACCAAGATGGGCTTTTCCTTGAGTGGATTTGAGGCTTTATTTAGGCTACGACAGGGACCTAGAGGAGAAATTGATTTTGTCCTTCCGACAAGCTTGAGTATCCCGTGTTCGCCCCGAACACACAACTTAAGTTCATCAACAATAACTCATTCCACTAGAGAGTTATTGTTGCACTACCGCACCAACCCCAAATTACATTATGGGCTCCTTTTATCATGAGTATGTTAATCTCTATGTGTTTAAGATAACGAATGTCCACTAATTAAGTAAGTTACTGACAACTCACTTAATTAATATCTAGCTTCAAGAGTAGTACCACTCAACTTCATTTTCATGTCGGACTAAGTCCACCTGCAGGGTTTAACATGGCAATCCTTATGAGCTCCTCTTGGGGACATTCTTAACCTAGATAACTAGGACACAGATTCTTCTATAATTAACAACACACACTATAAGTAATATCATTTCCCAACTTATCGGGCCTATTGATTTATCGAGCTAAATCTCACCCTTTGATAAGTCAAATAAATAAATACTAAATATATGTGCTTGTTATTATATTAGGATTAAGAGCACACACTTCTATAATAACTAAGGTCTAGTTCTTTTATTAAGTCAGTATAAAAAGAACTTGGCTAAAATGGTCCTACTCAATACACTTAGAGTGTACTAGTGTAATTTATTAGTTAAGATAAACTAATACTTAATTACACTACAACTATTCCAACGGTTTGTTCCTTTCCATCTTAGTCGCGAGCAACTGTTTATAATTTATAAAGAACCGATAACATGATCTTCTGTGTGTGATACCACACATCATGTTATCTACAATATAAATTAATTGAACAACTACACTTAACAAATAAATATAGATATTTGACCAATGTGATTCTTTTATTTCAAAAATAAATGTTTACAAAAGCTAGGCTTTTAGTATACACTCTAATAATCTCCCACTTATACTAAAAGACTAAGCTGTCATATCTGCTGTCATACATCTGATTCTTATCCCCTCCACATGCCGATCAAAAACTTTCGCTGAAAGGGCCTTAGTGAAAGGATCTACTAGGTTATCTGCTGATGCAATCTTGGCGACGACAACTTCTCCTCGCTTGACGATGTCTCATATCAGGTGGTACTTGCGCTCTATGTGTTTACTTGCTTTATGGGCTCATGGTTCCTTCGAGTTTGCAACTGCACCGCTATTATCACAATAAATTGTGATGATTTTGGGCAAACCAGGAATCACATCTAAGTCCATTAGGAAGTTCCTGAGCCATACAGTTTCTTTGGCTATCTTAGAGGCTGCCACATACTCGGCTTCCATGGTTGAGTCTGATACGCATTTCTGCTTAACACTCCTCCATGCAATGGCTCCACCTCCTAAAGTAAACACATAGCCTGATGTCGACTTACTATTGTCTCTATCTGATTGGAAATCTGAATCTGTGTAACCCACAGGGAGCAAATCGTCTGCTTTGTAAACTAGTATATAATCTCTAGTCCTTCTCAGGTACTTCAATATATGCTTTACAGTAGTCCAATGTCCTTGTCCAGGATTACTTTGATATCTACTAACCATGCCCACGGTAAAACAGATATTAGGTCTTGTACACAACATTGCATACATTAAGCTTCCCACAGCCGAAGCATAAGGAACTGCCTTCATGTCCTTTATCTCCTTTGATGTCTTCGGAGACATCTCTTTAGATAAAGCTACTCCATGCCTAAAAGGTAAGAAACCTTTCTTGGAGTTCTGCATACTAAAATGAGCAAGGATTATATCTATATACGAAGCTTGAGATAGGCACAACATTCTTTTCTTGCGATCCCTTATGACTTTGATCCCAAGAATGTGTGCACATTCTCCTAAGTCTTTCATATCAAATTGTTTGGACAACCATACCATTACGACCGATAATACCTTGACATTGTTGCTAATTAATAAAATATCATCTACGTATAGTACAAGAAATACCACCACGTTTCTGTTACACTTGTATACACAAGACTCATCCGGACACTGAATAAATCCATATGACTGGATTACTTCATTAAACCGGATGTTCCAAGATCTTAAAGCTTGCTTCAGTCCATAAATGGACCGATTAAGCTTGCACACTAGATGCTCTTTGCCTTTTTCAATGAACCCTTCTGGTTGCTTCATATGGATGTTTTCTTCAAGACTTCCATTAAGGAAAGCTGTCTTGACAACTATTTGCCAAATCTCATAATCCATATGAGCGGCAATGGATAAGAGTATCCAGATAGACTTAAGCATAGCTACCAGTGAAAAAGTCTCCTCATAATCGATTCCCTCTTTTTGAGTATACCCTTTCGCAACAAGCCTTGCTTTGAAGGTTTCTACCTTCCCGTCTGTCCCTCTTTTTCTTTTGTAGGTCCACTTGCATCTAATGACTTTTACACCATCTGGTGTTTCTACAAGCTCCCAGACCTTATTAGAATACATAGACTCTATTTCTGAATTCATTGCCTTTTGCCAAGATACTGCATCTTTATCTTGGAGTGCTTCATCATATGTCCGGGGATCAGGTTAATGTTTACCCAGGATCAAGTCTGAAGACTCTCCCAAAAACATGAATCTCTCAAGTTGCCTTACAACCTTCCCACTATGATGAGGCACTGTCTCTGGTTGTGTATCATGTGTGGCACGTGTTGTAGTCTCTTGTGGTACTTCATCTTATACTGTTGGTACTAAAGTAGACGTGTCCTCTCTTATTTCTTCTAGAACAATTTCACTATGGGCTTATGGTTCATTATATATTCTTCTTCTAAAAATAGAGTATTGGTGCTAACAATGATCTTCTGATTTTTAGGATTATAAAATAAACCACCTTTCGTTCCCTTAGGATATCCCACAAATAGACACACTTTTATACGTGATTCCAACTTGTCAGTATCTCCCTTCAGCACATGTGCTGGACTACCCCATATCCAGATATGATTTAGACTAGGCTTACGCCCATTCCATAATTCCATGGGAGTAGAAGGAACTGTTTTAGAAGGTACCATATTCAGAATGTACACTGCTGTTTCCAGAGCATATCCCCAAAACGAATTTGGTAATTCTGAATAACTCATCATCGATCCAACCATTTCCATAAGAGGCATATTCCTTCGTTCTGCCACACCATTCTGTTGGGGTGTACCAGGTGCAGACAATTGGGATTGGGTCCCAGCTTCTGATAAGTAATTCATAAACTCTCCAAAGAGGTATTCTCCACCATGGTCAGACCGTAGTGTCTTGATACTTTTACCAAGACGTTTCTCCACATCAGCCCTATATTCTTTGAACTTATCAAAGCATTCAGACTTGCTGCGCATCAAGTAAATGTATCCGTATCTTGAATAATCGTCTATAAAAGAGACAAAGTATTCATAACCACCTCTTGCCTGGATAGACATAGGACCACACAAATCAGAATGAACTAGTTCTAACACATCTTTAGCTCTATACCCCTTGACCTTAAAAGGTCTCTTGGTCATTTTACCTTCCAAGCAAGATTCACAGGTTGGAAAATTTTCAACTCTAATGAACCCAAGAGTCCATCAGCTATAAGCATTTGAATCCTACTTAAGTTAATATGACCAAACCTTAGATGCCAAAGATATGTTTGGTTCATTTTTGAAGGTTCTTTTCTCTTATTAGAATTAGAAGATGTGTTATTAATTTCCATTTGTTTCTTTATGGGAGAAATTGGATTTAAAGTATATAAATTGCCAACCAATGCACCATAACAGATAATAACCCTATTTCTCTTTATAACCACATTATTATTAAAGGAAACAGAATATCCATCCAAATACAATTTAGAAACTGAAATTAAATTCTTTCTAAAACTGGGTATATAAAGACAATTTCTTAAAACCAAACTTCTATTCCTATCAAAAGATAAGTAGACGTCTCTCACTACATCAACCACCACCTTAGTAGCATTGCCCATGTAGACGGTTATCTCTCCTTCAATTAATCGTCGGGTTTCCTGGAACCCCTGCAAAGAATTATAGACATGATCAGTGGCTCCCGTATCTACACACCAGGTGTTGGTAGATAACACCGCTAAATATGTTTCAACTACTAGAGCATGAGATATACCTTTATTATTCTGATTCCTACGAGGACAGTCCGCCTTCCAATGTCCTGTCTGCTTGCAGATGAAGCACTTGCCCTTCGGCTTCTTCATTCCAGCTTTTTGTCCTGTACCCTGAGGTTTATTCACCTTCTTTGCTGAAACAGCCTATTTCTTCTTCTTCTTGCATAGTGAATTTGAGCATAGTGAACCATTTTCGATTTAGAAGTAGAACCATTTTCAGCATAGTGAATTTGAGAATTATGATGAAATAGCCCTTCTGCTTTCTAAAGTTCTGTCAGTAGTTCCGCCAATGAATACATCCTTTTATTCATATTATAGTTCAGACGGAAATGCTCAAAACTTCTGGATAGCGTTTGGAGAATCATATCGATCTGGGTTTCCCTATCAATTTCTCCTCTAAGGATTTGTATCTCGTTCAAATAAGCCATCATCTTTAGGATATGATCCCTTACGGGAGTACCCTCTTGTATGGTGGCTGTCATTAATTTCCTCATAGCTTCTTGCCTAGCGGCCCGATCTTGGTGACCAAAGAGATCCTTGAGATTGTTCATTATATCATAAGTTGTTGGTAAATCCTGATGCTGATGTTGCAATCCATTTGACATTGAAGCCAAAATATAACACTGTGCCATCTCATCTACTTTTACCCATTTCTTATGATACTCAATCTCCTCTTGGGTAGATTCACCATTAGGCGCATTAGGTCAAACCTCAGTCAGTACAAACTTATAGCCCTCAGCAGTAAGAACAATATCCAGGTTTCTTTTCTAATCTATATAGTTATGACCAGTAAGTTTGTTCTCTTTTAGTATGATGAACAGTGGGTTGAAAGTCATCCTAAGAATTACAAAAATAACTTTGGTCAGGACTCTAAATTTAAAATAATATTGATTCCTCAAAAAATACTATTTAAATTTACCAACACCTCAAAACATCGTGAATATTGCATGTCACGTTAGTGTGGACGTATACAAATTCAACATTTGTAAGAGGAGGGTGTAACCTATTAATTTTATTATCTTGTCATCCTAACTTTATGACAAATAAAACTAATAGTTAGTTTTACTTCGGTCACGCAAAACAATAGCAGTGACTTCGTTAGGGAGGATACTATTGAATGTGTCTAAGTGTATACCATTACTTGATACTTTGTCCATTAAATAGGATTGTGCCCTTTCAGTTAGAGAAGATCACACACTCCTAAATAATTTCCTATAACCATCCATAAAAGAAGTTTGATCTAGTGATCCGCAACAAACCCATCCGTTGTGGAGGGAGGCACTTAAAGCCAACACGCAAGCTTGTTGCATCACTTACAAACCAGTAATGGAGACCATGAAATTTATTTAAAAATCTCTCTCCCACTTAGTTATTTAAGGTGAGGAATTTTAACCTATGCTAGCATACATCACATGCACACACACACATCATAGTAAATAAAAGCAATAAATTTGAAAATTAATTTTTCAACTATTATGACCTTTTCCATCGCTGTCCTCCGTATGCTCCAACCCTAGCTGCCGCCATCTTTAGCCACCGCCATCGGGTTGAGTCGTCGCATCTATCTTGCTTCTTATTCTGCTACGCCTCTGGTCCTCCATAAGTACCATGCCTCGCAAGCATACGATCCGTGACAAAAATAGAATTTTACATATATCGATCCGATATTCCATGAAGGAATGTACATGTAATCTAGATCAAAAATAAAATTCTAAAATCCTAGGGCTAATACAACTCCTACTGTATTAGTTACATACAATCATGCACACATAAAGTAATGCCCTTGACATGTCCAAGGGTCCAATCACACACAACATCTATAAGCCATAATAGATGGAGCCTGCAACCAAAGAGTTAGCATATCCTACTATTATCCTGCCTAAATTATGTATGACATGTACATAATCTAATTGAAAACCAAACACACAGAGGCAAACCCTAACTCTGATACCAATTATTGGTTGGTCCTAGGAAGATCGTACCAGTTCCACTGTACAAAAAAATTTGTACAAGTGTCGAACCTTTCCTAAACAACCTATTATATTCTTTAGAAGTTAAATTAGGAATCGCAAACGGAACTTAACATTATTGATTCCAAATTTAACTTATCTGTTCTTAATGGTTTAGACTTGGATCACAAGCAGAACTTAACACTATTGATCGAAATCCACCTATGTTATAAATTCAATTAAATATTAATTTCCAAAATTGACTTCCAGGACTGCATGGCGAGGCACATAGCCTTCTTGGGTATGGGAGGATTCACCACCGCCTAGATAAAGCCTTTTAAGGAAAGCTAATATTTAATTTTCTTATATAACTCTAGGTTTAACGAAAAAGAACAATCTAATCACAAATTCGAAAAACAAAAAAAAAATACAAACTCGAATAACAAATTCGAAAAACTAAAATCTAATGCCTCTTGTGTTTGAAATTTATACAAAGAAAAATAACTAGCATGATGCGGAAGAAAATTACTAGTTATACCTTCTCTTTGTATGCTAATGACCTCGAGATCTTCTGCCGTATTCCTCGCCTCGCCTTGGACGTCGTGTGGGTGACGATCCTCCAAGATGAACACCACCTAAAGCCTTCTTCCTCCTTCTCTAAAATTCGGCCACCACCACCACCAAGGAAAAGAGAGCAAAGGGAAAGGAAGAGGGGAGAGGGCCAGCCACAAGAGGAGAACCAACAAGAGAATAAGAATTGTGTTCTCATGAAGCCTCCCCTCCCCTTCTTTTATATTACTTGCCCAAGACAAATAAGGAAAGACTTTTACAAAAAATTAAAATATTCCTCTTATTTTTCCTTTTCCCTTTTTATTTTTCCTTTTCTTTCCTCTTGATTGATTCAATCATCAATCATGGATTGATTGGCCGGCCCCTTGCTTGGGCACCAAGCAAGGGTGGCCAACCACATCATCAAGGAGAAAAATAATTTTTATAAAATTTTATAAAAGAAGAAATCCTCTTATAAAATTTTACAAGCTCTCTTTCCTATTGTGGATGTTAAAAAAGGAAAGTTTTAAAAATTAAAATCATGTTTTAAAATTTAAAACTTCAATTCTAAAATTTCCTTTTTTAGCATAGAAAATTTTCAAATTTAAAACTTCTCTTTCTTTTTTCTTAAAACTATGAGGATTGGTAAAAAAAGGAAAGTTTTAAAACTTTTTAAATTTTCTTTTAAACCATGTGGCCTAATTCAAATAAGGAAAGTTTTATATTTTTAAATTTCACTTTTAAAACTTATAGTTTTCTACAAAGAGAAGATTTTAAAAATTCAAAACACCCCTTCACCTTTGAATTAATATGGTCAGCCCCTTCTTGCTTGGGCACCAAGCAAGGGGCCAACCCCTTAAGAGAAGATGGTGGCCGACCCTTGGCTTGGTCACCAAGCCTTGGGCCGACCCTCTCTTGGACACCAAGATGGGCTTTTTCTTGAGTGGATTTGAGACTTTATTGAGGCTACGACAGGGACTTAGAGGAGAAATTGATTTTGGCCTTCCCACGATCTTGAGTAACCCGTGTTCGCCCCGAACACACAACTCAAGTTCATCAACAATAACTCATTCCACTAGAGAGTTATTGTTGTATTACCTCACCAATCCAAAATTTCATTATGGGCTCCTTCTTATCATGAGTGTGTTAGTCTCTCTGTGTTTAAGATAACGAAGCCCACTAATTATGTAAGTTACTGACCACTCACTTAATTAATATCTAGCTCCAAGAGTAGTACCACTCAACTTCATTATCATGTTGGACTAAGTCCACCTACAGGGTTTAACATGACAATCCTTATGAGCTCCTCTTGGGGGCATTCTCAACCTAGATAACTGTTGGATCGAGACCGCGCTAGAGGGGGGGGGGGTTGAATAGCGCTCGCGGAAATTTCGTTCGTATCGGAATCATAAAAAGCGTAAGAGTTAATGCAGCGGAAAAACAGACACACAAAGACGCAAGAGATTTTTACTTCGTTCGGAGCCTAAGGCGACTCCTACTCGAAGGCCCGCGATCCTTGATCACTTCCGGTGGGCAACAACTATAAGCTCGATTATTACAAACTAAGTATTAAAAAAAATGCGATAAAAGAAATCTATACCGACGACGAAAAGAGAAATCTTGGAGCTCTGGGTCGTCGGAGACTTGTAGCAGCACTTCCGGGAGTCTTTCGGAGCAGCACGTTGAAGAAAGAGGACTTGGAATTCGTTGGTTTGAGCTGCTGGTCGAACCCCCTTTATAAACAGTGTTCAAGGCGCCTTAAACGAGAGTTTTATCCCGATCTGCTCGCTGTGATAACCCTTTGACTGCCGCGACCTGAAGGCGCCTTCAACCTCTTCAAGGCGCCTCCAATCAGTCTAAGGCGCCTTCAACCCATCCAAGGCGCCTTAAGCCTGCTCCTTGCGCCAGCTCAGGATTTTGAACCCGAGGCGCCTCCAAGCCCCATGGAGGCGCCTCGGACACTATTCATCCGAGGCAAATCTTCGTTATTTTGTACCTGCAAAACATGTTAGTCCCAAACAACATCCTGCAACACAAAGTTAGCACAAAATAACAGTATGGATAATAAAGAATGTTTAAGACAGTCTCCGGACTGTCCGGGTCTGACTTCGGAAACCCTAGGTCGACCCGACGCCTACTGTTCCCTCTACGGGGAACGCGTCCTCACCTACTCCACTCAGGAGATTTACCTGTTGCCAGTGCGATCCTCCAGATCGACTGGACTTTTGCTCAGCACTCGATACTTTCGGACTTTCTGCTGGACATCCGCTTCCCGGCTAGTCCAGTCTTTCACCTGGTTCGCGACACCAGGACTTTCCACCTAGGGTTACCACCCCCTAGGACTTTTTGCCTGAAGTCATCGACCTGCCAAGACTTTCCGCATAGGGTTACCACCCCCTATGACCTAGGGTTACCACCCCCTAGGGTTTATCCCTTTGCCTAACCGCAGCTAGGACTTTCCTGAAATCCTCAAGTAGACTTGTTAAAATACAAAACACCTTAACTTTGAATTCTTTGTCATTATCAAAACACGAGTTCGATCGTCGGATGCTTCCCGCACCAACAATCTCCCTCTTTTTGATTATGGCAACTCAAATTCAAAGTTAAGTAAACAAACGAATAGATAACCATTTAACACAGGCAAATTTGCTAATTATAGGTGAACACATTAACCAAAGCAAATTTGCAAAACTATATGCTCCCCCTTAACTAATGCTCCCCTTTTATTTAAATTTGAATTTTTCTACTCTCCCCCTTTGCCATATATCAAAAATAATAGACTTTTAAATAACTTAGATACTTAACATTCATTTCTTATTTATAGTTAAGTGAAAAGATGTATCTTTTTGAGGGATTTTAAAGGCTAGGAGAAAAGTAATCTTTGAGGGTAATAAAAAGAACTCTACAGGTATTTACAATGTTAGATTTCAAAGTTAGCTAGGTTCAGCAAGGATTTGATCATTAAGATTGTAACTTAGCTTAGATCTTTAGAAGTATTGAATTTGAAAACTTAGGTTAATAGTAAATTTAAGTTTGAACAATATTTAAAGTTGGTTTAGGTTATTCATTAAAATTCAGTTGGTCCTTAAGCCCAAGCATGAGTTATATTCAATATATTAACTTATTAGGTATCAGAGCCCTAAAGATCAAAACATGCTTAAGCAGAAAACTGTCCTTTTACCAACTGTCTAACCTTTAGCTACTTGCTGACTGCCTATAGGGAAACAGTTTTCACATGGTTAGTCAAGTCAAGTTGATTTGGTCCAGTTAGATTTGACTAGAGCTGGAAGACTCAACTTGATTAATGTATATTGCGTATTTAACGCCCAGACTCATATCGATGCACAAATATAAGCATTCTTGAGTCCAGGCTGTACCCTATGCATCTCACGCCGTTCTATGTCTTTCAAACACAATCAAGGTAAACCTAGGTATTTGTGAGATGCTCTGGCTTAATTATAGGGGAACATGATTTCTAGGGGAGAACTTAGGCTAATTCCAGAATTTTGAAAAATCTAGGAAATTGGGAATTTTGAAAATTATTTTTTCTAGAATTTAAAAAACAAGACACCAAAATGAGACACCTACTCTACCCAACACATTCCTATTTGCCTTCTAAGTGCACTGAACTCAAGTTCAGGTAAAGGTTTTGTAAAGATGTCAGCTAGGTTTGATTTGGACTCAACGTGGTTGAGTGCAATTTCACCTTTAGCTACATGATCCCTTACAAAGTGGTGTTTTACCTCTATGTGTTTAGTCCTGGAGTGGTGAATAGGATTTTTTGTGAGATTAATTAAGCTGATATTGTCAATAAAGATTTGTGTATTTTTATATTCTAGTTGATAGTCTTTTAACGTATGCATCATCCACAACAGTTGAGATGCACATTCTCCTAGAGCTATGTATTCAGCTTCTGTGGTGGATAGAGCAACACAATGTTGCTTTCTGCTTGACCAACTTACTAGGTACTGACCTAGAATCTGGAAGCTACCACTTGTACTTTTTTTTGTCTAACTTGCACCCGGCATAGTTTGAATCAGAATAGCCATAAAGGTCAAAGGTGCAAGTTCTTGGATACCAAATCCTACATTTAGAGTTCCTTTAATATACCTAAGTATTCTTTTAACGTATGATAGGTGTGACTCTTTTGCACAGGATTGGTATCTTGCGCACATACCTACTGCAAACAATATGTCGGGTCGACTTGCAGTTAGGTAAAGTAGGCTACCTATGACACTCCTATAGTATTTTGGGTCAACTGGTTTTCCTTCAGGGTCAGAGTCAATGTTTATGTTGGTTGTCATTGGAGTATTTATGATTTTTGAATTTTCCATACAGAATTTTTTAATTAACTCCTTAGCATATTTAATTTGATAAATGTAGATTTCATCTTTAGTTTGTTTAATTTGTAAGCCTAAGAAGAAATTAAGTTCCCCAACCATACTCATTTCAAATTCACTTTCCATTAATTTGACAAATTCTTTTAAGAATTTTGAATTAGTTGAGCCAAAGATTTTGTCGTCAACATAGATTTGGGCTATAAAGATGTCTTTTTCTATAGTTTTCACGAACAAAGTCGGATTGATTTGTCCTTGGTTAAAGTCTTTGGATATTAAGTAATTAGATAATCTTTCATACCATGCTCTAGGGGCTTGTTTTAGTCCATATAATGCCTTTTTTAATTTAAATACGTGGTTAGGGTAGTCTATTTCTTCAAACCCTGGAGGTTGGCTTACGTAGACCTCTTCCTTGATAAAACCATTTAAAAAGGCTGACTTAACGTCCATTTGGTACAATTTGAACCCTTTATTTGCTGCATAGGCTAATAACATCCTAATGGACTCGGGTCTAGCTACCGGAGCATAGGTTTCATCATAGTCTAAGCCTTCGACTTGACTAAACCCTTTGGCTACTAACCTAGCTTTGTTTCTTATTACATCACCATAATCATCCAACTTGTTCCTAAAAACCCATTTGGTATCTATTATTGATTTATCTATGGGTTTAGTTACAAGGTTCCAGACTTGGTTTCTCTCAAATTGTGCTAATTTTTCCTCCATTGCAATGATCCAGTCGGGATCAGGCAGGGCTTCTTCTATAGTCTTAGGTTCAATTTTAGAAATAAGGGCAATCTGACTAAGATTTCTATAGGATGATCTAGTTCTGACTCCTAGGTTTGGGTCACCCAAAACTTGGTCAGGTGGGTGAGAGGTACTTACTCTAGTTGGTCTTATCTGTGGGTCAAAAACTGGTTCTTCTGACTCATTAAGATTAGGTTGGATTTCATCATCTTCTATAGCTCTTGGATTAATGTCAATATTTTCATTTATATAAGGTAAGTTGTTTTCTTCATCAAATATTACATTAGTTGTTTCTTCAACTTTCAAGGTATTTTGATTATATACTCTAAAGGCCCTACTGGTAGAGGAGTATCCTAAGAATATTCCTTGGTTAGACTTGGGTGTAAATTTTCCTAAGTAATCTTTAGTATTTAAAATGTGAACTTTACACCCAAATACTTTTAGATAGTTTAGATTGGGAATTTTATGATAGTAGAGTTCATATGGTGTTTTATTGTGAAATTTGTTAATTAAAATTCTGTTTTGAATATAATTTGCAGTATTTATTGCTTCAGCCCAAAATTGATGATTTAAGTGATATTCGTTTAACATAGTCCTAGCGGCTTCTTGTAATGTTATATTTTTACGTTCCACTAGACCATTTTGTTGGGGGGTTCTAGGACATGAAAATTCATGTTGGTATCCATTTATTTTACAAAATTGGGTGAACCTATGATTTTCAAATTCCCCTCCGTGATCACTTCTTATTCTTTTAATTTTAGTATCTTTTTCATTTTTCGTTAAATTGCAAAAATTACTAAATATTGCATAGGTTTCATCTTTTATTTTTAGAAATTTTACCCATGTGTACCTAGAGTAGTCATCAATTATTACTAAGCAATATTGGTTCTTGCTTAGTGATTTGGCTCCATGTGAATCAAATAGATCAAGGTGAAGGAGCTCAAGTATGGTGTTAGTTCTTTCTAGATTGGTTGACTTGTGGGTTGACTTAGTTTATTTTCCTTTTTGACACGCATCACAGATTGAGTTTTCAATAAATTTTAATTTTGGCAAACCTCTAACTAGACCATTTTGACTCATTTTTGAAATGAGTCTAGTGTGAGTGTGACCCAACCTTCTGTGCCACAGTTGGGTTTCCTCTTGTTGTGTCAGGAGACACTTTATTGAGGATATTGATAAGTCAATTGTGTAGATGTTATTCTTTCTAAGTCCTTTAAGTTTAATTTTCGGGTTTTCAATATTTTTAATTAGACATCCAGATTTATCAAAATTGACTAGATATCCGCTGTCACACAATTGACTTATACTTAGTAAATTAAAGTTAAAATTTTCAACCAATAAAACATTTCGAATAATGAAATCGGAACTAAGTTCAATATTACCTTTTCCGATTACTTTAAGTTTACCGTCGTTGCCGAATGCAACTGATCCTAGATTTTTGTACTTGAGTTTGGTAAACTTCATCTTATCTCCAGTCATATGTCTGGAGCATCCACTATCCAACATCCATTGATCCAATTCCTACACATGAATTAGTTGAATTGGTTTATTTTTAATGGATTTAAAGATAGCGTGATTGAAGTAGAGTCCTTAGATTTTCTATTTTAATCTATTGTATTCAAGGTAATTTAGCAAACACTTAAGCCTATGGTTATTAATGTTTTTAAGGTAATTTATTTTTTAAAATAATTTTGAAATTTAGTTTTTAAAATAATTTTGAAATTTAGTTTTTAAAATAATTTTGAAATTTATTTTTTAAAATAATTTTGAAATTTAGTTTTAAAATAATTTTGAAATTTAGTTTTTAAAATAATTTTGAAATTTCGTTTTTAAAATAATTTTGAAATTTAGGTTTTTAAAATAATTTTGAAATTTAGTTTTAAAATAATTTTGAAATTTAGTTTTTAAAATAATTTTGAAATTTAGTTTTAAAATAATTTTGAAATTTAGTTTTTTAAATAATTTTGAAATTTAGTTTTTAAATAATTTTGAAATTTAGTTTTTAAAATAATTTTGAAATTTAGGTTTTAAAATAATTTTGAAATTTAGTTTTTAAAATAATTTTGAAATTTAAAATAATTGTTAAAAGTTAAAATAATTGTAATTAACTCAATTTTAATTTCTTAGTCATCTCACCCGATCTAGATTGTCAATCAGGGAATCCTATAATTGTTGTGAGATGAATTATTGTTGAATTTAAGGGTCTGGTTTAACTTTGTGTTAGATTCAGGTTTAGCTTTGGTTTCAACAAGTAAGCATTATTTAGATAAACTTTTGGGCTATGGTGAGTCACACGGAGCTCATTAAAGTAACCATGCATTCGAGGTTTTCCAAATAGTCCTACCCATTGAACTTAATACTAATCCTTGGTCTAACTAGTTATAATCCATTTAAGGGTAGCTTCGGTCAGTTCCACTTGGCCAAATGCACCAGGTCGAAGCCATATCTTCCTAGACATGCGATGCCCAAGTTTCCCTAACGTACTATCATCCAAAAATTTCACCGGTACTGTGGTTCAAGTTAAACTTAGCCTGTTTTTAAACTAGCCTTAATTACCCTGTCGGGTAATCTACTCTTGTTTTACCCATTTCGGGTAAATTAGGTTCAGTTACCCTGTCGAGTAGTTCAGTTGGAGGTGCCAGCTAGTTTGGATCCACCATCTATTTTTGAATTTTGAATTTATAATTTAATTTCGAATTTTTAATTTAATTTTGAATTTTTAATTTAATTTTAAATTTTAAATTTTGAATTTTGAATTTTGAATTTTGAATTTTTAATTTTTAATTCAATTTCAAATTTTGAATTTTGAATTTAATTTTGAATTTTGAATTTAATTTAAATTTTGAATTTTTAATTCAATTTCGAATTTTGAATTTTGAATTTAATTTTGAATTTTTAATTTTTAATTCAATTTCGAATTTTGAATTTTGAATTTAATTTTGAATTTTGAATTTTTAATTTCATTTCAAATTTTTAATTTTGATTTTGAATTTTGAATTTTGAATTTATAATTTAATTTTGAATTTTTAATTTAATTTTGAATTTTTAATTTTTAATTCAATTTCGAATTTTTAATTTTGAATTTTGAATTTTAAATTTTTAAGATTGTTTTCCTTTTAGCTTTCCCTGGATCATAGCCTCGATCTGGTCTATCGAGGTAATGTATTTGATCCTTCGGAACCCAGTATTGGCCAAGTCCAACTTGATTGATCAATTTGGACTTGGGGACCCATGCTTGGACTGATTTACTACTTTGTTTGTTTATTAAGGATAAATAAGATCTATATTTCTTTTTACTTTTATATCCCAGCCCAGTTTTGTTGTAAACGGCTCTTTGTGTCCCAAGAATTAGGTCCAAATTCTTGGATCCCAGAGAAAACCGTTATAAAGTATTTTTTAAATCTTTTACCTGATTTTTCAAACTAGAATTTTCTTCCTCAAGTTTTTGAACTTGAGTAGAATTTCCAGTTTGAACTTGATCAGGTAAAGAATTAGTGTTTGTCAACGACTACTTCCTTTAGAAGTGATTTAATCCTAAGATTTGACTTAGCTAGTTTGCGAAGTAAGTAATTAACTAAATTATTAAGCCTTGGAATACTTACCGTGGAGTCTGACCCTTCTGAAACGGATGCGGATCCGTGGCTTTGCTCGGACATGGCTTCTGACTCGCTCTCGCTCTCGATGATCTGATCCCGGGCCATCAGGGCAAGTAGACTTGTTTGATCAAGTTCATCGTCGTCGTCCTCCGAAGAAGATTCGTCCCAGGTTGCCTTCAGGGCCTTCTTTCTTCTTTGCTTTTTGGCCTCCTTTTGGTTGGGACAGTTGGCTTTGATATGCCCCTTCTGGTTGCACCCGTAACAAGTGACTTCGAACTTTACCTTTGAGTTCGGTTGGGCCTCCCTGGATTGAACTGCCTTCTTCAGATCTTTCTTGTTGAAGCCCTTCTTCTTCTTGTAGAGCTTCTTCACAAGATTCACGAGTTCGCTGGTCAGTTCATCTTTTGAATCTTCTGAGTCGGGTTCGTCTTCTGATTCCGATTCAATTTTTCGCCGTACTCTTGATTCCCGTGTTCGACTCGTACCTGCAACCAAAGCAATACCCTTCTCGGATGGCTGTGCATTAGTTTGTTCATGAAGTTCAAATTCAGAAAATAACTCGTCTAACTTTAAAGAAGATAAGTCTTTGGAGACCTTGTAGGCATCTACCATTGATGCCCACAATGTACTCCTTGGAAACGAATTTAATGCGTACCTTATGACGTCCCGGTTTTCGACTCTCTGTCCAATTGCATGAAGAGAGTTGAGAATGTCCTGGATGCGCGCGTGAAGCTGGCTCGCCGTCTCATCTTCCTGCATTTTTAAATTATACAATTTATTAAATAATAAATCTCTTTTACTTACTTTTGTGTCCGTGGTGCCCTCGTGGAGTTCGATCAACTTTTCCCAGAGTTCCTTTGCGGTTGAAAAGGGACCGACTATGTTGAGCTCCTCCTTGGTAAGACCGCACTGGATGGTGCAGGTAGCTTTGGCGTCGGCTTCCACCTTTTTGATAAAGGTTGGCTCCCAGTTCTCACAGGATGTAGGCTTACCGTCTGTATCAGTTGGAAGTTGAAGTCCTGTCTTGACTATCATCCAGGTGTCGAACTGGATCTTCAGATATATCTCCATTCGCCCCTTCTAATATCCGAAGTCTTCTCTTGAAAATAGTGGGAGACGAACAGTGCTATATCCTTCTTGTTGAGTCATTTTAGACCTAAACAAAAAAAAAAAACAAAGAGATCTGTTCCAAGACTGAGTCTTGGATTAGTAGTGCGGGTGGAAGAAGAAAAAATAATGAGCTCAAGTGGTATTGACCAACTTTGAGCAACACTGACTAGAAAAGAATTAGAACTTTAGCTAATTAGCTAATTTCTAATTGACTCCGAAACAAAATACCATGAAAAAAAAACTGTTTTGAATGGTGGTTGCACCAGTTCAAAACAACCCCGCTCTGATACCAATTGTTGGATCGAGACGGCGCTAGAGGGGGGGGTGAATAGCGCTCGCGGAAATTTCGTTCGTATCGGAATCGTAAAAAGCGTAAGAGTTAATGCAGTGGAAAAACAGACACACAAAGACGCAAGAGATTTTTACTTCGTTCGGAGCCTAAGGCGACTCCTACTCGAAGGCCCGCGATCCTTGATCGCTTCCGGTGGGCAACAACTATAAGCTCGATTATTACAAACTAAGTATTACAAAAAATGCGATAAAAGAAATCTATACCGACGATGAAAAGAGAAATCTTGGAGCTCTGGGTCATCGATGACTTGTAGCAGCACTTCCGGGAGTCTTTCGGAGCAGCACGTTGAAGAAAGAGGACTTGGAATTCGTTGGTTTAAGCTGCTGGTCGAACCCCCTTTATAAACAGTGTTCAAGGCGCCTTAAACAAGCTCCAAGGCGCCTTAAACGAGAGTTTTATCCCGATCTACTCGCTGTGATAACCCTTTGACTGTCGCGACCTTAAGGCGCCTTCAACCTCTTCAAGGCGCCTCCAATCAGTCTAAGGCGCCTTCAACCCATCCAAGGCGCCTTAAGCCTGCTCCTTGCGCCAGCTCAGGATTTTGAACCCGAGGCGCCTTCAAGCCCCATGAAGGCGCCTCGGACACTATTCATCCAAGGCAAATCTTCGTTATTTTGTACCTGCAAGACATGTTAGTCCCAAACAACATCCTGCAATACAAAGTTAGCACAAAATAACAGTATGGATAATAAAGAATGTTTAAGACAGTCTCCGGACTGTCCGGGTCTGACTTCGGATTTCCGACCGGAAACCCTAGGTCGACCCAACACCTACTGTTCCCTCTACGGGGAACACGTCCTCACCTACTCCACTCAGGAGATTTACTTGTTGCCAGTGCGATCCTCCAGATCGACTGGACTTTTGCTCAGCACTCGATACTTCCGGACTTTCTGCTGGACATCCGCTTCCCGGCTAGTCCAGTCTTTCACTTGGTTCGCGACACCAGGACTTTCCACCTAGGGTTACCACCCCCTAGGACTTTTTGCCTGAAGTCATCGACCTGCCAAGACTTTCCGCATAGGGTTACCACCCCCTATGACCTAGGGTTACCATCCCCTAGGGTTTATCCCTTTGCCTAACCGCAGCTAGGACTTTCCTGAAATCCTCAAGTAGACTTGTTAGAATACAAAACACCTTAACTTTGAATTCTTTGCCATTATCAAAACATGAGTTCGATCGTCGGATGCTTCCCGCACCAACAATAACTAGGATACAGATTCCTTCTATAATCAACAACACACACTATAAGTAATATCATTTCCCAACTTATCGGGCCTATTGATTTATCGAGCTAAATCTCACCCTTTGATAAGTTAAAGAAATAAATACTAAATATATGTATTTGTTATTATATTAGGATTAAGAGCACACACTTCCACAATAACTAAGTCTAGTTCTTTTATTAAGTCAGTATAAAACGAACTTACCTAAAATGGTCCTACTCAATACACTTAGAGTGTACTAGTGTAATTTATTAGTTAAGATAAATTAATACTTAATTACACTATGACTATTACAACGGTTTGTTCCTTTCCATCTTAGTCGCGAGCAACTGTTTATAATTTATAAAGAACTGATAACATGATTTTCTGTATATGACACCACACACCATGCTATCTACAATATAAATTAATTAAGCAACTACAATTAATAAATAAATATAGATATTTGACCAATATGATTCTTTTATTTCAAAAATAAATGTTTACAAAAGCTAGGCTTTTAGTATACACTCTAACAACCATTACCTCGTCATCGAGAGAAGACTCCGACTTAGGTTCATCTCTCGATGCTTTGAGGGCGACATTGTTCTTAGGCTCCTTCGTTCCTGCACATCTTGACTCATGCACTTCAAATGTCGAAAAGAATTCTTCTAATGTAATTTTCTTTAAATCTTTTGAAATATAAAAGGCATCTACTAGCGACGCCCATTTTGAATTTCTCAGAAAAGAATTTAACGCGTACCTTAGCGAATCTCGATTACTTACCTTTCTCCGAGATTCAATAGTAAGGTGATGATTTCTTTAATTCTTGAATGCAGATGCGCAACTGTCTCATCTTCCCCAAGTCGCAGGCTAGTGAGTTGGTTTCAGAGTAAATCTCATTTTACAAGATTTGCTTCAGACATTCCTTCGTGCAGTTCAAGGAACTTCTCCCAAAGTTCCTTCGCGAAGTCGTAGTTGCCGATCCGGTTGACTTCTTGTGGCGGAAGAATGGTTAGTAGATGGTACTCAGCTTTGCCATTTGCCACGTAGTCGGCCTGTTCCTTCTTCGTCCAATGGTATTTCTCCTTATCTTTTGGTGTTGTAAAATCGAACTCCATAATTAATATTAAATCAAAATCAGTTTTAAAGAATACCTGCATTCGCTTTTTCCAACTAGCGAATTTCCCTTCGAAATTCGATGGGTAGATGCTTGGTTTGGCCATTATATTGTTGCTTCGTTCGACGGTTAGTCCTCCTGAAGCACCTTGGCTCTGATACCACTTGTTGGACTGTGACGACCGACTAGAAGGGGATTGAATAGCCTGCCAAAATAAAACTACAACCCTTCTCGAACTCTTAAATTAACACTTGCATAAAAGTAATAGTAGAAAGTAAATCAGAAAAGACGAGGCACACCGGGATTGACTTGGTTACAACCGGGGAGGTTGTTAATCCAAGGAAGATGATCGTACTAAAAACTCCTTCAGGCGGAGAAGCCTCGTACAACAATGAATCACAAAAGAAATAAGCTAAACTACAACTGAAAGCGCACAAGTGTTGGAATTATAATTTCTGAGTTGTTGAAAAGCTTCTGAACCAAGGCTGTATTTATGGCTTTGGTCGGGGTGCCCCGAAGGGGTTCCGAGCACCTTGGGGGGAATAAAATTTTATCCCCTAACGTTCAGATCGTGTTTAATGCAATTTGGTCAAAAAGTCAAATCCGGGCGCCCGGAAGAGTTCCGGGCGCCCCGGACTATTCCCGACGCCCCAGTTGGGAAAGTCAACCTCATTGACTTTTTTCAGCCCGGGTCTTCTGCTCCGGCTCCGCTTGCCTCCGACCGAGTCTTCCACTTGCTTCGGTGATCTCTGCCATCTGGAATAGGGTTCACCCGAACCCAACTTCTAGTCTTCTCGAGCAGGCTTCCGCTCCGGCTTCTCGTCCCTCAGAATCGCCGCGTGCTTCCTTCTCGTCCACCAGCGTACTCATCCGCAGTCTTCGTCCCTCGATCGCACCCCATGCCGAAATTATCACTAGCTGCGTCTCTTGCTCCTCGAGTAGTCTTCCGCTCTGGCTTCTCGTCCCTCGGAACCACTGCATGTTAGTTAGAGCCCTAGAGCCAATCATATGAGGATTGTTGTGTGGACTCATTGTATCATATTCCTATGTATATAAAGGCATTTGTTTTGGTTATTATACTTACTTGTATTGGTGCCAAATAATTAAGTATAATAGCGTCCTTGAGTAGAAGGTTCTTATCTATATCAATCGATTGGTTGAATCAATAGTGAGATGATATAGAGAACACTACTCTTAATCATTCCTAGTCAAGTATTAACATTCATGGACAATGTTAATACGATGAGACTAGCATATAGGTCAACTCGATGACTTGATCTCACAAGTCATGGATATAGAGATATCAAGTTGACACATGGGTATGCATTGGAGAATGTATACTGAATGACCCGCCATGAGAAAGTATCATGGATCGTTATATGAGTGTCATATACTTTCTCATGTGGCTATTAGTATGACTATTAGTCCTTGGACCTGAAGTCATCATGGTTCCCTACATAAAGAGTTGCATACTTTGGCTTTGTCAAATGTCACCCGTAACTGGGTGGACTATAAAGGCGATTACTGGGTATGTAACAAATTATGCGGAGGGATGTGAGTGATGTAGATGAGATCTATCCCTCCTATATAACGGGAGTGACATCGTTATTCTTGATAGAGTGAGACCACTAAGTGCATGGTCAAGCTCAAATGAGTCAATATAAGATATTGAACTCATTTGATTATAGTGAGTCTACTTGGAGTTCAAGATTTAGATTGATCAGAGGATGACACCGTCTATGCCTCAAATTAATCAACCTAGATATCAAGGATAGAAGGACATTGTCATTTATTGTGAAGAGTCACAATTAGTAGTCACAAGGTGATGTTGGATCTCAACATTCTTGTAACTTGGGTAGTAATGATGTGCTGCTAGATACCGCTCATTACTTATGCTTCTAAATGGGTTTAGGAGCATTGCCAACATTACAAGAACCTATAGGGTCACACACAAAGGGCAATTAGATGGAGATTAGGTTCATTTGATGTACCTAGAGGATTAGTTTCATGTGATGAACTAAATTGGATTAAGAGTAATCCAAACTAGACTAATTGAGTTGGACTCAATTTGATTCATGTGTCCAATGAGTCTAATTTGGATTATGACTCATTGAATCAATTTAATTTAATGGATAGAGATTCACTAAATTAAATTGACTTTAATCAAAGGTTGGATTTGATCAACCATGGGAGAATTTAAGTCAAGTTTGACTTGACTTGAGAGGGAAGATGAATAGTCAAGTTTGACTTGACCTTGACTTGACCAAGTGTCATGTCATTGTGACTTGGCATAGGACCGGCCAATGATGATGTGTCACATCATCAAAGGTTACATGAGTGTGTGTCACCTCATGAGGGAGATCAAGAGTTGTGACCCTTGGTATACCATGGAGATAAAAACTCCTCCATTAAGTGGCCGGCCACTTAAGTGTGCATTTGGTGTTTTTGTGTAACTCCATCTTCTTCCTCCTCTCATCTTTCTCCCTCTCCTCCTCCTTGTCCAAAACCTCCATGAGTGCTAGCACACTCTAAGGTTTCTTCTCCATCCTTTTTGTTCATGTGGATACACATAGAGGGTTGTTCACTTGACACCCTTGAGATCCGGCGAACCTTGGACGAGCGTGATAAGCGAAGGGCTTCACATCAAAGGTATAAACTCCTTAACACGTAGATCTAGTGTAGATCTAGGTTAGAAAACATGTACACAAAATTTTTTTTCTTTTAATCTTCGCACGGATCCGGTGGCATGGGACTTCGGGGTTTCCGCAACGCAAAAAGCGATTTTTACGGCTCGAAAGTCCCAACAGTGGTATCAGAGCCACGTGCGAAGTGTGTAGATGTTTCATTTGTATTTTTATGAAAAATATCAGATCTGTAAGTTTCTGTGATTTAATGATTTTTATGGTTTTTATGAGTATTTTTCTCGTAGAAGCGAAGCAACGAGTGCTAGGACACTTGTAGGCTTCGACTACCGGGAAAAATTTTCTGAAACGGCAAGTTCTCGCCCAAAATGTTTTGGGATAGCGGCTTGGAGCGCTGTAAGATCATCGTGGGATACTCATGAGACTCATTTCACGAGAAAGGGTGTTACCCCTAACCCCGCAAGGGGCATTGTCCCGCGATCGCGCCCGAAAATCGCTAAACGGGATCGCCGGGAAATTGTTATTCATAAAATTGTAAAAATAGCAGTAAAATCACAGAAATTTATATAAAATGCTTAATTTAGAATTATGTATGATTTATGATGGTCATGACCCAAAAACCCCAATTGGATTGGTTACATGTGTTGTAATATGACCTGCGCGCCATTTGTAATGTGTCTCCTAATCGATTGTGCGTGTTGTATATGTGATACGCGACCTGCACATCGTGCCTTTCTATTTTATTTCCTGTTGTAAAATAGTTTAGACTCGAATGTAACTCGAGTTTCATCTTTGTAATGTACTAAATGGAGCTGTGGAAGGTCCACTCGAGGAGGAGTTACGAGGAGGGTGCGAGCAACACATGGCGGTCAAAGGGAGGAGCTTGGAGAAGCTGTTGACCCTAGGTTGACCATCCGATCTTCTCATTGGCTTGAGAAGATCGTAGTAGGGCTATGACTAATCATAATTTAATTAATTGCTTGTGTGTGTGTGTGTGATGCATGCTAGAGTAGAGTAATTAATTAGTGCCTTAACGATTAGATTAGATCTAAATCACGTATATGATGCACCACGATTAGATTAGATCTAAATCACGTATATGATACACATCAATGATTAGATTAGATCTTAATCGCATCAACTCAAAATACCTACCATGCCATGATACTCATCACTACCTCGATCACATGTTGTTGTTGAATCTGCCAAAGTAGAGCAACGCATATTATTTTGGTAGGGTGCGGAGGGACAATCTTGGTCCCGCCTATCAACGCCTAGGTGAGTACAAACTCAATTAGATTGAGTAAAACTAGTTAAACTCAATTGGATCAGGTTTAACTATAAGCAATTTTCAATGGTTGGTAGATAGGTCAAAATCACATTTATATTAACTCTTGGGCGATTTAGCCAAAGCTAACTCAAGTTTTAATATACATGTGGATCTTGATCCTATAAACAAGAGTTGCATAGAGATGTAATTGGTAATTAGTTATCTACCGATCATACTAAGCCTTGGACGATTTAGCCAAAGCTAACTCAAGGCGTAGTATGATGTGGATCTTGTCCCACAAGAATTATAGCTAGTTGGTTAGAATCTAGTGAGTGTGGTTTGACCACATCCATGACTCGATTCTACAAAAGTTTTATAATTCAGTGGGAGCATCGTTTAATTAAATGCCTAATTAAATGATTAGTGGAATATGATATTTATTTTCTGCATTTTCTGTTGTAGATTGCCATATCGTCAAACACGAACATCTTCTCCCTGTATTCTATCCTTGATAAGGACAAGCTCAATGGAGCTAACTTTTTGGACTGGTACAGGAACCTGAGAATTTTTCTCACTCAGGAAAGGAAATTGTACGTCCTGGAGACACCCATTCCCGAGGCACCTCCTGCCACTGCCACGCGAGCTGACCGTGATGCTTATAAGAAGCATCAAGATGACGCATTAGATGTGTCCTGTCTCATGCTCATGACCATGAACTCTGAGCTTCAGAAGCAACACGAGTTGATGGGTGCTTATGATATGGTTGAACATCTTCGTCAACTATATCAAGGACAAGCTAGGCACGAGAGATTCGAGATCTCTAAGGCACTGTTTCAGTGCAAGATGCAAGACGGGACTCCCGTAGGTCCATATGTACTCAAGATGATTGGGTACATAGAAACCTACAGAGGTTGGGATTTCCCCTTGGCCAAGATCTGGCCACTGACTTGATCTTACAATCTTTGCAAGAGAGCTACAGTCAATTCATCATGAACTACAACATGAACAAAATTGACAAGCCACTGCCCGAGCTGCTAAGCATGTTGAGAACTGCTGAGCTAAACCTTAAGAAGGTAAAGCCTAACTCCATTTTGATGGTGCAAATGGGCAAAGGCAAGGGCAAGCCTAAAGGTAAGGGAAAGTCCCAAGCCAAGGGCAAAGGCAAGACACTGAAACCCAAAGGAGGGGTCGCCAAGGATGCTACCTGCTTCCACTGCGGTCAGACCGGGCACTGGAAGAGGAACTACAAAGTGTACCTGGAAGATCTTAAGAAGAAGAGAAGTGAGATTTCTACTTCAGGTATATATGTTATCGAAGTCAATCTATTTATTTCTTCATCATGGGTATTAGATACCGGATGTGCTTCTCACATTTGTACTAATGTGCAGACATTGAGAAATAGTAGGGCATTGACGAAGGGTGAGGTGGACCTACGAGTAGGCAATGGAGCATGGGTTGTTGCTGTTGCTGTAGGGACTTAATTTCTATCTCTACCCTCTGGGCTTGTACTAGAATTAGATGAATGTTGTTATGTGCCTACTCTTACTAAGAACATAATTTCAGTTTCTTGTTTGGACAAGAAAGGTTTTTCGTTTATAATAAAGAACAAATGTTGTTCAGTTTATTTAAATGATATATTCTATTGTAATGCACCTCTGATGAACGGACTCTATATTCTAGACTTAGAGAACCTCATCTATAATATAAATACCAAAAGGTTCAAATGAAATGAAATGAACCAAACCTATCTCTGGCACTGTCACTTAGGTCATATAAATGACAAACGCTTATCCCAGCTCCATAAAGATGGTTTGCTGGACTCATTTGATTTTGAATCATATGAGACATGCGAGTCATGCCTACTAGGCAAGATGACCAAGACTCCCTTTAGTGGACACAGCGAAAGAGCAATTGACTTGTTAGGACTTGTACATAGTGATGTATGTGGCTCTTTCAATGTCGCTGCCAGAGGTGGTTATAGGTACTTCATTATATTTACTGATGACTTCAGTAGATATGGTTATGTGTATCTGATGACACATAAGTCAGAATCCTTTGAAAAGTTCAAAGCATTCAAGAATGAAGTACAAAACCAGCTTGGCAAGAGTATTAA
Organism: Zingiber officinale; assembly: GCF_018446385.1. Taxonomy (NCBI): domain Eukaryota; kingdom Viridiplantae; phylum Streptophyta; class Magnoliopsida; order Zingiberales; family Zingiberaceae; genus Zingiber; species Zingiber officinale. The sequence goes on along the minus strand of NC_056000.1, from coordinate 63,138,212 downwards.
GATACTTCGATCAGATCGAGGTGGTGAATACCTTAGCCATCAGTTTCATGACTATCTAGCTGAGTGTGAGATTCTATCCCAATTCACTCCTCTTAGAACACCACAGTGGAATGGTGTATCCGAAAGGAGAAATCGTACCCTATTAGATATGGTATGGTCTATGATGAGTCACACAGATCTTCCTATATCTCTTTGGGGCTATGCTCTGGACACAGCAGCCTTCATACTCAACCGTGTTCCATCCAAGGCTGTGATAAAGACACCATATAGGATATGGACTGGGAGAGATGCCCAGGTGTCTTTTATGAGGATTTGGGGTTGTGAGGCTTACGTTCGACGTCAAGTCTCGGACAAACTAGGACCTAAATCTGATAAGTGCTATTTTATCGGATATCCCAAGGAAACGAAGGGATATTACTTCTACATTCCCAGTCAACACAAAGTAGCTATGTGTAAAACTGGGGTATTTCTAGAAAGAGACTTTGTTTCTAGAAAAACTAGTGGGAGTACGTTCAATCTTGAAGAAGTTCAAGATATGGACCATAGCACTGAAGCCTTGATGGAAGTTGAACTAGAACCACAAAGTGTTATGGATGATGAGATTATTCCATAAGGAGTTGAGGAACAACAACCAGTTCAAGTAGACATACCTCTTCGCAGGTCTGATAGGGTACGTCGTCAGCCTGAGAGATACTCATTTATCTTGTTTGACCATGATGATGCTATGCTCATTGAGAATGAGCCTACCTCTTATCAGGAAGCTGTGATGAGACCAGATTCTGAGAAATGGCTAGAGGCCATGAGATCCGAAATGGAATCCATGTACACCAACCAAGTATGGACTTTGGTTGATCCACCTGAAGGGATAAAACTGATTGAGTGTAAGTGGGTCTTTAAGAGAAAGACTGACATGGATGGACTGATATATAAGGGTCATCTAGTAGCTAAAGGTTTCAAACAAATTCATGGTATTGACTATGATGAAACCTTTTCTCCAGTAGCGATGTTTAAGTCCATTCGGATCATGCTTGCTATTACAGTATACCATGATTATGAGATCTGGCAGATGGATGTCAAAACCACATTTCTGAATGGAAACCTGCTCGAGGATGTGTACATGACACAACCTGAGGGTTTTGTAGATCCACAACATATTGGCAGAGTATGCAAGCTGCATAGGTCCATTTATGGACTAAAGCAAGCTTCTCGGAGCTGGAATCTTCGATTCGATGATGTGATTAAACAGTTTGGTTTCATCAAGAATGAAGATGAACCCTGTGTCTACAAGAAGGTTGTAAGGAATACAGTTGTCTTCCTTGTATTGTATGTGGATGACATACTACTCATTGGGAACGACATCCCTTTGCTGCAGTTTATAAAGACTTGGCTAGGAATTGTTTCTCAATGAAGGACTTAGGTGAAGCATCACGTATTCTAGGCATACAAATCTATAGAGATAGATCTAAGAGATTGCTTGGCCTAAGTCAGAGTACATATATTGACAAGGTATTACTACGGTTTGCCATGCAGAACTCCAAGAAGGGATTTCTGCCGATATCACATGGTGTGAGTCTTTCGAAGACTCAAAGCCCCTCTTCTAGAGAGGAGAGAGATTGCATGGATGCGATCCCTTATGCCTCAACCATAGGATCTATCATGTACGCTATGCTATGTACTCGTCCTTATGTTTCGTATGCTTTGAGCATGACGAGCAGGTACCAGTCAGATCCAAGTGAAAATCACTGGATAGCAGTCAAGGATATTCTTAAGTACTTAAGAAGGACTAAAGAATATTTCTTGATATATGGAGGCGATGATGAGCTAGCTGTAAAGGGTTACAGTGACGCTAGCTTCCAAACTGACCAGGATGATTATAGATCGCAGTCTGGGTTCGTATTTTGCTTGAATGGTGGTGCTGTGAGCTGGAAGAGTTTGAAGCAGGACACAGTTGATGATTCTACAACAGAGGCCGAGTATATTGCTGCATCAGAAGCAGCAAAGGAAGCAGTTTGGATCCGCAAGTTCATTACTTAGCTTGGGGTGGTTCCTAGCATAGCCGATCCGATAGAGCTCTATTGTGACAACAATTGAGTAATTGCACAGGCTAAGGAACCTCACTTACACCAACGGACCAAACACATACTACGGCGCTTCCATCTCATTCGAGAGATCATCAATAGAGGAGATGTGAAGATTTACAGAGTTCTCATAGAGGCTAATATCGCTGATCCCTTGACCAAGGCTTTGGCACAGAGAAAGCATGATGGTCACACTAGGTCATTGGGCCTTAGAGCCTACACTAATTGGCACTAGTGATAGTGGGAGATTGTTTGTTAGAGCCCAAGAGCCAATCATATGATGATTGTTGTATGGACTCATTATATCATATTCCTATGTATATAAAGGCATTTGTTTTGGTTATTATACTTACTTGTATAGGTGTCAAATAACTAAGTATAATAGCGTCCTTGAGTAGAAGGTTCTTATCTATATCAATCGATTGGTTGAATCGATAGTGACATAATATAGAGAACACTACTCTTAATCATTCCTAGTCAAGTATTAACATTCAGGGACAATGTTAGTGCGATGAGACTAGCATGTAGGTCAACTCGATGACTTGATCTCACAAGTCATGGATATAGAGATATCAAGTTGACATATGGGTATGCATTGGAGAATGTATACTGAATGACCCACCATGAGAAAGTATCATGAATTGTTATATGAGTGTCATATACTTTCTCATGTGGCTATTAGTATGACTATTAGTCCTTGGACCTGAAGTCACTATGGTTCCCTACATAAGGAGTTGCATACTTTGGGTTCATCAAACGTCACTCGTAACTGGGTGGACTATAAAGGCGATTACTGGGTATGTAACAAATTATGCGGAGGGATGTAAGTGATGTAGATGGGATCTATCCCTCCTATATAACGGGAGTGACATCGTTATTCTTGATAGAGTGAGACCACTAAGTGCATGGTCATGTCCAAATGAGTCAATATGAGATATTGAGCTCATTTGATTATAGTGAGTCTACTTGGAGTTCAAGATTTAGATTGATCAGAAGATGACACCGTCTATGCCTCAAATTGATCAACCTAGATGTCAAGGATAGAAGGACATTGTCATTTATTGTGAAGAGTCACAATTAGTAGTCACAAGGTGATGTTGGATCTCAACATTCTTGTAACTTGGGTAGTAATGATGTGTTGCTAGATACCGCTCATTACTTATGCTTCTAAATGGGTTTAGGAGCATTGCCAATGTTACAAGAACCTATAGGGTCACACATAAAGGGTAATTAGATGGAGATTAGGTTCATTTGATGTACCTAGAGGATTAGTTTCATGTGATGAACCAAATTGGATTAAGAGTAATCCAAACTAGACTAATTGAGTTGGGCTCAATTTGATTCATGTGTCCAATGAGTCTAATTTAGATTATGACTCATTGAATCAATTTAATTTAATAGATAGAGTTTCACTAAATTAAATTGACTTGAATCAAAGGTTGGATTTGATCAACCATGGGAGAATTTAAGTCAAGTTTGACTTGACTTGAGAGGGAAGATGAAGAGTCAAGTTTGACTTGACCTTGACTTGACCAAGTGCCATGTCATTGTGACTTGGCATAGGGCTGGCCAATGATGATGTGCCACATCATCAAAGGTTACATGAGTGTGTGCCACCTCATGAGGGAGACCAGGAGTTGTGACCCTTGGTATACCATGGAGATAAAAAAATCCTCCATTAAGTGGTCGACCACTTAAGTGTGCATTTGGTGTTTTTGTGTAACTCCATCTTCTTCCTCCTCTCATCTTTCTCCCTCTCCTCCTCCTTGGCCGAAACCTCCATGAGTGCTAGCACACTCTAAGATTTCTTCTCCATCCTTTTTGTTCGTGTGGATACACATAGAGGGGTGTTCACTTGACACCCTTGAGATCCGGCGAACCTTGGACGAGCGGGATAAGCGAAGGGCTTCGCATCAAAGGTATAAACTCCTTAACACGTAGATCTAGTGTAGATCTAGGTTAGAAAACATGTACATGAAATTTTTGTTCTTTTAATCTTCGCACGGATCCGGTGGCATGGGACTTCGGGGTTTCTTCAACGCAAAAAGTGATTTTTGCAGCTCGAAAGTCCCAACACTACACTCTTCCTTCTCATCAGCCGGTGTACTCTTCCGCAGCGCCTCGTCCCTTCGACGCATTGCGTGTCATCTTTCTCGCTAGCTGTATCTTCTGCTCGACTACCTGTGCTCCTAAGCTCCTGCACACTTAGAAACAAGGTTAACAATACACAGGACCTAACTTAACTTGTTGATCACACCAAAATAACCTTGGGGTTCTAACAGATCCAATTCGTTCCGGTCGATTTGCAGCTAGTCGAATACCTCCTTAAAGATTATATTCACTGAGGTACCTGTATCAACAAAAGTTTGATGAATAGTCTAGTTAGCTATTACCACCCGGATGATCAAGACATCATCATGGGGGATCTCCACTCCTTTTAGGTCCTGAGGGACAAAACTGATCTCTGGTCCCTCGGGCTTCTCCTTGCTACATTCCACAGCATATATCTCTAGTCGCCGAACATGCGACTTCTTTACTCTATTGGAATCACCATTGGTCGGCCCCCTGGCGATTATTCCAATCTCTCCCTGAACAGCATTGCTTCAGTTTTCCTCCTCCCGAGCTGAGGATCTTGTCTGTTTAGCTGAAGCTCAGGCGGGACTTGTGTTATTTCTCCATTGAGGTTGACGCTGACGCTACTCAGCCTTCATTCTTTCTTCTTTCCGCCGCCCGTCTGATCGGCGATGTCGATTGGGAGATGATGACCGATGACAATATCCTGGAGGAGCCTGTCGATTGGAAATTGGCCTCAAGTCATAGCAATCTTGAGTGTTGTGTGTCGTCGATTGATGGAATGAGCAAAATAATGACGTCCAAGTTTTGTCTTTTGTAGCTTTGTGTCGACCTATTGCTACGTGTTGTACGACATGGGTTTGGGGCTCTTGGTGCAGCTGTGCTACTCCTCCTCGGGGGCCCTTTGGGGGATGATGACTTCTATCCTACCATCATTCAAGGATGACAGTAGGTTCAACGGGTGCCTCCTTCTTTCGTGTCACATGGACTTCTTTCACATTGATGTATTCGATGGTGTGCCTAAGTAAGTGATCGAAATCTTTTAGTGGCCTCTGGATGAGTGAGTGAAAGAATTCTCCTTCAGTCAATCCTTGTAAGAAGGCATTCACCAATACCTCTGGGGTGACTGATGGGATATCCATGGACACCTAGTTGAACCGCTTGATGTAAGCCCTCAATGCCTCCTTAAGTCCTTGCTTCACCGCGAATAAATTAACGCTCATCTTCTGGTGATGGCGACTGCTGGTAAAATGATGCAAGAATGTTGCTCAAAAGTCCTTGAAGCTGTGGATTGATTCGATCGGCAATCACCTGAACCACCGTTGTGCTAATCATAAGAGGGTGGTGAGGAAGACTCATCATTTCACTCCATCAATGTATTGATGGAGTATGGTTGTGTTGTCGAATCTAATCAGATGATCCTCTGGATCAATTGTCCCATTGTATTCCCAGATCGTCAGTGGAATATAATGTCGAGGAAGTGGGTCATCCAAGATCCCCTAAGAGAACTATCGGTTTATCCATTCGGGCGAATCATCCGTCTGTGCATCCCTTATAGGTACGTTGTCCGAAGAAGATCCTTGATCTCTGTCTGCCCGACCTTGTTCCTTTGAGGGAGTATGGAACAATACCCGATAAAAGGGGAGCAATGCATTCAGTACATCCCCGTATGTGTCTGTCTTCTTATTCTGCTCTCGAACGGATATATTCTCCGCTCAGTCTCTATATCCGGCTTGCTGTCTAGCTGTTGACACCGCAGGTTCATTTACATGTCACTCGACCATCGCCTGTTATTGCTGCTCCATCATTTTGGCAATCCAGACTTGTATCAGCATATCTAACCCCTCCTTCGTCAGCATCACTGTTGTGAGTCATCCAACGTCCTCCATCTCCATATCTCGAATACATGCTACGCTCCCACAGATGACCCCAATATGATCCTATCCGAAAATTGTGAAGAAGGCTAGCTGAGGATGTGGCTCCTCAATTGACTGCGTGAAGACTCTGCTCTGATTTGCAGGACACAGAACATCAGTGTCGGACCAGGGAAGGGGTCCCCCATACTTCCACCGATGCATGGACCCCCCTTCTTTATATAATGTTACTGTAGGCAACATGCATGCCCCTCAAGGTGTGGGCATGCTTTCTCAACCATCCTATGAAAAGACATATCATAAAAGTGTCTCTGACACCATACTTTAACAAGGCATGTAAATCTCTGACAAGACAGTAGAAGCTTCCATCGTACGATTCACTTGTTGACCATGCCCTGCTGTTAGTGACATTATCTCACAGAGGGATACTAAGAGATACATGAAGGGTCCCACTATTCGGCTAAGTAGGGTAACCTCTCGGCTGGGACTCCCTCGCTCAGTCGACCACTGCTGCTTTTCCTCGAAGTGACTTGGTTTGGCGAGTTGTTTCTTGCCAGACCGGACATGAGCTCAGATCGTCCTGGCACTCCCTCGTACAGCTGTGAGCATCTGATATTCTGGTTGTATTGATCCCGTTCGGACGATCAATCTACTCCAATGAACTTGCTGGCAAATTGGAAATCTCGGACCCGCTTGGCGGTTGAAGTCGATCTCTGTTCGACCCACTTTTGGTGAGCCCATTGATTCCCTGACGTTGACCACCTTGACTTTGACCTCCATATCGGCTGCTATCTTTTCCCTTGACCCGCACTTGTTGGGCCCTCCTTATCACCACATCACTAGTGATCGCTACAAAAAATACACCAATTAGTAATCGAAATTTTGATCATTAATCAGTCTCTAAGTGCTCTTAGTGCTCGAAATTTTCGATCACTAATTTTTTGATCGCTGACATCATTAAGTGACGAAATTAATTTTTCATCAGTCATTAAAATTTAATTTTCATCGTTAAAATCATTTGTGACTAAAATTACAGACGAAAATTATTGCTAAAATTAGCGAAGGAAATATAATTCCTTGTTGTCCAATTAGAGATGGAAGTTTACCAACATTAATCAAAATCTTTCTTGTTGTCCAATTTAATTTGTTGTCAAATATTCAAAGTTCCAGCCATTCTTCATGAACTTTCTCAAATTGCAATTGTACATCAGCAAATTCCCTTATCTTTTTCTCTTTTTGTTTCCCCAACCCCTGAACCTACAACATGATCAATCAAGCTATGATACTGATATAATGAAAATTAATTTGAATTCATGATTCATTACAAAATTGCATAAATTACAAAAGTAGGAAGAAATAACTTTACTAATACAACATAACTTTACTAATAACTTCATCTTAGAATAATTTATCTGCACCTTAGTGTTGTTTAATCTACTCAACCTACAAAAGTATAAGCAAATTTGCTAATTACTTAGTGTTAATATTTGCTAATTAAGTAACTAAGCTTTGATCCAAAATACTAAACAAGATAGCAAGTACTATTTGATAAAATTTTCTTGTCAAACAATAGATAAGTTAGTGATATGCAAGTCAAACAACAGATTAGCATAAGGAGGTTACTTTAATTCCTTGATCACTCACATCCAATTATAACATCTAATTATAACTCTATTTGTCATCTTTAAACATGTCCATTTCATCCAAATAGAAATAGTTAGGATCAGTTTCAGTATCTTAGTTCTAAAATTGTATTAAACTATTTTGGCCTTTCTAGAATGAATGAATTATAATGAAAGGATGAGAAATGTAGAAAAAGATGCACTATAAGAAAAATGCTCATAGATACCGATAGAACAACAACAATTTTAAATAATTCTCGGTGTCTTTGAGTCTTTTAAACTAATTTTTTCAAAAATCGATGTCTATGAGCGCATATTTTCACTCATAGACACCGATTTTTTTAGCCGGTGTATATGAGCATCCTTTTTTCGATAATAGACATCGATTTTAATAACATTTTTTAAAACCCGATATCTATGAGTGCTTCCTTGTCCTATCTATGAAATTGTATAGTAAAAAAAGTTGTAAAAGTGATGTTAATTAACAAAAACTAATTAAGTTTTCCCACCTATACTTAGCAAAAATTTTCAACATTACTCTTCCCTCCAAACCTAAACATACATTGTGGCTTCCACACCAAACCCACTCCACTGGAACCTTAGTTGCTCAAGGAGTTTTCATTGAAACCTTCGTCACTCAAAAACCTCCTTCGTAGAAACCTTTTCCACCCCGTGAGCCCTCTTTTCACTCTTTTCGACACTCTCACACTTTGCATCCTCAACCCCAACCACAACCCTAGTCTCGACTAGCCCCTTCGGTCTACTTGATCCTTTCTCTATTCTTCAATCCCTTGATTCATTCCTAAATTTTGTATTTATACTTTCCGTTTGGGGTTTTGTCTTTGTCCACCTCTACTTTGATTGACAGTGAGGAGGTTGGGATCCGTCAATGCATGTTCTCTAGTAAGGGGAGGGAATTAGAGTATCGAGTCTGATGGAGGGCCAAAAGGGATTTGGCCTGTAACGGTGGAGGAGGAAGTGCTGAAGAAGAATATCGACTGCATCTACTTCTTAGCTTCTCCATTGACTTGAAAAAAGGTGGCTTTCTCTCTTGATTTTCTAGCTTGGATTTTGTTTTCTTGCTATGTCTTGAGTCCCGAAGATGCAAACTTTCTGACTTGGGTTGTCCATCTTTCCTAGGGCCTGACATGCATTTGGTTGTTTGCTTCTCTTATCATTCTCAGAATCATTGTTGGGTTATAGAAAACTTTCACGATGTGAATAAAACTTCAGATCTCATTACTGATGCTATTCTATTTTATGGTTAAGATTTTGTAAGCATTCCTAGCGTTAATAAAAAATATGAGTTCTTGAGACGTCTATCACCGCTAGTTTATACGAAGCATAAGCTAAAGATATTTCTTGATGGTCTACTAGAAGTTACAATATAAAGGAAAAAAATTCCGTAATTCATCTAAGGTTCTTATCTTATTATCTTGATGGTCTATTGTAGCTTGCTGAGGACATTGGTGCAGCCCCCTTTGGGTATTCAATAATGGTATATTCATCTACAGAGTAAATCAATTGCTTAAATATAGAAAATTTGACACTTTTCTTTATGCTCTTTTAATTAAAGAATTAGCCACCAGGATCAAGTGGATACTACCAATATTTTTCCTTTTATACAGGCATGATATCTTTATTGTCTTATATGCAATTTATCTTGAAATTTATAACATGCTTTTGTTTTCATTCTATAACTATATATAACATCTTGAAATTTATAACATGCTTATGTTGTGAACTTGGCGTGTAACATTCTATTGTCTACCATGTCTTCTGGTTTTTTTGGTGTTGTTGTTTCTACAGGATTTGTGTGTTGGACTTCTTAGACAAGCTACATATACAACTTAAAGGCTTGGATCATTAAGTGAGTATTTTCTTTTGACCTCTTATTAAATCGATTCATGACTATGTTAATTAATAGACCACTGTGTTTCATAAGCATATCATGTGATCTTTCGATGTTCTGTGAGTTAGATATCTACAAGCATAAGAATGCTTGATCACCAAATTCCCAAAATTTTTGAACATTTATGATTTTTGAGTTTCTGAATGCATGTGAACTATTCCAAATAGGGCATTTTGTTGATGATTCATGAATGACTGATAGTTTACTTATTGGTATAATGATGAAGAGCAAATTTTATTTGTCATACTAAGTTAATTGTTAATTCTGGCAATATGAAATAGTATGTAATATGACTCATTATTGTAATTGTCTTGATATTTTGATTGATTTTTGATTCATTAGTACAACAAAATGGACAAAGCATGGATGCCAAAGGATAGATTATCACATGAGTTTGAACTTGGACTGAAATCTTTCTTGCAATTTGCGTTGCAACATGCTGCTAATCCTACTAATATACTTTGTCCTTGTATGAAATATGATAATCTATGGAATAATAATATTAACAGCATAAAGGCACATGTGTACTACAATGGTATAAACTCAACATACAAAAAATAGATATGGCATGGGGAAGAATCTATATTAGGGGATTTAAATAAAGAAAATGATGCAGTTGGAGAATGTGAAAACTATTTTGTTGTTGATAAACTTGTAGATATGGTACATGCTACATATGAAAGTTCAGAAAATCTAGATCAATTTATTGCTTGAGGATGTTGAGAAACCTCTATATCTTGGGTGTACTAAATTTACAAAGCTATTTGAAATTGTGCAGTTATATAACTTGAAGGCGAAATATAGCTAGAGTGATAATAGTTTTACTAAACTACTTGTCTTGTTTGGAGAAATGCTTCCTAGTGATAATGAATTGTCTTTATATTTATATGATGCAAAGAAAAGCTTATGTGCGATGGGGATGACTTATAAGAAAATATATGCTTGCCCTAATAATTATGTCCTATACTGGAAGGAGTATGAGGATTTTACCGATTGTCCTACTTGTGGGATGTCAAGGTGGAAGTTGGCCAAGAATTCTGAGATAATTGAAGGAGTCCCTGCAAAGATTTTATGGTACTTTCCTCCTATTCTTAGATTTCAAAGAATGTTTCGGAGCAAGAAAATATCTGAGTTAACTTGGCATGCTGATAAAAGAGTATGTGATGCCTATATGCGACATCCAGCTGATGCACCTTGTTGGAGACTTGTTGATCATAATTGGCCAGATTTTGCTTCTGAGACGAGAAATTTAAGATTGGCCATAGCAGCTGATGGGATCAATCCTCATAATTTGATGACTTCTACATATAGTTGTTGGCTAGTTATAATGATCACCTACAATCTTCCTCCATGGTTGTGTATGAAGAGAAAATATATGATGCTCATGTTGTTGATTTCTGGTCCTAAACAGCCGAGAAATGACATTGATGTGTACTTAGCGTCTTTGAATGATGATTTAAAAGAATTATGGGAAGTTGATGTTGAAGCATAAGATACACACCGAGAAGAAAGATTCTTGCTGAGAGCTATCCTATTGTGGACAATTAATGATTTTCTAGCATATGAAAACTTGTTAGAATGCACTATAAAAGGATATCAAGCATGTCCTATTTGTGCTGAGAAAACTTATGCAAAAAGGTTGAAACACAGTAAAAAAATGTCATTTACAGGCCATAGACAATTTCTTCATAGAGATCATCCTTATCGAAGGCAGAAGAAGGCATTTGATGGGACACAAAACTTTACTATGGCCCCAAAATCACTAAGCGGCGATGAAGTTTTAAAAAAAAAGTTGAAGGAATTACATGCCAATGGGGAAAATGAGAGAAAATATTCAATCAAAGAAAAATGATGGTAATTCCTGCTGGAAAAATAAATCGATATTCTTTGAACTTGAGTATTGGAAAGATTTACATGTTCGACATATTCTTGATGTGATGCACATAGAGAAAAATGTGTGTGAAAGTCTGATTGGTACATTATTTGACATGCAAGGAAAAATAAAGGATGAAATTGCAGCAAGACATGACCTAGTGGAGATGAAAAATAGGGGAGAATTAGCACCACAAAAAGGGGAGAAGAGGACATTTTCGCCCCCAACATATTATACATTAAGCAAGGATGAGAAAAGAAAACTTTGTAATTCATTATTCGGAATTAAGGTTCCCATGGGTTACTCCTCCAACATCAAAAACCTTGTCTCAATGAAAGACCTAAAACTGGTTGGTCTTAAATCACATGACTACCACACCTTAATGCAATAGTTGCTTCGCGTTGTCATCCGTGGTGTTCTGCCCAAGCATGTAAGAAATGCTATCACAAGGTTTTGTTTCTTCTTCAATGTGTTATATAACAAAGTGATAGATGTCTCAAAGTTAGATAATGTACAAATAGAAATTGTGACAACATTGTGTCTACTTGAAAAGTATTTTCCACCTTCATTTTTTGATATAATGGTTCACTTAACCATTCATCTCATGCGTGAGGTCAAGTTGTGTGGACCAGTTTGGCATAGATGGATGTTTCCATTTGATAGATATATGAGAACATTGAAAGGTTATGTGCGGAATAGAAATCGACCAGAAGGATGCATGGTTGAATGTTATATTGTTGAAGAAGTTGTATAGTTTTGTTAAAAATTTCTGTCTAATATGAACATGATAGGGATTCCATCAAAATATCGCGAAACAGTACTCACTAAGTCCTTGTCAAGTGCCAAGATGCACTTCTATTGTCACGAGGAGTGGAAACAAGCACATCATTACGTATTAGAAAATGACGCTGAGGTCGATCCTTACATTGTGTAAGCCCTTTAGTTCAATAATAATCTCATGAAATTGTTAACAAAAATATCCTATTAATTTTTTCATTAGGGAACATATGACACACTTGAAGCAAATTTTTCCTATTAAAGGTGCAAAGTGGTTACAAGATAAGCACCACCAAAGTTTTATTTTTTGGTTCCATGAACATGTAAATACCATAAATATTAGCATGTTTGTTATTGAACACATGAATTTTAAGAAATTTAATAATTTAACCCCTCTTATGATGAACTATAGGGTACAAATATAACATTCCCTTCCTCCAATCAATTATCATAAAAAGTGAAGTTGTTGGCACATGGACCTAGCAAGCAAATGATAAAATACTCTAGTTATATGATTGATTGGGTCACTTATTACACAAAAGAATGTGATAATGCACGAGTTGTTCAAAACTCGAGTGTAAGCTTGCTCGGACAAACAATGCAAGTTGCAACTACAAAGGATAAAAATCCAATTATAACAGACATGATGTATTATGGTGTGATACAAGAAATATGGGAGCTCAATTACCATGATTTTTGAGTTCCAATGTTTAAGTGTAATTGGGTAGAGAATAACACTAGTATTAGAGTAGATGATAATGGTGTTACCTTTGTAAATCTCAAGAGAATGCGATTCAAATATGACCCATTTATCTTGGGCACTCAAGCGAAGCAAGTATTTTATGTAGAAGACCTTCAAAATCCCACATGGTCTATTATACTTTTAACTCCAAATAGAGAGTATTTTGAATGTGTCACTGATGGTAAGTTGGGAGATCCTTCAATCCACTATGCATGCTTCACAAAAGGGATGCCATCAATGGATATTGATAAAACTGATGACAATGAACCACCCTATATTCATGCAGATTGTGATGGGATTTGGGTTGACAATGAGAATTTTTAGTTTGATAACTTTATTTATGGTTTATATATCTGACTATTTACTTAATCAAATTTCTGATCTTGAATAATGTTACAATAAAATATTTCATATAAAATTTTAGTTCATTGTTTGGTACTAGTTTTTTTATTGAATATATGAGTGTTTACTTTGTTGTGATTTCGAATGATATGCTCTGTAATTGTGTTAACTATTTTTGCATATGCTTGATGCTTGTGCTAACTATTTCAAATTTCTACTATTATGACCAGATTTTTGGACACTATGATCACTAGAAAAAAGGTCAAATCAGTGCATGATCATAATGATGAGATAGTTGAACAAGATAAGAATTCACAAAAAATGCAAAAGATAATAAGGGTAAAGGTAAAATGACGTCTGTTGCTTCAGATCATGAGGGTGATGAGGATAGCCAAGAGGTAAGATCAAACGGGACGACCCAAACAACAAGATCAAAGAGAGGTTGTACTCAAATGAATAAGCTTGTTGTTCAAAGGGTTCAAGGAGTTAAACAAAGTGTGAGATTTAATGAGTATGGACAGCTAGTGGGGCAAAAGGCTTCTGAATTGTAGAGTTTTATTGGCGTCCTTGCTCAGGAAAAAGTTAATATTAATTACCACTCTTGGAAGCAAGTGTCGAATGAAGTTAAGAACATGATATGGGAATCCATCAATGTAAGTGATATGACACTTTTTTATGTGATGCATTTTTTTCTTTTCTTTTATTTATTTACTGAAGATTTTTTTGTGTAGTTGACATACAAACTGGACCCAAAATGGAGGAATGGGTGTTTGTGCTCTGCAAATTCAAAGTGGCGTCAGTATAAAACTCACCTCTCTAGGACATTCATCCAACCAAATAGAAATAATATGAAGCTTCTGAACAAGGTACCTCAAGGGCATTGTATTTCACCTAAAGATTGAAGTAGTTTCGTGATTAATCAGATGTCTGAAGACTTTATAGTAAGTTTTTTAAGGTGGTCTTTTTTTAAACTCTAGTTGATATATGTGAATTATTTAACTGTGGTTATAATTCATCTATCACTTTGTAGAAAAAAAGTGAATTACAAAGTGCAAGAGGCAAGGTAAACTTATACCCTCACCAGTTTTCTCGAAAAATATATACGGGTTTGTTTGAAGAAATAGTAAGTATTTAGTAAACATTAAATTCCTACTTATGGTTGGTTGAAGTTGGTGTTAAGTACGTTGACTTCTTGTGGTTTTTTGCTTGCAGTCCAGTGACTTATGTGATGACGATGAGATAAATAGAGTCATTCTCTAGAAGAGAGGACAGCTCAACAAAGAAGGGGAATTTGTTAGTGATGAGTTGAAGCAAACAGTGAATAAGATTGTAATAAAAAGTAGACATAAATTACTTGTTTGTACATATATGATATATGTATATATTTAAAGTTATTGTATTTGGATGCATGATAGGGTGATTATAGTATGCAAAAGAAGGATGGTAAGTTGTCCTTTACCAAACCATTTGAAGATATTCTCATGAACACCTTGAATTCTTATGAACATGGTGCACGTGTGGGAGGCATAGGAGCAAATGTCACTCCCTCATCCTTCTTCAAGGTTGCTAGAGGGAAGGTGCAAGTTGATTAGGATGCCTATGATAGGCAACATAAAGAGTTTATGGAGGCAAAAGCTATGTTTTCTGATTAAGGTGAAAGAATAGAAAAATTGGAAGCAATGGTGTATAAACAATATGGACGAGAATTTGAGAGTGGGGAGAAGGGTAGCTGCTCAATCAAACCCCAATGCCCCCTTGATATAAAACCTGAAGTTGAATTTCAAAAGTGCCTCTCAAATGAAAGCCTTGATGATGATGATGATGATGTGAACTTTATTGAGAAGAGTTCAACTTTATAGGTGAAATATGTATTTCACATTGATATTATTATCTCATTGTTAGTATCTAATGGGGCTTGTAAAGCACTATGTCTTGATGATTCATGAATTGTTTGTCTTATAGGGTAAAGTAGTGATGTTGTTATTGGAGCATAAAGGCAATATTGTTGCATATGGGACAATTGTCTCTGTTAATGGACCTAGCAACTTTATTGATGATGTTCCATTACCTGTGAATTGCATGAGAATCGCCATTGATAAAGCAATTGATCAAGCAGTACCACTACCTGTTTCAATTCCAGCTACATGCCAGTGTATTGGTGATGTCGTAGGTGGCCATGTGGCTTGGCATGTACACTTGATCAGTATGCGGGATGAGGTAAACGTGATAAAGTGGTGTCTAAATTTTGTGTACTTTTAAAGTATGTCACATATCTAATATATATGTTTGCATCTACATATGTAGAAGACTAGGAGGAAAATAGTTGGCAATAAAAAAGAGAAGCCCAAGTTACAATCACCCAATATGCCAAGACCCTTACACATCTTATAGAGTTATTTTTAGTATCTTGACGAAATAGAGAATGTGATTTTGGAAATAGTTCCTGATGTATGTGGCATGGAGTGTACAGTCCATGTTAATTGCAATGACATAATTTCCTTTTGTGAATTGATGTCAATCACAGACACTTGCATAGTTGTGTATAAATGGTAAGCTTTCAATCGAATTGGACTTTATTTATGTGTTTCATTAATTTAGATTTTATCATTTGTTTTGGACATTTTTCAATTGTAGGCATCTATATAGAAAGATGTAGGAAAAGATGTTGCTACAAGATTTCAGATTGGTGGATCCAGTGCCTATGGAGTATGTGCCATTAAGAAATCAGAATAAAATTTTCATCCAAGTATAGTTGAATAAAAAGACTTTTTACTTAACGAGTAGGCTAATTGGTACCTCAACTAGCCAATTGGTTGTTGTACCATGCAATGTTGGATGAGTTTAAGAATAACATTATATATCACTCTCACTTGCATATTTTGAGAACTTGTAGGATGCATGCACTAATTATATTTCTTTGTGTAATTTTCACTGGATTTTGACTATCATCAATGTTGAAAAGGAAATTATTTTTTTGTTGGATCCTCTTGGTCACTGCATTCATGATGAAGATTGAAAATATATTGTCAATATGTAAGTTTTTTTGTTTTTTTTCTTACCATTATTGAAACATGGATTTATTCTATTAAACATCTCAAAGTAACGTAATATCTTAGCAACTTTACAACAAGTGTATCGAATATTATTATGTAATTCTTATCATAATAACGTATGTATGTCAACAATCTAAACATAAATCAATGTTTGAGGCAAGTACTACTGTACAATGTGTTGGATATTGGGGCCTTAAATGGACCAAAATGATTTTGAGGAAGGAAGCCATCAATTGTTGAAAGTCGTAATTGACTTCAAAATTGAAATCTACGATTCGCGTAGATAGATTTAGACTATTAATTTGCTCAAAACCGATTAAGGGTGAATGAGAAATTAATGTTTAAAATCGGCCCAAAATAACATTTATTATTCATTAATAAAGTGCATGGGAGAATAGTCCCACATCGGAAATTCTCGATGTGTGTTCTCTACTTATTAATGAAGATGTGTTAATGGAGTTAACACAAAAATAAAAGGACAGGTGCTCCCTTAGCCCAGGGCGAGCAGGTGCTCGCACCTGTGAGCCCGCCACCCGCCACGTGCGCAATGGGCGCTTTGTAGACGCACTTTGCACTGGGCAAAAGGAGATAACTGGACAGTTGACTTAGGGAATAGATGGCTACCGTTGATCAACGTTGATCAAATAGGTATGATGGATCGCTTGTGATGCGATTTAGAGCGTTGGATCGCAAAGAGTAACGATCTGACAGCTTGGGATAAGACTTGATCTGAAGCATCGAATCAATGGATCCAGATCCGATGGACGATGACAATAGGCAGGATCTGAGGGTCACAACTCCTCAGATCTGATGGATGAGATTGAAGTGGGCTTGGTGAAGGGTTACAACCCTTCAGAATGGATGATCTAGATCGATCCAGCCCAAGGAACACATCCACTCACCCAAAGGACACTCAACCTCTTCTTTTAGTATAAATAGAACCCTCCAGATGATGGAATAATCACTCAATCCTCTCTTCTCTTCCTCAAGCATTCATCTCATCTTGTGCATTCAAGAGTCCAAGAAGTCTACTAGAAGGTTCGCTGGTCTCGGAAGTCGGAGTGCTACGATTCCGAGACGTTCGTCGTCGTTGTATCTTGGGAACGAATTACAACAATCCGTTAAGCACCGTAGCGGAGCAATATCGTTTACGGAGATAGTGTCGAACACTAGCCTCGACGATCAGTTTGCATACTCCAGAAGCTACCCGGACTAAACACAATGAGGCAAGAATCATGGCCCGAGAAATTGTCACACTGTTTAAGAACAAAGGTATTTGCAACATTTTTAGGGTAATTGAGTTTTTTTGATTCTCCAACATTTAATATATGAAAGGTGAATTTACAATTAATGAAAGGTGAATTTACAATTAATGAACAGAAGTATTTCTAGTGAGAGCTTTTTAAGGAACTTAATTTTATGCTATTGGGAACCAAATTAATTTCAGCTCAATCATAATTTACAAATAGTAAGAAAAAAACAAACATTATTATAGCAATTTTAGCTTCAATGACATCATTAAGTGATAATATTGACTTTTCACCGCTTCTGAAATCAGTGTCGTTAACCAATATTCCATCGATTTTTAACCATTGCTCAAACCAGTGTCATTATCTGATATTACATCGTTCTTCCACCGCTGCTGAAACTGATATTGTTAATATAACATCGGTAGAAAATCGTTGCTGAAACCGATGTCATTAACTGATATTACATCGGTCTTACATCGTTACTGGAATCGGTGTCGTTAATATTACATCGATCAAAAATCATTACCAAAACTAGTGTTATTAATAGATATTACATTGATCTTACACCATTACTGAAAACGGTGTAGTAAGATACTACACCGGTTAATAACCAATTTGGAAACCGATGACGTTAAGTGATACTATATCGGTTACAAATCGGTGTCTAAAATGTCAGATCTTTTACAATGCCTTCATAGACACCAGTTGATTTTGTCATAGATACCGGTAGAAAATCTTTGTCTATGAGCGTTTTTCTTATAGTGATGGTGTGAAGCTACATATTCAACGGTGGAGAAGGATGAATTTCATATAACTATAACTATAACTATAAGATGATAATCAAGGCCACCATGCTTGTGAAACCTTTGGAAAATTAAAGACTATTTCTACCAAGTAAACTTATCATTAAGCCAAAATCAAACAGCTTAAGAGTTGAAAAAATCTTTCACTCCATTGATTAAACAACTTGCTTAAAAAAATTTACTTGAACATTGTTTTCTTCCATCAATACCTCCTTAGACTTTTTACAAAGCACTCTAACATGTAATTATGAATTCAAATAAACAAAAAAGGGAATTCAAATAAACAAAAAAGGGAATTTCGAACCTGTTTATAATTTACCAATAAAAATAAGCGGCAAGAAATATCGGAAATTGTGTTGAAAAGAAAAAAAACACAGAACAATTAATACAGTAGATTAGCTAAAGTTTTAACCATACACACTATATTTTTGAACCTGTAGCATGATACCAAAATTAAAGAAAACAAAAACATACTTTTATTACTTGTTAATGATACACTAATTATTATTTTTGGTAACAATACACTAATTGCCTATGAGGAACTTGCATAATATTTCATTATTTCCATACGTGTTCAGAGACAAAAATATCAATCTTGTCAATAACTTGTATTTCCTAATCATTCCTACCTCTTCTATGGTTATCCTTGGTAAGAAAAGTCATAAACCTAGTAATATTAAGAATCGAATTTCACCTAGATATGTGGTTTCATCTGTTAGATTGAGATGCACGTGAGAGAGGTGAATCACGTAATTTTCAAAAACTATTTTTTCGATTTTATAAAATAAGTATGTAACGGAAAAATACGAAAATAAAATAAGTACAAATGTACACATTCGATTTTCTTGATTCGGAGCCTTCAACGACCTCTACTCGAAGGTCCAGATCTCGTAGATCTATCAATGGGTAATCTACGAAATACCTCTTCTAGAACCTTCAAAAGAGGGGATAGAGTACAAAGAAAAGTCAAGACAAGTGTAGCACGCTACACTTTCCTTTTATGTAAAAATTAAGTACAATATGAAATGTTTATTACCCAACATTTGTAGATAATCAGATCAGGCTTGGTGTTGGATGGCTCCTCGGTAGTAATCGGGTGCAACAGCGTCATAGCAGAGCAGCAGGTCAAAGTTGGAGCAGTTTGGAATGTCGCACGAACGTGTAGAACCTCGTAGAGAAGATATGCCTCATGTCTTGGTCGAGTAGCCCTTTTAAAGGGGATGGAAGGCACCTTCTATAGCACTGAAAGCGTCTTCCATAGGCAAACTTCTATTATGCAAAACCAGTGCCTTATCATCGCCAAGGTCTTCTAAGTTATCTGACTGAATGTGCCTTCCAAGCTCCCGAAAGTGTCTTCCATAGGCTTGAAGGCATCTCAAGTACTGTTCATTGAGGTATTTTGTACTCTTTTATCCTGTAAAATATGTTAGTCCAACACAAATAAAGTATACCCTACAAGATAAAGTTAGTACAATAAAAATAGTATTAATTAGTAATTAGATTCTATCTCCCAAAATCAGGATCTAGCCAGGGTCTCAATTTTAGTTTTATGAAATTGACCTAAATTGGACCAACGCCTACTATCCCCTCAAACGGGACACGTCCTCACTGAGTCACTCCCCTCCAGTGCTTTACTTTCACTTACCAAGTGTCGAGTTACCTCCACGACATCCAATCTGACCCACCAGGTCTTCCTGCCAGAATTGTACATTCGGACTTCACCCATTGGGAATCGAACATCCCAACCTCCTACTAGAATCGTACATCCAGACTTCAACCCATTAGAATCGAACATCCTGACCTTCTACCAGAATTCCACATATGGACTTCGCCAATCAAGAATCGTACATCCCGACTGGACTTCTTACCTGGTGTCTAGTCTCTGTTGGTGCAGGAAGCATCCGACGATTGAACCTTAGTTTTGATAATGGCAAAGGATTCAAAGTTAAGTTAGTGTGTGATCTAACATATTTGAATAAGTGTTTCAGGAAAGTCCTAGCTGCGGTTAGGCAGGTGAAAAACCCTAAGTGGTGGTAACCTTAGGTCCTAGGGGGCGGTAACCCTAGGTGGAGGAAAACCCTAAGGGGCGGTTACCTTAGGTCCTAGGGGGTGGTAACCCTAGGTGGAGAAAAACCCTAGGGGGCGGTAACCCTAGGTCCTAGGGGGTGGTAACCCTAGGCGGAAAGTCCAGTCGGTCTGGAGGACCGGATTGGCATCAGGTAATCTCTCCTGAGGGGAGTAGGTGAGGACGCGTTCCCCGTAGAGGGAACAGTAGGCGTCGGGTCGACCTAGGGTCTCCGGTTGGAAATCCGAAGTCAGACTCGGACAGTCCGAAGACTGTCAGTTATTCCTTACTTTGTTTTATCAGATTCTAACACTGTCTTGCAGGGTATTTTGCTCGGACTAACCTTTGTTTGCAGGTGAGGAACCTGCTGGAAAAAGGTGGTCCGAGCGCCCAGAGGTCCGGGCGCCCAGAGGTCCGGGCGCCCGGAGGTCCGAGCGCCCGGAGGTCCGAGCGCCCGGGACCAAATGTTATCCCTGCCGCGACTTCGCCACGTGGAGCATCCTGGTTGGTTGGCCACGTCACACTCCAGGCACCCGGAAGGTCATATATAAAGAGGGTCGAGGGTGCAGCCAAAGATCATCAATTGCTAAGCTGTCTTCTGTGAAGTGCTGCCAACGAGACGATCTTGAAGTGCTACTACTCGACGTCGACAACCCAAAGCTCAGACTCTTCAATCTTGTGTTGTCGGTATTAGTTCTTTTATTACACTGATTGTAATTCAAATTGTAATCTTTCCGATATATAGTTGTTGCCCACCGAAAGCGGTCAAAGACCGTGGGCCTTCGAGTAGGAGTCGCCATAGGCTCCGAACGAAGTAAAACACCTGCATCTCTGTGTGTTTTATTTTACTTTCCGCTGCGTTTCTATTCTGTGTTTTAAATCGTTAAAAAATAGCCACGAGCGCTATTCAACCCCCCCCCCTCTAGCGCTTTCGATCCATCAATTGGTATCAGAGCGGGGTCATTTTGAATCGGTACAACCACCATTCAAAATATTTTTGTCGTGGTATTTTTTTCGGAGTCGATTAGAATTTAGCCTCATAGCTATATTCTAATTATTTTTCCGTCGAATCGGTTTTTCTCGGAATTGGTGCAACACCACCCGAGTTCGTGATTCATTTTTTCCCTTCCGCACTACTAAGCCAGGACCAAGTCCTGGGACATTTTTTTTGTGGTTGTTTTTCGCTTTAGGTAAAACTGAAATGGCCCTTCAAGAAGGCTACAGTAATGCCCGCCCGCCGCTATTCACCGGAGACGACTTTGGAAATCGGATGGGTAGTTTGAAGTCCGGATGATTGTCAAAACCGTTCAACTACCATCTGACGGCAAACCACTACCGTACGAGGACTGGGATGCATCCTTAATCAAGAAAGTGGAAGCTAATGCCAAGGCAACCTGCACCCTCCAGTGTGGCCTATCAAAAGAAGAACTCAACCGCGTCGGCCCCTTCAACAGCGCCAAAGAATTATGGGAGAAGCTAATTGAACTTCACGAAGGGACATCCGACACCAAAGTAAGTAAAAGAGACTTAATTTTTAATAAATTATTTAACATCAAATTGCAGGAAGGTGAAACAGCCGCCCAACTCCATGCCCGGATTCAAGATCTGCTCAATGGTCTTCATGCGATTGGACAGAAGGTAGACAACCGGGACATCATAAGGTATTCTCTAAACGCCTTTCCAAGGAACACCTTGTGGGCATCCATGGTAGATGCCTACAAGGTCTCCAAGGACTTGTCTACCATTAAATTAGATGAACTGTTTGCAGAATTCGAACTTCACGAACAGACTAATGCACGCCCGACCGAGAAAGGGTTGACTTTGGTTGCAGGAACAGGGAGATCGCGTGAGTCAAAGGTCAAGCGAAGAACCGAACCTAAGTCAGAAGAAGAACCAGACTCAGAAGACGACGATGAACTCACAATCGAAATAGTCAACTTAGTAAAGAAGCTCTGCAAAAAGAAGGGCTTCAACAAAAAGGATCTCAGAAAGGCCATTCAGTCTAAAGAAGCCCAACCAAGCTCGAAGGTCAAATTCGAAGTGACATGCTACGGGTGCAATCAGAAGGGTCACATCAAGGCGAATTGCCCGAACCAGAAGGATCCAAAGAAACCCAAAAGAAAGAAGGCATTGAAGGCAACATGGGACGAGTCTTCTTCCGAGGAATCCGACGACGAAGAACAAGAACAGACGAACTTTCTTGCCTTGACAGCCCGGGACTTCACCAACGGATCCGGAAGTGAGGACGAATCGGAAGTCGAGTCCGAGAGAAGCCACGGATCCGCATCCATTTCCGAAGGGCCGAACCCCTCTGTAAGTAAAAGTCGGTTATATAGTTTAATTAATTATTTAATGCATAAAGTAGCTAAGTCTAAGATTCGAATTAAAGCGCTTCTAAAGGAGGTAACACTCCTTAAAGAAACGCCTAATAACGAATCCTTAACTGATCAAGTTCAGACTGGAACCTCAACTCAAGTTCAAAAACTTGAGGAAGAGAATTCCAATCTGAAAAGTCAAGTCAAGGATTTGAAAATAACTCTAGAGCGATTTTCCTTGGGATCCAAGAATCTTGACTTAATTCTTGGAACTCAAAGGGCAATCTACAATCGAACTGGACTAGGATATAAAAAGAAGTATAAATCTTACCTATCCTTAATAAAACCAAATAGAAAAATGGTCCAAGCATGGGTTGCCAAGTCCAACCTGATCAATCAAGTTGGACTTGGATATTATTGGGTTCCTAAGGATCAAATACATTACCTCAATAAACCTTATCGAGGCTATGATCCAGGGGGAGCTAAAACAATAAAAATTCGAAATTAATCTAAAAACTCAAAATTGAAAAATTCATAATTAAAACTTAAAATTCAAAATTCAAATTCGAAATTAATCAGAAACTCAAAATTCAAAATTCAAAATTAATCTAAAAACTCAAATTTAAAAATTCGAACTTAATCTAAAACTCAAATTTAAAAATTCGAAATTAATTATTAAAATTTCAAAATTCAAATTAGAAATTAATCATTAAAATTATTCATTCAAATTCGAAATTAATTATTAAAATTTAAAATTTAAAATTCAAAATTTAAAATTCAAAATTCAAAATTAATTATTAAAATTTAAAATTCAAAATTCGAAATTAATTATTGAAATTCAAAATTCAAATTCTAAATTAATTATTCATTCAAATTCAAAATTAATTATTAAAATTTAAAATTCAAATTCAAAATTAATTATTAAAATTTAAAATTCAAATTCGAAATTAATTATTAAAATTCAAAATTCGAAATTAATCATTCAAAATTCATAAATTCGAAATTAATTCAAAAATCCAAAAATCAAAATAGAAGGAGGGTCCAGAATAGCTGGCAACTCCGAAATCTATTTACTCGACTGGGTAACCGAACTTAATCTACCCGAAATGGGTAAACAAGAGTAGATTACCCGACAGGGTAATAAGGATAGATTAAAAAGGGTTAGATTTAACTTGAAACACAGTAATGGTGAAGTTTTTGGATGATAGTACGTTGGGAAAACTTGGGCATCGCATGTCTAGAAAGATATGGCTTCGACCTGGTGCATTTGGCCAAGTGGAACTAACCGAAGCTACCCTTAAATGGATCCTAACTAGTTAGACCAAGGTTTAATATTAAGCTCAATGGGTAGGACTATTTGGGAAACCTCGAAGGCATGGTTACTTTAATGAGCTCCTTGTGACTCACCATAGCCGAGAAGTTTATCCAAAGAACGCTTACTTGTTGAACCCAAAGCTAAACCCGAATCTAACGTAAAGTTAAACAAACCCTAAAAATTGAACTAATTCATCTCACAAAATAATAGGATCCCCTGATTGAAAAGCATACATCGGGTGAGATGACTAAGCAAACTCAATTTTAAATCTTACTTAAGTTAAGCTAAACATTTTTCAAAATTAAATTAAACATCAAATCACCAAACAAACCCCCATAGAATCAACTCAGATTAGGTAAGATACAAAATTAGGAACTTACCTCAATCAAACTGTCTTTTGATCCATCAACTACTTTATGTGTAGGAATTGGATCAATGGATGTTGGGCAGTGGATGTTCCAGATATATGACTGGAGATCGGTTAAAGTTCACTAAGTTAAAACTAAAGAACCTAGGATCAGTTGCATTCGGCAACGATGGAAAACTGAAAGTAATCGGAAAAGGTAATATCGAACTTAATTCTGATTTTATTATTCGAAAAGTACTCTTAGTTGAAAATTTTAATTTCAATTTATTAAGTATAAGTCAACTATGCGATACTGGTTATTCAGTCGATTAACCAAAGTCTGAATGTATAGTCAAACATGTCGATAATCCAAAAATCATACTTAAGGGCACTAGAAAAGATAATGTCTACACCGTCTATCTACCATCATCCTCAATAAAGTGTTTTCTAACACAACAAGAGGAAACTGAGTTATGGCACAAAAGACTTGGTCACACGCACACAAGACTCATTTCAAAAATGAGTCAAAATGGACTAGTTAGAGGGTTGCCCAAATTAAAAGTTATTGAAAACTCAATCTGTAATGCATGTCAACAAGGAAAACAAACCAAGTCCACCCACAAGTCAACCAATACGGTTAGAACTACCCATCTACTTGAGCTCCTTTACCTAGATCTATTTGATTCACATGGAGCCAAGTCACTAAGCAAGAACTAATATTGCTTAGTTATAATTGATGACTACTCCAGGTTCACCTGGGTAAAATTTCTAAAAACAAAAGATGAAACCTTTGAAATATTTAGTAATTTTTGCAAATTAACAGAAAATGAAAAAGATACTAAAATTAAAAGGATAAGGAGTGATCATGGAGGAGAATTTGAGAATCACAACTTCACTGAATTTTGTGAAATAAATGGGTACAAACATGAATACTCCTACCCTAGAACCCCCCAACAAAATGGTTTAGTAGAACGTAAAAACAGAACCTTACAAGAAGTTGCCAGAACCATGTTAAACGAATATAATCTGTCTAATCAATTCTGGGCTGAAGCAGTTAGTACACCTTGCTATATTCAAAATAGGATCTTAATTAATAAATTTCAAAATAAAACCCCCTATGAAATTTATTATAATAAAATTCCTAACTTAAACTATTTAAAAGTATTTGGGTGTAAAGTCTTTATTTTAAACACTAAAGATTACTTAGGAAAATTTACATCAAAAACAACCCCAGGAATATTTTTAGGGTACTCAACCACTAGTAGAGCATATAGAGTATATAACAAGAATACCCTAAAAGTAGAAGAAACAACAAATATAAAATTTGATGAAGACACTATAGTTGAAATTGAGAATATACAAAGTGCTAATCCAATAAACAGAGAAGATGACGAAACTCAACCTGAACCTATTGAATCTGAAGAACAAATAACTAATTCAAATGACATACGACCAACCAGAACAAGCACAAATCACCCATCTGACCAAATCTTGGGTGATCCAACTGTAGGCGTAAGAACTAGGTCATCCTATAGAAACCAGAGTCAAATAGATTTAATCTAAAAAATTGAACCCAAAACCATAGAAGAAGCCCTACCAGACCCAGATTGGACTATAGCAATGCAAGAAGAATTGACCCAATTTGAATGAAATCAGGTATGGGAATTAATGCCTAAACCCATTAACAAAACCATAATTGAGACTAAATGGGTTTTTAGAAACAAATTAAATGATCAAGGTGAAATAGTAAGAAATAAAGCCAGGTTAGTATCCAAAGGGTTCAATCAAGTAGAAGGGCTAGACTATGATGAGACCTATGCTCCTGTAGCAAGACTTGAATCCATTAGGATACTGCTGGCCTATGCAGCACACAAAGGATTCAAGCTATTTCAAATGGATGTAAAATCCGCGTTTTTAAACGGATTTATTAAAGAAGAAGTATACGTAGGTCAACCTCTAGGATTTGAGGACATAGAACATCCAAATTATGTCTTCAAATTAAAAAAGGCCATGTACGGACAAAAATAAGCTCCTAGGGCTTGGTATGAACGACTGACCAACTGTAAAATACTGAAAATAGGCAAATATTAATAAGAGAATTTTCCAGAATTTTTGGAAATTTTTCGGGAATTTTTCGGAGCTCGTATGGACGAGTTAACGGGAACAAGAACGGGGTCCGGAAAAGCCTGTTTAGGCTACCCAATTTAAGCGAGGAAATGATTATATTTATATATCCTTTTCCTTTTTATTTTTTTTTATTTCTTTTCCTTTGCTTTTGTCGCCGAACCCGAGCCGTCCCCACACCCCTTCCTTCTTCTCCCCGACGCCGCCGCGCGCCTTCTCCTTCGGTGCCCTAACCGCCGGCGGCGGTTTCCTCGTCGACGCTTTAAATCTCTCGGCAATTTATTCTCCTCCTCTTCATTCTTCTTCCCGAGCTCTGCCCTAACCCTGGAGTCCGCCGCAAGGAGTAGCGCCGACACTTCTTCCTCGCGCCAAGCAGCGTCGACCCGAGCCCTGGGTGCCGCAATCGCCGTGCCCTAGCACCGCCGCCGACACATCTCCTCTCCTCTTACCACCGGCCACAGCCCCGAGCAGTGACGACCAAGTTGACAGCCTCACTGCCCAAGTGCTGCCGATCTTCCCTTGTGCCCTAGTGAGCCCGACGCCACTCCTTGTCACTGCCGCTGCACACTTTGCCCCAGTGCCGAACCGACCCTTTCTTCTGCCCTACCCGAGCCTCACATTGGCGGGAGTTGCTGCCCTGGATTCTACCGAGCTTTGGCTTTAGGGTAAGCTGTTGGTTTAGAACTGTGGAGGTAAGGTTAGGGTTCAATTCACAGAGGTGGATGTATTGACTACAAATTTTGGGTGTTTGATGTGTAGGTCAGTGGCTCACTCTAGCTACGACCACGGTTCCAGAAACAGGTGTTCCATCGACAAATTAATGACGAAGAATACGAATTTGGGTGAGTTTGGATTGAGGTAAATGCCTTGTTGCGCGTATAATTGATTTAGGTTTGAATTATTAATCTAATGGGTTGATTAGGGATTAGATAACTAACCCTAATTAACCGTTGGATTTAATTAAGGTAGGTTGAGGGTTTATGACTAGGGTTTTACCCTAAATTGGTCCTAGGGATTTTATTTAGCTGTTCATATGAAGTTAGCTAAATAAAATATAATTGTATTGGTGACACAGGACTTTGACGCGAGACGAGTATCTTGACGTCGGACTTGGACGATTGGATTTTTCCTATTGGAGGCGGGTACTTTTGACTTTTTGTCTTTGATATGCTTAGTAATGAAATTAACATGTTGCATTAATTGTGTTTCTTATCTGTTTCGGTTAATCACTACCCAAATCTTGGTTCATGCTTGATTGATTGATTTGTTTGCATCTCATGTATATTTTAACTGTTTATACATGCTTATAGGGGGTAGTGATATACCATGCTTCACCATGTTCAGGACCTAGGTTTTTATACCTTCTGTGTACCTTTGATTCGATATGATTCGTTGACCTAGGGTGCACTTTTCTATATATATGGATTAGGTCAGGATGTTTTTATGGTTATTGCCATGTACCATTTGCATGATTGCATGCTGTGCGATAGTTCGCTCCATTATTGTTGAGCACATCGCCAGTTACATGGATCTGCACACACCACCACTCATGGGTTAGTGGTCGATTCAGGCTGAGTGTGTTGCAGCAGGGACTCTGTTAGGCATCGTTGGTCCGCTCATGGTTAGTGTGACACAACGTGTTATCCGGCAGGGATTCCTCCCCGTCTTTGAGCACAGGGAGATGAGAGCATTGCGCTCCCCCATTTATGATTTGGGGTAGGAGGATAGGTGTACTCCGACAGCATCCCGTCCACTCGGTCACTCATCAGGAGTAGTGACGACAGAGTGTACGGTTATCACAGCCCTACCCACTCGGCCTCACTATTGTGTGAGATGATCGACTGGCGTCAGGGGTGACCAGGACGCATCATTGGCATCATATGCATGATGCATTTATTGCTTGTGTTTGTGTTTGCTGCATTTATATGCTGCATATTGTTTGGATACCTATGTTTGACATGCATACAGGATTTCCCTATCCCTCGGACTGTTTGACCTTATACTCAGGACCTGGTTAGTACAGTATTCTCCTGTTTACTTCAGATGCATTTTTATCTTTCTTATCAGGAGACTGTACGCATGATTAGTGCTAGGTGATATTTCTTTACTTTGCATATCAATTGTACCTGCTGAGTGTTGGACTCACCCCGCCTCCATTGTTGTTATTTTCAGGTTGATGCTGTCAGGAGGGAGTTCCAGTCGCTAGTCTTCATTGCACGTAGTGCTGGTCCCTGCAGACCTCGAGGATATGTTTGGTTTTCTTTGGTTTCTTTTCTGTTCTAGACTGTTTTGAACATGATATGTTTTGGATTATTCTGCTTATGGATATTGTATAGATTTTATTATTGCGATGGATTTGGATTTGGATTTGGATTTTATTCTACTACATGCCTGCCTGGATGGCAGAAGAGGTGAGTTCGTCGGATTTGAGCTTTACGAGTGTAGTGGAGTAGGGTGGATTTCGAGTCAGAGTATTATTTTACTGTTTAATTATCTTAACTGCGTGGTTGTGACAGCCAGAGGCTGAATAGATTATATATAACTACGTGGTGATGTTTTATTTTGTTGTTATTATTCCAGCCGCCTGTGGCTGAGGTATTTGTGAGATGTAGAAAAGTTTCAGATTGTCCACCGTACAGGGGAGATGCTGCCGAAATTTTCTCGGACAGGGACTCCTCTGGGGCGTGACAATTTAGTGGTATCAGAGCACAGTTTTACGATCTTTTGTTTTGTATTTTGGATTTTCGGGATTTATCTTATACCAATTTATTTGGTATCAGAGCGGGTTATGATACCTGCTTTTGGGTGTTCTAGAGATTTATCGGATACCTGTTGTTGGTATTCTGGATATTTGTGTTAGCCAGGTTTGCGAGTCAAACTGGGCATTATCGGATTTTCGATATGGTTAAGTTTCGGATTTCCGTTTCGGATTTATTTGGATTTCCGGCGATATGTACGTTCGGAATTTTGAGGTCAAATTGGGGACTGGACAGCGACGGAACATCTCCCGACGGCAAATAGGTATGTTGTTATTTTATGTTTGTTATATTGGTATTGATATCTGTAATTTAATTTAACAGATATGAGACGATCTACTCGTATTGCTGCGAGACGTGGTGCTGGACGACCACGTGCGAGGACCATGGTATCTCTGGATATGCCAGAGATGCCCACTGTTAGTGAGCCTGTCAGTCAGGGACAGCGGGCTCTCAAATCCCGATAGCTCCTGTAGAGATACCTACTTTGGCCACACCGACGGTATCCACTTCTATCGTATTTACGGTACCATCAGGTGTACCATTGGCGTACCCGACATTTGCTCCAGAGCAGCCTACGACGTACTCGGCACCACCGCCACCTGGACCTACAGTGTACCCGACACTAGTGGCACCTGTACCCCCAGTGCCTACAGTAGCAGCTGCTGCACCATATCCGGTACCATTACCTACCGTACCTCCAGCTGCCACCACTTTTGTTCCCCAGGCAGTACCACCAATGGCTTATGCTCCGGTATATACAGCAGCACCGGGAGTTCCTCCTCCGGTTTATTCCGCGATACCACCTGTAGTATCAGCTCCAGTGTTTCCGCCAGTTCCTGCAGCCGTCCCGACATAGCTCACTGATATTGTCGCTGCACGAGCTAGGATTCCAGCACTGGCTGAGTCGATGAAGAATCGTTTCACTCTTTTCCGCGGAGATCTCGATCCAAGTATGGCTCTGTCATGGATAGAGACTGTGGAGCAGACTTTCTTCTATATGGCTTGCTCCGAGTGGGAGAAAGTAGATCTGGCTGCTTACCATTTACGGGATGAAGCTAATGCCTGGTGGGTTACTCAGCGTTCTATTATTGGTGAGCGCAACGTCACATGGACCAGGTTCAGAGAGGCTTTTGAGAGCCGTTTCTTTCCACTGTCCTATCAGATGTCTCGCCGACAAGATTTTATGAGTCTGAGGCAGAATAATCGCTCAGTGACCGAGTATAATACTGAATTCCTCCGGTTGGCTCAGTTTTGTCCAGAGTTAGTTGCGGAGGACAGAACTCGCATGATGCAGTTTATACAGGGATTGGATGGTTATCTGCATGTACAGCTTGCCGGATTAGGGATTTCATCTTACTCTGATGCATTGAATCGAGCTTTGATGATAGAGTTAGCTCGGACAAGCATATCCGGACGGGAAAAAAAGCATCTGGTCGAGACATCGAGGCGGATCCGGCGATCCTGCAAAGCATCGAGTAGTCGCACGGTCGGTCGAGTTCTTGGGGTATCTCGTAGGCCTCGAAATCGGCGGTCTTCTTGGGGCGTTTCCGGTTTTCTGAGCCGCAACCATCTTCGGTGATACTCATTGTTTGAGATGTGGATCGAGATCACCTCACCTCGGCTTGCTCTGGGGCCGGTTTGCTTTTATTGCAAGCGCACGGACCTGAGCCGAGATTGTCGGTGAAGGCTCGGACACGGCTTCGGTCGGTCGGAGGGGCAGTCTAGTCGATCGAGGCATATCGAGGAGGCGGCCCAATCTTCACGTCGGCGAGGCGGCTCCCTCAGCATTTGGCATGCTTGGACAGGAGTACTCCAGTGCTTCTGTAGCACCCCAGAGTTTTGCTCCAGGACCTTATTATCCGACTCAGGGGCAGTATCAGACTCAGTCCCAGCCAGCTGCACAGTATCAGTCACCATCCTCTCAGTCTTATCTGGCACATAGTCCAGCAGCGCCTCAGTGGCAGGCTTCTGCCCAGCCGCAGCAGCCGCTGGCAGCATTACCACCTCCTCCTCCGCCAGAGACTGGTCGTGTTCATGCTATTACCAGAGAGGATGCTCAGCGGGCCGACGGATCCGTTTTCCGCGGTACGATTTCCATTTATGCATTTTCCGCTGATATTTTGATTGATACTGGTAGTTCGCACTCTTTTATATCCCGTACCTTTATGCGAGAGATTGGTAGATTACCTACTGTTAGACTGCAGCGGTTGACCGTCTTCCTACCGTCCGGTGATACTTTAGACGTCACCCAAGAGGTCAGAGGTTGCCCGTTAGACTTTGGCAACATGACACTTACGGTAGATCTTCTAGTATTGGAGATGATCGAGTTTGATATCATACTTGGCATGGATTGGCTATCAGTATATCATGCTACCGTTGATTGCCAGACGAGGGTGGTCACCTTCCAGCCTCCGAACCAACCCTCGTGGAGTTTCACTGGCATTAGAGACGACGACATCTCGATTATTTCAGCGATTCAGGCTCAGAAGCTGTTGTCACATGGCTATCAGGGTTTCCTATTATCTTTGATTAGTACAGACGACAGCAGCAGTTTGCAACTCTCCGACATTTCTGTAGTCTGAGAGTATCCAGATGTATTCCCTGAGGAGCTTCCTGGTTTGCCTCCTAGAAGGCCAGTGGAGTTCACTATTGAGCTGATTTCGGGAACCTCACCGACATCGAAAGCTCCGTATCGTATGGCACCGAAAGAGTTGAACGAGCTGAAGGTTCAACTCCAGGAGCTTTTGGATAGGGGATTTATACGCCCTAGTGTTTCACCATGGGGTTCTCCAGTTCTATTTGTCAAGAAGAAAGACGGTACTATGAGGTTATGTATTGACTACAGGCAGCTGAATTCAGTGACCGTCAGAAATAAATATCCATTACCACGGATTGAGGATTTGTTTGATCAGCTCAGAGGTACATCAGTGTATTCTAAGATTGATCTGCGATCCGGATATCATCAGCTGAGAGTCAGAGACTCAGATATTCAGAAGACAGCTTTCCGTACCAGATACGGTCATTATGAGTTTTTGGTAATGTCATTTGGGCTTACCAATGCTCCAGCGGTGTTTATGGACTTGATGAACCGCATCTTTCTGGAGTATCTGGATCGGTTTGTTATCGTTTTCATTGATGACATATTGGTCTACTTGCATTCCGAGGAGGAGCATGCACAACATCTTCGTATAGTCTTGGAGATTCTTAGACGACAGCAACTGTACGCGAAGTTCAACAAGTGTGCATTCTGGTTATCCTCAGTTGGTTTTCTTGGACACGTGATTTCTAGCAGAGGTATTTCAGTTGATCCTCAGAAGATCGAGGTTGTCACCAGTTGGGAGCAGCCGAAGTCAGTGCAGGAGATCCGCAGTTTTCTGGGACTAGCAGGATATTACCGACGTTTTGTCGAGGGTTTTTCGCGTATTGCTATGCCGCTGACACGCCTTACCAGGAAGGGCGTGAAGTTTACGTGGACAAAGGATTGTGAGACCAGCTTTCAGGAGCTGAAGCGGAGATTAATGTCAGCTCCAGTTTTGGTTTTACCTTCTGGAGAGGATGGATTTGTACTTTACACCGACGCGTCTCTACAGGGTTTGGGCGCTGTTCTGATGCAGCACGGCAGAGTAGTCTCTTATGCTTCTCGTCAGCTGAAGGAGCATGAGAAGAACTACCCAGTTCATGACTTGGAGTTAGCTGCCATCATCTTTGCTCTAAAGCTTTGGCGTCATCATTTATGCGGTATCACATTTGAGATTCTCACTGATCATAAGAGTCTCAAATACATTTTCACTCAGAAGGAGCTTAATTTCCGACAGAGGAGATGGATAGAGTTCCTGAAGGACTACGATTGTACCATTAGCTACCACCCGGGAAAAGCTAATGTGGTGGCCGATGCACTCAGCAGGAAGTCCAGAGGGACTTTAGCTTGCCACCGGATTTCGGTTACGGATTTGATTCAGAGTTTTTCTGAGTTAGACCTTGAGGAGCAGGGACCGACAGAGCAGGGTATTCTGGTTACCATGGTTGCTCAGTCGTCGATCAGGACTAGGATCCGAGAGGCCCAGGCTGGTGATCAGCATTTGCAGTTCATTAGCAGTCAGATAGCTTCCGGGCAGCAGACCGAGTTCACACGAGACGAGGAGGGTGTTATATACTTCCGAGGCAGATTATGCGTACCTCAGTCTCATCCGGTCTTACAGGAGCTACTTCAGGAGGCACACCGTTCTCGATTTGCGATCCATCCAGGCGGGACCCGTATGTATCGAGACTTGAGGCGTTCCTACTGGTGGAACGGCATGAAGAAAGACATCGCGGATTTCGTAGCTAGATGTCTTGTCTGTCAGCAGGTGAAGGCTGAACACCAGAGACCTGCAGGATTACTTCAGCGGATTCCTATTCCTGAGTGGAAGTGGGATCACATTACCATGGACTTTGTGGTAGGATTGCCGAGGACACGACGAGGCCATGACGCGATTTGGGTAATCGTAGATCGATTAACCAAATCCGCGCACTTCTTAGCGATTTGGAGGACTGATTCCCTGGATCGATTGGTAGATCTGTATTGCCGAGAGATTATCAGACTACATGGTGTTCCATTGAGTATCATTTCGGATAGAGATCCACGGTTCACGTCTCGTTTCTGGCAGAGTCTGCAGCAGGCCTTGGGCACACAGCTCCGTTTCAGTACAGCTTTCCATCCACAGACAGATGGACAGTCAGAGCGGACCATTCAGACTTTAGAGGACCTGCTGAGGTCATGTGTTATGGATTTCGGAGGCAGTTGGGAGGACCATCTACCGTTAGTAGAGTTTGCTTACAACAACAGCTTTCATTCGGCTATCCAGATGGCACCGTTTGAGGCGTTGTATGGTAGACCTTGTCGGACACCCGTCCTCTGGGATGAGGTTGGAGAGGCCCAGTTGTTGGGACCTCATAGAGTTCAGCAGGATGCAGAGTTGGTCCGTACTATCAAACGGAGGATGTCAGAGGCGCAGGATCGCCAGAAGAGTTATGCTGATCGGAGACACAGACCACTAGAGTTCTCTGTTGGCGACTATGTATTTCTGCGAGTTTCACCCACGAAAGGGGTGAAGAGATTTGGCCTCAGAGGTAAGCTAGCTCCGCGGTACATTGGTCCTTTCGAGATCTTGGAGAGGATCGGAGCAGTAGCTTACCGACTGGCACTACCACCGTCCCTGTCAGGCGTTCATGATGTATTTCACGTATCGATGCTTAGGAGATACGTGCCCGACCCGACACATGTGTTGGCAGATATTCCAGTTCCAGTTCATCCTGACACTACCTATGAGGAGGTTCCGGTACGGATTCTCGACCGGAAAGAGCGTCAGTTGCGGAACAAGACTATCCGGCTGGTTAAAGTCGGATGACAACATCATTCGGACGAGGAGGCTACTTGGGAGCTCGAGGATACGATCCGAGCTCGATATCCCCATCTTCTTACTTGAGGTATGTGATTCAGTTTACCGTTCAGCATTTATACTTCCTGTCTATTGTTAGTACTTGCTGATGGTAGATAACGAAATTTGGGGACTAAATTTTTATAAGTGGGGGAGAATGTAAAATACCGAAAATAGGCGAATATTAATAAGGGAATTTTTTGGAATTTTTGGAAATTTTTCGGGAATTTTTCAGAGCTCGTATGGACGAGTTAACGGGAACAAGAACGGGGTCCGGAAAAGCCTGTTTAGGCTACCCGATTTAAGCGAGGAAAAGATTATATTTATATATCCTTTTCCTTTTTATTTTTTTTATTTTTCGCCGAACCCGAGCCGTCCCCACACCCCTTCCTTCTTCTCCCCGACGCCGCCGCGCGCCTTCTCCTTCGGTGCCCTAACCGCCGGCGGCGGTTTCCTCGCCGACGCTTTAAATATCTCGGCAATTTCTTCTCCTCCTCTTCATTCTTCTTCCCGAGCTGTGCCCTAACCCTGGAGTCTGCCGCAAGGAGTAGCGCCGACACTTCTTCCTCGCGCCAAGCAGTGTCGACCCGAGCCCTGGGTGCCGCCATCGCCGTGCCCTAGCACCGCCGCCGACACATCTCCTCTCCTCTTACCGCCGGCCACAACCCCGAGCAGTGACGACCAAGTTGACAGCCTCACTGCCCAAGTGTTGCCGATCTTCCCTTGTGCCCTAGCGAGCCCGACGCCACTCCTTGTCACTGCCGCTGCACACTTTGCCCCAGTGCCGAACCGACCCTTTCTTCTGCCCTACCCGAGCCTCACATTGGCGTGAGTTGCTGCCCTGGATTCTACCAAGCTTTGGCTTTAGGGTAAGCTGTTGGTTTAGAACTGTGGAGGTAAGGTTAGGGTTCAATTCACAGAGGTGGATGTATTGACTACAAATTTTGGGTGTTTGATGTGTAGGTCAGTGGCTCACTCTAGCTATGACCACGGTTCCAGAAACAGGTGTTCCATCGACAAATTAACGATGAAGAATACGAATTTGGGTGAGTTTGGATTGAGGTAAATGCCTTGTTGCGCGTATAATTGATTTAGGTTTGAATTATTAATCTAATGGGTTGATTAGGGATTAGATAACTAACCCTAATTAACCGTTGGGTTTAATTAAGGTAGGTTGAGGGTTTATGACTAGGGTTTTACCCTAAATTGGTCGTAGGGATTTTATTTAGCTGTTCATATGAAGTTAGCTAAATAAAATATAATTGTATTGGTGACACAGGACTTTGACGCGAGACAAGTATCTTGACGTCGGACTTGGACGATTGGATTTTTCCTATTGGAGGCGGGTACTTTTGACTTTTTGTCTTTGATATGCTTAGTAATGAAATTAACATGTTGCATTAATTGTGTTTCTTATCTGTTTCGGTTAATCACTACCCAAATCTTGGTTCATGCTTGATTGATTGATTTGTTTGCATCTCATGTATATTTTAACTGTTTATACATGCTTATAGGGGGTAGTGATATACCATGCTTCACCATGTTCAGGACCTAGGTTTTTATACCTTCTGTGTACCTTTGATTCGATATGATTCGTTGACCTAGGGTGCACTTTTCTATATATATGGATTAGGTCAGGATGTTTTTATGGTTATTGCCATGTACCATTTGCATGATTGCATGCTGTGCGATAGTTCGCTCCATTATTGTTGAGCACATCGCCAGTTACATGGATCTGCACACACCACCACTCATGGGTTAGTGGTCGATTCAGTGAGTGTGTCAGGGACTCTGTTAGGCACCGTTGGTCCGCTCATGGGTAGTGTGACTCAAGTGTTTATCCGCCGCCTCCCGTCTTTGAGCAGGGAGATGAGAGCATTCGCTCCCCATTTATGATTTGGGGTAGGAGGATAGGTGTACTCGACATCCGTCCACTCGGTCACTCATCAGGAGTAGTGACGACAAAGTGTACGGTTATCACAGCCCTACCCACTCGGCCTCACTATTGTGTGAGATGATCGACTGGCGTCAGGGGTGACCAGGACGCATCATTGGCATCATATGCATGATGCATTTATTGCTTGTGTTTGTGTTTGCTGCATTTATATGCTGCATATTGTTTGGATACCTATGTTTGACATGCATACAGGATTTCCCTATCCCTCGGACTGTTTGACCTTATACTCAGGACCTGGTTAGTACAGTATTCTCCTGTTTACTTCAGATGCATTTTTATCTTTCTTATCAGGAGACTGTACGCATGATTAGTGTTAGGTGATATTTCTTTACTTTGCATATCAATTGTACCTGCTGAGTGTTGGACTCACCCCGCCTCCATTATTGTTATTTTCAGGTTGATGCTGTCAGGAGGGAGTTCCAGTCGCTAGTCTTCACTACACGTAGTGCTAGTCCCTGCAGACCTCGAGGTTATGTTTGGTTTTCTTTGGTTTCTTTTCTGTTCTAGACTATTTTGAACATGATATGTTTTGGATTATTCTGCTTATGGATATTGTATGGATTTTATTATTGCGATGGATTTGGATTTGGATTTGGATTTTATTCTACTACATGCCTGCCTGGATGGCAGAAGAGGTGAGTTCGTCGGATTTGAGCTTTACGAGTGTAGTGGAGTAGGGTGGATTTCGAGTCAGAGTATTATTTTACTGTTTAATTATCTTAACTGCGTGGTTGTGACAGCCAGAGGCTGAATAGATTATATATAACTGCGTGGTGATGTTTTATTTTGTTGTTATTATTCCAGCCGCCTGTGGCTGAGGTATTTGTGAGATGTAGAAAAGTTTCAGATTGTCCACCGTACAGGGGAGATGCTGCCGAAATTTTCTCGGACAGGGACTCCTCTGGGGCGTGACAATTTAGTGGTATCAGAGCACAGTTTTACGATCTTTTGGGAGCTATGTTTATCTTGCTATAACGCTTATCCTGTGTCTTGTGCTTATACATAATAGCATATTTCTTGTACTTAACATTGAATTTCGGTTGCCATTATCAAAAAGGGGGAGATTGTTGGTGCGGGAAGCATCCGACGATTGAACCTTAGTTTTGATAATAGCAAAGGATTCAAAGTTAAGTTAGTGTGTGATCTAACATGTTTGAATAAGTGTTTCAGGAAAGTCCTAGCTGCGGTTAGGCAGGTGAAAAACCCTAAGGGGTGGCAACCTTAGGTCCTAGGGGGCGGTAACCCTAGGTGGAGGAAAACCCTAAGGGGCGGTAACCTTAGGTCCTAGGGGGCGGTAACCCTAGGTGGAGGAAAACCCTAAGGGGCGGTAACCTTAGGTCCTAGGGGGTGGTAACCCTAGGTGGAGAAAAACCCTAGGGGGTGATAACCCTAGGTCCTAGGGGGTGGTAACCCTAGGCGGAAAGTCCAGTCGGTCTGGAGGACCGGACTGGCATCAGGTAATCTCTCCTGAGGGGAGTAGGTGAGGACGCGTTCCCCGTAGAGGGAACAGTAGGCGTCGGGTCGACCTAGGGTTTCCGGTTGGAAATCCGAAGTCAGACTCGGACAGTCCGAAGACTGTCAGTTATTCCTTACTTTGTTTTATCATATTCTAACACTGTCTTGCAGGGTATTTTGCTCGGACTAACCTTTGTTTGCAGGTGAGGAACCTACTGGAAAAAGGTGGTCCGGGCGCTCGGGACCAAATGTTATCCCTGCCGCGACTTCGCCACGTGGAGCATCCTGGTTGGTTGGCCACGTCACACTCCAGGCACCCAGAAGGGGTCCAGGCGCCCGGAAGGTCATATAAAAAGAGGGTCGAGGGTGCAGCCAAAGATCATCAATTGCTAAGCTGTCTTCTGTGAAGTGCTGCCAACGAGACGATCTTGAAGTGCTACTACTCGACGTCGACAACCCAAAGCTCAGACTCTTCAATCTTGTGTTGTCGGTATTAGTTCTTTTATTACACTGATTGTAATTCAAATTGTAATCTTTCCGATATATAGTTGTTCCCCACCGAAAGCGGTCAAGGACCGTGGGCCTTCGAGTAGGAGTCGCCATAGGTTCCGAACGAAGTAAAACACCTGCATCTCTGTGTGTTTTATTTTACTTTCCGCTGCATTTCTATTCTGTGTTTTAAATCGTTAAAAAATAGCCACGAGCGCTATTCACCCCCCCCTTCTAGCGCTTTCGATCCATCAGTCTCTTGACCTGCCAATTAGTCAACCTTGCACACTCAGGAACAAGGTTAGATCACAACATATCTAACATTAACCTATTTGTCATTTATCAAAACTCAGATTTGATCATTGGTGTCAACTGCACCAACATCATCTTTGAATTCTATATAAGAACAACCCTAATTATTCCTCTTCTTCTCCGCTAAACAAATTATCTACTTCTCATTGCTAGACTTATTGTTTTTAGTTCATAATCCAAACCACTTTACAAGATACATGATGCGACACAAACACAAGAAGGAAAACTAGAAAAAAGTGAGAAATACATTTTTAAAAGACAAAAACAAAAGGATACACCACCTTCCATGTGGTCATCATCCTCGTCCTCATCTCCATCATTAACATCCTCAATGATGGGAGTGTTGGTACAATCATCCTCAAATCAAGATTAATCGATTTGACTAAGCTCAAGTTGGCTCGAGCTTGAGTTTTGATGTTTGATAATATATGAGAGAGAAGTCAAGTAGGTCAAGGAAGAATTGGATACTTGTCCAAGGAAGTCCTAATGGGAGGTTAGATAAAGGAAAGTACTAACTGAGGTTAGACAATAAAAGTCCAAGTAAGTCAAAGAGGAAAGCCTTAATTTTTTGATGAATATGTAAATAGAAAGGGAAAGGGAAAGCCCTAACTGAGGTTAGGTAGGATAGAAATCTACTGAGTGGCATCCTAACTATGTTAGTTAGAGCCCTAGAGCCAATCATTTGATGATTGTATTATGGACTTGTTGTATCATATTCTTATTTAAATAAAGGCATTTATTTTTTGTTATTATACTTACTTGTATTGGTGTCAAATAAACTAAGTATAATAGCGTCCTTGAGTAGAAGGTTCTCACCTATATCAATCGGTTAGTTGAACCGATAGTGAGATGATATAGGGAACACTACTCTTAATCATTCCTAGTCGAGTATTAACATTCAGGGACAATGTTAATGCAATAAGACTAGCATGTAGGTCAACTCGATGACTTGATCTCACAAGTCATGGATATAGAGATATCAAGTTGACACATGGGTATGCATTGGAGAATGTATACTGAATGACCCGCCACGAGAAAGTATCATGGATCGTTATATGAGTGTCATATACTTTCTCATGTGGCTATTAGTATGACTACTAGTCCTTGGACCTGAAGTCACCATGGATCCCTACATAAGGAGTTATGTACTTTGGTTTCGTCAAACGTCACCCGTAACTGGGTGGACTATAAAGGCGATTACTGGGTATGTAACGAATTATGCAGAGGGATATGAGTGATGTATATGGGATCTATCCCTCCTATATAACGGGAGCGACATCGATATTCTTGATAGAGTGAGACCACGAAGTGCATGGCCATGCCCAAATGAGTCAATATGAGATATTGAGCTCATTTGATTTAGTGAGTCTACTTGGAGATCAAGATTTAGATTGGTCAGAGGATGACACGGTCTATGCCTCACATTGATCAATCTAGATGTCTAGGATAGAAGGACACTTGTCATATATTGTGAGGAGTCACAATTAGTAGTCACAAGGTGATGTTGGATCTCAACATTCTTATAACTTGGGTAGTAATGATGTGTTGGTAGATACCGCTCATTACTTATGCTTCTAAAAGGGTTTAGGAGCATTGCCAACGTTATAAGAACCTATAGGGTCACACAGAAAGGGCAATTAGATGGAGATTAAGTTCATTTGATGAACCTAAAGGATTAGGTTCATGTGATGAACCAAATTGGATTAAGAGTAATCCAAAGTAGGCTAATTGAGTTGGACTCAATTTGGTTCATGTATTAGATGAGTCTAATTTAGACTTAGACTCATTGAATTAATTTAATTCAATGAATATAGATTCATTAAATTAAAATTGACTTGAACCAATGGTTAGATTAGATCAACCAAGAGAGAGAAGTGGTCAAGTTTGACTTGACTTGAGAGGAAGATGAAAGGTCAAGTTTGACTTGACCATTTGCCACCTCATTGGTGAGTTGGCATTGAGTGGGCTAATGATGATGCTCCACATCATCATGGTTGCTTAAGTGGGATGCCACCTCATGGGAGTTACCAAGAGTTGTGACTCTTGGCCTTCCATAGAGGTTACAACTCCACCTAAAGTGCCCGGCCACTTTTATTCAAGGAGGGAGTTTTATTTTTCTCGAGTAACTCCATCTTCTTCTTCCTCTAGAGTTTTCTTCTTGCTCTCCCTCTCCTCCCTTACTGATCTCTAAGGTTGCTAGCACATCCTTAGAGGTTTTTCTCCATCTCTTGCTTGTGTGGATACATATAGAGAAGCGTCTACTTTTACACTTTCGAGATCCGGCGAACCGAGGACAAGCGGGATTGCGAAGGGCTTCGCATCAAGGGTATATTCCTTCTCCTTTGTAGATCTACTGTAGATAGAGGTTTAGAAACTCGTACTCATAAGTTTTTTGAAAGTTTTATCTTCGCACGGATCTGGTGGCGGGGGTTTCGGGGTTTCCGCGACGTGAAAAACCGATTTTTGCGGCCCGAAAAATCCAACAAACTAGAGGTTAGGTAACAGAAAAATCCAAGTGGGTCAGGAAGAACTACACTTAGTGATTGGAAGTCCAACCAGAAGTTGTCAAAGAGAAAGTTCAAATGGGTCAAAGGTTGATAGGACATTTAGCATAAGATAGAAAGTCCAAGTGGGTCAAAGGTTGATCGAACACTTGGTGAAAAAGTCTTGGTAGGTTAAGGTTGATCGGATGTTGGACAAAGGAACCCTAAACTCTGATTAAGAGAGTTAGGATTGGGCAATCAATTAACCCAAATCTAATCAATTAGGCAAATCTTCTAATCGATTAGGACTTGCTCCAATTGATTAGGATGAAGAGGTTTTGCAAAGCCTTTTTCGTGTGAGATCAAAAAGGCGTGGAATCAATTATGGTAATCGATTCAGTCTTCCCTAATCGATTGGGCCTCTGTTATGAGAGAATAGATAGCTTGG
The DNA here is from genome assembly GCF_018446385.1 of Zingiber officinale. Lineage (NCBI taxonomy): Eukaryota > Viridiplantae > Streptophyta > Magnoliopsida > Zingiberales > Zingiberaceae > Zingiber > Zingiber officinale. Next base: position 63,096,328 of record NC_056000.1, on the reverse strand, counting down.
GAATTGATAAGGCTGCTTTCTCTTGCTAACAGAAAGCTTATGAATCGATTGGGTCAATCATTTAGAAACTGCTGAATCGATTGGTATAACTCACCAATTGATTCGAGGTTTGAAAAGAGTCATTCTATAAATTCTTGAATGGTTGACTGATGTGATAATTAATTAAAGGAAAGCTTAATCGATTAGGAGACACAAAGTAGTTTGAACAACGTCCATATGAGGAGTTTAACTAGGGTTTTCACTGTCGATTCTTGGGTGTTTGGAGAAGAAGTGCTATTGTATTTTCCACCACCAAGAGGCAACCCAAATCAAGAAAAGAGCCAGCAAAACAAGGTTCATGTTATAAAATCATTTTTAATTTCTTTTGTAACCTAGTTTGCATTTCTTGTGCTTGAGCTTGTACGAGTCTTCTCCGCTTCTGAAAAATTTTTAAGAAGGAATATGTTCATAGTGGAGTTGTGTGCATTGTGTTAATCTTTGAATTAGTCACTTCAAGGAGATGGAGACCAAGTAAAATCAGAGGTGTTAGCATTGTGAAGTCTTCGCTTCAAGTTTCTACTACATGCCATCATTGAAAAAGTAAATGAAGCTATTCATTCCTTAGCTCTCAACATGTCCTAACAAGTGGTATCAGAGCGAGGTCACTCTTCTTTAGAATAGTCATCAGAAAGAGCAACAAGTTAGAGGAAGAAGAAGAAGTTGAAAGTTTGAAGCCCTAAACTTCAACAAGTCAAAGGACTTATCATCAAAGGAGCTCAACTTAGAAATAGATTTCCGAGATGGGTTCGGATTTAACATCGGGGAACCTCCATTATTCCAAATGATAAGCTTCGACATATGGAAATCAAGAATGGAGAGTTTCTTGATGATGAACACAGAGCAATGGTTTGCTCTAATGGAGGATTTGAAGCTCTAAGAGGTTCAAAGAGCAAATGAAATGAGGAGCAAATAAAGAGATGCAAGACTAATGACAAGGTAACTAAATTATTAGTTAATTTATTGCAAAGCACCATCTTGTGTAAAATTGAAGAATATCAAGATGCCAAGGAGCTATGGAGTAAGTTGGCAAAACTTCATAAAGATCCAACCTTGGTGCAAAATGAAACCAAATCTACAGAGGAAAACTTATTAGATCAAGAACAAGATATTTCAGAGGTTGAGAGATGCTCAACATCCAAACATGAAGTTGAAAAGGCATCCACCTCAAGGATTGAGTGTTGGTGCAGGAAGTACCAGACGATCAAACTTGTGTTTGATAATGGAAAAGGATTCAAAAGTATGTCTTGTTGTCTAACAAGTTTGAATGAGCTTGCAGAAAAGTCCTAAATTATCTTAGGCAAAAGCCCTAGTGGATTCTAGGCAGGTGGAAAATCCTAGGGAGTGGTAACCCTAGGTCCTAGGGGACGGTAACCCTAGGTGATGGAAAAGTCCTAGCTGCGGTTAGGAAGGTGGAAACTCTAGGGGATGGTAACCCTAGGTCGTAGGGGTGGAAACCCTAGGTTATGGAAAACCCTAGGGTGAGGTAACCTTAGGTCCTAGGGGGTGGTAACCTAGGTCATGGAAAACCTTAGGGGGTGATAACCCTAGGTCCTAGGGGGTGATAACCCTAGGTCCTAGGGGGTGAAAACCCTAGGCGAAAAGTCCAGTTGGTCTGGAGGACCGGTCTGACAACAGCTAATCTCTCCTAAGAGGAGTAGGTGAGGACGCGTTCCCCGATGAGGGAACAGTAGGCGTCGATTCGACCTAGGGTTTCTGAAAGAAATCCGAAGTCATAACCAGATAGTCCGAAGACTGTTAAAGCTATTTATTTACATATTATCTGCTATGTACTAACTCTATTTTGCAGGAGACTAACACTTTGTGTACGGTTAGATTCAACCGGGATCGGTCGATCGAACCTCGAGTTCAGTCGATCGAACCTCCAAGCAGCAAGATCAGAGTTCCAGCCAGTGGACCGGGTTCGACCAGGGGATCGACCGACCGAACCAAGGATAAGCATGACTGGATTAGGCTGGGTTGATTGGGGCAGAGATCATCGGCTAATCAATCGACCGAACAATGGGATCGGTCGACCAAATGAAGACTTATCTGAAGCAGCAAAATCTGGATGGGAACCAGGGCTGATCCAGGCAGGATCGGTTGATCGAACTAGGGGATTGGTCGACTGATCAGTGACGAGTCAAACTTGATCCTGAGATTGGTGGATCTGGATTAAGTCTAGCTTGTCTATAAAAGGAGAGCTTGACCAGTTGCTTCAATAACACTGACAATAATTCTATACAAGCAATCTTCCAAGCTGCGCGCTACGCTGAAACGACTCAACGACGCTCAGCTGTTGTTCTGAAAATCGACGAACCAATTTCTCATTATTTATTGTTGGTATAATTTGTTTTAAAGTTCAGTACGTGTACTTATATATTTGTAAAAAATTTCAGATCTATAGTGATTGCCCAATGTAAGCGATCAACGATCGCAAGCCTTAGAGTAGGAGTCGTCACAGGCTCCGAACCAAGTAAAAGAAAGATTGTTAGCGTTACTTGTCTTTTCATTCTTTATTTCACTCCGTATTCTGTATGTTTTCTGAAACAAGTGAAAAAGCAACACGTGCTATTTACCTCCTCCTCTAGCACGTCTACGATCCTACAATTGGTATTAGAGTGAGGCCACTCTGAATTGTACAACTACCGTTCGAGCAATTTTTGCTTTTTCATTTATTTTTTCAAAAAATAAATTCTTACACCTTTCATTTTTTTCCCTCCAAAATTATTTTTGAAAAATTCATTTTCATCTTTTCACCATTGGTCAGTATTAGCAAAATATTATATTTTCCAAAATTTGTAATAATATTTTTTATTAATATTTTATTAATATTTTTTTTAAAAAATAGTGGATTGCTAGTTTTATTTTTTTCTCCCGCACTACTAATCCAAGATCAAGTCTTGGGACATTTGTTTCTTTTTACTTTTTATGTGCAAGATTTTCTTCTACAATGGCCCATCAAGAAGGCTACAGCACAACCCACCCGTATCTTTTCTCTTGCGAAGATTTTCACTACTGGAAGGGCCAAATGGAGTACCATCTCCAGACGCAAGTCAAGATGTGGATGATCATCAAAATTGGCCTCTTACTCCCACTCGACGGCGTTGGAAAACCAGTATCATATGAGAACTGGGACACAAGTCTGATGAAGAAGATAGAGGCCAAAGCCAAAGTGACATGCACTCTCCAATGTGTCTTTACAAAGGAGGAGCTAAACCAAGTTGGCCCATTCTCAAGCGCCAAAGACTTGTGGGAGAAGCTAATTGAGCTGCATGAAGGGACCTCTGATACTAAGGTAAGTAAAAGAGATCTAATTTTGAATAAATTATATAACATAAAAATACAGGATGGTGAATAGGCGAGTCAACTACACGCACGCATCCAAGATCTTCTCAACGGCCTCCACGCAATCGGACAGAAGGTGGAAAATCGCGATGTCATCAGGTATACATTAAATGCATTTCCTAGGAATACTTTGTGGACATCAATGGTAGATGCTTACAAGGTCTCTAAGGACCTTTCCTCAATTAGATTAGATAAATTATTCTTAGAGTTTGAATTACATGAACAGACTAATACACCTCTGGTCGAGAAAGGTATTGCTTTGATTACATGTGCAAGTAGAACACGGGAACCAAAGCTCAAGCGTCATACTGAACTCAAATATGAAGATGAACTGGACTCAGAAGATGATGATGAGATTGTTGTCAAACTTGTGAACCTTGTCCGAAGACTATACAAGAAGAAGAAAGGATTCACCAAAAAGGACATAAAAAAGATGATCCAATCAAAAGCAATGAAACCAAGCCCAAAAATCAAGTCAGAAGTAACTTGCTATGGCTGCAACAAGAAGGGACACATCAAAGCAAATTGTTCAAACCAGAAGGAAACAAAGAAGCAATGGAAGAAGAAGGCGCTTCAAGCAACGTGGGATGAATCTTCATCAGAAGACTCTGACAAGGACCTCAAACAGACAAATTTCCTCGCACTTCCGGTCCGAGAACAACTCAACGAGTCTGAAACTGAAAGTGAATCCGAAGCCGAGTCTGAAACAAGCCATGGATCTGTATCCATTTCTGAAGGGTCAAACACCGCTGTATGATCTTCTCAAGTAGATAAATTGTAAATTTTAATTAACTATTTAATACGTAAATTAGCTAAGTCAAATATCCAAGTCAAGTCACTCCAAAAAGAGATAATAGCCCTTAAGGAAGTGACTAGCCCAAGCTCCTTGACTAAACCTATTCAAACCGGAACTTTAACTCAGGTTCAACAACTTGAGAAAGAAAATTCCAGTCAAAAAGATCAAGTCATGAAACTTAAGGGAACATTGGAATGGTTCATCTTGGGTTCCAAGAATCTTGATTTGATTCTTGGGAAGCAAAAGGCCATATACAATCGATCTGGACTTGGATACAAGACTAAACACAAATTTAAATCATACTTATCTCTTGTCAACCGAACAAATAGAAAAATAGTCCAAGCATGGATCCCCAAGTCTAACTTGATTAATCAAGTAGGACTTGGTCAATATTGGATTTCCAAGGATCAGATTCATTATCTTGATAGACCCTATCGAGGCTATGATCCAGGGGGAGCTAATAGAAAGATCATCCTCATTAGATAAAATTGTTTGATGTCTATTTTACTACTTTTTCATTATATATGCTTAGACTAGGGTAGATAAGGACTTAGGCTTGATTGACACTTGACTAATTAGACTTAGAAATTTTAGAAAGGAAATTAAATATTTAATTTCTTTAAAAGGCTTTGTCTAGAAGTGGTGGATGATCTCATACCCAAGAAGGCTTAGTGCCTCGCCACAGCTTGGAAATCAATTATTGAAATAGATATTTAACTAACTGACTGTTAAATCTTAGTCTAACTCAAATGTGAATCAATTCCTTAGATGATAATCTAAAGATAAAACCATCTCACAAAAACTCTTAAGGTTCCATGTTTGGCAATCTTGAAAAGGGTGAGATGGACTTAGACTTAAAATAGCCTAAATCTAACTAAATCTAGCTTAAATCTAATCAAACCTAAATCTAACTCAACCTAACTTAACTTAGCCTAAATCTAACTTAAATCTAATTAAACCTAAATCTAACTCAACCTAACTTAACTTAACCTAAATCTAACTAAACCTAACTTAAATTAAACTTAAATCGAACTCAACCTAACCTGACTTAACTTAAATCTAACTAAACCTAACTTAAATTAAACTTAAATCTAACTCAACCTAACTTAACCTAACCTAAATCTAACTTAAATCAAACTAAACCTAACTTAAATTAAACCTAACTCAATGTGAACTCAACTCAAACTAAAATTGACTATTAAAACTAATAAATTTAATAGAATCAACCATCTCACAATCACCCATAAGTATAACATGATTGACAGCATAGATTGGGTGAGATGGAAATTAAGGAGTTGAATTCAATCAATCTATCTTATAAACCCATTTGAAATTGAATCCAAATCAAATGCTCATTGTGCAGGAATACAACGATTTGGATCAATGGATGTTGGATAGTGGATGCTCCAGACACATGACTAGAGACCGATTGAAGTTCACCAAGTTAAAATACAAAAACCTAGGGTCAGTTGCATTCGACAACGATGGAAAACTTAAGGTAATCGAAACAGGTAATATTGAACTAAGTTTTGATTTTATTGTTCGAAAAGTATTATTAGTCGATCAATTTAATTTCAACTTACTTAACATAAGTCAACTATGTGACTTCAGATACCTAGTAACCTTTTCTAACTATGATTGCCTAATTAAAAATATCAAAAATCCCAAAATCATACTTAAGGGAATTAGAAAAATAATGTTTACACAATTAACCTACCTACCTCCTCACTAAAGTGTCTTCTAACACGATAAGAGGAAATCAAGCTGTGGCACAGAAGGCTGGGTCACACTCACATTAGACTCATTTAAAAAATGAGTCAAAATGGCCTAGTCAAAGGCTTACCCAAATTAAAAAACATAGAAAATTTAGTTTGTGATGCTTGCCAACAAGGTAACACTACAACAAAATCCCTCATAGACATCAGTGGAACAACAACGATTTTAGGCTAAAACCGATGTCTTTGAGTATTTTACACCGGTTTTTCTAAAAATTGGTGTCTATGAGCGCAGATTTTCGCTCATAGACATCGGTTTTTTAGGCGATGTCTATGAGCGCCCTTTTTTCGTTAATAGACACCGATTTTAATATCGGTTTTTAAAATCCGATGTTAATGAACCAAAATAAAATATTTTAATTTCCCCACAAGCCAAAATCTGCACACTATGAAGTTCCCTCCAAACCTAAATCTTTATCCCGCCCCTTCCTCCGCGCTACATCTCTCGCGTAAACCTAAACTGAGACATCTCTCTCAGCCTAAACCTAAACCTCCGACCATCCGACCATCTCTCTCAGCCTAAACCTAAACCTCCGACCATCTCTCTCAACCTCATCTCCCTCTTCCCCCTTCCTAGATCCTCTCCCGATCAGGATCAAGACACGACGAACTTGCTTCTCCGTCCAACCACACCGCATCTCCTCCAACTCCTCCATTTGGTTGAGAAGAGGAGGCCTTCTTCGCATTCCAGTAGTTTTTGCTTCATCCATCTCCGGTCCAGCATTCACTGCCATCGCTCGAGTCCTTCTTCACATTCCAGTAATTTTTCCTTTATACATCATCGCTACTGAATTTCTTCCTCATCTTCGACAGTTGCATCTTCTTGATCTCTTGTTTGCAAGTATTAATTGATTGATGCATGCAATGTGTTTGATGAATTTCCTCAAACACTACCTTGAGTTGATTTTATCATTTTTGCTTGATAGATTGAGGAGTTGTTAGTTCCTGTTGCTAAGTTGGTTTTATGTAATCCTTGAACTATCAAGTTTCTTTTATGTCTAGGCTAATTGTTTTCACTGAAATGTCATGGTTTCTGGTTTAGAAATTTATTGGTATAATGATGAAGTAGTTGGTTTCTGGTTTAAAATTTATTGGTATAATGATGAAGTAGTTGGTTTCTGGTTTATGAAATTTATTCGTATCCTTTTCTTGGTAAGCGTAGTTGGTTTCTTGGAGGACCCGCATAGTTAATTTATTTGTATAATGATGGATTAAGAATTTTGGCTCATTGTTGTAATTGTCTTGATATTTTTGATTGATTTTAGATTCATTAGTACAATAAAATGGACAAGGCATGGATGGCAAAGGATAGATTATCACATGAGTTTGAACTTGGACTAGAATCTTTCTTGCAATTTGCACTGCAACATGCTACTAATCCTACTAGTATACCTTGTCCTTGTACGAAATGTGGCAATCTATGGAACACTAATATTAACAGCATAAGGGCACATGTGTACTGTAATGTATAGACTTAACATACAAAAAATGGATATGGCATGGGGAAGAATCTGTATTAGGAGATTTAAAGAAAGAGAATGATGCAGCTGGAGAAAGTGAAAACTATTTTGCTGATAAACCTATAGATATGGTACACGCTGCATATGAAAGTTCAGAGAATCCAGATCAATTTATAAAATTACTTGAGGATGCTGAGAAACCCCTGTATGTTGGGTGTACTAAATTTACAAAGTTATCTGCAATTGTGCAATTATATAACTTGAAAGTGAAATACAGCTGGAGTGATAATAGTTTTACTGAACTACTTGTCTTATTTGGAGAAATGCTTCCCATTGACAATGAATTGCCTTTATCTTTATATGATGCAAAGAAAAGCTTATGTGCAATGGGGATGACTTATAAGAAAATACATGCTTGCCCTAATGATTGTGTCTTATACTGGAAGGAGTATGAGGATTTTACCGATTGTCCTACTTGTGGGTTGTCAAGGTGGAAGTTGGCCAAGAATTCTAGGATAATTGAAGGAGTCCCTGCAAAAATTTTATGGTACTTTCCTCCTATTCCTAGATTTCAAAGAATGTTTCGGAGCAAGGAAATATCTAAGGAGTTAATTTGGCATGCTAATAAAAGAGTATGTGATGCCTATATGCGACATCCAGCTGATGCACCTTGTTGGAGACTTGTGGATCATAATTGGCCAAATTTTACTTCTGAGACAAGAAATCTAAAGTTGGCCATAGCAGCTGATGGGATCAATCCTCATAGTTTGATGAGTTCTACATATAGTTGTTGGCCAGTTATAATGATCACCTATAACCTTCCTCCATGGTTGTGTATGAAGAGAAAATATATGATGCTCACGTTGTTGATTTCTGGACCTAAACAGCCGGGAAATGACATTGATGTGTACTTGGCGCCTTTGATTGACGATTTAAAAGAATTATGGGAAGTTGGTGTTGAAGCATATGATGCACACCGAGAAGAAAGATTCTTGCTTAGAGTTGTCCTATTGTGGACAATTAATGATTTCCGGCATATGGAAACCTGGCAGGATGCACTGTAAAAGGATATCAAGCATGCCCTATCTGTGGTGAGGAAACTTGTGCAAAAAGGTTGAAGCATAGTAAAAAAATGTCATTTACAGGTCATAGACGGTTTCTTCGTAGAGATCATCCTTATCGAAGGCAGAAGAAGGCATTTGATGGGACACAAGACTTTACTATGGCCCCAAAACCACTAAGCGGTGATGAAGTTTTAAAAAAAGTAGAAGGAATTACATGCCGATGGGGAAAAATTAGAGCAAATTTTCAATCAAAGGAAAATGATGGTAAGTCCTGCTGGAAAAAAAAATCGATATTCTTTGAACTTGAGTATTGGAAAGATCTGCATGTTCGACATGTTCTTGATGTGATGCACATAGAGAAAAATGTTTGCGAAAGTTTGATTGGTACATTACTTGATATGCCAGGAAAGACAAAAGATGGAATTGCAGCAAGAAACGACCTAGTGGATATGAAAATTAGGGGAGAATTAGCACCACAAAAAGGGGAGAAAAGGACATTTTTGCCCCCAGCATGTTATACATTAAGCAAGGATGAGAAAAGAAGACTTTGTAATTCATTGTTCAGAATTAAGGTTCCCACGGGTTACTCCTCTAACATCAAAAACTTTGTCTCAATAAAGGACCTAAAACTGGTTGGTCTTAAATCACATGACTGCCACACCTTAATGCAACATTTGCTTCCAATTGCCATCCATGGTGTTCTACCCAAGCATGTCAGAAATGCTATCACAAGGTTTTGTTTCTTATTCAATGTGTTATGTAACAAAGTAATAGATGCCTCAAAGTTGGATAAAGTACAAATAGAAATTGTGACGACGTTGTGTATGTTTGAAAAGTATTTTCCACCTTCATTTTTTGATATAATGGTTCACTTAACAGTTCATCTCGTGCGTGAGGTCAAGTTGTGTGGACCAGTTTGGTATAGATGGATGTTTCTATTTGAAAGATATATGAAAACATTGAAAGGTTATGTGCGGAATAGAAATCGACCAGAAGGATGCATGGCTGAATGTTATATTGCTGAAGAAGCTTTAGAGTTTTGCTCAGAATTTCTATCTAATTTGAACATGATAGGGATTCCATCAAAGCATCGTGAAACAATACTCACTAAGTCCTTGTCAGGTGCCAAGGTGCACTTCTGTTGTCACGATGAGTGGGAACAAACACATCGGTATGTATTGGAAAATGAAGCTGAGGTTGATCCTTACATTGTGTAAGCCCTCTAATTCAGTAATAATCTCCTGAAATTGTTTAAAAAAATATCTGATTAATCTCTTCAAAAATTTTTGATTAGGGAACATATGACACACTTGAAGCAAAAATTTCCTATTAAAGGTGCAAAGTGGTTACAAGATAAACACCACAGAAGTTTTATTTCTTGGTTCCATGAACATGTAAGTACCATAAATATTAGCATGTTTATTATTGAACACAAGAACTTTAAGACTTTTAATAATTAAACCCCCTTATGATGAATTGTAGGTTACAAATACAACATCATCTTCCTCCAATCAATTATCAGAAAAAGTGAAGCTGTTGGCAAATGGACCTAACAAGCAAGTGCTAAAATACTCTAGTTATATGATCGATGGGGTCACTTATTACACGAAAGAACGTGATAATGTTACAGTTGTTCAAAACTCGAGTGTAAGCTTGCTCGCACAAACAATGCAAGTTGCAAGTTCAAAGGATAAGAATCCAATTATATCAGACATGATGTATTATGGTGTGATACAAGAAATATGGGAACTCAATTACCATGATTTTCGAGTTCCAATGTTTAAGTGTGATTGGGTAGAGAATAACACTGGTATTAGAGTAGATGACAATGGTTTCACCTTGGTAAATCTTAAGAGAATGAGATTCAAATCCGACCCATTTATCTTGGGCACTCAAGCGAAGCAAGTATTTTATGAAGAAGACCCTCAAGATCCCACATGGTCTATTGTACTTTCAACTACAAATAGAGAGTATTTTGAATACATCACTGATGATAAGTTGGGAGATCCTTCAATCCACTACCAATGCTTCACAAAAGGGATGCCATCAATGGATATTGACGAAACTGATGGCAATGAACCATCCTGTATTCGTGGAGATTGTGATGGGATTTGGGTTGACAATGAGAATTTTTAGTTTGGTAACTTTATTTATGGTTTATATATGTGACTATTTACTTTATTTTGGTAACTTTGGTTAATTGTTTGGTAGTAGTTTTTTTTTTAAAATATACGAATGTTATTTTGTTGTGACTTTGAATGATATGCTCTGCTCTATTTCAAATTCTCACTGTTATGATTAGGTTTTCGACACAATGAACACTAGAAAAAAGGCCAATTTAGCACATGATGATAAGTATTCACACACAAATGCAAAAGACAAAGAACAAGATCAAAAAGAGGGTGCTGAGGATAGCCAGGACATAAGATCAGATGGGACGGCCCAAACAACAAGATCAAAAAGAGGTCGTACACAAATGAATAAGCTTGTTGTTCAAAGGATTCAGGGAGTCAAACAAAGTGTCAAATTTAATGAGTATGGACAGTCAGTTGGCCAAAAGGCTTCTGAATTGCAAAGTTTTATTGGTGTGCTTGCTCGGGAAAAAGTTAATATTAATTACAACTCTTGGAAGCAAGTGTCGAATGAAGTTAAGAACATGATATGGGAATCTGTCAATGTAAGTAACATGAAACTTTCTTATGTGAAGCATTTTTTTTGTTCTTTTATTTATATACTTAAGATATTTGTTTGTGTAGTTGACATACCAACTGGACCCAAAATGGAGGAATGGGTGTTTGATCTCTGCAAACACCAAGTGGCGTCGGTATAAAACTCACCTCACCAGGACATTCATCCAGCCAAATAGAAATAATCTGAAGCTTCTCAATAAGGTACCTCAAGGGCATTGCATTTCACGTGAAGATTGGAGTAGTTTTGTGATTAATCGGATGTCTGAAGACTTTATAGTAAGTTGTTTAAGGTGGTCTTTTTAAATTCTAGTTGATATATGTGGTTATAATTCATCTATCACTATGTAGAGGAAAAGTGAACTACAAAGTCAAAGAAGCAAGGTAAACTTATACCCTCATCGTCTTTCTCGAAAAGGATATGCGGGTTTGTCTGAAGAAATAGTAAGTATTTAGTTAACATTAATAAATTCCTACTTATGGTTGTCATAGTTGGTGTTGAGTACGTTGACTTCATGTGGTTTTTGGTACCAGTCCAGTGTTTTATGTGATGACGAAGAGATAAACAGAGCCATCCTCTGGAAGAAAGGGCGGCTCAACAAAGCTGGGGAATTTGTTGGCGATGAGTTGAAGCAAACAGTGAATAAGATTGTAAGAAAAAGTATACATAAATTGCTTATTTTGTACATATATGATATATGTATATATTTAAAGTTATTGTATTTGGATGCATGACAGGATGATTATATTGTCCAAAAGAAGGATGGTAAGATGCCCTTTACCAAACCATTTGAGGATATTCTCACGAAGGCCTTGAATTCTAATGAACATGGTGGACGTGTGAGAGGCATAGGAGCAAATGTCACTCCATCATCCTTCTTCAAGATTGCTAGAGGGAAGGTGCAAATTGATAAGGCTGCCTATGAAAGGCAACAGAAAGAGTTTAAGGAGGCAAAAGCTATGCTTTCTGATCAAGGTGACAGAATAGAAAAATTGGAAGCAATGGTGTTGAAACTTTATGGTCGAGAATTTGAGAGTGAGGAGAAGGGTAGCTGCTCAGTTAAACCACAATGCCTCCTCGATATAAAACCTGAAGTTGAACATCATAGGCGCCTCTCAAATGAAGGTCTAGAAGAACATGATGATGATGATGTGAAAGTTATTGAGAAGGATTCGGCTTTACAGGTTAAATATATATTTCATGTTGATATTATTATCCCATCATTAGTATCTAATGAATCTTGTAAAGCACTATCTGTTGAAGATTCATAAATTGTTTGTCTTATAGGGAAAAGCAGTGATGTTGTTATTGCAGCCTAACGACAAGACTGTTGCATATGGGACAATTGTCTCTGTTAATGGACCTGGCAACTTTATTGATGATGTTCCATTACCCGTGAATTGCATGAGGATTGCCATTGATAAAGCAATTGATCAATCAACACCACTGCCTATTGCAATCCCGTCTGCATGTCAGAGTATTGGGGACGCTGTAGGTGGCCATGTGGCTTGGCCTGTGCACTTAATCAGCATGCGGGATGAGGTAAATGTGATAAAGTGTTGTCTAAATTTTGTGTACATTTAAAGTATGTCACATATCTAATATATATATGGTTGCATCTACATATGTAGAAGACCAAGAAGAAACAAGTTGACAACAGACAAGAGAAGAAGTTACAATTGTCCAATGTGCCAAGACCCTTACACATCTTATATAGTTATTTTCAGCGTCTTGATGAAACAGAGAATGTGATTTTGGAATTAGTTCCTGATGTATTTGGCATGGAGCGCACAGTCCATGTTAATTGCGATGACATATTTCCCTTTTGTGAATTGAAGTCAATCACAGACACTTGCATAGTTGTGTATATGTGGTAAGCTTTCAATTGAATTGGACTTTATTTATATGTTTCATTAATTTAGATTTCATCATTTTTTTGGGATATTTTCCAATTGTAGGCATCTATATAGAAAGATGCAGGAAAAGATGTTGCTGCAGGATTTCAGATTGGTGGATCCAGTGCCTGTGGAATATGTACCATCAAGAAATCAGAATAGAGATTTCATCCAAGAACAGTTGAATAAAAGGGCTTGTTACTTAAGCAGTAGGCTAAATGGTACCTCATCTGGTCAATTGGTTGTTGTGCCATGCAACGTTGGGTGAGTAAGAATAACATTATATATCACTCTCACTTGCATATTTTGAGAACTTGTAAGATGCATATATACACTAATTATATTTCTTTGTGTAGTTTTCACTGGATTTTGACTATCATCAATGTTGAGAAGGAGATTATTTTTTTGTTGGATCCTCTTAGTCACCGCATTCGTGATCAAGATTGGAAATATGTTGTCAACATGTAAGTTTTTTGCCTTCTTTTCTTACCTTTGTTGAAACATGTAAGTATTTTGATGTGGGAATACAATTCCCACGGGTTATATGCATGTAGGGCCTTGAAAATGTATAATGTGGAGGCTGGAAGGAAAGGGAAAAAACAACCAACATGGGTAGCTGTCAAGGTATGTCCTTTTGATTAGCAACTGTTTCACTATCCTTGAAGGAGTTATTCCAATATTTCTTTTCTAACATAGGCTCCTCAACAACCGGATGCGGAGCAATGTGGTTTTTATATCATGCGATATATGAAAGATATAATTGAAAATTTTGGAGTTGACCACAAGGATTCACTTCCAGCAATGGTAATAATACAATATTTACCCCTGGTGATTTTGATAATTTCTATGCTTTTCCCCTGGTGCTTGATATGATTTTTTTTGATACAAACCGGATGCTATGCTTTTGTTTCAATGATTTTTTTTATACAAACCGGATGCTATGCTTTTGTTACAAACCAGATACTAGTTGGAGACTAAATGATTGCCTAAGAAGAAAGGAATTAGAGATTAGGAGCTGCAGTGAGTAGAGTGGCTGGATAAGCTATCTTAAATGGGAACCTTAGGATTAAAGGATTGATTACATTTTTTGAACCTGCTCAACTTCCTCTAAATATCTAACACATTGATACTCGAATTTAACCTAACCTATTAAGATAAATGGGTAATCAATACTAATCTTAATTTGATTGTTTAAATGTTGGGCTCCTGTTTCATAGCAAAAGGTTCATTTTGTGACTCTAAACTAAGTTTTTTTTTTATTGTTTAAGTGTATTTTCTGAATTTTGAGAACCAATTTTTTTTTGTACATCTACCATCAAGTATGACCCTACTTTATTAGATGCTATCATTTTTTTTTTTTTTTGCTTCAATTGACAATCTGGTGGTTCACAGAATCTGGAGTGTGGACAATCTGTTAAGGTTGTCTTTAATCAGATTTCGATTCTGCTACTAGAGATTCATAAATGAATATTTGTCAGTCTAATCAGCTGGTTTGGCTTAAGAATAAGATCAGTAATAGCCAACCAAAGTCTAGTAAAAATGCCCTCAAAAGTAACTAGAGTGGCCGAAAAGAGGGAATTAGAATTGGAGAAAGAGATGGAGATTATTAAGGATATCAATGTATATATTAGTCTCTTTCTCTCTCTCCTAACAACTTAGCTTTTAGGATAAATAGTCAGCCAATCAAATTTGAGAGAAAAAGAGAGGAGAACCTTCACTAGTGCAATTGGCGACCATGCACCACTCTTGTTGTCCGCTGTGCTGTAAGGCAGAGTTGACGGATGTAAGTGAGATATGTTAGGATCTTTATGTTCTTGAATTTGGGATCGTTTCCAAGGTTTTTCTGAAGTAAAATTGCTGCTTAGGATCTCAGCGTCCTATCATAATCGATGTTTCTGAGTTTTGTGACCTAGTGCCCTATGATTACAGTAATTGGCTAGTTTGCATCAAGAAAATTCCCTGCTCTTGATAAGAAAGAAGACCATTAAATAGCTTCCTGATTGTGAATACTTCATTACTTGTAAATTAACCAGATATACACTTTTCAGTTGATTTGTTACAGTAAAAGCCAGTAATAGAAACTACTTAACCAGATATACACTTTTAGACCCCCATCTTCATGCACATGGCTAACTGTACTGATGATGCAACATAGAAACAGGTAATTTGCTGTAGTTCCACTTAATTAACACTTTCACTGCATATCAACCCACCTTGTGTTTGCCTGCTTCATTGATTGCGTGGTGATGGTGAATTTTATAGCTTTTGCTCCTTATTGTATTATGTCTATTAGCCATGTGTATACAAAGGGCACAGTTGCATTCTTGCTTATGAGATTTGGAATATGGCATCAGAGGTAGTACAATAAATAGTATATCTCTTCATTTGCTTGTTAACTATGAACATTTTCTTTGTTCTTCTATGCTTCCTTCACTGTTATATTCGTTATCTTCCACAACAGCCTTTAAAAACTCAGTATTCTATTTTATTTGATACATGTACACATTTGTTTTAGTTATTTGACATATGGTGGATTTATGTGTTTTTACAGTTTACAAATCTCAAGTACTCCAGAGTTGAAATTGATGAAGTGTGGTTCGAGTGGGCTGAATGCATGCTAGATTACATTTGAGACAGTTGTACCTTGATGTGTTAAAAGAATGTTCTACTTTGATTTTGATATCTATTAGCTAGCTTTTGATGTAAAAAGAATGTTTGGGTATTTTATGGATATTGTTGTAAGAAGATTATTTATATAATTTGTGAATATTTGTGTATTTTATGGATATTATTGAATGAAGAATATTTGTATAATTTGTGAATATTTGTGTATTTTTTTTTGTTATTGTCGGTTTTAAAATCAAATTTGTGCTGTTAAAAAATATACATATTACATCGATTTTCCACCGCTGTAAAACCAGTGTTATTAACTAATATTACATCGGTCATTTATCGCTGCCAAAACTGGTGTTATTAACATACAATATTACATCGGTTTTACATCGTTAATGAAACAGTGTCGTTAAGTGATACTACACCGGTTAATAACCGATTCGAAGACCGGTGTCGTTAAGTGATACTACACTGGTTTTAACCCGATGTCTAAAATGACAGACTTTTAACATCGGCTTCATAAACATCGGTCGAAAATGAAATAGATACCAGTGGAAAACCGATATCTATGAGGGTTTTTGTTGTAGTGATAAACAATTTAAGTCAACCCACAAACCAAAAAACCTAAATCAAAACCAACTCAATACTTGAGCTCCTACATTTAGACCTATTTGATTCACACAGAGCCAAGTCACTGTTGGGTTCTTCGGGCCGCGAAAACCGCTTTTTCGCGTCGTGGAAACCCCGAGTCACCCAAAGCCGTAGATCCGTGCAAAGATTCGTAAACAAAACTTTTCGAAAAACCTTTTCTTGTACGAGTTTGAAAAACCTTTCGATCTACACTAGATGAGAGTTATACCTTCGAAGCGAAGCCCTTCGCGTTCCCGCTCGTCCAAGAAGTTGTCGGATCTCTAGACCGTCAAGTGTCGGTCCTCTAGAAGTATCCACACGAACAATTCTTGATGGAGAAAACCTAAACAAAGGTGTGCTAGCACCTTGATAGGTCACGGCAAGGCAAGGAAGAGGAGGGAGAGCAAGGAGAGAATCCAAGGAAGAAGAAGGAGTTACACCACTTGAATGAAAAATGAAATCCACACTAATCACAAAGTGGCCGGCCACTCTACCTTGTGAAAACACCCAAATTAATTGCATTAATTTCAATTAATATGAAACCATTAAGAGAGTGGCTTTGTAACTTCCATGAGGTGGCACCCATGATGATGTGGAACATCATTATTGGTCCACCTAATGCCAACTCACCAATGAGGTGGCAAAAGGTCAAGTCAAAATTGACCTTTGGTCTTCCTTCTCAAGTCAAGTCAAACTTGACTCAATCTCAACCATGGTTGATCTAATCTAACCATTTGATTCGAGCCAACTTAATATAATGAATCTAATTCATTAAATTAAATTGATTCAATGAGTCAAAATCTAAATTAGACTCATTGAACACATGAATCAACTTGAGTCGAACTCAAGTTAGCCCAATTAGGATTACTCTTAATCTAATTTGATTCATCAAATGAATCTAATCCTCTTGGTTCATCATATGAACCTAATCTCCATCTAATTGTCCTAAGTGTGTGACCCTATAGGTTCTTGTAACGTTGGCAATGCCCTAAACCCATTTAGGAGCATAAGTAATGAGCGGTATCTAGCAACACATCATTACTACCCAAGTTACAAGAATGTCGAGATCCGACATCACCTTGTGACTACCAATTGTGACTCCTCACAAAATAATGACAAGTGTCCTTCTATCCTAGACATCTAGATTGATCAATATGAGGCATAGACCGTGTCATCCTCTAATCAATCTAAATCTTGAACTCCAAGTAGACTCACTCGATCAAATGAGCTCAACATCTCATGTTGACTCATTTGGGCATGGCCATGCACTTCGTGGTCTAACTCTATCAAGAATATTGATGTCGCTCCCGTCATATGGGAGGGATAGATCCCATCTACATCACTCACATCCCTCTGCATAATTTATTACATACCCAGTAATCGCCTTTATAGTCCACCCTGTTACGGGTGACGTTTGACGAAACTAAAGTACATAACTCCTTATGTAGGGATCCATGGTGACTTCAGGTCAAAGGACTAATAGTCATACTAATAGCCACATGAGAAAGTATATGACACTCATATAACGATCCATGATACTTTCTCATGGCGGGTCATTCAGTATACATTCTCTAATGCATATCCATGTGTCAGCTTGATATCTCTATATCCATGACTTGTGAGATCAAGTCATCGAGCTGACCTACATGCTAGTCTTATTGTATTAACATTGTCCCTGAATGCTAATACTTGACTAGGAATGATTTAGAGTAATGTTCCCTATATCATCTCACTATCGATTCAACTAATCGATTGATATAAGTATGAACCTTCTACTCAAGGACGCTATTATACTTAATCTATTTGGCACTAATATAAATAAGTATAATAACCAAACAAATGCCTTTATTAATATACAAGAATATAATATACATGAGTTCATACAATCATCAAATGATTGGCTCTAGGGCTCTAACTAACAGTCACTAAGCATAAACCAATACTGCTTAGTTATAATTGATGATTACTCACGATTTACTTGGATAAAATTCTTAAAAACTAAAGATAAAACTTTTGAAATCTTTAATAATTTTTGCAAGTTAATAGAAAATGAAAAAGATACTAAAATTAAAAGAATCAGAAGTGATCATGGAGGAGAATTTGAAAATTATAAATTTACTGAATTTTGTAAAATTAATGGATATATATAATCATGAATTTTCATGCCCTAGAACTCCCCAACAAAATAGACTAGTAGAACAAAAAAATAGAACATTACAAGAAGTTGCTAGAACCATGTTAAACGAATATAACCTAAGCAACCAATTTTGGGCAGAAGCAATAAACATGACATGTTATATTAAAAATAAAATATTAATTAATAAATTTTATAATAAAACCTCTTATGAAATTTACTATAACAAAACACCCAATCTGAATTATCTAAAAGTGTTTGGATATAAAACACACATATTAAACACTAAGGATTACTTAGGTAAATTTATATCAAAATCTACAGCTAGAATATTATTAGGGTACTCCACAACTAGTAGGGCTTATAGAGTCTATAACAAAGATACTCAAAAAATTGAAGAAACAACCAATGTAATTTTTGATGAAGAAAATAACTTACCTAATTTAATCAATGAAAGTAACCATCAAAACATAAGAAAAATAGATGATGAAGAAGATACTCAACTTAGAACTAAACAAAGTGAATCACAAGAACCAATTGTTGACTCCAACCCAAGACCAACAAGAATAAGTTCTAATCACCCATTTGACCAAATTTTGGGTAACCCAACCCTAAGAGTAAGAACTAGATCATCTTATAGAAACCTAATCGAAATAGCTATTATGTCTAAAATTGAATCTAAAATTATAGAAGAAGTCTTACTTGACCCTGACTGGATAATAGCAATGCAAGAGGAGTTAGCCCATTTGAAAGAAATCGGGTCTTGGAACTTGTACCTAAACCCACAAATAAATCTATAATTGATACTAAGTGGGTGTTTAGAAATAAACTAGATGATAAGGGTGAAATAGTAAGAAATAAGGCTAAATTAATAGTAAAAGGGTTCAGTCAAGTAGAAGGGTTAGATTATGATGAAACCTATGCATCCATAAGGATGTTGCTAGCCTATGCATCACATAAAGGATTCAAGCTATATCAAATAGATGTAAAATCCACATTCTTAAATGGGTTCATCAAAGAAGAAGTCTATGTAAATCAACCCCCAAGATTTGAAGACCTGGATCACCCAAACCATGTTCTTAGGTAAAGAAAAGTTTTATATAGACAAAAACAAGCACCTAGGGCTTGGTATGAACAACTTTCAATATACTTAATAGCTAAGGGATTTAACCAAGGCAAAATAGACCAAACTCTATTTGTTAAAATCTTAGAAAAAGATATTTTTATAGCTCAAATTTATGTAGATGACATAATATTTGGATCAACAAATACAAAATTTTTAAAAGAATTTATCAAACTCATGGAAAATGAATTTAAAATGAGTCTAGTAGGTGAACTTAATTCCTTTATAGGCTTACAAATAAAACAAACAAAAGAAGAAATTCATTTTTTTTTTTCAAACAAAATATGATAAGGAATTAATTAGAAAATTTTGAATGGAAAATTCTAAAAATATAAATACTCTAATGGAAACTAATGCTAAAATTGACTCTGACTTAGATGGAAAATTAGTAGACTTAAAATAATATAGAAGTGCAATAGGAAGTCTATTGTACCTAACTGCAAGCCGACCTGATATTTTATTTACAGTAAATATGTGTGCTAGATAGCAATCTTGTACAAAAGAATCACATTTAACAAATATAAAAAGAATACTAAGGTACATAAAGGGGACCCTAAGTGTAGGTCTTTGGTACCCTAGGACTAGCACATTTAACTTAGTTGGGTACTCTGACTCAGATTATGCTAGATGTAAATTAGATAGAAAAAGTACAAGTGGAAGCTACCAATTTCTAGCTCAGTGCCTAGTAAGCTGGTCCAGCAGAAAGTAACATTGTATTGCTCTATCCACTACTGAAGTAGAATACATAGCCATGGGAGAATGTGCATCTCAATTGCTATGGATGCTGCACACCTTAAAAGATTATCAACTTGAATACAAAATATAAAAATTTTAATTGATAACATAAGTTCAATAAATTTAACTAAAAATCCAATTCACCATTTAAGGACCAAACACATAGAAGTTAAACACCATATTGTAAGGGATCACGTAGCTAAGGGTGATATTGTACTTGATTATGTTGAGCCCAAGTCAAACCTAGCTGACATCTTTACCAACCCTTACCTGAACTTGAGTTCAGTACACTTAGAAAAGAATTAGGGAAGTTCACAGTAGAATAGAATTTGTTATTATCTTTTTAAAATTATGCCTTGTTTTAAAATTCTAGGAAAAATATTTTTCAAAATTCCTAATTTTACTAGAATTTTTCAAAGTTTGGAAACAGTCTAGGATTTTCCCTTTAGAAAGCATGTAGCCATAGGTTTCAGCCAGAGCATCTCACAAGCACACTAGGATTACCTTGCTTGTGTATGAAAAATATTTAGAATGGTGTGAAATGCATAGGGTATTGTCTGGACTTCAGAATACTTATGTCTGTGGATCAAAATAAGTTTGGACAATAAATACTAAAATTAAATTAATCAGGTTAGGTTATCCATGTTTAGTCGAACTAACTGGAACACTTACTTAGCTTGACTAATCAAGTAAAAGTTACTACGTTATGGTAAATAGCTAGTAGCTAAAGGTTAGACATTTGGTTAAAGAAAAATAGGTATTTAGTTTGAAGTTTTTTTTTTCACCTTAAATTCTCATGCTTGGACTTTAGGACCTTAAAGCTCTTATATTTTGCCACTAATCTAGGGGGAGGAAAAGGGGTTTTTCAAGTCCTTATCAAATTTTTTATGACTTTCTCAAATTAACCAAAGCCTTGTTTTTATCAAATACTCTTTTTCAAAGTTTTTTTTAAAGGCCAAGCTTAAAGTATTTTTAAGTATTTTTCAAAGAAATCTTTTACTTAGCTAAGTTTTCTAAATATTCTTAAAGCTAAGTATTTATCAAAATCCTTTTGAAAGCTAAGCTTTTATGAATTTTTTTAAGCTAAGTACTTAACTAAGCTTGTATCAAATTTTTTAAGCTTAACTAAGCTTGTATCAAATTTTTATTTAAGTTAAGTACTTAACTAAGTTTTTATCAAAATATTTTTAAAGCAAGTTTTTATCAAAATATTTGTAAAGCTGAACTTTTATTAAAATATTTTTAAAAGCTAAAGTATTTTTATCAAAAGCTTTTTAAGCTAGGTACTTACCCAAGTTTTTTTAACTTCTTTTTAATTAATCTAAGTACTTGACAAAAATAATTATTTTCAAAGCTAAAATTTAGCTAAGTTATTTTTTTTTTTGTAAAAAGCTAAGACAGTTTCAAAACCTAAGATTAGCTAAGTTTTTTTTACAACTAAGTAATTTTTAAAGTTTAAGTTTAGCTAAGTCTTTGTTGAAAAAGCTAAGTATTTTCAAAGAATTTCTAAATTAGCAAGTATTTTTTAAAGAAATTATTGTTAAAGCTAAAATTTAGCTAAGTTATATTTTTTTTGAAAAAAAACTAAGACAGTTTCAAAACGCTTAAAAATTAGCTAAGTTATTTTTCCCATAGGTGATATCCTTTAGGGGGAGCTTAAGTTAAACAGAGTAAAAAACCATTTTGTTAAACAACCTTTCCTCACTAAATTTTTTTTGATATATGGCAAAGGGAGAGAGAATGGTCAAAAGTTAAGGGGAGTGATAAATTAAGGGGGAGCTAATATTTAAATGCTATATTTTTCTTTAAATATTTTTTATTAAACTGCTATATATTTACTTAACTTTTGAACCTAGTTGTCATAATCAAAAAGGAGAAGATTGTTAGTGCAAGAAGCACCAGACGATCAAACCTGTATTTTGATAATGGTAAAGGATTCAAAAGTTAAGATGTCTTGTTATCTAACAAATTTGAATGAGCTTATAGGAAAGTCCTATGTTATCTTATACAAAAGTCCTAGCTAGTGGATTCTAGGCAGGTGGAAAATCCTAGGGGGTGGTAACCCTAGGTCCTAGGGGGTGGTAACCCTAGGTCCTAGGAGGTGGTAACCCTAGGTCCTAGGGGATGGTAACCCTAAGTCCTAGGGGACGGTAACCCTAGGTGATGGAAAAGTCCTAGCAACGGTTAGGTAGGTGGAAACCCTAGGTCCTAGGGGCGGTAACCCTAGGTCATGGAAAATCCTAGGGGGTGGAAATCCTAGGCGGAAAGTCCAATCGAACTGGAGGACCGGTCTGACAACAAGGAATCTCTCCTTAGAGAAGTAGGTGAGGACGCGTTCCCCGATGAGAGAACAGTAGGTGTCAGTTCGACCTAGGATTTTTGGAGGAAATCTAAAGTCGGAACCAGATAGTCCGAAGGTTGTCAAAGCTATTTATTTACATATTATCTACTATGTACCAACTCTGTTTTTGTAACACCCCACCCTCCTCACTACTAGTCTGTGAGGGCGGGGCACTACTAGACTACTAACTTTTCTTAACTAGGGTTGTTCACATGTAAAGATCAATACATAAACTCTCTAAACATGCAATTAGCTAGCAGCGGAAGACTAAATGACTGATCTACACATACCACTCAAGTATATGTTCACATCTAAAACTACATATCAATCTAATCATGCTGAAATGTATGTATTAACCTAAACATGCATGCAACCATTGTACAACTCAGATAATATGTCTAATGTGCATAACAATTTAAATGAAAGAATTCAAAAGACATGGCAATCTTAATAAATTCTTATGCTAAATCCTAAGGTTTCTATAGTCCAAGCATCACACATCCATCCACACCTCCTTGTCGTCTTTCTTTGCTATAACTTTTCCTTTCCTTTATTTGCAGTAAGAGGAAATGCAACTATAAGTAAAATTGCTTAGTAAGCGTGTAACGACCCAATTTTCCCTATTTCAAATTCTAAAAGTCCATAAAAATATTTAGAAATACTTTTAAAATATTCTAGAGATTTTTAAGAATTTTTAGAGTATTTTTACATAATTTTTGGAGGTCGTTTAGTAGGGTTACAAAAAAGAAAGAAGTTTTAAAAAAAAAATGTTGAAGGTGAGATTCGAACCCACGACCTCGGGTCGGAGTGACCCAAGCAAAACCGGCCCAACCAACTGTGCTAGCGGGCGTTCCTTATTAAAGAAGGAGAAATATTCTAGTTAAGCAGTAGTTAATGATTAGGGAATAAATAGGAAGAAAAATGGTTGCAGTCGAGACTCGAACCCGTGAGCTGCGCCTTAAGCAAAACGCAGTCAACCAACTGTGCCAGCGGCTGTTGTTAATTAAGGAAAGAATGGATTATATTTAAGGTATAGTATTTAATAAAATAACCCTAGGTTATAAAAAGAGGTTAAGTTAAGAGAGGAAAACCTAAAAATTTTCTCTCGAAATTTCTCTTCTCTTCTCACGCGACGGCGCCGACTCCTGCTCGGGCGAAAACGCAGCACCTCCTAGGGCTCCGTTTCCGGCGGCCGGCGAGGACTTATTTCCGGGAGTTGTTCACGGATTTGTGGTCTCCTCGTCAAGGAGAACACGTGGATAGGAAGGGATCGCCGAGACCTTCACTTCATCCAAACCCTAGAGCACTTTCCCTTCGGTTGTAAGTCCAAGAACCCAATGTAAGTGCTTCTCACCTGCGGTAGGAGTAGCTTTCGGGGTTTCGTTTGCATTTTTGTTGTTGTGTAATGAACAAGAGCAGCCCTTCATCTTAGCATATTGTCTAGATTTCAACCTTTGCTCTAGCAATTCGGTTTGGGCTTTGGTTCAAGTCCTTTTGTTGTTTTTTTTAGAGCACGGACAAAATTTTTGATGGTTTTCCTTGATTGTTACAGCATGCTTATTTAGATGTATTTACCTTACATTTCAAGCATGTCTAAGTAGTTATGCTTCTTTCCAGTCACGGCATGATTAAAGAATTGTTAAGATTCAAAAATAATTAGTTTCACAAGCTTGTCATTTGGAACCTGTTACTGCCGTGGGCCTGACCAAACTTATTTCCTAAGACCATGTAGTCTTTAAATTACTAATTGAGTTTGTTTTGAATATATACAGATATATATATTAGTGGCATATGGTTTTAGAATCTCTTGCATAATGTATATATGTGAGAAGTACAAGCAAAGCAAGACCAAGGTCACAAATTGATCTTGAATTCCAGAATTTAGAATCAAAGCACACTAAGTGCTTAAATAAATGCCAAGGCATTTTATTATAAGAAGTATTTAAAGATAAAAAGTATTTTACTTTTAAAGGGCATGTACCGGACACAAGGTCCAAGGGATGGGCTCCAAGATGCCCCTAGGCACAAGGCCTAGAAGTATCTTAGTAGTTTCGGGATTAGCTACCTCGATTCTTATTAAGAATGCGCGCAAAGTGGTACAATGCCGGGCCCAAGAGAAGTTGATTATTATTTTAAAGTATAAGAGTATAAGTTGGGGAACAAATGGAACAGTTTCTTTCATCTAAGTTGCAATTTTGGCAAGTTAAATCTTTTGTTCCTTTTAGAGATGCATGATTTAGTTTTAGTTGCTATTTTCATGTGGAGCATGTATTTTCCTGCTTTCTTTTATGCACATGCATTTCTTATCGAGTTTTTGTGAGTAGATATCACTTACTAAGCTTTTAGCTTATAGATACTACTTTCCTCCTACTGCAGATATAGATAAAAGTAAAGGAAAAGCTAAAGTGTTATAGAGGAAGGCGACAAGGAGACGTCGATGGTGTGTGTGTGGTGGCTGATATGGAAGCTTGGGACCTTGCTAGAAGAATTTAGAAATCGTACCTGCTAGTGTATTGTTACTGGTAGAGTGGAGTTATTTTGCATTGCTAAGGATTGATTTAGATTGTTTTTTAAGTGTTAGAACAGTTAGTTGGAGGTTCTGTAGAGTAGTTTCCTTGCATTTCTAATTTCGTTATCTTCCTGTCATTTAGTTGGATTAACTGTTAATGCTGGGAACATGTCTTTTTCCTTATTTCTGGATTAGTTTTCAAGTTTTGTGAAGAGAGTTTTGCTTCAATGAAAATCTGCCGCATGATCATCTTAATCTTTCCTGCTGTAGTGATAGATTCAATTGCAGTAAATAGTATGCCTGTATAGCTAAACTGTGGTATGCCACTTGATTGTTTTGGTTGCATGTTAAAAATTAAGTGCAGTATTGTTACTCCTTGCACTATTGGAGTTTAGTTATTTCTGAAATTTCTTTCATTTGAACTGCCATGTACGTATCTTTTTATCAATGTCGTAGCATTATTTGTGTTGGGATACACTGCTGTTTAAATTCAGAAAGATTTGCATGCTCAGTTGCTGTACCAAATAGAATTGCATGATACATCCATAACCTGCATTTGTTCATAAATGCGCTGCAATTGCTTCCAAGCTTTGAAATGAGTAAAGTGCATGTTAGACTTGTTTATGCCGTGTTGTTGGAAATACTCCTATCAGAATTGTTGTTATGGTGTCTTAAATTGTATGCTAAGAAGGTGATTTGTGTACCTGGAAGAAAAATGTAGCATACTGAGGATTAGTTTCTCTATAACCCTGTCTATGACAATTTCTAGGTATGTTAGTTTATTGTTTGAGTTTAGTTTTTTTTATAAGGAGTTCTTTCCATTCCTCAGCATGTAATCACATATAGAAATGTTTAAATTCCATGACATGAAGGGGGTTTACAGTAAGAACAGTGGATTAGTTTTGCATGGCAGTCCGAAATGTTTTTTTTTAAAAAGCTTTGTTTTTATTAGCATAAGCAACATTACTTAAGTAAAGTTATAGTTAAGTAGCATCCATCCTTAGAGGTTAGTAAAGAAGGGTGGTTGTTACAGTTGGTATCAGAGCAGTGTTCCATTCTCCAGCATCACACACACATCAGCATCATCCTTGTCATCTCCAAGTAAGAAAGTATTTAAATTCTTTCTTTATTCTGCTTTTCTTATTATTAACTGCAGTACAGAGTAATTGCTTATGAGTACTTAAGTAAGATAGAAGATTTAGTTTTCCTTTTCTTTATTCATATTTATGTACGTTTAGAAAGGATTATGTTTAGAAAGGATAGAGAAGATATCAAGTCTTTTTCTCTGTCTAACTAGATGTCAAGAAGGGGACGTCCCCGTACCGCTCGTATTGTGGACCGAGCACAGGAGAATGAAGAGCCCAGAGTAGCTGAATCTATTCTCTCTGAAGTTGTTGCTCAACTTCAGAGACAAGTAGCGAGCAGCAGCAAGTGATTGCCAATCTAATGGCTAATCAGAAGCCAGCTCCTCCCACTCTCCCAACCATTAATGTGGAGACCCCAGTGGTGACTGAAGTCCCACCAGCCGCCCTGGAAGTTCCCACAGCACCTAGAAGACAAGAAGTTTACCTGATACAGTGGCTGAAACTGAAACTAGAAAGTTTCTCAGGCACGACTGAGCCCTGGGATGCTCAGGCTTGGTTCAAGACACTAGAGAGCACCATGGAGCTTCTTGACTGGCCAGAAGTCGAGGAGGTCAAGTGTGCTTCATTTTGCCTATCTGGGGATGCTCGTATGTGGTGGGAGAGAGTTAAAAGCAAGAGAGCAGTCAATCAGATGAGCTGGGTTGACTTTGAGACAGAGTTTTACGAAGAAGTCTTCCGTCAACGGATCACCAATAAACAGTATGAGAAGCTTATGGAATTCAGACAAGGTGACCTACCAGTAGAAGAAGCGGTTAAAAGATTTAACAGGCTAGCTCACCTTTGCCTAGAGTTAGTAAGTACAGTGAAAGAATGAGTCAGACTGATGCTCCTAATGCTGAGACCAGAAATAACACCTAATGTGAGTAGTGAAACTCACCGACCATAGATTGACGAAGAGTTGGTCAGCAGGGCATTAGTGAGCACTGTCTGAACAGCAACAAGGCTCAACAAATGCAACACAAGCCAGTCAAGATAGAAGACAAGACAGTGGGGAAACAGAGAACCCAGTCAAGTAATCAGAACTGGAAGGACAAAGATAACAAGAAAGACCCAAGCAGAAAGATGTTCGGGTAGTCTGTGAGTATCCAGAGGTATTTCCAGAAGAGCTACCTAGACTACCTCCCAACAGAGAAGTGGAGTTTGAGATTGAACTGGTTCCTGGTACCGATCCAATTTCAAAAGCTCCATATCGCATGTCTCCAGCAGAGCTAAAAGAGTTACAAGAGCAACTTCAGGAGCTACTTGACAAGGGCTTCATCCGCCCTAGTCACTCACCTTGGGGAGCTCCTGTGTTGTTTGTCAAGAAGAAGGATGGATCTATGCGGATGTGCATAGATTATAGGGCTCTGAATCAAGTGACCATCAAGAACAAGTATCCACTGCCCAGAATCGACGACTTATTTGATCAGTTGAGAGGGGCAACAGTGTTCTCCAAGATAGACCTGCGCTCTGGGTACCATCAGTTGAAAGTGAAGGAGAGTGATATACCCAGAACAGCTTTCAAAACTAGATACGGACACTACAAATTCGTAGTCATGCCTTTTGGTGTGACTAATGCACCTGCAGTCTTCATGGACTTGATGAATAGAGTGTTCAGAGAATACCTTGACAAGTTTGTCATTGTGTTCATCGACGACATTCTAGTCTATTCCAGAACTTCAGAGGAGCATGACACGCACTTGAGAATAGTCCTGCAGACCCTTCAGCAAAAGCAACTCTATGCTAAATTCTCAAAGTGCGAATTCTGGTTGGAGCAGGTAGCGTTTCTAGGTCACATCGTTTCTAGAGAAGGCATACAAGTAGATCCAGCCAAAGTAGAAGCGGTCAGCAATTGGAAGAGACCCAAGAATGCCAGGGAGATCAGAAGCTTCCTTGGTTTAGCTGGGTATTACAGGAAATTCGTGGAAGACTTTTCCAGAATAGTCTCTCCACTTACAGCCCTCGCCAGGAAGAACAAGAAGTTTGAATGGTCAGATAAATGTGAGCATAGTTTTCAAGAGCTAAAGAAGAGACTGACCAGTGCTCCCATTCTGACAGTTCCAGAGAGTGACAAGAGTTTTGACATCTACAGTGATGCTTCCAAGATGGGCCTAGGAGCTGTACTCATGCAAGAAGGAAAAGTTATAGCTTATGCTTCCAGGCAACTCAAAGACTACGAGAAGAACTATCCCACTCATGATCTTGAGCTGGCAGCTGTGATCTTTGCACTGAAACTCTGGCGACATTACCTGTATGGAGTCCAGTGCAGAATTTTCACAGACCATCAAAGTCTTAAGTACTTCTTCACTCAAAAGGACTTAAACATGAGACAGCGTAGGTGGCTCGAGTTGGTCAAAGATTATGACTGTGAAATCCTCTACCACCCAGGTAAAGCTAATAAAGTGGCAGATGCACTAAGCAGAAAAGCCAGTGCATCCTTGATGTCCTTGTCATCATTAGCCCTACCACTACAGAAGGAGTTGTCAGATTTCGGACTTGAAATTATTTATGGGCAACTCTCTGCATTGACTCTAGAGTCAACCCTGCTTGAGGATATACAGAAGAAGCAAAGTGAAGATCCAGATGTCCAAAAGATCAAGTAAGGGATACAAGAAGAAGGAAATTCAGAATTTCGAGTATCAGACAGTGAAATTCTTTATCAGGGAAGTTGCCTTTGTGTTCCCAATGATGAAGAGCTGAGAAAGAAGATTCTAGAAGAAGCCCATAATACACTGTACTCCATGCATCCTGGTTCTACCAAGATGTACCAAGACGTGAAACAGAGGTTCTGGTGGTCTGGACTCAAAAGAGATGTAGCTAAATATGTCAGTACCTGCGTCAAAGCAGAACACCAGAGACCAGGAGGAGTTCTACAGCCTCTTCCTATACCAGAGTGGAAGTCGGAAGACATCTCTATGGACTTCATAACAGGTCTCCCAAGAACTACGAATGGATATGATGCAATATGGGTAATAGTGGATAGATTGACCAAGTCTGCCCATTTTCTAGCCATCAAGGTGTCCCACTCTATAGAGCAGTTGGCACAGTTATATGTTAAGGAGGTGATCAGACTTCATGGAGTTCCCAAATCTATTGTTTCTGATAGAGATGGGCGCTTCACCTCTCACTTTTGGGAGTGTGTTCAGACTGCACTAGGCACCAAACTCAAGTTCAGCACAGCCTTCCATCCTCAGACCGATGGACAGACAGAGCGAGTAAATCAGATCCTAGAAGATATTCTCAGGGCTTGTGCACTAGATTTTAAAGGCAGTTGGTGCAAATATCTGTGCTTAGCTGAGTTTGCCTACAACAATAGCTATCAGGCTACCATCAAGATGGCACCATATGAGGCGTTGTATGGCAGAAAGTGCAAGTCACCCATTTGCTGGAAAGAAACAGGTGAAAGAAAAGAATTGGAAGTAGAGCTGGGCATTCAGACAGAGCTGATAGATGAGACTACTCAGGCTATCTAGAAGATCAGACAGAGAATTGAGACTGCCCAGAGTAGACAGAAGAGTTATGCTGACACACGCCGTAGGCCACTTGAATTCCAAGTAGGTGATTTAGTCTTTCTCAAGGTCACTCCTATGAAGGGAGTGATGAGATTTGGCAAGAAAGGCAAATTAAGTCCTCGTTATGTAGGACCTTACCTGATCACAGAAAGGATTGGGAAAGTAGCTTACAAGCTGGATTTACCACAACACATGTCAGCAATACACAATGTGTTTCATGTCTCCATGTTAAAGAAGTGCCTCCATGACCCTAGCCAAGTGATTGAGCCTCAGTCAGTGTAAATCAAAGAGGATCTTAGTTATGAGAGTAGACCTACACAGATAGTGGACAGAGCAGTCAAGAGACTAAGAAGCAAAGAAGTACCACTAGTGAAGGTCGTCTGGCAGAACCAGAAGCACGAGGAAGTCACTTGGGAGCGGGAGGACAGTATGAGACAGAAATATCCAGAACTATTCAAGTTCGAGGACGAACTCTTTATAAGGTATGGGGAATTGTAATGACCCAATTTTCCCTATTTCAAGTTCTAAAAGTCCATAAAAATATTTGGAAATACTTTTAAAATATTCTAGAGATTTTTAAGAATTTTTAGAGTATTTTTACATAATTTTTGGAGGTCGTTTAGTAGGGTTACAAAAAAGAAAGAAGTTTTAAAAAAAAAATGTTGAAGGTGAGATTCGAACCCACGACCTCGGGTCGAAGTGACCCAAGCAAAACCGGCCCAACCAACTGTGCTAGCGGGCGTTCCTTATTAAAGAAGGAGAAATATTCTAGTTAAGCAGTAGTTAATGATTAGGGAATAAATAGGAAGAAAAATGGTTGCAGCCGAGACTCGAACCCGTGAGCTGCGCCATAAGCAAAACGCAGCCAACCAACTGTGCCAGCGGCTGTTGTTAATTAAGGAAAGAATGAATTATATTTAAGGTATAGTATTTAATAAAATAACCCTAGGATATAAAAAGAGGTTAAGTTAAGAGAGGAAAACCCAAAAATTTTCTCTCGAAATTTCTCTTCTCTTCTCACGCGACGGCGCCGACTCCTGCTCGGGCGAAAACGCAGCACCTCCTAGGGCTCCGTTTGCGGCGGCCGGAGAGGACTTCTTTCCGGGAGTTGTTCGCGGATTTGTGGTCTCCTCGTCAAGGAGAACACGTGGATAGGAAGGGATCGCCGAGACCTTCACTTCATCCAAACCCTAGAGCACTTTCCCTTCGGTTGTAAGTCCAAGAACCCAATGTAAGTGCTTCTCACCTGCGGTAGGAGTAGCTTTCGGGGTTTCGTTTGCATTTTTGTTGTTGTGTAATGAACAAGAGCAGCCCTTCATCTTAGCATATTGTCTAGATTTCAACCTTTGCTCTAGCAATTCGGTTTGGGCTTTGGTTCAAGTCCTTTTGTTGTTTTTTTTAGAGCACGGACAAAATTTTTGATGGTTTTCCTTGATTGTTACAGCATGCTTATTTAGATGTATTTACCTTACATTTCAAGCATGTCTAAGTAGTTATGCTTCTTTCCAGTCACGGCATGATTAAAGAATTGTTAAGATTCAAAAATAATTAGTTTCACAAGCTTGTCATTTGGAACCTGTTACTGCCGTGGGCCTGACCAAACTTATTTCCTAAGACCATGTAATCTTTAAATTACTAATTGAGTTTGTTTTGAATATATACAGATATATATATTAGTGGCATATGGTTTTAGAATCTCTTGCATAATGTATATATGTGAGAAGTACAAGCAAAGCAAGACCAAGGTCACAAATTGATCTTGAATTCCAGAATTTAGAATCAAAGCACACTAAGTGCTTAAATAAATGCCAAGGCATTTTATTATAAGAAGTATTTAAAGATAAAAAGTATTTTACTTTTAAAGGGCATGTACCGGACACAAGGTCCAAGGGATGGGCTCCAAGATGCCCCTAGGCACAAGGCCTAGAAGTATCTTAGTAGTTTCGGGATTAGCTACCTTGATTCTTATTAAGAATGCGCGCAAAGTGGTACAATGCCGGGCCCAAGAGAAGTTGATTATTATTTTAAAGTATAAGAGTATAAGTTGGGGAACAAATGGAACAGTTTCTTTCATCTAAGTTGCAATTTTGGCAAGTTAAATCTTTTGTTCCTTTTAGAGATGCATGATTTAGTTTTAGTTGCTATTTTCATGTGGAGCATGTATTTTCCTGCTTTCTTTTATGCACATGCATTTCTTATCGAGTTTTTGTGAGTAGATATCACTTACTAAGCTTTTAGCTTATAGATACTACTTTCCTCCTACTGCAGATATAGATAAAAGTAAAGGAAAAGCTAAAGTGTTATAGAGGAAGGCGACAAGGAGACGTCGATGGTGTGTGTGTGGTGGCTGATATGGAAGCTTGGGACCTTGCTAGAAGAATTTAGAAATCGTACCTGCTAGTGTATTGTTACTGGTAGAGTGGAGTTATTTTGCATTGCTAAGGATTGATTTAGATTGTTTTTTTTAAGTGTTAGAACAGTTAGTTGGAGGTTGCTGTAGAGTAGTTTCCTTGCATTTCTAATTTCGTTATCTTCCTGTCATTTAGTTGGATTAACTGTTAATGCTGGGAACATGTCTTTTTTCCTTATTTCTGGATTAGTTTTCAAGTTTTGTGAAGAGAGTTTTGCTTCAATGAAAATCTGCCGCATGATCATCTTAATCTTTCCTGCTGTAGTGATAGATTCAATTGCAGTAAATAGTATGCCTGTATAGCTAAACTGTGGTATGCCACTTGATTGTTTTGGTTGCATGTTAAAAATTAAGTGCAGTATTGTTACTCCTTGCACTATTGGAGTTTAGTTATTTCTGAAATTTCTTTCATTTGAACTGCCATGTACGTATCTTTTTATCAATGTCGTAGCATTATTTGTGTTGGGATACACTGCTGTTTAAATTCAGAAAGATTTGCATGCTCAGTTGCTGTACCAAATAGAATTGCATGATACATCCATAACCTGCATTTGTTCATAAATGCGCTGCAATTGCTTCCAAGCTTTGAAATGAGTAAAGTGCATGTTAGACTTGTTTATGCCGTGTTGTTGGAAATACTCCTATCAGAATTGTTGTTATGGTGTCTTAAATTGTATGCTAAGAAGGTGATTTGTGTACCTGGAAGAAAAATGTAGCATACTGAGGATTAGTTTCTCTATAACCCTGTCTATGACAATTTCTAGGTATGTTAGTTTATTGTTTGAGTTTAGTTTTTTTTATAAGGAGTTCTTTCCGTTCCTCAGCATGTAATCACATATAGAAATGTTTAAATTCCATGACATGAAGAGGGTTTACAGTAAGAATAGTGGATTAGTTTTGCATGGCAGTCGGAAATGTTTTTTTTTTAAAAGCTTTGTTTTTATTAGCATAAGCAACATTACTTAAGTAAAGTTATAGTTAAGTAGCATCCATCCTTAGAGGTTAGTAAAGAAGGGTGGTTGTTACAAAGCGCTATCTAACTCACAAAACTCGAATATGCATGTGAATAAAATAAATCTAAAACTGAATGCTTTAAAGGAAATACTACACATGCTCATCTAATAGCAAAAGAAATAAGACATGCTGAAATGCTAAACATGTAAAGCTTATTTCACTTGTTCAAAACTTATACTTTTATACTTAGAATAATAAGTTTAACTGAACTGATACATAAGCTGAGCTAAACTGATGCTAGGCTAATACTGAATCTGAACTGTATTCACGTAACTGATTTGTGAAGTTTTAAAAACTATTTTCATAATAGATAAAAATAATAATCATGCTGCTGATGGGTCTGACAACTGTACTTGCTATGCGCGCATCCCTAACTAGACCCGAGGTAGCTAGTCCTGAATCTAGTAGGGTTTACTAGGTTATCTAAACCTAGGGATGACTATGGGAGCCCAACCCAAGGACAACTAAGAGTCCAGCACAGTGCCACTGATAAAAGTAAAATACTGATTCATAAGCTGATTTATCTTAATTACTTCTTCTTTAAATGCCTTGGCATTTTAACAAGCACCTTGTGTGCCAAAAATCCCTAAAGTCTTGACTTTGGGATCTACTTAAGGCCTTGGCCTTTTTCTTTCTTTTCTTTATCTTTCTTATACTTGTTAATACCTCTAATAAAAGAGTGCTTCTTTAAAGACTGAAATGTTTAAACAAATTCTAACTTTGAAATGCATAAACAAAAATCTGCATACTATGCTAATCAAAATTCTGCATACTATAATAACAAAATTCTGCACTTGTAAGCTTAATAAAATCTGCACTTGTAAGCTTAATAAAATATGCACTTGTAAACTTAATAAAATCTGCACTTGTAAGCTTAATAAAATTTGTAAATCTAATTAAGCTACTAGAGATCTAATTGGATCTTCCAATGTTAAACCATCAAAACTGCAATGCTAAACAATTCAAAATCTGTAATGCTACACATAGCTATTCCACACTAAAAATCTGTTAAAGCTCGATACCTATGTAAAGCTTATACTTTTATCGAGCAATAGAGATCTTTAAGCATGTTACAACATGATCTAAACTGGAATACTAAGTCAAAATCACAAACTGAAAACTAAATCTGCATACTCTACTAATCAAGATTTTGCATTCTATGCTACACAATTTCTGCATACTATGCAAACATAAATTCTGCACTATAATACTTAACCAAACTACACTATAATCTTTTTTTTTAAAACTGCACTATAAGTTCCACCAAAAATCTGCACTACAAGTTCCACCAAAAATATGCACTATAAATTCCACTAAAAATCCGCACTATAAATTCTACCAAAAATCTGTACTATAACTTAATTAAAATCTGCACTATAAGCTTAATTAAAATCTGCACTATAAGCTTACATAAAAATCTGCACTATAAGCTTAATTAAAATCTGCACTATAGGCTTAATTAAAATTTGCACTATAAGCTTACATAAAAATCTGCACTATAAGCTTAATTAAAATCTATACTATAGGCTTAATTAAAATCTGCACTATAGGCTTAATTAAAATATGCACTATAAGCTTAAATAAAAATCTGCACTATAAGCTTAATTAAAATCTACACTATAAGCTTACATAAAAATCTGCACTATAAGCTTAATTAAAATCTGCACTATAGGCTTAATTAAAATCTGCATAAAAATCTGAATTTCTAATTACAAGGGAAAAACAAATCTTGGATCTACTCTAAATTCCCAAGCAATCACAATCCTTTACAACATATTCCGAAAACTAAAAGAAACACTAAATCAATGTAACACCCACTAAGCTTTTAAGATAAGCATATGAATGTAGGATTTTGCCTTAGAAAAATAAAAGGAAGTGGGTTGAAGCAAAAAGAAGTAAAATGAAATAAAAAGAAGAGGAGGTCAAGGATTGAACCTTGAACCTCTTATATTATAATTTATAGAATTAATTAGTGGAAACCAATTGGGATAGAGAGAAGATATTGATAGCAAAGAAGAGAAACTCATGATAAGGGTGAGAGTAAAAGCTAGCCAAAAGAAAACAAGAAAAGAGCAAGAGAAAGGCAACTTGCCTTCCTTCCTTCTCTCCCTCTTTCTCTCTTCTCTTGCCGAAAATAAAAGAGGCTAATTAAGGGGATTCATTCCCCCTTATTTCATCATGAATGATGAGAATAAATTAGGAAATAAAATAAATAAAAGAAAATAGAAAATGGGTTAAGGGAGAAGGAAAGCAAAAACTAATTTTGCTACCTCTTCCCCCTTAACATAAAAGGGAGCAAGAAAAGAGAAGAATTCTAATTTTTCTCTCATTTCTCTCATTCTTCCCTCTCCATCACCGAAAACTCAGTCCCCCTCTCCTCCATCTTCGGCCCCAAGCCAAGGTTTTCTCCTAAGAAAGCCTAAGATACAAGGAGGACTTAGCAAGAGAAACAAGGGAAGGGAACTAGAAGAAGAAGCTACTTCTTCCATCACCATATCTTAGATCCACAAGCGAAAAGGATGTAAGCTTCCCCTCACCTGTGGTACAAGTCTTTTTATGTGATTTTCGGATTTTATGAGGATTATAAAACCTAGAATAGAATTTAAGAAAATTCGGCCAAAGAAGAGTTTTCAAGTCTAGGAAGGTTTGAACAAGTCCTCATTTCGTGATATTTTTCTATGCTATGTAGGAAGGTTTTCCTCCATGTTTTTATACCTATATGATGCTTGGTCAGAGGAGTACCTAACCCTAGAATTTCGTCCAAAAATATTTTAAAGAGGTTAGGGAAATCATTGTTTAACCAAACTAGTACAAGATTCCCTCCATGAATTACTAAGGATCTTTTATTGGTTTTCTTGCTTGAAAGTTACTTGGAACCAAAGGAAATCCCCTCATATGTTTCGGCCAAGAAAAGAGCTTAGGGTTAGGAAGACCTTTAAATTTAAGTAACCATGTTTATATGATAGAATATAGAGTTCTCTTAAAGAATTGCATGTTGAATATTGCTAGAAATTCATGAACTCTTCATTAAGATTTTCGGCCATGTTAAGATGGATAGCTTAGGAAAGCTTAAACAAAATTTTAACATGCTCAAGACCTCTGTGATATTAAGATATGAAAGTGGTTTAATGCTCTCATGCTTAATTAGGGTATAGAGAATTTAGTTACATGATATATGACTTGTAAGGTCACAAGGGTCCTAGCTTGTTTATGAACCAAATTTGTATATGATGTTCTTAGTAATTTTTGCCATGAAACTTACTTAGGTTTTCCATGCTTTAGGCTACTTAAAACCTAGTTTAGAGAATGGTAGGTTTCGGCCATGAGGAAAAATAAAAGAAAAAGGAAAGAAACCTAGGAAGCCTAAGACACAATGCACATGTATGTTTATTATGCTTGTCTTTATACATGCTATGAAACTTGTATGACTTCCTATGCTTTTAGGCTATTTGAAGCAAAGTTAACCACTGATGGGTCTCAGCCAAGTAGGGTTTAAATGACCTAGAGGCCTTAGAATTTAAACCAATTGTGTTAAAAATGCTTCTTATGAAAATATGATAATGTGTTGATTGTGTCACATGTTTGTATAATTTTTCCATGACCTAAATGGATCATTGTAGGTCTCGGCCATGAAGGGATAGATGCCCTAGAAACCCTAGAACAAAAATTAAATATGCTCATGTCACTCTACATGAAATATGATAAGTAGAAAGTCAAAGTTCTCATGCTATATGTTGTTTAATGACCTAGAATGAGGCTAGGGTAAGTTTCGGCCATACCCTTTGTATGATGCCTTATTATAAATTTATACATGATGTTAGTTCAAGTTCACATGCTTGTATGCTTGTTTTTAGCCCTAATGAATACTTGTTAAATTTTGGCCATGACATATGTTAAGGGCTTGAAGAACTTAGGAACTAGCTCAAATATGCTTACTATGTTACTTGGAAAAAAAATGCTATAAATATGGTTTAAGGTTTCCATGCTTTCATGACATTTGGGACCTTGTTTCACACCTAATAGGGTTTGGCCACATGATGTTTAGGGACTTGGAGAACTTAGAAACCAAGTTAATCATGCTTATAATGCTTCCTATGAAATTGATGTGAGGATAATTTAGGTTCCACATGCTTGGAGGTTGTTTTTACCTAAATTGAGATCTAAGGGGGTTCGGCCATGATAAGAACCCAAGGGATTAGGAAGCTTAGAACCCAAGTTAACTATGTTACCATGTTTCTTATGATAGTATAATCACATGATACACCCTTATGCTTAAACATGTATGCTTGTGATTTATACTTTCCATGATATGATATGTGCTTAGAAATACGCATGCTTTTTATGATATGCTATGTGGATAGAAATATGCATGCTTTGATGATATGCTATGTGCTTAAAATATGCATGCTTTTATGATATGCTATGTGGTGAAAATATACATGCTTTTATGACATGATGTATGCCTAAGTGATGCATACCTTTATGATATGATGTATGCCTAAGCGATGTATACTTTTATGACATGATGTATGCCTAAGTGATGCATACTTTTATGATATGATGTATGCCTAAGTGATGCATACTTTTATGATATGATGTGTGCCTAAGTGATGCATGCTTTTATGATGTGTGATATGTATAAGTATGACATGTACTTTACTTTATATGGCTTGTACCAAGGGTGGGCTCCATAAGCGCCCCGGGGTCGATGGAATAAGACTCGGGCCTCGTTAGGGATGGGCTCCTAAGTGCCCCTAGGTCGATGGAGTAAGACTCGGGCCTAGTATGTTTACCTTGTAGGGTTCAGGACTTGCTACCTTGGACCTGCATAGGTTGCGCGCAATATGTAAGTGGTACATAACCGGGATCCCCTTTAAGTTGATAATATGTTCAAGTATATATGTAAGAAGAAATGGTTTTAAAGATCATGAGACATACACATGTTTTTCGGATACATGTTTTCAAAATCATATTGCATATACTTTATGATCATGTTGTGATGATGCTATGATTTATGATATGCCATGATTAGATATGATTATGTTATGTTTCATGCTATGCTTTAAGAGCTTGATATGCCATGCTACCTTATGATGATGCTATGATATGCCATGATTAGATATGATTATGTTATGTATCATGCTATGCTTTAAGAGATGATATGCCATGACTAGTTATGATTTTGTTACGTTGCATGATATGCTTAAAGAGTATGATATGTTATGCCATGACTAGTTGAGATCATGTTATGTTGAGATATTCTTTGACCATGTGATGATTTTTGGTTTTAGTGAGTAGGAAAGGAACTTACTGAGCCCTGAGTGCTCACAGCTTACTTTTCTTGTACCACAGATAAAGGTAAAAGCTGGATGAGCTAAAGGAGTAGCAGGAGAGGCAAGGAGATGTGTGTGGCGGTGGCTAGGCAACCAAATAAGAACCTGCTTTAAGAACTTTTTAAGAATTACGCTTTGGTTTTGTAAAATTGTAGTACTATATGGGTGACTCGATGTTATGTTTCTATTTATCTTGTTATCATGTTATGGAAACCATATTAGTGTAGTTCGGATTTGAAAACAAAAAGAAAAGTTTTTATTAAACTAAGAAAGTTATTTTAAGTCTTCCGCTGTAATATGTACGTAGAGTATCGTAGCCCCGTCCCTTAGGGTTAGCAGGGAGGGTGAGCGTTACAATCAAAGCTCGAAACTACCCTTACCGCAGGTGAGTAGCACTTACCTTGCTTCTTGGACTCACAACCGAACAAGAAGGGCTTCTAGGACCTTGGCCGACCGCTGGAGACGATGCCCTAACTCCCTTTTGTTTTCTGCCCGAGCTCCGTCGTCGCATGCAGAAGAGAAGGAGAGAATGGTTTAGGTCACGGGAAAACAGAACATCAACTTATCTCTTTTTATAACTCAATATTTCTGTTAACACCTTAAATAAATTTTTCTATCTTTTCTAAATAGAATCGCCCGCTT
Organism: Zingiber officinale; assembly: GCF_018446385.1. NCBI lineage: Eukaryota > Viridiplantae > Streptophyta > Magnoliopsida > Zingiberales > Zingiberaceae > Zingiber > Zingiber officinale. The sequence continues at coordinate 63,057,146 of NC_056000.1, read as the reverse complement.
GGGCACTTGGTTAGCCGGATTCGCTTAAGGTTCGGGTCAGAGGTCGCGGGTTCGATTCCTCAGTCGCCCCTTTTATTCCCATTTATTTTCTGTTTCCTATTAACTATTACTTAAATAAATTTCATTCCCCTTTTTAATCGGCAACACTCGCTGGGACACTTGGTCAGCCGCGCTTTGCTAAATCTTGACCGGGTCAGAGGTCGCAGGTGTAACGACCACCCTTCTTACTACTACTACTACCTAAGAGGGACCGTTACTTAACTACTAACTCTACTTAACCGGTATGATTAAAAATCACATGGAAACCCTACCGAAAAATTTGGGCAGAATCTCCCCTGTACTGGTGACCATATTCAACAATACATGCAATATATACTCAGCCACAAGCGGTTGGAACACATATCAATCAACCACGCAGTATAATAAATCCAAAATAAAGAAAACAATACCACAACTCATCACACCATATCACAATTCATCTACTATGTCCTAATCACATCAAAATATCATGTACTATCTCAAATACTTCTAACATAGCAAAAGACAATAGAAACTAAAAGAAAACTTCTTTCTTAGTCCCAAGGCTTCCATAGTCCTGGCATCACACATCCTTCGAACACCTCCTTGTCGCCTTCCTTTCTATATCTTTTTCTTTCCTGTATCTGCAGTAAGAGGAAGTGCAATCTATAAGCAAAATTTGCTTAGTAAGCACTATCTAACTCACAAAAACATGAATATGCATGTATACAGAAAGAACTAGAAACTATATGCTCTAAAAGAAAATAAAGCATAAACATAGCTGCTCATGTCAAACTAATAGCAAAGAAAAGCTAAGGAATCTACTCATGTAATTCTAATAACTAATCATGCTGCTCATCTAATAGGTAAACATGAAAACTACTCATCCACTAGATAAATATGGTAGAATAAAGAACTAAACTTACTGATTTTTAGAACTGTATGAAACTTATTTCATTTGTTCTAACTTAATCTTTAATACTTTATGTTTATGTAAAACTCGTTTTACTTGTTCAAAAACTTATACTTATAATACTTCAAAATAATAATCAACTTCTTCTTGGGCCCAGGCGTAGTACCATCTTATGTGCGTTCCCTTAATAGGTTGGGGTAGCGAGCCGCCAATCCTAAAAGAGTAGACCTCGGTCTACCAGGGCCAAGACCTCGGAATTGGACACCTGGATTTGTTTAACGACAACCTCGGAAGTCGGGTACTAGCCTCTTCTTAAAAGTAAAATACTTATAATCTTAATTACTTCTTATTTAAATGCCTTGGCATTTTAATAGGCACTTTGTGTGCCAAAAATCCCTAAAGTCTTGACTTTGGGATCTACTTAAGGCCTCGGCCTTTTCTTTCTTTTCTTAATCTTTCTTATACTTTTCTTATAAAAGAATGCTTCTTACAAAACTGAAATGTTTAAACAAATTCTAACACTACAATGCTTAAACAAAATCTGCATACTAAGCTTATCTAAAATCTGCATACTAAGCTTAACAAAAATTTGCATACTAAGCTTAACAAAATCTGCATACTATGCTACTAAAATTCTGCTTATTAATACTTTATAGAATCTACATTGATCAACATGTAAATCTCTTTTCTCATCTTCTAAACTAAACTTCTATTCTGAACTTATTACTTGCATAACTAAATCACTCACATACTTCTCACCTTTAGACTAAACTAACCTCAATAATCGGTAAAGGAATTATCTTCCTAAATATAGAACCCACTTGATCTCCTGAATAAACTAGTATAACAGAATGTTATATCTTACAGACATCTGATCATATGTAGTGAAACACCATTGAAATAAATCATATAATCTTCTACCCAGCAGCTCTAATGCATGGACTCTTAATCTAGAAACATAGCTTCAAGTTGTCCATCTGCTTCAAACCTTTTCAAAGCATAATCGATATCCTGCAAACAAAAGGATTAGGTTCTCTTCACTCTTCTTAATCCGCTGATTTAGTTCTAAAATCTCCATCAAAATACCAATCATCAAGCTAAATCCACCGATAGAATCTGTCCAAGATTTTGGAAGCTCTCTAAAGAACAAAACCTCCAACCATTGAATCTTAACCTACCAATAATCTGTACCTTCCACATTAATTCCAATCCAGCAAAACTTAAGGAAAGGATGCAGCAAATGCTAACAAAACTGGAAGGCTAAAACTGTGATACTAATTAAGGTAACAAGGAGATCTAAGTTTGATAGCATGTAAAACCTAAGTAAAACTTACTCTTGATACACTTACCCATTCTAAATTAATCCTTACTAAGCAGAGCATAAGGAAAATTGCTGCTGTTATCACAAAAATTAATACCGTGATGTACTAAAACATGCACCCAATGAATCTACACAATCTACTTCTTCCAACTATGCATAGCATAAAGAAAAGTTGCTCAATAATCCATACCATTACAGGTTCATCGATTGGCAGCAAAAATTCTGAAACTTGCAAGGCTCAAATGATCCGAAAATAGAGAAAGCAAGGAAACTCATGCAAAGCTTCGGGAACAAGGAGAAAATCAAGGATTAAATGTCGGAGCTATCTTACTGCAGGTGAGTAGCAACTTACCTTCGTTTCCTTGACTCACAGCCGAAGGAGGAACCTTCTAGTGCTTCTAGGGTTCGGGTCTCTTGAAATCGTGGCCTCTCTTCGTGTTCACGGGTCCTTCTTGACGAGAGGAGCTCGAATCCGAGAAGAGCTCACGGAAATCCCCTTCGGCCGGCCGCCGGAGACGAAGCTAGGGCTTCGTTTTCCTTCGCTCGGCAGAATCGGCGCTGACGCCGTTCGTGAGGGAGAGGAGAGAAAATTAGGTCACGGGGAAATAATCAAGCCCTAAGTTCTCCTCTTATAACCTTAATATCCTGTTAACTACTTTAAATAAATCTCCTACCTTTTCTAGAACCGACGACTGGAGCACTTGGTCAGCCGCGGCTTGGCTCATGGTTGGAGTCGCGGGTTCAGATCCCGGCTGCAACCATTTTTCTCCCTATTATTTCTTGTTATTAACTTCTACTACTTAAATAAAATTCTCCCTTTATTTGATTAAGCAATAACCGCTAGCCCAGTTGGTTTGCCGGGTTTTTCTCGGGTCAGGGGTTGCCGGTTCGAGCCTTGGCTTGGACATTTTTTTGTCACATCTTCTTTCTTTTGGTAAAAATACCAAACGACCTCCAAAAATTCCATAAAAATACTCTAAAAATTTCTAAAAATCTCTAAAATTTTTCTAAAACATTTCTATATTTTAATAAGGTATTTTAGGACTCCAAATAGTGAAATTTGGGATGTTACAGCAGGTTCGATTCCTCAGCCGCCCCTTTTTATTTCAATTTATTTCCTATTCCTCAACTACTGCTTAAATAGATTTTGCTCCTTCTTTAATTAGCAACGCCCGCTTGGGCACTTGGTCAGTTGGATTTGCTTAAGGGTTGGGTCGGCCGGAGGTCTCCGGTTCGAATCTTGGTTTGGATATTATTTTTGTCGAAACTTCTTTCGTTTAGTAAAAATACCAAACGACTTCCAAAAATTGCATAAAAATACTCTAAAAATTTCTAAAAATCTCTAGAATATTTCTAAAGCATTTCTAAATATTTTTAAGTACTACTAAGACTCGAAATGAGAAATTTTGGGTCATTACAATTTCTCATACCTTATAAAAAATTCGTCCTCGAACTTAGGATAATTCTAGATCTCTCTGTCTCATACTGTCTTCACGCTCCCAAATAGTTTCCTCGCGCTTCTGATGCCAAATGACTTTCACTAGTGGTACTTCTTCGTCCCTTAGTCTTCTTAACTTCTCTGTCCATTATCACCCCTATCGCATCGTACTCATTAGTGGTCCTTGGAAGACCTGTTATAAAGTCCCTAGAGACTGCAGGTGCATTAGTCACATCAAATGGCATGACTACGAATTCGTAGTGTCCATATCTGGTTCTGGAAGCTGTTCTGGGTGTATCACTTCCTTTCACTTTCAACTGATGGTACCCAGAGCGCAGGTCTATTTTAGAGAACATTATTGTTCCCTTTAGCTGATCAAATAGATCATCTATTCTGGGAAGAGGGTACTTGTCCTTAACTGTTACTATGCTCAGCGCTCTAAAATCTATGCACATCCGCATAGATCTGTCTTTCTTCTTAACATCTAATTATGTAGAAAGAGAAAATCTGAAATTGTCTCTATACTCTCTAGACATATTAAAAAAAACATAGAAAGACAAACAAGAACTTTTATCTAGCTTAAGCACATATAAACAAATATTTCTAAGAATTTCTCTATACTACAAATAATAAGGAAAAGCATACTAAATAAAAGAATTTTAAATACTTTCTTACTTGAAGACAGCAAGGCTGGTGCTGATGTGTGATGCTGGAGAATAGGAACTGCTCTGATACCAACTTGTAACACCCCACCCTCCTTACTACTAGTCTATGAGGGCGGGGCGCTACTAGACTACTAACTTTTCTTAACTAGGGTTGTTCACATGTAAAGATCAATACATAAACTCTCTAAACATGCAATTAGCTAGCAGCGGAAGACTAAATGACTGATCTACACATACCACTCAAGTATATGTTCACATCTAAAACTACATATCAATCTAATCATGCTGAAATGTATGTATTAACCTAAACATGCATGCAACCATTGTACAACTCAGATAATAGGTCTAATGTGCATAACAATTTAAATGAAAGAATTCTAAATACATGGCAATCTTAATAAATTCTTATGCTAAATCCCAAGGCTTCTATAGTCCAGGCATCACACATCCATCCGCACCTCCTTGTTGCCTTCCTTTGCTATAACTTTTCCTTTCCTTTATCTGCAGTAAGAGGAAATGCAACTATAAGCAAAATTGCTTAGTAAGCGCTATCTAACTCACAAAACTCGAATATGCATGTGAATAAAATAAATCTAAAACTGAATGCTTTAAAGGAAATACTACACATGCTCATCTAATAACAAAAGAAATAAGACATCCTGAAATGCTAAACATGTAAAGCTTATTTCACTTGTTCAAAACTTATACTTTTATACTTTAGAATAATAAGTTTAACTGAACTGATACATAAGCTGAGCTAAACTGATGATAGACTAATGCTGAATCTGAACTGTATTCACGTAACTGATTTGTGAAGTTTTAAAAACTATTTTCATAATAGATAAAAATAATAATCATGCTGCTGATGAGCCCAGCAACTGTACTTGCTATGCGCACATCCCTAACTAGACCCGAGATAGCTAGTCCCGAATCTAGTAGGGTTTACTAGGTTATCTAAACCTAGGGATGACTATGGGAGCCCAACCCAAGGACAACTAAGAGTCCAGCACAGTGCCACTGATAAAAGTAAAATACTGATTCATAAGCTGATTTATCTTAATTACTTCTTCTTTAAATGTCTTGGCATTTTAACAAGCACCTTGTGTGCCAAAAATCCCTAAAGTCTTGACTTTTGGATCTACTTAAGGCCTTGGCCTTTTTCTTTCTTTTCTTTATCTTTCTTATACTTGTTAATACCTCTAATAAAAGAGTGCTTCTTTAAAGACTGAAATGTTTAAACAAATTCTAACTTTGAAATGCATAAACAAAAATCTGCATACTATGCTAATCAAAATTCTGCATACTATACTAACAAAATTCTTCACTTGTAAGCTTAATAAAATCTGCACTTGTAAGCTTAATAAAATCTGCACTTGTAAACTTAATAAAATCTGCAAATCTAATTAAGTTACTAGAGATCTAATTGGATCTTCCAATGCTAAACCATCAAAACTGCAATGCTAAACAATTCAAAATCTGTCATGCTACACATAGCTATTCCACACTAAAAATCTGTTAAAGCTCGATACCTATGTAAAGCTTATACTTTTATCGAGCAATAGAGATCTTAAAGCATGTTACAACATGATCTAAACTGGAATACTAAGCCAAAATCACAAACTGAAAACTAAATCTGCATACGCTACTAATCAAAATTCTGCATTCTATGCTACACAATTTCTGCATACTATACAAACATAAATTCTGCACTATAATACTTAACCAAACTACACTATAATCTTTTTTTTTTTAAAACTGCACTATAAGTTCCACCAAAAATCTACACTACAAGTTCCACCAAAAATATGCACTATAAATTCCACCAAAAATCTGCACTAAAAGTTCCACCAAAAATCTGCACTATAAACTTAATTAAAATCTGCACTATAAGCTTAATTAAAATCTGCACTATAAGCTTACATAAAAATCTGCACTATAAGCTTAATTAAAATCTGCACTATAAGCTTAATTAAAATCTGCACTATAAGCTTACATAAAAATCTGCACTATAAGCTTAATTAAAATTTGCACTATAGGCTTAATTAAAATATGCACTATAAGCTTAAATAAAAATCTGCACTATAAGCTTAATTAAAATCTGCACTATATGCTTAATTAAAATCTGCACTATAAGCTTACATAAAAATTTACACTATAAGCTTAATTAAAATCTGCACTATAGGCTTAATTAAAATCTGCATAAAAATCTGAATTTCTAATTACAAGGGAAAAACAAATCTTGGATCTACTCTAAATTCCCAAGCAATCACAATCCTTTACAACATATTCCGAAAACTAAAAGAAACACTAAATCAAAGCTCGAAACTACCCTTACCGCAGGTGAGTAGCACTTACCTTGCTTCTTGGACTCACAACCGAACAAGAAGGGCTTCTAGGACCTTGGTCAGCCGCCGGAGATGATGCCCTAACTCCCTTTTGTTTTCTGCCCGAGCTCCACCGTCGCTCGCAGAAGAGAAGGAGAGATTGGTTTAGGTCACGGGAAAACAGAACATCAACTTATCCCTTTTTATAACTCAATATTTCTGTTAACTCCTTAAATAAATTTTTCTATCTTTTCTAAACAGAACCGCTCGCTTGGGCACTTGGTCAGCCGGATTCGCTTAAGGTTCGGGTCGGGTTAGAGGTCGCGGGTTCGATTCCTCAGTCGCCCCTTTTATTCCCATTTATTTTTTATTTCCTATTAACTATTACTTAAATAAATTTCATTCCCCTTTTTAATTGGCAACGCTCACTGGGACACTTGGTCAGCCGCGCTTTGCTAAATCTTGACCGGGTCAGAGGTCGCAGGTTCGATTCCTCAGTCGCCCCTTTTATTCCCATTTATTTTCTGTTTCCTATTAACTATTACTTAAATAAATTTCATTCCCCTTTTTAAACGGCAACGCTCGCTGGGACACTTGGTTAGCCGCGCTTTGCTAAATCTTGACCGGGTTAGAGGTCGCGGGTTTGATTCCTTAGCCGCCCTTGTTTATTTCAATTTATTTCCTATTCCTCAACTACTGCTTAAATAGATTTTGCTCCTTCTTTAATCAGCAACGCTCGCTTGGGCACTTGGTCAACCGGATTCGCTTAAGGGTTGGCTTGGCCAGAGTTCTCCTGTTCGAATCTCGGCTTGGTCATTATTTTTGTCGAAACTTCGTTTAGTAAAAATACCAAACGACCTCCAAAAATTACATAAAAATACTCTAAAAATTTCTAAAAATCTCTAGAATATTTCTAAAGCATTTCTAAATATTTTTAAGTACTACTAAGACTCGAAATGAGGAATTTTGAGTCGCTACAGTTTTGTAGGAGACTAAGACTTTGTGCAGGGTTAGATTCAACCGGGATCGGTCGATCGAACCTCGGGTTCAGTTGACCGAACCTCCAAGCAGCAAGATCAGAGTTCCAGCAAGTGGACCAGGTTCGACCAGGGGATCGGTCGACCGAACCTTGGGTTCAGTCAACCGAACCAAGGATAAGCGATGACTGGATTAGACTGGGTTGATCGAGGCAAAGATCATCGGTTGATCGGTCGATTGAATGGCGGGATCGGTTAGCTTAACGAAGGCTTATCTGAAGCAGCAGAATCTTGATGGGAACCGGAGCTGATCTAGGTGGGATCGGTCAACCGAACCAAGGGATCGGTCGATCGATCAGTGACGAGTCAAATCTAATCCCGTGATCAGTGGATTTGATCAAGTCTGGGTTGTCTATAAAAGGAGGGCTCGACCAGTTGCTTCAATAACACTGACAATAATTCTATACAAGCAATCTTCCAAGCTACGCGCTACACCGAAACGACTCAATGACGCTCAGCTGCTATTCCAACAATCGACTAACCAATTTCTCATCATTTATTGTCGATATAATTTATTTTTAAGTTTAGTACTTGTACTTATATATTTGTAAAGAATTTTGGATATATAGTGATTGTCCAACGTAAGCGATCAATGATCGTGGACCTTGGAGTAAGAGTCACTACAGACTCTGGACCAAGTAAAAGAAAGCTTGTTAGCATTGTTTAGCACATCTACGATCCTACATAGAGAAGGAGCATAGCTCATTGACACTAGAATGAGAAGAAGTCTCAACGTCTGGATCAAATGAGGAAGAATCATATACCACCCCTATGAATCAAGAAGGTATAACAATTTTGATTTATAAAAATAAATAGCATATCATATGGTTTGAGTGTAGGTAGAATGGACACTACAAGAGCCAGTATTTAAAATTGGCTAAGAAGAAGGTTCAAGTTACACCCAAGGTTAAGGAAAAAATCAAAAGAAGCCAGAACCTTAGTATATAAGGGAAAAGAGCACATCGTGTGTTTTTTGTGTAATCTCAAGGGGCATTATTGGAATCAATGTCTAACGAGGAGACCCTCAACCAAGAACAAAGGGGGAAGCTCAAATCAAGGGAAAGCTTCCAAGGACGAAACTAAGGTATCATTAGTTAATAGTACTTATTTAAATCATGATAAAATACATGGTAAAAATAAATTTCATCATTTTAGTGTTATTTATTATGAAAATAGGAAGCATGATAACTCTAAGGAGAATTATAAAGCATATCATGCTAGAATAATCTTACCTAAGGATAGGAAGGTAGAAAATGTCTCATGCGCTATTCAACTGCCCAAAGTAATAGTCACTCATGATTGACCTCTCCATATTGACCTGGGATGGCCTGGCAGAGGCACTAGGGGGCGAGCGAATCTCCTTTTGCCACCAGGAAGGTAGAAAATGGTTTAGGCAAGAAACCGAAATAATTTAGATATATGCCTAAAACGAACAATATCCAAGGCAATAAATAAAAATTCAAACTTGAGGATTTAAGGATATAAAATCTAGTCATAATGTTAAGACTTGACAAATTGGAGAAGACTCATAATAAAATGACAAATGAAATCAAGGGGTCTAAGTAGCAAAACCTAGGTTTAGGAAAACAAGAGGCATCTATGGACAAGAAGGGTTTATAGTATAAATCCAAGGACAAGATGTCCTTCCATCATAAAGTTTCATATAGCTATGAAACTAATTTTAGGTCTAGAAATCAAGTTAAGGCTAAAGGGAGGCTATTCCTAGAGTTGACTTTGAGGAGACTAGTGTAATTAAGGCTTCTACGAAGCCAGGAAAGTCGTTAGGAAGGTGCCAAGGGAAGTTATCACTAATGAATAACTAGAACACCCAATGAGCACCAATAGGTATTGGATTCCTAAGAGTGTATTCTCTATACCTTAGATGAGTTTAGAGTGTGTCAACTCTAATTGGAAGGGTAGTTAACTCAATTACGGTGAAGTTGGCGAGAATTTTCAAGGTATTGTGATATCTCAAAAATGAGAGTTGATTTTTTACTCTTGAAGAGTAAAAAGTGTGCTAATAAAATTTTTGAAGTATTAAGCTTGATTAAATTGGCACAAATAGGATAAAATTTAAAGGAATGTCAAGTTGGGACTTTGACATTTTTCTTAAGGAGATAAGGGCAACTGAGGCTTATTTTGACTTAGCAATTGGTTGAAAATACTTAGATAGAAAATCTAGGTGATTTTTCTTATGAGTTATAATTGCCATTCATCTTGTCTGAAGGATGAGGAGATGACACGCTAGCTCAAGTGGATGGTTTGTTGATGAGTATGTAGTTGATTCTCTAATCTGGAATGAAACTCCTTAATGATCCTGCACATAATCAGAAGGTCCAACGAAGCGTTAGTGACCAAAGACCAAAGAAGGGGTCCCTGACAAGACCCTCCGAGGCTCAAGTCAGTCATGTTTCTTAGCAAGTGGAAGAACAATAGAGGATGTACAAATGAAAGTCTCAGATGCAAAAATTGCATATCTCACCAACGAAGAAGACCCCCCCCTTTTTATACCGCCTCCCACAATCTCCGTCATCATGAGGTGGCTTCATGCATCATAGTTTGTTAGGTTGTTTCTCAAAGAGTTTCTAAGGAATCTTTTTTCTACCCACAAATATACCTTTTCTGTTATTTATAACTTAAACCTTCTCTGAAGTCATTAGAGGAGGATGTTATTATAAATGAATCACCAATGGGAAACAAGATAGCCTTCGAAAGAGGTTCCAAAGGAATATTCCTCGATAATTATGATAAGCTATTAAAATATTATCTGTTGCTTGTTTGCTAAATGTATCTCGGCCGGTCCACAAGGCTGGCCATATTGCTTGTCATTATATCAATCTGCCCTGTCATATGTTAAATACTGCAGTGATATGTTCATAGGCAAATATAGTGTCCACAGTATGCCAAAGACTTATTCAAGAAGTCATATGATAGATCATGTATGTTAGAGGTTTATTTTAGGGAAAATGTGGCATTAAGTAACTTAGACTCAATCAACCTATGCTTGATCGAGCTAATATGTAGAGTTTCCTAAGGATAAGTGTCTTTAAGCCCGCCCGATTATTACTCGACTAGGCGTACATAGAGAATCTTATGTTCGACCGACCTTTATCAGGCTAGTCTTATACTAGGAGCTTTATAAGGCCAAGTGTCCTTAAGCCCGCCCAGTCTTTGCTTGGCCGGGTATATATATAAAGCCTTACGTTCAACTGACCTTTGTCTGGCTGATCTTATATTAAGGTCTTTGGAAGGCTAAGTATCTTTGGACCTAGGTCGGACTTTGCCCGGATAGGTGTACACAAAAAGTCTTATGTTCGACCGGCCTTTGTCCAACCAATCTTATACTAAGGTCTTTAGAATGATAAGTATCTTTGGGCCCGGTCAGACTTTGCCCAGACGGGCATACATAGATAGCTTTATGTTCGATCATCTTTTTTCTGGCTAATCTTGTACTAAGTAGCTTTATAAGGCTAGGTGTTTTTAAGCATGCCCGGTCTTTACCCGACCTGGTGTGCACAGAAAGCCTTATGTTTGACCAGTCTTTATCCGATCGATCTTATACTAATGCTTCATTGGATCATCTGATTGTGCGCAGGATCATTGAGGAGTTTTATTCCAGATCAGAGAATCAACTATTCATCAACAAACCATCCACCGGAGCTAGCACGCCATCTCCCTAGCCTTCAGCGTACCATCCCCCGAGCATTTTAGAGAATTTTCAAGGTATTTTGATATCTTAAAAATGAGAGTTGATTTTTTACTCTTGAAGAGTAAAAAGTGTGCTAATAAAATTTTTGAAGTATTAAGCTTGATTAAATTGGCACAAATAGGATAAAATTTAAAGGAATGTTAAGTTAGGACTTTGACATTTTTCTTAAGGAGATAAGGGCAACTGAGACTTATTTTGACTTAGCAATTAGTTGAAAATTCTTAGATAGGAAATCTAGATAGTTTTTCTTATGAGCTATAATTGTCTTATTTTTGTGTGCCCTATCATATGTTATGACATCATATACTACATTCATATTTTTATGAAAATATTATATGTCATGTCATATATTCATCATTTAGCTATGATAATTTTTCTTTTAAAAAAATACTCATTTGGTGTATGTCATAATCATTTTCATGCATTGTTTGAAATTATTTATAATTAAGGACAATGATATAAATTGATATCCTAAGTAGGATGATCAAAGTTAAAATGTCTAGATAGAGATGCATGATCCCTCAGTTTAGGGAATTAGGGAAAACCTATATATCTCATAAAAATTATAGAGTTGACTTATATATGTATTGATATACATTAGATACAAATGAGATGTTAGGAGGATAAACAAAACTCAAGATATTGATGTAGTGTTAATGGAGTTTTAGTTTCTTCAAAATACATAGATTATGTGAAATTTAATCATGGGAAAAACTAATATACAAGTCATGTACATTTAGCCCAAAGGATCATGGTTGGAAATTGCCTTGGAAAATTATTTCAAAATCATTTTGGAAAACCTTAGTAAAGTTTATTTATTGATAGAAAACATCATTGGTTAGTTAAATACAAGTTAGAGTGAAACATTGAAGTTTTCAATAGTTTTTAATTTTATGTCATTCTTTAAAAATGGTACATTTGAAAAATACAAGTTAGAGGTATATTTTTATAGAAACTATTTTTCCATGATAGTATATAATATAATAAATGTTTCCATAAAATTTTGTGATTTTTTATAATCAAAAAATTATTTAAGGGTTTCTAAAATTCCATCTGAATTTACATTTGAAAATCAAAAACCCCCAATTGATTAGGTACTATTGCCAATCGATTAGAACACATTGGAATCGATTGGTAGTCAGCGCCAATCGATTCAGACAGATTGTAATCGATTGTTAGCTGAAACCAATCAATTAGCAAGGTTGTCTTTGACTTAAGTGGTCTAATTTCAATCCATTAAACCACATTTAGTTAAGTTAACTATTCCTAACCGTATAAAATGCTTTGATAAGTACTTAAGGATAATTTTCTTGATGAAAATAAGAAAAAAATGGTTAAAGGGGACTAAGTTGAAGTTAAGGAGGAGGTTTAGATTCAAGATTAGGCTTTTAACCTCATGAATTTAAATGTAGAATTTCCTGAAGGTTTAGGAACTTCAAATCATTATTAGAGTAATGATAGAAGTTGGAGCATGTTTTGAATGGGAGGTCTCTCTTAAAGACATGATTTGAAGAAAGAAGAATTTTTTTTATGGTTGATGGATTAATACTCAAGGATGAGTATTGGAGACAATGAAAGGTATGAGACATTCATTGGGATGTTGATGGTTAAATAGAATGAATCTTAGGGATAAGATTTTTGATGTATGTCAAACGGAGAGAATATAGGGTTTAAGTTAAAAACTCTCATTCATGCTTTGTCATGGGATAAAGATGGAAGTTGGGCTAGTGGGTTAGCCTAACTTAAAAATATTGTCAAATATCAAAAATGAGAGATTGTTAGTACACTCGTCCTCAGGTCAAGGTTGACTAGTTTGACTAAGTCCGAATTGTCTCGAGTTTGAATTTCGATATTTGACAATATATGAGAGAGAAGTCAAGTAGGTCAAGGGAGGAATGGATGCTTGTCTAGGAAAGTCCTAACTGGAAGTTAGGCAATGAGAAGTCCTAATGAGAGATTAAGCAACAAAAAGTACTAACTGATGTTAGGAAAATAAAATTCCAAATGGGTCAAAGAGAGCCACACATCGGCAAAGGAAAACCCTAAATGCAGTTAGATAAGAGAAAGTCATAACTAAGGTTAAGTGGGTGGAAGTCTACCAAGTGACTAGTTTTGACTGGAGGTTAAGCAAGAGGAAAATATAGGTGGGTCAAAGAGAATCGCACTTGATGATCGAAAGTTCAACGGGAAGTTGGCAAAGAGAAAGTCCAAATGGGTCAAAGGTTGACTAGACATTTGGCATGAGATGAAAAGTCCATGTTGGTCAAAGGTTGACTGGACACTTTGTGAAGAAGTCCTGGCAGGTTAAGGTTGACCGGATGTTGGGCAAAAAAATCCTAAGTTTTGATTAAGGGAGTTAGGGTTGAACAATCAATTAGCTTAATCGATTAGCCCAAAGCTAATTAATTAGGCATATTTTCTAATTAATTAGGACTTGCTCTAATCAATTAAGATGAATTCCTAACCAATTGGGAGGTTTCGTGAACCTTTTTTACATGGGACGAGAAAGGCTTGGAATGCATTGAGGTAATGATTCATCCTTCCCCCAATTGATTGAGGTAATCGATTAAGGCTTTTGTCATGAGAGAATAGAGAGCTTGAGAATCGATTGGGAAAGCGATTAGGCTGCTTTCTCTCACAAAAAGAAAGCTTTTGAATTGATAGGAGCAATCAACAAGAAGTTGCTGAATCGATTGGTATGGTTTACCAATCAATTTGAGTTTAAAAAAGAGTCGTTCTACAGGTTGTTCAATGGTCGGATGACGTGACAATCGATTAAGGGAAAGCTTAATCAATTAGGAGGCGAAAAGTAGTTTGAACAATGTCCATATAAGAAGAAGTTCATCTAGGGTTTTCATCGCTACGTTTTGGGTGTTTAGAGAAGAAGTGTTGTTGTATTTCTTATCACCAAGAGGCAATCCAAAGCAAGTAAAGAGCAAGCAAAGCAAGGTTTATGTAGTAAAATCATTTGCAATTTCTTTTGTAACCTAGTGTGCATGTCTTGTGCTTGAGCTTGAACAAAGCTTCTCCACCTATGGAAAGTTTCCGAGGAGTGTGTTCATAGTGGAGTTGTGTGTATAGTGTGGATCCTTGGATTAGCCACTTTAAGGAGGTGGAAATCAAGTAAAATCGGAGGTGTTAGCATTGTGAAGTCTTCGCTTCGAGTTTCCACTGCAAGTCATCATCGAAGAAGTGAACGAAGTTATTCACCCCCTCTGGCTCTACATGTCCTAATAGTGTCATCCTGAAAGAGATCAAACTGTGTACAAAGGGTTACATTTTCTTACATTACCATGCCAAAATTGAAAAACTCGAACAAGACCATTTTTTATTCTAAATCCTAAACCATCAGTTGGACTCAATCGAATCTAACAACTAAAACTAAAGGAAAAGCGAGAGGTTATGAGGAGAAATACATTGTTCTTCTAGTCCTCCTTGAGAGATGTGAGGAACTATGGCCTACTATCCTCGCGAGCACAACGCAAGGCCACGACCATTGCCGATTGGCCTCATGAGAATAACTCGTGGCCACGATAGCCTAGCCTCACGAGCACAACGTGAGGCCACGGCCGACCGACCTCGCGAGCATAACGCGAGGCCATAGCCGACCGACCTCTTGAGCACAAGAGAGGAGATCAAAGAGGGGAAGGAAGAGATTTATCTACGTGTTGTCGAAGAGGAGATCGCGTCGAACACTAGAGATCAGGAATCAATCGAAGGAGGGAGAGGAGAGAGCGAGAGGAGATCGAGAATAAAAATCCTGATCGAAATCCCTAATCATCATAAATTTAGTGACAAAAATATAAATCTATTGCTATTTAGAGACTGAATTAGCAACCGGATATAATTCTGTCACCAAATTTAGTGATCTGATTTAATTCCATCGCTAAGTAACGACGAGAATTAAATTTCAGCTCTATTTAGCGATGGAAATTAAATTCCATCGCTAATCTCTCCAGATTAACTATGATTTATTATTATTATTATTATTATTAACGATCGTTATGTTGACAAAGTTATATTTTCATCGTTAATTAGCAACGAAAATATAATTTCATTACTAATTAGCGTCGGAAATAAAATTTCGTCTCTAATTAGCAATAGAAATATAATTTCTTAGTCTAATTAACAATGAATTTATATTTTCGTCGTTAATTACGTTGCTAATGATGAGTTTTTTTTTAGTGTATATTAGAACTAGCATTTTCAAATGACATTGAAAATATTTTATGCGCTAATCCATATTTTTTAAAAAAATTAAACATAATAATTATGAGTGTTGTGAGTACTATATGATTCATCAAAAACTTTATATACTAATAAACTTTTTTCAATATTCTAACTAAGAGTTATCAATCTAACGACAAATTATACTCATATACGATCATTCCAAATATTGAAACATAAAAAATTTTATTATTTAATTAACTAAATTTATCAATTAATTTTTTTCTCCTTATTTTCCCAATTTTTTAATTGAATGAGTAAATGTAGTTATAGAAACATTTTTAATAAATGGATTAGGTGATTCTTTATAAAGATCTTCAAAAGTGCATTTAGATTCAAAATTAAATGAAAAATATTTTATGAAAACAAATCTAGCTAATGATTTTTTAATTTATTATTAGAATATAAAAATAAACCAGAATCAGTACTTATGAAAATGAAAAATCTAGATAATTATATTTGAGAATGGTCAATTTCATAGTCAGTCGGGTGCTTCACTTCTACATGTCGTTTCAATTACCCATAATCGCAATAGGCTTAGAATTTGTAGAAAGCATTGTGCTTACATTTTGCATGTAATTCTCCCAACGGAAGAGTGAAATTCTCAAAATATTTAGTAAAAATAAAAGATTTTAAAGAATAAACTTCCCGAACCTTATAAGTAATTAATTGGTACTTTCCTATATTTCGAATGTCGGAAGTTGCTCAATGTCATCATCGGTGGATTAAATGTTAAGCTCATTCAGATTCACTATTTCCTTGCCACTATGAAATCAAGATGATAAACCTCCCCGTCCTCGGCCTCCTTCCATTGTAGTCGGAACTTAAAAGTGGAAGTTGAAAGCATGTAGAATTAGAGTTGAAAGCATGTAGAGATTGCGAAATTTAGAATGAGAATAGAGAAGATAGTGTTGAATAAGTGTGAATGGAGAAGAGGTGGAAGAGAAGAAGTTCCATTGTGAATGGAACTTCAGTCCCACATTGGGAGTTTCAAAGCACTTTTGTTGGTTTATATTGAGTTACATACGTTGAGGATGTGAACAAATGCATGGGGAGAGACTCTCTCGCACGCGTGGGTGCGCAGGGGGGGTGAAAATCCAGGGTCTGGATTGCACTGAACCAAGTTGACTCGTGTGCGAGTGCGACCTGTGCACACGAATGTCGGACCGATCGGGGCAAAAATTTGCCCAAGTAGAACAACCAGCATTTTACCACGTAGATCTTTTTGCTGCTGTGAAACGAATGCATTAAATTCTAGTTTAATGCAGAATAAAACTAGCCGAGTAATAATGAGTGAAACGGTGGTCGTTTCACTGCTCGACTAATAATGGTCTTAATAGACATTAACTCTGGCCATTAATTTGAGCTTCTATATAAGGATGCTCTAATCATAGGTAGAGACACACACATCAAAGAAAGCAGAAGCTCTCCACCTCATTCCCCTCCTCTGTCGTGCAACTCCTGCTCGGCAGAATGCCCGTGATAGCGATCGGGTACTACTTAGTTCACCGTGACCACTAGTGCTTGGTGGAGCTCACGGTCAGACCGTTGTATCCTGGGAAACAGACGACCCGAGTAAGTCTCGAAGCACCGCCGGAGGTGGGGGCGAATCTTTTTCAAGGAAACTGCGACTCGCATGCCTCGGTCATTTCGCTCGACCGACCCGACTTTCGCTCGGCTGACTCGACCTCCGCTCAGCCGACCTAACTTCCGCTCGGCCGACCCGACTTTTGCTCGGCCGACCCGACTTCCGCTCGGCTAACCCAACCTCCACTCGACCGACTTGACCTCCGTTCGGCCAACCCGACTTCCGCTCGGCAGACCCGACTTTCGCTCGACCGACCCGACTTCCGCTCGGCTAACCCGACCACGGCTCGGCCAACTCGACCTCCACTCGACCAACCCGACTTCCACTCGGTCGACCCGACTTCCGCTCGGCCAACTCGACCTCAGCTCCGCCGATCCGCTCTCCTCTCTACTGACCCATCTGCCCAACTGATCCGCCGTCAGCTCGGCCTGTAAGCTCAGCCTGTCAGCTCGATCGATCCTCTCTCCTCTCTGCCGACCCATCTGCTCAGCCGATCCGTCGTTAGCTCGGCCTGTCAGCTCGACCGATCCTCTCTCCTCTCTGCCGACCCATCTGCTCAGCCGATCCGCCGTCAGCTCGGCCTTTCAGCTCGGCATGTCAGCTCAGCCTGTCAGCTCGGCCGATCCTCTCTCCTCTCTGCCGACCCATCTGCTCGGTCGATCCGCCCGTCAGCTCGGCTCGTCAGCTCGGCCTGTCAAATCGGCCGGTCAGCTCAGCCGATCTTCCTGATCGGCAATTCTTCGGCTCAAAGCAGAAACCAGCCCTTGTTGGCAGCCTGAGATTATCCGCTCAG
Organism: Zingiber officinale; assembly: GCF_018446385.1. NCBI lineage: Eukaryota > Viridiplantae > Streptophyta > Magnoliopsida > Zingiberales > Zingiberaceae > Zingiber > Zingiber officinale. Next base: position 63,039,113 of record NC_056000.1, on the reverse strand, counting down.
ATCATCTTGACTGTAAATTGAATTTAATTCAGAGCAGTTTAAATTCAGCTAATACCCTGTGTATCTTCAACAACAGATTGTGTGTATTCTAACAGATAGATGTAAAAATAATGAAATGAGCTTTTATTTATATAGCCTAGAGAGTATCTCAATCGTTAAAAAAAATATAAAATAAACACTCTCATTTATCCCCAACGACTAAAATCGATGGTTCCAATTGTCAGAACCGTCAACTTTCAAACAAAAAAAAAACTTGAACGGGCGGATTGAACTGATGATTAACCTCTGATTCAATGATTTTTGGGGTTGGAATCATAACAGGCCTAGATAGGGAGCTGTCTGATTACTATTTCAAACCCAAAACCTAGTTAACGAGTCTCTAAACCATTGACCCTGTTACGATCCCAAACCGGGTCTAGGTCTAGCTAGTGAAAGGACTCTATCAATCACCATGGTGGAAAGGTAAAGCTTTTGAGCACCATGTCATTCACCAAGGTTGGTCATCATCCCAAGTGCTCATCGTCCTGACTCGAGCGTTGATCGTTTCAGCACCCAAGTGTCGAGTCCTCAGAAGCTTTGGTTTGAGAGCCCGAGCCAGAAGTACGCATGTGAGCCAAAGACTTTAAGAGCCCAAACTCGAGCACAACGATGACAGTTACAAAGGCGGGAGAGAAACAATGATGATATATGTGTTGGAGTGTATACTGAAAGCCTAAGCTTTGTAAACATTCATTATGAATAAAGAATCACATTTGGTCAAATTGTCTACATTTAGTTGTAGTTGTTCAATTAATTTATACTGTAGATAACATAGTATGTGGTGTCACATGCAGAAGATGATGTTATCAGTACCTTATAAATTATAAACAGTAGCTCAGGACCAAAATGGAAAGGAATAAATCATTAGAAGGTCGTAGTGTAATTAGGTATCAGTTTATCTTAACTGTATAATTACACTAGTACACTGAGAGTGTATTGAGTAGGATCATTTGAGGTCGTTTCTTTTATACTGACTTTATAAAGAAACAAAGACCTCGGTTATTATGGAAGTGTGCGCTCTTAATCCTAATATAATAACAAGCACATATATTTGATATTTATTTAATTTATCAGTGGGTGAGATTTAGTTCGATGAATCAATAAGCCTGATAAGTTGGGAAATGATATCACTTATAGTGTGTGTTGTTGATTATAGAAGGAAACTGTGTCCTAGAGATACTAGGTTGATAATGTCCTCAAGAGGAGCTCATAAGGATGTCATGTTAAACCCTGCAGGTGGACTTAGTCCGACATGACGATAAGGTTGAGTGGTACTACTCTTGGATTAAGATATTAATTAAATGAGTTGTCAGTAACTCACTTAATTAGTGGACATTCGATATCTTAAACACAGGGAGACTAACACACTCATAATAAGAAGGAGCCCAAAAATATAATTTGGGATTGGTGCGGTAGTTCAATAATAGTTCTCTAGTGGAATGAATTATTATTGATAAAATTAAGTTGTGTGTTCGGGGCGAACACGGGATGCTTAATTTTATCGGGAGACCAAAACTAATTCCTCCTCTCGGTCCCTATCGTAGCCTCTTATTTATAGAGTACTATACCCACCTATACCCACCTTCTATACCCACCCATAGGGGGTCGGCCAAGCTAGCTTGGGAACCAAGCTAGGGCCGGCCTAGGTATAAATTGGGGTGGCCGGCCCTAGCTTGAACCCAAGCTAGAGGGACCGGCCATATTAATTTAAAAAGGGATTTTAATTTTAATTTTTATTATGTGGGAGATATAATTTATTAAAGAGAATTAAAATTAAAATATCTCTCTTGTAAAACATCTACAAAAGATTAAAGAAAGAGATTAGATCTCTTTCCTTATTTGTAGATTGGTGAGATATTTTATTTTCTCTTTAAAAAATTATTCACATGTTGTAAAATTAAAATTATAGAAATTTCCTTTTATCAACCATGAAGAGATTTTTAAAGAGAAATTTTATTTTTAAAATTTCCGGAAACAAATTAGGAAGTTTTAATTGTTGATTGAAACTTGTCCAATTTGTTCTTCATGATGTGGCCGACCACTTGAATTTAATTGGGGAAATTTTATTTTATTTTTCTCAATTAAATCATGTCAAGGAAATTAAGGAAATTTTATTGTAATTAAATTTCCTAATTTACCTAGGCCAAGGAATATAAAAGAAGGGGTGAGGGTGCCTTCATGAGATACAACCTCTATTATTTTCTCTCCCTCTTTTGTTCCTTGGTGTGGCCGGCCATCCTTTCCCTCTCTTCCTCTTGTGGTGGTCGAACCCCTCTCTTTCCTTGGAGCTCTTGTGGTGGCCGGATACTACTTGGAGAAGAAGAAGAAGAAGGAGAGGAAGCGAGCATCTCTTGGAGCTTGGTTAGTGTTTTGATTTTCTTCCTTGGTGAAGCTTCTTTCTTTGTGGCCAAACCTAGCCAGGAGGAGAAGAAGGTGGTTGGTGGTTTCTCATCTCGGAAGATCGTTGCCCACACAACGTCCGAGGTTAGAAGAGGAATACGGTAGAAGATCAAGAGGTATTTCTAAAATGTATAACTAGTAGTTTTTCCTTTTCCGCATCATACTAGTTATTTATGGAAATAATACCAAATACAAGAGGCAAGCGATTCTAGTATTTCGAATATGTTTTTTCGATGTTGTGTTCTTTTGTTTTATTTTTCCTTGTGATTTGATTGTTCTTTTCGATTAACCTAAAGTTATTTTAGGAAATTAAATATTAGCTTTCTATAAAAGGTTTTGTCTAGTCGATGGTGGTTGCTCCCATATCCAAGAAGGTCATGTGCCTCGCCACGTCAGTACTGGGAACCAATTATAGAAATTAATATTTAATGGAATTAATAACTTAAGGTGATTTGGGTCGAACGTGTTAAGTTCCGCAGGAGACCCAAGTCAAAACCTACAAGAATGAATAGATTAAGTTTTGGATCAAACGTGTTAAGTTCCACAGGCGATCCAAAATTTAATTTAAAAGAACACATGGTAGCTAGGAAAAGGTTCAGACCTTTGTACAAAATTTTTGTACAGTGGAACCTCTAGGTTTTCCGAGTAGCAACCAACAATTGGTATCAGAGCTAGGGTTTTGCCTCTGTGTATTTGGTATTAGTTTAATTATGCACATGTCATACATAATTTAGGCAGGTTAATAGTAGGATGTGCTAACTTTGTGGATGCAGGATCCAACTATTATGGCTTTTAGTTATTATGTGTGTGATTGGACCCTTGGACATGTCAAGGGCATTTATATGTGTGTGCATGATTGTATTAAAATACAGCAGGAGCTGTATTTAGTTTTATTAGGATTTTATTTTTGATCTAGATACATGTACATTCCTTTTATGGAATATAGGATCAAAAATGTAAAATTCTATTTATGTCGCGGATCAAATCTTGCAAAGCGTGGAACCTTCTAAGGACCAGAGGCGCAGCGGAACTAGTAGCAAGATGGATGCAACAGCTAGACCCGGTGGCGGTGGCCAAATATGGCAGCAGCTTAGGATGACAACACACGGAGGACAACTAGAGATAAAAGCCATTAGTTGAAAATTAGATTTTCTATTTATTGCTTTTATATTGTGCTGTGTGTGCATGTTAGTTTACAAGTTTTAGTAGGCTAGCATAGTTAAAATTCCTCATTTATAAATAACTAAATGGGAGAGGGATTTTTAAGTAAATCCCATGGTCTCCATTACTGGTTTGTAAGTGATGCAAATAAGCTTGCGCGTTGGCTCTAAGTGCCTTCCTCCATAACGGATGAGCTTGTTTACGGATCACTAGAACAAACTTACATTATTGGATGACTATAGGAAGTTAATTAAGAGCGTGTGATCTTCCCCAACGGAAGGGGCATAATCTTATTAATGGACTTAGTGTCAAGTAATGGTATACACTTAGACATATCTAATAGTATCCTCCCCATCGGAGTCACTGCTATTATTTGTGTGACCAAATCATGCCAACTATTAATTTTATTTATCAAAAAGTTAGGTTGACAAGATAATAAAATTAATGGGTTAAAACCCTCCTTTTACAAATGTTGAATTTGTATACGTCCACACTAACGTGGCATACAAAATTCACGGTGTTATGAGGCGTTGGTTAATTTAAAATAGTATTGTTTGAGGAATCAATATTATTCTAAATTTAGAGTTCTGACCAAAAGTTATTTGTGATTCTTAGGATGACTTTCAACCCACTGTCCATCATACTTCAACAAAATAGACTTACTGGACCTAATTACATAGATTGGAAAAGAAACCTAGACATTGTTCTTACTGCTGAAAGCTATAAATTTGTACTGACTGAGCAGTGCCCTGAAGCACCTACTGGTGAATCTACCCAAGAGGAGATTGAATATCATAGGAAATGGGTAAAAGCAGATGAGATGGCGCGGTGTTACATTTTGGCTTCAATGTCAAATGTATTGCAACATCATCATCAAGATTTACCAACAGCCTATGATATTATGAACAATCTCAAGGAAATCTTTGGTCATCAGGATAGGGCTTCTAGGCAAGAAGCCATGAGAAAGATAATATGACCACCATGCAAGAGGGTACTCCGTGAGGATCATATCCTAAAGATGATGGCTTATCCGAACGGATACTGATCCTTGGAGGAGAAATTGATGGGAAACCCGGATCGATATGATCCTCCAAACGCTACTGAGAAGTTTCGTTTGAACTATAATATGAATAAAAGGATTTATTCATTAGCGGAACTACTTGTAAGCAGCAGAAGGATTATTTCGTCACAATGCTCAAATTCACTATGCTGAAAATGGTTCTACTTCTAAACCGAGAGGAAACAAGCTGGTTCAGCAAAGAAAGTGAATAAATCTCAGAGTATGGGATTTAAAGCTGGAGTGAAGAAGCCGAAGGGCAAGTGCTTCATCTGCAAGCAGGCAGGACATTGGAAGGCGGACTGTCCTCGTAGGAACCAAAACAAAGGTATATCTCATACTCTAGTTGTTGAAACATGTTTAGCGGTGTTATCTACCAGCACCTGGTGTGTAGATACGGGAGCCACTGATCATGTCTGCAATTCCTTGCAGGGGTTCCAGGAAACCCGACGACTATCTAAAGGAGAGATTACCGTCTACATGGGCAATGCTACTAAGGTGGCAGCTGTTGCAGTGGGAGACGTCTACTTATCTTTTAGTAGAAATAGGAATTTGGTTTTAAGAAATTATCTTTATGTACCCAGTTTTAGAAAGAATTTAATTTCAGTTTCTAAACTATTTTTAGATGGATATTCAGTTTCTTTCAGTAACGATGTAGTTATTAAGAGAAATAAAGTGATTATCTGTTCTGGTACATTAGTTGGCAATTTGTATACTTTAAATCCAATTTCTTTCACAAGGCAAAACATGGAAATTTATAACTCATCTTCTAACTCAAATAAAAGAAAAGAACCTTCGGAAATGAACCAAGCATATCTTTGGCATCTAAGGCTTGGTCATATTAACTTAAGTAGGATTCAGAGGCTTATAGCCGATGGACTTTTGGGTTCATTAGAGTTGGAAAATTTTTCAACTTGTGAATCCTGCTTGGAAGGTAAAATGACCAAGAGGCCGTTCAAGGCCAAGGGGTATAGAGCCAAAGAAGTGTTAGAGTTGGTTCACTCTGATTTGTGTGGTCCTATGTCTGTCCAGCCAAGAGGAGATTTTGAATATTTTGTCTCTTTCATAGATGATTATTCAAGATATGGATACATTTACCTATTGCGCCGCAAGTCCGAGTGCTTTGATAAGTTCAAAGAATACAAGGCTGATATGGAGAAACGACTAGGTAAAATTATCAAGACACTATGGTCAGATCGTGGTGGCGAATACCTCTTAGGAGAGTTTAGGAATTACTTATCAGAGGCCGGGATTCAATCCCAACTGTCCGCACCTGGTACACCCCAACAGAATGGTGTGGCAGAACGAAGGAATAGGACTCTTATGGAGATGGTTAGATCGATGATGAGTTATTCAGAATTACCAAATTCATTTTGGGGATATGCTCTGGAAACAGCAGTGTATGTTCTGAATTTAGTACCTTCTAAATCAGTTTCTTCTACTCCCATAGAATTGTGGAATGGGCGAAAACCCAGTCTAAGACATATTTGGATTTGGGGTAGTCCAGCACATGTGCTGAAACCAGATGCTGATAAGTTAGAATCCCGTACAGAAGTTCACGTGTTTGTAGGATATCCCAAAGGAACGAAAGGTGTTTTATTTTATAGTCTTAAAGACCAAAAGGTCATTGTTAGCACCAATACCCAGTTTTTAGAAGAAGACTATATAATGGATCACAAGCCCAGTAGCAAAGTTATTTTAGAAGAACTTAGAGAGGACATGTCTACTTCAGTACCAACAGTACAAGATGAAGTACCACAAGAGACTGCAACACGTGTCACACATGATACACAACCACAGACAGTGCCTCGTCGTAGTGGGAGGGTTGTAAGACAGCCTGAAAGATTCATGTTTTTGGGAGAGTCTTCGGACTTGATCCCGGGTAAACATGAACCTGATCCACGAACATATGACGAAGCACTCCAAGATATAGATGCAGCATCTTGACAAAAGGCAATGAATTCTGAAAAAGAGTCTATGTACTCTAATAAGGTCTGGGAGCTTGTAGAACCACCTGATGGTGTAAAAGCCGTTGGATGCAAGTGGATCTACAAAAGAAAAAGAGGGACAGACGGGAAGGTAGAAACCTTCAAAGCTAGGCTTGTTGCGAAAGGGTACACTCAGAAATAGGGAATCGATTATGAGGAGACCTTTTCACCAGTAACCATGCTTAAGTCTATCCGGATACTCTTATCCATTGCTGTTCATATGGATTATGAGATTTGGCAAATGGATGTCAAGACAGCTTTCCTTAATGGAAGTCTTGAAGAGAATATCCATATGAAGCAACCAGAAGGGTTCATTGAAAAAGGCAAAGAGCATCTAGTGTGCAAGCTCAATCAGTCCATTTATGGACTGAAGCAAGCTTCAAGGTCTTGGAACATCCGGTTTAATGAAGTAATCCATTCGTATGGATTTATTCAGTGTCCGGATGAGTCTTGTGTATACAAGAAGTGTAACGGAAACGTGGTGGTATTTCTTGTACTATACGTAGATGATATTTTGTTAATTGGCAACAATGTCAAGGTATTATCAGACATAAGGGTATGGTTGTCCAAACAATTTGATATGAAGGACTTAGGAGAGTGTGCACACATTCTTGGGATCAAAGTGATAAGGGATCGCAAGAAAAGAATGTTATGTCTGTCCCAAGCTTCATATATAGATACAATCCTTGTTCGTTTTAGTATGCAGGATTCCAAGAAAGGTTTTTTACCTTTTAGGCATGGAATAGCTCTATCTAAAGAGATGTCTCCGAAAACATCAAAGGAGATAGAAGACATAAAAGCAGTTCCTTATGCTTCGGCTGTAGGAAGCCTTATGTATGCAATGCTATGTACGAGACCTGATATTTGTTTTGCCGTGGGCATGGTCAGCAGATATCAGAGTAACCCTGGACAAGGACATTGGACTGCGGTAAAGCATATATTAAAGTACCTCAGAAGGACTAGAGATTATATGCTAATTTACCAAGCAGACGATTTACTCCCTGTGGGTTACACGGATTCAGATTTCCAATCAGATAGGGACAATAGTAAGTCTACATCAGGCTATGTGTTTACTTTAGGAGGTGGAGCCATTTCATGAAGGAGTGTTAAGCAGAAATGCGTATCGGACTTAACCATGGAAGCTGAGTATGTAGCAGCCTCTGAGACAGCTAAAGAAGCAGTATGGCTCAGGAACTTTCTAATGGACTTAGATGTGATTCCTGATTTGCCCAAAATTATCACAATTTATTGTGATAATAGCGGTGCAGTTGCAAACTAGAAGGAACCACAAGCTCATAAGGCAAGTAAACATATAGAGCGCAAGTACCACGTGATACGAGATATCGTGAAGCGAGGAGAAGTTGTCATCGCCAAGATTGCATCAGCGGATAACCTGGCAGATCCTTTCACTAAGGCCCTTCCGGCGAAAGCTTTTGATCAGCATGTGGAGGGAATGGGAATCAGATGTATGGTAGAAGATATGGCAGCTTAGTCATTAGTATAAGTGGGAGATTGTTGGAGTGTATACTGAAAGCCTAAGCTTTGTAAACATTCATTATGAATAAAGAATCACATTTGGTCAAATTGTCTACATTTAGTTGTAGTTGTTCAATTAATTTATACTGTAGATAACATAGTATGTGGTGTCACATGCAGAAGATGATGTTATCAGTACCTTATAAATTATAAACAGTAGCTCACGACCAAAATGGAAAGGAACAAACCATTAGAAGGTCGTAGTGTAATTAGGTATCAGTTTATCTTGATTGTATAATTACACTAGTACACTGAGAGTGTATTGAGTAGGACCATTTGAGGTCGTTTCTTTTATACTAACTTTATAAAGAAACAAAGACCTCGGTTATTATGGAAGTGTGCACTCTTAATCCTAATATAATAACAAGCACATATATTTGATATTTATTTAATTTATCAGTGGGTGAGATTTAGTTCGATGAATCAATAAGCCTGATAAGTTGGGAAATGATATCACTTATAGTGTGTGCTGTTGATTATAGAAGGAAACTGTGTCCTAGAGATACTAGGTTGATAATGTCCCCAAGAGGAGCTCATAAGGATTGTCATGTTAAACCCTGCAGGTGGACTTAGTCCGACATGACGATAAGGTTGAGTGGTACTACTCTTGGATTAAGATATTAATTAAATGAGTTGTCAGTAACTCACTTAATTAGTGGACATTCGATATCTTAAACACAGGGAGACTAACACACTCATAATAAGAAGGAGCCCAAAAATATAATTTGGGATTGGTGCGGTAGTTCAATAATAGTTCTCTAGTGGAATGAATTATTATTGATAAAATTAAGTTGTGTGTTCGGGGCGAACACGGGATGCTTAATTTTATCGGGAGATCAAAACCAATTCCTCCTCTCGGTCCCTATCGTAGCCTCTTATTTATAGAGTACTATACCCACCTATACCCACCTTCTATACCCACCCATAGGGGGCCGGCCAAGCTAGCTTGGGAACCAGGCCTAAGCATGGGTTTAGGGTGGGCCCTAGCTTGAACCCAAGCTAGAGGGGGCGGCCATATTAATTTAAAAAGGGATTTTAATTTTAATTTTTATTATGTGGGAGATATAATTTATTAAAGAGAATTAAAATTAAAATATCTCTCTTGTAAAACATCTACAAAAGATTAAAGAAAGAGATTAGATTTCTTTCCTTATTTGTAGATTGGTGAGATATTTTATTTTCTCTTTAAAAAATTATTCACATGTTGTAAAATTAAAATTATAGAAATTTCCTTTTATCAACCATGAAGAGATTTTTAAAGAGAAATTTTATTTTTAAAATTTCCGGAAACAAATTAGGAAGTTTTAATTGTTGATTGAAACTTGTCCAATTTGTTCTTCATGATGTGGCCGGCCACTTGAATTTAATTGGGGAAATTTTATTTTATTTTTCTCAATTAAATCATGTCAAGGAAATTAAGGAAATTTTATTGTAATTAAATTTCCTAATTTACCTAGGCCAAGGAATATAAAAGAAGGGGTGAGGGTGCCTTCATGAGATACAGCCTCTATTATTTTCTCTCCCTCTTTTGTTCCTTGGTGTGGCCGGCCATCCTTTCCCTCTCTTCCTCTTGTGGTGGCCGAACCCCTCTCTTTCCTTGGAGCTCTTGTGGTGGTCGGATACTACTTGGAGAAGAAGAAGAAGAAGGAGAGGAAGCGAGCATCTCTTGGAACTTGGTTAGTGTTTTGATTTTCTTCCTTGGTGAAGCTTCTTTCTTTGTGGCCGAACTAGCCAGGAGGAGAAGAAGGTGGTTGGTGGTTTCTCATCTCGGAAGATCGTTGCCCATACAACGTCCGAGGTTAGAAGAGGAATACGGTAGAAGATCAAGAGGTATTTCTAAAAGGTATAACTAGTAGTTTTTCCTTTTCCGCATCATACTAGTTATTTATCGAAATAATACCAAATACAAGAGGCTTACGTTCTAGTATTTCGAATATGTTTTTTCGATGTTGTGTTCTTTTGTTTTATTTTTCCTTGTGATTTGATTGTTCTTTTCGGTTAACCTAAAGTTATTTTAGGAAATTAAATATTAGCTTTCTATAAAAGGTTTTGTCTAGTCGGTGGTGGTTGCTCCCATATCCAAGAAGGCCATGTGCCTCGCCACGTCAGTACTGGGAACCAATTATGGAAATTAATATTTAATGGAATTAATAACTTAAGGTGATTTGGGTCGAACGTGTTAAGTTCCGCAGGAGACCCAAGTCAAAACCTAAAAGAACGAATAGATTAAGTTTTGGATTAAACGTGTTAAGTTCCGCAGGCGATCCAAAATTTAATTTAAAAGAGTACATGGTAGCTAGGAAAAGGTTCAGACCTTTGTACAAAATTTTTGTACAATGAAACCTCTAAATTTTTTGAGTAGCAACCAATAATATGTGCATCCTTTGGGGGATGATGAAATAGGGGCATCCTTTAAGAAAAGATGGGATGATTTTTCATCAATCTCCTCTATATAAAATAATAATGCCAATATCACGAGGTACGTTTTTTTACACTATCTTACCTATTTGCTATTCTCTTTTACGGTCTGACTTTAATCTCATCAGGATGTAACTGAGGTCCACCTCCTCTTCTAATCTACTTCTTATGAACACAAGATATTAAAAGTCCAAACGTCATCTTAATCCCCGTGCAACAGCCAACCTCTTATTCGTCGTTGACCTGCCGTACTTTCTACACATCGGTAGCCCATCTTGATCTCAACGGAATCGGCCGTGAACGTCGACCCCGCATCCAATACGCCGGAAAACACGTACTTGTGCCACCCGTCCCTTCAGTACCTGTAAACCACGTTTTATTTCTTTCAGTTCTATAAATTAATCTTCTCTTTAGTTAATTTAAAATTAGAAAATACTAAATGATTTTAAAATAACCGCTAATTTAGTCCATGACAACTAAATTAATCTTCTCTTTTTACACTATGCATAGAGCCCCGGGATATGGTGTAATAGTAGGATATTTATGTTATTAAATTTATAGAAATTTTTTTTTCAAATAAAACATACAATAAAGAATATTGGATTTTCGGATTGCAGGACTTCTCAATTTACCATGATGATCGACAGGATACTACTTCCATAGAATAGGGCCGGATTAAATTTCATTTAGGCACGTTATTAGAGCAAATTTATGAATTCTACCGTTGATAAATCGTCTTCTACCTTCTCTTCTCAATCAGAATAGATTGCTCTATCGTTTACTTCAACAGATGAAATCTGCATTGCAAGAATTATTTGGAATTTTCAGATTCACTAATGTACATATATAGAGTCTGGCAGTGGTTTTCTATGTTCCCCTTGCCGATTCAATCAATACAACAACAAATTAAATCTCTACTCTCCGTCGCCGTGATCCACCGACCGACGGTTACTGGAACACCGGGCAGCCTTCAATGACGGCGCCGGGAGCTGTCGGACAGGAGGCCAAGGGGCAGCCGTCCAACTCGTTGCCCCACCAATGCAGACTAACATTCTCCAGCTCCAAACAGAGATAGATCAGGACGGCCATGAACGCCAATCCTGCGTCCAAAGCACCGGAAAGCACGTAATTGTGTCGCTTCCACCAGTCCCTTCTGTACCTGTAAACCACGTAGCCCGAAAGGAATCCGACCAGAATCCACGTGGTGTAGTTCACCGCCGTCGCCGGCGGCATGTTCCCGGTGGCGCCGATCAGGATCGGCATGTTGATGAGCCGGATCCACTCTTTGTCAGGGAATGCTCTGTGCGCGAGCCAGACGAGCAGCGGCCCCACCGCGCCGACGAGGAAGAACCAATTGATGGCGGCGTACGTGCCGAGGTCCCCAAAGATCCGGCGAGGGCCGATCAAGCCCCATATCACCGACGCGTCGTAGAAGACGTGGTCGCTCGGGCAGGTCCACGGGCTCTCCGGAGACAACAAGCTCTTGTTGCAGATATCCGGAATCGTCTCCATGAGCCACCATGCGGTGCTCAGGTAAACAAACGCGGCGATCAACGTCCCTACCACCTGAGCCATGAACATCGTCCTCGGCGGAATCTTCATGTAGTGCCCCAACTTGAAGTCTTGAAGGAACGTCAACGCCTGTGTCATACTGATGTACCCGTAAACCTTGAAGCACATGTTCGCCACCGGCCGACCGGGGTACAGATACCCTATAATATACTCTGTGATTATGTTCAATCCCGGCGTCTGGTTAATCAAGCACAAAATCGAGATATCAGTTTCTCAGACAGTCCGGCGGAGAAAGAGTCGAGTTAATTAATTAGACCTGATTGGTGGTTGCTGTGATGATTCCGATGGGGAGCGTGAAGAAAAATGCGATGGAGCAGGCGAGCAACACGCCCCACCACGGCAGCTGGAGCTGGTCGATGTAGTACTCGCAGGCGAAGATTGTGAGGGCGATGTTGGCGACGAGGATCGCGATGAACCACCACTGAGGGACCTGCTTATACCTGCTCATCAATCTCGTGTGGATGTCCATCTTCTGATCTTTGAAAGCCGACTTGCTCATCTGCCAGATTTCGCTGAATTCGAAGGCAAATTAGGTAAGAGTTTTCGACGCCATGAGCGTAGAAAAAGAGGGGTGGCCGTCTTCACCTTCCGTGGAAGAGGAGGACGTGCGAGATGGTGGCGGTGAGAGACGCGAAGCCGACGCCGTAAGTGACAGCGAAGAAGGTACTGAGGTAGAGCGGGCCGTTCTTCTCGTAGGCGTCGATGTCGAGGTGGAAGTTGGGGTCTATGATTCCGGAGATGTTGTAGCTCTGCCCGGTAGAGGTGAAGAGGCCGTCGGAGAAGATCGGGAAGCTCTTGGCCTTGTACAAGTTGAGCCAGTAACCGATCGGCGTGATGACGTACATGATGAGCGCGAAGCCGACGGCGACGTTGGCAGTGGCGAACCAAGGACTGGCCAGCGGGCTGCCGAGGTAGGAGGAGACGGTGGACCAGTCTAGGCCGATGGCCCCCAGGCCGAGACCGTAGAGGCCGGAGCCGAGCTGCTGCGCCAAGACGGAGCGAGGGAACCAGCAGACCCAGGAAAGGGAGGTGAGCATGGAGAAGAGGTAGCCGGGGAAGACGTAGTAGGCGAAGCTGCAGAGGAAGGCCACCGTGAAGAACTGGTTCCTTGTCAAGCCTCCTTTTGGTGCTTCTTCCTTCTCATGCAAAGCTCTGCCTCACAACAATTTTTTTGAATCTTAGAATCTTGAACCTTACTGTGAATCTATTTTTTTAAAAGTAAATTTAAATCCTAAATTTATTAAATGATTTAATTTAATTAATTTTCTAAATTTTATTTAATACGGTAGGTTTAAGTTAGGAAGCAAACAGTTAAATGTGTTTGCCAGTGTGTTTATGATAATAATGATTGTACATTTATTGGATACTTTTGGAGAAATAATTACAGAAATAAATGGAATGAGATACAAGTCAAGTATCTTGAAGGAGATCTTTTCATTTCAATAAAAAAATCATAAGAGGTCTAAATTTCAATCAGAATGACTCAAAAAATTTTAAATTCTATAATTTTTTATGATCAATTTGAATTATATATGATTAAGTTTGGGTTTTCATAGACATTTATTATAGAAAATTAGATTTGTGTCTATTTTATAGTTTTTTTAAAAAAAGGTTATACTAATGGATCTTAAACTTTATAATTTTGGGGCAAAAATTGACAACAAATTATATTATAAAATTCGAATTTTTGAATAAGAATTTATTACAAATTTAAAAATTATTATTTTCCTATACAACTTTACAATTTTAGATTTTACTAAAATTAGGCAAATATTATCATGAATGAGAGCTTTAAAAGAGGAATATAATAAATTTAGTATTTTGAACCGAAGTTTGAGTATTACTCATTTCACATACCTAATTTTTATAATTCTTAAAATAAATAGTATATTCCTATTATACCCTTCCTATTTCCATTAAAACCAATGTAGTTTTCATTAATATATTCATGCTATTGGACTTGAATTTGATAATATAAATTGAGAATATTAAATATTAATTACAAAAGTTTTAGAAAATTTATCACAAATTCCTTATAAGACCTAAGACAAAAAATATTTACTAATCAATACCACTAATGGACTCCTAGGTCTCTTCTGATTCAAAAAAATATTAAACTTTTAAATTTCTAAAAGTTGTCTAAAATTAATTGATGGATATAAATAATTATGAATCATTTCAAATCAAAAACAATATTCTTAATGCATTCATATCCTCATATTTAAATTCAATGACATAAATTGAGAGTAGGGAATTTTAAAATTTTTAAAGATTTTAAAATTTTATCATAAACTCATTATAAGACACAATGATACTACTAATCAATATTATCAATGGATTCATAAAACTCCTCTAATCCTTAAATATCAAACTTTTAAATTTTTAAATAGTATAGATTCATTAGTGAGTTTAGTATGAAACTAGTTATGAAACTAAGTTGATAAATCTAAAAGACTCTGAATCATTTAAAATCAACATCAATATACTCCTACAAACCTATCAATATGATCAGATATGAATTCGATAGTATAAATTTAAAATAATAAATTTTAAAATGGATCAAATAAAAATTCAAAGACATATACACTCAAAACCTACTTAACTATTTCGTATAAAGAAAGGGGTATACTGAAAATATGCTATATATTTTGGAATTATGAAGGTTAGGTAGCATATTTTGGAATTATGAAAGTTAGGTGAGTGAAATGGGTAATAACGGAAGGTTTATCTTACTATTGTAATAAATTTGGTAGCTCTTAGATGATTTGCATTAAAAAGGCTAAGGGGTGTTTTGGATATTTGGCTGTAAAAGAAAAAATGAATAATTTCATTCCTCACCTAAACAACGAGACCTGCACTAAATTGTACGGCCACCACATCGCCGCCGGCTCAACGAGATACCGCCGGAATATTCCTGCCCATCCGAATCCTAGCACCTGCTTCATATTTCAACCAATTTTTAGAAACTGAAATTCTTATCACAAATTTCTTTCCCAATTTAATTAACAAAAATAATTGTGCCTGCGTGGTGATGACGACGACGAGGGAGACGAAGAAGGTGATGTGCTTTCCGTAGAAAATCTTGACGGCGGTGACAACGTGGATGGCATAGACGCTTCCGGCGCCGGAGTTGGCGAAGATGGTGATGAGCACGTGCTCCTTGATGTTGAACGGCCCGGGGTTGAGCGTGAACTCCCACCGACTTCCACGGAAGAAGACGCGGTCGGTGATCGTGGCGGCCATGAGGTGGCCGAGCGGCACCACCGCGATCTGCGCGGAGATGGCGGTGATGGACAGCGGCTCCTTCCGGTACCAGAAGAACTGGTTGAGGAAGGAGAGCAGCACGCAGGAGACCGTCCCCAGCACCCACATACGGAAAGTCAGCGCTGGCGTCGACGGGTCGTCCTCCACCGGTACCGTCAGCGCCACCTGCTCCACCGGCGAGTTCTCCGGCACCTCCTCCCCTGTTTCTTCTTCCTTCGCTGCTGCAGACGGCGTGGCTGCTTCCGCTTGAACTGCATGACGTCGATGTTGGTGGGCGTGAGACGGCCGAGGAGCATAAAACAAACAGAGAAGGAGATCAGAAGCTTACGCAGCGGAGTTGTGATCATTTGATGCTGCTCTGCTTCTTCTTCTTCTCTTAGTCGATTGTCCATTATCGTTGCTCGATCTTTCTCTTCTTGCTCCTCGAATTTCTTCGCTTGATTTCTGTCTATTTAGATGGAAATCCAATCGGAGGAGAAGAAGATTAAAAGGAAGGGAGTTGTTTGTATTGATAGAAAAGGAAATCGGGATCTTCTAATTTTTGAGTTTCTATTTTTTTTATTTTTTATATAAATTTTGTTGGTCAGAATGATTGCAGCACCTGCAGCTGCCTGACCAGAAAAAATATATAATTTTTTTTAAAAAAAAAATCTCATTTTTGTAAAAAAAAAAAACAATTTAAATGTCTTCGGTGTAAAATAATTTTTTAGGAAAATTTTTTAAATTTCTTTATGAAAATGAACTAAAAAATTTCTTAATGTCAAAATGCTCCTGAAATGATAAATTTAGAAATATAAAATAAGTGTTTTTAATCTTAAGGAGGGGTTTTTTTTAATCATAGATAAAATTGTTTAGGGGTATTTTGGTAATAATACATTTATAAGAATATTTTGAAAATTCTAGTGTAATTTTTTTTAAAAAAATAATGAGTATGTGTCCGGATACGAGGAGAGAGAAAAATCTATTGGCATTTTATTGCCTTTATCAAAAAATATCAGAGTTTTCTTTTGCAGTGTTTGTAACAATTTCTCTAAAGTGTTAATATCTAAGTTTATACCCTAAATAATGTTGGTGCAATATCTCTATATTAAAATTGACTTGATTGACTAAATTTAAATTGGTTTAAATTTGAATTTTAATATTTAAATTTCGATGTTTGATAATATATAAAGATTACTGATGTAATCGTCCGATTAGGGAGATTGTTGATATAATTCCCCTCTGATCAAGGACTGACCAGTTAGATGTGAAGAAGAGTCAAGTAAGTTAAACGGTTAGCCAAATACTTGACTGGGAAAGTTCTAACTGGAGGTTAGGCAAGGAAAAATCCTAATGAGTGAAGTCAAGTGAAAGACCTGGTGAGTAAAGCTAGGCAGGTGAAAGTCCCGGTGAGTGAAGTCAGGTAGTGGAAAAATCCTAGTGAGTGAAGCCAGGTAAAAACCCTAATGAGTGAAGCTAGGTGAAAGTCCTGGTGAGTGAAGCCAGGCAGATAGAAAATCTTAGTGAGTGAAGCTAGGCAAAAGGAAAGACCTAGTGAGTGAAGTTAGGTGAAAGTCCTGGTGAGTGAAGCCAGACAGATGGAAATCCCTAATGAGTGAAGCTAGGCAGAAGGAAAGACCTGGTGAGTGAAGCCAGGTACGTGGAGATCCAGGTGAGTCAAGGTTGACCGGACACCTGGTGTTGGGAAGCCCAATTAGGTCAAAGGATTGACCGGATACTTGGCACAAGAAAATCCAGATGAGTCAAAGTTGACCGGACATCTGGTGGAAGTCCAAGTGGGTCATGGAGGACCGGACACTTGGCATGAGACGGTAAGTACAAGTGGGTCAAGGTTGACCGGACACTTGACACGAGGAGAAAAGTCCAAGTGGGTCAAAGGATTGACCGGACACTTGGCGAAGAAGTTTCGACATGTCAAGGTTGACCGGATGCTAGGAATGAGGAGTTCCAATAGGTCAACAAGTCACAGTTGACCAGATGTTGGAATTGGGGACCCTAGACTTGAGTTAAGCAAGTCAAAGGGAAGTCAATCGATCAACTGATCGATTGAACAGTGGTTCAATCGATCAACCAATTGAATGAAGGTGTGCTGCGAAGAAGGCTGGCCCAATGGATCGACCGATCGATTGGGAAGTGAAATCGCGATCACAGAATTCTCCCTAATCGATCAGCCAATCGATTGGGCTCCCTAATCGATCAGCCAATCGATTGGGCTCCCCAATCGATCAGCCGATCGATGGCAGATGTAAGAGAACAGAAGACGGCTGAATCGATCAACCGATCAATTCAGCCTCCTTAATCGATCAGCCGATCGATTGGGATGTGACATTACGCAGGTAGTGAGGGATGGACGGCTGGGATGACATGGATCTGACGTGACAATCGATTGGAAGCATGCCCAATCGATTGGGAGCCTTAGAAGCACGAAGTATATAGCCGTTGGCGAGTTTCTTCTCCGCAACGCCTCTTCCCCGATCTTACTGCGATTATCTCTGACACTCACCGCCAGACTTCGAGCTTGGAAGAGAAGTGTTGTTGCACTTTCCAAAGGGTCCAGAGGCTATCTACATCAACAAGATCAAGCAAGAGAAGGTTTTATTTATACACTTGTGTATTTTTTTCTTGTTTGAGTGTATCTTGTTGTGTGAGTCTTGTACGAGATTTTTCCACCTCTGGTAGTTACCGAGAATGAGTGTTTTCTTAGTGGAGAGTGCTCTTGTGTGTGGATCCTTTTCAACAATTCAAAGACTTCATTAAAGGCTCAACTTCAAATGGAATTCCAAGATGGATTTGGATTCGACACAAGGGTGTGCCTCCATCATTCATATCAATGAACTTCGATTCTTGGAAATCAAGGATCGAAATGTTTTGAAGCTCCAAAAGATTTAAAGGGCAAAATTCTTAAGAAAAGAAAATGGAGCAAGGAGCAAACTCAAAAGTGTGAGACGAACGACAAGGTAACCAAATTATTGGTTAGTCTATTGCCAAGCACAATTATTTGCAAAATTGGAGAATACAAGGATGCAAATGAACTATGGAGCAAATTGGCCAAGTTTCATGAAGAACCCTCCACTGCACCAAACCAAGAGAAATCCAAATAGGGCGACTCATTGGAGCAAGACCAAGAGCTTCCGACTAAGTTGAGAGATGTTCAACTTCCGAAAAAGAAGTCCAAGAAGCTTCATCCTCAAAGGAATGCAAAGAAAAAGGCAAGGAGGGAGCATACTCCTTGTTTCATGTACATGAGGATGATGATGATGAAGCCTCCATCGATTGAGGGGGGGGGGTAGGGTTGGTTGTTATGCGGAATATCATACCGGTTCTCCTATATACAAATTTTATACAAGTCCTGAACCTTTACTAACAACCTATTGTGTTCTTTAGAAATTAAATTAGGAATTGCAAACGGAAATTAACATTATTGATTCCAAATTTAACTTAGCTGTTCTTAGTGGTTTAGACTTGGATCGCAAACGATGCTTAACATTATTGATCCAAATCCACCCATGTTACAAATTCAATTAAATATTAATTTCTAAAATTGGCTTCCAGGACTGCATGGCGAGGTACTAGACCTTCTTGGGTATGGGATCATCCACCACCGCCTAGTCAAAGTCTTTTAAAGAAATTTAATATTTAATTTTCTTATATAACCCTAGGTTTAACCAAATAGAACAATCGAATCACAAATTCGAAAAACAAAAAAAACACAAACTCGAATCATAAATTCGAAACCTAGAATCATATGCCTTTTGTGTTTAGTATTTCAAAAACTATACAAAGAAAACTAGTATGGTGCGGAATAGAATTACTAGTTATACCTTTCTTTGTAAGCAACAACCTCTTGATCTTCTACCGTATTCCTCTTCTTAGCTCGGACGTTTTGTGGGCAACGATCTACCGAGATGAGAACCACCAAGACAACTTCCTTCTTGCAAATTTCGGCCACCAACCTTCAAGCTCCAAGGGATGCAAGAGCAAAGCCTCCTTTCTCTCCTTCTCCAAGCAAAATCCGGCCACCACAAGAACTCCTAGAGATGATGTGGTTTGGCCACAAGAAGAAGAGAGGAGAGGATGATTAGGGTCGGGCACACAAGGAAGAAAAGAGAGAGGAATAATAGATGATATGTTGTAAGGTGAGGCACCTCTACCCTCTCTTTTATATTCCTTGGTCTTGACAAATAAGGAAAGTTTTAATAAAAACTTCCTTATTCTCTTAGCCAATGAAAGGAAAATTTAATTAAAATTTCCTTTAATCCTTTATCATGGACGGCCACATTAATTGCTCCAAATAAGGCAAGTTTTAAACATAAAATTAAAACTTCCTTATTTGTTTCCGAAAATTTTTAAAATAAAAATTTCTCTATTAATTTCCCCTTCATGGTTGGTTATAATAGGAAATTTTATAAATTAAAATCTCTCTTATTAAAACATGTGGATGATTTCCAAAAAGGAAAGTTTTCTTTAAAATTAAAATCTTCCTCTCAATCTACAAATAAGGAAAGATATCAAATCTTTTCTTAATCTTTTGTGGAAACTATAATAGGAAAGATTTAATTTTAAAACTCTCTTTTAAATCATGAAGATGATTACAAAAAAGAAAAGTTTTATTTAAAATTAAAATCTTCCTCTTTACTACAAATAAGGAAATATATCAAACATTTCACTTAATCTTTTGTAGAAAGCTATAAAAGGAAAGATTTAAATTTTTAGCACTCTTTTAAAATCATGGTATCCATATAAGAAAAAATTTTAAAAATAAAATCCTTTTATTTTATATGGCCGGCCACACCAAGCTTGGGCTCCAAGCTATGGCCGGCCACCCTACTTGGCTCAAGCCTTTGGCTTAGCCGGCCCAAGCTTGGGTTCCAAGCTTGCTTGGCCGACCACCTAAGGGTGGGTAGGAAGTGGTATTTGGTGGATATAATTCTCTATATATAAGATACTACAATAGGGACCGAGAGGAGGAATTGATTTTGGTCTCCCGATGAAATTAAGCTTCCCGTGATCGCCTCAAACACCCAACTTAATTTCATCAATAATAATTCATACCACTAAAGAATTATTATTGAACTACCGCATCAATCCCAAATTACATTTTGGGCTCCTTCTTATCATGAGTGTGTTAATCTCCCTGTGTTTAAGATGTCGAATGTCCACTAATTAAATGAGTTATTGACAACTCACTTTAATTAATATCTTAGTCCAAGAGTAGTACCACTCAACCTTATTGTCATGTCGGACTAAGTCCACCTGCAGGGTTTACATGACAATCCTTATAAGCTCTTCTTGGGGATATTATCAACCTAAATTACTAGGATACAGTTTCCTTCTATAATCAACAACACACATTATAAATAATATCATTTCCCAACTTATTGGGCCTTTTGATTTATCGAACTAAATCTCACCCATTGATAAGTCAAAGAAATAAACACTAGATATATGTGTTTGTTATTATATCAGGATTAAGAGCACACACTTCCATAATAACAAAGGTCTTGTTCTTTTATTCAATTAGTATAAAAAGAACTTACCTTAAATGGTCTTGCTCAATACACTCAGAGTGTACTAGTGTAATTTTATAGTTAAGATAAATTAACACTAAATTACACTACGACTATTCCAATGGTTTGTTCCTTTCCATTTTAGTCATGAGCTACTATTTATAATTTAAAGGAATTGATAACATGATCTTTTGTGTATGACACCACACACCATGTTATCTATAATATAAATTAATTAAACAACTACACTTAGCATATAAATATAGACATTTGACCAATGTGATTCTTTATTTCTAAATAAAATATTTATAAAAAAAACTAGGCTTTTAGTATACACTCTAACAGGGGGAGTGTAGATCATTAACACCGGAGCAAGAAGAGGCCTCTACTTCTGAGTCAAGTGAAGAAGAAGAGGATGAGGCAACCTCCATAAGTCAAGCGAAATCAATTGGAGGATCGAGTGTCATCCCTATACATGAAGGTACAATTAGTTCAATTAATAATAAAAATCATATTATATGCTTTGAGTGTAGCATGGGTATTACAAGAGTAAGTGCCCTAAATTGGCCAAGAAGAAGGGTCAAGTGGCACCTAAGGGCAAGGAGAAGTCCAAGGAGACCGCCCCCACAACAAAGAAGAGCAAGGAGCATATTGTGTATTTTTCTTGTAACCAAAAAAGACATTACCATATCCAATGTCCAAAGGGGAAGAAACCAGTCAAAGTCAAGGGAGGAAGCACAAGTCAAGAGAGAGCTTCCAAGGTAAAACTCAAAGTATCATTTATTGAGCATATCCCTTTAAATTATGGTAAAAAACATGCTAATTCTAACTTATATAATTTCAATGCTATTTATCATGAAAATAAAAAGCATGATAGAATTAAGGAAAATCATGTGGCCTATCATGCTAAGACTACCTCACCTAGGATTAGGAAGGTAGATAATCATCTGGGCAAAAACACTAAGGACCATAGATACAATCTCAAAAATAGAAATGCTCAAGGATTTAATGATAAATCAAAATCTAGGGATTTATGGAAAGAAAATCAAGTTTTCAGATCAAGGCTAAACAAAATTGAAAAGATCATAAAAATGATGGAAAGTATCCTTAAGGGACAAAAAGAGCATAACCTAGGTTTAGGAAACCAAAAATTATCCAATGGCCATAGAAGTTTAGGATACAAACCTAAGGCTAAGAAGGATGTAGCGTTATATCATAGGGTTCCATATATCTATGGAACTAATCCTAGGTCTAGGAGTCAAGTTAAGGATACAAGGGAAGTTATCCTTAGGAGTATCTTTGCAACAACAAATGTGACTAAGACTTCTAAGACGTCCAAGAATGTCACCAAAAAGTTCACAAGGAAAGCTATCCCTAGAGTTGACCTAGGAAGTGACTAAGGCTTCTAAGAAGCCTAGAAAGGTTATTAGAAAGATATCTAGGGAAGTTATCCCTAGTGAGTATCTAGAGCATCCAAGGAGTACAAATAAGTTTTGGGTTCCGAGGAACATATTCTCAGACACCCTAGAGGGTTAGATAGTGTCAACTCTAAATGAGTAGGGTGGTTAACCCAACCTTGATAAGGTTACCACTTAGAGACATTTTTAAAGTTTTTGTTAACCTTTAAAAATGAAATGGATCATTGTTTACTCTTTGAAAGAGTAAATGTGTCAAAATTTGAGGAAATAGATTTGATTTTCATTGGCACAATTAATCAAGGGCAAAAGAAATGTCAAGTTGAGTTTTGGCATTTTTCTTGAAGAAGATTGGGCAATCTAGGATCAATTTTAGGTTTAGCTAAGGATTTAAGATACTTAGATAGAATATCTAGGTATATTTTATTTATACTAAAACTTACCATAATTGATTGTTCATCATATGTCATGACATCATATTATGCATTCATGCATACTATGAAAAATACAAAAATACCATGTCATTGTTGATGCGGGAAGCATTCGACGATCGAACTTGGGTTTTGATTATGTCAAAAGGTCCAAAGTTAAGTTATCTTATTATCTGACAAGTTTAAATGAGATTGCAGGAAAAGTCCTAAGTGTTCTTAGGCATAAGTCCTAGTGGATTCTAGGTAGGTGAAAAATCTTAGGGGGGCGGTAACCCTATGTCCTAGGGGGTGGTAACCCTAGACAGAAAGTCTTGGCGGGTCGAGAGCTTCAGGTAAAATCCTAGAGTCGGGGACTCTAAGTTGGAATCTTGGTGTCGCGAACAGGGTGGAAGTTTAAGTGGGTCGTTGAGTGAACGTCCAGCATGAAGACCGGAAGCTTCAAACGCTGAGCAAAAGTCTAGTTGGTCTGGAGGATCAATCTGGCAACAAGTAACTTCTCTTGAGAGGAGTAGGTGATGACGCATTCCCCGAAGAGGGAATAGTAAGTGTCAGTTCGACCTAGAGTTTCGACAAAACTCAAAGTCAGAATCGGATAGTCAGAGGTTTTCAAACTTCAGTTTATATTTATTGTTTTATGCCTGGACTAACTTTATTTTGTAGAAAATAAGAGGCTGGAAAAAGTTGGTCTGGGCGCCCGGAAGGGGTCCGGGTGCCCCGAGCTGGTTCGGGTGTCCGGAGTCGGTCCAGGTGTCCGGAACTCAAAAGTTATCCCCAAGCTAATGTGGCGCGCGCGGAGTGGCCGAGCCACGTGGTCCAAGTGCCTGGAGGGGTTCCGGGCGCCCGGAACAGCCTATAAAAGCAACTTCGACCAGGAGCTTTAGAATAACACAACGAACGACTTTTACTTCTTCGAGCTGCTCAGAAAACGCTTCCATGATGCCCGAAAGCTCCGACGATGATTCTTCTAGGGATTTCCTCATATGAAGTTGTTGGTATTGTTTTATTTAAAAGTTACTTATACTACAACTGTAATCATTTTGTATTGTTTCGGATTGATTAGTGATTGCCTATCAAAAGTACTCTTACGTGCTGCCCTTGGATTAGGAGTCGCCACAAGCTCCGAACCAAGTAAAATCTTGGACTTGTTAGCATTGCTGTGTTTTCTTTTCTTTCATTATTCCGCTGCATATTTACTTAAAACGAACAAAATAGCCACGAGCACTATTCACCTCTCCTCTAGCGCTTTAAGATCCTACGATTGGTATCAGAGCAGGGTTGCTCTGAATCGGTACAACTACCGTTCAAGCATTCTTATTCGTCGCTTTTTCGTCCGTTTTTGTTAAAAATAAAACCTTACGCCTTTCATTTTTTTCCCTCCAAAACTATTTTTGAAAAATTCATTTTCATTTTTCACCATTGGTCGGTATTAGCGAAATATCGTATTTTCAAAAATTTGTAATAATATTTTTTAAATATTTTTATTAATTTTTTTTAAAATTAGTAAATTGCTATTTTTATTTTTCTCCCGCACTTCTAATCCAAGACCAAGTCTTGGAACATTCGTAATTTTTTCTTGTGTGCGAGATTCTATTTCAATGCCCCATCAAGAAGGCTACAGCACAGATTCCCTGCCTCTTTTCTCCGGTGAAGATTTCAGCTATTGGAAGAGCCGAATGGAGTACCACCTTAAGACGCAAGTCGAGATGTGGATAATCATCCAAACTGGTCTCGAACTCCCACTCTATGGCGCTGGAAAGCCAGTATCATGCCAGAACTAGGGTGCAACCTTGATGAAGAAGATCGAGGCCAATGCCAAAGCAACCTGCACTCTACAATGCGGGTTGACAAAAGAAGAATTGAACCGGGTCGACCCTTTATCAAGCGCGAAGGAACTATGGGAAAAGTTGATCGAGCTACACGAGAGAACTTCTGACACGAAGGCAAGCAAGCGTGATTTGATTTTAAATAAATTATACAACATAAACATGAAGGAAAGTGAGTCGGCTAGCCAACTCCACGCGTGGATTCAGGACTTGCTGAACCGTCTTCATGCAATCGGTCAGAAGGTATAAAATCGCGGTATAATCAGGTATGCACTTAATGCCTTTCCGAGGAATACTTTGTGAGCATCCATGGTAGATGCTTACAAAGTATCCAAGGACCTTTCAATAATTAAATTAGATGAACTATTTTCAGAATTTGAGTTACACGAACAGATTAATACACACTTGGCTGAGAAAAGTATTGCGTTGGTTGCAAGTACAAACAAGACAAAGGAGACCAGAAAGAAGTATCAGATCAAACTAGAGTCCGAAGATGAACCAGACTCAGAAGATGACGATGACGAAATCACAACTGAGCTGGTAAATCTGGTACAAAAACTCTACAAGAAGAAGAAAGGATTCACCAAGAAGGACATCAAGAAAGTAATTCAGTCCAAGACGGTGCAAGGAAGTCCAAAAGTAAAGTCCGAGGTAGCCTGCTACGACTGCAACAAAAAGGGGCACATCAAAGCCAACTGTCCAAATCAAAAGGAAACAAAGAAGCAAAAGAAGAAGAAAGCACTACAGGCGACATGGGATGAGCCTTCTTCAGAAGATTCTGATGAAGAACTCGAATAGACGAGCTTCGTCACGCTTACAACTCGGGAACAAGTCGAAGAATCAGAAATTGAGAGCAAGTCGGAAACAGAATCTGAGAAAAGCCACGGATCCGTATCCGTTTCTAAAGGGCCTAAACACACTGTAAGAACTTCTCAGCTAAATAAATTACATAATTTGGTTAATTATCTCATGCGTAAGTTAGTCAAATCTAACCTCCGAGTCAGGTTATTCCAAAAGGAGGTAACAATCCTTAAGGAGGAGACTAAATTAAGTCCTTTGACTGAGCTAGTTCAAAATGGAAGTTCAACTCAAGTTCAACAACTTGAGGAAGAAAATTCTAATTTGAAAACTCAAGTTAAAGAACTTAAGGACACGTTGGAATGGTTCACCTTGGGTTCCAAGAATCTTGATCTGATTCCTGGAAAACAAAGAGTCGTCTACAACCAATCCGGACTTGCATTTAAGGCTAAACAAAAATACAAATCTTACTTATCGCTTGTAAATAGAACAAATATAAAATTAATCCAAGCATGGGTCCCTAAGTCAAACTTGAGTAACCAAGTTGGGCTGGGTCAATATTGGGTTCCCAAGGGTCAAATCCACTACCTTGATAGACACTATCAAGACTATGATCCAAGGGGAGCCAATAGAAAAATTATTTTTATCAATAAATAGATTTGTTTGATGCTTGCCTTACTGCTTTCATTATGCATGCTTAGATTAGGATAGATAAGGACCTAGGCATGATTTACACTTGACTAGTTAGTTCGAGGAGTTTCAGAAAGGAAATTAAATATCCAATTTCTTTGAAAGACTTTATCTAGAAGTGGTGGATGATCTCATACCCAAGAAAGTCTAGTGCCTCGCCACAGTCTGGAAGTCCATCATTGAAATAAATATTTAATTGACTAACTGTAAAACCTTAGTCTAACTCAATTGTAAATCAATTCTTATATTAGAATTTAAATTGAAGATTAAATTAACTATCTCACAAAACTATTAAGGTTCCCTGATTGAAAATCTAGAAAAGGATGAGATGGACCTAGGTTTAAAGTAATTAACCAAACCTAAATTAATTAATTCAATTAAGTTAACTTAATTAATTTTAAAAAATTAATTTCAAAATGTTAATCTTAATTTCAAAATGTTAATTATTTTTGAATCATAATTAAATTATAATTCATTTCAAAATTATAATTAATTTCAAAATCATAATTAATTCCAAAATTATAATTATTTCAAAATCATTATTTACAAAATTATAATTTCAAGAATTTCATTGAAAATTTAAACTTATATTTTAAATCTCAATTCCAATATTTTTAAATATTGATAAAATTAAACTAAACTTAACTCTGTCTCACACAAACTTATAAGTTTTACATGCTTGATAACATATAATGGGTGAGATGGAAAATTAAGAAAGTAAATAATTATTTTTATGTTTTTTATTTACATGCTTAGACTCTAGGACCCTAAAATTTTTTGCCATTAATTAAGGGGGAGTGCAAAGAAATTTAAGACATTAATTTTTATTTTTATCTTGTTAAAGCATTGTTTTTCAAAGTTAAATTTTTCAAAAGTTCAAAATATTTCTGAAAGAGAAAGTTCATTTTTTTAAAAAAAGAAAAATAAATTATCTTTGAAAAGATAGAAACTAAGTAATTGCTAAAGTATTTTTACAAGAAAATATTTTTAAATCTAAGGTTTTATCAAAAATATTTTTAAAGCTAAAACTTTTATCAAAATCTTTTTTAAGTTGAGTACTTTTAACTAATTTTTTTCAAACCTTTTATTTTTAAAGCTAAATATTAAATTTATCAGTCTTTTTAAAGCTAAGTTTTTAATCAACTTCTTTTGAAAGCTAAGTATTTGACAAAATAATTATTTTAAAAGTTTAGTTAAGTCTTTGTTAAAAAAAACTAAATATTTTCAAAGTATTACTAAATTAAACTAAGTGTTTATCCAAACAATTATTTTCAAAGCTAAACGTGACCCTAGAGTTGACCTAGAGGAAGTGACCCTAGAGTATCTTTGCAACAACAAATATGACTAAGACTTCTAAGAAGTCCAAGAAAGTCACCTAAAAGGTCACAAGGGAAGCTATCCTTAGAGTTGACCTAGAGGGAGTGACCAAGGCTTCTAAGAAGCATAGAAAGGTCATTAGGATGGTATCTAGGGAAGTTATCCCTAGTGAGTACCTAGAGCATCCAAGGAGCACAAATAAATTTTGGATTCCGAGGAGTATATTCTCTACACCCTAGAGGGTTAGAGAGTGTCAACTCTAAATGGGTAGAGTGGTTAACCCAACCTTGATAAAGTTGGCACTTAGAGGCATTTTCAAAGTTTTTGTTAACCTTTGAAAATAAAATGGATTATTGTTTACTCTTTGAAAGAGTAAAATGTGTCAAAATTTGAGAAAATAGATTTGATTTTCATTGGCACAATTAATCAAGGGCAAAAGAAATGCCAAGTTGAGTTTTGACATTTTTCTTGAAGAAGATTGGGCAATCTAGGATCAATTTTAGGTTTAGCTAAGAATTTAGGATATTTAGATAGAATATCTAGATATATTTTATTTATGCTAAAACTTGGCATGATTGATTGCTCATCATATATCATGACATTATATTGTGCATTCATGCTTACTATGAAAAATATAAAAATATCATGTCATTGTTGGTGCGGGAAGCACTCGATGATCGAACCTGGGTTTTGATTATGTCAAAGGGTCCAAAGTTAAGTTGTCTTGTTATCTAACAAGTTTGAATGAGATTGCAGGAAAAGTCCTAAGTGTTCTTAGGCATAAGTCCTAGTGAATTCTAGGCAGGTGAAAAATCCTAGGGGGCGATAACCTTAGGTCCTAGGGGGTGGTAACCCTAGGCAGAAAGTCTTGACGGGTCGAGAGCTTCGAGCAAAATCCTCGAGTCGAGGACTCTAAGTTGTTCTTATCTCGGACATCGTGTGGGCGACGATCTACCGAGATGAGAACCACCCAAACTTCCTTCTTCTTCTTATGAGTTTCGGCCACCACAATAATTCCAAGAATATATGAGGTTCGGCTACACCACCAAGCTCCAAAGGATGTTAGAAACAAAATCTCCTTTCTCTCCTTCTCCAAGCAAAATCTGGCCACCAACAAGCTCCTTGAGAGTTGATGCCGTCGGCCACCAATGAAGAAGAAAAGGAGGAGAGGAAGAGGATGAGAAGAGTCGGCCACCAACCAAAGAAATAAAAGAGAGGAAAACTAGAACATAAGTTATGAGGTGAGGCACCTCTACCCTCTCTTTTATATTCCTTGGTCTCGGCAAATAAGAAAAGTTTTATAAAAAAAACTTCCTTATTCTCTTAGCCAATGAAAGGAAAGTTTAATAAAAAAATTTCCCTTTCAAACTTGATGTGGCCGGCCACCTCTCAATCATCTAAGCAAGGAAAGTTTTAAACACAAAATTAAAACTTCCTAATTTGTTTCCGAAAATTTTTAAAATAAAAATTTCTCTATTAATTTTCCCTTCATGATTGGTTATAAAAGGAAATTTTATAAATTAAAATCTCTCTATTAAAACATGTGGAAGATTTCTAAAAAGGAAAGTTATCTTTAAAATTAAAATCTTCCTCTCAATCTACAAATAAGGAAAGATATCAAATCTTTTCTTAATCTTTTGTAGAAACTATAAAATGAAAGATTTAATTTTAAAACTCTCTTTTAAATCATGAGGATGGTTAAAAAAGGAAAGTTTTATCAAAAATTAAAATCTTCCTTTCAACTACAAATAAGGAAAGATATCAAACTTTTCACTTAATCTTTTGTAGAAATCTATAAAAGGAAAGATTTAAATTTTAAACACTCTTTTAAAACTATGGAATCCGCATAAGAAAAATTTTAAAAAATAAAATCCTTTTAATTTTATTGTGGCCGACCACCTAAGCTTGGACTCAAGCTTGGGTCGGCCTCACTTCATCCCATCCAAGCCATGTCTTGGCCGGCCCTTGCTTGGGCTCCAAGCTTGGCTTGGCCGGCCATATAAGGATGGGTAAGAAGATGGGTATGGGTGGATATAATACTTTATAAATAAGAGGCTACGATAGGGACCGAGAGGAGGAATTGGTTTTGTCTCTTGATGAAATTAAGCTTCCCATGTTCGCCTCGAACATCCAACTTAATTTCATCAATAATAATTCATACCACTAAAGAATTATTATTGAACTACCGCACCAATCCCAAATTATATTTTGGGCTCCTTCT
Source organism: Zingiber officinale (assembly GCF_018446385.1). NCBI lineage: Eukaryota > Viridiplantae > Streptophyta > Magnoliopsida > Zingiberales > Zingiberaceae > Zingiber > Zingiber officinale. Next base: position 63,009,476 of record NC_056000.1, on the reverse strand, counting down.
TATTATGAGTGTATTAGTCTCCCTGTGTTTAAGATATAAAATGTCCACTAATTAAATGAGTTACTGACAACTCATTTAATTAATATCTAGCTCCAAGGGTAGTACCACTCAACTTCATTATCATGTCAGACTAAGTCCACCTGCAAGGTTTACATGACAATCCTTATGAGCTCCTCTTAGGGACATCATCAACCTAGATTACTAGGACACAGTTTCCTTCTATAATCAACAACACACACTATAAATAATATCATTTCTCAACTTATCGGGCCTCTTGATTTATCCAACTAAATCTCACCCATTGATAAGTCAAAGAAATAAATACTAGATATATGTGTTTGTTATTATATCAGGATTAAGAGCACACACTTCCATTATAACAAAGGTCTTATTCTTTTATTCAGTCAGTATAAAAAGAACTTACTTAAATGGTCTAGCTCAATACACTCAGAGTGTACTAGTGTAATTTTATAGTTAAGATAAACTAATATTAAATTACACTACGACTACTCCAATGGTTTGTTCCTTTCCATTTTAGTCGTGAGCTACTGTTTATAATTTATAAGGAATTAATAACATGATCTTCTGTGTGTGACACCACACACCATATTATCTACAATATAAATTAATTGAACAACTACACTTAACATATAAATGTAGACATTTGACCAGTGTGATTCTTATATGTTTATACAAAAAGCTAGACTTTTAGTATACAGTCTAACAATCTCCCACTTATACTAAAAGACAATGCTGTCATATACCCTGCCATACATTTGATTCATAACCCTTCAACATACCCATCAAAAGCTCTTGCCTTAAGGGCCTTAGTGAAAGGATCTATCAGGTTATCATTTGATGCAATCTAGGCGGCAACAACTGCTCCTCGTTATATGATGTCTCGTATTGGGTGGTACTTACACTCTATTGTGTTTGCTTGCCTTATGGACTTATGGTTTATTCGAGTTTGCTACTGTACCACTATTATTACAATAAATTATAATAATTTTGGGCAAACCAAAAATCATGTCTAAGTCCATCATGAAGTTTTTGACCCATTCAGCTTTTATGGCTGCCTCAGAGGCTGTCATATTCTTAGCTTCCATAGTGGAATCTGAAAAAGTACCAATGCTTAATATTCCTCCATAGTTATGACTTCACTTCTTAAAGTAAACACAAACCCCCGAGATTGACTTACTATTATCCCTAGTAGATTGGAATTCTGAATCCGTGTAACCTATAGGGAGCAAATCATCTGCTTGGTAAACCAGCATATAATCTCTAGTCCTTCTCAGGTACTCTAATATATGTTTTACGGCAGAGCAATGTCCCTGTCCTGGTTTACTTTGATATCTGCTAACCATGCCTACGGCAAAACAGATATCTGGTCTCGTACATAACATAACATACATTAGGCTTCTGACAGCCGAAGCATAAGGAACTGCCTCCATGTCCTCTATCTCCTTTGATGTCTTCGGAGATATCTCTTTAGATAAAGCTACTCCATGCCTAAAAAGTAGAAAACCTTTCTTGGAGTCTTGCATGCTAAAACGAGCAAGCACAGCATCCTTTTCTTGCAATCCCTTATTACTTTGATCCCAATAATATGTGTGCATTCTCCTAAGTCCTTCATATCAAATTGCTTGGACAACCATACTCTTACTTCCGACAACACTTTGATATTGTTTCCAACTATCAAAAATGTCATCTATGTATAGTACAAGAAATACCACCACGTTTCCATCACTCTTCTTGTATACACAAGATTTATCCATACATTGAATAAATCCATAAGACTGGATTACTACCGGATGTTCCAAGACCTTGAAGCTTTGCTTCAGTTCATAAATAGACCGATTGAGCTTACATATTAGATGCTCTTTGCCCTTTGCAATAAACCTCTCTGGTTGCTTTATATGGATGCTTTCTTCAAGACTTCCATTAAGGAAAGCTGTCTTGACATCCACTTTCCAAATCTTATAATCCATATGAGTAGCAAAAGATAAAGAATTTAGATAGACTTAAACATGGCTACTGATGTGCGTAGGTCATATACACTTTTATGCATGTCTTGACGCACATCTACTTGTATTTCATTAACATAATCTATGTTTATTGCACCATATTTCATTGTAATGTCATACTTCCATTATATTTTGTTCAGAGATCTGCTCTTTTCTTGTTTTGATTGACAGGACGCTATTTGGAGCGAAAATGGAGCTAAAACGCATATAGGAGCAATGGGTCGTGTCGGCCGCACGGCCGTGTGGCCATTAGCTTGTTTTGGTCATGCCAAATGGCACGGTCATGCTCCACCACAGAAGCAAATCAACCCATGGTCGTGTATGCCACACGGCCGTGCCAACATCCCGTGACCAAGCAACACATGGCCGTGCCAACTATCCAGAGGGGAGGAAGGCCACGGCCGTGTGAATTCACACGACCATGTGACATCGGCAGAGAAGAAAAGAGCCATGACCGTGTGAGCCACACGACCATGTGACTCAACTAGAGAAGAAGCCGTGTGAATCCCACATGGCCGTGTGACGAAGAACACGGGCTGTGTCATGCCAAAAACAGAGCTGTGCTGAATTCTGGCAAATTGCAGACCGTTCGTAAAACTGCCATAACTTTGTGCTCCATTGGAGTTTCGGGTTGTTCTTTATACCGAAACGTGGCTGACTTCAAGATCTACAACTTTGCTTCAGGTCCAACAGAGAGGGAGACTTGTCTGCCCATGCTAAATAGCACGGCCGTGCCTCCCAACTGCGGGTTCAACTGGACCTCCGCCCAGACTGCAGACCAAACTTTGAACCGCCATAACTTTCGGCTCGGTTGGAGCCAGGGCTTGATCTAAGTATTAGATTGAAGATAATTTCAAGAGATATAACTTTGGTTCAGGGTGAATCACAAGAAAACCTAGTTTAGTGGGTGAAAACCCCAGTTTACCAGACCCCTGTTTTTCTAGTTTTCCTGGGCAGTTTGGAGGAGGTATAAAAGGGTCAAGATCCTCATTCTTTGACTCATCTTGGGAGATTTTGAATCTGGGACTTCGTCCATCTCCTTGGGTGAAGGGTTCTTCCCTTAGGGGGAAACCATAGAGTTTCATTCTCCTCCATCCCTTGGCGATCCATCCATCTCCGGAGCGAGGAAGCATCCCCAAGACATCGGAATCATCGGCAAGCATCTCTTCTTCCCCTTCTTCTCAAATCTTGGGTTGTAAGTATGCTTTTCTTTATGTTTTGGGATTGTTCTTCCTTTGCAATGGAGTAGATCTCTAGATCTAGGATGTAGGGAGTATTTGTGATGTGATGAATGATGTAAAACTATGTAGATTTTTGCCATGATTCGATTCAATGACTTGTTGATGCATTGTTCTTGTTTGATGTAATGTGATTGTATGCAAACTCTTGTGGATTTGTCAATTCCCTATTTCTATGATTTTGCCCTATTTGTATCAATTAAATCTTGGATGTATTGTTGTGATTTAGACCTAATTCACATTCTTGATTGATTGTTTGAATGTCTTGTGGATCTTGTAGAGATTATCTCTCACTCGATTTTTCGAGGGAAGCACGCGTAAGGTGCAAACCCGTGTAAGGGCATTTGAGGGATGAGCTTTAGGGGGGAAATAGGATAACTCAAGAGGGTAGGATAGATTTATGCATTAATCTTTATATCTTATGAGTTTAGAGGTAATGATTTCTATGTTGATTCTCTGAGGGATCTTCGTGACAGAAACATGCCCATGTAAGGACAACATAGGCTCATATCTAATTGATCACATTTAGGTATAGATTTCAATCCTAAACCAGTTGTCTATTGCAAGAGAGAATCGGTAACCTTCTACAAATAGTGGACAATTGAGAAATAAGATTTGGTAGATCATTTACATTGAATAACATCACAAAGAAATCAAAATCCTAATATCTATTCCCCTCCATTCACTACGCTCATTCTCTCCCTCTTTACTCTCTTTCTTTTCTCTTCTATTGCTTATCCTAACATTTGTAAACCACTTTTCGATTGTCTAGATAATTCACCGTGCGAAGTTAACTAGTGCTTAATCAACAATCCCTGTGGATACGATAATCTTTTATATTATTTGCGATATTTCCGTACACTTGTGGAGGTCAATAGATACCGGTGAATAGGTTTCCTTACCCTTTTCAACAAGTCTTGCTTTGAAAGTGTCCACCTTCTCATCTGTCCTTCTTTTTATATTGTAGACTTATTTAAACTCAATGGCTTTTACACCATTTGGTGGTTCTACAAGCTCCCAGACTTTATTAAAATACATAGATTCTATTTTTGTATTCATTGCTCTTTGCCAAGATGTTGCACCTTTATCTTGGAGTGCTTCATCATATGTCTGGGGATCAGGTTCATGTCCACTAAGGATCTAGTCTAAAGACTCTCCAAAACATGAATCTTTCATGTTACCTAATAACCCTCCCACTACGACGAGACACTTTGTACAATTGTGTATCATTTGTGATACATGTTGCAGTTTCTTATGATATTTCATCTTGTGCAGTTGGTACTAGATTAGACATTTCCTTTATTATTTCCTTAAGAACAAATTTACTTATGGACTTGTGGTTCATTACATAGTCCTCTTCTAAAAATCGGGCATTGATGCTTACAATGATCTTCTGATTTTTAAGGACTATAAACCTCCTTTCATTTCTCTAGGATAACCCACAAACAAGTGAATGCCTGTCCAACTTATTAGTGTCTCCCTTCAGCACATGTGCTGAACTACCCCAAATCCGAATATGCTTCAGACTAGGCTAACACACATTCTATAATTCTATGGGAGTAGAGGGTTCTAACTTTAGAAGGTACTATGTTCACTTCCATTTCTAGAGTATATCCTCAAAACGAATTTGGTAATTCTGAATAACTCATCATTAATCTAACTATTTCCATAAGAGTCTTATTCCATCGTTCTACTACACCATTCTGTTGGGGTGTACCAGGTGCAGTCAGTTGGGATTGAATCCCGACTTTTGATAAGTGACTCCTAAATTCTCCTAAGAGGTACTCGCCACTACAATCTCACTGTAGTGTCTTGATACTTTTACCTTGACGTTTCTCCACATCAGTCTTGTACTCTTTGAACTTATCAAAGCACATAGACTTGCGGCGCATCATGTAAATATACCCGTATCTCGAATAGTCGTCTATAAAAGAGATGAAATATTCGAAACCACCTCTTACCTGGATAGTCATAGGTCCACACAAATCAAAACGAACCAATTCCAACACTTCTTTGGCTCTATACCCCTTAGACTTAAAAAGCCTCTTAGTTATTTGTCCTTCCAAGTAAGACTCGCAGGTTGGAAAGTTTTCCACCACCAATGAACCCAAAAGTTCATTGGCTATTATCCTTTGAATCCTACTCAAGTCAATATGACCTAGCCTTAGATGACAAAGATATGATTGGTTCATTTCCGAAGGTTGTTTTCTCTTATCAGAGTTAGAAGATGTGTTATTAATTTTCATTTGTTGCATCGTGGGAGTTATTGGATTATAAATTGTCAACCAATGTACCAGAACAGATAACTTCCCTATTATTCTTGATAATAACTTTGTTATCAAAAGAGACAGAATATCAAGTTCTTTGATAGTTTAGAAACTGAAATCAAGTTCTTTCTAAACTTGGTACGTAAAGACAATTTCTCAAAATCCATATTTTATTCCTATCAGAGGATAAACATCTCCCACTGCAATAACTGCTACTTTTCAGCAGTGCTCATGTAGATGGTGATTTTCCCTTCATATAGTTGTCGGGTATCCTGGAACCTCTGCAATGAATTGCAAACATGATCAGTGGCTCTCGTATCTACACACCAAGTACCGGTAGATAACATCACTAAACATGTTTCAACAACTAATGAATAAAATATACTTTTATTATTCTCATTTCTAAGAGGACAATCCACTTTAGAGTCCAAGTTTTGTTTCCAATCATAATTGGGACTACTAAGTCTATAGTATAACAGCTAGAGGATTGACTAACATTTGAAATCTTAAGAATCACAAAAATATTTGGTCAAGACCAACACCTCAAAATTCTCGTGAATTTTGTATGTCACGTTAATGTGAACGTATACAAATTCAATTTTTAAGAGGAGATTTTATCTATTAATTTTATTATCTCGTCAACCTAACTTTATGACAAATAAAATTAATAGTTGGTTTATCTTTGATCAAATATTTGATCAAAACTTTGTATTTAAAATAATATTAATTCCTCAAAATAATATCATTTAAATTCACCAACACCTCTGATCCTATCCGAACGCTGAATCAACAGACGCTGGGCACGTGGCGCTCTTCAACTGCTGACGTAGATCTCTGGTCGTCCGCACGAACCTCCAGCGAACCTGCAAGCAAGTCGGGCCGAGAAGGGGTTCCCGGCGACGACCCTCCGACGCTCAAGTCAGGTAAGCGAACAACGAAGAAGTGGCTCCCAATCTCAAAGAATGCGTACCTCCGGTGAAGTGCGAGGCTCCTTATATAGAGCTGTGAAGGGGCTCAGGCGCACATACCAAGGTGAATACGTGCCCTCAGCCCATACCTCGATAAGGGCTTGTCAGAAAGCTTACCTGACACCATACTGCTACAGTCGTCGCACGCCTTTGATGGGACTGCGGAACCCTCTGTCGTAGGATTTGGAGTATGGCCTGGTCATAGAGCATGCCCGCTATCAGAAGATGTTCCTTGTCTTTTTCTCCTTACTCCCTGCCGGGCGTCCGGCCGGCCATCACTCGCCTTACATCCGGCCGGTCATATATAGTGATCTACTTGGGAGATTCTCGGTAATGTGCTTTGTGGAGACTGTTAACAGTATTCTACCTTATGTCTTCGGCCGAGCGTGCCATCCGCTCGGCCCTACGATCTTGTTCAACGAGCGTCGGAACCCCGACTCCCGCCGGGGCACCTTTTGCCATCAGTTGGACACCGGTCGGCCGGCCGGGCGGTCGACCTACCATTCTCCGGTCGGCATATCGATCCAACCTTTTCTAAGGCGTCCGGTCGGTCCATACTTCTCCGATCGGCCACCTGGCCCTTTGACTTCCACGTGGCGTTGACTTCCCAGGACGGGGGTCCTCTGTTCTTACCACCGGATCACTTGCCTCCCCTTCAAGTCTAGTCGAAGGAGGCGATTAGTCCGACTGACTGGACCATCGGTTGGGCCGAGCGGCGCCATGCAACCACCATCCGCTCGGACACAAAGGGGGTAGCCGAAACGCCAGTCAACGCCCAACATTTTTTAGCGTCTCTTCGAATTTTCCGCCAATCTCCCTCATTAAGGTTGAGCACGCGCGCATTAAATGCGTCCCAGTGGCTGAATGCCACGTGGCACTGCTGTCGTAATCGTACGGCGGCAGCGTGGTGCTCTGATGGGATCGAGGCGGTTCGAAATGGATGGCGCGATGCGCGCTATGATTCTCGTGACCTGGATCCAACGGCGGAGGCCGCTCGGCCTCCACCCTATAAATTCTTCGCCCTCCCATCTTCACCACATTTGCGTTGGCGATTTCGACCTCTGTCCCTGGTGTTCCGGTGCTTCGGCGATCCCGCTCCTGCTCTCCGACAATCTCCGGTGTCCCTTCTTCGATCCTTTTCCTCGTCGTAAGACTCTCCTTCTTTCTCCTTTCAGTTCTTGCGCTTTCTTTGCACTTCTTTCTTCAGTTTCCATACTTGGGTTACTGTTCCGTCGCAATCTTCTTGTTTTTGCCCTCTGCCTTCGTCGTTTTTGGTTTTATCCGATCGGACAATGGCCAAATCTTCCCAACCCGAAGACGAAACTTTCGGCCCATGGTACACCACCATGGAGTCGCGCTTCGATCGGCGCGATGCCGATGTTTTGATTAACAGCTTCGACATCCCCTCCAACCTTGAAATCATCCTACCCTCAGACTCCTCTCGGCCAAACAAACCGTCGCGCGGAGCTTTTTGTGTTTTTCGCGACCAATTTACAGCCGATCTGCGCTTTCCCATTCATCCCTTCTTTGTAGAAGTTTGCAACTTTTTTGGCATTCCGCTCGGAAGCCTAGTCCCAAATACTTTCCGCCTTTTATGTGGTGTAGTCGTCCTCTTCAAAATCCATAACATTCCCCTCCGACCGGAGGTTTTCTACTATTTCTACTACCCTAAGCAGTCCGAGCCGAGCACTTATATGTTCCAAGCTCGGCCCGGCTTGGTTTTCTTCAATAAACTTCCTTCTTCCAATAAGCATTGGAAAGAATTCTTTTTTTACATTCGCCTCCCCGAGCGGGCTCCCTTCCGAACCCAATGGCAGGTCGGAAATCCACTCTCTCCCGAACTCAAGAGATTCAAGACCCGACCGGATTATCTCCACGCCGCCAACATGCTGTCCGGTCTGCGGTTTGACATCAACAAGTTTCTTCCAGAAGGAGTTATGTACATCTTCGGCTTGAGTCCAACCAAAACCCCACTCCCGAGCGGCTTCGGTAAGGATTCCACTTGGTAAATTCATTTTAATTGCTAACTAATTTTCTCTGTTTTCCTTTGCAGCGAACACCATCATGGAGTCGGTGATGGCTGGCATCCTGAAGAGAAAGGCGGCGGCGCTCGAAGCCGCGGCAGCAAGGGAGATGGAGGCGCTCGGCATCTAGCCGATCGGCTCGCATAAAGGGGAGAGCGGGACTCATGAAGGGTCGGTCGCTCAGGCCTCTCATCAGAACGAGGCAAGAGGAGCCACCCCCAGCGGAGGACCAACTGTCCAGGAGGAAGGTTCCGCTCGGGAGGAGGAGCAACCTCGACCAAAGAGACACCGAGTGGAAACTCCTCTTCGATCGGCTACGTCCGCGGTCCAACCGTCTGCCTGAGCTACTGCACGTGCTCGTGGCAAGGCTCCAGAGGTCAAAGCTATTTCGTCCGACCGGACGCCCTATGAATGGGACGAGCCGGCAGCCCCTTTTGAGGCTACTCCGGTCAGCACCCTTTCACTTGCTCCTCAACCAGTCCAGCGTTCAACTATCCTATCTCAATTTTCGGTGCCGGCCTCTAATCCTCTTCCGACCGCCGGTCGGGCGACCCCCGGTCATGGCCGCATTGTACGGGTCACTCTTCATCTCCCGACTAAAGAGCTGCTGCCAGAGGCCGACCGCCCAACCGCGCCCGAGCACACCATCACCTTGAAGGGGCCCCTGGCTGAGATGTGGGTCGATGCCCGAGCGCGCATCGCGCTGATCCCCCTCCGAAATTTGGCCAATATCCACATGCAGGAGGCGACGGGGGTAAGTTCGTTTTCTCCGAAGTTTTGTATGCATTCTTTCCGATCGACCACTAACAACTTCTAATTTTCTTTTGCCAGAGATGGGTGGAGAAAATAGCTGTCTCCAACCGCCTGGCGATGGTGGACGAGGAATTAAGGCAACTGAAGGCGGCAGGCGGTCCGTCCAGCTCTCAAGGCCCTTCGTATGCCGAGCTGCAAAAGGAGCTGAAGAAAGCTCAAGATTTGTTGGCGGCTGAGCAGAAGAAGACGGCCGATCAGGCACACGCTTTGGCCGAGCTCGAGCGCGTGAATAAATCTCTGGATCGCAAGATATCTCTGGCGATCGAGCGGAAGAACATGGCTATCTCCGATCTGGAGAAAAAGAATGTGGAGGCTCAGGGCCTAGAGCAGAAAGTAAAGGAGCTGATGGACCAGCTCGATGGCGAGAAAGCAGGTTGCTCGGCTGACGCACTCAAGCATATAGACGAGCTGAAAACTCTGCAGGAGTCCCTCGACGCGTCTCAATTGGCCTTCAAAGAATACCAAGAGGCCGAGCCGAGCCGGTTCACCGCCCTGAGAAAGAATTACATCCGCTCGCCCGAATTTTCAGAGAAAGTTTGCGAGCGGATGTACACTGCCTTTGACCTCGCCATGACCGCCACCACCACATATTTGAAGTCCAAGGAGCAACTTCCTGAGTCCCTCGTCATCCCGGCTGCAGATCAAGTGGCGCTCCTTGACAATATCCCCAAGGATCTTTATGATTATTTAGAGTAGAAGCTTAAATGTAATCTAGCCGTTCGGCTATAAACTACCCCTTTTTGTAATTTGGCTGCTCGGCCTTATTTTCTTTAATGTAATCTCCTTTTGCTTGCTATTTCTTTGATATGATATCTTGAATGGAAGTTTATCTGTGTGTCGTCCGCTCGCCGTTTATCACACCTCTATTTTGCGTAACCTTTCTGCTCGGCTAAATATGTAATGTGTTGGAGGATCGGTGGCCGGCTTGAAGGGGGGTTGGATAGCTAGGCCACCCCCAAATCGATTTCTTCTCTACACAAGGGTTAGTTCACAGCGAAATATACTAAAACTAAGGCAATGAAATAAACAAGAATGCAAACGCTAACAAACTCAATGTAACGTGGTTCGGAGATGATGCTCCTACTCCACGGCGTGTCCTTGAGGTGGACGATCCCTTGATCCTTCGGTGGATCAGTCCCCGGCAATCTCCGGCTAAAGCTTCTCCTTCTCGGTGGAGCAAACCTCTCACAAGGGCACTCTTCCTCTTTACAAGATGGAGTTAGAATTAGAAGGAAGAGAATTGACTTCGGAGCTTTGGGCACAGAATAGGAGTTAAACTACAAGCATCAGTAACCTCCTTAATGCCCCAAAGCTCCCCTTAAATAAGAGGAGAGAGTTGATCACAAATCAACTCAAACCCCGTCACCAGTCGACTGGTCCAAGCACCAATCGACTGGTGTGCCGTTGGACCCAGCCAACGACTCTCTGCAGAAAGCCAAATCCTGCCAACGGCTATGTACCAGTCGACTGGTCTCAGGACCAGTCGACTGGTCCCCATAGCCAACAAGCACAGAATGCTTCTATGCATTCTGTGAAGTTGGATCAGTCGACTGGTCCCATTACCAGTCGACTGGTCCTAGTACATTCACTCCTTTCATCCTTTCCGGAGTCGCCTTTGAAGTCCTCTTCCTTGGCCTTCGTCCCTCATATGCACCCGAGCCCGCGGCTCCTCTCCGTGCCATCCTTCACGCTACCTTGAAGTCCACTTCCTTGGCTCCACTCCATTGCTCCTCGTCCGACGGTCCCTCGGATGTCTTCCACACCATCCTTCACCGACTCAAGGATCCGAGCCCTTAGATGAGTTTCCCATACTTGGCCGCACCAAGTTCTCATGTGTTCCACCAAGTTCTGCAAGACTCAAACACATATCAAATACATATGAGAGCCTAACTTAAACTCTTTGACACACACATCAAAACCTAGGTCGATTGCACCAACAATCTCCCCTTTTTTGATGTGTGGCAATATGTTTAAGTTAGACACAAATAACAACTTTGAAAATTAGAAGCAGTATGTAAATATGAAGCATAAAACCCAAGCTCCCCCTTAACACATGCTCTCAACCTTAATTTTCAAAGATTTGCACACAAATAAAACTAAGTGGGTCTCTAACTTAAACCTACCCATTTCTCCCCCTTTGACACCATCAAAAATATTGTACCAAACATATACACATACTATGGTATTAGTTTCAACCAAAGTTGGACCAATAAATTGATTTCAAAAGACCTTAGATTGCTGGAAGGCTGGTACCAGTCGACTGGCACCTGTCACAGTCGACTGGTACATGCTGAACTCAAATTTCAACCTTTTGAGGCCAACTTCAGAAATGCATAAAAAATTCCAGAAAATTCGAAAAATCATGAAATTTTGAGCACATATTTCTTATAATGTTCTTTAACTAGGAAAAATATGATTTCATGAAAAGTCAAAGTATTTTTGAAATTTTGCCAAAATCTCAAAACATCTCAAAAACATGCAAGTTTGTATCAAATTAAGGCTCAGTTTTGCAATCACATGATTTAATATAGCTATATCATAGTAAATAAAGCATAGAACTGTTTTCAAAACATTTAAAAATATCCAACTATGATCTATGGGTGAGATGTCCATTAATTAAATATTTGCTTTCCCTATAGTTGGCCTATGATCACTAAAAATTTGATACAAATCATAACTCATCAAAATGCCATAAGCATAAGTGAATTATTAGTATCATTCTAATATCTCACATTTATGATTGAAAAAATCATGCAAATCATTGTGAGATAAAGGTAACCTTTACTTAGTCCTCTTGATCATGAATCTCTATCAAGGCTAAGTCCTCCCCCTTAAGGTCTCAAGTCAACCATTTTTCAAAAATTTGAGTTATGATTTCATTGGTTGACTAAACCCAAAATCCCCTAACCCTTAAGGATTGATTTTGGCACCCAATAGAAATTCTTTCTAATTGGGTTAACCAAATATTCCTTGGGGATCCATTTTCTATCTATGGTCTTTGTCTTTGATTTCCCCCTAGCAAGTAGACAATGATAAGTCTTTTCATTATTGGGTTCACTGTATCCTAGCCCATTTTTCTTAAAACTTGCCCTTTGACTCCCAATAATCATATTTAAGGTATTTGAGCCAATTTCAAATTTTTCTAAGGGCTATGGTGAGGTATTCTACCTTTTCCCTTAATTTCCTATTTTCCTCTTCTAAACATGAATCATTTGAACTTGTAGAGAAAGTATGAAAATCATCATCCCTAATAGACATGGATTCTAATTTTTCTTTAAGCATGCAAATGTCATTTTTCAAGGATTTGTTCTTTCTTTTTGCCTTAAACAAATCATCATTTGTGCTTGAAATAATTTTAATTAAAATATGGGGAGGAAGATTATGTACCTCACTTACCGAGAAGTCCGAATTCGATGATTGACCTCCCCCTTCACTTGAGCTCCCCTCTTCATCTTCACTTGAGCTCCTTCCTTCTTCTTGTTCGGATGAGGTGGAGGCTACATCATCAATCCCCATTAGAGCAAAATTGACTATGTGATGCTCTTCTTCCTCCGATGATGATGAAGGATCATCCCATGTTGCTTTTAGGTTTTGAGCCTTTTTCCCCTTTTCTTTTGTCTTCTTCTCCTCCTTCTTCTTCCCTTCCTTCTTCTTCAAGAGAGGACAATCATCTCTTATGTGTCCTTCTCCTTGGCAATTGTAGCAAATTACCCTCCTTGTTCTACTTTTACTTCTTGAGCTTTTCCTAGCATGAGATTTGTTAGTAGAAAAAGATTTAAATGCTTTTCTCATCTTCCTTACCATATACGCCTCTTGGTCACTATCCATTGAGGCACTTGACTCCTCAGAATCGGAAGATTATGGAGATGGAGCTTTCTTCTTCCCCTTTCCTTGTTTGCCACAAGGGCTACTCCTCTTGATCTATGAGCTTCTCCATCCAATCCCTCAACTCTTGTTTCATGAAGCTCCATTGTTGAGAAGAGTTCATCTAGAGAGGATTTCTCTAGGTCCTTTGATATGTAGTATGTATCTACAATGGAACTCCAAGTTGTGGATCTTGGAAAAGCATTTAGGGCTTTCGTAATCACGTCTCGATTTGAAAGTGTCTCACCTACACTTGTTAGTCCATTAATAATCTCCTTAATTCTACAATGTAAAATTGATACCTTTTCTCCTTTCTCAAGCTTGATATTGTTGAGCTGAGTTCGAAGGAGGTCTTTTCTTGCCAATTTCGCTTCCGATGTCCCTTCATGAAGCTCCACTAGCTTTTTCCATAACTCCTTGGCGCTTGAGTAGGTTCCAACCCTCGTTAGTTCTTGTTGGGGAAGGACATTTTGTAGATGATGTATGGCTTTAGAATTCGCTACATGTTCTTCTCTTTGCTTCTTGGTCCATCTTGTTATGTCGATTGTCTCATTGTGTTCATCCTTTGGCTCTTCAAAACCATTTCTCATGATTAGCAATATGTCAAAATCGGTATTGAAAAATACCTCCATTCTCTTCTTCCACCAAGAGAAGTCTCCTTCGAATTTGGGTGGATGAATGTTTGAGCTGGGCATTTGATGATGTTGTTCTTCTTGGCGATTAGTCCATTGAAGAGCTTCCTTGCTCTGATACCACTTGTTGGAGGATCGGTGGCCGGCTTGAAGGGGGGTTGGATAGCTAGGACACCCCCAAATCGATTTCTTCTCTACACAAGGGTTAGTTCACAGCGGAATATACTAAAACTAAGGCAATGAAACAAACAAGAATGCAAACGCTAACAAACTCGATGTAACGTGGTTCGAAGATGATGCTCCTACTCCACGGCGTGTCCTTGAGGTGGACGATCCCTTGATCCTTCGGTGGATCAGTCCCCGGCAATCTCCGGCTAAAGCTTCTCCTTCTCGGTGGAGCAAACCTCTCACAAGGGCACTCTTCCTCTTTACAAGATGGAGTTAGAATTAGGAGGAAGAGAATTGACTTGGGAGCTTTGGACACATAATAGGAGTTAAACTACAAGCATCAATAACCTCCTTAATGCCCCAAAGCTCCCCTTAAATAAGAGGAGAGAGTTGATCACAAATCAACTCAAACCCCGATACCAGTCGACTGGTCCAAGCACCAGTCGACTGGTGTGCCGTTGGACCCAGCCAACGGCTCTCTGCAGAAAGCCAAATCCTGCCAACAGCTATGTACCAGTCGACTGGTCTCAGGACCAGTCGACTGGTCCCCATAGCCGACAAGCATAGAATGCTTCTGTGCATTCTGTGAAGTTGGATCAGTCGACTGGTCCCATTACCAGTCGACTGGTCCCAGTACATTCACTCCTTTCATCCTTTCCGGAGTCGCCTTTGAAGTCCTCTTCCTTGGCCTTCGTCCCTCAGATGCACCCGAGCCCGTGGCTCCTCTCCGTGCCATCCTTCACGCTACCTTGAAGTCCACTTCCTTGGCTCCACTCCATTGCTCCTCGTCCGGCGGTCCCTCGGATGTCTTCCACACCATCCTTCACCGACTCAAGGATCCGAACCCTTAGATGAGTTTCCCATACTTGGCCACATCAAGTTCTCATGTGTTCCACCAAGTCCTGCAAGACTCAAACACATATCAAATACATATGAAAGCCTAACTTAAACTCTTTGACACACACATCAAAACCTAGGTCGATTGCACCAACATAATGTTCCGCTTAGATAGCAAAGGTCGTTCGCTAGATGCCGATGAAGTACCTTTGGGTACAGGGCCGAGCGGAACGTAGAGGCGGTCGAACGATATTGACGCTTTGATAGCAGCTCCTTGGACACTTGCAGTCCTTATTGCCCTCTTCCGCTCGGAGGGATTATAGACGTCGGCTCGTCTCTCGATTTTTAACGTCGGAGCTCGACGGCCTTCCCCTCAGAGGGTTTATAGACGCCGGCTCGTCTCTCGATTTTTAACGTCGGAGCTCGACGGTCTTCCGCTCGGAGGGTTTATAGACGCCGGCTCGTCTCTCGATTTTTAACGTCGGAGCTCGACGGTCTTCCGCTCGGAGGGTTTATAGACGCTGGCTCGTCTCTCGATTTTTAACGTCGGAGCTCGACGGTCTTCCGCTCGGAGGGTTTATAGACGCCGGCTCGTCTCTCGATTTTTAACGTCGGAGCTCGACAGTCTTCCGCTCGGAGGGTTTATAGACGCCTATTGTCTCTCGATTTTAACGTCGGAGCTCGACGGTCTTCCGCTCGGAGGGTTTATAGACGCCGGCTCGTCTCTCGATTTTTAACGTCGGAGCTCGACGGTCTTCCGCTCGGAGGATTTATAGACGCCGGCTCGTCTCTCGATTTTTAACGTCGGAGCTCGACGGCCTTAAGGCTAATTTTAACACTGCCGTTCGGCGAAGTTATTTTTCATCCTTTATCATTTTTGCTGCCTGCATTACAATTACATAGGCGACCAAAACGTATGCAAAATTACATCAGCGCACCTCTTACCCAGTTCGGTACGGCTGGAGATGATTCGCGCTCCATGGTCGATCCAGCTGCCGCCCGTCTTCATCCTCCAAATAATAAGCGCCCGAGCGGAGCTTTTCGATAATTTTGAAGGGTCCTGCCCAAGGAGCTTCCAGTTTGCCGGCGTCGTCGACCGGCTTTACTTTCTTCCAGACAAGGTCGCCCACCTGGAATGCTCTGGGGATTACGCGCCGGTTGTAATTTTGCTTCATCCGTTGCCAGTACGCCATCAGCCGAACGGACGCCTTGGCTCACTCTTCTTCGACCAAATCCAGCTCCATGTTCCTCCGCTCGGCGTTATCATCATCATAATTCTGGATCCGAACGGACTCGACGCCGACTTCGATAGGAATGACCGCTTCGCCGCCATACACCAGATGGAACGGCGTGACGCCCGTTCCTTCCTTCGGGGTCGTGCGGATGGCCCATAGGACGCCTGACACTTCATCCACCCAACTTCCTCCCAAATGGTCGAGCCGAGCGCGTAAAATGCGAAGAATTTCCCGGTTGGCTACTTCGGCTTGACCATTACTTTGGGGGTACGCCACGGACGTGAAATGTTGCTCAATGCCATAGCTTTTGCACCAATCTTCGAGCAACTTTCCCGCGAACTGCCGCCCATTATCGAAAACCAGCCGACGAGGGATGCCGAACCGGCAGATGATATGTTGCCAGATAAACTTCTTGACCATCTGCTCGGTGATCTTGGCTAGCGGCTCGGCCTCCACCCACTTGGAAAAATAATCAACCGCCACCAGTAGAAATTTTCGCTGCCGGGTCGCCATAGGAAACGGACCCACAATATCCATTCTCCATTGGTCGAACGGACAGGACACAGTAGCTGCTTTCATTTCCTCCACAGGTCGGTGTGAGAAGTTATGATACTTTTGGCAAGAAAGGCACGTCCCAACGGTCCGAGCGGCGTCTGCTTGTAAGGTTGGCCAGAAGTATCCGGCCAGCAAGATCTTCTTAGCCAGCGATCGTCCACCCGGATGCCCTCCGCACGATCCTTGATGCACTTCTTGGAGGATGTACGCCGCGTCTTCCGAGCTCACGCATTTCAACAGTGGGCGGGAGAAAGCCTTCTTGTATAGCTGGTCTCTGATGAGTGTGAACCGACCGGCTCTCCTCCTTAGTAGCTGGGCCTCATCACGATTAGACGGTGTAGCACCCGACCGGAGAAACTCCATGATGGATGTCCGCCAATCGCTCGGAAATGAGAGGCCCTCCATCCGGTCGACGTGCGCCACCAGATATTTGTTCAATTGGCTGCTGGATGGCGACCGACGTTATTGCACTTGCGAGTCTGGCTAACTCATCGGCCACTTGGTTTTCCGTTCGGGGTATCTTATGGATAATGACTTCTCTGAAATTGGCTTTGAGCTTTTCAAAGGCTTCAGCGTAGAGTTTGAGCCGAGCGTTGTTAATCTTGAAAGTACCAGAGAGTTGCTGGGCGACCAACTGAGAGTCTGAATGCAATATCACCCGTCCGGCTCCTACATGCCGGGCGGCCTGTAAGCCGGCTATAAGGGCCTCATACTCTGCTTCGTTATTTGTAGCTCTATAATTCAGCCGGACGGACAAGTGCATCTTTTCTTCTTGAGGAGAGAGTAATAATACGCCAATCCCGCTTCCGAGCCGAGTGGATGATCCGTCCACGAATATTTTCCACATGGCTTTGGGTTCTGGCCTTTGTACTTCGGTGACAAAATTCGCCAAGGACTGCGCCTTTATCGCCGAACGGGGCTGGTATTGAATGTCAAATTCGCTCAACTCCGTTGTCCATTTGATGAGCTGTCCGTACGCTTCTGTGTTCAATAGCACTCTTCCCAATGGGCTATTCATCTGGACGATGATAGTGTGAGCCAAGAAATAGGGACGGAGGCGCCGAGCGGCGAGGACCAAAGCGAAAGCCAGCTTCTCGAGCCCAGTGTAGCGAGATTCAGCATCTTTTAAAATATGGCTCAGAAAATATACAGGCTCTTCTCCGCTCGCCCTTACTAGTGTCGAGCCGACTGCTTGCTCGGTTGAAGATAAGTAGATACAAAGTGGCTCACCCGCAGCTGGCTTGGCTAATACCGGGAGAGAGTTCAAATATGTCTTCAGATCTTCGAACGCCCGATCGCATTCTTCGTCCCAGTGAAACTTAGTGGCTTTGCGCAAGATTTTGAAAAAAGGTAAGCTCCGGTCAGCAGTCTTGGAGATGAATTTGGACAGAGCAGTTATCCGACCGGTCAAGCGCTGCACTTCCCTCATATTTCTTGGGGGCGGCATATCTTGCAGTGCTTTCACTTTGTTGGGATTCACCTCGATGCCCCGCTCGGTTACTATGTAGCCCAGGAAACGCCCGCCTTTTGCTCCGAACAGGCACTTCTGAGGGTTTAGCTTGACTCCATATTTCCGTAGCGTTCGGAAAGTCTCTTCCATGTCTTCAAAGAGATCGGCCGCTCTGACGAATTTGATGAGAATGTCGTCCACGTATACTTCCAGATTTCGCCTGATCTGCTCTTTGAACACTTTGTTCATCAAGCGCTGATAAGTGGCTCCCGCGTTTTTCAGTCCGAACGGCATCACATTATAGCAATAGGTGACGTCGGCTGTAACGAAGCTGACTTTTTCTTGATCTTCTCGGGCGAGTGGTACTTGATGGTAGCCTTGATATGCGTCGAGCATGCATATCAACTCGCAGCCGGCCGTAGAGTCCACCAGTTGATCGATCCGGGGCAGAGGATAAAAATCTTTTGGGCATGCCTTGTTAAGATCCCGGAAATCGATGCACACTCTCCATTTGTTGCCCGGCTTGGAGACTAGTACCACGTTCGCCAACCAGCTGGGGAACTGGACCTCGCGTATGTGGCCGGCCTCCAGGAGTTTCTCGACTTCCGCTCGGATGATTGCATTTTGTTCGGCGCTGAAGTCCCTCTTTCTCTGCTTCACCGGCCGAGCGTCCGGTCGGACGTGAAGCTCATGCTACGCTATACTCGGTGAGATTCCAAGCAGCTCATGCGTTGACCAGACGAAGACATCACGGTTTCTTTGGAGGCACTTGATCACTTCCTCTTTCTTGCTTGCCTCCAGATCAGCCGCAATGAAGGTTGTGGCCTCCGATCGGGTTGGGTGAATATGCACTTCCTCTTTTTCTTCATAAATCAAAGAGGGTGGTTTTTCAGTGATAGCGTTCACCTCGATCTGTGGCGTCTTCCGAGCAGCATTGGCTTCAGCACGGACCATCTCGACGTAGCATCGCCGAGCCGCCAGTTGGTCTCCTCGTACATCTCCCACTTTATCTTCCACCGGGAATTTGATTTTCTGGTGGAAAGTGGAGACGGCTGCTCGGAATTCGCTGAGAGCCGGTCGTCCCAATATGACATTGTACGCCGACGGAGAGTCCACCACAACGAAGTTTGCAGTCCGCGTCCTTCTGAGCGGCTCCTCTCCTAGCGATATGGCCAGCCGGATTTGTCCGACCGGTTGAACTTCATTGCCCGTAAACCTATAGAGGGGGGTTGTCATGGGTAGCAGCTCGGCTCGATCAATTTGCAATTGATCGAATGCCTTTTTGAATATGATATTGACCGAGCTTCCTGTGTCAATAAAAATACGATGAATAGTATAATTGGCTATTACCGCTTTGATGAGAAGAGCGTCATCGTGGGGCACTTCAACTCCTTCCAAGTCCCTGGGCCCGAAACTGATTTCGGGTCCGCTCGCCCGTTCCTGGCTGCAGCCGACCGCATGGATCTGGAGCTGCCGGACGCTCGCCTTCCTTGCTCGGTTAGAGTTACCTCCGGTCAGCCCGCCAGCTATAATGTTGATTTCGCCTCGGGAAGTGTTACTTCTATTTTCTTCTTCCCGAGCAGATGGTCGGGGTCGCTCCCTAGACATCCGGGGATTCTCACGCCTCAGAGTGTGATGTCGCTCGGCCGTCTGTTGTTGTCGCCTGTCGACTATCGTCCGATCGGCTTCACGAGGCCTCTGTCGCCTGTCGGATGATGGCGATCGACGGTGGCCACCCCGGGGCACGGGGTGGGCAATCAGAGGAAGACTCCGGCAATCTCGGGTGTTATGTGTGTCCATCCGGTGGAAAGAACAGAACATAGGGGTCCATACCTTCCTCTTTGGTTTGGACCGCTCGGCAGCTACCTCTTGTACATGGGACCTAGCCTGGGGGGAGCGGATCGCTTCGGCCCTCGATCCTCTGGGCGGCTGATGAGCAGTGTGAGGCTTCCGCTCGGCATGGGGAGCCCGTTCGATGGGAGTTTCCTTTCTTCGGGCCGCTTGGGCATCCTCCACGTTGATGTATTCGTTGGCCCGGTGTAGCATATGGTCGTAGTCTCGGGGTGGCTTTCGAATGAGCGATCGGAAGAAACATTCATCAGAGTCTCCGAGGTGGCCGTTGGAATATCCATGGCCACCCTGTTGAACCGCTGGATATAGGCTCGGAGTGATTCGCGGGCTTCTTGTTTGATGGCAAACAGACTGACACTAGTCTTCTGATAGCGCCGACTACTTGCGAAGTGGTGGAGGAAAGTCGTTCGAAAGTCTTTGAAACTTGAGATAGATCCGTCCGGCAGTCTCCGAAACCACCGTTGAGCCGATCCCGAGAGGGTGGTAAGAAAAACTCGACACTTCACTCCATCTGTGTACTGATGAAGAGTAGCTGTGTTGTCGAACTTACCCAAATGATCATCCGGATCGGTGGTTCCGTTGTATTCACCGATCGCTGGAGGCACATAGTGCTTTAGCAGAGGGTCTCGTAGAATAGCCTCTGAGAATTGACGGTTGATCCGTTCGAGCGAGACGTCCGCTCGGGGGGCTTTGCCTTTTCTGCTATCCCGTATCGGTATTTCATCTGACGAAGATCCTCGATCGCGATTCACTGCTGCAGCTTCAGGAGGCGTCCGGAATAGGGCCCGATGGAATGGAACTGTGGCCTGAGGTGCTTCCGCTCGGCCCCCTGCTATTGATGTCGCTTGCTGCTCCAACCGCTCGACTTGTGCCTTCTGTTTTTGTTCCACAAGCTTAGCGGCCCTCGATTCGATCAGAGCGTCGAGTTCCTCCGTGGAGAGCGTCACTGTATGCAGTCGTCCAGCTTCGTCCATTGCTTCCGATCGGATGCAGGAGCGTTCCCACAGACGGCGCCAAATTGATCCTGTCCGAACGCTGAATCAACGGACGCTGGGCACGTGGCGCTCTTTAACTGCTCACGTAGATCTCTGGCCGTCCGCACGGACCTCCGGCGAACCTGCAAGCAAGTCGGGCCGGGAAGGGGTTCCCGGCGACGACCCTCCGACGCTCAAGTCAGGTAAGTGAACAACGAAGAAGTGGCTCCCAGTCTCAAAGAACGTGTACCTCCGGTGAAGTGCGAGGCTCCTTATATAGAGCTGTGAAGGGGCTCAGGCGCACATACCGAGGTGAATACGTGCCCTAAGCCCATACCTCAGTAAGGGCTTGTCAGAAAGCTTACCTGACACCATACTGCTACAGTCGCCGCACGCCTTTGATGGGACAGCGGAACCCTCTGTCGTAGGATTTGGAGTATGGCCTGGTCATAGAGCATGTCCGCTGTCAGAAGATGTTCCTTGTCTTTTTCTCCTTACTCCCTGTCGGGCGTCCGGCCGGCCATCACTCGCCTTACGTCGGGCCGGTCATATATAGTGATCTACTTGGGAGATTCTCGGTAATGTGCTCTGTGGAGACTGTTAGCAGTATTCTACCTTATGTCTTCGGCCGAACGTGCCATCCGCTCGGCCCTACAATCCTGTTCAATGAGCGCCGGAACCCCGACTCCCGCCGGGGCGCCTTTTGCCATCAGTTGGACACCGGTCGGCCGGCCGGGCGGTCGACCCACCATTCTCCGGTCGGCATATCGATCCAACCTTTTCTAAGGCGTCCGATCGGTCCATACTTCTCCGATCGGCCACCTGGCCCTTTGACTTCCACGTGGCGTTGACTTCCCAGGACGAGGGTCCCCTGTTCTTACCGCCGAATCAACCTCAAATACCGTGAATTTTGTATGCCACGATAGTGTGGACGTATACAAATTCAAACATTTGTAAGAGGAGGGCTTTACCCATTAATAACCTTGCCAACCTATCTTTATGACAAATAAAATTACCTCAAACACCATGAATTTTGTATGCCACAATAGTGTGGGCGTATACAAATCCAAATATTTGTAAGAGGGGTTTTACCCATTAATTTTATTATCTTATCAACCTGACAAATAAAATTACCTTAAACACCGTGAATTTTGTATGTCACGATAGTGTGGGCGTATACAAATTCAAACATTTGTAATAGGGGGTTTTAATTTTATTATCTTGTCAACTTATCTTTATGACAAATTAATAGTTGATTTTCCTTCGGTCACACAACTAATAGCAATGACTCCGATGGGGAGGATACTATTAAATGTGTCTAAGTGTATATCATTACTTGATACTTAGTCCATTAAATAAGATTGTACCCCTTCCGATGGGGAAGATTACACGCTCCTAATTAATTTCCTATAATCATCCAAAATGGAAGTTTGATCTAGTGATCTACAAACAAACTCATCCGATGGAGAGGGAGGCACTCAGAGCCAACACGCAAGTTCGTTGCATCACTTACAAACTAATAATGGAGACCGTGGAATTTATCTACTAATCCCTCTCCCACTTAGTTATTTAAGGTGAGAAATTTTAACCTATGCAAGCATACATCACATGCACACACACATCACAGTAAATAAAAGCAATAAATATGGAAATTAATTTTCAAACTATTATGGCTTCTTCCATCACTATCCTCCGTGTGTTGTCAACCCTAGCTGCTGCCATCTTTAGCCACCGCCATCGGGTATAGTCGCCACATCTATCTTGTTTCCTTTTCCGCTGCGTCTCTAGTCCTTAAAAAGTACTATGCCTCGCAAGGATGCAATCCGCGACAAAAATAAAATTTTACATTTATCGATCCTATATTCCATAAAGGAATGTACATGTAATCTAGATCAAAATAAAAATGTAAAATCCTAAAAACTAATACAGCTCCTGCTGTATTTAATACATACAATCATGCACACACAAAAATGCCCTTGACATGTCCAAGGGTCCAATCACACATAATATCTATAAGCCATAATAGTTGGAGTCTGCAACTACAGAGTTGGCACATCCTACTATTATCCTGCCTAAATTATGTATGACATGTGCATAATTAAACTAAAAACCAAAAACACAGAGGCAAACCCTAGATCTGATACCAATTGTTGGTTGTTATGCGAAATATCATACTGGTTCCCCTGTACAAAAATTTTGTACAAGTCCTGAACCTTTACTAACAACCTATTGTGTTCTTTAGAAATTAAATTAGGAATCGCAAATGGAACTTAACATTATTGATTCCAAATTTAACTTATCTGTTCTTAGTGGTTTAGACTTGGATCGTAAATGATGCTTAACATTATTGATCCAAATCCACCCATGTTACAAATTCAATTAAATATTAATTTTAGAAATCGGCTTCCAGGTTAAACATGGCGAGGCACTAGACCTTCTTGGGTATGGGAGCATCCACCACTTCCTAGACAAAACCTTTCAATGAAATCTAATATTTAATTTCCTTATATAACCCTAGGTTTAACAAAAAGGAACAATCGAATCATAAATTCGAAAAACAAAAAAAAACACAAACTTGAATCATAAATTTGAAAACTAGAATCATATGCCTCTTGTGTTTGGTATTTCAAAAACTATACAAAGAAAACTAGTATGATACGGAAAACAATTACTAGTTATACCTTTCTTTGTAAACAACAACCTCTTGATATTCTACCGTATTCCTCTTCTTATCTCGGACGTCGTGTGGGCGACGATCTACCAAGACGAGAACCACCCAAGCTTCCTTCTTCTTCTTGTGAGTTTCGGCCACCACAATAATTCTAAGAATAGGTGAGGTTCGGCCACACCACCAAACTCCAAGGTATGCTAGAAACAAAACCTCCTTTCTCTCCTTCTCCAAGCAAAATCCGGCCACCAACAAGCTCCTTGAGAGTTGATGTCGTCGGCCACCAATGAAGAAGAAAAGGAGGAGAGGAAGAGGATGAGAAGGGCCAGCCACCAACCAAAGAAATAGAAGAGAGGAAAACTAGAACATAAGTTATGAGGTGAGGCACCTCTACCCTCTCTTTTATATTTCTTGGTCTTGGCAAATAAGGAAAGTTTTATAAAAAAAAAACTTCCTTATTCTCTTAGCCAATGAAAGGAAAGTTTAATAAAAAAATTTCCCTTTCAAACTTGATGTGGCCGGCCACCTCTCAATCATCCAAGCAAGGAAAGTTTTAAACACAAAATTAAAACTTCCTAATTTGTTTTCGGAAATTTTTAAAATAAAAAGTTCTCTATTAATTTTTCCTTCATGATTGGTTATAAAAGGAAATTTTATAAATTAAAATATCTCTATTAAAACATGTGGATGATTTCCAAAAAGGAAAGTTATCTTTAAAATTAAAATATTCCTCTCAATCTACAAATAAGGAAAAATATCAAATCTTTTCTTAATCTTTTGTAAAAACTATAAAAGGAAAGATTTAATTTTAAAACTCTCTTTTAAATCATGAGGATGGTTAAAAAAGGAAAGTTTTATCAAAAATTAAAATCTTCCTTTCAACTACAAATAAGGAAAGATATCAAACCTTTCACTTAATCTTTTGTAGAAATCTATAAAAGGAAAGATTTAAATTTTAAACTCTCTTTTAAAACCATGGAATTCACATAAGAAAAATTTTTAAAAATAAATTTCTTTTAATTTTATTATGGCCAGCCACCTAAACTTGGACTCAAGATAGGGTCGACTATACTTCATCCCATCCAAGCCATGTCTTGGCCGGCCCTTGCTTGGGCTCCAAGCTTGGCTTGGCCGGCCACATAAAGATGGGTAAGAAGGTGGGTATGGGTGGGTATAATACTTTATAAATAAGAGGCTACGATAGGGACCGAGAGGAGGAATTGGTTTTGGTCTCCTGATGAAATTAAGCTTCCCATGTTCGTCCCGAACACCCAACTTAATTTCATCAATAATAATTCATACCACTAAAGAATTATTATTGAACTACCGCACCAATCCCAAATTACATTTTGGGCTCCTTCTTATTATGAGTGCATTAGTCTCCCTATGTTTAAGATATAAAATGTTCACTAATTAAATTAGTTACTGACAACTCACTTAATTAATATCTAGCTCCAAGAGTAGTATCACTCAACTTCATTATCATGTCGGACTAAGTCCACCTGCAGGGTTTACATGACAATCCTTATGAGCTCCTCTTGGGGACATCATCAACCTAAATTACTAGGACACAGTTTCCATCTATAATCAACAACACACACTATAAATAATATCATTTCCCAACTTATCGGGCCTCTTGATTTATCGAACTAAATCTCACCCATTGATAAGTCAAAGAAATAAATACTAGATATATATGTTTGTTATTATATCAGGATTAAGAGCACACACTTCCATAATAACAAAGGTCTTATTATTTTATTCAGTCAGTATAAAAAGAACTTACCTTAAATGGTTCAGCTCAATACACTCAGAGTATACTAGTGTAATTTTATAGTTAAGATAAACTAATATCAAATTACACTACGACTACTCCAATGGTTTGTTCCTTTCCATTTTAGTCGTGAACTATTGTTTATAATTTATAAGGAATTGATAACATGATCTTCTGTGTGTGACACCACACACCATGTTATCTACAATATAAATTAATTGAACAACTACACTTAACATATAAATGTAGGCATTTGACTAGTGTGATTCTTATATGTTTATATAAAAAGCTAGACTTTTAGTATGCACTCTAACATCTACGACGCCCTAAAGCTCCGACGACGACCCTTATTTCAACACTTTGAGCCATATTTAGCCTCTTTAACCACTCCTAAACCCTTGAAATACATTTGTATACATTTTGGGGTAGTTTTCATGATGAAAACAAGGAGAAATGATTAAGGAACACTAGGTTGAAGTTTAGGATGATATTAGTTTCAACATCGAATCTCTTAAACTTTAAAACTTCAAATTTTTTGGTTTCCTAAAGATTTAGAAACTCCAAGTCATTATTGGTGCAATGACAGAAGTTTGAAGTATATTTTTAAGGGGAGCTACTCTTTAAAAACATGGAAATATTTTTCCGAAACCATTAAAGGTGGTAAATCCTTCGTTTGGAAAATACTCAAGGTTGAACATTGGGGAACAATGGAAGATTGGATATCTTCATTGTAGAAAAGGAGTATGCTCAAGGATGAGAATTGAATATAATGAAGGGTATGAGACTTTCATTGTGGTGTTGTGAACAACATGTAAGGTTGTGAACAACGTTGAGTAACTCTTCAAGGGGAGAGTTTTTTATGTGTGCCAATTGGAGGAGAAATGTAGGATTTAAGTTAGGTCTTTGTCCCTTAAGGAAAGTTTGGGGGAGAATGTAGGGTCTAAATTTTGCCTTCATTATCCAAAGGGTATTGGCATGAAGAATAAGTTGAGGCTATGGGATTAGCCTAACTTAAAGATATTGTCAAATATCAAAAAGGGATAGATTGTTGGTACAATATCCCTAAGTCAGTACTAACCTGGTTGACTAAGCTTGAGTTGGCTCAAGTTTGAGTCTTGATATTTGGGTTTCGATGTTTGACAATACATGAAGATTGTAGATGCAATCTTCCGATTGGGAAGATTGTTGATACAATTCTCCTCTGGTCAAGGACTGACCAGTTAGATGTGAAGAAGAGTCAAGTGGATCAAAGGGTTGACCAGATACTTGATTGGGAAAGTTCTAATTGGAGGTTAGGCAAGAAAAAATCTTGGTGAGTGAAGCCAGATGAAAGACCTAGTGAGTGAAGCTAGGCAGTTGGAAAATCCTGGTGAGTGAAGCCAGGTGAAAGACCTAGTGAGTGAAGCTAGGCAAGTGAAAGTCCCGGTGAGTGAAGCCGGGTAGTGGGAAAGTCTCGGTGAGTGAAGTGGGGCAATGAGAAAATCCTGGTGAGTGAAGCCAGGTGAAAACCTTAGTAAGTGAAGTTAGGTGAAAGTCCTGGTGAGTGAAGTTAGGCAGATGGAAAGCCCTAGTGAGTGAAGCTAGGCAGAAGGAAAGACCTAGTGAGTGAAGCTAGGTGAAAGTCCTGGTGAGTAAAGCCAGACAGATGGAAAGCCCTAGTGAGTGAAGCTCCAGAAGAAAAGACCTGATGAGTGAAGTCAGACACACAGAGATCCAGGTTGGTCAAGGTTGATCAGACACTTGGTGCTGGGAAGCCCAAGTAGGTCAAAAGATTAACTAGATACTTGGTACAAGGAAATCCAGATGGTTCAAGGTTGACCGGGCATCTGGTGGAAGTCCAAGTGGGTAATGGAGGACCGGACACTTGGCACGAGACGGAAAGTCCAAGTGGGTCAAGGTTGACTGGACACTTGGCATGAGGAGAAAAGTCCAAGTGGGTCAAAGGGTTAACTGGACACTAGGCGAAGAAGTCCCAGCAGGTCAAGGTTGACCGAATGCTAGGCATGAGGAGTTCCAACAAGTCACAATTGACTGGATGTTAGAATTGAGGACCCTAGACTTGAGTTAAGAAAGTCAAAGGGAAATCAATCGATCAACCAATCGATTGAATTGTAGTTCAATCGATTAGTTGATCGATCGAACGTGTGCTGCGAAGAAGGCTAGCCCAATCGACCGACCGATCGATTGGGAAGTGAAATCGCGAGCAAAGAATACTCCCCAATCGATCGGCCGATAGATTGGGCTTCCCAATCGATCGGCCGATCGATTGGGCTCCCAATCAATCGGTCGATCGATTGGGGTAAGTTTTCTCGCACAAACACGAGAGCATAGAAGAAGGTTGAATTGATCTGTCAATCGATTCAACCTCCACAATCGATCAACCGATCGATTGGGATATGACCGTTGCGCAGGTAGCGGGCGATGGACGACTGGGATGGTGCGGATTTGACGTGGCAATCGATTGGGAGTATGCCCAATCGATTGAGAGCCCTAGAAGCACGAAGTATATAGCCGTTGGCGAACTTCTTCTCCACAACGCTTCTTCCCCGATCTTACTACGATTCTCTCCGACACTTATCGCCAGACTTCGAGCTTGGAAGAGAAGTGTTGTTGCACTTTCGAAAAGGTCCAGAGGCGATCTACATCAACAAGATCAAGCAAGAGAAGGTTTTTATTTATACACTTGTATATTTCTTCTTGTTTGAGTGTATCTTATTGTGTGAGTCTTGTACAAGGTTTCTCCACCTCCGTTAGTTACCGAGAAAAAGTGTTTTCTTAGTGGAGAGTGCTCGTGTGTGTGGATCCTTGGATTAGTCACCTCATCTTGAGATGGACACCAAATAAATCTTAATGTTAGCATTGCTTCAGTTACATTCCGATGCATATCATCATCAAGGAACAAGCAACGAAGCGCGACGAGCTATTCACCCTCCTCTAGCTACAAATCGACTCTAACAAACAATACATCTTGTAAACCGATCCAATTGAACAAATCAAATTCAAATAAATTATTTTTTTTTACAAATTAAACCAATTAAATTTTGCCAACAAAATTGAATATACTAGACTAATATAAATTTGTTAATTTAATCGTTACCAAATTAACTGATAAATTGATCCATAAGAAATCATGGATCAGTTTATATTAGATAATCAAATCAATATGGCTTATCAGTCGAGTTACATAGTTATATAGTTCAATTTTAAGTTATCAGTCAATTGTTTATAATAAAATAACCCATTGATATATTTTAATTTAATTGGTTTAATCAATTTATATAATATAAAATCAAAATTAAATAAAATAAATAAAAAATTATTTTTTAAAAAAAAAAATTCACTTTCAAATTCTATTGATTCATTAATTTAATTTAACCAATTTTTTATTCACACCACGTGACATCACATGCCTAAAATATTGAATAATCCCAGAGTAGTTTTGAAACCCAAATGTAGTTACCAAACTTGAATAAATAACAATAAAAAAATATTATTATTTTAAAATACCCAACCACGAAATTAAAACAACTACTGGTTTTTTCCCCCTTTATTAACCATGCAATGTATGGGGACGGGGATCAGTGGATCACAGGGCATGTGAGCCATCTAAATTTAAAAACTTTTAATAATTTTAATTTTCCTCCATTTTTTTATTAAAAAAAGAGTTAATTAAGGATCGATCGTGTTTTATCCGGCGCTGTTCGATTTATTAATTCAACAAATTATTGTAAATAACATGCGTTTTGCGTGTCCAACGAAGAGTCGCTGGAAGGAAAACATTTCTTATTAATAATAATAATAATAATAATAATAATATAAGAATTTAGAATCTGATAAGCATTTAGAGGGTGTTTGACTGAGCTTATTAGCTCTCTAAAATAGTTTATAAGTTGTTTTGGATCTTATAAGCTTTTCAAATTTGGTTGATAACTTTTTTTTCAAACAGCTTATAAGTTGTCAAAATAAACTATTTTAAAGCTTATAAGCTGTTTTTAAAAAAGTATGGGAGACCCTACTTTTCTAAAAAATATTTTATTTTAATAATTTTCTTCTCTAAAATATCCTTATATAATTTCATAAATCTCTATCTTATCCTCAATTAATTTTTATAAACCTAGCGCCGTCGACTTCTCTTCCAGCGTTTCTCATCTTCTTCGCCGACTTCTCTGTTGGTGCAACCTTGGTTAAGGTTGACCTGGTTGACCCGACTCGAGTTGACCTGACTCGAGTTGTATTTTGATGTTTGACGAGAACAGAAGAGTTGTATTTTGATGGGAGATTGTTGGTACAACCTTAGGTCAAGGTTGACCTGGTTGACCTGACTCGAGTTGACCTGACTCAAGTTGTATCTTGATGTTTGACAAGAACAGAAACTTGGGAGGTTGTGGGTGCAACCCTTGGTCAAGGTTGACCTGGTTGACCCGAGGTGAGTTGACTTGGCACGGAAAAGTCCAAGCAGGGAGCTTGGCACGGGAGAAAGTCCAAGTATGGAGACTTGGCACGGAGAAGTTCAAGTATGGGAACTTGGCAAGTGGAAGCCGGAGAGGGCTCGGTAGCTCTCCTGACTATGGTCGAGAGGGCCCAGAGCTCTCTCTGGACCGGATGTGGAAGTCGGAGAGGGCCAGCTCGCCTCCTGACTATGGTCGAGAGGGCTCGGTGAGCTCTGCCTCGACCGGATGTGGAAGTCGGAGAGGGCTCTGAGCTCGCCTCCTGACCAGGCCGAGAGGGCTTGGTAGCCTGCTCTCTCGACCGGACGGTCGGAGAGGACTCTGAGCTCGCTCTCCTGACTATGTCGAGAGGGCCTCGGTAGCTCTCTCTAGATCGAAGGCGGATGGAAAATCCTGGTGAGTGAAGCTGTGAAAATCCCGGTGAGTGAAGCTGAGCAGTGGAAAGTGAAGCCAGGTGAAAGTCCTGGTGAGTGAAGCCAGGCAGACGGAAAAGTCCTGGTGAGTGAAGCCAGGCAGATTGGAAAGTGAAGCCAGGTGAAAACCCTAGTGAGTGAAGCTAGGTGAAAGTGAAAGTCCTGGTGAGTGAAGCCAGGCAGTTGGTGAAAGTCCTGGTGAGTGAAGCCAGGCAAGGGAAAGTCATGGTGAGTGAAGCCAGGCAAGGGAAAGTCCTGGTGAGTGAAGCCGGGCAAGGAAAAATCCAGATGGATCAAGGCTGATCGGACATCTGGTGTTGTGAAGGTCAAGTAGGTCAAGGGAGTGACCGGATACTTGGCACGAAGAGAAAAGTCTAAGTGGGTCAAAGGGATTGATCGGACACTTGGTAGGGAGTCTTAGCAGGTCAAGGGAGTGACCAGATGCTAAGCATGAGATACCAATAGGTCAAGGTTGACTGGATATTAGTTTGGAAGGCGTGGGACTTGGTTTGGGAAAAAACCAAGAGCTGGATCGATCAGTGGATCGATCCAGTGATACACTGGGTTATCTGATCGGTCTGCAGACCGATTAGAAAGCGAACAGAAGTTCGGGAGAAAAGGAAGGGGCATGCATGCTGATCGGTCCCCAGGACCGATCAGGGTCTTCCTGGACCGATCAGGATATGTCCTGATCGGTCCAGGTATATCCGTTGAGATTCAACGGGTATCTCCATCTTCTTCGCTGTCTGCTTTGCAGGTGCAGTTGCAGGTTCAGGCTATATAAAGGAGATCGAGGGCTGCTACAGATTAACTTTTGGTCCGAAGCTTCTGCTTCGTCTTCTTCTTCTTCCTCTCCTCAGCTGCTACCTCTTGCTTCTGTAAGAGCTTGCTGTTGCTGAGCTCTTCTTAGCTGAAGCTTCGCGTGAGCTTCCTCGGCTGGGGTCTCCAACAGTTGCTGCTGTATTTGGCCCGTGAAGTTGCTGCTTCATCAACAGCCGACGAGAAGGCAAGATTGTTTGTTTTTACATTCATATTGTTGCTTCTTCTTGTGTATTCTTGTACTCCTATTCTTGCTAGTGCAAGAAAGATTGTGGCGAGGTTTCTCCACCCAGAAGGAGTATATATATTAGCCGGTTCTCCGGGGACTCATCCACCGACGGATTGATAGGCTTCGTCCACCTTACGGACACGCCGAGGAGTAGGAGTATATCTCCGAACCTCGTTACATCGACGCGTGTTGAGGTTTGATTTCTCCGCTTTCGTTTCTATTATTTTTATTTTCCGCTGCGCTAACGTCAACTTGTAGAAAGAAACGAAGATTTGGGGTCGGCTATTCACACCCCCCTCTCTAGCCGCGACCATCGATCCTAACAAGTGGTATCAGAGCCAGGTTGCTCTTCGTCGGATTAACACCCGAGGAGCACAAGCTAGAGAATGGATCAACTTGGAGAAGACATCACGATTCCACCCTTCTACGATCGCGACGACTTCGCACATTGGAAGGTAAGAATGAAGTATTTTCTTATGACTAATCTAGTTAATTGGAGTTGTGTCCAAGTAGGTTTTACTCCTCCGGTGGATAAAGAAGGAGAACCTCTCGAGAAGAATAAGTGGACGAAGGGACAAATCCACCAATCCATGATCAATGATGAGGTAACGAAAATTCTTGAATTTTCATTACCTAATGATATGTTGTGCAAGATAGGTGGATACAACAATGCCAAGGAATTATGGAACAACTTGGCTAAGTTCCATGAGGAGAGCTCCACTTCAAGTCATGAAGAGGAGTCAAGTGAGCCAAGTAGCTCACATCATGGAGGAAAGGAATTAGAAGTTGAGGGCTACTCAACATCTAAGGAAGAGGAGGAGGAGAGTTCTTCTTCAAGATTGGAGCAAGAAGAAGAAGCCTCTACTTCCGGAAGGGATGAAGAAGAAAGCATACAACCATCCTCAACCCTAGGTAACTCAAGCAATTTACTTTCAAGTAAATTACATATAATGTGCTTTGAGTGTAGGGAATTTGGGCATTACAAGAGTAAATGTCCAAAGAGGATTAGGAAGACTCCACCGGCGCCAAAGGTCAAGGAAGTCGGAGTCCCGATACGCAAGGGCAAGGAGCACGTGGTGTGTTTCCAATGCAAGCAAAGGGGACACTATAGGAGCCAGTGTCCGAGGGGGAGGCAACCTCACAAGGACAAGAAACCGAGCACATCGATAGGGGGAGCTAAGGCAAACCCTAAGGTAACCTTTAAGACACATTCTTGCAATTTGAATAAGACACATGTTAATAGTAGTTTTGTTGCAATTGTCAATAAAGATAGGCATGATAACAATAGAAATCAATACATGTGCTTAGGTGCCAAACATGTTAGCCTAGGTAAGGACAATTATAGAAATGCTAACCCTAGAATTAACTCATCTAAGGCTAAGGAGAACCTAGGTAGAAATCCCAAAACAACTAGACATATGCCTAGGAATACCTCAAAGATAAATGACAAATTAAAACTTGAGGTATTAGAAAAGGAAAATCAAGTCTTGAGGTCAAGACTTGACAATTTAGAAAATGCCCTTAAGAATTTAGAGAAGTCAACTCTAGGGTATAAGGGTCAAAAACCAAAGCCCAAAGACATGAGAGGTTTGTATCACAAACCTAAGTCTCAAGTAGTCAAGCCCACTTATCATGATGTTCCATTCGATTATGGAACAAGACTTAGGGCTAGGAAGACCATCACCAAGGTCACAAGGGGAGTCACCCCTAGAGTTGATCTTGATGAGTTTCAAATGACCAAGGCTTTAAAGCCTAGGAGGGTTGCTAGGGAAGTCATCCCTAGTGAATATTTAGTGAACCCAATGAGCTCAAATAGGTATTGGGTTCCTAGGAGCGTGATTCCATCACGCTAGATGAATTAGGGTGTGTCAACCTTAATTGAATAGGTAGTTAACCTAATCATGGAAAAAGGTGGCACTTTAGGAATGTTCAAGGTGTAATCAAGCCTTGAAAATGAGATTAAGAAATTATTCCTAAGGTGATTAGCATGTGCCAACCATATTCGAGGAATTCTCTAGGGTCAATCTAATTGGCACATAGTGATCTAAAAATTTTGAGTATATGATTTTAGGTCTATTACACTTAGGAATATGGAATTTATGGCAAAATGATCAAAATTATCAAAAATGGCAACTAAGGTTAGAATTAGGTATTTTCTATACCTTTATATATTATTTGCCATGTATTGTTTGTCATATGCCATTTCATGACATCATATTTAATTTATTATCATTTGAAATGTCATGATAATACTTAGGTTAGCTATATGTCCTAACATTCTCTTCTAGCACTTGTCATCTTCTTCGGCGTCTCTTCCAGTGCTTGTCATCTTCTACGTCGACATCTCTTCTAGCGCTTGTCATCTTCTTCGTCGACATCTCTTCCAGCGTTATATCTTCTTCATTGGATCGGTCAACAGACCGATCCAGTGATACTATGGTTATTTGATCGGTCACCAGACCGATCAGTGAACTCACCGAGAATTACTGATCGGTCTGTTGACCGATCCAGTGATACTGATCGGTCACCAGACCGATCAGTAACCAACCAGTAACCCTCTGTGAAATTACTGATCGGTCTGTAGACCGATCAGGAGGCAACGGAGTTAGGGAGAAAGGATAGGGGATCGGTCTGTGGACCGATCCACCTATAGCCTGATCGGTCCACAGACCGATCAGAGCATTTACAAACCGATCAGGCTATGGCCTGATCGGTGAAAAAGGATGTGGATCGGTCTGCTGACCGATCCACAATAATGTTTGGTGTAAATTTTCTTTTAATTATTGCTAATTAGTTGTTATTTAACTTTTTAATTGCTTGAAATTTATGTTAACTTTATTAAAAAAAAATCGATCCTTAACGTATGTTGAATTTAAGTTATTGTAACTTTATTACATGCAATAATGATGTATGTCCTTTTTGATAATTTTGTTAATAAAAAGATCTTATAATACCAAATACATCAATATCTTTAAGTTGATTATAATAAGTTCGTCCAAACACTTTAACAATTTATTTTTGAAATAAGATCTAACAGCTTATAAGCTCCTAAAACAACTTATAAACTATTCGATCGTATAAGTTATTTTTAATAAGTTTAGCCAAACACCCCTTAATGTACACGCAATAACTTCCTACTATCCACGTTGTCATTTTTAAGTGCCTTGCACGACTTTTTCTTTTGTTTTTTTTGGTCAATCTATCCGTAATCTTCACTCAATTTACTTAAAACTTTGACAATTCGATAAATCAATGAAAACCTCCATTGTCAATTTCTCCGTATAATTTAGCAATTTCAACAATAACTCTAGTCCTCGATTATTTCCTTACCGTCTTCCATCCTTTTCATTATAAATCAATGTTGTGTCAAAAAATTTGACGGTCGAATATAAACGGAATTCATAATTTTTTTTCTTTTTATATAATCTAAGAATAAACTATGTGGATATCTGTACTTAATGAACATATCATCCTTTGTTATGCGTCAAACAAATTAATTAATAAATGATAAGATTTTGATATTCATATATAACTTTTTTTTACGTGTTCATATAATATGGTGTGATGTGATGGATGAAGATCACCTTCATGTAGTTCATCTTATTCAGTAATCTTCTCAGATGGGTCTAACAGTTAGCAAATGGAGGTATTGTCATCATGAGGTCTAGGGTTCGAATCTCAATAAATCGAGGTAAATATCTCCCTTATATGTTAGTCACTATTCCAAAAACTAGTAACCATCCGTGATTTACCTCTTCCGTGTTGGCCCTGAGATGAATTGATGGAGATATTAAGGGTGAACGTATTTACCTTTTGCCATCATCTTATTCAGTCATGGAGGTCCCTTATTAAGCATGGTTTCAATTACGACGAATCAAATTGACGTGCAAGAACTTAGCCAAGTAAGCCAAAAGAAATTGCAACTAAGAGATTTATCAAGGGTGGTTTAAAAATTTGAAAGTCAGGGTTATTATTCGGCCGGCTCAAGGTATAAATTATTAAGATCTATATCTAGAGCTCCTACTATATTGGAGCCACCAGAATATATATATATATATATATATATATATATATACACGAAGTTGTTATCCTGCGCAACGCGACTGTGCGCATCGCGCAGGATAACAACTGTTTTTTCTTTTTTTTAAAAAATTTTTTAATTTTTTTAATTTATGAATTAAAAAATAATTAAAATATTTTTTTAAGATTTTATTTCTAGGGTTCAGGCTTTGGGTTATAGTGTTAAAACTATTTTATTTTTTAGATTTTATCTCTAGGGTTCAGACTTCCCAATTAAGTTATAGTGTTTGGTTTTAAAATAAAATTAATTTAAGTAGTTATTGAGTATTGTAATATGTTGAGGAGATATATTAATGTATTAGAAATTTATATAAGGAAATGTTAATTTTTTTAATTGATTTTTTTAATTTAAAATATTTAAAAAATAAAAAAAAAATAGAGCAATCTCCTGTGCGCGCACAGTCGCGCACTGTGCGAGCGCGCAGGAGATCACACCTATATATATTTAAAATTATGACTAAAATAAATTTAGTCGAGATTTATTTCCATTAGTAATTTTAATTTTTTACTAATCATATTATATTAAGCCAGTAATTTTAAATTTTATAAATTTAATCAATAATTTTTTATTTTTAATAGATTAAAGTCGAGATCGTTTTTATTTTTTTACTCTTGTTAAATTTAATTAATAATTTTAATTTCTTACCATTAAAATTAGATTTAGTTAATAATTTATTTATTTTTTATTAAAATTTAATTAGTAATTTTTAACTTTTTACTGTTAAAAATTTAATTTACTAATCAAAATTAAATTTTGTTAATAAATTTAAAATATTTATGAGTTATATTTAATTGATATTTTTATAAAAAATTAATATTACACTATTATTTTTTAAAAAATTTTATTTTTTTTCTATCTACTCCTTCGTTATATATTTTTGTAAAAAAATTATTTTTCTTTCAATTTTTTAATTCACGGTTGATGTTTATTAGTTAACTATTTTTGGTTAAATAAATTTTCTTAATAATTTATTAAAGTTAAAATTGATAAAAAAATAATTTGGTTTATGAAGCTCCCTCAAATATAAAGTTTCAAGAAAGAGTCTATTTTATGTAATGACTATATCTAGTAGTCGAACTTATTTCTCTAATTACATACAATAATTTTATTATTATGTCAAGACTTTCTTTCCTCAGAATTAAAATTGATTCATATTTTTTTTTAAATAGCAATTAAAATATACATTAATAATATTATAATAATTTATTACTCATTTCCAAATTAGTTAACATAAATATTTTTTATTTTTTAAATTTTATTAATAAAGAAGTGAAGTTTGACGCAATATAAAGTTATTGATACATGGCATAATTTGTCACTACTTCCAATTGTATAAATTATTATTGATAATATATAAAATTATTCTTTTAAATTTTACTAATAAAATTAAATGTCACCCTCGGGACATGGTTGAGTTGGCTAATTGTGGCAAAAAGGTGAATACGTTCACCCCCAGTGCCCCCGCCAACCCGTCCTAAGGCCAACACGAAGGAGGTAAATCACAGGCAGTTACTAGCCTTTGGAATAGTGACTAGCACATAAGGGAGGTATTTACCTCGGCTTTGCCGAGATTCGAACTCTAGACCTTATTATGGTAACACCTCATGTGCTAGCCACTAGACCCATCTGAGGGGACATGATTGAGTTGACTAATGTACAATGGACAAGAGATTGAATCTTGGTAAAATCGAGAAAAATGCCCTTCCCACATTAGTCAATTATAATTTTTTAATTTATCTTTTCATAGATGATTGGCCGTGTTAAACTACTAGGATGATAACTCCTATTTTTTACTATAACTAATAAAATTAAACATATCTAATAACATTTATTTTAAAAAAATATTAATGCCTTATTTTTTTTTTCTGCCTAGGCCTTCTTCTTGAGTTGAGACGGCCATGCTATTTATGAAAAAAAAAAAACCCAAAATAAAAGAGTGTGTTCTGCAATTGTCTAAATTTTTTTATTATTTATTTATAAAAATAATTATTGAGTATTACTAATAAAACATGAGAAATGAATAATTTGAGAGATGTATTGTCAGAAAACCCATCAGCAGCACAAGGACAGTTGGGCCAACGTCAACATGTGCCCATTCAGCCATTATTTTTTCTTTTCATTTTAATTATTTTACGAGAGTGTAAAAAAATAAAATAATCAGTATGAATGTAAATGAGAATAACAATAATAATAAAATAGATGGGATCCTCTTATCCATTTTTTTAATTAAGAGATGATCCATAATATAATTATAGTCGGATTGTAACTATGATTAAATCATAATTAGTATCGATTCTTTTCTGAGTTTATATTCCCATCCAGATTATAATTTGGGTTAGGATGGACGGTTGAAAATTGACCCCCGCTCGACGATTGTCAGCCTAGCCACCCACCCACCACCGACGATCTCCGGACAGCTTGCGGTCGTCTATCCCGACTCAAACTACAATCTGGATAGAAAGGTAAACCTAGGAATTAAGGGATCGCTGTAAATACCCTGTGGTAGTTTTGGTGTGATCAACTAACTTAAGTTAAGTCCATCCTATTGCGTTTAATTTTTGTATCTAAGTGTATAGGAACTTAGGAGCACAAGAAGTCGAGCAAAAAATACAACTAACGAGAATGATAGCACGATAAAGAGTCGACGGACTCCATGCTGTCCTATATCAAAGATGGTTGGGTCATTCAACGCTCAGCACTCACCCGCCACTTGTCGTTGTTACTCCATCTTTGTAGCTCGGACATTTATTAACATCTCAAAGTCTTCTGGTGTTAGGGTCACATTTGTGAGTCGTTCATGCCTAAAAGTAGTAAAGGCAGTGAGCTGTAAACGTGGCTCAAATATTGACTCGACTAAGACTTCATGCTATCTTGCAACACTAAGAGCATTAATGTCGGGTTAGGGAAGGGGTTCCCGGCGTTGGCCCTCTGACACTTATGTCAGTGATCGGATTGATGTAAGAGAAGAAGAACGGTAGAAATAACTGTAGCAATAAGTGTGATAAAATATAAAATATCGCATACCTCCGCTTGTAGATGGGGACCCCTTTTATAGTGTCACTATAGATACACATTTCTCAAAGTACTGATACATTGTCCCAAAGCATTCCTAGGACAAGACAAGTCATAAAATGTTTTTGACACCTTTCCTTAAGCAAGCATGCAAATCTTTGTGATTTGATGGGTTAAAAGTTGGGATATAAACGAGTCGAACCGAGGCGAACAGTATTAGGCTCGAGCTCGGCTTATTTAAGTTATATTCGAGTTCGAGCTCGGCTCGAGCTCGAATCAAACTTTTATTACAAGGCTCGAGCTTGGCTTGATTTGGAATTATCAATGTCGCGAACAGTTCGAGCTCGACTCGTTATTAGCTCGATTATCATAGTTAACGAGCTTAATTCGTTAAGCGAGCTCGGGCTCATTTTCGGACTCATTTTTTTGGCTCGGTTTAAAGCTTGTTTTAAGGTTTGTTTTAAAATTCATTTTTTAGCTCGATTTAAGGCTCATTTTAAGACTCATTTTTTGGCTCGTGAGCCTACAAACGAACATGTTCGCGAGCGCACGAGTCAAATATCCTTAAGCTCGAGCTCGGCTCGATGAAACTGTCGAGCTCGAAATCGAGCTCGAGCTCGGCTCGATAAGATAAACGAACGAACTCGATCGAGCTTTTTATCGAACCGAGCTCCGAATAACTCACAAACCGTTTGGTTCATTTACATCCCTAACTGAAAGCTTCTAAAGCACGCTTTACTTGCGGGATGTTCTCTGTCCTTTTCAGCATAGACTTACATAAAAGTACGATATGACAAGTGTACGAGTTCTTCTGTGGGTCAGTCGGTCGCCTGTCGGCCAAGCGAACTCCTGTTCGGCCTTATGGGACGTCGCATTCGACTCGACA
Organism: Zingiber officinale; assembly: GCF_018446385.1. NCBI lineage: Eukaryota > Viridiplantae > Streptophyta > Magnoliopsida > Zingiberales > Zingiberaceae > Zingiber > Zingiber officinale. The sequence goes on along the minus strand of NC_056000.1, from coordinate 62,970,246 downwards.
CTCACTTGGCCTATCCCTTGAATCGAGTGAAGGAACATTAATCCCAGTCGGCCTTAAAGTCCGATTAGTTTAAGCCATAGATCGACGTATTCACTACTTAGCAATGAGAATGGCATGTTAGTCCCAAGTTGAGATGCTAAGGGGACCACCTATTTTATGAATATGGATCATTTATTTTATCAATTCATGCTAAGGAATCATCCTCTGTACCACAAATGACTCCCTTTAACCTCCTATTAACTTTAATCATCATGTCAGCTGATGACGTTGATTCTTCTCATTTTGATCCACATTTGGGGGCCATATTCATCGCCGTATCACTATGAATTCTACTATTAATAAATCCTCTTCTACCTTCTCTTCGCAATCAGACTTGATTATTCTATCGTAATTGAACAGATGAAATCTGCATTGCAAGAATGCCCCTTGCCGATTCAATCAGTACAATAACGTGTCTCTACCCTCAGCCGCGGTGATCCACCAACCAACAGTTAGTCGAACACCGAGCAGCCTTGAACGACGACGCCAGGAGCTGTCGGGCAGGAGGCCAAGGGGCAGCCGTCTAACTCGTTGGCCCACCAACGCAGACTAACATTTTCCAGCTCCAAGCAGAGATAGATCAGAACGGCCATGAACGCCAATCCTGCGTCCAATGCACCGGAAAGCACGTAATTGTGCCGCTTCCACCAGTCCCTTCTATACCTGTAGACCACAAAGCCCGACAGGAATCCGACCAGAATCCATGTGGTGTAGTTCACCGCCGTCGCCGGAGGCATGTTCCCGGTGGCGCCGATCAGGATCGGCATGTTGATGAGCCTGATCCACTCCTTGTCAGGGAAGGCCCTGTGCGCGAACCAGACGAGCAGAGGCCCCACCGCGCCGACGAGGAAGAACCAGTTGATGGCGGCGTACGTGCCGAGATCCCCGAAGATGCGGCGAGGGCCGATCAGGCCCCATATCACCGACGCGTCGTAGAAGACGTGGTCGCTCGGGCAGGTCCACGGGCTCTCGGGAGACAACAAGCTCTTGTTGCAGATGTCCGGAATCGTCTCCATGAGCCACCACGCGGTGCTCAAGTACACAAAGGCTGCGATCAACGTCCCTACCATCTGAGCCATGAACATCATCCTCGGCGGAATCTTCATGTAGTGCCCCAACTTGAAATCTTGGAGGAACAGCAACGCCTGCTTCATACTGATGTACCCGTAAACCTTGAAGCACATGTTTGCCACCGGCCGACCGGGGTACAGATACCCTATAATGTACTCTGTGATTACGTTCAATCCAGGCGTCTGGTTCATCAAGCAGGATCGAGATATCAGTTTATTAGTCAACTCACCATCCGACGGAGAAAGAGTCGAGTTAATTAGACCTTATTGGTGGTTGCTGTGATGATTCCGACGGGGAGTGTGAAGAAAAATGCGATGGAGCAGGCAAGCAACACACCCCACCACGGCAGCTGGAGCTGGTCGATGTAGTACTCGCAGGCGAAGATTGTGAGCGCCATGTTGGCGGCAAGGATTGTGATGAACCACCACTGAGGGACCTGCTTATACCTGCTCATCAGTCTCGTGTGGATGTCCATGTTCTGATCTTTGAAAGCTGACTTGCTCATCTGCCAGATTTCGCTAAATTCGACGGCAAATTAGGTAACAGTTTTGGACTCCGTGAGCTTGGAAAAGCAGGGGCGGCGGTCTTAACCTTCCGTGGAAGAGGAGGACGTGCGAGATGATGGCGGTGAGCGACGCGAAGCTGACGCCGTAAGTGACCGCGAAGAAGGTGCTGAGGTACAGGGGGCCGTTCTTTTCGTAGGCGTCGATGTCGAGGTGGAAGTTGGGGTCTATGATTCCGGAGATGTTGTAGTTCTGCCCGGTGGAGGCGAAGAGGCCGTCGGAGAAGATGGGGAAGCTTCTGGCCTTGTAGAAGTCGAGCCAATAGCCGATCGGCGTGATGACATACATGATGAGCACGAAGCCGACGGCGACGTTGGCCGTGGCGAACCAGGGGCTGGCCAGCGGACTGCCGAGATATGAGGAGACGGTTGACCAGTCGAGGCCGACGGCCCCCAGGCCGAGGCCGTAGAGGCCGGAGCCGAGCTGCTGCGCGAAGATGGAGCGAGGGAAGACCCAACAGACCCAGGAGAGGGAGGTGAGCATAGAGAAGAGGTAGCCGGGGAGGATGTAGTAGGCGAAGCTGCAGAGGAAGGCCACTGTGAAGAACTGATTCCTTGTCAAGCCTCCTTTTGGTGCTTCTTCCTTCTCATGCAAAGCCCTACATCTCACCAAATTGTTTGAATCTTATAATTTTAAATTTTAGTGTTGAGAACGGGTTAAAATGAGGAATGTTAAGAAGAATAGAAAGAAGATAAAATAGGAGAGTAATAATTAATCTTATTGTTTGTTGATATTTGCCCTCAAGACAATACAATATATAGGATTTAAACAAGTACTCGGTCAATTAACCAATTAATAAATAACAGAATAATTCTAAAAATTATTCTGAGAATTATTCTAATAATTATAACAGAATTATTAGAATAATCCTAAAACTAATTTGATTTGATTTAATGATTTGATCCGATCAATTCTGGTAATTCTTTTTTATTTCTTTTACCCCCCGACAAACTTAACGGGAGATCTTTGACGTTGAGTTTGCTTGCTAACTTGTTGAATGTTGTTTGGATAATGACTTAGTAAAGATATCAGCAATTTGATCCTCAGCAGAGATATAAGAGATGGATAATTGTTGAGTTGTCACATGTTCACAAACAAAATGAAAATCAATCTCCACATGTTTTATACGAGCATGAAAGATTGTATTAGCTGTGAGATATGTTGCTCCAATATTGTCGCACCAAATTTTTGGTGCAATATTTGATGCAAGATGAAGTTCAGAGAGAAGTGATTGAAGTCAAATAATTTCAGACGTTGTATTTGCTATAGCTTTATATTCTGCCTCAGTACTTGAATGAGATACCGTAGGTTGCTTCTTCGAATTCCATGAGATAAGATTTCGTCCAAGAAATATTGCATATCCACTAGTAGAGCGTCTATCTTCAGGAGAACTTGCCCAATCCGCATCACTATATGCATGTAAATCTTGAGACGATTGACGATATAAAAGAAGACCATGTAAAATAGTACCTTTGAGATAGCGAAGTATTCTTTTTACATTATCCCAATTTTGTTCAGTTGGAGCATGCATGAATTGACAAGCACGATTTATTGCAAAAGTAATATCAGGGCGTGTGATAGTGACATATTGTAAGGCTCCAACAATGCTTCGATAAATCTGTGGATCAGACAGAGCAGGAGAGGATGCAGATGGAGAGTTGTTTATAGCAATTGGTGTAGAGACCGGATGTGCTCCATCCATTTTGGCTCTTTGAAGAAGTCCATGAATGTATTTGCTCTGAGAGAGAAGATAGCCATCCTCATATGGAATAAGCTCAATACCAAGAAAAAAACGAGCAATGCCCAAATCTCGGGTAGGAAATTCTTGATTGAGAAAACTTAATAAAGTTATGATGCCCTTGTGATCATTACCGGTTATCAGGATGTCATCCACATAAATAAGAAAAAATATCATAGACCCATCATTATATTTGTAAAATAGAGACGAGTCAGTCTTTGATCCAGAAAATCCTTGAGATTGTAACCAATTGGATAGTCGATGAAACCATGCACGAGGAGCTTGTCGAAGACCATATAAAGATTTCTTAAGTTGGCAAACATGAGATGGAAATTGTGGATGAATAAACCTAGGTGGTTGCTCCATAAATACAGTTTCCTCAAGATGACCATGGAGAAACGCATTTGAGATGTCCAATTGGCGTACAGGCCAATTGGAACTAACAGCTATCGATAATAATAGTCTGACAGATGTAATCTTGATGACTGGACTAAAAGTGTCATTGAAGTCAATACCTAGTTACTGACTAAAACCTTTGGCTACAAGTCGAGCTTTGTATCGTTCAAGAGAGCCATCAGCTCGATACTTACGACGGAATATCCATTTAGAGCCCACAACATTCATTGAGGAAGTGCGTGGAATTAGACTCCATGTTCCATTGCGAAGAAGTGCATCAAATTCTGTAGCCATTGCACTACGCCAATTTGGATCCTTGTTTGCTTGCGTAAAACAAGTTGGTTCAATAGATTTTGAAGAAACCACTAGAGCCCGTAGAAGAGGATATCGAGTCGCATTTGGTGGGCAACGTTCATAAATGTCACTAATGAGAAGCATGCGACGAGGAGCATTATCATCTGAATCACTTGTTGATGGTGATGAGAAAGTAGGCTGACATGGTGATGTAGATGACGGACTTGCATTATCCGAGGATTCAGAACTAGAGAGCATATTATCTTCGACCGGCAAGGCTTCCAAGATTGGAGCAGCATCCTGAGGTGATTCTAATGGTATAGGGGAGTTATTAGAGAGCGGAGCAGGACCTAGGATGTCATCATTTCTGACAATATTATGTGGTATTAAGAAGGTGCCACCTGTATCTGGAGGAGAGATCGAAGAAGATACTGAAAAAGGGAATAGAGTCTCATCAAAAGTAACATGTCGTGAAATATAAATTCGACCTGTTGGTATATGGAAGCAACGATAACCATGGTGCAAATTGCTGTAACCAAGGAAAACACATTGTAGTGAACGAGAGTCAAGTTTGTGTTTAGAGTAGGGGCGTAACTATGGATAACATGCGCAACCAAAAATTCGAAGGAAAGTGTAATTAGGAGTTTGATTATAAAATGTTTCAAAAGGACATTTATGATTGAGCAATCGTGTAGGGAGTCGATTTATGAGATATACAGCAGTGGTAACAACTTCATCCCAAAATTTACGTGGAACTGATGCATGATGAAGAAGAGCTAAGGCAGTTTCGACTATGTGTCTATGTTTTCTCTCAGCAGAGTCATTTTGTTCCAGAGTGTGAGGACAAGAGACTCGATGAACAATTCCACAAGAGACAAGATGATGATGGAGAGCTTGATATTCACCTCCCCAATCAGAATGAAAAGAAAGTATTTTACGATTAAAATATCGTTCAACTTGATTTTGAAATTTACAGAATATATCCAATAAATCAGATTTTCTTTTCATAGGATAGAGCCAAGTATATTTACTAAAATGATCAATAAAGGTAACATAATATTGGAAACCTTGGTTAGATAAAACAGGTACAGGGCCCCAAACATCAGAATGAATTAATTCAAGTGGGAAATTAGAAACATAATCGGATGAATAGAAAGGTAGCTTATGACTTTTAGATTCCATGCAGGCCTTACATGAATGAGATGGAGAGGAGGTAATGGAAGTAGGTAAACCATACCTATTAATGATTGACTGGACAATATGAAGAGAAGGATGACCAAGTCGAGCATGCCAAGCTGGTTTATTTGTGCGTTCACCAACAAAAGCTTTGATTGAAGAACTTTGAAGATAGTAGAGGCCATTTTTGATTCTCCCATGAAACACAATAGCATTTGTTCCTTTATCTTTTATAAGATAATGATTATAATGAAACTAAAAAATGACATTGTTATCAAGACAAAATTGACGGGTAGAAAGTAAATTTTTAGTGATAGATGGAACATGAAAGATATTGCGCATGTGAAAAGTTCGATTAGATAAATGAATATATGTGTTTCCAAGATTAGCAATTTGCAAACCTAAGCCATCGCCTACTTGAACCGTATCTGAGTCATAATATGACATTACGTCTGTAATGATATTATAATCCGATGTGACATGATGAGTTGCTCCAGTGTCAATATACCAATCAGTAAATGAAAACTCTGGGGTTTTACCGCAAGTAGGCACAGATGAGAGAGCTTTAGGATATGCTTGTGAAATAGACGGTTGTCTTGAGACTGTAGAACCACCAATGAAATTTGAGGTAAATCTTCGAGGGCATAGATTTCCAGGATGACCAATGATGTGACAAATTTGACATTTTACCCGAGAGTAATCAAATCTTTTAGGGCATAAATTTCCAGTATGGCCAATGATGCGACAAATTTGACATCGAACTGAATTTTGTTTTTGGCCTCCTTGATAGTGTTGAGTATTTGACATCTAAAGTAAAATAACTTATCTTGTAGAGAGACTGGATCGCCGGAAAGGGGGCATTTCGCCTGGAGAAATTCCCCTTGGAGAAAATAGAAGCTTTGGCTGGAGCAACCACTTGTTGTCGACGTCGAGGTTTGGTCGGCGTTCGGTGGACAGCGACGGTAGCACAAAAGGAGAAGCCCTTTTGTCGTCTTGTTTTGCGGTTTCAAAAAAAGAAACTCCTCTTTTGTCTTGGGCGGCGACAGAAAAGGAAGGGAAGAGGATTTGTGAGGGAGAATTAAGAGAAAGAGAAGGAACGAAGGATCATGGCTCTGATACCATGTTAACAGAAGAATAGAAAAAAGATAAAATAGGAGAGTAATAATTAATCTTATTGTTTGTTGATATTTGCCCTCAAGACAATACAATATATAGGATTTAAACAAGTACTCGATCAATTAACCAATTAATAAATAACAGAATAATTTTAAAAATTATTCTGAGAATTATTCTAATAATTATAACAGAATTATTAGAATAATCCTAAAACTAATTTGATTTGATTTAATGATTTGATCCGGTCAATTCTGGTAATTCTCTTTTATCTCTTTTAGGGAAGACTAGCTGAGATAGCGGTCAAAGTTAAGAAGTCAAAAATATCAACTATATTAGGGGTGCGTCCAAGTTGGCCATATGGTCAGACCGGCTTGACTGCCTGCCCGGACCTCTCGCCCGGACAGACCTCCTATCTCAACTCAGGTATAAAAGTACTCATGTATCAAATAACATGACCGACTGCCTCGGGGCGAGTGCGAAAAGTGGTCAACCAACCATCCTTCCTAATGAGCAGACAAAGTTTTTACCCAGCCCGCCGCCTTTCCGATCAGATCTAAGGGTTGATCGGACATATAGCTTCTCGATAAAATGAAGGGTCGAGCAAAGAACGAATAGTTGATTGCATTCCGTAAGGTCGAGCGGGTGATCCATCGACCGACTAGTGGTCGGTCAGTTCGACGTGGGCCCCATGAGCTCATGGTGATGTACTCTTTTGGAAGTTTGTACCGTCGACAACAGGGAATGTCCAGCAGGTAAATTGTACTTAAAAGCTTCTAGCCTATCACATCACAGGAATTTGCATGTTCACTTAAAGAAAGGTGCAAGAGATACTTTTTGACTGGTCTTTTCTTAGGAAGACTTTGGAAAATGTGCATATGTTTTGGGATGCATGCACAGACGCTACAGTCACGCTATAAAAAGGAGTTCTCATCTACAGGTGGAGGTATGCAATGCTTCACTATTCTACACGCCCTCTACTATTGTTCACTGCTACTATTCTCTCCTCCTGAACCAAATACTGACTTGAGCGTCGGAGAGCCAACGTCGAGGACCCCCTGTCTGGCTCGGTACTAACGCTCCATGTGTTGCATGACAACGCGGAGTCTTCTTCCAGTCAATAGCAGATCTACGTTCCCACCCAACCGTCTTCTCAGCTTTCGGACAAGATCATATTTGGCGTCGTTTGCGGGAACTTCACCTATATCTGAGAAGTAAAGATGAAGGATGCTGGATGAGTCACTACAGTGACGTTAACAAAAGAAGATCTAGAGACGCTGGCAAACGCCTGAACTACAAGAATGTTGCAACAACAACAGCAGACAGTGACTGACTGCCTAACGCTGAACGACCCAGCTGTACCGACGACATGTCAACATATTGAACAAAGAGCTCAAGCAGAAGACCCTACTAGTCGCAAGCCAAACCACCAGCCGACAGGCACCTTCTAGCAAGCACCCATTCTGCCAGCATCGAACACGCCGATCTCATACCATAAGGCATTATTCCGCATGCGTTCGGAAGAGCATGACTGAGCCGAAAGGATACAAGGATCTTCTTCCGAGAATGTCCCCGTCCGGGATGTACAGAAAGGCAAATCATCCTGACTCGATGACTCTTCTGAGCGAATAAATAGGCAGTTCTCCTAAGAAATTCTAGACGATTAACTGTCATCTCACTTTAGACCTTTGGCGATCGGAGAGTATATAGGGTCAACTGATCCCGAGGACCACCTACTTAAATTTGATAACATAGCTACGTTCCACCAATACACCGAGGAGTCAAGTGTCATGTGTTCCTCACCACGCTATCTAGTTCGGCACAGAGGTAGTTCAAACGCTTATTGATCAACTCCATCTACAGTTTCAAGGATTTTTGAGAGGCTTTTCTTTAACATTTTTCTAGCAGTCGTCGTTATTAAAAGATGAATGTGAACCTATTCATGCTTAAACAAAGGCCCAAGAAAGTATTATGGGCCTGTATTAAGAGATTCAATCAAGTGACCATGGTCGTTCCATCAGCCACCCAGGAAATTTTGATAAGTGTCTTTTCACAAGGTCTTATAGATAACTATTTCTTTCGCTCACTTATCAGGAAGCCTTCAAGAGACTTTGATTATCTGCTCAGAAGGGCCACAAATATATCAACGTGGATGAAGCTTAGTCAGCATAATCTCCGAGTCAATTATTGTTCACGAGCGTCGATCGGCCAACAACAATGTGCCTCCAAATGGGCCCTGAGCGGTTCCTCAACAGCAACATCAGGAGCCCCAAACCCATGCAGTCCAGCATGTGGAGGCTAAGTAGACAAGATTCCCCGAGCCTCGACAGTGGACATCCCTATTCTGCTCTTATCACCGCTTGACAACTCACAATACGAAGGACTGTTAGTATTTTAAACTAAGGTCGCACCAACTGGCGTCCCAAGGATTCCGTCGTCAATCTCCACCTCCTGAGCATTACCATCACCACCGATTGGGTAGATAACACGATCAAGGCAATGCGCCTGCCAAGCAACACGTACCACAACCCTTGCAAAGGGATAATCAAAGGTCGGCTTGGGCATCTGCTGAGCAGTTCACTCGTCAGCCCGGGAAGAAGAAAATCGTGGCAATGCCACCAGGGGTGACATCGGTATGATAGCAGGAGGCCCGACCAACGGTGACTCCAATTGGGCTCGGAAGTCACATACTAAGCGGTTGGAGATTCATGCAGTTGGGTGTAACAAGGAAAAGGCGCAAGGACTAGAGATCAACTTTGGTCCTCAAGACTTAGAAGAAGTGGAGATCACTCATGACAGCTTTAATTATCAAAGCTGTGATCGCCAATTATAACATCAATCAGACCTTTATCGACACGGGAAGCTTGGTTAACATTATATTCAAAAAGGCATTTAAGCAGCTTCAGATAGATCGAAGCGAACTCCAGCCCATGACAACTCCATTATACGACTTTATAGGCAATGAGGCGTTATCGATCGGTCAGGTTCGGTTGGCCATATCATTTGGTGAGGAGCCGCTCATGAGAACTCACCGGATGAACTTCATCGTAGTAGACGCACCTTCTGCATACAACGTAATTCTCGAGCGATCGACGCTGAATGAATCCGAGCCGTCATCTCTACGTTTTGCCAGAAGATTAAATTTCTTGTGGATGACTCAGTCGGTGAGGTTAAAGGTGATCAGCTAGTAGCATGCAGGTGCTACGTGGAGGTTGTAAGAGCTGAGCCACGAGCTGCTCGGAAAGCTCAACCACTTGATGTCAACACAATTTTGGAGGTTCCCCCAACTCTAGTTTATGAAGAAAAAGAAGAAGTACAAATCTATCCCAATCGACCGAAGGCCACTACGTTCATCGTGGCCGACCTTAGCCTCAAGAAGAAGTTTGAGCTAGTTGTCTGCCTAAAGAAGAATCACGATATCTTCGCATGAATGACCTACAAGCTCTCGAGCATCTCCCCAGCAATAATGCAACATGAGTTGCACATCCAATCGGACGCTCGATCAGTTAAGCAAAAGAAAAGGGACTTTGGGGAAGAGCAGAACCAAATTATACGAGCGGAGGTGGAAAAGCTGTTCAAAGTCTAACATATCAGGGAAGTGAAATTCCTGAGCTGGCTTGACAATGTTGTATTGGTATCCAAGTCAGGGAATAAGTGGTGGATTTACATCGATTTTAGAGACCAGAATAAGGCATGTCTGAAAGACTACTTCCCTTTGTCGCGCATCGATAAGGTGATGGACTTTACTACTGGCTGCAAGCTGATATGCATACTAGATGCATATCAGGGATACCATCAGGTTATACTCGCCAAGGAGGACTAAGAGAAAGTAAACTTCATCACAGCCGATGGGACTTATTGCTATAATGCCATGTCATTCGGATTGAAGAATGCAGACGCGACATATCAAAGACTTATGAACAAAGTATTCTGATGGCGGATCGGTCGGAATATGGAGGTATATATTGATGACATACTCATAAAATCCCTCCGGACGGTTGATCTTTATGCATATATCAAGGAGACGTGCCAAACCTTGAGAAAATACGGAGCTAAGCTGAACCCCGACAAATGTTTAGTCGAGGCCAAGAGAGGATGCTTCATTGGTTATATCGTAACTGAGCAGGGAATTGAAGCATAAACTACAGCAAGGTGAAGATACTCCAAGACATGCCTCCTCCACACAATCTAAAGGAAGCTCAACGTCTGACCGGACGAATAACAGCCTTGTCAAGATTCATCACCAAGTCGTTTGATCGAAGCTTGCCGTTCTTCAAGATTCTGCGCCGAGCCATCAAATTCCAATCGGATGATGAATGTGATAAGGCACTAGAAGAGCTCAAAATTTATTTATCTTTTTTACCATTACTTGCAAAGCCCACAGCCAGTGAGCTGATCTGGATCTACTTATCTTCTACAAAGCTGGCCATTGGGTCGGCATTAGTGCGACAAGATAGTCATGAATAACAGCTGGTGTATTTCCTTAGCCATTTATTAAAAGATGTTGATGTTGCTACACCTATCTCGAGAAGTTGGCGTACGCATTGGTTTTGGCAGATCGGAGGTTACGACCATATTTGATCTCTCATCCCATAATCATATTAACTAACAATACCTTAGGCCGAATCCTCCTTAACCCCGAGGCGTCCGGACGACTAATTAAATTGACAACGGAATTAGGTAAGTTTGATATACAATATCAACCCAAATTAGCCATCAAAGCACAAGTCTTAGCCAATTTTGTAATAGAGATACAAAATCCTGAGCCAGAGAAAACATGGAGAATCTATGTAGATGGATATTCCACTAGGCAGGGTAGTGGAGTGGGTATACTGTTAATATCATCGTGCGAAGACAGAATACAATTGTCCGTTCGGCTAGACTACCGAGCCACAAATGGTGAGGTAGAATACAAGGCTCTGATCGCTGCTCTGCAAGTAGCCAAGCATGTAGGAGTCACACGAGTTCTTATTTACTCGGATTCCCAACTGGTAGCCCAGCAACTTTCAGGTACCTTTGAAATAAATAATGTCGTATTGAAATTATATGCCGAGGCTTTCAAAAAGTTAAAGGCAGGATTCTAATAGATAACCATGCAAAAGATCCCCCAAGCGGACAACCAATATGCAGACAAGTTGACTAAGTTAGCAAGTTCTTTATGTCTAGTGGTGTTGGGCAGGCCTATCGAGCAGGTGATATTGGTAGCTTATATCGAGATATCGGCAGAAATTGAAGTGCAGAATGATTGGAGGTCACCCTTGATAGAGTTCCTCTAATCGAGAAATGCACCAGGAGATCCGGAGTAATCCCGATTGATAAAGAAGAGAACTGGTTGGTTCACACTTATAGGGGATCATTTATATAAGAGAGTCTTTTCCAAGCCATTGCTTAAGTGTGTCGGGTTGGAGGACGTTCAATATATCTCGCGAAAAGTGCGCTAAGGCTCTTGTGGCAGTCATCTGGGTGGTCGTTTACTAACTTAAAAAATCTTATTGGCTAGATATTTTTGGACTACCCTACAAGCAGATGCAGCTTGGACACTGGCCACTTGCTTATCGTGTCAAAGACACTAAAACATACCACACTGACCCACAGAAGAGCTAAAGACATCAGTTGTCTCTTGCCCGTTCGATCTCTGGGGAATGGATATTATTGGACATTTTCCCATGGCGATCAGTCAGAGAAAATTTCTTCTCGTAGCCATTGACTACTTCTCTAAGTGGGTGGAAGCCAAGCTGCTCGCTAAGATAACCGAGCAAATGATTATTAAATTCTTATGTCAAAATATTATGTGTCAATTTGGTGTCCCTCACAAGCTCATCTCTAACAACGAAAGGTAATTTCAATGACAGATTCTTAAAGAATGGTGTGCTAGCTATGGTATTCTGCAGGCCTTCACTTTAGTAGCTTATCCCCAGAGCAATAGTCAAGCGAAGATCACCAACAAAGAAATCATCAGAGGACTCATAACTCGGCTCGACCACCTTAGAGGAAGCTAGGTCGATGAGCTTCCAAGTGTAATGTGGGCATACTACACCATCCCCTGAGAGGCCACTGGCATAACTCCGTTTCACTTAGTGTATAGAGGAGAAACAGTAGTGCCGATCAAAGATAGCTATACAATGAAGAAAACTCCAAACAATGCCTTATGGAGATCGACTTAATAGAAGAAATAAAAAATAAAGCAGTTGCTTGGCTGATGGCATACTGACAGAGAATGAAGCAAAATTATAATAGGAAGGTTATTTCATGATCTTTCTAGGTTGGCGACTTAGTCTGAAAAAGAATCAAGTTGGTTGGCGACGTTAGAAAATTAGAGGCCCCATGGTGTGGACCATATAAAGTGATACCGAAATTCAGTTTGGGATCTTATTATCTACAAGATGAGAACGGAAGAAACCTGGAATGACCATAGACCGCAAGCCATCTACAACCCTATCGAGCCGAGTAATAAATTCACGTTGGATTTATGTAAATTATAAATATTATTGTTCTACAAATGTAGAAATGTTTAAGTGAAAAATGATTGAGTGTTCCAGACTCTCGTGGTGCTTGGACGAATTATAAATGAGTTTGCTCTCACGCTCCCAGACTCTTGTGTTGTTCAACTGAATTATAAACGAGCTATGCTCTCGTGCCAAGTGTCCCAGACTCTAACGTTGTTCGGTAGAGTTATAAGCAACCAAATATCTCACACCAAGTGTCCCAAACTCTCGCGTCATTCGACCGAGTTATAAGCAAGTAAAGCTCTCGCGGCAAGTGTCCCAAACTCTCGTGCAGTTCAGCCGAGTTATAAGTAAGCAAAACTCTCGTGCCAAGTGTCCCAGACTCTTGCGCCATTCTGTAGAGTTATAGACGAGCAAATCTCTCTCGCCAAGTGTCCTAAACTCTCGTGCCGTTCAATCGAGTTATAGCCTAGCAAATCTCTCGTGCCAAGTGTCCCAGACTCTCGCACCGTTCAACTGAGTTATAAGCAGGCAAAGTTTTCGCGCCAAGTATCTCAGACTCTCGCACTGTCCGGTCGAGTTATAAGCAAGCAAAACTCTCGTGCCAGGTGTCCTAGACTCTCACGACGTTCGATCGAGTTATAAACGAGCAAAACTCTCGTGCCAGGTGTCCCAGACTCTCGCGACGTTCAACCGAGTTATAAGCGAGCAAAGCTCTTGCGCCAAGCGTTCCAGACTCTCACCCCGTTCGGTCGAGTTATAAGCGAGCTAAGCTCTCGCGCTAAGCTTCCCAGACTCTCTAGCTATTCAGCCAAATTATAAGTGAGCTAAGGTCTCCTGCTAAGCACCCCATACTCTCATGCCGTTCGACCGAGTTATAAGCGAGCTTAGCTCTCGCATTTAAGCAAGTCGATCGGTCGTCTGGTGACGGGGCTTGTTCCCAACCAAGTCATAAAGAGTCTGGATGAGTGGCTAAGCTATGAGCAAACTTTCTCTCACCGTTAAGTGTGGAGACTCTCCTGGGGGCCTAGGAAACCACTATGATAGGAGTTCTTTATAACATTACTCGAATAGAGCGGAGAAGCTAAATCTCAAAATAGAAAGCAAGCCATAAGTTAGTGCATCCACAGAATGAGAACTCTAAAACGCAGAATGGGCATGCATTGAACCAAACTTGAAAATTTTTACAAGGTTACTTAGCTGTTACAGGGAATGGTTAGACAGATTTAAAAGGAAACTATGCCAGGCCGGTAATAACATCGTTGGGGAGCCCCTCCAAGATTTTCTGCTTTTTTATGAAGGAGGGAGGAATCACCACGGAGAGGTAGCAGCCTTCCCTTAACTGTTAAATAGTCCCATCAATGTCATGGCTGAAGAGCTTGATGGTCCCTAGTCATTCAGCATCTGGTTGAAATCTTTCGAGCGGAGATACTCCACTCTATAGGTTTCTAACCGGCTGGGCTCCTCCTCCTTATACTTAGCAAGTTCATCTTTAATGTTAGCAGCTCTGTATCTTTCTAGTTGATTATTCTTTTGAGATCGCCGAGCTAGAGTTCGTGGCTCGCCTGCTCAGCCGTGCAGCCTACTTGTTTTGCGGCCAAAGTTGCCTCTGCCTCCTCCAGCTTCTTTATCAAGGTCCGAGCCTCCTTGTTCATAATGTTGAGGTCCTCGATGGTCCTAAGCTTCCAAGCGTTGGCCGAGCTAATCTTCGCCTCAAAATTATGGGCTTGTTTCCTTAGCTTCTCTAGCTCGACGGCCTGATCATGATTTTTTTCCTTCTCCATGGTCAAGGCCCGCTCGGATCCGAGGAGCTGCTCAGATTGCTTCTCCAAGTCTTCATTCAATTGCATCGCCTCCGCAGTTTGGCGCTCGATCAAGACTTGGGATGCTCCCGCATTGACCACTGTTTGTGCCTACTTGAGCTTGTGGTCCAATTGATCCATACTTTGGCAGAGTGCTAGGCCATCCACCCAAAATTGGCACATAAAAAAATTAACTTAGTATTGCCAAGCGGAGAGTATAAATTTTAAAATTAGTACACGAACTAACCCCAGTGGAATTTTGGTTGAACCAATCATCCAACTGATCTCGAGGGATGGTCGTCGCCCGGGCTCTGGCTTTTGCCTAGGTCTGGACCAAAGGGGCCTGAATCTTAATTTTGTGCTCAGGCACACACGGCTGCTCGAGATCGGGATATCATCATTCGTCAGTTGGCAATCTAAGGATGATTGTTGCATGCCTCTGTGAACTAGAGTCGATCGGCTCTGAGCTGGCCTTGCCCTTGGATTTTGAAGTTGAGGCAGAGCGGATGGTGGACAAAGGAGCTACGGGGCCGACAATGGTAGATAAGATAGAGGTGGTATGAAGATGGCGTTGGGCGACAGCTCACAGAGGGAGGGCGCCCGATTGGAGGAAAGTGGAGTTGGCCTGCCAATTACTCTATTGGGGGGCAACAAAAGTGGAACATTCGCCCTGTTCTGAAGGTGTAGAGTGGATGTGTTGAAGTGGCGGTTGAGGTTTGGGGGACAGAAATCATCGATTGGGTGGTTGCTTCCAATCAGAGCCTCTTGTGACGTTGGCGCTGAATTAGGGGCTCTGCAGAAGTCGTCGACTATGAAGGCACCACTACAAGTACCAAGGAGGGTCGCTGGGAGGTAACTTGCCAGTGTTGGTAGTAGCATCGCTCTCTGCTATTTTACTAGCTTCTCCCTCGATGGTCTGTGTTTCCAAGGTCTTGACCGGCAACAACCCATGGCTTTCTAGCTTGGCAACTCCATGAGCTTCCAGCTCTGCATCAACTAACTTAGTGGAGTCGCTGAGCAAAGCTCTTAACATCACTTGTGCTAAAAAAAAAAAGAAAAAATCAATTAGACCCAAAAATAAAGAAAGGAAAGCGTCTCACCAAAAGTGCTGAGCAACCGAACGCGGACGGGGCTTAGCCCAAACATGTACAAGACACCCTCCAGAAGCAGCTTATGAATGTGGAATTTCAAGCCGGTTAGCTATGCAATGGCTTGGAGGTAGGTCGGCTCCCATCGATATTTGTCCAGTTTGGGAGGGCTTGGTAGCTCTATTTTCCAGTTGGTAGAGAAACTTGATCGATCAGGGAGTTGAACATAAAAGTAGTGAGACTTCCAGTCCTTATTGGACGAGGGGATCTTATCAAAATAAACAGTGTCCACTCGGACCTGGAAGAGAAAGACACCCGACTCAGACTGTTTGGGGTAATAAAAATAATGGAAAATGCGAGGATGAAGAGGGATATTGTACAATCTGAAAAAGCACCACGACCCCACATAGTAACTTAAACGATTGTGAAACTAACTATATATTGTAAAGGAATGCGGAAATATCTATAGATTTCGAAGAAGAAATGCGAGGTATCAGAAAGTGAAGGTTAGCATATAATTGGGCCTTAAAGAAAGGGAGGAAGCCATCAGGAGGCGTGTGAGGGCAATAATACGTAGAAGGGATGACGATTTGGTGTTCAGAAGGATTATGATAAATTATTTTCGTTTGATCCACCTTGTTGCCATTGAAGTCAAATGAGGTGGAGGTATACCATTGTCCCGGGATAGCGGGAGGAGGAGAAGGAGAGCGTGTCATAGGTAGAAATACGAACATCGAAGATTGAAAGAAGAAAGAAAAGAAAACTCACTGGAAGAGAATTGCCAGCAATGAATAGAGAGCAACGAGCAAGGAAGCAAATGAGTGTGAAGACGAAGGCGATACAGTGAAGAAGAAATAAGGGCCTTATAAACTCTGGTGACAGTTACTCCGGGTCGTCCGATCAAGGGCTTGGGAAAACAAGATTCAATCAGAATCGTCAAAATTTGAAAAGGTGATTGTCACATCAAATCCCAACAGTCACCTGTCACATCGAATAGTTAGTGGTAGAGGATCATAACACGCGACATTCACTCAAAGGTGACATTAATGAGCAATGAAAATAATCAGCAGGCGCATAATGAAAAAGCATGCGCAGCATGCTTGCATTAATAACAAAGGATTTGAGTGATTTTCTAGAAATCAGGCCGACATCACCCACAATTAAAAGGCATTATGAGCATGGGAGGCCATTTAGGAAATAGATCAGAGAACAAATAACAAACAACTTAGTGTCATCCACACATTGGATCCGAGCAGCGTCAACCTCGGAGTCCCCCGATCAGGAAGTAATAAGTTTTCTTGAAGTTGTGAGGGCCGCAATTGTTCAAGTCGAGCGACAACTCAAATAGCAAAATGCTTAGTCCGGAAGAAGAGTTGCGGAGAATACTAAATGTCCAGTCAGTCGAACTTACAGTCTATCCTTCGACTAGATTTGAGAAAGATGCTTATGATACAACGATAAAGGTAGGGCCCCAAGAATGGTCAAAATGGGGAAGACCAGCTGAGGTGGCGGTCAAAGTCAAGAAGTCAAAGATATCAACCATACTAAGGGTGCATCCAAGCTGGCCATATGGCTGGTCCGACGTGAGTGCCCGCCCGGGCGTCCCACCCGGACGGACCTCCTATCTCAACTCAGGTATAAAAGTACTCATTTATCAAGTAACATGATTGACCGCCTAGGGCGAGCGAGAAAGGTGGTCGACCGACCATCATTCCCAACGAGCAAACAAGGTTTTTACCCAACCCGCCGCTTATCAGATCGAATCTAAGGGCTGATTAGACATATGACTTCTCAGTAAAATGAAGGGTTGGGCGAAGAATGAACAGTTGATTGCATTCCGTGAGGTCGTGTGGGCAATCCACCGATTGACTAGTGGCCTATCAATTCGATGTGGGCCCCATGAGACCACGGTGTTATACTCTTTTGAAAGTTTGTGTCATCGACAACAGAGAATGTCCAGCAAGTAAATCGTATTTTAGAAGCTTTTAGCCGATCACATCACAAGGATTTGAGTGCTAGCTTAAGGAAAGGTGTCAGACACACTTTTCGGCTTGTCCTTTCTTAGAAAGGCTTTGAAAAATGTGCATATACTTTGGGATGCGTGCATAGGTGCTATAGTCACACTATAAAAGAGTGTCTCCATCTACAGGCGGAGGTATGTGATATTTTACTATTCTACACCCTCTCTGCTACTGTTCACTGCTACTGTTCTCTCCTCCTGAACCGAATACTGACTTGAGCGTTAGAGGGTCAACGTCAGGAACCCCCTCCATGACCCGACACTAACACTTCCTGTGTTGTAAGATAGTGCAGAGTCTTCTTCCTGTTAACATCAAACCTACGTTCTCAGCAAACTGTCTTCTCAACTTTCAAACATGATTAACTGTGAATCTAAATTTTATTTTTATTTTTTAAAATAAAGTTAAATTGTAAATTCTTATAATTGCAATTAAATGCTATTCCATACAGAAAATGATTATATTTGATTAATTTTCTGAATTTAATTTAATTTGGTAGGTTTAAGTTTGGAAGTAATTACATTACAGCGAAAAAACAGGGAAATTTGTTTGCTAGTGTGTTAATGATAATAATTGTGGCAAATTATTGTCATTAACACACTAGCAAACAAATTGTGTATTTGTTTGATAATTATGAAAAAATAAATACAAATGAATGAGATTATATTGAAGCAGTCCTTTTCATTTCAATCAAAAATCATAGAGAAAGGAATCCCAACTTTTATTAATTTGACTTATGAATTTTAAATTCTATAATATTTTTTATGATCAATTTGTATTTTATATACTAAAGTTTGGGGTTTCACAGGAAATTGGATTTGGGTAGATCATATAGATTTTTTTTTTTTAAAAAAAAGTTCATAGTAGTTGAACATTATAATTTTGACAAAAAAAGGTTTTTATGTTTTCTACAAGAAAATTATAAAATAAAATTTAGATTTTTAAATTAGAATTTATTACAATTTTTTTTATTTTGTTCCTAATATTTACAATTCTAGATTTTACTAAAATTAATTAAACATTATCATGAATGAGAACTTTAAAAGAGGAATATAATAAATTTGGTGTCTCCTTGATGATTTGAAATAAAAAGGCTATATAAAAAATAAGAATAATTTCATCCCTCACCTGAACAACGAGACCTGCACTAAATTGTATGGCCACCACATCGCCGCCGGCTCAACGAGATACCTCCGGAATATTCCCGCCCATCCGAATCCCAGCACCTGCTTCATTTTTCAGCCAAGTTTTAGAAACTTAAATTCTCGTCACAAATTATTTTCCCAAATTAATTAACAAAAATAATTGTGCCTGCGTGGTGATGACGACGACGAGGGAGACGAAGAAGTTGAGGTGCTTTCGGTAGAAAATCTTGACGGCGGTGACGATGTGCATGGCATAGACGCTGCCAGCGCCGGAGTTGGCGAAGATGGTGATGAGCACGTGCTCCTTGATGTTGAACGGCCCGGGGTTGAGCGTGAACTCCCACTGGCTTCCTCGGAAGAAGACGCGGTCGGTGATCGTGGCGGCCATGAGGTGACCGAGCGGCACCACCGCGATCTGGGCGGAGATGGCGGTGATGGATAGCGGTTCTTTCCGGTACCAGAAGAACTGGTTGAGGAAGGAGAGCAGCACGCAAGAGGCCGTCCCAAGCACCCACATCCGGAACGTCAGAGCCGGCGTCGACGGGTCGTCCTCCACTGGCACCGTCAGCGCCACCTGCTCAATCGGCGAGTTCTCCAGCACCTCCTCCCCTGTTTCTTCTTCCTCCGCCGCCGCCGCCGCCGCTGCCGACGGCGCGGCTGCTTCCTCGTGAACTGCATGGCGTCGACGTCGGTGGGCGTGAGATGGCCGTGGAGCATAAAACAAGCAGAGAAGGAGATCAGAAGCTTACGCAGCGGAGTTGTGATCATTTGATGCTGCTCTGCTTCTTCTTCTTCTCTTCGTCGATTGTCCATTATTGTTGCTCGATCTTTCTCTTTCTCCTCTTTCTCCTCTAATTTTTCGCTCGATTTCTGTCGATTTAGATGGGAATCCAATCGGAGGAGAAGATTGATTGGAAAGCAGTTGTTGGCATTTTTTTATTAGGTGACATTGCTTTCGCCCATTAATGTCATAGAGATAGGTTCGCCCAAGAAGTTTCCTATCTGTTGATTGAGATATCATAAGGTCATCCGTCTTTTAATTGGGCGTGGGTTTTAATTGGGCGTGGGCCTAATCGTCGGGAATTATTACCGATCCTGTTTGAAAGTGTGAAGTTGGAAAATCATAAATGTGTCAGTGTTGGATTTCATGGGTATTTTAATGTGATTAATAAAATTAGGTTAGATTTTACTTGTTCTTTTATTCCTGTGTCTAAGTGTATAAGAATTTAGGAGCACAGAAAGTCGAGCGGAAGACGCAACTAGCGAAAAGGACGACACGGGAAGGGAACCGACGAGCTCGGTGCGTCCGAAGGACGAAAGAGCTACGGAAGAGTACACCGGTAGACGAGAAGAACGTGCGCGGCGTTCGAGGGATGAGAAGCCGGGTCGGAAGCCTGCTCGAGGAGAAGGCCGAAAATTGAGTTCGGGTGAGCCCTATTTCGGTTGGCCGAAATCACCCAAGTAATCGGAGCTTCGGAAGAAGTGGAAAAAGAGAAGCTGAAAGCTATTTATACCATGCAGGTTGAAGACAGTATTTATACCATGCAGGTTGAAGGCGCCCTCAACATCATTGAGGGCGCCCTCAACATTGAAGGCGCCTCAGACCAGTCCGAGGTGCCTTCAAGGGCATTGGAGGCGCCTCAGACCCAGTCTTCGTGACTGTTTGCAACTAGATAATGCTTTATCCGGTCAAACTGTTTGGAGGTGCCCTCAACTCTCTTGGAGGCGCATTCAACACTCGGGATAAAATTTTCAGGAGCTATATAAAGGCCCTTGGAGCTAGGAAATTAATCAATCAACTCAGTATTCAATTCCTAGCAATAGTTTAGAGCTTTCAGTGTGTAAAAGGCTTCTCCGCCTTTAGAGAAGGAGATCTTTCTGAGCTTTTTCATCGCCTTGGATTAACAACCCCATGGGTTGTAACCAAGTTAAATTCTCTGTCTCCTCTTTATTTCTGTTAGTTTATTTCTTTATTATTATTGCATTTTTTGAGTTGAAAGAAACAAGGAGGGTATTTTTACTGTGCAGGCAATTCACTCCCCTCTTGTCGACCCCGCTACACCAACAAGTGGTATCAGAGCCCGACAGCCTCAGAAGGACTAATCGCCGACTAAAGCACGAAGATCAAGACAATGGCCGGAACAAGCATTCATCCTTCAAAATTTGACGGAGACTTTGCTACATGGAAGCGAAGAATGGAGGCATTTTTTAAGATTGAGTTTGATATTTTTCTTATTATGAAATATGGTTTTGTAGCCCCTGGTTTTGTAGCCCCCAAAGACAAGGAAGAATACAACTGGACGAAGAAGGAGCAAGCCGATTTCGTGGCCAACGGAAATGCGGAGTTCCACCTGCTCAGCGTCTTGCCGCCCCAGGAGGTAAGTCGGATCGGAAGCTATGACTCCGCTAAAGACCTCTGGGAAAAATTCCTGGAGCTCCACGAAGGCACCTCAAAAGCAAAGTTAGCAAGACGCGACATCCTCCGGACTGAACTAACGAATCTCCGGATGAACAACAATGAGAAGGTAGCGCAACTCCAGACGAGAATTAAGGAGTTGATAACTCAACTGACCAATCTTGGAGAACCGGTAACGAACCGACATTCTATCCGATATGCGCTCAACGGCTTCCCAAGAACTCCAGAGTGGGCTTCCTTAGTAGATGTTTACTACATCTCTAAGGACTTTGAGGTAAGTACTTTAGAAAGTTTATTTTCTACATTTGAACTTCATGAATCAAGAATTGCAGAACCTAAAGAGAAGTCAAGTCTCAATGTTGCCCTACAAGCCGAGATGGACGATTCCGACTCTGAAGCGTCAATCGACGAAACTGAAGCGACATTATTGGTAAGGAAGTTGAATAAATTTGTTAAAACTAATAAATTTAGATCGTAGTCGAAGAAGTATCAACGCAACAAAAGGACAGTCCGATGCTACAACTACAACGAAAAAGGGCACATCAAGGATGACTGCCCCAAATTAAAGAAAAGGGACAAGGAGAAGTCTCGAAGACCGGCGCCCTCTAAACGTAAGAGTTTCAATGCTACATGGGATGAATCTTCATCATCGGAATCTGAAGTCGGAGCCTTCTCGGGATTAGCACTGATGGTCAACCATCTTTTTGAAGAAACCAGCTCCGAGATGAGCATAGATGAAGGGGGAGGATCATCAGAAGAAGAAAGCTACGATGAAGGGGGAGCATCACCAAGTGAGTTAAGTAAGGTGCGTCCTCTAACCCCTACTTAGTCCTTTCAATTTATCAAAGTGTTTACGGAAGATCTAGCAAAATTAGAAAACGAAAATGCTAAATTAAAATTAAACTTAGCAAAAGCATGCCCTCTAGAAATGTATGATAATATGAAATTAGAATATGAAAAATTGAAAATTGAAATTGAAAAATTGAAAAATGATCATGCATGCCTAAATAAATTTTCAAAATAAAAAATTAAAATATATGGAAAATTGAATTGGTATATTAGAAAACACCAGGGTCAACTTAGAAAAGTTTCCCAAAGCTATGTGCCCCCTAAGTTCTTAAACAATCCAATAGGAAGGAACCTATACTGGGTTTCAAAATCTTTACTACTTTAATTTCTTTTAAGTTAGAGCTTACAGCGAGAAAATTAAATGTTAAAATTTCTTTATGAGGCTTGGTCTAAGGAAGTGGTTGTTGCTCCAATAACCAAGAAGGCCTAGTGCCTCGCCACGACCTGGAAGCCAAAATATTGAAATAAAATATTTAATTAACTTTCTAGTAAAAACATTAAAATTAGAATTAAATAATGCTTTAAAAAGTTTTTCAAACATTTTTTTTAAAATTCTTCAAAAATATTTTTGTTCTCTTAAGAAAAATGTTTGTTACTAAAAATTTTTTTTTCAAATAACATTTTTTAAGTTAAAATTTATTCTGAAGTTAGAAATGTGTATTTATCTTTTTCTCAAAAAATTGTCTTACCTAAGTTTTACTTAGAAAATTTTTGAAAAAAGAGTTTTTTCTTAGAAATCATTTTGAAAATTCTTCACTTGGATTTTAAAAATTATTTTTTTACTTGATAATTATTACCTCATTCTTTTTACTGTGATCCAAGGGGGAGAAAGATAGGTACAAGTTTAGGGGGAATTTTTAATTTTTTTACTTAAAATTTATTTTTAACTTGTGTTGCAAATTCTATTGCAATCCTTATGCTTGAACTATTAGTTTAGTAATTTCTATAAATTACTGTTTGTCTATTTTGTTTCCCTAACTTGAACTTGGGTCGATGCACATAAAAAAAGTAGAGATTGTTGGACCCCATGGGTGTTTTGATCTGATCAACCAAGTTAGGTTAGGTCTTGCTTGTTATTTGATCCCTATGTCTAAGTGTGCAGGAACTTATGAGCGTAGGAAGTCGAGCGGAAGACGCAGCTAGCGAGAAGGACGGCACGGGAAGGGAGCTGACGGGCTTGGTGCGTCCGAAGGATGAAAGAGCTACGGAAGAGTACACCGGTGGAGGAGAATAACGTGTGCGGCGTTCGAGGGACGAGAAGCTGGGTCGGAAGCCTGCTCGAGGAGAAGGCCGAAAATTGGGTTCGGGTGTGCCCTATTTCGGTTAGCCGAAATCACCCAAGTGATCGAAGCTTCGGAAGAAGAGGAAAAAGAGAAGCTGGAAGCTATTTATACCATGCACGTTGAAGGCAGTATTTATACCATGCAGGTTGAAGGCGCCCTCAACATCATTGAAGGCACCCTCAATGTTTAAGGTTTATCCGAATAGAGCTTTATCCGATCAAACTGCTTGGAGGCACCCTCAACCCTCTTGGAGGTGCCCTCAACACTCGGGATAAGATTTCTAGGAGCTATATAAAGGCCCCTGGAGCTAGGAAATTAATCAATCAACTAAGTATTCAATTCCTAGCAATAGTTTAGAGCTTTCAGTGTGTAAAAGGCTTCTCTGCCTTCAGAGAAGGAGATCTTTTTGAGCTTTTTCATCGCCTTGGATTAACAACCCCCTGGGTTGTAACCAAGTTAAATTCTCTGTCTCCTCTTTATTTCTGTTAGTTTATTTCTTTATAATTATTATATTTTTTGAGTTGAAAGAAACGAGGAGGGTATTTTTACTGTGCAGGCAATTCACCCCCCTCTTGTCGGCCCCGTTGCACCAACAGTTAGTTCCATTGACTAGATGAAGATCTCACTTCAATCTATAAAATAAACCAAACTAGGGAAGGGGTCTCTGGTATTGACTCTCCGATGCTCAAGTTAGAAACAGAAGAAAAGGAATAAAAAATAATAGGGACAGAGATGAATCCTTGCCTTTCTTCATACCTAGCATATTCTTTTATACCGATTTTAGTGGCCCTTCATATGTCTCTGTTTAATGATATTAATTGTAGATAGAAGTCATCTTTGTCTTGATTTCTCCGCATTCAATGATAGATAGAGTATTCTCTTTTATTGTCTCTTCCCCTTATTAAGTATCTGTCTTTTCCTCTTTTATTATATCGATTCATTACACTATCAACGACATACCTCGAGCCGGACGGGTGGCCCGCTCGACCCGCTTGACCCGCTTGACCCGCTCTCCTATCGATCAGGCCGACCAGACGCTATTTCATCCAGATGGCCGATCGGACAGCGATTCCTCCGATCAGCTTATGTAGCCCCCTCTCACTTGGGCGACGCGGTTGAGCCTCTAAGACCTGATGTTCACCGTTTTGACTTTGACCTCCACCCTGGCCATTGACCCATGCCAGGTGAGCTCCTCCTTACCACCGCATCATAAGTCTCCCCTTCAAGTTTAGTTGAAGGAAGTTTCAAGTCCGACTGACTAGGCAAGAAGATGTGTCTTCGGCGACTTTAAGGTCCATTCGGCCCAGTTGTCGATCGGACTATGTTTGGTCTTTAATTGCGATCGACCTACAAGCCAACGTTGCTCAGCTTCATTTTGTCATTGTCGGGTTCAACCTTGTGACTTGTTCTTTGCGCTGATTGGGATGATGAGCAACAACACTTGGCACATGTTGTCCTTTTCCTTACGCATCCTCAAGCGAGCTCGGTCTTAGCTGACGTTATCCAAATTTCTTATAGACCGTGTAAATCCCTAATAATTATGGCCGAGTACGCGACCATACCTTTTAAATTAAGCTCATTAAATGTTATTTGGTGACTGAAGGACACGTGCCCATCACTACTAGCGCACGCTCGATGTGATAGGCGGATATCCTCTTGCAATGAGTCGTGCACCTTTTCAAAACCAACAATGGGATCTGCTTCTAGGTTTTCGTAGCTTTGGATTGGATGACTGAGGTCAATCGGTTGCGAGGTTTATAAACCTCACGTGTGTCGTCGTCTTCCTCACTCTATGTCTTCGTCTTCGAATTTTCCAGCGACACTGCGTTCTTCTTCCTTTCCGGTGATCGTAGTAATCTCTCTAGTAAGAAGCTTTCTATACCCTTCTACTGGATCTGTTCGTTTGTTCTTAGCATCCTTTCTTTCAATCAAACTTCTTCGTTGTTTCTTATTGGCCTTTATTTCTAATGGCAAGCTCCTCTCAACCTCTTGTCTCCGTCCTTGGGCCCTAGTACACGTCCATCGAGTCCAGGTTCGACGGAGGCGATGTTGAGAGTTTGAGAGCTGCCTTTGAAATTCCCTCCGATTATCAAATCGGTCTTCCTTCAGCTTTTGACCGCCTGAACGAGCCACCTCCGGGCTTTGCATGCTTCTTTAGGGACCAATTTACCACCAATATGTAGTTCCCGATCCACCCTTTCTTCTCTGCCATTTGTAAATACTTTCGTATTTCTCTCCATCAACTAGTACTGAACTCCTTTCGACTGCTGTGTAGGGTCGTCGTTTTGTTCCGCCTGCATGATATTCCTCTTACTCCTCGGCTCTTCCACTATTTCTATTATCCCAAATTATCCAAGCCGGGGACTTTTCTCTTCCAAACCGGAGTGGGCCTATTCTTCTTTGACAAGATGTCATCCTCCAACTAACATTGGAAGGACTACTACTTCTTTGTTTTCTTTCCCAAGCGGCTGGACTTTCCGACTAGGTGGCAATTAGAGGTGTCGAACCCTCTCGAGCTCAAGAAATACAAGAGCCGCTCAGACTACCTTCATGCAGCTTCCAGCTTGGCTGGTCAAAAATACCATATCCATAAGCTGCTTCTGGAGGGCGTCCTCTACGTGTTCGGCATGAACCCAATCGGCACAAGACTTCCATCTAGCCTATGTATGCTCTATCTTTTCCTCAATCTTTGAATCTAACTAATTTTTATTTCCTTTGTGCATCTCAAGTCATATTCTGAGTGCATATGGCCGACAAGTGTAAGCATGCGGACGTAGATATCAACGCTGCGGCTGTGGCTGAGTTGGAGAGTCGAGGTTTACAATCGATCGATTCTCACGAAGACCCGCTCGGAGAGAGCGCTGGAGCTCCAACTCAAGGGAGCGAAGAAGTGGCCAGCCGAACAGCTGGTGGTGAGGCGGTTTGCACAGCGGCTCTTCCACCAGAGCGGCTCCTAGTGATTCTAGTCAATGGGACCTCAGAATCTGCTTCTTCTGGTGAACCGCTGATAAGTCGAAAGAGGCACCGTGCAGAGGCTTCCTCCTCGAGGAAGACCCCGACCAGAGTCAGCCCTCGACTTCCATCCGAACGAGGGGAAACCTTAACGCCTGTCACCCAAACAGCAGCCGCTCCTCATACGTCTTTGTCGTCGGATCGAATGCCTTCCTTGTCCGGGCTGCCCTAAGGAACAATTCATGTGCCACTAGTTGCCTTTATACTGCCTTCCTCCATGCCGAAGTTCAGAAGTCTCGCATCCAACCGGCGTCAGCATCTCAGTCAGGTGGCAGAGCAACTTCAGCCCCATCCACTCCGAGTGGCCAGCACCACATAACAACGGTTATCCATTTTCTTACGGACAAATGGCGTGAGTCTGACAACTCCAAATTTCGAGCCCTTGAGCATCAAATAATTATCCAAGGGTCGCTTGCCTAGATCTGGGCCGACGCCCGGGCCCGCGCGGTGGTCATGCCTCCAGAGGCGCTCGCTAACAATCATACCTAGATGTCCACTTGGGTAAGTATCTTGTACGCTCCTATTCTTGTATGTTCCTCTTTAGTGCCACTCGGCCCTAATAATCGCTTGTTCCTTGCATTATTGGGTAGAGAATCTGGCCATGTGCCAAAGGCTTGTATTTTTAGAGCAGGAAGTCAAGCAGCTGCATGAAACGAGAAGCCAATCATCTACTTCCTAGGTGCAGCTGGAGCAGATGAGTGCTGAGATGACTCAACTAAGAGACGATCTAAGTAAGAGATCGGAGCAGCTCGAGGCGGAGAAGAGCAAAGGCGCCGAGCAGGCTACTCAATTGGCTCGACTTGATAAACAGGCCAGCTCCTTCGAGTCCAAACTTAACTTGGCCAACACTAGGAAGCTCCAGGCCATCGAAGACTTAGAGATAAAAAAATAAGGAGTTTCGGGTGCTGGTTCAAAACCTGAAGGATGTGGAGGCCTAGCTAAACACCAAGAGGGAGAGTCAGCCGAACGCTCTGCCTCGAAGATCCAGCTCGACGCCAAAGATGAAGAGCTGGCCAAGTTGAAGGAAGAGCTGAACGCCTCTCGAGCAGCCTTAGAGACTTATCAGGGATTTGAATTGAGCAAGTTCGATCTCATGAAGTAGACCTACATCCGCTTAGACGCTTTTAACGATAAGGTCGCCGATCGAGCACTCCGTCTATTCAACCTTGCTATCAATGGGATGCTCAATCAATTGAAGGAAGGCGACTACCTCCCCTCTGCTCTGACAAGCAAGGTCATCAGTCGGGACAAGCTGACTGAGTTGCTGCTCGACGATGTTTTAGATTTTTTGGAGTGAGTTGCTTGAGCGAATGCTGAGTTATTTTGTATTGTTTTTTTATGTGCTTGTAGGTTTTATCGGAGTATTAATGGGCAGTTGCCCATTTGGCAGACCTTTTTATTTAATGTCAATCCTTTGTTCTACGTCGTTCGGTTTTTTCCTTTTTATATTTTTTAGATGTTTTCATTGTGCTACTGCTCAGGGTTCGAGCTGCGAACCACTTACCATGAAGCAAAATATTTCATTAGTGTAGCTCCGTGGCCCAAAGATCAACATCATATTAATTGCTAGGATGAGCTATTTTTCATCGGTCTCGGGCTTATAGTCGCTGCTCGGCTTTTGATGTAGACGTAGAGTTTAAGGTCACCGCTCGACCGTTGATGGAGACAAGGTTTTATAGTCATCGCTCAACTGTTGATGGAGAGAAGGTTTTATATTTGCTGCTCGACTATTGATGTAGACAAGGGTTTAAGGTCGCCGCTCGACCATTGATGATGACAAGAGTTTAAGGTTACCTCTAGACCGCTGATGGTGACAAGTGTTTAAGGTCACCGCTCGACCGCTGATGGTGATAAGGGTTTAAGGTCGCCGCTCGACCGTTGACGGCGATAAGGGTTTAAGGTCGCCGCTCAACCATTGACGGAGACAAAGGTTTAAGGTCGCCGCTCGACCATTGATAGAGACAAGGGTTTAAGGTCTCCACTTGACCGCTGACGGAGATAAGGGCTTAAGGTTGTCGCTCGATCGTTGATGGAGACAAGGGTTTATAGTCGCCACTCAACTTTTAACTTGGTTGATCAGCTCAAGAGTCTAGAAAACTTATTTTTTTATTCATGTATTGTTGGTTCCTTTGGAGGCCGGCAAAAGGAGAGGGGTGAATTACCATAAAAGAGTTATTTAGTTTGCAATCAGAGGATTGCTAATCCAAGGAAAGTATAGCGCACTATCTGACGATCTCCTTCGGACGGAGTAGCCTCTTTACAGCATTGACAGCACAAAAGAAAATGTAGAACTGAAAGAACTGGATTACAAGTGAGTTATTTAAACTGTGAGAATCAGTGCTATATTTATAACACTGTTCGGGGCACCCCGAAGGGTTCCGGGTGTCTTGGGGGGATAAAACTTTATCCCCTTCGCACGAATCGCGGTTTGACCGTGATCTAGATAAAAGCTCGGTCTGGGCGCTCAGACACCCAAAATCAACTCTGGTTGACTTTTTTCGTCCGGGACCTCTACTCCGGTTCAGCTCTCCTTGGTCCGGGTCTTCCGCTCTGGCTCCGCCAGCTTGGGTGATTTTGGCCATCCGGAATAAGGCTCACCCGAACCCAACTTCTGGCCTTCTCCTCGAGTAGCCTTCCTTCCCAGTTTCTCGTCCCTCGAACGTCGCGTACGTTCTTCTCGTCCACCGGTGTACTCTTCCACGGTCACCTCATCCCTTGGATGCATTGAGCTCGTCGGCTCTCTCCCCGTGCCGTCCTTCTCACTAGCCGCGTCTTCCGCTCGACTTCCTGTGTTCCTAAGCTCCTGCACACTTAGACACAAGGGTTAAACCAAATAGGACCTAACATAACTTGTTTGATCACATCAAAATACTTTGGGGTTCCAACAATCTCCCCCTTATTGATGTGAGCAACCCAAGTTAAGATAGAGTAAAACAAACATAATATAAAAACAAATAATGTTACAAATAAGCGTAAGTAAGATTTTTCAATGAAAGAAATTTTAAAATTTTAAATATAAATACACCTCCCCCTAGACTTAACATTCTTCTCCCCTTTTGATCACATAAAAAATGAGGTTCTTTCAACAAGTCTAAGGTAATTTAAAAATTGTTTTAAAAAGGAATTGGCAAGTAAAGAATAAAAAATATCTAAGTAAGGAAAATTGCTAAGTAGGAAAACTTTTGATTTTCTAAGTTAAAAATATGTGCAACGGATTAACTAAAAAAAAAATTCATAAGTATTGAAGCAAAAATTTATAAAAAAAATGTCTAAGGCAATATATATATATATATATATATATATATATATATATATATATATATATATATATATATATATATATATATATATATATATATATATAGTTTTAAATTTGCAACGGAAAGATTTCCTAACTTAAAATTTTTTCTAAGTTTTCGTAAACATGAATATTTTTGAAAATATTTTCTAAAACAAATTGAGTAACCCTTTTAAAGCATTAAGTAATTTTAATTTT
Source organism: Zingiber officinale (assembly GCF_018446385.1). Classification (NCBI taxonomy): domain Eukaryota; kingdom Viridiplantae; phylum Streptophyta; class Magnoliopsida; order Zingiberales; family Zingiberaceae; genus Zingiber; species Zingiber officinale. The sequence continues at coordinate 62,940,301 of NC_056000.1, read as the reverse complement.
AATAATATTTCAGTTAGTCAATTAAACTATTTATTTCAATACTTGGCTTCCAAACAGTGGCGAGGCACTAGACCTACTTGGTTATTGTAGCAACAACCACTTTCTTAGACAAAGCCTTATAAAGAAAATAACTGTTTAATTTTCTCGCTGAAAGCGCTAAAAACATTTCAAGTTAAATACGACTTTGGAACCCAATATAGATTCCATCCTATAGGGTTAATCAGGTATTTTCTAGGTACATAAGCTTTTGATATCTTTCTGATTTGACTTTGGTGAAACCTATAGTACCAGTTTAATCCTCTATAATTTCTAAAAGCAAAAATATTTGAACAGGCAGAGTTTTTCAATTTTTCTATTTCTTCTTTTAATTTTTCATTTTCAAGTTTTATTTTATCAAAATCTTCTATAAGACATGATTTTGCTAAAATTCTTTTTATTTCTACATTTTTATTTTTCAATTTATTATTTTTACTTTTCAATTTGTACATAGAATTTGCCATAGATTTAAGTCCAAAATAAAGTTGATCAGGAGGTAAGAGGCATACCTCACTTACCATATCAGACTTAAAGCCTGACTCTCCCCCTGCTTCACTGCATTCATCTGAGGGCGCTCCCCCTTCATCGATGTTGGGTTCTGATGTACTTTGCCCTTCATAGTTTGCCATCAATGTTAGCCTGACATATTCTTGTATCTCAGACTCAGATGATGAACTATCGTTCCAAGTAGCTTTTAGATTCTTGTGCTTCTTGGGTATCTTGATTTTGTCCTTCTTGAGTTCTGGGCAATCCTCTTTTAAGTGTCCTTCTTTTTGACACTGGTAGCAACGAACCCTTCTTCTATTTCTTGAATTCTTCTTATTCTGCATTTCTTTAAATTTATTAGATCTAATTTTTTTTTTTAAAATTCCTTACCATATAGGCTTCTTGATATTCTTCTGAATCTGACTCAGGTTCATCCTTCTTGGTTGCATTTAGTGCCATAATCTAGCCTGATTCCTTTGTTGTCCCTGCACATCTGGTTTCATGTAATTCAAGAGTAGAAAATAATTCCTCTAGGGTACTTACCTCTAGGTCCTTTGAAATATAGTAGGCGTCGATAATTGACATCCATTCTGGAGTTTTGGGAAAAATGTTGAGTACGTAGCGTATGGTGTCCTGGTTGGTTACCGTTTCACTGAGATTCTCGAGTACGGTAATTAACTCTTTTACCTTTGCGTGTAGATCGGCTACTTTCTCACCTCTTTCCAGACGGATGTTTGTCAGTTTGTTCCAAAGTATATCTCTCCTTGCGAGTTTGGCTTCGAATGTCCCTTCATGGAGTTCCAGGAATTTTTCCCAGAGTTCTTTGGCCGACGAGTAGCTTTCGATGCGGTTGACTTCTTGAGGCGGCAGCACGCTCAGCAAGTGATATTCCGCCCGGTTGTTTGCAACGGAATCACTTTGTTCCTTCTTTGTCCAAAGGCTCTTTTCTTTTTCCTCTCCATTCTGATTCGTAGGAGCTACAAAACCATATTTTATAATTAGACAAATTTCGAAATCGGTTTTCAGAAATACCTCCATACGAAGCTTCCAGTGTACGAAGTCCCCCTCGAATTTTGGTGGAACAATGTTTGATCCGGCCATTGGCTGCATGCTTCAGTCGGCGGTTAGTCTTTTTGAAGCATCCTCGCTCTGATACCACTTGTTGGTCCCTTTGGAGGCCGGCAAGAGGGGAGGGGTGAATTGTCACAAAAGAGTTACTTGGTTTGCAATCAGAGGATTGCTAATCCAAGAAAAGTATAGCGCACTATCTGACGATCTCCTTCAGGCGGAGTAGCCTCTTTACAGCGTTAACAACACAAAAGAAAATGTAGAACTGAAAGAACTGGATTATAAGTGAGTTATTTAAACTGTGAGCATTAGTGCTATATTTATAGCATTGTTCGGGGTGACCCGAAGGGTTCCGGGCGCCCTGGGGGGATAAAACTTTGTCCCCTTCGCACAGATCATGGTTTAACCGCGATCTGGATAAAAGCTTGGTCTGGGCGCTCAGAAGGGTTTCGGGTGCCTCGGACACCCAAAGTCAACTCTAGTTGACTTTTTCCGTCCGGGACCTCTACTCCGGTTCAGCTCGCCTCGGTCCGGGTCTTCCACTCCGGTTCCTCTAGCTTAGATGATCTCGACCATCCGGAATAGGGCTCACCCGAACCCAACTTCCGGCCTTCTCCTCGAGTAACCTTCCTTCCCGGTTTCTCGTCCCTCTAACATCGTGTATGTTCTTCTCGTCCACCGGTGTACTCTTCCGCAGTCACCTCGTCCCTCGGACGCACCGAGCCCGTCAGCTCTCTCCCCGTGTCATCCTTCTCACTAGTCGCGTCTTCTGCTCGATTTCCTGTGTTCCTAAGCCCCTGCACACTTAGATACAAGGGTTAAACCAAACAGGACCTAACTTAACTTGTTTGATCACATCAAAACACCTTGGGGTTCCAACATGTATGTCCTGCATCCAGAAGGCATATGCACAAATACTTACTTACACACCTCTCATCTGACCCTATAGGGTTGGAAATGATTCACGCTCCATGACCGCTCAAGCCACCTTCCATCTTCCTCCTCCAAGTCCTGAGCGTAGTTCTTGTACGACCTTGTAAGGTCCCTCCCCCACCCATGGTGTCTTGAGTTTGGTGACGTCGCTGACCGATTTGATTTTCTTCCACACTAGATATCTGACCTGGAAAGACCTCAGGATCACTCTTCAGTTGTAGTTCTGCCTCATCCACTGTCGGTATGCCATTAGTTGGACAACGACTTTATCCCGCGATTCATCCACCAGGTCGAGCTTCATTAACCTCCGGTCGATATTTCCCTCGTCATAAAGTTACACCCGGTCGGATTCTACTCCAACCTCCACGGGGACTATTGGTTCTCCTCCATATACCAGCTGGAATGGTGTTACGCCAGTCGCTTCTTTTGGAGTCATGAGAAATGCCCATAAGACACTCGGGAGTTCGTCGACTCAACTGCCTCTTGCGTGGTTGAGCGAAGCTCTCAATCCTCTAAGGATCTCCCAGTTCATAACTTCCTCCTAGCCGTTGCTCTACAGGTAGGCTACTGAGGTGAAGGCTTGTTGGATGTCATAGCCTTCGCACCACTCCCTGAGCCTCCGACCAGTGAATTGCCTCCCGTTATCCGTGACGAGCCGGTGGCAGATGCCAAATTGACACAAGATGTTTTGCCAAATGAATTTGATGACAATTTACTCATTTATCCTTGCTGGTGGCTCGACCTCCATCCACTTTAAAAAGTAGTCCACCGCGATGAGCAGAAACCTCCAACGACAGGTCGGCATGGGAAACGGTCCCACAATGTCCATGCCCCATTGATCGAACGGGCAAGACACTGTGGATGTCTTCATGTCTTCGGTTGGTCAGTGCAGGATGTTGTGATACCTTTGGCAGGACAGACATGTGGTTACTATTCGAGCGACATCCTCTTGGAGAGTTGGCCAAAAATATCGGGTCAGGAGAATCTTTCGAGCCAACGAACGACCGCCCGGATAGTTTTCACAGGAGCCTTGGTGCACTTCCTGTAGGATGTACTCTACGTCCTCTGGTCCAACGCACTTGAGCAAGGGTCTGGAGAAGGCTCTTTTATACAACTGATCTCTGACCAAGGTGAACCATCTGACCCTCTTCTTTAATAGTCACGCTGCCTCTTGGTCAGCCGGCGTGCTGCCCGATTGGAGGAATTCAATCAGCGGTGTTCTCCAGTCGCTCGAGAAGACCACTCCCTCCATTCGGTCGATTTGCACCACCAATGAGGCATGTTTGATCAGTTAGCTGATCATGACTGGTGATAATGAGATGACTAACTTAGCCAGTTCATCTGCTGCTTGATTGCCCGATCGGGGGATCTTCTATATAGTGACCTCTTGAAATTTTTTTTTCAGCTTCTTGAAAGCTTTTGCATATAACTTGAGTCAGGAGTTGCTAATCTCGAACATCCCGGATAGCTGTTGGGCAACCAGCTAAAAGTCCGAGTGAATAAGGATTTTTGTGGCTCCGACATGTCACGTTGCTTGTAAGCTGTCTATCAAGGCTTTATACTCGGCTTCGTTGTTGGTGGCCCCATAATCCAGTCTAATGGAAAGTTGCATCCGGTCTTCCCGTAGTGAAATGATTAGAATGCCGATCCCGCTACCTTGTCGAGTGGACGAACCATTGACATATATTCTCCAAATTGCTGCTGGCTCGACGTTCTAGACCTCTATGATAAAATCAGCCAAGGCTTGAGCTTTGATCGTCGTTCGAGGTTGATATTGAGTATCAAACTCACTTAGTTCAGTTATCCATTTGATTAGCCGCCCGAACGCCTCTAGGTTGAGGAGGACCCTTCCCAGGGTACTGTTGGTCATGACGACGATCGGATGAGTGAGAAAGTACGGGCGAAGTCTCCGAGTGACAAGCACCAAAGCGTAAGCTAATTATTCCAGACCAATGTAGCAGGATTCGACATCTTTCAATATATGGCTTAAACTACATAGGTTTCTGTTCATAGCCGTTCTGCTTGACTAATGTCGAGTCAATCGCATACTCGATGGATGACAAATGGATCCAAAGTAGCTCCCCGATGCTCAGCTTAGCTAACACAGGCAAGGAGTTAAGATACTCCTTGAGCTCTTCCAACGCTCGATTGCACTCCGCGTCCCACTAGAATTTTGTTGTTCAGTGTAGCACCTTGAAGAATGGTAGACTCCGATCAGATGACATAGATATGAATCTGGACAATGCTGTGATCCGTTCAGTCAGCTGTTGGGTCTCTTTCAGGCTATGGAGTGGGGGCATGTCTTGTAGTGCTTTTACCTTGCTCGGATTCGCCTTGATTCCTTGCTCGATGACGATGTATCCGAGGAAATGTCCACTCTTAGCGTCGAACATACACTTATTTGAGTTCAGCTTCATCCCATATATCCTCAAGGTTCGGCATGTTTCTTCGATATTTGCACATAGATCAGTAGCTCGGACTGACTTTATTAATATGTTGTCGACATATACCTCCAAATTACGATCGATCTACTTCCGAAACACCTTGTTCATGAGCCTTTGGTAGGTGGCGCTGGCGTTCTTTAGTCCGAACGGCATGACACTGTAGCAGAACGTTCCATCGGCCATGATAAAGCTAACCATTTCCCGATCTTCTTTGGCGAGCAACACTTGGTGGTAGCCTTGATATGCATCTAGCATGTAGATCGGCTTGCAACCTGCTGTAGAGTCCACCATCTAGTCTATCCAGGGTAGCTGATAGAAATCCTTAGGGCACGCCTTATTCAGGTAGTGGAAGTTGATGCACACCCACCATTTATTGGCTGGCTTGGAGACCAATACCATATTAGCGAGCCAACTCGGGAACTGGACTTCCCAGATGTGTCCGACTTCAAGTAATTTCTCTATTTCTTCCCAGGTGATTAGGTTCTGCTCTGCGGTAAAGTCCCTTTTTCATTGCTTCATAGGTCAGGCATATGATCGGATATGAAACTCGTGCTGGGCGACACTCGATGAGATCCTGGGGAGCTCCTGAGTTGACCAGGCGAACACGTCGTGATTCTGCCTAAGGCAGGCGGGCAGCTCCACTTTTTTCTCGCTCTCTAGATTAGCAGCAATGAATGTGGTCGCATCCGACCGGTTCGGGTGAATCTCATAAACCCTCGCAGGGGGCTTCTCAATGATGACGTTCATCTCTAGGTGCGGGTTTTTCTGAGTGGTCCTTGCTTCTGATTTGACCATCTTGATGTAGCATCCTCGAGCAACTAATTGGTCACCTTTGACTTCTCCCACCTTGTTCTCTACCGAGAATTTAATCTTTTGACAGTAGGTGGACACCACCGCTCGGAACTTGTTTAAGGCCGGTCGACCTAATATAACGTTGTATGCTAATAGTGCGTCTACCACAATGAAGTTTGAGATCCTTGTCCTCTTTAGGGGCTCCTTGCCAAGTGAAATGGTTAGTTTGGTCTGGCTGATCGGCAACACTTCGTTGTCCATGAAATCATAGAGCGGGGTCATCATCCGCAGCAGTTCACTCCAGTCGATTTGCAACTGATCGAATGTCTTTTTGTATATGATGTTCACTGAGCTCCCTATATCAACAAAAGTTCGATGGATTATAATTGGCAATTACCGCTCGAATGATTAGTGCATCATCGTGAGGGATCTCTATTCCCTTTAAGTCTTTAGGGTCAAAGCTAATTTTGGGTCCTTCAGCTTTCTCCTTGTTGTAGCCAACAGCGTGTATCTCGAGTCGCCGAGCATGCGACTTCCTTGCTCGATTAGAATCTTCGCTGATTGGCCCTCCTACGATCATACCTATCTCCCCCTGAGTGGCGTTACTCCAGTTCTCTTCCTCCCATGCCGACTATTCGTTCCGCTTGGAGAAGCATCGAGCGAGACTTTGAATGTTCCGACGCTTAGGCTGATGGTGGCGTGGTTCAGGTGTTGTCCTTTCTCCCTCCCTTCGGATGGTGATCGACGGTGATATCCCCACGGGACTGGCCTGCTAGCTGCCAAGTCATAGTTGTCCCGAGTGTTGTGCGTCGTCGACTGGTGGAAGGAACAGAACATTGGCATCCATACCTTGTCTTTTGCAACCTTTGGATGAGTAGCTGCCACATGCTGTAAGGCATGTGTCTTGGGCCCGTGTGGCGGGGCTCCTCCTGATCGAGGCCCCTTGGGAGGTGATGTGTGTAAATATTATGATGGTTTATGCATGCTTTTACATACATTCACTTGCTTTACACGTACGTATTCTTTGTATGGTCACCTCTTTTATCGTATATTCATTGTATATATTTTTTGTATGGATATCTACTCTTTGTTTGGTTTTGTGTTGAAAGGGATAACTTTTGGAGCGAAAATAATATTTGTCGACACACCAGAGCGAACCAGAGAACACGGTCATGTAAACCTTGTTCGACCGTGTGGCCAGACAGAAGGGAAGATATGCACAGCTATGCAACCCACTAGAGCGAACCAGAGAACACGGTCGTGTAAACCTTGCACGACCGTGTGGCCAGACAGAAGGGAAGATATGCACAGCCGTGCAACCCTTGCACGGCCGTGCGGCCAAACCAGAGGCGGAGCATCACACGGCCATGCACCCCATGACCGAGGCCAAGCAGCACACGACCGTGCGACCATGCACGACTGTGTCACCCAGAATCGAGCCCCAGCATCACACAGTCGTGCCAATTGGCACGGCCGTGCAGCGTATCCAGATCCCAGTCAGGGCATGACCGTGCCATCCTTGCATGACCGTGCCGCCGTGCCGTGCCCTAGTCTATAAAAGGGGTTTTAACCCCTTTTCTCAAGGGGGAGAGCGGGGAGGTGAGCCGTCAAGAGGAGATTCATACTGGTGCCGTTCCACACCGTCCAGGACATTGATCCAATGACCTTCTATCACCACCTCAACTCCAGAAGCAAAGGATTGGATCCGGAGATCACTCATCGTCATTGGATAAGCATACTTCTTCTTTCTCTCTTCGTTTTTAGAGGATTGTATGCTTAGTTTCTCTATGTCTTCGGGTTCTTCTCTAGCGTCTATGGAGTTCTAGTCTTTCTTCTAGGACGAGGGAGTAATTGTGGATTGATTTGATGTAAAACTCATATCATGTTTATATTCATTGGATGATCTCGCTTGCTTTATTTCAATTCCTCGATTTCTTTGTTGTGTTGATTGATTGTGTAGGAATTGCCAATCTCATAGAAGGAATGTCATAGATCGTACTCCTGAGGGGCCCTAGTGACAGGGGTAATCCGTTCACGGACATCTAGGGTACTTCCTCGAAAGGAGAGGTGACTCCTTCGCAAGGAAGTAAGAGACCAAACCTAGCTTCTTATTTCTATCCTTGATAACATCAGTAAGAGTCATGTCCTTGCGATCTACCGAGGTGCCCTCGTGATAGGAGGGTTAACCGTGATAGGATTTCGTAGGGATTGCCTCTGTCTAGTGCTCGAAGATAGTTACTTTAGCTTCCGGTGAATGCATGCCGAAGGACAATGAGTATAGGATAATATGAGGAACATCAATACCACCACAATGAAACCAAACTCCTAGAGCTCTTCATTAACCAGGTCGATTCCCTCTTGTTGCTAGTTCTCTTCCCTGATTTCTGATCTCTTCTCTTAGATTACTTACAACCATCGATAATGTAGCTAATCCTAAGTGTGCCTTCACTAGTGCTTATAACCAGTACTTGTGGGTTCGACAATCTTTTATATTACTGACGATGAATCCGTGCACTTGCGGAATCGTAGCAAGTTTTTGGTGTCGTTGCCGGGGACTACGTCTATAACATTGGTGATAGTCGTACTAGGTTAGACTAGAATTTGTTTTCTTTTCCTTAATCTCTCCTTAGTTTGCATAAAAAAAAATTCATTTATCTTCTTTACTATAATCCATATTTTATTTTTGCATGCGAAGAGCTAATCTTTCAGGATAGCTCCTACCGTTTGATCCAGAGATTGATAGGACTTTTCTGAGGAGAAGAAACCTACTGAAGGCATTCCAAGCAGCACAGGAGTCTTCAGAGATGGATGAAAAACTATTAAAGGATTATGCAGCACCTTATGCACGAGGGGTTCGGTCTAGCATCACTCGACCGCCAATCGAAGCTAACAACTTTGAGATTAAGCCTGCAGTGATTCATATGGTTCAGTAGAATCAATTCGGAGGAGGACCGCATGATGATCCAAACCACCACTTAGAACTTTTCTACGAGATCTGCGACACCATGAAAGTGAACAGAGTCCCTCCAGAATCAGTAAGGTTATTGCTCTTCGGATTTTCCCTGAAAGATAGAGCCAAGCAGTGGCTGAATTCCCTTCCAGCAAATAGCATTACATCTTGGGAGTAGTGTGAGCAGAAATTTCTGAACAAATTCTATCCACCAAGCAAAACTGCCCACATAAGGAACTTGATTGCAAGCTTCAAACAGATAGACTCAGAATTATTATTTGAAGCCTGGGACAGATTCAAGAACATGCTGAGACAGTGCCCCCATCATGGCCTTGAGAAATGGTTGGTCCTGCACACCTTCTACAACGAAATCAACTATCACACAAAGGTATCTCTCGATTCTGCAGCAGGAGGAGCACTGATGAACAAGAGCCTTGATGAAGCTGAAGAGATCATAGAGAATGTGGCACAGAATCACCATCAGTGGGCATCAGAAAGATCTGGTGGTTCTTTCTCAGGGAACCCAATAAAAGCATTAGGGAAATTAGACGTAGATGCAGTCACTCTTATGTCTGTAAAACTGGATGCTCTGACCAAGAAATTTAGGGCCATGGGAAACAACAACAACACGGTCAATGCGATAGTTTGTGTTTATGAAATCTACGGAAGTACGGATCATGCTCAAGATACTTGCCCCCTAGGGCCAATACAAGCACAGATAAACCAACTTGAGCAGTGTGATGCAATAGTCAGCTACAACCAAAGGCAAAATAATCCGTACTCCAATACATACAATCCAGGTTGGAGGAATCACCCAAACTTCTCATATCGGAACAATCAGGATCAAGGGCCAACAAAGTAGAGCTACCAACCTGGACAACAGAGCTACTCACCTGGGCAACAAAACTACTCAGTTGGGCAAGCAAAAGGAGATGAAGAACGAGATCAAGATGTTAACTCAAAGAATGGAGAATTCTGAGAAGCACCAAAAGATGCAAGACAGCCAGATAGCCCAGATATCCCAATCCATCTCAAGAGCACAAGGAACATTTCTAGGGAAGTCAGATGTAAATCCAATGGAACATTGCAACCACATTGAGCTGAGGAGCGGACGTATTGTGAGAAACCCCAAATCATTACCCAAAAGGAACCTGACTCAGAGAAGGAGCCCTCTCTCCTAATGCCCAATCAGACTCAAAACAGGGATGGAGAGGAGGGTACTAAAAAGGTTGAAGAAACTCTTCAAGTTCCCCCACAAAAATCTGATGATTCTCTTCCCTCATAAATTGATTACCTCCCAGAAGGATGAAGAGTTCAACCGATTCCTGAAGAAGATCAAGGAGATTTGCATAGAAGTGCCACTGATAGATGCACTACACCAAATTTCGAAGTCCACGAAGTTCTTAAAGGGTATTTTATCTAATAGGAGGCAGAAGGGTGACTTTGAAACTGTAGCATTGACAGAGAATTGCAGCACTCTCCTTATGGCAAATTCTCCCCCAAAGCTTCAGGACCAGGAAGTTTCTCTATACCATGCAAGATTGGTTCTGAACTAATACCAAGAGCTTTCTATGACTTGGGGGCCAGTGTTACCCTACTTTCGTACTCTTTATGCAAGAAGCTGGGCCTCTAAAACATTAAACTAACCACTATGACACTACAACTAGCTGACCATTCATGCAAATACCCAATGGGAATAGTGGAAGATGTGCCAGTATAAGTGGGTGGATGTGTAGTTTCCACATATTTCATTATCTTGGACATGGAGGAAGACCCTAAGATACCGATCATCCTTGGATGACCATTCCTTGCCACAGCTGGAGCCATCATTGATGTAAAAAGTCACAGATTATCCTTAGAGATCGGCAAAGAAAAGATCGAGTTTGACTTATCTGATTCCTCCATGTGCAACCCCTCTCCTCAGGGAAATTCTAGCAAGATCAACATACACAAAGTTGAGGAGTACAGTGTCCAAGAGAGTTCCCCTCCAGCAAGCAACAAGAAGTACATTTGTCCTGCACAAGCAAAACTGAAGGCGCAGGCTGGAGCATTAACCCTTGGAGGAGAGTCGTGCTTCCACGGGTTTAGCCCACATTGACTGAAATGGGGTCAAGCTAAAGACCTAAAACAAGTGCTTCTTGGGAGGCAACCCAAGGGTTTTTATTTCATTCTAGATCGTTGTTTTGAGCATTTTTTTATTATTTCTTCACTTTTGGGAATTTGTTTTTTGGATGTGCAGAGCCTCCACGAGTTGACTGTGAGCATTTCATGGCCGTGGAGGCATCAGAGGGATCGAAAGAGAGAAAGGCGAGTCACTGTAAGCCTAAAGGAGTCGGCCATGTGATCCCACACGGCCGTACGAAGCCGACAGTAGAATGGAGGCCACGGCCCGTGCAACCTTGCACGTGTGGCCTATGCAGAGAGAAGGAGGGCACAGGCCGTGCCATTCGGCACGGCCGTGCGAGAATGCCCGAGAAGGAGAAGGCTCAGGCCGTGCCAATTAGCACGGTCGTGAGACATGCCCAGAGATGAGGAAGTACTGGGTCGTGCCAATCGGCGCGGCCGTGCGGCCTTGGCTGAAAGGAGAACAGATGAGGTCGTGCCAACCGGCACGGCCGTGAGGGGCCTTACTTAACCTGACCATGTCTATAAGGCATGACCATGCCTTTGCCCGTGTGTGCCGCCCTACCCCTCTAAAAATCCTATTTTCATCTCCCTCTCTTCTAAAAGCCTTCCTCTCTCTACTATACCTCATCAACCTTGATTTTCCACCTCTAGAGCTCACTTTTGCTTAGATCTACACCTAGATCTAAAACTTCTTCAAGCCACAAATCTGAAAAGAGAGGAAACTTCCCTATTTTCCCTTCTTTCTCCTCCCCTTCCACCCTCAAGACCCATTTCCACAAGAACTCCTCAAAGCCTTATACCATGTCGCAGATCTTGAAGAGACTTCGTCGGGGAAGCGGTGGATCTGGCGAAGGAGATGCACCGGGAGGGGACAAAGGCAAAGGGAAGGCTTCCACTTCAAAAGGAAAAGGAAAAAGGATGGCACACGACGAAGGTAACGAAAATGAGTTCAATATCATTTTTAGAAATCATGAACAAAAAGATAAATATGATATCCTTGTCGTTAGGAAAATCACATGCACTAAATATATGGATACTACTACTATGGTCATGTTAGGAATTAGGGATGATGTAGATTGGATGATAAGCTCTTTAGATTGGAATGATATTATGTACACTCATGCATCGACCTACCCCCGCCTAGTCCTTGAATTTTTGAGTTCACTTGATGTTAATTTTTCTTCTGAAGATGACTATGTAGGGGTTATTACTTTTAGGATGATGAATAAAGAAGTTCGGTGGAATTTTAGTGATTTCAATAACTGTTTTGGTTTACCCACGGGTGGTGCTCAAGGATTTGATAATGAAATTAGGTGGAATGAATTTTGGACGTTGATAACCGGATCAAAAGACCCTTATGAGCCCTCTAGAGCCAAAGCATCCCGCATGAAAAACCCGACCTTTAGATACCTTCACTGAGTGATGAGCAAAATAATCTTTGGTCGAGGAGAGAGTGATGGGGTGGTTAGAAAGATAGAACTGTATTCTCTTTGAGCGATGTTAAATAAAGTTGATTTTGATTCGGGGTTTCATTTCTTGCAAACTTTGGGGAAGGCAGCTAAGGCATCTTCGGGGATGATAGTGTTTGGAGGATTAATCATCCAAGTAGCATTCAATCTGGGTTGTCTACTTGATGAATTAGAGGTGATTCATGGTAATGACAAGATCGACATCGATTCTTGTCTTGCTATGAGGATGATTTGTCGGGATGAGAATGAGTTTGCTTTCCCTAGAACTAATGGTTTTCCATTACCCCTTCCTTGCCCCGAGCGCACTTTAGTTCGCAACCCCGCGAATTGGGTGATCACTGATTTACACCTCGAGAATGTACCCTCCTTTGTTGAAGACCCGAGTACCACTAAGAGCCCTCATCATCAGGGTTCCCGCAGCCTTCCGGACATCCGAGTCCTCCTCGACACTCTTTTGCATATGGCACGAGACCCTCTAATTTTGATTTTTCTGACTTCCGTACCTCTTTGAATTCCCTTAATGACAAGAAAAATACCCAACAACGATTGTTGGAGGGTCACTTCAAGTTATCTGACAATCAATTTAGGGAGGTACAGGATCATTTTTAGTTTACTAGAGACTTCTATAGTCAGGTGGCAGGGTTCGTTCAGGACTACGATGTTGACCAGGAAATAATGAGAAATTTTATGGATGATATGGATATCACTAGACAACAAGTAGATGCCCTATATCAATATCATCAACACCTTGGCCATCTTCCTGGTATGCCTAGATTTCCACCTGACATACATTGGGGACCCCCTTATCCCCTACCCCCGCCACCGTATTGATTTCATCGGGACGATGAAAAGTCTAAGTCTGGGGGGGGGGTGTTGTATCTATCTGCACAACTTGAGTCAAGTCTTCGTGTTTTCTTTTCTTTTTGCATTTTCTTTCTGCTTTTGCATGTTTTTATTTTTAGCCTGTTTTCTGCATTTTTCTTGTTTCATGTTTTACTTTTATCTCATTTGCACTTTGCTTTATTTATTCGCATTTCTGGTTTTGAGATATATTTAAGAACATCAAACCTTCTACTTTTTCTGCTACTTGTCCGATAACAAAATGACTAGCATTTTCTTAGTTTATGAGTTGTCAAGATAGTGTTAGTATGTTTGGTGTATCTCCTTTCTCTATCTCTAGTAGCATGAAATAAGCTAAGTATTGTACGGAGTTTGGTATAAGTTTTGGCCTAACCTTAAAGATCTTATTTACACTACACCTAAGTACTTAGGCTTGAATAGTAGAAATATTTTTGGAATAATTATGATTCATCCGAATTGGTTAGTACTTGTGTTCCCATGGGGATTTCTTATTTGCATTTTGGTTATTGGACAACTTCGGATCATGAAAGCTCATTTGGAAAAATCTAAATCTCAACATATGCATCCCGCATGTGTGACTAGTGCTACACAACACCAACAAAAAATAAATAAATAAATAAATAAAATAATAAGGGATAAAAAAAATAGTTATCGTGAGTGGAAACTAACAATTCACCCCTTTGAGACCGAGTTAGGTAACTGGGGAAATGAATGTTATGTTTCTCTTGATTACGAGAAGTGTCCTTTGAGACCTTGTGTAGTTTAAGAAAAACTAACCAAGTGTGTGGCAAGTAAGTGTCTATCACCGGGAACATTAGGAACTCAATCGTATGATGACTTGACTAAGAAAAGAATTAAAACTTGAAGAGTTTGAGCTATTTATTGCACCAAGCACAAAGAACATATGCTTAGGCCATACTTATGTAACTTTACAATAATGCTTATCAATGAAACTAGTTGATAGAGTTAGGCGAATGCACTAGGGATTATGAAACACTATCAGGGAAGAGAACACGACCATGCAAACCTTGCACGACCGTGTGGCCAGACAGAAGGGAAGATATGCACGACCGTGCAACCCTTGCACGGCCGTGCGGCCAAACCAGAGGTGGAGCATCACACGACCGTGTAAACCTACACGGCCGTGCACCACATGACCAAGGCCAAGCAGCACATGACCGTGCAACCCTACACGGCCGTGTCACCGAGAACCGAGCCCCAGCATCACACGGTCGTGCCAATTGGCATGGCCGTGCAGCGCATCCAGAGCCCAGTCAGGGCACGACCGTGCCACCGCGCCGTACCCTAGTCTATAAAAGGGGTTTTAACCCATTTTCTCAAGGGGGAGAGCAGGGAGGTCAGCCGTCAAGAGGAGATTCATACTGGTACCGTTCCACGCCATCTAGGACATTGATCCAGCGACCTTCCATCACCACCCCAACTCCAGAAGCAAAGGATTGGATCCGGAGATCACTCATCGTCATTGGATAAGCATTCTTCTTCTTTCTCTCTTCATTTTTTGAGGATTGTATGTTTAGTTTCTCTATGTCTTCGGGTTCCTCTCTAGCGTCTATGGAGTAGAGTCTTTGTTCTAAGACGAGGGAGTAATTATGGATTGGCTAGATGTAAAACTCATATCATGTTTATATTCATTGGATGATCTCGCTTGCTTTGTTTCAATTCCTCGATTTCTTTGTCGTATTGATTGATTGTGTAGGAATTGCCAACCTCGTAGAGGGTGTAGGGACCTTTGTGTTGGGGGATCGGTCAGCCGGCTTGAAGGGGGGTTGGATAGACGGCACCCCCAAATCCTTGCTTCCTACACTTGTTAGCTTGCGCAGCGGAAATACAAAACAAACAAGCTAAACTAAAGACAAGAATAAGAAAGGATGCAAACCGCTAACAAGCTCGTTTACGTGGTTCGGAGATAACTTGCTCTTACTCCACGGCTGTCCGTAAGGTGGATGATCCCTCAATCCGTCGGTGGATTACTAGCACAATCCTCCTTGTCGGTGGAGAAACCTCGCCACAACTCGATCAAGAGCACTTGGATTGCTAGGGCACTAGTTGACTACTAATTAGAGGTTACCCACCACTAATTTCGTCAACTCTAACCAAGCTCCCAAGCTTTGGTTATATAGGCCACGGGTTGAAAACCCCGCCTACCAGTCGACTGTCAAAACATGCAGTCGACCGCCCTCAGTGGAAATTCGACCGTTACATCCCAACGGCTCGATTCCATATGAACAGAGACATTCTGTTCGCTGCCAGTCGACTGCCCCAGTCGACTGCACCAGTCGACTACTAAAACATGCAGTCGACTGCTACAGTACTACTACATTAGCGCTACAGTAGCGCTATAGTACTTCTACAGTGAAACCCTAAAACTAAGATTTTACTCCGAGTACAATCTCTCATGCACTCGTACCCTCACCCTTATGACTCATTTGACACTTCATTTGCAGCTTTGACCTCTTGCCTTCAAACCTACTTCCTTTGGTTCTCGTCCCTCGGATGCATTCAAGCTTGCGGCTCGTCCCCAATGTCATCCTTCGCATATGCCTCGAAGTTGCTTTCCTCGGCCCTTGCCCTCGCTGCCTTGTCCACGGTCCCTCGGATGCTCCATCCTTCACCGGACCCAAAGCCATCAACCTGAGTCACATGTGTATCCTGCAAACCTGCACAACTCAAATACACATATCAAATACAAGGGTGAACCTAACTTAAATCCTTTGCCCAAACACCAAAACACATGGTCACACGGACCATTGGGATTGCTCCAACAATCTCCCCTTTTTTGGTGTTTGACAATACGTTTAAGTTAGGGAAAACAAATAGCAAAACAATATGCTAAAAACAATTGGACTTACGTTGCCAAGGCTACACACTTGGACTTACACCGCCGAATGAACTTACGTTGCCAAGGCTACACACTTGGACTTACACTGCCGAATTGACTTATGATGCCAAGGCTACACACTTGGACTTACAACGCCGAATGGACTTACGATGCCAAGGCTACACACTTGGACTTACACTGCCGAATGAAAAAAAAAACAATGCAACATGCATTTGAACCTATCCCAAGGCTCCCCCTACACCTATGCTCCCCAATGAGCTAGGATTTTTGCAACAAGCTTTTTAAGAACCTATCCCAAGGCTCCCCTTACGCAAAGGCATTAAGGTTTTCCCAACTTAACTTTACTTCTCCCCCTTTGCTTAACATCCAAAAAGTTTTCCAACAATATCCCAATTGTTGAAAACTTGTCATCCAAATTTATCCTAAACTCATATATTAATCCCTCATGGATTTCGTACACCTGTATGAGTTGACTTGGTCAAAATTCAATGCTGAAAACAATTTCAGACTGATATCAGTCGACTGCAAGAAGTACCAGTCGACTGCCCTTATCGAAACAACACATAGAAACATTATGTACTCAATTTTCATTCCTGCCAGTCGACTGCTAAAACATGCAGTCGACTGGTGCAGTCGACTGCTAAAACATGCAGTCGACTGGTGCAGTCGACTGCTAAAACTAGCAGTCGACTGGCACAGTTTTTTAGTCTTTTTCAACATTTCTGACCCAATTTCAGAAATGCACCAATAATTCCATAGACCTCCAAAAATCCTCAAATTTTGTGGAGAGGTCTGTTTTACCCATGTATACTTGGGAAAAATACATTCAAAAATGTATCTATCACCAATCCCAAGATTGACACAAAATCCAAAACTAGCTTAAATGGTTCAATAGAACCTTGACCTAAAGTCCTAGTTTTGACTTCCTCTTGATGTATTTGCCCATGTCAACCCACAATGCATCCCTAGCATTTATTTATATGGTATCTATACATCCAAAACCAATTATCATGCTATATGACCCCAATGTCATATTTCTTGCATGAAACACAATCCAATTGTACCAAATCCCTAGGTTTGAGACTCAAGTCCGTCTCCAAACCACTTGACACAATCCATGACCCAACCTAAACTCCCAGGTAAAATCCACCTGAGATCCATTGGCCATGGGTCCTAAATTGACTCTTAGAGCTCCCTCTAGAGCTCTTAGCCTTAGCCACCTCCCTAAGTGACTCATCCATAATGGCTAGGCCACATCGGTCCACCCCCGGTGACACTTGGCCTACAAACGTAACTTTCTTAACCTTGGACACCTTGTCCTTGGTTAATTTCTTCTTACCATTAAATGGCTTTCCCTTGCCACTTATTGACTTCTCCTTGCTATAGTCATATGCAACCCTAGCATAAGACTTTCCCTTAGCCTTGGAGACCTCTCCCTTGCCATGATCATTTTCCACCCTAGCATATGAACTCTCATTGGCCTTGGAGGGACTAGATCGGTATCCCAAGCCCGATCTATCATTGTTGGGTCTTTGGCTACCCAACATCATCCTTAATTCCTTAGATCCAACATTGAATCTCTTAAGGAATTGTTCTAACTTATCAAACTTTCCCCTTAAAGCTTGATTCTCCTTCTCTAGGTTTCTAACCCTAGAGTTAATTTGTCCAAATTGGGCATTCCTAGACCTACCCTTCCTAGGCATGTGTCTCCCCTTCTTGGGATTAATGCCTTGGGTCTCCCTAGGTCTATTGTTTCTAGATTTTTCATGTATAGATTTCCTAGGGTTTTGATCTACATTAACCCTATTCCTATCATGATATCTAAATTCAAAATTTTGCATGGGTAAATAATAACAATTATTCCTAGCATGCATGGAGGAATTTAAATTTGATTTCAAATTTAAATTTGGGTTTACCTTACCCTTTACCTTTGGAGCTCCCCCTTGACATGAGCCTCCATTCATCCTCCACTTCTTCTCCTCCTTCTTCAAATGTGCTAACTTTTTGATCTCTTTCTTCTTTGGGCATTTGGTGTGGTAATGACCCCGCTCACCACACGTGAAGCACACTATGTGCTTTTTCTCCTTCTTCTTCCTACAACTCAAATTAGATTCAAAATGAATTGAATTGAGTTTAGGAGCTACCTTCTTCTTACCCATAGGACATCTACTCTTGTAGTGTCCCTTTTCATTGCACCCGAAGCAAGTGATATGGTCCTTTGACTTCACTTCGGTGGAGGTGCTTGCTAGGTTGACCACTTCCAAGACCTCTTCTTCATCCTTCTTCTCCTCGGATGTTGAGTGCTCATCACCTTCCGGTTGCTCCTCCTCTACTCGAGCTTCTTCATCCGTTTCTTCGGATTTTTCTTCTTCTTGTGTAGGCAAAGGTTCTTCCCATTGAACCTTCTTTATCTTGCTCCACAAATCGTGAGCATTCTCGTATTTTCCTACATAGCTCATCACGTCATTAGGCACAATATCAATCAAAATGGATATTACCTTATCATTTGTCTTTGATAGTATGGTTTGCTCCTCCGTCCAATGTCGTGATCGGAGCTTCTTCCCTTTCTTGTCTTTAGGGACTTCAAACGGCTCTTTGACCACCATCATGGTGTCCCAATCCGTGTTGAAGAAGACCTCCATCTTCATCATCCAATACGTGATGTCCCACAAGCCTCTACCTTCAAGCTTTGGTGGTTCAATTAAGCCGGTCATCTTTGCTTCCTTGGCGGTTAGTCCAATGGAGAGCGGCCTCGCTCTGATACCACTTGTTGGGGGATCGGTCAGCCGGCTTGAAGGGGGGTTGGATAGACGACACCCCCAAATCCTTGCTTCCTACACTTGTTAGCTTGCGCAGCGGAAATACAAAACAAACAAGCTAAACTAAAGACAAGAATAAGAAAGGATGCAAACCGCTAACAAGATCGTTTACGTGGTTCAGAGATAACTTGCTCCTACTCCACGGTTGTTCGTAAGGTGGACGATCTCTCAATCCGTCGGTGGATTAATCCCCGGAAACTACGGCTAGCACAATCCTCCTTGTCGGTGGAGAAACCTCGCCACAACTAGATCAAGAGCACTTGGATTGCTAGGGCACTAGTTGACTACTAATTAGAGGTTACCCACCACTAATTTCATCAACTCTAACAAAGCTCCCAAGCTTTGGTTATATAGGCCGCGACTTGAAAACCCCGCCTACCAGTTGACTGCCAAAACATGCAGTCGACTGCCCTCAGTGGAAATTCGACCGTTACATCCCAACGGCTCGATTCCATACGAACAGAGACATTCTATTCGCTGCCAGTCGACTGCCCCAGTCGACTGCCCCAGTCGACTGCACCAGTCGACTACTACAGTAGCGCTACAGTGCTGCTACAGTACTGCTATAGTGAAACCCTAAAACTAGAATTTTACTCCGAGTACAATCTCTCATGCACTCGTACCCTCACCCTTATGACTCATTTGACACTTCATTTGCAGCTTTGACCTCTTGCCTTCAAGCCTACTTCCTTTGGCTCTCGTCCCTCGGATGCATTCAAGCCTGCGGCTCGTCCCCAATGCCATCCTTCGCGTATGCCTCGAAGTTGCTTCCCTCGGCCCTTGTCCTCGCTGCCTTGTCCACGGTCCCTCGGATGCTCCATCCTTCACCGGACCCGAAGCCATTAACCTGAGTCACATGTGTATTCTGCAAACCTGCACAACTCAAATACACATATCAAATACAAGGATGAACCTAACTTAAACCCTTTGCCCAAACACCAAAACACATGGTCACACGGACCGTTGGGATTGCTCCAACACTTTGTGCCCGCTAGAGGGGGGGGTGAATAACGGCTCGTCGCGCTTGCGTTGGTTTGCTTCGTCTTGACAATGATATGCAGCGGAAATAGATACAAGACTCACACACCGCTAACAACTAGGATTTACTTGGTATCCACCTCAAGATGAGGTGACTAATCCAAGGATCCACATGACACACCTATCTCCACTATGAAAAACCTCCTTCTCGGTCGCAACCGAAGGTGGAGAAGCCTCATACAAACTCACACACAACACAAACACAAATACAAGAAGAAAATACAAAGACACAAGCAAATACACCTTTCTTCTTGCTATTTGATGTTGCCTCTTGAACCTTGGAGATGCTCCCTAAGTGCCTTCAAGAATTGGCGTGAGTGCTGGAGAAATCGCTGTGAAGATCGCACAAGCTCGCAGGAAAGAAATCGCAAAGACCTAAGGAGAAAACGCTCTGCAACGGCTATATACCGTGCCTCTAATCGATCCAAAACAGCTCCAATCGATTGCCACGTCAACTCTGCACAATCCCAGCCGTCCATCACCTGTAACCTGCGTAACGGTCGAATTCCCAATCGATCGATCGATCGATTAGGACCATTTAAATCGATCGGCCGATCGATTCAGACCCATTCTGTGCTCTCTAGAAATGGCTGGATCGATCAGTCGATCGATTCAGTTGTCCTCGCGACTCCTCGCGCGAGAACTCCAGGTCCCAATCGATCCACCGATCGATTGGGACTCCCAATCGATCGCCCAATCGATTGGGATGCCTTCTGTTCTCGCAAGTGATGCTCCCAATCGATCGACCGATCGATTGGAGCCATTCCACACTCGCAGCACACTTTAATCGATCGACCGATCGATTGGAGTCTTCTTCAATCGATCGCCCGATCGATTGCACACCCTGGATTTGACTCAAACTCAAGTCCAAACTCTCTAACCCAACTCTCGGTCAACCGTAACCTGTTGGGTCTTCATGCCTAGCATTTGGTCACACCCGACCAACCTCTAAATAGCCTTCTAACCTCCTCCATCAGTCTTGCGTCTCTCGGATATCTCCTATCCTTCACGCCTTTCCTTCAGGAACTTCCTTCAGCCTCATCCTAGTTGTCGAATTTTACACCACACTCGATCAACCTCGAACTAGCCTTCTAGCCTCCTCCATCAGCCTTGCATCCCTCAGATATCTACCCATCCTTCACGCCTTGCCTTTAGGAGCTTCCTTCAGCCTCATCCTAGTTATTGAGTTCTCCTTGCCAAGCCACACTAGGACTTACCTTGCCAAGACTATATGCTTGGACTCCCCAATTGCCTGGCTCCTTACCAGGGCTTTCTCCTTTGCCAAGATCACACTTGGACTTTCAACCTGTGCCATGATCACACTTAAACTTTCCAAATTTCTGGCTCCTCACCTGGACTTTCCTTTTGCCAAGATCACACTTGGACTTTCCAGTTGCCTGGCTTCTCACCAGGACTTTCCCTTTGCCTAGCCATACTAGGACTTTCCAATTGTCTGATCTCACTTATCAGGACTTTCACCACCAAGTCTGGTCAACACTGACCTACTTGGATTTTCACTCTTGCCAACCTTCCTGTTGGACTTACCTTTGTCTAATCTCCAATTAGGACTTTCCCAGTCAAGTCTCCTGTAAACCTTGATCTACTTGACTTCTCTCTTGCCTAACCTCTAGTTAGGACTTTCCCATTGCATAAACTCCAGTTAGGACTTACCCGATCAAGTCTCCGGTCAACATTGACCCACTTGACTTGTCTTCTCATCAACCTGGTCAATCCCTTGACCATCTCCACAATCAAACGATTGCTCCACAATCTCCATATATTGTCAAACATCAAAACTCAAATCCTAACTCAAGCTTGACTCAACTTAAGCTTAGTCAAACTGGTTAAACTTGCCCTAGGGAAATTGCCTCAACAATCTCCCCCTTTTTGATGTTTGACAATTCCTCTAAGTTAGGCTAAATCCCATAGCTTTAACCTTTCCATGACAAAGTATGAATGAAGGCCTAACTTAACCTTCAATTCTCCCCCTTTGTCACACATCAAAATAGACAACAACTCTTCCCCATAAGAGTTAACCTCACAATGAAGATCACATACCCTTCATTGTCTCCAAAGCTCCCCCTTAAGCTCTACTTGACTCCACAATAATCAACCTAGAGCATTCACTATTTAACCAATGAAAATCCCATTCATTGTATCCAATGCTCTCCCTTGAGCAGTAATCGTCTTCACAATGCTCATCCGAGAGCATTTTTCACTTTACCAATGAAAGTCTAATCCCCTTCATTAAACCCAATGCTCCCCCTTGAGCAAACATCTACTCTAAAATTCTCATCCAAGAGCATTTAACATCCTAACAATGAAGATAATCAACCTTCCATTGCTCTCCAATACTCGACCCTGAGTATTAATTCATCACGAAGGTTTAATCCACCTTCCAAGGTCTTTGAAAAGATTTTTATATTTTCAAATAGTAACTCCCCCTAAAAACATGGTCAAACTTCTATCATTGCACCAACAATGACTTGGGGTTCCTAAATAATTAGGAAAACTAAAACTCGAATATTTGAGGTTCAAAATTCAATAATGAAACTAACCTCAACCTAAACTTCACCTAAGTCGACATTAACCAAACCATGCTTGTTTTCATCATGGAAACTCCCCCTAAGTGTATACAAATGTATTGCAAAGGGTTAAGAATGGTTAATGACCCTTGAAAACCAAAACTTGAAGTTTTAAGGTTCCAAAATTCAGAATTGAAACTAAACCTTATCCTAAACTTCACTTTGGTATTTCTTAACCAATACATACTTGTTTTCACATGAAAACTCCCCCTAAATGTATACAAATATATTCCAGTGGGTTTGGAATGGTTATTGGGACTCGAAGTGACTTGAAGTGCTGAAATTAGGCTTTTCAGGCCAAAATCAGACTCCCCAATCGATTGAAGTTGGGACTCAATTGATTGAACTCACTCCAATCGATCCATTGATCGATTCCACGCACTTCTGTGCGCAGAAATTCCCTTTGAATCGATCGACTGATTGATCCAATCACGGGTCAATCGATCGCCTGATCGATTCAACACCCTTCTGTTCACGGTAATTGGCTTCTCAATCGATTGACTGATCAATTGGGTTTCTGATTTCTTGAAATTCAATTTCAACGAACTTCAGAAACTCCCCAAAAATTCTATAAAAATCTAAAAATCATGAAAATTTATGTAGACACTACTTAGGGTATATACTATCAAGGAAAAATAGTTTTATATGAAAATACTTCCTATTTTCAAAGATTGACAAATTTTAAAATTTACAAAAACTTTAGTGTTTTCTTCAAGTTTGTGTCTAATTATTCAATGATGATTACTATCAGAAGATAGTCTTCACCAAGGTTTTCCGAAGTACATTTAAAATCATTTTCAAAACCAATATCCAACCATGTTCTTTGGGCTCAATGTACATGACTTGTACATTAGCTCTCCCAATGATTAGAAAACACATAACTATGGGTTTTGATGAACCTAAAACTCAACAAGATACACTGAATCAACATCTTGAGTTTTGTTCACCATCCTAACATCTCACTTGTATCTAATGTGTACTAAAACACATACAAGTCACCTTATATTTTCTTTGTGAGATGTAAATTTTGGTTTTGCCCTAAACTAAGGGATCATGCATATCTATCTAGGCATTATAAACCTTATGATCATCCACCTAGGATGTCATTTTGTATAATCCCACTTGTAGAGATATTTACCATTCATATTAAATGCCTTTTGTTCTTAATGATAAGGAAGTTAACATTATGCATGATGCTACATGACATACATCAAAATAAGTAATTTTCAAAAGAAAAGCATGCTATAGCTACATGATGTATGTATGACATGATATGGTATTTTTGCATTTTTCATAATAAAAATAAATGTAATACATGATGTCATGACATATGATATGAAATCAATCATGGCATTTTAGTATAAATAAAACATACCTAGATAATCTAACTAAGTATCCTTAATCCTTAGCTAAGCCTTAAATTTAATCCTAGATTGCCTATTCCTCCCTTAAGAGAATGTCAAACCCAACTTGACATTTCTTTCCTTTCTCTATATGTGACAATTTTAAAATTAAAATGAATCCTCGAATTTTACTTGGCACATTTTACTCCTTTTAAGGATTAATCTTTGAGACTCAATTTTGCTCTTACATCCTTAAGAACATATTGAGATCTCAACTAGCCATTCCTTATCCTTCTTCCAAGTGTGCCAACTTACATTAAATGTGATTCCTCAAAGTTTGGCCCAACCTACTCTTCAAAGGAATAATTATTTAGAATTAAGGCTTAAACATATCTTAATTCCCTTAAGAAGATACCCAAATCCTAACTTGGTATTCCTTCTCTTTTTTCCATATGTGCCAATTTAGACTAACATCAACACCTCAAACTTTGGCATATTTTACTTTTTCCAATTGTGACAATTTTGGATTAAGGCTTATATTTCCCTTAATTCCATGAGAAAATGTCAAATTTCCAATTTGACTTTTCTTTTGTTTCTCCAAGTGTGCCAATTAATTTCTAATTTCAATTCTCAATACTTGGCACCTTTTTGCTCTTTAAGGCTTAATTGCACTTGATTAAGGCTTGGGTCTTCTCTTCACTTCTTAAGAAAGTATCAAAATTCTAACTTGATTTTTCTTATGCCTTTCTTAAGTGTGCCAATTTAGATTAAGTTCATCTTTTCAAGTTTTGGCGCATATACTCTTTCCAAGAGTAACCCAATAATCCTTTTCATTTTCAAAGGTTAACAATAACCTTGAAAATGCTCTTAAGTGTCAACTTTAACAAGGTTGGGTTAACTACCCTTCCTATTGGAGTTGACACTCTCTAAACTCATCTAGGGTGTAGAGAATATGCTCCTAGGAACCCAAAACCTATTGGTGCTCCTTGGATGCTCTAGGTACTCACTAGGGATAACTTCCCTAGATACCTTCCTAAGGACCTTTTTAGGCTTCTTAGAAGCCTTGGTCACTTCCACTAGGTCACTTCTAGGGCTAACTCCACTTGTAACCTTATTTGTGACTTTGTTAGGCCTTTTTGGAGCCTTAGTCACCTTTACTAGATCAACTTTAGGGATGACCTCCCTTGTGACCTTCTTTGTGACTATGTTAGACTTCTTGGAAGTCTTGGTCACATTGGTCTTGCCAGAAGTACTTTTAGAGATTCCTTCCCTAGTATCTTTAACTTGACCTCTAAACCTAGGTTGGTCCCATAACTATATAGAACCCTATGAAAGGAAGTCACATCCTTCTTGACTTTAGGTTTGTATCCCAAACCTCTATAGCCATTGGATGACTCTTGTCTAGACTTTCCTAGATTAAGCTCATTTTGACCCTGAAGAATATTTTCCATTCTTGCTAGGGTTCTTTCTAAATTATCAAGTCTTGACTTCAAGACTTGGTTTTCCGTCATTAAATCCATAGATTTGGATTTTTCTTGACTCCTATGAGCATTGCTAGCCTTAGGCTTATATCTAAAGTCCTTAGTATTATTGCCTAAGTTGCTATCTACCTTCCTAACCTTAGGTGTTGTAAATCTAGCATGAGGAGGAATGTATTATCCTTAGTGCCATCACGCTTCCTACTTTTATGATAATTATCATTAAAATAATAAGAATTATTTCTAGCATGCTTCTTATCATGTGTCAAAGGAATAGGTTCATTAAATGATACCTTAGTTTTTACCTTGGAAGCTCCCCCTAGACTTGTGCTTCCTCCTTTGACTTTAGTTGGCTTCTTCCCTTTAGGACATTGACTTCTATAATGTCCTCTTTGATTTCATGAGAAGCACACAATATGCTCCTTGCTCTTGTGTTCCATGGGACCAACCACTTTAGGCTTCTCCTTAGCCTTTAGTGTCGTTTGGCTCTTCTTCTTAGCCAATTTGGGGGCACTTACTTTTATAGTGCCCATGTTCCCTACACTCAAAGCAAATGATATGATTTTTATCTTTAATAATTGAAATCTTTATACCTTTGCTTGTAGGGTTGATGCTTGATCCTCCATTTAATTTTTCTTGCAATGTAGAGATGACATCATTTTCTATTTCTTCCTCTTCACTTGAGGATGTGGACTCTTCCACTTCTTCATCTCTTGAGGATGTGGAAGATCTCTCCTCCTCCACGTCTTCCTTCTGTTTCTCTTCCTCCTCGAATGTTGACCTCTCATCAACATCGGATTGCATCTTTTCTTCCTCCTCTTCTTCGGATGTTGACCTCGTGTTAACATCGGATTGGTCCTTCTCTTCTTGGACCAATGAACCCTTCTCCTTGGGCTCTTCCACTCCTTGGACTTGTGTAGGGTCTTCATGATAGGCAATGATCTTTTTCCAAAGATCACTTGCATTTGTGGTTTCACCTACACTCAACAATATATTAGAAGGTAATAAATTATGAAAAATTCTCGTTACCTCCTTGTTCGCCTCCGATTGCTCTCGTTGCTCTTCGCTCCAATGCCGAGGTCGGAGGCGTTTACCCTTCTTGTCTGTAGGAGCTTCAAATGGGTCACTCAAGACAACCCATTGGTTCCATTCCATTTGGAACTATGTCTCTAGCCGATTCCTCCAAAAGGTGAAGTCTTCCTTGTCGTATGGTGGAGGAATCCAGATGTCCCACCCAAGTGGACCTCCCAAGTCCATCTTCTTCCTCTAGCTTCTTTCTCTCTTGGCGGTTAGTTCGTAGAAGAGCGACCATGCTCTGATACCAATTGTAGGGACCTTTGTGCCCGCTAGAGGGGGGGGGGGTAAATAGCGGCTCATCGCGCTTGCGTTGGTTTGCTTCGTCTTGACAATGATATGCAGAAGAAATAGATACAAGACTCACACAACGCTAACAACTAGGATTTACTTGATATCCACCTCAAGATGAGGTGACTAATCCAAGGATCCACACGACACGCCTATCTCCACTATGAAAAACCTCCTTCTCGGTCGCAGCCGGAGGCGGAGAAGCCTCGTACAAACTCACACACAACACAAACACAAATACAAGAAGAAAATACAAAGATACAAGAAAATACACCTTTCTTCTTGCTATTTGATGTTGCCTCTTGAACCTTGGAGATGCTCCCCAAGTGCCTTCAAGAACTGGTGTGAGTGCAGGAGAAATCGCTGTGAAGATTGCATAAGCTCGTAGGAAAGAAATCGCAAAGATCTATGGAGAAAACGCTCCGCAACGACTATATACAGTGCCTTTAATCGATCCAAAATAGCTCCAATCGATTGCCACATCAGCTCTGCACAATCCCAGCCATCCATCACCTGTAACCTGCACAATGGTCGAATTCCCAATCGATCGACCAATCGATTGGGACCATCTAAATCGATCGACCAATCGATTCAGACCCATTCTGTGCTCTCTGGAAATGGCTGGATTGATCGGCCGATCGATTCAGCTGTCCTCACGACTCCACGCACGAGAACTCCAGGTCCCAATTGATCGCCCAATCGATTGGGACTCCCAATCGATCGCCCGATCTATTGGGATGCCTTCTGTGCTCGCGAATGATGCTCCCAATCGATCGACCGATCGATTGGAGCAATTCCACACTCGCATCACACTCCAATCGATCGACCGATCGATTGGAGCCTTGTTCAATCGATCGCCCGATCGATTGAACACCCTAGACTTGACTTAAACTCAAGTTCAAACTTTCTAACCCAACTCTCGGTCAACCGTGACCTGTTGGGTCTTCATGCCTAGCATTTGGCCACACCTGACCAACCTCGAACTAGCCTTCTAACCTCCTCCATCAGCCTTGCGTCTCTCGGATATCTCCCATCCTTCACGCCTTGCCTTCAGGAGCTTTCTTCAGCCTCATCCTAGTTGTCGGATTATACACCACACTCGATCAACCTTAAACTAGCCTTCTAGCCTCCTCCATTAGCCTTGCGTCCCTCGGATATCTACCCATCCTTCATGCCTTGCCTTTAGGAGCTTCCTTCAGCCTCATCCTAGTTATCGAGTTCTTCTTGCCAAGCCACACTAGGACTTACCTTGCCAAGACCATATGCTTGGACTTCCCAATTGCCTGGCTCCTTACCAGGGCTTTCTCCTTTGCCAAGATCACACTTGGACTTTCAACCTGTGCCAAGATCACACTTGAACTTTCCAAATGTCTGGCTCCTCACCAGGACTTTCCTTTTGCCAAGATCACACTTGGACTTTCCAGTTGCCTGGCTTCTCACCAGGACTTTCCCTTTGCCTAGCCATACTAGGACTTTCCAATTGCCTGATCTCACTTATCAGGACTTTCACCACCAAGTCTGGTCAACACTGACCTACTTGGATTTTCACTCTTGCCAACCTTCCTGTTGGACTTACCTTTGCCTAATCTCCAATTAGGACTTTCTCAGTCAAGTCTCCTGTCAATCTTGATCTACTTGACTTTTCTCTTGACTAACCTCCAGTTAGGACTTTCCCATTACCTAAACTCTAGTTAGGACTTACCCAATCAAGTCTCCGGTCAACATTGACCCACTTGACTTGTCTTCTCATCAATCTGGTCAATCCCTTGACCATCTCCACAATCAGACGATTGCTCCAGTAATCTCCATATATTGTCAAACATCAAAACTCAAATCCCAACTCAAGCTTGACTCAACTCAAGCTTAGTCAAACTGGTCAAACTTGCCCAAGGGAAATTGCCTCAACAGAGGGAATGTCTTAGATCGTACTCCCGAGGGGCCCTAGTGACAGGGGTAACCCGTTCACAGACATCTAAGGTACTTCCTTGAAAGGAGAGGTGACTCCTTCGTAAGGAAGTAAGAGACCAAACCTAGCTTCTTATTTCTATCCTTGATAACATCAGTAAGAGTCGTGTCCTTGCGATCTACCGAGGTGCCCTCGTGATAGGAGGGTTAACCGTGATAGGATTTTGTAGGGATTGCCTCTGTCTGGTGCTCGAAGATAGTTACTTTAGCTTCCGATGAATGCATGCTGAAGGACAATGAGTATAAGATAATATGAGGAACATCAATACCACCACAATGAAACCGAACTCCTAGAGCTCTTCATTAACCAGGTCGATTCCCTCTTGTTGCTAGTTCTCTTCCCCGCTTTCTGATCTCTTCTCTTAGATTACTTACAACCATCGATAGTGTAGCTAATTCTAAGTGTGCCTTTTCTAGTGCTTATGACCAGTCCTTATGGGTTCGACAATCTTTTATATTACTGACGACGAATCCGTAAACTTGTGGAATCATAACAGGAGGTTGATGGCTACTCGGCTGACGCCATTCAGATACTCCTATGGGCTCGACATGCATCTCCTTCTTCCTTGCCACCTAGGCTTCTTCCACGTTGATGCATTCGTTGGCCTTCTTTTATAGGTGGCCAAAGTCCCTTGGCGGCCTCCAAATGAGCGACAGGAAGAACTTCTCTTCGGTGAGCCTTGGGTGAAGGCGTTCACCAACACATCCGAGGAGACTACCGGATGTTCATCGCTACCTAATTGAAGCACTAGATATAGGCCCTTAATGACTCTCGAGGCCCCTGCTTCAACGAGAATAGATTCATGCTCATCTTTTGGTGGTGGCGACTGCTAGAGAAGTGGTGTAGGAAGGCCGCTCGGAAGTCCTTGAAGCTGTGGATCGAGCCGGTAGACAACCTTTTAAACCAACGTTGCTCTGATCCAGATAGCGTGGTGAGGAAGACTTGGCATTTCACCCCATCTGTGTATTGGTGAAGTGCGGCCACGTTATCGAACTTGGCCAAGTGGTCGTCGGGGTCGGTCGCTCCATTATATTCCTCGATCATCAGTGGAGTGTAATGTTTCGGCAGAGGGTCATTTAGAATCCCCTCCTAAAACTGTTGATTGACCCATTCGGGTGAATCATCCTCTCTAGGTGCCTTCCTTTTCCTTGCATCTCGAGTGGGTGCCTCATCTGAGGATGATCCCCGATCTCTTTCCGCTCGGCCCCTCTCTTCCGCTGGAGTCCATAATGGCGGTTGGTTGAGTGGGACCGACGCATAAGGGGCTTTCCCATAGGTGCTGATTGGCCTCTTCTTTGGTTCCTGAATGTCTCTGTCCCCTCTCTCAGCCTAGCGGCCTGTCGTGGAGTTTGCAAGATCCTGCACTTGACGTTCGGATAATACCTGTTAGCACTCGACTAGCGCCTGTTGTTGTTGTTGTTGTTCCATTATCTTCACTGCTCGGGCCTGTATCAGCGTGTCAAGTTCCTCTTGCGTCAGCATCACTGTTGTAATTCGTCCAACATCTTCCATCTTCTCATTCGGATGCAGGCTACGTTCCCACAAGCGGTGCCAAAATGATCATGTCCAAAGGCATGAAGCTGGAAAGCCAGGGATGTGTCAGTTCCGTTGACTAGATAAAGACCTCACTCCTATCTGCAAAACAAATCAAACCAAGGAAGGGGTCCCTGACGTTGGCTCTCCAACGCTCAAGTTAGAAACAGAAGAATAGGAATCGAAAATAATAGGGATAGAGATAAATGCTTTCCTTTCTTCATACTTAGCATACTCTTTTATACCTGTTTTAGTGACCCTTCATATGTCTCTGTTTAATGATATTAATTGTAAACAGAAGGCATCATTGTCTTGGCTTCTTCACATTCAATGATTGACCGAGTGTTCTCTTTTGTGTTTCTCTTCCCCTTATTAAGTATTCGTATTTTCCCCTTTTATTATATCGATTCATTACACTATCAACGGCATACCTCAAGCCGGATGGGTGGCCCGCTCGACCCTCTCTCCTACCGATCAGGCTGACCAGACGCTGTTTTATCCAGACGGTCGATCAGACAATGGTTCCTTCGATCGGCCTATGTAGCCCCCTCTCGCTCGAGCGACGCGGTTGAGCCTCTGAGCCCTGATGTTGACCATTTTGACTCTGACCTCCATTGTGGTCGTTGACCTGTGCCAGGTGGGCTCCTCCTTACTGCCGCATCAATTACGGTAGATTCTACTTTTTAACTACCATGGTACTATTGTCTAGGGTAGTTCTTGGCATCGAAAGAAAATAGTTATTGGCATTTTTGCTAAGTTAGTCGAATGATGATAGGTTTATTATCATAGAATAAGGGATCAATTTCTTTTAATATTTTTTGGAAAAAAACTAGCTCTATTCCATAATTAATTTAATAGTCAACCATAGACTGACTGTATAATTTACCTCTTGTTATATAATTAAAAAAAAAAAAATCCATTTTCATCTTATAGATAATCTGTTCTGTCCAAAAATCTGTGAGACGACTAGCTGGGGATATGGCTTCTGTGTTGACTAGATGTAGACGTCGGTCTACTCTACAACATAAGAAACATCAATGTCGGGCCAAAGAAGGGGTCCCCGGCATTGATCCTCCGATGCTTAAGTCAGTTACCGAAACAATAGAAGAAAGTAGAGCTACAGTAAGCACAAGCGTGAATAGTGAATAACACGTACCTCCGCCGATGCATGGATCCCCTTTTATATAGCGCTCCAACGGGTGACATGCACGCTCCTCGAGGTACGAATACATTCTCTAAATTATCCTATGAAAATACCTGTCAGGAAAGTGTCTCTGACACCATTCCTTAACAAGGAAAGTAAATCCCTGACGAGACAGTAGAAGCTTCCGTCATACGAGCCGCCTGTTGACCATTCCTCGTTGTCAGCGACATTATCTCCCAAACAAATATTAAAAGATATGAGAGGGGTCCCACTGTTTGGTCGAGTGGAGAGCCGCTCGGCCGGGGATCCCCGCTCAGTCGACCTCTGCTGCTTCCCTGTAATGACTCGATTCAATAGATTGTTTCGAGCCGACTAGACTACCGCTCTGGTCGTCCCAACGTTCCTCTGATCCATGATGAGAGCTTGATGATCTTGGCTGTATGGGCATTTTGCTTGGACCAGTCCTTTGTCGATCGGGTGCTTCATGCCCGATCGACCACTGTAGTAGAGCTCCGCTCGATCCCCATTGGTGAGCTCGTTGGTCCTCTGGCGTTGACCTTCTTGACTTTGACATCCACATTGGCTGCTATCTCCGTCCTTTGACCCACACTTGGTGGGCCCCCTTATATCATCGCATCACAAGCTTTCCCCTCAAGTTTAGTCGAAGAAAGCTGCAAGTCCGACTGACTAGACAAGTAGTGTCTCTTGTGACCTTCACATCGATCAGACCTTCTCTGTTCTTGAGCTCCTGATCGGATTACCTAATCTTTGTCGTTCTGCTTCATTTTGTTAACTGGCCGTGTAAATGCCGTTCAGATCATACTTCATAAGCCTAGGGATGGATCGACCGCTCGACCATCACATAGTCAGATATATGTGTCGATCAGGATGGTTGACGATAACACTTAGGGTGCGTTTGGTTGGGAGTTATCCTTGATAATCTTGGTTATCCATCCAAGGTTATCAATGAAAACCTTGTTTGATTTAAGTAATCGATGATTCCCGAGTAATGTTCCATGCCCGACACATCAGCAAAAGGGGTATACAACCCGGAATCGGAAAACCTCGAAAAACTAGGTTTTTCTTGATTTCGGGGTTAACGATTTTTTTTTACCTAAAATACCTTCGAATAAGAGAAAAATGTGATAAAAAAATGTAAAGAAAAAATATAAAAATAAAATAAAAAACTTTTTAAAAAATAAAAAAATGTAAAAAAACATAAAAAAAAAGTTTAAAAATAGGGAAAAATGTAAACAAATTAAAAAATAATAAAAAAATGGGGAAAAAAATAAAAAACATAAAAAAATAGAAAAAATGTAAGAAAAATAAAAAAAATAAAAAACGTAAAAACTAATAAAAACATAAAAAAATTTTAAATATATATAAAAAAGTAAAAAATAGAAAAAACATTAAAAAATTAAAAACATAAAAAATAAAAAAAACAAAAATAAAAAACCTAAAAAAAATAAAATTTTTTTAAAAAACTTTAAAAAATTTTTAAAATGAAAAAAAATTTAAAAAACTGAAAAGAAATAAAAAAAAATAAAAATATAAAAATAAAGAAAAACGTGAAAAAGAAAAAAAAAATTTAGAGTTTAAAAGATATATATGGTTGGTTTTGTAACTAAGGGTAATATAGTAAAATATTAAATTAGGTTATTCATTAAAATCTTCAAACAAACAAATTTTTTGTTGCATTACCTAGGTTGAACCAAACAATATTTAGTTATGTTTTATTCCCCATAACCTTGGTTATGTGATTACTTGGTAATCACATAACCAAGGTTATACATGATAACTTGAACCAAACACACCCTTAGTGATTTTTTTTTCATTTGGGTCGACTTCTAATGAATTGAATTTCCATGTAGTCTTTAATCATTTTCTAGGAATGTAGATATATCACTTTATTATGTCCTATTAATGCTTCCCGTTGTTGGTTGCTACGTGCCCCACACTCTGCCGTCGCACGCTTGATGTGACAGGAGGATATCCACTGATGATGTGACAGACGCCTTTTCAAATTCCATGACCAAATCTTGTCCTCATTTTTTGGTAACCCTTGATCGAACGACTCGAAGCGATCGCTCGCTGGGGCTTTATAAGCAGTGATTTACTCGCCGTCGCCTTCATCTTTCCTCGCGTTTTCCATCTCGGGCACATTTTGTGAAGCTTCTTCTCCTTCCCATCTTCACCAACGATCTCAATAAGCCTTCCCTTCCTTTTCTCATTGAATCTGTAATTCACTCCTTTCTTGGTTTCCAATGGCCAGTTATTAGCAACCTCCCACGCCAATCCCCAGACTTTGGTATACTTCTACCGAATCGAAGTTCAACGGGGATGAGATTGATCAAATGAAACTTATGTATCATTTTCCACCTGACTATCAAGTTACTGTCCCTTCGGCCTATGATCGACTCCATTTGTCTCCAGCCGATTTCTTACCCTTTTTTAAGGAATAGTTTTATGTCGGTCTTCATTTCCCCGTTCATCTTTTCTTCTCGGTCGTTTGTAAATATTTTCGTATCTCCTTGCACCAATTAGTGCCTAACTCTTTTAGGCTATTGTGCGGAGTTGTCATGCTATTTCGCCTACACGACATCCCTTTGGTGCCTCAGATCTTTCATTACTTCTACTATCCTAAATTGTCAGAGTCAGGGACCTTTTTGTTTCAAGCCCGAGTCGGCTCCGTCTTCTTTGATAAGATGACAACCTCCAACAAGCACTGGAGGGAGCATTATTTTTATGTTC
Organism: Zingiber officinale; assembly: GCF_018446385.1. Taxonomy (NCBI): domain Eukaryota; kingdom Viridiplantae; phylum Streptophyta; class Magnoliopsida; order Zingiberales; family Zingiberaceae; genus Zingiber; species Zingiber officinale. Next base: position 62,906,253 of record NC_056000.1, on the reverse strand, counting down.
GATTTCTTGATCAACCCAACTTACCAAAGTGACGAAGCCTCTGTCGCTCAACCGCTATTGAAGCCAATCAGACTATCTCCAAGCAAATTATAATTTAGTCGGTCAGAAGTATCATATCCATCGGCTGTTGTTGGAGAGTGTCCTCTAAGCATTTGGCTTGAGCCCGATCTGCGCGAGGCTGCCACTCACCCTAGGTATGCTCTTTCTTTTCCTCATCTTTGAATCTAACTGATTTGTCTTTATTTTTTGTAGCTCAGATCATGTTGAGGGAACGTATGGCTGACAAGAGTAGACTTGCGGATGTGGAAATTAATGCAGTGGGTGTCGCCGAGTTGGAGAGTCGTGTCCTATAGCTGGTCACCCAACCTGACGATCCGCTTGGCAAGGTGGGAGAAAATATAGCTATAGCCAGCGAAGGAATCCATACGATGACAAGCAATGTCGTTGCTGCTACTGCTAACTTTCCTCCCAAACAGCCATCTATGGCACCAATCATTGTGCCATTGGAATCTGCTATAGCTACATTGGACGAACCTTTAGTCCATCGCAAGAGGCATTGTGGGGGAGGGTTCATCCCGCTCGGTGACTTCTGTGCCACAGACCTCGACACGTGCTGGCACTCACCCTCCCTCCGAACGGGGTGAGGCTTCATCGCCCGTCTTTCCCGAGCAAGGAGCTGTCGGGCTTCCTACTTCACTTTCATCTTATCGAACACCCTCGTTGTCCGATCTGCCGCCAGGGACTATTTGTGTGTGGCCCATCGTGTACATGCCACCGCACTCCTCTCTGGCCACCCTAGTGTCCTCCATCCGATCCTCTCCCTTGCCAAGGTCCATCGACCAAGCAACCTCCGATCCTTCAAGTCCAAACAGCCGAAGGCATATAACGGGCATTATTCACTTACCCACGGATGAGTGGTGCCATTTAGACGACATCGAACCCCACTCCCCCGAGCACAGATCAAGATACAAGGACCGCTAACACAAGTTTGGACCAATGCTAGGGCCCATGCGGTGACCATCTCCCCAGGGGAGCTCGCGGACAGCCATACCTAGAAGGTCACTGGAGTAAGTTCATTATCCTCATTCTTCACTGGTTTATCTGCTGATTGGCCATGACTAACCGACCTTATCATAGTTTTGGGTCGAAAGTCTGGCCATGTGTCAGAGGCTTGCCTTTCATATACTTTACGCATGCTTTGTCTATGCACTTTCATACTCTTTGTCTTACTTTCAGCATAATTACTCTTCTTTATTTGGAGATCTGCTCTTTGTATATTTTCTATTGGCAAGAGCTAAATTTGAAGAGGAAACAATGTTCATGGTCAATCCAGACAACAACTAAAGGAAAATATCATTGGCCATGTGACCTACACGATCATGTTAAAGAAGTAAGGAGGAAAGTGACCTTGACCGTGTGGTGCACATAGCCCATATGGCTTCATCAGAGGGGGATCATGACATGGACGTGTGGATCCACACGACCGTGTCACCATAGCAGCATATCCAGAGCATGGTCGTGTGGTTCTACACGGACATGCAACACTCCAGAGAGCAAGTAGGGTTTGGTCGTGTGGTTCACACGGCCGTGCAGGATTTCCAGAGGCCAAGAATGGCTAGACCATGTAAGTCACACGGTTGCTTAGGCCATCTAGAGCTAAAGCAGAACACGGCCATGTGGAATCCACACGGTCGTGTCACCTTGGCCGAGAGGAAGATGCGCGAGGTTGTGTGAAGGCCACACGACCGTGTCACAGGTCGTGTGGTGCCTGTGCCTAGCTCTATAAAAGGGGCTTTCTTCCCCTTTCTAAAGGAGGAAGGCTCTCCCTTTGGGGAGATCCATCTTGGTGCTATTCTCCATCATCTCTGCTCTTGGTTCGACGATCCGAGGCTATCTCCATCTCCATATCAACTCCAGAAGCTAAGGATTGGTTCTGAAGATCACTTATCGCAACTAGATAAGTATTTCTCTTTTCTCTCTCCATGTTAGGATTGGAATGCTTGTAATCCTTATATCTTCGTATCTTTATCTTTGTGCTATGGAGTAGATCTATTGTTCTAGGATTAAGGGAGTAATTGTGGTGTGATTTGATGTGAGAACTCATGGATATGCCAATTTCTTATCTAGATGATATTAGCATGTTTTATATCTATTTGATCTTGTGTGGATTCATGTGTGTGGACTTAATTACCATGTTTGATTGAATATTTATGATGCTTTTGGATCTCGTAGAGGAATACCCTAGATTGTATGACCAAGGGACGCTAGTGATAGGTAGTCCCGTTAACGGACGTCTAGGGTGTCACCTTGAAAGGTGAAGTAAGTTTCTACAAGGAAGTGGGATGGTTGAATGCAATTATTGCCTACATCATTATGTGTATTGAGTAGAGATGTGTTTCTGTGTTGTATGAATGAGGGACATTAGTGACAGGTAGTCCCACTAACGGAGTTCATGGGAATCATATCTATTTGATTACTAGTGGTGTAGATCTAGATCCCTTGCCGGTTATCTTCTACAGGAGAAAATCGATAATTTCCTACAAATGCATGTTAATTGAGGATATTAATTGGTGAACAATTTTACATTGATGAATATCACAATGAAACTGAACTTCTAGAATATTCACAAAAACCAAGTACCTCATTTACTTTCTTATTTATATTTCTAGTTTCTTTACCCAAATCAATTCTTATTTAGTCAACTATTTAGCTAATTCTTCGTGAGACATCTCTAATGCTTATAATCAGTACCTGTGGGATCGATATATTTTTATTACTAATGATGAAACCATGCACTTGCAGTGACGTAACAAGTTTTTGGTGTCGTTGCCAGGGACTGCGTCTACAACATTTGAGATAATCATTTGAGTTAGGCTAAACTTTTCTTTCTTTTCTATTACATACTAGTAACTAGACCTAGAAATTCTGTTTTTGCAATTTTACCTTGCATTGCTTGTTTCTTTATCTGCAATCTTCCTTTTTGCAATTTAAAACCTTCAAATTTGCAATCTTACTCTTGTATGTATAGATCTAACTTTGCAGGAGATCTATTACCCTTTGATTCAGAGATTGACAAGACATTTCATAAAAGAAGAATTTTGCAAAGACATCAAGAGTAACAAGAACATTCAGTTATGGCAAACAAATCATTGAGGGATTACGCAGCACCATATGCATGAGAGCTTCGGTCTAGCATCACCAGACCATCCATTAAAGCCAATAACTTTGAGATAAAGCCTGCAATAATTACTATAGTACAACAAAACCAATTTGGGGGTGGACCATATGAAGATTCGAATCAACACCTTGAAGTCTTTTATGAAATCTGCAATACAATGAAAATGAACTGTGTTCCAGCAGAAGCAGTACGACTATTATTATTTAGGGTTTCTTTGAGAGATAGAGCCAAATAGTGGCTAAATTCTTTACCATCCAATAGCATATTCACTTAGGAGCAATGTGAACAACAATTTCTGGATAAATTCTATCCCCCTAGCAAGACTACTCATATGAAAAATTTAATAGCAAGCTTTAAACAATCAGACTAAGAATCATTATTTAAAGCATGAGATAAATTTAATAATATGCTCAAACAATGCCCACATCATGGACTTGAAAAATGGCTAGTGTTACATACATTTATAATGACATCAATTACCATACAAAAGTATACCTAGATTCTGTAAATGGAGGGACACTAATGAACAAAAGTCTTAATGAGGCTTAGGTCATTATTGAAAGTGTAGCATAGAACCATCATGAGTGGGCATCAAAAATATGTGGAGGCTATTCATCTGTAAACCCAACTAAAGCATCAGGAAAATTTGATGTAGATGCAATTACTTTGATGTCTGCAAAGCTGGACACTCTTACCAAAATGTTGGAGAATATGGGAACAAATTCAAGCACGGTCAATGCCATATTATGTATATGTGAGACATGTGGTAGCACAGACCACGCTCAAGACTCATGCCCATTGGGAGCCATCTTTGCGCAAATTAATCGACTTGAGCAGTGTGACGCTATTGTGAGCTACAATCAAAGGAAGAATAACCCATATTCTAAAAGATACAACCCTGGTTGGAAGAATCATCCAAACCTCTCTTATCGTAATAATCAAGAGCAGGGACCATCCACAGGGGCTAGACCAAGCTATCATCCTGAATAACAAAGCTATCAACAACAACAACTTTCTCAAGGCTATCTCCAAATTGGAGAAAATGCTTGAAGAAGCTATTTATGGTCAAAATGAATTGAAATAAGAAATCAAGCTACTTTTTCAGAGAATGGATAATTCAAAGAAACACCAGAAGATGCAAGACACCCAAATTGCTCAGATAACTTCATCATCCTCAAGAGCACTGATTTGCATAGATCTTATAATCTTTTATGCATATTTCGACACACATTCACGTATTTTATTCATGATGGATTTATGCATTCTTACACTTGATCATGTTTATGTTGGTGCGGTTAGCACTAATGATTTAACTCAAGTTTTGATGAATGACAAAATATGTTAAGTTAGTTTCATATTGATCTAAACACTTTGACGAAGTATGCGAGAGAAGTACAGCTAGGTCAATGGGTCGACCTGATAGCTGGCAAGAAGCCCAGACTAGTCGATGGGCTGATCGGATGTCTGGAACAAAGTCCAGATGGGTTGTCAGGCTGATATGATGTTTGGCACAAAGTCCAGCTAGGTCGATGGGCTAACCTGATAGCTGGCACGAAGTCCATACGAGTCAAAGGGCTGACCGGACGTCTGGTACGAAGTCCAGACGGGTCGAAGGGCCGACTGGATGTTTGGAAGGTAAGTTGAGGTAAATCACTAGAGGGGAGTGACTGTGAGGACGCTCTCCCGGGAAAGGAATATTAGGCATCAATCCAACTTAGATCCATTTCGGAAATCTAAGTTGAGATCGTGATTAGATTCCGGTCTCAAGGAGACGGAATGTAATTAATACTCTGCTTGTTAATTATAACCCTGCTAACACTTTATTTTGTAGGGTAATATAATTTGCACTTTGTCTCGGACTTAATCTTTCTTGCATGAGAAGGACTTTCTAGAGAAAAGTGGTCTGGGCTCCCAGAAGGGATCCGGGCACCCATAGTGCAAAAATTATCCCCAAGCGACGTCACAACGTGGAGCACTCTGGTTAGACGGGTTACGTCGCACTCCAGGCACCTAGAAGGGATCCAGGCGCCCCGAGCCTCCTATATAAGGAGGATGCACCCTGGAGCAAAGAACAACGAACAATAAGATCTTCCAATGCTTGCTCTGTCGTGCTACGCTCCTGCGAAAGCTCCTCCGACAATGCGCCTCATTTTTATTCCTTTTTGTTGTCGATATTCTTTCTTTAAAGCAATTGTAATTTTATTTGTAATATTTCGAATTGCTAGTGGATTACTCAACGAAAGCACTCGATGAGTGTGGGCCTTGGAGTAGGAGTCGATCAAGGCTTCGAACCAAGTAAAAAATTACTTGTGTTAGTGTTGCTTTAATTTTTTTTTACGCTGCGTACACGATCGACTTTAGACGTTCTTAAATCGATATTCACCCCCCCCCTCTATTGTCTTTCACGATCCAACAAGTGGTATCAGAGCCGGTACCGCTTTGAATTGGTGCAACCACCAATCAAGTGAGGGGGGTTCTTTTTTTTTTTTTAAAAAAAATTAAAATAGATATCATTTGCGTTTAAAATAAATGATATCATAAGCGAGGTGCAACCACCAAGTACGCCTTTCATTTTTTTTCCTCCAAAATCATTTTCGAAAAAGTCATTTTCATCTTTTCACCATTAGTTAATATTAGCAAAATAGAGTATTTTTAAAAATTTGTAATAACATTTTTTATTAATATTTTATTTTAAAAAATTAATTTATTTTTCCGCATATTTCCTTATCTCCCACATTGCTTACCCCAAGACAAAGTCTTGGAAATTGTCTATTATCTATTTTTTTACATATACCAATGTATATTCAAGAAGGACAGAGTATCTACGAACCACCACCATATGATCAAGAAGATTTCAACCACTGGAGGCGAAGAATGGAATATTTCTTGGGAAGTCAAGATTTTGATTATTGGCTGATATTTGAGAAAACCTTCTCGGGACTCAGAACTAAACAAAAATGTAAGTAAAATTTTTTTTAATATTTTACCTAACAATGTTTTATGCAGACTAGAAAAGTGCAAGAATGCACATGAGCTTTGGACCCAGTTGATCAAGCTTCACGAGAAGCCGATGGAACTAGAAGATGAAGTCAAAATCAAATCTAGACTCGAATCAAATCCAATCGAAAAGCCTACTGAATTAGGAGTTGCGCTCAAGATTAGTAATATTTACCAAAATACCCCTACTAGTAGTAGTTTACAAAATATGCATGCTAATATTTCTGAAAATATACGTGAAAATAGTATATTTGATAATACATGTAATAATACCCCTAGGATATTATCTGATAAAACAAATCTAATTAGTTTAGGAAATTTAGAAAATCTAAAAATAATTAATAACCCTAAAAATTCAAATGATAATCAAATCAATTTGAATTACTCTACCTCTAATAAAAATTCAACTAATAATATTAAAAATATTATTGTACACAAAAATTTAAATAAATTAACAAATTTAGAAAAGTTAAATATTAAAAATTCAAATTTAAACTTAAATAAATCTAAAAATTCAAATAATGATGACAAGGTATCTAGATAAAATTAATAAATTTCTTAATAAATTATTTAATAATATAGAAAATATCAATCCAAAAAATTATATCTAACCCCAAGATAATTTAATTAACAAAAAATTAAATTTTAAAAACAAGACTAATCTAATAAATTCAACTAATCATATTAACTTAAACGACAAAGAAAATATAAGAATAAAATCAAACATCTTGATAAAATGAAAACTAAATCTAACAAACTTAAAATTAAATGTTAAAGATAATATGTTAAGCAAAGATAGTCTAGAAAATTTAAAATTAACAATTAATAAAAGGTTAAAAGATAAACCTTTAAAGAGATATAATTCAAACAATTCAATTAATTCAAAATTAAAAATTAATAAAAAGTTAAACATTAAATACACTCTTTTAAAGAAGGACAATTTGACCAATTCAATTAATTCAAAATTAAAAACTTAAATTTAAAGCTACAAATTAAACATTAAATCTTAACCAAAACTAAAACATAAATCAGATTAATAATTCAGGGGAGGCTCCAGAATAGCTAGCACCTCCAAAACTAACTTACCCGATAGGATAACAAAAAACTAACCTACCCGGCAGGGTAATTAGGACTAGTTTAAAGGACAATAGTTTAACTTGACCTACGGTATTGGTGAAGTTTTGGATGATAGTACGTTAAGAAAACTATGTCTATGCATGTCTAGGAATATATGGCTTCGATTTAGTGTATTTGGCTTAGTGGAACTAACCGAAGCTACCCTTTACGGATCCTAACCAGTTAGACCAAGGTTTTGTATTAAGTTTAGTGGATTGGACTATTTAGAAAACCTCGAAGGCATGATTACTCTAATGATGTCCAAGTGACTCACCATAGCCTAGAAGTTTATATAAAGAATGTCTACATGTTGAGTCCAAAGCTACACCTGAATCTAACACAAAGTTAAACCAAACCCTAATATTGAACGTAATTCATCTTACAAAATTATAAGATTCCCTAATTGAAAATTTAGGTCTGGTGAGATGACTAAGGATTTAAATTAAAATTAAAATAAAACTAAATTAATTAAATTAAATTTAAATTTAAATTTAATTAATTAAAATTAAAATTAAGTTAAATTAAAATAAATTAATTTTTAACATAAAATGTATTTTATTTTTTTTAAACCTAAAATTTATTTAAAAAATCTTTTTAACTTAAAATTTATTTAAAAATCTTTTTAACTTAAAATTTATTTTTAAAATCTTTATAACTTAAATTTTAATTAAAAAAATTTTTTAACTTAAAATTTATTTTAAAAATCTTTTTAAAATAAAATTTATTTAAAAAAAACTTTTTAAATTAAAATTTATTTTCAAAATATTTTTAACTTAAAATTCACTTTAAATTTTATTTTAACTAAAAAATTAATTTTAAAATTACTTTAACTTAAAAATCTATTTTAAAAATTATTTTCAAAATTTTATTTTAACATAAAAACTTTTTTAAAAATTACTTTAAAAACTATAACAATTATTTTAAAAATTCTTTTAAAAACTTTAAAATTATTTTTAAAAAATTCTTTTAAAAACTATGAAAAGTTATTTAAAAAATTCTTATAAAACCATTAAAAATTATTTTAAAATCTTTAAAAATAATTTTTTAAATTCTTTTAAAAATTATTTTAAAAACTTTAAACAATTATTTTAAAAATTCTTTTTAAAATGATTTTAAAAACTCAAAAAATTATTTTAAAAATTCATTTAAAAATAACTTTAAAATTTACTTTTAAAAAGTTTAAAAAATTCTTTTTAAAAACTTTAAAAAGTAATTTTAAAAATTATTTTAAAATATTTTAAAAATTATTTAAAAAATCTTTCAAAAATTATTTAAAAAGTTCTTTTAAAAAATTTAAGAATTATTTTAAAAATTCTTTTAAAAACATAAAAAAAATATTTTTAAAATTATTTTAAAAACGTTAAAAATTATTTCAAAAATTGTTTTAAAAATTCTTTTAAAAATTCGTTTAGAAACTTTAAAATTTACTTTAAATATTATTTTAAAAATTTTAAAAAATTATTTGAAAAACTTTAAAAATTTATTATAAAAATTATTTTTAAAACTTAGTAAATTCTTTTAAAAACTTTAAAAATTATTTTAAAAATTCTTTAAAAAACTATTATAAAAACTTAAAAAAATTATTTTAAAAACACTAAAAATTATTTCCAAAACTTTAAAAATTATTTTAAAAACTTTGAAAAATTATTTTAAAAAATTATTTCAGAAACTTTATAAATTATTTTAATTATTTTAAAAAATACTTTAAAAATTATTTTAATTTTTTTTAAAAAAAATTAAAAATTCTTTTAAAAACTTTAAATAAATAATTTAAAATATACTTTTAAAAACTTAAAAATTTATTTTAAAAATTATTTTAAAAACTTTAAAAGAATTATTTTGAAAATTCCTTTAAAATATTATTTTATACTATTATTTTAATAACTTTAAAAATTCTTTTAAAATTTATTTTAAAAACTTAAAAAATTCTTTCAAAAAATTCTTTCAAAAACTTTAAAAATTATTTTAAAAACTTTAAAAAAATTATTTTAAAAATGTTTAAAAATTATTTTAAAAATTTTAGAAAATATTTTAATAAATTTTAAAAATTCTTTTAAAAATTCTTTTAAAATTATTTTTAAAAAGTTAAAATTGGTTTAAAAATATTTTAAAAATTATTTTAAAAACTTTTAACATTTATTTTTTTTTTAAAAAAATCATTGTAAAAAACTTTTTAAAATCATTTTAAAATCCTTTAAAAAAAAACTTTTAAAAACTCTCTTTAAAACTATGTTAAAAATTTGAAAATTTAATTTTAAAATTAATTTAAATTGAAATAAAATTTTAAATTTAAAACTTAAATTAACTTTAAAATTAAACTTAAAATAAAAATTTAAAACTTAAATTTGAATTTAATATTAGAGCTTAATTTATAATTTAAAATTGAACTATAAACTTGAACTTGAGCTTGAAATTTAAAACTCTATTTAAAATTAAACTAGATTAAACTGATTTGAAACGTAAATTTTGACTAATAATTAAAATTTGATTAAATAATTAATAAGTAAATAATTAAAATAAAAACTTCAAACATTAACTGTACTCTAATGTACTTAATTAGCCTTACATTAAAAAGCTAATTAAAACTTAATTTAACTCAATCAATCTTAATTTCAACATTAATAAAAATCTTAACTTTACTCTAATTAAATCATAATTAAATATTGACTTAAATTGAACCTTAACATTATTTAACTTTGTTTACTAACTTTAATAAATTATTTTTTATTCTAAACTTAGCTAATCCTAATTCAACGTAACTTAAGTAAATAAAAATAAATAACTAAATAAATTGTAACTAATATTTTCAATCAATTAATATAAAATAAATTAATACTAAATTTAATCAAATAAGTCAGGTAAAATAAAAGTTTTCAATAAACCATTGAAAAAGATTAACTATTTTTGAGTTAGTAACAAATTATTTACTTAGAATAATTAATTATTGATTAATTTCATTAATCTTATTTTAATCAAACAATTATATCAAGTATATAGAAATACTTATGTAAAAAATATACTTTATAAACATAAGTATTACTAACCCTAAATCCCCTAAACACTTAGGTAGAAAAATGTGTTAAGGTCTTGAACGTTAACATACCCAAACCTTAGTGTTAACTTAAGAGGGAGAGATAAATTAAGGGAGAATAATAAAGTAAAGGAGTATCAAATTCAAAGGGAGGATCAAATTTACTTAAAATATTATTTCCTTAAGTTTTTTATTTAAAAATTTCATAGATTTTTTAAAAATTCTTTCTAAAATCCTAACTCAACTTTTTAAATATATATATATACTTTGAAAATCATACTTTAAATATTTTTCTGGTAAATATTTTCAAAAGTTTTATTTTAAAATTATATCATGTTTAGGGGGAGGATTAACTGCTTTCATACTTATTTTGAAATTAGTTTTTGAAAAATATTTCCTTAAAATTATTTTTAAAACTAAGTTTTTTTTAGAAAATAGATTTTACTTAGTTTTGAAAATTGGATTTGAAAATTAGTTTTTTTACAAACTTAGCTTTGAAAAATATATTTTACTTGGTCTTTGAAAATTGGATTTGACAAACTTAATTTTGGAAATTAATTTTATCCACTAAGTTAAAATTTGGATTTTTGAAAACTTAGCTTTATTAATCTCACTTTTGTAAAGATGGTATATTTGAAAATTATGTTTAAAAGGTATTTTAAATTTACAAAGCTTGTTTCAAAAATTAGGTTAATTTTGCAAATTTTATCTTTAAAAATTACTCTAAAATTTACAAAGTTATATTTCTAAAGTTATCTTTCTAAGTTAACTACATTTTAAAACTTAGCTATTTTTTAAAAAAGCTAAAATCTAAAGTTTAAAGTAAAATGCTCTTTGTTTTCTACCTTAGCCTCCCCCGAGTCAATCTGACTTTAATTCAAATTTTTTATTGCATTGTCTTTTACTTCCTTAATCACTTATTTTTCTGTGTTATTTTTGATGAATGTTAAAGGGGGAGGGTTAGGTAGTTTAAGTTAGTTAAAACAACGAAATACCAAATATAAAGCAATACTAACTTAAAAACCTTGTTTTAACTTGCATACTTTTCACTAACTTAACCCAAGTTGTCATTGCATCAAAAAAGGGGAGATTGTTGGTGCGGTTAGCACTAACGATCTAACTCAAGTTTTGATGATTGACAAAGTAGGTTAAGTTAGTTTCATATTGATCTAAACACTTTGATGAAGTGTGCAGGAGAAGCCCAGTTTGGTCAACGGGTTGACCTGATAGTTGGCAAGAAGCCCAGACTGGTCGATGGGCTGACCGGATGTCTAGCACGAAGTCCAGAAGGGTTGACAGGCTGACCTGACGTCTGACACGAAATCCAGCTAGGTCGACTAGCTAACCTGATACTTGGCACAAAGTCCAGACGGGTCGAAGGGTTGACCGGACGTGTAACGACCCAATTTTCCCTATTTCGAGTTCTAAATGTCCTTTAAAATATTTGGAAATGCTTTTAAAATATTCTAGAGATTTTTAGAATATTTTTATGTAATTTTTGGAGGTCGTTTGGTATTTTTACTAAACGAAAAAAAGTTTTGACAAAAAATATCCAAGCCGAGGTTTGAACCAGCGACCTTTGGCTCAGTCAAAACCCAGCTGACCAACTGTGCTGCCGGTCGTTGCTGGTAGATTAGGAAGTAAAATATATTTAAGCTATAGTTGGAACATTTAAAATAAATTAGAATAAAAAGTGCGCGGCTGAGGGATCGAAGCCGAGGCTTTTGACCCGAGCAAAACCCGCCTGACCAGCTGTGCTGGTGGCCGGTGTTAATTAAGGAAAGAGTGAATAATATTTAAGTGGTATTAGATGCCGAAATACCCTAGGTATTAAAAAGGAATCGTTTTATTCCCGAGCCCTAAAATTTCTTCTCCTCTCACGCTCGCGACGCCGTGTGACGGCTCTCTCTCGGGCGGAAGCGAAGACAACCTAGGGCACGTCTCCGGCGGCCGGTGAGCATCGTTTTCCGGCCGGTCTTCACCCGTGCGTGACCACCTCGACGAGAGGAGCTCGGAAACGCAAAAAAGCCGCCGGGATTCTCATCTATCCAAAACCCTAGATCTCCCTTTTCGGCTGGGAGTCCAAGAACAGCGAGGTAAGTCGCTTACTCACCTGCAGTAGGATAGCTCCGAGGTTTAATCCTTGTTCCTCTTCTTGTTTTCGAATTTAATTTGATGCTTCCTTTGTTTTTTGGGTATGTCGTGAGAAGGGATGGATTGCACGTTTTCTGCCGTCAGGTTGAAAGGATGAATATGAAAAATAGGTGTGAGGAACATTTAGTTCCTTTTGATCACTGGCTGTGCCACATTCCCGAAAGGAATTGGCTCCTGTTGGCTTTAGATTTTTGTTGTAGGGAATTAAGATGTTAGGGACCTTAGAACAGATTCATAATGTTGTCTGTTTTCTTTGCCATCTGATGAAGCATGATTGGAGAATTAGGGTTGCTTACAAAAAGGGTTAAGCTGTGAATTTGATATATATGTTTGTTTGAATAGCTATGTATAGCATTTTGTTTCTCTTATATTGCTTTCTTGCTGTGGAACTACAGACAGGCCCCACTAGTAGGCTCAGCATGAGCAAATTCATTCAAGTGTGCATTTATATTCATTCAAGTAGGAGTAGGCAAGGAGCAAGAACAGCTATCTTATTCCAAGCGCATATCTTTGGTTTCTTAAACAATAATAACCATTCAGTTTAGTATACGAGTAGATTTCCTTTGCCATTAGATGAGCATGAACAGACCTTAAGCTTAGGTTTGGATTTCCTTGATGATTTTACCTTAAGTTTGTTGATTGTATCTTTCGTGCCATTTATGAAGTTATTGTTCCTTGCTGTTTATAAGCATGAGAAATTAGTAGCTTTATAAAGTATAGATTTTGAACAAACAGAACAAGCTTTACATAGGTTCTAAATGCCAGTAAGTTTTAATTTGTTTTGCGCTGAGAAAGGGGTGCGAACAGCCCCATTTCTTTTGTGTTGCAGCAAGCACGGACAACTCTAATAGAGCCTAGAACAGTCTATGCCTCTTTGCATTTTTGCCTTTGCCTCTTTGCATTTCTGCAGGGCACGGACAGCTCCTGTGGAGCTTATTCTAGCTAGTTTCTTTGCATTTCTACAGGCCGAACAGCCCCATTTGGGGCTTAGAATAATGCACTCTTTTAGTATATGCAGTAGACGTGAAAGTTACATGTAGCAGAATAGTTTTATTTCATTAAGAATGCACTTTTCTTTTAAATTGCAATAGGCGTGAATCACATATATAGCATTGCAGTATAAGTCTTTTAACAGTAGCTTTTATTTGTTATCACATGTGTGTGCATAACCCTTCCATGCTATTACTGAACAATAGTAGCTTTGTTTGTTATCATGTGAACATGGACAGTCTTAACAGTAGCTTTGTTTGAACACCAGTAGCCTTAACAGTCTTCATTGCTATTAGTTGAACATCAGTAGTATTCATTTGTTATTAATTGAGCATGTACAGCTTTCATTGTTATTAGTTGAACATGAGTAGCTATAAGTAAGAAAAGACCAAGGTCTTAAATTGATCCTAAATTCCAGAAATTTAGGATTAAAAGCACACTAAGTGTTTGAATAAATGCCAAGACATTTTGTTATAAGAGAATTAAAGGATAACAAGTATATGGAAGTTATAGTTAAAAAGAAATTGAGTATTTTACTTTTTAATGACATGTACCGGACACAAGGTCCATTGGGTGGGCTCCTAGATCGCCCCTAGGCACAAGATCGTGTAGAAGTACCTTAGTAGTTTCGGGATTAGCTACCTCGACTCATACTAAGGATGCGCGCAAATTGGTACAATGCCGGGCCCAAGAGAAGTTGATTATTATTTTGAAATATATAAGTATAGGTTTTGAACAAATGAAATAAGTTTCATATAGTTCTAAAAATCAGCAAGTTTAGTTCTTTATTCTACCATGTTTATCTAGTAGATGAGTAGTTTTTCATGTTTACCTATTGGATGAGCAGCTTTCACATGTTTAGCTTTATTCCTAGCATGCAGTTTTATTCTTGTATAGCATGATTAGCTATTAGAATTACATGAGTAGATTCCTTAGCTTTTCTTTGCTATTAGTTTGACATGAGCAGATATATTTATGCTTTACTTTCTTTTAGAGCATATAGTTTCTAGTTCATTCTGTATACATGCATATTTATGTTTTAGTGAGTTAGATAGCGCTTACTAAGCAAATTTTGCTTATAGACTGCACTTCCTCTTACTACAGATAAAGGAAAGGAAAAGATTTTGCAAGGAAGGCGACAAGGTGGTGCGGAGGGTGTGTGATGCGTGGACTGTGGGAGAGATCAGGGGAATTGAGTCACACTTTATGTTTTATGTCAATAGAGATTGATAAAGAGTTGTTTCTATTTTTCTGATGTTGCTATTGAGTCTATTCCGCATTATTTGTTTGGTTGTTTCCACTGTTGGAGTTTTATTCATTTACCATTGCTAGATTAGTTTTTTTTAAGTTGTTGTGTCTTATAAACTGTGTGGTTGTTTGATAAATGTTCCAGCCGCCTGTGGCTGTGTATATCATGTTATGTATTAATGATTATGGTCACCGGTTCAGGGGAGACTCTGTCGAAATTTTTCGGTAGGGATTCCTCGTGGTTTTTAATTATACCGGTTAAGTAGAGTTAGTAGTTAAGTAACGGTCATCCTTAGAGTGTAGTAGTAGAGTTGTAAGAAGGGTGGTCATTACAGTTGGTATCAGAGCAGTCCCCATTCTCCAACATCACACATCAGCACCAGCTTTGTCGTCTTCAAGTAAGAAATTATTTAAGTTCTTTCTTTATTGCTTTCCTTTGTTATTATTTGCAGTATAGAGTAATTGTTTATAAGTGCTTAAGTTAGATAAGAGTTTTTACTGTTTTCTTTATTCATATACAAATATGTATGTTTAGAAAGGGTAGAGAAAATATCAAGTCTTTTTCTTTGCATAATTAGATGGCAAGAAGAGAACATCCCCGTACCATTCGTACTAAGAACCGAGATCAGGAGAACGAAGAGCTTAGATCAACTGAGCCCAAACTCTCTGAAGTTATTGCCCAACTCCAGAGACAAGTAGTAGAGTAGCAACAAGTGATTGTCAACTTGATGACCAATCAACAGCCAGCTCCTCCCACTCCCCCAACCATCAATGTGGAGACCCCAGTGGTGATTGAAGTCCCATCAGTTGCCCTGGAAGTCGCCACAACACTTAGAAGACAAGAAGCATCCCTGATACAGTGGCTGAAGCTGAAGCCAGAAAGTTTCTCAGGCACGACTGACCCTGGGATGCCCAGGCTTAGTTCAAGACACTTGAGAGCACAATGGAGCTTCTTGACTGGCCAGAAGTCGAGAAGGTTAAGTGTGCCTCTTTCTGCCTATCTGGAGATGCTTGTATATGGTGGGAGCGAGTTAAGAGTAAGAGAGCAGCCCACCAGATGAGCTAGGCTGACTTTGAGACAGAGTGTTACGAAGAGTTCTTCCGCCAACGGATCACCAATAAATATTATGAGAAGTTTATAGAAGTTAGACCAGGTGACCTACAAGTAGAAGAAGCGGTCAAAGGATTCAACAGGCTAGCTCGTCTTTGCCTAGAGTTAGTAAGTACAGAGATAGAACGAGTCAGACTGATGCTCCAAAGGCTGAGACCAGAAATAGCACTTAATGTGGGTAATGAAACTCACCGACCACAGATTGGTGAAGAGCTGGTTAGCAGGGTATTAGTGAGCACTATCTGAACAGCATCAAGGCACAACAAACGCAACACAAGTCAGTCAAGATCGAAGACAAGACAGTGGGAAACAGAGACCCCAGTCAAGTAATCAGAACTGGAAGGACAAAGATAACAAGAAAGACCCAAGCAGGAAGAGGTTTGGGTAGTCTGTGAGTACCCAGAGGTATTCCTAGAAGAGCTACCTGGACTATCTCCCAACAGAGAAGCGGAGTTTGAAATTGAATTGGTTCCTAACGCCAACCCAATTTCAAAAAGCTCTGTACCAAATTTCTCTAGCAGAGCTAAAAGAGTTACAAGAATAATTTCAGGAGCTACTTGACAGGGGTTTCATCCGCCCTAGTCATTCACCCCGGGGAGCTCCAGAGTTGTTCGTTAAGAAGAAAGACGGATCCATGCTAATGTGCATAGATTTTAGAGCGCTGAGAAAAGTAACAGTTAAGGACAAGTACCCTCTTTCCAGAATAGATGATCTATTTGATCAGCTAAAGAGGGCAATAGTGTTCTCAAAGATAGACCTGCGCTCTGGGTACCATCAGTTGAAAGTGAAGGAAAGTGATATACCCAGAACAACTTTCAGGACCAGATATGGACACTATGAGTTCGTAATCATGCCTTTTGGTGTGACTAATGCACCTGCAGTCTTCATAGACTTAATGAATAGAGTGTTCAGAGAATACCTTGATAAATTTGTCATCGTGTTCATCGACGACATTCTAGTCTATTCCAGAACCCCAGAGGAGCATGACACGCACTTGAGGATAGTACTGCAGACCCTTCAGCAAAAGCAACTTTATGCTAAATTCTCAAAGTGCGAGTTCTGGTTAGATCAGGTGGCATTTCTAGGTCACATAATTTCTAAAGAAGGAATCCAAGTGGATCCAGCCAAAATAGAAGCAGTCAACAACTGGAGTAGACCCAAGAATGTCAGGGAGATCAGAAGCTTCCTTGGGTTGGCTGGGTACTACAGGAAATTCATGGAGGATTTTTCCAGAATAGCTTCTCCACTAACGGCCCTCACCAGGAAGAACAAGAAGTTTGAATGGTCAGATAAATGTGAGCAGAGTTTCCAAGAGCTCAAGAAGAGACTGACCAGTGCATCCCTGATGTCTTTGTCATCATTAGTCCTACCACTGCAGAAGGAGTTGTCAAACTTTGAAATGGAAATTATTTATGGGCAACTCTCTGCATTGACCTTAGAGTCTACCTTGCTTGAGGATATACAGAGGAAGCAAAATGAAGATCCAGATATCCAAAAGATCAAGCAAGGAATACGGAAAGAAGAAAATTCAGAGTTTCGAGTATCAGACAGTGGAATTCTTTATCAGGGGAGCCGCCTTTGTGTCCCCAATGATGAAGAGCTGAGAAAGAAAATTTTAGAGGAAGCTCATAGTACACCATACTCCATGCATCCTGGTTCTACCAAGATGTACCAAGACGTGAAACAGAGGTTCTGGTGGTCTGGACTCAAAAGAGATGTAGCTAAATATGTCAGTACCTGCCTGACATGTCAGAGGGTCAAAGCAGAACACCAGAGACCAGGAGGAGTTCTACAGCCTCTTCCTATACCAAAGTGGAAGTGGGAAGACATATCCATGGATTTCATAACAGGTCTCCCAAGAACCACAAATGGATATGATGTGATATGGGTAATAGTAGACCGATTGACCAAGTCTGCTCATTTTTTAGCCATTAAGGTGTCCCACTCCATAGAGCAGTTGACACAATTGTACGTCAAGGAAGTGATAAGACTTCATGGAGTTCCTAAATCTATTGTGTCTGACAGAGATGGGCGCTTCACCTCTCACTTCTGGGAATGTGTTCAAACTGCACTAGGCACCAAACTCAAGTTCAGCACGGCCTTCCATCCTCAGACTGATGGACAGACAGAGCGAGTAAATCAGATTCCAGAAGATATGCTCAGAGCTTGTGCAATAGATTTCAAGGGAAGTTGGTGCAAGTATCTATGCTTAGCTGAGTTTGCCTACAACAATAGCTATCAGGCCACCATCAAGATGACACCTTATGAGGTGTTGTATGGTAGGAAGTGCAGATCACCCATTTGCTGGCAAGAAGCAGGTGAAAGAAAAGAAATGGAAGTGGAATTGGGCATTCAGACAGAGCTGATAGATGAGACTACTCAAGCTATTCAAAAGATCAGACAGAGAATTGAGACTGCCCAGAGTAGATAGAAGAGTTATGCTGACACACGCCGTAGGCCACTTGAATTCCAAGTAGGGGATTCAGTCTTTCTCAAGGTTGCTCCTATGAAGGGAGTGAAGAGATTTGGCAAGAAGGGCAAATTAAGTCCTCGTTATATAGGACCTTACCTGATCACAGAAAGGATTGGGAAAGTAGCTTACAAGCTGTATTTACCATAGGATATGTCGGCAATACATAATGTATTTTATGTCTCCATGCTAAAGAAGTGTCTCCACGACCCTAGCCAAGTGATTCAACCTCAGTCAGTGCAGATCCAAGGGGATCTTAGCTATGAGAGCAGACCTACACAGATAGTGGATAGAGAAATCAAGAGACTAAGAAACAAAGAAGTACCACTAGTGAAGGTCATCTGGCAGAACCAGAAGCACGAGGAAGTCACTTGGGAGCGTGAGGACAGTATAAGACAGAAATATCTAGAACTATTCTAAGTTCGAGGATGAAATTTTTATAAGGTATGGGGAATTATAACGACCCAATTTTCCCTATTTTGAATTCTAAATATCCTTAAAAATATTTGGAAATACTTTTAAAATATTCTAGAGATTTTTAGAAATTTTTAGAGTATTTTTATGCAATTTTTGGAGGTCGTTTGGTATTTTTACTAAACGAAAAAAAGTTTTGACAAAAAATGTCCAAGCCGAGGTTTGAACCAGCGACCTTTGACTCGGTCAAAACCTGACTGACAAACTGTGCTAGTGGTCGTTGCTGGTAGATTAGGAAGTAAAATATATCTAAGTTATAGTTGGAACGTTTAAAATAAATTAGAATAAAAAGTGCGCGACTAAGGGATCGAAGCCGAGGCTTTTGACCCGAGCAAAACCCGCCTGACCAGTTGTGCTGGTGGCCGATGTTAATTAAGGAAAGAGTGAATAATATTTAAGTGGTATTAGATGCCGAAATACCCTAGGTATTAAAAAGGAATAGTTTTATTCTCGAGCCCTAAAATTTCTTCTCCTCTCACGCTCGCGACGCTGTGCGATGGCTCTCTCTCGGGCGGAAGCGAAGACGACCTAGGGCACGTCTCCGGCGGCCGACGAGCATCGTTTTCCGGCTGGTCTTCACCCGTGCGTGACCACCTCGATGAGAGGAGCTCAGAAACACAAAGAAGCCGCCGGGATTCTCATCTATCTGAAACCCTAGATCTCCCTTTTCGGTTGGGAGTCCAAGAACAGCGAGGTAAGTCACTTACTCACCTGCAGTAGGATAGCTCCGAGGTTTAATCCTTGTTCCTCTTCTTGTTTTCGAATTTAATTTGATGCTTCCTTTGTTTTTTGGGTATGCCATGAGAAGGGATGGATTGCACGTTTTCTGCCGTCAGGTTGAAAGGATGAATATGAAAAATAGGTGTGAGGAACATTTAGTTCCTTTTGATCACTGGCTGTGCCACAGTCCCGGAAGGAATTGGCTCCTGTTGGCTTTGGATTTTTGTTGTAGGGAATTAAGATGTTAGGGACCTTAGAACAGATTCATAATGTTGTCTGTTTTCTTTGCCATCTGATGAAGCATGATTGGAGAATTAGGGTTGCTTACAAAAAGGGTTAAGCTGTGAATTTGATATATATGTTTGTTTGAATAGCTATGTATAGCATTTTGTTTCTCTTATATTCCTTTCTTGCCGTGGAACTACAGACAGGTCCCACTAGTAGGCATGAGCATGAGCAGATTCATTCAAGTGTGCATTTATATTCATTCAAGTAGGAGTAGGCAAGGAGCAAGAACAACTATCTTATTCCAAGCGCATATCTTTGGTTTCTTAAACAATAATAACCATTCAGTTTAGTATACGAGTAGATTTCCCTTGCCATTAGATGAGCATGAACAGACCTTAAGCTTAGGTTTGGATTTCCTTGATGATTTTACCTTAAGCTTGTTGATTGTATCTTTCGTGCCATTTATGAAGTTATTGTTCCTTGCTGTTTATAAGCATGAGAAATTGGTAGCTTTATAAAGTATAGATTTTGAACAAACAGAACAAGCTTTACATAGGTTCTAAATGCCAGCAAGTTTTAATTTGTTTTGCGTTGAGAAAGGGGTGCGAACAGCCCCATTTCTTTTGTGTTGCTGCAAGCACGGACAACTCTAATAGAGCTTAGAACAGTCTATGCCTCTTTGCATTTCTGCCTTTGCCTCTTTGCATTTCTGTGGGGCACGGACAGCTCCTGTGGAGCTCATTCCAGCTAGTTTCTTTGCATTTCTATAGGCCGAACAACCCCATTTAGGGCTTAGAATAATGCACTCTTTTAGTATATGCAGTAGACGTGAAAGTTACATGTAGCAGAATAGTTTTATTTCATTAAGAATGCACTTTTCTTTTAAATTGCATTAGGTGTGAATCACATATATAGCATTGCAATATAAATCTTTTAACAGTAGCTTTTATTTGTTATCACATGTGTGTGTACAACCCTTCCATGCTATTACTGAACAATAGTAGCTTTGTTTGTTATCATGTGAACATGGACAGTCTTAACAGTAGCTTTGTTTGAACACCAGTAGCCTTAACAGTCTTCATTGCTATTAGTTGAACATCAGTAGTATTCATTTGCTATTAATTGAGCATGTACAGCTTTCATTGTTATTAGTTGAGCATGAGTAGCTATAAGTAAGAAAAGACCAAGGTCTTAAATTGATCCTAAATTCCAGAAGTTTAGGATTAAAAGCACACTAAGTGTTTGAATAAATGCCAAGGCATTTTGTTATAAGAGAATTAAAGGATAACAAGTATATGGAAGTTATAGTTAAAAAGAAATTGAGTATTTTACTTTTTAATGGCATGTACCGGACACAAGGTCCGTTGGGTGGGCTCCTAGATCGCCCCTAGGCACAAGATCGCCTAGAAGTACCTTAGTAGTTTCGGGATTAGCTACCTCGACTCATACTAAGGATGTGCGCAAATTGGTACAATGTCGGGCCCAAGAGAAGTTGATTATTATTTTGAAATATATAAGTATAAGTTTTGAACAAATGAAATAAGTTTCATATAGTTCTAAAAATCAGCAAGTTTAGTTCTTTATTCTACCATGTTTATCTAGTAGATGAGTAGTTTTTCATGTTTACCTATTGGATGAGCAGCTTTCACATGTTTAGCTTTATTCCTAGCGTGCAGTTTTATTCTTGTATAGCATGATTAGCTATTAGAATTACATGAGTAGATTCCTTAGCTTTTCTTTGCTATTAGTTTGACATGAGCAGATATATTTATGCTTTACTTTCTTTTAGAGCATATAGTTTCTAGTTCATTCTGTATACATGCATATTCGTGTTTTTGTGAGTTAGATAGCGCTTACTAAGCAAATTTTGCTTATAGACTGCACTTCCTCTTACTGCAGATAAAGGAAAGGAAAAGATTTAGCAAGGAAGGCGACAAGGTGGTGTGGAGGGTGTGTGATGCGTGGACTGTGGGAGAGATCAGGGGAATTGAGTCACACTTTATGTTTTATCTCAATAGAGATTGATAAAGTGTTGTTTCTATTTTTCTGATGTTGCTATTGAGTCTAGTCCGCATTGTTTGTTTGGTTGTTTCCACTGTTGAAGTTTTATTCATTTACCATTGCTAGATTAGTTTTTTTTAAGTTGTTGTATCTTATAAACTGCGTGGTTGTTTGATAAATGTTCCAGCCGCCTGTGGCTGTGTATATCATGTTATGTATTAATGATTATAGTCACCGGTTCAGGGGAGACTCTGTCGAAATTTTTCGATAGGGATTCCTCGTGGTTTTTAATTATACCGGTTAAGTAGAGTTAGTAGTTAAGTAACGGTCATCCTTAGAGTGTAGTAGTAGAGTTGTAAGAAGGGTGGTCGTTACAGGACATCTAGCATGAAGTCCAGACGGGTCGAAGGGCTGACCGGACATCTGGAAGGTAAGTTGAGGTAAGTCACTGGAGGGGAGTGACTGTGAGGACGCGTTCCCGGGAAGGTAACATTAGGCGTCGATCCAACTTAGATCCATTTCGAAAATCTAAGTTGAGATCATGATTAGATTCCGGTCTCGAGGAGACGGAATCGAATTAATACTCTGCTTGTTAATTATAGTTGTGCTAACACTTTGTTTTGCTGGGTAATATAATTTGCATTTTGTCTTGGACTAACTCTTTCTTGCAGGAGAAGGAGTTTCTAGAGAAAAAGTGGTTCGGGCACCCAGAAGGGATCCGGGCGCCCGGAGTGCAAAAATTATCCCCAAGCGACGTCGCAACGTAGAACGCTCTGGTTGGACGAGTTACGTCACACTCCAGGCGCCCGGAAGGGATCCAGGTGCCCCAAGCCTCCTATATTAGGAGGATGCACCCTGGAGCAAAGAACAACGAACAATAAGATCTTCCAACGCTTGCTCTACCGTGTTGCGCTCTTGCAACACTGCGAAAGCTCCTCCGACAACGCGCCTCATTTTTATTCCTTTTTGTTGTCGATATTCTTTCTTTAAAGCAATTGTAATTTCATTTGTAATATTTCGAATTGCTAGTGGATTGCCCAACGAAAGCACTCGATGTGTGCAGGCCTTGGAGTAGGAGTCGACCAAGGCTACGAACCAAGTAAAAAATTACTTGTGTTAGCGTTGCTTTAATTTTTTTTCCGCTACGTACTCGATCAACTTTAGACGTTTTAAAATCGATATTCACCCCCGCCCCTCTATCAACATTCATGATCCAACAGTTTATAGCATAATTACTTTTCTATTTCAGAGATTTTCTCTTTGTGTGCATTTGTGTTGACAGGGATGACTTTTGGAGCAAAAGCAGTGATCGTTGACATACCGGGGAGAAAAACAGAAGGCTAACTGACACTGGCCGTGTGACCCTATATAGCCATGCAACACATCCAGAGGAGAAGGAGAACATGGTCGTGTGACCCTACACGACCGTGCAACACATACAGAGGAGAAGGAGAACATGATCGTGTGACCCTACACGGCCGTGTGAAGCATCCTGAGCCAGAGAAGAAGACGATCGTGTGGATCTCACACGGCTGTGCCACTTAACCCGCATCCAAGAAGGAGTTGGTTGTGCGATCCCGAACGACCGTGGTACGGGCTGTGTCATGCCCGTGCCATACCCTATAAAAGGGATTCTAAACTTCTTCTCAGAGGAGAAGGTGGCCGTTTGAAGAAAGATCACCTGGGTGCCATTCCACACCATCTCAGACTTTCGTTCGACGACCCGAGGGTGTCTTCATAATCACATCAACTCCAAAACTAAAGGGTTGGATCCAAGGATCACTTGACACCATTAGATAAGCATTTCTCTTCCTTCTTTTTCTTAATTTGGAATTGAATGCTATATATCATGATGTCTTTGGGTTCTCCTCTTTCATCTATGGAGTAGATTCATTGTTCTAGGATTAGGGAGTAGTTGTGGTTAAAGGTATGATGTAACAACTCATGTTTATGCCTTTACCTATTATGTGATATTGACTTACTCTTGTATTTATTCTATTTACATGCATGAGAATTGCTCGTGTTTGATTGTCGTGTATATTGAATGCTTGTGTAGGAATTACAAATCTCGTAGAGAGAGTATTTTAGATCGTATACCCGAGGGGATCTAGTAACAGTGGGGTAACCCATTCACGGACGTCTAGGATATTCTCTTGAAAGGAGAAGTAACTCCCTCATAAGGAAGTAGGAAACCATACTGAACTTATATCTTTATCTTTATTGTTATTAACTAGTCATGTATTCCTATGATTTATGACCGAGGTACCCTCGTGACAAGGGTTATGTTAACTATTACAGAATTTTACAGGAATCATCTCTTTCAATAATTAGAGATAATGACTCTAGCTTCCTATAAGGGCACGTTAATTGAAGATAGGAAAATGGTAGATCATGATACAATAGTATACTCCACAATAAAACTGAACTCCTAGAATATTCCCCAAATCGAGATAAAGAACTTTACCTATAGTTCTTTCATCTTCCTTCTAGGTTTCACCTTTCCTTCTAAATAGATAACTTCAGATCATTGATAGTTTAGCTAATTCTATGTGAGTGATAGCTAATGCTTATAACCAGTCCCTATGAGTTCGATATCTTTTGTATTACTATTACTCAACCGTAAGTCCCTATGAGCCCGATTTTGTCGTCAGTAATAAAAGATTATCGATTTCACAGGGAGTAGTATAAGCACAAGAGACGTCTCGCGTAGAATTAGCTAAATAATTAACAAGGTAGGGAATGTACTAAGTAAGCAACTAGAAATATAAATAGGAAAGTAAATAAAGTATTTGGTTTTGTGAGTGTTCTTGGAATTCGATTTCATTATGATATTCATTGATGTATCATGGTTCTCCAATTCATATCCACAATTGACATACATTTGTAGGAAGTTGTCGATTTTCTCCTGCAGAAGACAACCAATAAGGGACTTTGATCTACACCTCTAGCGATTAAATAGTTATGATCCCTATGAAGTCCATTAGCAGGACAGTCTATCACCAACGTCCCTCGGTCATACAACACAAAAACACATCACCACTCAATCCACATAAAGGTGTAGGAACTAAACGAATTCAACTATCCCACCTCCTTGTAGAGACTATTCAAGGTGACCCCCTAGACGTCTGTTAGCGGGGCAGCCTGTCACCAACGCCCCTCGGTCATACAATCTAAGGTATCCCTCTACAAGATCCACAAGAATCACAAACATTCAATCAAACATGATAATTAGGTCCAAACACAAGAATCCACACAATATCAAATAGATACAAAACACACCAACATCATCTAGATAGGAAATTGGTATATACATGAGATCTTACATCAAATCACACTACAAATACTCTCTTAATCCTAGAACAATAAATCTACTCTATAGTACAAAGGTAGAGAACCGAAGATAAGGAGATTACAAACATTTCAATCCCAATCGAGAAGAGAGAATAGAAATGCTTATCTAGAGACGATGAGTGATCTTCGGAACCAATCCTTAGCTTTTGGAGTCAATACGGAGATGGAGATGGCCTTGAATCGCTAGATCAAAGTCAGAGAAGGTGAAGAACATCCCCAAATTGGATCTCCCCAAAGGGAGAGCCTCCCCCCTTTGAAAGAGGAAGAACCCCCCTTATATAGAGCAGGGCACGGACACCACAGACCCGTGCACTACAACAAAAACCCTCATAGACATCAGTTTTCCACCGGTGTCTATTACATTTTTGACCGATGTCTATGAAGGCGATGTAAAAAGTCTGTCATTTTAGACATCGATTTAAAACCGGTGTAGTATCACTTAACGACACCGGTGTTCGAATCGGTTATTAACCGGTGTAGTATCACTTAACGACACCGTTTCATCAAAGGTGTAAAACCGATGTAATATTATATGTTAATAACACCAGTTTTGGCAGCGGTATACGACTGATGTAATAGTAGCTAATAACACCAGTTTTGTAGCGGTGGAAAACCGATGTAATATCAGTATTTTTTAACAGTACAAATTTGATTTCCGAAACAGTAACTAAAAAAATACACAAATATTCACAAATTACACAAATATTCTTCATTCAACAATATATATAAAATATATAAATATTCACAAATTACATAAATATTCTTCTTACAACAGTATCCATAAAATACACAAACATTCTTTTTACATCAAAAGCTAATAGATATCAGAATCAAGGTAGAACATTCTTTTAACAACACATCAAGGTAGAACTGCACTTCAAATGTAATCTAGCATGCATTCAGCCCACTCGAACCACACTTTATCAATTTCAACTCTAGAGTACTTGAAATTTGTAAACTGTAAAAACACATAAATAATATATTAGTAAACCAAGACTAAAAATTATAGTTGAAAAAGCAGTAAGAGCACCAGGTAACAAGATGACTAATTGGAATGCTTAAAAAGAGAAACATTCATCAATACTATGCTTTGTCCCGGCGGGCGATTGTAGTACCAAATTCCTAGATATCCATTCTCTGAATCTTGATCAGGACTGAAGAAGCCAAGCTGGAATACGCCTCCCGCTGATATCAAGGTCTGGCCATCCATAAGTGAGTTGTTCGGCGTCATTGAATCTCCTGCACAAAAGGTTAGGCTATGAGCAGTCTAATGATAGATCCTGTCATTGTTATAGTTTAATTATGGAATAATTAAGATTTCTTTCCGATACATACCAGATGAAGACTGACCAAGAACAACCAGAGTCGTTGCTGATATGATTTCCAGCAAGAGGAAAAGAAAGAACTGCGGCTTGGCCATGGAAGTTTATTGATTTGCGTGGCTTGCACCAGCAATCTACTACTGCGTTTGTTTCTCAAAGTTGCTCAAGGAGTCTCTATAATCCACAAACTTATCTCTGCTCTACGTAACAAATGTGGAAACAGAATTCTTAAGTCGAGCATTTTTCTTTTTCACGCATGTTGTTGACTTCACTGCATATAGTGTGGGGGCTTAAAAGCCTTTAAAGAGATACAGCACAACAGAAGAACTGTAAGAAGAAATTTAACATCAAAATAGTAACTAATTTAAATCAAAATACAATACTATTTTGACAAGAAACCAGGAAAATATATAATAACAGTAGTCCTTCAAAGACAATGAAAATCAAGTAACTAACTTAAATCTGAAGGTGATGCGTAAGTTCAAAAATCTTAATAAAATACTTTGAGTGAGGCCATATTGATAACAGGTAGTCAAAGATTGTAAACCTCAAATTTCATTCCCATGCTCTGATGAATCAAGATATAGCAAGATTTTAAGATTTACGAACTACTAAACAAAAATATCATGAGGAAGAATCTATAGAAGTACCTGGACAACATGGGAAAATTCATTAAGAAGTACCTTAAGGCATTTCTAAAAAAACACATAAAGCTTATAAATTATCAGAACGTTTGTTCAAGTTTGCAGACACACTAGCCTCATTAAATTTGCAAATGCACAACACTTGTACATACAGTGAGAAAGGAACTGCAAATTCTATGGGTACATGATTAGAGTGTTGACTGCCATCAATAAATTATTGTTAACTTCAAATGAGTTAAATGCAGGTCAAACTAAAATAAATACAAATAGAGAAAATGGTTTGCTATATTTGCCAAGTTAATTGCAGAAAACAATAATTGCTTGTGGGGCAAGTGAATTCACACAAAAAGTCAAAATGTCTCAGTAATAGCTCAATTTGGATGCTTTCTGAACCATCAATCCGGTACATGAGCTTTCAAGAGCATTCTCAATGTCAGGGATCAAGCCTTAACATGAACCGAGTAAGAAGATGTTGAAAGAGAGAAATTATGAAAATTCAGGCAAAAGAGATACTGATTAGATGGGCATGCACCATTCTCATAAAAACATCAATTACCTCAGTCTCAAATCTACCATGAACCAAGTAAGAAGATGTTGAAAGAGAAATTATGAAAATTCAGACAAAAGAGATACTGATTAGATGGGCATGCGCCATTCTCATAAAAATACCAATTACCTTAGTCTCAAATCTACCATTAACCAACTGAACTGCATCCTTCAGCATTGAGACATCCACATCTCCGTTTGGAACAGGAACCACCATATTATCCAGCATAATCCGAGTCAAGGATGTCCTATTATGACTAGAAAATTCCAATAACTCTTCCAACTCTTCCAAAGTCCTTGTCTCCACCTGTTTTAAAATCCACTATTATGGTAGAAGGATTGGCATGATACTGTGAGGCATATATATTGCATACAGATGACAGGGTAAAAGAGCAAAACAGATTTAGCACATCTTCAATTTTTTTGCCTCATAGGATATATTTGAATGTTTGCACTATATTTGCATCATGGCACTGCATTTGACATAACTATCATAAGAAGCAAAGGGTTTTAACATGATGGATCTTGGAAACCAGAAATCTTAGATGGAATCATTGGAAAAAGTATTTCATGAAAGTTTATTACTAAGCAAATATTGTTCTGTAAAAGGAAATTTGAAAAACCAAGGCTAAGAATTTAGTTGCATTGACTAGAAAAAGTGCCAATTACATTGTCATCCCCTTGACTAGGTAGTTCTACCCTACCAACTCCAAAGAAACTAGTACTGCTTCTGCTTCATATCCTAATCAGAATAAAATACTCGGAAGCCAGATCGAACCCAAATCGAGCAGGGTCGATTTGTTCGGCTTGTATAACCTACTTCAAAGCTGTCAAAAACAGGCATGGAGTATATCTGAAAACTGCTGAGGCAGTTAAACACAACCAAGAGGAATGTTGTTGCTAGAAGCCCTCTTGGGATATTATGGCTATGATATATATAAAGGGCATTTAGTATTCCTCCTTGAGGCATCTGGAAAACATATAAAGGTGTAAGAGGCAAATCATAATTCAAAAAATCTTTTAACAAGATGCAATATTCATTATCGACTGGCATACTTACTAGGTTACCATAAGCCCAGAAGCCTCCAATGGCAATAGGGAATAAACACATTGCTATTAGAAGATAGGCGACCTTGGCTCCCCTCCACATTGGAACATGTGCAGGGTGTTTGAAAATTGATGGCATTGTTGCATGGAAACCAAGATATAACAATTTCTTTAAGGCAGTAAAGAGGGTAAAGAATCTGTACCTTTCAATCCCACCACACTTTTACTAAAAAACTAGAAGCAATGTGACTGAAGCAACAAGAGCTCCATCTGTTCAAATGATTACTTAAGATCAGGAACTAAATACCTGGATTTCTAAAGCAAGATTGTGTCCCCTGAATGCAAATGCTATTATTCCAAAAGCATTCAAGATCAAAAAAGCAGCGGAACAAAAGGAAGATACTGATACAGTTTAAGACGATCCTGAAAGACGGATATATTCGAGATGGTGAATCAGAGATTTGAAAAGAAAAAAACATGAATCAGAGTTTACGGGTCTAACAACAGGTTACAAACATGTGGACTAATTCGATCAGTTAAACCAATGACCCACTTATTTTGCCAGTTCAATGTCTTTGGTTTTCAAGGCTTTGCTGCAGTGCGGCAATCTCCATGGCCACAATTTTTTCTTTATTCTCATGAAGAAATTATGATTCTTTTGAAAGAGAAAAGTTGATTCCGTATCCAATGACGAGTCAACCAAAATACTAAGTACAAAACATCAATGTTAGATATAATCTTAGTCTTTGTAACATGTATATCTATGTTTTTACAATAGACAAACTATAAAAAGATAAATGGAATTGAGCAGTTTCATATAGTTTTATCCACCAATATTCTTAATTTCTAGATGAAAAAAAAGTTGTCTTTAGATTTCATATTTATTGAAGTAATAAAAGAGAGAAACATTTGCACTGTTGTATGGACAAAGACCAAGCTATGAACAACATATACTATAATTTGAAGCTAGGGAAGTCAATAACTCACATTGCTTTACAAGCCCCAGGAACATGGTGCTTAAAGTGCATCCTGGCCAACCAGTATCGTGCATGAGTATTCATGTTGTCAATCTCAAGAGCCAATTCAAAGTTCTCCTTTGCACCCTATTGGCAACAAGAACATACCACTGAAATGAACCTATCTCAGTTGTTCAGGTGTTCTCTTCAAATTTTTTTTTTTAAATCTACTTTCTATTGAAAATTCAATAGGAAATAAGAGGAAAGCGAGTGTATGCTCGTGAAGGATACAAGAAAAACATTCGATTAGAGAGAAAAAAGATTATTTAGTTAGTTTGTGAGTTTATACTCTGAGTTGCGGGATGAGGTGAGTGTCATTCCGATCGGCATAGTCGATAACCCTATCTACTTCCTGTAGAGCACTCCACCCTTTTGCCACTAGTTCCATTGCCTTTTTGTTACGACTATGAATCCCTCTCTGTAGGGCGAAATAGCAAATCAACATATGCATCGTGTTAAAACAAAGGCAAAGCGAAGGAAGAAATGACCTTGTGCATAAAAGAGGGCAGTGGCTTCCACACTTGTTTGGCAACTCTAGAGCATTGTTGCTGAATCAGTTTTCAGATATCTTGGTTGCACAACCTGCCAATTTTGTCACTACGAAACACCTAAAATCAACCCTCAAACTGTTAATGTCCAAACTCTGATCGGGTACACCACGTGAGGAGAGGAATCGAGCGAAGGGATCGGGAATCACGTCACCTGCTAGAGAGGAGCGGGACTTCCACAGTCGATCAAAAATCATTTATCAGAGATATTCGAGATGGTGAATTAGTCGCAAAGAACAGAGAGCTCGTCGGCCTTCTTCAGCAGCCTGACCTTCCTCTTGGAGAAGGTTACCTGCCTATTGATCTTGTTCTCTATTCTCCTCACCTCAACCCTCCCCCGCCCCATCCTCAACCTTTAGCAATCAGATGATTAAGAACAATGAAAAGAGGAAACGAGAGGTTTTGAAGATGACCGTGTATCCAGCGAGCGAAGAGGCCGAGAAGGAGAAAATGAAGCACGGAGAGCCCTTTATGCCTGCAATTTTAGGGTTTTAGCAGGTAGACATACTTCGTTATTCTCGTACTGCACTCGATCTCTCTGCTTCAGAAGAAGGAGACCCCTTTACACAAGATCAGAGATCTCGGTGTTGTTCTCTCTTCCTTCGGATTCCCTCACGTTGCCGACCAACCGTGCCATGGTGGTCGTGGGCGTCCTCTCGCTGTTCGAATCTCGTCGGCCCCTACCTTAGCCGGGAAGAGCGAAGAGAGGAAGGAGGAGGAGGAAGAGGGGATCGGACGAGGAGGCAGAATGGAACGATTTATGCTGCGATTTTGCTTAGGACCGAAGCAGGTGGTTTTGATCCTAATCGGGAGAGGAAGGGGCGTCGATCCAGGAAGGGGAAGAGATCCAGGAAGGGGAAGAGGGAGATGAGGCTGAGAGAGATGGTCGAGGTTTAGGTTTAGGTTTAGGCTGAGAGAAGGGGCACGATATTGGTTTAGGTTTGGAGGGAACTTTGTGAAGTGTTGTAAATTTTGACTGGTGGAAACATTAAATTATTTTTTTTGGTTCATTAACACTGGGTTTTAAAAACCGTTGTTAAAACCTGTGTCTATTAATAAAAAAAAAAAGACGCTCATAGACATCGGCTAAAAAATCGATGTCTATGAGCGAAAATCTGCACTCATAGACACCGGTTTTTGAAAAAACCGGTGTAAAATACTCAAAGACATCGGTTTTTGCTTAAAACTGTTGTTGTTCCACCGATGTGTATGAGGGTTTTTCTTGTAGTGGTGCCACGGCCGTGTGGCCTTCACATGACCTCACCCATTCTGCTCTCGGCCAGGGTTGATGGTCGTGTGGCCTTCACATGGGCATGTTTTGCTTTGTCTCTAGATGGCTTACACGGCTGTGTGGCTCACACGACCTAGCCAATCTTGGCCTCTAGAAATCTTGCACCACCGTGTGGCACACACGACCTGGACTTGCTTTCTCTCTGGAAGTGTTGCACGACCGTGTGTTCCTCCGCTAGATCCACCACTACCTCTTTGGGTTCTTTTCAAGAGGTTAGACATGATGCCAAGCTAAGAGAGGGAAAGATGATTGATTGGAGAAAAAGGAGGTGAGATCTTGTGAAAGGAGAAGTAGATCTTGAGAAAGGAGAAAAAGGAGAAGAATAGCGGTTTGGGATCTAGATCTAGATCTGGATCTTTGGAGAGAAATGAGTCTAAGATCAAGATTTGAGAGGTAGATAAAGAAGATTTGAGGAGGAGAAGGATTGGGGAGAAGGAATTAATTGACCATGTCGATCGACACGACCTAGTTCTTCCTTTTCTCAGCCAGATCCACATGGCTGTGTGGAATTACAGCTATGTCAAGTGACACGACCAAGTTCTTTTTCTTCTCGGTTGAGCTCACACAGTCGTGTGATATCACATGGCCGTCTTCTTCTTTCTTACTACCATATCCATACGGCCATGTGGCTTCATATGGCCTGGTACTCTCCCTTCTCTGTTTGTGTCACATGACTGTATGAGGTCAAACAGCCGGTTCTGTAAGGTCCACAAGTGCTGAGTTTCCTCCTTTTTGACTTCTTCAATGCCTCCATACCTATGAGATGATCATGGTCAGCTCATGGAGGTGATTCACTATCTGAAAACAAAATAAAGAAACACTTAGAAACACTAACTAATAGAAAATAAAAATGAAAACTAAACTAACTAAAAGAACCCTTGGATTGCCTCCCAAGAAGTGTTTGTTTTAAGTCTTTAGCTTGACTTTGTCTCTGTTAGCACAAACTATATCGAAGGAGGCATGGATTTTCCTCCTTGAGTTGATGCTGTTGTCTCTTTCTTCATTCTTGCCCTTGGAGGGTAGATGTACTTTTTGTTATCTATTTGGGGCCTTCTCTCAACTCTTGTCGGTTAAAATGTTTCATCCGGTGCCCTCCCATAAGGATGGAAGTTCCATTTCTCAATTTTGTAAGCATCTTCCCCATTGCACATGTTTTCCAGAAAAGAAGAGGTGTGGTTAGGAGAATTAGATAGATCAAATTCTATCCTTTCCTTATTGATAACCAAGGATAGCTTATGGTTTTTCACATCAATGATAGCTCCGACTGTCGCAAGAAAAGGTCTTCCTAAAATGATTGGAATCTTTGGATCTTCCTCCATGTCTAATACAATGAAATCAGTGGGAATGATACAACCACCCAACTCTATTGACACATCTTTAACAATACCCATAGGGTACCTACAACAATGATCAACTAATTACAGTGCCATAGTAGTAAATTTAAAGTTTTTGAAACTTAGCTTATTATAGATTGAATATGGAATGAGGCTAACACGTGCCCCCCAAATCACAGAAAGCTTTTCTATAAATTCAGATCCCATGATGCAAGGAATAGAAAAGCTTCCAGGTTCTTGAAGCTTTAGAGAAATGGTCTCCCCGAATAGAGCACTGCATTCTTCTATCAATGCTACGGTCTTGATCTCTCCCTTCTTTTGTCTGTTGGACATGCTCCTTCAAAAATTTAGCAAACTTCGGCATTTGTTACAGGGCATCAATTAGAGAGACTTCAATACAAATTTCTTTAACCTTGTCCAGGAATCTGCTGAATTCTTCATCCTTTTTAGTCATGGCCAGTCTCTGTGGAAAAGGGATTGTTTGACTTTGTTGTAGAAGTGGAAGAGTCCCTTCAACCTTCTTGGTAATCTTCTCATCATCTTGTATCTAGACTGGATTAGGTGTTGGAGGAGAGGGCTCTTCTTGAATGTCAATCCCTTTTGGAGCAGTCACTTGGGGATCTCCCAAGGTCCGTCAGCTCTGAAGCTCAATTCTGTTGTAGTGTTCCACTGGGTTAACATCAAGTTTTCCTAGAAATGCCCCTGGTACTCTTGAAGATGAAGAAACTATTTGAGCAATTTGGCTATCTTGCATTTTCTGGTGTTTATCAGAACTATCCATTCTCTGAGTAACTTGATTTCATGCTTCATTTCCTTTTGGTCGGTAAGAATTTCTTCAAGTATTTTTTCTATTCTGGATAGTTGATAACCTTGTGATGGTTGTTGTTGATAGCTTGGCCTTGCCCCCATAGATGGTCCTTGCTCTTGGTTGTTCCGATGAGAAAAATTTAGATGATTCTTCCACCTAAGGTTGTATGTGTTGGAATATGGATTGTTTTGTCTTTGATTATAGCTTACTGTAGCGTCTCACTACTCATGTTGATATATTTGTATAGAGATGGCTCCTAACGGGCAAGTGTCTTGAGCATGGTCTGTGCCTCCACAAGTTTCACATACACATACAATTGCATTGACTGTGCTTGTTCCCATGTTCTCAAGTTTTTTAGTCAGAACATCGAGTTTTGTAGATATAAGTGTGATTGCATCCACATCAAACTTTCCTGATGCTTTAATTGGGTTTCCAGAAGAAGAAGAGTCTCCACATCTTTCGGATGTCCTAATGATGGTTCTGAGCTACACTTTCAATGATGTCCTCGACCTCATTTAAACTTTTGTTCATTAGTGCCCCTCCAGCTGCAGAGTCTAGGAACACTGTTATGTGATAGTTGATGTCGTTATAAAAAGTGTGCAAAACTAACCATTTTTCAAGTTCGTGATGTGGACATTATCTGAGCATGTTGTTAAATCTATCACATACTTCAAATAATGATTTGAGTCTGATTGTCTAAAGCTTGCTATCAAATTCCTCATATGGGTAGTTTTGCTAGGAGGATAGAATTTGTCAAGAAATTATTGCTCACACTGCTCCCAAGATTATATGTTATTTGCTGGCAAGGAGTTCAACCACTACTTGGCTCTATCTCTTAAGGAAAATCTAAATAATAACAATCTTACTGCTTCTGCTGAAATACCATTCATCTACATTGTGCTGCAGATTTCATAAAAGACTTCTAAATGTTGATTCAGATCTTCATGTAGTCTGCCTCTAAATTGATTTTGTTGTACCATTATGATTATCACAAGCCTAATTTTAAAATTATTGGCTTCAATAGATGGCCTGGTGATGCTAGACCGAAGTCCATGCGCGTATGGTGCTACGCAATCCTTTAAAGGTTTGTTTGCCATATCTGAAAATTCTTATTATTCTTGACGTTTTTGCAGGTTTCTTCTTCTTCGGTAAGTTCTGTCAATTTCAGGATCAAGAGGTAAAGGTCTCCTGCAAGGTTAGATCTACGCATACAAAAATAAGATTGCAAATATTTCAATCATAGAATTTTGAATGCGAGAGAAACAAAGATATCCTAAAATGTTGGAAATCTAAAGTGCAGATTTTAAATTACAAAAAGGAATTATAGAAAAAGAAATAAGGAATGCAAGATGAAATTGCAAAAATAGAATTTCAGAAACTAATTACAAAAGGAAAAAGAAAAAGTAAAACAAGTTTAGACTAACTCAAAATGTAATGTTATAAGTGCAGTTCTTGGCAACGACGTCAAAAATTTGTTACCAACAACAAGTGCACGACTACGTCATCAGTAATACAAAAGATATCGAACCCATAGGGAATGGTTATAATCACTAATGATCTCTCATGCAGAATTAGCTAAACAATCAACTAAGATGAATTATGTGCTAGGTAAAAGAAACTAGGCTCAGAAC
This sequence comes from Zingiber officinale, assembly GCF_018446385.1. Taxonomy (NCBI): domain Eukaryota; kingdom Viridiplantae; phylum Streptophyta; class Magnoliopsida; order Zingiberales; family Zingiberaceae; genus Zingiber; species Zingiber officinale. The sequence continues at coordinate 62,870,997 of NC_056000.1, read as the reverse complement.
AAGAAAAAGAAGGAGGAACTTGGTTTTGTGAACGTTCTAGGAGTTCGGTTTCATTGTGATGTTTATCAATGTAACATGGTTCACCAATTCACTATCCTCAATTCACATGCGTTTGTATAAAGTTGTTGATTCTCCCCTGTAGAGGACAACTAGCAAGGTATTTAGATCATCATCACTAGTAATTAAATAGGAATGATTCCTATGAAGTCCGTTAACGGGTTACTCCTGTCACTAGGGCCCCTCAGTCATACATCACAGAAACACAAGCACTACTCAATACACATAGAGATGAAGGTAATTATTGCATACAACTACCCACTTCCTTATAGGGATTTGCTTCTTCTTTCAAGATGACACCCTAGACGTCCATTAATGGGTTACCCCTATCACTAGGGCTCCTCAGTCATATGATCTAGGGCATCCCTCTATGGGATCCATAAACACGCACAACATTCAATCAAACATGAGAATTAAGCTCAAACACATGCATTCATTTAAGATCAAATAGATATAAAGCATGTTAACATCATTTAGACAAGAAATTGGCATATCCATGAGTTCTACATCAAATCACATCATATCTACTCCCTTAATCCTAGAGCAAGGGATCTAATCCATAGCAAGAAAGAAGAGATCCAAAGACATGGTAATTATTCAAACCCCAAATAAGAGAGAAAAGGGAAGAAGTGCTTATCCAATGATGTCGAGTGGTCTTCGGATCCAATCCCAAGCTTCCAGAGTCGACGCGGTGATGGAAATGACTTCAAATCATCGAACGGAGGTTGGAGAGGGCGTGGATAGGCACCAAGTTGGATCTCCCCAAAGGGAGAGCCTTCCTCCCTTGGGAAAGGGAAGAAATCCCCTTTTATAGTGCAGGGCATGGGCACCACACGGTTGTGTGGCTTTGATAAGCCCATTTTTGTCATGTTACGAGATCAAAAGAATTTAGTACCGAACCCCTTCTAAGCTAATGTAGCATAGAAATGACTCAGGTCGTCTCCAACGAAAGCACCGATAGGATGTAATCTAGGATTGTATGTTATTCCTATTTTTGGGAGTTTAATATATAAATGGGGGTTTAAGCTTTGAATCTAAATCTAACAATTGAAAAGAAAGAAAATAAGAAACTAATCTCATGCATAAATGAAATATAACTAAGTGTCACCGATTAATCCATACGCATTGTCACACTACGTAATAAATTTCATCATCAACACACTTAAACTAAGAATGAAATAACAAGACATAATTAAATCTGATCTAAAGTAAAATTTAAACCCTAACTTAATTACTTAACAATTAACCATGCTCAAATAAAACTTAAATACAAATTAAGCTTCAACAAGGTAATGAAATGCTAGATTACTTGCTAAAAATATAATAAACAACAAAGAAATCTGTTCTAACTTCTAAAACAGTAATAAAATGAAATAAAATGATAATCGTTCCAATCTCACAATCAATCTAACCCAAACAACACTTCTTGCCGTCACGCAAGAAGCCGGAGACGAGAACGCCCAACTCCTGTCATCAGTGGAGAGTCTCAGTTGTGCCTCGGTTCTAGGTTTGCTCAACAATACCGGTGAAATGCCTCCGGCAAGCTAGAAACAACCCTAAACCCATAAATGGCCGAAAATCTGGAAATATGCAATCCTTCACCTCTGAATCTGAAATGGAAGCTACGGATGATGGATGATCGTCAGATGAAGCTCAGGAACACCGGAGGAACACCGCCGAGTGTCGCTGAAGGAAGGAGAGTCACAGATCTGAGGGAACGCCTAACAAATATGGTAAAACAGAGTATCGCCGGAAGTAGAATTCCGCCGGAGGGAACGCCCGCCGATGGCTCTAGATGATTGGAATGAAGATGCCTTGAAGCTCTGCACTGATGATGTTATCTCAAAGGATGATCGGAGGTGGAAAACGGGGTCAGAAATCTTGGAGAAGCCGCACAACGCGAAGCTCAGCGCGAAGGAGATCGACCCAACAAAGCTACTGTAGCTTTTGTTTTAAATCAGATCCAGATCTGAACGGACGGCTGGGAGCAATTCAGATCTTGATCAATGGTTAAAAGTTGCTTTAACTCTGATCCGAAGGTGCTAATCTTAATCTAGGGTCTGGATCTACTCTCCCTTAGGTCGGATGGACCAAATCTTCAATGGATGGCTCAGAATCCTCCGATCTTTGATGAACAGTCCATAATGCTCTGCAGCTTGATCTTCTCGTTTAAACTCTGATTCGAGCACAAATTCAGTTCGAATAGATCCAAATCCAAGATCCTTTGATGCCTACAAAATAAGAATCAAATATTAACATCAAATAACACAAAAAATAAGATAATTTGTAATTAAGTCAAGAATAAAGATAATGCATGAAATGTGATGCATATATAGGTTTCATCTATGAATATATCATCAAATCATGCATGTATGAATCAAAATAATACAGTAAAATCATGATTATCAAATCCCCCACACTTACACTTGAACGTCCCGTGAAAGTCAAGAAAACTAAGAAATCTACTTAAATGACACCCCCTAAATAAAATCCTAAACATGATTAGAAAAAATAAAAAAGGAAAACCATCTAAGATTATCACATTCCAAAATCTCAAGCATTCATGGACTTCAAACTTTACTCTTGGTTAAAAAAACATATTAATTTCCATCTATCATGAATAAATTGAAAATGATTTCACACTAAAAGCTCACAAGATAAATTTTTGGCGGTCCGCATCCTATTTTACATGTAATCATAAAAAGTAGAGGGCACTCAAGCTACTTGTGCTTCTTGCACTACCATATGCTTGCTTATCTTCTACTCTCTACCACTATCCAAAGCATTAGAATACATAAGTATGAAGGCTTATCATAATGACAAAAGAAGCATAAATCAAATGAAATCAAAGTTAAAGTGTTAAGGTAAGAAAAGAATTCAATATGATTCAAATGAAGGTGGAAGACGTGAATACAATGAATGCTATGTAGATGAATGTCTAGCCATACTTCCATCTTTACTTCTTTGAACTTATTGCCCAGTGCACAACAATTATTTCCCAATTTCAGCTTCTTTTAAGTTCATAATAGTTTAATAAATCTCAAGGTCTCCACAAAGTGTAAGCTGACCAAGCTCTGACATTTAATCCCTATAAACAATCTCATTTTCATTTTCTTGATACAAACTTGAATTCCTTTGGTTCAGATCAAAAAGATCAATCTAAAACAGATCTGCTATAGCTTCATCAAATTGAACAATTTCAGTTTATGTAATGCCTCCATTTCCGCTTACTGTCATCACTGTTCTTGGACCAAGTTACTGCCATTGTCTCCTTTCCCGCAAGAATAATATTTCAATTTGAAGTACTTCCAAAAGTTGGCACATCATTCTGCACAGTACTGCATTTTCTCCACTAATTTCAATCCAAATCTCTGATTCCGACCATTTAAACCCTTATAATTCTGACTTAGAGTTGTAGAAATCTTTGAGGAATCAAAAATACCATATGTATATCTACTCTTTCCAAACCTTACTGAAGTTGAACGTTCTGGACATAACAAACTTGCTAAGGAATGAAACTAAGCTTAAAGCAATCCAGAAAACTTGACACTAAATCTATTGGAATCACTCTCAATGAAACTCAACATGTTCCTATTTTCTCCCCCACACTTAAGCTTTGTCCATCTTGGGCAAAAATTCCTTTCCTTTACTTGCATTTCATTGGTAAAAAAAAATCAAACTAAAACATAGTTATTTAGCACTAAATTCTGCATTCCAGCATTCAGATTCAACTTAACAGAGTAAGGAAAAAATTAGAAATCCCCCTTGTTTTAACCAGGAATTTGAGTTGGGACATTGCTCCAAAAGATAAACAGCCAATAGAATGAGATAACAGCTGAATACTCATCAAAATCTAGTCCAAACATAGGTTTAATTTAGGCCTGCAATTCCAATTTTGGATATGAACTTAAGTTCCCAGATTCTACTACAAAGTCAATTCTGTAAAATTTTCCAGCAAGTTGAGCTCTAGAAGATAGTTCATTCGACACTGAATCAAAAGGACTTTGAATTCCATCCATTTTGGATTAGAGACATCAAGAAAACTTTGGCACAAAACTAAACATTCTTGAAAATCAAAATTCAGTTCCAAAGTTATGGCTGCATTCCTTGCTATTTCCCTATTTTTATTGGCATACTCCTTTGCATATGATCTACAACAAGACTTAACCACATTTTCTTAAAATGACACAAAAATTCAGCTCGAATTTTAACTCCCACTAGCTGTAAAATCAGTAACCAGACACACTAGGTCAATATCTGATTTACTGCACACTGCAGTTTCTGCATTTTTTTTTCCGGCTGAACTCCCTTCAAAATTCAAGCGTCATCATTTATATTCTTCAATGAATTGTCTCATTCATTTCATCATTTAAATATTGACCACAATCAACTCCAATTTGGAAACTCAGCTAAAACATAACTATAGAAATCCCAGTGTTGTTCAATTTCAGGTTTTCCAATTCCAGAATTCTGTTCCACTCATAATTTACTGCATTTAGCTCAAACTTTACAGTTAAACATCTATAAACTATGGCATTCAATTACTCACTAAAAATTAGCTTGAATTCAATTCATTTGGCTAAAAATTAAACTCCAAGAATTGGCACAGAATATTGCCCAATAGACAGAATTCAGCAACTTCATTAAGTATCCAACAACTTGAGATTTTTAGAATTTAAGCCTTCCTTCCTCTTGATTATCTGGACTGTAGAACATTCATAAAACACTTAGTGAACAACAACTTGAAATACTTCTTGAATTAAATAATGCCCTACAATTGAAGTTCGAATCCTAACTCATAATAATAACATTACAGTTTTCTCAAATTTTCTTCACTGTCCTTTATATTGTATCAAGTGGTTGTTCTTTTCCTTATTTCATCAGGATTTATGTTTTAATTTGAAATGATTTCTGAATGAAATGTCACTCGCCATTTGAATTTCACATACTGATTCATGATGGATAAATTCTAGTAGCCACAAAAACCCACTATTCCTGCATTCTCCTCACTGCTTTGAGCATTTCTAGCAATCTGATTCTATCAAAGTTCTGTCCAGCAGGTTTGTGAAGAAATGGAAAGGAAGTAAACAACATTTCCTTCTAAGAATACACAAGTTTCACTTAATTTTCCAATGATCTTAAGGGCTAGTGATGAAAGATTGGTACACACTTGATACGCAATTTAAACTGAATTCTGTTTTGTTTATTGCTGCCCTTACTGCTTTGAGAATATAACTTCCAACAATAGATTTTAAAATCTATTTCTTCATTTTCCTTTAGCACTTGTTTCTCACTCAGCTGAAAGATGTCTTCCAATGTGTTGTGTAGTTAAGAAACCAGCAGGTTGTTTTCTCACAGAAATAGCTTTTCACTTCTGAATTCTTGTATTTGAGTGGTACAGTTTTAATTCTTTAACTTCTATGTAATTTCTGCACAGCAACCTTGAAACCCTAATCTCAATAGATCTCTTTAATTAACATTCACTCAAATTAGCTTGTCTTCAATTCCTTCTAATCAGAAGAAAGGATGCTAATATAATTTCTGCACAGAGACAATTTTAGCTTCAACATTTTTCTATTCTGAGTATCCAGTTGCTGCAATTCTCTTCACTTCTTCAGAAATAATGATGTCATGTTCAAGTGCTTCATTGGTGAAATGATACCCACCAATTGAATTTCGAATTATAGTCTATTATGATCAGATTTCAATAGCTACAAAATTCACTATTTCAACATTTTTGTGTCTAGATGGAGTTTCTGAATTTCATCCTTTCTTATTTTGCAGATGCCATGGAAGGTAAGCATACCATTTGTTTTCAGCATATTCTTAAATTTCAATTAAGCTTCCCCTCATTTGAATATTGCATTCTAAATCTTGATACAAATCTGATACAAAATGCACCTCCACATTCCAGCTCTGCACTTTAATGTCTCTGCAGATTTTTGTGCAATGATCACTGCAACTCATTCTGCATTTCTATCATGTATATAGTCCCTAATTCAGTCAGCAGCTATACCCACGAGTTTCCCTAGTAGCACTGTCCAGAATTAAAATTTTGCAAAATGGTAGCAGAACTAGCATTTAATTGCAGCACATGCAAATTTCAGATGCATTTCTCATCTTTCTGCAGATTCTTGTTTGTGTAGCCTACTCTAAACGAGCCTTTTCATTGACACCAACAATGTACAGATGAAATCATATCTACTATCATTCCTTCAGTCTTCCATTACTCCATAGTTGCAGTATTTATTTCTGTAGAATTCAACACAGCAGCATTTTCTTTGCACTGTCCTCAGTAACCTACACTAACCCAACTTCCTTGCTTCAACTCTCTTATCTCAGTTGAGGATTACTAATAACCAAATTCTCCAAAGGCTACAGCAAAGCTCCTGATCAACAACTCCAATAGAATTTTCAGATTTCAGCATTTTCAATGCCTTCTTCCAACATATGTCTCTTAAAGTTTTGAATGCTTCAACATAGTATTAAGTCTTAAAATTCAAAGCAATTGGAGTTTATCCTTGACATGATAAAACTTAAAATAATGATACATTTAGCATACAATCTTAAGCGTACTTCATTCACAACAACAGTCTTCCAAAACTCCATCATTGGCTTAATTTCTGCACAGCCATTATTTGACAGCATACAACATCTTTCAGCAAATTCATTCCAAGCAATTTGCTGCAACAGAAACTCTAAGAAGCATATTTGGAGCTGTTGCAATAGAAACTCTAAAATTTCTAAGCTGAAGAATCATTACTACATTTAGTCCCAAACTTGCTATCACAATTTCAGAAACAGATTCTTGTTCACCTTAGTACTCCAACAGGTAAATAAGAGTATTATCAAAGTTGTTTTCAGCAAAACAATCCCTTTAAATGCTTTCTTAATGAATTAAAAGGTTAGCAATACCAAGTTGGTACACAGTTGATACTAAATTCATTTCCTGATTCTGCCATTACACCTTATAACAGTATCAACCACTGGCGACAGCAATGTGCAGGTTTGCATTTCTGCATTCCTTACTGCACAGATTCTTATGTATTAGCTTATCAAGGCAATATTCAATTTCCAAAACCACTTTTGTTCCTCACTTTCATTCCATAACTGCACAACAGTGATGTCCACATCCAGCCATACTTTAATTCTGAACTCTTTTTAGCTTGTCATTTCTGCAATTCTGCTGTACAAATTTAGCTAGCTCTATAAGGGTTCACCATAATATCAATTTCCAGAATTCAATGTTGTTTAAGCTTGCTTTATACATGATTAAGCCCAAGAAATGATTAACTTTAGCACTTCAATATTAAGAACCATCCATTGAAAACAATACTATTGAGAAACAAGCTCAATAATTGGTACAAGAATCATTTCAACACTCCATCATCAAATTGAATATGAATTCTGCTCTTTATCAAATTTCATCTAAACATTCAAAATATTACACACTTCCCCCACACTTAATCCTTTGTCCAACTTGGCCAAATAATTCATCAAATAACAAACAAAGTATCCACATCCAAGAGATTAAGAGATGATAAAAGATAAAATGATATGATGATTCAAAAGAAAACAAGCAAGAAATTGTGTGGAAGAATATTAAGCAAATTGATTTACCTTCACAAATATGATTCAATCCATTGAATTGTAGTTTTAAAAGAGTCAAAGCAAGTTCTAGAGTTACAATAATACAAGTGCATCACTCAAATTAATGCTAATCCTCACTAGGCATAAATGAATCATCTTAATTAAACAATAAAGTGTCCATTATTAAGTAGAAACCATGAGAAATATTAAAAGTCCATTTTTGACATTAAGCCTCAAAATAAGATACTCAAATCTAGCTCACATTCTCTACTTCTAACATATTATAGGAAAATGTTAAGGGGTGTCATTTTCTTATTCAAAATTAAAATTAAATGCAATAAAAAGACTTCCTACAGTAAATCATAACTAAATGCAATAAGAAAATCAAGATTTGCACTCAAGGAATTTATTAAAGAATAGACTAAAGTAAAACATGAATTAAAATGCAAAAGTAAGCTAAATTAGAACCAACTCCCCTTATTCCCGGTGCTTGAAGAAGATGTAGAAGAAGCAACCACTCCGGTGGTGGAGTAATTGTGGTTCCACTCAAATTCTTTTTATTCATCCTTTTTCTATTGCAAATTCTTTCTGGAGGGCGGAGATGGTTCAGTTTAAGCATCCACTCCGGAAGCTTATATTCTCCTACAACATCAATAAAAGAAAATCCCTCCCACTCACATATGGGATGAGAAAAGAATAGGAGAATATTAGTCTTGGTAGAAAATGTATCAAACAATGAATCACATCTAATAAAATCAATGAATGGTACCTTTATGAAATTTTCTGATGTATCACAAGAAATATTCACCTTGTAAAGTTGAAAGGTACCTGGAGTGGTGATTGTTATCTCCTTTTCATCAAGTAATGGTTCAAGCTCTGGTTCTGGTGAATATTCTACTTCATGTAGTGATTCTTGGGTTCTTGCCTCCATAACACAAGTCCCTACACTTACATCCTCTATTCTTGGTGATTCTTGGGGTAATGCTTCCATTAAGCAATCCCCTACACTTAAATCATCTTCTGCATCTGTATCTCCATCATTCACATCATCTAAAGCAACACTTTTAGTAGAATCAGAAATTTGAACAACTACATCATCATCACAAATTAAACTAGAAATTCCTTGTGAAGAAATAGGCGTAGGGTCAGGCCTGACAGAATCTCTACTATCCATCTCCCCACTGGAGTTTTGTGCTTGTAACTGGTTAATGGATGATGCAATTTGGTCTAACTGACTCCGTATGTTCTGTATCCTCGTAAATTGTTGCTCTTGATGCTCACTCATTTGTTGCATAATTTCATTGAATTTCCATGTTGAGTCTGCAAATTGTACTTGTGCATCCTCATACCTGAAATGTGAAAAATCCACCCTATTAGAACTATAGGTATTAGGAAATGACTCATACCTATTCTGCTGCTTCATAGGTGGGTAGTACTGATATTCAAGCGAATAGAACCCAGACTGAGGCTGATAAAACCCAGACTGAGGCTGATAATAATAACTCACACTCCTACCTCTAAAATGCTGATAATATGGATCCATGGTCAAATAGATTTCCTGTTCTTACACTGACAACTAGCAAATAAAATCAGAAGACTCAGTAACATATAAAATCAAACACATGGATATATGAACATGAAAGAATTGAAACAACAAAAAATTTTAAGTTTTCCAAAATAATGAACAATTCTAAGATTATCAAACACCACTACAATTTCCTCGACAATGACGCCAAAATTTGATAAGCCCATTTTTGTTATGTTACGAGATCAAAAGAATTTAGTACCAAACCCCTTCTAAGCTAATGTAGCATAGAAATTACTCAGGCCGTCTCCAATGAAAGCACGGATAGGATGATAATCTTGTTAGTTAGAGCTCTAGAGTCAATCATTTGATGATTGTATGGACTCATTGTATCATATTCTTGTATATTAATAAAGGCATTTGTTTGGTTATTATACTTATTTGTATTAGTGCCAAATAGACTAAGTATAATAGCGTCCTTGAGTAGAAGGTTCATACCTATATCAATCAATTAGTTGAATCGATAGTGAGATGATATAGGGAACACTACTCTAAATCATTCCTAGTCGAGTATTAACATTCAGGGACAATGTTAATGCAATAAGACTAGCATGTAGGTCAGCTCGATGACTTGATCTCACAAGTCATGGATATAGAGATATCAAGTTGACACATGGGTATACATTGGAGAATGTATACTGAATGACCCGCCATGAGAAAGTATCATGGATCGTTATATGAGTGTCATATACTTTCTCATGTGGCTATTAGTATGACTATTAGTCCTTAGACCTGACGTCACCATGGATCCCTACATAAGGAGTTATGTAGGGTGGACTATAAAGGCGATTACTGGGTATGTAACAAATTATGCAGAGGGATGTGAGTGATCTAGATGGGATCTATCCCTCCCATATGACGGGAGCGACATCAATATTCTTGATAGAGTTAGACCACGAAGTGCATGTCCATGCCCAAATGAGTCAACATTAGATGTTGAGCTCATTTGATCGAGTGAGTCTACTTGGAGTTCAAGATTTAGATTGATTAGAGGATGACACGGTCTATGCCTCATATTGATCAATCTAGATGTCTAGGATAGAAGGACAATGTCACATATTTTGTGAGGAGTCACAATTGGTAGTCACAAGGTGATGTCGGATCTCGACATTCTTGTAACTTGGGTAGTAATGATGTGTTGCTAGATACCGCTCATTACTTATGCTCCTAAATGGGTTTAGGCACTGCCAACGTTACAAGAACCTATAGGGTCACACACTAAGGATAATTAGATGGAGATTTGGTTCATATGATGAACTAAGAGGATTAGATTCATTTGATGAATCATATTGGATTAAGAGTAATCCAAATTGGGCTAATTGAGTTGGACTCAAGTTGATTCATGTATTCAATGAGTCTAATTTAGATTATGACTCATTAAATCAACTTAATTTAATGAATTAGATTCATTATATTAAGTTGGCTTGAATCATATGGTTGGATTAGATCAACCATGAGAGAGATTTGATCAAGTTTGACTTGATTTGAGAGGAAGAGAAAAATTCATGTTTGACTTGACTTTTTGCCACATCACTAGTGAGTTGGCAAGATGTGGACCAATAGGATTGCTCCACATCATCAATGTGTGCCACCTCATGGAGGTTACAAGCCTCCATAGCATTTAATGTGGTCGGCCCACATTAAATGAGGAGTTACACTTGTTGCCATGTCATTTAGTGAGGTGGCAAGATGTGGACCAATAGTGTTGATCCACATCATCCTAGAGTGCCACCTGTTGGTGCGGGTAGCACTAACGGTCTAACCCAGGTTTTGATGAATGACAAATAGGTTAAGTTAGTTTTGTTGTTGTCTGACACTTTGATCAAGTGTGCAGGAAAAGTCCAGACAGGTCGACGGGCTGACCGGATGTTTGGCAAGAAGTCCAGCTAGGTCGACGGGCTGACCGGATAGCTGGCGAGAAGTCCAAGCGGGTCGACGGGCTGACCGGACGCTTGGCGAGAAGTCCAGCTAGGTCGACGGGCTGACCGGATAGCTGGCGAGAAGTCCAAGCGGGTCGACGGGCTGACCGGACGCTTGGCTAGAAGTCCAGACGGGTCGACGGGCTGACCGGACGTCTGGCAGGTAAGTGAGGTAAGTCACTGGAGGGGAGTGACTGTGAGGACGCGTTCCCGGGAAGGGGACATTAGGCGTCGATCCGGCTTAGATCCATTTCGGATGTCTAAGTCGAGATCGTGACTAGATTCCGGTCTCGGAAAGATGGAATCTAAGTCATACTCTCTTTATCTATCTGTTGAACTTTAACTGTGCTAACCATTTGTTTTACAGGATATATATTTGCCTCGGGCTAACCTTGTTTTGCAGGAAAAAGGAGTATTTCTAGAACAAGGTGGTCCGGGCGCCCGGAGGGGATCCGGGCGCTCGGACCTCCGAGCGCTCGGAAGGCGAATTTTATCCAGACACCTCGTCGCTACGTGAAGCATCTTGATTTGAGCAGTTACGTCACACTCCAGGCGCCCGGAAGGGATCCAGGCGCCCGGAACAGCATATAAAAGAAGCCTCAGACAGGAGCTTCAGAATAAACTTTGACTGAGAACTCTTCTGCTGATCTTGCTGCTCGACGTTCAAGTGCGACGTCAACGACGCTCCAACAAAAGTGCTCTTCCGATTTTTGTTTAATTTTCCTTTTGTCGGTATTGCTTTATTATTACTAGCATCTCCTGTACTTTTTCTGTAATCATATTTCGACTTGCTAGTGATTGCCCAACGAAAGTGGTCAAGGACCACGGGCCTTCGAGTAGGAGTCGTCACAGGCTCCGAACGAAGTAAAAATATTTGTGTCTACTTTATCTTTTTCCGCTGCGCTTAAACTCTTGTTTTGCGAATCGATATTCACCCCCCCCTCTATCGAATCTAACGATCCTACAAGTGGTATCAGAGCAGGTACCGCTCTGATTTGGTGCAACCACCAATCAGACAAGGGTGAATTTTTTTATTAATTTTAAAACTGGTGTTTCGATAACTTAATATTTAACTAATCAATTTAAATTAGTGCAATACGAATCTAGTTTTTTTTATCTTTTTCTTCCCGCACTACTAATCCAAGACCAAGTCTTGGGATATTTTTTCTTAGTTATTTATCTGTGCACAGAATGTCCCAACAAGAAGGATTCAGCACAGTGCGACCTCCACTCTTCAACGGGGACGACTTCCCTTACTGGAAGAAGCGCATGGAGGTCTACCTCAAGACAGACTTCGACCAGTGGATGAGCATTACGAAACCTTACAAAATTCCAGTGGACAACGCCGGGAATCTAGTGGATCCTGAAGACTGGACAGCAGATCTCAAAAAAAAAGCGTCAACAGAAAACAAAGCGATCAACACTCTACAGTGCGGACTAACAAGAGAAGAGCTAAACAGAGTCGGTCCACACAAGAACGCTAAAGAATTATGGGACAAACTGATCGAGCTGCACGAAGGAACAAGCGACGCTAAGGTAACAAAATGAGACCTGCTTTTAAATAAAATTTTTAATATAAAAATGCAGGAAGGAGAAACAGCGAATCAACTCCACGCGAGGATCAAGGACATCCTCAACGGGCTCCATGCGATTGGTCACCAAATGGAGAACAGAGACTTAATAAGGTACGCTTTAAACGCTTTTCCACGTAATAGTTTGTGGGCATCAATAGTGGATGCCTACAAAATTTCTAAGAATCTTTCTAAATTAAAATTGGATGAGCTTTTCTGTGAATTAGAATTGCACGAACAAACTAATGCTGGAGCCGAGAAAGGTGTAGCCTTATTTGCAGGTTCCTCCAAGAAAAGCAAGCCTGAAGTTGAAGAAGAATCTGACCAAGACTCCGAAAACGAAGAACACCTGGTGAACTTGGTAAGAAAAAGAGGAGCTTCAGCAAAAAGGATCTTCAAAAGATCAGCTCTCCCTCAGAACAAAAGAACGTGACTTGCTACGGCTGCAACAAAAAGGGACATTACAAGAACGAATGTCCAAAACTAAAGTTCGACAAACCAAAGCCAACAAAAAAGAAGGCACTCAAAGCAACGTGGGACGACTCCTCGGACGAATCGGAGGAAGAAGAGCAGAAACATCAGAGCCACCTCGCACTGATGGCCCGCGAAGCCGAAACAGATAACGAGTCGGAAGATGAAGACGGGTCTGAACCCGAAACAAGCCACGAGTCCGTACTCGTTTCCGAAGGCCCGAATGAGGTATACTTTAATTTAAACAAAAAATTTTTTAGAATTATTTCCTGTTTAAATAGTAAATTAACTAAATTAGAAAATGAAAACAAATCACTTCTTGAGGAAAATCAAAACCTCAAGGAACAATTAAAGAATTCGAATCCAACTCAAGATCTAACACTTGAGGAAGAGAATTTATCATTAAAAAATGAAATAAACAATTTAAAAGAGATGTTAGAAAAATTCACAACAAGATCAAAAAATTTAGACTTAATCTTAAATAATTAAAAAGCATGTTATAATAAAACCAGACTAGGATATAAGTCGAATTCAAATAAAACCTTCAAATCATTAATAACCCGATACAAGTCAACCAATCTAGCTTGGGTTCCGAAAGCGTGTCTAACCACGCAAGTAGGACTTAATCAATATTATATACCTAAAGAAAAAATACATTATATAAATAAACCAAACCAAAATCCAAAATACAAACCTAAATCAAATTCAAAATCTAAACAGTTTAAAAAACAACAAAATTATCACCAAGTTAACTATAACTATAAAAAGAATCGACACAAGCCTAAAATCAAAACTTAAATTAATGGCCAATAATTCAGGGGGAGGCTCCAGAGTAGCTGGCACCTCCAAAACTAACTTACCCGACAGGGTAACCCAAAACTAACAAACCCGGCAGGGCAATTAGAATTAGAGACCAAGTTTAACTTGAATCATGGTACTGGTGAAATTTTTGGATGATAGTACGTTAGGGAAACTTGGGCATCGCATGTCTAGAAAGATATGGTTTCGATCTGGTGCATTTGGCCAAGTGGAACTGACCGAAGCTACCCTTAAACGAATCCTAACCAGTTAGACCAAGATTTAGTACTAAGTTCCGTGGATAGGACTATTCGAAAAACCTCGAAAGGTTGGTTACTTCTAATGATGTCCTTGTGACTCACCAAGCTTAGAAGTTTATCCGAAAAATGTCTATCTGTGGAAACCAAAGCTAAGTCTGAATCTAACACAAGTTAAAACAAAACTCTGTAATCAAACTAATTTCATCTCACAAAATCATAGGATTCCTTAATTGATAATATAGATCGGGTGAGATGAATAAGACTTAAAAATTAATTTCAAAATTTTAATTTTAAACTTAAATTAATTTCAAATTTTCAATTTTAAAACTTAAATTCAAAATTTTAATTTTAAAAATTAAATTAATTTCAAAATTTTAATTTTAAAACTTAAATTAATTTCAAAATTTTAATTTTAAAAACTTAAATTAATTTCAAAATTTTAATTTTAAAACTTAAATTAATTTCAAAATTTTAATTTTAAAACTTAAATTAATTTCAAAATTTCAATTTTAAACTTAAAAATTAATTTCAAAATTTTAATTTTAAAACTTAAAAATTAATTTCAAAATTTCAATTTTAAAACTTAAATTAATTTCAAAATTTTAATTTTAAAACTTAAATTAATTTTTAAAACTTAAATTAATTTCAAAATTTTAATATTAAAACTTAAATTAATTTCAAAATTTTAAAACTTAAATTAATTTCAAAATTTTAATTTTAAAACTTAAATTAATTTCAAATTTTCAATTTTAAACTTAAATTAATTTCAAAATTTTAATTTTAAAACTTAAATTAATTTCAAAATTTTAATTTTAAAACTTAAATTAATCTCAAATTTTCAATTTTAAACTTAAAAATTAATTTCAAAATTTCAATTTTAAACTTAAAAATTAATTTCAAAATTTTAATTTTAAACTTAAATTTCAAATTTTCAATTTTAAAACTTAAATTCAAAATTTTAATTTTAAAACTTAAATTAATTTCAAAATTTTAATTTTAAAGTTAAATTAATTTCAATTTTAAAACTTAAATTAATCTCAAAATTTCAATTTTAAACTTAAAAATTAATTTCAAAATTTCAATTTTAAACTTAAAAATTAATTTCAAAATTTTAATTTTAAACTTAAATTTCAAAATTTCAATTTTAAAACTTAAATTCAAAATTTTAATTTTAAAACTTAAATTAATTTCAAAATTTTAATTTTAAACTTAAAAATTAATTTCAAAATTTTAAACTTAAAAATTATTTTCAAAACTTTAATTCTAAACTTAAAAATTATTTTCAATTTTAAACCTAAAAATTAATTTCAAAATTTTAATCTTAAACTTAAAAATTATTTTCAAAATTCTAAACTTAAAAATTATTTTCAAAATTTTAATTTTAAAAATTAATTTCAAAACTTTAATTTTAAACTTAAAAATTAATTTCAAAATTTTAATTTTAAACTCAAAAATTATTTTCAAAACTTTAATTCTAAACTTAAAAATTATTTTCAATTTTAGACTTAAAAATTATTTTCAAAATTTTAATTTTAAACTTAAAAATTAATTTCAAAATTTTAATTTTAAAACTTAAATTAATTTCAAAATTTTAATCTTAAACTTAAAAATTATTTTCTAAATTCTAAACTTAAAAATTATTTTCAAAATTTTAAAAATTAATTTCAAAACTTTAATTTTAAACTTAAATTAATTTCAAAATTTTAATCTTAAACCTAAAAATTATTTTCAAAATTTTAATTTTAAACTTAAAAATTATTTTCAAAATTTTAATTTTAAAACTTAAAAATTATTTTCAAAATTTTAATTTTAAACTTAAAAATTATTTTCAAAACTTTAAGTCTAAACTTAAAAATTATTTTCAATTTTAAACCTAAAAATTAATTTCAAAATTTTAATTTTAAACATAAAAATTATTTTCAAAATTCTAATTTTAAACTTAAAAATTATTTTTAAAACTTTTTTTTTCAAAGTTTTAATTTTAAAACTTAACTCCAAAACCCAAAAAAAAAAAAATGCAGTCAAAAACCAGGGGCGGGCGCCCCTGGTATTCCCCTCCGGGGCGCCCGGAGGGGATCCGGGCGCCCCGCCCTAAATCAACCCCAGGCGCCCGGAGCTCCCTATAAATAAGGGGCAGCAGGCGCCCCCAATTCTTGCACCACTCACTCTCACTTTTGCCAAGGTTCACTTCGAACCTTAGCGCGAAAGTACTTTTAACTAAAATTTTCTTACGGTGAAGACGTTGTCGCGATTCAACCGAGGTCGTCAGATCTATATTTATCGATGGCTCCTCGGTAAAACTTCTTCCCCTATCTGAAATTTTTTTTGAAATTATCTTTGCAAACTCTCTTAGAATATTTTTTTAAAACAGTAAGAAACGAACAAATACTGGTGCTGGACCCTCCAATGCTAGTACAGACCCTAGGTTTCCCACAGACGAACTTAGGATTAAGTTTGAGTCCACCATTTATAAGGCCATAAGGACTACCTGCATAGATAGATCGTTCTTTCTAAGGTCATGTCCCTCGGCTTTAGAGGTTATAGGCTACTATAACTTAACGAACCTTGTCGAATGTACCAGTCCAATAAACATAAGCCTGTGTGCCGAATTTTGCAATAACCTAGTAAAAGTAGACGATTTCACCTATACCACTAGGGCAGCAGGCACTGATATCGTATTTTCCCCTACGACTATCCGAGAGTTTTTAGAGTTGCGTCCATCTACTTGCTCCTTTTTGTGCTATCCTCCGAGGGATCTACCGTTCGAAGATCGCTACTCACATATTACTCTCGATACGATCTATTCGTATTTTTTCGGGGGAGAGAGAGATCCCACGGTGACACAGTTTAGGTCAGTAGAACTTCGAGTCTAGGACTACGCTCTTTATAGGGTTGTAGTCCTTTGCATTTTACCACTGACTACTCGGGACATCGCTGTGATGCGCCCATTCCATTCGTTCTTACTTTATGCCCTGATTCATAGGTTAGACATTGACATTAGCCTACACATCTTCTCCACCATTATCTATTCAGCTGGATTTGTGACTGACAGTCGAGTCCATATACCATTTGGTCACATTCTGACAGCCTATATGTCCTCGTTGCACATTGATGTCACTAGGGGAGACGTTGCCCATATGACCGAGTTCGATGTTATAGCCACTCGAAACTTTTCCCTAGCCGGCATCCACATAGATAGAGATGACGGGACTATGTCTTGGCGGAGGGGGGCACAGCACCAGCCCGATCCAGACGCACAGGTGGACGAGTTCATGCTCGCACTATTTCCAGAGGAAGCCGCACCGGCTCCACCACCACCCCCAGCTCGAGCACCACGACACGCTCCCCGCACTCTAGCCGACCGTATGACCGGACTAGAGAGAGCTATGGCGAGTCTCCAGCAGGAGAACTCTGACTTTCATCGGGACATGCGGCGAGAGGTTGCCGAGTTACGAGCTGCCGGAGTCACCCGACACACTGAGCTGATGGCACTTCTTCGATCCTTGGGATCTGGACCACCCCCTTCATCATCTCAGTAGCCTTAGTGATGAACTACTTCTGTAGCTACACTACTTGTAAAATATTTTGGATTTATCTAGTGGTGTTTCAAACTTACATTGAATATGTTCTATCTTAATAGGCTAGGATCTTTCAAAAATACTTTCAAAAATGATTTTACTAACTTATAGGCTAAACTTGTTTGTTTTCAAACTTTCCATTCTTAGACTTTCAAAAACAGTTTTGGCCTTAGACTAGTTTTGAATCCTTAGAAAGCATGTGCCCATAGGTCTAGTTCTTGAGCATCTCACCAACACTTTAGGTTTACCTTGCTTGTGTTTGATAAACATAGAAAGAGGTGAGATGCATAGGCCAACTGTCTGGACTTAAGATGTTAATTTCAGTGCATCAACATAAGTCTGGACGTTAAATACAATTCAGATATTAATCAGATTAAAGTTCATCAGTCAAGTCAAACACTGACTGGTTGTAATTAACTTAATCTGACTAACCAAGTGAAAGCTACTATCTTCTGATAGTTAGTTAGTACCTAATTGGTTAGACAGCTGGTTAAAGTTATGTCAGGTTCAGGGGGAGGAATTAATTAAAAATTTTCCTTTATATAAAATATTTTAAATTTTGTTTGAAAAATGTTTTCTTAAAAATTTTTTAAACCTACTTTTGAAAACTAACTCTTATAAAACTAAGTTGTTTTTAAGAATTGGGTTTTACTTTTTATTGAAAATTGATTTTGAAAATTAGATTTAACTTAGTTTTGAAAATTGTGGAAATTAGATTTTTCAAAACATACGTTTACAAACTAAGCTTCTCAAAATCATTTTCCTTAAATTTGAAAATCAAAGTTTAAAAATCAATTTTCAAAATCAACTTGCTTAAAATTGTGAAAAAATTTTTAAATCAACTCAAAATTGTTTCTTTTAAATCACAAACTTTTTATCCTTTTTACTTAGTTTTTTGAAAACTCAACTTTACAAGTATTTTAAACCATGGTTTTGAAACTAGTACTTTTGAACTTTAAAAGTTTGATTTTTTTATTTTACTTTATCAAAGTTAGTTCTCCCAAACTCCTTTGAAAACTAAAAGTAAAGTTCAAAATCAATATTTGCAAACTGAAATTTGATTTGCAAAACTCAGTGTTGAAAATTATGAAAGTTAGATTTTTCAAACTTAAATCATTGTCAAAACTTAAGTTTTATTCGTTTACAAATTTAGTTGTGAAAAATAAATCAGTTTTGGAAAAATAGGTTTTTCACACTTAGTTTTGGAATTTTTGGTTTTGAAAACTTATGTTTGAAAAAGCGTTTCAAAGTTGAATCTTGATCTTGAAATTTAGACCTTATACACATATGTTTGAAAATTAGACTATCTAAACTTAGCAATTTTTCTAAAAGCTAAAAGCTAATGCTTTAAACAAGTTTTCAAAACTTTAAACTCCCCCAAATCAACTTGACTATTTTTTTTACTTGGTGTTAAAAATTGCACTTTTATCGTTCAAATTTTGAACCAAACTTAGATATCTTTCAAAATTTGATTACCTGTTACAGTAACTCTTTACTATGATTATTTACCTTTGTTCATTTTTTTTTATGAATGCCAAAGGGGGAGGAGGGTTAGGTGGTTAAGTTAGCTAAACCAATTTGAAAACACAAACTAACTTTAAAACCACACAAATGCATGTTGCTTCTTGCATATGTTTTCACTAACTTAAACCAAGTTGTCATTCCATCAAAAAGGGGGAGATTGTTGGTGCGGGTAGCACTAACGGTCTAACCCAGGTTTTGATGAATGACAAATAGGTTAAGTTAGTTTTGTTGTTGTCTGACACTTTGATCAAGTGTGCAGGAAAAGTCCAGACAGGTCGACGGGCTGACCGGATGTTTGGCAAGAAGTCCAGCTAGGTCGACGGGCTGACCGGATAGCTGGCGAAAAGTCCAAGCGGGTCGACGGGCTGACCGGACGCTTGGCGAGAAGTCCAGCTAGGTCAACGGGCTGACCGGATAGCTGGCGAGAAGTCCAAGCGGGTCGACGGGCTGACCGGACGCTTGGCGAGAAGTCCAGACGGGTCGACGGGCTGACCAGACGTCTGGCAGGTAAGTGAGGTAAGTCACTGGAGGGGAGTGACTGTGAGGACACGTTCCCGGGAAGGGGACATTAGGCGTCGATCCGGCTTAGATCCATTTCGGATGTCTAAGTCGAGATCGTGACTAGATTCCGGTCTCGGAAAGACGGAATCTAAGTCATACTCTCTTTATCTATCTGTTGAACTTTAACTGTGCTAACCATTTGTTTTACAGGATATATATTTGCCTCGGACTAACCTTGTTTTGCAGGAAAAAGGAGTATTTCTGGAACAAGGTGGTCCGGGCGCCCGGAGGTCCGGGCGCCCGGAAGGCGAATTTTATCCAGACACCTCGTCGCTACGTGGAGCATCTTGATTTGAGCAGTTACGTCACACTCCAGGCGCCCGGAAGGGATCCAGGCGCCCGGAACAGCATATAAAAGAAGCCCCAGACAGGAGCTTCAGAATAAACTTTGACTGAGAACTCTTCTGCTGATCTTGCTGCTCGACGTTCAAGTGTGACGTCAACGACGCTCCGACAAAAGTGCTCTTCCGATTTTTGTTTAATTTTCCTTTTGTCGGTATTGCTTTATTATTACTAGCATCTCCTGTACTTTTTCTGTAATCATATTTCGACTTGCTAGTGATTGCCCAACGAAAGTGGTCAAGGACCACGGGCCTTCGAGTAGGAGTCGTCACAGGCTCCGAACGAAGTAAAAATATTTGTGTCTACTTTATCTTTTTCCGCTGCGCTTAAACTTTTGTTTTGCGAATCGATATTCACCCCCCCCCCCCTCTATCGAATCTAACGATCCTACACCACCTCATGGGGGTTACAACTCTTTAATGGCTCCACATTAATTGCACTTAATGTGGAAATGGGAGTTACACATGTGAAGGTGGCCGGCCACTTGAATGTGTAGAATGATTTTCATTTTGAAATTATTCTATCATTCATCCCTTCTTCTTCCTCCTAGAGTTCTTCTTGCACTCTCCCTCTCCTCCTTCCTTGGCCGAACCACATAGGTGCTAGCACACCTTGGTTTTTGGTCACCTCCATCTAGTGTGTCCGTGTGGATACTTCTAGAGGACCGTGCGCTTGACGGTATTGAGATCCGGCACCATTTGGACGAGCGGGATTCGCGTGGGGCGCGCATCAAAGGTAATGATCTTAACTTTAGTGTAGATCTAAAGTTTTTACAAACTCGTACAAGAAAAGGTTTTTCGAAAAGTTTGTTGTTTACGAATCTTTGCACGAGATCCATGGCTTTGGGTGACTCGGGGTTTCTGCGACGCGAAAAAGCGGTTTTCGCGGCCCGACGAACCCAACAAATCTAGGATTGTATGTTATTCCTATTTTTGAGATTTTAATATATAAATGGGGGTTTAAGCTTTGAATCTAAATCTAACAATTGAAAAGAAAGCAAATAAGAAACTAATCTCATGCATAAATGAAATCTAACTAAGTGTCACCGATTAATCCATATGCATTGTCACACTACGTAATGAATTTCATCATCAACACACTTAAACTAAGAATGAAATAACAAGATACAATTAAATCTGATCTAAAGTAAAATTTAAACCCGAACTTAATTACTTAACAATTAACCATGCTCAAATAAAACTTAAACACAAATTAAGCTTCAACGAGGTAATGAAATGCTAGATTACTTGCTAAAAACATAACAAACAACAAAGAAATATGTTCTAACTTCTAAAACAATAATAAAATGATAATCATTCCAATCTCACAATCAATCTAACCCAAACAACACTTCTTGCCATCACGCAAGAAGTCGGAGACGAGAACACCCAACTCCGGTCATCAGTGGAGACTCTCAGCTGTGCCTCTGTTCCAGGTTTGCTCAACAATACCGGCGGAATCCCTCCAGCAAGCTAGAAACAACCCTAAACCCATAAATGGCCAAAAATCTGGAAATATGCAATCCTTGACCTCTGAATCTGAAATGGAAGCTACGGATGATGGATGATCGTCGGATGAAGCTCAGGAACACCGGAGGAACACCGCCGAGTGTCGCTAATGGAAGAAGAGTCGCAGATATGAGGGAACGCCCAACAAATCTGGTGAAACAGAGTATCACCGAAAGTAGAATTCCGCCGGAGGGAACGCCCGTCGATGGCTCCAGATGATCGGAATGAAGATGCCTTGAAGCTCTGCACTAATGATGTTGCCTGAGAGGATGATCGGAGGTGGAAAACAGGGTCAAAAATCCTGGAGAAGCTGCGCAACGTGAAGCTCAGCGCGAAGGAGATCGACCCAACGAAGCTACTGTAGCTTCTGTTTTAAATCAGATCCAGATCTGAATGGACGGCTGGGAGCAATTTAGATCTTGATCAATGGTTAAACGTTGCTTGAACTCCGATCCGAAGGTGTTGATCTTCATCTAGGGTCTGGATCTAATCTCCCTTAGATCGGATGGACCAGATCTTCAATGGATGGCTCAGATCCCTCCGATCATTGATGAACGGTCTATAATGCTCCGCAGCTTGATCTTCTCGTTTAAACTCCGATTTGAGCACAAATTCGGTTCGAATAGATCTAAATCCAAGATCCTTTGATGCCTACAAAAAAAGAATCAAATATTAGCATCAAATAACACCAAAAATAAGATAATTTGTAATTAAGTCCAAGAATAAAGATAATGCATGAAATGTGATGCATATATAGGTTTCATCTATGAATATAACATCAAACCATGCATGTATGAATCAAAATAATACAGTAAAATCATGGTTATCAGGCTTCCACATGGCTGGAGCCTTCTTGGGCTTGATCTAGGTGACATGGCCATGTGAATTCACACGGTCATGTGTTGCTTTACCTCTCGATAGGTTGCATAATCGTGTGGATTCACACGGTCGTGTTCTTCTTTTCCTCTGCCAGGCCACATGGCCGTGGTGATTCACATGGCCGTTGTCTATTTGCTGCTGAATTGGTGACACAACCGTGTAGGATCACACGGTCGTGCCTTGCTCCTTCTCTAGTGAAGCCACATAGTCATGTGGCTTCACATGAATGTGGCTATCCTCCTCTCTACTTCTTTAACAAGGCCATGTAGCTTCACACGGCCAGTGTTGTTTGCCTTTGTTTGATCTCTGGATCGACAGCAAGCGTCGTTTTCACTCCAAAAATGGTTCTTGCTAACAAAAAATGCACAAAGAGCATATCTCCGACAAAGAAGAGTAATTATGCTGAAAGTAAGACGAGATATGTAAAAATGCACAGATAAAGCATGTGTAAAGTATGTGAATGTGCGTCAAAACATGCATAAAAGTATATATAAGCTATGCACATCAGTGGTCGAAGTCTTTTAGAGGCCTCCAGATGAGGGAGCAGAAGAATTCCCCTTCGGTAAGCCCTTGGATGAAGGTATTTACTAATATCTTCAAGTAGACCGAGGGAATATCCATGGCCACCTGGTTGAACTGCTTAATGTAAGCCCTCAACGCCTCCTTGGGCCCCTGATTCAACGCAAACAGGTTAATACTTGTCTTCTAGTAGTGGAGACTGTTGGTGAAGTGTTGCAAGAATGCCACTCAAAAATCTTGAAAACTGTGAATTGATCCGATTGGCAGGCCTCTGAACCAGAGTTGCATCGATCTGGAAAGGGTGGTGAGGAAGACCCTGCACTTCACTCCATCGTGTACTGATGGAGCGTGGCCACGTTGTCGAACTTCGCCAGATGGTTGTCCAGATAGGTCATTCCATTGTATTCCTTGATCATCAGTGGGGTGTAGTGTCGGGGCAGGGGGTCATTTAGAATCCCCTGAGAGAATTGTCTGTTGATCCACTCGGGTGAATCATTACTTCTGGGTGCTTTCCCTTTCCTTGCATCTTGAATGAGCACGTCGTTCAAAGAGGATTCTGGTTCTTTCTCCGCTCGACACTGCTCCTCTGAGGAAGTCTAGAACAGCGCGTGATGAAAGGGGATCGACATATTGGGTGATGTCCCGTATGTGCAGATCAATTTCTTATTCGGTCCCAGAACGAACACATGATCCGCTCGGTCCTTGTATCCAGCCTGCTGACCCGCATCTGATGCTGTAGGCTCATGTACCTAGCGCTCGAATAACGCCTGTTGCTGTTGATGCTCCACCAATTTTGCTGCTCGGGTTTGTATCATCATATCCATCTTCTCCTTTGATAGAGTCACTGTGGTGAGTCATCCAGCATCCTCCATCTTCACATATCATATGCAGGATACGTTCCCACAGATGATGCAAATATGATCCTGTCAGAAAATCATGGAAATGACTAGCTGGGGATGTAGCTTCTATGTTAACTGGATGTAGATGCTGCTCCGCTCTACAACACAAGAAACGTCAGTGCCAGGTCAGGGAAGGGGTCCCTGGCGTTGGCCCTTTTGTTGGTGCAGCGGACACTGGCAAGAGGGGGGGTGAATTGCTGTAAATAAAAATGAAACTACCCTCCTTGGATTTCAACTCAGAATAAATGCAGTAGAAAAATAGTAGACACAGAAAATAGAAGCAGAAACATAAATTTAACCTGGTTACAACCAAGAGGGTTGTTAATCTAGGGCAGTGAAAAGCGCACTAAGAAAATTCTCCTTCTCTGAAGGCGGAGAAGCCTTTTACACTCTAATTGCTCAGAACTACTACTAGGAATTGCTTATAGATTGATTGCTTGAGTTGTTGTTGAATTCCTAGCTCCAGGGGCCTTTTTATAGCTCCTGGAAAGTCTATCCCGAGGGTCCAAGGTGCCTCCAACAAGGTTCAAGGCACATCCAGCTCGGTCAGCGGATAAAACTTTATCCGCAACGCAAACGGTCAAATGTGACATGTTGAAGGCACCTTCAATAGGGTTGAAGGCGCCTTCAAGCTAGAGGCGCCTCCAAGCCTGCTGGAGGTGCCTCCAAGCTGACAGCTCAAGTTCCAGCTTGGTTTCTCCAGCTTCCGACGCTCCGTTCTTCTGGGTGATTGCGGCCAACCGGAATAGGGCTCACTCGAACCCAATTCCCGGCCTTCTCCTCGAGCAACCTTCCGTCCCAGCTTAACGCTCCTCGAACGCCGTGCACGCTCTTCACGCCCACCGGAGTACTCTTCCGCAGCTCTCTCGTCCTTCGGATGCACCGAGCCCGTCGGCTCCCTTCACGTGCCGTCCTTCTCGCTAGCTGCGTCTTCCGCTCGACTTCCTGTGCTCCTAAGCTCCTGCACACTCAGAAACATGGATCAAACACAGCAGGACCTAACCAACTTGGTTGATCACATCAAAACTACCACGGGGTCCAACAATCTCCCCCTTTTTGATGTGCATCAACCCAAGTTCAAGTTAGGGTTAAAATAAACATAAATAGTAATTTTAAAGGAAATTACTAAACTAACATTTGTAAGCATAGATTTGCAACAAATAAAAATTGCAACACATTTTAGAAAAAATTATTAAATTTCAATTTTCCTAACTCCCCCTAAACTTGTACTTTTCTCTCCCCCTTTGATCACAGCAAAAATGGGGTCTTAAGTAAAATATTTTCAAGTAAAATTAAATCTTTGAAAAAAAAAATTCCTAAGTAAATATGAATTTTTGAAAAAAAATTTCAAGTTAAATTGAATTTAAAAAAATTCTAAGCAAGAATTAACTTTATAAAACAAATTTCTAAGTCTAAACTGAAAAATTTCTAAGTCAAATGAAGTTATTTAGGATTTTTCTAGAAAAAAAATTCTAAAAATAAAAAATAATTTCTAAGTTAGAATTTTCAAGAAAAAATTTTTAAGGAATTTTTGTTTATTTTAACAAATATTTGATAAACTTTCAAAGCATTATTTAATTCTTGTTTAATGTTTTTTCAGAAAGTTAATTAAATATTTTCTTTCAATATTTTTGCTTCCAGGTAGTGGCAAGGCACTAGGCCTTCTTGGTTATTGGAGCAACAACCACTTCCTTAGACAAAGCTTCCATAAAGAATTTCAATGTTTAATTTTTGAAAAATTAATTAAGCACAGATTTTGGAACCCAATAGAGGTTCCTTCCTACACGATTATTCAAAAATCTAGGGGGTACATAGTTTCTTGGTATTTTCCTAAGTTGACCTTGATGCTTCCTTATATACCAATTTAATTTACCATAAATTCTAATTTTTGACTTTGGAAATTTCTTTAAGCATGCATCATTTTTCAATTTCTAATTTTAAATTTTTATTTTCTGATTTCAAATTTTTATTTTCTTTTTCTAATTTATCTAATTCTCTAGAAAGAGCTTTAATAAATCTAAAATATTGATTCAGGGTTAGATTGCGTTCCTTACTTACCTGATCTGGTGACGCTCCCCCTTCACTACAGTTTTCTTCTGACGTTTCTCCCGCTTCGTCGATGCTCATCTCTAAGCTGGATGTTTCTTCTAGCTGATGGTTGGCCATCAGTGCTAGTCCCGAGAATTCTTTGACTTCCGATTCGGAGGATGACGAATCATCCCACGTGGCCTTTAGGTTCTTGTGTTTGGAGGGTTCTGGCTTCTTGTATTTTGACTTTACCCTTTCTTTCTCCTTTTTCTTTAGCTTTGGGCAGTCATCTTTGATGTGCCCCTCTTCGTTGCAGTTGTAGCAGCGAACCGTCCTCTTCTTTCGATGATGCCTCTGCAATTTAAATTTATTAGTACTGAAAATCTTATTGAAGCGTCTTACCAGTAGTGCCGCTTCGGATTCGTCGACTGAGGCTTCGGAGTCAGAACTGTTCATCTTTGCCTTTAAGGCAATGTTCTGACTTGTCTTCTCTACTCCATTTGGCTCTGAAACTCGAGATTCGTAAATTTCAAAAGTTGAAAACAATTGTTCTAACGTACTTACCTCGAGGTCCTTAGAGATGTAGTATGCATCTACTAAGGAAGCCCACTCTGGAGTTCTCGGGAAGGCATTGAGCGCGTATCGGATGGAATCCCAGTTGGTTACCTCTTCTCCAAGGTTCGTTAGTTGCGTTATCAGCTCCTTGATTCTCGCTTGGAGTTGCGCTACCTTCTCGCCTTGGTTCATCCGGAGGTTCGTCAATTGGTTCCGAAGGATGTCACGCTTCGCTAGCTTCGCTTCGGAGGTCCCTTCGTGAAGCTCCAGGAATTTTTCCCAGAGATCTTTTGCGGAGTCGTAGCTTCCGATCCGATTTACCTCCTGAGGCGGTAGAACACTGAGTAGGTGGAACTCAGCCTTTCCGTTGGCGACGAAATCTGCTTGCTCCTTTTTCATCCAGGTATTTTCCTCCTTATCTTTCGGAACTGCATAGTCATATTTCATTATTAAAAGAATGTCAAATTCGATTTTAAAAAATACCTCCATTTTGCGCTTCCATGTCGCGAAGTCTCCGTCGAACTTCGGGGGATGGATGTTCGCTCCGGCCATCGTCTTGATCGTAGTGCTTCAGTTGGCGGTTAGTCCTTCTGAGGCGATCAGGCTCTGATACCACTTGTTGGTGCAACGGAGACCGGCAAGAGGGGGGTGAATTGCTGTAAACAAAAATGAAACTACCCTCCTCGGATTTCAACTCAGAATAAATACAGTAGAAAAATAGTAGAGACAGAAAATAGAAGCAGAAACAGAAATTTAACCTAGTTACAACCAAGAGGGTTGTTAGTCCAGGGCAGTGAAAAAGTACTATGAAAATTCTCTTTCTCTGAAGGCGGAGAAGCCTTTTACACTCTAATTGCTCTGAACTACTGCTAGGAATTGCTTACAGATTGATTACTTGAGTTGTTGTTGAATTCCTAGCTCCAGGGGCCTTTTTATAGCTCCTGGAAAGTCTATCCCGAGGGTCCAAGGCGCCTCCAGCTCGGTCAGCGGATAAAACTTTATCCGCAATGCAAACGGTCAAATGTGACCTATTGAAGGCGCCTTCAACAGGGTTGAAGGCGCCTTCAAGCTGGAGGCGCCTCTAAGCTAGCAGCTCAAGTTCTAGCTTAGTTTCTCCAGCTTCCGACGCTCCGTTCTTCTGGGTGATTGCGGCCAACCGGAATAGGGCTCACCCGAACCCAATTCCCGGCCTTCTCCTCGAGCAGCTTTCCGTCCCGGCTTAACGTCCCTCGAACACCGCACACGCTCTTCACGCCCACCGGAGTACTCTTCCACAGCTCTCTCGTCCTTCGGACGCACCGAGCCCGTCGGCTCCCTTCACGTGCCGTCCTTCTCGCTAGCTGCGTCTTCCGCTCGACTTCCTGTGCTCCTAAGCTCCTGCATACTCAGACACAGGGATCAAACACAGCAGGACCTAACCAACTTGGTTGATCACATCAAAACTACCACGGGGTCCAGCACCTTTGACGCTCAAGTCAGTCACCGGAATAGTAGAAGAAAGCGGAGCAACAGTAAGCGCAAGCGTGAATAGTGAATAACGCATACCTCTGCGGGTGCATGGACCCCCCCTTTATATAGCTCCCCAGCCGACGA
The DNA here is from genome assembly GCF_018446385.1 of Zingiber officinale. Lineage (NCBI taxonomy): Eukaryota > Viridiplantae > Streptophyta > Magnoliopsida > Zingiberales > Zingiberaceae > Zingiber > Zingiber officinale. Next base: position 62,842,760 of record NC_056000.1, on the reverse strand, counting down.
TATGCATGCTCCTCGAGGCACAGTCACATTTTTCCAAATTGTCCTATGAAAGGACTTGTCAGGAAAGTGTCGCTAACACCATACCTTAACAAGGCATACACATCACTGAAGAGATAGTAGAAGCTTCCGTCGTATAATCTGCCTGTTAATCATGTCTCATTGTCGGTAGCATTATCTCCCAAAGGGATATTAAAAGATATGAGAGGGGTCTCACTGTTTGGCCGAGCTGAGGAGTCACTCAGCCGGGGATCCCCGGCCGAGGATCCCCGCCCGGTCGATTTTTGTTGCTTCATTGCAATAATTCGATTCGATAGATTGTTTCGGCCATGCTGGACTACCGCTCCTGTCGTTCCAATGTTCCTCTGATCCGTAATGAACGTCTGATTATCTTGGTTGTACAAGAATTCTGCTTGGACCAGTCCTTTGTCGATCGAGTGCTTCATACCCAATCGACCACTGTAATAGAGCTCTGCTCGGTCCCCATTGATGAATCCGTTAATCTTCTGGCGTTGATCTTGTTAAATTTAATCTCCACATTAATTACTATTTACATCCTTTGATCCATAGTGGGATCTCTTTATGATCGTATCATAATTTAATAGTCAACCATAAACTAACGGTATAATTTATCCTTTATTTTTTTCGTCGTTATATAATCTAACAATATACTATGAGGGGTAGTGGCCGTTCTTGACATGGATAAGAAGTGAAATCGGGATCTTCTAATTTTTGAGTTTCTAATGTTTTTTAAAAAATTTTTAATATTAATTTTGTAGTGATTGCAGCCGCTGGCTGACCAGAAAAAATATATAAATTAAAATATATATATTTCTTCCCCTCATTTTTTTTGTGAAATGCAATTTAAATGTCTTCGGTGTAAAATAAAATTAGGATATATATTTTTTTAATTCTTTATGTGCTCTATTTGTTTAGAGGTATTGTGGTATTAATAAAAATATAAGAATATTTTTGAAAAAATTTACTGAACCGAGTAATTAAGTTTACTAAATATTCATTTCGCATAGGGTACTTAATAAATGATTAAATCACATAGGCTATACTAATTTTATCCTCCCATGTATCCCTCATAGCAGTGGCGTCCTTCCTCGTGGCAACGGCGTCGTTCCGAACCAAACGGTGCATCCAAACCACGCTCATTTTCTTCACGACATCCATCCGAAGCAAAATCGTCTCCCGACAACGATGCAGCTTGTCAAAAAAAAGGCAGAGAGGAAATGTAAACCTTTTTCGATCAATTCTGCGGCACGCATTTTCCTGACCTTCTGCATGGCATTTCCTACAATTTTTAGTGACAACTCAATGAAGATGAATGGCCATCCCCTCTCGACCACCGAAGTCCCAATCGGCAAAATGTTTCCGATGGTCTGCAATGTGCCAGCTTCGACTCTACTAGTGGGGTGAAACTCAGCTCTGTTATTTTGTCGGTCAGTGCTCAAATCTTCTAGCCGAGTGAAACGTCCTTAAATCCAAAGTATAGGCTTTGGTTTGGTGTAAATTATTGTCCAACCAGCTTTAAAACTCTTGATGTAGACTTACTATTCCAAAATTCCAAGCAATCCAGAATAACTCCAAAGCACTAGTGATATATAAAACTACCCTACTTTAGACTAAGCTTTTCACTCTAATTAGAGATACGTATGTTTTCTTCTATTAAGTTTTAGATGCCTTTTTCTCTATTTAGTCTATAAATTTGTATGAAAATTAATATTACAAATTTTATAAATATTTTTTCCATTTCCTCCGACTATTTTGTTTTTAAAAAATTTACCATCTTAATACAAATTTTTGTTCGTAATATGGTTAATTTTTTATTATATCAATGCAGGAACGATCTAATTTCTGACGAAGCGCTCTTAATTAATTATCATACAGATTATGGAATCACAATTAGAGAACCCAAATGTAAGCGTTAAAGCAAATTTAAATATGAGTACCATCAATATGACACATTCGACTTCTTCTAGTGTTATAATTAATACGGGATAGATTATTAATTACAATTTCAATTTAAATGAGCAAGCTCCTAGTGTTGAGAATGACCCAGTACATACAAATATAGTATTGGAAGAACTCTTTGAAGATATATGGACTGAACAAAAAAATAATGATAATACAAGGGAAGAGTAAATTGAAAGGGATGTCTCCAAGGATAAATTCTTAGCAAATGATATATAATATTCATTAGATGAGCTAGCCAACATTAACAAAAAGAGGAACCATGAAGAGAAGTTTCCATTAGTTGAAGATACGTATAAAATGAACACAAGACTTATTCCATTGCTAATAGAAGTAGATGATCACGTTGAGGAATTTTTTGTTGGTTAGGTAACATATATTTTTTTAACTTTCATAATGTCAACTCAACTCAATTTCAACAGTACTAACATAAACATATATAAATTCTTATTGTAGGTATATGCAACACAAAAATATTTTTAAAATGCACTTCCTAAATATGCTATGAACAAATGCTTCACGTACAAAATAAAGGACACCAGGAAGAATAGAGTTAAAGCAATCTGTGATTAAAAAATTACACATGGACAATTATTGCAAGGGGAGATATTGAGTTCATGATTATAAAATATTTAGAGCGTCATCAGTGTGGTCTTAATATGCAAACAATTAATCATCCTACATGCACATCTTCATTTATAGCTTCTTAAATTGAAAGTCATTTTGTAGCATCAGAGTATTATAGACTCATAAACATTCAGAATGAGATGAAATCATGATTTGGAGAGAATATATCATATCGAAAGGCATGCTATGCACGTGTGAAAGCTATAAATAAGGTGGTAGGTGATTTTGATAATAATTATGGTGTTCTCCCTAGACTATTTCGTGAGTTAACATATAGAGACCCAGATACATACATTGCATTGAAAAGAAATGGTGATAAATTTGAACATTATTTTTGGGCTTTTGGTGTATGCGAAAGAGTTTTTCAAGCATATTTTCAAAAATTAATTGGAATTGATGCAATACACCTAAGGGTAAAGTATCCTGATGTATTATTAATGGTCACATCAGTAGATGGTAATGGAAATATGCTTCAAATTGGCTTTGCACTTGCTGTTGTTGAGGGTGACTATAAATGGGAGTGGTTTTTAAATCATTAAATATATTCCTTGAAGTTGATCCATCAAATATAACAATTATATCTAATAGATATCGTGGAATATTATATACAATGAGTAAAATTTACCATACTACTTACCATGGATTATGTTGTCATCACCTATCTTGTAATTTGGTTATAGATACTCATGATAAACCTACATTAGGATTGTTTTGGGTTGCAACTAGAGCATATACAATTCCATAATTTGATCGAATCATGCAGACTATGTCAAAGACACATGTAGATGCTTATAAATGGCTTCAAAAAATAGAACCTACAAAATGGGCAATTGTACATTTCTCTGGTAGAAGGTACTCAATGTCGACAAAGAATTGTTTTGAAAGCATGAATGTATTGTTCAAGAAGACTTGAGAACTCCCAATTACAGTACTAATAAATAACACAAGGAGGAAGGTTGCTCAATGATTTTATAACCATAGGGAGCAAGTGGCTAATTCTACAGGAGTATTGACGCCAATAGCTATGAAGGAGATTGACACTAGGAGAGAGAAAATATGGTACTTTACGGTTCATCCACATACGAGAACAAAAATGGAGGTAAAAACTTCATTATCATCCTATATAGTTGACATGGAGTTTTGTAAATATGATTGTGGTGAGTTCCAGATTTCAAGGCTTCCTTGTTCACACGTTATGGCAATTTATTTATACAGGAACATGGATTTGTATAAGTATTATGGGCACTATTTTTTATTTGAAACTTGGAAAAGTGCTTACATGGATCGTATGTATCTATGTAGAAGTAAACAATATGTGCCAATAGGTGGACAAGAATATATGGTTTTACCACCTAGTATCCTTGTGCAACCTGGAAGAAGGAAGAAGGCGAGGATCCCATCCAAGCACACGGGGAAAGTTAAAAACAAGTGTAGCAGGTGCAAACAATTGGGTCATAATAAAAGATTGTATAGAATGCCTCTAGCAAGTTGATACATGTATTGGTGTTCTTTTATGATAGTGCTCAACTTTTGTATGTATTTGGTACACAAGATTATCAATGTAATGAATGGATATATAAGTGTATTTTGCTAAATATATTTAGATCTGTATTTTGCTAAATACATTTCAATATCTCAATGTAATGTTGTCTATGTTATGTTTTTATATTCATATGTTCTTATATGTAGATTGTGAGTGTTAGTATGTGAAATTAGAATATTTTTTATGCAATGTTTGAAAAATGGATTAAGACATTCACCATTTAGACAATCTAATGGATTCTTATTAGATTTTGTAAAATTGTTGTGTTGTTGTGTTCTAAATTATTTTTGTATTGGATTGTAACCTTGTTTGAGGCATTGATACATTCAAGACACCAGCCCAAAAACATAGGAACTGGTCCTATCTCAATCTGATGTCCTTTGGTCCATCAGTTGATTTTGATTAAAATTAGACGATGGACCTTAGCAACTCTAAAAATTATAAATTTAATATCTTAAGAATGAGGAGGGATCAAGAATCTTAAGTATGGTGTGCTTGAGTGATCAACATCGATGTATCATTTTTATTGAGCTTCAAACATCATTTGTCAATCAATTGAATCTATTTTTCATTTAGTTAACACATATAATTATTTGTTGAATCAATGGTGATATCAGTCGAATTGATTTCTTGGTCAGAACTTCACCAGTTGACTTAATCCTCATATCAGTTGAATTGATTCGTATCTGTTGGTCCCTTACGGTCGGCAAGAGGGGAGTAAATTGCCCTGCACAATAAAAACTCAAAACACCTTTCTCGATCTTATAGCTTGATTAAAACAAAGAAAATAATTAAAAAGAGAAAGAATAGGCAAATCTTTTACTTAGTTTGTAATCAGGGGATTGCTAGTCCAAGACGTTGAAAGTTTACTATCAAATCTCTGTCTGACGAAGAAGCCTCGTATAATATTTAAAGCACTCAATTACAAAACTAAATAGAAAGAAGATTGTTTACAAGTGTTGTGTTTTAACTACTGGGATCAGGGATGTATTTATAACCTTGATCCGGGCACTTGGAAGGGTTCTGGGTGCTTGGGCGTGGATAAAACTTTATTCTCTGGTCTGAGCGCCTAGAAGAGTTCCAAGCGCCCAGATCGCCTTCACACAGGGGCACCTCGCCAAGATGCCCAGCTGGACCAAGCCGGTCCGGGCACCCGGAATAGCTCCGGGCGCTCAGATCCAGTCAACTCCGTGTTGACTTTCCGTTCAGGTCTTCCACTTTGACTCCATTCGTTTGGGTGATTTCGGCCATCCGGAATAGGGTTCACCCGAACCTATTTTTCAGTCTTCTCCTTGAGCAAGCTTCCGCTCCGGCATGTCATCCCTCAGAAACATTGCGCACTTCCTTCTCGTCTGCCAGCATACTCTTCTGCAGCTTCGAGTCCCTTAGACGCACCAAGCCTGTCGACTCTCTCTCTCATGTCATCCTTCTCGCTAGTTGTGTGTTTCGCCCGACTTCTTATGCTCCTAAGTTCCTGCACACTTAGACATAAGGATCAAACCACAACAAGGCCTAACTTGACTTAACTGATCATATCGAAACTACCACAGGATACTTACAATCTTCCACTTTTTGATGTGAGCAACCCAAGTTAAGTTAGGGGTTGCCCATTCAGGAGTTCTAGGAAAGTGTTAAGCGCGTACCTTAGTGAATCTCGATTGGTTACATTTTCTCCGAGATTCATAAGTCCAGTGATAAGTTCTTTGATTCTCGAGTGAAGGTGTGCGATAGTTTCACCTTCTTCTAACCGAAGGTTGCTGATTTGGTTTCCAAGTAAGTCTCATCTCATGAGTTTTGCCTCTGAGGCCCCTTCACGTTGTTCCAAATATTTATCCCAAATCTCTTTTTCTGACACGTATGCTCCGATTCGGTTGACTTCTTGAGGTGGTAAAACGCTTAACAGATGAAATTCTGCCTTACCGTTTGCCATATTATCGGCTTGCTCTTTTTTCATCCACTGATGTTCTTTTTTGTCCTTTGATGCCACAAAATCATACTTCATAATAATTAATAATTCAAAATTCATTTTGAAGAATACCTACATCGTCTTTTTCCAATTCGCGAACTCTCCCTCGAACTTCAGTGGATTGATGCTCGGTCTGACCATCCTCTTTTGTGCTTCGGTCGGTGATTAGTCCTTCTTAAGCAGTTGGGCTCTGATATCGCTTGTTGGTCCTTTGTGGTCTGCAAGAGGAGGGTGAATTGCCCTGCACAATAAAATCCCAAAACACCTTTCTTGATCTTATAGCTTGATTAGCACATTTATACAAAAAGAAACTAATTAAAAAGAGAAAGAAGAGGTAGATCTTTTACTTGGTATGCAATCAGGGGATTGCTGGTCCAAGAGTTTGAAGCTGACTATCAAATCTCCTTCTGGTGAAAAAACCTCTTACAACACTTAAAGCACTTGATTGCAAAACTAAACAGAAAGAAGATCGTTTACAAGTATTGTGTTTTAACTATACTAGGATCAGTGCTATATTTATAATCCCGATCCGAGTGCCTGGAAGGATTCTAGGTGCTTGGGCATGGATAAAATTTTATCCACATTGCAACATATCACATCACAATAAATCTGAATAAAATCTCTGGTCCGAGCGCTTAGAAGGGTTTCGGGCTCTTGGACCACCTTAGCACAGGGGTGCCTCGCCAAGGTGCCCCGGTTGGACCAAGCCGGTCTGGGCGCCCAGAATAGCTTCAAGTGTCACGCCCCGAGGGAGTCTCTATCCGAAGAAATTTCGGCAGTACCTCCCCTGTACGAGTGACAATCTGAAGCACTTCTACAGGCATAATATACCTCTGCCACATGCGGCTGGAATCATAACAATAAAAGAAAACAAACACCACGCAGTTAATATCAAATTCAGCCTCTGGCTGACACAACCACGCAGTTAAAAGTAAAGCAGCCCACTTGGCTGTACCAAAACCAAAACACAACAAAAACTGACAGAAACCAAATACAACCAAACACAAAACTGCTAGCCGGCTAGGCTTACACAACCAACAACATAACACCCTGAAACAGAACCAGAACACAAATCGAAATACAGAAATTTCATATACCATGATAAAACAACAGAAAGGCAGCGATATGTCCTCTGATGTGACGCGGGGACCAGCAGACAGGATGCTCCAAGCGACACCATAAATAACTTGGTACCTGAAAAGACAGTGTCCACGGGGGTGAGTTCAACAACTCAGCGAATACCAATAAACATGCCTAGTAAGATATATCTAACAGCAATAAACATGGAATACAGCTTCCGAATAATATATAGGAAATATACAAAACTGATAAGTAACCAAAGAAGCTGTACTCACCAGTAACACCTATCCTGATCTAAAGGGTCATCAAATCGATACGCAGTATGTCTCCTGTATGCATGTCAAACAAATGCACCCACCAAAATGCAGCATATAAGTGCAGCAAACACAAACAAATAAAGGAAATCAATGCATGTGATGACCGTGCACTCTAACATCACTGCTCCTGAACAGTGACCGAGTGGACGGAATGCTGTCGGAGTACTCCTGTCCTGTGACCCCAAATCATAAATGGGGGAGCTCAATGCTCTCATCTCCCGGTACACGATGACGGGGAGGACATCTCTGCCGGCTACCACGTTGAGTCACCTGACCAACGGAGCCAAACAGAGTCCACCATCTGCCGGCTACCACGCTACTACACTAAATGCCAGCGGAGCCAAACAGAGCGGAACTGACTGCCGGCTACCACGCTGAGTCATATGACCAACGGAGCCAAACAGCAGAACCGCCACACACCTGCCTGATATACCACTAAACCATGAGTGGGGGTGTGTGCAGTACATGTAACTAGCGATGGGCCCAACCATAGTGGAGCCGACAATCGCACAGCATGCAATCATGATGCATGTCACTATGCATAGCAAAAACTGATCAACATAACCATATCCATATATACAAAATGGGTACTGTAAAATCGATGGTCACATACCAAGATCTAGAGTACACAGGTCAGATAGAATATCAAAAACCTATGTCCTGAACATAATAAGTATGGAATATCCTGATCAGCATAGAAAAATCCATATATACATAATAGGGGTACCACAGTATCAGTAGGTCAAATCCACGGATCTAGGGTATACAGGTCCTCTATGGTATAACAACCTAGATCCTAAACATATACTCCTTCCATAGCATATGTACCAACAATATGCACAGATCAAATCCACAAGGTCTAGGTATACGAATCATATATGATATACCAATAGAAATACACAATCCAGGCATGACATAAAAACCTAAGTATCAGATAATTTGGATACACATGCCAGAAACAAAAAAATCCAGAGCCTAGTCCTAACCTCGGTAAAGCATGGTATGTCACTCTAGAAACTAAGATACTCATGGTAATAAAGTACTCATGGCAACAAGATACTCATGGTAACAAATCACGAGATATAAGTACGGATACTTCACAGACGACAAATCTAACATGCTATGGATATCAAACAGTGACATACCAAAGGCAAACATGTTCATTGCTTGTAGTTATAAAATACTATGCATATCCAATGACAATATCATAAAAGATAAGTCAAGAGGTACCCGCCTCCAATGTAGATCGAATCAAACCAATCCAATGTCGAGACGCCCGTCCCGAATCACAGTCCTGCAGATAACGTGATATACAATTTAGCTAATTTTATAAACAACAACTAGCTAAATCCAACCCAACTTAATTAGGAAAAATCCTAATCGATCCACCATTAATTAATCCTAATTAATGATTAACTTGAATTAATCTTCTTAATCAATAATCCTCAATCAACACAATCATTTCCTTTCGCTGATCAATTTACGATTAGCAATATGATCATCTCTAATAAATCCAAGGACTAAATCTAATCCAACATAAATCAACTGTACTTAATTCATCACAACTACAATAGATTAAGCCTTCCATAATCACATTAGGCTAAGTTAAACATGAATCCATCATAACTTACCTAAATCCACAATTAATCTAGCAACTGCAGGTTATAATATTTTCAACATAATCCGATACAAATTGCATATCCTCCAAATACTCATAGAAATACAACCAAAACTCCACACATAACTTACCTTGAATTAATATCCCCAATACTGATCCAAAATCTTCACATTCCATATGCCCAATTGAATTCCTAATCCAAACAGAATAATCTAACATAAAAATCATAAGAGGACAACCTTGCAACGAAACCAAGCCAACAAAGGGGAAATGATTTGATGCATTTACCTCATCAGTGATATGATGGAACTGCTCCTTGTAAATCTGAAAATCAATTGGCAGTAGATACAAGATCAAGCTCACAACCAAAACAAAGGTAAATGGATGATGAGTACATGACCGTGAAGCCGCTGTTGGAGCTCATCCTGACAAGAACACACAAGAGAAACTAGTCCCAGTGAGGAAGAAAATCTGCTCAATACAATCACTCACCGACAGTACAGGTGGTGATGACTAAGGCACCATCCCGAAGGACAAACCCAGGAATAAGTGGTCTACTGTGGGGTCGACGGTGCATAGCTACAGACGGTGGCCGGCGTTGGGTCGAGAGACGGCGGCATCGGCAAGCACTGTGGTGGTCGGCTAGGGCAAAAGGGAGGCCGACGGCACTGTTCATGGATGCTTGGCATCACTGGCGGAAGTGGGGAGGGGGCTCAGACCTCACAGCGGCTAGGGCTTCGGCTTGGAGGTAAATTCCGGCCGAGAGGGGCGGCGGCGCGTCCCGACCTCAATGGCGGAGACAGGGAAGAAGACAGGAAGAGGGAGAGAGAAGATAGTCGCTGGCTCTCTGTTCCCTGATGTCGTCGGCGTCGGGTAGAGGAGAGGGAAGAGGTAACCGCCGGTGCAAGGAGGTTAGGGCACGGGTGAATTCGGCGGAGTAGAAGAAGAATGGCACGGGGGGGAAATTAAAAACGAGGGAGAAAAGAAATAAGAAAGGAAAAGTAAATAAATAAAAAATCAACTTTTCCTCACTTAAATGGGTAGCCTAAACAGGCTTTCCCGGGCCCCGTTTTTATCCCCGTAAACTCGTCCATACGAGCTCCGAAAAATTCCTAGAAAATTTCTAAAAATTCTGAAAAATTCCCTTATCAATATTCGCCATTTTCCGGTATTTTACATCAAGTGCCTAGAATAGCTCTGAGCGCCCGAACCCCAACCAACTCTGAGTTGACTTTTTGTCTGGGTCTTCTGCTCCGACTTCGTTCACATGGGTGATCGGCCATCCAGAATAGGGCTCACCCGAATCCATTTTCCGGCCTTCTCCTCGAGTAAGCTTTCGCTCTGACTTCTTGCCCCTTAAAAATATCGCGCGTTTCCTTCTCGTCCACCAGTGTACTCTTCTATAACTTAGAGTCTCTTGGATGCACCGAGTTCGTTGACTCTTTCCCATGTCGTCCTTCTTGCTAGTTGCGTGTTTCACCCGACTTTTTGTCCTCCTAAGTTTCTGTACACTTAGAAACAAGGATCACACTACAACATGATCTAACTTGACTTGTCTGATCATATTAAAACTACCACAAGGTACTTACAGTATCTGTTTACTTCAGAAACAGAACCAGTTGACTATTTTCTCATATCAATTGAATCGATTTGTATCTGTTTACTTTATAAATGGAACTAGTTGACTGATATTTCATGTCAGTCAAATTGATTCATCATTGATTACTTCAGAAACTAGACTAGTCGATTGAATTTTAATATCAGTCAAATTGAATCATCTCTTATTACTTCAAAAATTGGACTAGTCGACTGATTTTTAATATCAGTCAAATCAATTCATCTCTGTTCCCTTCCTAAGAACTTCCCATCGAATCAATACACTGATCAATTCGACTGATATAAGTATTAGTCGGCTGATGAACTGATATCAATTTTTATAATTGAATCATGTTTAAAAAATTACTACTCTAAGTATAATGTATTGTAATGATATTAATGGGCATTTTCGCATTCAAAAGACAAGCCTAAACATATAGGACCTAACCACATGTTGATCCGATGTAGTTTGGTCCATCAGCTGGTTTTGGTCAAAATCGGTTGATGGATTTTAGAGACTCAAAAAATTAAAAAAATATATATATTAAGAAAGAGGAGGGATTAAGGATCTTAAATATTGTGTTTTTTTAGTGATCATCATCTACATTTCATTTACATTGAAGCCTACAAACCTCATTTATTATGGCCAAATCGTGTTCAAAAAATTACTTCTCTCACTATGATATATCATAATGATATTAATGGGCATTTTCACATTTAGGAGATAAGCCTGAACACGTTGACCTGGCCATATGTCGATTTGATGTAGTGATGCGCGTAGATTATATATGTTATTTTGCACTATTTGATGCATATCTACTTATATTTCATGTTTATGATCTATGTATTTTGTATCCTTTTCTATCATATTTCAGCATAATTACTACTTTACATCTAGAGATTTGCTCGGTACTTGTTTTAACTTTCAAGAGCAGTTTTGAGCGGAAAAGAACGCTAGAGACGCAAATGAAGATCAATGGAAGTAAGGATTGGAGTGCAAAAGTCATTTCAGAACCAAAATGGACTTGGCCATGCTTTAAACCACGACCAAGAGAGGCTCAAGGAGTTGGCCATGCCAAATGACATGGCCAAGGAACAAGAAAAGACACTGGTCGTGCTAAATGACACAGTCAGAAAGTGGACTCAACAGTTTTGAAGACTAGGTCGTGCCTTAGAGCACGACCAGAAGCTTTCCATGCCATCATCTAGAGTCAAATTGGGCTTGGTCGTGCCTTGAGGCATGACTATATACTTGAACCAATAGTTTTGAAGAGTTGGCCGTGCCAATTAGCATGGCCCAGAAGAAGCAAAGCAGAGTTGCTCTACTTTGGCTGTGTGGACAGAGCCAAACTGGCTCTGGCCGTTCCTTATGGCACAGCCAAAAAGCCAGCAGCAATGAATGGGTCGTGCCATTTGGCATGGCCAAGCAATTGTGGTTGAGATAAATTGGCTCTGGTCGTGCCAAATGGCATGGCCAGATGCCTGACCCTTGTTCAAGTCGTGCCTAAAGGCCGACTACACCTTTATTTAAGGGGCACTCCATCTCCTAGCTTGAGGAGGAGGATCCAAGGTGTTGGTTGTTACTCGAAATATCGTACCGGTTCCCCTATACAAAAATTTTGTACAAGTCTTGAACCATTCCTAACAACCTATTGTGTTCTTTAGAAATTAAATTTGGAATCGCAAACAAAACTTAACATTATTGATTCCAAATTCAACTTATATGTTCTTAGAGGTTTAGACTTGGATCACAAACGATGCTTAACATTATTGATCCAAATCCACCCATGTTACAAATTCAATTAAATATTAATTTCAGAGATCGGCTTCCAGGTTAAACATGGCGAGGCACTAGGCCTTCTTAGGTATGAGAGCATCCACCACTTCCTAGACAAAGCCTTTCAACAAAATTTAATATTTAATTTCCTTATAGTAACCCTAGGTTTAACCAAAAAGAACAATCGAATCACAAGTTCGAAAAATAAAAGAAACACAAAATCGAAACACAAATTCAAAACCTAGAATCATATGCCTCTTGTGTTTGGTATTTCAAGATCTAAATAAAAAGATGAACTAGTTATGATGCGGAAACTAATAACTAGTTATACCTTTTATAACTAATAGACCTCACGATCTTCTCTCGTATTCCTCTTCTTATCTCGGATGTCATGTGGGCGACGATCTACTGAGACGAGAATCCACCCAAGCTTCCTTCTTCTCCAAGCAAGTTTCAGTCACCATAAGAACTCCAAGAGAAGATGAGGTTCGGCCACCACTACCAAGCTCCAAGGGATGCTAGAAACAAAGCCTCCTTTCTCTCCTTCTTCTCCAAGCAAGATCCGTCCACCACAAGAACTCCAAGAGAAGATGAGGTTCAGCCACAAGAAGAAAAGAGGGGAAGGAAGAGGGCCTGCCACACTAAGGAAGAAAAGAGAGAGGAATAGATGATAAGTTGTTGTTGTAAGGTGAGGCACCTCTACCCTCTCTTTTATATTTCTTGGTCTTGGCAAATAAAGAAAGTTTTAATAAAAACTTCTTTATTATCTTTGCCATTGAAAGGAAAATTTTAAAAAAAATCCTTTTCTCAATCAATGTGGTCGGCCACCTCTAATCCTCCAAGCAAGGAAAGTTTTAAACACAAAATTAAAACTTCCTAATTTATTTCCGAAAATTTTAAAATAAAAATTTCGCTTAAAAAATTTCCTTCATGGTTGGTTATAAAAGGAAACTTTTATTAATTAAAATCTCTTTATTAAAACATGTGGATGATTACAATAACGAAAGTTTTCTCAAAATTAAAATCTTCCTCTCAATCTACAAATAAGGAAAGATATCAAATCTTTTCTCTTAATCTTTTATAGAAACTATAAAAGAAAATATTTAATTTTGAAACTCTCTTTTAAATCATGAGGATGGTTACAAAAAAGGAAAGTTTTATCAAAAATTAAAATCTTTCTTTTAACTACAAATAAGAAAAGATATCAAACCTTTCTCTTAATCTTTTGTAGAAAACTATAAAAGGAAAGATTTAAATTTTAAACTCTCTTTTAAAATCATGGCTTCCACATAAGAAAGATTTAAAAAAAAATAAAATCCTTTTAATTTATTATGGCCGACCACACCAAGCTTGGGTTCAAGCTAGGGTCGGCCACCAACTCACCTTGGTTTGGCCGACCCTAGCTTAGGCTCCAAGCTAGCCTTGGCCGGCCACCTTAAGGTGGGTAAGAAGGTGGGTATGAGTGGGTATAACACTCTATAAATAAGAGGCTACGACAGGGACCGAGAGGAGGAATTAGTTTTGGTCTTCTGATGAACTTGAGCTTCCCGTGTTCACCCCGAACACCCAACTCGAGTTCATCAATAATATCTCATTCCACTAAAGAGTTATTATTGAACTACCGCACCAATCCCATATTACTATATGGGCTCCTTCTTATCATGAGTGTGTTAATCTCCATGTGTTTAAGATATAGAATGTCCACTAATTAAATGAGTTATGGACAACTCACTTAATTAATATCTAGCTCCAAGAGTAGTACCTGTAATGCCCGAAAATTCTCAAACTTACATTAGAATTATTCTATGATTTTTCTGGAATTTTTAGATATTTTTCCGGAATTTTTCCGAGTAGCGGAAGTAGCAAAAATAATTAGAACCGCAAAATAGCTTAGGCGGGAATCGAACCCGAGACCTATGGTGTAAGGGATAATGCTAGTAACCAGTTGAACCCAGCAGGGCCGTGCTGAAAGAAGAGGGAATCAATTATATTTATAATTGATATTTGGATGAATTAATTAGTAAATATAAATAAGGATTTAAGTGAGAAGTTTTAGATTATTTCTCACCGTAGTTTTTCCTCACCCGAAACCTAAAACCGTCGCACCTCTCTTCTTCTCCTCTTCCTCACGCACGGCACACCAAGCCAAGGGGCAAGGGAACATCTTCCAGCGATGACTCCAACACGAAAAAGGTTCTTCTCCGTGAGAGGAACGCGAGGACGTAAGCGGTTCGTCGAACGGAGCAGTTTTCCGGAAAACCTAGCGGATAGAATCGTAAGAAAACCTTGCGATTGAGGTAAGAAACCCCTCACCTGCAGTATAATTGCTCTCGCTTGTTAGTTTTGGCGTTAGTTCAGTAGTTCTACAGTTTTTAGTTTTAGGGTGTGCTTTTAGTGCACACCAAGCATTCGGTAGAATGCCCAGTTCAGAAAGATGCACCAGTAGGCGTCCTAACAGCATGTAAAATGTATTAGAAACATTTTATTCAGCTTATTATCAGTTATTACAGCTATATGGATCAGATATCCATTGGGTGGGCTCCCACAGTAGCCTCTAGGTTCAGATAACCTAGCTCTAGGTTTAGATAACCTAGAACAGCAAAGTAAAATAAAACAGTATTCAGTATTTTACTTTTATTTAGTTGGCACTGTACTTGGATCAGATATCCATGGGCTGGACTCCCACAGTCGTCCCTAGGTTCAGATAACCTAGTAACTCTGCTGGATTCGGAACTTGCAATCCCGGGTCTCGTAGGAATGCGTGCACAGTAAGTACAGTTGCCAGGGCCCCAACAGCATGTTTAGTATTTTCATCTATTATTATATATAGTTTTCCAAATATGTAATCAGTGATGGAAACACTAACTTAGTTTCAGTTTCAGTTAATTATCTCAGTTAAGTTTCATGATTTGAGTTCATGACCAGTTAGATGTATATGCATTATCAGTTCAGTATTCATGCTTAATTTCATATACAGTATGCTATGCTCAGCTTGTTTGTATGCCATGATCAGTTCAGTACATGTTTGTATGTCATGCCATGTTGCCATGCTCAGTTCAGTTTTCAAATAGCATGTTTTAAAAACATAATCGCATCGTTGCATGTTTTTGTGAGGTAGATGGTTTCTTACTAAGCTTCTTAGCTTACAGATGCTACTTTTCTTATACTGCAGATACTGGTAAAAGAAAAGTGGACTAGCGGAGGCTGGAGGGCGATGCTACGATGATGTGTGTGTGCAAGGGGTCTGGAATAAAGATCCTTGGGATCTATATGCTTTTATCTCAGTTTTAGTACTTAACATGTCTAGTTTTATGACTTAGTCTTGTTACTAGTTGTTATAGCTTAGTAAACTATGTCTTGTTTAGTTTATCATGTTTAGAATGTTAGTACTTACATGCTAGAGTGTTTTTCATGTATCTAGAGCTTATGTATATGATTATGGGCACGAATCAGTGCTGGAAATCAGAAATTCTGATTTCGGTTCAGACTATCAGAGCCTGGATCGGTCAACAGACCGATCCAGTGCCATTTATTCTCCTGGATCGGTCAGCCGACCGATCCAGATGGATACAGTAGCCTACTGTATCTCCCTAGATCGGTCAGCCGACCGTTCCATCCGCGAACAGAGAGTTCGGGACGAAATCAGCGGTCACTGATCGGTCAGCCGACCGATCAGTGAGCCACTGATCGGTCAGCCGACCGATCAGTGAGCAGTTGGATCGGTCGGCAGACCGATCCAGCCAGCATTCCTGTGCGTGTTAGTGGATCGTTCCATGGACCGATCCAAAGTTCCAGTTCACCCCCCCCCCCAGCATAGCTATGAATATTTAGAAGGTAGTTAAGTATAAAATCCCTCTCACAGTGTTAATAGAGGCAACTACCATAGTTTGGTAATGTTTTATTTTACCCAGTTTTTCGCATAGTAGCATCAGTAGTTAAGGTAGCGATCCGGCTCACAACTTAGTACCCAGGAGTCGGGTCGATACAGAGTGGTATCAGAGTAAGTTCCTCACTTCCTACACACACATCAGCATTGTGCCTACAGCTTCCAAGTAAGAACATCTCTCACTCAATTTTGTTTTCAGCTTTCATATCAGTTATATGTGCTTTCATGTTTGCTCTCATGTTGGTAGTTAATTAATTCATATTTACAGTAATAGTATTTAACATGTTACCAGTAGTTAACTATAACATGATAGCCTAGTTATATATATATGTATTCTCTGCTATTTAGAAAATGGTACGAGGACGTCCAGCTAAGAAAGCATCAGCGGCTGAGCCCCAGCAAGAGGCAGGCAGTTCAGTGCCTCCCCCAGACCTTACAGCACTAGTGGCTCAGCTACAGCAGCAGTTAGCTGAACAACAACAGGAGATAGCCTCCTTAAAGGCTAACCAGCAGACTACTCCCCCAGTCACTCCAGTACCGAACCTCACGACTCTAGTAATCACAGAGGTTGTACCAACTCAGCCTGCAGTACCAGTCCCAGTAGCAGGGGCTAAGAGAGAAGCTTACCTTATCCAGTGGCAGAGAATTAAGCCCGAGAACTTCTCAGGCACCAGCGAACCATGGGATGCTCAGGCATGGTTTAAAACACTGGAAAGCACGATGGAGCTTCTAGACTGGCC
This sequence comes from Zingiber officinale, assembly GCF_018446385.1. NCBI lineage: Eukaryota > Viridiplantae > Streptophyta > Magnoliopsida > Zingiberales > Zingiberaceae > Zingiber > Zingiber officinale. The sequence continues at coordinate 62,825,633 of NC_056000.1, read as the reverse complement.
AGAGCACGAAAAGGTGAAGTGTGCCTCCTTCTGTTTAACAGGAGACGCACACATGTGGTGGGAGTGGATTAAATCGAAGTGGCCAGTAAACCAGATGACATGGGCCAACTTCGAGAAAGAATTCTTCGAGGAATTCTTTCACATGCAAGTCACGAACCGACACTATGACGAGTTTACAGAATTTCGTCAGGGCAACCTATCAGTTCAGGAAGCCGTGAAGAAATTCAACAGGTTGGCCCGTCTGTGTCCAGAACTAGTCAGCACAGAGAAGGAACGAGTACGGTTGATGCTGAAGATGCTCAGACCAGATATCTCAATGAATGTGGCTGGTGGCGTTCATAGGCCACAAACCACAGAGGAGCTAGTGAGTAGTGCATTGATCACTGAGCACTATCAGCACAGCATCACCCAGCAGAAGCAGGTTTCCACAGAGGCCAAGGGACAAGCTGGCTCAGGTACTCAGCAGAAACAACAGGGACATAGCTCCAACTGGAAGGGGAAACGCAAGGCAGGCAGTGACCCAAAAGGGGGACCGGCTGGAAAACATTCCAGACATCCCAAGTGTGCTATTTGTGGGAAACATCATCCAGGAGTTTGTCGCAAGGGTACGCGAGGTTGTTTTGAATGTGGACAGGAAGGGCACATGGCTAAGCAGTGCCCGAACAAGAACAGTCTTCCTCAACCTCAGCCGATACAGTATGGAGCTCAGCCAGCGCAGCTACACCAGATGTATGCTGCCTTAGATGGTCCACAGATCAGTCAGGGCAGATTAGAAGCCCCCACAGCTATCACAAATGCCAGGATTTTCTCACTGACCAGAGAGGACGTAGCAAATGCCTCGACAGTTGTCACAGGTCAGATCAGTATTTTACAGCATAATGCAACTGTCTTATTCGATACTGGGGCAACCCACTCTTATGTATCCAGGGCATTTGCCGAGAAATTAGCAACACCTCCAGAGTTACTCAATAGTCAGTTTCTGACAACACTACCCTCAGGAGACATTATGGCATCTACACACTGGCTCAGAGCAGTGCCAGTCATTATAGCAGACAGAGAACTTTTTGGTGATCTGATAGTGCTAGAAATGACTGACTACGATGTCATCTTTGGAATGGATTTTCTGATCAGATACGGCGCTTCTATAGAGTGCCATAAACAGAAGGTCATATTCCAACCTGAAGCAGGAGTACAGTTTGAGTACATGGGAAAACTAAAGAGAAAAGCCAGGAAGTTTCTCTCAGCACTGAAAGCACAGCAGCTAATGGATTCAGGATGCATGGGATTTTTAGCAAATGTAGTCAACACCAGCCAGGACAAGAACCAACAGCTATCAGAGGTTCGAGTCGTTTGTGACTACCCAGCAGTCTTCCCTGAAGAGCTACCAGGCTTAGCACCAGACAGGGAGATTGAATTTGAGATAGAGCTCATTCCCGGCACAAATCCAATTTCCAAGGCACCGTATCGCATGGCTCCAGCAGAACTGAAGGAACTTCAGGATCAATTACAGGAGCTTCTTGACAAGGGTTTCATACGCCCTAGTCACTCACCATGGGGAGCACCTGTGTTGTTCGTGAAGAAGAAGGATGGAAGCATGCGCCTATGCATAGACTACCGTGCCTTGAACCAGGTCACAATTAAAAACAAGTACCCTCTCCCCAGGATAGATGACCTATTTGACCAGCTAAAGGGAGCCACGGTGTTCTCTAAAATTGACCTCAGATCAGGATATCATCAGGTTAGAGTCAAGAAAGGTGATATACCTAAAACAGCTTTCAGGCCCAGATACGGACATTATGAGTTCGTAGTCATGCCTTTCGGCGTGACAAATGCTCCAGCTACTTTCATGGACCTCATGAACAGAGTATTTAGAGAATACTTAGACAAGTTTGTCATTGTATTCATTGATGACATTCTTATCTATTCAGGCACTCAGGAGGACCATGCAGAGCATCTGAAGACAGTTTTGCAGAACCAGCTGTACGCCAAATTCACGAAATGTGAATTTTGGCTAGACCAGGTAGCCTTTCTAGGTCACATCATCTCCAAGGATGGTGTTATGGTAGACCCCGGCAAGATAGAAGCAGTAAGTAACTGGAAGAGACCCAGGAACGCCAGTGAAATTAGAAGCTTTCTGGGATTAGCAAGCTACTACAGGAAATTCGTAGAGGACTTCTCCAGGATAGCCTCCCCACTGACAGCTCTCACCAGGAAGAACAAGAAATTTCAGTGGACAGAGGACTGCGAGAACAGCTTCAGCGAACTAAAACGGAGATTGACCAGTGCTCCTATTTTAGCTATACCAGAAAACACAGACAGCTTCGACATCTACAGTGACGCCTCTAAATTGGGATTAGGAGCAGTACTGATGCAGCAGGGCAATGCCTCCAGACAACTCAAGGATTATGAGAGGAACTATCCTACTCACGACCTTGAGCTTGCAGCAGTGGTGTTCGCTCTCAAGATTTGGAGACATTATTTGTACGGAGCTCAGTGCAGAGTATATACAGATCATCAAAGTCTGAAGTATTTCTTTACTCAGAAGGATCTGAATATGCGACAGCGCAGATGGTTAGAGCTGGTCAAGGATTATGACATAGATATCCTCTACCATCCAGGGAAAGCTAATAAGGTAGCAGACGCACTCAGCAGGAAGTCCAGTGCTACCTTATTATCTTTAGCAGCTATGTCACCACCCCTAAGGAAGGAGATTACAGCTTTTAGTCTCGAGCTTATAGTCGGGCAGCTTTCCGCTATGTCCTTAGCATCTACCTTGCTTGATGATATCCAGACAGCTCAGGAGCAGGATCCTGAAATCTAGAAAATCAAGCAAGGGTTAGCAGAATCAGAAAGTGGAGAGTTCAGAGTGTCCGCCAGTGGGGTAGTGTATTGTGGTGACAGATTTTATGTTCCAGATCAGGAGGAACTATGAAAACAGATTCTAGACGAGGCTCACAGGACTCCCTATGCGATGCATCCTGGTTCCACCAAAATGTATCAGGATCTAAAGAAACGATTTTAGTGGCCTGGGATGAAGCGAGATATCGCCGACACGCCAAGATCTGTCTAACTGTCGAGGGTTAAGGCGTAACATCGACAGGAGGAGTTCTGCACGATCCAGATTCCAGAATGGAAGTGGGAGGATATCTCTATGGACTTCATAGTGGGATTACCCAGAACCACGAATGGTTTTGATGCCATCCGGGTAATAGTCGGTTGAATAAATCAGCCCACTTCTTAGCTATCGAATATCCTATTCCATGGAGCAGCTAGCTCAGTTGTATCTCAAGGAGATTGTCAGGTGCATGGAGTCCCACGAACCATTATATCGCATGAGACAAGAGATTTACATCACACTTACGGAAGTGTGTATGCATACCTATGGGCACCCGTTAAAATTCAAGACCTTCCATCCTCGACGGATGGTCGAGAGCGAGTCAATCAGGTAATCAAAGATATGCTCGGGCTTGTGCCCTAGATTTCAAGGAAGTTGGTGCAAATATCCGAGTCTAGCAGAATTTGCATACAACAACAGTTATCGAGCCACTATCGGCATGGCACCTTATGAGGCACTATATGGGCGGAGGTGCAGATCACCAATCTACTGGTATGAGAGTGGTGAACGGAAGGAACTAGAGCTTCAGACAGATCTAGTAGCAGATAAGCCATACAACAGATTCGCCAGAGGATAGAGACAAGACAGAGTCGGAAGAGCTATCGATACACGACGCACCCTAGAGTTTTCGATTGGGATGTTTTCCTCGTGGTAGCTCCCATGAAGGAGTCATGCGTTTTGGGAAGAAGGGCAAGCTGGCTCCCGGATATGTGGGACCATACCTTATCACGAAGAGAGTGGGCAAGGTAGCATATGAGCTAGAGCTACCTCGGGAGATGTCGGCTGTCCACAACGTATTTCATGTCTCCATGCTGAAGAAGCATATTCCAGACGCCACCTCAAGGAAGTGTATTATTGGATTATACTACCGAGATTTCTCCCACATTTCTGTTTAATGTTCTCTGGAACAGTGGGCCATGACTTTAGTCAATAGGCACCATGGATCTAACAACATAGCCGATGAAAGATTGTAGTGCCTTCCCATTTTATTGTACACAGGTCGTATGTGATGTAATGCCCGAAAATTCTCAAACTTGCATTAGAATTATTCTATGATTTTTCTGGAATTTTTAGATATTTTTCCGGAATTTTTCAGAGTAGCGGAAGTAGCAAAAATAATTAGAACCGCAAAATAACTTAGGCGGGAATCGAACCCGAGACCTATGGTGTAAGGGATAATGCTAGTAACCAGTTGAACCTAGCAGGGCCGTGCTGAAAGAAGAGGGAATCAATTATATTTATAATTGATTTTTGGATGAATTAATTAGTAAATATAAATAAGGATTTAAGTGAGAAGTTTTAGATTATTTCTCACCGTAGTTTTTCCTCACCCGAAACCTAAAACCGCCGCACCTCTCTTCTTCTCCTCTTCCTCACGCACGGCACACCAAGCCAAGGGGCAAGGGAACATCTTCCAGCGACGACTCCAACACGAAAAAGGTTCTTCTCCGTGAGAGGAACGCGAGGACGTAAGCGGTTCGTCGAACGGAGCAGTTTTCCGGAAAACCTAGCGGATAGAATCGTAAGAAAACCTTGCGATTGAGGTAAGAAACCCCTCACCTGCAGTATAATTGCTCTCGCTTGTTAGTTTTGGCGTTAGTTCAGTAGTTCTACAGTTTTCAGTTTTAGGGTGTGCTTTTAGTGCACACCAAGCATTCGGTAGAATGCCCAGTTCAGAAGGATGCACCAGTAGGCGTCCTAACAGCATGTAAAATGTATTAGAAACATTTTATTCAGCTTATTACCAGTTATTACAGCTATATGGATCAGATATCCATTGGGTGGGCTCCCACAGTAGCCTCTAGGTTCAGATAACCTAGCTCTAGGTTTAGATAACCTAGAACAGCAAAGTAAAATAAAACAGTATTCAGTATTTTACTTTTATTCAATTGGCACTGTACTTGGATCAGATATCCATGGGTCGGACTCCCACAGTCGTCCCTAGGTTCAGATAACCTAGTAACCCTGCTGGATTCGGAACTTGCAATCCCGGGTCTCGTAGGAATGCGCGCACAGTAAGTACAGTTGCCAGGGCCCCAGCAGCATGTTTAGTATTTTCATCTATTATTATATATAGTTTTCCAAATATGTAATCAGTGATGGAAACACTAACTTAGTTTCAGTTTCAGTTAATTATCTCAGTTAAGTTTCATGATTTGAGTTCATGACCAGTTAGATGTATATGCATTACCAGTTCAGTATTCATGCTTAATTTCATATACAGTATGCTATGCTCAGCTTGTTTGTATGCCATGATCAGTTCAGTACATGTTTGTATGCCATGCCATGTTGCCATGCTCAGTTCAGTTTTCAAATAGCATGTTTTAAAAACATAATCGCATCGTTGCATGTTTTTGTGAGGTAGATGGTTTCTTACTAAGCTTCTTAGCTTACAGATGCTACTTTTCTTATACTGCAGATACTGGTAAAAGAAAAGTGGACTAGCGGAGGCTGGAGGGCGATGCTACGATGATGTGTGTGTGCAAGAGGTCTGGAATAAAGATCCTTGGGATCTATACGCTTTTATCTCAGTTTTAGTACTTAACATGTCTAGTTTTATGACTTAGTCTTGTTACTAGTTGTTATAGCTTAGTAAACTATGTCTTGTTTAGTTTATCATGTTTATAATGTTAGTACTTACATGCTAGAGTATTTTTCATGTATCTAGAGCTTATGTATGTGATTATGGGCACGAATCAGTGCTGGAAATCAGAAATTCTGATTTCGGTTCAGACTATCAGAGCCTGGATCGGTCAGCAGACCGATCCAGTGCCATTTATTCTCCTGGATCGGTCAGTCGACCGATCCAAATGGATACAGTAGCCTACTGTATCTCCCTGGATCGGTCAGCCGACCGTTCCATCCGCGAACAGAGAGTTCGGGACGAAATCAGCGGTCACTGATCGGTTAGCCGACCGATCAGTGAGCCACTGATCGGTCAGCCGACCGATCAGTGAGCAGTTGGATCGGTCGGCAGACCGATCCAGCCAGCGTTCCTGTGCGTGTTAGTGGATCGTTCCACGGACCGATCCAAAGTTCCAGTTCACCCCCCCCCCCAGCATAGCTATGAATATTTAGAAGATAGTTAAGTCTAAAATCCCTCTCATAGTGTTAATAGAGGCAACTACCATAGTTTGGTAATGTTTTATTTTACCCAGATTTCCGCACAGTAGCATCAGTAGTTAAGGTAGCGATCCGGCTCACAGCTTAGTACCCAGGAGTCGGGTCGTTACAGTACCACTCAACCTTATCATCATATCGGACTAAGTCCACCTGCAGGGTTTACATGACAATCCTTATGAGCTCCTCTTGGGGGCATTATCAACCTAGATTACTACGGCACAATTTCCTTCTATAATCAACAACACACACTATAAATAATATCGTTTCTCAATTTATCGGGCCTCTTGATTTATCGAACTAAATCTCACCCATTGATAAGTCAAAGAAATAAATAATATATATAAGTGCTTGTTATGATATCAGGATTAAGAGCACACACTTCCATAATAACAAAGGTCTTGTTCTTTTATTCAGTCAGTATAAAAAAACTTACCTTAAATGGTCCTGCTCAATACACTCAGAGTGTATTAGTGTAATTTTATAGTTAAGATAAACTAATATCAAATTACACTACAACTATTCTAATGGTTTATTCCTTTCCATCTTAATCGTGAGCTACTATTTATAATTTATAAGGAATTGATAACATGACCTTCTGTGTGACACTACACACCATGTTATCTACAATATAAATTAATTGAACAACTACACTTAGCATATAAATGTAGACATTTGACCAATGTGATTATTATTTCTAAATAAATGTTTATACAAAAAGCTAGGCTTTTAGTATACACTCTAACACAAGGGTGGAAGAGGATCATCTAGGTTGAATTCTCACATTTGAGGACGTCATCTGGACGATCCAAGACCGTTTCACTACTCCATCCTCGTCGGCATTCCAAGATCTACATTCAAGTCCTTCACTCGATGTAAAAGGATAAGTTTCTACTCACTTTCCTTAGAGTTTTAGAAATTTCTATGTTTTTGAGTGCTTGGGTTGTATTTCTTCCTATTATGGAGTAGATTCTTATTGTTATAGGATGTAGGAAGTAATTGCAATGTGCGGATGATGTAAACTCTATGGAATTATCAATTTCCTAGTTTGATGAAGCTTGTATGCACTTATTCTGTTTGATGAAATGCTTGCATAGAGGCTTTCCCTTATGATCATGAATTTGTCTATCTAGATTGCATATCTGTATGTGTAGGTCCTATTTCTGAGTAGATATATTACTGTGTATCTAAATTGGGATTGTACGTGAACATGAATTTTTGTTGATCAAATGTATAAATTATCATCTCTTTTGAGTGTGTATTCCGATATAGCTCGGTATGGCTTTAGGATACTTGTTTGAAGTTGAGTATCTACGATAACTATTCCTTCTATATGTAACCTCCTAAGGGAGGACAATTCTATATATGGATAAGTCTATCACTTGACCTAATTGGCTTCTCCTAATCATATACTATGCAAGTGACCTATGTAATCTAGAGACGTATATCCGGGGGAGACCTTGTGATAGGAGGTACTCTACTAAAACTCGGACTCTCTAAGTTACATCTTCACTTGATGGCATACTTGGTTACTAGTAGGGGAAGTACTCCGATACACCTTCACGGGGTGGAATTTAGTAAATATTTAGGCTATCCTACAAACATACAAGCAGAGAACTAGGAATGAGCCAATTCATAGCACAGCATCCACCATTATAATGAAACCTTTGGCCTAGAATATTTTTTAAATTAAGAACTTCCTCAACTATTTCTTACTTTTATTTTCATATTTAAGTTGAAAACCTCATAATAACCCATTAAATTTGAAGTGTAGAACTAACTAGCATTTAATTTTCAATCCTCATGGGATCAACTTTTATAAATTTTATTATTTGATGACAACTGTGTGCCTGCGGTCACAACATCAAGTTTTTGACGCCGTTGCTAGGGATTGAGTGTTTTAAATCTAGTTAGTTTACATTAGAAGTTTTCTAGATAATTCTTTAATTCTTTATTTTTTATTCATTACCCTTTATTCTTGCACTTTCATTCTCTATCCCTTATTCTTTCATTCATTATTATATATGCCTTATTTATCATCTTTGCATGATATTTTCTTTTTTGTATTTTATTTTCTTTCCTACATTTTCTTTCTTGTTATTTTCCTTAATTTTGTTGCTTATTGTCTATCTGTTTCTAACGCACTCCCTTTCAAATAGATATGGACTGCTTAAAGGCGAAGTTGTTTGCACTAATTTATAGGTTTAACCAAAATGCAAATGTGATTTCTTATATAGTCTTTTGTGATATTTGTTTTGCAATAGGTCATGTGGAGAATAATTGTCCATCACTATTTGACCGTTCCTTGTGGGGTTTCATCCCAACTACAATCAGTGGCCAGAGCAAGGTTATTGTGAGGCTTACAAAGTAATGGGTCATTCCATTATAACTTGTTTAAGGATAAATAATTTGGTAAAATCATTGGAAGAACTTAAAAGCAAGCTCAATGAAGTGGCCTATTCAAATTCACATTATCAAATATCCAGTCAAAGGACCCCCAAATTTTTTTAAAAAATAATCAACAAGAAAGAAGGCAGAATTATTTTGGCTTGACAATGGAAGTTCAACCACCATCTCAAGAAGATAGATTGGAAAAGATGGCAGAAGAAGTTTTGGCCAATCAAGCTCAAATGCTCGTGGATATGAAGGAAATGATTACTAGCAACAATGTAGACTCATCTTACACTGAAACGATAACTCTACTCTCAACTTGGGAGGACCCTCAAATGAGCATTATACATGAATATGAGCTTAAGGAACAAGATATAGAAGCTTCATCCCACAATTTGGAAGATAGATTATGGGAAATGTGAGAAAGCTTCAAAGCCTCCCAGGCTCAATCAACTGAGATGAATGATGATAATGTAAATAAGTTTGGGACAAATGAAACAGAGAATCTGACAGAGGAGTGCATTGCTCTAATTCCAATACCTCCTATTGTCAATAATCAAGACGATCCTTCCCTTTGGCCTGCTATTGATGAAGTTGTGGAAGGAAGTGTAGGGAGTTATGTTGAGGAAGCAGCATCTCAAGAATCACCTCCTTTGATCACACAACCAATTGATACTATAGAATTTGTAAGAATAAAATTAGTTGATGATATATGTGTAGGGACTTATGTAGAGATGGAAGAGTCTCAAGAATCACCACCTTTAATTTCAATACCACCTGAACTAGAGCTAGAACTATCAATTGATTCAGAAGAAGTCACATCCACTTGTTTAGTACTTTCAAGTACCTCTCAACAATGTAAGGTTAGTATTTCTAGTGATCTTTTAGAAAACTTTATAAAGGTACCTATGATTGATTTTGTTGGATGTGATTCTATTTTTTATAACTGCTTAACTAAATTTGATATGGTTTTAGTTCTTACTTATTTAACATATATGTGGAAGGTATGTTTTTCTTGTGGGTGTGCAAGTTTTCAAGAGGCTAAATATTGGATGCACACCCTAAACCGTCTTCAACCGCCAGAAAGGACTCTTAAGGAGACGAAGATAAAGAAAGCGGTGATACGCTACATTACTCTTATGTTGATAGCTCTCTTCATAATAATGTGGGTCATTGGAAGAAAAGTCTGGAAGTTTCTTACTTCGACAAGATCACGATTTCAATAAGCCTAATGAGGTGGTCAAGCTAATGACTTTAAACAAGCGCTTCTTGGTAGGCAATCCAAGTTCAATCTTATTTTTAATTTAATGTTAATTTCTTTCTAGTAATAACCTAAATCCTCTACTTAATTTTTGTTGTCTATCTTTTTTTTATAGGTTTAAAGTTGTGGAGGAATGTGAGCATTAGATAGAGGAGTATTTTAAAGAACATGAATGTCAACCATTTGGAGTTCATCACTTGGTAACTTTTCTAACTTCAAAAACCTTCTCCATATTTTATTTCTAGTTTTCATTGAGGATAATGAAAAGTTTAAGTCGGGGGGAGGGGGGGATGCATACTTAGATGCATATATGTTGGGTTATAGTATAGATATTGATAATAAAATTTAGATTTTGGTCATAATAAAATTTTTGAGATATTTTGAGTTACACTATTTACATTATTACTGCTGACTTGCCCAAAAGCAAACTTCTAGAACATTTATTATCTAGAGGTCATGAGCTACATTTCCTATTGCCAGTATATTTAGTGATCTATTTTTCTATCTACAATGGAACAAAATAAGCATAGCAATTGTTTGATAACAAAATTTTCACACTTTTATTATTTAGATTCATGTGGATAGGTCATGAGTGCTAGTATGTTTGGTGATCTACTTTTCTCTATCATCATTAGGAAGACATGAGCATTATTTTTCGTTGAAAGGATTTGATCCTAGTCTATCTTGAGGATCTCTATAGACCATGCCTTATTTTGATAGTTGAAAGTTCTGAAATTAGTCATGATTTATTAGACTTGATGAGTACTTGAATTCCCATGGTGCTTTCTTAACTATATCTCGGTTATTAGATTGATGCTCAAAACATTAAAGCTCATTTGGGAAAATGGAAATCCCACAAATTTTCATCATTACAAATGTGTAAATGAAAAAAAAAGAGTATATGAAATAAGGGATTGAAAAATTTGTTGTCGTGAGTGGAAACTAGTTGTTTACTCCTTTAAGACTGAGTTAGGTTATTGGAGAAATGAACACTAGATTTCTCTTATTATCGAGCACATTCTTTAGACCTTGGATAGATCTAAGATAGATAAACCAAGTAGTAGTCGCTACTGGGAATAAAAGGAAAAGATGGTTCAATAACGACTTGACTAAGACTAAAAATTGAAGCTTGAGAAATTTAGGCCACGATTAGCACTGAGCACGGAGAACTCATTCTTAGGAAAATTGAATCCATTTATGATCATGGTCATTATTAAAATTATTTGATAGAGTTAAATTGATTCACCAAAGATTATGATGCACTTACTCCTACACATGTTTCTAGACTGTAAAATTTTATTTGGTAACAATCGAGTGTTTTATTGTTGATCCTTCTTGATTATGCTCATTAGTTTCACTAGTTTGATAGAACTTAGTAGAATCACTAAGGATACTCATTATTAGCTCATGAATCTAGATTGCAGAGTTTTCTTGAGGACAAGCAAAAGTTTAAGTCTAGAGGTGTGATGCACGTAGATTATATATGTTATTTTGCACTATTTGACACATATCTACTTATAGTTCATGTTTATGATCTATGTGTTTTGAACCATTTTCTATCATATTTCAGCATAATTACTATTTTACGTCTAGAGATTTGCTCAGTGCCTATTTTAACTTTCAGGAGCAGTTTGGAGCGGAAAAAAATGCTAAAGGCGCAAATGAAGATCAATAGAAGTAAGGATTGGAGTGTCAAAGTCATTTCAGAACCAACATGGACCTGGCCATGCTTTAAACCATGACCAAGAGAAGCTCAAGGAGATGGTCATGCTAAATGACACGGCCAAGGAACAAAAAAAGACACTAGCCATGCTAAATGGCACGGTCAGGAAGTGGACTCAGTAGTTTTGAAGACTAGGTTGTGCCTTAGAGCACGGCCAGCAGCTTTCAATGTCATCATCCAGAGTCAAATTAGGCTTGGTTGTGCCTTGAGGCAAGATCATACACTTGAACCAGCAATTTTAAAGAGCTAGTTGTGTCAATTGTCATGGCCCAGAAGAAGCAAAGCAGAGTTGCTCTGCTTTGGCCATGCCAAACGGCATGGCTTGGCCGTGTGAACAAAGCCAAACTGGCTATGGTCATGCCTTAAGGCACGACCAAGAAGTCAGCAATAGTGAACGAGCCATGCAATTTGGCACAACCAAGCAATTGTAGCCGAGACAAATTGGCTCTGGCTGTGTCAAATGGCAATACCATATGCCTAAGCCTTGTTCAGGCCATGCCTAGAGGCACGACTACCCCGTGCTTCACCTTTATTTAAGGGGCACTCCATCTCATAGCTTGAGGAGGAGGATCCAAGGGTGAAAGAGGACCATCTAGGTTGAATTCTGCATTCAGAGACATCATCTGGACGATCCAAGGCCACTCCACTGCTCTATCCTCGTCGGCATTCCAAGATCTACATCCAAGCCCTTCACACGACATCAAAGGATAAGTTTCTACTCCCTTTCCTTAGGGTTTTGGAAATTTCTATGTTTTTGAGTGCTTGGATTGTATTTTTTTTTTCCTATTATGGAGTAGATTCTTATTATTCTAGTATATAGAAAGTAATTGTAATGTGTGGATGATATAAACTCTATGGAATTGCCATTTTCCTAGTTTGATGAAGCTTGTATGCACTTGTTCTGTTTGATGAAATGCTTGAATAGAGGCTTTCCCTTATGATTATAAATTTTTCTATCTAAATTGTATATCTGCATGCATAGGTCATATTTTTGAGTAGATATATTGTTGTGTGTCTAAATTGGGACTGTTCGTGAACCTGAATTTTTATTGATTAGATGCATAAATTATCGTTTCTTTTCAGTGTGCATTCCGATATAGCTCGGCATGACCTTTGTAGGATCGAAAAGCGCTAGAGGGGAGAGGAGGGGGTGAATAGTGCTCATGGCTAATTCGTTTCGAGTAGAACACTTAGTGGAAAAATTAACAATTCAAACACCAAGAATTTTACTTGGTTCGGAGCCTGTGGCGACTTCTACTCCAAGGTCCGCACGTAAGAGTGCTTTCGATGGGTAATCACTATAATTTCAGAAATATTACAAAATAATACAATAATTACAGCACTATTATTATACCGATAGCAAGGAAATCTGAAATGGAAAGTTTCTGGTCGTCGGAGTAGAGTTAGGGCTTCGCTAGATCGATTTGTTAGTAGCACATGGAAGAACGATTGCAAGTTCTTGTTATTATTCTGGTTGCTACTCGAACCAGGCTTAAATAGCCCATGGAAGGCACCTTCAGGCTCTATAGAAGATGCCTCCAGCCCACCGAATCTGTAGCGTCGATAAGCTCCTGCGTCTTCGCTGCTTATCCACTAGAAGGCGCCTTCAAGCTTCATAGAAGGCACCTTCCATCTAGCGTCCAAGGCGCCTTCCATCTCCTTGGAAGGTGCCTTCGCCCCTTGCTACGCGCGGCTTCGACTAACGCACCCGAGGCACCTCCAAGCTCCATGAAGGGTGCCTCGAGTACTGTTCATATAAGGCTTATCTTGTGCAACTCCCTTCCTGCAAGGCATATTAGTCCACAAACAAAGTATAACCTACAAAACAAAGTTAGCACAATAAAATGAGATAAATATAAGTACTCGACAGTCATCGGACTGTCTAGTTCTGACTTCGGATTTTTTGAAAATCCTAGGTCGAATCGACGCCTACTGTTCCATCGCCGGGAAACACGTCCTCACCTACTCCTCTCAATAGAGTTTACCTATTGCCAGATCTGTCCTCCAGACCGACTGGACTTTCTGCCTAGGAGTACCACCCCCTAGGATTTTCCTCAGCCTACGGTTACCACCCCATAAAACTTAGGGTATAAACCACTAGGGTTTTCCACCTGCCTAACCGTAGCTAGGACTTTCCACCACCTAGGGTTACCGCCCTTAGTGTTGGTGCAGCGGGACTGACAAGAGGAGGGTGAATTTCCTGCAAATGAAAGTATACCCTCCTCAAGACTTTCAACTCAAAAATGCAACACTAATAGAAATGAGAGAATAGAAATAAAGAGGAGACAGAATTTTAACTTGGTTACAACCCAGGGGGTTGTTAATCCAAGGCGATCGAACAGCTCTACTAGAATATCTCCTTCACTATAGGCAGAGAAGCCTTTTTTACACACTTAGAATGCTCAGAGGTTGCTAGGAACTTAATACAGAGTTGAATTATTATTTCCTAGCTCCAGGGGCCTTTACATAGCCCCTAGAAACTCTATCTCGAGTGTTGAAGTCTCCTCCAAGAGGGTTGAAGGCGCCTCCAAGAAGTTTGATCGGATAAAGCTTTATCCAATTGCAAACGTTCATTTTTACTGGGTTTGAGCTGCCTCCATTACCCTTGAAGGCGCCTCGGACTGGATCTGAGGCGCCTTCAAGATGATGGAGGTGCCTCAGACAGTGTAGGCAGCAAAGGCGCCTTCAGCACTTCGTTGAAGGCGCCTCCAGCTAGCTTTCCAGCTCCTTTTGACTTCATTTTAGCTTCCGATGCTCCAATAGCTTGGGTGATTGCGGCCAACCGGAATAGGGCTCACCCGAATCCAATTCCCGGCCTTTTTCTCGAGTAGGCTTCCGTCCCGGCTTCTCGTCCCTCGAATGCTGCGCACGTTCTTCTTGCCCATCGGAGTACTCTTCTGCAGCTCTCTCGTCCTTCGGACGTACCGAGCCCGTCGGCTCCCTTCCCGTATCGTCCTTCTCGCTAGCTGCATCTTCTACTCGACTTCTTGCACTCTTAAGTTCCTGCACACTTCGACACAGGGATGAGATAACCAGCAGGACCTAACCTAACTTGGTTGATGATATCAAAATACCCACGGGATCCAACAATCTCCCCCTTTTTGATGTGCATTAATCCAAGTTCAAGTTAGGATTAAAACAAACAACTAGTAATTTAAGAAAAATTACTAACCTAACATTATAAGCACAAAAATTGCATTAATAGAATTTACAGCCTAAAATATTAAGATTTTTTTATTTTCCTAACTCCCCCTAAACTTGCACCTAACTCTCCCCCTTTGATCACAGCAAAAAAAGTGGGGAAAACGGAAAAAAATTCTAAGTAAAAATTCATTTTCAGAATCATTTGAAAAAATTTCTAAGACATAATTATCTTTAAGAATTTTCAAAGAAATTTTGAAGTTAAACAATTATTAACGTTTGCAAATTAAACATATTTTTAAAACGAATCACTTACAAAATGACTTAAAAATTTATTTGAGAAAAATTTCTAAGTAAAAAAAAATTCTAAGTTAATACGCTAAGTAGGTTTAAAATATAAATTATTTTCAGAGTAATTTTTAAGTAAAAACTTATTTAAGAAATGATTTTAACTTAAATGATCTGAGAATTTTCTAAGTCACGATTTTATGCAAAAAAAACATTTTTCTAGAAAAAAATATTTTTGAAGAATTTCCAATAAAATGTTTAAAAAAAATTTTGAAAGCATTATATAATTCTAATTTTAATGCTTTTATCAGAAAGTTAATTAAACATTTTATTTTGATATTTTGGCTTCCAGGTCGTGGCGAGGCACTAGGCCTTCTTGGTTATTGGAGCAACAATCACTTCCTTAGACAAAGTCTCATAAAGAAACTCACTGTTTAATTTCTTCTGAAAGCGTTAACTTAAAGAATTTTAACCTAGTAAAGATTTTGGAACCCAATATAGGTTCCTTGCTACAGGGTTAGCTAAATATTTGGGTGGTACATAAGTCTTGGGAATCTTTCTAAGTTGTCCCTGATGTTTTCTTATATACCATTTTAGCTTTCCATAAATTTTAAGTTTTGTTTTTTGAACATGAAGCAATTTTTAAATTTTCAATTTGTATTTTTAAACTGTCATTTTCTGATTTTAAGTTGTTAAATAACTCTAAAGGGCATGATTCTTCTAATTTTAATTTTTATTTAGCATTTTATTTTTCTAATTTTGCTAGATCTTTCGTAAGTAGTTTGATAAATTGAAACGACTGAGTGGGGGTTAGATCACGTACTTTACTTACCTCACTTGGTGATGCTCCCCCTTCCCCTTCATCGTAGCTTTCCTCTTCTGATTCTCCCCCTTGATCTATGCTCATCTCTAAGTCTAAGTCATCTTCAAAGAGATGGTTGGCCATCAATGCTACTCCTGAGAAGGGTTTGACTTCTGACTCGGAGGATGAAGAATCGTACCATGTAGCCTTCAGACTTTTGCGTGTAAAGGACGTCGGTCTATGAGGCTTCTCCTTATATTTTTTCTTCAACTTGGGGTAGTCATCCTTGATGTACCCTTCCTCGTTGTAGTTGTAGCATCGGACCGTCCTTTTATTGCGTTGATGCTTCCTCGACTGTGATTTAAATTTATTAGTTTTAACAAATTTATTTAACTTTCTTACCAGTAGTGCTGCTTCAGATTCGTCGATGGATGCTTTGGAGTCGGGATCGTCCATCTCGGCTTGTAGAGCAATGTTGAGTTTTGACTTCTCTATAGGTTTTGCAATTCGAGACTCATGAAGTTCAAATGTAGAAAATAAACTTTCTAAACTACTTACCTCAAATTCCATAGAGATGTAGTAAGCATCTACTAAGGATGTCCACTCTGGAGTTCTTGGGAAGGTGTTGAGCACATACCAGATGGAATCTCGGTTCGTTACTGATTCGTCGAGATTTGTTAGTTGTGTTATCAGCTCCTTGATTCTAGCTTGGAGTTGCACTACCTTCTCGCCGTTGTTCATCGGGAGATTCATAAGCTGAGTCCGGAGGATGTCGCGTCTTGCTAAGTTTGCTTCTGAGGTGCCTTCGTGGAGCTTCAGGAATTTTTCCCAGAGGTCTTTAGCGGAGTCGTAGCTTCTGATCCGACTTACCTCCTGGGGCGGCAAGACGCTGAGCAGATGGAATTCCGCCTTTCCATTGGCCACGAAATTGGCTTGTTCCTTCTTCGTTCAGTTGTATTCTTCCTTGTCTTTGGGGGCTACAAAACTATATTTCATAACAAGAAGAATATCAAACTCAATCTTAAAAAATATCTCCATACGACGCTTCCATGTCGCAAAGTCTTCGTTGAATTTCGGGGAATGGATGCTAGTTCCGGCCATCGTCTTAATCTTTATGCTTCAGTCGGTGGCCAGTCCTTCTGAGGCGATCTTGCTCTGATACCACTTGTTGGTGCAGCGGGGCCGGCAAGAGGGGGGAATTGCCTTTAAATGAAAGTATACCCTCCTCAAGACTTTCAACTCAAAAATGCAACACTAATAGAAATGAGAGAATATAAATAAAGAGGAGACAGAATTTTAACTTGGTTACAACCCAGGGGGTTGTTAATCCAAGGCGATCGAACATCTCTACTAGAATATCTCCTTCACTGTAGGAGGAGAAGCCTTTTTTACACACTTGAATGCTCAGAGGTTGCTAGGAACATAATACAGAGTTGAATTATTATTTCCTAGCTCCAGGAGCCTTTATATAGCTCCTGGAAACTCTATCTCGAGTGTTGAAGGCACCTCCAAGAGGGTTGAAGGTGCCTCCAAGAAGTTTGATCGGATAAAGCTTTATCCGATTGCAAACGTTCATTTTTACTAGGTCTGAGGCGCCTCCATTACCCTTGAAGGTGCCTCAGACTGGGTCTGAGGCACCTTCAAGGTAATGGAGGTGCCTCAGACAGTGCAGGCAGCGGAGGCGCCTTCAGCACTTCGTTGAAGGCGCCTCCAGCTAGCTTTCCAGCTCCTTTTGACTTCATTTTAGCTTCCGATGCTCCAATAACTTGGGTGATTGTGGCCAACCGGAATAGGGCTCACCCGAACCCAATTCCCGATCTTTTCCTCGAGCAGGCTTCCGTCCCGGCTTCTCGTCCCTCGAACGCCGCGCACGTTCTTCTCGTCCATCGAAGTACTCTTCCGCAGCCCTCTCGTCCTTCGGACGCACTGAGCCCGTCGGCTCCCTTCCAGTGTCGTCCTTCTCGCTAGCTGCGTCTTCTGCTCGACTTCTTGCGCTCTTAAGTTCCTGCACACTTAGACACAAGGATAAGATAACTAGGAGGACCTAACCTAACTTGGTTGATCACATCAAAACATCCACGGGGTCCAACACCTAGGACCTAGGATTGCCACCCCCTAGGGTTTTCCACCTACCTAGAATCCACTAGGACTTTTGCCTAAGACAACTTAGGACATTCCTGCAAACTCAATAAACCTTGTTAGATAGCAAGACAACTTAACTTTGGACCCTTTTGACATAATCAAAACACAAGTTCAATCGTCGGATGCTTCCTGCACCAACAATCTCTTCCTTTTTGATTATAGCAACATAGTTCAAAGTCAAGTAAAATATAACAAGATAATTAAGGTATTTAAGCATGAGCATAACTAAAATAATTCATAAAAAATTTCCTTATGCTCTCCCTTTCATAATAATTATGTTTAAACTCTTAACTTTTTCTTAACTTTAACTTTTCTCTCCCCCTTTGACATAAATCAAAAATAATAAATAGAGATAATGTTGTTTTATATGTAAAAATATTTTTTCTATTTAACTTTAAGCTCCCCTGAAGGGTAGCACTTAGTTAATTTTTCCTTTTTTAAAAAAAAACTTAGCTAAACTTAACTTTTGAAATAAGTGCTTTGAAACACATTTAGCTAATTTAGAAATACATTGAAAATACTTAGTTTTTTTTAAACTTAGCTAAATGTCATCTTAGCTTTAATACTTAGCTTTATAAAGGTTTTGAAAAAGACTTAGTTAAAAGTATTCGGCTTAAAAAGGATTTTGATTAAAGTTTAGTTTTAAAAAATTGATAAAAATTAAGTTAAGTACTTAGATTTTTTTAAAAAAACTTTTGATAAAAATACTTTTGGTTTTAAAAATATTGTGATAAAAACTTTAGGTTTAAAAATATTTTGATAAAAACTTAGCTAAAAAAACTCTTTGAAAAATACTTAAAGATACTTTATCCAAAACTTAGTTTTTGTCTTTTCAAAAATAATTTATTTTTCTTTTCAAAAATAGTTTTAAAATTAAACTTCCTCTTTCACTCCCCCTTAATTAATGTAAAAAAAAT
The DNA here is from genome assembly GCF_018446385.1 of Zingiber officinale. Lineage (NCBI taxonomy): Eukaryota > Viridiplantae > Streptophyta > Magnoliopsida > Zingiberales > Zingiberaceae > Zingiber > Zingiber officinale. The sequence continues at coordinate 62,806,733 of NC_056000.1, read as the reverse complement.
AATTAAGTTTTAAAGTCCTAGAGTCCAAGCATGAGTAACAACATATTTTCAAGAATAAACATCTACTTTGAAACAAATGGCTAACCTTTAGCTACTAGCTATTTACCATGAGATAGTAACTTTCACTTAGTTAGTCAAATTAAGTAAGTGTCCCAGTTAGTTTGACTAAGCATGGATAATTTAATTTGATTCATTTGAATTTGGTATTTATTGGCCAAACTTATGTTGATGCACAAACATAAGCATTCTGAAGTCCAGGTAGTACCATATGCATCTCATATCATTCTAAGTATTTTTCATACACAAGCAAGGTAACCCTAGTGTGCTTGTGAGATTCTCTAGCTGAGACCTAGGGGAACATACATTCTAGGGGGGTATATGCCTAGGTTAAGTCCAAATTTTGAAAAGCTAATAAAATTAGAATTTTAAAAATATTTTTCCTAAAATTTTAAAACTAAGCTGTTAAAAAAATAATAAAAAGAGTATTTTCCAAAATAAGCTCTATTCTACTAAGCACATTCCTATTTGTCTTCTAAGTACACTGAACTCAAGTTCAGGTAAGAGTTTTGTGAAAATGTCAACCATGTTTGACTTGGACTCAACATAGTTAAGTATAATATCACCCTTAGCTACATGATATCTTACAAAGTGATGTTTTATTTCTATTTGTTTAGTCCTTGAGTGTTGGATAGGATTTTTGGTTAAGTTAATAGAACTTACATTATCAATTAAAATTTTTATATTTTTATATTCTAATTGATAGTCCTTTAAGGTATGCATCATCCATTATAGTTGAGATGCGCATTCCCCCATGGCTATGTAGCCTGTTTCAGTAGTGGATAAAGTAACACAGTGTTACTTTCTGCTTGACAAGCTTACTAGGCATTGACCTAGAAATTGACAGCTTCCACTTGTGTTTTTTCTATCTAGTTTGCACCCGGCATAGTCTGAGTCAGAATAGTCAATTAGGTTCAAGGTGCTAGTCCTAAGGTACCAAAGTCCTACATTTAAGGTTTCCTTAATGTATCTAAGTATTCTTTTAACATTTGTTAGGTGTGATTATTTTGCACAAGATTGGTACCTAGCACACATACCTACTGCAAATAAATATCAGGTCGACTTGTAGTTAGGTATAGTAGACTTCCTATAGCACTTCGAGAATATTTTAAATCTACTGGTTTTCCTTCTAAGTCAGAATCAATTTTAATATTAATTGCCATTGGGGTATTTATATTTTTAGAATTTTCCATGTCAAATTTTCTAATTAGTTCCTTAGCATATTTTGTTTAAAAAATATATATTCCTTCTTTGGTTTGTTTGATTTGTAGGCCCAAGAAAAAAAAATAAATTCCCCAACTAAGCTCATTTCAAATTCACTTTCTATTAATTTAGTAAATTCTTTTAGAAATTTAGTATTGGTTGAGCCAAAAATTATATCATCTACGTAGATTTGGGCTATAAAGATGTCTTTTTCTAAGGTTTTTACAAGTAAAGTTCGATCTATTTGACCTTGTTTAAACCCTTTAGATATTAAATAAGTTTATAGGCATTCATATCAAGCCCTAGATACTTGTTTTAGTCTGTATAGGGCTTTATTTAACCTAAAGACATGGTCTGGGTAGTCCAAATCCTCAAATCCTAGGGGTTGACTTACATACACCTCTTCCTTAATGAATCCATTTAAGAATGTAGATTTTACATCCATTTGGTATAACTTGAATCCTTTATGTGCTTCATAGGCTAGTAGCATCCTTATGGATTCAAGTATGGCTATGGGTGCATAGGTTTCATCATAGTCTAACCCTTCTACATGGTTGAACCCTTTTTTTACTAGTCTATCTTTTTTCTTACTATTTCACTTTATCATCCAATTTATTTCTAAATACTCATTTAGTGTCAACTATGGTTTTACCTATTGGTTTAGGTACAAGTTTCCAGACTTGGTTTCTTTCAAATTGGGCTAACTTCTCTTACATTGCTAATATCCAGTCTGGGTTAGGTAAGGCTTTTTCCATAGTCTTGGATTCAATTTTGGAAATAAGGGCTATCTGACTTAGGTTTCTATAGAATGATTTAGTTTGAACTCCTAGGGTTGGGTCACCCAAAATTTGGTCGGATGGGTGATTGGTACTTATTCTTGATAGTCTTATATTAGGGTTAATAATTGGTTCTTGTGATTCACTAGATTTAATTTGAAAATTTCATCATCGTTTATGTTTCTTGAGTTAACCTTTTCTTTATTGACATTTTCATTTATTAAATTAGTTAAGTTATTTTCTTCATCAAAAACCACATTAGTTGTTTCTTCAACTTTTAGGGTATTTTTGTTATAGACTCTGTAAGCTCTACTGATTGTGGAGTACCCTAAAAAGATTCCTAGAGTTGATTTTGATGTAAATTTTCCTAAGTAGTCCTTAGTGTTTAGAATGTGAACTTTACATCCAAACACTTTTAAATAATTTAAGTTGGGGATTTTATTATAATATATTTCATATGGAGTTTTATTATGAAATTTGTTGATTAAAATTCTATTTTGAATATAACAAGTCGTATTTATTGCCTCAGCCCAGAATTGATTATTTAGGTTATATTCATTTAGCATGGTTCTAGCGACTTCTTGTAGGGTTCTATTTTTCCGTTCTACTAGACCATTTTGTTGGGGGTTCTATGGCATGAGTACTCATGTTTGTATCCATTAATTTCACAAAATTCAATAAATTTATGGTTTTCAAATTTCCCTCCATGATCACTTCTTATTCTTTTAATTTTAGTATCTTTTTCATTTTCTATCAACTTGCAAAAGGATTTAAATATTTCATAAGTTTCATCTTTAATTTTTAAAAATTTTACCCAAGTAAATCTTGAGTAATCATCAATTATAACTAAGCAATATTAGTTTTTGCTTAGTGACTTGGCTCCATATGAATCAAATAGGTCTAAGTGAAGGAGCTCAAGTATTGGGTTAGTTCAATTTAAGTTGGTTAACTTGTGGGTTGGCTTGGTTTATTTACCCTGTTGGCAAGTATTACAAATTGTATTTTCTATAATTCTTAATTTAGGTAAACCTCTAACTAAGCCATTTTGACTCATTTTTTAAATGAGTCTGATATGGGTGTGACCTAATCTTCTGTGCCACAACTTAGTTTCCTCTTGTTGTGTCAGGAGACACTTTAGTGAGAAGATTGATAAGTTAATTGTGTAGATGTTTTGTTTTCTAATTCCCTGAAGTATAATTTCAAGATTTTTAACATTTTTAATTAAACATTCAGATTTAGAAAATGTGACTAAGTACCCAAAGTCACATAACTGATTAATGCTAAGTAAATTAAAATTCAATTTATCAACTAATACGGGTTATGATAAGTGGATCTTTTGCAAGAGAGAAAAAGGGGCAATAAGAACAAGGAAGGCTGAAAAGAGCAGGATAAGGATATAGTAGGCTGCCCGAAAAAGGTTTGGCCTGGTAAGAGTGTTGCTATGTGTTTGGCAGGCAAAGACCGGCCAAGTGGAAGAGATCGACCGAACATAGAAGCAGTTAACCTTAAGATGTCCAGAATTCTTATATACACTCAACAGGTTAATCTCGGTTGATAAGGTATGACCGGTCGAGCTTAATAGACCGGCTGAGCTCGATCGAGCACAGAGGCATTTAGTCTCGCACGACCCTTAGCATACGACCGACCGAGGGAAGGTCTACCGAGCAATAGTGTTTATATATGCCCGACTGGTTAATCTTGATCGATAAGGTATGATCGGCCGGGCTCAATAGACTAGCCGAACACAAAGGCATTTAGTCTCGCACGATCCTTAGCATACGACCGACCGAGGGAAGGTATACCGGGCAATAGTGTTTGTATACGTCCGACTGGTTATTCTTAGTCGATAAGGCATGACCGGCCAAGCTCAATAGACTGGCCGAGCACAGAGGCATTTAGTCTCACACAGCCCTTAGCATACGGTCGACCGAGGGAAGGTCTACCAGGCAATAGTGTTTGTATACGCCCGACTGGTTAATCTCGGTCGATAAGGTATGATCGGCCGATATCAATAGACCGACCGAACACAGAGGTATTTAGTCTTGCACGATCCTTAGCATACGACCGACCGAGGGAAGGTCTACCGCGCAATAGTATTTGTATACGTCCAACTGGTTTATCTCGATCGATAAGGTATGACCGACTGAGCTCAATAAACCGACCGAGCATGGAAAGTAAATCGAGCATAAAAGTCTTTAATTTGGAATGGTTTCTAGCATATTTATAATAGTAAAGTCCTGGTCATGTATAAATAATTGATCGAATGTAGAATACCGGCCAAGATTGGTACAACAAAAGATATTCCTCATATATACAGAATGGGCTTATGTGACTAGCCAAGTGTATGTAATAGATGAACCATAAGAATATGTGATCATATGACAGCTTAATTGATTTGGCGACAAATAGCTTCTAGAAGCCTCCACAAGTATGCTAAACGACAAAGAAAGTACATCTGGGGTAAGAAAAAGATTCCTTAAACTATTATTGAAGTTTCGGTTTACGTCATCTCTTAACAAACTTTAACAAACTGGGGTCCACCTCATGACTGTGGAGGTTAGATAAGGTGGAATAAAAAGAGGAATCCTCTCCACTGGCCAGGTACGCAAACACACGTATTGCATCAGAATCAAACCCTAATCCCATTTTTTCGATACTTCTTCTTCTCCGAGAGACTGACTTGAGCATCGGAGAGCCTAGCCAGGGATTCCTACCCCGGTCTTAGGTCGCTAACGCTTTGTTGGTTGGTCTCATAGTGCGTAGGAAGAGGAGATCATCCATCAGATCACCGAGCCTCCACCTCTAGGATTGAGGGGGAGCGACTTTTGTTGATATCAGACCAAGAAGAAGGAGAAGCTTCTACATCCGGGTCAAGTGGAGAAGAAGATGATGCATCCTCCAAAAATCAAGAGACATCAAATGGAGGATCAAATGTCATCCCTACATGCGAAGCCAAAAATATTTCAATTAAAAATAAAAATTATATTATATTTTTGAGTGTAGGGAGCATGGGCACTACAAAAGCAAGTGCCTAAAATTGGCCAAGAAGAAGGGTCAAGTGGCACCTAAGGACAAGGAGAAGCCCAAAGAGACCATCCCCACAATAAAGAAGAGCAAGAAGCACATTGTGTGCTTCTCGTGTCATTAAAAAGGACATTATCGGAGTCAATGTCCAAAGAGGAAGAAAGTGGTCAAAGCTAAGAGAGGAAGCACAAGTCAAGTGGGAGCTTCCAAGGTAAAACTCAAGGTATCATTTATTGAGCCTATCCCTTTAAATAATGGTAAAAAGCATGCTAGTTCTAATTTATTTCATTTTAATGTTATTTACCATAAAAATAGAAGGCATGATAGAGTTAATGAAAATCATGTGGCTCTTCATGCTAAAACTACCACACCTAAGGTTAGGAAGGTAGACAAAAATTTAGGCAAGAACTCTAAGGATTTTAGGTATAAGCATAAAGATAAAAATGCTCAAGGATTTAAAGAAAAATCCAAAACTAAGGATTTGATGATGGAAAATCAAGTCTTGAGGTCAAGGCTTGATAAAATGGAAAAGACCCTAAAAATGATGGAAAATATCCTAAAAGGGCAAAATGAGCGTAACCTAGGTTTAGGAGCGCAAAGGTCATCCAATGGTCATAGAGGTTTGGAATACAAACTCAAAGCTAAGAAGGATGTGATATCTTATCATAGGGTTCCATATAGCTATGGAACCAATCCTAGGTCTAGGGGTCAAGTCAAGGATACAAGGAAAGTTATCTCTAGGAGTATCTTTGCAACAACAAATGTGAGTAAGACTTCTAAGAAGTCTAAGAAAGTTACTAAGAAGGTCACAAGGGAAGCAATCCCTAGAGTTGACCTAGAAAAGGTGACCAAGGCTTTTAAGAAGCCTAACAAGGTCATTAGAAAGGTATCTAGGGAAGTTATCCCTAGTGAGTACCTAGAGCATCCAAGGAGCACCAATAGGTTTTGGGTTCCTAGGAGCATTTTCTCTACCCCTTAGATGGGTTAGAGAGTGTCAACTCTAATTGGAAAGGTAGTTAACCAAACTTTGATGAAGTTGACACTCGTAGAGCATTTTTAAGGTTATTGTTAACCTTTGAAAATGAAATGGATTATGTGTTTACTCTTTGAAAGAGTAAAATGTGACCAAAAGTCAAGAAATATACTTAATTTTTAAATGGGCACAAGAAATCAAGTGTAAAGAAATGTCAAGTTGGGATTTTGGCATCTTATTGGGGAGTTAAAGGCAAATCTAGGGCCTTAATTTAATTGACTACTCTTTGAAAGAGTAAAGTGTGCCAAACCTTGAGGAATCATGTGTAATCTTAATTGGCACAACAAACTAAGAGTAAAAGAAATGCCAAATTGGGTTTTGCCATTTTCTTAAGAAGATATGGGCATACCCAGGGTTACTTTTAGGTTTAGCTAAAGATTTAAGGATACTTAGATAGGTAATCTAGGTATATTTTATTTATGCTAACTTGTCATGATTGTTTTCCTTTCATATGTCATGACATCATATGTTGCATTCATGTTTCATTATGAAAAATACAAAAATATCATGTCATGTCATTCATATATCATATAGTTCTAGTGAATTTTCTTTTGAAAATTATTTATTTTGATGTATGTCATAGCACATCATGTATTATTTTTAATTCCTTGCAATTAAGGATAATGACATTTACTAACAAGTAACATCCTAGGTGGATGTTTATAATCTCAAAATGCCTAGATAGATATGCATGATCCCTAATTTAGGGTAAAACCAAACTTTACATCTCACAAAAACCTATAAGATGGCTTGTATGTGTTTTAGTGCACATTAGATACAAGTGAGATGTTAGGATGATGAACAAAACTCAAGATGTTGATTTAGTGCATCTAGTTGAGTTTTGGTTTCATCAAAACACATAGTTATGTGTATTCCAATCATTGGAAAAGCTAATGTACAAGTCATGTGCATTGAGCCCAAAGAATATGGTTGGATATTGGTTTTGAAAATCATTTTAAATACACTTTGGAAACCCTTGGTGAATATTATCTTTTGATAGTAATCATCATTGAAAAGTTAGGCACAAACCTGAAAGAAACACTAAAGTTTTTACAAGATTTTAAGTTTGTGTTAATCGTTGAAAATAGGGAGTATTTTCTTAGAAAATTATTTTCCCTTGATAGTGTATACCCTAAGTAATGTCTACACAAATTTTCACCATTTTTAGAATTTTGTAGAATTTTTGGTAAGTTTCTGAAATTCACTGAAATTGCATTTCAAAATTTCAGTACTTTAATCAATCACCCGATCGATTGGAGTGCCTCAATCGATCAGACGATCGATTGAGAAGACTGTTATCGCGAACAGATGGATCGATCTACTGATCGATCCACACCTATTCAATCGATCCATTAATCGATTGAAGTGATGATTTCGGCTGGGAAAGCTAAATTTCAGCATTTTAGATCATTTTTAGTCTAGGTAACCATTTATAACCCCTTGAAACCCACTTATATACATTTAGGGGGAGTTTTCATGATGAAAACAAGGATGGATTGGTTAGGGAAGACTAAGTAGAAGTTTAGGTTGAGGTTTGGTTTCATTATTGAATTTTTGAACCTCAAAAACTTCTAATTTTGGATTTCCTAAAGGTTTAGGAATTCCAAGTCATTATTGGTGCAATGACAGAAGGTTGAAGCATGTCTTTAGGGGGAGTTACTCTTTAAGGACATGGAATTTTTTTAAAAAATCATTGAAGGTGGTTAAACCTTCGTTTAGAAAAAATAATGCTCAAGGTTGAGCGTTGAAAAATAATGGAGAGTGGATATCTTCATTGTGGGGTTATGGATGCTCTAGGATGAGCATCATAATGTGGAATGATGCTCCAGGACGAGCATTTAATACAGTGAAGGGGATGGGACCTTCATTGTTGGATCCGTTAACACTCAAGGGTGAGTGTTGAAGATAATGAAGGGTATGGGACCTTCATTATGGTGTTGTGAACAACGAGTGAAGTTGTGGACAACGGTGAGTAAATCTTCAGGGGGAGAGTTCTTTTTGATCTGTGCCAATAGGGGGAGAATGTAGGGTTTAAGTTAGGCTTTCATTACCTAAAGAGGGATTTTGTCCTCTAGGAAAGGGGGAGAATAAAGGAAACCCTCATTCATACCTTGGCATAAAACGAAGTTGAGGCTATGGGATTAGCCTAACTTAAAGGTATTGTCAAACATCAATAAGGGGAAAATTGTTGGTGCAATATTCCCTAGGTCAAGGTTGACCTGGTTGACTAAGCTTGAGAAGGCTCAAACTTGAGTCTTGATGTTTGGGTTTCGATGTTTGACAATACATAGAGATTGCAGGTGCAATCGTTCATTTGGGGAGATTATTGGTACAATTCTCCTCTAGTCAAGGTTGACCAGTTAGATGTGAAGAAGAGTCAGGTAGGTCAAGACTGACTGGATACTTGACTGGGAAATCCTGGTGAGTGAAGCCAGGTGAAAGACCTAGTGAGTGAAGCTAGGTAGAGGAGAAGTCCTGTGAGTGAAGTCAGGCAGTTGGGAAATCCTGGTGAGTGAAACCAGGTGAAAGTCCTGGTGAGTGAAGTCATGCAGATGGAAGGTCCTGGTGAGTGAAGTCAGGCACGTGGAAATCCAGGTGGGTCAAATGGTTGACTGGACACCTGGTATTGAGAAGTCCAAGTAGGTCAAAGGGTTGACCGGATACTTGGCACGAGGAGAAAAGTCCAAGTAGGTCAAAGGGATTGACCGAACACTTGGTGAGGAAGTCCTAGCAGGTCGAGGGTGACCAGATGCTAGGCATGATGTCCCAACAGATCATGGTTGATCAGATGTTGGGTTTTTAGGGTTTCTAGGGTCTTTAGACTTGATTTGGCAAGTCAACAGTAAGTCAATCGATCAACCGATCGATTGAATCATAGTCCAATCGATCGGTTGATCGATTGGATGGGTGCTACAAAGAAACCTTAGCCTAATCGATCGAGTGATCGATTGGGAGCTATCGCCGTGAGCACAGAGACCCTCCCAATCGATCACCCGATCGATTGGGAGCCTCTAATCGATCGAGTGATCGATTGCGAGCCTGGAAATCACGCAAGACATGTGAATCGATCGGGCAATCAATTCAAGCAATTTCCTGAGAGCACAAAGGCACTCTGGATCGATCAACCGATCGATCCAAAGCCTCCCCAATCGATTGAGAGCAATTCAATCGATTGGGATCCGACCGTTGGCGCTGGATAAAGCCGTTGCCAGCATGTTCTTCAGCAGTTCTTCGCCAAATTCTTCTGCGATCTTCACTGCGACATCTCCAAAACTCACCGCCAGTTCTTGAAGCTTCTTGGAGCAAGGTGTTTTTGCACTTCCAAGGTCAAGAGACATTCCAAACAAGAAGGAGAAGCTAGCTAGGATTCATTGTATAAAATCTTGTAAGATTTACTTGTATTTGCTTCTTCTTTTCTTCTTGTTGTTGTGTGAGTTTGTACAAGGCTTCTCCGCCTTCGGTAGTTACCGTAAAGGAGTGTTCTTACTAGTGGAGTGTGTGTCATGTGTGGATCCTTGGATTAGTCACCTCTTCTTGAGGTGGATACCAAGTAAATCCTTGTGTTAGCATTGTATTTTTATTTCTTGTGTTTTCCGCTACATATCATCACCAAGAAACAAGCAACGACAAGCACCACGAGCTATTCACCCCCCCCCCCTTCTAGTTACATTTCGACCCTAACACTTTGTAGATATTTTTTAACCACCTTGAAAGGTTTTTCATGTTTAAAGAATCTTATAAAGTGTCTTATAAACTTATTTTCTAAAATACGTTTATGTCTTATAAAATTTTCCTTGAAAATTTTTTCATGTTTAAAGCATCTTATAAAATATTTTCTAAGTTCAAAATGTATGTCTAATGTATTTTGGACCGTTAATACATTTTGAAAAGTATATTTGCAAGAGGTAGCTCTCAAAACCTATTATAAAATTCTTGCAAAAAGTTATCTTTCTAAACTCTTTTGAACCTATTATAATATTCTTTAAACTCCTCCGATAATTCTGAAATTTTTTTGTTGCCAAAAACTCATTATCTTTTTACTTAGAATTTATTTACTCATGTTTTTTTGATGAATGTCAAAGGGGAGGATTAGAGTTTAAGTAGAAAACAAATAAAAATAAAATAACTTAACCCCAATTATCTCTTAAAATCATTTTTGTAATTAATTTGATTTGCATATCTTTGTTCCTAACTTAACCCAGATTGTCATTACATCAAAAAGGGGGAGAATGGTACAGTTTGCACTAACGATCTAACTAAGGTTTTGATAAATGAAAAAGTAAGTTAAGTTAGGTATTATTGTGATCTAACTACTTTATCAAGAATGCAAAAGTTAACCAGATAGGTCAATGGAGATATCTAGCACAAAGTTCAGCTAGGTCAACGGGCCGACTAGATAGCTAGTACAAAGTCCAGCTGGGTCAATGAGCCGACCGGATAGTTGGTACAAAGTCTAGCTAGGTCAACGGGCTAACCAAATAGCTGGTGCAAAGTCTAGCTAGGTCAACGGGCCTACCGGATAGCTGGTGCGAAGTCCAGATAGGTCGACGGGCTAACCAGATATCTGCCAGGAAGTCCAGTTGGGTCTGCGGATCGGACAATTAGAAAAATGGTAAGTAAAGGTAACTCACTGGAGGAGAGTGACTAAGTGAGGGTGCGTCCCAGTCGAGAGGACAGTAGGTGTCGGTCCAGATTAGGTCCATTTCGAATCCCTAATCTGATACCTTGATTAGTTTCTGGTCCTAAGAGGATAGAAACTAATTACTACCACTTATTATTGTGCTAACTTTGTTTTACAGGATAGATATTTTAGTTATTAGACTAACACATTTTGCAAGGTAAAAATGAGCAAAAGCCTTCGGATGAACAGTGTCTGAAAGCACCTTCAAGCAGTGAAGGCGTCTTCGTACTGTTCATGGAAGGCGTCTTCCATGACTATGGAAGGCACCTTCCAAGGGATAAACTTTTGCGTTGAGAGTAGATAACGCAAAGAATTTGGGGATAAAATCTATCCCATTGAAGGCGCCTTCAACACCTATGGAAGGTGCCTTCCATACTCTATTTAAGGTTGCTCGCCCAAAGCTTCTTCAACAACTCACATACAAGCTTCTATGCATCTGATTGAGGTTTCGACTGCTCTGTCCTATTGTTGTGACTCTGCTACGACACTGTTGTACCCGACTATTACTAAGGAACTGACCAACACCGAGACTAAGCTAACAATCTTTGAAGGTGTTGGCTAACGAACTGTAATTTATGTATTTAAATATTTACAATAGGACAAGTTCAGGTGTTGCACTTGTTCCATCCTTTTGTACTTGATTCCCTTTTTCAGAGGTACTGAAAAAGATATTTTAGTAGATTATCCATCGATAGGTCTGCGGGACCTGGGCCTTGGAGTAGGAGTCGCCAAAGGCTCCGAACCAAGTAAAATCGAACGAGTGTTCTTTTGCTTGCTTTTCTATTTCCATCTTTTCTCGTAGTTTTCCGCTGTGTACTGAGTTCTTAAAAATAAAAAAGATTAGTTTTTCAAAACCACGTGATTCACCCCCCCCCCCCCCCCCCCCCTCACGTGTTACTCGTAGAACTGTCAAACGGGTCAACCCGTGGCGGGGCGGGCGGGTCAACCCGTCAACTTGACGTGTTGGAAAATCTCCAACTCAACCCAATCGAAAGCGGGCCACGGGTTTGGCGGGCCAACCCGCGGGTCCATAATTTTTTTTAAAAAAAATCAACTTCTCTAAATTCCTCGAATAGGAAGATTTTCTTTCCATGTATCATCTTTAAATTGCATCTACCAACATGAGTAAATAAGAAAAGGAAAGAAAAAGAAGCACAAAAGGATGATTCGGGCATGATACAACCTAGTAGAAAGAATGCATTCATGGTTTCAAACTGCATCATTAAACAATATTTTAAACCTTGGGTATATTAATTGGTGCAAGTAGCATATATAATAACTTAATATCATGGTAATCTACTCCACTCCTAGAATTATATCATCAAGGAAAGTCAATATATTATTTTGATTGTTTGAAAGGTATTCTAGAGAAAAGATAGAAAAGGTTGCAATTAAGATATATACATGCAATAAGTTACCAAAGAAATTTACCAAACTTATAAGTGGAGGCAATTACCATAAGAAGTCAAACTATGCAATTAATCTCACCTGGATGTTAAACCCCAATAGAAGCAAAAAAAAAAAAAAAAAATCAACTGTATTGTTAGTAAAGGGAAAAGTTGTGAAACCTGGCTAGTTGTTAAAAGAGGATGTCCTTTAAGCTTTGTAAAACCCCATATCCCTTTATCAGCCCAATATTTCACCATCTATAAAAAAAATACAATCAATTAATTTTTGAACATGTATTTTTTAACCTACGGGTCAACCCAAGTCCGTCGTGGGCCGACCCATGTGGGTCGCGGGCCTAGACGGGCTGGCCCACGGCGGGCTTGAGTTGATAAAATTCCAACTCAACCCGCTTAGTTAGTTTGGCGGGGCGGGTCAACCCGATGGGCCCAACCCAAATTGACGATTCTAGTTACTTGATCCAACACATTATAGTAGTATGTTCCTTCGGCAATGATGAAGTTGACTTTCTCTTGATCTTCCTTGGCGAGCGGAACATAGTGGTACCTTTGATATGTATCAAGCATGCATATCAGTTCACAGTCGGCAGTAGAATCTGCCACTTAATCAATACGTGATAGAGGATAGTAATCTTTTGGGCACACCTTATTCAAATATTTGAAGTCCATACAGACCCGTCATTTGTTTCCGGGCTTAGATACTAATACTATGTTTGTGAGGCGATGGGAATTGCACCTCCCAGATATGTCCAGCTTCAAGTATCTTGTCTACCTCTGCTCGGATGATTTGATTATGCTCTACTCCTAAATCTCTTTTATTTTTCTTGATTGACCAAGTGTCCGATTAGACGTGTAACTCATGCTACATTATGGTTGGTGAAATACCCGGAAGCTCATGGGTTGTCCAAGCGAATACATCATTATTATGTCTCAGGAAGGCGATTAATTTCTCCTTCTTCTCGGGGCTTAGATCGACTGCAATGAAAGTAGTGGCCTCTGATCGGCTGAGATGGAATTGTACTTCCTCCTTTTCTTCATATATTAAAGTTGGAGGAACTTTTTGGATTGCATTAACTTCAAGCCGCTGAGCTTTCCCAGTGGCTCGAGATTCAGTCTTCACAATTTTCACATAGCATTTGCTCGTTACGGGTTAATCTCCCTTACCTCGCCGACCGAATAGTCTACTAAAAATTTGATTTTCTGGCAGAATCTAGAGACGATGGCCTGGAACTCGTTCAGTGTCGGTCGGCCAAGTATCAGATTGTATGCCGAGGGTGTGTCCACCACAATGAAGTTCGTTTGATGAGTCCTCATGAGTAGCTCTTCTCCGAGAGAGACAGCCAGCCGGACTTGTCCAATCGACTGTACTTCATTTTCGATAAACCCATATAGTGGTATTGTCATTGGCTGGAGCTCATTCTCATCTATCTGAAGTTGATTGAACGTCTTTTTGAAAATGATGTTGGCTGAGCTGCCTATGTCAACAAAAGTACGATGAATATTATAGTTAGCAATCACAGCTTTAATAATTAGGGCATCATCATGGGATATCTTCACCCCTTCCAAGTCTCTAAGACCGAAACTGATCTCTGGTCCTTGTTCTTTTCCCTTAATGCACTTGACCGCGTGAATTTTCAATCGTCATTCATATGATTTTCTAGCCCGATTAGAATCACTGTTAGTCAGGCCACCTACTATTATGCCAATGTCACCTCGGGCGGCATTGCCATGATTTTCTTCTTTCTAAGTTGGCTGACATGATGACAATCATTTGACGGACACCCGAGCAGGCCTTTGGTTGTCTCTTTGTTGGGACAGTCACTGGTTCCAATCGGCTGACGCATTATTTTGACTTGAGGGTCCATTTGGTTGGTGATAACATTGGCAGTTGGGAGAAGGAGATCGCCGAAGAAATTCTTGATGTGTTAGTCGGCACGAGTTTTAATTGAAATGGTAGCAGTCTTTTGTGTTGTGAGTCTCCTAGTGATAATAGGTCCAAAACATTGGAGTCCACTGTCAAGACTCAAGGACTCGTGTCTGATCAACTTCCACATGCTGGACAGTGTGCGGCCTTGACTCGTGATGCTGTGGCGAAGGGCCCGATTGGGACCCTTTTGGAGGCAAATTATGGGTGGCCGACTGACATTCAAGAGCGCCGATAGGCTCAGGAACTACTTTTTTCTGAGTGAACTGAGCTTCTGCAATGTTAATGTATTGCATGGCTCGTCCGATCAGATTGTCAAAATCCCTCGATGGCTTCCTGATGAGGGATCGAAAAAAATTATTATCTGTAAGTCCTTGGACAAAGTGATGAAGGAAGGCTATTCGGAAGTCCTTGAAACAATAGATGGACTCGACAGGCAGTCGTTTAAACCACCTGTACGCTAAGCTAGACAAGGTAGTGAGAAACACTCGGCACTTGACTCCGTCTATATATTGGTAGAGTATGGCTACGTTCTCAAACTTAAGTAAGTAGTCCTCAGTTGCTCCTCCGTATTCCCCAACCGACAGGGATCGAAAATCAGGGATCGAAAATCAGCAGGCAACTTGTCATCAAGAATTTCTTGAGAAAAGGGCATGTTTATCCGCTTGGGAGAACTGTAGACCATTGGTGCTTTACCTTTATGAAGGTCTTGGGCGAGCGCATTTTCCGAAGATGATCCTCGTGACTTCTTTGCTCGACGCATATCATCAAGGGGTGTTCAAAATAATGCCCTATGATATGCGATCGGTGATGGCAACACCAACAACAAGCTAGTCCATGGAACGGGTACTTAAGGAAAGGTGCCCAGCAGAGGGTGGTTCGGATGACACCTAATCGTACCATCCACTTGGGTCCCACATTCAGCGTGCTAGCCGGTCAAGGATATAGCGGGGTCGTTCAGCAAATGACACTCAGCTATTGTTTTTTGTTGTTGTTGTACCATTTTTATAGCCCGAGCATTTATCAACATCTCCAGCTCTTCTTGTGTCAAGGTCACTATGGTGAGTTGTCTAGTGTCTTCCATCTTCATATCTTGGATGGATGTAAAGTTCCTTAAAACGGTGCCAAATATGATCCTGTCCAAAAATGGTGAAAGTGGATGGCTGGGAACTTGGTTCTGATGCTAACCGGATGAAAACTTTTTGTTGTCCTGCGTGTCACAAAGAGCGTTAGTGCCAGGCCAGGAAAGGGGTCCCGGCGTTGGCCTTTTGACGCTCAAGTCAGTGATCGATTTGCGGATCAGGGGAATAGTGAAAATAAACAGTAACAACAAGCGTGTAAAACTATCTAGCGTAGCGTATCTGCACCTGTAAATAGAGACCCCTTTTATAGCATTATTGTTGTGCCTATGCACGAATTTTGAAACACTTCCAAAAAAGGACAGGCTATAAAGTAACTCTGACACCTTTCTTAAAATGAGTCAGCAAATCTTGTGATTTGATAGGCTTAAAACTTCAAAAGTATATTTTGCCTGCAGAATATTCTTTGTCCTCCATGGTATAAAATGCCAAAAAGGAATACGAGGCCGTTGGATCACAAGGCCTATAATAGGCTCTCTTATCCTAGCGATCGAGACCCTAATATAGTCTGACAAGCTACCACTCGCAGGAGTCACCAGCTCGGCTTTGTTGAGTATAGTCGGTGACTTGACCTTCATTTGGCCTCTTCATTTGGCTCAAGCGCACCATGTGTCCGATCGGTCCATAAGTTCGATTGGCTGGAACAGTTGGTCGAGCTGGTTAATGCCTAGTTTCTATTGACTTGTTTTCAAAACACCTTGTTCATAAGCCGCTGGTATGTTGCTCCCACGTTCTTTAGTCCAAATGGCATGACATTATGTTGGTGCAGTTTGCACTAACGATCTAATTAAGATTTTGATGAATGATAAAGTAAGTTAAGTTAGGTATTGTTGTGATCTAACTACTTTATCAAGTGTGCTGGAGTTAATTAGATAGGTCAATGGGTCGACTGGATATCTGGCACGAAATCTAGATAGGTCAATGGGCTGACCGGATATCTAGCAAGAAGTCCAGTTAGGTCAATAGACCGACTAGGTAGCTGGTGCAAAGTCTAGCTAGGTTAACGGGCCGACCGGATAGCTGGTGCAAAGTCCAGCTAAGTCAATTAATGGGCCGACCGAATAGTTGGTGTGAAGTCTAGATAAGTCGACGGGCTGACCAGATATCTGGCAGGAAGTCTAGTTGGGTCTGCGGACCAAACAACTAGAAAAATGGTAAGTAAAGGTAAGTCACTGGAGGAGAGTGACTAAGTGAGGACGCGTCCCGATCGAGGGGGCAGTATAGTGTCATTATTGTGCCTATGCACGAATTTTTAAACACTTCCAAAAAGGACAGGCTATAAAGTAACTCTAACACCTTTCTTAAAATGAGCCAATAAATCCTGTGATTTGACAGGCTTAAAACTTCAAAAATACGTTTTTCCTGTAGAATATTTTTTGTCCTCCATGACATAAAATGTTAAAAAGGAATACGAGGTCGTTGGATCACAAGGCCTATAATAGGCTCTCTTAGCCCAGCGACTAAGACCCTAATATAGTCTGACAAGCTATAACTCGCAGGAGTCACTAGCTCGGCTTTGTTGAGTATAGTCGATGATTTGACCTTCATTTGGCCTCTTCATTTGGCTAAAGCGCACCATGTGTTCGATCGGTCCATAAGTCTGATCGACTGGAACAATCGGTCAAGTTGGTTAATTACTAGTTTCAGACCTTGTCCTTGTGTCGGGATCAGGACATATCATCCGATCGGCTCAAAGGTCCGTTCGAGTGAGTCCTTGATCTGCCTCAAGCTTCACTTGTGTAAGGAGATCGAATTAGGACTCAAGGCCCGACTGACCATAGGGTTCGATCAGGTGAGAGGCTGCCTCAAGCTTTGCCTATGTGTAAGGAGATCGGAGATCGGGACTCGAGACCCAACCGGTCGTAGGGTCCGGTCGGATGAGCTCTCGATCCTATTGGGTTGACTGTCTCTTGACTTTGACTACAAGTCAGCCAGCCTCCTGGACTTTGACCTATATCCAAGGGCTCACCCTAACCATCGTATAAGCATTCAACCTAAAAAATGTTCTCTTGATTCACAATATGGATCAGTTTAAAGGTCAACATGATGTAGCGGAAACTATTAAAATCTTTGATTCGAATGCGAATGTCCAAACAATCTTCTAATAACCTATTGATTCCACAAATACTAAGTAATAGATATTCAAAAACTCATCATTACGAGAAATGAAATGAAATTAATTAAAAAATAACTAAATATATATATTTAAATAGTCTTATAATTTTAATCTTAACTTTAAAAAAATAAAAATAATTTAAATTATAAAATAGTCTAAAAATAATAATAGAAAAACTAAAAAAATTTAGTGCCTTCCAAAAGACTTTAAACAAAATCTTTTTTTGAAATCGGACGGTTACAAATTTCACCTGATAATAATTTGATTTGATATATTATAAATTTCATTATTCAACTTGATTCTAAGGTTCGTCAAAATTTCCATCCATCCTACTCCGTTAGAGGATTACAATTTAGAAACATGGCGTTTATATGATCGCGGGTGAAGATCTCCTATTCTCCTTCATGCTAGTTCTATCTTATTTTGAGTCACGTAGGTTATTTATCATGGGTTCAATTATGACGAATCAAATTGACATGCAAGAAAAACGAGCTAAAGTGAAAAAAAAAAATTACAACGAAGATACTCACTAAGGCTGGTTTAAAAATTGAGAAATCGGTGCTGTTCAGCAAACAATGGTAGATAAAGTTATAATTCGTCACCCCAGCAGTTTAAAATTAAGAAATTGTAGTTGGTCTATAAGAAATGATTGTTCGTTTGACTTTATGAAAACTGGACCCGACAGAGCCAACATGGCTCAGTGTGGACAGTGGCCACACTGTACTCATACTGGACCACAAAACACAACATTACACAGTTGTAAAGGCAAAGCCAATTAAAATTTTTTTAAAAAAAAAAGCGCTAAAACTTCAACCCATAGCTCACATTACAAACTGTCCAGACTAAGCAACAAAATGCAGTATTACACATTCTGAAGGGAAAGCCAAAAATCAAGATTTAAAAAAATAATAAAAAAACTGCACCATAGCTGACGTTGCAAAATGAGACCAAAATGTTTCTAAAATTGAAAGAAAAATTAAAAACTGTCATAGATAGCCCTCAAGCTCGGCGTGCGTTCAAATACCACGGGTTAAACTTTGATATCAGTCGTTCAGCAGTTAGATATACTCCTGCTACTGTCTTGGGTGACCTTATCACTGCTGGATGCAGCTGTCACTCGTGAGACTGTCACGTTACTATCTTATCAAGTAGCGTGAATGATTATATTTATATTAAACTAATATCCTACTCTGTCTCTATCAACCACTGTCCATTATAGTAAATTCTCTCACAATAATTAACTCAGCCTTGCCAAAGCCAAGCAAGTACAGTAAAGGGTAAGTTCGAAATTGTCCATATTTATTTATTTACAAAATAAGTATGGGGTATTAATAGTAAAATGGGGAAATGATTAAGAGGGTGTTTAGCTAAACTTATTAAAAATAGTTTATAAGTTCGTACAGCTTATAAGTTATTTTAGGAGCTTATAAGTTATTAGGTCTTATTTTAAAAATAAATTGTTAAAGTGTTTGGGTGAACTTATTACAATCAACTTAAAGATATTGATGTGTTTGGTATTATAAAATCTTTTTATTAATAAAATTACCAAAAAGGGTATAATATTATTAATAGAGGGTTTTGAGATTTTTATTAATAGAGGGTTTTGGACGAATTTCTGCATCGGAGGAGAGAAAATTAGAAAGAGGCGTTGGCGGAGAAGATGACACAATGTTGGAAGAAAAATCGACGGAGATAAAAAGATATTAAACTTATAAAAATTTATCGAGGATAAGATGGGGATTTATGAAATTATATAAGGATATTTTAGAGAAATAAATTATTAAAATAAGATCTTTTTTAAAAAAGTAGGGTCTTCCATACTTTTTTAAAAATAGCTTATAAGCTCCAAAATAACTTATTTTAACAGCTTATAAGTTGTTTGAAAAAAAATTTACCAAACAAATTTGAAGAACTTATAAATTCCAAAGCAGCTTATAAGCTGTTTTAGAGAGCTTATAAGCTTAGCCAAACACCCTCTAATTTGAGACATGTGCGGTCAGAAGACACGTCAGCATCAACACATGGGCCGTTGGTCCCACGCTTGGACTGCCTGCATTTGGTTGGGTGAAACGGTTGAAATCTTATCAGGTGAAACGCAAATAGGGTAGGATTCGATATCCGATGTGTGAATAATGGTATATATATAAGGTGAAACGCAAATAGGGTAGGATATCGTATCCGATGTGTGAATAATGGTATATATATATATACACACACGATGTGTGAATAATGGTATATATATATATACACACACACACGATGTGTGAATAATGGTATATATATATATATATAGGGTCGGCTTAAAGTTTCACAGGGCCCTAGGCGAAGAAAAAAAAAGCCTTTAATAATATTTTTTTTAAAAAAAATATCCTTTTTTTATTTAGAATTGGGATCGACAACGACGTATTTAAATTTTTTAAATAATTAGATTTAAAAATTCACACCATGTAATTTTAATTTGATAATATTTCAAACTTCGACTATTACTGACACAAATATATAAGAAAATTCTCATACAATTACTAATAATCTAGATTTGGGTTCATAGTTCATTCATTCCATAATTTATTTATACAGAACAATAAAGAATATTTCAAGAAAAAAAAGCGAAAAAAATATTATGGAGCTTCTTAGAGAACTAATGATAAGAGAGGAAAAAATACATGGACACTAATGAGATAATGAATAGATGATGAACTAATTATAAAATGAGATGAAAAAAAAAAAAGAAATTAGATGGAAGATCTTAAATAGTTATATTGTAGCTCTAGATATAATTTTAGCAATATAATAATTATAATTAATATATAATTAAATATAGTTGTCATTGGAATTAATTGAAGTGCACTGTAAAAATAGAAACAACAAAATCTAAAATAAAATCGATTGCATTGGAAGCTAGCAAAATCTAAAGAGCACTATAACGAATTCGAAGCAAGCCCAATCTAGAACAAAATCTGCATGCATGCATAATGCAACATTGGGACTAGACAATATAACTGTTAAATGTAAATATTAAATAATAAATTTATTTTTTAATTAATAACGGGCCCCAATAAAATTGGGGCTCTAGGCATAGGCCTTAATGGTCTATGTCTTGAACCGGGCCTATATATATATATATATATATATATAGGGTAGGATTCGATATCCGATGTATATATATATGACCTTTTTCTTCGAAATCATACCGACAAACTCAAGTGGCATATCTATCTTATTATTTCTCAACCTCCCTCCTCATCGCTCACATCATTTCTCTCTACACACAGCTTCTTTCTCTCACTACAAGAAAAAATATCTATTATGATATTTTCTTTATAACACTAATTAAAAAATGTCCTTATAGATATTTTATAACTACACTTATTAAAGCTGATTAATTTTTCATAAAACAAGATCATATTAAACCACTGACGATGACATATCAATGTCATCGTAGTATAAACATATTTAACCTAAACTTTTCCTTCCCAACCCCTGATCCTTTCCTTTTGTCACGTCAGCACCCTTTCCACTCGATCCTTTCCTTTCCTCTCTGTAGCATTTCTTCCCTCTCCTATCCCCTTCTTTCCTTTCTTCTCTACACCGCAGCCAGGTTTCTTCCCTCTCCGTGGCAAGCAAGGAGGAGCTCAACGGTAACCCTATTTCTTATTTCTTTCGTCTCTATAGTACCGCGAGCTGTCTCACCAAGCAACGAGTGGCCGCTTCGCATGTGACCTATAACACCCCACCCTCCTCACTACTGGTCTGTGAGGGCGGAGGGCTACTGGACTACTAACTTTACTTAACTATCCTTGTTCACATGTTGATAGAAATTCCTAAAACTCTTGGAGAACTCAAAACATAGAATTAACTAGCAGCGGAAGACTAAATGACTCATCTAATACATTCTTAATAAATGACAATCTTAATAAATTCTTATGCTAGGTCCCAAGGCTTCTATAGTCCAGGCATCACACATCCGTCCGCACCTCCTTGTCGCCTTCCTTTGCTATAACTTTTCCTTTCCTTTATCTGCAGTAAGAGGAAAATGCATCTATAAGTAAAATTGCTTAGTAAGCGCTATCTAACTCACAAAACTCGAATATGCATGTGAATATACTGAAATCTAAAGGCTGAATGCTCAAAAGGAAAACTACTCATGCTCATCTACAAGCAAAAGAAACATACTGAAATGCTAAACGTGTATAACAAATCTATACAATCATGCTAGCATAATCTTGCTGAATTTTAAACACTTTCTGAATCTTATTTCACTTGTTTAAAAACTTATATTTTAATACTTCAAAATAATAATCAACTTTCTTCTTGGGCCCAGGCGTAGAATCATCTTATGCGCGTTCCCTAATAGGTTGGGGTAGCGAGCCACCAATCCTAAAAGAGCATACCTCGGTCTACCAGGGCCAAGACCTCGGAATTGGACACCTGGATTTGTTTAACGACAACCTCGGAAGTCAGGTACTAGCCTCTTAAATAAAGTAAAATACTTGTTATCTTTTATTACTTCTAATATATAATGCCTCGGCATTTTCTTTAAGCACCTTGTGTGCCAAAATCCTTAAAGTCTTGACATTGGGATCTACTTAAGGCCTTGGTCTTTCTCTTTCTTTTCTTTATCTTTCTTACACTTATTAATACTTCTAATAAAAAAATGCTTCTTTAAAAACTGAAATGTTTAAACAAATTCTAACTTTGAAATGCATAAACAAAAATCTACATATTATGCTAATCAAAATTCTGCATACTATACTAATCAAGATTCTGCATTCTATGCTACAATATTTCTGCATACTATGCAAACATAAATTCTGCACTATAATACTTAACCAAATTGTACTATAATCTTTTTCTTTAAAAACTGCACTATAAGTTCCACCAAAAAATTGCA
Source organism: Zingiber officinale (assembly GCF_018446385.1). NCBI lineage: Eukaryota > Viridiplantae > Streptophyta > Magnoliopsida > Zingiberales > Zingiberaceae > Zingiber > Zingiber officinale. The sequence continues at coordinate 62,784,483 of NC_056000.1, read as the reverse complement.
CTACAAGTTCCACCAAAAATCTGCACTATAAATTCCACCAAAAATCTGCACTACAAGTTCCACAAAAAATCTGCACTATAAACTTTAAAGAAGTCTGTACCATAAGCTCTTAAGAAATCTGCACTACAAGCTCTAAAGAAATCTGCTCTAAAGAAATCTGTATTTTAAGCTTTAAGAAATCTGCACTACAAACTCTAAAGAAATCTGCTCTAAAGAAATCTACATTTTAAGCTCTAAGAAATCTGCACTGTGAGCCTACATAAAGATCTGCACTATAAGCTTAATTAAAAATCTGCACTATAGGCTTAATTAAAAATCTGCACTACAAGCTTAATTAAAATCTGCATTATAAGGCTACATAAAAATTTGCACTATAAGCTTAATTAAAATCTGCACTATAGGCTTAATTAAAAATCTGCATTATAAGCTTAATTAAAACCTGCACTATAGGCTTAATTAAAAATCTACACTATAAGCTTAATTAAAATATGCACTATAAGCCTACATAAAAATCTGCACTATAAGCTTAATTAAAATCTGTACTATAGGCTTAATTAAAAATCTGCACTATAAGCGCTTCTTATGCTTCGAATTCAAGAAGAACAAATGTCCGAAACTACTCCTACTGCAGGTGAGAAGCACTTACCTTGCTTCTTGGACTCACAACCGAACAAAAAGGGTTTCTAGGACCTTGGCCGGCCGCCGGAGATGATGCCCTAACTCCCTTTCGTTTTCTGCCCGAGCTCCGCCATCGTACGCAGAAGAGAAGGAGAGAATGGTTTAAGTCACGGGAAAACAAAACATCAACTTATCCCTTTTTATAACTTAATATTTCTGTTAACTCCTTAAATAAATTCGCTATCTTTTCTAAACAGACAAATTCAACATCAACTTATCCCTTTTATAATCCAATATTCTGTTAATTATCTTAAATAAATTCACTACTTTTTCTAAACAAACAAATCCAATATCAACTTATCCCTTTTATAATATTCTGTTAACTATCTTAAATAAATTCGCTACCTTTTCTAAACAAACAAATCCAAGATCAACTTATCCCTTTTATAATCCAATATTCTGTTAACTATCTTAAATAAATTCGCTACCTTTTCTAAACAGAAAAATCCGTTTGCACACCTGGTCAGCCGGGTTTTGACCGAGTCAAAGATCATGGGTTCAATTCTCGGCTTGGACATTTTTTTGTCGAAACTTCCTTCGTTTTGTAAAAATACCAAACGACCTCCAAAAATTACATAAAAATACTCTAAAAATTTCTAAAAATCCCTAGAATATTTCTATATCATTTTTAAATATTTTTAAATTACTTTTAGGACTCTAATTGAGGAAATTTGGGGCGTTACATGACCACACTCGAGGGGGTTGCAACCTCGCCAGGCTACTGGTTCGCTAGAGGCTAATTCATGAATAGTCACACGCAAAGGGGTCGATGCCTAGCCAGGCAACCGATTCACAAACAACCGCACACGAAGGGGCAGATGCCTCATCGGGCAATTGGGTAGTGGCCTGTTGCGAGGCAGTGACATCGCTACTTGCTTTTGAAACTCTAAGCCTTTTATTTTTTCCTAATTAATTTGATCAGCATTGGTTGAATAACTATAGGGACTTTAATCATGAATTGGTTGGTTTTGTTGGCTGTGAATATTGTAGAGAAGTTACTTAGTTGTGTTTGCTGTTGATAATTATATTATAAATAATGTTTGTGATGTTTGTAATTTAGACTATGTGTTTGCCACAAATAAAAAGAAAGTCCAAGTAGGGAAGAGGAGATTATAAATTCTAAACTTTTGGTCTCTTTCTTGGCTTTGCTCTTGTTATGCCTACATTTCTGTTAATTTTACCTTGGTGGATACATAATTTTACATGACAGGAAATGAAAATCTAGTGGCTGTTAGATTATATATTTAGAATTATTTGTTTATACCTTTGAGGATAATTTAGTCTTTTACCTTTTAATTTAGGGTTTAAGTTTTTTGATAATTCTCTATATAAAATTTTGTACTCTTTATTTTCTATAAATCTATTTTTTGGATTCATCAATAAAGATGGCTACTTTTATTTGACATTAATTTTTACAGTGTCATTATCATAGAAGAAATATTTTTGAAATTCAAGTTTGTATGCTCTTATGTCCCTATTCCCTATGAATGTTCAGATAGTTTTTCATTTCAAACAATTGCTTGATTAGATGTCTTATTCTAGAGCTTGTCATGGATTGATTAACATCTTTTTAAAAATTTCATGATTCATTAGATTGCTGTGAAGGAACATCCTTCTTGATGATTATCATATGCTGATATGCCTTTATGCCAAAAGAGCTTGTATATTGTATTGTAATATAATATTTAAAAAGGATTACCCTTCTTTACCAAATGTTTCCATATATCTTTGGCTTAATGATATAAGGGCGTGGTTAACATTTAGCAGAACTTAAATGAAGAAATCCAGTTTGTAATTCTTTGTTTTTTAAATGTTATAAAATTGATATTCCAAGTCAAATGACAATAACATATAAATTTGCTTCTTGTCTTATGCAGGTTTTGATAAATAAAATCAACAAGTCCATAGTGGCTCCTCTACCAATTATAAAAAGAGTTGTATACAGAGAATTTCTTTTATCCCTATCTATTTCATCATTTTTTGTTCATTTGTTTTCTATTTCTTTCTACTTTATGGGTTTAAAACCTGGTGATGTGGCAAAATAAAGTTTTTCCATGGGTTACAACATCATACCCTTGAGATTTAATATTGTTCTTTGACCCTTCATAGTTCTTTTTGTTTTTATTATTCTAAAGAGTTGGCCAAGGACTACTTCATATAGTGACTATGTGTTTTTTTAGAAAATGACCCAAGTGGACTACCTAACTCATGAGGATGATGTAAGGAAAACAAATTTAATGTGTTGTTTTGTAGTTGCTAGTTCATTTGATATTAAAAGTAATTTTAATTCTCTCCATTGTGGAATTCAATGATATTTTTTCTCCCCATAGAGGGAAGACTACATTTTGAACTTTGAATTATGAACATCTTGGATGTAGAATGACATTAGTCATCTTATATATTTTTGATATTATAGTATGACATTAATATAAACATGTTATTGCTAAGATCTATGTCTTTGGTTTTGATATTATAACCCACATCAAAGATTCTACTAAGAATAATTTAAATCATGTATTTATTTCTTTGTAGGGTTGCAAAAAGTGAGGAGTCATAAGCATCTATGAGTTCCAGTAAAAGTTTTATATATCCATGGTGATGATGAGCATGAGTCTAACTTGTAAGTATTTGCTATTTTTTAATGTGTCTAGTGCAACAATTGAATATTAATGTTGATTGACTTGTAAAGTTTGTTAATTTATTTTGTTACTAATGGTGTTTTCTTTGATGATGCACATATACTGTTATGGAAATATAATAACACAAACTTTTTATTGTTTACTTTGCAGTTAACAATAAGCGAAAACTACTATTAGATGCATATGAAATGATATTTTATATTTTTCTCGTTTGATATGATATTCAATCTTTTGAATTATTTTTATTAATTTTATATTTTTATTATTTTATTTCACTTATACAAATGTGTGCACTATATTTGTAGGTGCCAAGTACCTAGAATTTTGAGAATAAATATGATGATTGAAGATGGTCCATCTAGTCGAGTTTTTATTTTACAATACTTTGTTAGTTATAAATTTTAATATTTTGAGTGTAGTGTGTAAGTTATTTTGGATGTAAAAGACTTATCATTAATATTGCAATTGCAAATTGACTCAAATGCTTATTGGATGAATAAAAAATATCTATTAACACTTTAATTTTTTTTATAATTTTTTCTATTTTAAATGGTGAATGAATTATGATGATGTGTAAATATTGAATTTAAATTTATATATGTCAAAATAAATAAGTTTAGGTGGCATTTATAAATATCCTTAAAATATGATTTGTCCTAACATTTTAGATTGTCATTATATTCCTATATTCTTGTGAGTTTTGAACACCACAAGAATTCCAAGAATAGATAAGGTTCGGCCACACCACTAAGCTCCAAGGGATGCTAGAAACAAAACCTCCTTTATCTCCTTCTCTAAGCAAAATCCGGCCACTAACAAGCTCCTTGAGAGTTGATGCCGCCGGCCACCAATGAATAAGAAAAGGAGAAGAGGAAGAGGATGACAAGGGTCGGCCACCAACCAAAGAAATAGAAGAGAGGAAAACTAGAACATAAGTTGTGAGGTGAGGCACCTCTACCCTCTCTTTTATATTCCTTGGTCTTGGCAAATAAGAAAAGTTTTATAAAAACTTCCTTATTCTCTTAGCCAATGAAAGGAAAGTTTAATAAAAAATTTCCCTTTCAAACTTAATGTGGTCGGCCACCTCTCTGTCATCCAAGAAAGGAAAGTTTTAAACACAAAATTAAAACTTCCTAATTTGTTTCCAGAAATTTTAAAATAAAAATTTCTCTATTAATTTTCCCTTCATGGTTGGTTATAAAAAGAAATTTTATCAATTAAAATCTCTCTATTAAAACATGTGGATGATTTCCAAAAAGGAAAGTTATCTTTAAAATTAAAATCTTCCTCTAAATCTATAAATAAGGAAAGATATCAAATCTTTTCTTAATCTTTTGTAGAAACTATAAAAGGAAAGATTTAATTTTAAAACTCTCTTTTAAATCATGAGGATGGTTTAAAAAGGAAAGTTTTATCAAAAATTAAAATCTTCCTTTCAACTACAAATAAGAAAAGATATCAAACCTTTCACTTAATCTTTTGTAGAAAGCTATAAAGGAAATATTTAAATTTTAAACTCTCTTTTAAAACTATGGAATCCACATAAGAAAAATTTTAAAAAAATAAAATCCTTTTAATTTTATTGTGGCTGGCCACCTAGCTTGGACTCAAACTAGGGCCGACCACACTTCAACCCATCCAAGCCATGTCTTGGTCGACCCTTGCTTGGGCTTCAAGCTTGGCTTGGCCGACCACATAAGGATGGGTAAGAAGGTGGGTATAATACTTTATGAATAAGAGGCTACGATAGGGACCGAGAGGAGGAATTGATTTTGGTCTCCCGATGAAATTAAGCTTCCCGTGTTCGCCCCGAACACCCAACTTAATTTCATCAATAATAATTTATACCACTAAAGAATTATTATCGAACTACCGCACCAATCCCAAATTACATTTTAGGCTTCTTCATATCATGAGTGTGTTAGACTCCCTGTGTTTAAGATATAGAATGTTCACTAATTAAATGAGTTACTGACAACTCACTTAATTAATATCTAGCTCCAAGAGTAGTACCATTCAACCTTATCGTCATGTCGGGCTAAGTCCACTTGCAGGATTTACATGACAATCCTTATAAGCTCCTCTTGGGGGCATCATCAACTTAGATTACTAGGACACAGTTTCCTTCTATAATCAACAACACACTATAAATAATATCATTTCCCAACTTATCGGACATATTGATTTATCAAACTAAATCGCACCCTTTGATAAGTCAAAGAAATAAATACTAGATATGTGTGCTTGCTATTATATCAGAATTAAGAGCACACACTTCCATAATAACAAAGGTCTTGTTCTTTTATGTAATCAGTACAAAAAGAACTTACCTTAAATGGTCCTACTCAATACACTCAAAGTGTACTAGTGTAATTTTATATTTAAGATAAACCAATACCAAATTACACTACGACTATTCCAATTGATAACATAATCTTCTGTGTGTGACACCACACACCATGTTATCTACAATATAAATTAATTAAACAACTATACTTAACTTATAAATGTAGACATTTGACTAATGTGATTCTTATTTCTAAATAAATATTCATATAAAAACTAGGGTTTTAGTATACACTCTAACAAGTTTTTAGGGAAATAAAAGCAAACTTAGGTTTATTTTTAATTTACCAATTAGTTAGTGATGCTTAGATAGAAAATCTAAGTATTTTTTTATGCTAAAATTACCATGCTTGTATGCCCTATTACATGCCATTACATCATGATATACACATTGACATTACATCTTGCCATGATTTTTAATACATGTCATGTTTGTTGGTTAGTCTTAGGAAAACGTACCGGTTCCACTGTACAAAAATTTTTATACAAGTGTCGAACCTTTCCTTAAATAACCTATTGTGTTCTTTAGAAGTTAAATTAGGAATCACAGACGGAACTTAACATCATTGATTCCAAATTTAACTTATCTGTTCTTAATGGTTTAGATTTGAATCGCAAGCGGAACTTAACACTATTGATTCAAATCTACCTAAGTTATTAATTCCATAAATATTAATTTTCAAAATTGGCTTCCAGGACTACATGGCGAGGCACATGGCCTTCTTGGATATGGGAGCAACCACCACCGCCTAGGCAAAACCTTTTAAGGAAAGATAATATTTATTTCCTTAAATAACTCTAGGTTAACCAAAAAGAACAATCGAATCACAAATTCGAAAAAGAAGAAAACACAAACTCGAAAAACTATTTCGAAAAACTAGATCTAATTTTCTCTTGTATTTAGAATTCTTACAAAGAAAATAACTAGTATGATGCAGAAGAAAATTACTAGTTATACCTTCTCTTTGTAAGCTAATAACCTCGAGATCTTCTGCCGTATTCCTCGCCTCGCCTTGGACGTCGTGTGGGTGAAGATCCTCCAAGATGAACACCACCAAAAAAAATCCTTCCTCTTCCTCTAGAATTCGGCCACCACCACCACCAAGGAGAAGAGAGCAAAGGAAAGAGAGAAGGGAGAGGGTCGGCCACCAAGGGATCTCCAAGCAAGAGAATAAGAGTTGTATTCTATGAAGCCCCCTCACCCCTTCTTTTATATTACTTGCCCAAGGCAAATAAGGAAAAACTTTTTACAAAAAATAAAATCATCCAAGAGTTTTTCCTTTTCCCTTTTAATTTTTCCTTTTCTTTCCTCTTGATTGAATCAATCACCAAATTTAATTTTGTGATGATTTTAATTAAATTAATATGGTCGGCCACTTGCTTGGGTACCAAGCAAGTTGGTCGGCCACCTCATCAAGGGGAAAAAGGAATTTTATTTTTATAAAATTTTACAGGAAAAACTCTTATAAAATTTTACAATCTCTCTTTCCTAAAGTAGGAGTTAAAAAAGGAAAGTTCTAAAAATTAAAACCATGTTTTAAAATTTAAAACTTCTCTTACAAAATTTTCTTTTTTTAACATGATGATAGAAAATTTTAATTTTAAAACTTATCTTCCTTTTTTTCTTAAACCATGAGGATGGTTAAAAAAAGAAAAATTTTAAAACTTTTAAAACTCTCTATTAAAACATGTGGCCTAATTCAAATAAGAAAAGTTTTAAAAATTAAAATCTCTCTTTTAAAACTTATAGTTTTCTACAAAGAGAAGATTTTAAAAATTCAAAACACCCCTACTATTTGAATTAATCTTGGTCGGCCCCTACAAGCTTGGTCACCAAGCAATAGGGTCGGCCCCTATAAGAGGATGTGGCCAGCCATTGCTTGGTCACCAAGCAATGGTCCGGCCCCCTTCTTGGACACCAAGAAGAGCCTTACATTTGGATGGACTTGAGGCTATAATGAGGCTACGACATGTACCTAGAGGAGAAATTGGTTTTGGCCTTCCGATGAGCTTGAGTATCTCATGCTCGTCCCGAACACACAACTCAAGTTCATCGATAATAACTCATTCCACCAGAGAGTTATTACCGTACTACCGCACCAATCCCAAATTACATTATGGGCTTCTTCTTATCATGAGTGTGTTAATCTCCCTGTGTTTAAGATTACGAATGTCCACTAATTAAGTAAGTTACTGACAACTCACTTAATTAATATCTAGCTCCAAGAGTAGTACCACTCAATTTTATTGTCATGTCGGACTAGGTCCACCTGCAGTGTTTAACATGGCAATCCTTATGAGCTCCTCTTGGGGACATGCTCAACCTAGATAACTAGGACACAGATTCCTTCTATAATCAACAACACACACTATAAGTAATATCATTTCCTAACTTATCGGGCATATTAATTTATCGAACTAAACCTCACCCTTTGATAAGTCAAAGAAATAAAAATTAAATATATGTGCTTGTTATTATATTAGGATTAAGAGCACACACTTCCATAATAACTAAAGTTTAGTTCTTTTACTAAGTCAGTACAAAAAGAACATACCTAAATGGTCCTACTCAATATACTTAAAGTGTATCAGTGTAATTTATTAGTCAAGATAAACTAATATTTAATTACACTATGACTATTCTGATAGTTTGTTCCTTTCTATCTTAGTCGCGAGCAACTGTTTATAATTTATAGAGAACTGACAACATGATCTTCTGAGTGTGATACCACACTCCATGTTTTCTACTATATAAATTAATTGAACAATTACATTTAACAAATAAATACAGATATTGACCAATGTGATTCTTTTATTTCAACAAATAAATGTTTACAAAAGCTAGGCTTTTAGTATACACTCTAACAATGTTATCCATGCATCATTATTTATGATGATTCTTCTTTTGAAAGTATGCATTTGATGTATGTCATGATCATTATCATGCCTTACTTCAATCACTTGAAATTAAGGATAATGACATTAATTTACATCTTAGTTTGGATGATCAAAGCTTAAATGTCTAGTAAGAAATGCATAAGCCTTTAGTTAAGAAAAACCTTATTTTACATCTCACTAAGACTATAAAATTGACTTGTATGTATATTGGAGACATTAGATACAAGTGAGATATTAGGAGAATAAACAAATTCAAGATGTTGATTTAGTGCATCCATTTGAGTTTTAATTTTATCAAAACACATAGATTATGTGAAACCAATCATTGGGAAAGCTAATGTACAAATCATATGAATTTACATCAAAGAACATGGTTGAAAATTGATTTTGAAAATGATTTCAAAAAATATTTTAGAAAATCTTGGTGAAGTCTATTTGTTGACAGTAATCATCATTGATTAATTAGATACAAAGTAAAATGAAATATTAAAGTTTTCCAATGGTTTCTAATTTTGTATCAATTTTTGAAAATGAGATATATTTTTATATAAAACTATTGTTTAAGTAAAATTTTATAATTTTTTGATAATTATAGAATTATTTATGAGTTTCTAAAATTGGATCTGAATTTAAATTCAGAAATAAGAAACTTCAATCAATTTGACATTGTGCCCAATCGATGGATACATGGTTGAATCAATTGGAAGCTAACTCTAATCGATTAAGACATGTCGGAATTGACTAAGAGCTTCTCCAATTGATTGTAATGTCTATTTTTGGTTGAAATGATTTGATTTTAGTCCATTAAGTCATGTTTAGTCAACTTAACCATCTCTAACCCTATGAAATACTTTGATAAGTATTTAAGGGAAATTTTCTCGATGAAAATAAGAAATGAATAGTTAAAAAAACTAATTTGGAGTTAAGGAGGAGGTTTGGATTCAAAGTTGAATTTTCTACCTCAAAACTTTAATTTTAGATTTTCTAAGTGGTTAGGAACTCCAAATCATTATTGGTGCAATAATAAAAATTGGAGCATGTTTTGAGGGGGGTCTTCCTTAAAGGCCTGATTTGATTTGATTTGATTTTTTTTAGGAGACAATGGAAGATTGGGAACCTTCATTGTAATGAATGCTCTAGGTTGAGCATTAAAAGCAATGGAAGATTGAAAATCTTCATTGTGATAAGAGTTGAGTATAGGATATAATGAAAGGTATGAGACTTTCATTAAGATATTTTGAATAAATTGACTCTTGATAAGAGTTTTGTTTGATGTATGTCAAAGGGGGGAAAAATTTTAGGATTCAAGTTAGGAAACCCTCATTTGTCCTTTGGCATGAAATGAAGAAGGGAGTTGGGAAAATATGGGTTAGCCTAACTTAAACATATTAACAAAAATCAAAAAAGGAGAGATTGTTGGAAGACTATTAGTGCAATTATCCTCGGGTCAAGTAGAGGTCAAGTATGTCAAAGTTAAGTTTCGATTTTTGAACAATATGTGAGAAGAAGTCAAATAGATCAAGGTTGACCTGATACTTGACAATATGTGAAAGAGAAGTCAAGTAGATCATGGAGGACCAAATACTTGATTGGGATAGTCATAACTGAAGGTTAGGCAAGATAAAGTTCTAACTCGAGGGTTACGTAAGGAAAAATTCCTAACTAGAGGTTAGGCAAGTTAAAGTCATAATTTGAGGGTTAGACAAAGGGAAGTCCAAATGAACCAAGGAGGGTTGCACGTTGGCAAAAGAAAGCTCTAACTATGGTTAAGCAAGGGAAGTCTTAACTAAGGTTAGGTAGGGTGGAAGTCTACCAAGTGACTAGTCCTAACTGAGGTTAGGGAAGAGAAAATCCAAGTGGGTCAATGAGGATCGTACTTGGTGATCGAAAATCTAACGGAAAGTTGGCACAAGATGAAAAGTCCAAGTGAGTTAAGGGTTGACTGGACACTTGATGAGAAAGTCCTAACAAATCAAAGTTGACTGGATGTTGAACAATCGATTGGGACATGCTTCAATCGATTAAGATGAATTTCTAATCGATTGGGAGGCTTCATGAAGTTGTTTTCACGTGAGAACAGAAAGGTGATGAATCGATTGGCTCAATTGATTCAGCCCTTTCCAATCGATTGGACGATGTTAATTGATTGAAGGAATCGATTCAAGGTGTTTTTTCGTTAGAGAGAAGAAGAGCTAAATTGATTGGGGCAATCAATTCAGCCTTCTCCAATCGATTAGAGTGTGATTTTCGTGAAACACAATAGCGTGTTGAATCGACTGGGAAGGTGCCTAATTGATTGGGAAGTTTCTTGCAGAGAACAAAAGCTTAGGGAATTGATTAAACACTTCTGAATTGATTAGAATGACACACCAATCGATTAAGGGTTTTAAAAGAGTTGTTTTATAGGTATTCGAATGGTCGGCTGATTTGATAATCGATTGGGGAAAAGTTGAATCGATTGGAGGCGTCAAATGAATCTTAGAAAAGGTTATTTGCAAAGGATTAAAGCATGGTTCTTAGCTGCCAGTTCTCAAGCTCTAAGAGGCAATTGTTGCTACACTTTCTAGACATCAAGAGACATTTTCCAAGCAAGAAGAAAGTAAGCTAAACAAAATTCAAGTATTGTAAAATCATTTTTTATTTCCATTCGTATTTGCTTCTTCTCTTTTTGGTGTATTCTTATATTTGTGCTCGTTCAAGATTTCTCCGCCTTCAAAAAGAAGATATTCATAGTGTATCTGTGAGTGAGGAGAGTGGACCCTTGGATTAGTTACCTCAAGGAGGTAAATATCAAGTAAAGTGAAGTTGTTAGCATTGCTTCAAGTTTTTCGTTGCAATATCAACAAGAAGAAGTGTTATAAGTTATTCACCTCCCACTTGCTCTCAAAGTGTCCTAACACTTTTATCTACATTGTTTCCTGACAAGATGTAATATAATTAGAGCTATATATAATATCAAAATTAATAAAACCATTTTGCATATTTTATGAGTAATAAATAAAAAAAAACTAAGTTGAAGATCAACACACCTCAAAAAGAATTATTGTTATTATGAGCTACTTATTAGTATCGTTCAGGTTTTAAGTGTCTTGTGAATCAAAACATGTGGCGTTGAAAAAATAGAAGGACTTATTAACAGAAAGCTAGAAATGAATTTTTGCATTTGCCGCTCTACTGCGGTCTTGACCTGATCTTCCATCGACTGCTCACTGACCTGATCTTCCATCGACTTCTCTAATGTCATGACTTGATCCCTCAATTCTTGATTTTCTTGTCTTAACATTTGCAATTCATTAGATGATGAACTAGGATGACCATTGTGTCAGGGGTCATCATACGATCATATACAACTTTTGTGTGGGAGCAAAGGTCGTAGATGGAGTTCTCTTTCCTTCCACTGACAACTTCATAATATATATCATTTATCACATCGTGTGATAGAGTCTATAACTCCTTTTCCTCTATAGCAGGCTGAGATGCCTGTGCAACTCAATTCATATGTAAAAAATATTCTTATTATTTAATATATAATTTAAAAAGCTAATCATTATTAAATATGAGTGGTAATAAAGTTTATATTCTTACATCTATATGACATTTGATCAAATATCAACAAAAGTGTTATACTTTTTTTATGTGTATTGCGAAATATCTCCCAAAAAGTGAGAGGTCTCCATAAATTATCTGCATGCATATACAATTTTCTTATAAATTAAAATAAGTTCATTAATAATTTAAAAAAATTATATAACATTATTGTAAACTCACCAAATCTATTGTATACTCTACAATAGATCATGAACCAGTTGTATACTTTGCACATCTTGTGATTGAGCCCGCGAGCACAATATTTCTATTTTTCGTGTAATCGATGAATTTTACTATCATTTTTCTACAACCCAATTATTCTTCCATGTATTATAAATCTCAATTGGTGCATATGGGATGGCGTTGTTTCTTTCCGTCTCCACTTGTATAAATAAATACTTGTATAGTTTTTTATAATAATTGTTTCATAGTTTTTTTTTTAATTTTGGCACGTGTCTTATCTCCCAATTATATTTTTTTCTACAATAATATCGAGAAAATTAGTATAAAATGATATTATATTATATAATATCAATAATATTTAAATTACTTATCAAAAAAAATTTTATAATAAAATACTTTAAGATCTTGGTCTACATACCTCCATGTAAACTAGAAGCGCATGTCGTTCTTTAAATTTTTTGGTTATGTAAACAGATACATTATGACTATCGGAAATAAAATTATATGAAAAAACTTTTATTTTTAAAATAATAAATAAAAGATTAGATGAATTTAAATTACTAATAATATAAATACTTATCAATCCCTAATAACTCTCAACATAATCTGATCACGATGTATTAGTACAACATCTGACATAATTATATCTGTAAAATAATATTATAACACATAAACATTCCAACTAATAATCAAATCATAACCAAGAATAGCCTTCGTGGACTAGGAAATTATTCTTCTTTTGTTGCTAAAGCCATCTGAAGATGATGCGATCTTCCTTGATCAATCCAAGCAAAATGAAATATATGGTATAAAAAAAAACTAACTAATACATATTATACAACTCTCTAACTAATACATAATTATACCACTATCATTTCATGAGTTGCTACTGTTCTAAAACTCAATAAATAAGAAATAGATATTGAAGACTACGAACAATAAGGATAATGTTTTCTAAAGATGAAAAATACAAAGGAAGAAGAAAGAACTAAATGAATAAAAAATTCATAGCATCTAAACTTTGCATTCCTAATGGTGTGTAGAACCTTTCTAATAGGCTCACATATGCTCATCTATTTATCAAGAACTAACAAAATATTCTTTTAGCGTCTTCAAGAACTAACAAAATAAATAAGAACAATTCAATCTACAAACTTTGACCATACATTCAATTTAAGTCGATCAAAAAGTCTTTGAATGCCTTCATAAAACACAAAATCCTAAAACACGTACGCATGTGCCTAGCCAGGGCTACACAGCCATCCAGCTACGATTGCATGCGGGCCCGGCTAGGGCCGGGCGACTCTCACTCGCAGTCGCGGCTAAGGCATGACCTAATCACAGCCTCGGCTGCCTTGTCAACAGGATTAAGAGGAGAAGAGAGGGGAGAGAAGCTTACCTTATGAGGAGGAAAAATTGCGTTGAAGAATCGGGTCAGGGAGGAACATAGGGTGGGAATAAAAAATTAGGAAAATTAACCCTAATTAGAAAGTCAAATAGTAATGAAAATTAAATATCGTCGTTAAGTATATTTGTCACACATGACTAAACCTAATTAAATTCCGTCAAGGTCTGATTAATCATGACTCATTTAGATTTTTCTATTGTCAAATATTCAATCAACCTTGATCTATATAATTCTTCCTAAACCAACTAACACATTGATCGACTATCAAATATTTGGTCAAGCTTGACTTGACGTCTCATTCGATCAATTAATACATTGATCAAATCTCAAAACTCAACATAAATCAACTTAAGCTCAGTCAGTCTTGGTTAGAGATCGATTTAAGTACTAACATAGAACACTACAAACATAGAGTAGAATTAGAAGGGAGGTCAAGATGGACATTGATGAAATTCCTCCAATACTCAAGTCAAGCACAAGGAACAAAAATAAGATAAAATGAAGTGGCTCGCCAGTAGAAAATAGTCTCGCGTACTTGCGCTCGCCTATACTAGCACTCTTTTATACCAGCTCAGGAGAGTAGGGGAGGGCCTTAGTGTGCATTTCACGCACTCCCTACATACACTCCACATTCTCAGAACGTTTGCCCATGTGTTGTCCACTCGGCTAAGTGCCTTTTCGTGCTCGGTTTAGATTTGGCTACAATTTGGTGACTCCGCTTTAGTCTACCAACTTGACCCTGAACTCGATATCAGGTCGGGCCTACATATGACCCTGCGTTCACCGAATCCTGCGCCTACCATGTGACCCGTGCCATTTCCACATCAATGATCATTCACATCCCTAAAATATTAAATAATCTCACATTTATTGGGTTTTTAAACTCAAATGGATCCACCCAACTTTAATAAATAATAAAAAAAACATGATTAATTTAAAATACTCATCCACGAAAATAAAACAACGACATGATCCCCTAATTAACGAAAAAAACAGTATGATTAAATATAACAATTTGGCACAAAATACAAAATGTCAACCAGGTGCAAGTTCAAGCAACGCATGTGAGCTATGCAAATTTAAAAACTTTGTTTAATTTACCTTTTTTATTTAAAAAATGAGTTGAATTAAGGATCGTGTTTTTTCCAGCGTCGTTCGATTTATTAATTAAACAAAAATTGCAAATAACATGAAAATAATATGGTAAAAGATGAATACATTTATCTCCATCAATCCATCTCAATATTAACACAGACAAAATAAATACAAATAACATGAAAATATTACTCTATGAGTAAAAAATAAATGATAATAAAAACAATAGAAAATAATATAAACTTTAGGAATTTAGGATTTATAAGCGTACACGCAACAACCTCCTACTGACTACGTTGTCGGCTTGCACGACTGATTTTTATTTATTTTTGCCAATCTACCCTTAATCTCCAATCAATTTACTTTAAAACTTTGGCAATTCGATAATCAATGAAAACCTCCCTTGTCAATCTCTCGGTGATAATTGAGCAATTTCAACGATAACTCTACTCATTCATTATTTCCTTACCTTCTTGTTTTTCCTTATAAATTAATTTTGCACTAAACAAATTAGTTAATAAATGATAGACTTTGAGATTTATGCGTAAATCTTTTCTAAAATATATGCGCATGTTCATTTGATCGTGGATGAGGTCTTCTTTGAGTCGTGTTGGTCCTTTATCATGGTTTCAATTTCAAATTGAGCAAAAGAACGACCAAAAATTTACAACGAACAGATTCACCTAGGGGGTTTAAAAATTAAAAAGTCGGGTGCTGTTAAGCAAACAAAAAAAAAGTAAAATAAAGGGTGTGTTTTGAAATTGTTCATATTTTTATTTGTTAGTAAAATAGAAGAAAAGTCTTCACGCAGTATCATGCGGCTTTGAAATCCTGAATTTGAGTGGAAGAAATAATCACTTATAATTGAAGTAAAAGGGGATATTATTGTGCAGCAGCAGAAGTTTATTTTTTTTTAATGGAATGTTGATCCACAAACTGTTCGATCGGTGTATTATCCATTATGGATATTTTTAATTTATTTTAATAGCAGAAGAAAAATTTAAGTGGAGCCGAATTAGCAATCATATCAATTATGATTCTGATTTATTACTTATTATGGTACTTTTATTAAATTGTAAAATAATATTTTAGGATTTAAAATTTAGAGTTTAAAGTTTAGAGTTTAAGATTCCAAAGTTTGTAAAAAACTATATTCTGCATCAGAAATGAAGATTTTCTTTAATGCAAGAGTTTTTCGTGTCCAAAGAAACTCGAGGAACTCGAGGTGAGGGTTTCAACGTTTCCTTAATAATTACTCACAAATTGTATGCTTATCAAATCATTGTCATTACTAAGGAAGCTAACATTGTTAATAGTTGAGCCAAGATACTATAAGAATTTTAAAAATTTTAAAGATACATTTGATTAAAGTTATGTGATTAGGTAATCCTTTGGTTAAAGTTATAGGATTACTAGGTAATCATATAATTAAGGTTATGAAAAATAAAATATAATCAAATATTTTTTAGTTCAATTTAGATAATACAATAAAAGTTTATTTATTTGAAGGTTTGAGTAACTTAGTTTAATATTTTACTGTATTACTCTTAGTTACAAAATTAATATTTTTTTACTTTTTACTTTTTCTTTTTCACATTTTTCTTTTTTTTTATTTTTTATGTTATTTTATTTTTTCACGTATTTCTTAATTTTTTACTTTTTCTATTTTTTTTAATTTTTCTTTTTTACGTTTTTATGTGTTTTTACATTCCTCATTTTTTTTATGTTTTTATATGATTTTTACGTTTTTTTTTACATTTTTATGTGTTTTTTTATATTTTTTTAGGTTGTTATTATTTTTTTACATTTTTTAAGCCTTTTTGCTTTTTATTTTTTATGTTTTTATTTTTTTTCACGTTTTTCTCTTATTGAAGGGTATTTTTGGTAAAAAATTGTTAATCCCATAATTAAGAAAAATCTCAATTTTTTTAGGTTTTCCAATTCTGAATTGCATGCCCCTTTTGCTAACGTGTCGAAATCATCAATTATCTAAATTAAACAAGGTGTAGATAATCCCCATAATGAAGGATGTCTCACTAAAACGTTAGCAAAAGAGGAATCTAATTACCTTGGAAAACTTAGGGTATTCTTCATTCCGTGATTAACAATAATTTTTTTTTCAAAATTACCCTCCCGGTTCTGCGAGCGAAGGAGGGAAGGTGGTTGTTAGGCCTGGAAGGAGCGGAGGCAAGGAGGGGCGCACAAATGGATGACTTATTCCGCAACAGCGGTAGCTAGGTGGGATGAGATGGCGGTGACGATAGCTTGCGGAGGAGGTTTTGTTTTCCAGCCTCTTTGGTGGGATAGGTGGCAACAACGGTAGCTTGCGAAGGAGGCAACGCCGACGACGGTAGCTTGCGGAGGAGACAGCGACGACATTGGTGGTTTGTGGAGGAGGTAGTGCTGACAATCACCTCCAAACAACATCTTACGATAAAAAATGATATGACGATGGGCAGCGACAATAGAGGCGATGTCGGCGGTTTGCGGAGGAGGCAGTGCCAGTAAGTTTACGGAGGAGGCGGGATCAATAGATTGAGGAAGAGGTGGCACTAATGATCGCGTAGGTGGGAGCGGCGATGAAAGATTGGAATCGGCAAAAAGGCAAAATCGAAAAAGAAATGGAAAACTTTAAGTTTTTAATTATATTTTTAAAATATTTAAGTTTATTTAAAAATTTTAAAATTATAAATTAATTGTATTTATTTATTATATATGTTATTAATATTATTAACTAAATTTATTAAAAAAAAATAATCAAATATGAAATTAAAATCAGGGATAATACATTAAATGTTAATTAATTAGATGATATCATTATTCCGTTATATTTTATTCAATTATCTAATACATGATAATTTGAAACACACCCTAAAAGACTTCTTGCTAACAACATTATTAACAGAGTTTTTGTTAACGACATTATTAATGATTTTACCTTAAACTTTAAAAACTTTGAAATAGCCCTCGCCGCCGCGCTCCCGGTACCCGCGCTCGACGGCGGCCCCGTCGTCGCTGCCTATGAGGTGTCGACCTTCATGGGGAAGGTGGATACCGTGGGACTCGAATGCTTCGTGCACAACTTGCTTCAAGAAGGATCTGAAGCCAAATCCGGAGCCTGACGGCGGAGACGAGGTCGACGAGGGCTCGACGGATGTTGGCGACGGTGGGCTGAGTGTAGGACTTGTCGGTCTCGGTCGTCGAAGCCCCACAGCTCCAGCAAGGAGCGGTGCATCGCATCCTCATATGTTTCGTTCATTCTGCCTTGAGATTTTTTCCCCCTCTTTTCTTTTCTCTGTGTTTTCTTTTCTCTCCCCTCAGAGAATTATTTATTTTCTTAATTTCTTTGCTTCCACAAGCCACACAGCATTAATTTTATTATTGTCAGAGCATTCGGATAAGAGTTATTATCTAAAATTTAAAATTTAAAGTAAAATAATTACTTTATTAAATTAAAATATCAATTTTTTACTGTATAATATATTAACTTCCTTATAATTTATCATATTTTTATTTTTTATTATTTATTCTCTCTCTTCGATATTTTTTTTATAATTAAAAACATCCATAATACATTATTGTTATAAATAGAATAGATTTAGGCTGCGTTTGGTAGGATGTAATCTGCCTTGTAATGTAATCCAGATTACATTACAAGACTGATTATTTTGTTTGGTTTTATTTTTAACTTGTAATGTAATGTAATCTGAATTACAAAATATAATGAAATTTTGTAATCTGGATTACAAAACAAACACATTGTAATCCGATTACATTACGAAGTCACCTTTTAATAAAAATTTGAATGTCAAATATACTCCTACTCTGTCACCGCCCAACTTCGCCCGCTGCCACTGCCACCGCCCATCGACGGCCGGCGACCGATCGGCGACCGACCGACGACCGCTGACGACCGACGACGACCACCGCCAGCCGCCGACGACCACCGCCCGCCGCCGACAACCACCGCCCGCCGCCGGCGACCACTGTCAGCCGCTGCCGGCCATTGTCGCCGTCGCCGGTGGCGGCTATCGGCGGAGGAGGCCAACGGCGACGACCGTTGGTTGCCGCAAGCTCCGGCAGAGGTGCGGCGGCCATCGGTAGAGGTCGCATAATATTTTTGTCATTTTATAATAATACGAATTACATTTTTTATAAAAAATAATGGACATCAAACAAAATAATGTAATCATCATTGTAATCAAAGATTACATACATTACATTATCAAACGTAATAATGTAATCAAAATTACATTACATTACATTACAAATTTGATTACATTACAAGTAAGATTACATTACATCCAACTAAACGTAGCCTTAGGGTCGATAGATTGGGATAAGATTAAATCATACTATTCTATCAAAATTCTTTAAAATTATATATATATATATATAGGATCCTCTCCGGAATCTAAGTCAGACGGACCGCCGGATGAGATGGATGGAATGCTGACCGAATCGCGATGTCCCGGAAGAGGGTATGCTGAGATGACTTCTATGTTGATCAAGTCGTCATAAGTCTTCTGGTCAACGCTACCTGCAGCCAGCGATCGGGTTACCCCGATCCCTGGTACCCCGATGCTCGAAGCAGATCCGACGAATATATTGTTGGAGGATCGGTGGCCGGCTAGAAGGGGGGTTGAATGGACGGCGCCCCCAATAACTCGCTTCCTACGTATTCGTTAGTGCGCAAGCGGAAATACAAATACTAATTACGAATACGAAAGCTAAAGACAAAGAAAAGAACAAGCAAACCAATACACGTCGATGTAACGTGGTTCGGAGATGATGCTCCTACTCCACGGCTGTCCGTAAGGTGGACGATCCCTATCCGTCGGTGGATTAGCCCCCGGCAACCTCCGGCTATCTCAAGTCGCTCCTTGTGGGTGGAGAAACCTCACCACAAACACACCAAGACCTCTTGGATTACACAAGCACTTGAGAACTCTTGTGACTACTAATTAGGCTTTAACCAAGTCTAATTTCGTCGCCTTGGCCGGCCATACCAAGCTCCTTCTTATAGAGCTTGGAACAAATCAGAACCTGATTTGCCCGTTACCAGTCGACTGGTGCCAGCCCAACGGCTATCTCAACGGCTCTCTGCTACAGTGCATCAGTCGACTGGTCCATGCACCAGTCGACTGCTACAGTAACGCTACAGTACCTGCTACAGTACACTACAGTAGCTGCTACAGTACCGCTACAGTAAAACCCTAAAACTAGGATTTTACTCCGAGTGCAATCTCTCATGCACTCGTACCCTCACGACTCATTTGACTCTTCTTTTGCAGCCTTGACCTCTTGCCTTCAAGCTTACTTCCTTTGGCTCTCGTCCCTCGGATGCATCCAAGCCCGCGGCTTGTCCCCAATGTCATCCTTGCGTATGCCTCAAAGTCGCTTCCCTCAGCCATTGTCCTTGCTGCCTCGTCTACGGTCCCTCGGATGCTCCATCCTTCACCGGACCCGAAGTTGTCAACCTGAGTCACATGTGTCACCTGCAGTCCTGCACAACTCAAGTACACATATCAAATAACAAGGGTAAACCTAACTTAAACCCTTTGCCCAAACACCAAAACACATGGTCCCACGTACCATTGGGATTGCTCCAACAATCTCCTCCTTTTTGGTGTTTGGCAATACGTTTAAGTTAGGGAAAACAAATAGCAAATAAACATGCTAATACAATGGACTTACGATGCCAAGGCTACACACTTGGACTTACTCCGCCGAATGGACTTACGATGCCAAGGCTACACACTTGGACTTACAACACCGAATGGACTTACGTTGCCAAGGCTACACACTTGACAACCGCCGAAACAAAATGTAAACATGTATTGGAACCTATCATAAGGCTCCCCCTACACCTATGCTCCCCATTGAGCTAGGATTTTATTACAGGACTTTTTAAGAACCTATCCCAAGGCTCCCCCTACGCAAAGGCACTAAAGGTTTTCCCAACTAAACCTTAATTCTCCCCCTTTGCCTAACATCCAAAAAGTTCTCCAACAATATCCCAATTGTTGAAAACTTATCATCCAAACTGACCCTAAACTCATGTATTTATCCCTCATGGATCTCATACACCTAAATGAGTTGACACGGTCAAGAACAGTGCTGAAAAACACTTTCAGTCTGGTATCAGTCGACTTCCCCAAGTACCAGTCGACTGCTCCCTTCGACAGAACCTTACAGAAGCATTCTGTGGTCGAAATTTACTGTTACCAGTCGACTGATATCATCACCAGTCGACTGGTATCGACAAAATGAGCTTACAGAGGCATTCTGTGCTCAAAAACACTGTTACCAGTCGACTGGTATCTGTACCAGTCGACTGGTACCCTATTTCTGAAAAAATCAGCCTTTTCAGGCCAACTTCAGAAATGCACCAGAAATTCCCTAGACCTTCAAAAATTCCTAAATTTTGTGGAGAAGTCTATTGTACACTTGTCTACTTGGGAAAAATACATTACAAAATGTATCTATTACCAATCACAAGATTGACACAAAATCCAAAACTAGTTAAATGGTTCAATTGAATCTTGACCTAAAGTCCTAGTTTTGGCTTCCTCTTGATATATTTGCCCATACCAACCCACAATGCATCCCTAGCATTGGTTTATATGGCATCTATACATCCAAAACCAATTATCATGCTATATGACCCTTAATGTCATATTTCCTTGCATGAAACACAATCCATGTGTGCCAAATCCCTAGGTTTGAGACTCAAGTTCGTCTCCAAACCATTTGGCACACTCCATGGCTCCTCTAGACCCCAAAGTAGAACCCACCTGAGATCCATTGGCCATGGGTCCCAAATTGACACTTGGAGCTCCCCCTAGAGCTCTTTACCTTAGTCACCTCCCTAGGTGACTCATCTATTGTGACCAAACCACAATGATGTCCCTTAGAAGATCTCCTTATCTTCTTGACCTTTGACACATCATCCTTGCCATAATCATATGCAACCCTAGCATATTTCTTTTTATTGGCCTTGGATGACTCTCCCTTGCCCTTATCATGTGCCACCCTAGCACATGGTCTCCTTTTGACCTTGGAGGGACTAGATCGGTATCCCAAGCCCGATCTATCATTGTTGGGTTTTTGGCTACCCAACACCATGCTTAATCCCTTAGATCCAATAGTGAATCTCTTAAGGAATTTCTCTAACCCATCAAGCTTTGCCTTCAAAGCTTGATTCTCCCTTTCTAGGTTCCTAACCCTAGAGTCAACATGTCCACCTTGGACATTCCTAGACCTACCTTTTCTAGGCATATGTCTCCCCTTCTTGGGATTAATGCCTTGGGTCTCCTTTGGTCTACCATTTCTAAATTTATCATGCATAGATTTCCTAGGGTTATAATCTACATTTACCCTATTCCGATTATGATATTTGAAACCAAAATTTTGCATGGGCATATAATGATTAACATTATTTTTCCTAGCATGCATGGAGGAGTTTAAATTTGAATTAACCTTCAAGTTAGGGTATACCTCCCTTACCCTTGAAGCTCCCCCTTGACTGTTGCTTCTCTTCTTCTCCCATTTCTTTAAATGTGCAAGCTTCTTGATTTCCCCCTTCTTGGGGCATTTGGTGTGGTAGTGTCCCTTCTCCCCACACGTGAAGCACACAATGCGCAATCTCCTCCTTTGAGCTTCTTCATTCCTACAACCCTTGTTAGTGTTTAAATTTACTTGAATGAGTTTAGGATTTACCTTCTTTTTACCCATTGGACACCTACTCTTGTAGTGTCCCTTCTCATTGCACCCGAAGCAAATGATGTGGTCCTTTGACTTTGCTTCGGTGGAGGTGCTTGCTAGATTGACCACTTCCAAGACCTCTTCTTCTTCTTCACTTGCCTTGGAGTTTTCTTTAATTCTTGAGGATGTAGATGATGCCTCATCTTCCTTCTCCTCCTCGGATGTTGAGCATGACTCAACTTCCGTTTGCTCCACCTCCTCTTCTTGAGCTACTAAGCCCATCTCCTTGGGCTCCACATCCGATTGGTCCTTCTTCTCCTTTTAGACCACTTCGTCACTTTCTTTGGATTTTTCTTCTTCTTCTTGTGTAGGCAAAAATTCCTCCCATGGAAATTTCTTCACTTTGCTCCATAATTCATGGGCATTCTCATATTTACCTACACGACTCACAACATCATTAGGCAACAAATCAATTAAAATTGCTATTACCTTTGAGTTTGCCTCCGATCGTGAGGTTTGCTCCTCCGTCCAATGTCGTGTTCGGAGCTTCTTTCCTTTCTTGTCCTTTGGGACTTTGAATGGCTCTTTGACCACCATCATTATGTCCCAATCCGTGTTGAAGAAGATCTCCATCTTCATCATCCAATACGTGATGTCCCCAAGGCTTCCTCCTTCAAATTTTGGAGGGACAATCAACCCGGCCATCTTCTTATATGCGTTGCTCTTCTCGGCGGTTAGTCCGGTGAAGTGCGTCCTCGCTCTGATACCACTTGTTGGAGGATCGGTGGTCGGCTAGAAGGGGGGTTGAATGGACGACGCCCCCAATAACTCGCTTCCTACGTATTCGTTAGTGCGCAAGCGGAAATACAAATACTAATTACGAATACGAAAGCTAAAGACAAAGAAAAGAACAAGCAAACCAATACACGTCGATGTAACGTGGTTCGGAGATGATGCTCCTACTCCACGGCTGTCCGTAAGGTGGACGATCCCTATCCGTCGGTGGATTAGCCCCCGGCAACCTCCGACTATCTCAAGTCGCTCCTTGTGGGTGGAGAAACCTCACCACAAACACACCAAGACCTCTTGGATTACACAAGCACTT
The DNA here is from genome assembly GCF_018446385.1 of Zingiber officinale. NCBI lineage: Eukaryota > Viridiplantae > Streptophyta > Magnoliopsida > Zingiberales > Zingiberaceae > Zingiber > Zingiber officinale. The sequence continues at coordinate 62,760,836 of NC_056000.1, read as the reverse complement.
GAGAACTCTTGTGACTACTAATTAGGCTTTAACCAAGTCTAATTTCGTCGCCTTGGCCGGCCATACCAAGCTCCTTCTTATAGAGCTTGGAACAAATCAGAACCTGATTTGCCCGTTACCAGTCAACTGGTCCATGCACCAGTCAACTGGTGTCAGCCCAACGGCTATCTCAACGGCTCTCTGCTACAGTAAATCAGTCGACTGGTCCATGCACCAGTCGACTGCTACAGTAACGCTACAGTACCTGCTGCAGTAACGCTACGGTAAAACCCTAAAGCTAGGATTTTACTCCGAGTACAATCTCTCATGCACTCATACCCTCACGACTCATTTGACTCTTCTTTTGCAGCCTTGACCTCTTGCCTTCAAGCTTACTTCCTTTGGCTCTCGTCCCTCGGATGCATCCAAGCCCGCGGCTTGTCCCCAATGTCATCCTTCGCGTATGCGTCGAAGTCGCTTCCCTCGGCCATTGTCCTTGCTGCCTCGTCTACGGTCCCTCGGATGCTCCATCCTTCACCGGACCCGAAGCCGTCAACCTGAGTCACATGTGTCACCTGCAGTCCTGCACAACTCAAGTACACATATCAAATAACAAGGGTAAACCTAACTTAAACCCTTTGCCCAAACACCAAAACAAATGGTCCCACGTACCATTGGGATTGCTCTAACATATATATGTAACAGACTAAGACGTATAATAATGAAATAAATGTAGAGTGAGTACGGAGAACATATCCTGCCCCAGGAGGGCACCCTTAGGTGGATCAGTGAGCTGGTCGGGACGCTACTCAAGTTGTCGTGACCCGAAAGAGTAGATGACTCTGAACGGGATGTAGAGCTGGATATGACAGCACCTAATCGAGCACGACCTGGATCCGAAAGACGATATACGAGCTGGGACCTAGCAGCGACACGCGGATCGGGATATGACATCAGCACGTATAGCAGGATATGATCGACACGTAGGCCGGTGATCCCGTCCGGAAGCTGAGTCGGATGAAGGGGGGGCCTTGGTGTACTGGAAGTTGACAGAAAGTCACCGAAGCGTCGGATCTACCTGGCCCCCCCCCCCCCCCCCCCCCGGAAAGGTTCGCACGGGTAGCTGACGAAGGAGGATGACCAGGACGATGACACTGCGGCTCTGCACACACTCAGACGAGCCCACGAGTCGTTAGAGACCAGAAACCAGGGGAAAAGTCCCCGGGTCAAGCCCTCCGACACTCAAGTCAGGTACTTTTTCCCTCGAAAACATAGAGAAAGGACAAAAAGTAAAGATTAGTGAGAAATGACGAGTGAGCGTACCTGCATAAGGGATAAAGCATCCCTTTTTATACTGCAACGGATGTTTCTGGGACCTGGCGGGTGTCAGGGAATGTCGGCTATCAGGCTTTGTCTGGCGGTGAATGACACGTGGCTTCTCCGGATAGGCTGGTGACATAACCAAAGGGGGAATGAGCCCCGACTGTTTAGCATATTCCCTGACAGACTGATTATTCTCTGACATTCTCTGACGAGCAGTTACGATTCCTTGGTTTGTTTGTCCTGTAGTGCCTGGACGTTAGGTCTGCATCCTGACCTGTTTCGATCCGTTGCTATCCATGGCTTGTACGTTCCGACCTGCACGACTGCCCCCCCCCCCCCCCCCCCCCCCGCGGAAAGGTTCGCACGAGCGGCTGATGAAGGAGGATGACCAGGACGATGACACTGCGGCTCTACGCACACTCAGACGAGCCCACGAGTCGTTAGAGACCAGAAACCAGGGAAAAAGTCCCCGGGTCAGGCCCTTCGACGCTCAAGTCAGGTACTTTTTCCCCAGAAAACACAGAGAAAGGACGAAAAGTAAAGACTAGTGAGAAATGACGAGTGAGCGTACCTGCATAAGGGACAAAGCATCCCTTTTTATACTGCAATGGATGTTTCTGGGACCTGGCGGGTGTCAGGGAATGTCGGATATTAGGCTTTGTCTGGCGGTGAATGACACGTGGCTTCTCCGGATAGGCTGGCAACAGAACTAAAGGGGGAATGAGCCCCGACTGTTAGCATATTCTCTGACATTCTCTGACGAGCAGTTACGATTCCCTGGCTTGTTTGTCCTGTAGTGCCTAGATGCTAGATCTGCATCCCGACCTACTTCGATCCGCTGCTATCTTGGCTTGTACATTCCGACCTGCACGACTGGTTTGTATCCTGACCTACTTCTGTCTGCTGTTATCCATGGCCTGTACATTCCACAACCGGTCTGTATCCTGACCTGCACAACCGGCTGTATCCTGACCTGCTTCTGTCTGATGTTATCCATGGCCTGTATGTTCCGACCTACACGACCAATCTGTATCCCGACCTGCATCTATTTACTGTTATCCATGGCTTGTACATCCCGACCTGCGCGACCAGTCCGTATCCTGACCTGCATCTGTTTACTGTTATCCATGACTTGTACGTCCCGACTTGCGCGACCAGTCTGTATCCCAACCTGCATCTGTTTATTGTTATTCATGGCTTGTACGTCCCGACCTGTACGCCAGGTCTATTTCCCGACCTGTTTATGTTCGCTGTTATCCATGGCATGTACGTTTCGACCTGCACGACCGGTCCGTATCCCGACCTGCATCTATTTATTGTTATCCATGGCTTGTACGTCCCGACCTGTACGCCAGGTCTATTTCCCGACCTATTTATGTTCGCTGTTATTCATAGCATGTACGTTCCGACCTGCACGACCGATCTGTTTCCCGACCTGCTTATGTTCACTGTTATCGATGGCATGTACGTTCCAACCTGCACGCCCGGTCCATATCCTGACCTGCATCTGTTTACTGTTATCCATGGATTGTATGTCCCGACCTGCGTGACCAGTCCGTTTCCTGGCCCACTGTGTTTCGCCCGAGGCCCTTCCTTTTGTGCCCTTACCTGGTCTGTGGGCCTTCTCATTAGTTGTATTTGTCCTGTGGACCCCGTTCTTGATTGCTATCGTGGCTGGATCTGGCTCAACTTGGAATCTTATCCTTTGACTGCCCTGTCAGCTGGGACTCTGACTACAGCCACGCAAGCTTGACTTCTGACTTCCACGGAGGCTAGACTTCTGACCTCCAAGTAAGCTTGACTTTTGACCAGCCACGGAGGCTGGACTTCTGACCAATCACCGAGGCTGGACTTCTGACCTCCACGTAAGCTGGACTTCTGACTAGCCACGGAAGCTGGACTTTTGACCTCTACGTAAGCTTGACTTCTAACCCCTCTGTAGTCTTGACTCCTAACCACATCATCTTACTGACCCCACGACAATGCACCGTATCACAAGCCTCCCCCTCAAGTCTAGTCGAATTAGGCTCTAATCTGACTGACTAGACCCCAGTCCCTTTGTAACCTGATCTGGGTCTCACATTCTCTACCGACCTGTCCCCCAACTATCTTCTATAACCTTCTGTAGAATTTCTCGTCGTCCTAGAAGATAAACGGGCTCCTTTCTATGCGCATGTTGACTCCTCATCTTCCGAGCGTACACTTTTCCCATAAATGTCACACAGTTCCCCAAGCATCAACTCAAATTCTGAGGAACCCCTTCCACTTCCTCCTTTATTATAAAAGGTCCGAGCTTACCCTTATTCTCTTTACCTCACGCTTTCCTCCTGTTACTAAAGCACCAAGTCTCCATGGAACCTGCAACAGACACCCTCGAGCTTGCTTCCGCGCTTCAACAAATTGCCCATCTGACGGAGTCATTGGTTAAAAAAGAAGAAGCCTTACTGGAGATGATTGCGAGCATAGATTTTCAAGTGTCCCTTACTCACGAAATGGAAAACCTCTGGCTGACCGCTAAATCCAGAGCCTGGGTTGAAATTGCTCTCAAGCTTAAAGCTCAATCGGATTTCCAGAGCCAAGTTCACTATATTATTTACTTGAAGATGAAACATGAGGATGAGGTGGCTCTCCTGAAAGAGGAAGAACGGATTAAAAACGAGACTATTGAACACCTGAAGCGCGCTATCGATCTTATTAAGGAAGATCTGACTAGAGCTCAAGCTCATATGGCTAGAAAGGATCAATTCTCTGGATCCGGCAGCAATGTAAACCCATAAAGAACGTACCCCTAATTAACGGAATAAAACTTGTTTCCTGAGTTCCACTCATGGTGTAGCCCCACACCCTATTGTTCAGGTATTATTATGTTTATATAGAACACTTGCATTTCTCTAATATTTCTAGCTAAAATAGTAAAAATAATAAAGATAACTTGCTTACTGTTGGAGTGTATACTAAAAGTCTAGCTTTTGTAAATATTTATTTTTGAAATAAAAGAATCACATTGGTCAATATCTGCATTTATTTGTTAAATGTAATTGTTCAATTAATTTATATAGTAGATAACATAGAGTGTGGTGTCACACTCAGGAGATCATGTTGTCGGTTCTCTATAAATTATAAACAGTTGCTCACGACTAAGATGGAAAGGAACAAACCATCAGAATAGTCGTAGTGTAATTAAGTATTAGTTTATCTTGACTAATAAATTACACTGATATACTTTAAGTGTATTGAGTAGAACCATTTAGGTAAGTGCTTTTTGTACTGACCTAGTAAAAGAACTAGACCTTAGTTATTATGTAAGTGTGTGCTCTTAATCCTAATATAATAACAAACACATATATTTAATATTTATTTCTTTGACTTATCAAAGGGTGAGGTTTAGCTCGATAAATTAATATGCCCGATGAGTTGAGAAATGATATTACTTATAGTGTATGTTGTTGATTATAGAAGGAATCTGTGTCCTAGTTATCTAGGTTGAGAATGTCCCTAAGAGGAGCTCACAAGGATTGTCATGTTAAACCCTGCAGGTGGACTTAGTCCGACATGACAATGAAGTTGAGTGGTACTACTCTTGGAGCTAGATATTAATTAAGTGAGTTGTCAGTAACTTACTTAATTAGTGGACATTCGTAATCTTAAACACAGGGAGACTAACACACTCATGATAAGAAGGAGCCCATAATGTAATTTGGGATTGGTGCAGTAGTGCGATAATAACTCTCTAGTGGAATGAGTTATTATCAATGAACTTGAGTTGTGTGTTCGGGGCAAACACGGGATACTCAAGCTCATCAGAAGGCCAAAATCAATTTCTCCTCTAGGTCCCTATCGTAGCCTCATTATAGCCTTAAGTCCATCCAAATGTAAGGATCTTCTTGGTGTCCAAGAAGTGGGCCGGTCCAATGCTTGGTGATCAAGCAAGGGCCGGCCACATCCTCTTCTATAGGGGTCGACCCTTTGTTTGGTGACCAAGCATGAAGGGGTCGGCCACAATATTCAAACAAGGAGGGTTGTTTTTGAATTTTTAAAATCTTCTCTTTGTAAAAAACTATAAGTTTTAAAAGAGAGATTTTAATTTTAAAAACTTTCCTTATTTGAATTTGGCCACATGTTTTAATAGAGAGTTTTAAAACTTTCCTTTTTTAACCATCCTTATGGTTTAAGAAAAAAAGGAAGATAAGTTTTAAAATTAAAATTTTCTATCATCATATTAAAAAAGGAAATTTTATAAGAGAAGTTTTAAATTTTAAAACATAGTTTTAATTTTTAGAATTTTCCTTTTTTAACTCCTACTTTAGGAAAGAGATATTGTAAAATTTTATAAGAGTTTTTTTTGTAAAATTTTATAAAAAATATATTTCCTTTTTCCCCTTGATGAGGTGGCCGACCACCTTGCTTGGTGCCCAAGCAAGTGGCCAACCATATTAAAAATATTAAAATCATCAAAAAATCAAAATTGGTGATTGATTCAATCAAGAGGAAAGAAAAGGAAAAATAAAAAGGGAAAAGGAAAAACTAGAGGATGATTTTATTTTTTGTAAAAAGTTTTTCCTTATTTGCCTTGGGCAAGTAATATAAAAGAAGGGGTGAGGGGGCTTCATGAGATAACAACTCTTATTCTTTTGCTTGGTGATCTCTTGGTGGCCGGCCCCTCTCTCCCTTCTCTTTTCCCTTTTGCTCTCTTCTCCTTGGTGGTGGTAGTGGCCGGATTTTAGAAGAAGAGGAAGAAGCTTTTGGGTGGTGTTCATCTTGGAGGATCGTCGCCCACACGACGTCCAAGGCGAGGCGAGGAATACGGCAGAAGATCTCGAGGTCATTAGCTTACAAAGAGAAGGTATAACTAGTAATTTTCTTCCGCATCATACTAGTTATTTTCTTTGTAAGAATTCTAAATACAAGAGGCAATTAGATCTAGTTTATCGAATTTATTTTTCGAGTTTGTGTTTTCTTCTTTTTTAAATTTGTGATTCGATTGTTCTTTTTGGTTAACCTAGAGTTATTTAAGGAAATTAAATATTAACTTTCCTTAAAAAGCTTTGACTAGGCGGTGGTGGTTGCTCTCATATCCAAGAAGGTCATGTGCCTCGCCATGCAGTCCTGGAAGCCAATTTTGGAAATTAATATTTAATGGAATTAATAATATAGGTGGATTTGAATCAATAGTGTTAAGTTCCACTTGCGATTCAAATCTAAACCATCAAGAACAGATAAGTTAAATTTGGAATCAATGATGTTAAGTTTCGTCTGTGACTCCTAATTTAATTTCTAAAGAACACAATAGGTTATTTAAGGAAAGGTTCGACACTTGTACAAAAAATTTTGTACAGTGGAACCGGTTTGTTTTCCTAAGACTAACCAACACTTACCCCATCTTCCTCTTACCTCCTAACATATGAGCCTCCGGCCGAAGCAACTGAGTCGCTTGAGAATGTGCTTGCGACTTGAGAGTGCGCCTGCGAAATTTCTTATTTAGCCAGAACTCTTGAAATATGGCTTACTGACCAGTCAGGCGCGAGAACTTGGCTTGTTGCATTTTGCTTCGACGAATACGGCGAACATAAGGAGTACTGACCGAGAAAATCATTGCACCGACAGGGAAGGTCGTTAGGCATGAGAGCATAGCTCACTTATAACTCGCACTAGGGCGAGAGACTGGGACAGCCAACCGGTAAGGTCGTTGGGCGTGAGGCTCTTGCTCACTTATAACTCGCACTGGGGCGAGAGTCTGGGATAGCCGACCGGGAAGGTCGTTGGGCGTGAGAGCCTTGCTCACTTATAACTTGCACTGGGGCGAGAGTCTAGGGCAGCCGACAAGTAAGGTCGTTGGGCGTGAGAGCCTTGCTCACTTATAACTCGCACTGGGGCGAGAGTCTGGGACAGCCGACCGAGAAGGTCGTTGGGCGTGAGAGCCTTGCTCACTTATAACTCGCACTGGGGCGAGAGTCTGGGACAATCGACCGAGAAGGCCATTGGGCGTGAGAGCCTTGCTCACTTATAACTCGCACTGGGGCGAGAGTCTGGGACAGCCGACTGGTAAGGAACTCGCACTGGGGCGAGAGTCTGGAACAGCCGACCGAGAAGGTCGTTGGGCATGAGAGTCTTGCTCACTTATAACTCGCACTGGGGCGAGAGTTTGGGACAGCCGACCGGGAAGGTCGTTGGGCGTGAGAGTCTTGCTCACTTATAACTCACACTGGGGCGAGAGTTTGGAACAGCCGACCGGTAAGATCGTTGGGCGTGAGAGCCTTGCTCACTTATAACTCGCACTGGGGCTAGAGTTTGGAACAACCGACCGGGAAGGTCGTTGGGCGTGAGAGCCTTGCTCACTTATAACTCGCACTGGGGCGAGAGTCTGGGACAGCCGACCGGTAAGTTCGTTGGGTGTGAGAGCCTTGCTCACTTATAACTCACACTGGGGCGAGAGTCTGGAACAGCCGACTGGGAAGGTGGTTGGGCGTGAGAGCCTTGCTCACTTATAACTCGCACTAGGGCGAGAGTTTGGGACAACTGACCGGTAAGGTCGTTGGGCGTGAGAGCCTTGCTAACTTATAACTCGCACTGGGGCGAGAGTCTGGAACAGTCGACCGATAATTCTTATGAAAACCCGTTTGGAAATAGATGTCGCTGACCTGGGAGTGATTTCCCGTCCAGGACAAACGTTGCCGACTTGGGGGTGATTTCCCGACCAGGACAGACGTTGCCGACCTGGGGGTGATTTCCCAACCAGGGATTATTTGAAGAGACCGCTTCGACTTCGTCTGCAGGCAAGAGATACACAGTATCAGATGTATTGCGGAGATAAAAATATTAAAATCTTACTCAGCCCCTGTGGAGAGGATGTCTCATGGCCTCGCCACATTCGAATTTCTTTCCCGCCCATTTTCTTCGCCGTTTCCCAAGAAGATCGCTTAGCAGACGTTTTCCGTACACCCGCTTCCTCTCATGATTTCCTTATCATGTCCATCATTAATACGTTTCCTAGGGGGGTGACACATGTCCCACACCTTTATTGCTTACGCCGTATGACGCCGCTGGCTCCACTCCTTTTTGTACACGACTTCCCATAAGAGCATGTCGTTCTGTGATCGGACGGCTTTGGGCGCTTTACCCAAAAATATACTCAACACATCTTTTTGATATTCCCTAGGAAAACCCACTTTATAAGTCCTAAAGGCAGTTCACCGTTGTTGCCTTGAGTGTTTCGATTGTCCTCGTTTCCTCGTTCCTTCACTGTCTCTGGTGTCTCAGCCCTTCCTCTTCTCGACTTCTCACGCCTGGTGCCTCTTTTCCTTTCTGTTGGTGCAACCTTAGGTCAAGGTTGACCTGGTTGACCAGACTCGAGTTGACTTGACTCGAGTTATGTTTTGATGTTTGACGAGTTATGACGATGTTTGACGTGAACAGAAAAGTTGTATCTTGATGTTTGACAAGGATACAAGCTTGGGAGATTGTGGGTGCAACTCGTGGTCAAGGTTGACCTGGTTGACCCGAGGTGAGTTAACCTGACTCGAAAAAGCCCAAGCAGGGAGTTTGGCACGGGAGAAAGTCCAAGTATGGAGACTTGGCACGGAGAAGTCCAAGTATGGAAGCTTGGCACATGGGAAGACGGAGAGGGCTCGGTAGCTCGTTCTCCGGACTGTGGTCAGAGAGGGCTCGGTAGCTCGTTCTCTGGACCGGATGTGGAAAGTCCTGGTGAGTGAAGCCAGGTGAAAATCCTAGCGAGTGAAGCTAGGTGAAAGTGAAAGTCCTGGTGAGTGAAGCCAGGCAGTTAGAAAGTCCTGGTGAGTGAAGCCAGGCAGTTGGAAAAGTCCTGGTGAGTGAAGCCAGGCAGTTGGGAAGTCCTGGTGAGTGAAGCCAGGCAGATTGGAAATCCTGGTGAGTGAAGCCAGGTGAAAACCCTAGTGAGTGAAGCTAGGTGAAAGTCCTGGTGAGTGAAGCCGGGCAAGGGAGACATCTAGTGATGGGGAGTCCAAGTAGGTCATAGACGTGACCGGATACATGGTACGGAGAGAAAAGTCTAAGTGGGTCAAAGGGATTGACCGAACACTTAGCGGGGAGTCCTAGCAGGTCAAGGGAGTGACTGGATGCTAGGCGCAATGTACCAACAGGTCAAGATTGACCGGATGTTGGTTTGGACTTGGTTTGGGCGAAACCATGAGCTGGATCGATCTGGTGATCGATCCAGTGATCTGCGTGAATATTCTCGATCGGTGGACCGATCAAGAACACATCGATACAGTGATAACTGATCGATCGGTGACCGATCAAGAGTCAATCGTAACAGAGCGAGGCGCAAGAGGGGCTGATCGGTCTAGGGACCGATCAGCCTCGATCGGTCCCCAAGACCGATCAGAAGTTCCCGACGGTGCGTGGACGATCAAGTGGGTTCTCGATCGGTCCATGCATCGATCGGGCAGCTGCGACGCAACGGCTAGATTTCTTCTGTGCTTCTTTCTCCGCAGGTATAAAAGGAGGCTGAGAGCTTCTACATTTCTTCTTCTTGGCTCTCATTCTTCTTCCATTGGATTGAAGCTTCTACTTCTGTGCTCTGAGGTTCTGAGCTTTGTTGAGCTCGCTTCCGAAGCTTCGCGTGAGCTTCCAGTCGTCGATCAGCTGCTGCGTTTGGGTTGTGAAGTTGCTGCTTCATCGCCTCTGATCGACAGAGAAGGCAAGCGAGTGTTGCATTCATATTGTTGTTTGTATTTGCTTCTTGCTTTCCTTGTACTCCTCTCTTGTTGTTACAAGTATTGTGGCGAGGTTTCTCCACCCACAAGGAGCATTTATTAGCCGGTTCTCCGGGGACTCATCCACCGACGGATTGATAGGCTTCGTCCACCTTACGGACACGCCGAGGAGTAGGAGTTTATCTCCGAACCTCGTTACATCGGTTTGTTTGAGGTTTGTCTTCTTTCCCTTTCGTTTCTGTGTTTATTTTCCGCTGCGCTAATACGTTTTGTAGATACGCGACGATTTGGGGTCGGCTATTCACAACCCCCCTCTCTAGCCTCCGTACGAAGGATCCTAACACTTTCGACTGACCTCTTCTTCGATCTTCCTCACCTTGATAATGGCGGACGATAAGGCCTCCTTTTGGTATTCGTGTTACATTTCCAACATAGATGACCATGACCTCTCCGTGATTCAGTCTAACTTAAGCCTTAGTGAGGATTTCGAACTTCGCATCCCCACACCCCGCGAACATCCTGCAAACCCTCCTGAAGGCTTCATGACTGTTTTTAAGGACCAGCTTTTAGGAGGCCTTCGTTTTCCCATACATCCATTTATCTCCTCATTGAGCCGCTATTTTGGTGTCTATCCCTCTCAATTTGCTCCCAACTTCTTTAGGGTTGTATGTGGCACCGTCATTCTATGCCGCATATATCAAATCCCCTTGTATGTTCAGCTATTCCATCATTTTTATTCCTTCAAACGCTCTGAACCAGGGGTATTCATGGTACAGGCTAGACCTGGTTTTAAGTTCTTTTCTGACATGCCCTCTTCCAACAAAGGGTGGAAATCCCGTTTCTTCTTTATTAGATCACCGGAACCCCTAGCCGGGCCGACCGAATGATGTTTTGACCTTCCTTCCAACCTCCCTGTACATCAACATCAATCTTCCTGAGACACCGCTTCAGAAAAACTTCAAGGCGTCAGCGTTCGATTGTCTACAATACTTTTGGAAGGCTTTTTGTATTCTTTCGGGCTCAGCTCAGTTCAGGCAGAGATAAGGGCTCCATTAGGTAAGACCCTGTTTTTCTTCTTGCTGTTTTTCGCTAACTGAGGTATTTTTCTTTTACTTTGCAGAGGTTGCTATGCTCCGTGCCTACTCCTCAAACCTAAAACACCAATCTATTGCTGTTTTGAAAACCTTGAGTGCGGAGTTGAAACAGGGCTTGGCTACTTTATCCCAGTCTGCCCCTTCTGCCTCACAGTCGGTCCCTTCCACCTCACAATCTGCCCCACCTACGCCAGTTCAGGAGGAAGCTTCCCCTGCTCTTCCCCTGGATGCCGCTCCTACGGAAGATTTTGCCACCTTGGAGCAGGCCGAGGAAGAGCGAGCCACATCTCCCTTGCCCGCCAAACGTCTACGGCTCCAACGCAAAAGGAAGAAGGTTATTCCAGAGGTTCAGGCGTCCCCTCCCCCTCTTCCTTCTGGCCATCGCTCATCCGTCGCCTCTCAATCTTCAGAAGCCAAGACTGTTACTCCCAACCGGGAGATGGCTATGGGGCCAGAGGTTCCTGCTCTGTCGCTCCGAATATCAGCCCAAACCCCCGGTCGGGCTGAGCAGGCCTCTCTTACAGCTCAAGCCTTCTCCCCCGGGCAGATCCCTTTTCCTGTATTAGACCAGCCCGGGAGCTCGACCACTTTATCCGCCTCCCTCCTTGTAGCTGCTCCGGCCTCCACTTCTCGATCTCATGGGAGAATCCCCAAAAAGTTTTCCTTCACCATCTCCTGGCGTCTGCCCTCCTCCGTTGAGCCCGATGTCGTCGAAGAAACTGCAGAAGAGGCTCCTCCCACTATTGGCCTGGTTCAGCTGCAGGGCGAGTTAGCTGCGTCCTGGCTGTCTGGCAATCAGAAGTTTTGGAACAATCTGCCGATGGAGGGGTTGGATCACGCCTCTCGCCAGATAGTCTCTGTGAGTTTTTCTTTTCTCAAGACTCTTCCTCCAGAATTCCTTATAATCTTTCACTTTGCGTCTTATGCAGGCCTTCTCTGCTGGCCTAAGTGCGATCCAGTATACAGCAAACTTGCAAAGGGAGCATGAGGAGCTGAAGGCTCACTTTCAAGAATTGGAGCTGCCGCTGACTCCCCGAGACCCACTGAACCCCACGTCCGGTGATTTAGCGGGATATCTTCGGTTAATTGGGGAGTCTATAGAATCTGCCCGGAATATCTCCCAGGTAGCTTTTGACAAGATAAAGACCTTAGAGGCATCTCTGCAGACCAGCGAGTCTAAACTGGCTTCTGAGGCGGAGAGGCGTCGCTCGCTGGTAGTTGAGTTAGATGAGAAGGATGCCCGGTTGATCACCCTATCCTCCGATCTGAAGAGTCTGCAAGAAACCCGCGAGGCTCTTCAGAAGAGTTTAACAGAGGTCCAGGGTCAACTACCTTCTAGTGCCGACCGGGAGAAGGTAATTCAGAGTCGCTGGGAGGGCAGCCAAACAACCCTCCAATCAATGCAGGCCGACCTTTTGAAAGCTCAAGAGAATGCTTCCCAAAGTCAAAAAGATTTGACTTTGGCCCGAGCTGATGCAGAGAAGGCCCGAGTAGAGCTGGCTGATTATCAAGCAGGTGAAGCTGATCATCTAAGAGCATACAGGCGATCTTACATCACATCTCCTTTCTTCCTGAGGAAGGTCGGAGGCTTGATGAACCTTATGCTCTGTTGTGGCGCGGTCGGCGGAGCTCGTCAAATGTTTGAGCAGGATCTGCTTCGCTCTGCCCCTTCAAAAGACTTCTTGGATACTGCCCACCTGGTGAACGAGCTTCCGGCCGGGTCACTTCCTTCTTTCAAAGATGATGACGACTTATTTCTCCTTCCCAAGCCTCCTGCTGATTCTGACCCTTGATGTGGCACTGTATGATGTACTTTAATGTAAAAATGAAACTGCCAAACTTTCACCCCAACTATTTGCTTCGTAATTTTGGATTTGTCTTTACCTTGGACTGTTTAGCCTTCTTATGATATGTTAACCTTCTTATGTTCTTATGATATGACATGGCTGCTTATTATCAATCTTTTCTTAGCTCATTAGCTTCTTATCAGTTGCCTTATATGTTTCTCGACCGATATGAACCGTGGCATTATAGAGGTGTACTTCGACCCTCTGGTTCAAGTTTTATATAGCCCAGGTCGGGATTCTCTTTTTTACTCCGACCTGTTTTCCTTGCCTTTTTCTGCTGACCACTCAACTTAGCTTAGCGAATCACCCCGGTCTACATTTATATCCTAACCTGTTTAGCGTGCCTTTCTCTGTTGACTGCACTGGATCAATCACACACCTCGGTCTGCTCTTTCCTCCGTAATCTAAGTCAAGATAATTCCAGAGCAGGAAATCGAGGGTTAAGACTAGACCAGGAATCATAAAACACTTAACTCTTAAAACAGTTGCATCTTTTCCCGAAATCTATCTCCTCGTACTTCGTACCAATACTTTTACCGATATACCCTTGGGCGTTATTTTCAAAGAGGATCCATCGACCCTCTTTGCTCCCGCCAATTATTGTGCGTCGTTGGATGATAATGGACTAAAATGCCCCTCCGCTCAACGGCTATAAATAATCTACTCTAACTTTTACCTCCAGACGTTGTACGTCTTTTTCTTCCTTCCGCTTGAATCCCTCACTACTCCTGAATCCTTGTTTTTGCGTCGGTAGCTTTCCGCTTGATCTCTTCTCCTTCTGTTTCTTTTCTCATGGCGTCCTCCTCTTTTCTATCTTCTCTGGCAGCGATGTACTATCCTGGCTCATCCACTTTCAACGAACTGGATCGGGATGACCTACGATATACCTATGGAGTCGGGGATAACGCACATGTGATCATCCCCACTAGAATACACCATTTTTTTGCTCCTCCCGAGGGATATTGCACCTTCTTTAAAGAACAATTCGTGGCTGACCTTTGTATTCCTCTCCACCCCTTCTTTTCTGACGTGTGCCGTCATTTCAAAATTTCCTTGGAACAACTGACACCGAATTCTATAAGGATCCTCTGTGGATTTGTAGTGCTCTGCGACGTATGAAAGCTTTCCTGGTCTGGCCCTTTATTCCACTGCTTTTTCATCCTTCGGCACCAGGAAGAAGGCACATTCCAATTCCAACCTCATCTTCGAACTGCTTTCTTCTCACCTCTGCAACCTTCTGAGCCAACCTGGAGGAGCAAATTTTTCTTCATTCGATTTCCCCATGAAGTAGAGTGGCCCTTGCAATGGCAATCATCACTTCCCCCGAGCCCGCCACTGGGGGATTTCCACCTTGATACATCCTATATAGAGGCTTCCTCTCGCTTGGTAGGATGGTAGCTGAACTTGATGCGTTTATTATCTGAGGAATTGCTATCTTATTTCCGCCTGAGCTATCTTACTCCTGAGACGCCTCATTCCCTTGGTAAGCTTCTCTTTTAGTTCTCTTCTAACTTCATGCATTTTATTTTTCTCACTGTAGCTGACCTCCTACTTTATCTTGTACAGCTGAGGTCTTAACTCATTCTTCAGAAGTTCAACCTCTTCCTATAAGTGACATGGAGATAATGAGGCGCGGTCGAGTTATTTTAGAAAGGAGATCGCTCCCCTACTCGTCTTTGACCTCTGTCGGTGTGGCTTCCCCTGCAAATCCTCGACCCCGTCTTCCTCGCAGAGTCTCCTCTACTGTCCAACATGCCTCCTTTCCTCGCCCTACTCATCCCCGGTCTGCACCTTCATCCCGGACGACCGCCCCTGTTCGTCCACGAGCCCCGCCTACTGCTCAGCCCTTCACCCCGACGCCCCTTCAGTCAATTGATCCTTTCCGACCGACCTCTAGCCCTGGTCGTGGCCGCGGTCGCAGATCTGCCAACGCCCCCAATGTCAGCCCTGCCTTCAGAGAAGCTTCTCAGGCAGCTCGTCGGGCTCGTTCTGTGAATGACCGCTCGGGCCGGGATGCCCCTTCTTCTTCTCGACGCAGGGTTCGGCTACCTTCAGAAGATTCTGACTAGGACGATTAGCCCTTGGCTCAGAGACTTCGCCGTAGAGCCCCCAATCCTAGCCAAGATTCGGGCCCTTCCGCTGTTCCTCCTCCTCCGCCTCCTGTTACAACCCCGACTCCTGCCCCGGGCCAAGCAGATGCTTCCCCTGCTCCGCCTGAGGTTCAGGTCGAGTCTCCGTTAGCTCAACCTTCCACTTCGCAACAGCATCAGAGCACTGAGGCTGGCCCCTCGCATTGCTCTTCACCAGCCACTTCACCTCCAGAACCTTCTCGGGTGCCTCCCGCAGCTCCTTCTGAGTCAGCTGTTGGGCCTTCCCAACCACCACCACCTGTTCCTCTCTATTATCGTACCACTGCTCATTCTGAGGTTGAGTTACAGTCACGGCAAGATGTTTCCACTAGCTCCTTGATAATGAAAGGTCGCCTGGCCACTTTGTGGGAAGAAAGTATGCATCAAATGAAACTCTTGTTGCCCCCTGCCCAGATGGATAGATTCTCTGAGCTGTATATCAAGGTAAGCTTCCGCGATTGATTACCACAGCTATTATCCTTCCCATTCTTATCAGATGTTTCCTTTATGTCCTAGGCCTGTGCAGAGTCCCTGATGATAAACCAGTCCTTCCAGGATGTTCATCATCAAAATAAGATGTTGCGAGATATAGTAACAGAATTGGAGCTTCAATTAAAGGACCCTGCGTAGGCTAGTCATACCCTGAGAGCCGAAATAAAGGATCTAACCAAAAAGAAGAACCATCTGGAAGTATCCTTGGCTCATACTAACCATAAGCTTAAGGGTCTTCAAGAAGAAAAAAGTCAGGTCGACGCCGTGCACCAGCAACGTATAGACCAATAGACTTTGGAGCATCAGCGAGCTATTGATCAATTGACTCAGAAGCTCCGTGCTGCCGAAAATTTAGCACAGGAGTAGGACAAGAAACTAAAATCCCAGGCGGCCCAAGTAATGTCTCAAGCGGCAGAGCTTCTGGCAGCCCGGACTGAACTGGCTCAGGCCCGAGCTACAGCTGAAGGAGTATCTACAGCCCTGCTATTTATAAGAAAGGGGAGAATGATCGCTGTAAATAGAGTCCCGACCTGTACCTGCGCTCTCCAGAGTTTTGTACACAAGCAAGACAGTATTTCTCTACCTCTGTTGTATATGGTGCGGCTGGGTCTCTGCGACAACTTTACGAATAGGGCTACTTAAAATCAGCTCCTCCCATTGAGTTTTTAGATCTTGACCGGATCCTTAAAGAGATCCCGGATGATATTTTTGCTCCTTTCAAATGATTCTTATTCACCGCCTGTACATAATGTAACTTAAAGACTTCCTACGAAACTTTATTTATTTTCTTAATGCACATTCATTTGCACTTTAAGGTCTATTTTTGCTAAAATTTCTTAGTCTGTTGCAAGAAATATTAAAATGTACAGTTTCCGCTTTGACATATCCTCTTACCGCACTATCCAGCCTACTTTTGGCCCCGGCCTGTGATCCCGACCTGTCAAACATTTGACAGCCTGGTTTCTTCTTCTTTATATGATTCTTTAAACTCGGTAAGGCCGCAAGTAGTTAGCACTCCAAGGTCGATCCAACCTTTTGCCCTGATTATCCTGCAAATAATAAGCTCCCGACAATAATTTCTTGATAACTTTGTAAGGCCCATCCCACTGCGGTGCAAACTTGGCCACATCTCTCACAGGCTTAATTTGCTTCCAGACCAGATCTCCTTCCCCAAAGAATCGAGGAATCACTCTTCTGTTATAATTTTGCCTCATTCTTTGTCGATAGGCCTCCAGCTGAGCTGTCGTCCTGTCACGAGTTTCATTGATGAGATCCAGTTCAGCCAACCCCTCTCTGCGTTTCCTTCATCGTATAATGTCCTCCTGACTGATGACACTCCAATTTATATGGGTACTACCGCTTCGTTGCCATAAACCATATGGAAGGGTGTCAGACCTGTACTTTCTCGAGGTGTTGTACGATAAGCCCATAGGATGCTTGACAGCTCCTCCACCTAGTTACCTCCCACATGATCCAGCTTAACCTTCAGACCTCGTACTATTTCTCGGTTGACCGCCTCGGTCTGACCATTGCTTTATGGGTATGCCACTGAAGTGAAGGCTTACGTTATGTCAAACCCCTTGCACTAGGCCTGGATTTTTTGTCCTTGAAATTGCCTTCCGTTGTCTGACACCAGTTTATGCGGAATACCGAACCTACAAAGAATGTTCTTCCATAGAAACTGTATGATGACATCTTCTGTGATCCTGGCCAGGGTCTCTGCTTCCACCCACTTAGAGAAATAATTCACCGCCACCAATAAGAAACATCTCTGACCTGGAGTCATCAGAAATGGTCCCACAATATCCATGCCCCATTGATCAAAAGGACACGAGACCATAGATGTTTTCAGCAGAGCCGTTGGTTGATGCGTTAAATTTTGATGTTTCTGGCAGGACAAGCAGGTATTTACCAGCTTGTGAGCATCCCTCTGTAAAGTAGGCCAGAAATATCCTGCCAAGAGTACTTTGCGAGATAATGCCCGGCCGCCTACATGATTGCCACAACATCCCAAATGTATTTCTCGCAAGGCCTGATCTGCCTCCTCCATACCCAAGCATTTGAGTAAGGGTCTAGAGAAGGACCTCTTGTAAAGTTGATCCGCGATCATGACATAAGTATAGGCTTGCTTCCTGACCAGCCGTGATTCTTCTGGGTCAGCCGGTAAGATACCCTGCCTAAGATAGTTGACCATGGGTGCCCGTCAATCAATAGTTGCATCCCTATTGTTTTGTAGATCTATCTGAGCTATAAGAAAGGTTTGTGTCGTTGACCAGTCTAACACCCAAGTGGTTAAGGAACTAGCCATCTTTGCTAACTCATCTGCCTTCTCATTCTCCGCCCTGGGGATCTTGATTACTGTGATTTCTGCAAATTCCTCTTTCATCTTCTCATAAGCTTCCTGGTATACTTGTAATTTATCACAATTTATCATAAAATTATCGGCTACTTGCTGAGTTACTAGCTGGGAATTTGAATAAATGATTACCCGGGCTGCCCCTACGTGTCGGGCTGCTTGCAGTCCTGACAACAAAGCCTCGTATTCTGTCTCATTATTGGTGGCTCGGAAATTCAATCGAACAGCCAATTGGAGTATATCCCCTTGGGGAGATATCAATAAGACCCCGACCCCGCTTCCTTGATAAGTTGTCGATCCATCCACATAGACCTTCCAGGTTTCTTCAGAGTTGGTTTGATGGATTTGCGTTAAGAAATCTGCCAAGGCCTGTGCCTTAATGGTTGTGCGTGGTTGATATTGTATGTCATATTCCCCTAACTCGGTCACCCATTTGATAAGTCGGCCCGCAACTTCTACATTAGTCAGAGTTCTTCCCATGGTGCTATTGGTCATAACTGTGATAGGATGTGCTAAGAAGTAAGGTCTTAACCACCGAGCCATAAGGACCAATCCATAAACTAACTTCTCGAGGGTCGTGTATCTAGACTCGACCCCTTTTAATAGATGATTGAAGAAATACACTAGCCGTTGTACATTGTCATGTTCTTTAACAAGCACTGCCCCTACGACCTCAGGGGTGGTGGATAAGTAGACCCATAAGGGTTCTCCAACAACTGACTTGAATAAAGATGGTAGAGCCTCCAAATACTTCTTCAGCTCCTCAAAAGCTCGGGTACATTCTTCATCCCATTAGAACTTGGAGGCCTTCCTGAACACTTTAAAGAAAGGAGCGACCTGGTCTGTAGATCTGGAAATGAATCTTGACAGGGTTGTTATTCTGCCGACTAGCTTCTAGGTTTCCTTCAAATTCTGGGGAGGCTGCATATCACGTAGGTCCTGAACTTTTTCTGGATTAGTTTCTATTCCTCGCTCGGTCACCAAGTAGCCCAAGAATTTTCCTCCTTTAGCTCCGAACAAACATTTCAAGGGGTTCAGCTTCAGTCCATATTGTCGGAGAGTCGTGCAGGTTTCTTCTACATCCTTGATCAGGTTGACGGCTAATGGAGACTTAATAAGTATATCGTCCACATAAACCTCCATGTTGCGCCCGATCTGCTCCCGGAAGATTTTGTCCATCATTCTTTGGTATGTAGCCCCTGCGTTCCTGAGACCGAAGGGCATAACAGTATAATAGAAGGTACCATCAGCCGTAATGAAGCTAACCTTTTCCTGGTCCTCCACTGCTAAAGGTATATGATGGTACCCCTAGTAGGCATCCAGCATGCAGATCCTCTCGCAACCAGCAGTTGAATCCGCCATCTGATCAATTCGGGGTAGAGAATAGCAATCCTTGGGACTAGCTCGGTTGAGGTCTCGGAAGTCTATGCATACTCTCCACTTATTGTTGGGCTTCTTCACTAAGACCACGTTAGAGAGCCAGGATGGGAATTGCACTTCTCGAACATGGCCTGCCTTCCTGAGCTGATCCACCTCGGCTCTTATTATTTTGTTCTGGTCAGCTAAGAAGTTCTTTTTCTTTTGCTTGACAGGTCGGGAGTCTGGTAATAAATGTAACTTATATTCGGCTACTTCCGGCTTAACCCCAGGTAACTCCTCTGTAGACCAGGCGAAGACATCCCAGTTACGGATCAAGCATTGAACTATCTCTTCCTTGAGAGGAGAAGGAAGGTCGCTTGCCAGGCAAGTTAGACTTTCAGGTCGTTCAGCGTATAGTTGCACCTCCTCCCAGGGAATGGGTTTTTCAGCCATAGGCAAAGGCTCTTCTTGAACAGCATGAACGCCCCCATCTTGTATCCTTTGATTTTTCCGAGCCTCCACCCGGACCATATCAATAAAGCATCAGCAAGAGACCCTCTGCTCTCCTTTAACTTCCCCAACCTGCTCACCAACAGGAAATTTGATTTTCTGATGGAAGGTCGAAATAGAAGCCCTAAATTTATGCAGGGTGGGCCTTCCCAAAATGACATTATAAGAGGAGGGGGAGTCCACCACTATGAAAGTGCTCCTCCTTGTGCGCACTAACGGCTCAGTGCCCAGAGATATGGCTAGTTTAATCTAACTCATTGGCTTCACCACATTGACTGTAAATCCATATAGAGACGTAGCCATAGGCTGAAGTTCAGTGGCATCAATCTGCATCTCCTCGAATGCAGTTCTGAACAGAATATTAACCGAGCTTCCAGTGTCCACTAAAACTAGAGTCACTCGGCTATTGGCGATGATGGTCTTGATGATAAGGGCATCGTCATGAGGCAGCTCCAGACCTTCCAGGTCTGCCAGCTCGAAGCTGATAATAGGGCCAGAAGCCTACTCCTGGCTGCATCCAACAGTGTAAACCTCTAAGCGACACACATGTGACTTGCGTGCTCTCCCCGAATCTCCATCAGTTGGCCCTCTAGAGATCATGCCAATCTCTCGGACGGCGCCATTGCCTCTATTCTCGGCTTCCCGCGCTCCTTCTGACTCTTTCCCCCGGCTGGGCTGATGAGTACTGGGTCCTGCTAGATCGGGGCGGGGTTGTCCGGCCTGTCCAGCCACAACTCGTTGCTCTTCCATCATCTTAATTACTTGAGGGGCTAGCTCGGGCGGCGGTAAGCCTAACTTGGCAGTCCGCTTGGAATCCCGAGCGAACTGGAAACAATGATTAGTATCATGTGTTTGAGATCAATGATAAGTGCAATACTGAGTGTTCCACGATCCAGGTCGAGGAGCATGCACGACTGCGACTCGGGGGTTGGTCTGACCTCCGACCCGGGATGGAAGGCAGGTCGGGCTTCCTGAGTGCGCGGTAGAGGTTGAGGAGGTGGTTGAGACACCCTTTTTCTGGCTTTTTGGTAGAGGGAGGTGGTCTTTCGGCTTTCCTCCGGGCCGCCTGTGCTTCTTCTACTTTGATGTAGCAGGCAACTTTTTCCACCATCTCATCAAAATTCCGAGCGAGATTTTTGATGAGATCTCTGAAGAATTCTCCTTCTCCTAATCCATGAG
Organism: Zingiber officinale; assembly: GCF_018446385.1. NCBI lineage: Eukaryota > Viridiplantae > Streptophyta > Magnoliopsida > Zingiberales > Zingiberaceae > Zingiber > Zingiber officinale. The sequence continues at coordinate 62,739,875 of NC_056000.1, read as the reverse complement.
AGAAGGCGCTCATCAGAATCTCCGAAGTGGCGGTGGCGATATCCTAGGCCACTTGATTGAAGCGGTTAATATAACTTCTTAAGGGCTCGGTCGATCCTTGCTTAAGAGCGAAAAGACAGTGATCTGTCTTCTGATATTTTTTACTGCTGGCAAAATGACGCAAGAAGGTCGTCTTGAAGTCCAAGAAACAAGTGATGGATCCTTGTGGTAACCCATCAAACCATTTTAGTGTCGAACCAGCTAGAGTATTCAAGAAAACTCGACACTTGACAGCATCACTGTATTGGTGTAACAGGGCTGAATTTTTAAACTTGCGTAAATGCTCTTCCGAGTCTTTGCTCCCGTCATACTCCCCGATCGACGGGGCCTTGTAGCCCTTAGGCAATCTTTAATTCAAGATTTTGGCTGAGAATGGTACTCTCTCATCTGGGTCTTTCGGGAATACTTCAGGTACGATGAGAGTCTTCCCTTTCTTCGAGTCTCGGGGCAAGGAACTCTCAGCCATGGAGGCCTGAGGCTGCTCTTTTTTAAGGCTGAGACCATGGGGTCCTGGCTGATAATACCCCATATCAGGCTCGCGATAAGGAACCTGAGGGAACCCCTCGAGCTGTTTTCTCTTAGAACCCCGATCCGAAACAGGGACGGGTTCTTTAGAAGCTTCAATAGGAGCTTGACGGGGTCGCGAGACAGTTGCTTGCTTCTCGGAGGCTACTCGCCTCTTGGCCTCCTTGAAGAGTTTGTATTCTCCGGCGGTCATGGTGACATTGATGCGGCCAGACTCCTCCATCTTCACGTTTTGGAACAGGTTGTTGTGTTCCTACAGACGACGCCAAATTTGATCCCCTCCGGAAGCTGAGTCAGATGAAGGCGGGCCTTGGTGTACTGGAAGTTGATGGAAAGTCGCCGAAGCGTTGGATCTACCTGGCACCCCCCCCCCCCCGGAAAGGTTCGCACGGGCGGCTGACGAAGGAGGATGACCAGGACGATGACACTACGGCTCTGCGCACACTCAGACGAGCCCACGAGTCGTTAGAGACCAGAAACCAGGGAAAAAGTCCTCGGGTCAGGCCCTCTGACGCTCAAGTCATGTACTTTTTCTTCAAAAAACACAGAGAAAGGACGAAAAGTAAAGACTAGTGAGAAATGACGAGTGAGCGTACCTGCATAAGGGACAAAACATCCCTTTTTATACTACAACGGATGTTTCTGGGACCTGGCGGGTGTCAGGGAATGTCGGCTATCAGGCTTTGTCTAGCGGTGAATGACATGTGGCCTCTCTGGATAGGCTGGCGACAGAACCAAAGGGGGAATGAGCCCTGACTGTTAGCATAATCCCTGACACACTGATTATTCTCTGACATTCTCTGACGAGCAGTTACGATTTCCTGACTTGTTTGTCTTGTAGTGCCTGGACGTTAGGTCTGCATCCTGACCTGCTTCGATCCGCTGCTATCCATGGCTTGTACATTCTGACCTGCACGATTGACACCCCCCAGAAAGGTTCGCACGAGCAGCTGACGAAGGAGGATGACCAGGACGATGACACTGCGGCTCTGCGCACACTCAGACGAGCCCACGAGTCGTTAGAGACCAGAAACCAGGGAAAAAGTCTCCGGGTCAGGCCCTTCGACGCTCAAGTCAGGTACTTTTCCCCAGAAAACATAGAAAAAGGACGAAAAGTAAACACTAGTGAGAAATGACGAGTGAGCGTACCTGCATAAGGGACAAAGCATCCTTTTTTATACTGCAACGGATGTTGCTGGGACCTGGCGGGTGTCAGGGAATGTCGGCTATCAGGCTTTGTCTGGCAGTGAATGACATGTGGCTTCTCCAGATAGGCTGGCGATAGAACCAAAGGGCGAATGAGCCTCGACTGTTAGCATATTCCCTGACACACTGATTATTCCCTGATATTCTCTAATGAGCAGTTACGATTCCCTGGCTTGTTTGTCCTGTAGTGCCTGGACGTTAGGTGTGCATCCCAACCTGCTTCGATCCGCTGCTATCCATGGCTTGTACATTCCGACCTGCACGACTAGTTTATATCCTGACCTAATTCTGTCTAGTATTATCCATGGCCTGTATGTTCTGACCTGCACAACCGATCTGTATCCTGACCTGCTTCTGTCTGCTGTTATCCATGGTCAGTACGTTCTGACCTGTACAACCGGTCGGTATCCCGACCTGCATCTATTTACTGTTATCCATAGCTTGTACGTCCTGACCTACGTGACCGGTCCGTATCCTGACCTGCATCTATTTACTGTTATCCATGACTTGTACGTCCCGACCTGCGCGACCAGTCCGTATCCCGACCTGCATCTGTTTAATGTTATCCATGGCTTGTACGTCCCGACCTGTACGCCAGATCTATTTCCCGACCTGTTTATGTTCACTGTTATCCATGGCATGTACGTTCCTACCTGCACGACCGGTCCGTATCCCGACCTGCATCTGTTTATTGTTATCCATGGCTTGTACATCCCGACCTGTACGCCAGGTCTATTTCCCGACCTGTTTATGTTCGGTGTTATCCATGGCATGTATGTTCCGACCTGCACGCCCGGTTCGTATCCTGACCTCTATCTGTTTACTGTTATCCATGGCTTGTACGTCCCGACCTGTGCGACCAGTTCGTTTCCTGGCCCACTGTGTTTCGCCCGCGGCCCTTCCTTTTGCGCCCTTACCTGGCCTGTGGGCCTTCTCATTAGCTGTATTTGTCCTGTGGACCCCGTTCTTGATTGCTATCGTGGCTGAATCTGGCTCAACTTGGAATCTTATCCTTTGACTGCCCTGTCAGTTGGGACTCTGACTACAGCCACGCAAGCTTGACTTCTGACTTCCACAGAGGCTAGATTTCTGACCTCCAAGTAAGCTTGACTTCTGGCCAGCCACGAAGGCTGGACTTCTGACCAGTCACCGATGTTGGACTTCTGACCTCCACGTAAGCTGGACTTTTAACCAGCCACGGAAGCTGGACTTCTGCCCTCTACGTAAGCTTGACTTCTGACCCCTCTGTAGTCTTGACTCCTAACCACATCATCTTACCGACCCCACGATAATGCACCGTATCAGCCGGGATATGAGATCGACACACAGACCGGGATATGAGATCGGCACGTAGGTCAGGATAGGACATCGACACGCATGCTAGGATAAGACATCGGTACACAGGCCGGGACATAACAACGACGCAAAGGTCGGAACACCACGAGTCAGATCAAAGCATAATGACAGCGAGGGCTTGGGGGCCAGAAGGCGTATGACCATGAGAACGACCAGAGGTGGCCTACGATGTGGCGGCAAGAGAGGCAGTGCTGTGGCATCCTGGAGGAGGCCGCTGGTGGGCGACTATGGATGCTGGGAAGAGGGAGATGGAGGTCGTACTTAGTTGCCGGTGACCCAGAGGACAGCGGCTACTGGAAGCGATTGTGGACCCCGGTGTGTCCGGGGAGAGGGAGACGATAGGCGTGGTAGCGACCAGGCCCGCAATGGGGACTCTGCAAGGTGGCTAGAGGCAGCAGCCAATGGAGGCTAGCGTGGTGGAGGCAACGACGGAGATGGCAGTATCGGCGCTGTTGAGGCTATGAGAGGGAGGAGGAGATGAGGAAGAGGAGGGGGAGCGATGGGCGTGCGGAGAGGGAGAGAGAAGAGGGAGCCGCTTGCGTTTGTATCGGTGACGCTAGAGGCATGAGTAGCGACAGGCATCGATGACGCCATAGGCATGAGCAGGGACGGGCGTGCGGAGAGGGAGAAGAGAGGCGGCTCGACAATAGCTTCCTCGGTTGAGGAGAAGGTGACGAGAGGCCGACGTGCGAGGTGACAGCGGGCTATAGCACCAGTGGTAGCTCTAGCGGGAGAATCTGGTGTCAGCAGAAGAAAAGAGAAGATGGCGGCTGGAAGCATCTGCCCGTGAGAGGAGACGAAGAGAGGAGGGAGCGGTGACTCACCAGCGATGAGGGAGAAGGCGGCGACAGTGTGTGTGAGGGAGCCCCCTGTCCTCATGCGGCGGAGAAGAAAACCGCGAACCCAAGGCAAAGTCCCCTTTTTCCTTCGCGTGAACAGTGCCCTAAAAAGGGAACTATAATAAAATGACCAGAATGTCCCTCCTCTCTCTACTTAGGACATCAATATATATCTATATATATACACACGCATCCACTAGTACAACACTCAATAATATTTATATTTTTACATCACAAAATAAAATAATATAAAATTTCTACTAACACAATAACAATAATCAAATTCAAGCTTAAGAATGTTCCCTTGGCTCAATCTCTTCGATCGACTGGAGTATGCTGATGTGGCTGAAAACTCCATTGCCATCGATAACTTGCGGTCTCTGATTGTCTAGAAAGCTCCTTCGGTTGACTGGAGCAAATTCTGATCTTGATTGCCTTCTTCATATCACTGGATCAAGTTATCTCCGGTTGCCTAGATGGTATCTCTAGTCGCTTGGACTCCGAGGTCGTCCACTTCTCGCTCTGATTACTTGGAACATCTTAACTCCATCAGTCGAAGTTTATCCTTAGTTAGCTGCCCGAACAAAGGAGTTCATCTGAAACTATCAAAAAATATTTTATGACAAAATTAGCATGTAGTGAGTGTGATAAAGATATTTAAATTTGATTCACATACCTTTCAGCTCCCAACTAATCCATCTAGACTTAGCCGTCAAAACTCTACTCCCAATTCACTTGTTTGGATTTGTTGTCAAGGTCTTAACTCCCAGCTAATTTCCCTTATACTTGATTTACCTAACCAGGTTTTTCACGACCTAGTCCCGTTAGAACTTCCACCGCTTGGTTCCCAACGAAGTCTTCCCTGCGTAGTTCTATTAATTAGGACTCTATCCAATCACAACTTCATCGCCTATCAAGTAATATACACATACACCAAGTAATATACACATACACAATTGACACAGTTCATCATATCAACAAAGATTAATTTTATATTTAGTCATATATCAAAATATAGATTCGATGTGGTGTTCTCAGCACCAACAAATACCTCTTATTTTAAAAAATGACATAAAGTTAAAAATCATTAAAATCTTCAATATTTCACGTTAACTTTATACAACGTAATCAATATGGACTTCTATCAATAAATATATTTCATAAAAGTTTTGTAAAATAATTTTAAAATAAATTTTCAATCATGATTTATGAGCAAAATGCATATTACTTGTACAACTTTCTAATGATTTGTCAATACAAAATTAATATGATTTGATAAAATTGACTCATTTAAATGCATCAAATCAACATTTTTAACCTAATTCATCATCCTAATTAAAACCTGACTAAGTGTTAATACACAGGCACAAGTAATCTTGTGATTTCTGTGAGATGTAAAATTAAATACTTCCCCTACAGATTGTTTCAATACAAGAAGTCTCTACTCTCCACCACGATCATCCAACGATCGATGGTTACCGTAACACTGGGCAGCCTTCAACAACGACGCCAGGAGCTGTCGGGCACGAGGCCAAAGGGCAGCCATCCAACTCGTTGCCCCACCAACGCAGACTGACATTCTCCAGCTCCAAGCAGAGATAGATCAAAACGGCCATGAACGCTAATCCTGCGTCCAACGCACCGGAAAGCACGTAATTGTGCCGCTTCCACCAGTCCCTTCTGTACCTGTATACCACGTAGCCCGACAGGAATCCGACCAGAATCCAAGTGGTGTAGTTCACCGCAGTCGCCGGCGGCATGTCCCCGGTGGCGCCGATCAGGATCGGCATGTTGATGAGCCTGATCCACTCCTTGTCAGGGAATGCCCTGTGCGCGAGCCAGACAAGCAGCGGCCCTACCGCTCCGACGAGGAAGAACCAGTTGATGGCGGCGTACGTGCCGAGATTCCCGAAGATCCGGCGAGGGCCGATCAGGCCCCATATCACCGACGCGTCGTAGAAGACGTGGTCGCCCGGGCAGGTCCACGGACTCTCCGGAGACAACAAGCTCTTGTTGCAGATGTCCGGAATCGTCTCCATAAGCCACCACGCAGTGCTCAAGTAGACAAACGCGGCGATCAACGTCCCTACCACCTGAGCCATGAACATCGTCCTCGGCGGAATCTTCATGTAGTGCCCCAACTTGAAGTCTTGCAGGAACATCAACGCCTGCTTCATACTGATGAACCCGTACACCTTGAAGCACATGTTCGCCACCGGCCGGCCGGGGTACAGATACCCTATAATGTACTCTGTGATTACGTTCAATCCCGGCGTCTGGTTCATCAAGCAGGAGATCGAGATATCAGTTTGTCAGTCAACTCACCGTCTGACGGAGAAAGAGTCGAGTTAATTGGACCTTATTGGTGGTTGCTGTGATGATTCCGACGGGGAGCGTAAAGAAAAATGCAATGGAGCAGGCGAGCAACACGCCCCACCACGGCAGCTGGAGCTGGTCGATGTAGTACTCGCAGGCGAAGATTGTGAACGCCATGTTGGCGACAAGGATCGCGATGAACCACCACTGAGGGACCTGCTTATACCTGCTCATCAATCTCGTGTGGATGTCCATCTTCTGATCTTTGAAAGCCGATTTGCTCATCTGCCAGATTTCTCTGAATTCGACGGCAAATTAGGTAAGAGTTTTCGACTCCGTGAGCGTGGAAAAAAAGCAGGGGAGGCGGTCTTCACCTTCCGTGGAAGAGGAGGACGTGCGAAATGGTGGCGGTAAGCGACGCGAAGCCGACGCCGTAATTGCCCGCGAAGAAGGTGCTGAGGTAAAGCGGCCCGTTCTTCTCATAGGCGTCGATGTCGAGGTGGAAGTTGGGGTCTATGATACCGGAAATGTTGTACCTCTGCCCGGTGGAGGTGAAGAGGCCGTCGGAGAAGATTGGGAAGCTCTTGGCCTTGTAGAAGTCGAGCCAGTAGCCGATCGGCGTGATGATATACATGATGAGCACGAAGCCGACGGCGACGTTGGCGGTAGCGAACCAGGGGCTGGCCAGCGGGCTGCCGAGGTAGGAGGAGACGGTGGACCAGTCGAGGCCGACGGCCCCTAGGCCGAGGCCGTAGAGGCCGGAGCCGAGCTGCTGCGCCAAGATGGAGCTAGGGAAGACCCAACAGACCCAGGAGAGGGAGGTGAGCATGGAGAATAGGTAGCCGGGGAAGACGTAGTAGGCGAAGCTACAGAGGAAGGCCACCGTGAAGAACTGATTCCTTGTCAAACCTCCTTTTGCTGCTTCTTCCTTCTCATGCAAAGCCCTACATCACCCCAATTTTTTGAAAATAAAAAAATTAAAGTTAAATTGTAAATTCAGTAAATGATTTGATTTAATTAATTTCCTTAATTTATTTAATTTGGTAGGTTTAAAAATATGGGAAATTTGTTTTCTAAGATTGCAAAGTGGCATGAGGTAAAGCCATCACACATTAGACAAGTGTAGTTATGAGGAGACGGAAAATTTATTTTCTAGTGTGTTAATGATAATAATGAATGTCCATTCAAGGAGTTCTTTTCATTTCAATCAAAATCATCGAAAAAGGAGTCCCAACTTTTATTTAGTTGTCTTGTGGATTTTAAATTCTATAATATTTTTTATGATCAAATTGCATTCTATACGATTGGTTTCATAGAAAATTGAATTTGTGTAGATTTTTTTCAAAAATAGGTTTATAGTAAGGATCTTAAACATTATAATTTTGACAAAAAAAAAAGGTTTTTATTTTTTTAACTAGAAAATTATCAATAAAATTTATATTTTTCAATAAGAATTATAAATATATATTTTTAATTATTTTCCAAAAATATTTGTAATTCTAGATTTTACTAAAATTAACCAAATATTATCATGAATGGGAGCCTTAAAAGAAGAATATAATAAATTTGGTGCCTCCTTGACGGGTTGAATAAAATGGCTAACGCGTGTTTTTTTTATTTGTCTTAAATATTTGGCCGTAAAAGAAAAATAATAATAATTTCATCCCTCACCTGAACAACGAGACCTGCACTAAATTGTACGGCCACCACATCGCCGCCGGCTCTACGAGATACCGCCGGAATATTCCCGCCCATCCGAATCCCAGCACCTGCTTCATTTTTCAGCCAATTTTTAGAAACTGAAATTCTTGTCACAAATTATTTTCCTAAATTAATTAACAAAAATAATTGTGCCTGCGTGGTGATGACGACGACGAGGGAGACGAAGAAGTTGAGGTGCTTTCGGTAGAAAATCTTGATGGCGGTGACGATGTGGATGGCGTAGACGCTGCCAGCGCCGGAGTTGGCGAAGATGGTGATGAGCACGTGCTCCTTGATGTTGAACGGCCCGGGGTTGAGCGAGAACTCCCACCGGCTTCCCCGGAAGAAGACGCGGTCGGTGATCGTGGCGGCCATGAGGTGACCGAGCGGCACCACCGCGATCTGGGCGGAGATGGCGGTGATGGACAGCGGCTCCTTCCGGTACCAGAAGAACTGGTTGAGGAAGGAGAGCAGCACGCAAGAGGCCGTCCCCAGCACCCACATCCGGAACGTCAGCGCCGGCGTCGATGGGTCGTCCTCCACTGGCACCGTCAGCGCCACCTGCTCCACCGGCGAGTTCTCCAGCAACTCCTCCCCTGTTTCTTCTTCCTCCGCCGCCGCTGCCGGTGCCGCCGCCGCCGCTGCCGACGGCGCGGCTGCTTCCTCGTGAACTGCATGACGTCGACATCGGTGGGCGTGAGATGGCTGAGGAGCATAATACAAGCAGAGAAGCAGATTAATGGCGGATGAGAAGCTTACGCAGCGGAGTTGTGATCATTTGATGCTGCTCTGCTTCTTCTTCTTCTTCTCTTCGTCGATTGCCCATTATTGTTGTTCGATCTTTCTCTTTTTCCTCCTCGAATTTTTTCGCTCGATTTCTGTTGATTTAGATGGGAATCCAATCGGAGGAGAAGAAATTGAAAGGACGGGAGTTGTCTGTATTGATAGGAAGGGGATCGGGGGATCTTCAAATTTTTTTTAGTTTCTATTTTTTATTTTTTTTATATTAATTTAGTCGGCCAGATTCCAGAATGATGGCAGCAGCTGCATGTAGCTGGCTGACCTTAAAAAAATAATATAAAAATTAAAAAAAAAACAGATTTTTTCTCTCATTTTATAAAAAATAAATTTAAATGCCTTCGGCGAAAAAAATATTTTTAGAACAATTTTTTAAAAATCTTTATTAATATCCAAATGCTCCCGAATTGATAAATTTAGAAATACATAGGAAGGGTATTTTTATAATAAAATTGTTTAGAGGTATTTTTGTATTAATAAAAATATAACAATATTTATAAAATGCTATTTTGATAATTCTAGTGTATTTTGTTTTTTGAAAAATAGTGTGTTGAGTCGAGATTCACATCTCTAAAATATTAAGTAATATTATATTTGTTGGAGTTTTTAAAACCCAAAAAGATCTCTCAAGTCCATGAAAAATAAAACAGTTACATGATAATTCCTAAATATAACAATTTGGCACAAAATATAACCAGGTTCAGGCAACGTATGTAGACGGAGACATGTGAGTTATGCAAATTGAATATTTTACTTAATTTTAAGTTTTTTTCCCCTATTTTTTTATTTAAAAAAAGAGTTGAATTAAGGATCCTGTTTTTTCCGGCGTTGTTCGATTTATTAATTCAACAAAAAATTGCAAATCAGATGTGTTCACGTGTCCTAACGAAGAGTCAGAAGGAAAACATTTCTCCATGAGTTAAAAAATATATAATAATAAAATAATAGGAAAATAATATTAAATATAGGAATTTAGAATTTGATAAGTATTTAATGTACACCAATAGCTTCCAATTAACTACGTTATCATTTTAAGTGCCTTGCACGAATCATATATATTTTTGCCAATCTACCCTTAATCTTCACTCAATTTACTTAAAACTTTGATAATTCCAAAAATCACTTAAAAGTTAAAACCTCCGCAACTATAACTCTGGTCCTCCTTCATTTCCTTACCTTCTTCCCTTTTCGCTCGTTTTTTCACTATAAATAAATTTTGTGTCAAACAAATTAGTTAATAAATGATAGACTTTGATATTTGCACATAAATCTTTTTGAAAAATTTATGTGCGTGTTTTAATAGTTTACAGAATGATCATATATTACAAGATCTATTTGAGGTTAAAATCCGATGGGTCCGAATTAGATAGTATAATACAATTATAGTAAAAATCTTTAAAATTTTATAGTACATGATTAGTAATTTTAAAAAAAAAATTGAAAAGTCATTTACATATAAATAAATTAATATTTTTACATATGCATTATAAACACCACAAATATATAAATGTACAAATTTAAATTAACTAATTATTTAACTACCGTTTTGGTACCATAACATTCAATAATATTTATATTTTCATATAAAAAATAAAAAAGTATAACATTTTTATTAACTCAATAACAATAATCACATTCAACCTCAAAAATATTCCCTTTATTCACAATATATCACAGTTTAAAGGCCAATAAAATAGCTGATGTAGCGGAAACTATTGAAATCTTTGATTTAAACATGAAAATCTAAAATAATCTTCTAATGTCTCATAATTCTAATCCTAAATCAAAGCTATTGAAATTTTTGATTCAAATATGAACGTCGAAAAAATCTTGTAATGATCCATAAAAATACAAACTTATTGCAACGCTCCCAAATGAGAAACTTATTATCGATGGTCAAAGGCGGCTTGACTGTTCCATTAATAAAGCCAATTTTATTCTTAGCACTTAATTATCCATAATTATTTCTTTTGAGTGATTTAGAAACCAACAACATGCCAAGATGATCAAATGAACTTAAGAGGATTTGGTAGGTTGAGCGAAGATGCAATTGACTTCTAGTCAAGATTGATCAAGTTGATCATGCTCGAGTTAACTTGATTTGAGGTTTCGATGTTTGGTCAATATGTTAGTTGGTCGAGGGAGACGTCGAGTAGGTTAAGGTTTATCGGATATTAACAATCGATCAATATGATAAGTTGGTTGAGCAAAAAGTTAAGTAAATCACGGTTGACCGGATACTTCACAAGATATAAAAAGTCCAAGTGGGTCACGCACGATTAATCAGACACTTAGCGATTGAAAGTCAATCAAGGAGTTGACATAAGAAAAAGAAAATCCAAGTGAATTATAGTTGACCAGACACTTCATGATCGAAAGTCTAACATATAGTTGGTAAGAAAAAAGTCCAAGTGAGCTATAGTTGACCGAACACTTGCCGATCAAAAGTTCAATAGGGAGTTGACATAAGGTGTGAAGTCCTGATAGGTCAATGTTGATCGGATGTTAATGTTAAGACACTTCGGGAGCTAGAGGGGTGTGATTAGCTTCAATCGCTTCGTTGATGATGATTTGCAGTGAAAAACTCTAAGCAATGCCTGACACTAGAATTTACTTGGTGTCCATCTCCTTGAGGTGACTAATCCAAGGATCCACACAGTGCCCACACTCCACTATAAAGAACACTTCTTATCAAAAATAATCCGGAGGTGGAGAAACTTCGTACATGCTCACATACAAGAATACAATGAAAACAAGATATAAATACACAATACAAATGAAAACCTTGCTTTCTTGATCTCTTATTGCTTGAAATGTCTCTTGTAGACTTGAAAATGCAGCAACACCTCCCTCGGAGTCTTCCAAGAACCGACAGTGAAGAGTGGAGAATGAGAGATTATGATTTAAATCTTTGAACATCTTTATATCCCACGGATTATGGTTCCCAATTGATTGACCTTATCCCCAATCGATTGCCACATTAGATCCAAGCAAATCTTGTCATCCAAACCTCGCAACAACTCTTTGCTTCTTCTCCTAATCAATCACCCAATCGATTACACTACATCTTAATCGTTTACCCAATGATTCAGAAGCCCACTGTTCGATCGCGAGCTTCTCCCAATCAATTAAGAAAACTCCTAATCGATTCGACACTCTTGCAAGGAAGTTACTATGCTTCACGACAAACTCCTCTTAATCGATCAGTTGATTGATCAAGCATGCTCCCAATCGATTACCTAATTGATTAAGTAACTCACTATTTTGTGAAGAAAAGCTCCCAATCGATCACCTGATCGATTGGCGTAGCCCTTGATCAATTGTTCAATCGATTCAAAACCTTTCTGTTTTACAAAGAAAGACTCTCAATCGATCACATGATCGATTGCTTTTGGCCGAATCGATTACCTAATCCTAACTTGCTTAACCGAAGTCTAGGGTTCCCTTGCCCAGCCTCTGGTCAACTGTGATCTGCTGGGACTTCTTCACCAAGTGTCTAGTCAACCTTTTGACCCACTTGGACTTTCTCTCGTGCCAACTTCTGGTTGGACTTCCGATCACCAAGTGCGGTCCTCCTTAATCCACTTGGATTTTCCTCTTGTCAACATACGATCCTCCTTGACCCACTTGGACTTTCCTTTGCTTAACCGCAGTTATGACTTCCCTTTACACATGTGCAGTCCTCCTTTGTCCACTTGGACTTTCCCATGCCTCTGAGTTAAGAATTTACCCTTGCCTAACCCTCGAGTTAGGATTTTGCCAGTTAAGTATTCAATCCTCCACAATCTACTTGACTTTCCTCTCACATGTCGTCAAGTATCCAGTAAACCTTGATCTACTTGACCTCTTTAAGATATTTTCCAAATATATTATCCAAATATCGAAACTCAAGCTTGAATCCACTCGAGCTTAGTCAAACTTGACCCAGAAATGATTGCACCAACAATCTTCTCATTTTTTTATATTTGACAATATGTTTAAGTTAGGCTAACCCATATTAACCCAACTCCATTTTACATCTCATGCCAAAGTATGAATATGAGTTTCTAACTTAAACATCACATTTTCTCCCCCTTTGTCACACATCAAAAACTCTTCATCTTAAGGCTGCATTTGGTTCAAGTTATCATGCATTACCTTGGTTATGTGATTATCAAATAATCACATAACCTTAGTTATGAGGAATGAAACATAATCTAATGTTTTTTGGTTTAATTTAAGTAATGCAATAAAACCTTATTTGTTTGAAGGTTTTAGTATATAACATAGTGTGATATTTTTCCATGTTATCCTTGGTTTAATAATGATAATATTACTATCAATAGTGATATATATAAATAAATAAAATTAGATAACATTTTATTTTTTTATTATTATTTTAGAATTTTTTAGATAATTTTATTGGATTTTAGATTAAATCTATTTAATTTATCTCAACTATAGCTAGGAGTTGATTGATTTAATTTACTAAGTTTTAATCAAAATAGCAAAGTTAAAAAAAAATCTTCGTCATCTTCCTCCACAGATTTCGCTTGCTCTCACCGACGCTGACACTCTCGTCTCTTGCCATCGCCCTCTGCTGCCACCTCCGACTGTCACGCCTTTGCGCTCTATTGCCACACGCGCACAAAGATTCAGTGATCACCTCTGACATCGCCTGCTGCCACCTCCGACACCACCTCGTTGCCACCTCTGTCTCCACCTCGCTACCACCTCCAGCACCGCCTCACTGTCGATCTAGTACCACCTAGCTTGATGACCACGCCTTGGCTTGCTCCGATCGTCATGCCTTTGCGCTTGGTTGCCACGCGCGCACAAAGATTCGAAGGCGACCTCCAACACCGCCTACTGCCACCTCAGGCACCGCTTCACTGCCACCTCCAGCTCCACCTCACTACGACCTTTGACACTGCCTCGCTGCCGATTCGACACTGCCCATCTCAACGATCGTTCCTCGGCTAGCTCCGATCGTGCTTTGTTTAGAGGTTAATTTCAGATTTTTTTTTTTACTTAACCTTCGAAATCGAGAAAAACCAAGGTAGATAAAGGTTTTTCGATTCCAGGTCAGATGCCCAAATTGATGACGTTTGATGACATGTAGGAATTGAGAAAAACTTTGAAATCCCAAAAAACCTTGAACCAAACATGATTATCATGGATAACCGTAGATGGATAACCAAGGTTATCATGATAACCCTGAAGTAAAAACACCCTAAGAGTCATTATGTTTAAAGAAATCCAATGAAAGTCTCATACCTTTTATTGTATCTTATGTTTAACCTTGAGCATAACTCTATCACAACGAAGATTTTCAATCTTATATTATTTCCAATGCTCATCCTGGAGCATTTATAACAATGAAGGTTTCCTACCTTCTATTATTTTTTTTCATCCATATATAAAAAAATTATGCTTTGAAGGAAGATCTCCCCCTCAAAACATATACTAAACTTCTATCATTACACCAATAATGATTTAGAGTTTCTAAACCTTTAGGAAATCTAAAATTGAAGTTTTGAGGTTGAAAATTCAAGTTTGAAACTAAACTTCCTCCTAAACTTCAGGTTAGTTCCTTTTAACCATTCCTTCCTTATTTTTATCAAAAAAATTTTCCCTTAGATACTTATCAAAGCACTTTAGAGGGTTAGGGATGGTTAACTTGACTAAACATAGCTTAATGGACTAAAAATCTGACCACTTAAACCAAAAACAGTCTTCCTAATGGATTGGTTTCAGCTGCCAATCGATTCTGGCATGTCTTAATCGATTGAAGTTGAGTTTCAATCGATTTAATGACACCTCAATCAATTAGCTGATTTATTTTACGAGCCTCTGTGCTCGATGAAATGCATCTTAATCAATTAACCAATTGATTTTGGTGTTTAATGGATCACTTGATCAATTCCATGAGTCTTTGTGCTCACGAAAAAAAACCTTTAATCGATCATCTGATCGATTCACTCAAGTCCTAATCGATCACTTGATCAATTGGAGTTTTTAATTTTTGAATTCAATTTCAGAAACTCATAAATAATTCTATGATTATCAAAAAATTATAAAATTTTATGTATACATTATTTATGTCATATATTATCATGAAAAAATAGTTGTGTATGAAAATAACTCTTATTTTCAAATATTGATATAAAATTAAAAATTATTGAAAAATTTCAATGTTTCACCCTACTTTGTATCTAACTAATCAATGGTGATGTCTATTAAAAGATAGACTTCACCAATATTTTTTAAAATAATTTTAAATGCTTTTCAAAATAAATTTTCAACCATATTTTTTGAACTAAATGTACATGACTTGTATACTTGCTTTCCTAATGATTGGATTTCACATACTCATTTGTTTGGATGAACTTAAAACTCAAAAGAATACACTAAATTAATATCTTGAGTTTTGTTCATCTTCCTAACATTTCACTTGTATCTAATATGTCTCATAAACACATACAAGTCAAACCTATGGTCTTGTGAAATATAAAATGGGTTTTCACTAAAACTAAGAGATCATGTATATTTAACTAGATATTTAAACTTTGATCATCCAACTTACAATGTCAATTGATGTCATTATCCTTAATTTCAAGAAATAAAAAATAATGCATAAAAATGATTATGACATACATCAAATACACATTTCCAAAAAGAAATCTATCATATTTAAATGATATATGTATGACATGACATATGATATTTTTCATAAACATATAAATGCAAAAGCAATGATGTCATGACATATGATAGGACACTTAATCATGACAATTTTAACATAAACAAATACATAGATTTTCTATATAAGTATTACTAACTAATCGCTAAATTTAAAAATAAACCTAATTTTTCCCTTATCCCCTTAAGAACTTGTCAAAATCTCAACTTAGACATTTTTTTTACTTCTATCCTAATTGTGTCAATTTGATCATCAATTCCTCAAAAATATTGGCACACTTTTACTTTTCAAGAGTAAAGATTTAAACCTTCATTTTCAAGGTGTAGCAATACCTTAAAAATATCTCAAAGTACCAACTTCACAATGATTGGGTCAACTACCTTTGCAAATAGAGTTGATATTCTCTAAACTCTAGGGTGTAGAGAACACACTCTTAGAAACTCAAAATTTATTGGTGCTCCTTGGATATTATAGATATTCATTAGGGATAACTTCCCTTAATACCTTTCTAATGATCTTTCTAGGCTTCTTAGAAGTCTTGGTCATACTAGTCGTTTTAAGGTTACTTCCAGGGATAACTTTCCTTGTTATCTTGACTTGATTCCTAGACCTAGGGTTAGTGCTATAGTCATATGAAACTCTATGTTATGAGAGCATAGTCTTTTTGGTTTTTAGTTTGTATCCCAAACTTCTCTTGTTATTGAATGTCTCTTGTCTATCTATCCCTAGATTTTGTTCATTTGACCCTTTAAGTAAATTTTTTATTTTTTAATGGATTTTTCTAATTTATTAAGTCTTGACCTTAAGACTTAATTTTCTATATTTAAATCCTTAAATTTAAATTTTTCCTTATTGCCTTGGATATTCTTATTTTTAGGCACATATCTAATTTTCTTAGATTTCTTGCCTAATCAATTTTCTACACTCCTATCCCTAGGTATGATAGTCCTAGAATAAAATGATTTATAATTTTTCCTAGGTTTTTCATACTTCTTATTTTCATGATAAATCATATTAAAATGATAGAATTTATTTCTAGCATGTCTTTTTATCATAATTTAAATAAGTATCATTAATTAATAGTATCTTAGGCTTGTCTTTGGAAGCTCCTCCTTGATTACAGTTTCCTCCTTTGTTCTTGGTCGAACTTCTTCCCCTTAGACATTGGTTTCGGTAATATCTCTTTTGATTGCAAGAAAAACACACAATGTGCTCCTTGGCTTTGTGTATCACGGGGCCGACATCCTTTGGCTTCTCCTTACCCTTGGATGTCACTTGACCTTTCTTCTTAGTCAACTTTGGACACTTGCTCTTGTAGTGTCCATTCTCCATACACTCAAACTAAATGATATGATTTTTATTTTTATGAATTAAAATTTTTATAACTTTGCTTATAAGGGTGACACATTTTTCTTCATTTGATCCGGAAGTAGAAGCTTATTCTTGTTCCGGTATCAATTAGCTTCGCTCCCCCTCAATCCTTGAGATGGATGACTCTTCAACTTCATCCTCGAATGTTGAGCATCTCTCAACCTCTGAAACCTCTTGTTCTTGATCTAAAGTGTTTCCTTCTTTGGATTTTACTTCACTTTGCCCTGAGGTTGGATCTTCATGAAGTTGTGCCAACTTGCATCATAGCTCCTAGGCATCATGATATTCTCCAATTTTGCACAATATGGAACTTAGCAATAAATTAATAAATAATTTGGTTACTTTCTCATTTGTCTCACATCTCTTGATTTGCTCTCATTTCATTTCTTATTCTTGAAGAGCTTTCCTTTTGAATCTCTCAGAGCTTCAAAACCCTCCATTGGAACAAACCATTGCTCTATATCCATCATAAAGAAATTTTCAACCTTTGATTTCCAAAGGTCGAACCTTCCAATTCCAAATGGTGGATGTGCTCGGATATCATATCAGAATCCATCTTGGCACTCCATTTTTTAAATTGAGATCTTGAATTATAATTTCTTGAGTGATTAGCTCAACTCACTTCGTTAATGATGATTTATAGCAGAAAACTCGAAGCAATACTAACACTAGGATTTACTTGGTATTCGTCTCCTTGAGGTGACTAATCCAAAGATCCACACAGTGCACACACTCAACTATGAAGAACATTCTTTCTCGAAAATAATCTAGAGGTGCAGAAACCTCGTACAAGCTTACATAAAAGAATACAATGAAAATAAGATGTAAATACACAATACAAATGAAAACCTTGATTTCTTGATCGCTTGTTGCTTGAAATGCCTCTTGTAGACTCGAAAATGCAACAACACTTCTCAGAGTGTTCCAAGAACCGACAATGAAGAAGGGAGAATGAGAGATTATGATTTGAATCTTCGAACAACTTTATATCTCGTGGATTAGGGTTCCCAATTGATTGGTCTTATCCCCCAATCGTTTGTCATGTCAAATCCAAGCAAATCCAGTCATCCAAACCACATAATGACTCTTTTCTTTTTTTTTTCTCAATCGATTACATGACTTCTTAATCAATTATCCAATCGATTTAGAAATCCACTGTTCGATTGCGAACTTCTCCCAATCGATTAAGCAAACTCTCAATCGATTTGACACTCTCGCGAGGAAGCTTCTATGCTTCGCAACAAACTCCTCTTAATCGACCAGTTGATCGATCAAGCATGCTCTTAATCAATTACCTAATGAATTAAGCAACCCACTGTTTCCGAAGAAAAGCTCCCATGATTGATTGGCTTAGCCATTATCGTTTTCTCAATCAATCCAAAATCTTTCTGTTTCACGAAAAAAGTCTCCCAATTGATCACCTGATCAATTGGCTTTGGCCTAATCAATTACCTAATCAATTGCTCAATGCTAACTTGCTTAACCTAAGTCTAGGGTTCCCTTGCCCAACCTCTGGTTAACCATGACCTATTGAGATGTCTTCACCAAGTATCTGGTCAACCTTTTGACCCACTTGAATTTTCTCTTGTGCCAACTTTCCGTTGGACTTCCGATCACCAAGTGCAGTCTTCCTTGACCCATTTAGATTTTCCTCTTGTCTAACCGCAGATAAGACTTTTCTCTTGCCAACGTTCAGCCCTTCTTGACCAACTTAAACTTTCCTTTGCTCAACCGTAGTTAGGACTTCCCTTTTCAGGCGTGCAATCCTCCTTGACCCATTTGGACTTTTTTTGTCTAATCGCAGTTAGGACTCTTCTTTATCAACATGCAGTCTTCCTTGACCCACTTAGACTTTCCCTTGCCTAACCCTCAGGTCAGGACTTTACCTTACCTAACATCTGAGTTAGGACTTTACCCTTTCCTAAACCTCGAGTTAAGACTTTGCCGGTCAAGTATCTAGTCCTCCACGACCTACTTGACTTTCCTTTCACATATCGTCAAGTATCCGGTCAACCTTGACCTACTTAACCTTTGCATATATTTTCAAACATATTGTCCAAATATCGAAACTCAAGCTCGAATCCACTCGAGCTTAGTCAAACTGGTCAATCTTGATGTAGGAATAATTGCACCAACAATCTTCTAACGGCTAGGCAACGAGAAAGTTTCAATAGAGTAAACTTTCGAAGATCATAACTTTTGACTCGGATATTATAATAAGATTATTTTTTTGTACGAAATGGAGCTCATTTAGATATCTATATTTTTACTATTTGCCAATTGATTGGTAATTGAAGCCTATTTCGGGTGAACAGAATACTTTAGAATCGATTAGAAGCTATCAATTAATTGTAAGCTATCAATCGATTGGGGGCAATCAATTGACTAGTAAAATAGTTGTTTTGAAGGTTTAAATGATCATAATTAACATGACAAACGATTAGTAAATAAACTCAATCGATTAGTAGGCGGAAATCAATCCATAAATCAATCATATAAGTAGGGTTTTGTTTGGAGAAGAAGACGTCGGTTCTTAAGGTTTAATTTGGAGCAAAGTGATATTGTATTTCTAGACTAATAAGAGACATTCTCAAACAACAACAAGCATCCAAAGAAAAACTTAATTGTGTAAATGTGTTGGTTTTGATTTCGTTTGTATCTTTGTATTTGTCTGTGTTGTTGTAAGAATATCTTATAAGAAACTTCTCCACCTCCGAAAGGTATCTAAAAAGAAGAAGTTTATAGTGAAGGGAAATCATTAGGAGTAAGGTCTTAGATTAATTAGTCACCTAATAGATGGATACCAAATAAAATCCAAATAAAATCCTAGAATTGTATATATGAAATCAAGTTTGAATCCAAATTTCCACTATACATTCAAATAATGAATACAAGATCAAGAGATCAAAGTTAATTACCTCCTTCACTCACAAGGTCCAAATTAAACAAATAGGTTTCTCTTCTCGTCCACCGATCACTGTTATAACTTATTCCACCATCCATTTGTAAGACAAACGAAGTTTTCTTTACACTTTACTTTTCTATATTTTACTCAGATTATTCTTGACTTTGACTTTGACATTCATTCATGTTGTTAAAAATAGACCATGCATTTTTATCTAAAAGACAGAATTCTTGTGAATTTAGGATAAGTTTATTTTTTTTCTATAATTTTCTTGTGAATTTAGGATATCAATTGGTACTAAAGCCCAATTATTTTTGTGAAATCATACCGTTGAGAAGATAACAAAATATTAACTATGTCGACTATAGTTTTAATTGTGATATTGAGCCATAGGTTTGAGTTATTTGTGAATGGATGGAAGGAGTTTTGGAAAGGATGGTTGCCATGTTTAAAAATCAAAATAGAAGAAATTCGGTCGATTATAAAAGTAATTACTGGATAAGCTGAGAGTTTTTATGAAGAAAAAAAAATTTATTTATAAAGAAGATGTGAACAATAAAATTGAAATAGTCAGATTTAGAGATACAATTTATGATGAAGATGAAACTGAGTTAACTAGTGAGCTAGTGTATGACGAGATTGACATCACTGTTCTCATCATCGATTCCACCATCGATGGCTTCGAGCACACTTTGCTTGCTTTTACTCTTGGAGTTAAACAGATGAATTACCACTGTAACAAGATAGTTGTAACCACCCCCAAGTATGCCAAGGCAAGTGCTTTGAGGATGGCGATGGAGATTAATTACCTAGATTCTGTTGGCAGCCCAATCTGTCGATGGGCAGATTCGAACGGTTGCTGGAGAAAACCTTAAGCAACTTCGGCATCAGAATCTTCCTCTTTTCATCCATTCGTTATCCACTGAGCTATCAAGTGAACATAAAGCTTCTTGAATCTCGTAGACTTGCTTGCTTTATACTGAAGAATTCTCCGGATACAAAGGATGCTGCCCGTAGGGAAGAACTGGCTCAGAGTTGGGTCAGTATGGATCCATCTATTAAATCCCAAGTGAATGAATCCTTGTTGCAGACACTTGCATCATTTGTTTCTAAAGCGCAGCACACCTCTTGTCAGGTCATTGCTAAGGTTGCATCCATTGAGATACCCTGGCGCGAATGGCAGGAGTTTATAGTAAAGCTGTTGAACAACATGACTCAGCCAGATTCCCCTACTCCATCAAAGCAAGCAACATTGGAGGCATTGGGCCATGTTTGTGAGGAGATTTCTCCTCAAGACCTGGAGCAGGGATGAGTAAATGTTATCCCAAGTGTAATATGGTTGTTACATTTGGTCCAACTGCTTTGACCATTGAAGTTAGGTCAGGTGAGAAGTATTTGAGGTAGGGATGGAATCAGGAATTTTATATCAAGGGATGAAATGTATGTATTTATGTTGAGGGAAGACGACCGGGTCGTTACCTCCCATTCGCCTCTCTTTCACTCCTTATTTGTATACCTCATACACCTCTTATACTTAAAAATTGAAGGAGACTGCCGCCATCATCGTCCCTCCCTTTGGCTCCGTCCTTGATTTGAGGGATACGAAGATGGATAAGAATAAAATCCACGATATCATGTGCATTAGTGGATCAACAAAGATTTTCAAAATCCAACAACTTTTAATAAATTTAATTGATTTGGTGTCAGATGAACTTCCTCCTGTGCTACCACTTGATAGTATTTTAAATTTGAGATTGAATTTTCTCCATCTTAGGGAGGAAGATGTATGGGAAAAATTAATTATAATATTTTTTATTATTTTTATCGAATTATTTATTTAAGGTAATTTTAATATTTCTGGTATTTATGGGTTAGAGTTTGTCTATATCAAATACTGTTTTGTTAATTTCAATTTTTGTTAAAAAAATTCTTTTTCTATAAGGGTTTTTTTCTTTATAAGATAGAAATTAGAGTCCAAATATTGAGATTTCTTTTAGTTTTAAAGTTTAAAGTTTATATAAATAATTACTTCAGTGTTGTAAAGGATAATTTTTTATTATTGTTATTTTGACAGAGTCGTTATTTTACTACTTCTTGGTATTGTTCTTTGAAGAAGAATGTTCCTTCTGATATTTATGTGTAAATCAACAAAATTGATAGTTATTTGTTGTATTAAAAATAGTGCATTTTTATCTAAAAGAGAGACTTGTGAATTTAGGATAAGTTTATTTATTTTCTATAATTTTCTCCTAAATTATCCCCTCTTTCTCTCTCTCTATACAGTGTGCAATTGTACATGCGGCACAGCGTATCAATGTTTTTTTCTTTCTTTTTTTTCTAATATAATTTTTTTTAACTCTCGATTCCTATTCCTAAAATTTAAATTTTAGGCTTCCCCAATTAGAGACAAAGATTTTCAAAATCCAACAATATGTCTGTAGAATTTATGGATTTGGTAACGGATGAATTTTCTCCTGTGCTATTAACTTGTTATTATTTGAGACAGAATTTTTTCTATCTTGGAGAGAATGATGTGAGAACGATAAAATTTAATTTTAATATTTTTTTTTTTATTTTTATCGAGTTATTTATTTAAGATAATTTTAATATTTTTGATATTTATGGATTAGAGTTTGCCTATATCAATGTCCTATTTTGTTAATTTTAATTTCTATTAAAAAAAACAACGAAACTAATAATTATCTGTTGTATTAAAAATAGTGCTTTTTTATCTAAAAGATATACTTGTGAATTTAGGATAAGTTTATTTATTTTCTATAATTTTCTCCTAAATTATTCTGAGTTTTTTTGTTTTCTGATCACTTAGAGGTGCATTATATATATACATTTCTATCTTTTCGGCACCAAATAGCTTAGATTTGTTTAAGAAAAAAAATTCCAAATTCAATTCCTTAAGGCATTCCCCATCAAAAGAATGAATCATATGAGAAAAGCATACAATTACAAAGAAAATCAAGGATACATATCCACTACTAGTCATATCTATTGTGTGATTCAACAACAACTCAATATACACATTGATCCATATAGGTTTCACTCATTCAATAGTAGTTAAGGTGGGTGCGGAGGGTTGGGAATGTGCATGGCTACCTTGTTGGGGGACACAAATTTGATCCCGTTCAATTTGGCATCCACATGGATAATTTGATTGAGTGCTGATACCTTCGATTGTCAACATGAACCACACAAGTAAGTTACGCGTGATCCTGTCCAAAAGTAGGAATGTGGAAAGTTGAGGATGTGACGGATTCGTTGACCGATTGTAGACCTCGCTCTACTCTGCAAAATAAGTAACGTCAGTGCCAAGACAGGGAAGGGGTCCCCGGCGTTGGTCCTCCGACACTCAAGCCAGTCACTGGAATAGTGGACGAAAGCGGAGTAACAGTAACTCTAGCGCAAATAGCGAATTACGCGTACCTTTGCCGGTGATGGACCCTCCTTTATATAGAGTCCTGAAGGGCGACGTGCACACTCCTCAAGGCGTGAACACATTCTCCAATATGTCCCATGAAAGGACCTATCAGGAAAATATCTCTGACATCATACCTTAACAGGACATGCATATCCTTACAAGACAATAGAAGATTCCGCCGTATGATCCGCTTGTTGACCATGCCTCGTGTCAGCGACACTATCTCTCAGAAGGATATCAAGTGATACGACCACAGTCCTGCTGCTTGGTCGAGCGGGGTAGCCGCTCGGGCGGGACCCCTCTGCTCTATCTCAGTCGCTCTTCCCTGCGGTGATTGTGTAGTAGCGTGACATCCACATTCGGACAAGCTCTCCGGTCTCCTTGGCGTTCTGTTGCTCCATATTGAGAGTATGATTATCTTGTCATATTATTCCGAGTTGGACAGGTGGCTTGGTCCGCTCGGACACGTCTCGTGCCGGTCAGGTATTGACCGTCCTGACCGGCCGTTGCAATCATCCTCCGTTCGACCCTTTGACACCCTAACATTGATCATCTTGACTTTAACCTCCACTTTGATAATTGATCCTGTGCCAGATGAGCCTCCATATATCACCGCCTCTTCTGCATCTAATATAAGCTTCCATAATCGAAAACCCTAGCTAGACCTTATTGCAAAAGCCATGAAGGAACCATTAGCTCCGTTATTATATAGAGAGAAGAAGAGAGGGAATACATTGCTTGCTTACCTACACTTCCAATGCCCATGTTTGTCCACTCGTTAATAAGTTCATATTAGTTCACAAAATGAACAAACTACTTGGTAGAATTTACTCCATTTTCAAATATGAATTAATTAATGATATTTGAATTGATCAAAGAAAATGACAGCCATGACTTGTTTTTGAGTGACTTAGATTATTCAACTCAACCATAGAATTAATTTTTTGCCTGTGAAAGATCGAAGATTAAGGTTGAAGAAAAGGGCGCTTCTCAATTAACTCTTGTTTTTTTTCTCCCTCTCTCTCTGATCTTGTTCACGCGTAATAATCTCAAATGAGGAGTTTCTATGCGCTATGAATTTTGATGAATATAATGATAGTCGTCCATCCCACTTATAGTTGTTTGATCTAGTAATTAATTAATTACTAGATCATGTAAATGTTGCCGCATGATCTAGTAATTAATAAATTGTTGTAAGGAATTAACCTTGGTAGTACTTCATTTCAATAGAAAATAGTCTGGTTAAAAATGCTAGACCATCTCATTATGATAGTTTTTTATTATTATTTATTATTTATTATTTCTTTAACAGCCACTAACGAGATCCCACTGCATCGGTAGTTTTTGTACCTTTAGACTCACATACTGATCTTTTCACTAGTAAATTTCATCTCGGGGTGATGATCTAGTAGAGTACTTTCTTAATTTTTTAAGTATATAGGAATTGAATTTTAACTTTTGTAAATTAACGAATAATTTTTTTTTAATGGACGATTGACTTAATAATGGTAGGTTGATGGATCATTTGTTGTAAGTATTTTTCAATTTACTTTAGTAGTTAGTAGAAAATTTTCATGAAATCTGATGATTACCTTCTGAATTAACTGACGTATGCAGGATATCTATTTTTATTTAAAAAAATCTAAATAGTAAATTTCATGATAGAAGTATTACAATCAAATTTTATACAATTTGAATCATGTACTCGTTAAAAAAGGGAAGTCGTCATCATAATGGTCCTTCCAAGATCGCTCCGTACTCTTTAAAAAGAAATAAATTATGAAGATATTGATTCTAATATAGATCCATTAAAGTAATTATTCATATAAATACCAATTACATTAAACCGTGAGGGCACGATTTAGTCATGTAGGTCATTTATAGTGGTTTCAATTAGGACAAATCAAATTGACACGTGAGAATGAAATTAAGGGTTTCAAGGCCAGTGGTTTAAATTTGAACACTCAGGTGCTATTCAACAAAAAAAAAAAAAAAATTAAGGGCCTGTTCTGAAATTGTCCTTATTTATTTATAAAATAATTATTAGGCATTACTAATAAAACAGGGGAATGATTAATTTGAGAGATGTATTGTCAGAAGACACGTCAGCTTCGGCAAATTCGAGGCCCCACTTGAACCGCCCCATTTGGTTGGGTGAAGCCGTTGGACTGTTGTCAGGTGATACGCCCATCAATCGTACACTCCCTCAACTATTCAGCAGCTAAATTTTCTTTTTCAATTTTAATAAAATGAAAATTCTTAAAATATGGTTTTTCTTTTTAAATTATCTTCTATTTTTTTTCCTGAAATATTTGGAATGGATGTGCATGTCGCTGGACCAAGCTCATTTATGGCCCAATATATTAGGACCCAAGCCCATTTATGCCCAATGGATTTGGACCCCAGCCCATTTAAGGCCCAACGTATTAGGATTCTTTACCATATTATATCATTAGGGGTGCGTTTGGTTCAAGTAATCATGTATAACCTTGGTTATGTGATTACCAGGTAATCACATAACCAAGGTTATAGGGAATAAAACATAACCAAATGTTGTTTGGTTCAACTTAGGTAATGCAACAAAAACTTGTTTGTTTGAAGGTTTTAACGAATACCTTAGTTTAATATTTTACCGTATTACCCTCAGTTACAAAACCAACTATACATAATAATAATAATAATAATATTATTATTATTATTATTTATTATTATTATTATTATTTATTTATTTATTTATTTTTTAATGTTTTTTTACTTTTCTTTTTCCTGTATATTTTTTTACTTTTTTATGTGTTTTTTTATTTTTTTAATGTTTTTATATTTTTATATTATTTATATTTATATTTTTTTATTTTTTACATTTTTAAAATTTTAAATTTTATTTATTTATTTATTTTTATTTTTAAATTTTTTATTTTTTTTTAAATTTTTAAAAAAATTTTAAATTTTTAAAAAATTTTTAAATTTTTAAATTTTTATAAATTTTTTTTAAAATTTTTTTAACATTTTTAAAATTTTTATTTTTTATTTTTAAAATTTTTATTTTTTAAAATTATTTATTTTTTTTAAAAAATAAATTTTTAAATTTTTTAAAACATTTTTTTATCTTTTTAATATTTTTTTATATTTTTTCTGTTTTTTTCATGTTTTTTCTTATCGGAGGGTATTTTTGGTAAAAAAAATCGTTACACCCGGAATCAACAAAAATCTTAGTTTTCTGAGGTTTTCCGATTCCGGGCTGCATGACCCTTTTGCTGACGTGTCGGACATGAAACATTACTTGGCAAATCATCGAATACCTAAACCAAACAAAGTTTTTGTTGATAACCTTGGATGGATAATCAAGATTATCAAGAATAACCCCGAACCAAATGCACCCTAGGGGATAGGCAATAGACGTGTAGATTGAGATTTGGATTAGAATTTGAGAGTTACAACTTATTACAATTGTGTTTGAAGGTTTGTGAAAAATTATATTATCCATCAGAAACGAAGATTTAAAAATAGAAAAAAAAAATAAAAAGGAGCTTTTCTGGTTGTTGGGCGACGATATATATGATAAGGATTTCACAAACTTTAAATAGTTCTAGCTAACGAACATAATTATTATTATTTGATTTTTTTTTATCCGTAATCGATCGGATGCCCTCCAAGCTTAGCTCAAGAACAAGTTAATTGGCGATAATTTTAATGATACATCAAATTAATGATGTAAATTTGTTTTTGATTAGCGTTGGTTTTGGATTCAAGTTTCCGCCGCACATTCAAACGACAAGTATAAGATCTATCAATAAAACGATTAGAGCTATTCACTCTTTCTAACTCACACAGGTCTTAACAACATTAATGAAAGTTTGTGTATTGAATTGCCCTTTTATCATCCCGGTCTACAAAGAATTTTAATTACGAATTTGCAATGAGTCATACGGAGTTGTGCCCGTGGATTTACTATTGTGAGTTCCTATCTTATGCTTCTTCTATCTTTTCTTTTTTCTGAATCTTCCATTTTCTTTTCTTTTAGTTGATCTTTTTTCTCTTCTATCCATCTTTCCGAGTAAACAATACATGCATTAAAAATACACTTTTTTTTTTAATTTTAACTTCAAATGTTTCTAGAATGCAAGTAATAAGTCTCTTATTTATGGTGCAATACATCAAGATTCTTTAATATTTAAAGAGTTGGCCTTAGGATTGGCTCAGTTGATAAGTGTATATGACAATGATTTTAATTTACCATTTCTGTGAACTTCACTTATGTACTTATCAATTTGAGTTCCTGCTGAACTCCCTCTCAATGATATGAAATAGTTGTGAGGGGGCTGTTAACATGACGATACTATATATTTCTTTTAATATTTAAAGAGTCGTATGTCACAAACGGTTGAGCACATAGACGAAATTTCATGTGTTAAAGTCTCTAGGCAAAGACGAGAATGACAATTGAAAGACACATAACTATCGAAAAGTGACACGCCCATCAACTAATTAGTAAGTTAACATGAGTGAAGATATTGTAAAAACTTAAAAGACACATAACTTTATAACCCCTCAAGATTTTCCATTAAAAATGTAAAAACTTAACATATCAATCTATGGAAGATAAAAGAGCACAGACATAACTTAAAATAACTCGACATATCAGTCTATAATTTCAAACATACAGAACAATGCATAGAGGGGGTAGTTTGCGATTCGGAAAGGACTAAAAACATTCAAAAAAGAATCTACTATCTTTATCAAAACCAACTTAATCGATTTAAGCGAATAAGCTCTAAGAATAAGTATAAGCCAACAAGCCACAAGGAAAAGGATAACATCACCTCTTCTTTTAAACCAATCCATGAAAGCCATGAAGGAAATTTAACAAGACCATGCTCTATTCCTCTCTCTCTATATATAACAACCTAGCTAGCTATATGAATCCAGCTGGTGTAATTTACTCCCTTTTTTAATATTAATTAAGTTTAAATTATTATTTAATGTAATTTGATTTATTTTTCTTTACGCGCAAATTACCAAATCAATTGTTCGAAGTTATTCTGCCATTTGCGTGTGCAAAATTTTCTTTATATTTGACTTAGAGTCTTCTTGTTCTAATTTTGAGATGAACTTATTACTATTGGCTTGACATGGACGTTGACTTGGATAACTATTAACTTAGGCCTTATTGTAATCTACGAATTAAGGAACAATTACTATATAGAGAGAAGAAGAGAGTGAATCATGAGGGTCTAAGAATCTGACCCCTTCTAGATGTGTCTCCATGAATGTTATTTGATTTACTCTGGTGATTAGTTGACGGAAAAAGGAAAACTTGTATGAGATTGGACTGATCACTCTTATGATTAATTCATTCGAATAATTAAATACTTAGTACTAATTATGAAAAAAAATCCATTACCTGATGAATATGTTCGTATTAATTCACAAAATGAACAAACTACTTGGCAGATCTAATTTACTCGATTTGCAAAGATGAATTAACGACATTTGAGTTGATCAAAGAAAATGGGGTTATGACTTGTTTTTGAATGGCTTGGAATATTCAACTATAGAATTATTTGCTTGACAATGATCGAAAACTAGTTAGGAAGAAAAGAGCACTTGACTATGAGCTTTTAGTGACTTAGATTATTCAGCCATAAAACTACGAGGTTTCTCTCTATGTAAATGTAACGTTCACTTGACTTTATTTTAGTTTCTAGACTATTGGAAGATTATTGGTGTAATCATCTCTAGGTCAAAGTTGACAAATTTGATTAAGCTTGAGTAGATTCGAGCTTGAGTTTCGATGTTTGAATAATGTTTAAAAAATATCTAAAAGAAGTCAAATAGGTCAAGATTGATTGGATACTTGACGATTTGTAAGAGGAAAATCAAGTATGTCGTGGATAACCGGATACTTGACTGGTAAAGTTCTAACTCAAGGGTTAGGCAAGAGTAAAGTCTTAACTGGAGATTAGGTAAGACAAAGTTCTAACTGGAGGTTAGACAACGTAAAGTCTTAATTGGAGGTTAGGCAAAGGCAAAGTCCTGACTCGGAGGTTAGGTAAGGCAAAGTCCTAACTCAAGGGTTAGGCAAGGGAAAGTCTAAGCGGGTCAAGGAGGATTGTACGTTGGCAAATGAAAGTCCTAACTGCGGTTAGGCCAAAGAAAGTCTGAGTGGGTCAAGGAGGATCACACGTTGGTAAAGCGAAGTCCTACCTGCAGTTAGGCAAAAGGAAGTCCAAGTGGGTCAACGAGGACCGCACGTTGACAAGAGGAAAGTCCTAAGTATGGTTAAGCAAGAGAAAAATCCAAGTGGGTCAAGAAGGTTCGCATTTGGTGATTGAAAGTTCAACGAGAAGTTGACATGAGATGGAAAATCCAAGTGGGTCAAAGGTTGACTAGACACTTGATAAAGAAGTCCCAATAGGTTACGGTTGATCGAATATTGGGCAACGAAACTCTAGACTAGGGTTAAGTGAGTTAGGGTTGGACAATCGATTAGGTAATCAATTAGGCCAAAGCCAATCGATCGGGGGGCTGTTCTCATGAGAACAGAGAGACATTGAATCGATTGGCTAATCGATTTAGCCCTCTTCAATCGATTGGGTAGTGGAGTTTTTCAAGAAGCACAGTGTTTTACTATGCTGAATTGATTGGGAAAGTGCCTAATCGATTGAGAGAAGCTCGCGACAAATAGTAGACTTTTGAATCAATCAAGTGATCAATTAAGCCACGTGAATCGATCAGGTGATCAATTGGAGAAGTTCGCGAGCGAACAGTGAGCTTCTGAATTGATTGACTAATTAATTGAGAGAAGAAAAGAGCCGTTGCGAGGTTTGAACGACTGGATTTGCTTGGATTTGATGTCGCAATTGATTAGGAACCTTAATATGCAGAATATAAAGGCGTTCAGAGATTCAAATTATCACTTCTTCTCCTCAATTCGTTGTTGGTTCTTGGACGATTCAGGGTGAAGTGTTGTTGCACTTTCGAGCCTACAAGAGACATTTCCAAGCAAGAAGAAAGCAAGCAAGGTTCTCATTGTATATGTGTATTTATTTTCTTGTTCTTACTGTATTTTTCTTTCTGTGAGCATGTACAAGGTTTCTCCACCTTCGGATTATTTCCGAGAAGAAGTGATTTTCATAGTGGAGTGTGTACACTATGTGAATCTTTGGATTAGTTACCTTAAGGAGGTGAATACCAAGTAAATTCAGTTGTTAACATTGTTTTGAGTTTTTCTGCCGCAACAAATCAACAAGATGAAGCGATTGGAGCTAATCACCCCCTCTAGCTCTTGGAGTGTCCTAACATAAACAATTAAATATTTGTTGGTAGATTTACATAGAATACTTATTGGCAAAATCTTTATTTTTTTAAAGCAAAATGATCAATGGAAACTAGTCAAGTTTATATTGAATACAACATTTAATAATCTTAAATGGGGAGTTTTTTAAAAAAATTTATACCAAATAATCCTGTCTGAAAGCTAGGGAGATGACGTGTTGGCTCTAGTGGATGGTTTGTTAACTGGCGGAAGACTTCTTTTGTAGGATCGAAAAGAATTTAGATATCTCCACAATGACATGATATTGTCCACTTTGGGCCTAAGCCCTCATGGTTTTGCACTTGGGCTCTACCCAAAAGGTCTTATGCCAATGGAGATATCATCCATCCTTTTAACCTCATGATCTTTCTCATGTGTTTTCAATGTGGGATTATGTTTGCAACCTTGCAGCCCCAACAATCCCCCCCTCAAACAAAGGACCACAGGCTTCCCACATCTGATCCTCGACCCACCAAGTCTTCCTGCCCCTCGGTCCACCCGACCTACTAGGATTTCCTTGCCTAGCCGCAACTAGGACTTCCTGCCTGGTGTCTGGTCCTCTTGATCCGAACATAAGAGCCCCCACTTTCTTTGTTTGAGGTCAATATTGTACTCATATGGCTTAATCAGACCATAGCTCTTGTGCACAGTCGGCGATTAAACCTTCTGGCAGTCCGGGCTCTTATATCAATTGTAGGATCGAAAAAAATTTAGATATCTCCACAATGACATGATATTGTCCACTTTGGGTCTAAGTCCTCATGGTTTTACTCTTGGGCTCTATCCAAAAGGTCTCATGCTAATGGAGATATTATCCATCCTTTTAACCCCATGATCTTTCCCATGTGTTTTCAATGTGGGACTATGTTTGCAACCTTGCAACCCCAACATCTTTAACCGACAATGGATCTCCTTAATGATCCTGCACACAATTCGACAATCAAATAAAGCGTTAGTGACCAAAAACTAGGGAGAGGGTCCTTAGCCAAGCCCTCCGAGCTCACGTTAGTATGTTTTCTGGCAAGTGGATGAAGAAGGGCGGTGGAGGATATGCGCGAGAGAAAGGTTTAGATGATGTCAATTGCGTAACTTGCCAACGGAGATGACCCCCGTTATATACCACCTCTCACAACCTTCGTGATCGTGAGGTGGCCCCTTGCGTGGGAGTTTATTAGGTGATGGAAAAAGTACAGTCTAGGTGCTTCGCAATAATAATCTGAGGAATCTTTTTTCTACCCATAGATGTACCTCTGTTGTCATTTATATTTTACATCATTATTGAGGCGGTTAAAGGAATATGCTGTCATGATTAGCTGCCTTATGAGAGACAATAATCTTTGAGGAAGACTTCAAAGGAATATTCTTCGATAAGTTCTAGTAAACTGTTATAATGTTGTTAGAAGTTGTCTGTTGAGTATATCTCTGTCGGTTCATAAGGCTGACCGCATTTATACCTACCTTTTTATTAATTTGCTTCATCGTGTGCTAAATATTGTAAAAATCTGTCCAGAGACTGATATGGTATCTAAAGTATGCCAAAAATCCATTTAAGGAGTCATATGATCAATTGTATATTAAAGCAACATTTAAGAGGCGATATGATATCAGGTAATCTTAAATCTGGCCAACCTTTACCCGGCAGGCCGTTCATGTCAAGCCACCAAAGGATAGCTACCTTTAAGCCTGGTCGACCTTTCCCCACTTGAGTGTATGTCAAGAGCTTTATGAGGCTAAGTGCCTTTGAGCCCGATCAGGCAGACACGGATAAACTTATGTTTGACCAGCCTTTATCCAGCCAATCATATATTAAGAGCTTTATGAGGCCAAGTGTTTTATACCTAGCCGACCTTTGCCCGACCGGGCACACATAAAAACCTTATGTTCTACCATTCTTTATTCGACTGATCGTATATTAAGAACTTTATAAGGCTAAGTGTCCTTAAGCCTACCCAGTCTTTGCCTAATTGTATATTAAAAACTTTATAAGGCTAAGCGTCCTTAAGCCCACTCGGTCTTTGCCCGACCGGGCGCACACAGAGAGCTTTATGTTCGATCGGCCTTTATCCAGTCGATCATATATTAAGAGTTTCATGAGGCTAAGAGTGCTAAGCCTGACCAGCCTGTACCCGGTTAGGCGTGCACATAAAGCATTATGTTAGACTGACCTTTATCTGACCGATCGTATATTGAGAACTTTGTGAGGCTAGTGTCTTTGAGCCTAGTCAGAATTTGCTCGGCCGAGCATATACAAGAACCTGAAGTACCTCGAGCCCGATCAACCTTTCATCCGGCCGTGCGAGTATAAAGAGTTTCAGAAGGCTTAAGTGCCTAGAGCTCGGACGACCTTTCATCCGACCGGGCTCCTTTGAACTCGGCCAACCATTTACTGACCGAGTGCATTATTTCTTTAACTTCAGAGTAAAACCCTAGAGTCCTTATATCTGACCAGGTTTATAGTCAGGCAGCCTTATCCGAGCGTCCTATTATAGGGTAGCACAAGAAAGATCCAAGAACTTTGAGGCTGGGTGATCAATAGAACTAGGTGTGGAATGCTCCTCTATCCTAACTTTAATTGTCACATCACCTTGACTTTGATTGTCACATCATCTCCTAGATCTGCTCGCTATAATCCGTATCACTAGCTTCCTCTTCAAGTCTAGTCGAAGGAGATGTAAGTGACTGATTGGACTCGAGTCTTATTTTTGCCCACTCACCTTCTCACTAGGGTCATTCGACAGTTCGTGCTCTTACTCATGCCTTGGACACTTAGTGATTTTTTCAAAAAACTACGTCTTGGTAGTTGATTACTTAGAAAAAAGGAAGTATCGAGGACTAGCGAAAAGGCATTTTAGCTATAAAATGCATCGCTTGTCATTTCCCTCATAAATGCTCATTTATGGGTGGGTGCACGTGGCACTACCACTCATTCTCTGTAACGTCTTCTAACATCCACCATTTCGTATAAGACAATGGCACATCCCACTTTATAAATCAATGATTCTCCCTAGTCATGTTGTTTCAATCTAATGGTGGCAATTAAACTTCTTGTTATAAAACCCTAAACGTTGTGGGTTCTTCACACTTCGTCCTTCCTTTTCTCTGGTTTATTTTCTCCAGCGACCTTCCTTCTTCCATTTATTTTCTCTGGCGACCTTCGTTCCTCTACATTCCTTCTTTCTCGAATCCCTGATAACCCAATAAGTTACTCGTCCTCTGTTTAAGTTTTGTTCTTCCATGGCCTAAGAATCTTTTGCCCCTTGGTATACCTCTACCTCTTTAAGCTTTGATACCTTTGATCGAGCCTACCTCTACTCCAGATATGAAATCCCTCATAGTTATCGTATCTGTCTTCCTTTCCTGAATGATTGTCCTCACATTCCTTCCGATAACCATATCACTTTCTTTTCCGTCCAATTAGTTGTCAGTCTGTGTTTCCCCAATCATCCTTTTTTATCGGAAGTAAGCTAATATTTCGACATCTCATTGCAATAATTTGTGTCGAATGCCTTTTGTTATATGTGTGGGATGTTTATGTTGTTTCATTTATTCAGAATTCCTCCTACTCCCTGCAATCTTTATCTTACCCCAAAAAAAAATCAGAACTCAAGGTTTTCCTCTTTTCCGAAAGAGGTATTCTTTAAGGAAATGTCATCCTCGAATTCTTCTTCATAGAGATGTCAAATCCTGCTACTTGGTCTGTCAATTGGTAATCCTCCTTTCCCCCTCTTCCTGACCCTATAAAACTTAAACATGATCTAATTTTCCTTTCCTATCTTCCCAAGCTAAGTAATCAACATTTTAGAATTCACAAGTGGTCACAAGAAGGCTTTTTTTACCTTTTGGTTTGAGCCCCATTCAAAAGAGACTACCCTGTCTCTTTGGTAAGTTTTGATAATTTTGATACTTACACTATTGCTAACTAAGGTGTTTTCTATTTTGTGTATTGAATGTTCTTCTTTTTTTTCCTTGATCAATGAATCATTTGACCTGAAAGAGGAGGAGATTCGTGCCAAGGAACAAGAGTTATTAGCTGAGCGGGGTTTACCATTACCCTCTTCTGACGAGGCCTCCAAAGATCGAGTGGTTGAGATGAGTACAACTGTTGCATCTATGGAGTTACCTTCAAATCCTTCCATGATAACTGTGAGCTCTCCTTCAGAGAAGGCATCCTCGCCAAAGAGAAAATGCAAGAAGCGCAAACTGACCCTTGCCCTTTCTCCTAAGAGGCAAACAATTTCCATTCAGGCGGATTTTGCTCAGGAAGATATACGAGAACAATCCCCTGAGCCGACCCTGTCCATCCTTTATCCTGTCCTCTCGACTCCTGCTTCCACCTAAACTCAAGAGGACATTTCTTTACCAAGTTGCTCTTCAAATCCCTTTTTTTTTCTATATCTCCTGGCACGAAGAATACCCTTGTCGCTCCGGAGTGTCCTCAACAATCATTAATCATCTTTTCTTTACCCTTTGCCCAAGTTTTGATTTCTCCAATATCTCTCCTCCATTCTACTCTCCCAATATTATTAGGAGGTTGTTTAATTGATGCTTAGACAAAGGCTAGAACTCATCTTAGCGAACTCACTCCCATAGAGTTAGCAGATGAGTTTTCATATGAGCAAACTAAGGTATCGTAATTTAATCAACTGTCTTTAACCTACTTTGAATGCTCATAACTATGTTTATCTTTCAGCGTTGGGCAATTATTACGAGTGTTGCTCAGCAATTGCATGATTTGGCTAAGGAAATGAATTGCTAAAGCAACAAACTTCCGAAGCAATTTCTACACGAGCCTCTGAGCGAACAATGAAATTATTTGCTCAACTTAAAGAGTCTTAAGAGCTGGCCGAGGCTAAGCGTGAGAAGGTGACCCAGTGGAAGACCACCCTAGGTACCTTTGAAGCTTAACTTCAATTAGAAACCAATCTTCAGGTGGAAATGAAGATGAAATTGGACAAACAAACTGTAGAGAATGTACAACTATGCTCTCAACTGCAGGAAGTGAAGTCTACATACACCGCTGAATGAGCTATCAAAGAATATGAACTAATGGCACAAACTGTCGAGCGGGATTCCCTATTATCGGATCTAATAACTGCCCAAATTGAACTAACAGCTGCCCAGGCGGAGTTGACAACCTATTGGGCTGGGGAAGATGAGCAGTTTGAAGCGAGAAAGAAAGCCCTTTATCAAACACACGAGTTCAATGTACCCATTGCCAACTCCATTTCCTAGGCGCTTTTTCTCGGGCCAGAAGGGGCAATGAAGCAGTTAAAAGAAGGCAGATATTTAGCTTCCGATCCCCTTGCTAGTTTTTTGGACCATAAGAGGATAACTCATACTATCTCATCTGGTATGCTTCCCAATTTATCTTAATTTTTCGTATTTTTCCTTATTTGTTTAACTAATAAATTGGTTCTTAATGTCTGTTGTATCTTTGTTGCATACTTAAGTCTTTCGTTAAACTCATCAAGCGTCTTTTCTGTAAAATTTGGTTGTGTGGGAACTCCTGTTTTTAATGTGTGTGCTATATTAAAGATAATCTAATTTCGTTTGGATGAAAACCCGGAAGAGTGAGGACAAAGTTGCTTAAGGTCGACCAGCCAGGCCAGGCGAACTACCATATGCAACATTCATTTGGCTAAAGACGTCAATTCTTATGATCAACCAAAATTGAAACTCGTTCAAGTTTATTTTTGCTCGGACTCAAGCCCTAAAAGAGAACCAACTACAACACGTATTTCTTATTTAGGTAAAGGTGCCTAGGATTGTTCAGAATTAGACCTGCTCAATATAAAATCTGTTCCCGGGTAAAAATCACTTGTGCAAATATGCTCCAGTTTTGCATGCCTCTAATGCAATAGTTTCCCAGGCAGACCATAAAAACTCATTTAAACTTAGGACTAGTCGTGCTTCCTAAACAATTACACAAAAAATCATGCTTGCTTCGATAGCTTGCCTCGATAAAAACATCGACGCTTTAAGCTAAGTGCCCATTGAATTAGTCACCGCAGAAGACTTTTTATTAGTGACACGTGTGTGCGTGTCATCATAAATGTACGACTTTTTATCTACCCATTACTTTATCTAACTATTCAATGGTTCACAGCTGATCCCACCTTTCCATTATTATGATCAGACGGTTTAACTCAAAAGGCCTTTTTGAAAAATCCTTAGAAAAAACTTTGTGAAAAAGAGAGAAAACCCTAAGGCTTTGCTTTCCTCCTCTTTTTCGTTGTTACACCTCCTTCATGGCTCATCTTCTTTCTTTTGTTTCCATAATCTTTTCTTTCAAAAATGGGTGAGAGTAATCAGTGGTATATGCAATGTTCTTCCAGCTCCACCATCGATGATGCTATGACCTCACCCTCAACTACGACCTTCCTACCCACATAGTTGTGCCTATTGAAGAAGACCGTCCTCATCCTCTTCCACTAGAGAGTATCGCCATCTTTAAAGAACAAGTTATATCAGGATTTTGTTTCCCCTTGCATCCTTTCTTTATCAATGTTAACCGATACTTCAACATTCCACTACATCAACTCATCTCTCAATCCTTTCGCATCTTGAGTGGTGTGGTCATCATTTTTCGTTTACTCAACATCCCTCTATCTTCTCATCTATTTCCCCATTATTTTCAAGCTCGCCCTAAGGCGATCTTATTTTACAGGGTGTCATCCCAAGAAGAATGGAGACACAAATATTTCATCATTAGTCTTCCAACTCCTTCGGCTTATCCCACAAACTGGCAACAAAATCTCCCTCTGATCCCTAAATTAGGTAATATCTAGTGAACCCGACTTTTCGTCAAGCTCTAGAAAAACTCAAGGGCTTGAAGCTTAGCTTACCTGAGTTAACCATAGAAGGTTTGCTATATGTTTTTGGGCTCACTTTAGTTGACCTTGAGCTAAGCGCTGCTTTTGGTAAGAAAAGATCCTTGTATTTCCTTAGCCATTTGTTATCCCTTAGCCAATTATTATAAAGATTTCTAATTGCTCACTTATTTAAAAAGTGGAGGCCATTATTCCAGCTTTTCTCTTTAAAAACACTTGACTAACAAAAGCAGCTTTAAATTAAATAGGCGAAAACCTACTGAAAGAACGTCAGCTTGAACGGGCCTCCACCTTTGTTGGTCTACTCCCTCTGGTAGAACCTTCCCGAGATTCTTCTTCCAGCTCCTCGGAATCGGATAGTCCTCTAGTCATTAAGCACAAAAAGCCACAAACAAAGGCTTCCGGCCCGGATATACCTGAGCAGCCCGTCACCAAAAGGTCTCCCCTGGCTTTGACCGAGATCTCTTTTACTCGAGGTAAAGAGCATGGGTCTCAAAAGCATAGTCATTCTCATTTTACAATTGATATGATGAGGTCATACCTTCTTATACCTATGTCTCATGTGATTCCCCCAGTTATCTGGCCCCTTGAGACAACGTCAACCCCTCTAACTACTCAGCCAATCCCACCACTAGACTTAAACGTTTCTTCAACTAGTCCCCGCTCCAAGCGAACTTCTTGTAGGAGATTGGCTGGCCATGTGTCTCAAGGATCAATACCCGATTAAAGTCCTGGGCCCAGGGGTGAGCATTCGGTTAATTCAGTCCATAAATTAATCGAATTAACTAAAAATTGATTTACTATTTGCTAAACGAATTGAATCAAAGTTTGACTAAAACCGAATTAATCAAATCAGTTATTTCGGTTAACACCAAATTAATTGAATTTGTTTAAAAAATAATAAAAAGAATTTATATAAAATTAATATTAAATTAACCGAATTAACTGAATGCTCACCCTTACTTGGGCCGGATGGACAAACCTTAGAATTTTTACCCGTCCAACCGGCTCCCATTCATTTACAATTGTCTGATATCCCTCTTGCTCCTCCTTCAAGGTCTACGTCTTCAACTGACTCCTCATGTCTTTTCTAGCTATCCCATGGGTTGTCATCTCAACAGGAAATAGACACTACTTCACCCTTACCTTATGGGATACTTAAGTTGAAGGGTCCATTAGCCGAGTCATGGGTGAAAGCATGTAAACAAGCATAAGAGACTACAGCTAACGAACACAACTGAAACGCTACCGTAGTAAGTCCATGATTTTTTTTTATCGTTGTTTTATTCAGCTTTATGCTTCAGGATTTAATTTGGGTCAATTGTTTGTGGATTTGGAAAGGGCCAACAAAGTTTTGAAGGGTCACATGGAAGAACTAGAGGCCACTTCCACAGCTCTCGGTAATGAGACGACCCACTTGTAGGGAAAAATAGAGGAGCAGACTGAGCTCATTTCTAGTATCGAGAAAACTCTGCAAGACTGCCATTGGTTACTGTAGTCTCAAGAGATGGACAAGCAGAATTTAAAGCTTTGGTTACAAGGCAGCGAATGCAAGCTTCAAGTGGAGAGAGCAATGAAAGATAAAGTCATTTCAGACTAGAAGAGCTAAGACTTACACATGCATCTAGATCCCCGAATTAACCCAGGAACTATCTACTAAGATTTTTTATGCTATTGAAGCAATAGGAGGAACTGAACGCCCGAGAAGACCAGCTAGAATCCCTGCGGGTCGAGTTAAACGCAGCAAAGGCTGAAGCAGACGCTGCCTGAGACGAGCTATCCACTTACCAAGCTAGGGAAAATGAACGCATCGAGGCATGAAGGAGAGCTTATCTCAATTCTATCGATTTTAAAAGAAAATTAGTTGCGATATTTTGGAACACTCGACTATGCAATGGGGGAAGTGATCCAACAACTGCCGGAGGGCGGTCATCTACCATCAGAACCTTCTTACCAGTTTATAAACCAACACCGACTTCTCAGAGAGCTCCCGGGGGACCTCTTGAGCAAAATTGATTAAAGTTTTTCATGCTAGATTTTATGACATATAACTATATATGATTATTGAACAGGACTGAAATTAAATATCTAAACATTTCTTAAATGTTGTTAACTGTTACTTGTCTCTTTGCGAATCTTTAGAACCACCAATACTTTTGATAAAAATAGATCCCACATATATTGGTTCACATAATAGGCTTGGCAAGGTAATGACACCGAGCAGAATAACCAGGTTGAGCAAACAACTTACATTGTAAGAACTTCCTAAGCTAAATGATATACCGGACGGACTAAGTGCTCTTAGCGAAATAATCAGACTGCCTATTTATAAACATTCTTCATAAGGAATTCTTGGACTGAATAATGAGCTGGATGAACATATAATGCCGAGCGAAATAAACAAACCAGATATTTATAAACAATCTTCATAATGAATTCTCGAACTGAATAATGAGCTAGACGAGTGCATAATGCTGAGCAAAACAAACAGATCGAATATATATAAACAATCTTCATAATGAATTCTTGAACTGAATAATGAGTTGGACGAGCACATAATGTCAACCGAAACAAATAGACTGAATATGTATAAACAATCTTCATAATAAATTCTCGGACTGAATAATGAACTGGATGAGCACATAATGCCGAGCGAAATAAATAGGCCAAATACTCATACTTGGGTTTAAATCCGTCACTCAGCTATGATATTTACTATTCAAGAGTTTATAGTGTTGGATCGAAGCGTTCGATAGAGGGGGGTGAATATCGATTAAAAATATTCAAGTGAGTAAATACGCAACGAAAAGAGTAAAATAAAAAGAATGACACAAGTAATTTTTTACTTGGTTCGAAGCCTATGTCAACTCCTACTCCAAGGCCTGCACATAAGGGTACTTTCGATGGACAATCACTAATAATTCGAAATATGGATTACAAAAGAAGTATAGGAATTATTAGAAAATAAAACAACCGACAATAAAAGAAAAACAAACAAGTTAGCAATTTGTCAGAGATTGTGAGTTGTGTTCATGACTCCAGCCTTGACCCTCCTTATATAGGAGATTCGGGGTGCCCAGAACCTTCAAGGCACCCTGAATATGACGTAGCTGAGCCAACCAGGGTACTCCATGTGGCGAAATAACGTTGCAGATAGAAATTCACCTCCGGGCGCCCGGAACCATCCCGAGCGCCCGGACCCTCATTTTCCAACAAATTCCTTCCTGCAAGAAAACGTTAGTCCGGAGAAAAATATAAGATATATATCCTACAAAACAGAGTATTAGCACAGTTAAAAATCAAACAGAATATTAATTAGATTCCGTCTCCTCGAGATCAGAATCTAGTCATGATCTCGACTTAGATATCCGAAATGGGTCTAAGTCGGATCGACGCCTAATGTTCTCTTCCCGGGAATGCGTCCTCACAGTCATTCCCCTCAAGTGACTTACCTCCACTTACCTGTCAGACATCCGGTCAGCCCTTCGACCAGTCTGGGCTTCGTGCCAACTATCCGGTCAACCCGTCGACCTAACTGGACTTCGTGTCAAACGTTCGGTCAGCCCGTCGACCCATTTGGACTTCATGCCAGCTATCCGGTCGGTCCGTCGACCTAGCTGGGCTTCTCCTGCACACTCGGTCAGAGTGTTAGATAACAACAAAACTAACTTAACCTATTTTGTGATTCATCAAAACTTGAGTTAGACCGTTAGTGCTAACCGTGTAATTACCCAATTTTCCCTATTTCAAGTTCTAAAAGTCCATAAAAATATTTGGAAATACTTTTAAAATATTCTAGAGATTTTTAGGAATTTTTTAGAGTATTTTTACGTAATTTTTGGAGGTCGTTTAGTAGGGTTACAAAAAGAAAGAAGTTTTGATAAAGACGTTGAAGGTGAGACTCGAACCCGAGACCTTAACCCGAGCCGAACCTCAGCCGAATCCAGCCCAACCAACCGGTCTGTAGTTGTTTTGTGAATATATATGGAGCGAAATGTATATATGTAGTAGTTGGAATGTTTAAAATAAATTGGAGGAAAAGGGGCGCGGCTGAGAATCGAAGCCCAGACCTGTGGCTGAGAATCGAAGCCCAGACCTGTGGCTGAGAATCAAAGTCCAGACCTGTGGCTTCGAGCAAAACCAACGGACCAACTGCGCCAGCGGTCGATGTTAATCAGATATGCAGCGACAATTATATAAGCTATAGTTATAATCGAAATCCTAGTTTTAAAAAGGATCGAATTTCTTTTCCCTGAACCCTAAATCCCGTTTCCTCTCCTCTTTTGCGCGGCGTCGCGACTTCTGCTCGGGCGAAAGAGGCGGCGGAGCTAAGTTTCCTTTCTCCGGTGGCCGGCGAAGGCTTTCTTCCGACAAACCTTACCGATTTTGATCCCCTTCATCCAGGAGAAGGTGTTGCCGCAAGGGATCAATGGAATCTTCACCTTTCTGCAAACCCTAAGGGCTTCCTTCTCGGTTGTAAGTCCAATAACGCTCGGTAAGTTGCTACTCACCTGCGGTAAGAGCAGTTTCAAGTCCGATTCAGTATTTTCTTTGAGTTTTCGGAATGAGTTGAACAGAATTTGTGATTTTGCAAAGGATTTGGTCTTCTTTTTGGTTTTCAGATTAGGCTGTACAGAATTGAGGTTGTTAGGGGAATTAAGAATAGTTCTGAGATTTATCTTCTATTTATCATCTCTGTGTCTTTATTTTCCTTTTCCTCATTTCTGCATTTAGTGAGCATAAAATGAGTTGAATCATGCTTTAGCTGTAGCTGCCGAAAATCAGTTATTAAAAAAAAGGGGACTCAAATCAAGTGAGTTGAATTATGATTTAGCTGTAGATGCAGTTTAATTAAGTTTCCATGCAGATTACTCAAATGAGTTTAATCAGCAATATTGCAAATGGTTAAACGTCAATATACACATAAATAAAGAAATCTAAGTTTCCTAGTTATTGACAATAGACAGCTGGTTCTTATAGTATGACTTCCTTGGTTGTTTTTGGTATTTAGTTTTCCTTAATCGACTGAGCTGAGCTAGAAACCTTTATAACTATTCCCGTGCACTGCAGTTTAGGTTCGAGCACTGCAGTTTTAGATCCTGTTCAAGTATTACAGTTTAAATTTGTAAAAACACTGCAGTTTTAAATTTTGGTTAAGTATTGTAGTTATGGATATTTTTTTTTAAGCATTCAATTACAGTTTGTATGAGGCATAAATTGCAGCACAGTCTAATAGTACTAGAATCTTCTATATGAACATGTTATGCTTGCTGGAATCTTGTGATAGATTAGTGAATGTTGGAATTTAGTGCACAGATATATGTATGCAGAATTTAGATTTAGATTTAGATTTAGTTTGAGTTAGTATGCAGATTTCTTAGAGCTTAAATGCAGATTTTTATAAGTGTAGTATGCTGATTTTATTTTCCCTTTTTCTTGAAGATGTGCATGAACAGATTATAGCATATACATGTATATACATAGCATTTATTATAGACTGTTCTTGCTATAAAGAGTAGCTATAAGTGAGAAAAGACCAAGGTCTTGATAGGTGTTGGGATCTTAGATGGCTAGAGAATAGCCTCTTAAAAAACTTAAACACAAATTTCTACAAAGAAACTTGTTAGCACAGCGGAATTAGGAAACTAAAACAAAGAGGAAACAAGCACACTAACACACGGATTTACGAGGTTCGGGGATAACTTGCCCCTACTCCTCGGCGTGTCCGTAAGGTGGACGACCCCTTGATCTTCGGTAGATCGCACCCCGGATAAATTCCGGCTAAAGATCCTCCTTCTCGGTGGAGTAACCTCTCCACAAAGTCTCAAGAAATATATATGTTAAAGCACAAGACTTACAGAGCTCAGTGGCAAAGAAGAATGAACTAACGCTTACAACCACGCGAGGATCAGTGGAAACAGAGAACTCACAGATAGCAGTTTCTCACCCGAGAGCTCAAGAACTTAGCACACCTCAACGATCAACAGAACGTGTTTTTTTTCACTTTCTTTCTTTCTTTCTTGTTGTTCTTTCCTCTCGCTTTTTACTGCTTCTTAAGCCCCTGTTCTCTGCTGTCACGGATCGTGGTCAAACTGCACAGAATCATCGCTGCAGCCAATCCTTCTTCCTCCTTACCTGGTTCTCTGAACTCACACCAATGAAATCACAGTCTTCACTGGTGTCTTCTGAGCTCGAACCAATCACCAGGAGTCAAGCGGATCGCAGCCAGATCACACCAGTAGCCGTTGATGCTTCAAATGCACCATGCACCGCGAATCACAGCAGAAAGGCCATTTGTCGTATTCCTCTTATGGACTTAATTTGAAATTAGGCTTGGAATGATACCTGTGATCCTGCAAACTCAAAAGCTAACAGCACAGAGGGTTATATCACATGAATCAGGCAGATCAAATGCAGTGGAGGAATCGCAGAAACAGCGAACAAATCTGATTGTGTGTGGATCGGTCACCAGACCGATCCATAGACCGATCAGGACATATCCTGATCGGTCCGCAGCTTGTCTGATCGGTCGTGGAGACCGATCAGACTGCAGGTGGATCGGTCTCCACGACCGATCCCCTGCCTTCTTCTCTTCGCAATACCATCTCCTGATCGGTCTCCAAGACTGATCAGATTGCACTCAGTGTGCTACTGAGTGTTTCCTGATCGGTCTACAGACCGATCAGATTACACTCAGTGTGTTACTGAGTGTTTCCTGATCGGTCACCAGACCAATCCATGGAAACTTAGTTTCACTGGATCGGTCTGCCGACCGATCTACTGTCTTATGTATCACTGGATCAGTCTGCCAACCGATCCAATGTACCATGGAATGTCCACTTAGGTCCCTCTTTGACCTAATCCGGAGAACAAACTACCGAGCCCTCTCCGACTTCGTCCGGTCCAGAGAACGAGCTATCGAGCCCTCTCTGACCTAGTCCGGAGAACGAGCTACCGACCCTCTCCGACTTCGTCAGGTCCAGAGAACGAGCTACCGAGCCCTTTCTGACCTAGTCCGGAGAACGAGCTACCGAGCCCTCTCCGACTTCGTCAGGTCCAGAGAACGAGCTACCGAGCCCTCTCCGACCTAGTCCGGAGAATGAGCTACCGAGCCCTCTCCGACTTCGTCAGGTCCAGAGAACGAGCTACCGAGCCCTCTTTGACTTCGTCCGGTCCAGAGAACGAGCTACCGAGCCCTCTCTGACCTAGTACGGAGAACGAGCTACCGAGCCCTCTCTGATCTAGTACGGAGAACGAGCTACCGATCCCTCTCTGACTTCGCGTGCCAAGTTTCCAACTTGGACTTTTCCCTTCCACTTGATCAACCTTGATCATTAATCAAACCGAGTTTAATTAACATCTGATACAAACTTAAATCCGTGTCAACATCAAAACAACAGCCAGGTCAGACTGTATCAACAATCTCCCCCTTTTTGTTGTTTGACAACACGATTTAAGTTTAGATCAGAAATGTTCTTATTTTCATAATTTTAGGGGAATCAAGAACCTCCCCCTAAGATGGATACACCACTAAGTCAATAACGGGAATCAAGATCCTTCCCGTTATCTTCTCCCCTAAAATCAAGCATTCATACATCTCTAAACTTAGATATCCTCTCCCCCTTTGTC
This sequence comes from Zingiber officinale, assembly GCF_018446385.1. NCBI lineage: Eukaryota > Viridiplantae > Streptophyta > Magnoliopsida > Zingiberales > Zingiberaceae > Zingiber > Zingiber officinale. The sequence continues at coordinate 62,694,930 of NC_056000.1, read as the reverse complement.
AAACACCGAAAAGGTGCGAATGGGGTGATAAGACTCAAAAGACTCCCCCTTAACCCATACTGTCTTTTTCTTAATGCACCTAGAATTCCCTCTAAGTGTATTATGAGATAGTAATAAAGAAATAAGAGGCAGTCAAGACAAAGCATATGAACAACATATCAATAGCCAATAGGAAATGACACATAAAGAAAAACAGGAAAATGAGCAGCATAAATAGATGAAATAAGCAAATATCCAGGTCATACAAAAATATCCAACAAAATAGCATCCAAAACACAGACAGTCAAAGTGACAAACAGAATGTATCAATCAATGTCCTCAACACGAGGATCATCATTATCTGCGGGAGGCACATAACCCTGAGGCGGCATGCTGGAGCTCGAAGGTGGATGACCCGAGAAATGCTGCGGAGGTGGGTAGTTGGCCATCCAGCCCAGAAGCAGCTGCTGCGTCACCAACTGCTGACTGCGTAAGTCATCGTAGCGCTGGTCGATTCGAACACGCAGTCCATGGAGCTCAGCAGACAGCAGCTCATCGTGCTGATCGAAGCGGCTCTCTAGCTCAGCGATCTGCCAGCGCAGATCAGGATCGGCCTCATCAGCAGCAGGAGGAGGAGCAGCAACCTGTCGAGGAAGTGCCCGTGGTAACTCTCCCAGACCTCTCCCATCCTTCCACCGAACAGCCCCATTCTGTCCCAAGATACCGGACTTGGAAAATGCCCGTTTCCCAAGTCTGCAATCCTATCTGACCATCTTTACTATCCTACCCTTAGACACATCTATCAGAAGGGTCTCGAGCCAATCTGTAATTATATGCCCATAAGGCATATAAATAGTGGAGCTGCTAGGCTGAGTATATGAGATGATCGAAGAATAGATGATGGACATAATGTCAAAGTCGAGACACCGACGCAACCCATAAAGCATCAAACAATGATAGGGTCGGATCTCTGCTAGAGGTTTGGATGTGATTGGAAGAAGACAGTTTGTGACTATCTTAAAAAGAATATAGTCAGGGGCAGATAGTCGTAGGGCAGCAAAGGTGGGAAAATCAACATCCAACTCATCTAGTCCACCTGGTCTAGGATGACCGAAGAAGTACTCATAGATGGAATCAGGTGAGACATCAAATGGAGGAGGTAAAGGATCGGGGAAATCAGGATAAATGGGAAAAGGATCTCCTGAACACATTCGGCAACCTAGATACCCAAAGAATTCTACGACGGAGAAATCGATAGTTCTCTTAGCGACTCTGGTTCTATAAGCACCATCACTGGTCTGATGAAGATTGTTGTAGAATTCAGATATTAGGTCATAGTTGATGTCCCTTTCTAGGTAGACTAACGAGTCAAGTTTGTAATATGCCAGGGTTTCGGATACAGAGGGACAAAACTCATCCGTGTACTTTCGATCCACAGATCGACATGGGAGTAGCTTGAATGTCCTCTGTTGAAACACTTGTTCAAACTGTCGGTTCGGGAATCTCGAAGAAGAGGAAGGTTGAGGTCGGGAGGGTGCCTGGGACTTGGATTTCTCAGCAGATGACTTAGACGTACCCTCACCAGCTGATTTCTGTTGGTGCAACCTTAGGTCAAGGTTGACCTGATTGACTCGACTCGAGGTGACTTGACTCGAGTTGTATTTTGATGTTTGACTTGGGAAGATTGTCGGTGCAACCTTAGGTCAGGGTTGACCTAGTTGAGTTGCATGTTGATGTTTGACACTCGTGAGAGAGTTCTATTCTTGATGTGAGACAAGAATAGATGGTTGGGAGATTATTGGTGCAACCCTAGGTCAAGGATTGACCTGGTTGACCTGAAAAGTCCAAGTATGGAGACTTGGCACTGGAAAAGTCCAAGCAGGGAGCTTGGCACGTGAAAAGTCCAAGTATGGAGACTTGGCACGGGAAAAGTCCAAGTATGGAGACTTGGCACTGGAAAAGTCCAAGCAGGGAGCTTGGCACGCGGAAAGTCCTGGTGAGTGAAGCCAGGCAGTGAGAAAGTCCTAACTGGGATGTTAGGCAGTTGGAAAGTCCTGGTGAGTGAAGCCAGGCAGTGAGAAAGTCCTAACTGGGATGTTAGGCAGTGTGGAAGTCCTGGTGAGTGAAGCCGGGCAAGGGAAAATCCAGATGGATCAGGGATGATCGGACTTCTGGTGTTGGAAAGTCCAAGTAGGTCAAGGGAGTGATCGGATACTTGGCACGAAGAGGAAAATCCAGATGGATCAGGGATGATCGGACATCTGGAGTGGAAAAGTCTAAGTGGGTCAAAGGGATTGACCGGACACTTAGCGGGGAGTGCTAGCAGGTCAAGGGAGTGACCGGATGCTAGGCATGATGTACCAACAGGTCAAGGTTGACCGGATGTTGGTGTGGAAGCCTTAGGTTTAGGGCTGAGAAGTTTGGATCGGGCTGCAGATCGATCCAATGATACATGGGTCATCGATCGGTCCGGTGACCGATCGTGATCGATCAAGATGCTATCGATGGTTATCGATCGATGCGAGACCGATCGGAAGAGATCGATGGCAAACTAGCGAAGAAGAAGCTGATCGGTCTACGGACCGATCGGGCGGTTCTGATCGGTCTATGGACCGATCGGGATGTTCTGATCGGTCCATGGACCGATCAGGGACGGAATAAGCGAGCTTCTTCCCGATCGGTGCGGCCGATCGAGGATATACTGATCGGTCCACGCATCGATCAGGTTCTAGCCGCCAGACGCGACTAGTTTCTTATTGTTTCTTCTTGGCGGTATAAGAAGGCGAGGGCATCTTCTATGCAATCTCTCTCTTTCTTTTTCCCTGCTAGAACTGAAGTTTCAGCTTCGACTGAGCTTTGATTGAGCTCGCCTCCGAAGCTTCGCGTGAGCTTCCAGTCGTCGACCAGCTGCTGCGTTTGGGTTGTGAAGTTGCTGCTTCACCTCCAGTCGACAAGAAAGCAAGCAATTGGTAGAGTGTTATTGTATTTCATATTGTATTGCTTTTATTACTGCTCTTGTACTCTTTGTTTGCTGTTGCAAACGTTTGTGGTGAGGTTTCTCCACCCACAAGGAGTATATTGTATTAGCCGGTTCTCCGGGGACTCATCCACCGACGGATTGACTGGACTTGTCCACCTTACGGACACGCCGAGGAGTAGGAGCCCTAATCTCCGAACCTCGTTACATCCTTGTGTTAAGGTTTGATATTCTTCCTTTCATTTCTAGTTTATTTTTCCGATGCGCTAACGAATTGTAGGAAGAAACGAGCGATTTGGGGCGGCTATTCACACCCCCCTCTCTAGCCGAGTACGAAGGATCCTAACAAGTGGTATCAGAGCCAGGTCGCTCTTCACCGGATTAACACCCGAGGGAGCACAAGCTAGAGATGGATCAACTCGGAGAGGACATCACGATTCCACCCTTCTACGATCGCGACGACTTCGCGTTTTGGAAGGTAAGGATGAAATATTTTCTTATGACTAATCTTGAGAATTGGAGGTGTGTGCAATTAGGTTTTACTCCTCCATTGGATAAAGAAGGAGAACTTTTGGAGAAGAAGAAGTGGACGAAGGAGCAAATCCACCAATCAACCATCAATGATGAGGTAACGAAAATCATTGAATTCTCTTTACCTAATGATGTGTTGTGTAGGATAGGTGAATACAATAATGCCAAGGAGTTGTGGAACAACTTGGCCAAACTCCATGAGGAGAGCCCCACTTCAAGCCATGAAGAGGAGCCTAGTGAGCCAAGTAGCTCACATCGTGGAGGTGAGGAATTAGAAGTTGAGGGCTACTCAACATCTAAAGAAGAAGAGGAGGTGAGTTCTTCTTCAAGATCAGAGCACGAAGAAGAAGCTTCTACCTCCGGGAGGGATGAAGAAGAGAGCATCCATCCATCCTCGACCCTAGGTAACTCAAACACTTTAAGTTCAAGTAAAATACATATAATGTGTTTTGAGTGTAGGGAATTTGGACATTACAAGAGTAAATGTCCAAAGAAGACTAAGAAGACTCCACCGGCGCCAAAGATCAAGGAAGTCGGAGTCCCAAAACGCAAGGGCAAGGAGCACGTGGTGTGCTTCCAATGCAAGCAATGAGGACACTATAGGAGTCAATGTCCAAGGGGGAGGCAATCTCACAAGGACAAAAGACCAAGCACGTGTAAAGGGGGAGAGAAGGCAAACCCTAAGGTATCCTCTAAGGTTCATTCTTGCACTTCTAATAAGATACATGCTAGTAGTCTTATTGCAATTGTCAAGAATGATAAGCATGTTAACCTTAGAAATCAATACATGTGTTTAGGTGCTAAACATGTTAACTTAGATAAGGATAATACTAGGAAGGCCAACTCTATGATTAACTCATCTAAGGCTAAGGAAAACCTAGGTAGAAATCCCAAGAAGACTAGACACATGCCTAGGAATATCTCAAGAGAAAATGACAAATTAACACTTGAGGTATTAGAGAGGGAAAATCAAGTCTTGAGGTCAAGACTTGATAATTTAGAAAAGGCTCTTAAAAACATGGAGAAGTCATCTCTAGGGTTTAAGAGTCGAAAACCCAAGTCCAAGGACAAGAAAGGTTTGAGTCACAAACCTAAGTCCCAAGTGGTCAAGCCCACTTATCATAGTGTTCCATTCGATTATGGAACAAAGCCTAGGGCTAGGAAGACCACCACCAAGGTCACAAGGGGAGTCACCCCTAGAGTTGATCTTGATGAGTCCCAAATGACCAAGGCTTCAAAGCCTAAGAGGGTCATTAGGAGGGTTGCTAGGGAAGTCATCCCTAGTGAATATTTAGTGAACCCAATGAGCTCACATAGATATTGGGTTCCTAGGAGCATCCTCTCTACCTCATAGATGGGTTAGAGAGTGTCAACTCCGATTAGAAGGGTAGTTAGCCCAACTTTGAGGAAATTGACACTCAAGGAGCATTTTCAAGGTTTTGTTAACCTTTGAAAATGAAATAGAATTACTAGTTACTCCTTGAAGAGCTAAATGTGCCTAATGGTGGAAATATCATTTTTAATCTTAAGTGGCACAATTTGAGGAAAACCTAGAGAAATACCATAATTGGGATTTTGGTTTCTCTTAGGGATATAAGGGCAATATAGGATTAGATGTTAAATTAGCTAAGTGATTAAGGATACTTAGATAGGTAATCTAGGTATTTCATTTGTGCTAACTTACCATGATTGTTTGCCATATGCCATGTCATGACATCATATTTAATTTATGATCATTTGAAATGTCATGATAATGATTAAGTTATTTATATGTCATGCTTTATTTAAGTTTTCAAACTTTATGCCATGACATCATGACATTGGCACATGTTTTTACTTATGATATCATTTTATGCCATGTCATCATCTCTTGCATTATAATCAATGAAATTGATTTGAGGACAAACACAATTTGATATTGAGATCAAATTGGTGTTTAGAAAATGCATGAGAACTTAGCCTAAGATGACCTAAACCCATATCTCACATCAAAATTGACTTGGATGTGTTTGATACACTTTAGATGTGTGTGAGATATTAGGATCATGAGTTAGGATCAAGGTGCATAGTTCTTGTACCTAGATGAGCCTAATTCAAGAAATTGGGGATCATAGGGAAAGCTTATGTACAAGTCATGTACATATAGCCCAAAGATTGTGGTCCCAAATTAAAGGGTTTAAAATCATTTCAAAATTGATTTGAAAAACCTTGATGAAGCTTTTCTAGTGATAGCATTCATCATTGAGCGAATTGATACAAAGTTGAGGTAAACTTGAACTATTTCAAAGTTTTTGAACTTTGTATCAAGATTTGAAAATGGAAGTTATTTTCAGATAAAACTATTTTTCCATGATAGTATGTGGTATGAGGAATGTATCCTCAAATTTTCATAATTTTTCAAATTTTCTGTGATTTTCTAGAGGTTTCTGAATTTCGGAAGGAGAAAAATCAGAAACTTCTGATATCAGAGTTGTGGACCGATCAGAAGGGAGTCTGATCGGTCCAGGTCTGTGTGGATCGGTCACTGTGACCGATCCAGGGAAGGCCTGATCGGTCCGGTGAACGATCAGGGCGTGCCCAATGCTGACTTTGCTGAATTTCGACTGTGGTCTGAAATTTCAGCTGTGGGAGTTGTGTTTTGGATTTCTAAAGGTTTGGAACTCACAAAGACATTGTTGGTGCAATGGTCAAGGGGGAGTTGACCTTTAGGGGGAGTTTTACCTAATTGTCAAGGGGAGTTGACTTTTAGGGGGAGTTTTTACTCCTTAAGACTTTTGAGGATTAGTGATATGGGATTATCACTAAGTTGATTGTTGAGTTTAGTGTCAAGGGGGAAATTAAGAGTTTCAATGAAAGGTATGGGACTTTCATTAGGAAGAAACTCTTGACCTTGATACTCTCCTTTTTCTTTTTGATGTGTGTCAAAAAGGGGAGAGTGTTCATTGGAGAATTATTGGAGAACCCAAGTTAGGTTATCGGGTTAACCTAAGCCAGGGGAAGAATGTCAAGGAATGTTCAAGGAAGAACATTGGAATTCTTTTTGATGTATGTCAAAAAGGGGGAGAATTATTGGAGAACCCAAGTTAGGTTATCGGATTAACCTAAGGGGAGAATGTCAAGGAATGTTCAAGGAAAGAACATTGGACATTGGAAGATGGTTGGAAAACCTAAGTTAGGTTATCAGGTTAACCTAACTTGATTATGGGTTTTGTCAAACATCAAAAAGGGGGAGATTGTTGGTGCAACCTTAGGTCAAGGTTGACCTGGTTGACCCGACTCGAGGTGACTTGACTCGAGTTGTATTTTGATGTTTGACTTGGGAAGATTGTCGGTGCAACCTCAGGTCAAGGTTGACCTAGTTGAGTTGCATGTTGATGTTTGACACTGGTGAGACAGTTCTATTCTTGGTGTGTGACAAGAATAGATGGGTGGGAGATTGTTGGTGCAACCCTAGGTCAAGGATTGACTGGTTGACTGAAAAGTCCAAGTATGGAGACTTGGCATGGAAAAGCAGGGAGCTTGGCACGCGAAAAGTCCAAGTATGGAGACTTGGCATCGGAAAAGTCCAAGTTTGGAGACTTGGCACGGGAAAAGTCAAGCGGTAGCTTGGCACGCGGAAAGTCCTGGTGAAGCCAGGCGGTGGGAAAGTCCTAACTGGATGTTAGGCGGTTGGAAAGTCCTGGGTAGTTGACGAGAAAGTCCTAATCGGGATGTTAGGCAGTGTGGAAGTCCCGTGAGTGAAGCCGGGCAAGGAAAATCCAGATGGATCAGGGTGATCGGACTTAGTGTTGGAAAGTCCAAGTAGGTCAAGGGGTGATCGGATACTTGGCACGAAGAGGAAAATCCAGATGGATCGGGGATGATCGGACATCCGGTGTGGAAAAATCTAAGTGGGTCAAAGGTTGACCGGACACTTAGCGGGGAGTGCTAGCAGGTCAAGGAGTGACCGGATGCTAGGCATGATGTACCAACAGTCAAGGTTGACCGGATGTTGGTGTGGAAGCCTTAGGTTTAGGGTCGAGAAGTTTGGATCGGGCCGGATCGATCCATGATACATGGGTCATCCGATCGGTGCGGTGACCGATCGACGATCGATATACTGCGATGGTTATCGATCGATGCAGAGCCGATCGAAGGAGATCGATGGCAAACTAGCGAGAAGAGAAGCTGATCGGTCTACGGACCGATCGGGGCGTTTCCTGATCGGTCTATGGACCGATCGGGATGTTCCTGACGGTCCATGGACCGATCGAGGGGACAAGCGAAGCTTCTTCCCGATCGATGCGCACCGATCAGGATATTGCCTGATCGGTCCACAGACCGATCAGGGTTCTAGCCGTTGTGACGCAACGGCTAGTTTCTTCGCTGTTTCTTCTTCGCAGGTATAAGAAGACGAGGGCATCTTCTGTGCAATCTCTCTCTTTCTTTTTCCCTGCTAGAACTTCTGTTCTTCTGCTGCTGAAGTTTCTGCTTCAACTGAGCTTTGATTGAGCTCGCCTCCGAAGCTTCGCGTGAGCTTCCAGTCGTCGACCAGCTGCTGCGTTTGGGTTGTGAAGTTGCTGCTTCACCTCCAGTCGACAAGAAAGCAAGCAATTGGTAGAGTGTTATTGTATTTCATATTGTATTGCTTTTATTACTGCTCTTGTACTCTTTGTTTGCTGTTGCAAACGTTTGTGATGAGGTTTCTCCACCCACAAGGAGTATATTGTATTAGCCGATTCTCCGGGGACTCATCCACCGACGGATTGACTGGACTCGTCCACCTTACGGACACGCCGAGGAGTAGGAGCCCTAATCTCCGAACCTCGTTACATCCTTGTGTTAAGGTTTGATATTCTTCCTTTCGTTTCTAGTTTATTTTTCCGCTGCGCTAACGAATTGTAGGAAGAAACGAGCGATTTGGGGCGGCTATTCACACCCCCCTCTCTAGCCGAGTACGAAGGATCCTAACAATTTCTTCCTAAATAGGTCAAAAATGGGACATGGTCGGGGCAAATGGGAGTCCACGGGAGCCACAGAGTCGAGAACCAAGACAACACACAGAGATACACTGTGAAAAGAAACTAAAATGCCAAAAATGAACAGATTTCGGGGAGAAAGGAAGTTACCTGGGCGCCATTTGAGGCTTTCGGAGAAGATGGAGAGAAGAGTCGGGACTGAGGAGTGGTTTGGCTAGGGTTTTCGGCGTGAAATGAGAGGACGAAGGATTGGGGGAAGTTAAAGAGGGTGATCAGATCATAAGATCGGACGGCTGCCCGAACAGGAGAAATCCTGACCGATCAGGGAACGTTCTGATCGGTCAGGGAGTGTCTTGATCGGTCGTGGAGACCGATCAGGGAACCTCCTGATCGGTCCCCGGACCGATCAGAGGTCGATCAGTAACTAGCAGAGAGGTGGAACTCTCCTAATCGGTCGTAGAGACCGATCAGATATCATCCTGATCGGTCCCTGGACCGATCAGTGTCTGATAATCAGTGATTTCAGTCTCTGAAATTCGTATCGAAGGCTCTGAAACTTGGTTCAACAACTTCCAAGCTCAGAACCTAGGATCTGAAGAGCCCACAGATTATATTCAGTGATACCAATGAATATTTCCTAATGATGAGCTCTAATGATTTGGAATTATTTAGGGCTCGAAAGTTTTAGACACTTCATAACAAATGTGTTGAATCTCAAAGTTTCAAAACCAGAGAAGTTTGTTTTGTTTGTTTGCTGAAACTATGATCTATAGTGAACCAAGGTAATAAATCTGACTCTGGCTATCGGTTCAAAATATATCCTTGCTATGAGTAGTTACAAGTTTGTCAAAATATGTCAAAATTTCTTCACTAACTTGTCCTATTTTCAATCAAAATCAGGAAGGTATCAATCAAGGGTATCAATCAACACATCAACAAGGTTAGATGATTTCTAGACACAGGTCCAACCAAGATTCCTTGGTTGGAATATATGAGTAAGATCTAGGAGCCAAATACACACGAATTATGTAATGACCTTCCCCATACTCAATTTATATCTCTTTAACCTAATTATTCAAGGGATGCATGATACATTTTGAATAATTTGGTTGATCCTAGCATCTCACCCCATATTTAGCAAACAAAAACAATTTGTTAAACCTTATAGTTTGTGTGAGATGTCCCCAAGTTGCCCAAATTAATTTCCCAATTTCTCTTGTAGTTTTAGTTGTCCTTATTGATCATGATGAAATCCTAATGGCCTATTGAGCCAAACACATCCCCAATTCTCTCCTTAAATGACTAAATTCATTTTCCGGAAGGGGTTTGGTGAAAATGTCGGCTAAGTTTGACTTTGACTCAACATATGTGAGTGCAATGTCTCCCCTATCTACGTGATCTCTAATGAAGTGATGACGCACTTCAATGTGTTTGGTCCTTGAATGATGGACTGGATTTTTCGTTAGGTTTATTGTGCTAATGTTGTCACACAACACTTACACTCCTTTATATGAAAGTCCATAATCTTCTAGAGTGTGAATCATCCACAACAATTGTGATACACTCTCTCCCATGGCAATGTATTCAGCCTCGGTCGTGGAGAGAGCAACACAATGTTGCTTCCGACTTGACCAACTAATCAACGATGAACTTAAAAATTGGCAACCCCCACTAGTGCTTTTCCGATCCAATTTGCATCCAGCATAATCGGAATCGGTATAGCCTATCAAATCAAAAGACTCCGTACGAGGGTACCACAGTCCTACTCTAATTGTGCCCTTGAGATATCTTAGAATTCTCTTAACTGCAGTTAAATGAGATTCCTTGGCACAAACTTGATATCTAGCGCACATGCCCACAGCAAAAAGTATGTCCGGTCGACTAGCTGTGAGATATAGAAGACTACCGATCATGCTTCTATATTGCGTTAGATCAACTGGTTTCCCACTCTCATCATTGTCAAGACGAGTGTTTGTCGCCATTGGAGTGGATACTTCCTTAGAGTCACTCATTTTGAATTTTTTGAGCATCTCTTGAGTGTATTTCGTCTGATGGACATAAATTCCATCTCGAGTTTGTTTGATTTCAAATCCAAGGAAGAATGTCATTTCTGTTAGGACCAAAAGTAGCTAGAGGGGGGGGGGGGGTGAATAGCTCGTCGCGTTCGCTCGGTGCTCGGCGTTGCTTGTTCCTTCAAAGATGTGCAGCGGAAATACAAAGAAACAATCACACAACGCTAACACGGTTGGTTTACTTGGTATCCACCTCCAAAGGAGGTGACTAATCCAAGGATCCACACCACGCACGCACCCTCCACTATGAAACACTCCTTTTCGGTAACTACCGAGGGCGGAGAAGCCCTACAAGACTCTCGGTACAAGAAGAAGGAAAGGGAAACAAAATACAAGCACAAAGCTTACAATGAATGCAAAAAACCCTAACCCTAGCTTCTCTTCTTGCCTTTGATCCGCCTCTTGACTCGGAGAGCTTCCAAGAACCTTCAAGAACTGGCGATCACGAGCTTTGAGAGTGCTGTGGAGGAGCTGGCGAAGATCTGGAGTGAATCGGAGAAGAGATACCGAAGGAAATGAACGCCTGCGGCCTTTATCGACGCCAACGGTCGGATCTCGATCGATTCGAATATTCCCAATCGATCGGGGAGGCTTTGGATCGATCCACGGATCGATCCAGAGCGCCTCTGTGCTGTGGAAAAACGCCTGGATCGATCCACGGATCGATCCAGCGCAAAGCAGCCGCGTCCCAATCGATCCACTGATCGATTGGAACATCTGGATCGATCCACGGATCGATCTAGAGGCTCTCTGTTCGCTTAGGAGAAGCCTGGATCGATCCACTGATCGATCCAGCTCTTAGATCGATCCACTGATCGATCCAACACTTGGTTTTTGCCCAAAACCAAGTTCCAAGCCTCTCAAACCAACATCCGGTCAACCTTGACCTGTTGGTACATCATGCCTAGCATCTGGTCACTCCTTTGACCTACTAGGACTTCCCACCAAGTGTCTGGTCAATCCCTTTGACCCACTTAGACTTTTCTATTCATGCCAAGTATCTGGTCACTCCCTTGACCTACTTGGACTTCCATCAGATGTCTGGTCAATCCCTTTGACCTATCTGTATTTCCTCGTGCCAAGTATCCAGTCAATCCTTTGACCTACTTTGACTTCCCAACACCAGATGCCCGATCATCCTTGATCCATCTGGATTTTCCCTTGCCTGGCTTCACTCACCAGGACTTTCACCTAGCTTCACTCACTAGGGTTTTCCATCTGCCTAGCTTCACTCACTAGGGCTTTCACCTGGCTTTACTCACCAGGACTTTCACATAGCTTCACTCACTAGGGTTTTCCTTCTGCCTGGCTTCACTCACCAGGACTTTCACCTAGCTTCACTCACTAGGGTTTTCACCTGGTTTCACTCACCAGGACTTTCACCTAGCTTCACTCACTAGGATTTTCACCTGGTTTCACTCACCAGGACTTTCACCTAGTTTCACTCACTAGGGTTTTCCTTCTGCCTGGCTTCACTCACCAAGACTTCCCTGTCAAGTATCCAGTCAACCTTGACATACTTGACTCTTCTTCAATCAATTTCTTATTGTCAAACATCTAAACTCAAACCAAGACTCAGCTTGGTCACCCAGGTCAACCTTGACCTGAGGGATGTTGCACCAACAATCTCCCCCTTTTTGATGTTTGACAATACCACAATAGCACTTACAATACCACATGTAAGTTAGGCTAATCCTATAGCCTCAATCTTCATGCCACTAGGTAATGAACATATAAATTAAGCTCTTCATTCTCCCCCTACGAGGGCACACTCCCTCTAGGTAATGAAAGCCTAACTTATACCCAATCATAGGTCCTTTCATTCTCCCCCTATTGGCACACATCAACCCATCTTTGGGCACACACCAACCCATGCCCCAATTTTGGGTACACATCAACAAATCCATTTGTTGACGACTCTCCCCCTGAAGAGTTACTCATCATTGTTCACAACATCACTCGTTGTGATCAACACGATAATGAAGGTCCCATACCCTTCATTTATCCTTAACTTCTCCCTCAATGTAGACAAATACCCAACCTTGAGCATTATCTAACCACTTGAGTTCCCACTTGAAATAATGAGGATATCCACTCCCCATTTCAAGTTCAAAAGCTCATACATGAGCATTTTCTTTAAAGAAGGTTAACCACCTTCCAAGGTTCATGAAAAGTAATTTTTCATGTCTTTAAAGAGTCCCTCCCCCTAAAGACATGGTGGTAACTTCTGTCATTGCACCAACAATGACTTGGAATCCCTAAACCTTTAGGAAACCCAAATTTAGAAGTTTTGAGGTTCAAATACTCAAAATTTGAAACAAACCTCAACCTAAACTTCAATGAAGCCTTCCTTAACCAATCCATCCTTGTTTTCACATGAAAACACCCTTTGTATGTATACAAATGTATTTTAGGGGTTTGGAATGGTTACCTAGACTCAAAGAGGTTCAAAGATGCTGAAATCAAGCCTTCCCAGCCAAAATCAGCAACTTGGATCGATTGGAGTTGGGTTCCAATCGATTGAACCTTTCTGAATCGATCCACTGATCGATTCAGACTACCTGGATCGATCGGCTGATCGATCCAGCGAGCTTCTGCTCGCGGGAGATGCCTTCTGAATCGATCCACCGATCGATTCGGCACTCCAATCGATCCATGGATCGATCGAAGCTCTGATAGTTGCTGAAATTCCATTTCAGTCAACTTCAGAAACCCCTAGAAAATTCTACAAAAATCCAAAAATCATGAAATTTCGTGTAGACATTATTTAGGGCATATACTATCAAAGAAAAATAGTTTTCTATGAAAATACTTCATATTTTCAAAGATTGACACAAACTTGAAAACTTGCAAAAACTTTAGTGTTTTTCTTCAAGTTTGTGTCTAACTATTCAATGGTGATTACTATCAAAAGATAGCCTTCACCAAGGTTTTCCAAAAACATTTTAAAAACATTTTCAAAACCAATATCCCATCATGTTCCTTGGGCTTAATGCACATGACTTATACATTAGCTTTCCCAGTGATGGGAAAACACATAACTATGTGTTTTGATGAACCTAAAACTCAAAAGAATGCACTAAATCAACATCTTGAGTTTTGTTCATCTTTCTAACATCTCACTTGTATCTAATGTGCACTAAAACACATACAAGTCACCTTATAGTCCTTGTGAGATGTGAGATTTTAGTTTTGCCCTATTCTAGGGATCATGCATATCTATCTAGGCATTTTAGAGATATTGGACATCCACCTAGGATGTCACTTGTTAATAAGTGTTGTTAAATGTCATTTGTCCTTAATTACAAGGAATTAAACTTAATGCATGATTATGTTATGACATACATCAAAAGAAAATAATTTTCAAAAGAAAATATCCTATTACTACATGATGTATGAATGTCATGACATGGTATTTTTGGATTTTTCATAATAAAACATGAATGCAAAACTAGACATGATGTCATGGCATATGATGGGCAAACAATCATGGCAAGATTTAGCATAAATAAAATATACCTAGATTAACTATCTAAGTATCCTTAAAGTCTTAGCTAAACTTACAACTTAAACCTAGATTGCCCTAAAGTGCTACAAGAGAATGCCAAAGCCTAAATTGGCATTTCTAATTTCCTTGATTTAATGTATGCCAATTGAAAATAAACATGTCCTCAAATGTTGGCATATTCCATTTTTCTTCAAGAGTGATTACATAAATCAAGACCCGGATTGCCTTAAATTTCCAAGAGAATACCAAAATCCCAACTTGGTATTTCTCAAGATTTTCCCAATTTGTGCCATTTTAAGATAAAATCAATTTTTCACCATTAGACACATTTTACTCTTTCAAGGAGTAATCAATAGGTCCATTTCATTTTCAAAGGTTAACTAAAACCTTGAAAATGCTCCTTGAGTGTCAATTTCCTCAAAGTTGGGTTAACTACCCTTCTAATCGGAGTTGACACTCTCTAACCCATCTATGGGGTAGAGAAGATGCTCCTAGGAACCCAACACCTATTGGTGCTCCTTGGATGCTCTAGGTACTCACTAGGGATAACTTCCCTAGATACCTTCCTAGTGACCTTGTTTGTGACTTTCTTAGACTTCTTAGAAGTCTTAGTCACATTTATTGCAAAAATACTCTTAGGGATGACTTCCCTAGTATTTTTGGCTTGACCACTAGACCTAGGGTTTGTTCCATAACTATATGGAACTCTATGGTAAGAGGGCACATCCTTCTTAGCCTTTGGTTTGTATCCCAAACCTCTATGGCCATTGGATGGCTTTTGTACCCCTAAACCTAGGTTATGCTCATTTTGCCCTAATAGGATATTTTCCATCCTTTTTAGGGTCTTTTCCATTTTATCAAGTCTTGACCTCAAGACTTGATTTTCCATCACTAAGTCCTTAGTTTTTGGTTTTCCATTAAGTTCATGAGCATTTTTGTGCCTAGGCTTGTAGATACAATCCTTAGAGTTCTTGCCTAGACTTTTACTTACATTCCTAGCCTTAGGTGTAGTAGTTTTAGCATGAAAAACTATATGTTTTTCTTTAACGCTATCATGCTTTCTATTTTCATGGTAAATAGCATTAAAATGATATAAGTTAGAACTATCATGCTTTTTACCATAATGTAAAGGGGTAGGCTCAATAAATGTTACCTTCTTCTTTACCTTGGAGGCTCCCCCTTGACGAATACCTCCTTGAGCCTTGACCATCTTCTTCCCCTTGGGGCATTGACTTCGGTAATGCCCTTTTTGGTTGCAAGAAAAGCACACAATGTGCTCCTTGCTCCTTTTTATTCCGGGGATGGTCTCCTTGGGCTTCGCCTTGCCCTTTTGTGCCACTTAGCCCTTCTTCTTGGCCAATTTAGGGCACTTGCTCTTGTAGTGCCCATGTTTCCTACACTCAAAGCATATAATATGATTTTTATTTTTAATTGAAATATTTATACCTTTGCTTGTAGGGGTGACATCTTTCCCTTTGGATCCGGAGGTAGAAGCTTCCTCTTGATCCGATCTTGATTCTCCTCCATTTGATTTTTCTTGACTCGTGGAGGTAGAAGCTTCTTCAATCTCTTCATCTCTTGACCCGGATGTAGAAGCTTCTCCTTCTTCTTGATCCGGCGTCACCAAGGATTGCTCCCCCTCAATCCTAGAGGTGGAGGCTTCATCATCTTGAATATGAAAAAAGGAGTATGCTCCCTCCTTGTTCCCTTCGTTGCATTCCCTTGAGGATGAAGCTTCTTGGATTTCTTCTTCTTCGGAGGTTGAGCATCTCTCAACCTTGGAGTCCTCCTCTTGATCTTGCTCCAAAGAGTCACCCTCTCCGGATTCTTCATGATCTTGTACAGTGGAGGGGATCTCTTCATGAAGCTTGGCCAATTTGCTCGATAGTTCCTTTGCATCTTCAAATTCTCCAATTTTGCAAAGGATGGTGCTTGGCAATAAATTGACCAAAAGCTTGGTCACTTTGTCATTGGCCTCGCACCTTTGGACTTGCTCTTGGCTCCACTTGCTCCTCTTAAGAACTTTGCCCTTTGAGTTTGTTGGAGTCTTGAAGCCTTCCATAAGAGCAAACCATTGCTCTATCTCCATCATAAGAAAATTTTCGATTCTTGATTTCCAAGAATCGAAGCTCGTGGAAGTGTATGGAGGAGCCACCCTCGTGTCGAATCCGAGCCCATCTCGGAATTCCATTGTAGAAGTTGAGCTTTTGAATTTCTTTGACTTTGACAACTTTGCTTCAACTTCTTCACCCTCTAGCTCTTCTTGTTATGCTTGACCCTTCCGGCGATGATTCCGGTGAAGAGCGGCCTCGCTCTGATACCACTTGTTAGGACCAAAAGTAGCTAGAGGGGGGGTGAATAGCTCGTCGCGTTCGCTCGTTGCTCGGCGTTGCTTGTTCCTTCAAAGATGTGCAGCGGAAATACAAAGAAACAATCACACAACGCTAACACGGTTGGTTTACTTGGTATCCACCTCCAAAGGAGGTGACTAATCCAAGGATCCACACCACGCACGCACCCTCCACTATGAAACACTCCTTTTCGGTAACTACCGAGGGCGGAGAAGCCCTACAAGACTCTCGGTACAAGAAGAAGGAAAGGGAAACAAAATACAAGCACAAAGCTTACAATGAATGCAGAAAACCCTAACCCTAGCTTCTCTTCTTGCCTTTGATCCGCCTCTTGACTCGGAGAGCTTCCAAGAACCTTCAAGAACTGGCGATCACGAGCTTTGAGAGTGCTGTGGAGGAGCTGGCGAAGATCTGGAGTGAATCGGAGAAGAGATACCGAAGGAAATGAACGCCTGCGGCCTTTATCGACGCCAACGGTCGGATCCCGATCGATTCGAATATTCCCAATCGATCGGGGAGGCTTTGGATCGATCCACGGATCAATCCAGAGCGCCTCTATGCTCTGGAAAAATGCCTGGATCGATCCACGGATCGATCCAGCGCTTATCGCGCAAAGCAGCCGCGTCCCAATCGATCCACTGATCGATTAGAACATCTGGATCGATCCACGGATCGATCCAGAGGCTCTCTGTTCGCTTAGGAGAAGCCTGGATCGATCCACTGATCGATCCAGCTCCTGGATCGATCCACTGATCGATCCAACACTTGGTTTTTACCCAAAATCAAGTTCCAAGCCTCTCAAACCAACATCCGGTCAACCTTGACCTGTTGGTACATCATGCCTAGCATCTGGTCACTCCTTTGACCTGCTAGGACTTCCCACCAAGTGTCTGGTCAATCCCTTTGACCCACTTAGATTTTTCTATTCATGCCAAGTATCTGGTCACTCCCTTGACCTACTTGGACTTCCATCAGATGTCTGGTCAATCCCTTTGACCTATCTGTATTTCCTCGTGCCAAGTATCCAGTCAATCCTTTGACCTACTTTGACTTCCCAACACCAGATGTCCGATCATCCTTGATCCATCTGGATTTTCCCTTGCCTGGCTTCACTCACCAGGACTTTCACCTAGCTTCACTCACTAGGGCTTTCACCTGGCTTTACTCACCAGGACTTTCACCTAGCTTCACTCACTAGGGTTTTCCTTCTGCCTAGCTTCACTCACCAGGACTTTCACCTAGCTTCACTCACTAGGGTTTTCACCTGGTTTCACTCACCAGGACTTTCACCTAGCTTCACTCACTAGGATTTTCACCTGGTTTCACTCACCAGGACTTTCACCTAGCTTCACTCACTAGGGTTTTCCTTCTGCCTGGCTTCACTCACCAGGACTTCCCTGTCAAGTATCCGGTCAACCTTGACCTACTTGACTCTTCTTCAATCAATTTCTTATTGTCAAACATCTAAACTCAAACCAAGACTCAGCTTGGTCACCCAGGTCAACCTTGACCTGAGGGATGTTGCACCAACAATTTCTCCTACTAGACTCATCTCAAACTCACTTTCCATGTGAGAAATAAATTCATTCAAATAGCCCTTGTTATTTGAGCCACAAATTATGTCATCGACATACACTTGGGCTACAAAAATGTTTTCACCATCTCTACGCAGAAATAGTGTTGGGTCTATTTGGCCTCTTACAAAACCATTTTCTAGTAAATATGTTGACAACCTTTCGTACCAAGCTCGTGGTGCTTGTTTAAGCCCATAAAGTGCTTTCTTGAGCTTGTACACGTGGTTTGGAGCTTCGGTATTCACAAACCCCGGTGGTTGTTCAACATAGACTTCTTCTTTAATAAAGCCATTTAATAAGGCAGATTTAACATCCATTTGATAGAGCTTGAAACCTCTATGTGCAGCAAAAGCTAGCATCAAACGAATGGACTCTAATTGGGCCACGGGAGCATAAGTCTCATCATAATCGAGACCTTCGACTTGACTATAGCCCTTGGCTACAAGTCTTGCCTTGTTTCTTACAACTTCTCCCTTTTGATTTAACTTATTTTTGAAGACCCATTTAGTTCCAATAATGGTGGTCTTCTTAGGTCTAGGAACTAAGTCCCACACTTGGCTCCTTTCAAATTGACCTAACTCATCTTGCATAGCTATGATCCAATCAGGATCGCGCAATGCCTCATCAACTAATTTTGGTTCAATCTCTGAAATCAATGCGACTTCATTAGACTCATTTCTAAAGAATGACCTAGTCCTAACCCCTTGTTGGATGTCTCCCACAATTTGGTCTTGGGGATGACTAGTGGCTATCCTAGATTGTCTTGGTGTTGGTGGTGCCTCATGAATGGTTTCACTAGGCACAGGCAAGGACTCAATATCAGGCAAAGGATCAGATTGAGTTCTTTGTTGCCTTTGCTCATCATCATCAGAGTCAACTTCGACTCTTTCTATGTTTCGATCATTCAAACTTAGCCTTCTAAGTTCAAATTGAATTTCTCCTACATCCCTTGATTGATCATTTAAGTTAGGGATTTCTTCAAATGCTACATCTGAGGACTCTTCAATCAATTTAGTCCTATTGTTGTAGACTCGATAGGCTTTGCTGAAGAGAGAGTACCCGACCAGTATCCCTTCATCAGCCTTAGCCGTAAATTTTCCAAGATGGTCCTTGGTGTTCAAAATAAACACCTTACAACCAAACACCCTAAGATGTTTAATTGTAGGGGGTTTACCAAACCAAAGTTCATGAGGAGTCTTTCCTAAATCCTATGTATCAGGATTCGGTTTTGCACATAGCAAGCTGTATTTACAGCTTCAGCCCATAAGTAACTCGGTAGTGAGTACTCATTGAGCATACTTCGTGCAGCCTCTTGTAAGACTCGGTTCTTTCTCTCCACAACCCCATTTTGCTGTGGGGTCCTTGGAGTAGAGAACTCATGCCTATATCCCTTTTCTTGACAGAATTCTAAAAACCTATGATTTTGAAATTCCCCACCATGATCACTTCTAATGGTTTTAATTGTTGTTGATTTTTCATTTTCAGTTCTTCTACAAAAGGAAATAAAAATATCTATGGTTTGATCCTTAGTTTTCAAAAAGAAGGTCCATGTATACCTAGTAAAGTCATCAATAATCACTAAACAATATCTACTTCCTTTTAATGAAATAACACTACTACAATCAAACAAATCCATATGTAATAAGTCTAAGGCAGTAGTTGTACTTACAGCGCTTTTACCTTTATGAGGCGCTTTAGTTTGCTTACCCTTCTGACATGCATCACACAATTTGGTCTTTTGGTACTTGATGCTTGGTAAGCCTCGCACTAACCCTTTGTTGACCAGCTTCTGGATATTCTTCATGTTCACATGAGCCAACCTCCTATGCCAAAGCCACGATTCTTCTTCTTTTGACATGAAACACTTAGCAAGAGCATTAGTAGCACTTTTAAAAGAAACTTGATAAATGTTATCTACCCTTGTGCCTACTAGTACCGTGTCAAGTGTGTCAATGTTTTTGACTAGACATTGACTTGAATGAAACTCAATTGTGTAACCCGTATCACACAATTGACTGACACTTAGGAGATTAAAAGTCATCCCCTTGACTAGAAGGACATTCTTGATTTGGAGATATTCGGATATATGAATGTCTCCAACCCCTATAACCTTAAGGCTACCATTATTACCAAAGGACACATTACCTCTATTTTTGTTTTGAATGGTAGAAAATAGTGACTTGCCCCCGGTCATGTGCTTGGAGCATCCACTATCAACAAACCAAGTTGATAGACGCTCCCCCTTTACCAATGCCTACAAGACACGAAAGATAGATGTTTTAGGTACCCAAATCTTGGGACCTAATGCATCTACAATGAAAGACTTAGGCACCCATGCCTTTGTTACCTTCTTCCTAGTCTCATGAACCCTAGAAACATGCGATCTATGAAATTGGGTTCTTGACACTAAAGAAATAAAGCTAGACTCCTTAGGTTGGTATCCTAATCCAGCCTTGTTGTAGACCGCCCTTTGGGCATTTAGAATCATGTCTAGGGTCTTAGAGCTAGTTGAGAATTTTTCAAGCATTTTCTTGAGTTTCTCAACCTCACCCTTCAAGGCCTTGTTCTCATCCTCAAGGACCTCTAGATGTAGGTCATCAACCTCATCTTCCCTAAGGGCCCTCAAGTTTTCTACTTCTTCTTTTAATGATTTATTTTCTGTTTTTGATTTTTTAAGCAAGGTAGACAAATGTGTAATAGTCTTATAGCATTTTTCTAAGTGAGAAGAGGTTACCTCTTCATCATCTGAAGATGATGAAGCCGCAGCTGAAGTGCTTGAGTCATCACTCTCGGACTCGGACTCCTCCCTTGCCATGAGTGCCAATTGCCGAGTACTCTTCTCCTTCTTCTCTTCCTCCTCCGAAGAGCTTGAGGAAGATTCATCCCAAGTGGCCTTGAGAGCTTTCTTCTTCTTGGCTCTTTCCTCCTTCTTTTTGGCCCGTTCCTCCTTCTTGAGTTTTGGACACTCACTCCGGTAGTGGCCTTTCTTGCTACACTCATAACATGTAACATTAGTCTTATCGATATTTTGATCATTAGGTTTACCTTTTCCTTTGTATCTTCGACTTCTTCTCATAATTCTCCTCACGAAGTTGGCCATCTCGCTTGATGATGATCCGCCTTCATCATTAGACTCGGAGGAGGATGTAGATGAAGAAATCTCTTTCTCCTTCTTCTTTTCCCTCTTTCTTCTTCCATCCTTGTTCTTTGGTCCTGCAACTAAGGCAATACCTTTCTCTCTTTGACCTTTGTTAGCAAGTTCATGAAGTTCCATTTCACAAAAGAATTCGTCTAATTTAACAATGGAAAGATCCTTGGAAACCTTGTAGACATCTACCATAGATGACCACAAGGCATTCCTTGGAAAGGCTTTAAGAGCGTACCTTACTAGATCGCGATTCTCCACGCGTTCATCTACGGAATGTAGACCATTGATGATTTCCTTGAACCTCCCATGTAGTTCACTTACCGTTTCGTTTTCCTTCATGGTGAGATTTTGTAGTTGATTCAAGAATAGGTCCCTCTTGGCTATCCGAGAATCTCGAGTTCCTTCTTGGAGCTCGATAAGCTTGTTCCATAAATCTTTTGCACTCGAGAATGGACCTACCTTGACGAGTTGGTCCTTGGCAATCCCACATTGTAAGGTGACTACCGCCTTGGCATCGGCTTGCCCTTTACGAGTTTGTTCGGTAGACCACCTTGATGAATCGAGTTCCTTACCTTCTTCGTCCTTCGGTGGTGTGAATCCTTCCTTGACCGAGAACCACATGGAGATATCAGTCTTGAGGTAATACTCCATGCGGCTCTTCCAATACTGAAAATCTGCTCCGTCGAAATAGGGAGGACGATTGGTGCTAAATCCTTCCTTCATAGCCATCTTCTTTTGCTCTTTAGGGTGTTAATCTGAATGAAAGAGCGCCTTGCTCTGATACCACTTGTTGGGATCTTAGATGGCTAGAGGGGGGGTGAATAGCCTCTTAAAAAACTTAAACACAAATTTCTACAAAGAAACTTGTTAGCACAGCGGAATTAGGAAACTAAAACAAAGAGGAAACAAGCACACTAACACACGGATTTACGAGGTTCGGGGATAACTTGCCCCTACTCCTCAGCGTGTCCGTAAGGTGGATGACCCCTTGATCTTCGGAAGATCGCACCCCGGATAAATTCCGGCTAAAGATCCTCCTTCTCGGTGGAGTAACCTCTCCACAAAGTCTCAAGAAATATATATGTTAAAGCACAAGACTTACAGAGCTCGGTGGCAAAGAAGAATGAACTAACGCTTACAACCACGCGAGGATCAGTGGAAACAGAGAACTCACAGATAGCAGTTTCTCACCCGAGAGCTCAAGAACTTAGCACACCTCAACGATCAACAGAACGTGTTTTTTTTTTCACTTTCTTTCTTTCTTGTTGTTCTTTCCTCTCGCTTTTTACTGCTTCTTAATCCCATGTTCTCTGCTGTCACGGATCGTGGTCAAACTGCACAGAATCATCGCTGCAACCAATCCCTCTTCCTCCTTACCTGGTTCTCTGAACTCACACCAATGAAATCACAGTCTTCACTGGTGTCTTCTGAGCTCGAACCAATCACCAGGAGTCAAGCGGATCGCAGCCAGATCACACCAGTAGCCGTTGATGCTTCAATTGCTGTGAATCACAGCAGAAAGGCCATTTGTCGTATTCCTCTTATGGACTTAATTTGAAATTAGGCTTGGAATGATACCGTGATCCTGCAAACTCAAAAGCTAACGACAGAGGGTTATATCACATGAATCAGGCGGATCAAATGCGGTGGAGGAATCGCAAACAATGAACAAATCGATTGGTGTGGATCGGTCACCCGATCCATGGACCGATCAGACATATCCTGATCGGTTCGTAGCTTGTCTGATCGGTCGTGGAGACCGATCAGATCGCAGTGGGTCTCCACGACCGATCCCCGCCTTCTTCTCTTCGCAATACCATCTCGATCGGTCTCCAAGACCGATCGATTGCACCCGATGTGCACGAGTGTTTCGATCGATCACCGGATCGGATTACACTCGATGTGCATCGAGTGTTTCCTGATCGCGACCGCATCGATCCATGGAAACTTAGCCATTGGATCGGCCGACCGATCCACCTCTGGTCAAACATCGGTCTGCCAACCGATCCAATATACCATGGAATGTCCACTTAGGTCCCTCTCTGACCTAATCCGGAGAACAAACTACCGAGCCCTCTCCGACTTCGTCCGGTCCAGAGAACGAGCTATCGAGCCCTCTCTGACCTAGTCCGGAGAACGAGCTACCGAGCCCTCTCCGACTTCGTTAGGTCCAGAGAACGAGCTACCGAGCCCTTTCTGACCTAGTCCATAGAACGAGCTACCGAGCCCTCTCCGACTTCGTCAGGTCCAGAGAATGAGCTACCGAGCCCTCTCCGACCTAGTCCGGAGAACGAGCTACCGAGCCCTCTCCGACTTCGTCAGGTCCAGAGAACGAGCTACCGAGCCCTCTCTGACTTCGTCCGGTCCAGAGAACGAGCTACCGAGCCCTCTCTGACTTCGCGTGCCAAGTTTCCAACTTGGACTTTTCCCTTCCACTTGATCAACCTTGATCATTAATCAAACCGAGTTTAATTAACATCTGATACAAACTTAAATCCATGTCAACATCAAAACAACAGCCAGGTCAGACTGTATCAACAATAGGATCCCTAAATTTTAAGTATTGGGATCAGCAGCACACCAAGTGCTCAAAGAAATGCCAAGGCATTTTATTATAGGAACATAAAAAGATAATAAGTATTTTATTTTAAAGAAAGGCTAGTACCCGACTTCCAAGGTTGTCGTTAAACAAATCCAGGTGACCAATTCCAAGGTTTTGGCCCTGGTAAGACCAAGGTCTTTACCCTCGTAGGACTTGTGACTAGCTACCACAGTCTCTATTAGGGAGCGCGCATTGGTACTAAGCCTGGGCCCAAGTGTAACGACCCAATTTTCCCTATTTCAAGTTTTAAAAGTTCATAAAAATATTTTGAAATACTTTTAAAATATTCTAGAGATTTTTAGAAATTTTTAGAGTATTTTTACGTAATTTTTGGAGGTCGTTTAGTAGGGTTACAAAAAGAAAGAAGTTTTGACAAAAACCGTTGAAGGTGAGACTCGAACCCAAGACCTCGACCCGAGCCGAACCCAGGCCAACCAACTGAGCTGCGCTCGTTTTGTTAACCAGATATGTAGAGATAGATACTTATAGTGTAGTTATAATGGGAATCATTTTTTTAAAAAGGATCGAAATTTTTCCCGAAACCCTATCTGTTCTTTCCTTTCTCCTCCGCGACGGCGCTGTTCTTCGAGCGATTCTTCTCGGGCGGAAAGGGGCAACGGCGTTAGGTCTTTTCTCCGGCACCGACGAAGACTTCTTCCGGCCGGTCTTCACCGTGCGTGATCACCTCGACGAGGGGAGCTCAGAAACGTGAAGAAGAGTCAAGATTTCAAGCTTCTCCCGAAGCCCTAGAAGCCTCTTTTCTTCTCCGATTGTAAGTCCAAGAACACTCGGTGAGTTGCTACTCACCTGCAGTAGGATAGCTCCGAGATTTTCTTTCCTTGCTGCCGTGATTTAAGGATTTTGGTTTTCATGCTTATTGCCGTGAGTTAGATTTCTGAGAGTAGTTTTCGGACTTGTTCTTCTTGATTTCGAATCATGCTGTAAAGATTATGCTTGTTCTTCTTGATTGTTGAAGCATGCTGTAAGGAGTTTTGTCTTTGAAGATTTCTGCCGTGAGTGTTCTATAGGTTATCGCTTGATTTCTAATTCTTTTTGGAAGTTAGAATGTTGGATCTATGTAGCCCTATCTTTGCATGATTGTCTATTCCTTTGTATCGAACAGGTTAGTAGTTGTTTGAATTGGGTTTATGCTCGGTGGATTTTTGGGCTTTTCATTGTTTAGAATTGCAAAGTACACCCTTCCATATGACCCTATCCCAGCAGGTTTTAGGTTGAGTTAGAGTTGCTGTGCAGGTTTGGTGGTGTTATTAATCCTTAACATGCTGCTAGACTTAGTGTTATTAATCCTTAACATGTTGCTAGACTTTGTGTTATTAATTCTTTGACACAGATTTAAATTCCTTCTTAGTGTAGTTTAGCATATCAGTGCATTTTTGTAACCACGAACAGCTTTACTAGAGCTTAGAACAGCCCCTTTGGAGCTTATTCCAGTTCAAGTTTTCTTTGAGTTCACTGCAGAAACGTACAGCTCTATTAGAGCATAGGACAACCTTTCTTTTTGATAACTCAGCAAGTTTAATTTTTAAAGTTTCAATTCGACAAGCTTGATTCCTTTATTTCGCAATTTGTTGTGCAGAATGGTTGCTAGGGATTTAGCTGAGTAGTTAGTGAACATCGAGTTTAAGTAGAAGCAATATCCATTTTTCTCTAGCTCATTAGGCATGATTTGGTATAGAATTCAGCCTAGTTTTCTTAGGTGTATATATGCCTCAATAGTTTTCTCTCGAGGTAGGAATGTTTGCAGAATTTTGTAACATTCACAGTGCAGATTTGTATTAGTCTTATATGCAGATTTTTCTAGTTTTCATTTGCTATTATTGAGCATGTGTAGTTTTTAATTGCTATGAGTTGAGCATGATCAGTTTTCTTTATTACTAGATACACATGAGCAGTTTCTTTAGTTTTCATTTGCTATTTTAATAAGCATGAACAACCATGTATTCTAGTGGGAAAATAAGAGTTCTATCAAATTCTTTTAGAAGCATTAACAAGTAAAAAGAAAGAAAAAGAAAAGAAAGAAAAGGCCAAGGCCTTAGGTAAATCCCAAAGTCAAGACTTTAGAGATTTTGGCACACAAGATGTTATTAAAATGCCAAGGCATTTAAAGAAGAAGTAATTAAGATAATAAGTATTTTACTTTTAAGAAGAGGCTAGTACCCGACTTCCAAGGTTGTCGTTAAACAAATCCAGGTATCCAATTCCAAGGTCTTGGCCCTGGTAGACCAAGGTCTGCTCTTTTAGGATTGGCGGCTCGCTACCCCAACCTATTAGGGAACGCGCACAAGATGGTACTACGCCTGGGCCCAAGAGAAGTTGATTATTATTTTCAAGTATTAAAGTATAAATTTTAAACAAGTGAAATAAAAGAATAAGTTTAGAGTAAAAGAAGTAAGTTTCACTTTGTTTTAAAGATCAGCAAGTTTAGCTTTCTTTTATGCTAGCAACTTTTACATGTTTAGTTTCTTACATGTTATTTATTTGCTAGTTGATGAGCATGTTTTGCTTTATATGTTAGCATTCCAGTTAGTTTGCTTTCTTTATTAGTTTATGAGCATGATTAGCTACACATGTTTAGTATATCAGTTAGTTGATTTCTTTGCTATTTATGAGCATGAGTAGCTATACATGTTATATTTTCTGTTAGTTGATTTCTTTGCTATTTATGAGCATGAGTAGCTTTACATGTTAGCATTCAGTTTTAGCATGTTTTTATTTATTGATATGGGTTAGGTTTTATGGGTCTCCGGATGAGGAAAGAAAAGGAAGAAAGAATCAAAGGAGGTAGGCCAATAACGGTCGAGACATACTTTCAGAACAAAGATAGGCCAATATCGGTCGATACATGTCTGCCGAATGAAGGTAGGCCAATATCGGTCGATACATGTCTGCCGAATGAAGGTAAGCCAATATCGGTCGGGGCATACCTTTATAGCAAAGGTGGGCCAATATCGGTCGATACATGTCGGCCGTATGAAGGTAAGCCAATATTGGTCGGGACATACCTTCAGAGCAAAGATAGACCAATATCGGTCGATACATGCCTGCCGTATGAAGGTAAGCCAATATTGGTCGGGACATACCTTCAGAGCAAAGATAGACCAATATCGGTCGATACATGCTTGCCGTATGAAGGTAAGCCAATATCGGTCGGGGCATACCTTCGGAGCAAAGATAGACCAATATCGGTCGATATATGCCTGCCGTATGAAGGTAAGCCAATATCGGTCGGGACATACCTTCAGAGCAAAGATAGACCAATATCGGTCGATACATGCCTGCCGTATGAAGGTAAGCCAATATCGGTCGGGGCATACCTTCAGAGCAAAGATAGGCCAATATCGGTCAAGAAGGTTCTTTCGAGCAAAGAACCCACACAGTTCCTTCAATGAATACCTTAGAAACATGTTGAATAAAATATTATTTTTTGACACGACAAAAGTCGCAGGAAGAAGAATCATGCATGAATATATCAAATAGAATAATTCATGATAGAGAATATATATTTTGGCGGGAAATATGCTTTCAGATTGTCTTGCAGGCGCTAAACGACAAAGAAGGTACATCTGGGGTATAAAAAAGATTCCTTAAAAATCATTTTCCCCAAGTACGCAGCTGATGTCATAACGAACTCTAACAAACCGGGGTCCACTTCATGACTGCGGAGGTTATATGAAGTGGTATAAAAGGGAGAATCCTCTCCGTTGGCTAGGTAGGTTCACATCATCGTGTACTTTTACAATCCTAATTTTCTGACTACTGTTCATCTTCTTTCTTCTTCTTTCTTCCCATCAAGAGAGATCACTAACTTGAGCGTCGGAGGGCCTAGCCAGGGATTCCCACCCCGGTCTTAGGTCACTGACAATAGTGTTGGTTGGTCTCTTGTGTGCAGGGGCTTCGAAGCTTGGGAGTTTGGTTTCTCTCCCCTTTTGGATTACGATCTCTTCCGGCTTATCAGATTACTTCCGGTGATCCTGGTTTTCTTTCGATCCGCTTTGGGTTTCTTAGATCGAGGTTCTATCAGAATTGTCCTTCATCAGTACGGTGGGTTTCCTTCTTCCGGATCTCCTTCGCGGTCAGCTTCTCAGACAGGATCAAATTTGGCGCCGTCTGTGGGAAACTTCACCTGAATCTGAGACTACGTGATGGAAGAAGCTGGGAAGTCGAACCTACTTACTATCAGTCGCGAGGATTTGGATCTCCTCATTAATTCTCATGTTCAGAAAGCCCTACAACAACAGCAACAACAACTGCAAGCTCATACAGGGGCTACTCTGCCGACGGCTCACCATCCAGCGATATCAACCACTGAGCACCGGAAAGGGAAGGAGCTAGAAGAAGAAGAACATTTGTATTTTCCTCCAGCTACTGTTTCTCCGACCAGACGACCACGAGCCTTCCTTCGCACCCCTTTGGATCCAGGGGGTAAGAGGCCGGTGTTCCAAGAGTCCTCTGGCGAAGCACCGGACAGAGAAAAGCGTAAGATCAAGATGATAATTAGTGATAGTTCACCAGAGAAGGTCATCTCCCCATTCTCACAAAGTGTATTAGATGACCCACTCCCTAAACGATATCAAAATCTTCAAATTGGAGAATATACCAGGACTACGGATCCAGAAGATCAATTGTTGAAATTTGAGAATGTAGCCTAGTTGCAACAATTCTCCGACGGAGTGAAGTGTCGGATGTTTCTCACTATTCTGGGGGGAGCAGCACAACACTTGTCACGCCCCCAGAGGAGTCCCTGCCAGAAGAAATTTCGGCAGCATCTCCCCTGTACGGGTGACAAACTGAAACATTACTACATACAAAATATACATCAGCCACACTCGGCTGGAATATATGCACAAATAGAAACAACATAACACGCAGTTTAATATACTCAGCCTACCCGGCTGGACAAAATAAAATAACGCATAACCACCATCTATAACCATCAGCCTAAACGGCTGGAACAAAATAGAAACACACACAGCGGAAGACAGAACGATAAATACTCAGCCCTCACGGCTGGATGTAAACGCAGCGGAAATCACAAAAAGGGAACAAATGTATGACCAACAAAGTCACTAACTAACTTACCTGCAACCACCAGACTAGACTCCAAAATCCATATCGAAGCATACAATACCAAGTTCACAAAAACCAAAACATAAATAGCGGTTGCAACCAAAACCAGAACAAGAAACTATCCTCGGATGTGTCGTGGGACTGACAGCTGGGACACTCCAAGCATCCATGACTCATCTTCTGCTACCTGGCGAAAGAAAACCAATTTGCGAGGTGGTGAGTATTGAAACTCAGCAGGTATAGAAAGATAGTGCATGAATATAACATACAACTAGGAAGTGAGCCAAGCGTATACAGTCTCATAAAGGAATAGCAGACACTAAAATAAAGTCATAATAAATGCTCATACCTGAAACCATATCCTATGCTAGATATAGTAGGTCAGAACTGGTACTAAACTGCTACAGTACTGCTCATACTACAGAGGTAATAAGCAAGATATATACATATTTCCAATGACTAAACGTCTACAATGAGAATATATCTCAACCTAAGACAACATATCAGTATAAGTGAACCACAACAAGAAACAACGACAGCATAAATATACCACATCAACATAAGTAAGCAATGATAACATAAGTAAACAGCAGCAGCCAAAGCAGGCATAATAACAGCGTATGCACGGATGGTCACCCCGCCCACCTCCCTGTACCATGACCCCTGTATGGTCGAGAGGCCGGATCAATGACAACTGTACCACCCAAAGGCCGCCACTCCCGCGAGTGACCGGATGGACAGGTGCTGAGTAGCTAACTAGCTACACAGCGAAGGGGGTCCCTGCTGCTCGTACTCCAGCTACCACTCACACGAGTGGCCGAGTGCGGCATGACAGGACAAGCGGCATCAACTCCAGCTACCACTCTCTCGAGTGGCCGAGGATGCGGCATGCATGCAATGACATGATGCGAACAATGCAACAGTCATCATATATATATAAGCAGAAACGGGTATGCTACATGAAGCCAACATGCCCAATATCGTACATAAATAAGCAACAGTCAAAGCATACAAACATGGTATCTAGTATCTGCTACCGATCATGGACAACAAAAGAGACTGTATAGATATGGAAACGGATTTCTCAAAGATTGCGTGGAAGTATCAAGCGTAGGAAAAATAAGAGTGGAGTCAAGGTAAAATAATTTCTTATCCAAAATATTTCATGCACCAATATCAAGGCACTAAAAGAAACAAAGCAAGAAGTACCCGCCTTATGTGGAGATCGTGTCAACCGTCTTCAATCAACGTCCTGCAAATCACGTGATGTACAATTTAGCTAATTTCATAAACGACACTAGCTAAACCGAAACCCAACTTAATTAGGGAAAAGCCCTAATCCAACTATGAACCTCGATTCACCCAAATCTAAACAACATTTCTAAAGCACCAACAGGAACCAAAATGTGTTCCACCCGAGTTTAAACCTCCACCAAAAGCAAACACTAAAACTCTAGTGTTACATCATTGCTCCAAAACATATCCGAATAGTGATATCAAATCTACTAAGAAATCCAATGAGATTGACAACAATCGAGAGACGATAGAACATCATCGATTTTGTAACGACCTGCCTTCTAACTACTAGGCTGTAAGGCGAATCGCTACAGTTGTACTGTACTGACTGTGCGGAAAACTGATCTAATTTAAACTTTTCTACTAATTGATGACTGTTCTTGGTTCTACATGTGCTAAAGGATATAATCTGAGGAACACAAAGCGTATCCTACATCCCCCATGGACTAGAAGTTGATCTACTCAGTTTCTTGGTCGAAACTGAGCTTCCCAATCGATCCAAACTGAACTGGATCGATTGCTTTCCGTTGGATCGATCCACGGATCGATCCGGTACGGATCACCAGACCCTGGATCGGTCGGTGACCGATCCGAAGCTACATCGCTTCTGTCCCCAGCTGGATCGGTCTCCAGACCGATCAGTGGCTCACTGATCGGTCGGTAGACCGATCAGTGAGTTTCTGAACCCACTGTTCGCCGCTGGATCGGTCGGCCGACCAATCCATAAACGACGCCAACTTTCTGTTCGCGCCTGGATCGGTCAGCTGACCGATCAGTGACACGAACCATCTCTGATCGGTCTGCAGACCGATCAGGAGTTTCTGATTTCGAATCTGAAACTCTGATTTCAGCACTGATGCGTGCCAAAACCTCATACAACAACTACCTAATGCATAATAAACTATTCTAATAACATATAGTAACAATTCTAAACTGGTTCAGGGCATTTTACTCACTAAAACACATTTTAACAACTTAAAGTGCATGGAAGTATAAATTTCTAAAAGTTCTAATTGTTTAAACTTGCTAAGGTTCAAGAGTGCATAAAACATGAAAACTAGAACTAATAAATTGCAAAGTGCTAAAGTAAATGCTAGCTCCCCAGAGGGTCTTTTATTCCAGTTCCTGCCACACACACCATCTTTACATTGCCCTCCAGCTTCCTCTGCTAGTCCATTTTCCTTTTACCTGTATCTGCAGTATAAGGAAAATAGTATCTATAAGATAAAAAACTTAGTAAGAAACCATCTACCTCACAAAAACATGCAACGATGCAAATATGATTTAAAATCATGCTGTTTAAAACATATGCTGAATATACTGAATAAACTAACATGGCATGACATATAAGCATACAATCATGGCATATCCAAACCTGAACATAAAAACATGTATAACAACTGCACATAAAGTTATCATGCATATTCACAGGGAAAAACTAAACTGGAGCATGATACTGAACTGAAACTGAACTGCGCTAAAACTGATCTTAAACTATAATCACTGGATTAGATTAAGAGTTTGAAAACTAATATCATAATAAGTGAAAATAGTAATCATGCTGTATGGGCTGTGCGCGCATCCCTAACTAGACCCGGGTTTGCAAGTCCCGAATTTAGTAGGGTTAACTAGGTTATCTAAACCTAGGGACGACTGTGGGAGTCCAACCCAATGGATATCTGATCCAGTACAGTGCCACTGAAAATAAAATACTGAAATAGCTAATACTTGCTTATTCTATTGTTTCTAGGTTATCTGAACCTAGAGCTAGGTTATCTAAACCTAGAGGCGACTGTGGAAGCCCACCCATTGGATATCTGATCCATATAAGCTGTAGAATACTGAATAGATACTTCTAATGTATCTAACTAAGCTGTTGAAGATGCATATGGTGCATTTTTACTAAACTAGCTATTTTATCGAACACTTAGTGTGCCCTAACTCTCCTCTCTATTAGGGAGACCACCTCTAGGCACCCGACAACGTCTAACCTCCTATCTGAAGAGAGAATGCGTGTCCGGCCCATCTAGAGGTGTTCAACTAAATCCCTAATCTGCAAAGAGAATTAAATACATCCTAGATATCGATAAAAATCTACATACATCCTAACTAAAGCATAAAAACTCAATCGGAAGCTATTATACTGCAGGTGAGGGGTTTCTTACCTCCTATTCATAATTTCTTACGATTCTAATCGCTAGGTTTCCGGTGGAGATGATCTTCTCGACGATCCACTCGCGTCTACGTGTTCTTCTCGCGAAGGGGAACGTCCTCGTATCGAAGATCTCGCCGGAAGAAGTTCCCTTGGCCCTTGGGGCTTGGGCGCCGAGAGAGAAGGAGAGGGAGAGTGGGCGGCGTGAGGTTAGGGTGAGGAGAAGGAATTGCCGATCAAACCAAAAATAAACCAAACCCCAACTTAACCTTCCTATTTATACTAAGTAATTAATTCGGCCAAATCAATTATAAATATAATTGATTCCCTTTCCTTTCAGCACGGCCCTGCTGGGTTCAACTGGTTCCCAACATTATCCCTAAGCCATAGGTCTCGGGTTCGATTCCCACCTAAGCTATTTTGCGGTTCTAATTATTTTTGCTGCTTCCGCTACTCGGAAAATTCCGGAAAAATATCTAGAAATTCCAGAAAAATCATAGAATATTTCTAAAAATAATTTGAGAATTTTCGGGCATTACAACTCCCCATACCTTATAAAAAGTTCGTCCTCGAACTTAGAATAATTCTGGGTACTTCTGTCTCATGCTGGCTTCTGTCTCCCAAGTTGCCTCTTCTGGTGTGTGACTGTGCCAAATGACTTTGACTAATGGTACTTCCTTGTTCCGCAATTTCTTAACTGCTCGGTCTATTATCTGAATAGGCCGACTATCGTAGCTGAGGTCTTCGCGGATCTGCACTGCGGGGCTCAATCACCGGTGGCATCCGGGTGTGCTTCTTCACGATAGAAACATGAAATACATTGTGGACGGTGACATTTGGGGTAGCTCTAGCTCATATGCTACCTTGCCCACTCTTCGATAAGGTATGGTCCCACATATCGGGACTTAGCTTGCCCTTCTTCCCAAAACGCATTACTCCCTTCATGGGAGCTACTCGAGGAACACTGAATCCCCAACTGAAACTCTAAGGGTCTGTGTCGTATAGCTTTTCTGGCGGCTCTGGCTGTCTCTATCCTCTGGCGGATCTGTTCTGCTGTGGTATCCGCTACTAGATCTGTCTGAAGCTCTAGTTCCTTCTGTTCACCACTCATACCAGCAGATTGAGATCTACACCTCCGCCCATAGAGAGCCTCGTAAGGTGCCATGCCGATAGTGGCTCGATAGCTATTGTTGTATGCAAATTCGGCTAAGCTGATATTTGCACCAACTTCCCTTGAAATCTAGGGCACACGCCGAGCATATCTTCGATAGCAGTTCACTCGCTCTATCGACCATCGTCTGCATGGATGGAATCTTTGTCGAACTTTAACCGTGCCCAATGTTACACCCCGAAGTGTGATGTAACTCATCGTCATGAAATAATAGTACGTGGGACTCCATGAAGTCCGATCTCCTCGAGATACAACCGAGCTAGCTTCTCCATGGAGTAGGATATCTTGATAGCTAAAAGTGGGCTGATTTAGTCAACCTGTCGACTATTACCCGGATGGCATCAAAACCATTCGTGGTTCTGGGTAGTCCCACTATGAAGTCCATAGAGATATCCTCCCACTTCCATTCTGGACTCTGAATATTAGAACTCCTCCTGGTCGTGATGTTCCGCCTTGACCCTCGGACAGGTGAGGCGGTGCTAACATATCTGGCGATGTCTCGCTTCATCCGGGCCACCAAAACATTTCTTCGGGTCTTGATACATTTTGGTGGAACTGGATGCATCGCAAGGGAGTCCTGTGAGCCTCATCTAAAATCTGTCTCCGTAGCTCCTCCTGATCTGGAACACAGAGTCTGTCACCAAAATACAACACCTCTCTATCGGACACTCTGAATTCTCTACTTTCTGTCTCTGCTAGCCCTTGCTTGATTTTCTGAATTTCAGGGTCTTGCTCCTGCGCTGACTGAATATCACCAAGCAAGGTAGACTCTAAGGTCATAGTAGAGAGCTGTCCAACGATGAGTTCAAGATCGAAATCTACGATCTCCTTCTGTAGGGTTAGTGACATGGCTGCTAGAGATAATAAGGTAGCACTGGATTTTCTGCTAAGGGCGTCTGCTACCTTATTGGCTTTCCCTGGATGGTAGAGGATGTCTATATCGTAGTCTTTGACAGCTCTAACCATCTGCGCTGTCGCATATTCAGATCCTTCTGAGTGAAGAAGTACTTCAGACTCTGATGATCTGTATACACTCTGCACTGAGCTCCATATAAGTAATGTCTCCAAATTTTGAGGGCGAACACTACTGCTGCAAGCTCAAGGTCATGAGTAGGATAATTCTTCTCATAATCCTTGAGTTGTCTGGAGGCATAGGCGATCACCTTGCCGTTTTGCATCAGCACTGCTCCTAGTCCCAACTTAGAGGCATCACTATAGATGTCAAAGCTGCTGGTGTTGTCTGGTAGAGCCAAAATGGAAGCACTGGTCAATCTCCTTTTCTCACAGTCCTCTGTCCACTGAAATTTCCTGTTCTTCCTGGTAAGAGCTGTCAGTGGGGAGGCTATCCTGGAGAAGTCCTCTACAAACTTTTTGTAATATCCTGCTAATCCCAGAAAGCTCCTGATTTCGCTGGCGTTCTTGTTGGAATGTATACTGAAAGCCTAAGCTTTGTAAACATTTATTATGAATAAAGAATCACATTTGGTCTAATTGTCTACATTTGTTTGTAGTTGTTCATTTAATTTATATTGTAGATAACATAGTATGTGGTGTCACATACAGAAGATGATGTTATCAGTACCTTATAAATTATAAACAGTAGCTCACGACCAAAATGGAAAAGGAACAAACCATTAGAAGGTCGTAGTGTAATTAGGTATTAGTTTATCTTGACTATATAATTACACTAGTACACTCAGAGTGTATTGAGTAGGACCATTTGAGGTCGTTTCTTTTATACTGACTTTATAAAGGAACAAAGACCTCAGTTATTATGGAAGTGTGTGCTCTTAATCCTAATATAATAACAAGCACATATATTTGATATTTATTTCTTTAATTTATCAATGGGTGAGATTTAGTTCGTTGAATCAATAAACCCGATAAGTTGGGAAATGGTATCACTTATAGTGTGTGTTGTTGATTATAGAAGAAACGTGTCCTAGAGATACTAGGTTGATAATGTCCTCAAGAGGAGCTCATAAAGATTGTCATGTTAAACCCTGCAGGTGGACTTAGTCCGACATGACAATAAGGTTGAGTGGTACTACTCTTGGACTTAGATATTAATTAAATGAGTTGTCAGTAACTCACTTAATTAGTGGACATTCGATATCTTAAACACAGGGAGACTAACACACTCATAATAAGAAGGAGCCCAAAAATGTAATTTGGGATTGGTGCGGTAGTTCAATGATAGTTCTCTAGTGGAATGAATTATCATTGATAAAATTAAGTTATGTGTTCGGGGCGAACACGGGATGCTTAATTTCATCGGGAGACCAAAACCAATTCCTCCTCTCGGTCCCTATCGTAGCCTCTTATTTATAGAGTTCTATACCCACCTATACCCACCTTCTATACCCACCAATAAGGGGCCGGCCAAGCTAGCTTGGGAACCAAGCTAGGGCCGGCCTAGGTATAAAATTGGGTGGCCGGCCCTAGCTTGAACCCAAGCTAGTAGGGCCGGCCAAATAAAATTAAAAAGACATTTAATTTTAATTTTTATTATTATGTGGAAGATATATTTTAAAGAGAATTAAAATTAAAATATCTCTCTTGTAAAAGATCTACAAAAGATTAAAGAAAGAGATTAGATCTCTTTCCTTATTTGTAGATTGGAGAGATGTTTTATTTTTTCTTTAAAAATTATTCACATGTTGATAAAATTAAAATTATAGAAATTTCCTTTTATCAACCATGAAGAGATTTTAAAGAGAAATTTTATTTTTTAAAATTTCCGGAAACAAATTAGGAAGTTTTAATTGTTGATTAAAACTTGTCCTCTTTTGTTTCCAATGATGTGGCCGGCCATCTCAAGTTAATTGGGAAATTTTGTTTTTCTCAATTAATTCATGTCAAGAAAAATTAAGGAAATTTTATTGTAATTAAATTTCCTAATTTGCCTAGGCCAAGGAATATAAAAGAAGGGGTAGGGGTGCCTTCATGAGACACAACCTCTATTATTTTCTCTCCCTCTTTTGTTCCTTGGTGTGGCCGGCCATCCTCTCCCTCTCTTCCTCTTGTGGTGGCCGAACCTCTCTCCCTTCCTTGGAGCTCTTGTGGTGGCCGGATACTACTCGGAGAAGAAGAAGAAGAAGGAGAGAAAGCTAGCATCTCTTGGAGCTTGGTTAGTATTTTGATTTTCTTCCTTGGTGAAGCTTCCTCTTTGTTGGCCGAACCTAGCTAGGAGGAGAAGAAGGTGATTGGTGGTTTCTCATCTCGGAAGATTGTTGCCCACACAACGTCCGAGGTTAGAAGAGGAATACGGTAGAAGATCAAGAGGTTTTTCTACAAGGTATAACTAGTAATTTTTTATTTCCGCATCATGCTAGTTATTTATGGAAATAATATCAAATACAAGAGGCTTACGTTCTAGTATTTCGAATATGTTTTTCGATGTTGTGTTCTTTTGTTATCTTTCTTTTCCTTGTGATTTGATTGTTCTCTTTGGTTAACCTAAAGTTATTTTAGGAAATTATATATTAGCTTTCTATTAAAGGTTTTATCTAGTCGGTGGTGGTTGCTCCCATATCCAAGAAGGCCATGTGCCTCGCCACGTCGATCTTGGGAACCTTTTATGAAATTAATATTTAATGGAATTAATAACAAGGAGACTTGGGTCGAGCGTGTTAAGTTCCAGAGATCCAAGTCAAAACCTAAAAGAACAAATAGATTAAGTTTTGGATCAAGCGTGTTAAGTTCTGGCGATCAAAATTTAATTTAAAAGAACATATGGTAGCTAGGAAAAGGTTCGGACCTTTGTACAAAATTTTTGTACAGTGGAACCTCTAGGTTTTCCGAGTAGCAACCAACAATTGGTATCGAGCTAGGGTTTTGCCTCTGTGTATTTGGTATTTAGTTTAATTATGCACATGTCATACATAATTTAGGCGGGATAATAGTAGGATGTGCTAACTTTGTGGATCAGGATCCAACTATTATGGCTTTTAGTTAATTATGTGTGTGATTGGACCCTTGGACATGTCAAGGGCAATTTATATGTGTGCGCATGATTGTATTACAGCAGAGGCTGTATTTAGTTTTATTAAGATTTTATTTTTGATCTAGATACATGTACATTCCTTTTATGGAATATAGGATCAAAATGTAAAATTCTATTTATGTCATGGATCGAATCTTGCAAGCGTGGAACCTTCTAAGGACGAGGCGCAGTGGAACTAGGAGCAAGATGGATGCGACAACTAGACCCGATGGCGGTGGCCAAATATGGCAGCGACTTGGGATGACAACACACGGAGGACAATTAGAGATAAAAGCCATAATAGTTGAAAATTAAATTTTCTATTTATTGCTTTTATATTGTCTTGTGTGTGCATGTTAGTTTACAAGTTTAAGTAGGCTAGCATAGTTAAAATTCCTCATTTATAAATAACTAAGTGGGAGAGGGATTTTAAATAAATCCCATGGTCTCCATTCTTGGTTTGTAAGTGATGCAAACAAGCTTGCGCGTTGGCTCAGAGTGCCTTCCTCCATAACGGATGAGCTTGTTTACGGATCACTAGAGCAGACTTCCATTTTGGATGACTATAGGAAGTTAATTAAGGCGTGTGATCTTCCCCAGCGGAAGGGCATAATCTTATTAATGGACTTAGTGTCAAGTAATGGTATACACTTAGACACATCTAATAGTATCCTCCCTTAACGACCCATATTATTTGTGTGACCAAATGATACCAACTATTAATTTTATTTGTCAAAAGTTAGGTTGACAAGATAATAAAATTAATGGGTTAAAACCCTCCTTTTACAAATGTTGAATTTGTATACGTCCACACTAACGTGGCATACAAAATTCACGGTGTTATGAGGTGTTGGTTAATTTAAAATAGTATTGTTTGAGGAATCAATATTATTCTAAATTTAGAGTTCTGACCAAAAGTTATTTGTGATTCTTAGGATGTCTTTCAACCCACTGTCCATCATACTTCAACAGAATAGACTTACTGGACCAAACTACATAGATTGGAAAAGAAACCTGGACATTGTTCTTACTGCTGAAAGCTATAAATATGTACTGACTGAGCAATGCCCTGATGCACCTACTGGTGAATCTACCCAAGAGGAGATTGAATATCATAGGAAATGGGTAAAAGTAGATGAGATGGCGCGGTGTTACATTTTGGCTTCAATGTCAAATGTATTGCAACATCAGCATCAAGATTTACCAACAGCCTATGATATTATGAACAATCTCAAGGAACTCTTTGGTCATCAAGATAGGGCTTCTAGGCAAGAAGCCATGAGAAAGATAATGACAGCCACCATGCAAGGGTACTCTGTGAAGGATCATATCCTAAAGATGATGGCTTATCGGAGCGAGATCAGATCCTTGGAAGAGAAATTGATGGGAAACCCGGATCGATATGATCCTCAAGCTACCTAGAAGTTTTGAGCGGTTCCTTTGAACTATAATATGAATAAGAGGTTTATTCATTAGCGGAACTCTTGACAAGCAGCAGAAGGATTATTTAGTCACAATGCTCAAATTCACTATCTTGAAAATGGTTCTACTTCTAAGCGAAAGAAGAAGAAGAAGAAACAATTTGGTTCGACAAAGAAAGTGAATAAATCTCAGTCACGGGATTTAAAGTGAAGAAGCAGAAGGGCAAGTGCTTCATCTGTAGCGGGCAGGACATTGGACTGTCCTCGTAGGAACCAAAACAAAGGTATATCTCATACTCTAGTTGTTGAAACATGTTTAGCGGTGTTATCTACATGCACTGGTGTATACGGGAGCCACTGATCATGTCTGCAATTCCTTGCGGGGGTTCGAGGAAACCCGCGACTATCTGAAGGAGAAATTACAGTCTACATGGGCAATGCTACTAAGGTGGCGGTTGTTGCGATGGGAGGCGTCTACTTATCTTTTAGTAGAAATAGAATTTGGTTTTAAGAAATTGTCTTTATGTACCCGTTTTAGAAAGAATTTAATTTCGGTTTCTAAATTGTTTTTAGATGGATATTCGGTTTCTTTAGTAACGATGTAGTTATTAAAAGAAATAAAGTGATTATCTATTACGGTGCATTAGTTGGCAATTTATATACTTTAAATCAATTTCTTCCACAAAGCAAAACATGAAATTTATAACTCATCTTCTAATTCTAATAAGAGAAAAGAACCTTGAAATGAACCAAGCATATCTTTGGCATCTAAGGCTTGTTCATATTAACTTAAGTAGGATTCGAAGGCTTATAGCCATGGACTTTTGGGTTCATTAGACTTGGAAAATTTTCCAACTTGAGTCCTGCTTGGAAGGTAAAATGACCAAGAGTTCGAGGCCAAGGGTATAGAGCCAAAGAAGTGTTAGAGTTGGTTCACTCGGATTTGTGTGGTCCTATATGTCCAGGCAAGAGGAGGTTTGAATATTTTGTCTCTTTCATAGGCGATTATTCAAGATATGGATACATTTACCTAATGTGCAGTAAGGGTGCTTTGATAAGTTCAAAGAATACAAGGTGATGTGGAGAAGCGACTAGGTAAAGTATCAAGACACTACGGATCGGATCGTGGTGGCGAATACCTCTTAGGAGAGTTTAGGAATTACTTATCGAAGGTGGGATTCAATCCCAATTGTTTTCACCCCCAGCAGAATGGTGTAGCGAGCGAAGGAATAGGACTCTTATGGAAATGGTTAGATCGATGATGAGTTATTGAGAATTACCAAATTCGTTTTGGGGATATGCTCTGGAAACAGCAGTGTACCTTCTAAATTAGTTCCTTCTACTTCCATAGAATTGTGGAATGGGCGAAACCCAGTCTAAGACATATTCGGATTTGGGGTAGTCCAGCACATGTCTGAAACCAGATCTTGATAAGTTAGAATCTCGTCAGAAGTTCGCGTGTTTGTAGGATATCCCAAAGGAGCGAAAGGTGGTTTATTTTATAGTCCTAAAGACCGAAGGTCATTGTTAGCACCAATGCCCAGGTTTTAGAAGAAGACTATATAATGGATCACAAGCCCGATAGTAAAGTTGTTCTAGAAGAACTTAGAGGACATGTCTACTTAGTACCAGCGATACAAGATGAAGTACCACAAGAGCGCAACACGTGTCACACATGATACACAACCACAGACATTGCCTCGTCGTAGTGGGAGGGTTGTGAGGCGACTGAAAGATTCATGTTTGTGGGAGAGTCTTGGACTTGATCCGGGTAAACATGAACCTGATCCCGGTCATATAATGAAGCACTCCAAGATATAGATGCAACATCTTGACAAAAGGCAATGAATTACGAAATAGAGTCCATGTACTCTAATAAGGTTTGGGAGCTTGTAGAACCACACGATGGTGTAAAAGCCGTTGGATGCAAGTGGATCTACAAAGGAAAAGAGGGAAGGCGAGAAGGTAGAAACCTTCAAAGCTAGGCTTGTTGCAAAGGGTACACTCAAAAGAGGAATCGATTATGAGGAGACCTTTTCACGATAGCCATGCTTAAGTCTATCCGGATACTCTTATCCATTCTTTGCTCATATGGATTATGAGATTTGGCAAATGGATGTCAAGACAACTTTCCTTAATGGAAGTCTTGAAGAGAACATCCATATGAAGCAACGGGTTCATTGAAAAGGCAAAAGAGCATCTAGTGTGCAAGCTCAATCGGTCCATTTATGGTGAAGCAAGCTTCAAGGTCTTGGAACATCCGGTTTAATGAAGTAATCCAGTCATATGGATTTATTCAAAGTCCGGATGAGTCTTGTGTATATAAGAAGTGTGAAACGTGGTGGTATTTCTTGTACTATCGTAGATGATATTTTGTTAATTGGCAACAATGTCAAGGTATTATCGGACGTAAGGATATGGTTGTCCAAACAATTTGATATGAAGGACTTAGGAGAATGTGCACACATTCTTGGGATCAAAGTTATAAGGGATCGTAAGAAAAGAATGTTGTGTCTATCCCAAGCTTCATATATAGATACAATCCTTGCTCGTTTTAGCATGCAGGATTCAAGAAAGGTTTCTTACCTTTTAGACATGGAGTAGCTCTATCTAAAGAGATGTCTCCAAAGACATCAAAAAGATAGAGGACATGAAAGCAGTTCCTTATGCTTGGTGTAGGAAGCCTAATGTATGATGCTATATCGAGACACGATATCTTCACCTGGGCATGGTCAGCAGATATCAGAGTAACCTGGACAAGGACATTGGCTGCGGTAAAGCATATATTGAAGTACACGAGAAGGACTAGAGATTATATGCTAGTTTACCAAGCGGACGATCTGCTCCCTGTGGGTTACAGATTGATTCAATCAGATAGGGATATGATGAAGTCTACATCGGGCTATGTGTTTACTTTAGGAGGTGGAGCCATTTCATGGAGGTGTTAAGCGAAATGCGTTTGGACTCAACCATGGGTGAATATGTAGCGACCTCAGAGGCGGCTAAAGAAGCGATATGGCTCAGGAGCTTTCTAATGGACTTAGATGTGATTCTGGTTTGCCCAAAATCATCACAATTTATTGTGATAATAGTGATGTCAATTGCAAACTCGAAGGAACCACGAGCTCATAAGGCAAGTAAACATATAGGGCGCAATACCACGATACGAGATATTGTGAAGCGAGGAGAAGTTGTCATCACCAAGATTGCATCAGTGGATAACTGGCGGATCCTTTCACTAAGGCCCTTGAAAGCTTTCGATCGGCATGTGGAGGAATGGGAATCGGATGTATGGTAGAAGATATGGCGACTTAGTCATTAGTATAAGTGGGAGATTGTTGGAATGTATCTGAAAGCCTAAGCTTTGTAAACATTTATTATGAATAAAGAATCACATTTGGTCTAATTGTCTACATTTGTTTGTAGTTGTTCATTTAATTTATATTGTAGATAACATAGTATGTGGTGTCACATACAGAAGATGATGTTATCAGTACCTTATAAATTATAAACAGTAGCTCACGACCAAAATGGAAAAGGAACAAACCATTAGAAGGTCGTAGTGTAATTAGGTATTAGTTTATCTTGACTATATAATTACACTAGTACACTCAGAGTGTATTGAGTAGGACCATTTGAGGTCGTTTCTTTTATACTGACTTTATAAAGGAACAAAGACCTCAGTTATTATGGAAGTGTGTGCTCTTAATCCTAATATAATAACAAGCACATATATTTGATATTTATTTCTTTAATTTATCAATGGGTGAGATTTAGTTCGTTGAATCAATAAACTCAATAAGTTGGGAAATGGTATCACTTATAGTGTGTGTTGTTGATTATAGAAGGAAACTGTGTCCTAGAGATACTAGGTTGATAATGTCCTCAAGAGGAGCTCATAAAGATTGTCATGTTAAACCCTGCAGGTGGACTTAGTCAGACATGACAATAAGGTTGAGTGGTACTACTCTTGGACTTAGATATTAATTAAATGAGTTGTCAGTAACTCACTTGATTAGTGGACATTCGATATCTTAAACACAGGGAGACTAACACACTCATAATAAGAAGGAGCCCAAAAATGTAATTTGGGATTGGTGCGGTAGTTCAATGATAGTTCTCTAGTGGAATGAATTATCATTGATAAAATTAAGTTGTGTGTTCGGGGCGAACACGGGATGCTTAATTTTATCGGGAGACCAAAACCAATTCCTCCTCTCGGTCCCTATCGTAGCCTCTTATTTATAGAGTTCTATACCCAACTATACCCACCTTCTATACCCACCAATAAGGGGCCGGCCAAGCTAGCTTGGGAACCAAGCTAGGGCCGCCTAGGTATAAATTGGGGTGGCCGGCCCTAGCTTGAACCCAAGCTAGTAGGGCCGGCCAAAAATAAATTAAAAGAAATTTAATTTTAATTTTTATTATTATGTGGAAGATATATTTTAAAGAGAATTAAAATTAAAATATCTCTCTTGTAAAAGATCTACAAAGATTAAAGAAAGAGATTAGATCTCTTTCCTTATTTATAGATTGGAGAGATGTTTTATTTTTCTTTAAAATTATTCACATGTTGATAAAATTAAAATTATAGAAATTTCCTTTTATCAACCATGAAGAGATTTTAAAGAGAAATTTTATTTTTTAAAATTTCCGGAAACAAATTAGGAAGTTTTAATTGTTGATTAAAACTTGTCCTCTTTTGTTTCCAATGATGTGGCCGGCCATCTCAAGTTAATTGGGAAATTTTGTTTTATTTTTCTCAATTAATTCATGTCAAGAAAAATTAAGGAAATTTTATTGTAATTAAATTTCCTAATTTGCCTAGCCAAGGAATATAAAAGAAGGGGTAGGGGTGCCTTCATGAGACACAACCTCTATTATTTTCTCTCCCTCTTTTGTTCCTTGGTGTGGCCGGCCATCCTCTCCCTCTCTTCCTCTTGTGGTGGCCGAACCTCTCTCCCTTCCTTGGAGCTCTTGTGGTGGCCGGATACTACTCGGAGAAGAAGAAGAAGAAGGAGAGAAAGCTAGCATCTCTTGGAGCTTGGTTAGTATTTTGATTTTCTTCCTTGGTGAAGCTTCCTCTTTGTTGGCCGAACCTAGCTAGGAGGAGAAGAAGGTGATTGGTGGTTTCTCATCTCGGAAGATCGTTGCCCATACAACGTCCGAGGTTAGAAGAGGAATACGGTAGAAGATCAAGAGGTTTTTCTATAAGGTATAACTAGTAATTTTTTATTTCCGCATCATGCTAGTTATTTATGGAAATAATATCAAATACAAGAGGCTTACGTTCTAGTATTTCGAATATGTTTTTCGATGTTGTGTTCTTTTGTTATCTTTCTTTTCCTTATGATTTGATTGTTCTCTTTGGTTAACCTAAAGTTATTTTAGGAAATTAAATATTAGCTTTCTATTAAAGGTTTTGTCTAGTCGGTGGTGGTTGCTCCCATATCCAAGAAGGCCATGTGCCTCGCCACGTTAGTACTGGGAACCTTTTATGGAAATTAATATTTAATGGAATTAATAACTTAAGGAGACTTGGGTCGAACGTGTTAAGTTCCGCAGGAGATCCAAGTCAAAACCTAAAAGAACAAATAGATTAAGTTTTGGATCAAACGTGTTAAGTTCCGCAGGCGATCCAAAATTTAATTTAAAAGAACACATGGTAGCTAGGAAAAGGTTCAGACCTTTGTACAAAATTTTGTACAGTGGAACCTCTAGGTTTTCCGAGTAGCAACCAACAGTTCTTAGGTCTCTTCCAGTTACTTACTGCTTCTATCTTGCTGGGATCTACCATAATACCATCCTTTGAGATGATGTGACCCAGGAAGGACACCTGATCTAACCAAAATTCACATTTAGTGAACTTGGCGTATAGCTGGTTCTGCTGAAGGGTCTGCAATACTAGTTTCAGGTGCTCTGAATATTCTTCCTGAGTTCCTGAATAGATAAGAATGTCATCGATAAACACAATAACAAACTTATCTAAATACTCCCTGAATACTCTGTTCATGAGATCCATGAATGTAGCTGGAGCATTGGTCACGCCAAAGGGCATGACTACGAACTCGTAGTGTCCGTATCTGGTTCTGAAAGCTGTCTTCAGTATGTCCC
This sequence comes from Zingiber officinale, assembly GCF_018446385.1. NCBI lineage: Eukaryota > Viridiplantae > Streptophyta > Magnoliopsida > Zingiberales > Zingiberaceae > Zingiber > Zingiber officinale. The sequence goes on along the minus strand of NC_056000.1, from coordinate 62,650,003 downwards.
CTTCTTTGACCGTCACCTGATGATAACCTGATCTAAGATCTATCTTAGAGAACACTGCTGCTCCCTTCAGCTGGTCGAACAGATCATCGATTCTGGGAAGGGGATACCTGTTCTTGATCGTGACTTGGTTCAGTGATCTGTAGTCTATACACAGTCGCATGCTTCCATCCTTCTTCTTCACGAACAATACAGGCACTCCCCATGGCGAGTGTCTCGGGCGTATGAAACCCTTGTCGAGTAGCTCCTGTAGTTGCTCCTGAAGTTCCTTCAGTTCTGCTGGAGCCATGCGATAAGGCGCTTTGGAGATAGGATTTGTACCGGGAATGAGCTCTATCTCAAAGTCAATCTCCCTGTCTGGTGCTAAGCCTGGTAACTCTTCAGGGAAGACTGCTGGGTAGTCACATACGACTCGAACCTCTGCTAGCTGTTGGTTCTTGTCCTGGCTGACGTTGACTACATGTGCTAGGAATCTTGTACATCCTGAATCCAGTAGCATCTGTGCTTTTATAGCTGAGAGAAACTTCTTGGCCTTTCTCTTTGGTTCCCCGCTGTATTCGAATTGCACTGCCGCTTCAGGTTGGAAGATGACTTTCTGTTTACGGCACTCTATGGTAGCACCGTATCTGATCAGAAAGTTCATTCCAAAGATAACGTCATAGTCGGTCATTTCTAGCACTATCAGATCACAAAAGAGCTCTCTGTCTGCTATAGCGCTCTGAGCCAGGGCGTGGATGCCATGACCTCTCCGAAGGTAGTGTCATCAAAATTGACCAGAGTGCTTCGAGGGTATTTCTAACTTTTGAGAACACCAGCTATATATGAATGGGTTACCCAATTCAAATAGAACAGTAGTATCTTGAAAAATACTAATCGACTGTGTTGTCGAGGCATTGGCTACGTCCTCTACGGTGAGTGAGTAGATCCTCGTTCGCCATAGTGGAGGGCTTCTAATCTGCCCTGGATGACTAGAGCGGCCTGCATCTGATATAACTGAGCTGGCTGGCCTGCATACTGAATCTGCTGTGGCTGAGGAAGACCGGTCTTGTTCGGACACTGCTTAGCCATGTGCCCTTCTTGTCCACATTCAAAACATCCTCGTGTGCCCTTACGACAAACCCCTGGGTGGAATTTCCCACAAGTAGCACACCTTGGATAACTGGGTCGCTTGCTAGATGGTCCTCCTTTTGGGTCACTTCCTGATCTGCGCTTGCTATTGGAGTTTCCTTTCCAGTTAGAGCTGTGGCCTTGCTGTTTTTGAGCGTGAGAGTTTCCTTGGCCTTTGGACTCTGAGGAGGCTTGCTTTTGCTGCTTTATGCTGTTCTGGTAATGCTCCGTGGTCAAGGCACTGCTCACTAGCTCCTCTATGGTTTGTGGCCTATGTATGCCACCAGCCACGTTCACTGCTATCTCTGGCCTCAGCATCTTGAGCATCAACCGGATTCGTTCCTTCTCTGTGCTGACTAGCTCTGGGCACAGACGAGCCAACCTGTTGAATTTCTTCACGGCTTCCTCAACTGAAAGGTTGCCCTGACGAAACTCAGTGAACTCGTCGTAGTGGCGGTTCGTAACCCGTATGTGGAAGAACTCCTCGAAGAACTCCTTCTCGAAGTCAGCCCATGACATCTGGTTCACTGGGCGCTTCGTTCTGATTCTCTCCCACCACATGCGTGCGTCTCCTGTCAGGCAAAAGGAGGCACACTTCACCTTCTCGTGTTCTGGCCAATCCAGAAGCTCCATCGTGCTCTCCAGTGTTTTGAACCAGGCTTGTGCATCCCATGGTTCACTAGTGCCTGAGAAGTTCTCTGGCTTGACCCGCTGCCCCTGGATCAGATAGGCTTCCTTTCTTGTCTCAGCTGCTGGGGCTGTTGGTGCTGGTGCTGGTGCTGTAGGTTGAGCTGGTGGAACCTCCAAGACTACCGGAGTAGTCAAATTCGGTTCCGGGGTGACTGTGGGGGTACTCTGCTGATTAGCCTTTAAGGTGGCTATTTCCTGTTGCTGTTCAGCTAGCTGCTGCTGTAACTGAGCCACTAATGCTGTAAGGTCTGGAGGAGGCACTGAACTGCCTGCCTCTTGCTGGGGCTCAGTAGCTAATGCCCTTCTAGCTGGGCGTCCTCGTGCCATTTCTAAAGACGTAGAGAACATAACATAACTAATGTAATCACAGTTATATAACTACTGATATCATGTTTAAAACTATCACATACTAACAAGCAGTAGGCATATAAACATGAACTGTAACTAGAAAGCAAGAACAATAAGGAGAGTAGAGGTATTCTTACTTGGAAGCTGCAGGTACAATGCTGATGTGTGTGTAGGAAGTATGGAACACTGCTCTGATACCACTCTGTAACGACCCGCCTTCTAACTACTAGGCTGTAAGGCGAATCGCTACAGTTGTACTGTACTGACTGTGCGGAAAACTGATCTAATTTAACTTTTCTACTAATTGATGACTGTTCTTGGTTCTACATGTGCTAAAGGATGTAATCTGAGGAACACAAAGCGTATCCTACATCCCCCATGGACTAGAAGTTGATCTACTGAGTTTCTTGGTCGAAACTGAGCTTCCCAATCGATCCAAACTGAACTGGATCGATTGCTTTCCGTTGGATCGATCCACGGATCGATCCAGGCTGCTACTGGCACGGATGAACACCCTGGATCGGTCAGCTGACCGATCCAGAAGCTGCATCGCTTCTGTATGCTGCTGGATCGGTCTCCCGACCGATCCAGGAGTACACTGATCGGTCTGTAGACCGATCCAGTGGCTCACTGATCGGTCGGCAGACCGATCAGTGAGTTTCTGAACCCACCGTTCGCCGGTCGGCCGACCGATCCATAAACGACGCCAACTTTCTGTTCGCGCCTGGATCGGTCAGCTGACCGATCAGTGACACGAACCATCTCTGATCGGTCTGCGGACCGATCAGGAGTTTCTGATTTCGAATCAGAAACTCTGATTTCAGCACTGATGCGTGCCAAAACCTCATACAACAACTACCTAATGCATAATAAACTATTCTAATAACATGTAGTAACAATTCTAAACTGGTTCAGGGCATTTTACTCACTAAAACACATTTTAACAACTTAAAGTGCATGGAAGTATAAATTTCTAAAAGTTCTAATTGTTTAAACTTGCTAAGGTTCAAGAGTGCATAAAACATGAAAACTAGAACTAATAAATTGCAAAGTGCTAAAGTAAATGCTAGCTCCCCAGAGGGTCTTTTATTCCAGTTCCTGCCACACACACCATCTTTGCAGTACCCTCCAGCTTCCTCTGCTAGTCCATTTTCCTTTTACCTGTATCTGCAGTATAAGGAAAATAGTATCTATAAGCTAAAAAGCTTAGTAAGAAACCATCTACCTCACAAAAACATGCAACGATGCAAATATGATTTAAAATCATGCTGTTTAAAACATATGCTGAATATACTGAATAAACTAACATGGCATGGCATATAAGCATACAATCATGGCATATCCAAACCTGAACATAAAAACATGTATAACAACTGCACATAAAGTTATCATGCATATTCACAGGGAAAAACTAAACTGGAGCATGATACTGAATCTGAAACTGCACTAAAACTGATCTTAAACTATAATCACTGGATTAGATTAAGAGTTTGAAAACTAATATCATAATAAGTGAAAATAGTAATCATGTTGTTTGGGCCCGACAACTGTACTTGCTGTGCGCGCATCCCTAACTAGACCCGGGTTTGCAAGTCCCGAATTTAGTAGGGTTAACTAGGTTATCTAAACCTAGGGACGACTGTGGGAGTCCAACCCAATGGATATCTGATCCAGTACAGTGCCACTGAAAATAAAATACTGAAATAGCTAATACTTGCTTATTCTATTGTTTCTAGGTTATCTGAACCTAGAGCTAGGTTATCTAAACCTAGAGGCGACTGTGGGAGCCCACCCATTGGATATCTGATCCATATAAGCTGTAATAAACTGAGAATACTGAATAGATACTTCTAATGTATCTAACTGAGCTGTTAAAGATGCATATGGTGCATTTTTACTAAACTAGCTATTTTATCGAACACTTAGTGTGCCCTAACTCTCCTCTCTATTAGGGAGACCACCTCTAGGCACCCGACAACGTCTAACCTCCTATCTGAAGAGAGAAAGCGTGTTCGGCCCATCTAGAGGTGTTCAACTAAATCCCTAATCTGCGAAGAGAATTAAATACACCCTAGATATCGATAAAAATCTGCATACATCCTAACTAAAGCATAAAAACTCAATCGGAAGCTATTATACTGCAGGTGAGGGGTTTCTTACCTCCTATTCATAATTTCTTACGATTCTAATCGCTAGGTTTCCGGTGGAGATGATCTTCTCGACGATCCGCTCGCGTCTACGTGTTCTTCTCGCGAAGGGGAACGTCCTCGTATCGAAGATCTCGCCGGAAGAAGTTCCCTTGGCCCTTGGGGCTTGGGCGCCGAGAGAGAAGGAGAGGGAGAGTGGGCGGCGTGAGGTTAGGGTGAGGAGAAGGAATTGCCGATCAAACCAAAAATAAACCAAACCCCAACTTAACCTTCCTATTTATACTAAGTAATTAATTCGGCCAAATCAATTATAAATATAATTGATTCCCTTTCCTTTCAGCACGGCCCTGTTGGGTTCAACTGGTTCCCAACATTATCCCTAAGCCATAGGTCTCGGGTTCGATTCCCGCCTAAGTTATTTTGCGGTTCTAATTATTTTTGCTGCTTCCGCTACTCGGAAAATTCTGGAAAAATATCTAGAAATTCCAGAAAAATCATAGAATATTTCTAAAAATAATTTGAGAATTTTCGCGCGTTACAGATTTAGAAAACACACCAATTCCATAACCATTCGGAAAAATAGAACAATACCGAATTGAACCCACCACTACCGAATCTGTCCAGCACGGGGAAACAACAAGAAGAGCAAAAAATGTTATTCCTCATGGTTAAACCACCAACGTTCTGATCAAAATTCCTGAAGCAGCAGGAAGCCAATAAGAACATCATCGACCAGAAATTAGACTACCAATTGCCTGCCTAACCCTTCTCGTAGCAATAGATCAACAAAAACATCATCGATCAAGGCTTAACACTTCTACAACAAGAATTAACCGAAACCTAATTAGTGAGAAGAACGCAGCACATCAAATTCAATCAAAAGCCCCAAATCCACATCTAACTAGAGAACAACTACAACATGATGAGATCGAACCGCGGCTTACCCCTTATCCAGATCAATGAAGAGGAAGGAGGATCGGGAGACTCATTCACCCCCTAACCTAGGTCTCGGTTGGCGACGGGTCGAGGTGGTCGGCGGCGTTTGTGGTTCTTGCGTGAGGGAGCGAGGCTCGGCGAGGGGCAGAGGAGGCGGCACTGCGGTGCTCGCGTGAGGGAGCGATCGCGGCTGTAGTGGCCGCGTGAAAGGAGGTCGTCGGCTGTGCTGCTCGAGTGAGGAGGAAAGAGGCTGGAGACCGGCGAAGGAGGCGAGGCGGCGGCGCATGAGGGCTCGGGGAGGCGGCGTCGTGGGCTAGCTCGGGGAAGATACGACGGTGAAGGAGAAGAGGGAGATTAGGTTTTTATATAATTTTGAACTTAGGTTTAGGGAAATTAAAATCTTTTGCTCAATCAACTCCCTAATAAATAGGTATTCCAAACAGACCTTTTCCAAAGTCTATAATTTTATCCCCTCAAAATACGCCCTACGGACTCTGATTAAATCCCCAAAAATTTCTAAAAATTTCCAAAAATCCCATTAAGGCTATTAACCTATTAAACCTTATTATTTAATTATTATCTGACTCGGTATTTTACATTCTACCCCACTAATAAAAATTTGGTCCCCAAATTTATTACTTAACTCAGGGAATCCTCAACCGAGGGTAACAACCAAATAACACACTCATATACTAGTCCATAAAAATATATAGGGCACTGTAAACTTAAACAGCAATATCAAGGACCCCTCACGTCCGTACAACAAACATACCCAAACACAAGATCACTAGCACAAAGTCTGTAATCTAACCTTCACCTAAAATCACCAACTCTATAAATATCAAGGCATTATACTCTTTAAGTTACAATCAACATCAAAGACTAAATAATAGACTATCAGGTTTAATATTCACTAATAGATCATCAAAAGATAACATATCAACATATATGATCTAACCAATAACCGACACCACAAATCATACATGGTATACATACCTCGCAGGTTCACATGGTATAAACAACTAACCGAGTACTAATAAATGTGTATGATAACAATTTACAACCATACCTCCTATAGCTTGGAGATGCCCTGCCGCTGCCTGGTCCCAAAACTCAAGAGTCACATCGAGGGATCACTTACAAAGGGAAAACAAAATAATCGGAACACCGAAAATCATAAATCGAAACAAGATCGAAATTCCCAAAAACACAAAACACAACATTTGACTCGAACCATGCTCTGATACCACTAAATTGGTATCAGATTAACTCGAAACTAATCATAAACCGAAACAAGATTGAAACGGCTCTGATACCATAAAATTGGTATCAGATTAACTCAATAATTAATAAATCAAGACAAAGTCAAAATCCCAAAACACACAACCTAACATTCGAAAATCCAAAATACGAAATCCAAAACACTGAAATTAAGACTCGTAAATATATGGCTATGATACCAAAAATTGGTATCAGGTTACCTCGGAAATCAACATAAATTGAAACAAGATCGAAACTGCTCTGATACCACTAAATTTGTCACGCCCCCAGAGGAGTCCCTGCCAGAAGAAATTTCGGCAGCATCTCCCCTGTACGGGTGACAAACTGAAACATTACTACATACAAAATATACATTAGCCACACTCGGCTGGAATATATGCACAAATAGAAACAACATAACACGCAATTTAATATACTCAGCCTACCCGGCTGGACAAAATAAAATAACGCATAACCACCATCTATAACCATCAGCCTAAACGGCTGGAACAAAATAGAAACACACACAGCGGAAGACAGAACGATAAATACTCAGCCCTCACGGCTGGATGTAAACGCAGCGGAAATTACAAAAAGGGAACAAATGTATGACCAACAAAGTCACTAACTAACTTACCTGCAACCACCAGACTAGACTCAAAATCCATATCGAAGCATACAATACCAAGTTCACAAAATCCAAAACATAAATAGCGGTTGCAACCAAAACCAGAACAAGAAACTATCCTCAGATGTGTCGTGGGACTGACAGCTGGGACACTCCAAGCATCCATGACTCATCTACTGCTACCTGGCGAAAGAAAACCAATTTGCGAGGTGGTGAGTATTGAAACTCAGCGGGTATAGAAAGATAGTGCATGAATATAACATACAACTAGGAAGTGAGCCAAGCGTATACAGTCTCATAAAGGAATAGCAGACACTAAAATAAAGTCATAATAAATGCTCATACCTGAAACCATATCCTATGCTAGATATAGTATGTCAGAACTGGTACTAAACTGCTATAGTACTGCTCATACTACAGAGGTAATAAGCAAGATATATACATATTTCCAATGACTAAACGTCTACAATGAGAATATATCTCAACCTAAGACAACATATCAGCATAAGTGAACCACAGCAAGAAACAACAACAGCATAAATATACCACATCAGCATAAGTAAGCAATGATAACATAAGTAAACAGCAGCAGCCAAAGCAGGCATAATAACAGCGTATGCACGGATGGTCACCCCGCCCACCTCCCTGCACCATGACCCCTGTATGGTCGAGAGGCCGGATCAATGACAACTGTACCACCCAAAGGCTACCACTCCCGCGAGTGACCGGATGGACAGGTGCTGAGTAGCTAACTAGCTACACAGCGAAGGGGGTCCCTGCTGCTCGTACTCCAGCTACCACTCACACGAGTGGCCGAGTGCGGCACGACAGGACAAGCGGCATCAACTCCAGCTACCACTCTCTCGAGTGGCCGAGGATGCGGCATGCATGCAATGACATGATGCGAACAATGCAACAGTCATCATATATATATAAGCAGAAACGGGTATGCTACATGAAGCCAACATGCCCAATATCGTACATAAATAAGCAACAGTCAAAGCATACAAACATGGTATCTAGTATCTGCTACCGATCATGGACAACAAAAGAGACTGTATAGATATGGAAACGGATTTCTCAAAGATTGCGTGGAAGTATCAAGCGCAAGAAAAATAAGAGTGGAGTCAAGGTAAAATAATTTCTTATCCAAAATATTTCATGCACCAATATCAAGGCACTAAAAGAAACAAAGCAAGAAGTACCCGCCTTATGTGGAGATCGTGTCAACCGTCTTCAATCAACGTCCTGCAAATCACGTGATGTACAATTTAGCTAATTTCATAAACGACACTAGCTAAACCGAAACCCAACTTAATTAGGGAAAAGCCCTAATCCAACTATGAACCTCGATTCACCCAAATCTAAACAACATTTCTAAAGCACCAACAGGAACCAAAATGTGTTCCATCTGAGTTTAAACCTCCACCAAAAGCAAACACAAAAACTCTAGTGTTACATCATTGCTCCAAAACATATCCGAATAGTGATATCAAATCTACTAAGAAATCCAATGAGATTGACAACAATCGAGAGACGATAGAACAACATCGATTTAGAAAACACACCAATTCCATAACCATTCGGAAAAATAGAACAATAACGAATTGAACCCACCACTATCGAATCTGTCCAGCACGGGGAAACAACAAGAAGAGCAAAAAATGTTATTCCTCATGGTTAAACCACCAACGTTCTGATCAAAATTCCTGAAGCAGCAGGAAGGCAATAAGAACATCATCGACCAGAAATTAGACTACCAATTGCCTGCCTAACCCTTCTCGTAGCAATAGATCAACAAAAACATCATCGATCAAGGCTTAACACTTCTACAACAAGAATTAACCGAAACCTAATTAGTGAGAAGAACGTAACACATCAAATTCAATCAAAAGCCCCAAATCCACATCTAACTAGAGAACAACTACAACAAGATGAGATCGAACCGCGGCTTACCCCTTATCCTGATCAGTGAAGAGGAAGGAGGATCGGGAGACTCATTCACCCCCTAACCTAGGTCTTGGTTGGCGACGGGTCGAGGTGGTCGGCGGCGTTTGTGGTTCTTGCGTGAGGGAGCGAGGCTCGGCGAGGGGCAGAGGAGGCGGCACTGCGGTGCTCGCGTGAGGGAGCGATCGCGGCTGTAGTGGTCGCGTGAAAGGAGGTCGTCGGCTGTGCTGCTCGAGTGAGGCGAAGGAGGCGAGGCGGCGGTGCATGAGGGCTCGGGGAGGCGGCGTCGTGGGCTGGCTCGGGGAAGATACGGCGGTGAAGGAGAAGAGGGAGATTAGGTTTTTATATAATTTTGAACTTAGGTTTAGGGAAATTAAAATCTTTTGCTCAATCAACTCCTTAATAAATAGGTATTCCAAACAGACATTTTCCAAAGTCTATAATTTTATCCCCTCAAAATACGCCCTACGGACTCCGATTAAATCCCCAAAAATTTCTAAAAATTTCCAAAAATCCCATTAAGGCTATTAGCCTTTTAAACCTTATTATTTAATTATTATCTGACTCGGTATTTTACAACGCTGGTTCAAAAGGTTACCTGAGAAGTCTATCAGAAAATTCAAGGATTTCAAGAAAGTCTTTCTACATCATTTCTCCAGCAACAAAAGGTATCATAAGACCCCATGGAGTCTATTTTCAATTAAGCAAACGTCTAAAGAATCCATCCGGGCATATATCAAAAGGTTCATTTAGGTAGCTATAGATGTACCTAATGCTACTACTGAAATATTAGTAAGTGCTTTCTCTCAGGGTTTAAATGATAATGATTTCTTTAAAGATTTGGTAAGAAATCCTCCTGTTAATTTTGATTCCTTAATTGAACGGGCTACTGAGTTCATCAATGTAGAAGAAGCCCAAGCTGCTCGTAGGAAAGAAGGTGTTCCCTCTTCCCCTACTCATACTAAGGAGAAGGCTCCGACCCCCGTGCCCCCACCAAGAGGGCCTAGAATGACTCATCCACCTCATCGACAACCGGATTATCGTCCGCAAGCTGTACAACATGTAGAGGTGCAGCCAGAGGCACTAAGAAGATGGTGCACTTATCATAAAACTAGCAGTGATCATACTGACGACTATTTTGTTTTGAAGAATAGACGAGTTAATAAAGAGAGATACCAGAGGCAGAACTATTACCGGCAGCAGTACCCCAGGCAGCAGAGTCCGCCCAAATCGGAGTACCACCCGGAGGGAAACCGTCAAGAAGCAATACCAGTCCCGGCGGGTACCAGCCAAGTATCAGAAAAAGCACCTTCGGAAACCACAATGACCCGTCAGGAAGAGAATAGAAATAATGCGGCTCGGGGCAATATTAACATGATTACGGGCGGACCCACTGATGGGGATTCTAACAGAGCCAGGAAAGCACATACCCGAAGATTGGAGATTCATGCAGTAGGGTGCAGCATGGAAAGAGCAGCCGGTCCTGAAATAAGCTTCGGGCCCAAAGATCTGGAGGGGGTAGAGATACCTCATGACGACGCATTGATCATCAAAGCTGTGATAGCTAACTACGCCATCGCTCGTACCTTCATAGACACGGGCAGCTCTGTCAACATTATATTCAAGAAGGCTTTTGATCAGTTGCAAATTGATCCAAGCGAGCTTCAACCGATTGCTACTCCTCTGTATGGATTTACAGGCAATGAGGTACAACCTTTAGGTCAAATGAAGTTGGCCATTTCTCTAGGGGAGGAACCTTTGATGAGAACCAGGAGATCTTATTTTATGGTGGTAGATGCTCCATCTTCTTATAATGCGATATTGGGTCGGCCTGCCCTAAATGAGTTCAGGGCGATCGTTTCTACTTTCTGTCAGAAGATTAAGTTTCCTGTGGAGGATCAGGTCGGAGAAGTACGGGGCGATCAAAAGACAACCCGGAAATGTTATGTAGAAATCATTCGGACTAAGGCTAACACCGCCCGGAAGATTCAAAGAATGGAAGTTAATGCCATTCGGGAAAAGCAACCCGTCCTGGTTTATGAAGAAAAGGAAGAAGTTCAGATCCAGACCGAGCGGCCAGAAGCTACCACCTATGTTGCAGCTGACCTTGATCCTGATCTTAAAGCTGAGTTGGTGCAATGTTTGAAGAAGAATATGATGTGTTTGCCTGGACTCCCAAAGGAGTTTCAGGTATTTCTCCTGCTGTCATGGAACATTCCTTGCATGTCTTCCCGAATGCCCGCCCAGTCATGCAAAGAAAGAGGAGTTTTAGTGTGGAACAGAATCAGATTATCAAGGAAGAAATAGCCAAGCTTATGGAGGTCGGATACATCAGGGAAGTTCAATTCCCAAGCTGGCTGGCCAATGTGGTATTAGTATCTAAACCCGGGAATAAATGGCGAGTGTGCATTGACTTTTGGGATCTCAACAAAGCTTGCCCAAAGGACTATTATCCACTACCCAGAATCGATCAGCTGGTTGACTCCACTGCCGGATGCGAATATATCTCTATGTTGGATGCGTATCAAGGTTATCATCAAGTCCCCTTGGCCAAAGAAGATCAAGAAAAGGTTAGTTTTATAACATCTGAAGGCACTTATTGTTATAATGTTATGCCCTTTGGACTAAAAAATGCAGGAGCAACCTATCAGAGGCTTATGAATAAGGTCTTTCAGAAGCAGATTGGTAGGAATATGGAAGTATATGTTGATGATATCTTAATTAAGTCTCTTCAAGCTACTGATCTGTGCAGGGATGTGGAAGAAACTTACAAGACATTAAGACAGTATGGGCTTAAATTAAATCCAAACAAATGCTTGTTCGGCGCGAAAGGAGGAAAATTCTTGGGATATATGGTGTCCGAGAGGGGGATAGAAGCCAACCCGAGCAAAGTCAAGGCACTACAGAACATGGAGCCACCTCGCAACATGAGGGAAGCTCAAAGATTGATAGGCCGAATCACAGCCTTGTCTAGATTTATTTCTAGATCAGCCGATCGTAGTTTTCATTTCTTTAAAATACTCAGAAAGGCTAATAAGTTTCAATGGAATGAAGAATGTGATAAGACTTTCCAAGAATTGAAAGATTATTTGGCTACCCTCCCTGTATTGGCTAAACCTATAGCAGGAGAAACTCTGTGGGTGTATTTGTCGGCTAATGAAAACGCCGTGGGTTCTGTATTAGTCAGGCAGGAAGGAAAAGAGCAACAACCTGTATATTTTTCTAGTCATTTATTAAAGGGAGCTGAGTGTAGATACACTACACTAGAAAAATTAGCTTATGCTCTAATATTGACTGCTCGGAGGTTGCGCCCATATTTCATCATAGAGGTTCAAGGCCCAGAAGAAGAAGATACATGGAAGGTTTATGTGGATGGCTCTGCAACTAGACAGGGCAGTGGAATTGGTATTCTCCTTATATCCCCGAAAGAAGATAGACTTCAACTTTCCATCAGGTTGAACTATAGAGCTACCAACAATGAGGCAGAATATGAAGCTTTAATAGCTGGCTTACAAGCTGCTCGGCATGTAGGGGCAGCTCGAGTCCTTATATATTCTGATTCTCAGCTAGCAGCTCAACAATTATCAGGTAATTTTGAAATCAATAATGACAGGCTTAAGTTATATGCTGAAGCATTCGATAAGTTGAAGTCTCAATTCCAAGACGTAAACATACAAAAAATTCCTCGATCTGAGAATCAGGTGGCAGATGAATTAGCTAAATTAGCCTCTGCTGTAGTGCCATGGAGTCTTGACCGACCAGTGGAACAGACTCTGTTAATTTCCTGTATTGAGAGACAAACCGATATAGAAATTCAGGGTGATTGGCGAACTCAAATCATATTATATTTACAGCAAGGTCTTCTTCTGAAAGATACAGAACAAGCCAGGGTATTCAAGAAACGAGCTGCTCAATATACTATGGTGGGGGAGCAATTATATAAAAGGGCTTTTTCCAGACCCTTGCTCAAGTGTGTGGGCACCGAAGATACACAATTTATTTTACAGGAGGTGCATCAAGGTTCTTGTGGTAGTCATATAGGAGGAAGATCTTTGGCTCGTAAAATCCTCTTAGCGGGATATTTCTAGCCTACTCTACATGAAGACGCCGCTAAACTGGTAAGAACTTGTATTTCTTGTCAAAAGCATCAGAATATATTACATCACCCTACCCAGTTATTGAGAACCTCTATAGTCTCGTGTCCCTTTGATCAGTGGGGTATGGACATAGTGGGTCCATTTCCTATGGCTGCTGCACAGAGGAAGTTCTTGTTGGTGGCTGTGGATTATTTCTCTAAATGGGTGGAGGCAGAACCACTTGCTAGGATTACAGAAGACGTGGTCATTAAATTCTTATGGAAAAATATAATCTGCAGGTTCGGCATTCCTCATAAGTTGGTCTATGATAATGGAAGGCAGTTTCAAGGCGATAGAATCCTAGACTGGTGTCAAAGTTATGGGATTACCCAGGCCTTCACCTCTGTAGCTTACCCGCAGAGCAATGGTCAAGCAGAAGTAACTAATAGGGAGATTATTAGAGGACTGAAAACTAAGCTAGATCATGTCGGAGGTAGCTGGGTAGACGAGTTATCCAGTGTTCTCTGGGCATATCGTACTACACCTCGTGAAGCTACAGGAATCACTCCTTTCCAGTTAGTCTATGGAGGAGAAGCAGTAATCCCCATTGAGGTAGGAGTAGAGTCTGACAGAAGACAATTGTATGATGAGGATAATAGAGATCGACGACTTATGGAGCTGGACCTGATCGAGGAAATAAGAGATAAAGCTGCTACTCGTCTTATATCTTATCGACAGCGGATGAGACAGAATTATAACAAAAGAGTCATCCCCAGATTCTTCCAAGTAGGGGATTTGGTTTGGAAACGAGTTAAGCCTGTGGGAGATGTCAGTAAGTTGGCACCATAATGGGGAGGGCCTTATAAAGTGATAGAAAAGCTCGCGTCAGGCTCATACTATCTCCAAGATGCCGAAGGAAGAATGTTGGAACGCCCTTGGAGCGCTAATCATTTGCAACCGTATCGAGCCTAATTTGATCCTACTACTTTAAATATGTTCACAGTGGCGAATTGAGATACTTGCAGTTTATGTACTTTGTTTCTTTTGATGAAAGCCAAGCAAGATAAATATTGACACAGGAAATAAATGTGGTTCATACAAATTGATAAGTATCAGGAGAAGCCTCCTTTCTATTTTTCAAGCAGTAAAATAAGGGGAAATCTTAAAGGCCTATTCAGCTCCCCTTAAGGAATTACGAGCCAACATGAGGTTAGCCCAAATATTATACTTTCGTATAAACCAAAGTCGATCGGGAAAATTCTATGAAGTAACCCGGACGGGACTTCATAGGAGAAACCGGAAACTATAAACCAGTATAAATAAAAGTCGACCGGAAAAATTCTATGAAGTAACCCGGACGGGACTTCATAGGAAGAACCGGAGACTATAAACCAAAGTCAATCGGGAAAATTCTATGAAGTAACCCGGACAAGACTTCATAGGAAGAACCGGAGACTATAAACCAAAGTCGATCGGGAACATTCTATGAAGTAACCCGGACGGAACTTCATAGGAGAAACCGGAGACTATAAACCAGTATAAACCAAAGTCGATCGGGAACATTCTATGAAGTAACCCGGACGGAACTTCATAGGAGAAACCGGAGACTATAAACCAGTATAAACCAAAGTCGATCGAGAAATTCTATGAAGTAACCCGGACGGGTCTTCATAGGAAGAACCGGAGACTCTAAACTATTCCAGAGAAAAAGTCGATCGGGAAAATTCTATGATGTAACCCGGACGGGACTTCATAGGAGAAACCGGAGACTATAAACCAGTATAAATCAAAGTTGATCGGAAAAATTCTATGAAGTAACCCGGACGGGACTTCATAGGAAGAACCGAAGATTATAAACCAAAGTCGATCGGGAAGAAGAAGGGATAAGCAGGCCGGTGTAGGATCGAAAAGAATTTAGATATCTCCACAATGAGATGATATTGTCCACTTTGGGCATAAGCCCTCATGGTTTTGCTCTTGGGCTCTCCCCAAAAGGCCTCATGCCAATGGAGATATCTTTCTCTTATAAACCCATGATCTTTTCCATGTGTTTTCAATATGGGACTATTTTTGCAACCTTGCAACCCCAACAATCCCCCCCCTCAAACAAAGGACCATGGGCTTCCCACGTCCGATCCTCGACCCACCAGGTCTTCCTGCCCCTCGGTCTACCCGACCTACTAGAACTTCCTGCCCCTCGGTCCACTCGACCTACTAGGACTTCTTGCCTGGTGTCTGGTCCTCTTAATCCAAATATAGGAGCACCCACTTTCTTTGTTCGAGGTCAATATTGTACTCACATGGTTCAATCAGACCATAGCTCTTGTGCACAGTCGGCGATTAAACCTTCTGACAGTCCGGGCTCTGATACCAATTGTAGGATCAAAAAGAATTTAGATATCTCCACAATGACATGATATTGTCCACTTTGGGCCTAAGCCCTCATGATTTTGCTCTTGGGTTCTCCCCAAAAGGCCTCATGCCAATGGAGATATCTTTCTCTTATAAACCCATGATCTTTTCCATGTGTTTTCAATATGGGACTATGTTTGCAACCTTGCAACCCCAACAGTCGGGTCTCATCATCCTAAGAGCAGGATTAGAGGTAAGATGAGTGGGAGTTGTCGGGGCCTTACCTCTCTCAAGAGAGATGGGTGCTGGGACAAGAGGAGTTTGCACAAAAGTACCAAAGAAGTCGCTAAAAGGAGAAGTCTTAGTAAGATTTGGCTTCTGAACTAAGGTAACAAAAGGTCTTCTTCTTCCCCTTCGGCAAGTGAGGCAGCCTCTGCCCGTCGTTCTTCCTCTGAAAGCAATCCCAGAGTAGAAGGATTAGGATCGGATTGGCGGGTATGTAACCATTCTTCCCCAAGGCTATTGATAAAAGACTTAGTCATAGCAGAATTTTTATACATGAAGGCTGGAAGAAGAGCATCAGCTGCAATACAGAGAGCAAACACCATTATAAAAAAGGATAGGCTAATTAGCATAGGCGAGACAAAATAATTATACCTACCAAAGGAACTGTCCAAGGGAGTGTCGATGGGGCCTATCCCGAAAGGAAACATCAAACCCTCTTCAATCAGATGCGGCAAACTGAACTTTGCCCCTCGCAGTTTAGGTAGAACAGAGGCAACAGAGGGATCATTGAGAAGACCTTGAGTGCCAGGAAGCGGGGGCAAATCATGTATCCATTGAATAGGAAATGGAGGAGGAGAGGGAAGACGCATATAAAATTTTTTTTTATACCATTCACCTTGAGGGGGAATGCGATTAAATAGAATGACTTTGGGACGAGACTGAAACTTAAAAACACCAACATCTACCCGACGAGGGATAAAGAAGTGATGGAAAAGACGAGGAGACAGTGGGAAATCTAACAATTTGGATACTCCAATGAAGCCCATTAAAATGGAAAAGGATTGAGGGACGAACTGGTTTAGCGGGATAGCAAAATAACGGCTAACCTCACAAAAGAAAGAGTGAAGGGGAAATCTGAAGCCCTGCAAGACTTGGTCCCTGAAGATGGAGATACAACCTAAGGGAGGAAGGTGAGTACCCTCATGAGAAGCAGGACGGACAATATAAGAGGGAAAACCATAGGTTGCCTGTAAATCCACTTCTTCTGTATCTGTGAGGTCGGAAGAACACGAGAGGAACCACGCCGGAGAAGAAACCGCCATAAAGAGAAGGGGTTAAAAGAAAAGGAATTGAGAAGTGAAAAGATGAACAGAAGGAAGCAGAAGAAGACTCCGTAAACCCTTGTCCCTCTTCTAGTCCTGTGCTAAAACCCGGACGGAACTTCATAGGAAGAACCGGAGACTATAAACCAAAGTCGATCGGGAACATTCTATGAAGTAACCCGGACGGAACTTCATAGGAGAAACCGGAGACTATAAACCAGTATAAACCAAAGTCGATCGGGAACATTCTATGAAGTAACCCGGACGGAACTTCATAGGAGAAACCGGAGACTATAAACCAGTATAAACCAAAGTCGATCGGGAAATTCTATGAAGTAACCCGGACGGGTCTTCATAGGAAGAACCGGAGACTCTAAACTATTCCAGAGAAAAAGTCGATCGGGAAAATTCTATGATGTAACCCAGACGGGACTTCATAGGAGAAACCGGAGACTATAAACCAGTATAAATCAAAGTCGATCGGAAAACTTCTATGAAGTAACCCGGACGGGACTTCATAGGAAGAACCGAAGATTATAAACCAAAGTCGATCGGGAAAATTCTATGAAGTAACCCGGACAGGACTTCATAGGAAGAACCGGAGACTATAAACCAAAGTCGATCGGGAACATTCTATGAAGTAACCCGGACGGAACTTCATAGGAGAAACCGGAGACTATAAACCAGTATAAACCAAAGTCGATCGGGAAATTCTATGAAGTAACCCGGACAGGCCTTCATAGGAAGAACCGGAGACTCTAAACTATTCCAGAGAAAAAGTCGATCGGGAAATTCTATGAAATAATTCGGTCGGGTGTTCATAGGAGGAACCGGAGACTCTAAACTATTCCAGAGAAAAAGTCGATCGGGAAATTCTATGAAGTAATTCGGTCGGGTCTTCATAAGAGGAACCGGAGACTCTAAACTATTTCAGAGCAAAGTCGATCGGGAAATTCTATGAAGTAATTCGGTCGGGTCTTCATAGGAGGAACCGGAGACTATAAACCAAAGCCGATCGGGAAATTCTATGAAATACATCAGGCAGGTTTTCACAGAAGAAATCAAAGATTTCAAACTAGCGCAAGGCATAATTAATCAAGGAATCTCCTGGCTTCGAAGCCTAATTAAGCAGGAATTGAGAAGGGATTCTATACGGGAGCCCAGATATATGAAAGTCTTTATTCAAAATCCGGCTGGGATATTATACTCAGCCCGAAGATCAATAATTTTATACAATTTCGTATCCAGTCTCAACTAAGATCATTTATCCTCGGGGAGATACAAAGCATACCGGATGTTACTTAAGGAAGAATCCATCAAGACAAGGCTTAACTCTAAAAGATGAACAAGGGATTTTTTAATAAAGTTTATATTTAGCAATCAAAAGCATTTCAGGAAGGGGTATTCTCAAGCTAGCATAAAGGAGAAGCAAGTAAGTATTAAAGTTTTCTTACACCTTGCAAGTACTTAATTACTCAGTATCAACTGCACTTTTTCCCCACTGTCAGTTCTTACTTTACAAGTTTTTATGAATAATTTCCTTAAACATTTGGAAAAGGGTCTTTCAAATCTGAGGGTAGTTCTTCATTAAGCCTGCGGCGACTTATGAAAGAAAGGGGAGGTTCCCTGGGTAGATATCCACCCTCTCGTAGCTGTTGAATAACTCCCGATACGGAATGATTTAGAGCACCCACTATCCTGCGAACAAATTCCTGGGCAAAGGCTGAAGATTTTAAGTAAGCCTGCCGCCACTCTTCCCACCGACTCTTTTCCTGCTCCTTATAGCTCTGGAAGTCAGCTTGCAGTTTTGTGTGTTGTTCTCTTAAAACATCCTTCTCCGATCTCAGCTGTTCCAATTCCTTATGGAGCAGTGATAACTCGTGATCTTGAGCTTTCCTCTGCTCTTGTTCCTGTAGAATAGTGAAATCACTTTCTCTAAAATAAGATTTTTCTGAGAAGCATCTAAAAGAGTTTTCTCTTTTAAAGCAATCTCTAGTCGAAGACCGGAATGCAGTCGATCCACCTGTAACTCTAAAGTTTTCCTAGCCAGCTCTTTATCTTTTAATAATTGCTGGCAATCTTCCAACTCTTGTTTTAGGATCCCCAACTGTTGATCCTGTAAGACCACCTTCTCTTGTAATTGAGTCAAGTCACTATTAAAAGAAGGAGACTCGGCCCTCAATGTTTCCAGTTGAGTTTTTAACTTCTGGTTCTCCTAATCTTTAGTTACGAGCAGCTGGTCAATTTGTAAACTTGAGGCAAGTAACTAAACAAAAAGGCAAGGTAATTAGGAATCAGTAGACAAAATCGATAGCATATAACTAGAAATGCTTACCGCTATTGCTTGGCAACTATGACGATCAGCTCGATGAGGAAGACTAAGACCCCTTAGCTGCTCTTGACCTAGTGACCAAGATTCAGCTAATAAGCCCTGTAGTTGTAACGAGCCATAGCTAGACGGTTCAGAGGGTCGTCCCAATTGAGAAGGAAGACCCAGAGCTTGTCTGAACAAAGGTCGGGGAATGGAGGACACAGGAGGTAGAGAAGAAGAAGAAGACGCAATAGGAGGAAAAGCAGAAACAAGAGGAGCAGAAAAAGAAGTAGATGGAATCGATGGTAAGACAGGGGAGGGGGATTCAACAGCTGAAGGACTAGTATTTGGAGAAGATCTCCGACAAGGCGTCCGTTTGGCTCGAGACCTAGAGGTCAAGGGGGACAAGGCCAATGCCAAAGGAGCAGAAAATGCAGGAGGAATATCATCCTTCCCAGGAGCAGAAATCGGAGGAGCTGAAACAATAGAAGAAGAAGGGATAAGCAGGCCGGGTCTCATCATCCTAAGAGCAGGATTAGAGATAAGATGAGTGGGAGCTGTCGGGGCCTTACCTCTCTCAAGAGAGATGGGTGCTGGGACAAGAGGAGTTTGCACAAAAGTAACAAAGAAGTCGCTAAAAGGAGAAGTCTTAGTAAGATTTGGCTTCTGAACTAAGGTAACAAAAGGCTCTTCTTCTTCCCCTTCGGCAAGTGAGGCAGCCTCTGCCCGTCGTTCTTCCTCTGAAAGCAATCCCAGAGTAGAAGGATTAGGATCGGATCAGCGGGTATGTAACCATTCTTCCCCAAGGCTATTGATAAAAGACTTAGTCATAGCAGAATTTTTATACATGAAGGCTGGAAGAAGAGCATCAGCTGCAATACAGAGAGCAAACACCATTATCAAAAAGGATAGGCTAATTAGCATAGGCGAGACAAAATAATTATACCTACCAAAGGAACTGTCCAAGGGAATGTCGATGGGGCCTATCCCGAAAGGAAACATCAAACCCTCTTCAATCAGATGCGGCAAACTGAACTTTGCCCCTCGCAGTTTAGGTAGAACAGAGGCAACAGAGGGATCATTGAGAAGACCTTGAGTGCCAGGAAGCGGGGGCAGATCATGTATCCATTGAATAGGAAATGGAGGAGGAGAGGGAAGACGCATAAAAATTTTTTTTTTATACCATTCACCTTGAGGGGGAATGCGATTAAATAGAATGGCTTTGGGATGAGACTGAAACTTAAAAACACCAACATCTACCTGACGAGGGATAAAGAAGTGATGGAAAAGACGAGGAGACAGTGGGAAATCTAACAGTTTGGATACTCCAATGAAGCGGTTTAGCGGGATAGCCCATTAAAATGGAAAAGGATTGAGGGACGAACTGGTTTAGCGGGATAGCAAAATAACGGCTAACCTCACAAAAGAAAGAGTGAAGGGGAAATTTGAAGCCCTGCAAGACTTGGTCCCTGAAGATGGAGATACAACCTAAGGGAGGAAGGTGAGGACCCTCATGAGAAGCAGGACGGACAATATAAGAGGGAAAACCATAGGTTGCCTATAAATCCACTTCTTCTGTATCTGTGAGGTCGGAAGAACACGAGAGGAACCACGCTGGAGAAGAAACCGCCATAAAGAGAAGGGGTTAAAAGAAAAGGAATTGAGAAGTGAAAAGATGAACAGAAGGAAGCAGAAGAAGACTCCGTAAACCCTTGTCCCTCTTCTAGTCCTGTGCTAAAACCTCTAAACAGAAGAGACGAAAGGGAAAAGGAGAATAAAAGGTGCTCAGAATGTCAATCGTCATAAATAGGTAATAATATCAGAGAATAAAATCAAGGGAAAGAGATGAAGTCAAATAAACTTCCTCGGAAAAGGTGTAAAGTTTCCTTAGAAGTAATTTTTGAAGAGACTTCATAAAGACAAAGCCAAAATTAGTATTATAAACATAGGCTCAATTCATGGGTGTAGTATAATATAAGTTGAGCATCGGATATTGATCAATAGATGAAACTGGGTTAAATCGAACCATCCTGATAAATCGACCGGGACAAAAAGTAACCCAGATCCGTTGACTAAAGACTCAGTATAAGCCATCGCATAGGATGTGTAATGTTAATACCCATAAGACCTGACAAGGAGGTAAATCGGTCGATTAAGATAAATCGACCGATATCGGAAGTCCCATCGAAATATCGGGCAGTACTTATATATCGGCCGGGTTATTGGAGAATTAGTCGTAGGGAAAGATTGAGCATGGATAAGCCAAGTGACATTTGGTACATTTACATGAAACTGACAAATTATCTAAAGATAAAGTAAGATTAGCAATCCAGAGATACCATTCAGAACCACATAAGTTTGTCGGAGGATCATGGCAAAGTCTCGATCCCCCTTCTTTACAATAACCGGAAATTAAGTTAAAGTTAGTTTTGGGTACAAATCAGGAGGCCTTTCTTCAATGAGTCTGCGACGATTCAGGAAATTGAGAGGAGGAACGCGCGCTAAGTAGCCCTCCTCTTCCAATTGTCAAATTGCTCCTTTGGCCCCTGCAGTAAAAGCAGACAAGATGGATCTCACAATCGGTCGGTTGAATTCATTAGACTCAATCATGGCAGTAGCTTGTTCTTTGTAACGAACATCTTCATGCTCCTTATAGACCACCAACGCCATCTGAGAGGTTTTCAATTCGTTTTCCCTAGCAGCAACCTCGGCTTTGGTCAAATCAAGGGAATTGTTTAGAGATGCCACCTCGTTTTCTTTCAATTGCAAGGCCTTCAACTTCTCACTCAACTCTGCTTCATAATTATCTTTTAACTCGCCAAGTTTTGAGTTCAACTCTTGATTGAGGTCCGTAACCAATTTGAATTGGGCTTCAAGACTCTCAATTTGAGTTTCAAGTTGCTTCTTGGCGGCAGCAGAAAATTCGGCAGAAGACAGTTCGGTAACTTGCTGTTGCAGCCTTTTGTTCTCCGATTTCAATTTTTCGTTCTCAGTGTATAAGATGTGTAATAGTCGGGAGAAACCCATGTTCTCTAGCCACCGCTGGGAGCATATCCAAAACTGTGAGATAGTATTTCAGAAACAGAAAGCAGGAGTATATAATCATACCTTATTCTCTTTATGAGAAAAGCGGTCAATCGCTTCAGGGATGGAAA
This sequence comes from Zingiber officinale, assembly GCF_018446385.1. Taxonomy (NCBI): domain Eukaryota; kingdom Viridiplantae; phylum Streptophyta; class Magnoliopsida; order Zingiberales; family Zingiberaceae; genus Zingiber; species Zingiber officinale. Next base: position 62,627,721 of record NC_056000.1, on the reverse strand, counting down.
GCCCCTCGAAAAGGGGACGAACCTCATCCCAAGAATTAGCAAAAGAACCCCCTAGTAATATGGGGAGGACAGGAATGGTAGAAGAGCCAGCTGAGAAGGAAGAAGTAGGGATAGATGGTGGAGCAAAAATCAAGTAAGAAGAAGGCGAAGAGGGTAAAGATCCTGAAGTCGGAATAGACAAAGGAAAAGTAAAAGAAGCGTCACCAGAAGTACTAGTTTTAGGAAAAGGAGAGGTAGGAAAATTCAAGGAAGGATAAAGTTCTGCTAATGTGGGCTCATCGAAAAGAAGACCAGTTGACACAAAATCTTCTGAAGCTAGCTCATTGGCAGAAAGAATGAGCCTCCTTTTTGGAGGAGGAGCCCTGGTTAGCTTGCGTCCCGGACGCTTGCCCATAGAAATTTCAGTTATGGGTTTATCAGAGCTACCAGGGGATGTAAGCTCAATAAGAGGAATAGAGGCAGATGGGGAGACAACAACAGCTGCGGGAGACGGAATAGTGGAAGTAGGATCAGGGAGGATCTGAGCAGCAAGATCCCTAGAAGAACCTCCTGGAGCCTCATGAAGCCCCGACGAGCTAGGCACTTCGGCTAAAATAGTTGGCCCTTCACTTACAGGGGGAGGAGCCAGAGCAGCTAGGAATTCAGCCTCCTTAGCATGAAGTAGGTCCTCCTCCACGCCTAGTTCGTCATTGATCAAACCATCATAGAATTTCTCCACTGTATGAAAAGAAGAAACGGTTTAGGTAATTAAAAGCAGTAAAGAAGGGGCAATATGTTACCTAAGGAAATGGGGGTATCGGGTTTGACGGGGCTTAAGCCAAATAGATACAGAAGTTCAACTTTCAACCATTTTGAAATAGAGAGCCAATGACCTAGTAGCTTCTCACAATAAACGGGAAAAGAGGGAAGCAGATGAAGCTCTCTAACATTGGGCAGAGGAGGTAAGAAGGATTTCCAAGCGTGAGACCAAGGGATGGGTCCGGAAAACTTTAGGAAGAAAAAATGGGATTTCCAGGCCTTGAGAGACGATGGCATATCACCAAAAAGAACCATTTTAGTTCGCGACTGAAATAAGAAAACACCAGGCTCAGAGAGTTTGGGGTAGGAAAACGTGAAGAAATTCTGAGGAGTAGGAGGAATGTCTCGTAAACGGAAAAGCATGTAAGTGCCACATAGATAACGAAAAGCATTAGGTGCAAATTGTTGCAGGGGAATGTCGAAATATTGACTTATTTCAATCAAGAAAGAGGGGATAGGGAACCTTAAACCCCCTATCAACTGGTCCCTGAAGAAGGTTACACAGTTATCAGGAGGACGATGAGGACGATCAGTCGACCTTGGGATTATGATTCTATATTCTCGAGGAATTTCATATTGATGACGAATGGATAATCTAGCATTCTTATCAAAAGAGGAAGACATATGGATATACCAAGGAGCAATCGCTTCCACAGACATGAACCGGAGTACAAAGTAACGGATTACTTACTGGGGACAATAAAGAGGATTGTCGAGAGGTAGCGAATACGAAGTTTTTCGGTCGCAGACGACAGCAAGAGAGGAGCTTTAGAGGCGAAAACGAAGTGGAGAGGAAGATGAAGGGTTTAGGGTTCAGGAAATACACCACTGTGGACAAAATAGAATTCTTTTTACCACAGCAAACACTAAGGATCAAAAGGGCGAGTGGTTCACGCGACGTGGCGCCCAGCGAAGGTAAGTGTCAGAACATCATAAAAAGAAGAGTATGTACATCGGATGGGACAGATCGGATCGCGAGGGGGTTGGTAGTGCCTCGAACATTCTCTCACCCGACGGAAAGCCAACCACCAATTAGAAAATTTTGAAAGAAGACGTGATCAACTGGGCCCAATAAAATAGAAAGGACAGAACTTTTTTGACCGTACTCAGGCTAAAAGACAAAAATATTTTAGGGGTAATATTTTAGGAGAAGGACAAATTTTAATTTGGCCGTACAGAATACAAATTAGTATTTATTGAAATAACTTTATATTAACGGAAGTAATTATGGTTATGAATGTTTCAGTCAATGAGATAACACCCGTTGGTGTAAAAATACCGAATTGTGCCAATAGTTATGATAGTTTTAGCTGTGATGAATAGCACGTAGGATACCCGAAGAGATGATGAGTGCAACACAACATCTTGTAAATAACAGAAGATTCGGTAACAAGAACAAAGCATCTGAGACAAAGGTTGGTCTTTACATTTATAATCTGATCTGATACACAGTATTACATTCCCCTCAGGAACAACAAACCTCAAATATATAGCAAATATTACAAGCACAAGCTCTTAGAGCATTCGAAAAATTTCAATCACCACTGGAGTCAAACTTACCATGGAGCGGAGATGGAAATAGCCCACTTCGTCTGAACTTGTCAAGGCACACAAGAGGCAATATTTTGCCCTGGACGAAGAAATCAACAAAAAACAAAAAAGCTCAAGGGCGACGAGACAGGGGAACATGGATTCATTCCATAATGGAAAAGTAAATGTAAAAACCACTTCCCCTCTCAAGCCGTGTGAGCTCAGCGAGTGGAGCAATCAAGTTTAGCCCAAGGGTAACATGTGTTGTGCCCTTCACACAACACCCATGGGTCATTTGGCTGCCCCTCTATAAGTAGTAAAAATTTCTCTGAAGATTCTTGGGTCCTTCAGAGCACCTGCATCTTTGGATAAAAGATCTGGATTGTGAAGCTTCATCTCTTAAGACGATCCCTTGAACCCCCGGAGTAGCCGAAGCAAAAATCCCAATAAACTCATATATAGATCTCACCTGGTCCAACAAAAGTTGCCTCCAAAAAGGAGGATCCACGACCATGGCCTTAGCAACAAAAAGTGGCAAGGAAGAAAAAGAACTGAGAGGGGTTGTGGGTGAAGAGAAGGTTGTAGCCCTATTTAAAGGAGAAAAAGGCTCACAGGATTGCTATACTTAATTTATTAAGACAGTGGTACACAAAATCTGTGAGGTCATTTCAAAATCTGGAGCAGAGTCACGGGTAGGAAAAGACAAGACCATACTTATGTCTAGTCAGTCATCTACACTTCCTTCGACTAGACTTAAGAGGAAGGCTAGTGATATGGGTTAGGTTTTATGGGTCTCCGGATGAGGAAAGAAAAGGAAGAAAGAATCAAAGGAGGTAGGTCAATAACGACCGAGACATACTTTCAGAACAAAGATAGGCCAATATCGGTCGATACATGTCTGCCGAATGAAGGTAGGCCAATATCGGTCGATACATGTCTGCCGAATGAAGGTAAGCCAATATCGGTCGGGACATACCTTCATAGCAAAGGTGGGCCAATATCGGTCGATACATGCCGACCGTATGAAGGTAAGCCAATATTGGTCGGGACATACCTTCAGAGCAAAGATAGACCAATATCGGTCGATACATGCCTGCCGTATGAAGGTAAGCCAATATTGGTCGGGACATACCTTCAGAGCAAAGATAGACCAATATCGGTCGATACATGCCTGCCGTATGAAGGTAAGCCAATATCGGTCGGGACATACCTTCGGAGCAAAGATAGACCAATATCGGTCGATACATGCCTGCCGTATGAAGGTAAGCCAATATCGGTCGGGACATACCTTCAGAGCAAAGATAGACCAATATCGGTCGATACATGCCTGCCGTATGAAGGTAAGCCAATATCGGTCGGGACATACCTTCAGAGCAAAGATAGGCCAATATCGGTCAAGAGGGTTCTTTCGAGCAAAGAACCCACACAATTCCTTCAATGAATACCTTAGAAACATGTTGAATAAAATATATTTTTTGACACGACAAAAGTCGCAGGAAGAAGAATCATGCATGAATATATCGAATAGAATAATTCATGATAGAGAATATATATTTTGGCGGGAAATATACTTTCAGATTGTCTTGCAGGCGCTAAACGACAAAGAAGGTACATCTGGGGTACAAAAAAGATTCCTTAAAAATCATTTTCCCCAAGTATGCAGCTGATGTCATAACGAACTCTAACAAACAGGGGTCCACTTCATGACTACGGAGGTTATATGAAGTGGTATAAAAGGGAGAATCCTCTCCGTTGGCTAGGTAGGTTCACATCATCGTGTACTTTCACAACCCTAATTTTCTGACTACTGTTCATCTTCTTTCTTCTTCTTTCTTCCCATCAAGAGAGATCACTAACTTGAGCGTCGGAGGGCCTAGCCAGGGATTCCCACCCCGGTCTTAGGACACTAACAATAGTGTTGGTTGGTCTCTTGTGTGCAAGGGCTTCGAAGCTTGGGAGTTTGGTTTCTCTCCCCTTTTGGATTACGATCTCTTCCGGCTTATCAGATTACTTCCGGTGATCCTAGTTTTCTTTCGATCCGCTTTAGGTTTCTCGGATCGAGGTTCTATCGGAATTGTCCTTCGTCAGTACGGTGGGTTTCCTTCTTCCGGATCTCCTTCGCGGTCAGCTTCTCAGATAGGATCATTTATATTCGTGCATATCGAGTTTTTGTGAGTAGATAGCGCTCACTAAGCTTTATGCTTATAGACTGCACTTTCTCCTACTGCAGATAAAGGAAAGGAAAATATTTAGTAAGGAAGGCGACAAGGTGGTGGTGATGAAGGTGTGTGATGGCTGGACTATGGGGAGATCAATGTTAGGATCGACGGTCGCGGCTAGAGAGGGGGGGGTGTGAATAGCCGCCCCAAATTCTTCGCGTTTCTTCCTACGATTAGGGTTAGCGCAGCGGAAATGAAACCGTAGAAACGAAAAGGAAGAAGACAAACCTCAAACTCGATGGATGTAACGAGATTCAGAGGTGATACTCCTACTCCTCGGCGTGTCCGTAAGGTGGACGAGCCTTATCAATCCGTCGGTGGATGAGTCCCCGGAGAACCGGCTAATAAATACTCCTTGTGGGTGGAGAAACCTCGCCACAATAGCTTGCAACAGCAATATGGAAATACAAAGAAGAGCAAGAACAAAATACACAATGAATGTACAAATACTCGCTTGCCTTCTCATCGACTGAAGTCCCGGATGAAGCACCAACTTCACGGACGAATGCCAACAAGCAACTCAGTCGAAGAAGCTCACACGAAGCTTCGGAGCTCAGCAAAGCTCAAGAGCACAGCTTTCAGAAGAACATCAGCTCAGTTCAAAGGAGGAAGAAGAAGTAAGAAGTTATCCCTCTGTAGAAGCCCTCAGCCTCTTTTATACCTGCATCCACCTGCGAAGAAGAAGCCAGAAGACAGCAGAAGACAGAACACCGTTGTGAGCCAACGGATAGTTCTGGACCGATCAGGCTCCAACCTGATCGGTCCACACTGTCCCTGATCGGTCTTGGGGACCGATCAGGCTAAGCCTGGACCGATCAGGCTATGTCCTGATCGGTCCAGGAAGACCCTGGGTGATAGCTAAGGGTACAATCAAAATCCTTCAGGAACTTCATCCATCTCCTCTGTCGGAGATTAAGTTCCTGCTGAGTGAACAAACATTTGAGATTTCTTATGGTCAGTGAGAATCTCAATTGTAACACCGCACCGATAATGCTGCCAAATCTTCAAGTCAACCATACTGGCATTCAATCACAAGTCATGTACTGGGTAGTTCTCCTCATACTCCCTCAACTACAGAGAAGTAGGAGACTACCCTGCCGTGCTGCATCAAAACAGCGCTCAACTCTGTAGAGATGCGTCGGTATAGAGCACGAATCCGTTCTCTCCAGAAGGTAAAAACCAAAAATCGAAGCCGACACTAGTCTCCGCTTCAGCTCCTAGAAGCTGGTCTTGAAATCCTCAGTCCAAATAAACTTCACGCCTTTCATGGTCACGCGTGAAAGTAGCATAACTATGCGAAAGAAACCCTCGACGAAAGGTTTGTAATATCCTGTCAGTCCCAAGGACTGCGGATCTCCTGCACTGATTTCGGCTGCTCCCAACAGTAACAACCTCTATCTCCTGTGGAACCACGGTACACTCCTACTGGTGATCGTGTGTCCCAAACATCATCTCATAAGACAATCCAAATCAGCACTATTGATAATCACATATAGATATTCTCGTCGAATCATCTCTTGATCTATGCAAAGGTGATGCACGTGTCTCACTTCGGATCCGTAATAAATCACAACATCGTCAACAAAGTCAATGGGCACAGATCCAAACATCCTGGGAATACTAAAATCATCGAGTCCATGATAACATCTAGGGCTCCGTAAGCTCTAATGGTAAAACCAAGACACATCATGTCTGTATCACAGACATTCCTAACCATAAGATCCTCAACAATAAACAGATCTGATCACCCACTAATAACATAAATCACCAAGGAAAAGATCCTCTAGTGTGAGAGCAACGCTCCATCACACGAAATACCACAAATGTGGGAGTAATGCTCTACCATAAGAAATCCTCAATATGTAGGAGTAACACTCCACTACAAATAATTCGTAACATATATCTACAATAAATATGGGAGCAATGCTCCACTACAAGCAATCCGCAATATGTGGGAGCAACGCTCCACCACAGAACAATCCCTAAATATGTGGGAGCTACGCTCTACCACAACAATCCAAAATATGTGGGAGCTACGCTCTACCACAAACGATACATAAGTGCCCAAAGCACCTAACTATCTAGCTAGAGACCGCACGAGATCTCTCTACCACAGATCACTGTGGGTAGCCTAGGGTATAACCACCCAGTAAGCAAATCAAATCCATAGTCAACTCTATCATCCTCCTAGTGGGTCGGTCACCCACTAATGGGAGAATTAATTGACAGGGTAATAACCAATAACATAATGTAGACACTCAACATTCTACATTCAACATAGGTAGAATCATCATGATGCTACCCACCATACACCTGGCACACGTGCACACACAACATATGTATGATCGATATAATCCTCCAATTAGTACACACCAAACATACTCACAACAAAGGTGTAAACCATCGTGATACCTCCAACAATGCATACTGAACCCGTGTGCACAATATTATCGTAGGTAAAATCAACAATACCCCTCAAACAACACTCACATAACAAATATACACTTATGCCAAGAGTATAATCAACATCAACTTCCAATAAAGCATACTAAACCCAGGTGCACACACACACAAATGCACATACCACTACACAGATTTAAATCGTTAAGAAACCTCCAATATGTCAATCAGACATGTACAGCTAACTAAATAGCTATAATCCATAAGGAACCTACAATAACCACATCAAGATGGGAATACCCACACTATCTGCAAATGAACTATCCATCATAGAATTCCTTCAACTCATAACAATCATATCTACACACCACATAAATATGCATAATCAACATATTTTAATCCAATCTATCACATAAACCCTATGCCATCTTTTAAGTTATCCAATTAGGTACATACAGTCTAAAATTACAGTACCCATGGAATAGGATACATCGATCCTCTATCGACTGACCAAATCATCAATAGTATATGGCTAATTCAATCCTTTCCCACGTCAGTATAAGCTAGATACTCGATGTGCTCAAGATATCCAACTAAGCACGAATAACTCAAGATTCAAACCTCTAAAATAAAGTATAACTGTCCTCTTCTGATCAAACCAACAAAACTAAATAAGTTATCTACTAACTAATCAAGAATACCTTAATCCTCCACAAACCACTAAGGTATATTAATCTACGACTACCCAAGTCGACAAGCGTAAGTCAGTCTTTCACTGACCCATCTAACAAGAGTAAACCAGTTATCTACTGATGTAATTAATTAAGATAAAATGATATACTACTGGCTAGATCAACATGAAGATATAGATACTATCCACTACCCAGCTAATACTAGCAGAGGCTGGTATGGGCCTCAATATGCTAATCAACTAGTAGTAATAGAAGCTAATACTACTAATGGTGTGATATGAAAAATCAGCAGAGACCTGTAATCCTTGATCTCTATTCCGGTCTACCATGATCAGTGGTTTACCTAACACATAAATTATATGATATATCAACTAGACAGGTACCAGTAAAGAGTGCTAATACAGGTCATAAACAGTAATAGTCAACAGTGCATATACTAATAAAAAGGATAGGGATACGCAACATAATGCGCAGAGATTTGCACGATTTTCCAAAAGGATGAGCGACGTAAGCTCTGATGGTTCTCACCCAAAGGAGCCAAAAGATTTCCAAGTATGAATGAAGGCTTGGCCAGTGGAAAAATGTGGCAGCATTTTCGTTGTACAGATGACAATTTAAAATATGAATACAACCACAAGAATACATACATCAACCCACACGACTGGAATATACACAACCACACAGTTATATACTCAGCCTACTCGGCTGGAGCAAAATAATCACAACCAAACAGTTATATATATTAAACAACATACACGACTGTACTAAAACACAGCGGAAAACCAAAAGGAAAGACCCATAAACCAAAAACAGAGATTGCTAGCTAGCTAGGCTTACACAACCATAACAAAACAAATACAACAAAACAACATCAACACTCCAAAAACAAAATCGGAGTATAGAGCTAAAACAAACTGATATATAAACAAATAAAACATACGTGAAACCGATATGTCTTCTGATGTGACGTGGGGACCAGCAGACAGGATGCTCCAAGCGACACCATAAATAACGTGGTACCTGAAAAATATAGAGTCCACGGGGGTGAGTTCAACAACTCAGCGAATACCAATAGACATGCCTAGTAAGATATATCTAACAGCAATAAACATGGAATACAGCTTCCTAATCATATATCTAGGAAAGATGCAAAACTGAAAGGTAACTAAGGAAGCTGTACTCACCAGGAACTCCTATCCGAACAAAAGGTCATCAAACCGAAAGTGCCCTAAATCCTGTATGCATGTCAAACATATGCATCCAACCAAATGCAGCAAATAAATGCAGCAAACACAATCACAAGAAATAAATGCATCAATGCATATGATGTCAATGATGCGTCCTGGTCACCCCTGACGCCAGTCAGTCATCTCACACACAAATGGCGAGACCGAGTGGGTAGGGCTGTGACAACCGTGCACTCTGTCGTCACTGCTCCTGATGAGTGACCGAGTGGACGGGATGCTGTCGGAGTACTCCTGTCCTGTGACCCCAAATCATAAATGGGGGAGCTCAATGCTCTCAACTCCCGGTACACGATGACGGGGAGGAATCCCTGCCGGCTAACACGTTGTGTCACACTACCCATGAGCGGACCAACGTAGCCAAACAAAGTCCCTGCTGCAACACACACTGCCTGAATCGACCACTAACCCATGAGTGGTGGTGTGTGCAGATCCATGTAACTGGCGATGTGCTCAACAACAATGGAGTCGACTATCGCACAACATGTAATCATGATGCATGTCACTATGCATAACAAAAACTGATCAACATAACCATATCCATATATACAAAATGGGTTCTACAGTATCAGTAGGTCAATCCACGGATCTAGGGCATACAGGTCCTCTATGGTATAGCAACCTAGATCCTAAACATATCTCCTTCCATAACATATGTACCAACAATATGCACATATCAAGAATCAAGGTCTAGGTACACGAACCATATATGATATACAAATAGAGGTACACAAGTCAGGTATGGTATAAAAACCTAGGTATCAAATAATCTAGATACACATGCCAGAAAATAAAATCCAGAACCTAGTCCGAACTTCAGTAGGTTTGGTATGCCACTTACTCTAGGAACCAAGGTACTCATGGCAATAATCCTGAAACGTAAACATGGATACATAACAAACGGCCAACAGATCATGCTATGGGTATCAAACCGTGACATACCAAGGCAAACATGATCATTGCTTGCAGCTATAAAATACTATGCATATCCAATAGACAATATCATAAAGATAAGTCAAGAGGTACCCGCCTCCGATATAGATCGAATCGAACCAATCCGATGTCGAGACGCCCGTCTCGAATCACAGTCCTGTAACAACACGATATACAGATTTAGCTAATTACATATTTCTTAATTAGATAAATCAAATTCCCGAGAAGTTAACCTAAATCCAAATCAAATTTTAAACCTTAATTGGATCATCAACTCCTCAATCATTTCATAACTAGTTCATACAAATTAGAACTTGCAACAATTATAATCCCTCACAACAACGTAATCACATAATCTAGATTACATCATGATCTATAACAAAAATCAAAACTCTATTCCTTACCTCAACACCAAAGTCTCTTCTGTTGGTCCACAACAGGTGGTTCCTGTCGGAATAAGGGCAGCCGCTGAAACAAAATACACCACCAAACATAACACCATTATCAATTAACAAACCAACTCCAATGTACAATCGAAATCACTTCTAAAACTTACCTAATTTGTCATCCTCTGTTGAATCACAACTGGAGAAGTTACTGCCAGAATAATGCTCGGAGCTAGGTGGAACCGCTAACCTCCAAATCCAACACTACAATTCCCAAATCCTGCTGTATAGGTCAAATAGGTCAAATATCCATCATATAGTTTACAATTCCAGTACAAATCATGAAGTCAAATCCTATAAATCCAATACCTTGCAAGCTTCACCCCCAATCCAGATTCACATCTGCCGAAGGAGACCCCAAGTGCAGCCGAAGCAACCGAACACCCTTGGAAACCACAGACCAGAAGCTAGGGCTCGGCTGGAGTGCTGCCAAATCGCAACAGAGGGCTAGGGCATGACTTCCGCGATAGAGGGACTCTGCAACTCCGGCAATAGCAGACGGCGTTGTTGATCGGAGAAGAATCGGAGATCAGCAGATGGGAGAAGTGCGGGATCGGGCGGTGTCGGTGCTGTGAACCCAAACTAGCGCACAGGGAATCGGCCGGAGACGAGAGCTCGGGTGGCAAGCGATCGGCCGCGACGGCTGTGGCGTCGGGAGTGGGTCGTCGACGCTAGGGCAGAGGCAACGGTGCTGGCTTCCCTGTGGCCGGTGATTGGCGCACGACTCGGCATGGATGAGGAGAGGAAGAAGATGAAGAGGAGAAGGTGGAACCGTCGCGTGAGAGGAGAAGAAGGAAGGCGTCGGCGCGAGGTGGTTAGGGCTCGGCGTCGCAGGGGGAAATCGGGAGGAAAGGCACAGTTCGGTGAGGATAGGGAAAAGAAACGAGAAAAAGCAATAAAAGAAAAAGTAAAGAAATAAATAAGGAAAATAAAACATTTCTTCAATTAAATGGGTAGCCTAAACTGGCTTTTTCCGGGCCCTATTTTATCCCCGTAAATCCCCGTAAACTCGTCCATATGAGCTCCGAAAAATTCCCGAAAAATTTCTAAAAATTCCGGAAAAATCCCTTATCACTATTCGCTAATTTTCAGTATTTTACATTCTCCCCCACTAATAAAAATTTGGTCCCCAAATTTCGTTATCTACCATCAGCAAATACTAACAACAGGTAAAGAGTATAAATGCTGAACGGTAAATAATATCACACACCTCAAGTGAAAAGATGGGGTATCATGCTCGCATAATATCCTCGAGCTCCCAAGTTACCTCCTCGTCTATACGCTCTTTCCGGTCCAGTATCCGTACCGGAATCTCCTCATAAATGATGTCGAGCTGAACAGAACTGAGATATCTGTCAGTGCATGTGTCGGGTCGAGTATGTATCTGCTTAACATAGACACGTAGAACACATCGTACACGCCTACCAATGATGGTGGTAGTGCTAACCAGTAAGCTACCGCTCCAATCCTCTCCAAGATCTGAAAAGGACCAATGTATCGCGGAGCTGGCTTACCTCTGAGGTCAAATCTCTTCACCCCTTTCGTGGGTGGAACTCGCAGAAATACATGGTCGCCAATAGAGAACGCTAGGGGTCTGCGTCTCTGATCAGCATAACACTTCTGGCGATCCTGCGCCTCTAACATCCTCCGTCTGATAATACGGACCAACTCTGCCTCATACTGAGCTCTATGAGGTCCTAATAACTGGGCCTCCCCAACCTCAACCCAGAGGATGGATGTCCGACAAGGCCTACCTTACAACGCTTCAACGGTGGCATTTGGATAGCCGAATGCAAACCGTTGTTGTAGGCGAACTCTACTAATGGTAGATGGTCCTCCCAACTGCTTCCAAAATCCAATACATATAACCTCAGCATGCCCTCTAAAGTCTGTATGATCTGCTCTGACTGTCCATCTGTCCTCCGATTAGCCAAAACGTGCGCGGATTTGGGTAATTGATCAAAGATTACCCAAATCGCGTCATGGTCTCATCATGTCCTCGGCAAACTCACCACAAAGTCCATGGTAATATGTTCCCATTTCCACTCGGGAATAAGAATCCACTGAAATAAACCGACAGGTATCTGGTGCTCGGCCTTCACCTGCTGACGGACAAGACATCTAGCTACAAAATCCGTGATGTCTTCCTTCATGTCGTTCCACCAATAGAAACACCTCAAATCTTGGTACACGCAGGTACCGCCTGGGTGGACAGCAAATCATGAGCGATGAGCCTCCGGAAGTAACTCTTATAAAATCGGATGAGACTGAGGTACGCATAATCTACCTCGGAAGTATATAATACCCTCCTCGTCTCGTGTGAACTCGGTCTGCTGCCCGGAAGCTATCTGGCTACTAATAAACTGCAAATGCTGATCACCAGCCTTTGCCTCTCGGATCCTCGTCCTGATCGACGACTGAGCAACCATGGTAACCAGAATACCCTGCTCTGTAGATCCCTGCTCCTCAAGGTCTAACTCGGCGAAACCCTGAACCAAGTCTATAACGGAAACTCGGTGACAAGCCAAAGTCCCTCTGGACTTCTGTCTAAGTACAACGACAACCACATTAGCTTTTCCTGGGTGATAGCTAAGGGTACAATCAAAATCCTTCAGGAACTTCATCCATCTCCTCTGTCGGAGATTAAGTTCCTGCTGAGTGAACAAACATTTGAGATTTCTTATGGTCAGTGAGAATCTCAATTGTAACACCGCACCGATAATGCTGCCAAATCTTCAAGTCAACCATACTGGCATTCAATCACAAGTCATGTACTGGGTAGTTCTCCTCATACTCCCTCAACTACAGAGAAGTAGGAGACTACCCTGCCGTGCTGCATCAAAACAGCGCTCAACCCTATAGAGCACGAATCCGTTCTCTCCGAAGGTAAAACCAAAAATCGAAGCCGACACTAGTCTCCGCTTCAGCTCCTAGAAGCTGGTCTTGAAATCCTCAGTCCAAATAAACTTCACGCCTTTCATGGTCACGCGTGAAAGTAGCATAACTATGCGAAAGAAACCCTCGACGAAAGGTTTGTAATATCCTGTCAGTCCCAAGGACTGCGGATCTCCTGCACTGATTTCGGCTGCTCCCAACAGTAACAACCTCTATCTCCTGTGGAACCACGGTACACTCCTACTGGTGATCGTGTGTCCCAAACATCATCTCATAAGACAATCCAAATCAGCACTATTGATAATCACATATAGATATTCTCGTCGAATCATCTCTTGATCTATGCAAAGGTGATGCACGTGTCTCACTTCGGATCCGTAATAAATCACAACATCGTCAACAAAGTCAATGGGCACAGATCCAAACATCCTGGGAATACTAAAATCATCGAGTCCATGATAACATCTAGGGCTCCGTAAGCTCTAATGGTAAAACCAAGACACATCATGTCTGTATCACAGACATTCCTAACCATAAGATCCTCAACAATAAACAGATCTGATCACCCACTAATAACATAAATCACCAAGGAAAAGATCCTCTAGTGTGAGAGCAACGCTCCATCACACGAAATACCACAAATGTGGGAGTAATGCTCTACCATAAGAAATCCTCAATATGTAGGAGTAACACTCCACTACAAATAATTCGTAACATATATCTACAATAAATATGGGAGCAATGCTCCACTACAAGCAATCCGCAATATGTGGGAGCAACGCTCCACCACAGAACAATCCCTAAATATGTGGGAGCTACGCTCTACCACAACAATCCAGAATATGTGGGAGCTACGCTCTACCACAAACGATACATAAGTGCCCAAAGCACCTAACTATCTAGCTAGAGACCGCACGAGATCTCTCTACCACAGATCACTGTGGGTAGCCTAGGGTATAACCACCCAGTAAGCAAATCAAATCCATAGTCAACTCTATCATCCTCCTAGTGGGTCGGTCACCCACTAATGGGAGAATTAATTGACAGGGTAATAACCAATAACATAATGTAGACACTCAACATTCTACATTCAACATAGGTAGAATCATCATGATGCTACCCACCATACACCGGCACACGTGCACACACAACATATGTATGATCGATATAATCCTCCAATTAGTACACACCAAACATACTCACAACAAAGGTGTAAACCATCGTGATACCTCCAACAATGCATACTGAACCCGTGTGCACAATATTATCGTAGGTAAAATCAACAATACCCCTCAAACAACACTCACATAACAAATATACACTTATGCCAAGAGTATAATCAACATCAACTTCCAATAAAGCATACTAAACCCAGGTGCACACACACACAAATGCACATACCACTACACAGATTTAAATCGTTAAGAAACCTCCAATATGTCAATCAGACATGTACAGCTAACTAAATAGCTATAATCCATAAGGAACCTACAATAACCACATCAAGATGGGAATACCCACACTATCTGCAAATGAACTATCCGTCATAGAATTCCTTCAACTCATAACAATCATATCTACACACCACATAAATATGCATAATCAACATATTTTAATCCAATCTATCACATAAACCCTATGCCATCTTTTAAGTTATCCAATTAGGTACATACAGTCTAAAATTACAGTACCCATGGAATAGGATACATCGATCCTCTATCGACTGACCAAATCATCAATAGTATATGGCTAATTCAATCCTTTCCCACGTCAGTATAAGCTAGATACTCGATGTGCTCAAGATATCCAACTAAGCACGAATAACTCAAGATTCAAACCTCTAAAATAAAGTATAACTGTCCTCTTCTGATCAAACCAACAAAACTAAATAAGTTATCTACTAACTAATCAAGAATACCTTAATCCTCCACAAACCACTAAGGTATATTAATCTACGACTACCCAAGTCGACAAGCGTAAGTCAGTCTTTCACTGACCCATCTAACAAGAGTAAACCAGTTATCTACTGATGTAATTAATTAAGATAAAATGATATACTACTGGCTAGATCAACATGAAGATATAGATACTATCCACTACCCAGCTAATACTAGCAGAGGCTGGTATGGGCCTCAATATGCTAATCAACTAGTAGTAATAGAAGCTAATACTACTAATGGTGTGATATGAAAAATCAGCAGAGACCTGTAATCCTTGATCTCTATTCCGGTCTACCATGATCAGTGGTTTACCTAACACATAAATTATATGATATATCAACTAGACAGGTACCAATAAAAATACATGTCATAAATATAATAGTCAACAATGCATATACTAACAAAATGTAGGATAACAAGATACCAACATACCTCCTATAGCTTGAAGATGTCCACTGCCTGGTCCCAAAACCCAAAAGTCACATCGAGAAGACCAAAGCAGAAAATCCAAACACCGGAAAAATAAGACATAAGTCGATCTCCGATACCAAATAAATTGATATCAGATAAATAAAATCCGAACACATAGCAAGTATCGAACCGGCTCGATACACTAATTGTCACGCCTGAGGAGTCTCCGTCCAAGAAATTTCAAGATCTCCCATCTACGGACAATCCAAACTTTCTACAAGCACTATATACCTCAGCCATGCGGCTGGAATAATAACAATAAAAGAAAACAAACACCACGCAGTTAATATCAAATTCAGCCTCTGGCTGACACAACCACGCAGTTAAATATAAAGCAGCCCACTCGGCTGTACCAAAACCAAAACACAAAACTGCTAGCCGGCTAGGCTTACACAACCAATAACAAATACAAAACACCACATAACAACATCAACACTCCAAAAACAAAATCGGAGTATAGAGCTAAAACAAACTGATACATAAACAAATAAAACATACGTGAAACCGATATGTCTTCTGATGTGACGTGGGGACCAGCAGACAGGATGCTCCAAGCGACACCATAAATAACCTGGTACCTGAAAAATATAGAGTCCACGGGGGTGAGTTCAACAACTCAGCGAATACCAATAGACATGCCTAGTAAGATATATCTAACAGCAATAAACATGGAATACAGCTTCCTAATCATATATCTAGGAAAGATGCAAAACTGAAAGGTAACTAAGGAAGCTGTACTCACCAGGAACTCCTATCCAGACAAAAGGGTCGTCAAACCGAAAGTGCCCTAAATCCTGTATGCATGTCAAACATATGCATCCAACCAAATGCAGCAAATAAATGCAGCAAACACAATCACAAGAAATAAATGCATCAATGCATATGATGTCAATGATGCGTCCTGGTCACCCCGACGCCAGCCATCTCACACACAAATGGCGAGACCGAGTGGGTAGGGGTGACAACTGCACTCTGTCGTCACCGCCTCACGATGAGTGACCGAGGGACGGATGCCGGAGTACTCCGCCCCGTGACCCCAAATCATAAATGGGGAGCTCAATGCTCTCAACTCCGGTACACGATGACGGGAGGAATCCTGCCGGCTAACACGTTGTGTCACACTACCCATGAGCGGACCAACGTAGCCAAACAAAGTCCCTGCTGCAACACACACTGCCTGAATCGACCACTAACCCATGAGTGGTGGTGTGTGCAGATCCATGTAACTGGCGATGTGCTCAACAACAATGGAGTCGACTATCGCACAGCATGTAATCATGATGCATGTCACTATGCATAACAAAAACTGATCAACATAACCATATCCATATATACAAAATGGGTTCTACAGTATCAGTAGGTCAATCCACGGATCTAGGGCATACAGGTCCTCTATGGTATAGCAACCTAGATCCTAAACATATCTCCTTCCATAACATATGTACCAACAATATGCACATATCAAGAATCAAGGTCTAGGTACACGAACCATATATGATATACAAATAGAGGTACACAAGTCAGGTATGGTATAAAAACCTAGGTATCAGATAATCTAGATACACATGCCAGAAAATAAAATCCAGAACCTAGTCCGAACCTCAGTAGGTATGGTATGCCACTTACTCTAGGAACCAAGGTACTCATGGCAATAATCCTGAAACGTAAACATGGATACATAACAAACGGCCAACAGATCATGCTATGGGTATCAAACCGTGACATACCAAGGCAAACATGATCATTGCTTGCAGCTATAAAATACTATGCATATCCAATAGACAATATCATAAAGATAAGTCAAGAGGTACCCGCCTCCGATATAGATTGAACCGAACCAATCCGATGTCGAGACGCCCGTCTCGAATCACAGTCCTATAACAACACGATATACAGATTTAGCTAATTACATATTTCTTAATTAGATAAATCAAATTCCCGAGAAGTTAACCTAAATCCAAATCAAATTTTAAACCTTAATTGGATCATCAACTCCTCAATCATTTCATAACTAGTTCATACAAATTAGAACTTGCAACAATTATAATCCCTCACAACAACGTAATCACATAATCTAGATTACATCATGATCTATAACAAAAATCAAAACTCTATTCCTTACCTCAACACCAAAGTCTCTTCTGTTGGTCCACAACAGGTGGTTCCTGTCGGAATAAGGGCAGCCGCTGAAACAAAATACACCACCAAACATAACACCATTATCAATTAACAAACCAACTCCAATGTACAATCGAAATCACTTCTAAAACTTACCTAATTTGTCATCCTCTGTTGAATCACAACTGGAGAAGTTACTGCCAGAATAATGCTCGGAGCTAGGTGGAACCGCTAACCTCCAAATCCAACACTACAATTCCCAAATCCTGCTGTATAGGTCAAATAGGTCAAATATCCATCATATAGTTTACAATTCCAGTACAAATCATGAAGTCAAATCCTATAAATCCAATACCTTGCAAGCTTCACCCCCAATCCAGATTCACATCTGCCGAAGGAGACCCCAAGTGCAGCCGAAGCAACCGAACACCCTTGGAAACCACAGACCAGAAGCTAGGGCTCGGCTGGAGTGCTGCCAAATCGCAACAGAGGGCTAGGGCATGACTTCCGCGATAGAGGGACTCTGCAACTCCGGCAATAGCAGACGGCGTTGTTGATCGGAGAAGAATCGGAGATCAGCAGATGGGAGAAGTGCGGGATCGGGCGGTGTCGGTGCTGTGAACCCAAACTAGCGCACAGGGAATCGGCCGGAGACGAGAGCTCGGGTGGCAAGCGATCGGCCGCGACGGCTGTGGCGTCGGGAGTGGGTCGTCGACGCTAGGGCAGAGGCAACGGTGCTGGCTTCCCTGTGGCCGGTGATTGGCGCACGACTCGGCATGGATGAGGAGAGGAAGAAGATGAAGAGGAGAAGGTGGAACCGTCGCGTGAGAGGAGAAGAAGGAAGGCGTCGGCGCGAGGTGGTTAGGGTTCGGCGTCGCAGGGGGAAATCGGGAGGAAAGGCACAGTTCGGTGAGGATAGGGAAAAGAAACGAGAAAAAGCAATAAAAGAAAAAGTAAAGAAATAAATAAGGAAAATAAAACATTTCCTCAATTAAATGGGTAGCCTAAACTGGCTTTTTCCGGGCCCTATTTTATCCCCGTAAATCCCCGTAAACTCGTCCATATGAGCTCCGAAAAATTCCCGAAAAATTTCTAAAAATTCCGGAAAAATCCCTTATCACTATTCGCTAATTTTCAGTATTTTACATTCTCCCCCACTAATAAAAATTTGGTCCCCAAATTTCGTTATCTACCATCAGCAAATACTAACAACAGGTAAAGAGTATAAATGCTGAACGGTAAATAATATCACACACCTCAAGTGAAAAGATGGGGTATCATGCTCGCATAATATCCTCGAGCTCCCAAGTTACCTCCTCGTCTATACGCTCTTTCCGGTCCAGTATCCGTACCGGAATCTCCTCATAAATGATGTCGAGCTGAACAGAACTGAGATATCTGTCAGTGCATGTGTCGGGTCGAGTATGTATCTGCTTAACATAGACACGTAGAACACATCGTACACGCCTACCAATGATGGTGGTAGTGCTAACCAGTAAGCTACCGCTCCAATCCTCTCCAAGATCTGAAAAGGACCAATGTATCGCGGAGCTGGCTTACCTCTGAGGTCAAATCTCTTCACCCCTTTCGTGGGTGGAACTCGCAGAAATACATGGTCGCCAATAGAGAACGCTAGGGGTCTGCGTCTCTGATCAGCATAACACTTCTGGCGATCCTGCGCCTCTAACATCCTCCGTCTGATAATACGGACCAACTCTGCCTCATACTGAGCTCTATGAGGTCCTAATAACTGGGCCTCCCCAACCTCAACCCAGAGGATGGATGTCCGACAAGGCCTACCTTACAACGCTTCAACGGTGGCATTTGGATAGCCGAATGCAAACCGTTGTTGTAGGCGAACTCTACTAATGGTAGATGGTCCTCCCAACTGCTTCCAAAATCCAATACATATAACCTCAGCATGCCCTCTAAAGTCTGTATGATCTGCTCTGACTGTCCATCTGTCCTCCGATTAGCCAAAACGTGCGCGGATTTGGGTAATTGATCAAAGATTACCCAAATCGCGTCATGGTCTCATCATGTCCTCGGCAAACTCACCACAAAGTCCATGGTAATATGTTCCCATTTCCACTCGGGAATAAGAATCCACTGAAATAAACCGACAGGTATCTGGTGCTCGGCCTTCACCTGCTGACGGACAAGACATCTAGCTACAAAATCCGTGATGTCTTCCTTCATGTCGTTCCACCAATAGAAACACCTCAAATCTTGGTACACGCAGGTACCGCCTGGGTGGATAGCAAATCATGAGCGATGAGCCTCCGGAAGTAACTCTTATAAAACCGGATGAGACTGAGGTACGCATAATCTACCTCGGAAGTATATAATACCCTCCTCGTCTCGTGTGAACTCGGTCTGCTGCCCGGAAGCTATCTGGCTACTAATAAACTGCAAATGCTGATCACCAGCCTTTGCCTCTCGGATCCTCGTCCTGATCGACGACTGAGCAACCATGGTAACCAGAATACCCTGCTCTGTAGATCCCTGCTCCTCAAGGTCTAACTCGGCGAAACCCTGAACCAAGTCTATAACGGAAACTCGGTGACAAGCCAAAGTCCCTCTGGACTTCTGTCTAAGTACAACGACAACCACATTAGCTTTTCCTGGGTGATAGCTAAGGGTACAATCAAAATCCTTCAGGAACTTCATCCATCTCCTCTGTCGGAGATTAAGTTCCTGCTGAGTGAACAAACATTTGAGATTTCTTATGGTCAGTGAGAATCTCAATTGTAACACCGCACCGATAATGCTGCCAAATCTTCAAGTCAACCATACTGGCATTCAATCACAAGTCATGTACTGGGTAGTTCTCCTCATACTCCCTCAACTACAGAGAAGTAGGAGACTACCCTGCCGTGCTGCATCAAAACAGCGCTCAACTCTGTAGAGATGCGTCGGTATAGAGCACGAATCCGTTCTCTCCAGAAGGTAAAAACCAAAAATCGAAGCCGACACTAGTCTCCGCTTCAGCTCCTAGAAGCTGGTCTTGAAATCCTCAGTCCAAATAAACTTCACGCCTTTCATGGTCACGCGTGAAAGTAGCATAACTATGCGAAAGAAACCCTCGACGAAAGGTTTGTAATATCCTGTCAGTCCCAAGGACTGCGGATCTCCTGCACTGATTTCGGCTGCTCCCAACAGTAACAACCTCTATCTCCTGTGGAACCACGGTACACTCCTACTGGTGATCGTGTGTCCCAAACATCATCTCATAAGACAATCCAAATCAGCACTATTGATAATCACATATAGATATTTTCATCGAATCATCTCTTGATCTATGCAAAGGTGATGCACGTGTCTCACTTCGGATCCGTAATAAATCACAACATCGTCAACAAAGTCAATGGGCACAGATCCAAACATCCTGGGAATACTAAAATCATCGAGTCCATGATAACATCTAGGGCTCCGTAAGCTCTAATGGTAAAACCAAGACACATCATGTCTGTATCACAGACATTCCTAACCATAAGATCCTCAACAATAAACAGATCTGATCACCCACTAATAACATAAATCACCAAGGAAAAGATCCTCTAGTGTGAGAGCAACGCTCCATCACACGAAATACCACAAATGTGGGAGTAATGCTCTACCATAAGAAATCCTCAATATGTAGGAGTAACACTCCACTACAAATAATTCGTAACATATATCTACAATAAATATGGGAGCAATGCTCCACTACAAGCAATCCGCAATATGTGGGAGCAACGCTCCACCACAGAACAATCCCTAAATATGTGGGAGCTACGCTCTACCACAACAATCCAGAATATGTGGGAGCTACGCTCTACCACAAACGATACATAAGTGCCCAAAGCACCTAACTATCTAGCTAGAGACCGCACGAGATCTCTCTACCACAGATCACTGTGGGTAGCCTAGGGTATAACCACCCAGTAAGCAAATCAAATCCATAGTCAACTCTATCATCCTCCTAGTGGGTCGGTCACCCACTAATGGGAGAATTAATTGACAGGGTAATAACCAATAACATAATGTAGACACTCAACATTCTACATTCAACATAGGTAGAATCATCATGATGCTACCCACCATACACCTGGCACACGTGCACACACAACATATGTATGATCGATATAATCCTCCAATTAGTACACACCAAACATACTCACAACAAAGGTGTAAACCATCGTGATACCTCCAACAATGCATACTGAACCCGTGTGCACAATATCATCGTAGGTAAAATCAACAATACCCCTCAAACAACACTCACATAACAAATATACACTTATGCCAAGAGTATAATCAACATCAACTTCCAATAAAGCATACTAAACCCAGGTGCACACACACACATGTGCACATACCACTACACAGATTTAAATCGTTAAGTAACCTCCAATATGTCAATCAGACATGTACAGCTAACTAAATAGCTATAATCCATAAGGAACCTACAATAACCACATCAAGATGGGAATACCCACACTATCTGCAAATGAACTATCCGTCATAGAATTCCTTCAACTCATAACAATCATATCTACACACCACATAAATATGCATAATCAACATATTTTAATCCAATCTATCACATAAACCCTATGCCATCTTTTAAGTTATCCAATTAGGTACATACAGTCTAAAATTACAGTACCCATGGAATAGGATACATCGATCCTCTATCGACTGACCAAATCATCAATAGTATATGGCTAATTCAATCCTTTCCCACGTCAGTATAAGCTAGATACTCGATGTGCTCAAGATATCCAACTAAGCACGAATAACTCAAGATTCAAACCTCTAAAATAAAGTATAACTGTCCTCTTCTGATCAAACCAACAAAACTAAATAAGTTATCTACTAACTAATCAAGAATACCTTAATCCTCCACAAACCACTAAGGTATATTAATCTACGACTACCCAAGTCGACAAGCGTAAGTCAGTCTTTCACTGACCCATCTAACAAGAGTAAACCAGTTATCTACTGATGTAATTAATTAAGATAAAATGATATACTACTGGCTAGATCAACATGAAGATATAGATACTATCCACTACCCAGCTAATACTAGCAGAGGCTGGTATGTGCCTCAATATGCTAATCAACTAGTAGTAATATAAGCTAATACTACTAATGGTGTGATATGAAAAATCAGCAGAGACCTGTAATCCTTGATCTCTATTCCGGTCTACCATGATCAGTGGTTTACCTAACACATAAATTATATGATATATCAACTAGACAGGTACCAGTAAAGAGTGCTAATACAGGTCATAAACAGTAATAGTCAACAGTGCATATACTAACAAAAATGTAGGATAACAGTATACCAACATACCTCCTATAGCTTGGAGATGTCCTGCTGCTGCCAGGTCCCAAAACCCGAAAAGTCACATCGAGAAGACCAAAACAGAAAATCCGAAACACCGGAAAAATAAGACACATAAGTCGATCTCTGATACCAAATAAATTGATATCAGATAAATCTCGAAAATCCAGAACACATAGCAAGTATCGTAAACCTGGCTCTGATACCACTAAATTGTCACGCCCCAGAGGAGTCTCTGTCCGAAGAAATTTCGGCAGCATCTCCCCAATCCGAAACTTTTCTACAAGCACTATATACCTCACCCACATGCGGTGGAATAATAACAATAAAAAACAAACACCACGCAGTTAATATCAAATTCTGGCTGACACAACCACGCAGTTAAATATAAAGCAGCCCACTCGGCTGTAACAAAACCAAAACACAAAACTGCTAGCCGGCTAGGCTTACACAACCAATAACAAATACAAAACACCACATAACAACATCAACACTCCAAAAACAAAATCGGAGTATAGAGCTAAAACAAACTGATATATAAACAAATAAAACATACGTGAAACCGATATGTCTTCTGATGTGACGTGGGGACCAGCAGACGATGCTCCAAGCGACACCATAAATAACGTGGTACCTGAAAAATATAGAGTCCACGGGGTGAGTTCAACAACTCATGAATACCAATAGACATGCCTAGTAAGATATATCTAACAACAATAAACATGGAACTTCCTAATCATATATCTAGGAAAGATGCAAAACCGAAAGGTAACTAAGGAAGTCTGACTCACCAGAACCCTATCCGGACAAAAGGTGTCACAAACCGAAGTGCCTAAATCCTCGTATGCATGTCAAACATATGCATCCAACCAAATGCAGCAAATAAATGCAAACACAATCACAAGAAATAAATGCATCAATGCATATGATGTCAATGATGCGTCCTGGTCACCCCCAGTCGATCATCTCACACACAAATGGCGAGACCGAGTGGGTAGGGCTGTGACAACCGTGCACTCGGCATCACCCCCGATGAGTGACCGAGTGGACAGATGCTGAGTACTGTCCCGTGACCCCAAATCATAAATGGGGAGCTCAATGCTCTCAACTCCACGATGACGGGGAGGAATCCCTACGGCTAACACGTTGTGTCACACTACCCATGAGCGGACCAACGTAGCCAAACAAAGTCCCTGCTGCAACACACACTGCCTGAATCGACCACTAACCCATGAGTGGTGGTGTGTGCAGATCCATGTAACTGGCGATGTGCTCAACAACAATGGAGTCGACTATCGCACAGCATGTAATCATGATGCATGTTACTATGCATAACAAAAACTGATCAACATAACCATATCCATATATACAAAATGGGTTCTACAGTATCAGTAGGTCAATCCACGGATCTAGGGCATACAGGTCCTCTATGGTATAGCAACCTAGATCCTAAACATATCTCCTTCCATAACATATGTACCAACAATATGCACATATCAAGAATCAAGGTCTAGGTACACGAACCATATATGATATACAAATAGAGGTACACAAGTCAGGTATGGTATAAAAACCTAGGTATCAGATAATCTAGATACACATGCCAGAAAATAAAATCCAGAACCTAGTCCGAACCTCAGTAGGTATGGTATGCCACTTACTCTAGGAACCAAGGTACTCATGGCAATAATCCTGAAACGTAAACATGGATACATAACAAACGGCCAACAGATCATGCTATGGGTATCAAACCGTGACATACCAAGGCAAACATGATCATTGCTTGCAGCTATAAAATACTATGCATATCCAATAGACAATATCATAAAATTAAGTCAAGAGGTACCCGCCTCCGATATAGATTGAACCGAACCAATCCGATGTCGAGACGCCCGTCTCGAATCACAGTCCTATAACAACACGATATACAGATTTAGCTAATTACATATTTCTTAATTAGATAAATCAAATTCCCGAGAAGTTAACCTAAATCCAAATCAAATTTTAAACCTTAATTGGATCATCAACTCCTCAATCATTTCATAACTAGTTCATATAAATTAGAACTTGCAACAATTATAATCCCTCACAACAACGTAATCACATAATCTAGATTACATCATGATCTATAACAAAAATCAAAACTCTATTCCTTACCTCAACACCAAAGTCTCTTCTGTTGGTCCACAACAGGTGGTTCCTGTCGGAATAAGGGCAGCCGCTGAAACAAAATACACCACCAAACATAACACCATTATCAATTAACAAACCAACTCCAATGTACAATCGAAATCACTTCTAAAACTTACCTAATTTGTCATCCTCTGTTGAATCACAACTGGAGAAGTTACTGCCAGAATAATGCTCGGAGCTAGGTGGAACCGCTAACCTCCAAATCCAACACTACAATTCCCAAATCCTGCTGTATAGGTCAAATAGGTCAAATATCCATCATATAGTTTACAATTCCAATACAAATCATGAAGTCAAATCCTATAAATCCAATACCTTGCAAGCTTCACCCCCAATCCAGATTCACATCTGCCGAAGGAGACCCCAAGTGCAGCCGAAGCAACCGAACACCCTTGGAAACCACAGACCAGAAGCTAGGGCTCGGCTGGAGTGCTGCCAAATCGCAACAGAGGGCTAGGGCATGACTTCCGCGATAGAGGGACTCTGCAACTCCGGCAATAGCAGACGGCGTTGTTGATCGGAGAAGAATCGGAGATCAGCAGATGGGAGAAGTGCGGAATCGGGCGGTGTCGGTGCTGTGAACCCAAACTAGCGCACAGGGAATCGGCCGGAGACGAGAGCTCGGTGGCAAGCGATCGGCCGCGACGGCTGTGGCGTCGGGAGTGGGTCGTCGACGCTAGGGCAGAGGCAACGGCGCTGGCTTCCCTGTGGCCGGTGATTGGCGCACGACTCGGCATGGATGAGGAGAGGAAGAAGATGAAGAGGAGAAGGTGGAACCGTCGCGTGAGAGGAGAAGAAGGAAGGCGTCGGCGCGAGGTGGTTAGGGTTCGGCGTCGCAGGGGGAAATCGGGAGGAAAGGCACAGTTCGGTGAGGATAGGGAAAAGAAACGAGAAAAAGCAATAAAAGAAAAAGTAAAGAAATAAATAAGGAAAATAAAACATTTCCTCAATTAAATGGGTAGCCTAAACTGGCTTTTTCCGGGCCCTATTTTATCCCCGTAAATCCCCGTAAACTCGTCCATATGAGCTCCGAAAAATTCCCGAAAAATTTCTAAAAATTCCGGAAAAATCCCTTATCACTATTCGCTAATTTTCAGTATTTTACACCAGATGTCCGATCACCCTTGATCCATCTGAATTTTCCCTTGCCCGGCTTCACTCACCAGGACTTTCACCTAGCTTCACTCACTAGGATTTTCACCTGGCTTCACTCACCAGGATTTCCAATCTGCCCGGCTTCACTCACCAGGACTTTCCAACTGCCTGGCTTCACTCACCAGGACTTTCCCACTGCCTGGCTTCACTCACCAGGACTTTCCCACTGCCTGGCTTCACTCACCAGGACTTTCACCTAGCTTCACTCACTAGGGTTTTCACAACTGCCTGGCTTCACTCACCAGGACTTTCCCACTGCCTGGCTTCACTCACCAGGACTTTCCCCATCCGGTCCAGAGAACGAGCTACCGAGCCCTCTCTGACCACAGTTCGGGGAACGAGCTACCGAGCCCTCTCCGACTTCCATCTGGTCCAGAGAACGAGCTCCCGAGCCCTCTCTAACTTCCCATGTGCCAAGCTTCCATACTTGGACTTCTCCGTGCCAAGTCTCCATACTTGGACTTTTCCCGTGCCAAGCTCCCTGCTTGGATATGCCAAACTCCCTGCTTGGACTTTTCACCATGCCAAACTCCCTGCTTGGACTTTTCCCATGCCAAGCTCCCTGCTTGGACTTTTCCCGTGCCAAGCTCTCTGCTTGGACTTTTCCGAGTCAGGTCAACTCACCTCGGGTCAACCAGCTCAACCTTGACCACGGGTTGCACCCACAATCTCCCAAGCTTGTATCCTTGTAAAACATCAAGATACAACTTTTCTGTTCACGTCAAACATTGTCAAACATTACTCGTCAAACATCAAAACACAACTCGAGTCAAGTCAACTCGAGTTTGGTCAACCAGGTCAACCTTGACCTAAGGTTGCACCAACAATCTCCTCCTTTTTGATATTTGATAAAACTCATAATCAAACTTAGTTTTTCTAATGTTCTTCCTTGAACATTCTCCCCAAACCTACACTCTCCCCCTTTTTGACACACATCAAAAAGAGTGAATCAAGGTCAAGAGTTTCTTTCTAATGAAGGTCTCATACCTTTCATTGAAACCTTTAATTTCCCCCTTGATACTAAGGTCAACAATTAACTTACTGATTATCCCATATCACTCAAGTCTTTAGGAGTAAAAACTCCCCCTAAAAGTCAACTCCCCTTGACTAATAGGTAAAATTCCCCCTAAAGGTCAACTCCCCCTTGACCATTGCACCAACAATGTCTTGGAGAGTTTCAAACCTTCAAAATACCAACTCCCGAGCTGAAATTTCAGACAACCAGTCGAATTTCAGCAATTTGGCACGCCCTGATCGGTCACCAGACCGATCAGGCTCCCTCTGGATCGGTCCAGTGACCGATCCACACATACCTGGACCGATCAGGGAACCTCCTGATCGGTTCACGACCTCTGATTTCTGATTTTTGAATTTTTCTTCTCCCGAAATTCAGAAACCTCTAGAAAATCACAGAAAATTTCAAAAATTGTAAAATTTTGAAGATACATTCCTCATAACATATACTATCAAGGAAAAATAGTTTTCTATGAAAATATCTTCCATTTTTCAATCTTGATACAAAGTTCAAAAGTCTTTGAAATAGCCCAAAGTTAACTCATCTTTGTATCACTTTGCTCAATGATGAGAGCTATCACTAGAAAAGTTTCATCAAGGTTTTTCAAATCAATTTTAAAATGATTTTAAACCCTTTAATTTAGGACCACAATCTTAGGGCTAAATGTACATGACTTGTACACAAGCTTTCCCTATGATCCCCAATTAGAATTAGGCTCATTTAGGTACAAGAACTATGCACCTTGATCCTAACTCACAATCCTAATATCTCACACACATCTAAGGTGTATCAAACACATCCAAGTCAATTTTGATGTGAGATATGGGTTTAGGTTAGCTTAATCTAAGTTCCCATTTTTCTAAATAACAATTTGATCTCCATATCAAATTGTGTTTTAGTCCTTAAATCAATTTCATTGATCATTAATGCACAAGATGATGACATGGCATATAATTGTATCATAAATGGAAACATGTGCCAATGTCATGATGTCATGGCATAAAGTATGAAACTTAAATAAAGCATGACATTTAACTAACCTAAGCATTATCATGACATTTTAAATGATCATAAAATAAATATGATGTCATGACATGGCATATGACGAACAATATATGGCAAATAGCACATAAAGGTATAGAAAATACCTAATTCTAGCCTTAGTTGCCATTTTTGATAATTTTGATCATTTTGCCATAGGTTCTATATTCCTAAGTGTAATAGACCTAGCATCTTATACCAAAGATTTTTAGATCACTATGTGCCAATTAGATTGACTCTAGAAAACTCCTCAAATTTGATTGGCACATTCTAATAACCTTAGGAATAATTCTTAATTTCATTTTCAAGGCTTGATTATACCTTGAAAAATCCTAATGTGCCACCTTTTGCCATGATTAGGTTAACTACCTATTCAAGTAAGGTTGACACATCCTAAACCATCTAGCGTGATGGAATCACGCTCCTAGGAACCCAATACCTATTGGAGCTCATTGGGTTCACTAAATATTCACTAGGGATGTCTTTCCTAGCAACCCTCCTAATGACCCTCCTAGGCTTTAAAGCCTTGGTCATTTGGGACTCATCAAGATCCACACTAGGGGTGACTCCCCTTGTGACCTTGGTGATGGTCTTTCTAGCCCTAGATTTTGTTCCATAATCGAATGGAACATTATGATAAGTGGGCTTGACCACTTGGGACTTAGGTTTGTGACCCAAACCTTTCTTGTCCTTGGACATTGGTTTTTGACCCTTAAACCCTAGAGATGACTTCTCCAAGTTCTTAAGAGCCTTTTCCAAAGTATCAAGTCTTGACCTCAAGACTTGATTCTCCTTCTCTAATACCTCAATTTTTAATTTTTCATTTTTCTTTGAAGTATTCCTAGTCATGTGTCTAGTTATTTTGGGGTTTCTACCTAGATTTTCCTTAACCTTAGATGAATTAATCCTAGGGTTGGCATTTCTAGTATTATCCTTATCTAGGTTAACATGTTTGGCTCCTAAGCTCATGTATTGGTTCCTAAAATTAACATGCTTATCATTATTAGCAATTGCAATAAAACTACTAGCATGTGTCTTATTAGAATTGCAATAATGTGCCTTAAAAGTTACCTTAGGGTTTGCCTTAGCTCCCCCTATCGATGTGCTCGGTCTCTTGTCCTTGTGAGGTTGCCTCCCCCTCGGACACTGACTCCTATAGTGTCTCTTTCGCTTGCATTGGAAGCACACCACGTGCTCCTTGCCTTTGCGTGTCGGGACTCCGGCTTCCTTGACCTTTGGCGCCGGTGGAGTCTTCCTAACCCTCTTTGGACACTTACTCTTGTAATGCCCAAATTCCCTACACTCAAAGCACATTATATGTAATTTATTTGAAATTAAATGGCTTGAGTTACCCAGGGTTGAGGATGGATGTGAGCTCTCTTCTTCATGCCTTCCGGAGATAGAAGCTTCTTCTTCTTGCTCCGATCTTGAAGAGGATATCTCCTCCTCTTCTTCCTTAGATGTTGAGTAGCCCTCAACCTCTAAATCCATGCCTCCATGATGTGAGCTACTTGGCTCACTTGACTCCTCTTCATGACTTGAAGTGGAGTTCTCCTCATGGAACTTTGCCAAGTTATTCCACAACTCCTTGGCATCGTTATATCCACCTATCCTACACAAAACATCATTAGGTAAAGAAAATTCATTGATTTTCGTTACCTCATCATTGATGGTTGATTGGTGGATTTGCTCCTTCGTCCACTTTTTCTTCTCTAGGGTTTTTCCGTCTTTATCCACCGGATGGGAAAACCCTACTTGCACACAACTCCAATGAACTAGGTTAGTCATAATAAAGTACTTCATCCTTACCTTCCAAAACGTGAAGTCGTCGCAATCGTAGAAGAGTGGAATCGTGACGTCTTCTCCAAGTTGATCCATTCTCTAGCTTGTGCTCCCCCGGGTGTTAATCCGACGAAGAGCAACCTTGCTCTGATACCACTTGTTAGGATCGACGGTCGCGGCTAGAGAGGGGGGGTGTGAATAGCCGCCCCAAATTCTTCGCGTTTCTTCCTACGATTAGGGTTAGCGCAGCGGAAATGAAACCGCAGAAACGAAAAGGAAGAAGATAAACCTCTAACTCGATGGATGTAACGAGGTTCGGAGGTGATACTCCTACTCCTCGGCGTGTCCGAAAGGTGGACGAGCCCTATCAATCCGTCGGTGGATGAGTCCCCGGAGAACCGGCTAATAAATACTCCTTGTGGGTGGAGAAACCTCGCCACAATAGCTTGCAACAGCAATATGGAAATACAAAGAAGAGCAAGAACAAAATACACAATGAATGTACAAATACTCGCTTGCCTTCTCGTCGACTGAAGTCCCGGATGAAGCACCAACTTCACGGACGAATGCCAACAAGCAACTCAGTCGAAGAAGCTCACACGAAGCTTCGAAGCTCAGCAAAGCTCAAGAGCACAGCTTTCAGAAGAACAGCAGCTCAGTTCAGAGGAGGAAGAAGAAGTAAGAAGTTATCCCTCTGTAGAAGCCCTCAGCCTCTTTTATACCTGCATCCACCTGCGAAGAAGAAGCCAGAAGACAGAAGACCGTTGTGAGCCAACAGATAGTTATGGACCGATCAGGCTCCAACCTGATCGGTCCACACTGTCCCTGATCGGTCTTGGGGACCAATCAGGCTAAGCCTGGACCGATCAGGCTATGTCCTGATCGGTCCAGGAAGACCCTGATCGGTCCTGGGGACCGATCAGAGCTTCCTCTAATCGGTCCAGGGACCGATCAGCATGCATGTCCCTTCCTTTTTCTCCCGAACTTCTTGCCTTCTGATCGTTGTTTCCTGATCGGTCTGCAGACCGATCAGATAACACTCAGTAGGCTACTGTTTGGTTACTGATCGGTCACCAGACCGATCCAGATACCCAATGTATCACTGGATCGATCCACTGATCGATCCAGAGCTTGGTTTTTGCCCAAACCAAGTCCCAAGCCTTCCAAACCAACATCCGGTCAACCTTGACCTGTTGGTACATCATGCTTAGCATCCGGTCACTCCCTTGACCGGCTAAGACTCCCCACCAAGTGTCCGGTCAATCCCTTTGACCCACTTGGACTTTTCTCTTCGTGCCAAGTATCCGGTCACTCCCTTGACCTACTTGATCTTCTCAACACCAGATGTCCGATCACCCTTGATCCATCTGGATTTTCCCTTGCCCGGCTTCACTCACCAGGACTTTCACCTAGCTTCACTCACTAGGATTTTCACCTGGCTTCACTCACCAGGATTTCCAATCTGCCCGGCTTCACTCACCAGGACTTTCCAACTGCCTAGCTTCACTCACCAGGACTTTCCCACTGCCTGGCTTCACTCACCAGGACTTTCCCACTGCCTGACTTCACTCACCAGGACTATCACCTAGCTTCACTCACTAGGGTTTTCACAACTGCCTGGCTTCACTCACCAGGACTTTCCCACTGCCTGGCTTCACTCATCAGGACTTTCCCCATCCGGTCCAGAGAACGAGCTATCGAGCCCTCTCTGACCACAGTTCGGGGAACGAGCTACCGAGCCCTCTCCGACTTCCATCCGGTCCAGAGAATGAGCTCCCGAGCCCTCTCTGACTTCCCATGTGCCAAGCTTCCATACTTGGACTTCTCCGTGCCAAGTCTCCATACTTGGACTTTTCCCGTGCCAAGCTCCCTGCTTGGATATGCCAAACTCCCTGCTTTGACTTTTCACCATGCCAAACTCCCTGCTTGGACTTTTCTCATGCCAAGCTCCCTGCTTGGACTTTTCCCGTGCCAAGCTCCCTGCTTGGACTTTTCCGAGTCAGGTCAACTCACCTCGGGTCAACCAGCTCAACCTTGACCACGGGTTGCACCCACAATCTCCCAAGCTTGTATCCTTGTAAAACATCAAGATACAACTTTTCTGTTCACGTCAAACATTGTCAAACATTACTCGTCAAACATCAAAACACAACTCGAGTCAAGTCAACTCTAGTCTGGTCAACCAGGTCAACCTTGACCTAAGGTTGCACCAACAATCTCCCCCTTTTTGATGTTTGACAAAACTCATAATCAAACTTAGGTTTTCTAATGTTCTTCCTTGAACATTCTCCCCAAACCTACACTCTCCCCCTTTTTGACACACATCAAAAAGATTGAATCAAGGTCAAGAGTTTATTTCTAATGAAGGTCTCATACCTTTCATTGAAACCCTTAATTTCCCCCTTGATACTAAGGTCAACAATTAACTTAGTGATTATCCCATATCACTCAAGTCTTTAGGAGTAAAAACTCCCCCTAAAAGTCAACTCCCCTTGACTAATAGGTAAAATTTCCCCTAAAGGTCAACTCCCCCTTGACCATTGCACCAACAATGTCTTGGAGAGTTTCAAACCTTCAAAATACCAACTCCCGAGCTGAAATTTCAGACAACCAGTCGAATTTCAGCAATTTGGCACGCCCTGATCGGTCCAGTGACCGATCCACACAGACCTGGACCGATCAGGGAACCCCCTGATCGGTCCACGACCTCTGATTTCTGAATTTTTCTTCTCCCGAAATTCAGAAACCTCTAGAAAATCACAGAAAATTTCAAAAATTATAAAATTTTGAAGATACATTCCTCATAACATATACTATCAAGGAAAAATAGTTTTCTATGAAAATATCTTCCATTTTTCAATCTTGATACAAAGTTCAAAAGTCTTTGAAATAGCCCAAAGTTAACTCATCTTTGTATCACTTTGCTCAATGATGAGAGCTATCACTAGAAAAGCTTCATCAAGGTTTTTCAAATCAATTTTAAAATGATTTTAAACCCTTTAATTTAGGACCACAATCTTAGAGCTAAATGTACATGACTTGTACACAAGCTTTCCCTATGATCCCCAATTAGAATTAGGCTCATCTAAGTACAAGAACTATGCACCTTGATCCTAACTCACAATCCTAATATCTCACACACATCTAAGGTGTATCAAACACATCCAAGTCAATTTTGATGTGAGATATGGGTTTAGGTTAACTTAATCTAAGTTCTCATGCATTTTTCTAAATAACAATTTGATTTCCATATCAAATTGTGTTTTAGTTCTTAAATCAATTTCATTGATCATTAATGCACAAGATGATGACATGGCATATAATTGTATCATAAATGGAAACATGTGCTAATGTCATGATGTCATGGCATAAAGTATGAAACTTAAATAAAGCATGACATTTAACTAACCTAAGCATTATCATGACATTTTAAATGATCATAAAATAAATATGATGTCATGACATGACATATGGCAAACAATATATGGCAAATAGCACATAAAGGTATAGAAAATACCTAATTCTAGCCTTAGTTGCCATTTTTGATAATTTTGATCATTTTGCCATAGGTTCTATATTCCTAAGTGTAATAGACCTAGCATCTTATACCAAAGATTTTTAGATCACTATGTGCCAATTAGATTGACTCTAGAAAACTCCTCAAATTTGATTGGCACATTCTAATCACCTTAGGAATAATTCTTAATTTCATTTTCAAGGATTGATTATACCTTGAAAAATCCTAAAGTGCCACCTTTTGCCATGATTAGGTTAACTACCTATTCAAGTAAGGTTGGCACATCCTAAACCATCTAGCGTGATGGAATCACGCTCCTAGGAACCCAATACCTATTGGAGCTCATTGGGTTCACTAAATATTCACTAGGGATGTCTTTCCTAGCAACCCTCCTAATGACCCTCCTAGGCTTTAAAGCCTTGGTCATTTGGGACTCATCAAGATCCACACTAGGGGTGACTCCCCTTGTGACCTTGGTGATGGTCTTTCTAGCCCTAGATTTTGTTCCATAATCGAATGGAACATTATGATAAGTGGGCTTGACCACTTGGGACTTAGGTTTGTGACACAAACCTTTCTTGTCCTTGGACATTGGTTTTTGACCCTTAAACCCTAGAGATGACTTCTCCAAGTTCTTAAGAGCCTTTTCCAAAGTATCAAGTCTTGACCTCAAGACTTGATTCTCCTTCTCTAATACCTCAATTTTTAATTTTTCATTTTTCTTTGAGGTATTCCTAGGCATGTGTCTAGTTATTTTGGGTTTTCTACCTAGATTTTCCTTAACCTTAGATGAATTAATCCTAGGGTTGGCATTTCTAGTATTATCCTTATCTAGGTTAACATGTTTGGCTCCTAAGCTCATGTATTGGTTCCTAAAATTAACATGCTTATCATTATTAGCAATTGCAATAAAACTACTAGCATGTGTCTTATTAGAATTGCAATAATGTGCCTTAAAAGTTACCTTAGGGTTTGCCTTAGCTCCCCCTATCGATGTGCTCGGTCTCTTGTCCTTGTGAGGTTGCCTCCCCCTCGGACACTGACTCCTATAGTGTCTCTTTCGCTTGCATTGGAAGCACACCACGTGCTCCTTGCCTTTGCGTGTCGGGACTCCGGCTTCCTTGACCTTTGGCGCCGGTGGAGTCTTCCTAACCCTCTTTGGACACTTACTCTTGTAATGCCCAAATTCCCTACACTCAAAGCACATTATATGTAATTTATTTGAAATTAAATGGCTTGAGTTACCCAGGGTTGAGGATGGATGTGAGCTCTCTTCTTCATGCCTTCCGGAGATAGAAGCTTCTTCTTCTTGCTCCGATCTTGAAGGGTGGAATCGTGACGTCTTCTCCAAGTTGATCCATTCTCTAGCTTGTGCTCCCCCGGGTGTTAATCCGACGAAGAGCAACCTTGCTCTGATACCACTTGTTAGGATCGACGGTCGCGGTTAGAGAGGGGGGTGTGAATAGCCGCCCCAAATTCTTCGCGTTTCTTCCTACGATTAGGGTTAGCGCAGCGGAAATGAAACCGTAGAAACGAAAAGGAAGAAGACAAACCTCAAACTCGATGGATGTAACGAGGTTCGGAGGTGATACTCCTACTCCTCGACGTGTCCGTAAGGTGGGCGAGCCCTATCAATCCGTCGGTGGATGAGTCCCCGGAGAACCGGCTAATAAATACTCCTTGTGGGTGGAGAAACCTCGCCACAATAGCTTGCGACAGCAATATGAAAATACAAAGAAGAGCAAGAACAAAATACACAATGAATGTACAAATACTCGCTTGCCTTCTCGTCGACTGAAGTCCTGGATGAAGCACCAACTTCACGGACGAATGCCAACAACCAACTCAGTCGAAGAAGCTCACACGAAGCTTCGGAGCTCAGCAAAGCTCAAGAGCACAGCAGTTCAGAGGAGGAAGAAAGTTATCCACGTCAGCTCTTTTATACATGGCTGCGAAGAAAAAAGACATTTGACATAAAATCGTATTTCGTTGTAAATTCAACGCTGTTTGGTGACAAAGCTAATGACTGTGGGACGGTGGGCCCCTGCTATGTCATCGGACCGAAATGGAGAACGGCGACTGGCGGTGGGCAGGAGATCATCGATCTGTCTCCCCTTATCTCGTGCCGATCCGATCTGTTGCTCGCCCGTCGCCTGCCAAGGAATTGGGGGAATCCAACCTCAAACCCAACACCATCGCCCCCGATCTCACTGCACCGACCGCGACAGAGATCGATCGATCCATCGATCGAGCCTCGGATCCCACGACCAAGGCCGCTCCAACCCCACCTTCGACCAACATCGGTCCATCCGCCGCTGCTGCTGCAGTTGCGGCTCCTGCTACGCCTCGCAAACTCCCCATCAAGCGCATTGACCCACTTGGACTTTTCTCTTCGTGTCAAGTATCCGGTCACTCCCTTGACTTACTTAACCTTCTCAACACCAGATGTCCGATCACCCTTGATCCATCTGGATTTTCCCTTGCTCGGCTTCACTCACCAGGACTTTCACCTAGCTTCACTCACTAGGATTTTCACCTGGCTTCACTCACCAGGATTTCCAATCTGCCCGGCTTCACTCACCAGGACTTTCCAACTGCCTGGCTTCACTCACCAGGACTTTCCCACTGCCTGGCTTCACTCACCAGGACTTTCCCACTGCCTGGCTTCACTCACCAGGACTTTCACCTAGCTTCACTCACTAGGGTTTTCACAACTGCCTGGCTTCACTCACCAGGACTTTCCCACTGCCTGGCTTCACTCACCAGGACTTTCCCCATCCGGTCCAGAGAACGAGCTACCGAGCCCTCTCTGACCACAGTTCGGGGAACGAGCTACCGAGCCCTCTCCGACTTCCATCCGGTCCAGAGAACGAGCTCCCGAGCCCTCTCTGACTTCCCATGTGCCAAGCTTCCATACTTGGACTTCTCCGTGCCAAGTCTCCATACTTGGACTTTTCCCGTGCCAAGTTCCCTGCTTGGATATGCCAAACTCCCTGCTTGGACTTTTCACCATGCCAAACTCCCTGCTTGGACTTTTCCCATGCCAAGCTCCCTGCTTGGACTTTTCCCGTGCCAAACTCCTTGCTTGGACTTTTCCGAGTCAGGTCAACTCATCTCGGGTCAACCAGGTCAACCTTGACCACGGGTTGCACCCACAATCTCCCAAGCTTGTATCCTTGTAAAACATCAAGATACAACTTTTCTGTTCACGTCAAACATTGTCAAACATTACTCGTCAAACATCAAAACACAACTCGAGTCAAGTCAACTCGAGTCTGGTCAACCAGGTCAACCTTGACATAAGGTTGCACCAACAATCAAGAGTTTATTAAGGAATTGTTAAGACTTTTCTGTTTAGAGTTCTTTTAGTTTTCTTTAAATGTTATTATGAGTTAAGATTGTAATTAAGTTTATTCCGTATTTGTAGCTTGTTATGTCTATTGTTGGAGTTATATACTTGTTTACCATTGCTAGAATAGTTTCCTTTGAGTTATTGTTATTTTTATTTACTGCGTGGTTGTGAAAATATATGTTCCAGCCGCCTGTGGCTGAGTATAGTTTATTTGTATTGTTGATTTGGTCACCGGTATAGGGGAGACTCTGCCGAAATTTTTCAGTAGGGATTTCTCGTAGTTAAGTAGCGTACCGGTTAAGTAGAGTTAGTAGATAAGTAACGGTCACTATTAGAGAGTAGTAGTAGTAGTAAGAAGGGTGGTCGTTACACCAGGAAAGAAGTTGATTATTATTTTTAAGTATTAAATATAAGTTTTTAACCAAGAAGAACTTTATTATTGTTTTGAAGTAATAAAGTATAAGATTTGGAACAAATGAAACAAGTTTCACATATGCTTAGAATCAGTAAGTTTAGTTCTTTTGGATTCTAGTATGCAGTATTAGTTTTGTTTGTTTCCTGATTTGATATTTAGCATGATTAGCTTTATCTTTTAGCATGCAGTTTTATCCTTATATAGCATGATTAGCTTTATCTTTTAGCATACAGTTTTATCCATGTATAGCATGATTAGCTATTAGAATTATATGAGTAGATTCTTTAGCTTTTCTTTGCTATTAGTTTGATATGAGCAGATATATTTATGCTTTACTTTCTTTTAGAGCATATAGATTCTAGTTCATTCTGTATACATGCATATTCGTGTTTTTGTGAGTTAGATAGCGCTTACTAAGCAAATTTTGCTTATAGACTGCACTTCCTCTTACTGCAGATAAAGGAAAGGAAAAGATTTAGCAAGGAAGGCGACAAGGTGGTGGTGATGAAGGTGTGTGATGGCTGGACTATGGGGAGATCAAGAGTTTGCTAAGGAATTGTCAAGACTTTTCTGTTTAGAGTTCTTTTAGTTTTCTTTAAATGATATTATGAGTTGAGATTGTAATTAAGTTTATTCCGCACTTGTAGTTGGGTCCTATTGATGGAGTGATATAGTTGTTTGCTATTGCTAGAGTAGTTTCCTTCTTTTATTTGTGTTATTATACTGCGTGGTTGTGAAAATATATGTTCCAGCCGCCTGTGGCTGAGTATAGATTGTTTGTACTATTGATTTGGTCACCGGTACAGGGAAGACTCTGCTGAAATTTTTTCGGTAGGGATTTCTCGTAGTTAAGTAGCGTACGGGTTAAGTAGAGTTAGTAGATAAGTAATGGTCATCCTTAGAGAGTAGTTTAGTATAGTAAGAAGGGTGGTCGTTACAAACCGCACCAACAATCTCCCCCTTTTTGATGCAATGATAACCTGGTTAAGTTAGTGAACAATATGCAAGTAAAAACAAGCATAAGGTTGTTAAGTTAGTTTTTAAATTTTGTTATTTTTTCTGTTTGTTTAACTAACTTAACCACCTAACCCTCCTCCTTTGGCATTTATCAAAAAAATTAACATAGAATAGCAAGGTAACTTGTAATTAAAAAATGCAAGGTAAAAGAAATTTAAAAATGTACGTTAGATCTTCTTGGGAGAGTTTAAGCTAAAACCATAGAAAGATAATTTAAGCTTTTAACTTTATCTTTTTCAAAAAGTAGTTACGTTTAACTTTAGAAAGATAATTGTAATTTTAACTTAATCTTGCAATTTGGAAACATAGTTTGCAAAGATAGTAAAAAATATATTAGGATTAAGTTCAATTTACAAGTCAAGTTTTTAAAACTAAATAAAATCCAGTTTTAGTTTGTAAAACTTAACGAAGTAAAACTTATTTTTAAATCTGACTTTGTATCCTTTTAGATAAATTTCCAAAAATACATTTTGAAACCCAAGTAGAATCCAATTTCCAAAAATATCATAATTTTCAAAATGAAGAATCCAATTTTCAAAACCAACTTTTTACCTAAGTTTGGAGGTTTTAAATCAAAAACTAAGTTTAGAAGTTGTCATTTTCAAAATTGAATTTGAAAAGTTTAAAATTTGAAAATAAAGCTAATTTTAAAAAATGATTTTAACTTTCAAAACTAATTTTGAAAAATCCAAATAACTTTTTAAAACACTTAGTTTTGACTTGATTTAAAAAGAGATATTTTGCAAAAATTAATTTTAAAATAAGTATAAAAATAATTAACCTCCCTCTGAACCTGACATTATAAAATCTGTCTAACCAGTTAACTACTCACTGACTATTAGAGGATAGTAGTTTTCACTTGGTTAGTCAAGTTAAGTCTAAGCATCAGATAGTGTTTGACTAAACTGAATGACTTAACCTGATTAATATCTGTTTGGTATTTAACGTCCAGACTTATATCGATACACTGACATAAGAATCTTAAGTCCAGGTAATTCGCCTATGCATCTCACCCCTTTCTATGTTTGGCAATCACAAACAAAGGAATCTTAAGGTGTTAGTGAGATGCTCAAGTACAAGCCCTAGGGGAACATGCTTTCTAAGGAATTATCCTAGTCTAAGGCTAAAATAGATTTAAAACTCTAAAAATGGAAGATTTTAAAAGAAATAAAGGTTTTATCCTAGAATTTAAAAATATTATTTTTGAAAACAGTTTTTTGTAATCCTAGTATATTAAACACATTCTTAGTTTTCTGCGTAGATTACTAAACTCACTTTCAGGGAGGGCTTTGGTAAATATGTCAGCTAAGTTAGATTTGGACTCAATGTACTTTAGTTCAATATCTCCTTTAGTGACATGATCCCTGATAAAGTTGTGCCTAATTTCAATGTGTTTTGTTCTTGAATGATGCACGGGATTTTTTGTTAAATTAATTGAGCTAATATTATCAATTAATACTTTTACATTTGTAATGTTTAGATTAAAGTCTTTTAAAGTGTGCATCATCCATAGTAGTTGGGTAACGCATTCACCTATGGCTATGCATTCTGACTCAATTGTAGACAGAGCAACATAGTATTACTTTCTACTAAACCAACTGACAAGTGATGAACCTAGTAGTTGACATCCACCACTTATGCTCTTGCGGTCTAATTTGCATCCAACATAATCTGAGTCAGAGCACCCTATTAATTCAAAATTGTTAGTCCTAGGATACCAAATCCCTACATTTGTTGTTTCTTTAAGGTGTCTAAAGATTCTTTTGACTTGAGTCAAGTGAGATTCTTTAGCATAGGTTTGGTACCCAGCACACATACTCACTGCAAATAAAATATCGGGTCAACTTGCAGTTAAGTACAGTAGGCTACCTATGACACTCCTATAGTATTTTAAGTCAACTAGTTTTCCATTTGGGTCATCATCTAGAATAGTGTTAAGTGCCATGGGTGTTTTTATTTCTTTAATATTTTCCATTTTAAATTTTTTAAGTAATTCTTTGGTATATTTTTGTTGATAGATATAGTTTCCCTCATTTGTTTGTTTGATTTGCAATCCTAAAAAGTAAGTTAATTTTCCTACTAAACTCATTTCAAATTCTTGTTCCATTAAGTTTGTGAATTCTTCTAAAAATTCTGAATTAGTTGAGCAAAAAATTATATTATCTACATAAATTTGGGCTATAAATATGTCCTCTTTTATTAATTTAACGAATAAGGTCGGGTCAATTTGACCCTGGTTAAACCCTTTGGAAATAAGGTAAGAGGTTAGCATTTCATACCAGGCCCTGGGTGCTTGCTTAAGTCCGTATAAGGCTTTCTTTAATTTAAAGACATAGTCAGGGTGCTCTAGACATTCAAACTCAGGTGGTTGGCCTACATAGACCTCTTCTTTGATCAACCCATTTAGAAAGACAGATTTAACGTCCATTTGATACAATCTGAACCCTTTATGGGCTGCATAACTGAGTAACATTCTAATGGACTCTAGTCTAGCTACTGGGGCATAAGTTTCATCATAGTCAAGTCCTTCAACTTGACTAAAACCCTTAGCGACTAGCCTTGCCTTATTCCTGGTAATTTCCCCAGTTTCACTTAGTTTATTTCTAAACACCCATTTTATTTCTATTACTTTCTTATTTTTGGGCGGTGGTTCTAAGTCCCACATTTCATTATGTTCGAATTGAGCTAGTTCTTCTTACATAGGTATGACCCAGTCTGGATCAAGTAATGATTCAGCTATGGTTTTAGGTTCAATTTTTTAAATCAAAGAAATTTGACTTAGGTTCTTAAAAGATGACCTAGTCTGAACCCTTAATTCTGGATCACCAATTATTTGGTCAATTAGATGATTTAGGTTGACTCTTATAGTTCTAGGCGGTTGATTTTCTAAAGGTTCTTCTTCTTCATAATAATAATTGGTTCCTTCTTGATTACTATTTTCTTGAATAAATTCAATTGGTTGAGGTTGGGTTTGTTGTTTGGATTCCTCAAATTTTACATTAGTAGTTTCTTCAATTCTTAATGTAACCTTATTATATATTCTATACCCACTACTATTTAGGGAGTATCCTACAAAAATTTCATCTTCTATTTTAGAGGTAAATTTTCCTAACTGCTCTCTTGTGTTTAAGATGAAGGCTGGACATCCAAATACTTTAAAATATTTTATATTTGGTTGTTTATTATAATAAATTTCAAAAAAAGTTTTACTGTGGGTTTTGTTTAGTATTGTTCTATTTTGCACATAGCAGGCTGTACTGACAGCTTCGGCCCAAAAGTACTTGGGTAAATTATATTCATTTAGCATAGTTCTAGAAACTTCAAGTAAGGTTCTATTTTTTCTTTCTACTATTCGATTTTGTTGGGGAGTTTTAGGACACGAGAATTCGTGATGATATCCGTTTTCAAGATAAAATTGATTAAAGTTATGATTTTTAAATTCTCTCCCATTGTCACTCCTAATTCTTTTAATTTTGAGGTCTTTTTCATTTTCAACTTGTTTGCAAAAGTTTGTAAAGATTTCAAAAGTTTCATCCTTATTTTTTAAGAATTTTACCCAAGTGAATCTAGAATAGTCGTCTATTATTACTAGGCAATATAGATTGTCATTTATTGATTTGACTCCATGAGAGTCAAATAAGTCTAGGTGTAGAAGTTCTAGAATTGAATTGGTTTGAGTTTAAATAGTTGATTTGTGAGTAGACTTGGTTTGTTTACCTTGTTGACAAGTATTACATATTGTTGAGTCTAAGTTTGGTAATTTTGGTAAACCTTTAACTAATCCATTTAATTTTCTTATATTTCTGAAATTAGTGTGTGACATTCTTTTATGTCATAACCAAGTTTCTTCTTTTTGTGTTAAATAACACTTAATTGAAGAAGTGGTTAAGTTAATAAGCATAGATGTTATATTTTCTCAACCCTTTTAGACTTATCGTAGGATTATCTAGGTATTTGATTAAGCATTCTGAAGATAGAAACCTAATCTTATACCTAGTGTCACACAATTGACTAATACTTAGGAGATTATATTTGAAATTTTCAACAAGTAAAACATTTATAATAATGAAGTCAATTTTAAGCTCAATATTACCTATACCAATTACCTTGAGTTTGTTATTATTTCCAAAGGCAACTATTCCTAAACTTTTGTAGGTAAGTTGAATGAATTTGGTGTGATCTCCAGTCATATGTTTGGAGCAACCATTGTCCAAGATCCACTTGATTTCCTACAATAGGTAGGAATTAAGGGTTAATCTACGTTTTGTTTAGGTAAAAATAATCATTTTTACATATGATTATTCAAGTAAAAGGAATTAAAGAATTTTTAACGAGTTTTTTTTAAATGAATTTTAAAAATAATTTTTTAAAAGATTTTTTAAAATAATTTTTAAACTTTTTTAAAATAATTTTTAAAGTAATTTTTAAAGTTTTTAAAAGAATTTTAAAATGATTTTTAAAGTTTTTTTTAAACAAATTTTTAAAATAATTTTTTAAAGTTTTTTAAAATAATTTTTAAAGTTTTTTAAAAAGAATTTTTAAAGTAATTTTTAAAGTTTTTAAAAGAATTTTTAAAATGATTCTTAAAGTTTTTTTAAAACGAATTTTTAAAATAATTTTATAAAGTTTTTTTAAAATAATTTTTAAAGTTTTTAAAAGAATTTTTAAAATGATTCTTAAAGTTTTTTTTAAACAAATTTTTAAAATAATTTTTTAAAGTTTATTTTTTTTAAAATAATTTTTAAAATAATTTTTTAAGTTTTTTTTAAAATGAATTTTTAAAGTTTTTAAAAGATTTTTTAAAATAATTTTTAAAGTTTTTAAATGAATTTTTAAAATGATTTTTAAAGTTTTTTTAAAGAATTTTTTAAAATAATTTTTAAAGCTTTTAAAAGAATTTTTAAAATGATTTTTAAAGTTTTTTTAAAATAATTTTAAAGCTTTTAAAAGAATTTTTAAAATGATTTTTAAAGTTTTTAAAA
Organism: Zingiber officinale; assembly: GCF_018446385.1. NCBI lineage: Eukaryota > Viridiplantae > Streptophyta > Magnoliopsida > Zingiberales > Zingiberaceae > Zingiber > Zingiber officinale. The sequence continues at coordinate 62,584,234 of NC_056000.1, read as the reverse complement.
TGATTTTTAAAGTTTTTAAAAGAATTTTTTTAAAGGATTTTAATTTAATTTGATTTAATTTATTTTAATTTAATTTAATTTTATTTTATTTTTAATTTTATTTAATTTAATTTAATTAATTTAATAATTAAATTTTATTTAATTGTGTCCTTAGTCATCTCACCCGATCTACGTTTTAAATCAGGGAATCCTATAATTTTGTGAGATGAATTAGGTTCAGTTTTAGGGTTTGGTTAAACTTTATGTTAAATTTAGGTTTAGTTTTGGACTCAATAAATAGTCATTCTTTAGATAAACTTCTGGGCTATGGTGAGTCACTTGGACATCATTAGAGTAACCATGCCTTCAAGGTTTTCCAAATAGTCCTATCCACTGAACTTAATACAAGACCTTGGTTTAACTGGTTATGATCCATAAAGGGTAGCTTCAGTCAGTTCCACTTAGCCAAATGTACCAGGTCGAAGCTATATCTTCCTAGACATGCATAGACTAAGCTTCCCTAACGTACTATCATCCAAAACTTCACCAGTACCATAGGTCAAGTTAAACTTGGTCCCTTTCTAATTAGTCCTAGTTACCCCTGCCGGGTAGGTTAGTTTGGGTTACCCTGTCGGGTAGGTTAGTTTTGGAGATGCCAGTTATTCTGGAGCCCCCCCTAAATTATTGGGCTTTATTTTTGATTTTTAGTTCTTGGTTTATATCTGTTCTTTTTATAGTTATAATTGACTTGGTGATATTCTAAGTCTTGGTGGGGTTTAAAATATTTAGATTTTGAATTTGTTGATCTGGATCTGTATTTTGGTTGTTGAGTTGATCTTTTGCAGGTCATTCTTGCTGAAGCTTTTCTTTCTCCTGGTGAATATTTTTCTTACCAAATTCACCAGGTATTCTTCGTCTTCAGAGTCCTGGTCAGACTCATCCTCAACCTCAGGCCTGTTCTTCGTCCTTTCCTTGGATGAGCCTGCAAACAAAGCTACACCTTTCTCGGTCCCGACGTTAGTTTGCTCGTGCAATTCTAATTCACAAAATAGCTCGTCTAATTTTAATTTCGATAAGTTTTTAGAGATTTTGTAGGCATCCACGATAGATGCCCACAAATTATTGCGCGGAAAAGTATTTAAAGCATACCTTATCCCTTATCAAATCCCGGTTCTCCATTTGATGTCCTATTACATGGAGTCCGTTGAGGATGTCATTGATCCTCGCATGAAGCTGACTCGCCGTTTCTCTTTCCTGCATTTTAATGTTAAATAATCTATTTAAAAGTAGGTCGTGTTTCGTTACCTTGGAGTCGCTTGTTCCTTCGTGTAGTTCGATCAGCTTGTCTCATAACTCCTTAACATTTTGATGTGGTCCTACCCGGTTCAGTTCTTCTTTTGTCAGTCTGCATTAAAGCGTGTTGAGTGCTTTGAAATCCGTTGACACTTTCTTCTTCATGTCTGAAGTCCACTATTCTGGTTCCAGTGGGATTTCAGAGTTGTCAACTGACGCCTTGTAGCCTTTGGTGATGCTGAACCATTGGTCGAAATCCATCTTTAGATAAACCTCCATCCACTTCTTCCAGTATGGAAAGTCATCCCCATTGAACAGGGGAGGGCGTACTGTGCTGAAGCTTTCAATTTAAGACATCCTGCACACAAGTAAAAAAGATAGACAAAAAGGTCCCAAAACTAGGTCTTAGATTAGTAATGCGAGATAATATGCTAATAATTTAAGAACTGAATTAGTGTTGCACCAATTCAGATTGATTGCGACGGAAAAAAATTCCAAAAAGGTAATAGTACCAGTTTGGAAAATTACGAAAATCTGAAAACCGAAAAAAAAAACAAAAGGAACTAGTTTCACCCCTGTCTGATTGGTGGTTGGACCAAAATCAGAGCAGTACCTGCTCTGATACCACTTGTTGGATTGAAGCGTTTGATAGAGAGGGGGTGAATATTGATTAAAAATATTCGAGTGAGTAAATACACAGCGGAAAGAGTAAAACAAAAAGAATGACACAAGTAATTTTTTACTTGGTTCGAAGCTTGTGTTGACTCCTACTCCAAGGCCCGCACACAAGGGTGCTTTCGATGGACAATCATAATAATTTGAAATATGGATTACAAAAGAAGTACAGGAATTATTAGAAAATAAAACAACCAACAATAAAAGAAAAACAAACAAGTTAGCAATTTGTCGGAGAGCTTTCGCAGCATCGCAGGAGCACACAATATTAGCACAGTTAAAAATCAAACAGAATATTAATTAGATTCCGTCTCCTCGAGACCGGAATCTAGTCACGATCTCGACTTAGATATCTGAAATGAGTCTAAGTCAGATCGACGCCTAATATTCTTTTCCCGGGAACACGTCCTCACAGTCACTCTCCTCCAGTGACTTACCTCCACTTATCTGCCAAACATTCGGTCAGCTCTTTGACCAGTCTGGGCTTTGTGCCAGTTATCCGGTCAGCCCGTCGACCTAACTGGACTTCGTGCCAAACGTCCGGTCAGCCCGTCGACTCGTTTGGACTTTGTGCCAGCTATTCGGTCAGCCAGTCGACCTAGCTAAGCTTCTCCTGCACACTCGGTCAGAGTGTTAGATAATAATGAAACTAACTTAATTTATTTTGTCATTCATTAAAACTTGAGTTAGACCATTAGTGCTAACCGCACCAACATATAGTTGTTGCTCGACTACGTAGAGTTTAAATCCGTTGTTCGGCTGTATAGAATTTAAAGTCGCAGTTTGACTATTTACAGTTTAAAGTCACAGTTTGACTGTATAGAGTTTACAGTCGTAGCTTGACTATATAGAATTTAAAGTTGTAGTTCGACTTTATAGAGTTTAAAGTCGTAGTTCGACTATATAGAGTTTAAAGTCGCAATTCGGCTGTCTAGAATTTAAAATCACAATTCGATTGTATAGAATTTAAAGTCACAGTCTAATTGCATAAAGTTTAAAGTTATAGTTTGATTGTATAGAGTTTAAAGTCGTAGTTCGATTATATAAAGTTTAAAGTCATAGTTCAACTATATAGAATTTAAAGTCGCAGTTCGACTATATGGAACAAACCCGATTGCTCGGGAAATTAAATGGATTTTTAGATGAATTTTCCTTCACTTTCATTAAGTATATAAAAAATTGAACAAAATACAGGAGTAAGTTACATGCATACTTGTCAAGATTTATAAGGTTAGAGAGGGTTGGCGCTCCAAGGTCACTCTAGGTTCCTTCTCTCTGCATCTTGGAGATAATAAAAGTCTGAGGCGAGTTTTTGCACCACCTTATATGATCCTCCCCACTATGGCTTCGGTTTATTAAAGTCTCCGATTGGCTTAATGCATTTTCAGACCAAATTGCCCACCTGAAAAAATCTAGAGATAACCCTTCTGTTATAATTTTGCCTCATTCGTTGACGATATGATATATGATGAGTTGTCGCTTTGTCCCACACTTCTTCTATTAAGTCGAGCTTCATAAGACGTTAATCGGCATTATCCTCATCATGTAAGCATCTTCGATAGGATTCTACGCCAATTTCGACTGGGACTACTGCTTCACCACCGTAAACCAGATGAAAAAGAATTATACCTATCGATTCTTAGGGAGTTGTATGATATCCCGATAATATAATGAGTAATTCGTCCACCCAACTGCCCCCAACCTGATACAACTTGGTTTTAAGTCCTCGAATGATTTCTCTATTTGTTACTTTTGCCTGTCAATTGCTGTGTGGATAAGCTACGGAGGTAAAGACCAATGTGATACCATATCCCAAACACCATTCTCAGATCTTTTTACCATGGAATTACCTTCTATTATCAGAAACCAGCTTATGTGGAATGTCAAATCTATAGATAATATGTTTTCATAAGAATTTAATAATCATCGACTCGGTTATTTTGGCTAAGGGCTCAACCTCCACCTATTTTGAAAAATAATCTACTGCCACTAACAAAAATCTCTTTTAAGTAGGTGCCAAGGGAAAATGTCCTACTATGTCCATACCCTATTGATCAAATGGGCAAGAAACAATAGAGGTTTTAAGCAATTCTGTAAGATGATGTGGGATATTCTGATACTTTTGACAGGATAAACAGGTCCTCCAGTACCTGTTGAGAGAACGTGTTGATGATTTGCTCAGGAGAGCTATCACTAGCTACGACTTTTCCTTTGCGCATGTCTTGGATAGGTGCTTCTCCCAAAGATTCTTGGAGTACTCCTCCTTGGTCCAATTGCTCAGGCGGTGTGTGGAAGAGTGCTCGGGTGTGCCGAATTGGTGAAAGAGGTGCAGGAAGAAAACGAGTAAGGCTTTCCTCTTGTACTCCTCTTTCCTTAGATGCACTGTTGTTGACGCTACCGGATTTGGTTGTGGTAGTGCTACTTGTCACTGCTACAATGCTTTTTGCACTTGGGCCTCGAAAATCATCTTGAATTACTAAGGCATTATGGCAACAGTTGTGAGTTTTCCAGCCTCTTCCATCTTGAAGCTTTAAATCCAAGCGAAAGTTTTCATAGACGATGCCAAATTTGATCCTATCTGAAGGCTAGGGAGATGGTGAGCTGACTCTAGTGGATGGCTTGTTGCCAGTGGAAGACTTCTTTAACCGGCGATGAAGCTCCTCAACGATCCTACACACAATCCAATAATCCAACAAAGTGTTAGTGACTAAAGACCAGGGAGGGGTCCTTGGCCAGGTCCTCCGATACTCAAGTTAGTACGTTTTCTAGCAAGTGGACGAAGAAGGGCGGTAGAGGATACATGTGAGAGAAAGGTTTAGATGATGTCAATTGTATACCTTGCCAATGGAAAGAATCCCCCTTTATATACCATCTCTCACAACCTCCGATCGTGAGGTGGCCCCTTGCGTCAGAGTTTGTTAGGTGATGAAAAAAAGTACAGTAAGGGTGCTCCATAATATAGTCTGAGGAGTTTTTTCTACCCACAAATGTACCTCTTTTGTTGTTTATGTTTCACACCATTATTGAGGCGGTTAAAGGAATATGTTGTCGTGCTTAGCTGGCTTATGAGAGACATAATAATCTTTGAGGAAGGCTTCAAAGGAGTATTCCCCGACAAGTTTTGGTAAGTTGTTATAATGTTCTAAGAAGTTGTCTGTTGGGTATATCTCGGTCGGTCCATAAGGTCGATCGTATTTATACCTGCCTTTGTATTAATCTGCTCTATTGCATACTAAATACTATAAAAATCTGTTCAGAGACTAATATGATATCCAAAGTATGCCAAAAATACATTTAAGGAGTCATATGATCAATTGAATATTAAAGCAATATTTAAGAGATGATATGATATCCGGTAATCTTAATCCAGCCAACCTACTTGACCGATTGTTCATGTCAAACCTCCAAAGGATAGCTACCTTTAAGGTCGACCGACCTTTCCCCACCAGAGCATATGTCAAGAGCTTTATGAGGTTGAGTGTTTTTGAGTCCGGCCGACCTTTTCCTGGTCGGGCGGACATAGAGAAACTTATGTTCGACTAGCTTTTATCCAGCCGATCATATATTAAGAGCTTTATGAGGCCAAGTGTGTTAAACCCAGCCGGCCTTTGCCCAACTGGGCGCACATAGAAGGCCTTATGTTTGACTAACTTTTATTCGATTGATCGTATATTAAGATCTTTATAAGGCTAAGTGTCCTTAATCCCGCTTGGTCTTTGCCCGACCAGGTACACACAGAGAGTCTTATATTCGACCAGCCTTTATCCGATCAATTGTATATTAAAAGTTTCATAAGGCTAAGGGCGTTAAGCCCGACCGACCATTGCTCAGCTGGGCGTGCACAGAAATCCTTATGTTCGATCGACCTTTATCTGACCGATCGTATATTGAGAGCTTTGTAAAGCTAAGTGTCTTTGAGCCCGATAGGACTTTGCTCGACCGGGAGTATACAGAGAGCCTGAAGTACCTCAAGCTAGACTAACCTTTCATCTTGTCGTGCGAGTATAAAGAGTTTCAGATGGCTTAAGTGTTGGTGCAATATCCCTAGATCAAAACTGACCTGGTTGACTAAGCTTGAGTGACTCAAACTTGAGTCTTGATGTTTGGGTTTCGATGTTTGACAATACATGAAGATTACAGATGTAATCATTCGATTGGAGAAATTGTTGATACAATTCCTCTCTGGTCAAGGACTGACTAGTTAGATGTGAAGAAGAGTCAAGCAGGTCAAAGGTTGAGTGGATACATGACTGGAAAGTCCTAACTAGAGGTTAGGCAAGTGAAAATCCTGGTGAGTGAAGTCAGGTGAAAGACCTAGTGAGTAAAGCTAGGCAGTTGGAAAATCTTGGTGAGTGAAGCCAGGTGAAAGACCTAGGAGTGAAGCTAGGTAGGTGAAAGCCCCGGTGAGTGAAGTCGGGCAGTGGGAAAGTCCCAGTGAGTGAAGCTAGACAGTAGGAAAATCCTGGTGAGTGGAGTCAGATGAAAACCCTAGTGAGTGAAGTTAGGTGAAAGTTCTAGTGAGTGAAGCAAGGCAGATGAAAGTCCTAGTGAGTGAAGCTAGGCAGAAGGAAAGACCTGGTGAGTGAAGCCAGGCAGATGGAGATCCAGGTGGGTCACGGTTGATCGGACACCTGGTGTTGGGAAGCTCAAGTAGGTCAAAGCATTGACCGGATACTTGGCACAAGGAAATCCAGATGGGTCAAGATTGATCAGACATCTGATGGAAGTCCAAGTGGGTCATGGAGGACCGGGCACTTGGCACGAGACGGTAAGTCCAAGTGGGCCAAGGTTGACCGAACACTTACCACGAGGAGAAAAGTCCAAGTGGATCAAAGGGTTGACCGGATACTTAGCGAAGAAGTCTCGACAGTCAAGGTTAACCGGATGCTAGGCATGAGGAGTCTCAACAGGTCACGGTTGATCGGATGTTGAAATTGGGGACCTTAGACTTGAGTTAAGCAAGTTAAAGGGAAGTCAATCGATCAATCGATTGATTGAACAGTGGTTCAATTGATCAGCCGATCGATTGAAGGTGTGATGTAAAGAAGGTTGGCCCAATTGATCGACTGATCGATTGGGAAGTGAAATCATGAGCACATAGTGTTCCCCAATCGATCAGGCGATCGATTGGGCTCCCCAATCGATTGACCAATTGATTGCTCGTGCAGACGCGAGAGCACAAAAGAAGGCTGAATCGATCAGTCGATCGATTCAACCTCCCCAATCGATCAACCAATCGATTGGGATTCGACCGTTACGCAGGATACATGCGATGGATGGCAGCGATGGCTGGGATATGATGTGGCAATCAATTGGGATGAAACCCAATAGATTGGGAGCCGCAGGAGCGCACTGTATATAGTCGTTGCGAGCATTTTTCTCAGCAGCTTTCACGCGTGATTCTTCTCGATTCTTCACGCAATTTCTCCACTGCTCACATCCAGTTCTTGGAGGCTCTTGGGGACATGTGCTGGTGCATTTCCAACATTCAAGAGGCAATAACAAGCGACAAGTAAGCAAGAAGAGAGGATTTTTCATTTGTATTCATTATATTTTTCTTCTTGTGTTGAGTTGAATGTGTGAGTGTTGTACGAGGTTTCTCCACCTCCGGTAGTTACCGAGAAGGAGTGTTTTTATTAGTGGAGTGTGTGTCGTGTGTGAATCCTTGGATTAGTTACCTCTTCTTGAGGTGTATACCAAGTAAATCCTAGTATTAGCAGTTGTGAATGTACTTTGTGTGTATTTCCACTGCATATCATCATCACAAAGCAAGCAACCAGAGTGCGACGAGCTATCCACCCCCCCCCTCTAGCAACAAATCGATCATAACAAGTAGTATCAGAGCGATGTCGCTCTTCACCAGAATCATCGTCGGAAAGGGCAACGAGCTAGAGGGAGAAGAAGTTGAACCAAATTCAACAAGTCAAAGATTTTATCAAGGCTCAACTTCAAATGGAATTCCAAGATGGATTTGGATACGACACAAAAGTGCCTCCATCATATACATTGACAAGCTTCAATTCTTGGAAATCAAGAGTCAAAAATTTCTTCATGATGGAGATAGAGCAATGGTTTGCTCTAATGGAAGGCTTCAAAGCTCTAACAAATTCAAAAGACAAAATCCTCAAGAAGAGCAAATGAAGTCAAAAGCAAATTCAAAAGAGTGAGACAAATGACAAGGTGACCAAGCTATTGGTCAATTTATTACCAAGCAATATTTTGACTCAAATTGGAGAATACAAGGATGTCAAAGAGTTATGGAGCAAACTGGCTAAAGTCCATGAGGTTCCCTCCACTACACCAAACCAAGAGAAATCCAAAGAGTGCAACTCATTGGAGCAAGACCAAAAGGAGGAGGACTCCGAGGTTGAGAGATGCTCAACATCAGAAGAAGAAGCAGAAGCTTTATCTTCAACGGAGTGCAACGAGAAGGGCAAAGAGAGAGCATACTCTTTGTTCCATGTACAAGATAATAAAGATGAAGAGGCCTCCACCTCTAGGATTGAGGGGGAGTGTCATTTGTTGACACTAGAGGAAGAAGAAGCTTCCACGTCCAGGTCAAATAAAGAGGAAGATGGTGCTACCTCCACAAGTCAAGCAAAATCAAATGGAGGATTGTGTGCCAACCCTATAAGAAAAGGTATAACAATTTCAATTATTAATAATAAAAGTTACGTTATATGCTTTGAGTGTAGGGAAAGAGGGCACTATAAGAGCAAGTGTCCAAAATTGACCAAGAAGAAGGGCCAAGCCACACCAAAGGGCAAGGAGAAGCCCAAGAAGGCTGCTCTCATGATAAAGAATAGCAAGGAGCACATTGTGTGCTTCTCTTGCAATCAAAAGGGATATTACATGAGTCAATGTCTTAAGGGGAAGAAAGTGGCCAAAGTCAAAGGAGGAAGCTCAAATCAAGGGGGAGCTTCAAAGGGAAAACGTAAGGTATCATTAATTGGATCAATTCCTTTGACACATGGTAAAAAGTATGCTAGTTCAAATTTATATCATTTTAATGTTATTTATCATAAAATAGGAGACATGATAGAATTAATGAAAATCATGTGGCTTTTCATGCAAAGACTAGCTCACATAGGGCTAGAAAGATAGACAATAATATGGGCAAGAATTCTAAGAATTTTAGATATAAGCCCAAACATAAAAATGCTTATGGGAATAATGAAAAATCCAAAACTAAGGATTTAAGGATGGAAAACCAAGCCTTGAGGTCAAAGTTTGATAAATTAGAAAAGGCCTTAAAAAGGATGGAAAATATTCTAAAAGGTCAAAATAAACATAACCTAGGTTTAGGATATCAAGAGTCATCCAATGGCCATAGAGGTTTGGGATACAAAATCAAAGCCAAGAAGGATGTTCCTTCTTATCATAGAGTTCCATATAGCTATGGAACCAACCCTAGGTCTAGTGGTCGAGTCAAAAACACATGGGAAGCTATCCCTAGAAGTGTTTGTGCAAAGACAAATGTGACTAATACTTTTAAGAAGTCTAAGAAAGTCATTAATAAGGTCACAAGGGAAGTTATCCCTAGAGTTGACATAGAGGAAGTGACCAAGGCGTCTAAGAAGCCTAAAAAAGTCATTAGGAAGGTATCTAGGGAGGTTATCTCTAGTGAATGCCTAGAACACTCAAGGATCATCAATAGATTTTGGGTTCTTAGGAATATATTCTCTACACCCTAGATGGGTTAGAGAGTGTCAACTCTAATTGGAAGGGTAGTTAACCCAAACTTGATGAAGTTGACACTTGGAGGCATTTTCAAGGTTTTTGTTGACCTTTAAAAATGAAATGGATTAATTGTTTACTCTTTGGAAGAGTAAAATGTGCCAAAATTTAAGGAATTAGACTTAATTTAAACTGGCACAAATTGAAAAAGGATAAGAAATATCAAGTTGAGATTTTGGTATTTTCTTAGGGAGGTAAGGACAATTTAGGCCTTAATTTAAAATGATTACTCTTTGAAAGAGTAAAGTGTGTCAAATCTTAAGGAATTATGCTTAATTTAAATTGGCACAAATTAAGAAAGACAAAATAAAAGTCAAATTGGGAGTTTGACATTTTCTTGGAAAAAAATGGGCAATCTAGGATTTAATTTTAAGTTAGCTAAGGTTTAAGGATACTTAGATAGATAATCTAGATATTTTACTTATGCTAAATTGTCATGCTTTGTTTGCCCATCATATGCCATGACATCATGTGTGCATTCATTTTTATTATGAAAAATACAAAAATATCATGACATGTCATACATACATCATGTAGCTATAGTATATTTTCTTTTGAAAATTATTTCTATGTTGATGTATGTCATAAATCATCATGCATTACTTTTTAATTCCTTGCAATTAAGGATAATGACATTTACTAACAAGCAGCATTCTAGGTGGATGTTCATAATTCAAAATGCCTAGATAGATATACATGATCCCTAGTTTAGGGTAAAACCAAAATTTACATCTCATAAAGACTATAAGGTGACTTGTATGTGTTTTAGTACACATTAAATACAAGTGAGTGTTAGGGTGATGAACAAGACTCAAGATGTCGATTTAGTGCGTCTAGTTGAGTTTTGATTTCATCAAAACACATAGTATGTGTACTCCAATCATTGGGAAAACTAATGTACAAGTCATGCGCATTAAGCCCAAAGAACATGATTGGAAATTAGTTTTGAAAATATTTTAAATATACTTTGAAAAATCTTGGTAAAGCTTATCTTTTGATAGTAATCATCATTGAAAAGTTAGACACAAACTTGAAAGAAACATTGAAATTTTTACAAGTTACCAAGTTTGTGTCAATCTTTGAAAATAGAAAGTATTTTATTAGAAAACTATTTTTACTTGATAGTATTACCCTAAATAATATCTTTAATAATTTTCATGATTTTAAGAATTTTGTAGAATTTTTAGGGCATTTCTAAATTTCGCTAAAATTGAATTTCGATAAATCAGAGTCCCAATCGATCAGTCGATCAATTGGAGGGCCCTAATCGATCAATTGATCGATTAGGATGTGTTTCCCGTGAGTAGTAGCTCACGAAATTGATCAGTCGATCGATCCATTCACGCCTGGATCGATCGGGTAATTGATAGTTTCTGCGAACAGAACCTCTCTGAATCTATAAGTGGATCAATTGAGCAAGTGTCAATCGATTGAGTCTCAACCCAATCGATTAAAGAGGTTGATTTTGGTTGGGAAAGTCTAATTTCAGCATTTGAAGTCATTTTTAGCCTCTTTAACCATTCCTGACCCCTTGAAACACATTTGTATACATTTAGGGGGAGTTTTCATGGTGAAAACAAGGATAAATTGGTTAAGGAACACTAAATTGAAGTTTAGGGTGAGGTTGTTTCAATTTTTGAATCGTTTAAACCTCAAAACTTCTAATTTTGGGGTTCCTAAAGGTTTAGGAATTCCAAGTCATTGTTGGTGTAATAACAGAAGTTTGAAGCATGTTTTTAGGGGGAGTTACTCTTTAAAAACATGAAAATATTTTTCTGAAACCATTGAAGGTGGTAAATCCTTCGTTTTGAAGAATATTCAAGATTGAACATTGGGGAACAATGGAAGATTGGATATCTTCATTGTAGAAAAGGAGTATGCTCAAGGATTAACATTGGCAATAATGAAGGGTATGAGATCTTCACTGTGAATGTAAAGTTGGTTAATGCTCAAGGGTGAGCATTGAAGACAATAAAGGGTATGAGACCTTCATTATGATGTTATGAATAACATGTAATGTTTTGAATAACATTGAGTAACTCTTCAGGGGGAGAGTTTTTGATGTGTGCCAATAGGGGGAGAAATGTAGGATTTAAGTTAGGCTTTTGTCCCTCAAGAAAAGTTTGGAGGAGACTGTAGGGTCTAAATTATGCCTTCATTATCCAAAGGACATTGGCATGAAGAATAAGTTGAGTCTATGAGATTAGCCTAACTCAAATGTATTGTCAAATATAAAAAAAGGGAAAATTGTTGGTGCAATATCTCTAGGTCAAGACTGACTTGGTTGACTAAGCTTGAGTGACTCAAGCTTGAGTCTTAATTTTGGGTTTCGATGTTTGATAATACATGGAGAGTGCAGATGCAATTGTCCGATTGGGAAGATTGTTGATACAATTCTCCTCTGGTCAAGGACTGACCAGTTAGATGTGAAGAAGAGTCAAGCAAGTCAAAGGATTGACCGGATACTTGATTGGGAAAGTCCTAACTAGAGGTTAGGCAAGGGAAAATCCTGGTGAGTAAAGTCAGGTGAAAGACATAGTGAGTAAAACTAGGCAGTTGGAAAATTCTGATGAGTAAAACAAAGTGAAAAACCTAGTGAGTGAAGCTAGGCAGGTAAAAGTCCCAGTGAGTGAAGCTGGGCAGTGGGAAAATCCCGGTGAGTGAAGCTAGACAGTGGGAAAATCCTGGTGAGTGAAGTCAGTGAAGACTCTAGTGAGTGAAGCTAGGTGAAAGTCCTGGTGAGTGAAGCCAGACATATGGAAAGCCTTAGTAAGTGGAGCTAAGCAGAATGAAAGATATGGTGAGTGAAGCCAAGCGCATGGAGATCTAATGGGTCAAGATTGACGAGACACCTAGTGTTGGGAAGCCCAAGTAGGTCAAAGGATTGACCGGATATTTGGCACAAGAAAATCCAGATGGGTCAAGGTTGATCGGACATCTGGTGGAAGTCCAATTGGGTCATGGAGGACCGAACACTTGACACGAGACGGTAAGTCCAAGTGGGTCAAGGTTGACCGGACACTTGACACGAGGAGGAAAGTCCAAGTGGATCAAAGGGTTGACCAGACACTTGGCGAAGAAGTCCCAGTAGGTCAAAGTTGACCGGATGCTAGGCATGAGGAGTTCCAATAGGTCACACTTGACCAGATATTGAAATTGGGGACCCTAGACTTGAGTTAAGCAAGTCAAAGGGAAGTCAATCGATCAACCGATCGATTGAAGGTGTGATGCGAAGAAGGCTGGCCCAATCGATCGATCGATTGGAAAGTGAAATCGTGAGCATAGAATGCTCCCCAATCGATCAGGTAATCGATTGGGCTCCCCAATTGATTGGTCAATCGATTGGGGTAAGTTTTCTCGCGTAAATATAAGAGCACAGAAGAAGGTTGAATCGATCAACCGATCAATTCAGCCTCCCTAATCGATCAACCAATCGATTGAGATTCGACCATTGCGCAGGATGCAAGTGATGGACGGTTGAGATAACTGGGATGTCACATGGCAATCGATTGGGGCGAAGCCCAATGATTGGGAACCGCAGGAGTGCACATTATATAACCGTTGCGAGCGTTTTTCTTAGCAGCTTTCACGCGCGATTCTTCCCGATTCTTCACGCAATTTCTCCACTATTCACAGCCAGTTCTTGGAGGCTCTTGGGGGCAAGTGCTGGTGCACTTCCAAGATTCAAGAGGCAATAACAAGCAACAAGTAAGCAAGAAGAGAGGATTTTTCATTTGTATTCATTGTATTTTTCTTCTTGTGTTGAGTTGTTGCATATATGAGTGTTGTATGAGATTTCTCCACCTCCGGTAGTTACCAAGAAGGAGTGTTTTTATTAGTGGAGTGTGCATCATGTGTGAATCCTTGGATTAGTGACCTCTTCTTGAGGTGGATACTAAGTAAATCCTAGTGTTAGCGGTTGTAAGTGTGCTTTGTATGTATTTCTGTTGCATATCAATTCACGAAGCAAGCAACCGAAGCACGACGAGCTATTCACCCCCCTTTAGCTATAAATTGACCCTAACATTAAGTGCCTAGAGCCCGGATGACCTTTCATCCGGCCGGACTCCTTTGAACCTGACTGGCCATTTACTGATTGAGCACATTATTTCTTTAGCTTCATAGTAAAATCCTAGAGTCCTTATATCCGACTAGGTTTGTAGCTGAGTGGTCTTATCCGAGCATCCTGTTATAGGGCCGCGCAAGCAAGATCTGAGAACTTTGAGACTGGGCGATCAACAGAACCAGGTGTGGAATACTCCTCTATCATAACTTTAACCGCCACATCATCTTGACTTTGACCGTCACATCATCTCCTACATTTGCTTGCTATAACTCGTATCACTAAGTTTTGCAACCCGATTAATCTTGAGGTAGATGGTCCGATTTCACATTCTACCCACCAAATAAATTCAAGAAGTGCAGTGACTCTTGATGTGGTGCCCTTGCAACTTCAATAGTAATTTAATTATTGTAGGTGTGTCTTGCATGAGAATTAAACACCTGCTACCCCCATGATGTTTAATCTTCAATGTCATTTTGATGGATATAATTCATGATAGCTGCCCATCTCACTGATAGTTAATTTGATCTAATAATAAAATAGGTTTATCATCTAAGTTAAAAATGCTAGACCATCTCATTATATAATAGTTTTATATTTTACTTTTAACTACTAGCTAGGTATCTCATATAACCATACTACGTCGTTCATGAATGTTAATAATTTTAATGCCACAGGAGAGTAATACTTGTTGGTGCAATCAACTTTGAGTCGAGGTTGACTAAGGTCGGGTTAGCTCAAACTTAGATTTTGATATTTGACATTTGATAATATGTTAGAGAGAAGCCAATTAGGTCAAGGAAGATCGGATACTTGATTTGAGAAGTCCAACGGAAAGTTGGTAAAAAGAAAAAAGTCTAAGTGGATAAAAAAGAACCGGACACTTGATGATTGGAAGTCCAATGGAAAGTTGGCAAGAGGAAAAAGTCTAAGTGGGTCAAAGAGGATTGAACACTTGGTGATCGAAAATCTAATGGGAAGTTGTCAAGAAAAAAATCCAAGTGGATCAAGGAGGACTGAACACTTGGTGATCGGAAGTCCAACAAAAGTAGCAAGTGGAAAATTCATGTGGATCAAGGAAAATCGGACACTTGGCATAAGTGAGGAAGCTCTGGGAGGCCAAAGTTGACCATATGCTAGGTAATAAGTAAATCCCGATAGGTTTAAGTCAACTGAATATCAAGTAAGATGCGAATTTATATTGGAAAGACTAAATTCAAGGTTATTAATTGATTGGAGAGAGGTACCAATCGATTGGAAAACCCTAAATCCAGAATTTTAAGTTTAGGGTTGGACAATTGATTGATTGAGAACTTATGTCAGGAGCACAGCAGGGTCCTGAATCGATTGAAGCAATCAATTGGGTTTAAGGCAATCAATTAAGGTAATTTATTGACAGAAGTTTTAGGAGGAAACAGAAGTCTATCGAATCAATTATCCTAATATATTTAGTCTTGTCAATCAATTGGGATAATCAATTGATAGTACTTTCTCAAGAGAACATATGACTTCGAAATTGATCGAGGCAATCAATTAGACAATCGATTGATATGACTCACTGATCGATTGGTCAGTTAAAATAGAGTTATTCTATAGATTTGAACGGTCAGATTTGACATGACAATTGATTGAGGGTCATGTTAATCGATTGGGAGGCGTCTGTCAGCCCGAAAGCAACCCTAAAATAGGGGATTTCATTGAGATTTGAAACAACCGGTTCTTAGAGATTCTTAAGCGAAGTGTAGTGCATTTCTAAGTCAATAAGAGACAATTCCGAGCAACCAGAGATTAAACAAGCAAGATTTTGATTGTAAAGTCATTTTCAATTGTATTTGTCTCTGCTTTCTTGTTTCTTGTCATGTTCTTATAAGAATGAGTTTGTAGAGACTTCTCCGCCTTCGTAAAGTTTCCTAAAAGGAGAGAATTCATAGTGGAAGCTCTGAGTGAGAAGTGGACCATCCTTGGATTAGTCATCTAAAGGAGATAGATACCAAGTAAAATAGGAGGAGTTAGCAGTTTGTGTGTTTTACTTCAAATTTCCACTGTCATTCAAAATATATCAAAGAAGCGAAGCAAGCTATTCACCACCTCTAGTTCTCAAGGTTCTAAGGACCGATGGTCAAACTTAGGTTCTGACGAATGACAAATGGATTAAAGTTAGGTATTATGCTGGTCTAACTTTTTTACCAAGTGTACAGAAAATTGAAGGGTCTAGAGGACTTGACACAAGGCTGAAACCCAGTTAGGTTTGAAGACCTGATAAATGACACAAAGTCCAGATAGGTCAAGGAGTGATCTGATATCTAGCAGGAAGTCTAACTAAGTCTGCAGGACCTGACAGCTGGCTAAGTCCAGTTGGGTCTATGAGCCTGACAATTAGTAGGAAGACCTAGTGGGTCAAGAAACAAGTCAAGTGACTGAAAATAATAAGTGCAGGTAAGTCACTAGAGGAGAGTGATCCAGTGAGGATGAGTCCTGATGAGATTATAAGTGCATTCTATTTTAAAGCCATTTTGGAAGTCTAAGCTGAGACCATGTATAAATCCTAGTTTGGGGAATACAAGATCTAATTCATAAATCTTGTGCTAACTCTGTTTTGCATAATATAGTTTGTTATTTGGACTAATGTATTTAAAGCCTCAAATGAATAGTGATATGAGGCACCTCCTATGCTTTGGAGACACCTTGGTTGAAGATTCTGCACAGAAAGTCGTGGAGGCGCCTTCCGTGTGGCGCAGGCGCCTTGAAGCTTGGCACGGAGGCGCCTCAAAGCACTTAAAGGTGCCCTCGAGGAGATAAAGTTCGCGGACAAGATTTTATGGCGCAGAGGTGCCCTGGAGGCACCTCAGAGGCGCATTGGAGGCACCTCATTGGAGGCACCTTAGAGTACTTGGAGGTGTCCTTGCACAGATAGAAATCGAAGATGGTGAAGGTTATCAAGTTTGAAGCTTTGGGGATCATACTCAAGGTTGAAAGCGCCTCGAATGGAGTTAGAGGCACCCTCAACACTCCTTAAAAGATGTGTTCATCCAACAGAATAGAGACAACTCATTTTCTGAAGCTTCTAAAATCCTTCAACTCCTTTGACCACATCTACTAGACTGCTGCTATGCTACTACTCCACGACATTTGATCGTTGCTAGCAAACTAACACCAACCCATGAGCTCTTCCAAGTGTTCGTAATAAATTTTTATTGTGCATTTTCTTTATGTACTTGTAAAAGAAAAATGAACGGCTGATACACTTTTCTTCTTCCTGGTATTTGATTTTTTTTTTTTCCGATGGTTTCAAGAAAGGTTTTTAGTGGATTCCCATTTTTGACACTTTTCTTTTTCCTCCCAAACAGTTGCTAAGGTTCGACCATGATGATGAATTCTGAATATCCTTGAATGCATCGTATATATACTTTGTCCCAATTAAGCTGAAACTTAACTTTCTCTGGCTGTTTAAGCAATTGCAACATGATTTTGTCTTAGAAGAAAAATGTAGAACAACTAACTAAAAAATATAAGGAAAATTTAATTAACACCATGATATAATTTCACAGTATCAAATCGATCGAATTCAACATTTTGAGTGTTATAACAACATATAGATTCCTACTATCTCTAGTCCAAACAAATTTTACAAAAAAAAAAACAGTAGCAAAAAAAAATAAAAATTGTAAACATTAAGTAAGAAAGGATCTCATGAAAAATACGATAACAAAGTATTTTCTTCGTAATCACAACTAGATCTGTAGGGGAAAAAAATCTAATTTTGTAAAGTGGGATAGAAGCACAAGTATGTAGAATTAGACAGAGATGATAGTGTCGAAGATGAAACGGACATGGACTTCCTCAATAGCATATCGAAGCTCCGTGAATCCTTACGGACTTCAAATGGTTGGCGACGCTCGAAATCGCTTGCAACCGATCCACAATTTTTTCTAACGGTTCCATCAGTTTGGACCACGTCGACTTCATCGTTCTCTCCAACTCCACCAGATCCGCATCCTGTAACATTCAGATCGTATGATCATGCTGAAAATCTTATATTAACAAATTTATAAGGATATTCATAGTCCATTTTTATTATAACATCCACCATATTCATTATAATAATATATTTCTTTCATCCATATTTTTTTTAATATTAACACTTATTATATATAAGTCATAGTTAACTCAATTTTTTTAAAATTATATCATATTAAATAAATATATTTTAAAATATTAAAATTATTATTATTATTTTTAATACTAATTTTACTATTTTTAAAATATAATATTAAAATTTATAATCGTTTTATAAATAAATTTTTTAAAAAAATAGCTGTCCCACCCCACGTTTGGAACGTATTCAGGTGAACACTCCATAATGGTATAAAAAGGTGTAATAATACCCCATTAATACATCCAGGATGCTCTAAACAGATGCCAAGCAAATAATAAAAAGGAAGCAAATGCAGGTGATACAGTCCAACGATCATTCAGGTGCGACAGATAAATTGGAGAAAGGGAAAGCGAATCTTCGAGGAGGGGATTAGAATCTAGGTTCTATGGGGGCGGCGGAGCAGCGGACGGGGATGGTAGATTTGCGGCAGCGGTTGAGAAAGAAGCGTAAGAGAGGACAAGGGAAGGATTTCGAAGCGAGGAGAGAGGAGGCGGCGCCGGTGTTAGGGAATGAAGGAAGGCGGAAGGTGGCGGAGGGGGAGGGAGCGAGTGATCGAAGCGAGGAGCATCACAGTGGATATGAAGAGGAAGCGGAACAGAGTCGCGTTCCGTAACGGCCGAGCCATGCCAAACCGGACCAGGATTCGATTTGCACGTCGATTGGGCATTTGGGCCAATACGCGTCCGTGTATGCCTCAGACTAATACCACATTTTCTTCGTCCTCCGCCGCCCTCCACCTTGGTCACCTGCTTTCGCTTACTCCTCCTCTCTTTTCTGATGCGTCATCGTTTCCTCGTAGATCGCAACCAGTTCGACTTCTTCCACCTCCGATCTATCTCAGGCAAGCAGCATTTCGATCGCTCCCTCCTTTTCATTGTTTTTCATGGATCACTTTATCTTTAGAGTGGTAAATATGGAATCGTCGCATTCTCACTGCTCGATCACATTCTTACAGTAGTTAATCTCTTATTTCAGTTTGTACATCGAGATTTCACTTTGATTTCGTAAGAATGTTAGAATATGGTTCATAATCAGAGGGGCTACTGAATTTTGTTTCCGTCTATTAAATATTGAATCTAGTAATCTAGCCCTTGGTAGTTTAGGAATAGACCCATTTTTAGTATGTGTGAAGTCATAGAGCTATTAAATTCAGTGGAAGCGGACTTGAGCTAGGTTATTAATTGCATTACACAATTAGGGAAATTCTGTTCTCACCTTAATTCATTTTTGGCATGTTGTTATAGGTCATTTGAAATCTTTTAAAATGATTTTGAGCGAGGTTCTTATTTTATCAGGTTTAATAGGTAAACACAACATAAATTAGATTGAGTCTGTTAATCTTATTGAGTCAAAATAGTCAAGGAAGTTATTATAACAATCTTTAGAATTCGTTTGTGGATTCGGTGATGCTTCGGGTTGCAAATGTAGTTGTAGTTAGAATTTGGTGGATTTTGTATTAATAATTTGATACTGATTCTTTCTTGTATTCATTTCTGATTGCTCAATCAGAGACTTAGTTGTTTGGAAATAATCAAATATCACATGAACATTATTTCATTATTATTTTAGTCCCAACTATTTGGAGTCAATTATCTGAATCTTAATCCCTCCTTTATACTCTATATAGCACTAACAATAAAACATTGGTGTGGATTCTTCCCCTCTGATTCCCTCAAAGGTAAGACAATCTTTGTATTGGAGCTTCACGCCATTGCCAAATGTCGGTTGAAATTCTATTTATCTATTGCTTTTAAGTCATGTGAAAATATTCAAAAAGTTTATCTCTCTAGTTGGACAACATGAATTTGATTAGAAATATTGATGTGCAAAAAGTTGAGGAAGATATAGCAATGTTTAATTTAAAAAAAAATGGAGTGCAAAGTGTTATTTATTTGACTAGTGATATTGATATAAGTAGAGTTCACATAAAAGATCAATGTTACCTTATCCAAATAATTGGGAAACTATTTTTTTATTGATTAGTTGTGCTTTTTATTGATTTGTTGGTCAGTTAAACATGGTAATTCTCAATCCTTTTCGAGGAAAAACTGTTATCAACTATTTAACGTAGATAGATGTTTTCTATGCTATAAGTTTGTTCAGAGCCAATTTTTTTTGTAAGAAAGATTTATAATTGAGTATCAGTAAGGAATTCTAAGGTTTGTTTGAAGAGAAAAAGTAAATCAAAAATTTCATTTCTTATTTGCAGCATCACGGGACTTCGATATATTTGATATTATATTGTAGTCCTCGTATTTATGATTTCAGAAAATTCTCAAACACAAACCTGACTGATTTATTAGGATTTTTTGTTATTCAATATTATATGAAAAATGAACTCTAATTCTCACTTGCTTTTCTATTAAACATTCTAGTATAATATTGAAAATAGAATTCTAATTCCAACTATCATGGTTTCAATTGGGACATTTGTTAGTTCATGTTTTATGTGTCAAATATTTTTTTTCGATTTTGTTAACATATATGCTTTGAGGATATGCATAACTACGTGGAAAGGTGTTGTAGTTTAGTTTATAAGGTTATCAGCCATGCAAAATGGTTATCATTTTGGGTCAAAAGGGGACCTTAGTGTTGGTAAACTTTATTAGGAACTAGAACGAAGGTAACATGTACAAACCTAAGTGGAATGATGAACCACTATAGGATAGAAAATACATAAGCAATGGACAAATAATTTAGTGTTCCTTGGCCTATATATATAGGCGTTGATGGTCGGCATGTAAGGAGTGGCACGACAATTGCGTGTATGGCGATGGCGAGCACCGAGAGGAACAAAGACGGGAGAGCATGCGATTGAGATGAACAATAGCGGAGGGGATATTAAATAAAAAATTTAGATTTAGAAAATTAAACTTACGGAAATTGATTCAATTAACTTCTAGCTTAAATTTGATAGCCGAAACAAACTTTTCTTAACCTAATTGAATTATCCTAGTAAAATATTTATAAATTCATTTTAAATTTTGAAAAATGCTATATAAATTTATTTATTTATTAATTATATGATTGTTATTTTTCTAAATAAATTCAATATTATCAAACTTTAATAATTTTAATCCTTATTATTCTCTCTCTCTATATATATACTTTATTTATTTATTTTGTATATTACATCCTCAGTCTTTGACGTTACCCAGATTCGGACCTACCCAACTCTTGTGCGAAAGGAAGTTTCGACGAGAGATTTATTACGATGACACAGACCCTTGATGAATTTGTCAGACTGGTTGTAAAATTAATTAAAGGTACTCACTATTTTTTTTTGTTGGAATATTAACGATTCCATGTTTGATTCGTCGTGAATTTCTATCTTTGGAATATTAGGTCCTTTCAATGTCATCTGGAAAGGAAAAACCCTAATGCAGTTTGATCCAATAAATGTAAAATAACTAGATGGACTTTTATCGAAGGTATGATGAATACTTTCAACGTAAAGCTATTCTAGGCTATTCTTTTGAACATATCTTAGTTTTTTTTTATATTCTTATTCTCTGAGTCTTTACTATTATGCAGGCGAACGAGTTGATTAATGTAGTTTCCAATCTAACTCCTATAGGTATGATATTAAAAAATTTAATAATAAAGAAAAGTGGAGAAATTTTTTTATATTCTGTTTGAGATAATTACACATATATATACAAACATAATAGTTAAAATATATTCTAAAATTAGAAAAGAAAATTTCTATCCGAATTGATTGTCTTAATCTCTAATATATTAGACAGTATTTTAAATAACGGTTGAGGTGAGCACCTATGTGGGAGGTGGTCATTAACCACACCGCCTTTGCATGAGGCAGTGCTTTAAGTGGTAACTCACTTTCTTTCGTCACCGTATCAGGATGGCGGAAGGAGGTGAGTTACTGCCTAAAGCGCTATCTCAAGCAAAGATAGTGCGGTTGATGTCCGCCTCTCACCTAGGCTGCCACTTTGACTGTCATTTAAAACACTGTCTAATATATTAGAGATGAAGAGAATAAATTAGGATAGAAATTTTCTTTTCTAATTTTAGAATATATTTTAACTATTATGTTTGTATATATATGTGTAATTATCTCAAATAGAATATAAAAAAATTTCTCCACTTTTCTTTATTATTAAATTTTTTAATATCATACCTATAGAAGTTAGATTGGAAACTACATTAATCAACTCGTTCGCCTGCATAATAGTAAAGACTTAGAGAATAAGAAAAAAAAAAAAGACTAAGATCTGTTCAAAAGAATAGCCTAAAATAACCTTACATTGAAAGTATTCATCATACCTTCGATAAAGTCCATCCAGTTGTTTTACATTTATTAGATCAAACTGCATTAGGGTTTCTCCTTTCCAGATTACATTGAAAGGACCTAATATTCCAAAGATAGAAATTCACGATGAATCAAACATGGAATCGTTAATATTCCAACAAAAAAAAAAATAGTGAGTACCTTTAATTAATTTTACAACCAGTCTGACAAATTCATCAAGGGTCTGTGTCATCGTAATAAATCTCTCATCAAAACTTCCTTTCGCACGAGAGTTGGGTAGGTCCGAATCTGGGTAACGTCAAAGGCTGAGGATGTAATATACAAAATAAATAAATAAAGTATATATATATATAGAGAGAGAGAATAATAAGGATTAAAATTATTAAAGTTTGATAATATTGAATTTATTTAGAAAAATAACAATCATATAATTAATAAATAAATAAATTTATATAGCATTTTTCAAAATTTAAAATGAATTTATAAATATTTTATTGGGATAATTCAATTAGGTTAAGAAAAGTTTGTTTCAGCTATCAAATTTAAGCTAGAAGTTAATTGAATCAATTTCCGTAAGTTTAATTTTCTAAATCTAAATTTTTTATTTAATATCCCCTTCGCTATTGTTCATCTCAATTGCGTGCTCTCCCGTCTTTGTTTCTCCCGGTGCTCGCCATCGCCACACGCGCAATTGTCGTGCCACTCCTTGCATGCCGACCATCGACGCCTATATATATATAGAGGCCAAGGAACACTAACTTATTTGTCCATTGCTTATGCACTTTCTATCCTATAGTGATTCATCATTCCACTTAGGTTTGTACATGTTACCTTCGTTCTAGTTTCTAATAAAGTTTACCAACACTAAGGTCCCCTTTTGACCCAAAATGATAACCGGCCATTCTGCATGGCTGATAAACTTATAAACTAAACTACAACACCTTTCTACATAGTTATGCATATCCTCAAAGCATATATGTTAACAAAACCGAAAATAAATATTTGACACATAAAACATGAACCAACAAATGTCCCAATTGAAACTATAATAGTTGGAATTAGAATTCTATTTTCAATATTATACTAGAATGTTTAATAGAAAAGCAAGTGAGAATTAGAGTTCATTTTTCATATAACATTGAATAACAAAAAATCCTAGCAATTCAGTCAGGTTTGTGTTTGAGAATTTTCTGAAATCACAAATACGAGGCCTACAATATAATATCAAATATATCCAAGTCTCGTGATGCTGCAAATAAGAAATGAAATTTTGATTTATTTTTTCTCTTCAAACAAATCCTTAGAATTCCTTACCGATACTCAATTATAAACCTTTCTTACAGAAAAAATTGGCTCTAAACAAACTTATAGCATAGAAAACATCTATCTACGTTAAGAAGTTGATAATAGTTTTTCCTCGAAAAGGATTGAGAATTACCATGTATAACTGACCGGCAAATCAATAAAAATCATAATAAATAAATAAAAAAAATAGTTTCCCAATTATTTGGATAAGGTAACATTGATCTTTTATGTGAACTCGACTTGTATTAATATCACTATTTAAATAAATAGCACTTTGTACTCCAATTTTTTTTTTAAATTAAGCATTACTATATCTTCCTCAACTTTTTTCACATCAATATTTCTAATCA
This sequence comes from Zingiber officinale, assembly GCF_018446385.1. Lineage (NCBI taxonomy): Eukaryota > Viridiplantae > Streptophyta > Magnoliopsida > Zingiberales > Zingiberaceae > Zingiber > Zingiber officinale. Next base: position 62,560,406 of record NC_056000.1, on the reverse strand, counting down.
AATTCATGTTGTCCAACTAGAGAGATAAACTTTTTGAACATTTTCACATGACTTAAACAACAATAGATAAATAGAATTTCAACTGACATTTGGCAATGGCGTGATGCTCCAATACAAAGATTGTCTTACTTTTGAGGGAATCAGAGGGAAATAATCCACACCAATGTTTTATTGTTAGTGCTGTATAGAGTATAAAGGAGGGATTAAGATTCAGATAATTGACTCCAAATAGTTAGGACTAAAATAATGATGAAGATAATGTTCATGTGATATTTGATTATTTCCAACTAAGACTCTGATTGAGCAATCAGAAATGAATACAAGAAAGAATCAGTATCAAATTATTAATACAAAATCCACCAAATTCTAACTACAAATACATTTGCAATCCGAAAGCATCATCGAATCCACAAACAAATTTTGAAGATTGTTATAATAATTTCTTAGGCTATTTTGACTCAATAAGATCAACAGACTCAATCTAATTTTTGTTGTGTTTATTTTTAAACCTGATAAAACAAGAACCTCTCTCAAAATCATTTTGAAAGATCTCAAATGATCTATAACAACATGTAAAAAATGAATCAAATTGAGAACAAACTTCCCCTAATTGTGTAATGTAATTAATAACCTAGCTCTTCACTCCTACTGAATTTGATAGCTCTATGACTTTGTACACACTAAAAATGGGTATATTCTTAAACTACCAAAGGTTAGATTACTAGATTTAACATCCCAAAGACGGAAACGAAATTCAGTAGCCTCTCTGACTGCGAACCATGTTCTAGTATTCTTAGACATCAAAGTGGAACCTCGATGTACAAATTGAAATAATCGATCGACTGCAGTAAGAGAACAGCGTCATCGAGCAGTGAGAATGAGACGATTCCATCACCTCCGCCTTCCGGATTCCTCCCCCTCTTCCGGCTTCCTTCATTCCCTATCACCGACGCCGCCTCCAAACCTCATCGTCCATTGAAATCCTTCCCTTGTCCTCTCTGGTAAGCTTCTTTCTCCTTCTGCCTCGACTGCCGCGGCAAATCTAACATCCCCATCCGTTGCTCCGCCACCGCCTTCGACGAGAACCTCGATTCTAATCCTCTCCTCAAAGATTTTGCGTTCCCTCTCTTCGACACCATCGAGCCAAAGCATGTCCGCCTTGGAATCCTTGAGCTCCTGAGGTGACTCGTACGATTTTTCTCCTATTTATCTGTTACACTTGGATCGATCGTAAGATTGTATCATCTGCATTTGCTTCCTTTTTGTTGTTTGTTTGGAGTCTGCTTATGGGTTTGTTAATCTAGGGTTTTCAGCATGATCAATGCTATCTGAATATGTAGATCTAGTTGTGATTACGAAGAAAATACTTTGTTATTGTGTTTTTCATGAGATCCTTTCTTACTTATTGTTTACAATTGTTTTTTTGCTACTGTTTTTTCTTCTTTTATCTCAGAGTCCTACTTGTAAAATTTGTTTGGAGAACTAGAGATAGTAGGAATCTATATGTTGTTATCACACTCAAAATGTTGAATTCGATCGCATTGATACTGTGAAAGATATCATGGTGTTAATTAAATTTTCCTTATACTTTCTAGTTGGTTGTTCTACATTTTTCTTCTAAGACAAAACCATGTTGCAATTGCCTAAACAGCCAGAGAAAGTTAAGTTTACTGTTGCTTCAATCATGTCTATCTTGTAGATCAATGGATTTTCTTGCTTGTCATAGAAATCTTCAGTTAGATACACCACTTTACTGTTGTTTTCTGTAAAATGTTCTCTTTGTTTATTTAGTCAATTTTTCTGAACTGTTGCATTATACACGAATTTCCAAGTTAGATAATGTTAGCTTCCAGATGATTCCTTCTTCCCTTTAGCATGTTCATTTCTTTTGCAGCTCAAATCAAGGAACCTGTTCTGAATGGTGTTGCTCTTGAAGATGAACTCAAAAAGAAATTTAATGAAATTGAACAAGTAACCCTTGGCCTCTGTGTGTTTCAGATTTTTTATCTACATTAAACATGGCGGTAAAATGTGACAAACATGGTGGTAAAATGTGACAAATATGGTGGTAAAAGGTGACTACGCTCGCCCCCAGCGCCCCCGTCAACCTGTTCCAGGGCCAACACGGAGGAGGTAAATCACGGGCGGCTACTAGGCTTTGGAATAATGACTAGCACACGAGGGAGGTATTTACCTCGGATATGCCGAGATTCGAACCCCAGACTTTATGGTGGCAACACCTCATGCGCTAGCTACTAGACCTTCTCGAGGAGACTTGTAAGATGCATAAACATGATGCTAGCTGACGTTTGTTTTTAAATTTTTTTATAAAGGTAGTTACATTTTAGGTTCTCAGCATTGAGATTTACCTTGGGTCGAGTAAGGCGTCTGCAAATGAATTTGTAAATGATGGTGGTGGAGTGAGTGTCTACTGTCTTAGTTGCGTCTCAACCGCCTAGGCAATATAATATATATATTAAATATTTAAAATATATATATATATATATAGTGTTTTGAATTTTTTTTATTTTTTGTTTATTTTTTTAATATGTGATTATGTCATTCAGGGGTTCGATAGCAATCTAGGTCGATTGTCAAGAGTTGATGTAGTGAAATGTCCTCAAGGTGAAGTGGACGGACGGGACCTCTAATAGTCTCAGCAGTGCTAAGTCACTTCATTGCGTCGCCTAGTCGACTCACGTCCTCGCCAGATTCTTCTCCGAGGTTTTGATCGAATAAGCCTCTCTTTTCCTTCGTCCCCTTGGTGTCTTGCTGCTTAAATTTGCATAACTCTATGTCGCTCACCTCCCCCTCTTCTTCTATTAGTCCCCTCGGAACGGACAGTTGGCTAGCACATGGTGGTGTTGTCACCATGAGGTCTGGGGGTTAAATCTCGGCTAGTAGTCGGGTGTCTGCCCTCCCTATATGCTATTTAACTGCCACAGGCTAGTAGCCACCCGTGATTTATCTTTTCCTTGTTGACTTAGGGACGGATTGACGGAGACACTAGAGCGAACGAATCACCTTTTACCATCATAATGTATTAAAATTTTGAAGATGTTTACTACACTTCAAGATGCTCTTGATCAAATGGCGTACCCGAGGAGATGGGAAGGTAGTCATTGGTGTTATTCTTGGCATACAATGATTGGTATTGGTAACTAGGTGCAAACAGGATGAGGTGGGTATCAAAGGGATGGGTCCCTCCTCTGTCTTCAAGTTCTTGAACATCATGATGTTACCCTTACATGTGATAAAAGATGATTAGTTCATCTCAGCGTCTTCGTCAGTCCGTCCTTAAGTCAACACGGAAGAAATAAATCACGAATGACTACTAGCATTGGGCAGTTGAATAGTACACACCTGACTACTATCCGTCCCTAGGGGACTATAATGTCACCCTTACAAATACGTACGGAAGGGGTAAGTGGTTGGAAATTTGTCAAGTCCATGTCCTCAACTGGCATGTCATTCTCACAAGTGTCTACTAGGGTTGGGTGAGCAAACTGCGAAGGAGCCCAAGCAAGTTGACAAATGTGGAGGCTTCGATTGATGATCAATGGACACTCGCAGACTGGGCCAAGCAAGTCGACGCGCGGGGAGCCTCCTACAGACCACTGACGAGGAGTTTAACACTTAGGAAGAGGAGACCAAGAGCTCACAGAGTCGATGCAATGATCTTCGTGATTGGGAGAAGGCAGCCGTAACAGACGGGCTCGACGAGATCTAGGGCTTATTAAAGGTAAAGTGTGGAAAATATAAATATGAGGTTTTTGTTAAATTTATGAATGCTTAAATAATAATAAAAATATAGATCCACTACATTAACGACCCCCTAGTACCGGTCTCATGGATATGGGAGGAGGTAAATGCAAGTACACAAGCGTTAGGCGCATGATGAGGTAAATCACAGGTCGTCAGTTCCTGAGAATCAACCCCTGACTATTATACCAAAGACATGCGGCCACCATTTGCGCTACTCCCTGGGGGCATGCTTAAATAATAAAGTTGGGTGGTAGAAGAGTGGACGAGTGAGTCAGGAGCCTCTATAATGCCACCACGAAGGCGAAAGCTCGTCGCCAGCCGATTGTCGCGTCCGCACCGGCAGTTGAAACAGGAGTGGATGCGGCTGTCGGTGAACTCCGCCTGGACGTCCACGAAATGTTTTCCCACTACAACACTCTCTACTTCAATGATTCCCTCAGCTGTTGTGCCGTGTCTTGATCCTCCTAGTATTCGACAAGCTCCTCTTCCTCATTGTTTGTGACGTTGACTTTAGTTATTCTAATTTCTTTACGCTTGCATCCAGTAAAAGAAAACTTTTTGTAGTCTTTTAACACTAGGGTTTATGATTGTCACTGCCAACTAGAATCACTTGCCTCTCTCCTTGATTGATAGTGCTCCTGACATAGCTTGTTCCACTTAGCTTCGTTGCTTAATTGATTTGGCCTCTTGTTTTCTTCAAAGTCTTATTTGTTTGGGACTTGAGCTGTATAATTAATTATGCTGTCTCATTTTTGTTACGTTGTTGACTTTTTTCTCTCTCTTTTTCGTGCATTTTTATTTAATTATTTTGAATCAATTTTCTTCTTTGATTCTCTACTTGTTGAGTGTTGTTCTAATATGAAGCAAAAAATGAGTGATGAAATTCATTAAGCAGATGTGAGGACACTTGGATTACGACTCCAGAATGAATTGGTGACATTGTGACCTAGTCAAATTTGTGATGGAGACATTAACTGCCATATGCAAGAAGCACAAATTACAAACATAAACAATGTCAAGACACGTATCCTTAAAATTACTAAAACTAAATATTATAAAAAGAAAAAATATTCACATGGTAGAGATCAAGGAGTGAAATGTCATTCCGTGTCGAGCGACATGGATGGTTTTTATCGTTCCCCCACATGAGCAAAACCAACACAGGATGCTCCTCAATTTCGACGTCGCGTGTGTGTGTTGCGGGTCAAGCTTTAGGTCGGGGGCGTCACCGGATGCCTCTGGTGCCGTTGGAAGCATCTCACGACGCTTCCAACGGCGTCAAAAGCGTCGTCGTGTTTGCGGGCACGAGAGTGGCATGGGCATTGTGCAAAACTGAAAGTTTGATTTATTTCATTCAAATAATTCTTAACTAAGTGTTATATTTCGAAGAGGCTTTCATAAACCCTACTTAAATTATCTCAATAAAATATGTAAAAAATATATTTAATTTTTTTAAAAATATTAATTTTATTAATTGATATTCTGAAATTATTTTTAGTTAAATTTTATTTAAAAATTCTAAAGAATTCTAAATAAATCTAAAAAATTCTAATAAATTAAATTTATATTCTAATATTTTTTTTTAATTTTTTTTAAATTTTTTTACTATTTTAATGTTTAATTGATATTCTATTTTCTTACTATTTTAAATATAGATATTATTTAAATTAATAATTAATTAAATGAATAAATAGTTTGTTTATATAATTATTATATATAAAATAACATCTTTGTATTAATTTATATAATTATGAATATTTAATCTCGACGTTGAAGAATTATAGAGTTGACCTAAGTAGAATGTTATAAGAATTAATGTCTCCTTTTGTGATTATTAAGGTAACATATTATGATGTATCAATTTTAATTGGAGTTATTGATAGCTTAATTTTCTTTTAAAAATTATATTTGATTATTTTTTTTTGAACAATATTAAGTTGTTCAATAATGGAAAACTTATATAAAATCAATATGCAACTTATTTTTAAAATATACACAATAAACATATTTATCTAATAATTGCTATATATAAATAAAAAAAATACCAAAAACCGTATCGATATGTAAGGGTGAGTATTCAGTTAAAATTGAATCAAACTAAATTAACCTAACCGAACCAATTATTTTTCGAATAAATTGAACTGACAATTTTTTTTAAAAAAAACCGAATCGATAAAATATCGGTTAATTCGGTTTTTGACCGAATTAACCGAATTTATTTAAAAATTCAGTTTATTTTAATAAAATTTGTTTTTTTAATAAAATTTAGTTTCAGTCTTAAAAACAAGGTCTAAAAATTCAGTTTGGTCTAAAAAATTGGTTAATTTAGTCTATTCAGTTTAACGGAATAAGAAATTTGAAAACTGAACCGAATTAACCAATTTTTTAGAAAAAAAAACTGAATTTCCGAATAAACCAAACCGAATTTTAAAATTTGTTTGGTTTAACCAAATTTTTCCTCACCCTCCTATCGACATGACACGATTCAATACCAAAACTGTATCGTTCCGGTTTGAGACCGAACTCTCGGCATGGATCGAGATTTTGAACCTTGGTAGAGATAAGAAGATATAAACGCAAAAAGTCATAAAGGGTGGAAAACCTGAAGAATATTTGTAAAAAATTTCTAGCTCAAAAATCTTTACAATATATGTGGTATGGAGTTTCCATGGCTTTGGAATAAGAGATTTCTGTATATGAGCAAAATAGGCAACTAGCATCCTAGAAATAACATAGAAATATTTGGTGTAGCTAACTCAACTGAAAAGCATTGTTTGAGAAATAAAAGGAAAATCCTCAGATGTTTCATTTCATTTTCCATCTTTCTCATTATTCATATTATCATCAAGGAAAGTCAAGGGGTAAAATTTTCCTTCTCACATCTTTCAGAAACTTTATCTACAAGGGAAGAGCATCATAAATTCATAATGCTTCATGGTTACATGCCAAGTATCTACCTCAGGGCATTGAATGCTGTGGGTATACTAGGCGTCACACTTGGCAAGCTCCTTGATTACACTTCCACAAATAGTTGGACATTAATTGTCAGTTTGCTATTTTTGTTGTCGCTTCAAATTCTCTAGTTTAGTGTTCTTTTCGTACTAGACATCAATTTTTTATGATTGTTCCTTCAGGCATTCCATGATTATATTTATTTTGATACCAGTTTTGATTGATAAATGCAGCTAGATCGGCTACTGTGAGTACTATAGTGGGGGCTGTGAGATATGCTTGTCTGAACCATTTTTGAGAACCCAATCTGTGTGTGATCTTAAGAATGCTCTACTACATGAGATGATACACGCATTCCTGTGGATCAAATACAATAATGGAGATCACAGGCAACATACTAGACTATCCCATGTTTAAATGCTACTTCTAAATATAGTAACTCACATCATGTGCCTAATTTGCATATATCTATAGAGCATCACGGTTCAAGTTTCCAAGCTATTATGAACTCCATAAATTCCAGTTCAGTTATGGATCCTCAGGTTTGTTAGCTCTATTATTTTAGATATTGGTGTGGCTTTGTTAAAATCATTTTTCATCCCTCTATCTACTTCAGAGACCAGCAGCAGGCTATAGCATCATGTTTGATCATGAATTACAAGAGCATCAGGATCTTAAAGATCATCAAATGAATGTAAACTAATCTTCTTTACTTTTCATGGAATCAAACTTCTTTTTGAAATTTGAAATTTGAACTCTAGATTCAGTGAACTTCATAGTTAGATAGATGTTGTCATTTTCTCTTGCAGTATGAACTTGGCAGAAATGTAATCACATCAAACAGGAACAGAACTTTAGTCAGTGACTCCTCTAAGAACTTGTTTCCAAATCAATCTCTTGACAGCTCATTCATATCTTGGTATAGGAACGGGTAGTAGAATTACAGTTGAGTTTGCATGCATTTTGAGTCCATTAATTGAGTAATGATGCTTATTTTAGGACATCTTTAACTGCATTTCCAATGATGACTAATACCTCAATAGATGCAGAACCAGAAATTTGAAGATTAGTGATTGATTTATTGAAAATATTCATGTTGATGAGATAGATAGACTGGTTCTCACTTATTTATGATCTATTAGTTAAATGCTGATTTTTTATATTTGATTACTAGCCCGTAACTTTATGTGAAATACTTGGAAGTATATTCAAGAGCCACTCTCCATTCACAAATTTACTGCTGGTAGAGTTCTATGACAAGGCACGGTTGAAGTTGAACCACTTTTGATTGTTTTGACGAAAACAAGTGACCATGGTTTGAAATCTCATACCGTGCAGTGTGAGATTGTTGAAACGTATCGTTCCAGTAAATCATTGAAACTTGATGCCACTTGACACTAAGGTTCAAAATCTCGAGTCGTGTTGTAGTTTCAGTCTTTGATCGAAAAGATATTGTTCCAGTATTGTGCTAATGCTTGGATGGTGTTGACGACATATTGGAGGTTGAAAGAGGAAGGAGATGAAACAAAAGGAGAAGAAATTGTATGTGTTGAGTGGTATCGAGTTTCAATAATTTATCAAAATGATATGTTTCTACTGTTTTGCCTAACATGGTACAAGATTTAAACTTGCTCGGCACATACACCTTTCTATGTTTCATATTCTTCTTCAACGTCAATCCATTATCGATACCATGCATTGAAACATCAATACGATACTGAAATAGTATCGTTCCCATCAAAGATCGAAACTTCAACACAACTCAAGATTTTGAACCTTGCAAGTGACAAAACGTAATTCTATAATATATCAATAACCATGGTATATCCATTTGTGCAATGTCAATGCTTGAAATTGCAGATTATGAAAAAGATCAAAAAGTGATTTAATTTAATAGATGTAATCAAGTTCCAAACAAGAACTTAGATACTAAAAATTTTAATTTGCTTTTCTCGCAATATACTTCATGAAGAAACTAGTATCGCAAGAATTTTTTTTTGATAGGTATTAGGTTCTAAACTTCAAATAGAATCCTAGAACAAATAAGTTCCAACTTCAGTAGAAATTGTTTGTACTCTTGAGAAGCTATGTGGTAATTATGCTTTCTCTTCAACACTTCCAAATATGTTTTAATTAAAGTAAAGCAATCAATTTTTCTGTATCATAATTAAAGCAATTTGAAAACTCTAGATGACAGACAAACTTAAGAGCGCAATTTAGGAACTTAGGTTCTGTTTCATGCTTTTCAATTTTTATTTTTTAATTATCAATTGTATATTGCTGATCTTGTGCTATTTTGAAGATATGACACTAACAAACAAATCAAAGATAATTGATGTCATATGGGAACATTGCAAGAAGTCCAAGTCTATGGAATTTAATATTGGTCTGTGTTATCTAAATGAAACATTATCATGCCGGAACGAGAAATAAGGTTGCAACTTGTCAAATTTCAGATATCAGAAGTTAGTTTTTGAAGATTCTCCATCGTGTGAAAAAAGATTATGATGTTGTGAGGGAATGATTTAATGAACAAGAAAGTTAAGTGCTAGTGGTAAGCAAGAAGTCAAAGAAATTGATGCTTTTGTGCTAAAGGGAATTGAATCAACTGGAAAGTCATCAAATAACAATGAAAAATTACAAAGAAAAGAGTCTTTAAATCAAATATTTGCAGGGGCATCTATGGTTATGCTTTACCATTCAATTTGATGAAGTGCATGTTGTTTATGGAAATGTTGAAATTAGTGGGAGAATACAGTCATGGTTTAAAGCTTCCTTTTCATGAAGCGCAAGTTACTTTTTAAAGAAATAGAAAGATCTTGTCGCTGAAAATCTAAAATATACAGAAGAATACATAAAGGCATGATATGCTATAAGTTTGACAGATGAATCAGTAATAGAGGTTGTTCTTTTGCATTTTTTTATTGCAAATAGTTCAACTGGTAATTTTTTTGTGATCTATAGATTCATCAGATGCAATCAAAGATGTAAAGTGGATTGTGCAATTACTTCATGATTGGCTGATAAGATAGGTGAAAAGATATTGTTCACATTGTGTCAAAAGGTGCATCTTATTTTGTAGCTGTTTGAAAGACTTGGGAGAAAAAAGAACAAAAAATATTGTGGTTAGTGTATACTCTTACAGATATTTAGTAATCTTCTTTTCTTTTATGATATCATTTTGAAGGCCAAGTGAATTTCTGTGTTTATTTATCGTTATACATTGGTACTCAATTTAATTAAGAGATTTACTTAGGGTGGTAAGCTAGCAAAATCTGTTATGACTACATTTACCGGATCATTCCATACATGAAGGACAGATTTGAAAGGGGAAAAAAAGACTCTTAGGTCAAGGTTTGCATATCAAACATTGGTTAAAACTTCTCTTGCAGCCCACTCGAAGAAAAGAATGCAAGATATTGTATTGAGTGATTTGATTTTGAAATCTATGAAGTTCTAATATATGTGACCCCACCCACTTATAAAATCCTTCAACTTGTGCACGATGATACTCAATTAACTATGGTATTTATCTATGAAGCAATAGATAGAGATAAAAGGTAAATTATATTAAACTTTAAAGGCGTCAAGGTATGATATTGATGTATTTGGGAGATCAATAATACACATGGGGATTTATAGCTTCATATGCCTCTAAATGCAGTAATATATTAGTTTGGGCTTAGGTATGATTTTATTTTTTTAATTTTACTTTCTCATTTATTATATAATTGTAATTCATGATTCTTGTAGCATTATGTGATTCAAACGGGTCTAAGGAAAAAATTCATCTTTAATTTTTTTTTTTTATAAATTGCTTGATCATTTCACATTAATTTTCTTATCTATGTTTTATATCATACCATGTCACTAATTATAAACTAGCTGTGTTTTCTTGCAATTTAGATTTATGATTAAATTATTAAATTTGTACATTATAATTTTATTGGTTTCAATGTGAAATATGAAATGCTTCATTGCTTCTATAACTTATTTGTATAATTATAACATTTTGTATGGTCGTAAACTTATTTGTTTGATTAAGGATGCACTTATTATGAATACATACATATATATATTAATATTAGTCATGTTTAATTTAATTTATTGCTCCTTTCTATTTTGATATTATTTTAATGTCGATCGTTTAGGCTCCTGCCTAGGTGCCTGTCTACTGGTTAGGCACTAGGCAATGGGCCTACTTCCTATTGCCTACTTTGTGTTCTTATATTTCAAGATGTGAATCTAACTATATAAGCATATGCTAGCTTTTTACTCGGATTGCCCCAAAATAATGTGTGAATATTTTCTATTTTCATCACATCTGGGGTTGTTTGATGAGCCACTTTAGTCTTGCCTTCTAGCTCACCCTTTACATTTGAGGTAGCATGTTGGTAATGTGCTCTTGTATTTACTGATGTTCATAGGTCTAAATATTCTGATCACACTAATATATCTTAAAGGAATCACCATTTTGATTAAACTGCCTACTGTTTACAACTTATCATGTTTCAAGGTCCAAAATCCTGAGCCTCTGCACTTTTGATTAAACAGAAAGGTAACTAGCTATATCTATCCTGCTTTTCTCAAAAAGTTCCCTTGCTACTTTTATTCCATGTTAAATTTATTAATTTTTTATAAAAAATTTCAATTCCTTTTGTTATTAGTGAACTTTGATTGTTTGTCTTTTAAATTTGAACTTAATCAATAGAATTCCTTTTTCTATGATGAAAGGAGAAGAGAGAAAGAGAAACAAATTATTAACAGCATTAATCATTTCCTTAGAGTTTCTTCTAATTATGCATCGATCTAGTTTAGTCAAGAAGGTTAAGATAATGGTGGTATTCAAGAACCATGAGTAGTATAAATTTGTAAATTTTTCGGCAATTATGTTAGTCACTTCAAATTTTTGTACCGTCTGCAGCCAACCCAACTAGGTATTGCAATTATGTTAAATTCTATGTTTGCAATGTGTGCATCTTATCAGATATTTTTGGAAAGGGCTAGTTTTGCAAAATTGCTTATAGCCAGTTGCTGAGATATTCTTTCAATTAGTAACATTTCCTCCTATAATTAGTTAAAAAGCTTTGTTCTCTTGATTTTGCAGCAATAAGGAATTGCCTTTTGGGATCTCCATCTCACCAGAACCACTTGAATCTAATTACAAAAAAATCAACTCAAATGGTGGAACATCCTAGTACCCCTTTTTCATTTCTTTCACCAAACATGTAGTACCCACATTTAAACGATTCGAATTAAACAACCCAACTTCAAAGATTATGCACTAAGAACTAGTACAACATGCCAAAAATAAATTTATGTTTGAGCATGATAATAGTAAATATTCTTCAAGAAAGCAGAAAGTGCAACCAACTAGTGAAAGGAACTTAAACCGACTATCAATCACATAACTTGACACCAACATTAGGACTCAACATCCTAACACATGTAGAAACTTAGACAAATAAAAGAGGCCCTTGAGTGTGCTCTGCTAGGTATAAGAAAGCTCATCCGTCAAGTCCTTCTGTCTCCTCATTTACCTGCACCATATGGATCTAGTGAGTTTAAAGACACAACAAGTTCAACCATTTATAGAAATAACATCTGTTCGCATATAAGAGAAATGTTCTTTTCTTTATTTTATAATGTACCATGTAAGAAACGGAAAACAATGACATTAGTTTCATAAATTTCCTCATAAATTACAAGAATTCAGTTCATCAGATGTAGTTATTTTATACTTCAACCCTTGATCGGTTGGTCAAATTTTTATCCTAGTATTAGGTTGGTAAGGTTCAATGGATCCTTGTTAAACCGGATTCCCAAACCCCTCTTCTTCAATAAGGTTCACCAAACCCTTCTTAAGCCGGATTCCCAAACCTCTTTTGTTTTGGTAAGATTCACCGAACCCTTCTTAAGTCAGATTCCCAAACCTCTTTTGTTTTAGTAAGATTCACCGGACCCTTCTTAAACCGGATTCCTCGATCCGTCACATTGTCACATACATATCACATTATTACTTTTCATGCATAGGAAGACATTGCTAAATAAATAAAATGATTTGGTTGCATGCTAAAATAGTCAACTTGCGTGCATCATCCTACTAACAATTATGATAATATGCTAAAAGAAACAGTCAACTTGCGTGCATCAACATTCTACTAGTAATTATGATAATAGAGTTCGAGGTGCTAATAGATGGGAGGTAAATAAAAATAGAAATGCCGAGAAAAGGATCCTAACCCTGCCCTCCCATCCACCCTTCTCCAGTCATTATATCTCACCTCGCAACCCCCCTCTCCGACCCCCTTCTTTCTTTACCCGAACAACCCAGAAAGAAAAACCCAAATCCCCGCCGTCTGTCCTTCTTCCCTCACCCGAACAATCCCTACCAGACAGCAGCAACTTCGAGCCCCTCTAGCATCTAGATTTTTCAACCAAAATCGGTAAAACTTCGTCAAATCTTCACAATCAATTCCAAAATTAAATGCAACACGCATCAAAATATCATACTATCATCTATATGGTACAGTAAATGCAAAAACAACGAAAGGGAACCTTGCCTTGGTGTTTTGCTTATGGAAGATAACTAGTGAGACGTAGGGAAAGCATGGCCTTAAGTGTTTATGAGGTTCTTCCTCTATCTCCTCCAAAGTTGCTAGGGTTCAGATGACGGTGTGGGGAGGCCAGCGTCTTCAAGGGTTAGGGGAGAGGGAAAAAAATATAAGGCATGTATTTAAAAGGGTGAGCCAGGTCAGGTTGCTAGCAAATCGGGTCAGATTTGTTAACCTATTAACATATTAATTACTTAAACCCATAACTCTTGATTTATTCAAGTGAACTTTGTTTTTAACACTACAAATGGTGAGTCATCTGTTGTATACTTTTCTAGTGGTTTTGCGTTTTCTTGGCTTTGGGTTATAAAACTTGTATATTATTGCTCATAATTTTATTACGACTTTGAATTCTGCCTTTGGTACTTCTAGAGGGATATTTAATGGTAATCTGGATGCTACTATGCTAATATTGAACTAATTTCACAATACATGCTAACATTTCCTTTAATTTTTCCTTGCGTCTAATAAAATTTTGTAAAACATAATTCACAAAACAATGTTCCTATGAACATTCTACTTAATATTTCAGCTGAAGAGAAGTATGACAAGGCGGAGGACATGAAAAAATGATTGCCCTCTCGGGTTGGAGCTCGCAGACAGAAATTGCCTGACAAAGGCAGAAAGCCACATATACTGAAGAAAAAAATAGTTTAAAAAAGTATTTCAAATCTTCAAGTGAAGTAGCTCAAGCTTCTCTAGATAGATCTTTCAATAGGGATGAATGTCAGGTGCAAAACAGATTTGGAGCACTGGAAACGTTGAAGCTCTAACGGGGGCCAAAAAAGTCCTGAAACGTCGAAGAACATCAAATTACAGGAAGCATGTTTCTACTCCCTCGAAAAGAAGAAAACTGGGAACCTCTGAAAATGGATGCACAATTATGATTCCAACATTAGGCTATTATGAAACTGAGGAAGATGATGGCTCAGAACCTCTGTTAAATAAAGGTCAGAAAGGAGGAAAAAGGAGAAATTACTGGATAGTCTTTTGCATCGAAGTGCACAAACTGCAGCAACTGATGGGAAGACTCTAGCTCTGATAGGTGCCAGTGGAAATGGTGGAGATCAAGATGTTGATAGTTCTGTAATTTACACGGAGGGTTGCCATAGCATGCCACCCTCTGAACTTGTGAAGGATGCGCATGAAGCACACCCTTGGCTCTTTCAAATAAAGAATATTGAAATACACGCTGAAGGTCCTTACGATGAGAAACCTCTATCTATGAAGGATGCTTTGTTGCTTTGTTACGATGTGGAGTTAGGAGCTTTTGAAGATGAATCTAGCAATGTGAGGGTGCAGAATGGTTTACGCAAGAGTAAGACTCCACCAAATTCACCAGATTTTGTGTATATCTCAGATGACTAAAGGTCATGCTCCTTTCGCCAAGCTTTGTTTTGTTTTTTATTTCCTCCGAGGCATACTAACCACAGTAGGCAATCTTAGTTGAAGCAACTTTTGGGCTTTGTTATGTTATTAGCTTTTTGTTCACCCCAAAGCGGATATAGGGAATCAAACTTCAATCCTGAAGTATATAGTTAAATGGTTACTAACTTATCTTTCATGTGCGCAATGATAGAATTACAACTCACTGTTGCATTTCTTGAATTTTCAAGCTTTTTCGTAGTATAAATTGTCATGCAACAAATATTTAGTTTTCTCACCCGGCCTTTTTATCGTCTTCAAAATGGTAACTATATGCTTCAAGTGAAATATCAACAGTGGCAACTCTGCACATATGGTTCAGGGATCCTGATTTTAAAGTAATTTTAATCAAATTAAAGAGATTTTAATTAAATTTAAATGCTCGATCCCTGTGTCCGACTTTCGTGTCCGATGAGTGTGTGGCATGTCTAGAGTGATCCGGTCGCTTGGAATTTTGAGTGTGTCATGCACAAGCAGCATATCAAGGCTTTATATATATAAAAAGTTTTGATATTATGCACATCCACGGTGCACACCATTGTGGGCAACTGAGAGGAATAGGGGGCCCAGAAGTGAGTCAGGGCGTTTGAAAATGATCCGGGCGCCCCGACTCCTCTCAGTGGCCCATGGTGTGGAAGTGATATCTTGCACACCTTTATATGAGTGATTGTGGACAACATCCTATGTGGGCACCTAACATGACTTTGAGCAAAATTTTTTAATCCCTAATTCGTTAACATGATATTTAAATCATGTAAATATGATTTGTTATCAATATTTAAATCCTATATATTGATAGGATTATCAAACAACTAGATATTTAAATCCTATATAGTGTTATCAATATTAAATATGATTCGTTAACATGATATAACTGATTTGAAGCATGATCAATAGGGACAAGCAAAAATGATATGATATGATTCAAATATGTAAATGAGTGACATATTTTGCCGAGTGAAACTAATTCTAGTATCCAATATCTTTTTATCGTCTGAAAATTGTTCGGAGGTTTAATTAATTTTAAATCATGTAAAATTATTTTAAAATACATAATCAATTGTATATTATTTTATATAGTTGTATATTGACACAAATGACATGATCACTTATGATACAATTACCGTGATTTGATCTGGATTTCCACTTCTAGTTCTATGTATTTAACATTTTCTTACTAAATAGGTTTTGACAATGCAGAACATGTTTAAGGATTAATCAAAATAATATTCCCCAAGCAATATATCTTGTGGTCAACTATTGTTTTTTTAATTTAAAATGATCAATGATTAAGCTGAGTTCAAAAGTCCCAAATTTGTTTTTGAACTAAAAAAACTGAACCTGTTTTTTAGTGTGTGAGGGAGTAAGTGCGTGATTTTGATATTGGGAAGTAGGGGCATGATTTGTTTTTAAAGAAAATTGCAGAGGTGTGATTTTGAGATCCCATGTGCGTGATCCAGAAATCTACCTATAATAAATTATTGTTATTATTATTATTATTATTATTATTATTATATATTATTATTTTGTGTGTGTCTGACTTGAATGCTTGCTTAGATTTTGATAATTACTTAACTTAAATGCCTTATTTTAATGCATGCATATCAGGAGATCTTTCTAGTTTCTCATTGGCTATGCATGTTGTCTGACTTGAAGCTACCCTCCTATTCAAGACTTTTGATTTATAGGCTATGCTTAGCTCTGTAACCCTTGAATCCTCAAGCTGGATTTGGATGATGACTGTCTTGTACCATGTTAATCATAATCTAATAGGAGTTAGCTTTTTAATCACTAAGTTGTCTGTACTGTATTCTGTGATGTCTGACGTGATAATATTCTGTAGGCTGTGCAGAAATTGATTGATGAAGAATTCCAAGGAAAAATTCATTTAAGAACTTCTAGTTTTCAAAAGAAAGTTGCATCTGCTCGACATGACTTTATAAAGCTTTCTGGTGCAGAAAATAAGCTTGAAGCTCTTCTACAGGTCACTCTCATTCCCTTCCCCAACTTTTAGATTGTGGTAATAGCTAGTTCTTTCTAATTTTCATGTGTTATTAGTTGAATCAATGAAGTGAACTATCTCTTGTTCCTTTCTTTTAAGTTTCTAATTTCCCTTGTCATATATTGGGACAACTGAAAAAAATGTAATTTATGGTTCGTTATTAAAGTCTTCCTTGAGAATTTTTTGTTAGTTGTTATGGATTATGGCCTTCAACGAGAGGCATTTGAGCTGCGGTTTTCCCCATTTATGAGTCTACAACTAGAGGGAAAGTATTTTCTATCATGCATCCCTCAAAATACAAGTTTTTTGCGACCTTCCAAATTGAGGAGAATAAGGAGGGAATTCCTTACAAGATTTCTTTTCACCCTTTTTTCTATAGGTACTTTCAAACAAGGGAATTTTTTTATTCACTCTCTTTCCTTCCTTTGTTAACCACCAAAAATTGCCCTAGATGGCAACAATTATCATTGGAGGGAATTTAGACACTTGGGTTTATTGTATGATAGGAAAGGACTAACTTCTATGGTGGACCTGCTAATAGACTGATTTTCTTGTATGCTGAAAAAGTCTAGGCTGAGTTAGATTTTTGTGCCTTGACTAAGATGTCAGCCAATAAAAGACAGTATGCCATCTTAGGTTTGTTGGACATGGGAAGGAAATGGTGTGCTATTTATTAAAAACTTTGTGAGTCTGCTATCATTTATTTATAATAACTATATTTTGTCATGTGTCTCAAGTCTTCGGGTCAATACTATGGTTTTTTGTCTTCCATTAAATGTGCATAATACAATTTGATACTTTTTAATGAGGTATATTTTCTATTAAAAACCTGATAAGTGAGTCCACTAGAAATTAAAATATTCTTCAATATCACATTTCCTTTTGAGAAATATAAACTTAGCTTAATAATTCCTCGATTAATAGCCACCCGGTTGCTTCACCGAAGAGGAAGATTAGTTTTGTATACTACTCCTGTAGCAATGTTTAGACTTTTTATTGCTGGTATGGTACGAGTTATAACTCCATCCTGCATACCAGAGATCCTGTGTGTTCCTTTTGTAATGCTATTTATAGAAGAATAGTAGATCTTTTTGACCCCTGAAAAACTGTTTTGGTGGTTTTTCCTACATTAGAAAGATGAAATGGTTGGTTATGCTCTATTCTGGAACAGTCATTCTTAACATGACTTCTTTCTACTTTGTTAGACTACAAATTTCTGAACCTTTATGATTTAAGAACCACTTAGGACATAATTCTTCATACTAATAATTTGAAGTTTGAGTTGTCTTGCCATCTTAATGCAAGAACAACAATGAACCATGAGTAGGCCCGGGGCCAATGGTGTAACGGCAGGGTGCCTTCTCAGTCTCCTAGTCATCTAAGAATTGATTCACATTTTCGGCGAATTAACGGATGAATTTCCTTTAATTGGCAATTGACCAAAGAACACTAGGTTGATGGGCCGCTTGCTTTGATAGCCAGTGGAAAAACTTCCGTCGGCTGGATCAGTCACCCCATGATTAGACGGTGTAAGCTACCTGGTGCCAACCAAAAAAAAAAAAAAAAAATGAACCATGAGTAAATTATATTGGTTTGGCTACTTAGATCTATGAAATCTAGTCAAACTTAATTGTCTTTTAGAATAAGAAAGATTATTATTTACATCCTAAGGTGAAAGTCGTACTTTAACAAAGTTGGGGTGTAAGGTCTGCCTATATGGTAAGTAGAAGGAAGGTGTATGAATGATTTATTTCTTTAACATCTCATTGCTAAGGTTCAATTTCAGCTAGCTGTTCTATGCACATGTTAAAATTAGATAACTGACATGCTATGAAAGCTAATTGAGCAATCCAAAATATGTAGTCTCTTATAAACAATATGCAGTGTTTTACGGCAGGTTCTTCAGCCAAGCTTGGTAAAGGGTAACAGGGTAATGGTATTCTGCAATACTTTGAACTCATGCTGTGCTGTTGATCATTTCCTTGGTGAGAATCAAATATTCACCTTAAATTACCATGGAGAGGTGTCAGCAGAAGAAAGGTAAATCAGTTGGTTCCATGTTTTGACTTTCTGTTACCACTGTAACATTTCAACAAATACCGTTTATATCCTGTTCGCATATTATAATATTCTTATAATTCTTGCTTCTAGTGAACTTCATCAAGCTTTCAGGTTATTCCTTCTTTCTTTTTCATTATTTGATGAATTCCTCAACTTATCTAAGCATATTCCTGTATTTCTCTACTTGTTGGAATTTTCGTGGTTTTAACATTTTGTTTTGTTTTTATCTGTATGAGCATTATATTTGGTGCTTTGAGCACTCTATTATTTTCTTACCTAAGACTTGCTAGCATATCTTCCTTGAATTTTCTTGCATTTTCTGTATTTAATTTTATGATTTGCCACAAACCCATCTTCTACCATCAGCTATGATATTGTACTAGTATTCTGTTTGCACAAATTGGCCGAATATGAGAACTGAGGATTTGAAGCCTTCCATGAACCAGTGTAATATTACTTATAGTTTTCCCTTTGGCCTGTTTTTAGATCTTTTGACCCTTTCCCCATCCTTCTCATCTTGCCCTTTTTGACTCAAATGATCACTTGTGAGAATAAAGGACCTTGTTCAGCCAGCATAAGTTCCACTTATGGGCGTTGCATTGATTTCAGCTCCTGCAGCATTTATCGAAGAGGTGAACATCGCTGAATAAGTTTCACTCAGATTCACAAAGTTAGCTTTACTTCTTTGTTGTTGGTTCTGACCATAAGAATTTCTACTAATGGTGCATGGATTGGTATCAGTGAAGCACCAATAAGGCCATCGACTCATATCCGGCATGGATGGTTCTCAAAACGTTGGGAACAGATTTTAGCAAATTGATTTACTCTTTTCACATTTCTTTGGAAACATCCGGGGAAGGAAACACCCCTATGGAATGGATGGAACTCACCTCAGAGTAATGAAAGAGGCAGGCAAGACTTTCCCCAATTTTCTCCAAACTAGCTTCTGTCCAATCAGGCAGCAAGCTCCTACTGGGGGCAAAATGCCAGAAATTTTAACAAACATATATATTTTTTATTTAATCGATTTTTGTTTATTTAAAAAACAATTTTACAAAAAAAAGTTCTTCCCCATTTTCTCTCTAAAGAAACAGGGAAGATTTCTCTCCTGGTTTACTTCCCTCAAAGGAAACAAAAATGAGATATCACTTTTCTTTCTCTCTCCACAAACTTTTTCTGTATCTCTCTTCTCTCCTACACTTCCCCCCTCAAGGAAACATTGCTAACTTTCTCACTTCTTGTAGCACAAAGACCTCTACGGTACAAATATCAAGATGAAGAATACCAATGGGCTTTATTCTTTGCATTTTGTACTCATGAAAAGCTATTGGTATTTTATATATTACAATATTTTTGAGATTCATGTTATTGTAGCAATTATTCTTTGTTTCCATATGATTGTTATTTTTAATTGATTGGTTGTTGTTTTGCTTCGTTATGTCAGAGTCGAAAATCTGAAAAAGTTTAAGAGTGACGATGGAGATTGTCCTACTTTGGTGTGTACAGATTTGGCTGCTTGAGGACTTGACCTTGCTGCGGATCATGTTATCATGTTTGGTTTTCCCAAAAACTTAGTGGGTGTTATAAGTCACAAGCTATGGTGATATAACTGTTTTGTGTTTACTTTTTTAATCATATCTACCTAGTGAGATATCGGTTAATACAACAACAACAACAACAACAACAATAACAACCAATCATTTTCCCACTAGGTGGGGTCGGCTGTATGAATCCTTTTACGCCATTGAGCTCTATCTCCTATTATATCATCATCTATATTTAAATAAATTTTATATTGTTTTATTGTTGCTAACCAAGTCTTTTTTGGTCTTCCTCTTCCTCGTTTGATATGCATGTTTATCATAGTTTCACATCGCCTAACTGGAGTATTTATTGGTCGTGTACATGTCCGTACCATCTTAAACGTGTCTCTCGGAGTTTGTCCTCAATAGATGCAACTCCGACTTTCTCTCTAATGCTCTCATTCCTTTCTCGGAGATATCGGTTAATAAGTAAAGAAAATCTCTGTATGAGTTTCTGAACTTTTATATTTCATCATTGTTATTTACAAGAAAATTCTACTTGCGATAGATAAAAATCTTGACCTGCTACTTCATGCAGGCAAAATGACTAGCCTAGTTGCAAAGAAAGATCTACCTTTAGCCATAAGAATTGAGGAAGCATTAAAGAAAAATCAGAGTTTGGAATCACTCAGTATTAACAGTGTGAAAAGAGATGCCGCTATATCAAGACAGATTAATAAGACATACAAAATGAAAGTTTTGTCCAAAGCCTTCATCCAAAGTCGTCAAAAAGGATTCTGCTTCCCCAAACTCAGTAGCTAGTAAGAAAGGAGTTGTTGCATCTCTGAGTAAAACAAAGAAGGGTATCACTCTCTCAAGGGCGAATAAATTCAGTGCTTTGAAAAGGGAATCATCTAAAGGCAACAAGCTTCGCCAGACTAAAACATCTGGTGCTAAAAAAGCTCCTACATCTAAACTTAGAGTGGTAGGCTTCAGGGGTTGTAGTTCTGCCGGCAAAAATGCTGCTAGGAGATCAACCTGAAGTCTAAAGCCATTTTGGCCCCTTTTGAGGTGAGTTGCCTTCACAATTTCATTTCACATTATTCTGTCTCTGCTCGAAGGAGAGTCTTGGCGCAATGATAAAGTTGTTATTTTGTGATCAAACGGTCACGGGTTCGAATCATGGAAACTGCCTCTTGCAAAAGCAGGGTAAGGCTACGTACAATGGATCCTTTCCCGGGACCTCGTATGACGGGAGCTTCGTGCACCAGACTGCCCTTTTTTTTTTATTATTATGTCTCTGCTTGGTCATTTGACACTAACAGAATCATAAGATTATCAATGTTGTTTCCATTCATATGTATATATATAATCTTGGTGTCTTCATTTCTGTTCAAAAATTGACTTTTGAGGAACATCAATTTGACCCAATATATTAAGAGCAGTGATTTTTTGAACACGAATGTATTTGAAAAATTTAATTCATGTTCAAAAAATCATTGCTCTTAAATATATTGAGTCAATTGACTTTTGAGGGCATGAATATAATCAGGAGAAGTAGATAAACACATAGAAGCTAGTTTCATATCAATCCGAGGTCATTTGGTTTATCAGCTGATTTTGTCCAAAATTGGATGATGGACCAAACGATCTCAGATTGACATGAAACTAACTTCTATGTGTCTGATTAGTTTTAATTATATCCATGTCCTCAAATTTCAATTTGACATATATATTGAGAGCAGTGATTTTTTGAACGACTCGTATGTGACCTCAGATTGACATGAAACTAGCTCATATGTGTTCGTCTAGTTCTTCTGATTATATCCATGCTCTCAAACATCAATTTAACCCAATATATTGAGAGCAGTAATTTTTTAAACACGAATGTATATTGAAAGCAATGATTTATCGAAAACTTTAGTTCGTGTTAAAAAAATCACTGCTCGTAATATATTGAGTCAAATTTATGTTTGAAAGCATAAATATAATCATGAGAATTAGAAGAATACATTGGAGCTAGTTTCGTATCAATTCGAGGGCATTTGGTCCAACAACCAATTTTGCCCAAAATCGGCTGATGGACTAAACAACATCGGATTGTTATAAAACTAGCTACTATGTGTTTGTCTAATTCTCCTAATTATATCCATGCTCTCAAACATCAATTTGACTCAATATATTTAGAGTAGTTTTTTTTAACACAAATTAGATTTTTCGAACACACGAGCCTTTCAAAAAATCACTGCTCCCAATATATTGGGTTAAATTGATATTTGAGGGTATGTATATTGTTGGTGCAATATCCCTTAGGTCAAGGTTGACTGGTTTGACCAAGCTTGAGTCTTGGTCATAGTTTCGATGTTTGACAATACATGTAGACACATGGACAATGCAGGTGCAGTTGTTCATATGGGAAGATTCCGATCAGGGACTGATCAGTGTGAATGAAGAAGAGTCAAGTAGGTATACCTGACTAGATGAAAATCCTGGTGAGTGAAGCCAGGTGAAAGTCCTAGTGAGTGAAGCTAGGCAGTATGAAAATCCTGGTGAGTGAAGCCAGGTGAAAGTCCTAGTGAGTGAAGCTAGGCAGATGGAAATCCTGGTGAGTGAAGCCAGGTGAAAGTCCTAGTGAGTGAAGCTAGGCAGTATGAAAATCCTGGTGAGTGAAGCTAGGCAGATTGAAAACCCTAGTGAGTGAAGCTAGGTGAAAGTCCAAGTAGGTCAAGAGAGTGACCAGATACTTGGCATGAAAGAAAAGTCCAAGTGGGTCAAAGGGATTGACCGGACACTTGGTGAGGGAGTCCTAGCAGGTCAAGGGAGTGACTAGATGTTAGGCATGACGTATCAACAGGTTAAGTTTGACCGGATGTTGGTTTGGGAGGTTTGGGACTTGGTTTTGGGCAAAAACCAAGCTATGGATCGATCAGTGGATCGATCCAGACCTTTCCTAGCGAACAGAAAGCCTCTGGATCGATCAGTGGATCCATCCAGAGGTCCCAATCGATCAGTGGATCGATTGGGACGCTGCTGCTTCGCGCGATAAGCGCTGGATCGATCCGTGGATCGATCCAGACGTTTTTCCAGAGCATAGAGGCGCTCTGGATCGATCCGTGGATCGATCCAAAGCCTCCCCGATCGATTGGGAATAATCGAATCGATTGGGATCCGACCGTTGCATCGTATTTGAGCCGCAGGCGAGCGTTGTCTTCCACAATAACTTCACAGATTCATTTCAGATCTTCACCAGCTCCTCCACAACTCTTCCCAAGCTCGAGATCGCCAGTTCTTGAAGGTTTTTGGAGACTCTTCCAAGTCAAGAGGTGGATCAAAGCAAGAAGAAGAAACTAGGGTTAGGGTTTGTGCACTCATTGTAAGCTTGTAAGCTTGTATTTCTTTACTACCCTTTCTTCTTCTTGTATTGAGTCTTGTAGGGCTTCTCCGCCTTTGGTAGTTACCATAAAGGAGAGTTTCATTAGTGGAGGGTGCGTGCGTTGTATGGATCCTTGGATTAGTCACCTCCCTTGGAGGTGGATACCAAGTAAAATCCAAGTGTTAGCGTGTTTGTATTTGTTTCTTTGTATTTCCGCTGCGCATCCTTGAAGAAACAAGCAACGCCGAGCAACGAGCACGCGAAGAGCTATTCACCCCCCCCCCCCCCCCCCCTCTAGCTACTTTTGGTCCTAACATATATAATTAGGAGAACTAGCCGAACATATAAGAGTTAGTTTCATGTCAATCCGAGATCGTTTGGTCTATCAATCGATTTTGTCTAAAATCGACTGATGGACTAAACGACATCGGATTGACATGAAACTAACTTCTATGTGTTCGTCTACTTCTCTTGATTATATTCATGCTCTCGAACGTCAATTTGACTCAATATATTAAGATCAGTGATTTTTTTAAATACGAATTAAATTTTTTGAATACATTCATGTTTAAAAAATCACTGTTCTTAATATATTAGGTTAAATTGTATTTGAGAGTATGGATATAATCAAGAGAACTAGTCGAACACATAGGAACTAGTTTCATGTCAATCCAAAGTCGTTTGATCCATCAATCGATTTTGCCCAAAATTAATTTTGATACAAAAGCAAATCAGTTGGTTGATTTGCTCGAAAATTTGAAATTTTGACACAGAGAGAAATCAATTCGACAAGTAAAAAAAATTAGTCAACTGATAGAAATCAATTCGATTGATTTTTAACACTAGTCGACTGATTAAGGGTAAAATGGGAAGTGGGTACATGATTTAGTTATTTTGAAATACCCTATGTGATTTGGTAATTTAGACCGATTATTCATCTTGCTGACCCAATCAATATAAAGGACAAAAAGTAGAATAGGGAAAAAAAAATCTCCCCGAGCAACTACTAGTAGACACTTAATTAAATGAATCGCTGGCGTGGTGAATTGAGCCAAAGTTATCTGTTTGAAAGCTTTTTTGAAATTTCATGGAATCTCTTTACTTTCAAGTTTCAATTTGCCTTGTTTTTGAAGCTTTGTTATAACAGGAAGTTTTTTGTATTTAGCTGACACAAAAAAGTCAAAATCCTACCTTGAAAGACTTCCTCAATCAACCTTGATTTTTTTACTTGCTACTGTCTCCTGAACCAAATGCCAAAGCTTTTTGATCATTCAATCTATAATTTTTAATTATGTTTCCCATGTCATTACCTAGAGGATCTATATAAATAGGTGTACGTTCATCTCCTTCAATATGCACATCACCATCTTTCAATATGTCCCTTATTTAAATTTCTTTAAATTTGTAATCTATGTCTTGTTACAGTATTTATGCAACAGAATACAGTAAGTCAGCCAGCTGTTAAGAACTGCCTCAAATCTCAATTGTTGAATTAATTCTTTTCCACAAACGCACATCGCTTCCGAATTGGCTTTACTATGATTCCTCAGATCAGTTCATGTTCACACATGTCTTCTACCTAATGATCGGGTGTGCTACTGGATAATTTTCCCACCTTATTTCTTTACAGATTGAGCTTACATGATACCATCAATAGGTTTTAATTTGAGCTATATTGGGGCATAACATACCTCCAGACATGACACACATGTAAATCTACCATATCATAGAGAAACAATTTTCAAATATTTAGCAGTTTTCTGCTAATCTGAATATCTTCAGTTTTTGATGCAACACTTGAAATCATTCTACAGATTTAAATAGCATTATGATCTTTTGTTGCAATTTTTCTTCCTTTATCTTGAAGGGGAGCAACAATCTACACAAGAGAGAACCATGTCAATATCTACCAGCCCATCATCAGTTTTGACTCCAAAATTGCACTATGATAATGATGGGGATGCTGCTTTACTCACTGCTGTTAATGATGAGCACGGGGGTGTCATTGTTGAAATGAAGGATCCCATGAATTCTACAGATTTCAGTATTTCATTAAAAGCATCCTTAACAAATTGGAAGAAGCAGGTATTATGTCTATCACTAAATTGTTAGGTTAAATCATTCATTTCCCATCTGCTTGGAAAACAGTTCTAGTATGTAAACTGGCTAGCGCATACTCTGTGATAACAAGTGTTTCATATGCCAAGTTTATTAATAGTTTAACATAGCTGTTAAATGTGGACAGATATATGGTTACTCATAATTATCAACACATAAAGTTCAAACCTTTCTCCTTGTTTTAGAAAATATGGTATAATCCAGTTCATAAGTTTATAGATAAGGATTAGGCAGTTCCATAGCACAATTCTGATGTGATTCCATGTAAACTGCTATGCAACTGACCTTGCGAGGGATTTACACTAATTGTAAAATGTATAGTAACTTTAATCAAGGATTCAAACTTTGTCTTACATTTTTTGAACTGGCAAATGTGAAAAATGATATCAAAAGATAATAGTTGAGCCTACATAGTATGACACTAGAACAAAAGCTACAGTTGAAAACTTGAATGCCTCACTATTTTCTCCAGGAAACTGAGAAGTGCTAAATAGGAAGATAAAGTCGAGTATATATGGTAGACAGCTTAAATTTGAGTTAAAGTCACTTTAATTTAGGCACCTCCTTGGTGGCATAGACATCTTCCTTATATGGCTGTATCACCAATATCACCTCTATGTTTGTAGATTGTTTTTGGAACTTCAACTATGCATTTATCTCAATTTTTGCACCTTCACTTGGAAATTTTTTACACGGATTAGGTTTTTGGAGTAAAACAAAAACTATTTTTCTAAAACTTGAATTTCACATGACAATAAATATATCTCTACCTTGAAGGAAATGGAATCATTTTACCTATTATTTATTTATTTTTGTACATTGAGGCTTGAGCAACCTTGCTTTCTTTTCTTTTCTTATGTTTAGAAGGCCAGTATACACAAAATTTATACAAGCTTCTGTTTTGAAGTATAACAAGGATTAGGGAATATCCAATGAGTACTTGGCTTCTTGTTTCTTGGGTTTTGTTAACTACACTTTTATTGGGAAACATTTCTTGGAGGTTAATGGTTGGCATTACTTTTTCAATTCCTTTTTCAGGGTATAAAAGGTGGTTGGATTAAGCTTCCAATAAAACCTGCAAATCTTATTGAAGTTGTCGTTCACGTAATTAATCTCTCACGACAATTACTAATACAAACTTATTATTTGATTCTTAATAAATGTATTGTCGTATCCATTCAAATATTAAACAAGAATGGCTCCCTAAATACCCCCCAGAACAATGGTGCAGCGGCGCAGCGCCTTCTCAGTTTCTCAAGCATTTAAGGATCGAGTCCAACGTCGATGATTAATGATCCTGTCCGAACGCTGAATCAATGGACGCTGGGCACGTGGCGCTCTCCTCGTTGCTGATGTAGATCCCCGACTGATCACACGGAGCTCCGGCGAACCTGCAAGGAAGTCGGGCCGGGAAGGGGTTCCCGGCGACGACCCTCCGACGTTCAAGTCAGGTAAGTGGACAACAAAGAAGTGGCTCCGAATATCATAGAATGCATACCTCCAGTGAAGTGCGAAGCTCCTTATATAGAACTGGGAAGGAGCTCATGCACCCATACCGAGGCAAATACGTGTCCTCAGCCCATACCTCAGTAAGGGCTTGTCAGAAAGCTTACCTGACACCATACTGCTACAGTCCAAGCACGTCTTTGATGGGACAGCGGAACCCTCTGTCGTAAGGTTTGGAGTATGGCCTGGTCATAGAACATGCCCGCTGTCAGAAGATGTTCCTTGTCCTTTTCTCCTTACTTCATGCCGGGCTTCCGGCCGGTCGGCACTCACCTCACGTCCGACCGGTCATATGTACTGATCCACTTAGGAGATTCCCAGTAATGTGCTCTGTGGAGACTGTTTGCAGTATGCTACTTTATGCCTTCGGCCTAACGGGCTATTCGCTCGGCCATACGACTCGGTTCAACCTGAGCGTCGGAATCCCCAGTTCCGTCGGGTCGTCTTTGGTTCAGCTGGGATCCCGTTCGGCCGACCGGTCTCCCCTTCTCCGGTCGGACGTCGGGCACATTGACCTCCACGTGGCGTTGACTTCCCTTAGAGGGGGGGTCCCTGTTCTTACCGCCGGATCACTTGCCTCCCCTTCAAGTCTAGTCGAAGGAGGCGATTAGTCCGACTGACTGGACCATTAGTTGGGCCGAGCGGCGTGCTGAAACTACTATCCGCTCGAAAACAAGGGGCAGCCAAAACGTCAGTCAACGCCAATATTACTCAGCCTCTCTTCGACTTTTCCGCCAATCTCCATCATTAAGGTTTATCACGCGCTCATTAAATGCGCTCCAGTGGTTGAATGTCGTGTGGCAGTGCTGCCGTCATCGTACGGCGGTGGCGTGGTGTTCTGACGAGATCGAGGCGGTTCGAAATGAACGGCGCGATTCGTGCTCCGATTCTCGCGACCTGGATCCAACGGCGGAGGCCGCTCGGGCTCCACCCTATAAAATCTTCGCTTTCTCCCCTTCACCGCATCTGCGTCTACGCGAGTTCACTGCTTCCTCTGGCGTTCCAAACTCCCGACGATCTCATGCTTCTGTTTCCGGCGATCTCCGGTGCTCTTCCCTCGATCTTCTTCTTCATTGTAAGGTTCTTCTCCCCTCTCTCTTTGGTTCTAGCATTTTCTTTGCACTTCTTTCCCAAGTTTTCTTCCTCGGGGCACTGTTTCGTTGCCATCTTCTTCCTTTTATCCTTTCATTTTCTTTCAATTTCGTCCGTTCAGACAATGGCTCAATCCTCTCAACCCGAAGACCAACCCCTCGGCCCATGGTACTATACCATGGAGTCGCGCTTCGATCGACGCGACACCGATGCCCTGATTAATAGTTTTGACATTCCTTCCAACCTTGAAATCATCCTACCCACAGACTCCGCTCGACCACACAAACCGCCGCGCGGAGTTTTTTTGTGTTTTCCGCGACCAGTTCACGGTCGGTCTGCGATTTCCGATACATCCGTTTATCATTGACGTCTGTAACTTTTTCGGCATTCCGCTCGGAAGCCTAGTTCCCAACACCTTCCGCCTTCTATGCGGTGTTGTCGTCCTCTTTAAAATCCATAACATTCCCCTCCGCTCGGAGGTCTTCTATTACTTCTATTACCCTAAACAATCCGAGCCGGGCACTTACATGTTCCAGGCTCGGCCCGGCTTGGTCTTCTTCAATAAACTACCTTCTTCCAATAAGCATTGGAAGGAGTTCTATTTCTACATTCGCCTTCCCGAGCGGGCTCCCTTCCGCACCCAATGGCAGGTCGGCCTTCCTTTCTCCCCAGAGCTCAAAAGATTCAAGACCCGGCCGGATTATCTCCACGCCGCCAACATGCTCGCCGGCCTGCGATTTGACATCAACAAGTTCCTTTCGGAAGGGGTTATGTACATATTCGGCCTGAGTCCGACCAGAACCCCCCTCCCGAGCGGCTTCGGTAAGAATTTTACTTGGAACATTTGCCTTGATTGCTAACTGATTTTTTTCTTTTTTCCTTTGCAGCGAATATTGTCATGGAGTCGGTCATGGCTGGTATTCTGAAGAGAAAGGCGGCGGCGCTCGAAGCCGCGGCAGCCAAAGAAATGGAGACGCTCGGCATCCAACCGGTCGGCTCGCATGAGGGGGAGAGTGGGACTCATGAAGAGTCGGCCGCTTAGGCTTCTCATCAGAATGAGGCAAGAGGAGCCACCCCGAGCGGAGGACCAACTGTCCAAGAGGAAGGTTCCGCTCGGGAGGAGGAGCAACTTCGACAAAAGAGGCGCCGAGTAGAGACTCCCCTTCGATCGGCTACGTCCGCGGTCCAACCATCCGAGCGGGTTACTGCAACCGCTTGCGGCAAGGCTCCAGAGGTCGAGACTGTTTCCTCCGACCGGACCCCCTCTCAATTGGACGTGCCGGCGGACACCCTTGAGGCCGTTCCAGTCAGCGTCCTTCCGCCTGCTCCCCGTCAAGTCCAACGCTCAACCATTTTATCCCAATTTTCGGCGCCTGCCTCCGATCCTCTACCATCATCCGCTCGGACGACTCCCGGTCATGACCGCACTGTCCGGGTTACACTTCACCTTCCGACCGAAGAATTGCTACCCGAGGCCGATCGCCCAACCGCGCCCGAGCACACGATCACCTTGAAAGGGCCCCTAGCCGAGATGTGGGCCGACGCTCGGGCGCGCGTCGCGATGATCCCCCTCCGCAATTTGGCCAACAGCCACATGCAAGAGGTCACGGGGGTAAGTTCATTTTCTTCGTAGTTTTGTATGCATTCTTTTCGACCGGCTACTAACAACTTCTATTTTCTTTCTTTTTCGTCAAAGATGGGTGGAGGAGATAGTTGTCTCCAACCACCTGGCGATGGTGGACGAGGAATTGAGACAACTGAAGGCTGCAGGCGGTCCGTCCGGCTCACAAGGCCCCTCGTATGCTGAGTTGCAGAAAGAGCTGAAGAAGGCTCAAGATTTGTGGGCGGCCGAGCAGAAGAAGACGGCCGATCAGGCCCACACTTTGGCCGAGCTCGAGCGGCAAGTCAAGTCGCTCGACCAAGAAATAACCCTGGCCACCACTCGGAAAAACACGGTCATCTCCGATCTGGAGAAAAAGAATGTCGAGGCTCGGGGATTGGAGCAGAAAGTAAAGGAGTTGATGGAGCAGCTCGATGGAGAGAAGGCGGGCCGCTCGGCCGACGCCATCAAGCATAAGGACGAGCTGAAAACTCTACAGGAATCCCTTGCCGCCTCCCAAGCGGCCTTCAAAGAATATCAGGAGGCCGAGCCAAACCGGGTCACCGCCCTGAGACAGAAGTACATTCGCTCGCCTGAATTTTCGAAGAAGGTTTGCGAGCGGATGTATACTGCGTTCGACCTTGCTATGACCGCCACGATGACATATTTGAAGTCCAAGGGGCAACTTCCCGAGTCCGCCGTCATCCCAGCCGCAGATCAAGTGGCTCTTCTTGACAATATCCCGAAGGATCTGTATGATTATCTTGAATAAGAAATTTAGATGTAATTCGGCTGCTCGGGCGAAGACTACCCTTTTTGTAATTTGGTCGCTCGGCCTTAGTTTTTTTAATATAATCTCCTTTTGCTTGTTTTGTCCTTTTGCTAGTCAATATGTGTGCTGTTCGCTCGCCTCTTCTCATACCTCTCGTGTTCGAAAGGGATTTTTACGAAGTTTTTTAAGTAAGTATTCCGCTCGGCTGAATATGTCCTGCTTCGACAGAAGATGTTCGAGGATATTGAAGTACCTTCGGGTACTGGGCCGAGCGGAACGTAGAGGCGGTCGAACGGTTATCAATGGTGAATACCCTTGGATACTTGTTCACAAAGTCTTTTTTATTGCCTTCTTTCGCTCGGACGATTAATAGACGCCGGCTCGTCTCTCGATTTTTAACGTCGGAGCTCGACGGTCTTCCGCTCGGATGATTTATAGACGCCGGCTCGACCGGAGGGTTTATAGACGCCGGCTCGTCTCTCGATTTTTAACGTCGGAGCTCGACGGTCTTCCGCTCGGATGATTTATAGACACCGGCTCGTCTCTCGATTTTTAACGTCGGAGCTCGACGGTCTTCCGCTCGGATGATTTATAGACGCCGGCTCGTCTCTCGATTTTTAACGTCGGAGCTCGACGGCCTTCCGCTCGGATGATTTATAGACGCCCTCTCGATTTTAACGCCGGAGCTCGACGGCCTTCCGCTCGGAAGATTTATAGACGCCGGCTCGTCTCTCGATTTTTAACGTCGGAGCTCGACGGTCTTTCGCTCGGAAGATTTATAGATGCCGGCTCGTCTCTCGATTTTTAACGTCGGAGCTCGACGGTCTTCCACTCGAATGATTTATAGACGCCGGCTTAACGTCGGAGCTCGACGGTCTTCCGCTCAGTTGATTTATAGACGCCGGCTCGTCTCTCGATTTTTAACGTCGGAGCTCGACGGTCTTCCGCTCGGAAGATTTATAGACGCCGGCTCGTCTCTCGATTTTTAACGTCGGAGCTCGACGGTCTTCCGCTTGGAAGATTTATAGACGCCGACTCGTCTCTCGATTTTTAACGTCGGAGCTCGACGGTCTTCCGCTCGGATGATTTATAGTCGCCGGCTCGAGTCTCGATTTTTAATGTCGAAGCTCGACGGTCTTCTGGCCGGAGGGTTTATAGACGCCGGTTCGTCTCTCGATTTTTAACGTCGGAGCTCGACGGTCTTCCGCTCGGATGATTTATAGACGCCGGCTCGTCTCTCGATTTTTAACGTCGGAGCTCGACGGTCTTACCTTTCGGATGATTTATGATGGCTCCGAGTCTCGATTTTAACGTCGGAGCTCGGCGGTCTTGCGCGGAGGGTTTATAGACGCCGATTCGTCTCTCGATTTTAACGTCGGCTTCTGCTCGGATGATTTATAGACGCCGGCTCGTCTCTCGATTTTTAACGTCGGAGCTCGACGGTCTTCCACTCGGATGATTTATAGTCGCCGGCTCGATTCTCGATTTTTAACGTCGGAGCTCGACGGTCTTCCACTCGGATGATTTATAGTCGCCGGCTCGACTCTCGATTTTTAACGTCGGAGCTCGACGGTCTTCCGGCCGGAGGGTTTATAGACGCTGGTTCGTCTCTCGATTTTTAATTTCGGAGCTCGACGGTCTTCCACTCGGATGATTTATAGTCGCTGGCTCGACTCTCGATTTTTAACGTCGAAGCTCGACGGTCTTCCGGCCGGAGGGTTTATAGACGCCGGTTCGTCTCTCGATTTTTAACGTCGGAGCTCGACGGTCTTCCGCTCGGATGATTTATAGTCGCCGACTCGACTCTCGATTTTTAACGTCGGAGTTCGACGACCTTTAAGGCTAATTTTAACACTGATGGCATACGCCCTACCGAGCGGCGAGGGGCCTTCGTCTTCGATGACTTGGCTCGGATAATTTTTACGCCCGGCCGATCGGCCCGGGATCTTCGACATTGAGTCGGTGCCTCGGATCTTATACATCATGGAGATAGGCCGCTCGGCAGATAATGCCAATTGCGTTTATCATTTTGCTTCCTGCATTTCAAATATACAGCCAAACGGAAAATATACAGCACACATTATATTGGTGCACCTTTCACCCTGCCCCGGAAAAGCTGGAGATAATTTGCGCTTCATGGTTGATCCAAGTCCCAATCCATCTTCATCCGCTCGGCGGTGCTCCCCCTTGAATGCCGGTTGGATCCTTGTCTCGGGGGAGGCGTCCGCTCGGGGATCATTACCTCCGCTCGGCCACCTGATGTTGACGTTGTTTGTTGCTTCAACCGCTCGGCTTGTGCATTCTCTCTCTGTTGCTCCACGAGCTTAGCTGCTCTTGCCTTGATTAGAGCGTCGAGCTCCTTCGTGGAGAGCATCACCGTGTGCGGTCGTCCAGCCTCGTCCATTGCTTCCGGTTGGATGCAGGAGCGTTCCCACAGACGGCGCCAAATTGATCCTGTCCGAACGCTGAATCAACGGACGCTGGGCACGTGGCGCTCTTCTCGTTGCTGATGTAAATCCCCGACTGATCACACGGAGCTCCGGAGAACCTGCAAGGAAGTCGGGCCGGGAAGGGGTTCCCGGCGACGACCCTCCGACGTTCAAGTCAGGTAAGTGGATAACAAAGAAGTGGCTCCGAATATCGTAGAATGCGTACCTCCAGTGAAGTGCGAGGCTCCTTATATAGAGCTGGGAAGGAGCTCATGCACCCATACCGAGGCAAATACGTGTCCTCAGCCCATACCTCAGTAAGGGCTTGTCAGAAAGCTTACCTGACACCATACTGCTACAGTCCAAGCACGTCTTTGATGGGACAGCGGAACCCTCTGTCGTAAAGTTTGGAGTATGGCCTGGTCATAGAGCATGCCCGCTGTCAGAAGATGTTCCTTGTCCTTTTCTCCTTACTCCATGCCGGGCTTCCGGTCGGTCGGCACTCACCTCACGTCCGACCGGTCATATGTACTGATCCACTTAGGAGATTCCCGGTAATGTGCTCTGTGGAGACTGTTTGCAGTATGCTACTTTATGCCTTCGGCTTAACGGGCTATCCGCTCGGCCATACGACTCGGTTCAACCTGAGCGTCGGAATCCCCAGTTCCGTCGGGTCGTCTTTGGTTCAACTGGGACCCCGTTCGGCCGACCGGTCTCCCCTTCTCCGGTCGGACGTCGGGCACATTGACCTCCACATGGCGTTGACTTCCCTCAGAGGGGGGGTCCCTGTTCTTACCGCCGGATCAATTAATAAATGAATTTCCTTTAATGGGCGGTTAACCTAAGAGCGTTGGACTAATGGGCCGCCTATTGAGCGCTTCCCGATTTACCCCGGTGGCATGTGAGGAATTTCCATGGAGCCGGGCCAGTCACTCAGGATTAATTTGCGTAAACTAGATATCTGGTGCTAACTAAAACAACTCCCTAAATAATTTTTAAATGCTATGCAAATCTCACATGTCCTAGCATAATCATGGGGGTATGTCAGTCAACAAAATTTCTTAACCATTTGTATTTAGACTATTCATAGATGCAGATGTCCTATTTTAATGCTTAAATTTTATGATATCATGTTCTTCACACACCAAAAAACATTCCCTTCTTTGTGGATAAACACATGCTGCATGATTTATCCTATATCTCTTCACATAATTCTTACTAGCATTACTTTAACACTGTAATTTGTGTTGATACAGGATGGATTTTTATACCACCTTGCAGAACTAACTTACTCAATGCTGGTTCGTTGGCTTCCTAATACTCAACACACGATACCTGCCAATTCCTCACATAAATTTGGAATTGGGGCTTTCGTGATGAACGATAACAGAGAGGTATCTTAAATGAAAAAAATATATGCTTTGCTTTTCAATTTTATACATGACAGCTAAAACCTGGCATGGTCCTTGTCTATCTATCTGATGGACCACTATGGTCTTTTCCTTTGTATATCTATATATATTTTACGATGTTTCTTTTATATTTTTCCTGGCTTACCATTGTTTTTAGATTCTTTAATGCATTTGTTAGATTTTGGTGGTCCAAGAAAATAATGGCATACTTAGAGGATCAGGGTTTTGGAAATTTCCTACAGGAGTTGTTGAACAAGTTAATATTCCAACCTCAAATATAAGGCAAAATACTAATACTTCTGGACATGAATTTCTGTCTAATAAAAGAACCTCGTTTTTCATTGTAGGCTGAAGATATACGTGTGGGAGCAATAAGGGAAGTAAAAGAAGAGACTATATTGATCCTGTCCGGAAGCTGAGTCGGACGGAGACTGGTCGTGGTGGCCTGGTTGTTGACAGAAAGTCGTGGGCGATTCGGCTCCCACGGGCGGCTGACGATGCTGCAGGACCCTGCACCCACTCAGACGATCTCCCCCCCCCCCCCTCACGTTAGAGACCAGAACCCAGGAAAAAAATCCCCGGATCAGGCCCTCCGACGCTCAAGTCAGGTCCTTTTTCCCCAGAAAAAGCAGAGAGACTGAAAATGAAAAGTTGTGGAAAAAATGACGAGAGAGTGCGTACCCGCGTACGAGGAATCTCTTCCTTTTTATGCACCCGCCCTGCTTCCAGAACCTGCAACCCTGTCAGAAAACGTTAGACGCTGGGCTTTGTCGTATACCCCCGACACCTGTCGTGCTGCTATTGGTCGTGAAGGCATCTTCTTGTTTAGGAACCTCCGCCTTTACACAGGGGTTTTGTCTCGTAGTGAAGGACATCTGTCAGGCTGCTATTGGTTATGAGAGCATCTTTTCGCTTAGGAACCTCCGCCCTCGCACATCTCCCTGGTATGCAATGATTACCCTTGATGGACAGTTGTACTCCCCCGACTCCTGCACAGCTTAGCTCATCCTATTTATCGCGGTCTGTATCTACCTCACACCCTCGACCAGATCCCGCCTCTAAGCGTTACCTGCCAGTCGGGCTGACTCCGACCAACTCTGCTGCTTCCGACCTGTGAGTCGTGACTTGCACTTCCGGGCCTTCGAATCGCAGGCCTGTAAATCGGGTTGCCTCTACCCAGCTCTGCCGCTCCTGACCCATGAGTACTTGCTGGCCCTCGACCGTAAGCCCGTAGATCGGGCTGTCTTTGCACAGCTCTGACGCTTCCGATCTATGATTTGTGACTTGCACTTCCGGGCCTTCGAATCGCAGGCCTATAAATCCGCTGCCTCTACCTAGCTCTGCCGCTCCTGACCCATGAGTACTTGCTGGCCCTCGACCGTAAGCCCGTAGATCGGGCTGTCTTTGCACAGCTCTGACGCTTCCGATCTATGATTTGTGACTTGCACTTCCGAGCCTTCGAATCGCAGGCCTGTAAATCGGGATGCCTCTACCCGGCTCTGCCTCTCCTGACCTATACCCGGTGTTCCGCCTGTTGTCTACCCTTGTCTTTCAACTACTTTGCCTCCTTGATCAACAAGTCTGCCTGGCCTCTGACTACCCCACATGCTTGCCTCTGACTGCCTAGTCAGCTTGACTATTGACTGCTGAATCACCCTAACTATTGACCGCCACGTCCTCTTAACTTTTGACCGCTATAGGGCCTTGACCTTTCTCACCCTTTCCTCTTGGGCCCCTCCATTGCCAACCGTATCACAAGCCTCCCTCACAAGTCTAGTCGAAGGAGGACGAAAGTCTGACTGACTAGACCTCAGCACATCTCTAAGATCTCAGCATATCTCTGTGACCTCAGCCTATCTCTGTGTCTCTACCTCACCATATCTATGCGCGCTCTGCTTCCTGCCTCACGCATCAACCTTTGTGTCGCGTCGCTTGGGATACCATGCCTCCTTCATTGCTTCGACAGTCGCTTGGGGTACCGTGCCCCCTTAATTGCTTCGCCAGTCGCTTGGGGTACCGTGCCCACGTAGTTGCTTTGACTTGGCCACCCATCCTCTTTATAAAGAGCCTTACGGTCACTTCTTTATTCTAACCTTCTTCTGTCACGCCTTCCCACTTTCTTTTTCTAACCCGTGTTCCACCAGCTTCTTTCCCACGCGATGCATTCTCCTTTTTATGAGGAGGTTGATCAACCACCTTCCCAAACGCGGATAGATCAGCTCACCTTACAACTTGCCGAGAAAGAACGTGAACTGGCGCGCGTATCCAAGGATCGAGCTCGTCAGCTAGCTGCCCTGCGCTCCATGGAAACCCAGTATCGTGTCGCGAAGTCTTGTGTGCATGCTGAGAAGGCGAGGAAAGAGGAATGCCAGGCTAGCTTGCAGCACCAACTTAGCCTTCAGGAACGCTTGAAACAAGAGCATAAAACGGAGCTATCTCTCCTCCGTGCGTATCTCGACGACAAGCAAGACACGATCGCCCGGCAACAAACAGTCATCAACTCCTTACACGCGCAGCTGGCTCAAGCCTTGAACGCCCCAGAGGCTCCTGAGTCCCCAGACATTTCTTCACACGGCAATGCTCATTCTCCATGACCAATCCTTTCCCCGAGTTAAAACTAGTTCGGGCCATAGTTGTCTCAGTGGCTCCTTCGCCGCAAAACGTTCCCTCCTGTAGCCTTAGCTGTATCGCCTGCTTATTGAACTGTGTTGCTGTACTTGTATATCTATCCTTTTCCGACGTAGTCTTTTCTGCTCAAATTTCATCTAGCAAGCATTTTTAGAAACTGGCCCGTATGTAAGAGCCAAGAGTCGCATCATGATTCCTTTTCATGTATGAATTTTGGACAATAAAACCAACATATTGCTTGAGAATTAAAACAGCAATGAACGTGCAAAACCTGATTTCGCAGTTTAATATTGATGCTTTAGGGGTAGGGTAGATGGCCTCCCGCATTTCGTGCCTTGCATATTTGCTGCATATTTGCAATTTGCATAAAGGAGCTGAAATAAAGTCAGATGTGGCTAGCCTGATTATTTGAAAACGCTCCGCTCAGTGTGAGGCATATCCCGCTGAAAGGTAGTTAGGCGTGGGCGCCGAGTTCACTTATGCTTTTCGCAGGGGAGTTGATTTTTGATTCCCGCATGGGGCTGACCTGAAAGGTCGTTGGGCGTGAGAACAGAGCTCACTTTTGATTCTCGCATGGGAGTCGACCTGAAAGGTCGTTGGGCGTCAGAACAGAGCTCACTTATAACTCGCACTGGGGCGAGAGTCTGGAACTACCGACCTAAAAGGTCGTTGGGCGTGAGCACAGGGCTCACTTATAATTCTCGCATGGGAGCCGACCTGAAAGGTCGTTGGGCGTGAGAACAGAGCTTACTTATAACTGGCACTGGGGCGAAAGTCTGGGACTACCGACCTAAAAGGTCGTTGGGCGTGAGCACAGGGCTCACTTTTGATTCTCGCATGGGAGCCGACCTGAAAGGTCGTTGGGCGTGAGAACAGAGCTCACTTATAACTCGCACTGGGGCGAGAGTCTGGGACTACCGACCTAAAAGGTCGTTGGGCGTGAGCACAGGGCTCACTTCATGGGAGCCGACCTGAAAGGTCGTTGGGCGTGAGAACAGAGCTCACTTATAACTCGCACTGGGGCGAGAGTCTGGGACTACCGACCTAAAAGGTCGTTGGGCGTGAGCACAGGGCTCACTTTTGATTCTCGCATGGGAGCCGACCTAAAAGGTCGTTGGGCGTGAGAACAGAGCTCACTTATAACTCGCACTGGGGCGAGAGTCTGGGACTACCGACCTAAAAGGTCGTTGGGCGTGAGCACAGGGCTCACTTATAATTCTCGCATGGGAGCCGACCTGAAAGGTCGTTGGGCGTGAGAACAGAGCTCACTTATAACTCGCACTGGGGCGAGAGTCTGGGGTACTCCGGTCCGAGACCGGTGGCGATGGCGCTGGTCTGAGACCAGTAATGATACTCCGATCTGAGACCGGTGGCGATGGCGCTGGTCTGAGACCAGTAATGATACTTCAAACGGCGGAGGCATAGACGCATTGCTCTTCTCTGCCTTTATCCGTCTCACCTATACCGACCTCATTGCTGTGGTTGATCTGGTCGTTATTGCTAGCTTTGGGCTTACTCATTCGCGTCGCGTTTCTCCCTGCAATTGCATTATGCATGACATAGAATTAAGAATAGAGAAGGGAGCGTAAAAACCTTAATTAACCCTTGGGCCATAGTGCCCTCGCAGCTTATGATGACCCCGCGGTTCTCGCGATGCGCTTGGTTAGCTGACCGGATCAGGGGCTGTCTACGCAGAGCTACTTGCCCGGATGGTCCTAGCAAGCAACACTCCCACAGGCCCGCTTGATAGATCTGACATTCGCTTCAGCTGACCTGCCTTGCCTCATTCGCGACCCTTTTGAATTGCCTGGCTTCTGTAGCTTTATGAAACTTCCCGCCTAGCCTCGGGCCTTTCGAGGAGAAATGCATCTTTCGTAGGCCACGCCCCTTCATGATTACCTTGCCATGTCAATCCTTAATGCGCTTCCTCTCGGGGTGACACATGTCCGATGCCTTTACTGCTCACACCTCCTGACGCCAGCTTCTGACCCCTTTTTGCACCCTTCGGCGCTTACTTCCTATTAGACGGCGCTGGGGTGTGTTACCCAAAAAGATACTTGGCTCGACTCTCGATGTGTCCTAGGAATGAATGGGCTTTATAAACCCTAAGAGCAGTCCGCCATCTTCACTTTGACGCTTCCCTATCCTCTTCCTCTCGTTCGTGACCGTCTCTGGTAGTGCAGCTTTTCGTCCTCCTGCTTGCGCCCGAAGCTTCTCGCCTTCCTGTTTGCGCCTGGCCTGTGACCCCTCTTGTCTTCAACCTCCTCACTTGCTTACTCCTCGTAGTCATGGATGGTAAGGAACTCTTCTGGTATTCACGCTATATCTCTGATTTAGACCATCACGACCTGTCTTCACTGCAATCCAACTTGGGACTAGGCGCCGTGTCACGCCCCAGAGGAGTCTCTGTCTGAAGAAATTTCGGCAGCATCTCCCCTGTACGGCGGACAATCTGAAACTTTTCTACAAGCACTATATACCTCAGCCACATGCGGCTGGAATAATAACAATAAAAGAAAACAAACACCACGCAGTTAATATTAAATTCAGCCTCTGGCTGACACAACCACTCGGCTGTACCAAAACCAAAACACAAAACTGCTAGCCGGCTAGACTTACACAACCAATAACATAAATACAAAATACCACATAACAATGTCAACACTCCAAAAATAAAACCAGAGTACAGAGCTAAACAAACTGATACATAAAACAAACAAAACATACGTGAAACCGATAAGTCATCTGATGTGACGTGGGGACCAGCAGACAGGATGCTCCAAGCGACACCATAAATAACCTGGTACCTGAAAAAGATAGTATCAACGGGGGTGAGTTCAACAACTCAGCGAATACCACTGGACATGAGTAGTAAGATATATCTAACAGCAACAAACATGGAATACAGCTTCCTAATCATATATAGGGAATACGCAAAGAAGCTGTACTCACCAGGAACTCCTATCCAGACAAAAGGGTCGTCAAACCGAAAGTGTCAATAATCCTGTATGCAGGTCAAAAGTATGTATCCAACCAAAATGCAGCAACCAAATGCAGCAAACACAATCATAAAAATATAAATGCATCAATGCATATGATGCTAATGATGCGTCCTGGTCACCCCTGACGCCAGTCAGTCATCTCACACACAAATGGTGAGACCGAGTGGGTAGGGCTGTGACAACCGTGCACTCTGTCGTCACTGCTCCTGATGAGTGACCGAGTGGACGGGATGCTGTCGGAGTACTCCTGTCCTGTGACCCCAAATCATAAATGGGGGAGCTTAATGCTCTCCCGATATACGATGACGGGGAGTTATCTCTGCCGGCTACCACGCCGAGTCACGACCAACGGAGCCAAGCGAGTCCACCGTCTGCGGCTACTCTGTTGCTACACTAAATGCCGGTGAGCCAAACAGGCTGTCTGCCGGCTACCACCTGAGTCCTCGGACCAGCGGAGCCTAACAGCCAAACACCTGATATACCACTAATCCATGAGTGGTGGTGTGTGCGGAGTATCTGGCGATGGGCTCAACCATAGTGGGGCCGAACAGCATGCAATCATGATGCATGTCACTATGCATAACAAAAACTGATCGACATAACCATATCCATATATACAAAATGGGTACTGTAAAAGTGATGGTCACATACCAAAATCTAGAATACATAGGTCAGATAGAATATCAAAAAAACTATGTCCTGAACATAATAAGTATGGAATATCCTGATCAGCATAGAAAAATCCATATATACATAATATGGGTACCACAGTATCAGTAGGTCAATCCACGGATCTAGGGCATACAGGTCCTCTATGGTATAGCAACCTAGATCCTAAACATATCTCCCTCCATAACATACGTACCAACAATATACACATATCAAGAATCAAGGTCTGGGTACACGAATCATATATGATATTCAAATAGAGGTACACAAGCCAGTCATGGCATAAAACCTAAGTATCAGACAATCTCGATACACATGACTGAAACCAAAAATCCAGAACCTAGTCCTAACCTCAGTAAAACATGGTATGTCACTTATTCTAGAAACTAAGATACTTATGGTAATACAGTACTCATGGCAATAAATCACATGATATAAGCACGGATACGTCACAGGCGATAAACCTAACATGATATGGATATCAAACAGTGACATACCAAAGACAAACATGTTCATTGCTTGTAGTTATAAAATACTATGCATATCCAAAGACAATATCATAAAAGATAAGTCAAGAGGTACCCGCCTCCAATAGGAAGGTCCAATCCAGTCCAAATCCGACGTCGAGATGCTCGTATCGTATCAAACTCCTGTAGTATATGAT
Organism: Zingiber officinale; assembly: GCF_018446385.1. NCBI lineage: Eukaryota > Viridiplantae > Streptophyta > Magnoliopsida > Zingiberales > Zingiberaceae > Zingiber > Zingiber officinale. Next base: position 62,518,799 of record NC_056000.1, on the reverse strand, counting down.
ATCTAGATTTAGCTAATTACATATAAATAAATTAGCTAAATCTAATCCTCGAAAAACTAATATAAATCCAGATCCAATTATAAACCCTAATTGGATCATTTAAACTCCTCAATCGACTTTAACTAATCCATATGAATTAGAACTTGCAACAAGCATAATCCATCACAATAATCAATCCAACCATGATCTACATCTAAGATCAAAACCTACATTTAACTATTCAATCACACTAAGCATGTATCAACTAGTGATATACTAACCATCTAGTAATCCATATCATCTTCAATTCCACATACCTAATTCATCAACAATACAAAACCAATTTCCAGAACAACCAGAGCACCTTACCTCTTTCTCCCCACTAGTCGGAGGTGATGAGCGATCGGGCGAAGGAAAACTCCAGCGAACAGTATCGTGGTGGCTGGAATCTTACTCATCTTCTACCTTGGGACACATAACTCCCAAATCAACACCACTCCAACAAGATCAAGTCCAAAATCCACAGCTACGTATGGTACTTACCTCCAAAATCGCTGCTAGGGTGAATTTGTGCTCCTCGCCGTCAGCCAGAGAAGAGATCAAAGAATCGCAAACAGTGCTAGGATAGTAGGATCAGTAGAGAGCTCAATACTCCCTCTTCCGGCCAAACTCACTGGCACAAAGGGGCAGCGATCCGAGAGGGCGGCTGAAGGTGATCGGAAGAAGAGGAGCCGATAGGGGTTTGGAACTAGGGCACAGGTAATGGAGCGACATCCCTGACCTGACCCCGTGACCTCTAGCGATGACGATGACATGGAGGTAACGGCGCTAGGGCACCGCTGGAGGGAAAGCCGCAGTGGATAGGCGCTGCTCCGTTCGCCTCATGTGGTGGCGGCGCCTAGATGCGGCTCGAGAAAGAGCAGATGAAGAGGCCGGTGCTAGGTATGAGGAGGGAAATCGACTCGGGAGGAAGAATGGGAAGGGAAAGGGAGATCCTCGGCTGGATCGGGAGAGAATAGGTGAAGGATCGAGAAGAAGGAAGAGAGATCGGCGAGGGAGAAGTAGGGAACCGCACGGTAGGAGAAATGGGGAAAAAGAAATAAAGAAAAATAAAAGGAAAATAAAAAGGAAAATCAACATTTCCTCACATAAATGGGGTAGCCTAAACAGGCTTTCCTAGACTCCATTTTAATCCCCGTAAACTTAGTCCTACGAGCTCCGAAAAATTCCCGAAAAATTTCCAAAAATTCCGGAAAAATCCCTTATCATTATTCGCTAATTTTTCAGTATTTTACACGCCGCATATGAGTTCCGACTTCCCTCGCCCGCCGAACATCCCTCTTCTCCTCCCGAAGGGTTTATCACTGTCTTTAGGGATCAAATCTTAGGCGGTCTTCGCTTTCCTTTACATCCTTTTTTCTCCGAGTTGAGTCAGTATTGTGGTATTGGTATCTCTCAGTTCGCTCCTAATGTATTCCGAGCCGTCTGTGGAACCATCATCTTGTGCCGCATTTATCACATTCCCTTGACCGCTCAATTATTCCATCATTTCTATTCCTTCCGGCGAGCCGAGGCGGGGGTATTCAACGTTCAGGCCAAGCCGGGCCATAAGTTTTTTGATGACCTACCTTCTTCCAATAAAGGCTAGAGATCTCGCTTTTTCTTCCTCAAGCCCCCCGTCCCCTTAGCCGGGCCTTCCCAATGGCGTCCCACCCTTGCTTCAGACTTCCCTTCGCACGCTCATGAGCCTGCCTGCTCTGCAGCTGTGGCCAAGCTGAGCGGTGTTGTTGTTCACTTGTCTGTATTGATGCTAGAAGGCATTCTGTATGCTTTTGGTCTTAGTCCTGTCTCCACAGAAATCGGAACTCCTTTTGGTAAGTTGTTACTTTTTATATGCCGCTCTTCGCTAACTGAGGTGCTTTTTCCTCTTATTCTTGTAGTGGCTGCCATCCTCCGCTCTTTTGCCAGTCAGGAGACACCTTCGGTGGCCGTTCTGCAAGCTCTGAATGAGGAGCTAACACAAGGCCTATCTTCCGACCCCGCTGCTTCCGCCGGTCCACAGCCTTCGGGACCCCAAACCTCAAAGATGGTAGCCGCCTCGGTTCTTATTGAGCCACCTGCCCCCAGCCCTGCAGACTCAGCCCTACCCTGCATCTCTGATCAACCTGCATCTGAGCCCTCGCTAGCAGGACAAGTGCCCTCGCTCCCTCCTAGTATGAAGCTGCGCCTTAGGCGCAAGGGCAAGAGAGCGGCCCCGGTCACCGCAACTTCTCCTCCACCTCCTCGCCGTCAACGGGTATTGAGTATCTCCTCCCCCTCTAGGTCCTCGGATACGAGCTTGACCCAGGAGACAAGCTTGGCCCGGGAGAAGGCCTCTGATCTGGAAATGGCAGACCCGTCATTGGACCTGACAGCTCCGGTACCAATCCAGAGTGTATTACCTGCCCCGCCTTCATCCTCTGGCGATCAACCCCTGGACTCGCTGATTCCCCCAGCCTCTCCTCTTCTTGCGCCTATGAGCTCAGCCATGCCGACTCTGAACTTGCCTTCTGCAGACTTAGCTTTCGAGGCTTCCTGGAGACTTCCTTCAGAGATCGACCCGGCTTACCCGCCCGCTGCCGACCTATCTTCTATCTTCGGTAGGGTCGATTTCTATGGGGACTTGGCCACCACCTGACAATCAGCCAACCGCCAATTCTGGGAGAGCAGTTCCCCTTTGGGGGTGTTTGATCAAATTGCTCGTTCCTTGGTAGCGGTAAGCTCTTCTTCTTCCTCTTCTGGGAATTCATATGCTTCTGTAACCCTCTTTCCCTTCCTATGGCCACTTGCAGACCTGTTCCGCGAGTCTGAGTGCCGTTCAGCGAGCGGCCGAGCTTCAGCGAGAGAACGCGGTGCTCAAGGCACATGTTCAGGAACTAGAGCCCCCTGTAGCTTCCTCAGCTCCTCCTGAGCCTTCTCTTGGAAGCTTGGATGCTTATCTGCGTGCCGTCGGGGAATCTGCGGCCTCTGCTCGAGCCATTTCCCATGCCGCCTTCGATAAACTTCAGAAGTTGGAGGCGGCTTTAAAGACAAGTGAGTCTTCCTTGGCTTCTGAAGCGGATCGTCATCAAGCGGCAGTTTCTGAGCTGAAAGTCAAAGAGGCAGAGCTGCTCTCCCGATCGGCTAATGTGAGTTTGCTACGGCAAAGTCGGGAGCTCCTGCAAATGGGGTTGGCCGATGCCCAGGCCCTGGCTAGTGCTGCCGCTAGCCGGGAGGCAACCATGCGGACTCAGTGGGAAGCTTGCCAAGCCACTCTCCAATCCTTGCAAGCGGAGTTATCGAAGGCCCAGGAAGCAGTGTCTCAGGGCCAGAGCGATTTATCCGTGGCCCGCGCCGAGGTTGCCGAGAACAAGAACAGCGTACCGAGCTGGCGAATCAGAGCGGCTGAAGGCGTACAGACTGGCCTATGTCCGCTCTTCCTTCTTCCTCCAAAAACTGGGACGCTGGATGGTCTTGTTGCTGTGTCATGGGGCCGCTGGTGGGGTCAGACAGGCCTTCGAGTAAGGTTTTCTACGCTTGGCACCTCCTGCCACCTTTTTGGACATAGCTCGCCTATCCAGGGAATTGTCGCGGGAAACTTTCCCCTCCTTCGAAGCGGATGATGGGCTTTTTCTCTTGGAGGCTCCTCCCCCTGCGGCCGATCCGACTCCCGTGGATATTTCTGCCCAGGCCCCTCCTGCTGCTCCTCCTGAAACGTCCACTGATCCTGCGTCTTCCGCCATAGTGCTGGCTGATCCCCTGCTCCTTCCGTTGGCCTCTATTGATCCTGCGCCCTCTTCCTCAGATGTTGTGTAGTCGAAACCATGTTGTAATGTTTACCTTTTATGTGTTGATGCTGAACCCTCCCTGATTGTACTTATTCGTATGGTCGTATTGCACTTTGAATACCTGTACTTATCTTCCCTTATATCCGGCTAATTGTATCGCTTCCCCTTCACGCATCCTTAGCTCGTTTCTTTTCTTAGTAGGTCGTCCGTGGGCCTTGGCTGATCTCTGCTAATCAGCCTGCCCTCGTTTACTTTGCTTTGCTACATAGCTCTTCCTTCTATGATTGCTTTTGGACCGAGCCCGGCGAGAGATAGATTTTCCCTTGCATGTTCATGAAGCCCGCTGTTTTGATCTATCCACCTTTCTAATGGCCCCTCCATACATTTTTGTCTTGCTTGAAGCAATCACCTTAGGAGGCGCTTCGTATCTCGAGCCCTTGCCTTTCCTATAATGCCCTCTGGTTATATTCTCGAGGGTCATCACAAAGCGCTCCCTGTCTATCTTCGCCCCTGTATCAATCATCCGTTGTTAACTTACGAAAATATCCTTCCTCCGCCATACCTATAAGTATCTTCTTCCTCTCTCCCTTCTGTTAAGATTCGCCATCACCACGGAGCACTCAAACGCTGCCGCCGTCGACTGACTTTTTCCGATACTGCGCCACGCTCCTTCCTTTTTTTTCAAGTCGCCACTTTTCGTTTGTTCTTTCTACCTCCTGAGATAATCTCTCTCGCAATGGCCTCTCCTTCTTGGATCTCCTTGTTGGCGGAGCATTTCCCAGGCGCTTCGACTTTTGCCGAGTTGGATTGAGATGACCTACGGTATACTTACGAAATCCCTACTAGCTTTCGCCCCATCATCCCTACTGGTGTGAACTTGTACTTCGATCCTCCACCTGGTTCTTGTACTTTCTTCACTGAGCAATTTGTATCTGGCCTTCGTCTACCCCCGCATCCTTTTCTGTCTGGAGTGTGCCGCTACTTTAAGATCCCCTTAGGTCAGCTAACTCCCAACTCCATAAAGATTTTATGCGGCTTTGTAATACTCTGCGAAGTTTGCGAAGTTTCTTGGTCCGCTCCCCTCTTTCACTGCTTCTTTGCTCTTGCTCGGCACGTCGATGGTCTCTTTTACTTCCAAGCTCGCAGTCATACTGCTTTCTTCTTTCCTCTTCCTCCTCCTAGTGCTAACTGGAGGAAAAAATTCTTTTTTCTTCGGTTTCCCGAGGGAACAGGCTGGCCTATGCACTGGCAGTCTGAGTTCCCTCTAACTCCGGCGCTGGACGAATTCCACATGGACTTCTCCTATGCTATGGCTGCAATTCAGATGGAGGATTGGCGCTTGAATCTGACAAGACTAATATTTGAAGACCTACTTTCCTTTTTTCGGTTGAGCCCCGCTTCCTCTGAAACACCGCGCTCCTTAGGTAAGTTCAGGCTGAGCCCCCCTCCCCCTCTTTCGACCATTTTCTTTGTGAGAATGACCTTTCGTATTGGTGCCTATAGCGGAGGTTCTGCATCGCGCCTCAGAGGTTCTGCCTTTGCCCCTCGATGATCTGGAAATAATGCGACGTGGTCGGGTGATCTTGGATAGGAGGCTACTCCCTCATCTTGGATCCACCTCATTTGAGGCAACGACCCAGCCCATTTCCGGCTCCGCTCTACACAATACTTCTCCTTTACCTGCTGCCCCGAGCCGAGGTCGGGGTCTCGATCAAGCCGGCCATCCGGCCAGACGCGTGTTCCGAGGAGCCTCCCGGGCCTCTAGACGTGGTCGCGCAGCACTCCATCGCGCAGGTCAAAGCTCATCCGGTCGGGGTGCCACAGACGGGGGTGCTGCAGCCTCTTCACAGGGTCAGCCTTGCTCTGACAATTCTGATTTTGATAACCAGCCCCTGCTTCGCAGACGGCATCGGAGACCATGTCTGACTTTACAAACGCTTGATCCTGTTCCTTTTACTACCCAATTCCCCCCCGCTGCCGCCCTGGCTGGCTCTGACACCATTCCCCTCGTCATTCTTGCTTTGTCCATCTGGCAGCCTCCCCCAACCCTTACAGGGGAAGTCCAGCTGCATTCCGCTCTGCCCCCACTCCTGCTGAGGAAGACAGCCCAGGCGATCGCCACGACCCCGTGCCAACTGAGCCCGTTCCCGAGCCACCTCCTGCTCCTCCTGGTGCTGACACCGGCCCTTCTCAACCTTCCTCCTTCGCCCGCCATCATTACAGGACCACTATCCCCTCTAAAGCTGCTCTAGCTCGGCGACATGACGTCCCCACGAGCCTTCTGATAATGAAAGGCTGTCTTGGCAGCTTGTGGGCAGAGAGCATGAGTCAGATGGATAGCGCGCCGCCATTAGCCCAGATGGATAGGTTCTCGAAGTCTTGGGCTAAAGTAAGTTCTTTTCACCCTACACTTGGTATTAGTTTGTCTTAACTGAGGGTCATATCTTCCATCCAGACTCATGCAGAATCTTTGGTGCTGAACCAATCCTTCCACGCCCTCCATCACGAAAGCAAAGAACTCCGAGAGAGAGTCTCTGAATTAGAGCTGCAGCTAAATGACCCCGCCCAAGCTAGTTATGCATTGCGGGCAGAAATCCAAGCCCTGACCAATCAGACCAACCGGTAGAAAAGTTCCCTGGTGCAGGTCAAAGATGAACTCCGGGCTATGAGGGAGGAAAGAGCCGTCTCTGAGGCGGGGTATCAGCAACACCTGGCCCATCAAGCTCAGGAAATACAGTCCAAGGATACCCTTCTACAGGAGAGGACAAGAAATTAGAGGTTCAAGCAGCTCAACTGGAAACTCAAGCAGCTGAACTGAGGGCTCTGAAAGCGGAACTATCCCAGTCCCGAGCGGCTTTGACGGGAGTTTCCACCGCCCTGGCGATCTATCGGGAAGGAGAGAGTGATCGTTGCCTTCAAAGTCGAATGTTGTATCTGAGCTCTTCTGAGTTTTTATCCCAGGCCGGGGCACGCTTCTCTGCGACCATACCATACACGGCGGCCGGGGTTATCCGACAGCTCCACGCACAAAGCTTCTTGAACTCCATTCCTCCCGCAGACTTTTTGGATCCAGAGAAAATCATCCAAGGCTTCCCGGATGAGATTTTTGCTTCTTTTAAATGATCTGTACCAACTGCTAAAACTGATGAAATTTTTACATGTACATACGTATCTTTGAGTTTTGGCTTGACTACCATACTATATCCAGCCCCTCCGGCCGACCTGGCTTACATTAACAGGGTCGGCACCCCTCACACCCGATAGGGCTGTAGGTAGTTAGCACTCCAAGGTCGGTCTAGCTTCCTTCCTTGAGCATCTTGCAGATAATAGGCCCCCAATGTCAACTTCTTGACAATTTTGTAAGGTCCGTCCCATTGAGGCGCCAACTTTGTCACTTCCCCCAAGGGTTTCACATGCTTCCAGACCAGGTCTCCTTCTCCGAAGAAACGAGGGATCACCCTTCTATTATAGCTCTGTCTCATCCTCTGTCTATAGGCTTCCAACCTGGCTGTTGTTTGTTCACGAATTTCGTTGATGAAATCTAGCTCGGCCAGCCGTCACTCAGTGTTCCCTTCGTCATACATCATTCTTCTCACGGACGGTATCCCGACCTCCAGAGGTACAACTGCTTCATTGTCATATACCAAATGGAAAGGTGTTAGACCTGTACTTTCTCGGGGTGTCGTACGATAAGCCCACAAAATGCTTGGCAGCTCGTCCACCCAACTGCCTCCTGTGTGATCCAGCTTGATTTTGAGCCCTCGCACTATTTCTCGATTGACCACTTCTGTCTGACCATTACTCTGAGGATGAGCCACCGAAGTAAAGGCCTGAGTTATGCCGAACCCCTTGCACCAATTTTGTATCTTGCACCCCTGAAATTGTCTGCCATTGTCCGACACTAACTTATGAGGTAAACCAAATCTACAAAAGATATTCTTCCACAAGTACTAGATCACCGCATCTTCAGTAATTCTGGCCAGAGCTTCCGCCTCTACCCACTTGGAGAAGTAATCTACTGCTACCAGCAAGAAACGTCTTTGCCCCGTAGCCATCGGGAAAGGTCCTACGATATCCATACCCCATTGGTCAAATGGACAAGACACTATAGAAGTTCTCAGCAGCTCTGTGGGTCAGTGCGTCAGGTTCTGATACATCTGGCATGACAAACAAGTGTTCACTAGCTTCTGTGCGTCCTTCTGCAGGATAGGCCAGAAATACCCGGCCAATAGTACTTTCCGGGCCAGCGTTCTTCCACCTGCGAGATTGCCACAGCACCCTAAATGTATCTCCCTCAAGGCCTGATCTGCTTCTTCCGTATTCAAGCACTTGAGCAGAGGTCGGGAGAAAGACTTTTTGTACAATTGATCTTCAATCATAACATAAGAATGAGCCTGTCTCCTGAGCATACGCGCCTCTTCTAAGTTGGCGGGTACAATTCCTTGTTGGAAGAAGCTTATTATGGGCGCCCTCTAATCAATCACTTCTCCCAGGTTATTTTGTAGATCTATCTGAGCTATAAGGAAGGTCTGTGCTATAGATCTGTCAAGCGCCCAAGTGGTTAGGGAGCTGGCCATTTTAGCTAGTTCATCCGCTCTTTCATTTTCAGTCCTGGGAATCTTAGTGACTGTGACTTCTTTAAAATCTTTCCTCATCTTCTCATATGCTTCCTTGTAAACTTGCATATTTTCGTTGTTTACTTCAAAATGTCCGGTCACCTGCTGAGTTACTAGCTGTGAATCCGAATATATTATGACTCGGCTCGTCCCCACATGCCGAGCTGCTTGCAGACCTGCTAATAGGGCTTCATATTCTGCCTCATTGTTGGTAGCTCTGAAATTTAGCCGTACAGCCAACTACATAATGTCTCCCTGCGGAGATATTAGAAGTGCACCTACGCCACTTCCATGATGGGTAGCCGACCCGTCTACGTAAACTTTCCAAACCTCCTCCGAATCCGCTTGATAAACCTCTGTCAAGAAATCCGCCAGGGCCTGCGCCTTGATCACGGTTCAGGGCTGATACTGTATATCATATTCCCCGAGCTCGGTTGCCCATTTGATAAGCCGACCTGCTACCTCCACCTTGGTGAGAGCTCGACCCATTGTACTGTTTGTCAGGACGGTGATGGGATGCGCCAAAAAATACGGTCGGAGGCGTCGAGCCATGAGAACAAGTCCGTAAATCAACTTTTCCAAGGCCGTGTACCGAGACTCAGCCCCCTTCAATAGATGGCTGAAAAATACATTGGTCGTTGTACATTGTCCTGCTCCTTAACCAGCACGGCCCCCACGGCCTCGGGGGTGGCTGACAAGTAGACCCAAAGGGGCTCTCCCACAACAGGCTTAAACAGTGATGGCAAAGACTCCTGGTATTGCTTTAGCTCCTCAAAGGCCTGTGTGCATTCTTCCGTCCACTGAAACTTGGCCGCTTTCCTGAGCACTTTGAAGAAGGGCGCGGCTCGATCTGCAGATCTGGAGATGAATCGAGACAGCGCTGTTATCCTACCGACTAGCTTCTGCGTTTCCTTCAGATTCTGAGGGATCTGCATGTTCCGAAGTGCTTGAACCTTCTCAGGATTGGCTTCTATCCCTCGCTCGGTCACCAGATAGCCCAGAAACTTCCCTCCTTTGGCCCCGAACAGACATTTCAGGGGATTCAGCTTTACACCATATTGCCTCAGAGTCCCACAGGTTACTTCTACATCTTTTATTAGAATGGACGCCAAGGGGGACTTGATTAAGATGTCATCAACATAGACCTCCACGTTATGCCCGATCTGATTCCGAAAGATTTTATCCATCATCCTTTGGTAGGTAGCCCCAGCATTTCTGAGTCCAAATGGCATGACCGTATAGCAAAAAGTACCGTCGGCCGTTATGAAGCTAACCTTTTCCTGATCCTCCCTAGCCAAGGGTATCTGATGATATCCTTGATAAGCGTCCATCATGCATATCCTTTCACAGCCAGCAGTTGAATCCACCACCTGATTGATCCGCGGGAGAGGATAACAGTCTTTGGGGGTGGCTTTGTTGAGGTCGCGAAAGTCTATGCACACCCTCCACTTGTTGTTAGGCTTTTTTACCAGTACAACGTTAGAAAGCCAGGACGGGAGCTGCACCTCTCGAACATGTCCTGCCTTCCTGAGCTGATCCACTTCAGCTCGGATAATTTTATTCTGGTCAGCGGAGAAATTTCTCTTCTTCTGCTTGACTGGCTTGGCTTCAGGTATCAAATGCAGCCTGTGCTCGGCTATCTCTGGTCTGATCCCGGGCAATTCCTCCGGGGACCAAGCAAAAATGTCCCTGTTGCGGGTCAGACACTGTATCAGCTCTGACTTAAGCTCCGGTGGTAAGTCGCTGGCGATGCGAGTAATGCTTTCTGCTCTGTCAGGGTGCAACTGAATCTCTTCCCAAGGAATAGGCTCCTCGGCAATAGGCAGAGGCTCCTCTTGGATAGCGTGTACACCACCATCCTGCGTCCTCCGGCTTTTGCGCGCCTCCACCCGGACCATATCGATGTAGCAGCTGCGAGATACCTTTTGCTCTCCTTTGACTTCCCCGACCCGCTAGCCAACAGGGAACTTGATCTTCTGGTGAAAAGTGGAGACAGCAGCCCGGAACTCATGCAGAGCTGGCCTTCCCAGGATGACGTTGTAGGAGGAAGGCGAATCTACCACTATAAAGGTGCTCCTCCGGGTGCGCACCAGTGGCTCAGTGCCCATGGAGATGGCCAGCTTGATCTGACCCATGGGCTTGACTTCGTTGCCTGTGAACCCGTACAAAGAAGTGGTCACGGGTTGGAGCTCAGCGGCATCAATCTGCATCTCCTCGAACGCAGCTCTAAATAAAATGTTGACCGACCTCCCGGTGTCCACAAATACCCGGGCCACTCGGCTGTTAGCGATAACGGCCTTGATTATGAGAGCATCGTCGTGGGGTAGTTCCAGACCCTCCAAATCTTGTGGCCCAAAGCTAATGACAGGGCCAGACGCCTGCTCGTGGTTGCACCCCACAACTCCCACATACAACCGCCGAACGTGCGACTTACGGGCTCGGCCTGAGTCCCCGTCAGTGGGCCCTCCTGAAATCATGCCGATCTCTCGTACAGCGGCGTTACCCCGGTTTTCCAGCTCTCCGGCATCTCTTCGATCTTCCCCGGGACCGGCTTGATTAGAAGGACCGGCTTGATCGGGTCGGGCCTGACGAGCACGTCCAGCCGCGGCCCGTTCCTCCTCCATTCTCTGTATTTGGGGCGCTAACTCCGGGGGGGGGGGGGGCAGACCCTGCTCGGCAGCTCGCCTGGAATCACGAGCGAATTGGAAGCAGTTACTGAGATCATGCGTCCTGGACCGATGATATGTGCAATATGGTGCTCCCCTTGGTCCAGGCCTAGGCGCGTGTATGGCAGCAACTCGTGGGGCTGGTCTGATTCCCTGAGCGGGCTGAGGGGCAAGCTTGGGTTGAACGCGCTGGAAGGGTTGGGCTGGCTGTGGTGCTCTCCTTTCAGGTCGGTTGCCAGGAGCCACCATTTTTTCAGCCTTCCTCCTAGCGGCCTGAGCTTCCTCCACCTTGATGTAGCAAGAAGCTTTCTCCACCATATCATCAAAACTCCGGGCGGGGTTTTTGATGAGGTCCCTGAAGAACTCCCCTTCTCGCAATCCATGGGAAAAAGCGCTCATCAATATCTCTGAGGTGGCGGAGGGGACGTCATTGGCCACCTGACTGAACCGGTTGATGTAGCTTCGCAGAGGCTCGGTCGACTCCTGTTTAAGAGTGAAAAGGCAATGGTCGATTTTTTTATACTTACGACTACTGGCGAAACGACGTAGGAAGGTCGTTTTGAAATCCATGAAGCGATTGATGGACTCTGGGGGCAATCCATCGAACCACTTCTGCGCCGACCCGGACAGGGTGTGTAGGAATACTCGGCATTTGACAGCATCGCTGTATTGATACAGCATAGCCGCGTTCTTGAACTTCCGCAGGTGTTCTTCCGGGTCCTTGCTCCCATCATATTCTCCGATGTTTGGGGCTCGATAACCCCTTGGCAGGCTTTCCCTCAAGATCTGAGCCGAGAAGAGTACCTTATCATCCGGATTTTCAGGCAGATCTATTGCGGAGATTATAGCCTTCCCCTTTCCTGAATCCCGGGGTGGATGTAAAGAGCTTTCCGCCACCGACGCCGGCGGCTCTTCTTTCTTCGGACTATGCTCCCGAGGTCCAGCTCGATGATAGTTGCGGCGAGGCTCTCAGAATGAAGTACGAGGGAGTTTTTCCGGTTGCTTTCTCTTTGAACTCCTGTCGGAAACAGGAGTTGGTTCTTTGGACGCTTCAGGTGCTAGGCGAGGTCTTGAAACCGTGCCTTGTTTTTCAGAGGCGGCTCGCTTTCTGACCTCCTTGAAGAGCTCGTATTCCCCCGCGGTCATGGTAACGTTAATCTTCCTGCTGGAGCTTCGACCAGAGTCCTCCATCTTCACGCTTCGGATCAGGCTGTTGTGTTTCCCACAGACGGCGCCAAATTTGATCATGTCCGGAAGCTGAGTCGGACGGAGACTGGTCGTGGTGGCCTGGTTGTTGACGGAAAGTCGTGGGCGATTCGGCTCCCACGGGCGGCTGACGATGCTGCAGGACCCTGCACCCACTCAGACGATCTTCCCCCCCTCACGTTAGAGACCAGAACCCAGGGAAAAAGTCCCCGGATCAGGCCCTCCGACACTCAAGTCAGGTCCTTTTTCCCCAGAAAAAGCAGAAAGACTGAAAATGAAAAGTTGTGGAAAAAATGACGAGAGAGCGCGTACCCGCGTACGAGGAATCTCTTCCTTTTTATGCACCCGCCTTGCTTCCAGAACCTGCAACTCTGTCAGAAAACGTTAGCCGCTGGGCTTTGTCGTATACCCCCGACACCTGTCGTGCTGCTATTGGTCGTGAAGGCATCTTCTTGTTTAGGAACCTCCGCCTTTACACAGGGGTTTTGTCTCGTAGTGAAGGACATCTGTCAGGCTGCTATTGGTTATGAGAGCATCTTTTCGCTTAGGAACCTCCGCCCTCGCACATCTCCCTGGTATGCAATGATTACCCTTGATGGACAGTTGTACTCCCCCGACTCCTGCACAGCTTAGCTCATCCTATTTATCGCGGTCTGCATCTACCTCACACCCTCGACCAGATCCCGCCTCTAAGCGTTCCCTGCCAGTCGGGCTGACTCCGACCAGCTCTGCTGCTTCCGACCTGTGAGTCGTGACTTGCACTTCCGGGCCTGACCCATGAGTATTTGCTGGCCCTCGACTGTAAGCCTGTAGCTCGGGCTGTCTTTACACAGCTCTGACGCTTCCGATCTATGATTTGTGACTTGCACTTCCGGGCCTTCGAATCGCAGGCCTGTAAATCGGGCTGCCTCTACCCAGCTCTGCCGCTCCTGACCCATGAGTACTTGCTGGCCCTCGACTGTAAGCCCGTAGATCGGGCTGTCTTTGCACAGCTCTGACGCTTCCGATCTATGATTTGTGACTTGCACTTCCGGGCCTTCGAATCGCAGGCCTGTAAATCGGGCTGCCTCTACCCGGCTCTGCCGCTTCTGACCTATACCCGGTGTTCCGCCTGTCGTCTACCCTTGTCTTTCAACTACTTTGCCTCATTGATCAACAAGTCTGCCTGACCTCTGACTACCCCACATGCTTGCCTCTGACTGCCTAGTCAGCTTGACTATTGACTGCTGAATCACCCTGACTATTGGCCGCCACGTCCTCTTGACTTTTGACCGCTATAGGGCCTTGACCTTTCTCACCCTTTTCTCTTGGGCCCCTCCATTGCCAACCGTATCATATATGAACCTTTTTTTGATTTTCAATACACAAAAGAGAAAAAAAATTAAACAAACTTGGGGGATGTTTTGTAACATCGATCAGTCTGAATGAATTTTCTGTTTTATTTCAGATTGATACTGAATTTGTTGAAGTTCTTACATTCAGGTATTGTTATAAACTCATACTTTTGTAATGATTGTGTATAATCATTATTCCGACATTTATATACTGGTGAAATTCCATGGCATTTATACCAGGTTTTGTGATGTTGTTTTGTGTTGATTGTGGTACCAATTGATGCTTTTCATCTGTTTCTTATAACATGAACAGGCCCACAAGGCATTCTTTGAGAAGTCAGATTTCTTTTTAAGCTTGTTGCGCCCTCTTTCATTCGACATTCACATACAATAACTAGAAATTGAAGCTGCCAATGTAGAGATCTTTTTATTTCTTCTTTTCTTCACCTTAACTACATTTCTTTAGTTACTGATACATTCAGAAAGTAACAACACATTGTGTTCTCACATTTCTTTAGAGAAAGAAACATATGTTTCAGATCGGTCTAGTATCTTGCTTGCTTCAATGTTATAGAAAATTAATGCAGAAGCAAGATGTAATCATACGATCAATTTCATTATGCAGTGGATGCCAATTGAGGAGTATGCAGAACAACCTTTTGTCCGGTATCATGAGCTGCTGAAGTATATTCTTGATGTCTGCTTGGCAAAGATCAACGGAGGCTACTCTGGATTCTCACTTGTTCAAATAAGCTCGACTTTCTTTGGCCAAGAAAGAGAGGACTGCCTCTTCCTAAACAGCAGAGACTTCAATCATTAAAGACCTGTCGAATCCTGAATACAAATCCTGCAGAGCGACCCTCCCTAGGCCCCTTTTAATCCGGCTGAGGTTTGGTTCCGGTCACGCTGACTTCTTGAAGACCAGGATAACAATCTGGCCAGATTGGATCGCCAAAAAAAAAAAAAAAGAAAAAAAAAAAGAAAAAAAAAGAAATGGCATATGAGGGGCTCCTCTATAGGATTTGCGTTCTTGTAAATGTTTGTTTTGGATGTTTATTGTTCTCAGCTGCGACGTATGACTTCAAAATAATTTTGTCTATTTTACACGAATTGTATCGTGAAATCTTTATTATTAGAAATAGGGATGATTATTTGATTAAAATCGAACCAAATTGAATCGGTCTGATTATAAATATCGATTAATTTAGATTTCGATTGAATTAATTAAACTTATTTAAAAATTAGTTTTTTTAATAAAATTTGGTTTTGGTAAAAAAAAAGTTTAAAAATTTAGGTTGGTTTAAAAATTTAGTTAATTTGGTCTATTAGGTTTAATTGAATAAAAAATTTAGGTTTAATTGAATAAAAAATTTTAAAATCGAATTGAATTTTATAATTTGATAGGTTTATTCGATTTAATTGAATTTTTGCTCATCTCTAATTAGAGGGATAGTTTTGAAATGTAGACACTGAATTCTACTGAAATCAAGTGAGTAATTTTCTAGTTGATTTAATCGTACATTCATTTTAAGAATATTTTTCAACAAGAATATTCCGGTAACAAGTTATACTCTATTAGCATTCCTGATCGAGAATGTCCGCAAGATATTGCGCTCGAGTCATGGGACATCCCAAACCAAGAATATTCTGTGAAGTTAGCCCCCTTCAAACTGAATGCCCGACCATTCTTGACAGTTGCGGCTTTGACATAAAGTTGCTAGTAATCGTCATTGACAATATCGACAATGGCAGATGAAGTCTTGGCGGTCATTCAGATATATAACGTTGGAGAGCTGCCTTTCCCCCCTCCCGGTTCACACACACACACCCCCTCCCCCTCCCCTCTCTCTCTCTCTCTCCCTGCCAAAAGACGCATGTACCCTCCACTTTATTTTTTATTATTTTTTTTATTTCATTTAATTTTAATTTTTAATTAATTTTATTTAAAAATAATTCTCATATAATTATATTTTTAATTTTATTTTTTAATTAATTTAATTTATTATTTTTTATCAATACTTTATTTTTCAATTTTATATAAATTTTATTTAGTTTTTATTTTTTAATTAATTTAATTAATTATTTTTTTCATAATACTTATATTTTTTCAATTGATTTTTTAAAATTTTATTTTTTTATTAATTTTTTAAATTAATTTCTTTATCAATTTCTTATGAGTTTTATTTTTTTCAATAATTTTTTATATATTTATAATATTTTATTTATTTTTAGTTTATATTTAAAACTAAAAAAATACTACCAATTAATAATGAACACATTCATAACTTAAAAACAAATATATTTTTTCCAAATGAAAAGTATATGTAATAATACAAAAAAATATAAAAACATATAAAAATATAAATCTTAATCAATATTGCCTCCAAATTCTGCTCCCGATGCGTTTGGTGGTGGTGCACCTATTATTTCGTACCACAAATGAGCGCGTGTCCTGTAACGAGTAACCTATCCTTTAGCTTCATGCGATGAATGTTGCCACCACCAAGTTGGAATGGGTGGTACAGGATAATAAGGATATAAGAAAATTTGTACGAAGTGATTGTCAATATGAGCAATAGCTATTTCTCGACGGACGCTTGTGATTTGGAACTAGAGGAGTTCTTATAAACAAAATTAATTAAAAAATAAAACTAAATAAAATTAAATAAAATTTAAAATATATATAAGTATTAATGAAAAATAATAAATAAAATTGATTAAAAATTTAAACAAAATAAAAATTTTAAAATATATAAACTAAATAAAAATTTTAAAATATATAAATATGAATGAAAAAAATTAAAAATAAAATTAATTTTAAAAATAAAATTAAATAAAATTAAACTAAATAAAAATTTTAAAAAATATAAGTATGAATAAAAAAAATTAAAATTAAAATTAATTAAAAATAAAAAATTAAAATTAATTAAAAATAAAAAATTAAAAATATATAAGTATGATTATATAAGTATGAATTAAAAAAATTAAAATTAATTAAAAATAAAAAATTAAAATTAATTAAAAATTAAAAATTAAAAATATATAAGTATGATTATATAAGTATGAATTAAAAAAATTAAAAATAAAATTAAAAAATAAAAAAAAAACAAAAAAAGATAGAGGGTAGAATGGTCATTTGCAGTAGAGAGAGAGAGAAGAGGGGGTGCGCGTGTCAGGAGTGGGAAAGTAATTTGCATAACGTTGTCATAAAAAATCTGACACCCGACGCAACCCCGTATCCTGACAGTTCGTAGGGAACTGTAGGTGGACATGGTGACTCAAGTGGACAATTAAGTTCGACAGTATAAAACGATAAGTGAAGGTGAGCTTTTTTTGCAAGCACATGAGCTCTCTTTTGTGCTTTTCATTCTTCCTTCTTTTCATGCTACTGCTGGTTTGATCGTCGGAGGGATCATGCTAGCCACGTCGGCGTCCGTTGATACGTTTTAACATGAAAGCACAGAAGCCATCATTAATTATGTACACGTAAACCCTCTATCGGTTCCAACCGTGGGAGAGGATGACATCATTAATTATGTTTATGCTATATGAAATTTATGTCATACTCTCAGTAAATCTTTGTATTTTGTATAAAGAGGATATTTGACGTTTGGGGTGGATTTTTTTTTTTTTTTTTTTTTTTGAAATAAGAGGGCATAATCAGAAGAAATGTGAAAGTATTTTAACAAAAAGAGAGAAAAAAAAACAGAAGACATATATCTAAATTTCCTCCAAAAAGAAGTAAAAATGGGAAAATCAAGGGCCAATTTTAATAAATTTCTAACAAACTAATTCGGATTCCGCCCGCAGTTAAAGCTAAGCACGTCCCTTTGTGGAACCATTGTTCTGCTGCAACTTACGACAACAGCAAACTAAAAAATCTCAAATTAAAACCGTCAATCAAAATCAATGAGAATAATAAACGGTTGAGATCTTCAGTGGCTACGAATTGTATCCAATATACTAACAGCCAATAATTGGAAAGAGCGCTGATCAATTCTGTGCAATCGACACGCAAACTTTATCTACCTGTGGTCTTTTACCAAACCCGTAGATAAATTTATAAAATTTCCGAATTATATATCATAATTTTAAAATTATTAAATGATGTATCCTTCGTCCACGAATTAATTCGAACTGATTTATTTTTCCAATAGAACTGATTTCATTCTGTTTAAAAATTTATCAATCGATAAAAAATAATTAATGGACTTAAAAAATTCAGAAGGATATGAAATTAATTTTTATATATTTATCTAATTTTTTTTATTATAAAAAATATAAGTAAATATCAATTTTGACCTAATATATTAGGAATCGTAATTTTTCAAATATGAATTAGTTTTTCGGACATATTCATATTCAAAAAATCACTGCTCTCAATATATCCGGTCAAATTAATGTTTGATAATATTTTAATAATAATAAAAAATTAGAGAAACACATATAAACTAGTTTTATATTATTCCGAACTTTCTATGTCCATCAATTGATTTTTGGTCAAAATCGGCTGATAGATCTAGAGACATCGAAATGATATGACATTAGTTATATGCGTTTGTCTAGTTCTTTTGATTATAAAATTACTATTAAATATTAATTTGACGTGATAGCGATGATTTTCTTTTTTTGAAACTATAGCTAAATGAATCTAAATAAAATTAATGTATGTTTATTCTACCAAAATTGATTGATATACTTAAAGGGCTCAGAATAAAGTGAAACTAGATCTTATGAATTTTTCTAGTTCTTATGATTATATTCATACTTTCAAAAATTAATTTGACCTAATATATTCAGAGCAATGATTTTTTGAATACTAATTAATTTTTCGAATGAATGTTTAAAAAATTACTGCTCTAAAAAAATTCGATTAAATTGACGTTTGATAGTATTTTTACAATCAATAGAATTAGAATAACACATAGTGATTAATTTTATGTCATTTCGAGATCTCTAGGTCTATCAATTGATTTCAGACGATTTTTTAAATACGAATTAATTTTTCGAACATATTTATATTTTAAAAAAATATTGCTCTTAGTATATAGATTAAATTGGTGTTCGATAATATTTTCATAATTAAAAAATTAAAAAAGAACTATTTTCACGTCATTTTAATATCTGTAAATGTATCAGCAATTACTACAAGTGATTTGGATATTTTATAACTTGATCTAGTGATTCGGAAAAAAGTCACAAGTTAGAACAGTCAACAAAAATCAATGAGAATAATAAACGGTTGAGATCTTCAGCGGCTACGAATTGTATGATTTGTATCCAATATACTAACAGCCAATAATTAAGTAGGGGAAACAATGCCGGTCAATTCTGTGCAATCACCACGCAATCTTCCTGTAATTATCTTATCTTTCGTTGCATTTCCGAAGCTTAAAGTATATCACAAAATAACGGACGGAGATTACGTAGGCAGTGATTATAGAAAGATTAGTTTACGATAGTCCGGCGGTATAACAGAAACATTATCGTATTTAATGCTTCTTCTCCTCTCTGCGTTGAGCGCACCTAATCCTAGGGTTTCCTTCGCTGCTTCCGAAGCCGGAGATCGATCGCCCTTCCACGATATGGATCACGGAGGCGGCGGGGGCGGTGGGTTCCTCCGGAACGAGGCGATCTCCGCCATACAGGATGAGGAGCAGTTCTACGGTGAAGACGACGACTATGACGACCTCTATAGCGATGTGAACGTCGGCGAGGGGTTTCATCAGACGTTCGACGAAAGAAATGGTTCGGGGCCTTTCCAACCCGTGGAGGAGCGCCGGAGCGACCCGCCACCCCTTCCACCGCTGCCACGAGCTATGCCTCCGCCGGTGCAGCAGCCGGTGGCTGAGGCTTCGGAGAGAGTCCAGATTCCTGGTATCGCGGAGGAACCTAAGATCGAGCGACCGTTTGATAGATCTGGAGGTTTCCAAGACCAGGGTTTTAGAGGTGGCGTTGAGCCGGTGGTCCCGGCAAGACAGGCGGCGCCTCCTCTCCCTCCGCCGCCTCTACCAGCTGGTAGGCCTGACATGGGCCAGCCTTCTGGTGGATTTTCCCAGATCCAGAGCCAGAACGGAAATAATAGTTTCCAAAATGAGAGTTTTCAGAGGCAAGGAGGTGGATTTGGGAACGACAATTTCCAACGGCAAGGAGGTGGTGCAGGCAATGTCATAGCTGTTGGCAATGTTAACGGAGGTGATGCAGGCAGCGGTGGAGGAGTCGGTGGCACTACACTTTTTGTCGGGGATCTCCATTGGTGGACTACTGATGCAGATCTCGAGGCTGAGCTGTGCAAGTATGGGCAGGTCAAAGAAGTGAAATTTTTTGATGAGAGGGCGAGCGGAAAATCAAAAGGATACTGTCAGGTTGACTTCTATGATCCAATGGCAGCAACTGCCTGCAAGGAGGGTATGAATGGACATATTTTCAATGGCAGACCCTGCGTTGTTGCCCTAGCATCGCCTTTCACAGTCAGGAGAATGGGTGAGAATCAAGTGAACAAGAATCAACAGGTAACGTCTCAGACCCAACCGCCTGCACCTCCCCAGAAGGGTGGTAGAGGAGGTGGCGGACCTTCAGTTGGTAACAATTTTGGTCGTGGTGGAGGTGGTGGTTCTGGAGGAGGTGGAGGAAATTGGGCAAGAGGCGGTGGAATGGGGAACCGTGGGCCTATGGGTAACATGAGGAACAGAATGGGTCCAGTTGGTGGAAGAGGTATCATGGGTAATGGTGGTATGGTTGCTCCACCACCTCCAGTTCTACATCCTGGAGCTATGATCGGTCAAGGATTCGACCCTATGGGATATGGTGCAGCTATGGGGAGAATGGGTGGTGGTTTTGGAGGTTTCCCTGGAGGTGCAGCTGGAGCTCCTTTTCCTGGAATGATGCCTTCTTTCCCTCCAGTTGTGGCACCTCATGTCAATCCAGCTTTCTTTGGACGGGGATTGGCACCTGGTGGTGTTGGGATGTGGTCTGATCCCAACATGGGTGGTTGGGGTGGTGAGGAGCAATCAAGCTATGGGGAGGATGCTGCATCTGATCAGCAATATGGAGAAGGTAGCCATGGGAAGGATAGGGTGGCTGAGAGAGACAGATATGGTGCTCCAGCAAGGAGACATGACAAGGAGAAAGAAATGGGTTCTGGACAAGATTGGCCAGAGAGGAGACACCGTGATGAGGGGGAAAGAGATCCAGGGAGAGAAAAGGAATTGAGTCGGGAGAGGGATCGAGAGCGAGGGAGAGACAGAGATAGAGAGAGGGATAGAGATAGGGAAAGGGAGCGAGAAATTGATCGTGAGCGTGATAGACATCGAGATGACAGAGACAGACATGGGGATCGCTATAGGCACAGGGATCGTGAACCAGAGCGTGATGATGACTGGGCTAGAGGAAGATCATCTAGGCCTCGCAGTAAGTCACGGGAGGTTGAACATTCAAAAAGGCGTCGACAGACACCTGAATGATTCAGGTCCTTTGCAACTTTCTCAACTCAGAAGATGTGAATTTAGTAGCTGCTTTCGCTTCTAGCCCTAGATGCTTCTACTTGAGAATTCTTGTATGGCCTGGCTCAGTCACTAGACTGAAGAAGTAAGTATCCTCTCTTCTGTTTATTTATTTATGCTCATGATAGTAATCCGATTCTTTGGTAAGCACTCCATAAGCATAACAACAATTACAGAGTAAATGACTATGATATTATCTTTTTGTTGAGATTTAAAAAAAAAACATTAACATAATGGTATTAGGTTTAGGAATTCGTTTAAAATGAACAAATAAATGCTATTAGATGCATTCTGTATTTTATAGTTGCATCATAACTAGAAAACCGTTCCTATATGCTTAGAGTGTAGCATTGTGCATGCTGCAAACTGTCTCAAAAGTTGGGAATTCCCATCAAACATTTAATGCTTTGTAATGGACGTATTTATGAGCAATATAAGATATTTTATGATTTTTAACAAGAGAGGAATTGATGAACAATTAAAATGGATAGACATATAATCCCTATAAGCTAGCGCTTTAGATCTATTGGATTTATTATACAAGAAGGAGGGGATATAAGCAAGAATTTTAGATGTATTGGATTGTAAAATGAAGGGGTATTGATGAAGATGATATGGATTATGGACTGATTTTCTAATATGCAATATTCCTGTTACTTGGTTGCTGATATTGAATACTGACTGATTTCCTAATAGAGTGATGGTTAAATGCAATATTCCTGTTCTTGTTTGTTGATATGGATTATTTAAGACATTGATAGATTCTATAGTTGGAAGAGTTAGAATTTATGAGAGTCAAAGTTGTATGGGTTAGAGGAAGACCAACATTTATGTAACTAAAAAATGTACTAGTCAATTTGAATAGAATCGATGGTATAGCCTTGCATAGAGCTTTATAAAGGGTGTATAAATACAATGTTTCTGTTATTTGCTGGGTGATATGGATTACTGGCAAAATTTTAATATGTACGTCAGGTACCAAGTTGTCATGACTGCCCAATCTACATATACCTGTTAAACTTCAATATAGCCAATAACTGAGTTATATTTACATATGTCTTGCACAGACATCCGTGTGGATTCCAATTATGAGATTGACTATTTGAATGTTATGTCATGCAATGATGGACACTACTATTTTTGATATATAATCCGAAGCTAGAATGACTAAGCGAATTATGAGATGTACAGACAAATTTTTTTCTTCTGTTTGATCCTTGTGTGCATTTAATTAATGGTGATTTTAGATGATGCAAATCAAGTGATGAGGACCTCCACAAGTAGGTTGATGTAATGCTATGATGATTACTTAAAAACAAACTTGAAGGTATATATGGTTATAGGAAATTTTGGTACTATAACAAGTGCAGCATTCAGTATGCTGATTTCATATATTGATTCATCAGTATCTGTTTTCATCTCATGTTTGGTAGCCTGAGATGGATGGAACATTGAATACCTGATTCACTCTTCATACAATAATTTTTTCCCTCGATAATTGCTGCACATTCAAGTCTTCTTTAACCTGATAACATTGGTGGTGTTAAAATTGTTTTCATATGCATTGACTGTGTACTTTATGATTGCAGCTAGAAGACACTCTGGTCTCTTTATCTTCATTTTGGGTGACTCGCTGGTCGTCTCAGGAATCAACCAAGTCATACACATATCTGGTGCCTGCCGCTTAAGTTAAGATGAATTCCCTGATGGTGATCTTTTAAATGATATTTGGGACTTTTCTAGTGTGATTATTCTGCTGAGACAAACTTTTTGCTAAGATACTACATCAGTTATGCTATGCAATCAGTCATGGATACATTATGGTAGTTTTATGCAGCTTTTTAAGATAAATGATTCAAGATTATGAATCAGATAAATGGTGTGTGGTCCTTCAAGGGCATGATGGATTTTAACTCTGGCCATGACACCCTGTGATTGATATGTGAAATTTAATTGTTTTTATTATTGTTTGACTTTTTCTTGTTGTAACACTTAGATATGGTAGCCGGTTAGTTCTTTTGTTGTAGATGACCGACTCCTAGAATATGTTCCCTAGTACCTGTTTACTTGTGTTTATTTTTTCTCACATTCTTTTTGTAGCAGCTAATATAATAGGTATGCCTAAATGTGGCGATATTGGAGAATTTATTTTTGTGACATTCTCCTCAATGTAAATACTTGCCATAGCAATGAAGAGCTGATTTTTTCATCTGAAACCCCACTCATTCTTTCTTGATATTGGTTGACCACCTAATGTAGCTTGTCTTAAAATTGCTTTTCAGCTTTTCTAGATGATGCCTATCTGTCAAAGCATGCATTTCTGTTGTATTTTTACAGAGTATTCTTTGAGTAGGCTATATTGGCCATGCCAAAAGTTGTATGATATTGGTTGGCTTACTTTTGTAAGGAGGGTTTTAGGTAAAGATGTTAGTGTTTTCCATGCATCAGTTTATAGTTGGTCTCTGTTCCTGCACTAGTTGATTTGGCACAGATGTTGTTTGAGATATAGTGGTTGTAATTTTGTTGTCCATGTCAAAGGTTGTATGGTGTCGGCTGATGTATTTGTGCAAGTTGAGTTGTAGGATAAAATGCTGTTGCTTCCTATTTCAAAAGGATTGATGTACTTATGTAAGTAGAGTTTAGGACAAGATTAGGACAAGATGGTGTTTCGACAAATCAGTCCAGCAAATATTTGTTCTTCTAATGGCACATTTACCATCAGATACTATTTGGAGACCAAAAAGAAAGAATCACATCTAAAAGAAGCTAGTGGTTGTAATTGTTGTTTATGTCAAAAGTTGTATGATATCTTATGTTAAGTATATTTTTAGGACAATGATGTTGGTGTTCTTCATGAATCAGTTGTTAGCTAATGTGTTCATGTAGTGGTTTATTCAGCACTAAATATTGTTTGACATATCATAACGGTGATAATGGTTGTAAAGTTGGTTGTTATGTTAAAAATTGTATGATATTGGCTCATGTACTCATGCAAGTAGAGATATTGATGTTTTCTAGTGTCAAATGATGTATACTATTGGTTGATGTACTTATGCTAGTAGTTTTAGAACAATCTCGATTTTTAATAACGATTGATTTATCACCGGTTATTGTTTTAAGACCAAAAGCAAGCTGTTGTTGTTATTGATGAAAAGAAGATTGCTGCAATGTTATTTCTTGGAGCTGCAATGCAAGTTCATATTTGTGATCTTATGATGAAAAAGTATATTGCCTATGTGTTTTCAGTGTGATAGTAATTACAGTTTTTTTATAGCAGTCTCTTCTCCTTTTTGTTTTTGAAGTTTAGTTCTTGAAAGTTAAAAGTATGTTTGTGTTATCTTGATCTTTTTCAATGGTAGTGAGTTTTGAAGGTGGTGTTTTTTTCTCCTTCCAATTTTGCCTCCAAAGTAAAAAAAAAAAAATGGAAAAAAATTAAGGCACTCTTGTTTCTGCCCAATTAAACATTATTGGGTTTGGTGAATCATCTCGTTTTGTAGACTAATCAGATGTGACTTCAACTCTTTGTACCTATCACATCTAAATGGGTACAATCAATTTGCGAGATAGGTTCCACCATTAGGGGCGAGTGAGAACACACGTCCACTGATAAGATGTGTGATAGTTCGACCGTTGGGGAGAGGGTTGACCGTCTGTTTAGAGAGTGAACAATTAATTCAATGCTATTCAAGACTGCTGATATCCATTGGTTTTGCCTCAAGTTGATTAAATCATTTTAGGCCGAAATTAGACTCATTTTTAGTATCATACAAGTCGATAAAATGATGGGTCATTTTAATTTATTTCCAATTCACCCTAGTCATGTCCATGGGTGGGTTTTCAGCTTGAAACCTCAATCAGGTCAACGGATTGGTTATTCGTTGGTTCAGTCCAATGATCCTAATCCATAATTGGGGTTAAAGGTTGGGCCTGAAATGAATCGGCGAATCACTTGTTCAACTATTGATTTGAATCACCAGTTCAATCAACAGTTAACTGTTGGTTTATTCGTATTTATTTTCTATTTTTTAATTTTATTTTAGATTTTTTTTTCAACCATAACTTTTTGTGTAGTAATATTAATGATATGGTTCAATATAAACTAATTAATTTATTTTAAAATTTTCAATATGAGACAATTTTATCCTTCTATTAAAAGTTATTTTTTAAAATTATTGTCTATCCTATCTTTCTATTAATAATTTAATTCATTTTTTTTTTTATTTTTTTCCCGACGCTTCATGTGCGATCGTGAATGACTCATGTATATGGTATTGTCAACTTGATTTCTTTGCAAAATATATTCCTTTTATTCTCTCTCTCTTTCAGCCATCTATTCAAAACGGTGGCTTGATTTTTTTTCCAAATCTTAATTCTCTCGCTCTCTCTCCTTCCTTCGCCGTAGTCTTTTGTTGCAGCTCGCTCTTGCCGGCAAGCAAAGCAAAGAAGCCACAAGTTAAGCACAACTTACAGTCGCATGGTTATTCTCGAGTTGGCTGGAAGCTCTCCAAATTGTCACCGAAAATATAATCGACACTGCTTTGCTTAATACCCCTCACCATTCTCGATCGTAAGCCTTTCCACTCCACTATCTGTTTTTCAACTCTGTACAATATTTTTTAACTCTGATATCTCCTACAACATACAAGTCATAGCTATTTTCTTATCATTTTAAGCTTATATAATTTGTAGGGAACTTACCAAACATCATTTTCCATATTTCATAATCAATGGTAAGTTGTTTCATTTTAAGTCGTAATTCCCTCTAATCCTAATGTATGTTAGAAGGATTTATGCTACAACATAAAATGTCGATGTCTGTTACAACGTGTACCAGCTACTTGGACATTTAGCTGCTATAACGTATAGCAACCACTTGGACATTTAGCGGCTACAAAAATGATACAGCTACTTGGACACTTAGCTGTTACATGTTGTAGCACTTGCTACAACATGTAGCAGCTGCTAAAACGTATAGTAGCTGCTACAATGTGTAGCAACTACTTAGTAAGCCATTTCATTTTAAGTTGTAATTTCCTCTAATCCTAATATATGGTTTATAATTGATTATAAATTATATATTTAATTAATATAGGGGAAATCATATGTTGTTTGTATTGGATATCAGCCAGGTGTTTATGACACTTGAATAGAAGTATCTACACAAGTTAATCGTTCTAAGGACACTTGTACAACAATCCTTTAAGAGTAAACATGATACAATAAGAGGATTTAAAACCTACAGCGTACTATCTTACAATGCTAATGATTTTTTTTGATAAAATTTATTTTTTTTGTTATATAATTTGCAGTAAACTTGCCAATTTAAGTTGTTTCAATTTCCCATATTTCATTCAATGGTAAGTCATTTTAATTTAAGTTATAATTCCCTCTAATCCTAATATATTATTAGGATTTATGTAATAGTGTAAAATCCCTGCATTAACTTCTACAACTTGTAGCAGCTAGTTGGGCAGTTAGCTGCTACAACGTTGTAACAGTTACTTAGACAATTAGCTGCTATAACGTTGTAGCAGGTGTTGGGACCGGGTCGACCGGCTGGAGAGGATTGAGTTTCCTGAAACACAAAAGCTAAACACCTTCTCGATCTTTCAACTCAGGTTAGCAGCAATAGCAAATAAAATAAAACCAATAAGAAACTAAAGAAAAGAGACACCAGAATTTACTTAGTTACAACCTGGGTGGTTGTTAATCCAAGCCAAATGAAAACTCTTAAGAATCTCCTTCGGTGAAGGCAGAGAAGCCTCTTACACTCGTTAACAGCTTAGACTATTGCTAGGAAATCAATACAAAAGTTGTTACATTTTCCCTAAGTCTAGGGGTCTTTTTATAGCCCTTGGAAAAACTTATTCTCAGGCTGAAGGCGCGGCGCCTTCCATAGGGATGGAAGGCGCCTCCAGCGAGGCAAAGGATAAAACTTTATCCTTTCCGCCAACAGCCGGATTGCCTGGTCGAAGGCACCTTCCATAGCCATGGAAGGCGCCTTCCATGGCTGGTTGAAGTCGCCTTCAACCATTGAAGGCACCTTCTGCATGAAGGTCGTGGAGGCGCCTTCAACTCCTGTTGAAGGTGCCTTTAGCAGCTCCATAGCTCCACTCTAGCTCTTCTGCTGCTCCGATCGCCTGGGTGATTCGGCCAACCGAAATAAGGCTCACCCGAATCCAATTTCGGACTTCTCTACGAGTAGGCTTCTGCTCTGGCTTCTCGTCGCTCGAATGTCGCACATGTCCTTCTCGTCCACCGATGAACTCTTTCGTATCATCTCGTCCGGCTCTCTCCCGTGCCGTCCTTCTCGCTAGCCACGTCTTCCGCTCGACTTCCTGTGCTCCTAAGCTTCTGCACGCTTAGACACAGAGATCATAACATAACAGGACCTAACCTAACTTGGTTGATCACATCCAAAAATAATCTTGGGGTTTCAACAATCTCCCCCTTTTTTTATGTGAGCAACCCAAGTTAAGTTAACATAAATAAATATAAAATTAAATCAATAAAAATAAAAGTATGCAATAAAGTGCAAAAAGATTTTCAAATTAAATTTTAAATTTTAAATTTTAACTAGAACCTCCCACTAGACTTAATTTTTCCTTCTCCCCCTTTGATCACATAAAAAATGGGGTATATAAAAAAAATCTAAGGGTAATTATTTAAAAAAAAACTAATCAAGTGTTTTGAAAATTGAAAAAAAAAATTGATATCAACGTAAATAATTTAGAAACTTTAAGTTTTACTAAAGAAATTTCGAAAATTTTTCCAAACAAATTTGAGAAATGCTGACAACTATGTAAAGCATTATCTAATTATTCAATGCTTTATCAGTTAGTCAATTAAACATTTTATTTCGTTAATCGGCTTCCAGGCTGTGGTGAGGCACTAGACCTTTTTAGTTATTAGATCATCAACCACTTCTAGATAAAGCCTCTTAATGAAATCAAATATTTAATGTACTTTCTGAAAGCCCAAAGTCTAATTTTAATTTAAATAAGTCTTTGGAACCCAATATAGATTCTTTCAACTGGGTTAATTAGAAATTTCGGGGGTACGTAACTTTTGGATAATTTTCTGATTTGACCCTTGTGAAATTTAAGATACCAGTTCAGATTTTTATATTTTCTAATATTTTTATTATATGAGCATGTACGATTTTTCATATATTCTATCTCTGTTTTCAATTTGTCATTTTTTATTTTTAAATTATCATATAAATCTAGCGGATATGCTTTAGACTTTAACTTCCAACAATTTTTTGATAAGAACTTAACAAATTTGAATAGCTTATCAGGTGGAAGAGATCATACTTGACTTACTTTGTCGATCCCGTCATCCGTAGCTCCCCCTGAACTACTGCTTTCTTCTGATGTGACTCCCCCTTCCTTGATGCTCATTTCAGAAGAGCTTTTTTTGTGTTCATCTTCTTGATGACTTGTCATCAACGCAAGTCTGGAAAAGACTTCGATCTCCGATTCGGACGACGTTATGTCCCATGTCTCCTTTAGGGTCTTGTATTTGTTCTTTTGGACGAGCTTCTTATTCTTGCCTTTATCCTTCTGGTTGATCTTTAACTTAGGGCAGTTGTCTTTAACATACCCTTCTTCATTGCAGTGGTAGCATCTAATTATCCTTTTCTTTCTACCTTGCAGATGGTTAGATTTTTTAGTTTTAAATAATTTCTTAAACTGTCTTACCATCATTACCGTTTCGTTGTCGTCGAGAGAGGATTCTGAAGTTTGTTCGTCCATCTTTGCCTTAAGGGTAATATTGTGCTTCGGCTCCTTCAGATCTACACATCTTGTTTCATGGACCTCAAAGGTAGAAAATAATTCTTCTGACGTAGTTGAATCTAAATCCTTAGCTATGTAATAAGCATATACTAATGATGCCTATTTAGTACTTCTAGGGAATGCGTTAAGCGCGTACCTTAGCGAATCTCGGTTACTTACATTTTCTACGAGATTCGTGAGTCCAGTGATGAGCTCCTTAATCCTTGAATAAAGGTGTGCAACTGTTTTACCTTGTTCCAGTTTGATGTTGCTGATATGGTTTCTGAGCAGATCTCGTCTTGCGAGTTTCACCTCCGAAGTTCCTTCGTGTAGTTCCAGGAACTTCTCCCAGAGCTTCTTTCACAGACTCGTAGGCTCCGATCCGATTGACTTCTTGTGGTGGTAGAGCGCTTAGTAGATAGAACTCTGCTTTCCCGTTTGCCACGAAATCAGCTTGCTCCTTTTTCATCCAATGGTATTTATCTTTACCTTTGGGTGCTACAAAATAAAACTCCATTATTAAAAATAAATCAAAATCATTCTTGAAAAATACCTCCATCTTCTTTTTCCAGTTGGCAAAGTCCCCCTCGAATTTTGATAGATGAATGCTTGAACCGACCATCTCGTGTGCTTCGTTTGGCGATTAGTCCTCCTGAAGCAACTTGACTCTGATTCCACTTGTTGGGACCGGGTCGATTGGCTTGAGAGAGTTGAGTTGCCTGAACTATAAAAGCTAAACACCTTCTCGATCTTTCAACTCAGGTTAGCAGCAATAACAAATAAAATAGAACCAATAAGAAACTAAAGAAAAGAGACACCAGAATTTACTTGGTTATAACCTGGGTGGTTGTTAATCCAAGCCAAATGAAAGCTCTTAAGAATCTCCTTTGGTGAAGGTGGAGATGCCTCTTACACTCGTTAACAACTCAGACTATTGCTAGGAAATCAATTCAAAATTTGTTACACCTTTCCTAGGTCCAGGGGTCCTTTTATAGTCCCTGGAAAAACTTATCCTCAAGCTGAAGGCACCTTCCATAGGGCTGGAAGGCATCTCTAGCGAGGCAAAGGATAAAACTTTATCCTTTCCGCCAATGGCTAGATTGCCTGGTCGAAGGCGCCTTCCATGGCTGGTTGAAGGTGCCTTCAGCCATTGAAGGTGCCTTCTGCCTGAAGGTTGTGAAGGCGCGCCTCTAGCAGCTCCATAGCTCCACTCTAGCTCTTCCGCTGGCCAACCGAAATAAGGCTCACCCAAACCCAATTTCGGCCTTCTCCTCGAGCAGGCTTCTACTCCAGCTTCTCATCCCTCGAATGTCGTGCATGTCTTTCTCGTCCACCGATGCACTCTTCCGCAACGTCTCGTCCCTCGGACGCACCGAGCCCGTTGTCTCTCTCCTGTGCTATCCTTCTCACTAGCCGTGTCTTCCGCTCGACTTCCTGTGATCCTAAGCTCCTGCACACTTAGACACAGGGATAAGAACATAACAAGACCTAACCTAACTTAGTTGATCGCACCAACAAATAACCTTAGAGTTCCAACAGCAGATACTTGGACGGTTAGCTACTATAACATTGTAACAGCAAGTTGGACACTCCAAACAACCTTTTCTTATCATTTTTTGGTTATATAAATTGTAGAAAATTTACCAAACATCATTTCCCATAAATTATTTGATGGTAAAACTTTTCAATTTAAGTTGTAATTCCCTCTAATTCTAATATATATTATCATGCACGGCATGAAAGAAAAATTATATTGTGCAATTACCATTTTTCCCTCATGGTTTCAACCAAAATTTTAACCCCTAAACCGGTCGTATGACAAATATTTCAAAAGATTCTCATTGAAAGTAGATCGGTGGCTCATGATGTCTTCGTCTATCAACCTCACCGTGACGACTTGTTTTTTCCTCCAAAGCTTCGCCTCCATCATAAGTATTTCGTTAGGCTTTAGTATTTTAATTCTTCTCCATTTGTTTAGGGTTTTGATTTTTTAGGTTTTGATTTTCTCCTAGCTGCTACAATGGTATTGAATGATTATAGGTCTTCGGATTGAATATTTAATTTCAGGAGATAGAGATTTTTTAAAAAAGGTTGTAACGTTGTAGCAGCTACTCGACAGTATGTGCTACAACGTACTTAAATCCTAATGACTACTACAAGATGGTTAAACTCTATAGTCCCTATCGACTTCTCATTATTGTAGAAACTACTTGACTGTAACAACTACAACGTGATCAGTAGTCATGTTATAGCAGCTACTAATCACATTGTAGTAACTAGGAGAAATTATAGACATTGTAATGTATCATATTATCGTTAAAAAATAACATTATGTATCTGTTGGATCGGATGAGTGCGATAGAGAGGGGGGGGGGGGGGGGGGGAAATATCGCGCTTTTAAAACTTTTCTTTTTTACTTGTTAAAAATAAAGTCGTGCAGCGAAAAATAGAGAACAATTCAGTTACTTGATTCGGAGCCTAGGTCGTATCCTACTCCAAGGCCCATGATCCTTGACCGCACCGATGGGCAATCCACTAAGTCTCTTCTTTCCGAAAACCTCGGAAAGAAGTAGTGCGTACAAAAGATGAGTAAGATAGTAACAACCTACTATCTTACTTGAATTAAGTACAATGCAAATAAAAGATTATATCGACAGTATATAGAAGTTGAGGTTTTGGTCGACACTTCTTGCAGCAGCAGGTAAGTAGTCGTAGCACAAGTCGCAACTTTGCATAGAGATGAACTTCGAACCAATCAGTGTTGTATCTAGCCTTGGACCTCAAGCTCTCTTTTATAAGAATCGTCAATGTTTGGTCAATCAATCCCTGGGTTCGGTCGATCGAACCAGCTCCCTTCCTTCCTGGCTGAGATTCAATGCTGATTCACTCTTCGGTAATTAATGCTCATTAAAGGTTTGGTCGACCGATCCCTCTGTTCGATCGACCGAACAAGCTCCTTCCCTGTTTGTCGAGATTTGCCGAGATTTGCATTTACTGTGCCTTCAATAATTGATCGTTTAGTCGATTGATCCTCTGGTTCGGTCGACCGATCAGTGTAGTTTCCTTGTTAATCGTTGCTGATTGAACTATGCTAAGTCACTCTGGTTCAGTCGATTGATCCCTACGTTCGGTCGACCGATCAGGTCGTACCTACAACACAGAGTTATACAAAGTATTCCTGCAACACAAAGGTTAGCACAGTAACATATTATAATGCATGAGTAATATTAGACAGTAGAACTGTCTTGATCTCAACTTAGAAACCTTCCCGATTTTTTCAGTTGGATCAACGACCTTAGGTTGTTTCCTTCAGGAACTCGACCTCTCTGTCGCTCCTCCAATTGTTTACTTCAACCTACCTGCTAAACATTGATCCTCCATATCTTGTTTGGACTTTTCACTTAGCCTTGATCGGCTCGCCAGGACTTTTCTCTTGATCTTCGATCCTCTGGACCTCTCGATCATACCGCTAAGCGTCAGGTCCTCTCGACCCATTTGGACTTTCACCTGGGTTCCACAATATGCTAAGACTTATCCTTCCTAGCCTCCCACTAGGTCTTCCCCGGTTGAGTAAATAGTCTGCACACTTAGTCAACTTGTTATATCACAACAAGACTTAACTTGAACCTTTGACAACATCAAAACTCAAGTTTGATTCTGGTGCAACTTGCACCAACAATCTTCCTCTTTTTGATGTTTGGCAACCACGGTTCAAAGTTACGTTAAAAAGTACAGAAATAAATAAGCAAGCATTTTCACTCTCCCCTAAGTTGAATAACTCCCCCTAAATTCACTATCTCTCTCCCTTTGACACATATCAAAATAGGGGAAGCAAATAAAGAGAACTAAAGTAGAAGTTCAAGAAAATATTAGAGTGAAATACTCTTTAAGAATTGGTAAAGTTATAGATTGTAAAAACAAGAATTTTAAACACATTTTAAAATTTTAAGTAAAGCAATTTAAGAATATGTCGAAAGTAAAAGTTTGAAAGAGAGAATAAGTTTAAGGCATTGAATTTTGAAAATTGAAACCAATTTTTTTTTAAAAAAAATCGTAAAGTAAGAAAGTATAAATATAACAAAGGTATCATTTTGAAAATTTGGTATTGGAAAATTTTAAAAAATCTTTAAAATTTTAAAGTTTAGTAAGAATAAAATATTAATAAAATAAATTAGAATAAATCTTTTCGAAATCATAAGCTTCCCCTAAAATTGATAAATCCTAAAAGTCCAAGCATGATTTTAAAAAAAACTAAAAAATGTCCTTATGATGAAATGCCCAACCTTAGTACAATGCTATCTGCCATAAGATAGTAGCTATTGACTCAAGTTGGTCAATTTGAACATTTGAGACTAACTAAATTGTTACTAGCTAGTGAACGTAAATTGATCAATGTACGTTTATCGGTCGATCGAAAAATTAAACGTGACCATATTACAAGTTATTTGTTCAGTCGACCGAAACGGTCGTTCGATCGACGAAACCAAAAAATTAAACGTTTTTTTCTAATACTTTTTAATTAAGTTTTAAAATATTTTTTAAATAAGTTTTAAAAAGATTTTTTTAAAATAAGTTTTAAAATGATTTAATTAAGTTTTAAAAATAATTTTTTAAATAAGTTTTAAACTGATTTAATTAAGTTTTTAAAATAATTTCAATTAAGTTTGAAAAATAATTTTAATTAAGTTTTAAAATGATTTAATTAATTTTTAAAAATAAAATTTTAAATTAAGTTTTAAAATTGATTTAATTAAGTTTTAAAAATAATTTTAATTAAGTTTTAAAATGATTTAATTAAGTTTTAAAAATATATTTTTTAAAATAAGTTTTAAAATGATTTAATTAAGTTTTAAAAATAATTTTTGTAATTAAGTTAAAATTTAAAAAAAAACGTTATTGAACTCATGTTAGATTCAAACTTAACTTTGGTTAATCAAATTGGCATCCTAAGGATAAGTTTTTAGTTCAGTGGCGAGACATATGACCTTCTTGTTTATCAACGGTGGACCACTTGCTGAATACTTTTCAAAATATTCCTGCCCAAAAAACTTAATACTAAGTGATCCTGTCCGAGCGCTGAGTCGATGGACGCTGGGGACGTGGCACTCTCCGCTGCTGATCCGACTGGTGGTGTAGATCTCCGGTGAACCTGCAAAGAAGCCGAGCCGGGAGAGGTTTCCCGGCGACGACCCTCCGACGCTTAAGTCAGGCAACGAAGAAGCAGAGTAACGTTATTGTGGCTACAGTGATCAAGATTGCATACCTCCGTCGAAGTCTGGGGGTCCTTATATAGGACCCCGGGGAGGCGTGGGCACACTTCTCGATGCATGCACGCTTCTCCAAACATACCTCAATGGGGTTGTGTCAGAAAAGTACGCCTGACGTCATTCCGCAATCGTCCGAGCATATCCCAGATGTGACGGTGGAAGCTTCTACCGTACGATATTTTGTCCGCTCCAGCCGGTGACTATGCTGTTTGTCGGCGGCAGGTGTCTCGAGGATGAAGCTACCAACTGTCCTTTTTGTCTCCTAGCGCTCTTATATGTTCCCGGGCCGAGCGGAACGGCCGCTCGGCGCTCATATCCTCCAAGAAGCCCTATTCACGTGCTCGGCTGGGATTGTGGATTACTGTCCTGTAACTCGGTCGAGCGTCCTAGCCGCTCGGCTTAAATACTCTTTTACCTTGAGCATCGAAAACCCGCCCCATGGTCGGGTTGCCTTTTGTCCGGTCGCCTGGGAGACCCGGATCGGTGCTCGGTCGGCAAGTCCGCTCGGCACGACCTTGGTGTTGACCACCTTGACCGTTGACCTCCATGTGTCATTGACCTCCCACCAACGAGTGATCCCCCCGTCTTTACCACCGGATCACATGCCTCCCCCTCAAGTCTAGTCGAAGGAGGTATTAAGTCCGACTGATTGGACTATGAGTCTGGCCAATCGATAGCCGACCCGCCAATACTGAAAGTATACCTCCGCTCGGTCCCTATAGGCCGGTCGGCTAGTTGCCGAGGGCTACCCCAATGGCCTGTGATGATGTCCTCAGGATCTTCTCGGAATGCATGCAAATCTCTGCCATTATAGTTGAGCACGCGAGTTCTGCCTAGTGATGGGGCTCATTAAATGCCTTCCTCTGACCGAGTGCCACGTGGCGCGGCTGACGTCTTTATACGACCGCCACCTTACGCCTGACGCGACGTCCGTCGGTTTGAAATGGACTGCGCGATGTGGGCCTAGGTTCCTGTGACCTGAATCCGACGGCTCAGGACGATCGGGCATACCTCTATAAAGCCTTCGCACTTCTCCTTCGCTGCACCTTCGCCATCGCATCCAAAAGCCTCCTCCTGCTCAGTGCCTCGGCGACCCTGCTCCTCGGCATTCCGGCGATCCCTTGCCTTCTTCCTTCACTTCTCATCTTCTCTGTAAGGTTCTTTGTCTTTCCCTCTTTCTTTCTGTGTTTTCTTTGTGTCCTTTACTGAATTCTCGTCTTTTGGTTACTGTTCCGTTCATCTCCCTCAAACCTTTGCATTTTCTCCCAATTTCCACCTTCTCCACTGTTGTTCCGGCGATGGCAAGTTCCTCTCAGCCCGCGGACCTCGCTCTCGGCCCATGGTATACCACCATGGAGTCGCGGTTCGATCGGCGCGATGCCGAGAGCCTGATTAACGCTTTCGACATCCCCTCTGATTTCGAATTGATCTTACCTTCTCCTTCCGCTCGGCCACATAACCCTCCGCGCGGCACTATCTATTTTTTCCGCGAACAATTTACAGCGGTCTGCGGTTTCCTCTCCACCCCTCCATCGTCGAAATTTGTAATTTCTTTGGCATTCCACTCGGCCAGTTGGTTCCCAACACTTTTTGCCTCTTGTGCGGAGTTGTGGT
Organism: Zingiber officinale; assembly: GCF_018446385.1. NCBI lineage: Eukaryota > Viridiplantae > Streptophyta > Magnoliopsida > Zingiberales > Zingiberaceae > Zingiber > Zingiber officinale. The sequence goes on along the minus strand of NC_056000.1, from coordinate 62,483,031 downwards.
ATTATTCAAGATACACAACATTCCCCTCCGCCCGGAAGTCTTCTATTATTTCTACTATCCTAAGCAATCCGAGCCGGGCACTTATCTGTTTTAGGCTCGGCCCGACTTAGTCTTTTTTGATCAGCTTCCCTCTTCCAACAAACATTGGAAAGAAAACTTCTTTTTTCTTCGTATGCCCGGGCGGCTCCCTTTCCGCACTAAATGGCAGGTCGGACCGCCAACCTCTCCCGAGTCGAAGAAGTTTAAGACCCGACCGGACTATCTTCAAGCAGCGAATTTGCTAGCCGGTCTGAAGCTCGATATCAACAAGCTCCTATCTGAAGGAGTGATGTATATATTTGGCTTGAGTCCGAGCCGGACCCCGCTCCCGAGCAGCTTTGGTAAGAACTTCACTTGTACATTTGCCTTGAGCTCTAACTGATTTCTTTCTTCTTTCCTTGCAGCAAACATCGTAATGGAGTCGGTGCTGTTCGAGATTTTGAAAAAGAAAGCGGCCGCGCTCGAAGCGGCAGCGGCCAAGGAAATGTAGCAATTGGGCATTGCTCCGGTCGGCTCTCACAAGGACGAGAGTGAAGCGCAGGCAGGCGAGTCGGCCGCTCAGGCTTCGCCTATGGATGCCGCTGGTGGTGCAACTTCTTGCAAAGAACCGGCCGTTCGGGAGGAAGGCTCCGATCCGGAGGACGAACTCCTACTCGACAGGAAAAGACGGCGAGTTGAGAAGCCCCTCCGTTCGGCAACCTCCGCAGTGCAAGCGTCCGAGCGGACGGGCACCACCTCTCAATGCGGCAAAGAACCATCGGTCGAGGCGCTCTCCTCCGACCGGACTCCCTCTCAGCTGGATGCGCATGCAACCCCCATCGAAGCGGTGTCGGTTACCTCCCTTCCTCCTGCACCACGCCGAGTTCTCCGCTCGGGCATTTTGTCCACCATGTCCAGCCCCGCCTCTGATCCTTTGGTGTCTGCTCAGACGACTCCGGGCCGGCGCCGCACTATTAGGGCCACCTTGCACCTCCCTACTGAAGAGTTTATGGCCGAGTCCGATCGGTCGACAGCTCCTGAGCATATGATCACTATGAAGGGGCCCCTTGCTGAGATGTGGGCGGACGCCCGGGCCCGTGTGGCCATGATACCGCTCGACAAGCTGGCTGACAGCTACATGCAGCAGTCCACAAGGGTAAGCTTTATTTCCTCTTCTTTATATAGCCTTCCCGATCGACCTTTTAATCTTTCTGTGTACATCAGCGATGGGTGGAAGAGATTGTTGTCTCCAACCGCTTGGCAATGGTGGAGGAGGAGCTGAAGAGGCTGAAGAGTCAGGGCGGCCCATCTTCTTCTCGAGGCCCTTCTTATGCCGAGCTGCAGAAGGAGCTCGCCAAAACCAAGGATCTGTTAGAGGACGAGAGGAAGAAGATGGCTGACCAAGCATACATGTTGGACCATTTAACAAGCAGGTCAAAAGTTATGACCACAAAATTGAGCTTGCCACCACTCGGAAGAACACCGCCATCGTTGATCTGGAAAAAAAGAATGTGGGAGCCCGTGCTCTGGAGCAGCGTGTGAATGAGCTAGCCGAGCTACTAGAAGGCGAGCAGAAAGGCCGCTCGGAGGAGGTGACCAAACTCAAGGACGATTTGAAGGACTTGCAGGGGGCTCTTGATGCTTCCCATGCCGCCTTCAAGGAATACCAAGAGGCGGAGCCGGGCCGCGTTACCGCCTTGAGGCAAAACTACATCCGCTCCCCGACTCCATGGTCATCCCCGCGTTACCGCCTTGTGGAGAAGGTGTGCGACCGGCTGGTGATTGCCTTCGAGTTGGCCATCACCGCCACGACGGACTATTTGAAGTCCAAGGGCCAGCTCCCCGACTCCATGGTCATCCCTACTACAGATCATGCGACGCTTCTCACTACCATCCCGAAACATATTTTCAACTACCTTGAATGAAGTATCTTCTGTAATTCTACCGATCGGCTAGACTTTAATTTTAATATGGCATCTGTAACTTTATCCCCGGTCGGAGGACTTTTAAATGCTATTTTTAAATGAATGCCCACTCTTGCTGCGTTAGCCTTTCATTTCATGTTCCTTGTAATTGTGCCGACCGGTCTCTCGACCTTTTTCCCGCAGGGAATTTCTTAACTTCGCTGATCGGTTAAACGACATCCCACTATGCCTGGGACTTCTATGAGTTTGTCGCTGGGGTGTTTTTCTTTACTGTGCCAATCGGTCAAATGACCTTCCACTCCCTGGGATTTCTATGAGCTTTTCGCTTAGTGTTTTTCTTTACTGCGCCGATCGGTCAAACGACTTTCCATTTTTCATGGACTTTCTGCTAGTGTCTCGTTGAAGTGCTTCAACGTGACGCTACCTCATCTGGGGGGTTTATAGTCGCCAGTCCGACTCTAGAGTTTAACGTCGTCGCTCGACGGACTTCAAGCCGGGGGTTTATAGTCGCCGGTCCGACTCTAGAGTTTAACGTCGCCGCTCGACGGTCTTCAAGCCGGGGGGTTTATAGTCGTCGGTCCGACTCTAGAGTTTAACGTCGCCGCTCGACGATCTTTAAGTAGGTTGCCATTCGGCGAATAACGCTCAGACTCTTAGCAATTTTTCTTATCTTCAATCCTGCAGCCAATGGATACATACGAAAGAACGTACATGAAATGAATTACAATGGTGCACCTTTTATCCAACACGATACGACTGGAGGTGGTTTACGCTCCATGGTCGATCTAGCCGCCTTCCGCCCTCATCTTCCAGGTAGTAGGCACCCGATCGGAGCTTCTCAACTACTTTAAAGGGCCCCGCCCAGGGCGCTGCCATTTTGCTCACATCGCCGACCGACTTTACCTTCTTCCATACAAGATCACCGACCTGGAACGCTCTGGGAATTACACGCCTGTTGTAATTTTGCTTCATTCTCTGTCTGTACGCCATTAGTCGGAAGACTGCTTTAGCTCTCGCTTTGCCCACCATGTCCAACTCCAGCTGCCTCCGTTCGGCATTGTCCTCATCGTAGCTTTGGATCCGATCGGACTCCACCCCGACCTCGACTGGGACGACCGCTTCGCCGCCGTACACCAAGTGGAACGGTGTTACTCCCGTTCCCTCCTTTGGGGTTGTGCGGATGACCCATAGTACGCTGGGCAGCTAGTCCACCCAGCTTCCTCCTACGTGATCGAGCCGAACCCGAAGTATTCTCAGGATCTCCCGATTGGCCACTTCGGCTTGACCGTTGCTTTGAGGATACGCCACGGAAGTGAAGTGTTGTTCGATGCCGTATCCTTTGCACCATTCTCCAAGCTCCTGACCAACGAATTGTCGGCCGTTATCCGAGATGAGTCAACGAGGGATGCCGAACCGACAGATTATATGCTGCCAGATGAACTTTTTGACCATCTGCTCGGTTATCTTGGCTAGTGGTTCGGCTTCGACCCATTTGGAGAAATAGTCGACTGCCACTAGTAAAAACCTCCGCTGACCGGTCGCCATGGGGAAAGACCCTACGATATCCATGCCCCATTGGTTGAACGGGCAGGATACTGTGGACGCCTTCATTTCCATCGTAGGCCTATGGGAGAAATTATGGTACCTTTGACAAGAAAGGCAGGTAGCGACGGTCCGAGCGGCGTCTTCCTGTAGAGTTGGCCAGAAGTATCCGGCCAGCAGGATCTTCCTAGCCAGAGACCGACCGCCCGGATGACCTCCGCAAGATCCTTGGTGTACCACTCGGAGAATGTACTCTGCGTCCTCCGAGCTGACGCACTTTAGCAGCGGTCGGGAGAATGCCTTCTTGTAGAGTTGGTCCCCGATGAGCGTGAATCGGTCGGCTCTCCTCCTCAATAGTTGGGCTTCCTCCCGATCGGACGGCGTGGCCTTCGATCGTAAAAATTCAATTATAGATGTCCTCCAATCGCTTGGGAATATGAGACCTTCCATCCGGTCGATGTGCGCCACCGAGGACACTTGCTCGATTGGTTGTTGGATGACGACTGGCGATATCGAATTGGCAAGCTTGGCTAGCTCGTCTGCAGACTGGTTCTCGGCTCGGGGGATCTTCTGTATGACAACTTCTATAAAGTTGGTCATGAGCTTTTCAAAGGCCTCCGCGTAGAGCCTGAGCCTCGCGTTGTTTATCTCGAAGGCCCCTGAGAGTTGCTGTGCAGCCAACTGGGAGTCTGAAAACAGAGTCACCCGGCTGGCTCCCACGTGCCGCACGGCCTGCAGGCCAGCTATTAGGGCTTCGTACTCCGCTTCATTATTGGTTGCTCGATAGTCCAGCCGGACGGACAGGTGCATCCGCTCTTCTTGAGGGGAAAGCAACAGGATGCCAACTCCGCTCCTGAGTCGAGTGGATGATCCATCCACAAATACCTTCCACATAGCTTCGGGCTCGGGGTTTTGCACTTCAGTCACAAAATCTGCCAAGGACTGGGCCTTAATTGCCGAGCGGGGTTGATACTAAATGTCAAACTCACTCATCTCCGTTGTCCACTTGATTAGCCGCCCGGACGCTTCTAGATTCAGGAGCACTCTTCCCAGCGGGCTGTTCATCATCATAATGATTGTATGCGCCAAGAAATAAGGGCGTAATCTCCGCACGGCGAGGATCAAGGCAAAAGCCAATTTCTCGAGACCAGTGTAGCGAACTTTAGCATCCTTTAGAATGTGGCTTAAAAAGTACACTGGCTGCTCTTCGCCGTTCGACCTTTCTAATGTCGAGCCCACAACATGCTTGGTCGAAGACAAGTAAATACGGAGCGACTTTCCTACAACCAGTTTGGCCAGCACGGGTAAATAATTTAGATAAGTCTTCAGCTCCTCGAACGGCCGATCGCATTCCTCATCCCATTGAAACTTGGTAGCCTTGCGCAGAATTTTGAAAAAAGGGAAGCTTCGGTCGGCCACTCGGGAGATGAATCATGATAGCACCATTATCCGACCGGTGAGGCATTGTACTTCTCGAAGATTTCTGGGAGGAGGCATATCTTGCAATGCTTTAACCTTGCTGGGATTCGCTTCTATGCCCCGCTCGGTCACAATATAGCCCAAGAAACGCCCGCCCTTTGCTCGAACAAGCACTTTTGGGGGTTCAGCTTGACCCCGTGTCTCCTCAGTGTCTGGAAAGTTTCTTCCAGATCCGCATAAAGGTCCGCCGCTCGGAAGGATTTGATAAGTATATCATCCACGTACACTTCCAAGTTGCGCCCGATCTGCTCTCGGAATACCTTATTCATCAGCCGCTGATAGGTAGCTCTCGCGTTCTTCAGTCCGAACGACATTACGTTGTAACAGTAAGTGTCGTCTTCCATGACGAAACTGACCTTTTCTTGGTCTTCTCGAGCGAGCGGCACTTGATGGTAGCCCTGATATTCATCCAACATGCATATCAGCTCGCATCCGGTCGTGGAGTCTACCAGTTGATCGATTTGGGGCAAGGGGTAGAAATCCTTTGGCCAGGCCTTGTTCAGATCCCGGAAGTCGATGCAGACTCTCCACTTGTTGCCTGGTTTGGAGACCAGCACCACGTTTATGAGCCAACTTGGGAACTGTACCTCCCATATGTGGCCGGCCTCCAAGAGCTTCTCCACCTCCGCCCGAATGATGATATTCTGTTCGGCACTGAAGTCCCTCTTCCTTTGCTTTACCGGCCGTGCATCCGGTCGGACGTGAAGCTCGTGCTGCGCTATGCTCAGCGAGACTCCTGGCAGCTCATGGGTCGACCAAGCGAAAACGTCGCAGTTTTTCTGGAGGCATCCGATCAGCTTCTCTTTCTGTTTTGTTTCCAGGCCAACTGCTATGAAAGTAGTGGCCTCCGGTCGGGCAGGGTGGATCTGTACCTCCTCCTTTTCTTCATAAACTAGGGAAGATGGCTTTTCGGTTATAGCGTTTACCTCGACTCGTGGCACTTTCCGAGTGGATTTAGCCTCGGCTCGGACCATCTCTACATATCATTGCCGAGTAGCAAGCTGATCTCCTCAGACCTCCCCAACTTGGTCTTCCACCGGGAATTTGATCTTCTAGCAGAAGGTTGAAACGACTGCTCGGAATTCATTGAGACCCGGTCGCCCCAGGATAACATTGTACACCGAGGGAGCGTCGACCACGATGAAGTTGGCGGTCCGCGTTCTTCTGAGTGGCTCCTCCCCCAGCGAGATAGCTAGCCGGACTTGTCTGATCGGCAAAACTTCGTTACTAGTGAACCCGTAGAGGGGGGTTGTCATTGGCAGCAACTCGGCTCGGTCAATTTGCAATTGGTCGAAGGCCTTTCGGAAGATTATGTTGACCGAGCTGCCTGTATCAATAAATATGCAGTGAATAGTATAGTTAGATATTACTGCTCGGATGATGAGGGCGTCATCATGCGGGACTTTGACTCCCTCGAGGTCCCTTGGCCCAAAGCTGATCTCGGGCCCGTTAGCCCGCTCCTGGCAGCAACCCACCGCATGGATCGTCAGCTGCCTGGCGTGCGCCTTCCGTGCCCTGTTGGAATCACCTCCGGTCGGCCCTCCGGCGATGATGTTGATCTCGCCCCTCGAGGCATTTCCTCTGTTCTCTTCCTCCCGAGCGGATGGTCGGGGTCGTTCATGCGATGCCCGAGGTTAACTCTTGGGCTGCTGGTGATGTTACCGCTCAGGGAATCTCCTCTCTACACGCCGACCAGGGCTCTGGTGTCGATGTCGCTGATTCGGCGAAGGTGATCGACGGCGGTAGCTCCTTGGCGTAGGATGGGCGATCGGGGGGAGACTCCGACAATCCCGTGTGTTGTGGGTTGCTGACTGATGGAGCGAGCAGAACATGGGCGTCCATATCTTCCCTTTCGGCTTAGGCCGATCGACCGCTACTTGTTGAACGGCGTGCGACCTCGCTTGCTGATGGGGATGAGCCATCTCTGCTCGGGGTCCTCTTGGCGGTTGATAATTGGAAGGCGGCTTCCGCTCGGTGGGGACTGGTGGCTCGATTGGTGCTTCCTTTTTCCTCGCCATCTGATCCTCCTCCACGTTGATGTACTCATTGGACTTGTTAAACATGTGGTCGTAGCTGCGGGGCGGGTTTCTGACGAGCACACGGAAGAAATCCCCATCCACAAGCCCCTGTGTAAATGCGTTCATCATAGTTCCCGAAGTAGCCATCGGGATGTCCATGGCCACCTGGTTAAAGCGTTGGATGTAAGCCTGGAGCGACTCCCTCTGTCCTTGTTTGATGGCGAATAGGCTGACGCTGGTTTTCTGATAGCGTCTGCTACTCGCGAAGTGGTGGAGAAAAGTCGTGCGGAACTCCTTGAAGCTTGTTATTGATTCGTCCGGCAGCCTTCGGAACCACCGTTGTGCCGACCCCGAAAGGGTGGTGAGGAACACTCGGCACTTCACCCCATCCGTATATTGATGTAAAGTGGCGGTGTTGTCGAACTTACCCAGATGATCATCGGGTCGGTGGTCCCATTGTATTCTCCGATCGCCGGAGGCGTATAATGCTTCGGTAGTGGGTCTTTCAGGATGGCATCGGAGAACTGCCGATTGATCCGCTCGGGGGATGAATCTGTCCGGGGCGCCTTGTCCTTCTTAGCGTCATGGATAGGCGCCTCGTCGGACGATCCCTGGTTGGCTTGGGCCAATTCTGACGGCGTCTGGAATAGTGATCGATGGAATGGAATAGGGGCGGCCGACGCGTCTCCTGGTGTGCCGGTCTGCCCCTTGTTCTGAACCCACGTAGAGTATTGTTCCGGTCGGTCTTCCATTGCCGCTCGGCCTCCAGAGACAGATGCGGCCTGCTGCATTATCCTTTCTGCTTGAGCCTTCTGCTGTTGCTCAACCATCTTTGCGGCTCGCGCATGAATGAGTGCTTCGAGCTCCTCAGGAGAGAGCGTTACCAGAAGTTGACATCCAACTTCTTCCATCTTCTAGGCTCGGATTCAGGTGCGTTCCCACAGACGGCGCCAATTTGATCCTGTCCGAGCGCTGAGTCGACGGACGCTGGGGATGTGGCACTCTCCGCTGCTAATCCGACTGGTGGTGTAGATCTCCGGTGAACCTACAAAGCAGCCGAGCCTGGAGGGTTTCCCGGCGACGACCCTCCGACGCTCAAGTCAGGCAACGAAGAAGCAGAGTAACGTTACTGTGGCTACAGTGATCAAGATTGCATACCTCCGTCGAAGTCTGGGGGTCCTTATATAGGACCTCGGGGAGGCGCGGGCACACTTCTCGATGCGTGCATGCTTCCCCAAACATACCTCAATGGGGTTGTGTCAGAAAAGTACGCCTAACACCATTCCGCAATCATCCGAGCATATCCCAGATGTGACGGTGGAAGCTTCTACCGTACGATATTTTGTCCACTCCAGCCGGCGACCATGCTGTTTGTCGGCGGCAGGTGTCTCGAGGATGAAGATACCAGCTGTCCTTTTTGTCTCCTAGCGCTCTTATCTGTTCCCGGGCCGAGCGGAACGACCGCTCGACGCTCATGTCCTCCAAGAAGCCCTATTCATGTGCTCGGCTGGGATTGCAGATTACTGTCCTGCAGCTCAGCCGAGCGTCCTAGCCGCTTGGCTTAAATACTCTTTTACCTTGAGCATCGGAAACCCGCCCCATGGTCGGGTTGTCTTTTGTCCGGTCGCCTGGGAGACCCGGACCGACACCTGGTCGGCAAGTCCGCTCGGCACGACCTTGGTGTTGACCACCTTGACCGTTGACCTCCACGTGTCGTTGGCCTCCCGCCAACGAGTGATCCCCCCCGTCTTTACCACCGGATCACTAAGTTTTGGTTTAACTAGCCCATGTTTGACTGGGGTAGCTTTGGTCAGATCTGTTAAATCTAGTTTACCAGGTAGAATACACAAGATTCAGCCTAGACATGCCTTCGATAAAGCTTCCTTGACATACTATCATCCCAATCCATTTCGATGCTATGTTGTAGGGTTTGGTAAACCTTTTTAACTAACCGTTCTAAGTAAACCTAATCCTAAGTGTGTAAGATTAATTAATCATGTTGGTTGAACTATTTTTCTAATTGCTCCCCTTGAGTCATAGCTTAGATATGGTCTATCTAAGTAATGAATCTGATTTTTAGGGATCAAGTAGAGATTTGGTTTAATTGGTTTGATTAAATATTTTATTTGGACCCATGCTTGGACTTGACTTCAAACATTTTGACTAATTAATGACAAATATGGTTTGTTTGTTTGATTTGGTTTATAGCCAAGTCCTAATTTGTTGTACATGGCTCATTGCGATCCAAGTACCATATTTAGGCACTTGGATCCCAGTTCGAACTTTTTTAACGTTTTCTTGAGTCGCTCGACGTGACCTTTCAAGCTAGAATTTTCTTCCTCAAGTTTTTCAACTTGAGTTGAAGTTTCGACTTGAACTTGGTTAGTCGAGTCACTCAAGTTAACTTGCTTCTTAAGGTGGTTTATTTCCTTAAGTAGCAAGTTATTTTGTTTTTCGAATTTTGATAATTTTCTAAACAAACATTTAACAACTTTAAGTAAATTTGACATCGAATAAATTGTTGCCATATTTGGACCTTCGGAAACGGATGTAGATTCGTGGCTTCTCTCGTACTCGATGTCGATCTCAAAATCGCTGTAGTTTCCGGACTCATACTCTTCCTCGGAATCGGATTCTTCGTTTCTTGCCATAAAGGCAAGATGGCTAGAATGCTTCGGTTCTTCTGCATCGGATTCCTCGGAGGATGACTCGTCCCATGTCGCATGAAGAGCTTTCTTTCTTCTTGTCGACTTGGGCCTTTTTTCCTTCTGATTTGGGAATTCATTTTTGAAATGCCCTTATTGTTGCATCCATAACAAATCATTTCTGATTTGTTTTGCATCTGGTTAAGTGGTGTCTTTTTGGCACTTCTTTCTGAATTTCATTTTTGTCAGCAATCTCCGGCCCATGTTGACTAGTTCTTCTTCATTTGTTGAGTCAGAGTCTGACTCACTTTCTGACTCGTTCTTTGTTCTTGATTTGATTTCCTTGCTTGGACCTGCATACAAAGCAACTCCTTTCTCAACATGGCTCACGTTAGATTGTTCGTGTAATTCGAATTCACAAAATAACTCATCTAACTTAAGAATTAAAAGATCCTTAGAAATTTTATAAGCATCTACAATTGATGTCCACAAAGAATTCCACGGAAAGGCATTTAGTGTGTACCTTATTGTATCGCGGTTCTCCAGATTGTGTTTGATCAGATGGAGGCCGTTGAGAATGTCCTTTAGTCGAGTGTGTAGTTGCAAAGTCATTTCTCCAGGAAGCATTTTAATGTTAAATAAATTGTTTAATAAAAGGTCTCGTTTATTTACCTTTGATTCGTCAGTCCCCTCGTGTAGTTTTACTAGGCAGACCCATAGTTCCTTAGCGTTGTCGTAGGGGCCGACTCGGATTAACTCCTCCATTGTGAGCCCGCACTGAATGGTGTTGATTGCCTTGTAGTTTAGTTGCGCCTTCTTGATCATTGGAGGAGTCCACTCTTCAGGTTCTAGTTGTATTCCATCTTTTGTTGGAGGTGTGTAGCCTTTCAGTATTGTAAACCACAGTTCAATATCAGACTTAAGGTAGCCCTCCATCTTGTTCTTCCAATAGCTGAAGTTCTCCCCTTTAAATAGAGGAGGTTAGACGATGTTGTATCCCTCTTGGTAGGAATTTGACATTATTCACTACAAGAAAAAAATAACAAAACAAATTTCCAAGACTCTCGTCTTGGGATTAGTAGTGCTAGAAAAGAAATAAGAAAAAGAAAGAGAATATTTTAAAAGGAAAAGAAAGAAAGAGTTTTAAAAGTGCTATGAAAAACGGTTAAGTATTTTCAGAGCTACGAGGCTCTGATACCAATTGTTAGATCGGATGAGTGCGATAGAGGGGGGATGAATATCGTGCTTTTAAAACTGTTCTTTTTACTTGTTAAAAACAAAGTCGTGAAGCGAAAAAATAGAGAACAATTTGGTTACTTGGTTAGGAGCCTATGTCGACTCCTACTCTAAGCTCCGCGATCCTTGACCACACCGATGGACAATCCACTAAGTCTCTTCTTTTTCAAAACCTCAGAAAGAAGTAGTGCGTACAAAAGATGAGTAAGATAGTAACAACCTACTATCTTACTTGAATTAAGTACAATGCAAATAAAAAGATTATACCGACAGTATATAGAAGTTGAGGTTTTGGTCGACACTTCTTGCAGCAATAGGTAAGTAGTCGTAGAACAAGTCACAGTTTTGCACAGAGATGAACTTTGAACCAATCAGCGTTGTATCCAGCCTCACACCTCGAGCTCTCTTTTATAAGAATCGTCGATGTTCGGTCGATCGATCCCTGGGTTCGGTCGACCGAACCAGCTCCCTTCCTTCCTGGCTGAGATTCGATGCTGATTCAATCTTCGATAATTAATGCTAATTAAGGGTCCGGTCGACCGATCCCTCTGTTCGATCGACCGAACATGCTCCTTCCCTGTTCATCGAGATTTATCGAGATTCGCATTTACTGTGCCTTTAATAATTGATCGTTCGATCGACCAATCATCTGGTTCGGTCGACCGATCTGTGTAGTTTCCTTGTTGATTGTTGCTGATTGAACTGTGCTGAGTCACTTTGGTTCAGTCGACTGATCCCTACGTGCAGTCGACTGATCAGGCCATACCTGCAACACAGAGTTATACAAAGTATTCCTGCAACACAAAGGTTAGCACAATAACATATTATAATGCATGACTAATATTAGACAGTAGAACTGTCTTGATCTCAACTTGGAAACATTCCTGGTTTCTTCAGTTGGATCAGCGACCTTAGGTTGTTCCCTTCAGGAACTCGACCTCTCTGTCTCTCCTCCAGTTGTTTACCTCAACCTACCTGCCAAACATTGATCCTCCAGATCTTGTTTAGACTTTTCACTTAGCCTTGATCGGCTCACCAAGACTTTTCTCTTGATCTTCGATCCTCCAAACCTCTCGATCATACCGCCAAGCGTCGGGTCCTCTCGACCCACTTGGAGTTTCACCTTGGTTCCACGATCTGCTAAGACTTCTCCTGCCTAGCCTCCCATTAGGTCTTCCCCGGTTGAGTAAACAACCTACACACTTAGTCAACTTGTTAGATCACAACAAGACTTAACTTGAACCTTTGACAACATCAAAACTCAGGTTTATTTATGGTGCAACGTGCACCAACAGTATCATATTATGGTTGAAAATAATAACATTATAATACAACCAAATGATTATCACTAAGATCTGATGTATTTGTTTGATAGAATTAAATAGCGAGCCAGAGAACTTTTGCTTCCCGTGCATATCATAAAAAAGTGCATTGGAAAAGTAATTATCCTTCCTCCAAGGCTTTTTTATCATCACTAGACATAAATGACCAGCGAATGGAGTTGATAAATGGAAGTCCATTTACTTAGGTCATAGTCATGCATGAAATTGCAAATATTTGAAGCCTTATATGAAATATGTTTGACAATTGGGATGTTAAAGCCAAATGTTTCATCTTTCATAATAATGAGATTAGCTTCACAAGGAAAGATGTTTTACTGATTCTAGGACTCCCATACCAAGGCGACAAAGTTAATTTGCAGCAGCATGCAGTTGTCGACCCACTATTTATTCAACACTTTAGTAATATGGAGTGTTCACAGAAGGAACTAGAGAACTAGATGATCAACCTCAGCAAACAACCTTCATCTACTAAATCTAATACTCTCTTTTGTCAACTTTTAATATTGTATTTCTTTATTTGTGTTTTTTTACTACTAGTAGTAGTATATCTAGATTACCAGTATAATTAGTAATTGAGTGTAGATGATTTTGAGAATTTAGGTAGGTATAATTTGTATAAGACTTTTATAACTATATGAGCCCACAGTTGGGGGTTATTAATGTGATGTTTTCACAAAGGCCGAAGCCAGAGGGCCTTGAGGGAAATCAAGCTCTCATGCTCAAAGGGTTTGCACATCTCCTTGTTGTAAGTTTTTGAAATTAATGATAGATTGATATATTTTATGCATAAAATTTTAAATTTAACTAGGGGTGTAAATGAGTCAAGCCGCTCGTGAGCCTCTCGCGAGCGGCTCAGTCAAAGCTTGACTTGAGCTCGAATTTGACCAAGCTTGAGTCGGCTCGTTTAACATTCAAGCCGAGCTCGAGCTCATTTAACATAGCTCGAGGGCTCGTTGAGCCTTGTCAAGCCAGGTTAATTTAATATTTTAATAATTAAAATTATTATTACTTTTAAAATCAAGAATAAGTTAAGGAGGAGTTTATGGCTAGAGCATGTCATTTGATGTATTTGAGGCCTACGGTTCGAATCTATACTTGAATAGGTTTTTAATTTATTTTTCCAAGTCAGGCTCAAGCTCAGCTCGAGCTTGACTTGAGCTCGACTCGAGCTCGAGCTCAAACTCACAAGCTTGATCAAGCTCGAGCTTAAGTCGAGCCTATGTAGTTTTCTGGAGCTCGAGCTCGAGCTAGCATGAGCACGAGCTGGCATGAGCTTGAGTTTGGCTTGGCTCGATTACAATCCTAAATTTAACCATTCTTATTGTATTGCACGTGTGGATGTGTAAACATGTCAGAATAATGGATCCTTATAGATAACATGTCCTTTTAAGAATATGCAGATGGAAATGATCAGACTATCATATAGAGACTGTTGGAACCCCAAGATTGTTGTTGGTGTGATCAACCAAATTAGGTTAGATCATGTTATGTTCTGATCCCTGTATCTAAGTGTGCAGGAGCTTAGGAGCACAGGAAGTCAAGCGAAAGATGCGGCTAGCGAGAAGTACGACACTGGAGAGAGCCGACAAGCTCGGTGTGTCCGAGGGACGAGACACTGTGGAAGAGTACGGCGATGGACGAGAAGGACGTGCATGAAGTTCAAGGGACAAGAAGATGGAGCGGAAGCCTGCTCGAGGAGAAGGCCGAAATTGGGCCAGGGTGAGTCTTATTTCGGTTGGCCGAAATCACCTAGGTGACCGGAGCAGCGGAAGAACTAGAATAGAGCTATGGAGCTACTAGAGGCGCCTTCAACATGAGTTGAAGGTGCCTCCGCATTTTTCAGGCAGAAGGCGCCTTCAACCAGCCATGGAAGGCGCCTTCAACCAGGCAATCTAGCCATTGGTGGAAAGGATAAAGTTTTATCCAGCCCTCTGGAAGGCACCTTCAACCTGAGGATAAGTTTTTCTAGGGGCTATAAAAAGACTCCTGAACCTAGGAAAGAAATAACAACTTTGGTATTTAGTTTACTAGACTTTGGTGAATAGCTCGGCGTGATCTCGTTCTCTTCGTTGCTTTGTTTTTTCGATGATGTGCAGCGGAAATACAAGAAAACAAGCACACAACGCTAACACAAGGGATTTACTTGGTATCCACCTCAAGAAGAGGTGACTAATCCAAGGATCCACACACTCACACACCCTCCACTATGAAATCACTCCTTTACGGTAACTACCGAAGGCAGAGAAGCCTTACAACACTCTCAATACAACAAGAAATAAAGAGAAACAAATACAAGGGAAAAGCTTACAAGATTTACACAAGAAACCCTAACCCTAGCTTCTTCTTCTTATTGTAACTCGCCTCTTGACTTAGACGTGCCTCTAAGATCCTTCAAGAACTGGCGTGAGAGTGGAGAAAAAAGTTGTGGAGAAATCTCCTGTGTCGCTCGTGGAGTGGAATCGAAGAAGTGCTGAGAAAAAAGCTTGCCAACGTCTTTATCTGCGCCAACGGTCGAATCCCAATCGATTGGATTGCTCCCAATCAATTGGGGAGGCTTTAGATCGATTAGCTGATCGATCCAGAGTGCCTCTATGCTCTCGGGAATTGCCTGGATCGATCCGCCAATCGATCCAGGGCTTATCGCGCGAAATCGCAGCTCCCAATCGATTGGCTGATCGATTGGAGGCTCTGAATCGATCGACTAATTGATCCAGAGCTATTCTGTGCGATCACGAGCTTCTCCCAATCGATCCTCACCCAATCGATCAGCCGATCGATTGGGCATGAGCCAATCGATCGGCTGATCGATCCAGCTCATGGGTTTTGCCCAAAACCAAGTCCAAAGTCCTTTAAACCAACATCCGGTCAATCATGACCTGTTGGTACATCATGCCTAGCATCTGATCA
This sequence comes from Zingiber officinale, assembly GCF_018446385.1. NCBI lineage: Eukaryota > Viridiplantae > Streptophyta > Magnoliopsida > Zingiberales > Zingiberaceae > Zingiber > Zingiber officinale. The sequence goes on along the minus strand of NC_056000.1, from coordinate 62,467,918 downwards.
CCCTTGACCAGCTAGGACTCCCTCACCAAGTGTCCGATCAATCCCTTTGACCCACTTGGACTTTTTTCCTCGTGCCAAGTATCCAATCAATCCCTTTGACCTACTTAGACTTTCACCAGATGTTTGGTCAACCTTGACCCATCTGGATTTCCTTTGCCTGGCTTCACTCACCAGGACTTCCCTTCTGCCTAGCTTCACTCACTAGGACTTCACATCTGCTTGGCTTCACTCACCAGGACTTTCCTTCTACCTGGCTTCACTCACCAGGACTTTCCTTCTGCCTAGCTTCACTCACTAGGATTTCTCATCTGCCTGGCTTCACTCACTAGGACTTTCCTTCTGCCTGACTTCACTCACCAGGACTTTCCTTCTGCCTGGCTTCACTCACCGAGACTTTCCTTCTGCCTAGCTTCACTCACCAGGACTTCTCTTCTTCTTGGCTTCACTCACCAGGACTTCCCTTCTGCCTAGCTTCACTCACTAGGACTTCACATCTGCTTGGCTTCACTTACCAGGACTTTCCTTCTGCCTGACTTCACTCACCAGGACTTTCCTTCTGCCTAGCTTCACTCACTTGGACTTCTCATCTGCCTGGCTTCACTCACCAGGACTTTCCTTCTGACTGGCTTCACTCACCAGGACTTTCCTTCTGCCTAGCTTCACTCACTAGGACTTCTCATCTGCTTGGCTTCACTCACTAGGACTTTCCTTCTGCCTAGCTTCACTCACTAGGACTTCACATCTGCTTGGCTTCACTCACTAGGACTTTCCTTCTGCCTGGCTTCACTCACCAGGACTTTCCTTCTGCCTAGCTTCACTCACTAGGACTTATCATCTGTCTGGCTTCACTCACCAGGACTTTCCTTCTGCCTGGCTTCACTCACCAGGACTTTCCTTCTGCATAGCTTCACTCACCAGGACTTCTCATCTGCTTGACTTCACTCACCAGGACTTTCCTTCTGCTTGACTTCACTCACCAGGACCAGGACTTTCTTCTATCTGGCTTCACTCACCAGGACTTTCCTTCTGCCTGGCTTCACTCACTAGGACTTCTCATCTGCCTGGCTTCACACACCAGGACTTTCCTTCTGCCTGACTTCACTCACCAGGACTTTTCTTCTGTCTGGCTTCACTCACCAGGACTTTCCTTCTGCCTAGCTTCACTCACTAGGACTTCTCATCTGCTTGGCTTCACTCACCAGGACTTTCCTTCTGTCTGGCTTCACTCACCAGAACTTTCCTTCTGTCTGGCTTCACTCACTAGGACTTCTCATCTGTCTGGCTTCACTCACCATGACTTTCTTCTCTGCCTAACCTCCTAATTAGGACTTTCACCTGGCTTCACTCACCATGATTTTCCAGTCAAGTATCCAGTTAACCTTGACCTACTTGACTCTCCTTCACAATCTCTCCACATGAACAATTACACCTGCAATCTCCATGTATTGTCAAACATCGAAACTCAAACATCAAGACACGAGCTTAAACCAATTCAAGCTCAGTCAACCAGGTCAACCTTGACCTAGGTAATCTTGCACCAACAATCTCCCACTTTTTGATGTTTGACAATACCTCCTTTAAGTTAGGCTAATCTCATAGCCTCAAACTCCTTCATGCCAATATATGAATGAGAATTCCCTTTATTCTCCTCCTTTTATAGAGGGCAAACTCCCTCTTAGGTAATAAGGTAATGAAGGCCTAACTTAAACCCTACATTCTCCCCCTATTGGCACACATAAAAAACTCTTCCCCCTGAAGAGTTACCCGACGTTGTTTACAACATAATAATGATGGTCTCATACCCTTCATTATTCTGAATGCTCATCCTTGAGCATATACCACTTGGTATATTCATACACGATTCAAATGAAGGTCTCATACCCTTCACTTTCATCAAATGCTCATCCGTGATTATATACCAAATGAACAATGAAGATATCCACTCTCCATTGTAGGCAAATGCCCAACCTTGAGCATTTTCATGAAAGAAGGTTAACCACCTTCCAAGGTGTATGAAAAATAGATTTTCATGTCCTTAAAGAGTAACTCCCCCTAAAGACATGCACGTAACTTCTGTCATTGCACCAAAAATGACTTGGAATCCCTAAACCTTTAAGAAGCCCAAATTTAGAAGTTTTGAGGTTCAAAAATTCAATATTGAAACCAAACCTCAACCTAAACCTCTACTTAGTCTTCCTTAACCAATCCATCCTTGTTTTCATCATGAAAACTCCTCCTAAATATATATAAATGTGTTTTGAGGGGTTAGGAAAGGTTTTATAGACTAAAAATTGTTTAGAATGCTGAACATAAGCTTTCCCAGCCAAAATTAGCATCCCTAATTGATTGGAGTTGGGCCCCAATCGATTGAACTCTGCTGAATCGATCCACTGATCGATTCAAACTGCGTGGACCGATCGACTGATCGATCCAGCGAGCTTCTACTCGTGGGAAAACTCCTCTCAATCGATCGCCCGATCGATTGAGGCACTCCAATCTATCGGGTGATCGATTGGAGCTCTGAAAAACTGAAAATTTATTTCAGTGAATTTCAGAAACTCCCCTAAAATTCTACGAAAATTGAAAAATCATGAAATTTCATGTAGACATTCCTTAGGGCATATACTATCAAGAAAAAATAATTTTCTATGAAAATACTTTCTATTTTTAAAAATTGACACAAACTTGGAAACTTGTAAAAAGTTTAGTATTTTCTTCCAAGTTTGTGCTCAACTATTCAATAATAATTACTATCAAAAGATAGTCTTCATCAAGGTTTTACAAAGCATATTTAAAATATTTTTCAAAACCAATATCCAACCATATTCTTTAGGCTCAATGCACATGACTTGTACATTAGCTTTCCTAATGATTGGAAAACACATAACTATGTGTTTTGATGAACCTAAAATTCATAAAAATGCACTAAATCAACATCTTGAGTTTTTTTCATCATCCTAACATCTCACTTGCATCTAATGTGTACAAAAACACATATAAGTCACCTTATAGTTCTTTAGTGAGATGTAAACTTTGGTTTTGCCCTAATCTAGGGATAATGCATATCTATCTAGGTATTTTGAGGTTAGGAATATCCACCAAGGATGTTACTTGTTAATGAATATCATTTGTCCTTAGTTTGCAAGGAATTAAAATAATGCATGATGCGTTAAGGCCTACATCAAAGATAAATAATTTTCAAAAGAAAATTTTCTATGACTACATGATGTATGTATGACATGACATGGTATTTTTGTGTTTTTCATAATAAGGCATGAGTGCAAGAATAATATGATGTCATGACATATGATGGGCAAACAAAGCATGACAACTTTGCATAAATAAAATACCTAGAATGACTATCTAAGTATCCTTAAACCTTAGCTAACTTAAAGTTTAAACCTAGATTGCCCAATATTTCCCAAGAAAATGCCAAAACCCAATTTGACATTTCATTTGCTTTTATAAATTTTGTGCCAATTTAAATTAAGCATATTCCTCAAATTTTGTCACAATTTACTCTTTCAAAAGTAACCAAATAACACAAGGCTTAGATTTGCCTTTAACTTCCCAATAAAATGCCAAAATCCCAACTTGGCATTTCTTTACGCTTGATTTCTTGTGCCATTTAAAAATTATATCCAAATACTCAAATTATGACACATTTTACTCCATTTAGGAAGTAAATGATAATCCTTTTCATTTTCAAATGTTAATAATAACCTTGAAAATGCTCTCCGAGTGTCAACTTCATCAAAGTTGGGTTAACTACCCTTCTAATCGAAGTTGACACTCTCTATCCCATCTAAGGGGTAGAGAAAATGCTCCTAGGAACCCAAAACCTATTAGAGCTCCTTGGATGCTCTAGGTACTCACTAGGGATAACTTCCCTAGATACCTTCTTAGTGACCTTGTTAGACTTCTTAGAAGTCTTGGTCACTTTTTCTAGATCAACTCTAGGGATTTCTTCCCTTGTGATCTTCCTAGTGAGTTTCTTAGACTTCTTAGAAGTCTTAGTCACGTTTGTTGTTGCAAAAATACTTCTAGGGACAACTTCCCTTATATTTTTGACTTGACCACTAGGCCTAGGGTTAGTTCCATAACTATATGGAACCCTATGATAAGAAATTGCATCCTTCTTAGCCTTAGGTTTGTATTCCAAACCTTTACGACCATAGGATGACCCTTGTTTCTCTAAACCTAGGTGTTGACTCTTGAACCCTTGTGTATCATTTGTGATTTTTCTAAGAGTCCTCTCCAATTTATCAAGTCTTGACCTTAAGACTTGATTTTCTCTCCATAACTCCTCAACCTTAGATTTTTCATTTTCACTTTGATTTTTCTTTTTCTTAGGCAAATACCTAGAATCCTTAGAATTATTGCCTAAATTATTTTCTATCTTTCTAACTTTAGGTTTGGTAGTTTTAGCATGAAGAGCCATATGTTTTTCTTTAATGCTATCATGTTTCCTATTTTTATGGTAAATAGCATTAAAATGATAAAAATTAGAATTAGCATATTTTTTATCATTATTTAAAGGGATAGGCTCAATAAATGATACCTTTTGTTTTACCTTGGAGGCTCCCCCTTTACTCATGCTTCCTCCCTTAGGCTTGACCGCCTTCTTCCCCTTAGGACATTGACTTCTATAATGTCCTTTTTGGTTGCACAAGAAGCACATAATGTGCTCCTTGTTCTTCTTTGTTGTGGGGGCGGTCTCCTTGGGCTTCTCCTTGCCCTTTGGTGTCACTTGACCCTTCTTCTTGGCCAATTTAGGGCACCTGCACTTGTAGTGCCCATGTTCCCTACATTCAAAACATATGATGTGATTTTTATTTTTAATGGAAATATTTTTACCTTCACATGTAGGGATGACACTTGATCCTTCATTTGATGTTTCTTGATCTTTGGAGGATGCAATGTCTTCTTCTCCATTTGACCCGGATGTAGAAGCTTCTCCTTCTTCTTGATCCAATGTCAATAAAGGTCGCTCCCCCTCAATCCTAGAGGTGGAGGTTTCTTCATCTTCCTCTCGTACATGAAACAAAGAGTATGCTCCCTCTTTGTCCTTTTCATTGTATTCCTTTGAAGATGAAGCTTCTTGGACTTCTTCTTCTTTGGAAGTTGAGCATCTCTCAACATCGGAGTCCTCTTGCTCTTGGTCTTGCTCCAATGAGTCGCCCTCTTTGGATTCTTCATTGTTTTGTGTAGTGAAGGGGATCTCATGTATTTTTGCCACTTTGCTCCATAACTCTTTGGCATTCTCGAATTCTCCAATTTGAGACAAAATATTGCTTGACAACAAATTGACCAATAGCTTGGTCACTTTATCATTTGCCTCGCTCCTTTGAATTTGCTCTTTGCTCCATTTGTTCTTCTTGAGGATCTTGCCCTTTGAATTTCTTGGAGCCTCGAAGCCTTCCATGAGAGCAAACCATTGCTCTATCTCCATCATAAGAAAGTTTTCGATTCTTGATTTCCAAGAATTGAAACTCGTGGATACATATGGTGGAGGCACCCTCGTGTCAAATCCGAATCCATCTCCGAATTCCATTTGAAGTTGAGCTTGATGATGAACTCTTTGACTTGATAGAATTTGCTCCAACTTCTACACCCTCTAGCTTGTTGCTCCTTCTGGCGATGATTGCGGTGAAGAGCGACCTTACTCTGATACCATTTGTTGGGACTGAAAATGTAGCTAGAGGGGGGGGGGGGTGAATAGCTCGGCGCGATCTCGTGCTCTTCGTTGCTTTGTTTCTTTGATGATGTGTAGCGGAAATACAAGAAAACAAACACACAATGCTAACACAAGGGATTTACTTGGTATCCACCTCAAGAAGAGGTGACTAATCCAAGGATCCACACACTCACGCACCCTCCACTATGAAATCACTCCTTTACGGTAATTACCGAAGGCGGAGAAGCCTTACAACACTCTCAATACAACAAGAAATAAAGAGAAGCAAATACAAGGGAAAAGCTTACAAGATTTACACAAGAAACCCTAACCCTAGCTTCTTCTTCTTATTGTAACTCGCCTCTTAACTTGGGCGTGCCTCCAAGATCCTTCAAGAACTAGCGTGAGAGTGGAGAAGAAAGCTGTGGATAAATCGCATGTGTCGCTCGTGGAGTGGAATCGAAGAAGTGCTGAGAAAAACGCTTGCCAACGTCTTTATCTGCGCCAACGGTCAAATCCCAATCAATTGGATTGCTCCCAATCGATTGGTGAGGCTTTGGATCGATCGGTTTATTGATCCAGAGTGCCTCTTTGCTCTCAGGAATTGCCTGGATCGATCCGCCAATCGATCCAGGGCTTATCACGCGAAATCGTAACTCCAATCAATCGGTTGATTGATTGGAGGCTCTGAATCGATCGGCCGATCGATCCAGAGCTATTCTGTGAGATCGTGAGCTTCTCCCAATTGATCCAGGGATCGATTGGGAGGAGGCTTGTCGCGGGGACTCACCCAATCGATCAGTCGATCGATTGGCCATGAGCCAATCGATCGGATGATCGATCCAGCTCATGGTTTTTGCCCAAAACCAAGTCCAAAGTCCCCTAAACCAACATCCGGTCAACCATGACATGTTGGTACATCATGCCTAGCATCCGATCATCCTTGACCTGCTAGGACTCCCTCACCAAGTGTTCGGTCAATCCCTTTAACCCACTTGGACTTTTCTCCTCGTGCCAAGTATCCGGTTAATCCCTTTGATCTACTTGGACTTTCACCAGATGTCTGGTCAACCTTGACCCATCTGGATTTCCTTTTCCTGGCTTCACTCACGAGGACTTCCCTTCTGCCTAGCTTCACTCACTAAGACTTCACATCTGCCTGGCTTCACTCACCTGGACTTTCCTTCTGCTTGGCTTCACTCACTAGGACTTTCCTTCTGCCTAGCTTCACTCACTAGGACTTCTCATCTGCCTGACTTCACTCACCAGGACTTTTCTTCTGCATGGCTTCACTCACCAGGACTTTCCTTATGCCTAGCTTCACTCACTAGGACTTCTCATCTGCCTGGCTTCACTCACCAGGACTTTCCTTCTACCTGCCTTCACTCACCAGGACTTTCCTTCTGCCTAGCTTCACTCACTAGGACTTCTTATCTGTCTGGCTTCACTCACCAGGATTTTCTTCTCTGCCTAACCTCCTAGTTAGGATTTTCACCTGGCTTTACTCACCAGGATTTTCCAGTCAAGTATCCAGTCAACCTTGACCTACTTGACTCTCCTTCACAATCTCCCCACATGAAGAATTGCACCTGCAATCTCCATGTATTGTCAAACATCGAAACTCAAACATCAAGACTCAAGCTTAAACCAATTCAAGCTCAGTCAACCAGGTCAACCTTGACCTAGGGAATCTTCCACCAACAACGTCGTCCGAATCAGAAGTCGAAGCCTTCTCCGGACTTGCACTAATGGCAAGTCATCAAGACAACAACTGCGAGTCAAGCTCTTCCGAAATGAGTATCGAGAGCATCGATGAAGGGGGAGCCTCGTCGGAAGATAGCAGCAGTTCAGGGGGAGAAACGGACAACGAGATCGACAAAGTAAGTCAGGTACGATCGCTTCCTCCCAATAAACTATTTAAGTTTATTAAATTGTTAACTAAGGATTGTTGTAAATTAGAAAAAGAAATTATGAATTTAAAAATAATATTAGCTAAATCTTGCCAAATAGAAGAATTCGACAGAATTAAATTAGAAAGTGAAAAATTAAAAGTAGAAAATGATAATTTAAAAGTACAAGTAAATAACCATGCATGCTCATCTAATACCAATGTTAGAAAATTTAATAATCTAAATTAGTATTTTAGATATCACAAGAGACAAATTAAGAATATTTCAAAAAAATATGTTCTTAAAAAACTCTTAGTTAATCCAGTTGGCTAGAACCTATATTGGGTTCCTAAATCTTGCTTAATTAAAATTTTAATCGGATTTAACGCTTTTAGCGAGAAAATTAAATAGTGAGTTTATTTATGAGACTTTGTCTAAGGAAGTGGTTGTTGCTCCAATAACCAAGAAGGCCTTAATAATGCTTTAAAAAGACTTTTAAACATTTTTTTTAATTTTCAAAAATATTTTTTTTTACTTAGATTTTTTTTTTGCGTAAAACTAAATTTGCCTAAGTTAAAAGCTCTTCTGAAATTAGAAATTTTTGCTTAAATTTTTACTTAGAAAAATTTTCAAAAATATTTTTGTAAAATTTCCTAAGTTAGATTTTTTTTTAAAATTCTCTTACTTAAAGCTTTACTTAAAGTTTTACTTTGAAATTTTTTAATTTAGAATATTTTTTTCCCGTTGAAAATTATTGCAAAATTTTTCAAAAATTTCAAAATTTTCTCTTAGAGTTTTTATTTTAACCCCATTTTTTGATGTGATCAAAGGGGAAGAAGGAAAAGTATAAGTCTAGGGGGAGGTAGACCAAAATTAAAATTCTATCTTTTTCTATCTTTTTGTACTTAATTGCAAAATTAGTTAGTTTATCTTTATGTCTATTTACCCTACCTTAACTGGAGTTGCTCACATCAAAAAGGGGGAGATTGTTGGAACCCCAAGGTTGTTTTGGTGTAATCAACAAGTTAAGTTAGGTCCTGTGTGTTTTTAACCTTGTGTCTAAGTGTGTAGAAGCTTAGGAGCATAAGGAGTCGAGCAGAAGACGCAGCTAGCTGATGTGCGTAGATTGTATACACTTGTTTGACATTTTTTGACGCACATTCACATACTTTATATATGCTTTGTCTACGTATTTTCGTACTTCCAGCTTTCCTTTTAGCATATTTACTCTTTTTGTTCGGAGATCTGCTTTTGTGCATTTTCTGTACACAAGAGTCGAATTTGGTGAAGGTTTCGTGTTCAAGGGCAAATTTGCAAGCGAGGCAAAGGAGGAAGACACCATTATTGTACCTCACACTGCCCTGCCATGGGGGGTTGCCCAGGCCGTGTGTGGATCACTGCCCGTGTGATTGCAGCAGGAAAGGAAGTGGCCTTGGCCGTGTGAACCTCACACGACTGTGCCAAGATGAGAAGCCAGAGGAAGCTAGGTCGTGTACACTACACGACCGTGCAAGACTTCCAGAGCCAAAGAATGCCCTGGCCGTGTGCTACACACGACCCGTGCAACAATTCCAGAAGCCAAGAATGCCCTGGCCGTGTGCATCACACGGCCCGTGCAGGAACTCCAGAGCCGGAGGCAGTGCAGGTCGTGTGGATCTACACAGCCGTGTAAGGAGTGCAGTGGCAGAGCCAGACATGGCTGTGTCTCACACACGACCGTGTGAGACAGACAGAGAGGGGAGTGAGCCAGGCCGTGCCCCACACACGACCAGATCCTGGGGCCGTGTGACGCCCGAATTTCCCCCTCTATATAAAGGTTTCTTCTTCATTTCAAAGGGGGTCTTCTCCCTTTTGGGGGGAATTGAAGATTTGGGTGTTCCTCCACTTTCTTAGGAGGATTTTCGGTGAATCAAGGGCGGATCTTTAACGTTTCGACTCCGGCGAAAGAGGATTGGATCCAAAGATGACTCTTCATCATAGACAAGCTTTTCTTCCCTTTCTTTCTTGGATTTAGGGATCAAGATGCTTGTCTTTTCCTTATCTTTGGGATTCTTTCCTTGTTCCATGGATTAGATCTCTTGTTCTAGGATGGAGGGAGTATTTGTAATGGAGATTTGATGTAAACTCTTGTGGATTTGCCTGATTCCTATTTTTATGATTTTGCCCTGTTTGTTTCTATTCTTTCTTGTGTGGATTGTTGTGATTAGGGCTTAAGTACCATGCTTGATTGAATGTTTGGATATCTTGTGGATCTTGTAGAGGCAATTTCTCATTCGATTTTCCGAGGGACGTTCGTGACAGGAACATGCCCGTGTAAGGACGTTTGAGGGGTAATCTTGAAGGGGAAATTAGGTATTTCAAGAGGGTATGATAGATTGTATGTGTTTATATATTGTATCTTGATGCGGTTGAGGAGTGATGAATTCGATGTTGATTTTTCGAGGGGCGCACATGACAGGCAAGCCCATGTAAGGACAACATAGATTCATTTTTAATTGATCACGTTTAGATATATTTCAGTCCTAGGCCGGTTGTCTATTGCAAAAGAGAACCGACAACCTTCTACAAATGATGGACAAATGAGGAATAAGATTTGGTAGATCATTTATATTAAAGAACCTTACAAAGAAACCAAAACTCCTAGAACATACCTTTATCATTGCCCTTATCCTTGTTTCTTATTCTTTCATTTCTTTGTTTACATTTCATAGTTACACTTAGATTCTGTCAACCCATTGATTAGTTGTTTAGCTAACTCGTGTTGAGACATCTTTAGTGCTTATTCCAGTCCCTATGGATACGATATCTCTTATTATTACTTACGTCATTTCCGTACACTTGCAGAGGTCAACAAGTTTTTGGCGCCGTTACGGGGGACTGCGCTATAACATTAGGGATTATCAATTGAGTTAGACTAAACATAACTTTTCTTTTCTTTTCTTTTCATTTGCATAGTTGAATCTAATTGTTAGAATTCTGTTTTCATAAGTTTTTCCTTTCTTGTATAATATTCTTGTCAATTCTTTTTGTTGTAATTCTAATTCTGCATTTTTTATTCTAACATTTTTGTTTAACTTTTCTCTATTTTTCTTTGGATTTAGTCTCTTTCTTCTTTTTCTTTTGTAAACATATCTTGCTATCTTGTTCTTGTGTATGCGAAGATCTAACTTTGCAGGAAAACTTCTTCTTCTAGACCCTGAGATAGACAGAACATTTCATAGAAAAAAATTCTGCAAAGACAACAAGAAGAACAAGAACATTCTATCATGGCTAATAGATCACTAAATGATTATGCAGCATCTTACGCTAGGGGTTTTCAATCTAGTATTTCAAAGCCTTCAGTTGAAGCAAACAATTTGAGATCAAACCTGCAATTATATCTATGGTGCAACAAAATCAGTTTGGTGGAGGACCGTATAAAGATCCCAACCAACATTTAGAGGTCTTTTACGAGATATGCGACACAATGAAGATGAATGGTGTTCCTTTTGAGGCGGTGCGCTTATTATTATTTAGGTTCTCTTTGAGAGATAGAGTCAAGCAATGGTTAAACTCTTTGGCTCCAAATAGCATCACCACATGGGAGCAATGTGAGCAACAATTCCTTGACAAATTCTATCCTCCAAGTAAAATGGCTCATATGAGGAATCTCATTGCAAGCTTCAAGCAAGCGGACTCTAAATCTTTATTTGAAGCTTGGGATAGATACAATAGTATGCTCAGACAATGCCCACACCATGGTTTGGAAAGGTGGTTAGTACTACATACATTTTATAACAACATCAATTATCATACAAAGGTGTCCCTTGATTCAGTTGTTGGAAGGGCACTTATGAACAAGAGTTTGGATGAAGCCGAAGAGATAATTGAAAGTGTAGCACAAAATTACCATCAATAGGCTAATGAAAGAAGTGGTGGCTATTCTTGTGTGAACCCAACAACAAAAACATCAGGGAAGTTTGATGTCGATGCAGTTACTTTATTGGCTGCAAAACTGGATGCTCTCATAAAAATGTTTGAGAATATGGGAGCTAGCTCAAGTACAATCAATGTCATTGTTTCTTCTTGTGAAGTATGTGGAAGTTCTGAACATTCAAATGACTCATGTCCATTAGGGGCTATCTCTGCACAAATTAATCAATTGGAACAATGTGATGCAATCATGGGTTTTAATCAAAGGCAGAACAACCCATACTCAAATACCTATAACCCTGGATGGAAGAGTCATCCTAATTTCTCTTACAGAAATAACCAAGATCAAGAACCATCCATGGGGCAAGACCTAATTTTCAGTCCAGGCAGCAGAATTTTCAACAACAATCTTCTCAAGGCTTTCCTATGCCTAAAATTGAAAAGATGTTTGAAGAAATTATCTCCAATCAGAATGAAATGAAGCAGGACATTTTGAAACTTACACAGAGAATGGATAATTCTGATAAACATCAAAAGATTTTGGATAGCCAGATTGCCCAACTAGCTTCCTCATCTTCTAGAGCACCAGGACAACTACCTGGCAAGCCTGATGTCAATTCTATGGAGCACTGTAATAGAATTGAGCTTAGGAGCAGACGAACCTTGGGAGATACCCAAGTGACTGCTCCAAAAGGGATGCACACTGAAGAAGAGCTCTCTCCTCCAACACCAAATCAGATTCAAGATAATGAGGAGAGTACCACTAAGGTTGAAGAGACTCTTCCAATCAACCATCAAAGTATAGCAGCCCCTTTTCCTCAAAGACTTATTATGTTAAAGAAGGATGAAGAGTTTGACAAATTCTTGGAGAAAGTTAAAGAAATATGTGTTGAAGTACCACTTATTGATGCAATTCTTCAAATGTCCAAGTTTGCCAAATTATTGAAGGATATCATGTCCAACAAAAGAAGGAAAGGAGACATAGAGACCATTGCACTTATAGAGGAATGCAGTGCTCTTTTGGAAAAGAACACTTCCCCAAAGTTGAAAGATCCTGGAAGTTTTTATATTCCTTGCAACATAGGAACTGAATTTATTGAGAAAGCTTTTTGTGATTTAGGGGCAAGTGTTAGCCTCATTCCTTATTCTATTTATAATAAATTAGGTCTCAAAAACTTTAAACTTACTAATATGGCACTACAACTTACTAATCACTCCTGCAGGTACCCTATGGGTATTATAGAAGATGTGTCAGTAGAAATAGGTGGGAGTATAATTCTCATCGATTTGTGGTATTAGACATGGAGGAGGATCCAAAAATTCCTATCATATTGGGAAGGTCATTCCTTGCTACAGCTAGACTATCATAGATGTTAGAAATCATAAACTTTCTTTGGTAATTGGTAAGGAACGGTTGGAATATGACTTATCTAATGCCTCTAACCATGTCTCTTCTCTTTTGAATGCTTGTAGCAGGCAAACATTTACAAACTGGAGGAATGAAACTTCCATCCTCATGGGAGGCCATCAAATGAAGAAAATATTGTGGTGGAAGATGTTGGGAGAAGACCTCCCAACAAAAATGACAATTATGTCTGCCCTTCAAGGGCTAGAAAAAGACAAGAGTGATTAAGATTGGTCGAGCTAAAGACCTTAAACAAGCGCTTATTGGGAGGCAACCCAAGGGTTCTTTTTAGTTAGTTTCATTCCATATTTCTATTTTTTGTAGTGTTTTTACTTTGTTTTCAGGTTGAAATTTCACTTCCCATGAGCTGCCCATGGTTTCTTCATGGGCATGGAAGTATTGGAGAAGCAAGAAAGGAGAAGAATCATCAAGTGGAGCAAAACAGAGCATGGTCGTGTGTTGTACACGGCCAGGCATATGCTGCAGTAAAGGGAGATGCTTGGGACGTGTCTACATGACACAGCCGTGTGGAGTCTCCAGAGAAGAAAAGGTGTGTGGTCGTGTCCCAGACACAACCGTGTGAAGAATCCAGAGGAGGAGAGCTTCTTGGTCGTGTCTCACACATGACCGTGTGAAGAAACCAGCACAGAAGCATGCACTGGTCGTGTCATCCAACACAACCGTGTGCTGATTCTAGAGAAGGAAGCTGGTGAGTCCGTGTCCCAGACACGGCCGTGCAAGGATAGCCGAGGAGGAGAAGGATATGGTCGTGCCAATTGGCACGACCGTGTGAGTCAACCCGAGAGGGAGAAGGCAGGGGCCGTGTAGATCTACACGACCCGTGTAGAGAAATCTGACCAGGCCATGTCTCCTATACATGGCCAGATTCAAGTCGTGCCCCCCACACACCCTCCTCATCTCAATACCCTCTTCTCTCCAAAACTCCCTTCTTCTTCAACCTACTCTCCAAATCTTTTCATATCTAGGTGTAAAACTCTTTCTTTTTCACAAACTTCATCTAGACCTAGATTTTTCTCTTCTCCTAGACTCAAAGATCTCCACTTTCATAACCCTACGATCTATTTCTTCAAGATCTAGCTTCTCCAATCACAAACAATACCCTTTCCTACTCTAACTTGACAAAATGTCCAACCTTTTGAAGAGATTTCGCAAGGGAGGTGGTGGATCTAGTGGTGGAGACAAAGGGAAGGAGCCAACCAAAGACAAAGGGAAACAACCGGTAAAGGGCAAAGGAAAGAGGGCCTCACGCGATGAAGGTAATGACAATGAATTCAATATCATGTTTAGAAATGATGATCAAATAAGTAGATTTGCAATTCTTGTCAATAGAAAGATCGTGTGTACTAGGTATATGGACCCAACCATTTTAGATATGAATTAGGGATGATATAGATTGAATGATTGAGTTCTTGGATTGGAGTGATATGTTGTACACACATCTACCTACTTATCCTCGCCTTGTTTTGGAATTTCTAAGTTCACTAGATGTCCATTTTGCCAATGAGGATGATTATGTTGGCAAGATAACCTTTAGATTAATGAATCAAGAATTTCAATGTACATTTAGTGACTTCAACACTTGTTTTGGATTGTCTTTCGGTAGCTCTCGGAGGTTTGACTTTAGATTTAATTGGAACAATTTTTAGAATTCTATCACCGGATTAGATCATCCCTATGAGCCCTCTAGAGCTAAGGCTTCTCACATGCAAACCCCTGTTTTTAGATATTTACATCGAGTTATGAGCAAAACTATTTTTGGTAGAGGGGAAAGTGATGGAGTCGTTAAGAAAGTAGAACTTTATTCTCTATGGGCTATGTTACATAAGGTTGATTTTGATTCTGGCTTCCATTTTTTGCAAACTTTAGTGAGAGCTGCGAGGGCATCTTCGGGATCAATAGTTCTTGGTGGTTTGATTACTCAAGTAGCCATTAACTTGGAACTTGATTTAGATGGGTTGGAAGTTATACATGGCAATGATATGATCGACATGGATGCATGTCTTACTATGAAAATGATTGTTCGGGATGAGAATGGTTTTGCATTTCCTAGGAGGAATGGTTTTCCTTTACCTCTTCCTTGTCCTTCTCGAACTTCAATTCGCAACCCAGCTAATTGGGTAATCGTTGATTTAGACCCCGAATATGTCCCTTCCATATTCGGAGACACAGAGCCACACATTGAGCCCTCGACATCTGGACACCCGCAGCCTTCCGGTCATCCAGATCCAGCTAGACATTCTTTTGCCTATGGTACGGGTCCTTCCATATTTGACTTTTCTGATTTTTGTACTTCTCTAGAATCACTTCATCAGAAGCAAGATGCCCAACGAGAAATGTTGGAGGGTCACTTCTCTTTATCAAATGACCAGTTTAGAGAGGTACAAAATCACTTTCAGTTCACGAGAAATTTTCAAAGTCAAGTGGCTGAATTTGTCCAGGATTATGATACAGATCAAGCTAGAATGAGAGATTTTATGCAAAGCATAAGTGTCACTAGCCAACAAGTAGATGCTTTATTTGAGTATCATATAATCCTGAGTGAAACTCCAGGTTTTCCTAGTTTTCCCATTGGCCAACCACATCGTAGGCATCCTTTTCCTCATCCACCTCCACCTCCACCTCTTCCACCATATTGATTTCGTCGAGACGATGAAAAGTTTAAGTCTGGGGGTGTCGAACCTGATTTTTCTTTTTTCTTTATGTATTCTAGTATTCAGTTTTTGCTTGTTTTCTGCATGTTTAGTTTTGTTCTGCATTTTATTTTGATTGTCTTGCTTGGATTGCTTGATTTTTGATAGTCACTTGACTATCTTTTGAAAATCTTATGGCATACATCTTGAGAACATCAAAACTTCACTTTTATGCTTTCTTGTCTTCAAGATTAAATGTTAGCACGTTCATTATCTAGATTCATGATGTTTTAAGAGATGCTAGTAGTATGCTTAATGTATCTCTTTTCTCTATCTTGGGTAGCATGACACAAGCTAAGTATCTTATGGAGATGAGTTTTAGTTTTAGCTTGGCCTTAAGGATCTTATCTTCACTACACCTATATTTGATGCTTGAATGGTTGATTTCATTGAAATAGTCATGATTTATCTTGTTTGTTTAGTACTTGGTTTCCATGGTGATTTCTCAAACTTCATTTTGGTTACTGGATGAGGCTCAACTCATGTAAGCTCATTTGGAAAAAAATCAAAATATCCCAACATTTGTGCTAAAAGTACATTTGTGAATAATATTTAAACAATGCAAATACTTATGAAAAAAAGTGTGAAAAATAGAAAAAAAAAAGTGAATAAGAGATATAAAAAACAGTTGTCGTGAGTGGAATCTAGCAAGCCACCCCTTTGAGATTGAGTTAGGTTACTAGGGAAATGACTGCTTAGCTTCTCTTGAGATTGAGCACGCCTTTGAGACCTTGGGTTGATTGAGAAATATGAACCAAGTGCGTGACAAATAAGTGTCTATCACTGGTTACTTGTCTATCACCGGAAACATTAGGAATTTAAATTTGATGACGACTTGACTAGGACATAGATTGAAACTTGAAGAGTTTTTGAGTTACTTTGCACTATGCACAAGAACTTATGCTTGAGCCATACTTAACTTGTTTCCATGATCATGCTTGTCAATGAAATTTTTGATAGAGTTAGGAGAATACATTAGGGATATGAGAACATTGTAGAACATATGAATTTATATTGTAGCATTTTGCTTGGGGACAAGCAAAGGTTTAAGTCTGGGGTGTGATGTGCGTAGATTGTATACACTTATTTAGCATGTTTTGACGCACATTCACATACTTTGTACATGCTTTGTCTACGTATTTTCGTACTTCCAGCTTTCCTTTTAGTATATTTATTCTTTTTGTTCGGAGATCTACTTTTGTGCATTTTCTGTACACAAGAGTCAAATTTGGTAAAGGTTTCGTGTTCAAGGCCAAATCTGCAAGCGAAGCAAAGGAGGAAGGCACCATTCTTATACTTCACACGACCCTGCCATGGGGGGTTGCCCAGGCCGTGTGTGGATCACTGCCCGTGTGATTGTAGCAGGAAAGGAAGTGACCTTGGCCGTGTGAACCTCACACGACCGTGCCAAGATGAGAAGCCAGAGGAAGCCAGGCCATGTACACTACATGGCCGTGCAAGCCTTCCAGAGCCGAAAAATGCCCTGGTCGTGTGCTACACACGACCCGTGCAACAATTCTAGAGGCCAAGAATGTCCTGGCTGTGTGCTTCACACGACCCATGCAGGAGCTCCAGAGTCGGAGGCAGTGCAAGTCGTGTGGATCTACACGGTCGTGCAAGGAGTGCAGTGACAAAGCCAGACATGGTCGTATCTCACACATGGTCGTGTGAGACAGGCAGAGAGGGGAGTGAGCCGGGTTGTGTCCCACACACGGCCAGGTCTTGGAGCCGTGTGGCGCCCGAATTTCCCCCTCTATATAAAGGTTTCTTCTTCATTTCAAAGGGGATCTTCTCCCTTTTGGGGGGAATTGAAGATTTGGGCGTTCCTCCACCTTCTTGGGAGGATTCTCGACGAATCAAGGGAGGATCTTCAACGTTTCGACTCCGGGGAAAGAGGATTGGATCCGAAGATGGCTCTTCATCGTAGATAAGCTTTTCTTCCCTTCCTTTCTTGGATTTGGGGATCAAGATGCTTGTCTTTTCCTTATCTTTGGGATTCTTTCCTTGTTCCATGGATGAGATCTCTTGTTCTAGGATGAAGGGAGTATTTGTAATGGAGATTTAATGTAAACTCTTGTGGATTTGCCTAATTCCTATTTATATGATTTTGCCCTGTTTGTATCTATTCTTTCATGTGTGGATTGTTGTGATTAGGGCTTAAGTATCATGCTTGATTGAATATTTGGATATCTTGTGGATCTTGTAGAGGTAATTCCTCATTCGATTTTCTGAAGGACGATCGTAACAGGAACATGCCCGTGAAAGGACGTTTGAGGGGTAATCTTGAAGGGGAAATTAGGTATTTCAAGAGGGTAGGATAGATTGTATGTGTTTATATATTGTATCTTGATGCGGTTGAGGAGTGATGAATTCTATGTTGATTTTCCGAGGGACGCACGTGACAGGCAAGTCCGTGTAAGGACAACATAGATTCATTTCTAATTGATCACATTTCGATGTATTTCAGTCCTAGGCTGGTTGTCTATTGCAAGAGGGAACCGACAACCTTCTATAAATGATGTACAAATGAGGAATAAGATTTGGTAGATCGTTTATATTGGAGAACCTTACAAAGAAACCAAGACTCCTAGAACATACCTTTATCGTTGCCCTTATCATTGTTTCTTATTTTTTCATTTCTTTGTTTACATTTCATAGTTACACTTAGATTCTGTCAACCCATTGATTAGTTGTTTAGCTAACTCGCGTTGAGACATCTTTAGTGCTTATTCCAGTCCCTGTGGATACGATATCTTTTATTATTACTTATGACATTTCCGTACACTTGTGGAGGTCAACACTAGCGTGAAGGTTGGCATGCAGTGCGTCTGAGGGACGAGGCGCTACGGAAAAGTACACCGGCGGATGAGAAGGAAGCGTGCGGTATTTCAGAGGGACGAGAAGCCGGAGCGGAAGATTGCTCGGGGAGCAAGAGATGTAGCTACTGAGAGGGTTGACACGGGGTGTGACCAAGAGACGAAGAGCTGCGGATGAGTACGTTGGCGGACGAGAAGGAAGCACGCGACAATTCCGAGGGATGAGAAGCCGGAGCGGAAGCTTGCTCGAGAAGGCCAGAAGTTAAGTTCGGGTGAGCCCTATTCCGGATGGCCGAGATCACCCAAGAGAGCGGAAGACTCGGACTCAGGCGAACAGAGCCGGAGCAGAAGACTCGGGCTGAAAAAGTCAACAAGGTTGACTATCCCCACCCAGGGCGCCTGGAACAGTCCGAGGCGTCCGGGGCGCCCGGAACCATTCCGGGCGCTTGGAGTTGACTTTTTGTCCAGGATCGTGTCAAACGCGATTCGTTGTGAAGGGAAAAAATTTTATCCCCTCCCAGGCGCATGGAACCCTTTCAGGCGCCCCGACCAAGGCTATAAATACAACTTTGGTCCAGAAGCTAGAAGACAACACAAGCAATTCATTTCCACCACTTGTAAGCTTTCATTTAGAGTTTAGCTTCTTTCTTTGTGTGCTTCATTGCTGTAAGAGACTTCTCCGCCTGAAGGAGTACTTAGTGCGACACTTTCCTTGGATTAACAACCTCCCCGGTTGTAACTAAGTAAAAATCCTCTTGCCTTTTCTTTCTGTTTTAATTTACTGCTTTTATATTTTATGCAAGTGTTTATTTGAAAAGTCGAGAAGGATTTGTTTTTTTATATTTTTCAAGCTATTCAACCCCCTTTTTAGCCGGCCACTGCGATCCAACAATCGTGATCTAATGCATTTACCGAGTACTCAGGTTTCAGGATGTTCGATTCTTGATTAGTGAAGCTTGGATGTGTGATTCTGGTAAGTCAGGATGTGCGATTCTTGATAGATGAAGACCGGATGTGTGATTCCCTCAAGACAAAATGTGTGATTCCTGATGGGTGAAAATTGGATGTTCAATTCTAATAAGTCGAGATGTGCGATTCTTGATAGATGAAAACCGGATGTGTGATTCTCTCAAGACAAGATGTGTGATTCCTGATGGGTGAAAATCGGATGTTCAATTCTGATAAGTCAAGATGTGCGATTCTCGATGGATGAAGACCGGATGTGCGACTCTGATAGGTAGAGATGTTAAATTCTCGAAGTCCGGATGTGTGATTCCGGAGGATAACTCTACACTTGGTAAGTAGAGGTAAGTCACTGGAGAAGAGTGACTAAGTAAGGATACGTTCCCGTTTGAAGGGATAGTAGACGTCGGTCCTATTTAGGTCTATTTCGTAAATATAAATCGAGACCTTGACTCGATCCTGATCTCAGGAAGACAAGATCTAATTACTACTCTTTATTACTGTGCTAACATTTGTCTTGCAGGTTTATTAGATTAACACATTTTGTAGGGTAAGAAAAGCACAAAAGGCCTCGGGTACTGTTCACCCGAGGCGCCTTCAAGCATTTGAAGGTGCCTTCACACTGTTCATGGAAGGCGCCTTCAATGCTATGGAAGGCGCCTTCCACAGGATAAAATTTGACCTTCTCAGCGATAAGCTTCAGCAAGTTTTGGGATTATATTTATCCCATTGAAGGTGCCTTCAAGGCCTTGGAAGACGCCTTTCACACCCAATAAAAGAGGTACTCTCCCACACTTTGACATACAACTTTGATACAAACTACTGCACATCCGATTGAGCTTCCGTCTGCTCCGTCTTTCTACGACTGCTCCAGAAAGTCTGCCTGCCACCAAGCTACTCTTCCAAGACATCTGATCATCTTCGGCAGACCGACTACAACACACTGGGTACTCCAACTTGTTGGTAACCTTTTATTAAGTGTTGCATTTCTAATTATTATTGTTTTAAAAGGAAAGTGTAGGATGTTACACTGTCTCTATTTTTGTACTCGATCACCTCTTTCAGTGGTTCTGGAAGAGACATTTAGTTGATTACTCATCGATAGGTCCGTGGGACCTAGGTCTTGGAGTAGGAGTCGCTGTAGGCTCCGAACGAAGTAAACCGCCTGTGTTGTTATGATATTTTCTATTTTTGATTATTTTACTTATTCTCGACTGCGTATACTTTGTTTTTAAAAATTTTAAAAAAAAACTAGTTTTCAAAAATCACGTGATTCACCCCCTCACGTGGGACTCGATCCAACAAGTGGTATCAGAGCCAGTTCTGCACTTTATTGGTGCAACCACCAATTAAACTCAGGAGAATTGCCATACTTTCTTTTTGGATTTCAACTTTTCGTACTTTATTTGAATTGGTAAATTTTGCCTCTTCAAATAACTCTTTCTTGTTCGATTTTTACTCGAACATTGGTGCAACACCATTCGAGTCGTCAATATTTTTTCAAGCACTACTAATCCATAACTAAGTCTTGGTACCTCTCTTTTGTTTTTTATCAGTGGAAATAACTTTCCGTACTAGAAGAAAAGAATGGAGGTTTATCTAAAGATGGACATCGAGTAATGGTTCATCATCCGACTAGGGTACCGTGCAATTATAGATGAAATAACAAAAGCACCGCTCAATCCTGAAAGATGGAGTCCATAAGACAAAAAGAAAGCTCAAATCGATTCCAAAGTTTTGAACACAATCCAGTGCAAACTCACAAAAGAAGAGCTCAATAGAATTAGCCCGCATGAGAACGCAAAAGAGCTTTGGGACAAGTTCATCGAGCTACACGAAGGAACTCCTGATTCAAAGGTAACAAAACGTGACCTACTCATAAATTCTTTATTTAATATTAAAATGCAGGATGGAGAAACCGCTAGACAACTACATGCAAGGATCAAGAATATCCTCAATGGACTGCACATGATAGGACACCAAATAGAGAATCACGATGTTATCAGGTACACTCTAAACTCATTCCCTTAAAACTCATTATGGCCATCAATCGTAGATGTATATAAAGTTTCAAGGAACCTTTCTAAGTTAAAATTAGATGAATTATTTTGTGAGCTTGAATTACATGAATAGACTAACGGTCCAAAGTTCAAGAAAGGAATTGTTTTTCTTACAGGTACTTAAAAGGGAACTAAACTCGAAACAAAAACTAAATTCGAATTAGAATCATGAAGAAGAGCAACTGGTGAACATGGTAAGGAAAATGTTCACTAGGCGCAAGAAAAGTTTCACCAAACGCGACATGAAGATGACATTCAAATCAGCATCCAATAACCCAAAAGCAAACATCACATGCTATGGCTACAACAAAAAGGGACACTTCAAACATGAATGCCCAAACGAAGACCAAATCAAAAGGAAGCAGAAGAAAGTACTAAAGGCGACCCGGGACGAATCTTCTTCGGACGGATCAGGAGCAGAAGATCCTAAGCAAGCAAGCTACCTCGCATTAATGGCAACCGAAAGAGAAATGGATCAAGACGATGAGTCCGAAAATGAGTCGAGCTATAAATCTTCATCCAGGTCAAACGGACCCAAGGTAAATTCTTTTATAAGTGTAAATTCGTTCAAAATAATTGCTTGTTCAAATTAAAGATTAGTTAAAACTGAGAAACAATCTAAACAACTCCTAAAGGAAAATAACCTCCTTAAGGAACAATTGAACATGAGCTCAATGACTAGCCAAGTTCAAGACAAAGATTCAACTCAAGTTATAAAATTTGAGGAAGAAAACTCTGTCCTGAAAAGTCAAGTCAACGAGCTTAAAGGGCAGTTGGAAAAGTTTACCTCGGGAACCAAGTACTTAAACATGATGCTTGGATCCCAAGACTTGGATATAAACCCAACATAAAATATAAATCACTCTTAAATTTAACTCAAAATACAAAATCAACTAAGGCTTGAGTTCCGAAAGCATGCTTAACCATGCAAGTAGGAATCATGTTTTCAAGTATTGGAGGAAGCGGTTGGAGATTTGGTTCCAAATGGAGTGGAACTATTGGATGACTTTGGAAGAATCATTCAAGACTTCAACGGACAAGAAGGGGAAGCGTCTTCGACCTCGGTATTAGACCAATGAGTAAAAGGAGCAATCGAAGGCGGATAAGGAGGTAACAAAAATTCTATTGAATTTATTGCCTCTTAACGTGTTGTTGAGTGTAGGTAATTACGAGAACGCATGTGATCTTTGGAAAAAGATCATTGCATTTCATGAAGATCCTACACAACTCCAAGGAGTGGAGGAACCCAAGGATAAAGGTTCATTAATCCAAGGGAAGGACCAATCGGACGTTGAGGAGTGTTCAACATCCGAGAAGGAGAAGGAAGATGAGGAAGTGTCATCCACATATTCAAGGGAAGACGATGTGGAATCGTTCACATCTTCGAAGGAAGAAGAAGAAGAACAATCCAAGGATGAGGAGGTATTGGAAGCTCAACCCTCAACTTTAACTACCAAGAAGAACGAGAAGAGCAACATCAAATGTTTTGAGTGTGGTAAGATGAGACACTACAAGAGTAGGTATCCTTCGCTTAAGAAGGTAAAGGAGGTAAACCCTAAATTTACTAAAGTTAATTTAGAAACTAATGTGAGTTGTAGGAAGAAGAAGAAAAAGAAGCATATTAGATGTTTCACGTGTAATGAGTATGATCACTACCACACTAAGTGCCCAAGGATGGGAGAGCTCGAGAAATTGGCGCACTTGAAGAAATAGGAAAAGAAGAGGAGTTCAAGTCAAGTAGGGGCTTCAAAGGTAAAAGGGAAGGTAATCTCTATTTAAAGTTTAATCTAAGTTCAAATTCCTTCACGCTTGTTAGGAATATTGAAAATTATGTACCCATGCATAATTAGTTAACATGGTAGATAACTCTAGAAAATCATGTAAGGTTAGACCTAATAAGATCCAAATCACTTTGCTTAAGGGAAGGAAAGTGGGTGAAAACCTAGGCATTAATCCTACTAAAGAACTCTAGGAGAGGGGGAAGGGGGGGGGGGTGAATAGCTATCATTGAAAAATCGTTATCGAGTCAAAGTACGCAATGGAAAATAATAACGAAAACAACGCTAACACACCAAGTTTTACTTGGTTCGGAGCTTTCGTCGACTCCTACTCCAAGGCCCACACGTAAGATTACTTTCATTGGGCAATTCACTAATAGTTCGCAAAAGAGTTACACAATAAGTACAAGAACTATAAAATAAAGTTACCGACAACAAGGAAAATAAAAATCGAGTCGCAAGTTGTCAGAGAAGTTTCACAGCGTCGCAGGAGCTTCTTTGGAGCAGTGCGCAAGAGAGCAATTACAGAGAGTTTTTGTGTTTTGTGCTCCTGGTGGAAGGCTGCTTATATAGGCAGTTTCAGGCGCTTGGATCCCTTCCGGACACTTGGACCATGATGTCAGTCATCCAATCAACGCGCTCCAATCTAGTGACAAGATAGATTTTGGGCATTCCCAACGCCTGGACCTCTTCCGGGTGCCAGGATCCCTTCCCAGCGCCCGAACCAACTTTTCTAGTAAACCTTTATTTCCTGTAAAATGAAGTTAGTCCGAGACAATAAAACTTATATTACCCTGCAAAACAAGTGTTAGCACAATTATAGTCAAGAGTAGTAATTAGATTTTGTCTCCTCGAGACCATAATCTAGTCAAGATCTCAACTTAGATTTTCCAAATGGATCTAAGTTGGATCAACGCCTACTGTTCCTTCAAACAGGGAACGCGTCCTCACCAAGTCACTCTCCTCCAGTGACTTACTTTAACTTACCGCATTGCCAGACATCCGGTCAGCCCGTCGACCTGTCTGGATTTCATGCCAGCTATCCGGTCGGCCCATTGACCAAGCTGGACTTTAAGCCAGATATCAAGTCAGCTCGTCGACATATCTGGACTTCGTACCAGCTATCCAGTCAGCTCGTCGACCTAGCTGGATTTCTGCCAGATATCCGGTCAGCCCGTCGACCTATCTTGACTTCTCCTGCACACTTAGTTAAATCGTTAGATCACATTAAACCTAACTTAACTTATTTTTTTCATTCATCAAAACCTGAGTTAGACTATTAGTGTAACTTGCACCAACAATCTTCTTCTTTTTGATGCAATGACAACCTGGGTTAAGTTAGGAAAAAATAATATGAAAAAAAATAAATGACATGGTTTTAAGTTAGTCTTGTTTTGATGTTATGCTTGGTATTTTGCTAACTTAATTCACCTAACTCTCCCCCTTTGACATTCATCAAAAAATAGGAATAGACAATGGATGGAAAACAATTTGCTAAGTAAAGTAACCAAAAAAACTTTGACTATAGAAAATTTTCAGGATTACTTGGGGGAGATAAAATAGCTTAAAAAATAAGTTAATTAATTTGAAGAGAATCTTTAAAGACATCTTGTAAAGTGATTTTTAAAAATAAAAACTTTATGTCAGGATTTTCAAAAATAAGATGATTTTGAAATTGTTTTCCAAATCTACACAGTTTTTAAAATATAAGATTTTCAAAAGATACAAAAATTTGATAATTCTAAGTTTGTGTAAAAATAACTTTAAAGATTAGAAAATTTGAAATTATTTTCAAAATCTACTAATTTTTCATAAGGTTTTCAAAAGAAAAGGTTTTAAAAAATAACTTCAAGGTTAGAAATTTAAAAATAAAAATAAAAATAAAAATAAAAATAAAAACAAGAAATATTTTGAAAATAGCTAGGTTTTTTTAAAGATAACTTTTGAAAACATTTGAATTTTTTTATTTTTTTAAAATATCTTTTAAAATAATATTTCAAAAACTTGAATAGTGATCAAACTGATTTACAAAGCTATCATTTAAAAACACTAAGCGTGATGAAGTTGAAATGTTTACAAACTTTATAGTTTTGAAAATGGTAGTAGTAAAAAAAATGAAGTAATTTTCAAAACTTTTAATCCTCCCCTTGAATATGACATTATTTCAAAATAGACAATTAAAAAAAAGTCCTTAACTGTCTAACCATTGTTACTAACTATTAGAAGATAACAGTTTTTACTTGGTTAGTCAGGTTAAGTTAATTTATCCAATTAGTATTTGACTAAGCTGAAAAACTTAACCTGATTATTGTTGGGTTGGTATTTAATGCCCAAACTTGTATTGATACACTGATATAAGCATCTTAAGTCCAGGCAATCTGCCTATGCATCTCACCACTTTCTAAGTTTAGCAATACACAAACAAGGTAGTCCTAGTGTGTTGGTGAGATGCCAAACAATCTGCCTATGCATCTATAAGAGCATGCTTTCTAAAGTTTTGATCTAGACTAAGGCTAAAAATAATTTTGAAAATTCTAAAAAGAATGGACGTTTTGAGAAAAATAAATAAAGAATTTTACCCTAGAATTTTTAAAAAATAAATTTTGAAAGTAATTTTGAAATTAGGAGTCTTAATCTATTAAGAACATTCCTAATTATCGACGCAAGTTACTAAATTCACTTTCAAAGAGGGGTTTAGTGAATATATCAGTTAGGTTTGACTTGAACTCAATGTATTTGAGTTCAATGTCACCTTTAGTGACATGATCCCTAATAAAGTGATGTCGAATTTTGATATGTTTAGTTCTTGAATGATGCACAAAATTTTTGGTTAAATTAATTGAACTGACATTATCAATTAGTACTTTTATATTAATAAAGTTTCAATTGAAGTCTTTTATGTTGGTCCCCGGGGGTGTTTTGATGTGATCAACTAAGTTAGTTAGGTCCTGCGTTTTGTCTTATCCCTGTGTCTGAGTGTGCAGGAGCTTAGGAGCACATGAAGTCGAGCGGAAGACACAACTAGCGAGAAGGACGACACGGGAAGGAAGCTGACGGGCTCGGTGCGTCCGAAGGACGAGAGAGTTGCGGAAGAGTACTCCGGTGGAGCGAGAAGAACGTGCGCGGCATTCGAGAGACGAGAAGCCGGACGGAAGCCTGCTCGAGGAGAAGGCCGGGAATTAGGTTCGGGTGAGCCCTATTTCGGTTGGCCGCAATCACCCAAAAGATCGGAGCGTTGGAAGACAAAGCAAGCTGGAAATGAAGCCAAGAGGATGTGCTGCCAGCTTGAAGGCACCTTCAACCAGGTTGAAGGCGCCTTCAGCCAGGTTGAAGGCGTCTCCAGCTTGAAGGCGCCTTCAGCCAGGTTAGAGGCACCTTCAACCCAGTCAAAACAGCCGTTGAGCTGCGGATAAAACCTTATCCGTTGACTTTGGTTAGAGGCGCCTTAAACCCTGTTGGAGGCGCCTTGGACCCTCGGGATAGAACTTCCAGGAGCTATATAAAGGCCCCTGGACCTAGGAATTAATCATTGAATGCTGTATTCGATTTCCTAGCAACTTGTGAGCTCTTTAAGTGTGTAAAAAGCTTCTCCGCCTTCAGAGAAGGAGATCTTGATTGCGCTTGTCATCGCCTTGGATTAACAACCGTCTCGGTTGTAACCAAGTCAATTCCGGGTCTTCTCTGATTCCTTTCTGCTTTTAATTTTATTATAGTTGCTAGTTATTCTGTTAAAAACGTTGAGGAGGGTAGTTTCATTTTTGTTTACAGCAATTCACCCCCCTCTTGCTGGTCTCTGCTGCACCAACAAGTGGTATCAGAGCCTGATCGCCTCAGAAGGACTAACCGCCAACTGAAGCACTACGATCAAGACGATGGCCAGAGCGAACATCCATCCCCCGAAGTTCGATGGAGACTTCGCCACCTGGAAGCGCAAAATGGAGATATTTTTTAAAACCGAATTTGACATTCTGTTAATAATGAAATATGGCTATGCAGTTCCGAAAGATAAGGAGGAAAATGCCTGGACGAAAAAGGAGCAAGCAGACTTCGTCGGCAACAGAAAAGCGGAATTCCACCTCCTCAGTGTTCTGCCACCTCAGGAGGTAAGCCGGATCGGAAGCTACGACTCCGCGAAAGATCTCTGGGAAAAATTCCTGGAGCTTCACGAAGGTACTTCTGAAGCGAAGCTAGCAAAGCGTGACATCCTCCGGAACCAACTAACAAACCTCCGGATGAACTAAGGCGAGAAGGTAGCGCAACTCCAAGTGAGAATCAAGGAGCTGATAACGCAACTAACGAACCTTGGAGAAGAGGTAACCAACCGAGATTCTATCCGATACGCGCTCAATGCCTTCCCGAGAACTCCAGAGTGGGCCTCCTTAGTAGATGCGTATTACATCTCTAAGGACCTCGAGGTAAGTACTTTAGAACAATTATTTTCCACTTTTGAACTTCACGAATCTCGAGTTTCAGAACCCAACGGAGCAGAGAAGACAAGTCAGAACATTGCCTTAAAGGTAAAAATGAACAGTTCTGACTCCGAAGCCTCAGTCGACGAATCCAAAGCGGCACTACTGGTAAGACGCTTCAATAAGTTTTTTAGTTCTAATAAATTTAGATCGCGGAAAAAGAGGCTTCAACAAAGGAAAAGGACGGTTCGTTGCTACAACTGCAACAAGGAAGGGCACATCAAGGAGGACTGCCCAAAATTGAAGAGAAAGGAGAAAGAAAAGGAAAAGCCAAAATACAAGAAAATATAACCCTCCAAGCACAAGAATCTGAAGGCTACTTGGTCAGATTCATCAACCTCTGAATCAGACATCGAAGAATTCTCAGGGTTAGCGCTATTGGCGAACCATCAACCGGAAGAAGACTCAAGCTCAGAGATGAGCATCGATGAAGGGGGAGGAACATCAGAAGAAGAAAGCAGCAGGGAATGGGGAGCGTCACCAGATCAGGTAAGTAAGGTACGCAATCTAACCCCTTCCCAGTCTTTTCGGTTTATTAAATCGCTTTCTAAAGATTTATTCGAATTAGAAAAAGAAAATAAAGAATTAAAAATGAAATTAGCAAAAGCATGTCCACTTGAAATGTACGATCATATAAAATCAGAAAATGATAAATTAACATTAGAAATTGAAAAATTGAAATATGATGCATGCTTAAATAAATTTCCTAAATCAAAATTAAGAACTTATGGAAAATTAAATTGGTACATTAGAAATCATCAGGGTCAACTTAGAAAAGTGCCCAAAATTTATGTACCCCCTAAATATCTGATTAATCTAGTAGGAAGGAACCTCTATTGGGTTCCAAAATCTGTGCTAATTTAATCTCTTTTAAGTTAAAAGCTTTAAAGTAAGAAAATTAAACATTGAAATTCTTTATGGAAGCTTTGTCTAAGGAAGTGGTTGTTGCTCCAATAACCAAGAAGGCCTAGTGCCTCGCCACGACCTGGAAGCTAAAATATTGAAAGAAAATGTTTAATTAACTTTCTGAAAAAGCATGAAAAACAAGAATTAAATAATGCTTTGAAAGTTTAACAAACAAATTTTTAGAATTTCTTTGAAAATTCTTACTTAGGATTTTTTTTAATTTAAAAAAAAATATAAAAAAAATAATAAGTTTAACTTAGAATTTTTTGTTCATTTGACTTAGATTTTTTTTGGAACATTTAAAAGTTTACTTAGGATTTTTTCAATTTAACTTTTAAATTTTTTTTTAGAAAATTTTTTTTCGAAACTTCAATCTTCCTTGAAATTGTTTTTTTACTTATGACCCCATTTTTGCTGTGATCAAAGGGGAAGAGAAACGTACAAGTTTAGGGGGAGTTCGAAAAAATTTAAATTTTTTTATATATATATTTTTTAAAAGTGTTGCAATTTTACTAATTGCAAAATTTATGCTTAACTTGTTAGTTTAGTAATTTACTTTAAAATTACTACTTATGTCTATTTACCCTAACTTGAACTTGGGTTGATGCACATCAAAAAGGGGGAGATTGTTGGTCCCCGTGGGTGTTTTGATGTGATCAACCAAGTTGGTTAGGTCCTGCGTTTTGTCTGATCCCTGTGTCTGAGTGTGCAGGAGCTTAGGAGCACAGGAAGTCGAGCGGAAGACGCAGCTAGCGAGAAGGACGGCACGGGAAGGGAGCCGGCGGGCTCGGTGTGTCCGAAGGACGAGAGAGCTGCGGAAGAGTACTCCGGTGGAGCGAGAAGAACGTGCGCGGCGTTCGAGGGACGAGAAGTCGGACGAAAGCCTGCTCGAGGAGAAAGCCGGGAATTGGGTTCGGGTGAGCCCTATTTCGGTTGGCCGCAATCACCAAAAAGATCGGAGCGTTGGAAGATAAAGCAAGCTGGAAATGAAGCCAAGAGGATGTGCTGCCAGGTTGAAGGCGCCTTCAACCAGGTTGAAGGCGCCTCCAGCTTGAAGGCTCCTTCAACCAGGTTGAAGGCGCCTCCAGCTTGAAGGTGCCTTCAGCCAGGTTAGAGGCGCCTTCAACCCAGTCAAAACAGCCATTGAGCTGCGGATAGAACCTTATCCGTTGACTTTGGTTAGAGGCGCCTTGGACCCTCGGGATAGAACTTCCAGGAGCTATATAAAGGCCCCTGGACCTAGGAATTAATCATTGAATGCTGTATTCGATTTCCTAGCAACTTGTGAGCTCTTTAAGTGTGTAAAAGGCTTCTCCACCTTCAGAGAAGGAGATCTTGATTGCGCTTTTCATCGCCTTGGATTAACAACCGTCTCGGTTGTAACCAAGTCAATTCCGGGTCTTCTCTGATTCCTTTCTGCTTTTAATTTTATTATAGTTGCTAGTTATTTTGTTAAAAACGTTGAGGAGGGTAGTTTCATTTTTGTTTACAGCAATTCACCCCCCTCTTGCCGGTCTCCGCTGCACCAACATTTTAAAGTGTGCATCATCCATAATAATTGGGCAATACATTCTCTTATAGCTGTTGGTTGCTACTCGGAAAATCCAATGGCTCCACTGTACAAAAATTTTGTACGTGATCTGAACCTTTCCTAGCTACCATGTATTCTTTTAAGTTAAACTTGTATCTCCTGCGGAACTTAACACATTTGATTCCAAGTTTAACTTATATGTTCTTTTAGGTTTAGATTTGGATCTCCTGCGGAACTTAACATGTTTGATCCAAATCACCTAGGTTATAAATTCAATTAAATATTAGTTTCCAAAATTGGCTTCCAGTACTGCATGGCGAGGCACTTGGCCTTCTTGGATATGGGAGCAACCACCACCGACTAGACAAAGCCTTTTAAGGAAAGTTAATATTTAATTTCCTTATATAACTCTAGGTTAACTAAAAGGAACAATCAAATCACAAGGAAAAAAGAAAAAGAACACGACATTGAAATTAAATTCGAAAAACAAGAATCGAATGCCTCTTGTATTTGGTATTTATACAAAGAAAAATTAACTAGTATGATGCGGAAATTAAATACTAGTTAAACCTCTTCCTTGTATGCTAAAAACCTCGAGATCTTCTGCCGTATCCCTCGCCTCCTCTTAGACGTCGTGTGGGCGACGATCCTCTAAGACGAACACCACCCGGAAAGCTTCTCCTCCTTCTCTAGAATTCGGCCACCACCACCACAAAGGAGCAAAAGAGAGCAAAGGGAAGAGAGGGAGAGGGGCCGACCACTTGATGATCTCCAACAACATAATATCAATTGTTATGTTTTTCAAGGCCTCCCCTTCCCCCCTTTTTATATTAGTTTCCCAACGGAAAATTATGGAAAGAGTTTTATAAAAAATTAGACTCATTCCTATTTCCTTTTAATTTCTTTTCTTTTTCTTTACTTTTAATTAATCAATCCTAGATTGATTTATTAATTAAACAACTATTTGTTGATATTTAATTATTTGACCGGCCCCTTGCTTGGGCACCAAGCAAGGTGGCCGGCCACTTATTAAAAGGGAAAGAAAGAAATTTTTTTTATAAAATTTAAAAGAAGAAAACTTCTAATAAAATTTTACAAACTCTTTTTTTTTTCTAATGTGGATATTAAAAGGAAAGTTTTAAAATCTAAAACCAAGTTTTAAAATTTAAAACCAAGTTTTAAAATTTAAAACATCTCTAATAATATTTCTTTTTAAAAGAAAGTTTTATAAGTTTTACAACTCTCTTTTAAAACCTTGTGGCTTAATTTAAATTAGGAAAATTTTATAAATTTTTAAAATCTCTCTTTTTACAAATTGTAAATATTTGAGGAAATTTAAAAATTCAAAAACAACCTTCCTAATTTAAATATTGCGGTCGGCCCCCTTGCCCAAGGCAAGGGCCGGCCACTTCTAGAGAATATGTGGTCGGCCATTGCTTGGTCACCAAGCAATGAACCGACCCCTTCTTGGACACCAAGATAGACTTTTCTTTGGATGGACTTGAGGCTTTATTGAGGCTACAACAGGAACCTAGAGGAGAAATTGGTTTTGACCTTCCGATGAGTTTGAGTATCCCGTGCTCGCCCCGAACACACAACTCAAGTTCATCGATAATAACTCATTCCACTAGAGAGTTATTACCGCACTACCGCACCAATCCCAAATTACATTATGGGCTCCTTCTTATCATGAGTGTGTTAGTCTCCCTGTGTTTAAGATTACGAATGTCCACTAATTAAGTGAGTTACTAACAACTCATTTAATTAATATCTAGCTCCAAGAGTAGTACCACCCAACTTTATTGTCATGTTGGACTAGGTCCACCTGCAGGGTTTAACATGGCAATACTTATGAGCTCCTCTTGGGGACATTCTCAACTTAGATAACTAGGACACAGATTCCTTCTATAATCAACAACACATACTATAAGTAATATCATTTCCCAACTTATCGGGCATATTGATTTATCGAGCTAAACCTCACCCTTTGATAAGTCAAAGAAATAAATACTAAATATACATGCTTGTTATTATATTAGGATTAAGAGCACACACTTCCATAATAACTAAGGTCTAGTTCTTTTACTAAGTCAGTACAAAAAGAACTTACCTAAATGATCCTTCTCAATACACTTAAAGTGTATTAGTGTAATTTATTAATCAATATAAACTAATACTTAATTACACTACGTTTATTCTGATGGTTTGTTCCTTTCCATCTTAGTCGTGAGCAACTGTTTATAATTTATAGAGAACCGACAACATGATCTTCTAAGTGTGACTCCACACTCCATGTTATCTACTATATAAATTAATTGAACAATTACATTTAACAAACAAATGTAAACATTTGACCAATGTGATTCTTTATTTCAAAATAAATGTGTACAAAAGCTAAACTTTTAAGTATACACTCCAACAATCTCCCACTTATACTAAAAGTCTAAGCTGCCATATCTGTTGTCATACATCTGATTCTCATCCCCTCCACATGCTGATCAAAAGCTTTCGCCAGAAGGGCCTTAGTGAAAGGATCTGCCAGGTTATCTGCTGATGCTATCTTGGCGACGACAACTTCTCCTCGCTTGACGATGTCTCGTATCTGGTGGTATTTGCTCTCTATATGTTACTTGCCTTATGGGCTCGTGGTTCCTTCGAGTTTGCAACTGCTTCACTATTATCACAATAAATTGTGATGATCTTGGGCAAACCAGGAATCACATCTAAGTCCATTAGAAAGTTCCTGAGCCATACAGCTTCTTTGGCTGCCTCAGAGGTTGCCACATACTCAGCTTCCATGGTTGAGTCTGAGACGTATTTCTGCTTAACACTCCTTCATGCAATGGCTCCACCTCCTAAAGTAAACACATAGCCTGATGTAGACTTACTGTTGTCCCTATTTGATTG
Organism: Zingiber officinale; assembly: GCF_018446385.1. NCBI lineage: Eukaryota > Viridiplantae > Streptophyta > Magnoliopsida > Zingiberales > Zingiberaceae > Zingiber > Zingiber officinale. Next base: position 62,434,894 of record NC_056000.1, on the reverse strand, counting down.
GAAGTCCGAATCCGTGTAACCCACAGGGATTAAATCGTCTGCTTGGTAAACTAGCATATAATCTCTAGTCCTTCTCGGGTACTTTATGTTGGTGCAGGAAGCATCCGACGATCGAACCTAAGTTTTGATAATGGCAAAGGGATTCAAAGTTAAGATTCTCTGTTATCTAACATATTGAATGAGTGTTTCAGGAAAGTCCTAACTGCGGTTAGGCAGGTGAAAATCCTAGGGGGTGGTAACCCTAGGTGGAGAAAAGTCCTAGTTGCGGTTAGGCAAAGGGAAAACCCTAGGGGGTGGTAACCCTAGGTCATAGGGGGTGGTAACTCTATGCGGAAAGTCTTGGTAGGTCGAAGGCTTCAAGCAAAAGTCCTAGGGGGTGGTAACCCTAGGTGGAAAGTCCTGGTGTCGCGAACCAGGTGAAAGACTGGACTAGCCGGGAAGCGGATGTCCAGCAGAAAGTCCGGAAGCGTCGAGTGCTGAGCAAAAGTCCAGTCGATCTGGAGGATCGCACTGGCAGCAGGTAAATCTCCTGAGTGGAGTAGGTGAGGACGCGTTCCCCATAGAGGGAACAGTAGGCGTCGGGTCGACCTAGGGTTTCCGGACGGAAATCCGAAGTCAGACCCGGACAGTCCAGAGACTGTCATAACATTCTTTATCATTCATACTGTTATTTTGTGCTAACTTTGTGTTGCAGGATATTGTTTGGGACTAACATGTCTTGCAGGTACAAAATAACGAAGTTTTCCCTCGGATGAACAGTGTCCGAGGCGCCTCCATGGAGCTTGGAGGCGCCTCGGGTGCAAAAGCTGACTTGGCTGCGAAGCTTCATTGGAGGCGCCTTCATGGGGGTATAAGGCGCCTTGGAAGGCGCCTTGAGCAGGTTATAAGGCGCCTTAAAGGGATGAAGTTCGACCAGATCAAGTTTGATCCACGCGGAAGACTCGGCAGCATGGAGGCGCCTTGAACAGCCTTCAAGGCGCCTTGAACACCCTTTATAAGGGGGTTTCGACCAGCACTTCAATCAATCAAGTTCCAGGCCTTCTTCCTTGAACGTGCTGCTAACAAAGTCATTCCGAAGTGCTGCTGCAACATTCCGACGACCTGAAGCTTTGTTTTTCTCTACTTTAAGTTGTCGGTACAAAGTTATTTTAATTGCTGTTATATTTGTAATTTGTAATTCTTATCGAGCTTATAGTTGTTGCCCACCGGAAGCGATCAAGGATCGTGGGCCTTCGAGTAGGAGTCACCTTAGGCTCCGAACGAAGTAAATCCCTTTGTGTCTTTGTGTTTATTCTATTCCGCTGCGTTTTAATTACTCCGATAGTTTTCTGAAAATCGAACGAAATAGCCACGAGCGCTATTTACCCCCCCTCTAGCGCTTCTCGATCCAACACTTTAATATATGCTTTACTGCAGTCCAATGTCCTTGTCCAGCGTTACTTTGATATCTGCTAACCATGCCCACGGCAAAACAGATATCAGGTCTCGTACACAACATTGCATACATAAGGCTTCCTACAGCCGAAGCATAAGGAACTGCCTTCATGTCCTCAATCTCTTTTGATGTTTTTGGAGACATCTCTTTAGATAAGGCTACTCCATGCCTAAAAGGTAAGAAACCTTTCTTAGAGTTTTGCATGCTAAAACGAGCAAGGATTGTATCTATATATAAAGCTTGGGATAGGCACAATATTCTTTTCTTGCGATCCCTTATAACTTTGATCCCAAGGATGTGTGCACATTCTCCTAAGTCCTTCATATCAAATTGTTTGGACAACCATATCCTTACGTCTGATAATACCTTGACATTGTTGCCAATTAACAAAATATCACCTACGTATAGTACAAGAAATACCACCATGTTTCCGTTACACTTCTTGTATACACAAGACTCATCCGGACACTGAATAAATCCATATGACTGGATTACTTCATTAAACCGGATGTTCCAAGATCTTGAAGCTTTCTTCAGTCCATAAATGGACCGATTAAGCTTACACACTAGATGCTCTTTTGCCCTTTTCAATAAACCCTTCTGGTTGCTTCATATGGATGTTTTCTTCAAGACTTCCATTGAGGAAAGCTGTCTTGACATCCATTTGCCAAATCTTATAATCCATATGAGCGGCAATGGATAAGAGTATCCGGATAGACTTAAGCATAGCTACCGGCGAAAAGGTCTCCTCATAATCGATTCCCTCTTTCTGAGTGTACCCCTTCGCAACAAGCCTTGCTTTGAAGATTTCTACCTTCCCACCTGTCCCTCTTTTCCCTTTATAGATCCACTTGCACACAATGGCTTTTACACCATCAGGTGGTTCTACAAGCTCCCAGACCTTATTAGAATATATAGATTCTATTTCAGAATTTATTGCCTTTTGCCAAGATACTGCATCTATATCTTGGAGTGCTTCATCATATGTCCGGGGATCTGGTTCATGTTTGCCTAGGATCAAGTCCGAAGACTCACCCAAAAACATGAATCTCTCGGGCTGCCTTACAACCCTCCCACTACGATGAGGCACCGTCTGTGGTTGTGTATCATGTGTGACACGTGTTGCAGTCTCTTGTGGTACTTCATCTTGTACTGTTGGTACTGAAGTAGACGTGTCCTCTCTAAGTTCTTCTAGAACAATTTTACTACTAGGCTTGTGATCCATTATATAGTCTTCTTCTAAAAACTGGGCATTAGTGCTAACGATGACCTTCTGGTCTTTAGGACTATAAAATAAACCGCCTTTCGTTCCTCTGGGATACCCCACAAACATACGAACTTCTGTACGAGATTCTAACTTATCAGCATCTTGTTTCAGCACATGTGCTGGACTACCCTAAATCCGAATATGTCTTAGACTGGGCTTCCGCTCATTCCATAATTTTGTGGGAGTAGAAGATACTGATTTAGAAGGTACTAAGTTCAGAATGTGCACTGCTGTTTCCAGAGCGTATCCCCAAAATGAATTTGGTAATTCTGAATAACTCATCATCGATCTAACCATCTCTATAAGAGTCTTATTCCTTCGTTCTGCCACACCATTCTGTTGGGGTGTACCAGGTGCGGATAATTGGGATTGAATCTTGGCCTCTGATAAGTAATTCCTAAACTCTCCTAAGAGGTATTCGCCACCACGATCAGACGGTAGTGTCTTGATACTTTTACCTAGACGTTTCTCCACATCAGCCTTGTACTCTTTGAACTTATCAAAGCACTCAGACTTGCGGTGCATTAGGTAAATGTATCTATATCTTGAATAATCATCTATAAAAGAGACAAAATATTCAAAGTCACCTCTAGCCTGGATAGACATAGGACCACACAAATCAGAATGAACCAATTCTAACGCTTCTTTGGCTCTATACCCCTTGGCCTTAAAAGGTCTCTTGGTCATCTTACCTTCCAAACATGATTCACACGTTGGAAAGTTTTCCAACTCTAATGGACCCAAGAGTCCATCGGCTACAAGCCTTTGAATCATACTTAAGTTAATATGACCAAGCCTTAGATGCCAAAGATGTGTTTGGTTCATTTCTGAAGGTTCTTTTCTCTTATTAGAGTTAGAAGATGTGTTATTAATTTCCATATTTTGCTTTGTGGGAGAAATTGGATTTAAAGTATATAAATTGCCAACCAATGCACCAGAACAGATAATCACTTTATTTCTCTTTATAACCACATTGTTACTAAAGGAAACTGAATATCCATCCAAATACAGTTTAGAAACTAAAATTAAATTCTTTCTAAAACTGGCTACATAAAGACAATTCCTTAAAACCAATTTCCTATTCCTATCAAATGATAAGTAGACGTCTCCCACTGCAACAGCCGCCACCTTAGTAGCATTGCCCATGTAGACAGTTATCTCTCTATCAAATAGTCGCCGGGTTTCCTGGAACCCCTGCAAAGAATTTCAGACATGATCAGTGGCTCCCGTATCTACAGATCATGTGCTGGTAGATAACACCGCTAAATATGTTTTAACTACTAGAGTATGAGATATACCTTTATTGTTCTATTTCCTACGAGGACAGTCCGCCTTCCAATGTCTAGTCTGCTTGCAAATAAAGCACTTGCCCTTCGGCTTCTTTATTCCAGCTTTTTGTCCTGCACCTTGAGGTTTATTCACCTTCTTTGCTGAGCCATTTTGTTTCTTCTTCTTCTTGCCTTTCGGCTTAGAAGTAGAACCATTTTCAGCATAGTGAATTTGAGAATATTGACGAAACAACCCTTCGGCTGCCTGAAGTTCTGTCAGAAGTTCCGCCAATGAATACATCCTTGTATTCATATTATAGTTCAGGCGAAAATGCTCAAAACTTCTGGGCAGCGTTTGGAGGATGATATCGACCTAGGTTTCCCCATCAATATCCCCTCCAAGAACTTGTATTTCGTTTAAGTAAGTCATCATCTTGAGAATATGATCCCTCACGGGAGTCCCCTCAGTCATGGTGGCTGTCATCAGTTTTCTCATTGCCTCTTGCCTAGCAACCCGATTCTGATGTCCGAAGAGTTCCTTGAGATTGTTCTCAAGGACTTCCTGCCCCTCAGTCTTCCCGACCTACTAGGACTTCCTTGCCTAGGCACAACTAGGACTTTCTGCCCCTTGGTTCACTCGACCTACTAGGACTTCCTTGCCTATCCGGAACTAGGACTTCTTGCCTCTCGGTCCATCCGACATATTAGGATTTCCTTGCCTAGCCGCAACTAGGACTTCCTGCCTAGTGTCTGGTTCTCTTGATCCGGACACGGGAGCCCCCACTTATTTGTTCGAGGTTAATATTCCACCCATATGGTTCAATTGGACCATGACTCTTGTGCACAATCGGTGGTTAGTCCTTCTAGCAGTCCAAGCTCTGATACCAAATAAAGGATCGAAAAAAATTTAAATATCTCCACAATGGTATGATATTGTCCACTTTGAGCCTAAGCCCTCATGGTTTTGCTCTTGGGTTCTGCCCAAAAGGTCTTATACCAATGGAGATATCTTTCTCTTATAAACCCATGATCTTTCTCATGTGTTTTTCATGTGGGACTATGTTTGCAACCTTGCAACCTCAACAAAAAGTACCCAAAAGCATACATAGTCATAATACAAAGTATCCCATAAATACAATAAGTCAAAAGTAATAGGTTCTAAAGGTCACTCATCCTCATCCTCATCCTCATCCTCATCATCAGCTCAAAGATAATCAAACATCATCCGCTGCTCCCTCTCTAATGCATCAGTACGGTCTGTCATCTCTTGACGAAAATCTGTAATTTGTCCTTGAAGAGAGTTGTATTGATCATTTATCTTAGTTTTTAAGGAGTCAAACCAACTAAAAATGTCATCTCAAAAATGGCTAAAGAAGTCACTAGTACGTGAGGAAATTAAAATTTTCATGAATAAAAATAAGGTGAAAAGAAATCGGTCAAAAATTGCGAGATTGGACTCTGATGATCCACAACAACATCTTCAGGGTTTGAGATATTGATATGGATGATATTGGAGCTAAAGTTGTGCCGCCTATAAGTACAAGTTCTAGATCAGTGAATATACAAAAAAAGGCTCAGACAAATAGGTCCAATGGATACATATTTTACTCCTAAACAAAAAAAATGTTGAAAGTAGAAAGGGAAAAGAAAGGAAAACTATGATAAATGAGGCATACAAGAAATAATTGAGGGAAAAAACTTGTATGACCATAATTGAGTGGATGTATGATGCGGCAATTCCTTTTAATGTCGTTAACTATTCAAGGTTCAAAAGAATGTTGGACTTGGCTGGCCAATATGGTATAGTTCTAAAAGGACCTAGTTATCATGAGGTACGGATTCCTTTTCTAAAAAAGGCTGTTGATAGTGTGACAAATGATTACATTAAGTCGTGTGAAATAAAATGGGCCAAGTATGGTTGTAGTTTGATGGCAGATGGGTGGACAAACAAAAGACAAAGAACATTGATTAATTTTTTAGTGAATTCTCCTAAAAGTTCAGTTTTCATCGAATCGGTTGATGCTTCTGATTATGCAAAGGCTGGAGAGAAAACATTTCAGTTACTAGATCGATTTGTGGAGCATGTAGGAGAAGTAAATGTTGTTCAAGTTGTTACGGATAGTGCAAGTAACAATGTGCTTGCTGATAAGAATCTATTTAATTCTTTCTTATCAATATGCTTTTTCTTATATATGTTAAACTTATCTACTTTTTTAACTTCTTTTGTAGGAAAATTATTAGAAGCAAAAAAGCTACACTTGTTGGAACCCCAGGGTGTTTTGATGTGATCAAACATGTTAAGTTAGGTCCTGTTTTGTCTAACCCTTGTGTCTAAGTGTACAGGAGCTTAGGAACACAGGAAGTCGAGTGGAAGACGTGGCTAACGAGAAGGACGACACGGGAGAGAGCTAACAGGCTCGGTGCGTCCGAGGGACGAGGTGACCGCGGAAGAGTACACCGGCGGACGAGAAGAACGTACGCGACGTTCGAGGGACGAGAAACCGGGAAGCAAGGCTGCTCGAGGAGAAGGCCGGAACTTGGGTTCGGGTGAGTCGTATTTCGGATGGCCGAGATCACCCAAGCTAGCGGAGCCGGAACAGAAGACCCGGACCGAGACGAGCTGAACCGGAGCAGTGGAACCGGACCACAAAAAGTCAACTGGGTTGACTTAAGTGGTCCGGGCGCCTGGACCCATTCCAGGCGCCCGAAAGTGGATTTTGATCAGATCGAGTTTTGACTCGATCTGAACGTTGGGGGATAAAATTTTATCCCCCAGGGCACCCGGAACCCTTCGAGGCGCCCCGACCAATGCTATAAATATAGCACTGATTAGCACAGATTTTTTAACTCACTTGTAATCAGTTTCTTAGTGCTTTACTTTTCTGTCTGTGCTCTTAACGCTGTAAGAGGCTACTCCGCCCAGAGGAGATCATCAGATACTACGCCTTCTTTTCCTTGGATTAGTAATCCCCTGATTGCAAACCAAGTAAACCTTCTGTGTCTAATCTCTTTTAATTAGTCTCATTTTTTTATTACAAGTGTTTGTTAATTAGTCGATATATCCGAGAAAGGTTAGATTTATTTTTGTAGGGCAATTCACCCCTCCTCTCTTGCTGGCCTCCAAAGGGACCAGCAAGTGGTATCAGAGCAAGGTGCTTCAGGAGGACTAACCGTCGATCGAAGCAACGAGATGGTCGGACCAAGCATCGTTCCACCAAAATTCGAGAGGGACTTCGCACACTGGAAGCGTCTTATGGAGGTATTCTTAAGAACTGATTTTGAAATTCGGTTAATTATAAAGTATGACTTTGTAGCTCCGATGAATCAGAATGGAGAAGAAAAAGAAGAGAGCCAATGGACAAAGAAGGAGCAGAGTGATTCCGTAGCGAACAACCATGTGGAATATCACCTGCTGAGCATGTTGTCGCCTCAAGAAGTCAACCGCATCGGAAGCTACTCGTCGGCCAAAGAACTCTGGGAGAAGTTCATGGAACTCCACGAAGGGATATTCGAAGCAAAACTTGCTAGAAGAGACATCCTCCGGAACAAACTGACGAACATCCGTCTGGAAAAAAGGTGAGAAGGTAGCCGATCTACACGCAAAGGTAAAGGAATTAATTAATGGTCTCGAGAACCTCGGTGAAACGATAACAAACCGAGACACCATACACTACACATTTAATGCATTTCCTAGAACTCCAGAATGGACGTCAATCATCGATGCCTATTATATTTCAAAGGACCTGGAAGTAAGTACCTTAGAAGAATTATTCTCTACACTTGAACTACATGAAACTAGGTGTGCAGGGATAACAAAGGAATCAAGCCAGATGATCGCACTAAACGCAACCAAGAAGGATGAACCCGAGTCAGATTCAGAAGAGGATCAGGAAGCATATATGGTAAGAAACTTTAAAAAGTTTTTTAGATTTAATAAGTTTAAAGAAATGCAGAATAAAAAGAATCCAAGAAATAGAAGAAGGATACGTTGCTACCAGTGTCAAAGGGAAGGACACTTAAAAGAAGGCTGCCCAGAACTAAAGAAGGGCAAAGGCAAGATACCCAAGAAGCACAAGAATCTTAAAGCAACTTGGGATGATAGTTCATCATCTGAGTTCGAGATTCAAGAATATGTCGGGATAGCACTGATGGCAAGCTATGAAGGACAGAGTACATCAGAACCCAACATCGATGAAGGGGGAGCGACCTCAGATGAAAGCAGCGAAGCAGGGGGAGATTTAGGCTTCAAGTCTGATATGGTAAGTGAGGTATGCCTCTTACCTCCTGATCAACTTTACTTTGGTATTAAGGCTATGGCAAAATCCATGTATAAATTAGAAAATAAAAATAACAAATTAGAAAATGAAATTTTAGAAACCAAAAGAATTTTGGCAAAATTATGTCTAATAGAGGATTTTGATAAATTGAAACTTGAAAATGAAAAATTAAAAGAAGAAATAGAAATTTTTAAAAAGTCTACCTGCTCAAATATTTCTGCTTTTAAGAATTATAGAGTACTAAAGTAGTACTATAGGTTTCACTAGAGTCAAATTAGAAAAATATCAAAAGCTTATGTACCTAGGAAATAATTGGTTAACCCTGTAGGTAGGAACCTCTATTGGGTTTCAAAAACATGTTTAACTTGAATTTAAAACTAATCTTAGCATCTTCAACGAGAAAGTTAAACAGATAATTTCTTTATGAGGCTTTGTCTAAGGAAGTAGTTGTTGCTCCAATAACCAAGAAGGCCTAGTGCCTCACCACGACCTGGAAGCCAAAATACTGAAATCAAATGTTTAATTAACTTTCTGGAAAAAGTATTAAAGTTAGAGTTAAATAATGCTTTAAAGTTTTTAAACATTTGTTTTAAAAATTTTGTTTAACTTAGAAAATGTTTCTGTTACAAATAATACTTTAAAAGAGTTATTCAATTTATTTTAGAAAATATATTCAAAAATATTCATATTTTCAAAAACTTGAAATTTTTTTTTAAGTTAGAAAATTTTTACGTTGCAAATTCTTTTTTTAACTTAAAGATTTTTTTAAGGTATCAATTCTGTTGCACATTTTTAACTTAGAAAATTAAAGTTCGAAATTTTCTTACTTAGAAATTTTTTTCCTTAAAATTTTGTTTGAAAACTTCGATTTATGTTAAGAAAGTGTTTAAAATTTGATTCCTTAGAATTTTTACAAAACTTAACATTTTTTTTCTAACTTCATTTTTTTTAATTAGAATTTACCTTAGACTTGTTAAAAGGAACCTCATTTTCTATGTGATCAAAGGAGGAGAAGAATGTTAAGACTAGGGGGAGGTATATATTTTAAATATTGAAAAATCTTTGAACTTATTTGCATATTAACTGTTTTTATTGCATATATTTACCCTAACTTAACTTGGGTTGCTCACATCAAAAAGGGGGAGATTATTGGAACCCCAGGGTGTTTTGATGTGATCAAACAAGTTAAGTTAGGTCCTGTTTTGTCTAACCCTTGTGTCTAATTGTACAAGAACTTAGGAACACAGAAAGTCGAGCGGAAGACATGGCTAGCGAGAAGGACGACACGGGAGAGAGCCGACGGGATCGATGCGTCCGAGGGACGAGGTGACCGCGGAAGAGTACACTGGCGGACGAGAAGAACGTACGCGACGTTCGAGGGACAAGAAATCGGTAAGGAAGGCTGCTCGAGGAGAAGGCCGGAACTTGGGTTCGGGTGAGCCCTATTCCGGATGACCAAGATCACCCAAGCTAGCGGAGCCGGAACAGAAGACCCAGACCGAGACGAGCTGAACCGGAGCAGTGGAACCGGACCACAAAAAGTCAACTAGGTTGACTTAAGTGGTACGGGCGCCCGAACCCATTCCGGGTGCCCGGAAGTGGATTTTGACCAGATCGAGTTTTGACTCGATCTGAACATTGAGGGATAAAATTTTATCCCCCAGGACGCACGGAACCCTTCGGGGTGCCCCGACCAATGCTATAAATATAGCACTGATTAGCACAAATTTTTTAACTCACTTGTAATCAGTTTCTTAGTGCTTTACTTTTCTGTCTGTGCTCTCAACGCTGTAAGAGGCTACTCCGCCCAGAGGAGATCATCAGATACTGTGTCTTCTTTTCCTTGGATTAGCAATCCCCTGATTGCAAACCAAGTAAACCCTCTGTGTCTAATTTCTTTTAATTAATCTCATTTTTTCTATTACAAGTGTTTGTTAATTAGTCGATATATCCGAGAAAGGTTAGATTTATTTTTGTAGGGCAATTCACCCCTCCCCTCTTACCGACCTCCAAAGGGACCAACAACACTTGTATTGAACTCCTTGTGCTGCTCACTGAGTCGACTTAATCTTAGAAGATATTGGGAAATTGCCTGATTTTAAAGCAACATTGAAGAAGACAATGAATGTGAATGCTTACATTTATGTTCGCCCCGACATGGTAAATATGTTAAGGCAATTTACAAGACAAAAAGAGCTTTGTCGGGCGGATGTCACAAGATTTGCTACTGCTTTTCTCACCCTTGAAAGGATACACCTACAGAAGAAAATTTTAAGAAAAATGTTCATTTCAAAGGATTGGATAGAGAGTAAATAGGCAAAAGAAGTGGCGGGGAAGAAGGTAGCTAAAATCATCATGACACTTAGATTTTGGAGCAGTATTGTGCATATTTTAAAGATATATAACCCTTTAGTTCGTGTTCTGCGACTGATTGATGGCGAAAGAAAACCTACAATGAGCTATATTTATGAGGTTATGGATAGGACAAAAGAAACAATTATGAAGGTCTTTAAGGAGAAAGAAGAGAAATACAAAGAAGTATTTGAGATCATTGATACGAGATGGGAATGTCAACTTTATCGGCCTTTGCATGCTACAGGACATTATTTGAATCCAGAATATTTTTATTCATACACAGATTCAAATATCTATGGAGAAGTGGTGAATGGTTTATTTGAAACTATGGAGAGATTGGTTTCAAGCGTTGCTAAGCAAGATAAAATCACTACCAACTCTCTATATATCGAAAGGCAGAAGGACTATTCGGGAGGAATGTGATGATTAGACATAGAAAAGCATTATCTCCAATAGAATGGTGGGAATGCTATGGAGCAAATACCCCAGAATTGCAAAAGTTTGCTATTAAAGTGCTTAGCCTCACTTGTAGTGCTTCTTGTTGTGAGTGCAATTGGAGTGTATTTGAGCAGGTATGTAATAAATATAAATGTTTAATACTATTAGTATGTTACTTTTATAAGTAGAAAATATTCTTTGCTATTTTATTATACTTATTGTGATTTTTGACATTTTGTAGATTCACAGCAAAAAAAAAGAATAGGCTTGCTCAGCAGCGCTTAAATGATTTGGTATTTGTGAAATATAATCGTGTCTTAAAACTTCGGTATGATGTACGTGATAAGATTGACCCCGTCTCTTTGACAGATATTGATGATAGTAATGAATGGTTGATGGGTAGAATGGATGGAGAAAGTGATAATTGTTGGTGCAATTTCCAGTAGGTCAAGGTTGACCTAGTTGACCAAGCGTAAACCTTGGTCATGGTTTCGATGTTTGACAATACAGAAAGACATGTAGACATGGACAATGCAGGTGCAGCTGTCCATGCGGAGAGATACTGATCAAGGTCTGATCAGGTTGGATGAAGAAGAATCAAGTAGGTCAAGGTTGACCGGATACTTGACTGGGAAGTCCTAACTGGGATGTTAGGCAGTTCGTAAAGTCCTGGTGAGTGAAGCCAGGCAGTTCGGAAAGTCCTGGTGAGTGAAGCCAGGCAGTCAGGAAATCCTGGTGAGTGAAGCCAGGTGAAAATCCTAGTGAGTGAAGCTAGGTGAAAGTGAAAGTCCTGGTGAGTGAAGCCAGGCAGTTGGAGAAAGTCCTGGTGAGTGAAGCCAGGCAAGGGAAATCCAAATGGGTCAAGGTTGACCAGACATCTGGTGAAAAGTCCAAGCAGGGAGCTTGGCACGGGAAAAGTCCAAGAATGGAGACTTGGCACGGAGAAGACCAAGATGGAGACTTGGCACGGAAAGTCGGAGAGGGCTCGGTAGCTCGTTCTCCGGACTGTGGTCGGAGAGGGCTCGGTAGCTCGTTCTCTGGACCGGACGAAGTCGGAGAGGGCTCGGTAGCTCGTTCTCAAGACCAAGTAGGGTTTAGGGCTGGGAGCTCTAAACCTGGATCGGTCTGGTAACCGATCCAGTGATACGCTGGGTTATCTGATCGGTCTGGTGACCGATCAGTAACCAAACAGAAGTATTCTTTTGCTTATCTGATCGGTCAGCAGACCGATCAGTGATCGATCAGTAGCATACGGTGAAGTTCCTGATCGGTCTGCAGACCGATCAGAAGACGATCAGAAGGAGATCACCTTCGGGAGGGAAAGGTCCTGATCGGTCATGGGACCGATCAGGGAAGGACCTGATCGGTCTCCATGACCGATCAGGGAAGGGCCTGATCGGTCTTGTGACCGATCAGGACCCTTGTGGACCGATCAGGATGAAGCCTGATCGGTCCATGTCCTAGCCGTTGCGTAGCAACGGCTAGTTTCTTTTGGCTTCTTCTTCGCAGGTGGATGCAGGTATAAAAGAGGCTGAGGGCTTCTAGGCTGCTGCTTCTTCTCCAAAGCTTCTGCTTCTTCTTATTACTGCCTCCTCTTCTTGCTGCTGCAAGTTCTTCTGCGAGCTTTGTTGAGCTCCTCGTTCCTGAAGCTTTTTGTGCGCTTCCACTCGGCCGGGACCAACTGATCAGTTGCTGTTGCTGTTGTGGTTGGATCCGAGAAGCTGCTGCTTCATCCAGTCGAAGAGAAGGCAAGTAAGCGAAGGTGTTTCATACATTTGTATTGTATTTTGCTTCTTGCTGCTTTCTACTCCTGTATTGCTTTTGCAAAACATTGTGGCGAGGTTTCTCCACCCAGAAGGAGTGATTATTAGCCGGGTTTCCGGGGTCTCATCCACCGACGGATTGGTAGGCTTCGTCCACCTTACGGACACGCCGAGGAGTAGGAGTTTCATCTCCGAACCTCGTTACATCGACGAGTTTGAGGTTTGCTATTCTCCGTTGTCGTTTCTATTGTTTATTTCCGCTGCGCTAACCTGATTTGTAGAAAGAAACGAATGATTTGGGGTCGGCTATTCACACCCCCCCCTCTCTAGCCGTGACCATCGATCCTAACAAGTGGTATCAGAGCGAGGTCGCTCTTCGCCGGATTAACACCCGAGGGAGCACAAGCTAGAGATGGATCAACTCGGAGAAGACATCACCATTCCACCTTTCTATGACCGCGACGACTTCGCGTATTGGAAGGTAAGAATTAGGTATTTTCTTATGACTAACCTTGAAAATTGGAGTTGTGTTTAATTAGGTTTCAAGCCTCCAATGGATAAGGAAGGAAAATCACTCGAGAAGAAGAAGTGGGCAAGGGAACAAATCCACCATTCCACAATCAACGATGAGGTAATGAAAGTATTTGAATTCTCATTACCTAATGACATTCTATGTAAGATAGGTGGATACAACAATGCCAAGGAGTTGTGGAACAACTTGGCTAAGTTCCATGAGGGGAACTCCACTTCAAGCCATGAAGAGGAGTCAAGTGAGCCAAGTAGCTCACATCATGGAGGAGAGGAATTAGAAGTTGAGGGCTACTCAACATCTAAAGAAGAAGAGGAGGAGAGTTCTTCTTCAAGTTCGGAGCAAGAAGAAGAAGCTTCTACCTCCGGAAGGGATGAAGGAGAGAGCGTTCATCCATCCTCAACTCTAGGTAACTCAAGCCATTTAGTTTCTAGCAAATTACACATAATGTTCTTTGAGTGTAGGGAATTTGGACATTACAAGAGTAAATGTCCAAAGAGGGTTAGAAAGACTCCACCGGCGCCAAAGGTCAAGGAAGCCGGAGTCCCAACACGCAAGGGCAAGGAGCACGTGGTGTGCTTCCAATGCAAGCGGAAGGGACACTATAGGAGCCAATGTCCGAGGGGGAGGCAACCTCACAAGGACAAGAGGACGAGCACATCGATAGGGGGAGCTAAGGCAAACCCTAAGGTAATCTCTAAGGCACATTATTGCAATAATAATAAGACACATGCTAGTAGCCTTATTGCTATTGTTAATAATGGTAAGCATGATAACATTAGAAATCGATACACATGCTTAGGTGCCAAACATGTGAGCCTAGATAAGGATAACACTTGGAAAGCCAACCCTAGAATTAACCCATCTAAGGCTAAGGAAAACCTAGGTAGGAATCCCAAATCAACTAGACACATGCCTAGGAATACCTCAAAGAAAAATGAAAAATTAAAAATTGAGGTATTAGAGAAGGAGAATCAAGTATTGAGGTCAAGACTTGATACTTTGGAAAAGGCTCTTAAGAACTTGGAGAAGTCATCTCTAGGGTTTAAGGGTCAAAAACCAATGTCCAAGGACAAGAAAGGTTTGGGTCACAAACCTAAGTCCCAAATGGTCAAGCCCACTTATCATAATGTTCCATTCGATTATGGAACAAAATCTAGGGCTAGGAAGACCATTACCAAGGTCACAAGGGGAGTCACCCCTAGAGTGGATCTTGATGAGTCCCAAATGACCAAGGCTTTAAAGCCTAGGAGGGTCATTAGGAGGGTTGCTAGGGAAGACATCCCTAGTGAATATTTAGTGAACCCAATGAGCTCCAATAGGTATTGGGTTCCTAGGAGTGTGATTTTATCACGCTAGATGAGTTAGGGTGTGTCAACCTTACTTGAATAGGTAGTTAACCTAATCATGGCAAAAGGTGGCACTTTAGGAATTTTCAAGGTGTAATTAAGCCTTGGAAATGAAATGGAAGATTATTCCTAAGGTGTTTAGGATGTGCCAATCACAATTGAAGAGTTTTCTAGGGTCAATCTAATTGGCACATAGTGATCTAAAAATCCTTAGTATATGATTTTAGGTCTAATACACTTAGGAATATGGATTTTATGGAAAAATGATCAAAAATGGCAACTAAGGCTAGAGTTAGGTATTTTCTATACCTTTACGTGTTATTTGCCATATATTGTTTGTCATATGCCATGTCATGACATCATATTTATTTTATGATCATTTAAAATGTCATGATAATGCTTAGGTTGTTTAAATGTCATGCTTTATTTAAGTTTCATACTTTATGCCATGACATCATGACACTGGCACATGTTATTATGTATGATATCATTTTATGTCATGTCATCTTCTCTTGCATTTATAATCAATGAAATTGATTTAAGGTTAAAAACACAATTTGATATGGAGATCAAATTGATGTTTAGAAAATGCATGAGACCTTAGCCTAAGATAACCTAAACCCATATCTCACATCAAAATTGACTTGGATGTGTTTGATACACCTTAGATGTGTGTGAGATATTAGGATGATGAGTTAGGAACAAGGTGCATAGTTCTTGTACCTAGATGAGCCTAATTCAAAATTGGGGATCATAGGGAAAGCTTATGTACAAGTCATGTACATTTAGCCCAAAGCTTGTGGTCCTAAATTAAATGGTTTAAAATCATTTCAAAATTAATTTGGAAAACCTTGATGAAGCTTTTTTAGTGATAGCATTCATCATTGAGCAAAGTGATACAAAGATGAGTTAACTTTGAGCTATTTCAAAGACTTGTGAACTTTGTATCAAGATTGAAAAATGGAAGTTATTTTCATAGAAAACTATTTTTCCATGATAGTATATGTTATGAGGAATGTATCCTCAAAATTTCATAATTTTTGGAATTTTCTGTAATTTTCTAGAGGTTTCTGAATTTCATGGAGAGAAATCAGAACTTATCAAACCTTTATCAGGTTTGTGGACCGATCAGAAGGGTTTCTGATCGGTCCAGGGGAGCCTGGATCGGTCACTGTGACCGATCCAGAGGGAGCTTGATCGGTCTGGTGACCGATCAGGGCATGCCAACCTGCTGAATTTCGACTGTTTGTCTGAAATTGCAGCTATGGAAGTGGTGTTTTAGGTTTCTAAAGGTTTGAAACTCACCAAGACATTGTTGGTACAATAGTCAAGGGGGAGTTGACCTTTAGAGGGAGTTTTACCCATTAGTCAAGGAGGAGTTGACTTTTAGGGGGAGTTTTTACTCGTCGAAATTTTTGAGGATGAGTGATATGGGATTATCACTAAGTTAATTGTTGACCTTAGTATCAAGGGGGAAATTAAGGGTTTCAATGAAAGGTATGAGACTTTCATTAGGAAGAAACTCTTGACCTTGATTCACTTCTTTTGATGTGTGTCAAAAAGGGGAAGAATGTCTAGAGAATGTTCAAGGAAGAACATTGGAGTTAGTGGGAGAGTTTGTTGATCACAACGAGTGAAGTTGTGAACAACGATAACTTACTCTTCAGGGGGAGAGTTTGTTGATGTGTGCCAATAGGGGGAGAATGAAGGATTTAAGTTAGGCCTTCATTATCTAAGAAGGAGGTTGTCTTCTTAGAAGGAGAATGTAAGGTTGTAACTTATGTTTCATTACCTAGTGGCATGAAGAAAGTTGAGGCTATTGGATTAGCCTAACTTAAAGGTATTGTCAAACATCAAAAAGGGGGAGATTGTTGGTGCAATTTCCAGTAGGTCAAGGTTGACCTAGTTGACCAAGCGTAAACCTTGGTCATGCTTTCGATGTTTGACAATACAGAAAGACATGTAGACATGAACAATGCAGGTGCAGCTGTCCATGCGGAGAGATACTGATCAGGGTTTGATCAGGTTGGATGAAGAAGAATCAAGTAGGTCAAGGTTGACCGGATACTTGACTGGGAAGTCCTAACTGGGATGTTAGGCAGTTCGTAAAGTCCTGGTGAGTGAAGCCAGGCAGTTCGGAAAGTCCTGGTGAGTGAAGCCAGGCAGTCAGGAAATCCTGGTGAGTGAAGCCAGGTGAAAATCCTAGTGAGTGAAGCTAGGTGAAAGTGAAAGTCCTGGTGAGTGAAGCCAGGCAGTTGGAGAAAGTCCTGGTGAGTGAAGCTAGACGTTTGGGAAGACCTGGTGAGTGAAGCCAGGCAGGGGAAAGACCTGGTGAGTGAAGCTAGGCAGTTTAGAAGTCCTGGTGAGTGAAGCCAGGCAAGGGAAATCCAAATGGATCAAGGTTGACCAGACATCTGGTGAAAAGTCCAAGCAGGGAGCTTGGCACGGGAAAAGTCCAAGAATGGAGACTTGTCACGGAGAAGACCAAGATGGAGACTTGGCACGGAAAGTCGGAGAGGGCTCGGTAGCTCGTTCTCCGGACTGTGGTTGGAGAGGGCTCGGTAGCTCGTTCTCTGGACCGGACGAAGTCGGAGAGGGCTCGGTAGCTCGTTCTCAGGACCAAATAGGGTTTAGGGCTGGGAGCTCTAAACCTGGATCAGTGTGGTAACCGATCCAGTGATACGCTGGGTTATCTGATCGGTTTGGTGACCGATCAGTAACCAAACAGAAGTATTTTGTTGCTTATCTGATCGGTCAGCAGACCGATCAGTGATCGATCAGTAGCATACGGTGAAGTTCCTGATCGGTCTGCAGACCGATCAGGAGACGATCAGAAGGAGATCACCTTCGGGAGGGAAAGTTCCTGATCGGTCATCGGACCGATCAGGGAAGGACCTGATCGGTCTCCATGACCGATCAGGGAAGGGCTTGATCGGTCTTGTGACCGATCAGGACCCTTGTGGACCGATCAGGATGAAGCCTGATCGGTCCACGTCCTAGCCGTTGCGTAGCAACGGCTAGCTTCTTCTGGCTTCTTCTTCGCAGGTGGATGTAGGTATAAAAGAGGCTGAGGGCTTCTAGGCTACTGCTTCTTCTCCGAAGCTTCTGCTTCTTCTTATTACTGCCTCTTCTTCTTGCTGCTGCAAGTTCTTCTTCGAGCTTTGTTGAGCTCCTCGTTCCTGAAGCTTTTTGTGAGCTTCCACTCGGCTGGGACCAACTGATCAGTTGCTGTTGCTGTTGTGGTTGGATCTGAGAAGTTGCTGCTTCATCCAGTCGAAGAGAAGGCAAGTAAGCGAAGGTGTTTCATACATTTGTATTGTATTTTGCTTCTTGCTGCTTTCTACTCCTGTATTGCTTTTGCAAAACATTGTGGCGAGGTTTCTCCACCCAGAAGGAGTGATTATTAGCCGGGTTTCCGGGGTCTCATCCACCGACGGATTGGTAGGCTTCGTCCACCTTACGGACACGCCGAGGAGTAGGAGTTTCATCTCCGAACCTCGTTACATCGACGAGTTTGAGGTTTTCTATTCTCCGTTGTCGTTTCTATTGTTTATTTCCGCTGCGCTAACCTGATTTGTAGAAAGAAACGAATGATTTGGGGTCGGCTATTCACACCCTCCCTCTTTAGCCGCGACCATCGATCCTAACAATAATGAAGAAGATGAGTTGATTTTTGAAGGTGATGACTTGACATAGGATGTCGTTGTTAGGGCTAGTGGAGCTGAAGAACCTGGATATTATACTAGAGGAAAAAATATTGTATCCATAACCTTTAGTTCACATGCTAAGCCTAAACAAGTCAAGAAGGGAAATACATCTTCCTCTATGAGACACTCATCTCTAAGACTTAGAGAAGAAGAAGAAGAAATTGAATTTGAAGAAGATGAAGATAAAGAAGACGAAGAATACAATGAGGATGATCTTGAGCTTGATGATTAATTTGACTTATCATGCTTGTTTTGATGAACTTTGTTAGTTTAAATTAGAAAGTTGAAACTTGAAAGTTTGAAACTTTTATTAATTTTATCATGGTGTTATTTTACTTGTCATATTTGATATCGATGTGTGTGGAATATTAATAGTTATCATATTTGACATATTATATGAATGTGTCAATAATTTAGTAGTCATCAACCTCATGTTCAAGAGGCGCGCACCTTGGGCACGCCTCGCGCCTCAGGCGCGCCTTGTGCCTCGGGATCTAGGAGTCCTTTGCACCTTGGTGCGCCTCTAACAACACAAATATTTTGATAATTTCTTATTGATGCATAATTTTGAGTGATGCATAAAGATTTATTTTCTTAGTTATTATTCTCGTGTTAATTCATAATTCAAAAATCCAGTTATTGCTTATATATATTGTATAATGAATAAAAATTCTTGCCTTTACATTGAAAAGATTTGTTGAAAATTACATCCACTATCTTTGGACCAGGCAATATCACATCAATTAATATTCCCATAGTGATTATGGGAGCTTTAGCATATGGAATCATGTGTCATGGTATGTCTCTTCTTGTTACTAATTTATTTCTATATGTCAAAATTTTCATTTCTGTCTAAGTAATCTCTACAAAGTAATTCTGTTAAAATGAAGATTAGTTCTTCTTCCTAATTTTCTTTTCTCTAAGTAAGCAGGAATTTAAAATATATGCTATCTCAACAACACAGTCTCTTTTTATTCTGTATAATTTTTGGTGAATTTTGATTTATATTGTTTAGGTGACATTTTAATATACCTATTAATTTCTTTTTATGTTTTTGATAGAATATTCTGGTTCCTACAAATGGAAGCATCACAAATGGTACGACAGCCATTGAAAAGGAGCTGGTTGTTGATCTGCACAATTTTTTTCTCATATTTGAGTATTTCTCATTCAATATCCATCTTTTTAAGGTTGGATCTCATGTTAAATTAGGTCTACCAACAGTAAGAAAAATGATGAAATATATTTATCCTTATTAGTAGACTAATAGAATTAAATTTAATTTTTATAAAATAAATAGTAATTACCATAGGTGGAAAATATAGGTAGTAGCTACTACTATAAGGATCATATTGTCTTTATTTTGTCTTGGTTGAATGATCTCTATTCATTGTTTCCATTATCATGGTTGTCAAACATGGATCTCCCAACTATAATTATAAGATTGGTAGAGACAATAAGGTAAGTGTAATTTGCAATTGAAGAGTATAATAAATCTAAATACATTATTGACAATGATCACATTTATATGTCAATGTAACCAACCATAACTATAAATGGATTGCAAAATAATACTAAAAAAACAGTTTTTGTGACTAATTTTCTAAAAAATTCAACAACAAATGGAAAAAAAATTCATTGGAGAAAAGAAATTTTGTGATGAAACCAATATATTCGTAGGAAATTTTACCATAAATTTTATTTTCATAGCAAATTTAGTTGGAAATTCTCAAAAAAAAAAAAAATATCGCCGCAAAACTAAGAAACACAGATTTGCGACATTTTTTTTTCCCAAAATCAACAAGTAATCCAATTTTTGTCACAATTTCTAATGAAAAAAGATTTTGTCGCCAAATATTAAATTAAAATATGGTGAAATTGGCGACAAATGTTGGTATTCGTGGTAGATTTTTGTGACAAATTGTGAAATTCGTCGTAAAAATCTATGACCATTCCACAAATTAGTCGTAGAAATTTGCGGCGAATGCGAAATTTGTCATAGAAATCTGTGACAAATAACAAAATTTGTTATAGAAATCGGCATAGAATTCCTAGATTTGTTGCATAAATTTGCGATGAATTTTAGTATTCGTCACATATTTCTGTGATGAATTTTGGATTTTCCAAATGTTTACGAGTCTACGATGAATCTACTATTCGTTGTAGATTTATGATACATTACAATAATTTGACGATGAATAATTTTCGTTGTTAAATTCGTCGCAAATTAAAAAAAAATTACCAAAGATAACTATTTCTATATTGTATCTTGTTAATACAAAAAAATATCAAACCTGTTTAATAAATAAATCCGTACACATCATATATATATCCTATCTGGAGATTTTTTTCTTAAATTTTAGATAGAGTAGTTAAAAAACCTTACATCAGCTATCCTATTCATTATTTAAATTTAGATTTTATCCTACCCATATTTAAAACAATCTCTCATTTACTTGTACAAAGTAATTTTGTCAATGGAGATTACCAGCGCCTAGGCGGGGACTCGACGTTGTTAGACAGATTCCTCGGTATCAACATAATTTATAAAATAAATCACATATTATAATTTCAACACAATAACATATATTTAAAATGAGTTCAAAATTACACAACTAATAAAAGTCTATTCAAACTATCGAGTCAGAATTTAAATGTTATTTATATAATATAAAATATTAGAATATAAATAAATTAATAAAATTTATAAAAAAATTTAATCTTAAATATATTTTTTATATTGTTTATATGGATAATTTAATTAGGATGTATAAAAGTATATTGGAATTATCCTAGTTAAATGAGGAATTATTTAATTAAATAAATAATAAACTAATTAATTAATTTTAATAGAAAAACAATGAGCGTGCGCGGGATGTGTTTAGCGGTGACGGTGAACACGTTCCTGGATAGGTCTGCAACAGTCGGATGCTTCGCCAGAGGCTTCTAGTGTCCCTCTCAGGCTGCCTAGGCAGCTCATTTAAGGAGAGAGATCTCAATGTATTTTCTTGTTATTCTTTGAGTAGTTGTTTGGAGAATTTTAATTTATATAGTTTAGGAGATCTCCTAATATACCCTTTATTTTCTTTTTTATGTTTTTGACCGGATATCTCTCTATGTAATTTTCTAGTTCCTACTAATCGAACCATCATAAATGCTACAGCTGTCCGATAAGAATTATATTGTCAAAGTCTTGGTTGAATGTTTTTAATTTATTGTCTTCATTATCATAGTTATCAAACTTTTGTAACAACTTAGTGCTGGTAGGGATCTTGCAACTAGGGATCTTGCAACTTTAATGATTGGTAAAGACAATAAGATTCTAGCTACTAGATTGGGGGAAATTATTAAAAAGTTTGATATACGTATATAGCATATTGTTATATATTGTTCATATTAAAAATTTTGATATACATATATAGCATATTGTTATATATCGTTCATATTAAAAATTTTAATATGGTATTATATCATATCAAATTTTCCGATATAGATATAAAATTGGTTGTTTTTTGATATACCAAAATATCGAATAATTCTTTGATAAATTATTTAGTGATGCCGAATTTCAAAATTTTAGCATCATTATTGTGGCATTGAATTTTGAACTGTGGCAAATTTTGACAATTAACAATTGTTATCCTGGTTTTCAAAATCTGATTAATGATAGAAATATATATGCATTTTTTTATAATTTTGGTATATCAAAAATATTAAAATACTAAATAATTTTGAATGGTATAAAATTTAATTATATTGAAAATTTAATACATCTAAATTTCAATATAGTTTTCAAATATTGAAATTTTAGATATCTCATCCCATATGATATGATATGAAATTTTCTATGATACGATATACCTCTCTTGCTACAGTCTAATGTAGTTTGTAAATGAAACAAAATATCTAAATACACTATTGACATTGGTCACATTTGTATGTCAAAATAACCGATCATAATTATAATGTTTCGATCAACTAAAACAGTAACCATTATTAGTCCTCATTTAGGAAATCCATTCTATCACTTATACCGTTTAATAGTTGATCGTATGGCTAGTAAAAAAAAGTAGGGTAATCAGATGTGTGGCAAGGATATAGTCATCAAGGATGGTCAAATGTCAGATGTGTGGCAAGGACATAGTCATCAAGGAGACTATGCGCATATAGTCACCAAAACCCTAAGGCTGCGTTTGGTAGGGATGATAGGATTAAAATTGAGTTATTAGGATAGGATTAGGGGTAGGATTATTAATCACTCCTCATGCCTAGGGATTGTGAATCTCACTCTTAGTCAATCCTAATCCTATCCCTAATCAATCCTACCAAACGGCATATTAACAACTTTTTAAAACCTAATCCTAATCCTATCACCCCTACCAAACGCAGCCTAAACTCATTCAAAAACCCTTCTCCTAACGCACCCGACGCCGCCCCAACCTACCTCGCCATCCACCAAGGCCGGCGATTGCCTCCATCTTCTTCACGACCGCCAGCTCCCTCTCTTTACGAGCTTCGCCGATCCAAACAAGCTGCATCCGGTCCTGCAAACATGCCGATAAAAAATGGTGAGGCTTAAACTGCTAGACTTTGTTGGGAAAATGTCGGAAAAAACGATTAAGGACATAATCGACCTGATTAAAGGTACTGATTTCTGATCTTATCTTTTTTTATTTTTCCAAACATTAACAATGTTTTTCTCTTTTCTCTGGACTATTAGGCATTATCGAAGCCACCATTGAGAAGTTAAAAGAACTTCTTAAAGAAGAACATGACCTCGAAGCACTGAATGAACTTTTGTCAGGTACTTTTTTCATTTGTAGTGATTTTTTTTTTCAAACTAATTTGGTTATTTAATAAGAAGGCAGCAACAAATATATGGCAAGGAAAAAAAGATGCTAGTGTTGGTCCTTGGACAGCTTTTGTGGGCATAGAACATATTCAATGTAAAATTATCATTTTAAATTTACTGAATTTTGGTTGTTTTTTAAGTTCTTTTCAGTCAATCTTGAGGTAATAATAGCCATCTTTTGCACATCTTCTAATTAATTCATGAAGATTGATAGTTTTTATTCTTTTTTATTTTCTTTTTGGATTTTGTGTTTACTGTACTTGTACAAAGTGATATCAATTTATTTGTTCAGTTGGACAATTCATGGAATCATTTTTTTCTTAAAATTTCATATCAATTATATGCAGATAAATACAACATATGCCTCAATCTCTGATATGAACAAAACTCCTGAAAAAGGTATTTATTTACATGTTTTCCAAAGTATTTTGAAAGATAGGATTGACAATCTAGTTCTCACTTAATATGTATGGTTGTTTGAAAGTAAGATAGGTTGAGAATCAAACTTATGAACCTTAATTAATGCTTTAATGAATATATCTCCAATCTAATTCTCACTTAATATGTAGCTTTTTTTAATTTCTTCTTTGTCAATTATTTTTTCAATAATATGCAGATCAATCTTAATATGTATTGTTCTTTCATGAAAGATAGGATTGACAACAATGTATAGGGTTGTTTGATTTTCACAATATAAAGTCACTTGATGAATCATCAATATGCAAATCTCACAACAATTGTCGTAGCCAAATTATCTATTAAGTGATTCAGATGATAGATTTATATTCTACTTTAGTCGAAGACTAGTTTGTAGTTTGCTTTTCCAAGAAATGAGGACCTCGCTAATAAAAACACAATAACCAATAGATCATCATGTAGTAATATCGCTAGCCCTATCCGTATCACAAAATCCTATTAAGTTTAAATTATTCTCAAAAGAGAAGTATACTTGCTCCAGATGAACCCTTTAATTATCTAAGTAAGCGATGATTGCATCATGATGAGATTTGAGGGCCTCTCTTTTGAAGTTGATGCTCCTTATGTTTCAAGATGTGAGTTCGACACGCCAGTAGCAACAAGCTCTTTAGCATTGTCATATATCATGAACAACTTCAGAATTTGGATACATTATGACAAAGCAAGTTTATAAGGCATAAGACTTCATGAATCTAAAAGAGCCTAATAAATCTAGAAGGTAAATTTCCTTTTAACACCAAATCTTTTTACCCTCTTAATAGATAATAAACTAAAGAACACATGATCCTCACTAAGAATTTCAGTCCTCTGTCTCTTTTGTTTATAATTTTTTTTGTCAGCTCTAGAAGCACGAACATAAATGCAAGCGTGAATATAAACATCAGTACAAACACAAACGCAAGCACAATTATTCCTACTCTATGGCCTATGGTTCTTAGGTGGGTCATTCTTAAATTTCCACTTTCTCTTCTTCAAATATTAAGAAATTTCTATAACTCTATCAAGTCGCAATAATAATCATAAATACCAATAATGTACTGCATGACATGAAAGAGTGACCATTGAAATGAGCATCAAAACCTTGGTCAGGTTCTTTGACAAGTTGTAGAAACTCTTTTAAGTTCCGCCTTGTTTACAATGCTATTAACGAGACAACTTTTCTTTTTTCTTTTTTTTTTTTTTTCCAAATTCCCATACATCCTCATTATGAGCACCTGGATCTTTTGACCACTACAAACTCTAATGGATCTCCAATGGCCTCTATTAGGTTCCTCCTGTTTCAGCCCATCTCTAATATCGTTCAAACATTAGAACCCAAATCAGGTCAATTAGTTCATGACAAAGTTTAGCTAAGCGGTCCAATACCTCAATCTTATTCAAATTATAAGTCCTCTTCTAAATTTATTATAACTTAAATTCTAGCCACATTCACAACTTAAATAATACATATAGTTATATTAACAGCATTCTCATAATTAACATTTATTATTTGTCCTCAACACAAGTTTGAAGTACATGTCACACAAATAGAGTCTACTATCTTATTCCTTCTCCCTCACACGATACTATTATTATTATTTTTAACTTTTTATTTTTTGCATCCCTTAAATTTAGTGTTCTTAAATTACAAGTGTTACCCAACATAATAAAATTTCTAGATCTTTCCTTTGATGCTGTATGACTTGCACTTGATTATATGCTCCGTATCTAGAGTATCAAAACTGATTTTTCTAAGGTATTATTTATTTATTTACTGAAGGCATTTCTAAACTAACATATTAGCAATTACTTGCATATCTATAGTTACTAGTACTCAAATGACACGATGATGTTTCAATTATATAGATCTATATTTCTAAATGTTATGTTTATGAAGATTGAAGAATACGGTTTGAAACCGGTTGACAGAGCAAAATGGCAAAGCCTCAAAAGCTAGTATCTGTTGTAAAATAATAAAGCAATACAAGCAGTATTATTTTTACACAAAAATAAGCATGCAATAGACAGATAAATAAATGAGTAGGGTTTAGAATATAGTTATCCGGTTGAAGCGTCGGCACACCGACTGTCCTTAGAGAATTTATTGCCGTCTCACGGTACAAAGGCTCTCCAGCAAAATTCCCCCAAGATCCGACAACCGCTCGCCTCGTCCGTAGGTGCACTTCAAAACGGACGCGACACTCGGACCCAACCTTAGATCGCCGTAAGACCAAGCCTCAGGATGGACAAGAAAGACGAGAAGAAAACAGAAAGAATCGCACAGAGAAGGGAGAAAGCTCGAGGCTTGAGTGAAGAATAGAGGTGCTGCAAGTCTCCTTTTATTCACTCTGAGAAGGTACGAAGCACTGCTTCGCTAGCGAGGAAACGCGCCTCAGTGTCGCGTCCGCGTCCCTTCCTCACGCGCGGAACAAAACCAAAGTTCGCGTCCCTTCCTCACGCGCAGAACCAAACTCTGGTTTGGTTTTGGTTCAGACCGAACCAGAACCGGAAACCAAACTGGTTTGGTTCAGACTGAACCAAACCAGTAAAAACAGACCGGGCCGCCCGTGAGCGCAAGGCCCACGAGCTGGGGATTTACACCCCCCCCCCCTGCGCGCGTTAATCGCGCACGTGACGCCCGGTTTATGAATTTCCGGCTCGAACCCCCCAAATCCACTCGATTTGGGCTTGGCCCGCGCATGCGTGTAGGTCCTCTTATCATTGCTAAGCAAGGATGGAAGAGCTTCCTATATAAGCCCTTCCAAGCTTCTCCACTTAGTAATGTGGGACTAAAAACACTACAAAAAATGCTTTGAATTTAAAACAAAATTCAACAATCCCCCACAAATTCAAATCATTTCGGTTAAAAACAAAAAACAAAAAAAATATGTCCTGAGGCTAGGTTGCAATGAGCTTTTAGTGAAAATACCTTCCGGTTTGAATTTTCACCTAAGTACACTAATCTTATTCACATAGGTTTGAAGTGAACTAGGTCTTGAACTTAAACCTTTTTATATGTGAAGTCAAATGGTAACAACTCATCACGGGCGACGGTTGAATCCTTCTAGGTTGGTGCATTACTGCCATGCCACCGAATCTTGTTTCATAAGTGCTAAGGGGAGTTGCCTAGACCCCCCACACTGCAGCCACACAGTTACACTTACATAGGTGAGTTCTCCAAGGATGTACTGCGAGCATCCTGTCAATAAGACCTTGAACTCATTAAGAGCCTCCAAGCTCATCCTTACTAGCAGTCAAGCATCTATCCAGGGAAGAGACTATGAGATTACATCTCAATCAATTTGATGCTTACGGTTCACCCTTATAACTTGTTTATACCACATTGAACCTACTTCTTGGGATCTCCAATCAGATAGGTTGGGTTGCCGTTATAGATGAAACCAGGATAGGCCTCAGTCTCATTCCCTTACTAGATCTCTTGATTTTCTCGGAATCAAGTCCTTTTGTGAGTGGATCAGCAATATTGTCTTTTGAACTTACGAAGTCCAATGACACCACTCCAAGAGACACTAGCTCACGAATAGACTTCAATTTTATTCGTACATGTCTCTTATGTTTCTGGTTATACTTGGAGCTTCTAATCTGATCTATTGTTGTTTGATTATCACAGTGTACTGAAATAGAAGATATTGGCTTTACCATCAAGGGAATTTCTGAAAGAAGACCCTTAAGCCAATCAACTTCAGTTACTGTGGTATCTAAAGCACACAATTCTGCCTCAGATATAGAACGGGATATAATCGTCTATTTAACATACCTCCAAGCAACTGCACCACCTCCAAGTGTAAAGACATAACTAGTAACGCCTTTACACTCAGCAGTATCTGCTATCCAACTAGCATCACTATATCCCTCCAGGACTGCAGGGAATCTCCCATACCACAAGCCCAAGGATATAGTACCTTTTAGGTATCTGAGTACTCTGTCTAATGCATCCCAATGCATTCTGTCCGGGCAGCTGGTAAACTTGCTCAATTTCGTTATAGCAAAAGAAATATCAGGTCTAGAACAATTAGCTAAATACATTAGACTACCTATTATTTGTGAGTATCTTAATTGAGATACTGCCACACCACTATTATTCTTGTGGAGAGTTTTTGAAGGGTTATATGGTGTGACAACAGATTTAACTTGGCTATAACCATATTTCTCTAATACTCTCTCAACATAGAGTGACTGAGAAATTGTTATTCTATCAGTTGAACGAGTCAACTTCAGCCCTAAAATCATATCAGCACAACCCATATCCTTCATATCAAACTTACCACTTAAGAGGGCCTTAGTCTCATTAATAATAGAAAGGTTAGTTCCAAATAGTAGAATATCATCTACATATAAACATAGGATAATACAATTATCACCTTTCATTTTAGCATACACGCATTTATCAGAGTCATTTACTTCAAAGCCAAACGATAGCATAGCTCTATCAAATTTTTCGTACCACTGCTTTGGGGCTTGCTTCAAACCATAAAGAGATTTGACTAACCTACAGACTTTATTCTAATTTCCAGAGACTACATATCCCTCAGGTTGATCCATATATATCTCTTCTTCTAGATCTCCATTTAGGAATGCCGTTTTGACATCCATTTGATGGACCTGAAGATGATATATGGATGCTAATGCGATTAACACTCGGATTGTAGTAATTCTGGTAACAGGAGAATAAGTGTCAAAGTAGTCAATCCCTTCTTTTTGTTTGAATCCCTTAGCAACTAGGCGGGCTTTGAATTTATCTACTGACCCATCAGGTTTTAGTTTTCTCTTAAACACCCATTTACATCCTATAGTTGTACACCCAGGAGGTAAATCTACCAACTCCCAAGTGACATTAGAGATAATAGAGTTCATTTCACTTTTAATAGCCTCTTTCCAGTGTTTAGCTTCAGGAGAAGCCATGACATCTCTATATGTCACAGGATCACCTTCTATATTATAGGTGATAAAGTCCTGGCCTAAATCCGTAGACACATGTTGCCTCTTGCTCCTTCTCGGTTCTGTATACTCACTAGATTCATCTAGTCTAGAGTGACTTGAGGAAGGTGTACCCACTACGGATAATGGGACCTCTACGGAAGAAGGCTCATTTCTAGTAGGAATACTAGATTGAGGTGTTCTCGTCTTCATAGAAAATATATCCTCAAAAAATGTAGCATCGCGAAGTTCTACAATAGTATTTGCATTTATTCCAGGAATTTCTGATTTAATAATCAGGAACCTATATGCAATACTATTTTGAGCATAACCTAAGAAGATACCATCTACGGTCTTTGGACCAAGTTTTTTCCTTCTGTGTTCATGTACTAGTACCTTTGCCAGGCACCCCCACACTTTAAGGTATTTCAAACTTGTCCTTCGGCCTTTCCAAAGCTCATATGGGGTTTTATCCCTTGACTTCATTGAGACTCTATTTAGCACATGGCATGCAGTGTATAGAGCCTCCCCCCACATAAAGTTGGGTAACTCAGAACTTCCTAACATGGAATTAATCATATCTTCAAGGGTATGATTTTTTCGTTCTGCTATACCGTTGGATTGAGGACTATATGGAGCAGTTACCTCATGGATTATACCTGTATCTTGATAAAATTTTTGAAACAGTTCGAGGTAAATTCTCCACCCCTATCAGACCTTAACCTCTTAAAGTTTTGTCGGTTTGATTCTCAGCTTCTGATTTAAAAACCATAAATTTATCTAAAGCTTTATCCTTGGTTTTTAGCAAATAAACATAACAATAACGAGAGTGATCATCAATGAAGGTAATGAAATACCTTTTATGGTCTCTTGTTATTACACCGTTAAACTCACAACAGTCAGTATGAATCAATTCTAAAATATCAGAATTTCTATCAACTGATTTGAAGGGTTTACGGGATTGTTTATATTGCACACAAATTTCACATTTTTTCTTATCATTTATAGCATGCTTAGGGATCATGTCAAGATTCATCATCCTTTTTACGGTATTAAAATTGACATGTCCTAATCTGTCATGCCACAGATCATAAGACTCAATGTTATATGAACAACCAATATCAGAAGTTTTATTTAAAGTAACATTTTCTACATTGAGTTTAAATAAACCTTCATTAAGGTAACCTTTTCCAATAAAGGTTCCTAAATGTAATATTACAACTTTATTACATTTGAAGTTCAACTCATAACTAGCACGGACTAACTTTGATCCGCTAATCAAATTCCGACGGACCGCTGGAACATGATGCATCTCATACAGTGACAAGACTTTTCCAGAGGTGAACCTCAGGTCAACTTGTCCTATCCCAAACACCCTGGCTGCAGAATGGTTCCCCATGGTCACGGAAGTGCCTTCAATTACCTGATAAGTAAGGAAGGCAGAGTGATCAGCACAACAGTGTACATTAGCACCTGTATCAACTAACCATTCATTGGGTTGATAGATCAAGTTTAGTTCGGGTTTGAAGGTAACAAACCTATCGCTGGTTTCGTCACTAGCAGTCACGACATTTACTTGTGCCTTGGTGTTGGACGTATTGCTTTGGTTCTTGTCCTTTCGCTTAGGGCAGAATTTGGCATAATGTCCAACTTGTCCACATGCCCAGCAAGGCTTAGGTTTGGTTCCAGTTTTCTTTTGAACCTTTGGGTTGGGTTTCATCTTGTTCTTCATTTTCTGATTTTTGAATTTCTTCTTGTCAGATGAGACTACTACATTTGCCTTTGGAATAAAATCCATAGGCATTCTTGTATCATCATTTTTATGTTGCTTCCAATGTTCTTCTTCGATATTTATGACAATCATCAAATCTTCTAGAGAGATTTTACCTCTCCGATGTTTAAGAGTCATGCCAAAATCTTCCCAACTCGGAGGCAATTTTTCGATGATAGACAAGACCTGAAATTTTTCAGGTAATGGCATATCTCCTTCAGCAAGACCATGAATTTGAACTTGGAATTCATGTGTCTGCTCAACCACAGATTTACCTTCAACTATTTTGAAGTTCAGGAATTTTGCCACAGTATACTTTTCTAAATCAGAATCTTCGGAGTTATATTTTTTATCCAAAGATTTCCACAGCTCTTTAGCTGAAGAGGTTGAGCAGTACACATCAAATAGTGCGTCTGAGAGGGCAGACAGGATTCTCCCATGGCAGAGATAATCCCTTTGCTTAAACCTCTCTAAGGCAGCACTACGGGCAAGTTCCTCTTCATTATGTGAAGGAGGGTCTGTTTCTATAACGGAGAATAGCCCTAGCGTAGTAAGCCAAAATTTCATCCGTTGTTGCCAACGTCTGAAGTTTTGCCCGTAAAATTTCTCGGGTCTAGGACTAGCCTCATCAGATCCTATTACCCTATCATTCATCATGTCTATTGATACAGGCAATAAATTCTCTAAGAATGTTGTAAAATAATAAAGCAATACAAGCAGTATTATTTTTATACAAAAATAAGCATGCAATAGACAGATAAATAAAGGAGTAGGGTTTAGAATATAGTTATCCGGTTGAAGCGTCGGCACGCCGACTGTCCTTAGAGAATTTATTGCTGCCTCACGGTGCAAAGGCTCTCCGGCAGAATTCCCCCAAGATCCGACAACCGCTCGCCTCGTCCGTAGGTGCACTCCAAAACGAACGCGACACTCGGACCCAACCTCAGATCGCCGTAAGACTAAGCCTCAGGACGGACAAGAAAGACGAGAAGAAAGCAGAAAGAATCGCATAGAGAAGGGAGAAAGCTCGAGGCTTGAGTGAAGAATAGAGGTGCTGCAAGTCCCCTTTTATAGCGAGGAAACGCGCCTCAGTGTCGCGTCCGCGTCCCTTCCTCACGCGCGGAACCAAACTCTGGTTTGGTTTTGGTTCAGACCGAACCAAACCAGCAAAAACAGACCGGGCCGCCCGTGAGCACAAGGCCTACGGGCTAGGGATTTGCACCCCCCTGCGCGCGTTAATCGCGCACGTGACGCCCGATTTATGGATTTCCGGCTTAAACCTCCCAAATCCACTGGATTTGGGCTTGGCCCGCGCATGCGTGTAGGTCCTCTTATCATTGCTAAGCGAGGATGGAAGGGCTTCCTATATAAGCCCTTCCAAGCTTCTTCACTTAGCAATGTGAGACTAAAAATACTACAAAAAAATACTTTGAATTTAAAACAAAATTCAACAGTGTCTTCCTACTCTAGTCCAGGTAATGAGGTAGGCAGAAAGAAGTTAATGGGTTTTATTCTTCCTTAACGGGTATTAACCTGATCACTGGCTGCCCTAGTGGCCACAAAATTAATAAGTCAATGAAAGAATTAATATGAAGCTTCCAAGTTAGTAGAACTACAAGTATACCCTGCTAAGCATTGAACCAACGGAGAGGATATAGTGTAACTCACTAACGAAAATGAGATACAAATAGCTGGGATTAGATTTATTCGGCATACCAACAAGTAGCGTGTCGAGCAACCCAATGTCCGATGAGTCCGAGCCAAATGGACGGCTTTAGCTGGGATGTTTTTTTTTCCCCTTGTGTGTCAAGTATTTATCCCAATATTGGGCTAATGACAACAATTCACTATCAAAATAGTTATTGATAACTATTTAAGCTTACCTGTTAGTTTACCATCTAAATCTCCGACTCCAAGTAAGTGGAAGGGAGAAAATTTATAATATAATTAAATTTATAATATAATGTAATCTTAATTGAAGGGGAGTCTTAGCGCAACGGTAAAGTTATTGCCATGTGACCAAAAGGTCACGGGTTCGAATCCTGGAAATAGTTTCTTGCAAAAAGCAAGGTAAGGTTGCGTATAATGGATCATTCCCCGGGACCTCGAATGGCGAGAGTTTCGTGCACCGGGCTGCCCTTTGTTTTTATAATGTAATCTTGATTACTATGTTTGGTAATGTAATGTATGTAATCTTTGTAATGATTACAAAGATGATTACATTATGTTATTTGATGTTTATTACTTTTCATAAAAAATGTAATTGATATTATTATAAAATGACAAAACTATCCTATGATATCTGACGGAGGCGACAGCAAGCGGTGGTGGCCACATCTTTGCTGAAGGCGTCTGCCGACGGTGCTCGGAGCTTGCAGTCGGTGGCGACAGGGACATCGGTGATGGCGGCCGACTGACAGTCAGCAACTAGCGACGGTTGGCGACCGCCTGCGTCATACGACTAATGATCGACCGATGATTGGTCATCGACCGAGCTGTCGGCCGCTGCGGTAAGCGGGCGGCGACGGCGAGCAATGACGGCCGACCGAAAATAGATTAGGCATATATTTAGCGTTTAAATTTTGGTTAAACGGTGACCTCGTAATGTAATCGGATTATATAGTATTTGTCTTGTAATCCATATTATAAATTTTGTTTATCTTTTATAATTCATATTACATTATGGCTACGTTTGTTAGAGTGTAATCGACCTTGTAATGTAATCTGGATTACAAAAGGTAATGAAGATTTATAATTTGGATTACAAGATAAATACTATGTAATCTGATTACATTACGAGGTCACCATTAAACTAAAATTTAAATGTCAAATACAACCCTAATCCATTTTCGACATTAATCGGTCACCGTCGCTTCCGCCTCAGTCGTCATCGGCCGTCGTCGTGTTGTCGCTGGCGGTCGACGGCAGTGGCCAGCCACCATCGGCCGTCAGTCACCGACGTAGTCATCGCCGTCGGCCGCAAGCTATAGGCACCGTTGGCCACCGCTGTTGGTAGTCGCCTCCGGCAGAGGTGCGGCTGTCGCCATGCAGGTTGTCTCATTCGACAAAGGTCGTAG
The DNA here is from genome assembly GCF_018446385.1 of Zingiber officinale. Lineage (NCBI taxonomy): Eukaryota > Viridiplantae > Streptophyta > Magnoliopsida > Zingiberales > Zingiberaceae > Zingiber > Zingiber officinale. Next base: position 62,401,412 of record NC_056000.1, on the reverse strand, counting down.
GATATTTTTATCTTTTTATAATAATATGAATTACATTTTTTATAAAAATTAATGAACACCAAACAAAAGAATGTAATTATGCTTGTAATTAAAGATTACATACATTACATTACCAAACATAGTAATATAATCAAGATTACATTACAAATTTAATTACATTACACCCAACCAAACACAACTTATATTACAAGTTTAGAATTGTATCAAACAAAATAATTAGTATTGTACTGTAATCCTGATTATATTATAAGGCTAATTACCCCTCACCAAACGCAGTCTTAAGGAGATAAAAACAAGTATAATGGCCAGAATTTAAATTATCAAAACCTATGATCTTGTCTGAAAGCTGGAGATGGAGTGTTAGGTAGGTCACTATGACGTTGACTGGTTGAAGACCTCTAGATTGAATCGAGGACTCTTGGCTGGTGCGCTAAGCTCCCTGCACACACTTAAACGAGTCAATAGAACGTTAGCGCCAAAAACCAGGGAGGAGTCCCTAGCGAAGGTCCTCCGACACTCAAGTTAGCGTATCGCTCGAGAAGGAAGTATATTAGAATAGCAGGATATGCGCATAGTACATACAATATATGAAATGTGTGTACTTTACCATTAGAGATGATAGAGAATGTCGGACGTCAAAAGTTGTTGAGCAACAGAGTATGTGTTGTGGAAGGAGTATAGCCCCAGTCCGAAGATTCTTTCGTTACACGTGTGTACCCTTTTTGTTATTGACGTTATCAATAGGACGATTGAAGAAATATACTGTCATAATAGGTCGGCTCAGGAAAGGTATAAAGGAATGTTCTCTGATAAACAGTTATTATTCTCTAACGGACGGTTAGGATTCTTTGACAATGTTGTTCCCCGAATTATCTCAGTCAGGAGTTGGCCTGATCGGGTGCCCATTGTGGTGAAAGATGAATGGAACCTTGATTCGGGTGATCTGAGTGGAATCCTACCCTATTTTTAGGATCACTTAAATATATGTAGTGACTAGAAATTTGAGTAAAATCCTTCTCTATCATTAGGGCCGCTCATGTTGTGACTGGAGATCTGATTGAAATCCTACTGTCTCTAGGGTTGTTCGAACATCTGTTATGATTCTGGAGATCAGAGTGAAATACCATAGAAATGGGTCCCTTGAGCCTGACTGACTTTATGGTCGTTCTGCTGATTCGTCTTCTGGAGAAGGGGAAATTAAGTCCGAAGGGACCAAATCAACATTTCAATAGGGGCGCTCGAACATATGGGGGCTGGTTCCTATTCACTGAAATAATATCTCGAGCTATTCAGATCCAGTCGGGTTACTGAGACCTAGCCAATTATACTTAGGACTAGAATGCCCGTTCCTCAAGCAAAGCCGACCCTTAGGCCGGTCGTCCTTGAATTGTGGGCTTTAGTACTGGATGAGAGGCTAAGCTCTGTTCAAGGGAGACTCTTTGACCGCCATGTTTTCTTGACTTGAACCTCCACTTCACCTTTACTTCGCCTTCCATGGTAGCTTGAGGTTCTCATTTAACACCTCATATCACTAGTCTTTCCTTTAAGTCTAGTTGCAGCAGGCTAATAATCGACTGATTGGACCCAAGTGTCCTTTTGGCTCGGATGGAGACATTTTCGCCCGTTCGTAGGTGTCATGATTAATTAATCTTAAAACAAAGTATATGTCAAGACCTTGGCGTCTAATAATGTTGTCTTTTTGTACGGACTAACGACACTACTCCCTTTGCTAATTATCCATCAACAGTCAACAAGGGGTAGATTGTTTGAATCAAATGGACACAATGGGGCTAAACCCTGTAGCTCGTATTAAAAACCCTAAGCGGCACAAAAGTGCATCACTCTGCACTTCATGTTCTTCGCTCTCTTCTCCGACGATTTCCTTCAACCAGTCTTTCTGCCTCTCGATCTCCGACCAATAAGCCTTCTCCCAAATCTTGCCTCATCTTCTCCGACGATTTCCTTCAACCAGTCTGTCTGCCTCTCGATCTTCGACCAATAAGCCATCTCCCAAATCTTTTGCTACCTTTCCGGTATTTTTATGGCCCAGGAATCCACGCCTCTCCTGATGTGTGAGGGTTCTTCCGAGGAGGATCCATTGAAGCAGAGATGTAAGAGGCGTGGGCTCGTCCTTCCTGCTTAAGCTCATAAGGAACCTTCATCTTCCGTTCACATGTCTTTACCACAACCTTGCGCCCGTCCCAGAAGAGACCGAGGCGCCATCCTCCGAATAGACCCTATCCGCTCGTTTGTCTACCTCCACTTTCCCCCTAGTACCATTCAAGAGGCTACCTCCTAATTGATCGAGTCTATAGATGGTACCACTTTATCGCCGTCCGCTCTCCCTATCACCCCTGGAGGGAGCTCTGGCCTCCCCCTCCGGTATAGAGCCTAAGAGGCTTTACAAATTCTCTACCATATATAATCTTCTGTCCGCCCCTGTCCCAACCTCCCTACTCTTAACTCCTTTGTCTAGTGGACGTGTACTATTGATGGGCCCTGTAATGGAAGCTTGGTAGGCCGCCATGAACAGGCTGAATGAACTTACGCCGGAAGAGGTGATAGACAAGTATTCTTTTAATATAACTACAGTACCTATTTAATCCTTTAATTATTTTTCATTGTGCATGTATCTTGATAATCCTTGTTTTAAAGAAAAGGGTGTTCGAACTAGGCATTTTGCAACGGTTTGCAGCTTTGGCTGAAGAAAATGAGGATCTGAAAAAATACTTATCCGGGGCGGACACACTTGGTGATTCTTCCTGCCTGAGCCAGGCAAGCTAAGCTCACCAAGTAGAAAAAGAACTTCAAGAGGTTCGGGCGAAAAATCGAATTGACGTTGAGCTGACGCAGAAAGTTGCCCTAAAGATTTCAGAAGATAAGCTTCACTCAGAGATCGCTCACCGAGCGAATATACTGGTCGAGCTAGACGAGAAGACTGCTGAAATCCAGCACCTCGTCGCCCAACTGGAAGACTCAAATGTTGCCTATGTTGCGGAGCTTGCGGCCCAAACTCAATTGACAACCGAATGACAACAAAAGGTTGACCCCCAAGAAATCGAGTTGGAGACATTTTGTACAGATTTGAGGTCGAATGGGCTGCTATAACTGTCGGTAAATTCGAAGTAGCAAGTCTTTCGATTGAGCTGACAGTCACCCGAGCGGAGCTAACCTCTTATTAAAAGGGGGAAGATGACTGGTTTGAAGCGAAGAGAAAGACCCTCTTAGCATCAGAAGATTTCAACGTGTCAATCATCAATTCCCTCATCAAGCAGTTACAGGAAAAAAGCTATTTGCTTTGCGTTTGGGACCATCACCCTTGATAGTTTAAAATTATGTTTGACTGTTTTATCTTGCATCTTATTATTTTAAACGAGAACTTAAAGTGCTCACCTGTCTTTCATCAGGCAAGCTCATTTTCCCAGTTGGATGTGCGATAAAACCCTCAAATAATGACAGTCTCTCAAAAGGTTAGCAAACATGTGACACCAATAAGAAGCACACAATTATGATGGATGGAACAAGTACATCATTATCGCGAAAAGTTGATTCTTCTATCAAAGCATATTTGCCCCTGTTGCTAAATAATTAACATTAAAGACCCCTTGATGTTCGATCGGCCTTAAGCAAAGGCCACTCCACTTTTTTTAAACGCTTAAGGAACTAGTAGACCTAAAAATTCATCCGAGTCTTAAAAATGATTTAATCTTGGTCCTGTATGTTGGTGCAATTTGCATTAACGGTCTAACTCAGCTTTTGATGAATAACAAGTGAGTTAAATTATATGTTTTTTTGTTATCTAATGCATTTATCGAGTGTGCAGGGATTGACGAGTTTAGCGAACTTGATATCAGGATGAAATTCAACTAGATCCGAGGACTCAAACCCAACTAAATCTTAGGACCCAAACCCAAATAGATCTAAGGACCCAAACCCAACTAGATCTGAGGAACAGATAGTTGGTGCAAAGCTTAGATAGGTCAAATAGTCAACCTGATATCTGGCGAAAAGTTCAGCTAGGTTCGCGAGGCTTGACAGCTGGCCGAAATTCAGTTGAGTCTGCGGACCTGACAACTGGTAAGTGAAAGTATGTTACTGGAGGAGAAAGTTTCGGTGAGGACAAATCCAAGTTTGGACTTTAAACAATGGTCCAGTTTATGTTCATTTAGGACACCTAAACTGATACCATAATTAGTTTCTAGTCTTAAAAAGACAGAAATTAATTAATACTCTTATTTTATGTTTGTGCTAATCTCATTTTGCACGGTATACTTTGTTTCTAGACTAACATATTTTGTAAGGGTGAAAAAACACAAAAAATCTTGGATGAACAGTGCTTTATGAGGCGCACCGAAGCAAAAGGCATTGAGGCACTTCCGGACGATTGGAGGCTCCTTGGAGGAAGTGTTGGAGGCGCTCAAAGGTGTTAGAGGCGCGCACACGCAAGATAAGAGCAGAACCCACAAAGATCATCCAGTCCGCTACGGACGGATGTTGGAGGCGCCTCTAAGGTCGATGAACGCACCCTCAAAAGGATAATAACCACATGAAGTGGAGTTTATTAACTTCGAAGCGAAGGGGATGCGAGCTGATGTTGGAGGTGCCTTCAACAGTTTATAAAAGGAGGATTGAAGTAGCTCTTTGTACAACTAATATTCATTTAATCCAAGTATCTTCCTGAGCTCTACTGTTGTTTCAAAGGAGTCGTTCTGTCATTTTGGGCCTAAACCCTTATGGTTTTATTTTTGGACTCTACCCAAAATGTTTCATACCAATAAAGATATCTTTCTCTTTTAAACTCATGATCTTTTCCATGTGTTTTCAATATGAGATTATGTTTGCAACCTTGCAACACAAACAATCCTCCATCCAAATGAAGGGTCACCATTATTCTCATGGTTCGGGCCTCCCCTCATGTATAGGGTCTCCTTACTTTGTTTAAGGTTTTATCCACATATATGGTTCGATTTGGATCATGACTCTGACTCATGCTTCTTTTGACGATTAGTCCGGTAAAGAACAACTTGACTCTGATAACACTTATTGGATTGAGACGCATGTGAAAAGGGACGTAAATCATGTGATTTTTAAAAAATAAAGTTATTTTATAAATTTAAAATAAAAGCACAGCGGTAAGTTTAAATGGAAAAGAACACAAAAGAAAAAACTCAATCGATAGAAAAAACGGAAAATCACAGCGGTTTAGAGTCTTCGGCGTCTCCTACTCTAAGACTCAGATCACGTAAACCTATCGATGGGTAATCTACTAAATGCCTCTTTTGGTACCGACGAAAAAGATAATCGAATATAGAGATAGTGGCAGTATAACGACTTACATTTCCCTTTTAAAGCAATAATAAAGAAAGCACTCTTAATTAAATTTTACCAATTTTATAATTATGCGCGCTTGTGTTTTGTTATTGGTCTGTCGAAGATGGTCGGGTGACACAGAGGAGCGGTTCAATGACAGAACGATTTCTTTGAAACAACAGTAGAGCTCAGGAAGATACTTGGATCAAATGAATATTAGTTGTACAAAGAGGCCATTGGAGATCCATTAGAGTTTGTAGTGGTCAAATGATCTAAGTGCTCATAGTGAGGATGTGTGGGGCTTTGAAAAAAAAAAAAGAAGAAAGTTGTCTCATTAAGAGCATTGTAAACAAGGGGGAACTTAAAAGAGTTTCTACAAGGTGTCAAAGAACCTGACCATGGTTTGGTACTCATTTCAATGGTCATTCTTTCATGTCATGCAATAAAATTATTGGTATTTGTGGTTATTATTGCGACAAGATAGATTTATATAAATTTCTTAATATTTGAAGAAGAGAAAGTGGAAATTTAAGAATGACCCACCTAAGGACCATAAGGCATAGAGTAGGAATAATTGTGCTTACGTTTGTGTTTATACTTGTGTTTATGTTCACGCTTGCATTTATGTTCGTGCTTCTAGAGCTGACAAAAAAACTATAAACAAAAGAGACGCAGAGGACTGAAATTCTTAGTGAGGATTATGTGTTCTTTAGTTTATTATCTATTAAGAGCGTAAAAAGATTTAGTGTTAAAAGGGAATTTACCTTCTAGATTTAGTAGGCCCTTTAAGATTCATGAAGCCTTATGTCTTATAAACTTCTCTGTCATAATGTATCCAAATTCTGAAGTTGTTCATGATACATGACAATGCTAAAGAGCTTGTTGCTACTGTTGTATCCCACTAATATTTGCTAGGCGTGTCGAACTCACATCTTGAAACTTAAGAAGCATCAACTTCAAAAGAGAGACCCTCAAATCTCATCATGATGCAGTCATCGCTTAGATAGTTAAAGGGTTCATCTGGAGAAAGTATGCTTCTCTTTTGAGAGTAATTTAAACTTAATAGGATTTTGTGATACGGATAGGGCTAGCGATATTACTACATGATCTATTGGTTATTGTGTTTTTATTAGAGAGGTCCTCATTTCTTGGAAAAGCAAAATACAAACTAGTCTTCGACTAAAGTAGAATATAAATCTATCATCTGAATCACTTATTAGATAATTTGGCTACGACAATTGTTGTGAGATTTGCATATTGATGAGTGATTTTTTATTGTGAAAATCAAATAACCCTATATATAGTTGTCAATTCTATCTTTCATGAAAGAACAATGCATATTAAGATTAATCTGCATATTATTGAAGAAATAATTGACAAAGAAGAAATTAAAAAAACCTATATATTAAGTGAGAATTAGATTGGAGATATATTCATTAAAGCATTAATTAAGATTCATAAGTTTGGTTCTCAACTTATCTTTCTTTAAAACAACTATACATATTAAGTGAGAATTAGATTGTCAATCCTATCTTTCAAAATACTGTGGAAAACATGTAAATAAATATCTTTTTCAGGAGTTTTGTTCATATCAGAGATTGAGGCATATGTTGTATTTATCTGCATATAATTGATATGAAATTTTAAGAAAAAAATGATTCCATTAATTGTCCAACTGAACAAATAAATTGATATCACTTTGTACAAGTACAGTAAACACAAAAGCCAAAAGAAAATAAAAAAGAATAAAACTATCAGTCTTCATGAATTAATTAGAAGATGTGCAAAAGATGGCTATTATTACCTCAAGTTTGATTGAAATGAAGATAAAAAACAACCAAAATTCAGTAAATTTAAAATGATAATTTAACACAAAAGCTGCCCAAGGACCAACGCTAGCATCTTTTTTTCCTTGCCATATATTCGTTACTGCCTTCTTCTTAAATAACCAAATTAGTTTGAAAAGAAAAATCACTATAAATGAAACGTAATTAGCTGAAGAAAGTACCTCTGACAAAAGTTCATTCAGTGCTTCGAGGTCATGTTCTTCTTTAAGAAGTTCTTTTAACTTCTCAATGGTGGCTTCGATAATGCCTAATAGTCCAGAGAAAAGGGAAAAGCATTGTTAATGTTTGGAAAAATAAAAAAAAGATAAGATCAGAAATCAGTACCTTTTATAACACTATGAATCAGGTCGATTATGTACTTAATCGTTTTTTCCAACATTTTCCCAACAAAGTCTGGCAATTTAAGCCTCGTTATTTTTGATCGGCGTGTTTGTAGGGCTGGATGTAGCTTGTTTGGATTGGCGAAGCTCATAAAGAGAGGGAGCTAGCGGTTGTGAAGAACATGGAGGCAACCGCCGACCTTTGTGGTCGTCAATGGCGAGGTAGGTTGGGGCGGCGTCGGGTGCGTTAGGAGGAAGGGTTTTCGAATGGGTTTAGGGTTTTGATTTTGTGCTTTGGGTTTTGGGTTGATGAGAGGAGAGTGGTTTGGATCTGAATCCAATAAAGATTGAAATTGGACTTTGGAAATTTGGAAATTGGACTTGAGGATTGATTTGGGTTCAAGGTTAGAACCAGTAAAAGATGAACTCTTGATTGGGTTGAATGAATCTAAATCTCCATTGAATTAAGTTTTAATTGGTTTGAATTTCATTGTATTGAACCGAACTAAGATTGAATCATATAAATCACATTTCCTTAACCCTTGCCATGAGTTTAATTGGTTCCATTCGACTCATGTCGTGCCACTAATTATAAGTAAAGGTGAATGATAGATAATCAATCAAATTTATTATATTTTTTGTTTTAATTATTACAACCATTACAAAAGTTTTCAGATCATGCCACTAATCTCTGATATATATATATATATATATATATATATATATATATGTTTTATGCATGATCGTGAATGACGCGCAGATTGATATTGCCAACTCGATTTCCTTGTAGAAAAATATTATATATATATAAACATGATCGTGAATGACGTGCATATTGATATTGCCAACTCGATTTCCTTGTAGAAAAATATTATATATATATATACACACACACCAAGCACAGCTCTAGTTGTTATGTTACTAGTTTTTTGCTTATATAATTTATAGGTAGCTTCTCAAGCATCCATTCCATCTGCATTTCATAACCAATGGTAATTCATTTTATTGTAAGGTGTAATTCCCGACCATGAGAAAGAAGGAAGGATTTATGTTACAACATGCAAGGCCGATGCCTGCTATAAATACTTACAGCCATTTGGACAGTTAGTTGCTACAAGTTGTAGTAACTATTTCAACAGTTAACTGTTACATCTTGGAGCAACTAATTGTCCATGTAGTTGCTACAACATGTAGCAGCTAACTGTTACATGAGGCCCTAGCTGCTTTTGCTTATGATTTGCAGGGAACTTGTCAAACATAAATTCTACCATTTCATACCTAATGCTAATTCGTTTCATTGTAATTTGTTATTCCCCTCTGTGATCCGAACATATATTAGAAGGATTAATGCTACAACGTGCAAGGATGACTACATACACCTGCAGGCTATGACAACTTGGACAGTTAGCTGCTACACGTTGTAACAGCTACTTTGACAGTTAACTGCTACACCTTATAGCAGCCAACTGCCTAAGTAGTTGCTATAACGTGTAGCAGCTAACTGTCCAAGTAGTTGCTACAACGTTATAACAGCTACTTGGTAAGTCATTTCATTTTAAGTTGTAATTTCCTCTCATCTATTCCTATTATATACCGTTTATCTGTGAATATCTTTATTCGACGTCTCGGGTGCTAAAATGTTAATTAATTCCATAACTAGCAGCTACAATGCTGTAGCAGCTACTCCGAATGATAGCTACTACAACGTTGTAGCAGGTACTTCGAATATTAACTGCTACAACACTGTAGAAACTACTTGGAATGATAGCTACTACAACTGTTGGTGTGGTTAGCACTAACGGTCTAACTCAGGTTTTGAAAAATGACAAAGTTGTTAATGAGAGTCTTAGAGCCAATCATGTGATGATTGTTGTATGGACTCGATGTATCATATTCCTATATATTTATAAAGGTATTTCTTTATGGTTATTATACTTGTATTAGTGCCAAATAACTAAGTATAATAACGTCCTTGAGTAGAAGGTTCTTATCTATATCAATCGATTAGTTGAATCGATAATGAGATGATATAGATAACACTACTCTTAATCATTCCTAGTCAAGTATTAACATTCAGGGACAATGTTAATACGATGAGACTAGCATGTAGGTCAACTCGATGACTTGATCTCACAAGTCATGGATATAGAGATATCAAGTTGACACATGGATATGCATTGGAGAATGTATACTGAATGACCCGCCATGAGAAAGTATCATGGATCGTTATATGAGTGTCATATACTTTCTCATGTGACTATTAGTAACTATCAGTCCTTGGACCTGAAGTCACCATGGTTCCCTACATAAGGAGTTGCATACTTTGGCTTCGTCAAACGTCACCCGTAAATGGGTGGACTATAAAGGCGATTATTGGGTATGTAACAAATTATGCGGAGGGATATGAGTGATGTAGATGAGATCTATCCCTCCTATATGACGGGAGTGACATCATGATTCTTGATAGAGTGAGACTACTAAGTGCATAACCATGCCCAAATGAGTCAATATGAGATATTGAGGTCATTTGATTATAGTGAGTCTACTTGGAGTTTAAGACATAGATTGATTAGAGGAAGACATGGTCTATGCCTCAATTGATCAATCTAGATGTCTAGGATAGAAGGACATTGCCACATATTGTGAGAGTCACAATTAGTAGTCACAAAGGTGATGCTGGATCTCAACATTCTTGTAACTTGGGTAGTAATGATGTGTTGCTAGATACCGCTCATTACTTATGTTTCTAAATGGGTTTAGGAGCATTGCCAACGTTACAAGAACCTATAGGGTCACACACAAAGGGCAGTTAGATGGAGATTAGGTTCATATGATGAACCAAGAGGATTAGGTTCATGTGATGAACCAAATTGGATTAAGAGTAATCCAAATTAGACTAATTGAGTTGGACTCAATTTGATTCATGTGTCGAATGAGTCTAATTTAGATTATGATTCATTGAGTCAATTTAAACCAATGAATAGAGATTCATTAAACTAAATTGATTTGAATCAAAGGTTAGACTTGATCAACCATGGGAGATAAGAGGTCAAGTTTGACTTGACTTGAGAGGGAAGATGAAGGGTCAAGTTTGACTTGACCAATTTCCACCTCATTGTGACTTGGCATGAGTCGGCCAATGATGATGTTCCACATCATCAAGCCTGCATCATTATGTGCCACCTCATGAGGAAGACCAAGAGCCATGACTCTTGGTATTACATAGAGGTATAATATGCACTTTAAGTGGTCGGCCACATTTAGTAGAGGAGTAAGTGAAATTTGTGTGCTAATTCATTCTCTCTTCATCTTCTTCCTCTCTTTTTCTTCTCTCCCTCTCCTCCATTGCCGAAACCACTCAAGGGTGCTAGCACACTCTAAGTGGTTCTCTACACCTTTTGTCCGTGTGGATAGTGTAGAGGAGTGTACACTTGACACTCTACGAATCCGGCAACCTTTTGGATGAGCGGAATAAGCGAAGGGCATCGCTACAAGGGTAAAACTCTTTTCATTTAGATCTAAGGATAGATCTAGTGTAGACAAACATGTACAAGAATATTTTTATTTATTTTTGCACGGATCCGTGGCTAGCTTCGGGGTTTCCGCAACGCAAAAAATGATTTTTGCGGCTTGGAATTGCTAACAGTGGTATCAGAGCCACGTGCGAAGCTTGTACAAGTTTGTATTTGTTTTTATGGGAAAGGTTTTAGATCTGTAAGTTTCTGTAATTTTTTTATTTTTATGGATTTTGTGAGTATTTTTCTCGTAGAGGCGAAGCAATAAGTGCTTGGACACTTGTAGCCTTCAAATACCGAGAAAAACCTTCCGAGATGGCAAGGTCTCGCCCAAACAAAAATTATTTTGTTTGGGACAGCGGCTTAAGGCGCTATTAGATCATTTTGGGACACTCGTGATATTAATTCCGCGAGAAGGGGCGCTGCCCCTAACCCCGCAAGGGGCATTGTCCTGCGATTGCGCCCGAAAATCGCTAAACGGGACCGCCGAGAAGTTGTGGCTCATAAAATTCATAAAAACAGTAGTAAAATTATAGAAATTTATGTAAAATATATAATTTAGAATTATATATGATATTGTGATGGTCATGGCCCAAAATCCCAATTTGATTGGTTAAAAATTGTGTTGTAATTCAAAATATGGCCTGCGCACCATTTTTGTGTTGTGCATGTTATATATGATATGCGACCTGCGCGTCGTGTCTCCTTTATTTATGTTCCTATTGTAAATAGATTTTAGACTCGAATGTAACTCAAGTTTCATATTTGTAATGTACAAAATGAGGGCGGTGGAAGGTCCATTCAAGGAGTTACGAGCAGGATGATGTTAACACATGACGGTCAAAGGAGGCGCTTGAAGAAGCCGTTATCCCTAGGTTGACTGTCCGATCTTCTCATTGGCTTGAGAAGATCGTAGTAGGGACATGACCTCATCACAATTTAATTTGCTTGTGTGTATGTGATGCATGCTAATGTAGCGTAATTAGTGCCTTAATGCGTATATGATACACATTCATGATTAGATTATATCTTAATCAAGTCAACTCGAAATGCCTACCAAGTTTTGATACCCATCACTACCTCGATCATTTGTTGTTGTTGAATCTGCCAAAGCAGAGCAACGCATATTTTCTTGGTAGAGTGCGGAGGGACAATCTTGGACCCGCCTATCAAAGCTTGGGTGAGTACAAACTCAATTAGATTGAGTATAACTAGTTAACTCAATTGGATCGGGTATAACTATAGGCATTTTTCAACGGTTGGAAGATAGGATAAAAATCACATTTATACTAAATCTTGGGTGATTTAGCCAAAGCTAACTCAAGTTTTAATATAAATGAGGATCTTGATCCTATAAACAAGAGTTTCATAGAGATGTAATTGATAATTAGTTATCTACCGATCATACTAAGTCTTGGGTGATTTAGCCAAAGCTAACTCAAGGCGTAGTATGATGTGGATCTTGTCCCACGTGAATTATAGCCCATTAGTATGAATCTAGTAGTGTGGTTTGACCACATCCATGACTTGATTCTACAAAAGTCCTATAATTCAGTGGGAGCGTCATTTAGTTAAAGGCCTAATTAAATGATAAATGGAATATGATATTTATTCTCTGCTTTATTTATGTTGTAGATTGTCATGTCGACAAACACGAACACTTTCTCCCTGCGTTCTGTCCTTGACAAGGACAAGCTCAATGGAGCTAATTTCCTAGACTGGTACAGGAATCTAAGAATTGTTCTCACACAAGTAAGAAAACTGTACGTCCTGGAGCAGCCCATTCCGGAGGCACCTCCTGCCACTGCCACGCGAGCTAATCGAGATGCTTATAGGAAGCATCAAGATGATGCATTAGATGTATCATGCCTCATGCTCGCAACCATGAACTCTGAGCTTCAGAAGCAACACGAGTTGATGACTGCTTATGATATGGTTGAACATCTTCGTCAACTATATCAAGGACAAGCAAGGCACGAGAGATTCGAGATATCTAAGGCACTGTTTCAGTGCAAGATGCAAGATGAGACTCCCGTAGGTCTATACGTACTCAAGATGATTGGTACATAGAGAACTTACAGAGGTTGAGATTCCCACTTGACTAAGAACTGACCACTGACTTGATCTTGCAATCCTTGCCAGAAAGTTACAGTCAATTTGTCATGAATTACAACATGAATGAAATTGATAAGCCACTGCCTAAGCTGCTAAATGTGTTGCGAACTGCTGAGCTCAACCTTAAGAAGGTAAAACCCAACTCCATTCTGATGGTGCAAAAGCATAAAGGCAAGGGCAAGCCTAAAGGTAAGGGAAAATCCCAAGCCAAGGGCAAAGGCAAGGTAATGAAACCTAAAGGAAGGGTTGCCAAGGATGCTACCTGCTTCCACTGCGGTCAGACCGTGCACTGGAAGGGGTTGCCAATCTCTCTATTTCTTCATCACGGGTATTAGATACCGGATGTGCTTCTCACATTTGTACTAATGTACAGGCACTGAGAAATAGCAGGACATTGACGAAGGGCAAGGTGGACCTACGAGTAGGCAATGGAGCACGGGTTGATGCTATTGCTATATGAACTTATTATCTATCTCTGCCCTCTCGGCTTGTACTAGAATTAGATGAATGTTGTTATGTGTCTGCTCTTACAAAGAACATTTCAGTCTCTTGTTTAGATAAGAAAGGCTTTTCATTTATAATAAAGAACAAATGTTGTTCTGTTTATTTAAATGATATGTTCTATTGTAGTGCACCTCTGATGAACAGACTCTACATTCTAGACTTAGAGAACCCCATCTATAACATAAGTACCAAAATGTTCAAGTCAAATGAAATAAATCGAACCTATCTCTGGCGTTGTCGCTTAGGTCATATAAATGAAAATCGCTTATCCCAGCTCCATAAAGATGGTTTGCTGGACTCATTTGATTTTGAATCATATGAGACATGCGAGTCATGCCTACTGGACAAGATGACCAAGACTCCTTTTAATGGACACAGCAAAAGAGCAACTGACTTGTTAGGACTTATACATAGTGATGTATGTGGTCCTTTCAATGTCACTGCCAGAGGTGGTTATAGGCACTTCATTACATTTACTGATAACTTCAGTAGATATGGTTATGTGTATCTGATGACATATAAGTCACAATCCTTTGAAAAGTTCAAAGAATTCAAGAATGAAGTACAAAACCAGCTATGTAAGAGTATTAAGATACTTCGATCAAATCGAGGTGGTGAATACCTTAACCATGAGTTTCGTGACTATCTAGCTGAGTGTGGGATTCTATCCCAACTCACTCCTCCTGGAACACCACAATGGAATGGTGTATCCGAAAGGAGGAATCGTACCATATTAGATATGGTACGATCTATGATGAGTCACACAGATCTTCCTATATCCTTTTGGGGATATGCTCTAGACATAGCAACCTTCACACTTAACCGTGTTCTATCCAAAGCTGTGATAAGGACACCATATAGGATATGGACTGGGAGAGATGCCCAAGTGTCTTTTATGAGAATTTAGGGTTGTGAGACTTACGTTCGACGTCAAGTCTTGGACAAACTGGGACCCAAATCCGATAAGTGCTATTTTATAGGATATCCTAAGGAAATGAAGGGATATTACTTCTACATTCCTAGTCAGCACAAAGTGTTTGTGGCTAAGACTGGGATATTTTTAGAAAAGAACTTTGTTTCTAGAAAAACTAGTGGGAGTACGTTCGATCTTGAAGAAGTTCAAGATATGGACCATAGCACTGAAGCCTTGATGGAAGTTGAACTGGAACCACAAAATGTTGTGGATAATGAGATTGTTGCACAAGGAGTTGAGGAACAACAACCAGTTCAAATAGACCTACCTCTTCGCAGATCTAACAGGGTACGTCATCAGCCTGAGAGATACCCATTTCTCTTGTCTGACCATGATGATGTTATGCTCATTGAGAATGAGCCTACCTCTTATCAGGAAGTTGTGATGAGACAAGATTCTAAGAAATGACTAGAGGCCATGAGATCCGAGATGGAATCCATGTACATCAACCAAGTATGGACTTTGGTTGATCCACCTGAAGTCGTCAAACCCATTGGGTGTAGGTGGGTCTTTAAGAGAAAGACTGACATGGATGGTATACATAACTATAAGGGTCGTTTGGTAACTAAAGGTTTCAAGTAAATTCATGGTATTGACTATGATGAAACCTTTTCTCCAGTAGCGATGTTTAAGTCCATTCGGATCATGCTTGCTATTGCAGCATACCATGATTATGAGATCTGGTAGATGGATGTCAAAACCACATTTTTGAATGGAAACTTGCTCGAGGATGTGTACATGACACAACCTGAGGGTTTTGTAGATCCACTGCATACTGGCAGAGTATGCAAGCTGCATAAGTCTATTTATGGACTAAAGCAAGCTTCTCGGAGTTGGAATCTTCAGTTCGATGATGCGATTAAACAGTTTGGTTTCATCAAAAATGAAGATGAACCCTGTGTCTACAAGAAGGTTGTTGGGAACACAGTTGTCTTCCTTGTATTGTATGCAGATGAGATACTACTCATTGGAAATTACATCCCTTTGCTGCAGTCTGTAAAGACTTGGCTGTGGAATTGTTTCTCAATGAAGGACTTGTCAGAGTGTATACTAAAAGCCTAGATTTTGTAAACATTTATTTTTGAAATAAAAGAATCACATTGGTCAATATCTATATTTATTTATTAAATGTAATTATTCAATTAATTTATATAGAAGACAACATGGTAAGTGGTGTCACACACAGAAGATCATGTTGTCAGTTCTTTATAAATTATAAACAGTTGCTCATGATTAAGATGGAAAGGAACAAACCATCGGAATAGTTGTAGTGTAATTAAGTATTAGTTTATCTTGATTAATAAATTACACTGATACATTCTAAGTGTATTGAGTAGGGTCATTTTAGGTAAGTTCTTTTTGTACTAATTTAATAAAAGAACTAGACCTTAGTTATTATGAAAGTGTGTGCTCTTAATCTTAATATAATAACAAGCACATATATTTAATATTTATTTCTTTGACTTATCAAAGGGTGAGGTTTAGCTCGATAAATCAATATGCCCGATAAGTTGGGAAATGATATTACTTATAGTGTGTGTTGTTGATTATAAAAGGAATCTGTGTCCTAGTTATCTAGGTTAAAAATGTCCCCACGAGGAGCTCATAAGGATTGTCATGTTAAACCCTGCAGGTGGACTTAGTCCGACATGATAATGAAGTTGAGTGGTACTACTCTTGGAGCTAGATATTAATTAAGTGAGTTGTCAGTAACTTACTTAATTAGTGGGCATTCGTTATCTTAAGCATAGGGAGACTAACACACTCATGATAAGAAGGAGTCCATAATGTAATTTGGGATTGGTGCGGTAGTGCGATAATAACTCTCTAATGGAATGAGTTATTATCGATGAACTTGAGTTGTGTGTTCGGGGCGAACACGGGATACTCAAGCTCATCGGAAGGCCAAAACCAATTTCTCTTCTAGGTCCCTGTCGTAGCCTCATTATAGTCTCAAGTTCATTCAAAGAAAAACCCATCTTGGTGTCCAAGAAGGGGGCCGGTCCAATGCTCGGTGACCAAGCAAGGGCCGGCCACGTCCTCTTCTATAGGGGCCAGCCCTATTGCTTGGTGACCAAACAAGTAGGGGCCGACCACATTAATTCAAACAAGGAGGGTTGTTTTGAATTTTTAAAATCTTCTCTTTATAGAAAACTATAAGTTTTAAAAGAGAGAGTTATTATCGATGAACTATAACTCTCTAGTGGAATGAGTTATTATCGATGAACTTGAGTTGTGTGTTCGGGGCGAACACGGGATACTCAAGCTCATCGGAAGGCCAAAACCAATTTCTCCTCTAGGTCCCTGTCGTAGCCTCATTATAGTCTCAAGTCCATTCAAAGAAAAACCCATCTTGGTGTCCAAGAAGGGGGTCGGTCCAATGCTTGGTGACCAAGCAAGGGTCGGCCACATCCTCTTCTATAGGGGCCAACCCTATTGCTTGGTGACCAAGCAAGTAGGGGCCGACAACATTAATTCAAACAAGGAGGGTTGTTTTGAATTTTTAAAATCTTCTCTTTGTAGAAAACTATAAGTTTTAAAAGAGAGAGTTATTATCGATGAACTATAACTCTTTAGTGGAATGAGTTATTATCGATGAACTTGAGTTGTGTGTTCGGGGTGAACACGGGATACTCAAGCTCATCGAAAGGCCAAAACCAATTTCTCCTCTAGGTCCCTGTCGTAGCCTCATTATAGTCTCAAGTCCATTCAAAGAAAAACCCATCTTGGTATCCAAGAAGGGGGCCGGTCCAATGCTTGGTGACCAAGCAAGGGCCGACCACATCCTCTTCTATAGGGGCCAGCCCTATTGCTTGGTGACCAAGCAAGTAGGGGCTGACCACATTAATTCAAATAAGGAGGGTTGTTTTGAATTTTTAAAATCTTCTCTTTGTAGAAAACTATAAGTTTTAAAAGAGAGATTTTAATTTTAAAAACTTTCATTATTTGAATTAGGCCACATGGTTTAATAGAGAGTTTTAAAAGTTTTAAAACTTTCCTTTTTTAACCATCCTCATGGTTTTAGAAAAAAGGAAGAGAAGTTTTAAAAATTAAAATTTTCTATTCATGTTAAAAAAAGGAAATTTTTTGAAGAGAAGTTTTAAATTTTAAAACATGGTTTTAATTTTTAAAAGCTTTCCTTTTTAACATCCACTTTAGGAAAAAGAGTTTGTAAAATTTTATAAGAGGATTTCTTCTTGTAAAATTTTATAAAAAAATATATTTCCTTCCTCTTAAGGGGGCCGACCACCATTGCTTGGTGCCCAAGCAAGGTGGTCGGCCAAATTAAAATAAAATTAAAATCATCATCCAATAATTTGGTGATTGATTTAATCAAGAGGAAAGAAAAGGAAAATAAAAAGGGAAAAGGAAAAACAAGAGGAAGATTTTAATTTTTGTAAAAATTCTTCCCTTATTTGCCTTGGGCAAGTAATATAAAAGAAGGGATGAGGAGGCCTCATGAGACACAATTCTTATTCTCTTGGTGGAGTCTCTCTAGGTGGCCGGCCCTCCCTCTCCCCTCTTCTTTTCCCTTTGCTCTCTTCTCCTTGGCGGTGGTGGTGGCCGGATTTTAGAGGAAGAGGAAGAAAGCTTTTGGGTGGTGTTCATCTTGGAGGATCGTCGCCCACACGACGTCCAAGGCGAGGCGAGGAATACGACAGAAGATCTCGAGGCCATTATCATACAAAGAGAAGGTTTAATTAGCAATTATTTTCCGCATCATGCTAGTTATTTCTCTTTGTAAGAATTCCAAACACAAGAGACATTAGATCTAGTTTTTTGAATTAGTTTTTCGAGTTTGTTTTTTTTTTTATTTTTCGAATTTGTGATTCGATTGTTCTTTTTGGTTAACCTAGATTTATCACTACAAGAAAAACCCTCATAGACATCGGTGGAACAACAACAGTTTTAAGCAAAAATCAATGTCTTTTAGTATTTTACACCGGTTTTTCCAAAAACCGGTGTCTATGAGCGCAGATTTTCGCTCATAGACATCGGTTTTTTAGCCGATATCTATGAGCGCCTTTTTTTTGTTAATAGACACCGGTTTTAACAGCGGTTTTTAAAACCCGGTGTTAATGAACCAAAAAAAATAATTTAATTTTTCCAGCCAAAATTTACAACACTTCGTTCCCTCAAAACCTAAACTAATATCGCACCGCTTCTCTCAGCCTAAACCTAAACCTAAACCTCCCGACCATCTCTCTCAGCCTCATCTCCCTCTTTCCCTTCCTGGATCTCTTCCCCTTCTTGGATCGATGCCCCCCTCAATCGGATCAAAACCACCTGCTTCTTCTCCACGCTCGCTGGCACGATCTGGCCGGGCCAGTCCGGCGGCTCCAGCCTCACCGGCACCCACGGGGGCTCCGTTGAAGGCTCTTGCTTGCTCAACGACGGCGGCGATCTCGTGTTGAGGCAAAAGGAAGTAGAGAACAGGGATGCGTCTCCTCCATTTCCTTGTTGCCGCTGAAGCTCGAGAATCGATTCCTCCAACCTCTGAGCAAACTCCTCCACATTATCCTCCTCCGCCCGACCATCATCGACGCCGCCAGAAGGGAAGTACTCGGTCCTGGCGCCGAAGGCGCGACGGAGTTGTGTCTGTGGGTCCACTGGCACGTGACCAGTCGCCTACCACCTACCGCTCTTCCACCCACCTCTCTCTCTCTCTCTCTCTCTCTCTCTCTCTCTCCATCTCTCTATTTATACGCCCCACGCCCCACTCCTCCAAATTGTGGCTTGTGGGCGATCCCGTTGCAGTTTGAGTTCTTCCCTCTCCGTGCCAGGACCGCGATTTCGTTGCTCTTCAGGTAGACTCGCCTCTTCGCTTTCTCTTTTCGTGTAGGTATCAGATTAATCTTCCCCATTCGGATTTTCTTGTCAAAATAGTTCCTGCAAGTCGAGATCTGTTGATCTGCGGAGCCAGAGTTGAATCCAGTTGAATCCCGCACTCATTCTAATCGCTCATCTTTCATGTTGAGAAGTTGTCATTCTAATCGCTCATTTTTGAAGTATTATTTTCTCATTTGGTCGATTCAAGTCGGGGTTGTCAATCCTCAATACCGGGGTTTCTCGCGTTTCCTGGATCTCTATGTGTTTCGATATTGGATCTTCATCTGTAATACTCGCATGAGATCTAGGGAGTTTTGCTGCAGAAATATCACCGAGTTGGATTTTGATGTGAAGCCTTTTATGTATTGGCCAATGTTTTCAAAGTGCGTACATTTTTGGATCTCTTGATTCTAGGGCGTGCTTGATTAGAATCTTCGGAATTTGGAGTTTTTGACTAGAGAATGAAATTCTGAACTTGTAACTCAATCCGTGTGACTAGTTTAGTATCTTTGAAGATCAAAGTTGATGAATGCAAAAATAATGATAAAAATTTCTATAGAGGATGTTTTTTGAATCATAAATTAAGATACTGTAATCAGTCTTTATGACTTGTTTATGTGGGTTGGTAGAGTAGGAGAGAGTAAAATGGATTCATACCTCAATCTCAACTTCATGCTGAATCAAAAGGAAAATTGATAAACCGACTGATCAAATGAATTCGGCGTCCTTTTCCCCAATAAAAATACAATACATTTCTATATCAAATACTCACCATAATCATTCGAAGCAATAGTGAGTGAGATCGTTTTAGTACTGGCTCTTAGACAATTGTCATGCAAAGTATCATTTGTAGGGAAATAGCATGTAGCTAAAAACTAGCACTTTAATCCAAATATCATCAACAACGTTGCAGTCTTGCAATAGGTTCAACAAACTCTTTTGCAACAGGCAGTTCAGGTGCAGAGTGTTTTCCCTTGCAAAGGAAGGATTTAGTAGGCATCCTATCTTCCTAGGAAGAGCTAAAGTGGGCTGTTTAACTTCAGAGTTATTAGGGAGGATGACTAATCTTCCAAAGATTTCTTCCAATCATAGATATGAATCCTGCTCACAACTATGTTGTCTTGGATAATTGATGCTTGGTTTGACTATTCTATTCTAACATTATCTAACTGTTTATTTTTCTCTTTTGAATGGTATGATTTTTCTGTGGATCAAATATATTTTTTATAACTAGTTGAAATGCTAGTATTTCTTATTTTTCTTCTAGACATTGTCATTTACGTGAATTTGCAAAATGGAAGGAATCTCTCTAAAAAAAAATATTGGTCAAATGACCAGTGTTGGAACGTAATAACTAATGCACGAAGGTATTTATTCCATACCTTTTGTTTTTAGGTTTCTATTCCTCATATGCTAGTCTTCCTAATCATTTGTGTTTTGGTGAACTTCTTGATGCTAATATGAAGCCATTTCTGTTGGACTAACTACAATTTAACAACTTTCATTATGCACTTAGTATGTGTATGATATGAGTTACTTATGAAGTATACAATTGTCTTTTGTAGAGTATTTTGTTCTTCTTGAAAAACTTTAAGATACTGTAAAGTGCAATTGAATGTCTTTTCTGCATAATGCAGCAAGTTTTCTATAGTAAATCCAACATATATGAAAAGCTGATTAACTTATTTTAACCTTCCCGATCAACTTGTTTCAATTAGACATAATAGGGTTTAGTCTATAATGTTTCTAAACTATTGAAAAGTTATAATTGTTTTCAAAATTTTTATGCCTTGTGACTTTCTAGGATACTCTCTAGCTACCATTCCTTTGATGTTGAATTCTGAATGCTATATTCTCAACACACTTCATTTTGGCGAAGTTGAATTTGTAGACAAGCCTAGTACCTGGACTGATTTTGTTTCTTCTGCTTAATACAATGTTAAATCCGATTGGATGATTATCTGCCCCATGAGCTTAAGCTGTCAATAAATCACTTGATTTATGCTATTTTATGCAATATAATAAGTCATTCCCCGCTAATTTATATCGTTTAACTTGTGTGCCTGCAAACAATTGTGAATTTTCCTCCTTTATAGAGAATTATATATCTGCTCGCAGGAAAAGAACGATGTTAAGCTTGAGAAAGTTCTAAAGGAAGCAGCTATGGAAAACAAAACAGTAATATTAACAACTTTGAATGCTGCCTGGGCTTCTCCTGGTTCTATTATAGATTTGTTTTTTCAAAGTTTTCGGATAGGAGATGGAACACGCAGACTCCTGGACCATTTGGTAATCATTGCCTTGGAAAAGAAAGCATACATAAGGTGCATATCCTTGCATACTCACTGTTTTGCTCTTTATACTGAGGGAATGGATTTCTCAGATGAGAAGATTTACATGACTGCTGGATATTTGTCAATGATGTGGAGAAGGATAGAATTTCTGCGTGTTATTCTCAAAATGGGATACAACTTTATTTTCTCGGTAAAATTCTCCTTCCTATGATTGGCCTTTGTAATATTCTGTTTGTTAAAGTACTGATGTGTGAAAGTGACCATACCTTCTGGATCTTCTTGTTCTCTAAGTATCTATTTCTATGTAGACTATCTTGCCTTTTTTTGTTCATAGCCAAGTTTGCAGGCAATGCTATATTGTTAAACTTTGTTCCTTGTTTCTTGTTTGTGCAACATATTTTGTTACCCCTTCTTTCATCTGCTGCAAACGCATATAAGATAGAATCATATATATCTACAAATTTATGCATGGAATGCATGCCTAGGATAATAGTTTGCTCGAGTGTATGAAAGTTTATCCAATGGGATAGGCATTAAGTTGTCCATATAAGCATCAGTATGTGACAGACTCATTGTTATCCATGCTCTTACTGCCTAATATTCTTTATATAGCTTTGCATATAATTCTGTTAGCAGGAACTGCTAACATCTTGTACTACTGATACTCTGCATGTTGTATCCTTTTTAGTCTTGGTTTACTAATATATTATTTATGTGTTTTTACAGTTTACAAATCTCAAGTACTCCAGAGTTGAAATTGATGAAGTGTGGTTCGAGTGGGCTGAATGCATGCTAGATTACATTTGAAGTGTGGTTCTACCTTGATGTGTTAAAAGAATGTTCTACCTTGATTTTGATATCTATTAGATAGCTTTTGATGTAAAAAGAATGTTTGGGTATTTTATGGATATTGTTGTAAGAAGATTATTTATATAATTTGTGAATATTTGTGTATTTTATGGATATTATTGAATGAAGAATATTTGTATAATTTGTGAATATTTGTGTATTTTTTTTTATTGTCGATTTTTCATTGTTTCGGAAATCAAATTTGTGCTGTTAAAAAATATACATATTACATCAGTTTTCTACTGCTGCAAAACCGGTGTTATTAACTAATATTACATCAGTCATTTACCGCTGCCAAAACTGGTGTTATTAACATACAATATTACATCGGTTTTACACCGTTGATGAAACAGTGTCGTTAAGTGATACTACACCGGTTAATAACCTATTCGAAGACCGGTGTCGTTAAGTGATAATACACCGGTTTTAACCCGATGTCTAAAATGTCAGACTTTTAACATCGGCTTCATAGACATCGGTCGAAAATGAAATAGACACCGGTGGAAAACCGATGTCTATGAAGGTTTTTGTTGTAGTGTATTTAAGGAAATTAAATATTAGCTTTCCTTAAAAGGCATTGTCTAGGCAGTGGTGGTTGCTCCCATATCCAAGAAGGCCATGTGCCTCGCCATGCAGTTCTGGAAGCCAATTTTGGAAATTAATATTTAATGGAATTAATAACATAGGTGGATTTGGATCAATAGTGTTAAGTTTCGCTTGTGATTCAAATCTAAACCATCAAGAACACATAAGTTAAATTTGGAATTAATGATGTTAAGTTCCATCTGCGATTCCTAATTTAACTTCTAAAGAACACAATAGGTTATTTAAGGAAAGGTTCGACACTTGTACAAAATTTTTGTACAGTGGAACCAGTACGATTTTCCTAGGACTAACCAACAGGACTTAGGTGAAGCAACCTGTATTCTAGGCATAAAGTGTAAAATACCGGAAAAATGGCGAATAAAGATAAGGGAATTTTTCAGAATTTTTCCGAAATTTTTCGGAGCTCGTATGGACGAGTTTACGGGAATAAAACGGGGTTCCGGGAAAGCTTGTTTAGGCTGCCCATTTAAGTGAGGAAATGTTTATATTTATAATTCCTTTCTCGTTTCTTTTTATTTTTTTATTTCTTTTCTATCGTTTCCCTTCCTCGCCGAAACCCCCGCGCGCCCCTCTTCTCTCCCCGTCCCAACCCGTGCCCTAACCGTCGACCGTCTTCGGTTTTCCTCCTCATATTCTTTTCTTCTTCCCATACAGCCTCTTCTCACCGTGCCTAGTCTTCTATTCATCGCGCTACCGCTCGATGCCGCACTCCTCTTCTCCCATGCGCCGGCGACGAATCTGCCACCACCGACCTACTGTCGCCCTTGTGTGCCGAGCACCGACATCCGAGCCCTAGCCGCCGTCGTCGCACGGAGCAGCACTGCCGACTTCCCTTGTGCCCTAGCGCTACTGTTTCCCTCTGCCCTAGCGACGACAGCTGGCCGCGGGCGCCCCTTTCCGGCGCCCTCCTTCCTTCCGAGCAGTGTAGATTGGCCTAGGGCTCGAGTTCACCTGCATACTTCCTGCCGTGCCTAGTAGTGATCCTTAAGGTAGGTGGTCTAACTTGCTGTGGAATTAGGAATCGTGTAATTGATTTCCTTGTGATCTTCTTGTTGTTCCGGACCGGGAGGAGAATCTTAGATCAGTTCTTATTGTGTTTCCAGATCAGAGCTTGGATATTCTTCTCTGTTCTTGATCATCCCTTCCTTGAGGTGCATTTAGGTCACGGTTGAGGTAAATTGGAATTCGGATAATAGTGCATTTCAGGGATAATTTGGCTAATTATGGATGTTGGTGTTGAGATGATGAAGGAACAGTGAACTCTTTCTTCACAGATCACAGGGGAGTGTTTTGCTGTCCTGCTGCTATATTAGAGGTAAACACTAACTTTAGCAACTGGTTTTGGTACTTTGGCTGTTGGATTATTGATGTGGGCGAGTTGGGTTTAATTCGATCAATGAAGGTATTGGAATTTGTGCTAGAATATGTTGGTATGTAGTACTTTGGTTATAGAAAGGATGATGGTGATATGATTAGGGGTTTACCCTAATTTAGAGTTAGAGATTTTATTTAGCTATTTATGAGAATTTTAGCTAAATAAAAATATATATATTGGTGACACAGGATTTTGACGCGAGACGAGTATCTCGATTATCGGATTGGACCTTTTCGATTGGAGGCGGGTACTTCTGACTTTATATCGTTTGATATGCATAGTAGTGAATTTAACAAATTGCAATAATTATGTTTCTTATCTGTTTCGGTTAGTCACTACCCGATACTTGTTACATGCTTGGTTGATACTTGTTTTGCATCTCATGTTATTTCTTACCTGCTTATACATGCTTATAGGGGGTAGTGATATACCATGCTTCACCATGTTCAGGACCTAGGTTTTATACCTTATCTTATCTGTGTACCTTTGATTTGATTCATTGACCTAAGGTACACCTTCTATATATATATGGATTAGCTCATGATATTTCCAAGGTTAGTGTCATGCACCATTCGCATGATTGCATGCTGTGCGATGTTCCACTCCATTATTTTTGAGCACATCGTCAGTTACATGGATCTGCACACACCACCACTCATGGGTTAGTGGTCGATTCAGACAGAGTGTGTTGTAGCAGAGACTTTGTTTGGCTTCGTTGGTCCGGTCATGGGTAGTGTGACGCAGCGTGGTAGCCGGCAGTGATTCCTCCCCGTCATCGTGTATCGGGAGATGAGATAATTGCGCTCCCCCATTATGATTTGGGGTAGGAGGATAGGTGTACTCCGACAGCATCTCGTCCACTCGGTCACTGATCAGGAGCAGTGACGACAGAGTGCACGGTTGTTACAGCCCTACCCACTCTGTCTCACTATTGTGTGTGAGATGGTTGACTGGTGTCAGGGGTGACTAGGACGCGTCATTGGTATCATACGCATTGATGCATTTATTTCTTGTGATTGTGTTTGCTGCATTTATTTGCTGCATTTTGGTTGGATGGCCATGCTTGACATACATACAGGATTTCTATACCTCTCGGACTGTTATTCCTTGTACCATGTCCTGGTTAGTACAGTATTCTCCTGTTTATTTCAGTTTGCATTTACCTTTATTACGTCAGGAGACTGTACGCATGATTAGTGCTAGATGTTATTTCTGTTAGAGTGTATATTGAAAGTCTAAACTTTTGTAAACATTTATTTTGAATAAAGAATCACTACATTTGGTCAAATTGTCTACATTTAGTTGTAGTTGTTCAATTAATTTATATTGTAGATAACATAGTATGTGGTGCCACATACAAAAGATGATGTTATCAGTACCTTATAAATTATAAACAGTAGCTCATGACCAAAATGGAAAGGAACAAACCATTGGAAGGTCGTAGTGTAATTAGGAATTAGTTTATCTTGACTATATAATTACACTAGTACACTTAGAGTGTATTGAGTAGGACCATTAGAGGTCGTTTCTTTTATACTAACTTTATAAAGGAACAAAGACCTCAGTTATTATGGAAGTGTGTGCTCTTAATCCCAATATAATAATAAGCACATATATTTGATATTTATTTCTTTAATTTATCAACGGGTGAGATTTAGTTCCATAAATCAATAAGCTGATAAGTTGGGAAATGATATCACTTATAGTGTGTGTTGTTGATTATAGAAGGAAACTGTGTCCTAGTATCTAGGTTGATAATGCCCCCAAGAAGAGCTCATAAGGTTTGTCATGTTAAACCCTGCAGGTGGACTTAGTCCGACATGACGATAAGGTTGAGTGGTACTATTCTTGGATTAAGATATTAATTAAATGAGTTGTCAGTAACTCACTTAATTAGTGGACATTCGACATCTTAAACACAGGGAGACTAACACACTCATAATAAGAAGGAGCCCAAAAATATAATTTGGGATTGGTGCGGTAGTTCAATAATAATTCTCTAGTGGAATGAATTATTATTGATAAAATTAAGTTGTGTGTTCGGGGCGAACACGGGATGCTTAATTTTATCGGGAGACTAAAACCAATTCCTCCTCTCGGTCCCTATCATAGCCTCTTATTTATAGAGTACTATACCCACCTATACCCACCTTCGTACCCATGATGTAGGGGTCGGCCAAGCTAGCTTGTGGTTCAAGCTAGGGCCGACCAAGCCTTGATTCATGGGTGGCCGGCCCTAGCTTGAACCCAAGCTTAGGTGGCCGGCCCCCATTAAATTTAAAAGAATTTTAATTTTAAAATTTTCTTATGTGGAAGATATAATTTATTGGAGAGAATTAAAATTAAAATATCTCTTCTACAAAAGATTAAGAAAAGAGATTAGATCTCTTTCCTTATTTGTAGATAGGAAAGATATTTTATTTTTTCTCTTTATAAATTATTCACATGTTGAAAAATTAAAATTATAGAAATTTCTTTTTATCAACCATGAAGGGATTTTAAAGGAAAATTTTATTTTTTAAAATTTTCGAAGACAAATAAGGAATTTTAATTGTGGATTGAAATTACTTTGTTTACCCTTGTTGATGTGGCCGGCCAAGACATGGAGTTTTAAGAAATTTTGTTTAATTTTTCTTAATTAATTCATGTTAAAGAAAGTTAAGGAAATTTTATTGTAATTAAATTTCCTTATTTACCAAAGCTAAGGAATATAAAAGAGGGGGTTGGGATGCCTTCATGACATACAACCTCTATTATTCTATCCCTTTTTCCTTGGTGTTGTGGCCGGCCATCCTCTCTCCCTCTCTTCCTCTTTGTGGTGGCCGAAACTCTACCTTGCTTGGAGCTTTTGTGGTGGTCGGATACTACTTGGAGAAGAAGAAGAAGAAGGAGAGAAAGCTTGCATCCCTTGGAGCTTAGTTGGTGGAAAAAGTTCTTCATCCTTGGATTTTGGTGCTTGGCCGAAACTTGAAGGAAGAAGAAGAAGGTGCTAGGCGGTCCTCATCTTGGAAGATCGTTGCCCACACAACGTCCGAGGTTAGAAGAGGAATACGGTAGAAGATCAAGAGGTCTTTCTAAAAGGTATAACTAGTATTTTTCCTTTCCGCATCATACTAGTTATTTTTGGAAATAATACCAAATACAAGAGGCATATGATTCTAGTATTTCGAATTTGTTTTCGATGTTGTGTTCTTTTATTTTTTTCTTTTCCTTGTGATTTGATTGTTCTTTTCGGTTGACCTAAAGTTATTTAAGGAAATTAAATATTAACTTTCCTTAAAAGGCTTTGTCTAGTCGGTGGTGGTTGTTCCTATATCCAAGAAGGCCATGTGCCTCGCCACGTCAGTACTGGGAGCCAATTTTGGAAACTAATATTTAATGAAATTAATAACCTAGGTGATTTAGATCGAACGTGTTAAGTTCCGCAAGAGATCCGAGTCTAAACCTAAAAGAACAAATAGATTAAACTTTAGATCAAACGTGTTAAGTTCCGCAGGCGATCCAAGTTTAATTTAAAAGAACACATGGTAGCCAGGAAAAGGTTCGGACCTTTGTACAAAATTTTTGTACAGTGGAACCATTAGGTTTTCCGAGTAGCAACCAACAATTTCCTTACTATGTATATCAGTTGTTACCCGCTGAGGAGTTGACTCATCCCGTGGATATTTACTATTTTCAGGTTGATACTGTCAGGAGAGAGTTCCAGTTGCTAGTCCCCTGCAGCCACGAGGATGTTTATTTATCTTTTGGCTTTATGTACTAGACTATGTTTGGACTTGTTTTGTTTTGATACTTGGAGCTTGCATGGATTGTACTTGTCGATGGGTTTTTAATTGGATTTATTTTACTATATGCCTGCCTAGACGGCAGAGGAGGTAAGTTGATTTGATCGTCGGATTTGTGTTTTATGGGTGTAGTTGAGTAGGGTGGATTTTGAGTCTTATTATCATTGCTTATTAAACTGCGTGGATGTCTATATGTTATGGTTTGTTTATTATTGTTATTTATTCCAGCCGCATGTGGCTGAGCTATATGGTGATGTAGTAAAGTTTCAGATTGTCCGCAGTATAGGGGAGATGCTGCCAAAATTTCTTCGGACAGGGACTCCTTTGGGGCGTGACATAAAGATCTATAGAGATAGATCTAAAAGATTGCTTGGCCTAAGTCATAGTACATATATTGACAAGGTATTACTACAGTTTGCCATGTAGAATTCCAAGAAAGGATTTCTGTCGATGTCGCATGGTGTGAGTCTTTCGAAGACTCAAAGTCTTTCTTCTAGAGAGGAGAGAGACCACATAGATAAGATCCCTTATGCTTCAGCCATAGGATCTATCATGTACGTCATGCTATGTACTCGTCCTGATGTTTCGTATGCTTTGAGCATGACGAGCAGATACCAGTCAGATCCAGGTGAGCGTCACTGGATAGCGGTCAAGAATATTCTTAAGTACTTGAGAAGGACTATAGAATATTTCTTGATATATGGAGGCGATGGCGAGCTAGCTGTAAAGGGTTACAGTGATGCTAGCTTCCAAACTGACTAGGATGATTATAGATAGCAGTCTGGGTTCATGTTTTGCTTGAATGGTGGTGCTGTGAGCTGGAAGACTTCGAAGCAGGACACAGTTGCTGATTCTACAACAGAAGCTGAGTATATTACTGCATTAGAAGCAGCAAAGGAGGCAGTTTGGATCTGCAAGTTCATTATTGAGCTTGGGGTGGTTCCTAGCATAGTCGATCATATAAAGCTCTATTGTGACAACAATGGAGCAATTGCACAGGCTAAGGAACCTCGTTCACACCAGCGGACCAAACACATGCTACGACGTTTCCATTTCATTCGAGAGATTATCGATAGAGGAGATGTGAAAATTTGCAGAGTACCCACAGAGGCGAATGTCGCTGATCCTTTGACCAAAGCTTTGACACAGAAAAAGCATGATGGTCACACTAGGTCATCCTTAGAGCCTACACTGATTGGCACTAATGCTAATGAGAGATTGTTAGTGAGAGCCCTAGAGCCAAGCATGTGATG
Organism: Zingiber officinale; assembly: GCF_018446385.1. Lineage (NCBI taxonomy): Eukaryota > Viridiplantae > Streptophyta > Magnoliopsida > Zingiberales > Zingiberaceae > Zingiber > Zingiber officinale. The sequence goes on along the minus strand of NC_056000.1, from coordinate 62,371,836 downwards.
ATTGTTGTATGGACTCGATGTATCGTATTCCTATATATTTATAAAGACATTTCTTTATGGTTATTATACTTACTTGTATTGGTGCCAAGTAACTAAGTATAATGACGTCCTTGAGTAGAAAGTTCTTAACTATATCAATCGATTAGTTGAATCGATAATGAGATGATATAGAGAACACTACTCTTAATCATTCCTAGTCAAGTATTAACATTCAGGGACAATGTTAATACGATGAGACTAGCATGTAGGTCAACTCGATGACTTGATCTCACAAGTCATGGATATAGAGATATATATCAAGTTGGCACATGGGTATGCATTGGAGAATGTATACTGAATGACCTGCCATGAGAAAGTATCATGGATTGTTATATGAGTGTCATATACTTTCTCATGTGACTATTAGTATAACTATCAGTCCTTGGACCTGAAGTCACCATGGTTCCCTACATAAGGAGTTGCATACTTTGACATTGTCAAACGTCACTCGTAAATGGGTGGACTATAAAGGCGATTACTGGGTATGTAGCAAATTATGCGAAGGGATGTGAGTGATGTAGATGGGATCTATCCCTCCTATATGACGGGAGTGACATCATGATTCTTGATAGAGTGAGACCACTAAGTGCATGACCATGCCCAAATGAGTCAATATGAGATATTGAGCTCATTTGATTATAGTGAGTCTACTTGGAGTCAAGACATAGATTGATTAGAGGATGACACGGTTTATGCCTCAATTGATCAATCTAGATGTCTAGAATAGAAGGACATTATCACATATTGTGAGGGTCACAATTAGTAGTCACAAAGGTGATGTTGGATCTCAACATTCTTGTAACTTGGGTAGTAATGATGTGTTGCTAGATACTGCTCATTACTTATGTTTCTAAATGGATTTAGGAGCATTGCCAACGTCACAAGAACCTATAGGGTCACACACAAAGGGCAGTTAGATGGAGATTAGGTTCATATGATGAACCAAGAGGATTAGGTTCATGTGATGAACCAAATTGGATTAAGAGTAATCTAAATTAGACTAATTGAGTTGGACTCAATTTGATTCATGTGTCGAATGAGTCTAATTTAGATTATGATTCATTGAGTCAATTTAAACCAATGAATAGAGATTCATTAAACTAAATTGATTTGAATCAAAGGTTAGACTTGATCAACCATGGGAGACAAGAGGTCAAGTTTGACTTGACTTGAGAGGGAAGATGAAGGGTCAAGTTTGACTTGACCAATTGCCACCTCATTGTACTTGGCATGGGCCGACCAATGATGATGTTCGACATCATCAAGCATGCATCATTATGTGCCACCTCATGAGGAAGACCAAGAGCCATGACTCTTGGTATTACATAGAGGTATAATATGCACTTTAAGTGACCGACCACATTTAGTAGAGGAGTAAGTACAATTTGTGTGCTAATTCATTCTCTCTTCATCTTCTTCCTCTCTTCTTCTTCTCTACCTCTCCTCCATTGCCGAAACCACTCAAGAGTGCTAGCACACTCTAAGTGGTTCTCTACACCTTTTGTCCGTGTGGATACGTGTAGAGGAGTGTACACTTGACACTCTACGAGATCCGACAACCTTTTGGACGAGCGGGATAAGCGAAGGGCATCGCTACAAGGGTAAAACTCTTTTCATGTAGATCTAAGGATAGATCTAGTGTAGACAAACATGTACAAGAATATTTTTATTTATTTTCGCATGGATCCGTGGCTAGCTTTGGGGTTTCCACAACGCAAAAAGTGGTTTTTATGGCTCGAAATTGCTAACAAAAGTAAGTTAAGTTAGTATTGTTGTGATCTAATACTTTGAATAAGTGTGCAGGAGAAGTCCAACTAGGTCAATGAGCTGACCTGATAGCTGGCATGAAGACCAGCTAGGTCGACGGGCTGACCTGATAGCTAGCATGAGGATCAGCTAGGTTGACGGGCTAACTTGATAGCTGGCACGAAGTCCAGCTAGGTCGACGGGCTGACCTGATAGTTGGCACGAAGTCCATCTAGGTCAACGGGCTGACCTAATAGCTGGCACGAAGTCCAGCTAGGTCGACGAACTTACCTGATAGCTGACAAGAAGTTCGACGAGCTGATCGGACGTCTGGCAGGTAAGTTAAGGTAAGTCACTGGAGGGGAGTGACTTGGTGAGGACACGTTCCCCGTTTGTGGGAACAGTAGGCGTCAATCCAACTTAGAACCATTTTGAAAATCTAAGTTGAGATCGTGACTAGATTCCGGTCTCGGTGAGATGGAATCTAATTACTACTCTTTTATTATATTTGTGCTAACTTTTGTTTTGTAGGGTAGTATAACTTTTATTTTACCTCGAACTAATATTTTCTTGCAGGAGAAGGACTTTCTGGAAGATGGTGGTCCGAGCGCCCGGAAGGGATCCAGGCGCCCGGAGTTGATCCGGGTGCTTAGAATCGGTCCGGGCACCCAGAAGGCAAAATTCTATCCTGTCGCAACGAGGAGTGCGCTGATTGCCCAGACCTACGTCACGATCCGGGCCGGAAGGGATCCAAGCGCCCGGAGCACTTCTATAAAAGAAGGCCTCCACCAGAGATGAGTACAATAACTTTTGCTACGACTGCTCTCGTGCGCGCTGCTTCCAAGACGTTCTTACTACGCTGCGAAGCTTCTCTGACAACTAGCGATTTAAGTCTTTGTTTTATTGTTGTCGATAATCTCTTTTTACACATTCTTGTACTTATTGTGAATTATTAGTGATTGTCCAATGAAAGCACTCAACGAGTGCAGGCCTTGGAGTAGGAGTCGACGAAGGCTCCGAACCAAGTAAAATTGGTGTTGTTAGCATTGTGTCTTTTATTTTTTCACTGCGTACTCGACTCGATTTTGCTACGTTATTTTTTTTATCGCTATTCACCCCCTTCCTCTGGCGACTTATACGATCCAACAAGTGGTATCAGAGCAGGTACCGTTTTGATTTGGTGCAACCACCAATCAGACAAAAGGGGTGAATTTCTTTTTAATTTTTTTTTGGCTTTAAATTTTTCGAAACAATCCAAACTGGTATTGTTATCTTTTTGGATCTTTTTTCGTAGCAAATTAAACTGAATTGGTGCAACATTAATTTAGTCTTAAATTTCTTTCTTTCTCCCACACTGCTAATCCAAGACCGAGTCTTGGGATTTCTTTTTCCTTATTTTTTTTGGGTGTAAGGTAAAATGTCTCAAATCAAAGGTTTTAGTAGAGTCTGTCCTCCTCTATTCAACGTTGATGATTACCCCTACTGGAAGAAGCGAATGGAGGTCTATCTTAAGACTGACTTCGACCAGTGGTTTAGAGTCACCAGAGGATACAAGGCGTCGGTCGACAACTCCGGAAATCCACTGGACCCAGAACAGTGAAATTCGGACATGAAGAAGAAAGCCCAGAAGGATTTCAAAGCCCTAAACACATTGCAATGAGGGTTGATGAAGGAAGAGCTGAACCGAGTGGTCCCACACCAAAATGCGAAGGAACTATGGGACAAGCTCGTCGAACTACACGAAGGAACGAACGACACCAAGGTAACTAAACGTGATCTTTTTCTAAATAGATTATTTAATATTAAAATGTAGGAAGGAGAGACGACAAATCAGCTCCATGCGAGGATTAAAGATATCCTCAACGGACTTCACGCTATATGCCATTAAATGGAGAATCATGATTTGATCAGGTACGCTCTAAACGCATTTCCTCGAAATGCATTGTGGGCATCCATCGTGGATGCCTTCAAGATTTCAAAGAATCTTTCTAAGTTAAAATTAGACGGGCTGTTTTGCGAACTTAAGCTACACGAGCAAATTAATGCCAGAACCGAGAAAGGTATCGCTTTGTTTGCAGGTTCCTCTAAGGAAAAGACAAAGACCAAGCCTAAATCAGAAGATGAGTCTGGCCAAGATTCAGAAGACGAAGAGTACCTGGTGAACTTGGTAAGGAAGATGTTCACCAGAAGGAAGAAGAACTTTAGCAGAAAAGATCTGCAGAAGATCAACTCCACAACTGAACTAAGAAATGTGACCTACTTTGGGTGCAACAAGAAGGGCCACTATAAGCACGAGTGCACAAAATTGAAGAACGATAAGTGAAAAACAACCAAGAAGAAGGCACTTAAAGCAACGTGGGACGACTCATCTTCAGAGGAATCGGAGGCCGAAGAACAAAAGCACCAAAACATTTCGCATTGATGGCCCGTGAATCAAAGTCAGAGGACGAATTAGAAGACGAGTCCGAACCCGAATCGAGCCACGAGTCCGTATTCATTTCCGAAGGTCTCGAGGAGGTATATCTTAGTTTAAATTTGAAGTTTTTAAAAGTTATTGCATGTTTAGATAGAAAGTTAACTGCAATTAAAAATGGAAATAAAATGCTTCTTGAGGAAAACCAACACCTCAAGGAGTAAATTGAAAATTCAAATCTAAATCAAGTTTTAACACTTGAAGAGGAAAATTCAACACTAAAAGCTGAAATTGAAAAACTAAAAGGGATTTTAAAAAAATTTACAACTAGATCAAAAAATTTAGATCTTATCTTAAATAATCAAAAAGCTGTTTATAATAAATCTGGACTTGGATACAAGTCAAATACAAATAAGTCATTTATATCACTAATAACTCAACATAAACAACAAACTAAAGCTTGGGTTCTGAAAGCGTATTTAACCACGGAAGTAGGAATAACCAATATTACATATCCAAAGATAAAATATTTTATGTAAAATTAGATAAACCGAATCAAAAGCCAAAACACAATCCTAGACCAACTAAATCAAAATCAAACTATTTTAGAACCTACCAAAAATTAGAGTATTATCAAGTAAAATACAATTATAAAAGTAATCAACATAAACCCAAAACTGAAACCTAAATTGGATCAATAATTCAGGGGGAGGCTCCAGAATAGCTGGCACCTCCAAAACTAACCTTCCCAACAGGATAATTAGGATTAGAGTAAAAAGGGACAGAGTTTAACTTGACTTACGATACTGGTGAAATTTTGGATGATAGTAGGTTAGGAAAGCTCAGTCTATGCATGTCTAGGAAGATATGACTTTGACTTGGTGTATTTGGTTGAGTGAAACTAACTGAAGCTACCCCTTACGGATCCTAACTAGTAAGACCAATGTTTTGTACTAAGTTCAGTGGATAGGACTATTTGGAAAACCTCGAATGTATGATTACTCTAATGATGTCCAAGTTACTCACCATAGCTGTAAGATATGTGAATTTATTTTTAGGGTTACCGTGGAATAACCTTATGAAAATTTTAGGAAATTTTAGAAATTTTTCTAGATTTTTTCGGAGGTCGTATGACTAGTTTTGCGGGGATAGGAGTGGAGGTCTGTTTAGAAATACGCGGTGAGAGTTTAATTGAGGAGTTATTTAGGGTTTAATTTCCTTAACCCTAGGTGGCCCATGTTAATAAGGGTTCCCTCACTCACTCGAACCCGATAACCCATTTTCTTTCTTCTTATATCCCTTCTCCCTCGCACACAGTAGCCCGACCCAAACAGGTTCTTTTCTCTCTTGCGCGAACTCCCCGACGCCGACGCCTGCCTCGACGATCGGCTACCTTCGTCTTCCCTTCTCTCGGAGGCGCCGACGAGGAGGGATCTTGGAGCGTTGGGAGGGAGGGGATCCTATTCTTTCCCCTGACCTTTCCTTCTTCTCTGGTCTCGGCGAACCGCGGTGACGGAGCTTCGATTTAGGGATTTCGCCTACTGTCGGAAGGGGATCGAGGGAATTGGCGTTGGATCTGGGCAGCGTCGACCGATTGGGTGAGGTAAGAACCACTGCCTTCTTCCCAATCTCTTTCTCTGTTCGTCGACAAGAACAGATCGTGCCCTAGCCACGATCTTGAGGTAAGGGTTTGGTTTTCCTTTTTGATCATGAATTCGAAACCCTAATCTGTCTTTCTGGAATTGATTCAGGTGATCTTTCTAGGAAGCAGGAGTTTGTGTTTTGATCTGCGGCCATCACAATTCTGTTAGGGATTTTCTTTCCTCCATCGGATATTGCGATCGTTTCCGGTGATTGAAGGGTGCAGAGGTAAAGGAGAAGCTTTTATTACTAGATTATAGTGGTGAACAGATCTTTTAGTCCTTACTGTCTTGCTGTTCTTGATCCGACTAGTAAAGTTACAGTGGGTAGGTTTCTGTTGGTAGAGATTAGATGTGATGTTTAATTCTTGTTCTTTTCTCATGATCGAACATTAGATGCATTAAGTCCTGTGTAATGTTTGAAGCTGGGATTAAAGGCAGAAGCAACAAGAACCGGTTGTTTAGGTGTTAGAAGTTTTAATGTGTTGTCTCATTAGAATCTCTGTGGACTGTGTTGATCAAGATTAGCTATTAGTGAGATAAGATTTGCTAGGTTGAATAATCGGAGATTGTAAATGTAGATTAACCTGAATCTGAGATGGATTTCCATGATGTTTAGGTTTACATTCTTGTTAGGTGATAATGGAAGGATTAGGGATAACTAAGAGTCTAATGAGAATTTAATTCTTGGAGAAATTAAGCTAGGGTGAAAGTTAATCTAGCTTAATCAGTGGAGGGGGGTGGTAATCACAATAGTTATGGTTGCAAAGTTGGTTATTTGTTTATAGGTAATTCACCTATTTGTAGTGTATACATATAATTACATTAAATTGTATGCGTGATACAGGGCCTTGATTGGCGACGTGCAGCGTGACGTGGGGTGGCTCTGTTGATACGGGATATATCGAGGCGGGTATTTCTTCCTTATCTCTTATTTAGTTCTTTGAACTATAAAGCATGGTTATATTCGGATGCTTAGGTTGCATTACCTTAAATCTGTATATTTGTTTTATTCCTGCTTATCTCTTTCTATTTGAGCTTTGATATGATCTTGTTTACCTCGATACAGTCTCACCCTTGATATCGAAACTCTGTGCATGTGCATCTGTAGAGTTTGTATCATAGAGTTGTCTGGTTTGTATGATTAGCATGTTTATCATGCATATTGATGTTGAGTGTACACGTGACGGGTGTGTGGTATTGGGGTTGTATAGTTGGTTGACCATGTTGGGTGTTGGAGTATGTATATACGTTTGTGGTGGTTATTGGGGGTGTTGGGGTACACGATGGATGATGGTATTTATATTGTGACTATTTACATCATGTCATCATTCATTGCATACTGAAGACTAATGTCTCCCTTGTGGTGAGAGGGTCATCAGTTGTTTATAGCTGCCCATTCAGCCACTTTTGGAGAGTGGTAGATAGGAGTGGAGCTAGTCCTGTCGCGCTTGCTCAGCCGTTCGGTGATTATACTCTGTCAGCCTCGACCACTCTGGAGTGGTGGGTCTTGAGGGTACAGTAGTCAGAGGGCTTGAGTTGTGAGTGGTTAGGGACCCTTAGCTATGTAGTTATATAACTACTTAGCTGACTGTCCGCTTCGGCCGCCTATAGCGGTGCTTGTACTGGAGGCTAGTACGGTTTGTCACAGACCCAAACCTCTCGGCCATACAGGGGTCGTGGTGTCTAGAGAGGTGGCGGGGGTGACCATGGAGCATGCATGCACTTTTGCATATGATGCGCGGAGCATCTGGGGAGATATTTTTGCATACATGCTTAGTAGATATTAGTTGCATGTGATTGTGTGTTGTTGCATTTGTTTACGCTTTGTATGTTGCATTTGGGTGTCATATTGCATACATGTCATCTATTTTACATGTATATGCGGTTGCATTTATATTTGCACAGGTGTCTTGATTAGATCTGTTGCTATTCTGGTGAGTTTCCTGACTTTGGTATCACGGTCTTGATTTTAGTCGAGCATGTGCATCTATTGCGTCAGGTATGTTTATGTATAGTTGTTGTATCAGTTTGTGGCTAGATGTGTTATATTTCGATAGCATGATTCTATTCTTATTTTGAGACTGTATTCCTTGGTTCTTATGTTGTTGTACCTACCATGCTTTATTCTGTTCTTACTCGCTGAGTTCTTTGTACTCACCACCCCGTCTATACTGTTATGATTTTCAGGTAGTAGGTAGGTGACATGGAGTTGCTTGGAGTATGCTGCCAGCCGGTCCCTCTTCCCACATTACATCCGAGGATTCTTATCGGTTGTTAGTTTCTTACTAGTAGTATTTCATGTTTCGTGGATTTGGTGTTGTTAGATAGTACTATGTCTTGATACGTGTATTGTGGACTTATACCTGTGGTGTGTTTTGTGGATTTTCGCCTTTGTGGGTTTCATATTCGTTTTTCCGTTGTGCTTTTGATATAACCGTGTGGGCTACATATTCAACTGCGTGGTTGTGGTTATTTTTATGTATATATATCCCAGCCGCATGTGGCTGACGTATTTTGCATGTATGTGAGGTTCAGATTGTCACCGGTACAGGGGAGGTGCTGCCGAAATTTTTCGGGAGGGACTTCCCCGGGGCGTGACAATAGCCTAGAAGTTTATCCAAAGAATGCCGATTTGTTGAGCCCAAAGCTAAACCTGAATCTAACATAAAGTTAAACCAAATCCTAAAAATTGAACTTAACTTTATCTCACAAAAATTATAGGTTTCCCTGATTGAAAATATAGATTGGGTGAGATAACTAAGGACTTCAAACCAAATCGAATCGATCCAAATCAAATCAAATCGAATCGAACAAAATCGAATTGAATCGAATCAAATTAAATTAAATTAAAATTAAAGCAAATTAAATTTAAATCAAATCAAATTAAACAAAAATTAAATTAAAATAAAACTAGAATTAAATTAAATTTAAAATTAAACTAAATCAAATTTAATTTAATTTAAATCTAAATTAAAAATTCAATTCCACATTTTTTTAAAAAAAATATTTTATCTTAAAAAATTATTTTAAAAAATATTTTAACTTAAAAACTTATTTTTTTAAAAAAATATTTTATTTTAAAAAATTATTTTGGCTTAAAAATTATTTTTAAAATTATTTAAAAATTGTTTTAAAATTTATTTTAGCTTAAAAATATTATTTAAAAAAAATAATTTAACTTAAAAATTATTTAAGAAAATATTTTAACTTTTAAAAAATTATTTAAAAAAATATTTTAACTTTAAAAATTATTTAAAAAAAATATTTTAACTTTAAAAATTATTTTTTAAAAACTAATTTTAAAAAATTATTTTCACTTAAAAATTAAATAATATATTTAACTTAAAATTTATTTTAAAAATTAATTTAACCTAAAAATTATTTTAAAAATTAATTTAACTTAAAAATTATTTTTAAAAATTGATTTAACTTAAAAATTATTTCAAAAATTATTTAAAAAATTATTTTAACATATAAATTATTTTAAAAATTATTCTAAAACATTAATTTAACTTAAATTTTTTTTTAAAAATTAATTTAACTTAAAAATTATTTTAAAAATTGATTTAACCAAAAAATTATCTTTAAATTAACTTAAAACCATATTTTAAAAATCAATTTAACTAAAAATTAATTTAAATTAAATTAAATTAAATTAAACTTATTAAATTAAACTAATTAAATTATGTTAAACTTAAAAATTAAATTAAGTTAAAAATTAAACTTTAAAATTAAATTTAAATTAAGTTAAACTTAAATTAAACCCAAACTTAAAATTAAAATTATTCTAACCTTTGTTAGTTAACCTAAATTTCAATGTAATTTAATAACTTGAAATTAATAATTTATTTAATTTACTTAATTCCTAATCTTATTAAAAAAAAACTAACCTACACTAGCTATCTCCTAACTTATTTAATAGATTAATTATTCTATTAAAATTTTATTTTAAAAATTATTTTAAAAAGTTATTTTAAAAATCCTTTAAAACTTATTTTAAAAGTCTTTTAAAAGTTATTTTAAGAATCCTTTAAAAAGTATTTTGAAAATTATTTTAAAAAATTTTAAAAGTTATTTTAAAAATCTTTTAAAAATTATTTTAAAAAAAAACCTTGTTGCTAACAAAGATAACCAGAAAGTGTTAGGTTAAGGGGGAGCAAGGACCTTAAAAATATATTACAAATTTTAACATACTCAAACCCTAGTATAAATTAAGGTGGAGTAATAAATTAATGAAGAGTAATAAATTCAGGGGAGTATCAAATTTTTTTACTCAGAAAATTATTTTCTTAAGTTTTTTTGGATTTTTTAATTATTCCTTATCAAATTTCTTTTTATTTTTTTTTTGAAAATCCTACCTCACTTTAAAAAAAAATACTTTCAAAATCTTACTTTAAACTTTTTTTAACAAATATTTTTAAAAGCCTTATTTCAAAAATAATGTCAGATTCAGAGAAAAGTTTAATTCAAAATTTCATACTTAGTAAAATTATTTATAACAAAATTATTTTCACCTCTTTGAAAATATTTTACAAAATTATTTTTGAAAAGTGTTTTTCATTTCCATAAAAATACTTTAGCAAAATTATTTTAAAATTGCTTTTATTTTTCAAAATTATTTTCAAAAATTATTCTGAAACTTGCTTTAATTTTGAAAATTATTTTGAAAATTACTTTAATTTGGTAAAATTATTCTGAATATTACTTTAATTTTGCAAACTTATTTTTGAAAATTGTTTTGAAAAACACTTTAACCTAGAAAAATAAGTTAACTTACAAAGTTAGTAGATTTTTGTCTTAATATTTTGCAAAAATCACTTTTGAAAATATTTTTTAAGTTAACTTAAAAACTATGCTATGTTGACAATTATGAAAATGTAGTAATTTTTTGTAACTTCTCCTATTAAACCTGAAGAATTTCTGTTATCAAAATTTTTCTTTCTTTACTTTTCCATTTTTTACTTATCGATGTTTGCTATTTTTGATGAATGTCAAAAGGGGAGGATTAGGTGGTTTAAGTTAGTTAGCAGCAAAATACCAAACATAAAATAAGGCTATCTTAAAAACCATGTCATTTCTTATAATTGCTTATGTTTTGCATATTTTTTCACTAACTTAACTCAGGTTGTCATTGCATCAAAAAGGAGGAGATTGTTGGTGCGGTTAGCACTAACGATCCAACTCAGGTTTTGATAAATGACAAAGTAGGTTAAGTTAGTCTCGTTGTGATCTAATACTTTGAATAAGTGTGCAGGAGAAGTCCAGCTAGGTCGACGGGCTGACCTGATAGCTGGCACGAAGACCAGCTAGGTTGACGGGCTGATCTGATAACTGACATGAAGACCAACTAGGTCAACGGGCTGACCTCATAGCTGGCACAAAGTCCAACTAGGTCGACGGGTTGACCTGATAGCTGGCACGAAGTCCAGCTAGGTCGATGAGCTCACCTGATAGCTGACATGAAGTCCAGACGGATCGACGGGCTGATCGGACGTCTGACAGGTAAGTTAAGGTAAGTCACTGGAGGGGAGTGACTTGGTGAGGACGCGTTCCCTGTTTGAGGGAACAGTAGGCGTCGATCCAACTTAGAATCATTTCGGAAATCTAAGCTGAGATCGTGACTAGATTTCGGTCTCGGTGAGATGAAATCTAATTACTACTCTTTTATTATATTTGTGCTAACTTTTGTTTTGCAGGGTAGTATAACTTTTATTTTGCCTCGGACTAACATTTTCTTGCAGGAAAAGGACTTTCTGGAAGATGGTGGTCCGAGCGTCCAGAAGGGATCCGGGCGCCCGGAGTTGGTCGGGGCACCCGGAAGGCAAAACTCTATCCTGTCGTAACGAGGAGCACGCTGATTGGCCGGGCCTTCATCGTGGTCCGGGCACCCAGAAGGGATCCAGGCGCCCAGAGAACTTCTATAAAAGAAGGCCTCCACCAGAACTGAGTACAATAACTTCTGCTACGACTGCTTTCATGCGCGTTGTTTCCAAGACGCTCTTGCTAGGCTGCGAAGATTCTTCGACAACCAGCGATTTAAGTCTTTATTTTATTATTGTCGGTAGTCTCTTTTTTACAAATTCTTGTACTTATTGCGAATTATTAGTGATTGCCCAACGAAAGCATTCGACGAGTGCGGGCCTTAGAGTAGGAGTCGACGAAAGCTCCGAACCAATTAAAATTGGTGTTGTTAGCATTGTGCCTTTTATTTTTTCGCTGCGTACTCGACTGGATTTCACTACAATATTTTTTTGATCACTATTACCCCCCCCCCCCCCCTCTAGCGACTTCTATGATCCAATAACAACACTGTAGCAGCTAACTATCGAGTTAGCTGATATAGCATTGTAGCAGCTAACCGTCGAGTTAGCTGCTACAACATTGTAGTAATTATTTGGAATGTTAGCTGCTACAACGTTGTAGCAGCTACTTTGAATGATAGCTGCTACAACACTGTAGTAGCTAACTTGATGGTTAGCTAGTACAATGTTGTAGCAGCTACTTCTACAATTAATTGCTACACCTTGTAGCAGCTAACTGGCCATGTAACTGCTACAGTGTGTAGCAGCTGACTGTACTTATAGCTGCTACAACGTTGTAGCAACTCGTATGGAAGTCATTTCAAGCAATAATATATCATATCAATCTCAGTTTTTAATTTAGATCTATTAAATGAGCTTATACACATTGTATCAATTAATGTATAAATTGTTAGAAGATGCTACACATTGTAGCAACAAGTCCTTAAAAGTTGTTACAAAGTGTAGCAGCTTCTCAAGAGTAGTTGTTACATTGTGTAGCAGTTACTACGGATTAGCTGCTAAGCAGCTACTCTCGAATAGCTGCTACAACATGTAGTAGCTACTGCTGATCTCTAAACAACCTTTTCTTGCCAATTATCTTTTTGTAATCATTATGCAATTATCTTTTTACCTTCATCGGTCAAAGGTTTAAGCCTAAACTCGTCGTTTAATAAATATTTCGAAAGAATTTCAATCATAGTAGATCGATGCCCACACGGTGTCTTCGTTAATCAACCTCACCACAATGACTTGTTTCTCATCCAAAGCTTTACCTCCATTGTAAGTATTATGTTAGGTCTTAAAGTATTGATTTTTCTCATTTTGTTTAGGGGTTTGAATTTTTAGAGTTTTGATTCGTCTCCTAGCTGCTACAATGGGGTTTAATGATTTTAGGGCTTTGGATTGAAGATTTTGTTTGAGGGAATAGAGTGTTTAAAAGAAGTTTATCTTTGATGTAGTTGCTACTATCGCATAACTGCTACAACGTAATTAAAACTAATGATTGATACAATATGGTTAAACCCTACAGTCCCTATTGGCTTTGTTTGAGTGTATACTGAAAGCCTAAGCTTTTGTAAACATTTTTTTTGAATAAAGAATCACATTTGGTCAAATTATCTATATTTGTTTGTAGTTGTTCAATTAATTTATATTGTAGATAACATAGTATGTGGTGTCACATACAGAAGATAATGTTATCAGTACCTTATAAATTATAAACAGTAGCTCACGACCAAAATGGAAAGGAACAAACCATTGGAAGGTAGTAGTGTAATTAGGTATTAGTTTATCTTAACTATATAATTACACTAGTACACTTAGAGTGTATTGAGTAGGACCATCAGAGGTCATTTCTTTTATACTGACTTTATAAAGGAACAAGACCTCAGTTATTATGGAAGTGTGTGCTCTTAATCCTAATATAATAACAAGCACATATATTTGATATTTATTTCTTTAATTTATCAATGAGTGAGATTTAGTTCGATAAATCAATAAGCCCGATAAGTTGGGAAATGATATCACTTATAGTGTGTGTTGTTGATTATAGAAGGAAACTGTGTCCTAGTGATCTAGGTTGATAATGTCCCCAAGAGGAGCTCATAAGGATTGTCATGTTAAACCCTGCAGGTGGACTTAGTCCGACATGACGATAAGGTTGAGTGGTACTACTCTTGGACTAAGATATTAATTAAATGAGTTGTCAGTAACTCACTTAATTAGTGGGCATTCGACATCTTAAACACAGGGAGACTAACACACTCATAATAAGAAAGAGCCCAAAAAATGTAATTTAGGATTGGTGCGGTAGTTCAATAATAGTTCTCTAGTGAAATGAATTATTATTGATAAAATTAAGTTGTGTGTTCGGGGCGAACACGGGATGCTTAATTTTATCGGGAGACCAAAACCAATTCCTTCTCTCGGTCCCTATCGTAGCCTCTTATTTATAGAGTACTATACCCACCTTCATACCCATGTTGTAGGGGTCGGTCAAGCTAACTTGAGGACCAAGCTAGGGCCGGCCAAGCCTTGATCCATGGGTGGCCGGCCCTAGCTTGAACCCAAGCTTAGGTGGCCGACCCTATTAAATTAGAAAAGAATTTTAATTTTAAAATTTTCTTATGTGGAAGATATAATTTATTGGAGAGATTAAAAATTAAAATATCTCTTTTATATGTTTCTGCAAAAGATTAAGAAAAGAGATTAAATCACTTTCCTTATTTGTAGATTGAAAGGATATTTTATTTTTCTTCTTTATAAATTATTCACATGTTGAAAAATTAAAATTATAGAAATTTCTTTTTATTAACCATGAAGGGATTTTAAAGGGAAATTTTATTTTTTAAAATTTCCGGAGACAAATAAGGAATTTTAATTGGTTGATTGAAAATGTCTTATTTGTTCTTCCATGAGGTGGACGACCATGGCATGGGTAATTAGGAAATTTTATTTAATTTTTATTAATTAATTCATGTCAAGGAAAGTTAAGGAAATTTTATTGTAATTAAATTTCCTTATTTGCCAAAGCTAAGGATTATAAAAGAGGGGGTTTTGGGCGCCTTCAAGGTGAACAACCTCTATTATTTTTCTCCCTCTTTTCTTCCTTGGTGTGGCCGGCTCTTCCCTTTCTCTTCTCTCCATCCGTGTGGCCGAAACTCTCTTCTCTCTTGGAGATCAAGTGGTGGTCGGATCCTAGCTTGGAGAAGAAGGAGAGAAAGCTTGCATCCCTTGGAGCTTGGTTGGTGGAAAAAGATCTTCATCCTTTGGAAGTCTTGCTTGGTCGAAACTTGAAGGAAGAAGAAGAAGGTGCTAGATGGTCCTCGTCTCAGAAGATCGTTGCCCACACAACATCCGAGATTAGAAGAGGAATACGGTAGGAGATCAAGAGGTCATTATCTACTAAGTAAGATATAACTAATATTGTTTTCCGCCTCATGTTAGTTTTATCTCCATGTAAATATACCAAATACAAGAGGCATGCGATTCTAGTTTTTCGAATTCTCTTTTGTTTTTTCTTTTCCTTGTGATTTGATTGTTCTTAGAGGTTAACCTAGGGTTACTATGGGAAGGTTAAATATTTAATTTCCTTAAAAGACTTTGTCTAGTCGGTGGTGGTTGCTCCCATATCCAAGAAGCTCATGTGCCTCGCCATGTAGTACTGGAAGCCGATTTTGGAAATAGATATTTAATTGTCTTCGTGACCTAGGTGATTTAGATCGAACGTGTTAAGTTCCGCAGGAGATCCAAGTCTGAACCTAAAAGAACAAATAAATTAAACTTAGGATCAAACGTGTTAAGTTCCGCAGGCGATCCAAGTTTAATTTAAAAGAACACATGGTAGCTAGGAAAAGGTTCAAACCTTTGTACAAAAGTTTTGTACAGTGGAACCGTTAGGTTTTCTGAGTAGCAACCAACAATTAGTATCAGAGGTAGGGTTTTGCCTCTGTGTATTTGGTATTAGTTTAATTATGCACATGTCATACATAATTTAGGCAGGATAATAGTAGGATGTGCTAACTTTATGGATGCAGGATCCAACTATTATGGCTTATAGTTATTATATGTGTGATTGGACCCTTGGACATGTCAAGGGCATTTATTGTGTGTGCATGATTGTATTATAAAATACAGCAGGAGCTGTATTTAGTTTTATTAGGATTTTATTTTTTGATCTAGATACATGTATATTCCTTCGAGGAATATAGGATCGAAAAATGTAAAATTCTATTTATGTCGTGGATCGAATCTTGCAAGGCGTGGAACTTTTGAGGACCAGAGGCACAGCGGAACAAGGAGCAAGATGGATGCGACAACACGGAGGGCAACAATAGATAAAAGTCATAATAGTTGAAAATTAGTTTTTCTATTTATTGCTTTTATACTTTGCTGCGTGTGCATGTTAGTATACATGTTTAGTAGGCTAGCATAGTCAAAATTCCTCACTTTAAATAACTAAGTGGGAGAGGGATTTTAAATAAATTCCACGGTCTCCATTACTGGTTTGTAAGTGATGCAAACAAACTTGCGCGTTGGCTCTGAGTGCCTTCCTCCATATCGGATGAGTTTGTTTGTGGATCACTAGAACAAACTTCCATTTCGGATGACTATAGGAAGTTAATTAAGAGCGTGTGATCTTCCCCATCGGAAGGGGCACAATCTTATTAATGGACTTAGTGTCAAGTAATGGTATACACTTAGGCACGTCTAAAAGTATCCTTCCTATCGGAGTCACTGCTATTATTCGTGTGACCAAAGGAAACCAACTATTAATTTTATTTGTCAAAAAGTTAGGTTGACAAGATAATAAAATTAATGGGTTAAACCCTCCTTTTACAAATGTTGAATTTGTATACGTCCACATTATCGTGGCATACAAAATTCCCGATGTTTTGAGGTATTGATTAATTTAAAATAGTATTGTTTGAGAAAATAATATTATTCTAAATTTAAATTTCTGACCAAAAGTTATTTGTGATTCTTAGGATGACTTTCAACCCACTGGCCATCATACTAAAAGAAAACAGACTTACTGGTCCTAACTACATAGATTGGAAAAGGAACCTGGACATTGTTCTTACTGCTGAAAGCTATAAGTTTATACTAACTGAACCTTGCCCTGATGCACCCAATGGTGAATCTACCCAAGAGGAGATTGAGTATCATAGGAAATGGATAAAAGCAGATGAGATGGTGCGGTGTTACATTTTGGGTTCAATGTCAAATGTATTGCAACATCAGCTTCAAGATTTACCAACAACCTATGATATTATGAACAATCTCAAGGAACTCTTTGGTCACCAAGATCGGACCTCTAGGCAAGAAGCCATGAGAAAGATAATGACGACCACCATGCAAGAGGGTACTCCTGTGAGGGATCATATTCTAAAGATGATGGCTTATCTGAATGAAATACAAATCCTTGGAGGAGAAATTGATGGGGAAACCCAGATCGATATGATCCTCCAAATGCCGCCTGAATTACTATATGAATAAAAGGGTATATACATTGGCGGAACTACTGACAAAACTTCAGGCAGCAGAAGGTTGTTTCGTCACAATTCTCAGATTCACTATGCTAAAAATGGTTCTACTTCTAAACCGAAAGGAAAGAAGAAGAAGAAACAAATTGGCTCAGCAAAGAAAGTGAATAAATCTCAGAGTACAGGATCTAAAGTTGGAGTGAAGAAGCCGAAGGGCAAGTGCTTCATCTGTAAGCAGTCAGGGCATTGGAAGGCGGACTGCCCTTGTAGGAATCAAAACAACAAAGGTATATCTCATGCTCTAGTTGTTGAAACATGTTTAGCGGTGTTATCTACCAGCACCTGGTGTGTAGATACGGGAGCCACTGATCATGTGTGTAATTTTTTGCAGGGGTTCCAAGAAACCCGACTACTATATGAAGGAGAGATAACCGTCTACATGGGCAATACTACTAAGGTGGCGGCTGTTGCAGTGGGAGACGTCTACTTATTTTTTGATAGAAATAGAAAATTGGTTTTAAGAAATTGTCTTTATGTACCCAGTTTTAGAAAGAATTTAATTTCAATTTCTAAACTATTTTTGGATGGATATTCTGTTTCTTTTAATAACAATGTAGTTATAAAGAGAAATAAAGTGATTATCTGTTCTGGTGCATTAGTTGGCAATTTATATACTTTAAATCTAATTTCTCCCACAAAGCAAAATATGGAAATTTATAACACATCTTCTAACACTAAAAAGAGAAAACAGCCTTCGAAAATGAACCAAGCATATCTTTGGCATCTAAGGCTTGGTCATATTAACTTAAGTAGGATTCAAAGGCTTATAGCCGATGGACTCTTGGGTTCATTAGAGTTGAAAAATTTTCCAACTTGTGAATCTTGCTTGGAAGGTAAAATGACCAAGAGGCCTTTTAAGGCCAAGGGGTATAGAGCTAAAGAAGTGTTAGAATTGGTTCATTCTGATTTTTTTGGTCCTATGTCTATCCAGGCAAGAGGTGGTTTTGAATATTTTGTCTCTTTTATAGACGATTATTCAAGGTACGGATATATTTACCTAATGCGCCGCAAGTCCGAGTGCTTTGATAAATTCAAAGAGTACAAGGCTGATGTGGAGAAACGACTAGGTAAAAATATCAAGACACTACGGTCTGATCATGGTGGCGAATACCTCTTAGGAGAGTTTAGGAATTACTTATCAAAGGTCAGGATTCAACCCCAATTGTCCGCACCTGGTACACCCCAACAGAATAGTGTGGTAGAACGAAGGAATAGGACTCTTATGGAGATGGTTAGATCAATGATGAGTTATTCAGAATTACCAAATTTATTTTGGGGATACGCTCTGGAAACGGCAGTGCACATTCTGAACTTAGTACCTTCTAAATCAATATCTTCTACTCCCACAAAATTGTGGAATGGGCGAAAGCCCAGTCTAAGACATATTCAGATTTGGGGCAGTCCAGCACATGTGCTGAAACCAGATGCTGATAAGTTAGAATCTCGTACAGAAGTTCGCGTATTTGTGGGTTATCCCAGAGGAACGAAAGGTGGTTTATTTTATAGTCCTAAAGACCAGAAGGTCATTGTTAGCACCAATGCCCAGTTTTTAGAAGAAGACTATATATTGGATCACAAGCCCAGTAGCAAAGTTGTCCTAGAAGAACTTAGAGAGGACACGCCCACTTTAGTACCAATAGTACAAGATGAAGTACCACAAGAGACTGCAACACGTGTTACACAACTACAGACGGTGCCTCGTCGTAGGAGAGTTATGAGGGAACCTGAGAGATTCATGTTTTTGGGAGAGTCTTCGGACTTAATCCCGGGTAAACATGAACCTGATCCCCGAACATATGACGAAGCACTCCAAGATATAGATGCAACATCTTGACAAAAGGCAATGAATTCTGAAATAGAGTCTATGTACTCTAATTAGGTCTGGGAGCTTGTAGAACCACCTGATGGTGTAAAAGCAGTCGGATGCAAGTGGATCTACAAAAGAAAAAGAGAGGCAGACGGGAAGGTAGAAACCTTCAAAGATAGGCTTGTTGTGAAAGGGTACACTCAGAAAGAGGGAATCGATTATGAGGAGACCTTTTCACCGGTAGCCATGCTTAAGTCTATCCGGATACTCTTATCCATTGCTGCTCATATGGATTATGAGATTTGGAAAATGGATGTCAAGACAGCTTTCCTTAATGGAAGTCTTGAAGAGAACATCCATATGAAGCAACCAGAAGGGTTCATTGAAAAAGGCAAAGAGCATCTAGTGTGTAAGCTCAATCGGTCCATTTATGGACTGAAGCAAGCTTCAAGGTCTTGGAACATCCAGTTTAATGAAGTAATTCAGTTATATGGAT
This sequence comes from Zingiber officinale, assembly GCF_018446385.1. Taxonomy (NCBI): domain Eukaryota; kingdom Viridiplantae; phylum Streptophyta; class Magnoliopsida; order Zingiberales; family Zingiberaceae; genus Zingiber; species Zingiber officinale. The sequence goes on along the minus strand of NC_056000.1, from coordinate 62,352,345 downwards.
TTATTCAGTGTCCGGATGAGTCTTGTGTATACAAGAAGTGTAACGGAAATGTGGTAGTATTTCTTGTACTATATGTAGATGATATTTTATTAATTGACAACAATGTCAAGGTATTATCGGACGTAAGGGTATAGTTATCCAAACAATTTGATATGAAGGACTTAGGAGATTGTGCACACATTCTTGGGATCAAAGTTATAAGGGATTGCAAGAAAAGAATGTTGTGTCTATCCCAAGATTCATATATAGATACAATCCTTGCTCGTTTTAGCATGCAGAATTCCAAGAAAGGTTTCTTACCTTTTAGGCATGGAGTAGCTCTATCTAAAGATATGTCTCCGAAGACATCAAAAGAGATAGAGGACATGAAAGCAGTTCCTTATGCTTCGGCAGTAGGAAGCCTTATGTATGCAATGTTGTGTACGAGACCTGATATCTATTTTACCGTGGGCATGGTTAGCAGATATCAGAGTAACCCTGGACAAGGACATTGGACTGCGGTAAAGCATATATTAAAGTACCTGAGAAGGACTAGAGATTATATGCTAGTTTACCAAGCAGATGATTTGCTCCCTTTGGGTTACACGGATTCAGATTTCCAATCAGATAGGGACAACAGTAAGTCTACATCAGGCTATGTGTTTACTTTAGGAGGTGGAGTCATTGCATGGAGGAGTGTTAAGCAGAAATGTGTTTCGGACTCAACCATGGAAGCTGAGTATGTAGCAGTCTCTGAGGCAGCTAAAGAAGCAGTATGGCTCAGGAACATTCTAATGGACTTAGATGTGATTCCTGGTTTGCCCAAAATCATCACAATTTATTGTGATAATAGCGATGTAGTTGCAAACTCGAAGGAACTACGAGCCCATAAGACAAGTAAACATATAGAGCGCAAGTACCACCTGATACGAGATATCGTAAAGCGAGGAGAAGTTGTCATCGCCAAGATTGCATCAGCATATAACCTGGCAGATCCATTCACTAAGGCCCTTCCAGCAAAAGCTTTTGATCAGCATGTGGAGGGAATGGGAATCAGATGTATGACAGCAGATATGGCAGCTTAGTCATTAGTATAAGTGGGAGATTGTTAGAGTGTATACTGAAAGCCTAAGCTTTTGTAAACATTTTTTTTGAATAAAGAATCACATTTGGTCAAATTATCTATATTTGTTTGTAGTTGTTCAATTAATTTATATTGTAGATAACATAATATGTGGTGTCACATACAGAAGATAATGTTATCAGTACCTTATAAATTATAAACAGTAGCTCACGACCAAAATGGAAATGAATAAACCATTGGAAGGTCGTAGTGTAATTAGGTATTAGTTTATCTTAACTATATAATTACACTAGTACACTTAGACTGTATTGAGTAGGACCATCAGAGGTCGTTTCGTTTATACTAACTTTATAAAGCAACAAGACCTCAGTTATTATGGAAGTGTGTGCTCTTAATCCTAATATAATAACAAGCACATATATTTGATATTTATTTCTTTAATTTATCAATGAGTGAGATTTAGTTCAATAAATCAATAAGCCCGATAAGTTGGGAAATGATATCACTTATAGTGTGTGTTGTTGATTATAGAAGAAAACTGTGTCCTAGTGATCTAGGTTGATAATGTCCCCAAGAGGAGCTCATAAGGATTGTCATGTTAAACCCTGCAGGTGGACTTAGTCCGGCATGACGATAAGGTTGAGTGGTACTACTCTTGAACTAATATATTAATTAAATGAGTTGTCAGTAACTCACTTAATTAGTGGGCATTCGACATCTTAAACACAGGGAGACTAACACACTCATAATAAGAAAGAGCCCAAAAAATGTAATTTAGGATTGGTGCGGTAGTTCAATAATAGTTCTCTAGTGAAATGAATTATTATTGATAAAATTAAGTTGTGTGTTTGGGGAGAACACGGGATGCTTAATTTTATCGGGAGACCAAAACCAATTTCTCCTCTCGGTCCCTATCGTAGCCTCTTATTTATAGAGTACTATACCCAACTATACCCACCTTCATACCCATGTTGTAGCGGCCTGCCAAGCTAGCTTGAACCCAAGTTTAGGTGGCCGGCCCTATTAAATTAGAAAAGAATTTTAATTTTAAAATTTTCTTATGTGGAAGATATAATTTATTGGAGAGATTAAAAATTAAAATATCTCTTTTATAAGTTTCTACAAAAGATTAAGAAAAGAGATTAAATTTCTTTCCTTATTTGTAGATTGAAAGGATATTTTATTTTTCTTCTTTATAAATTATTCACATGTTGAAAAATTAAAATTATAGAAATTTCTTTTTATCAACCATGAAGGGATTTTAAAGGGAAATTTTATTTTTTAAAATTTCCGGAGACAAATAAGGAATTTTAATTGGTTGATTGAAAATTGTCTTATTTGTTCTTCCATGAGGTGGCCGGCCATGACATGGGTAATTAGGAAATTTTATTTAATTTTTCTTAATTAATTCATGTCAAGGAAAGTTAAGGAAATTTTATTGTAATTAAATTTCCTTATTTGTCAAAGCTAAGGATTATAAACGAGGGAGTTTTGGGTGCCTTCAAGATGAACAACCTCTATTATTTTTCTCCCTCTTTTCTTCCTTGGTGTGGCCGGCTCTTCCCTTTCTCTTCTCTCCATCCTTGTGGCCGAAACTCTCTTCTCTCTTAGAGATCAAGTGGTGGCCGGATCCTAGCTTGGAGAAGAAGGAGAGAAAGCTTGCATCCCTTGGAGCTTGGTTGGTGGAAAAAGATCTTCATCCTTTGGAAGTCTTGCTTGGCCGAAACTTGAAGGAAGAAGAAGAAGGTGCTAGGTGGTCCTCGTCTCGGAAGATCGTTGCCCACACAACGTCCAAGATTAGAAGAGGAATACGGTTGAAGCTCAAGAGGTCATTATCTACTAAGTAAGGTATAACTAATATTGTTTTCCGCATCATGTTAGTTTTATCTCCATGTAAAAATACCAAATACTAGAGGCATGCGATTCTAGTTTTTTGAATTAGTTTTCGAAATTGTGTTCTTTTGTTTTTTCTTTTCCTTGTGATTTTATTGTTCTTAGAGGTTAACCTAGGGTTACTATGGGAAGGTTAAATATTTAATTTCCTTAAAAGCCTTTGTCTAGTCGGTGGTGGTTGCTCCCATATCTAAGAAGGCCATGTGCCTCGCCATGCAGTACTGGAAGCCGATTTTGAAAATATATATTTAATTTTCTTCGTGACCTAGATGATTTGGATTGAACGTGTTAAGTTCCGCAGGAGATCCAAGTCTAAACCTAAAAGAACAAATAAATTAAACTTAGGATCAAACGTGTTAAGTTCCGCAGGCGATCCAAGTTTAATTTAAAAGAACACGTGGTAGCTAGGAAAATGTTCAGACCTTTGTACAAAATTTTTGTACAGTGGAACCGTTAGGTTTTCCGAGTAGCAACCAACAGGCTTCTCATTATTATAGTAGCTACTTGACTCTAACTGTTACAACGTGATTAGTACTCATGTTGTAGGAGCTACTAATCATATTGTACAACCTAGGAGAAATTATAGACATTGTAATATATCATATTATGGTTAAAAAATAACAGTGTAATGTATCATAGTATGGATGAAAACTAACTGCATTGCAATGAAAGTAACTGAGTATCACTAAGATCTTATGTATTTGCTTGACAGAATTAAATGACGAGCTAGAGAACTTTTGCTTCCCGGGCATATCGTAATAAAGTACATTGGAAAAGTAATTACCCACACTTCATTGATTTTTTATCATCACTACACATAAACGACCGACAAATGGAGTTGATCAATGGAAGCTCATTTGCTTGGGCAGTTGCCATGCCTAAAATTACAAATATCCGAAGCCTTATATATAATATGTTTGACTTCATTTGTTGAATCTAATACTCTCTTTTGCCAATCTTTAATATTGTATTTCTTTGTTTGTATTTTATTTACTACTACTAGCAGTATACCTAGATTACCAATACAATCACTAATAAATTGTGTAGATTATTTTGCTAATTTAGGTAGGTATAATTGGTGTAAGGTTGTATATGACTATATGAGCTCACAGCTGGGGGTCATTGGTGTAATGCTTTCACAGAGGCTGAAACCAAAGGGCCTTGAGGGAAATGAAGCTCCCATGCTCAAAGGGTTCACACATCTCCTCGCTGTAAGTGCTTCAATTTAATGATAGACTCATAAAATTTATGCAGAAAATTTCATATTTAACTATTTTTATTGTATTGCAGATGTGTGAACATGTCATAATAATGGATCCTTATAGACAACATGCCCTTCTAAGAATATGCAGATAGAAGTGGTCAGACTCTCGTGTGGAGATAATAAAGTATAGGATCACAGAATTACCTGTCGCCAAAATAATTGTTGATTTAAATCCATCAGATCTAGAGACACATCTACTCTCAAACGATTCTCTAGAAGATGTTATAGAGCATATAGATCAACAAATTGCTATGGGGTTTATACAATCAATTTTTGATCAAAATCTGGAACAAGTTCCTAAGAAATTCCTGAACAGGCACCTGAAGCTCAGGAAAATCCCCAATAAGTTCCTGAATAGGCAACCGAAGCTCAGGAAAATCGTAAAAAAGTTCCTGAGCAATTTACTGCAGAATGTATTCAGGAGAAAAAGGCTTGTACAAATTGTCAAGCAAGGGAGGCTAAAATTGTTCATTTGGAGTCTGTGATTGAGGCAAAGATTGACTCATTACACAGATGGATGCCAGAATTAGTGAGTTGTGTTGGTTGCTACTCGGAAAACCTAATGGTTCCACTATACAAAAATTTTGTACAAAGGTCTAAACCTTTTCCTAGCTACCATGTGTTCTTTTAAATTAAACTCGGATCGCCTGCGGAACTTAACACGTTTGATCATAAGTTTAATTTATTTGTTCTTTTAGATTTAGACTTGGATCTCCTGCGGAACTTAACACATTCGATCCAAATCACCTAGGTTATTAATTCCATTAAATATTAATTTCCAAAATTGGCTTCCAGGACTGCATGGCGAGGCACATGACCTTCTTGGATATGGGAACAACCACCACCGCCTAGACAAAGCCTTTTAAGGAAAGCTAATATTTAATTTCCTTAAATAACTTTAGGTCAATCAAAAGAAACAATCAAATCACAAGGAAAAGAAAAACAAAAGAACACAACATCGAAAACTAATTCGAAATACTAGAATCACATGCCTCTTGTATTTGGTATTTTTACAAAGAAATAAAACTAGTATGATGCGGAAATTAAATACTAGTATACCTTTTCTTTTGCAAACAAAAACCTCTAGGTCTTCTACCGTATTCCTCTTCTAACCTCAGACGTTGTGTGGGCAACGATCTTCCGAGATGAGAACCCACCAAAGCACCTTCTTCTCCTCCTTGCAAGGTTCAGCCACAACAAGAGCACCTCCAAGGATGAAGAGCAACTACCACCAATGCTCCAAGGGATGCAAGCTTTCTCTCCTTCTTCTCCAAGCTAGAATCCGAGCACACCTTGATCTCCAAGAGAGAAGAGAGTTTCGGCCACAAGGATGGAGAGAAGAGAAAGGGAAGAGCCGACCACACCAAGGAAGAAAAGAGGGAGAAAATAATAGAGGTTGTTCACCTTGAAGGCACCCAAAACCCCCTCTTTTATAATCCTTAGCTTTGGCAAATAAGGAAATTTAATTACAATAAAATTTTCTTAACTTTCCTTGACATGAATTAATTAAGAAAAATTAAATAAAATTTCCTAATAAATCATATCATGGCCGGCCACATCATGGAGAACAAACAAGGCAATTTTCAATCAACAATTAAAATTCCTTATTTGTCTTCGGAAATTTTAAAAAATAAAATTTCCCTTTAAAATCCCTTCATGGTTGATAAAAAAAAAATTTCTATAATTTTAATTTTTCAACATGTGAATAATTTATAAAGAAGAAAAATAAAATATCCTTCCAATCTACAAATAAGGAAAGAGATTTAATCTCTTTCTTTAATCTTTTGTAGAAACTTATAAAAGAGATATTTTAATTTTTAATCTCTCCAATAAATTATATCTTCCACATAAGAAAATTTTAAAATTAAAATTCTTTTCTAATTTAATACGGTCGGCCACCTAAGCTTGGGTTCAAGCTAGGGCCGGCCACCCATGGACCAAGGTTTGGCCGACCCTAGCTTGGTTCTCAAGCTAGCTTGGCCGGCCCCTACAACATGAGTATGAAGGTGGGTATAGGTGGGTATAGTACTCTATAAATAAGAGGCTATGATAGGGACCGAGAGGAGGAATTAGTTTTGGTCTCCCGATAAAATTAAGCATCCCATGTTCGCCCCGAACACACAACTTAATTTTATCAATAATAATTCATTCTACTAGAGAACTATTATTGAACTACCGCACCAATCCCAAATTACATTTTTGGGCCCCTTCTTATTATGAGTGTGTTAGTCTCCCTGTGTTTAAGATGTCGAATGCCCACTAATTAAGTAAGTTACTGACAACTCATTTAATTAGTATCTTAGTCAAAGAGTAGTACCACTCAACCTTATCGTCATGTCGGACTAAGTCCACCTACAGGGTTTAACATGACAATCCTTATGAGCTCCTCTTGGGGGCATTATCAACCTAGATCACTAGGACACAGTTTCCTTTTATAATCAACAACACACACTATAAGTGATATCATTTCCCAACTTATCGGGCTTATTGATTTATCGAACTAAATCTCACCCATTGATAAATTAAAGAAATAAATATCAAATATATGTGCTTGTTATTATATTAGGATTAAGAGCACACACTTCCATAATAACTAAGGTCTTTGTTCCTTTATAAACTCAGTATAAAAGAAACGACCTCTAATGGTCCTACTCAATACACTCTAAATGTACTAGTGTAATTATATAGTTAAGATAAACTAATTCCTAATTACACTACGACCTTCCAATGATTTGTTCCTTTCCATTTTGGTCGTGAGCTACTGTTTATAATTTATAAGGTACTGATAACATTATCTTCTGTATGTGACACCACATACTATGTTATCTACAATATAAATTAATCGAACAACTACAAACAAATGCAGATAATTTGACCAAATGTGATTCTTTATTCAAAATAAATGTTTACAAAATCTTAGGCTTTCAGTATACACTCTAACAATCTCCCACTTATACTAATGACTAAGCTGCCATATCTGCTTCCATACATCTGATTCCCATTCCCTCCACATGCCGATCGAAAGCTTTTGCTGGAAGGGCTTTAGTGAAAGGATCTGCCAGGTTATCTGCTGATGCAATCTTGGTGATGACAACTTCTCCTCGCTTCATGATATCTCGTATCAGGTGGTACTTGTGCTCTATATGTTTACTTGCCTTATGGGCTCGTGGTTCCTTCGAGTTTGCAACTGCATCGCTATTATCACAATAAATTGTGATGATTTTGGGAAAACCAGGAATCACATCTAAGCCCATTAGAAAGTTCCTGAGCCATACTGCTTCTTTAGCTGCCCAGAGGCTGCTACATACTCAGCTTCCATGGTTGAGTCTGAAACGTATTTCTGCTTAACACTCCTCCATGCAATGGCTCCACCTCCTAAAGTAAACACATAGCCTGATGTAGACTTACTGTTGTCCCTATCCGATTGGAAATCTGAATCCGTGTAACCCACAGGGAGCAAATCGTCTGCTTGGTAGACTAGCATATAATCTCTAGTCCTTCTCAGGTACTTTAATATATGCTTTACCGCAGTCCAATGTCCTTGTCCAGGGTTACTCTGATATCTGCTAACCATGCCCATGGCAAAATAGATATCAGGTCTCGTACAGAGCATTGCATACATAAGGCTTCCTACAGCCGAAGCATAAGGAACTATTTTCATGTCCTCTATCTCCTTTGATGTCTTCGGAGACATCTCTTTAGACAGAGCTACTCCATGCCTAAAAGGTAAGAAACCTTTCTTGGAATTCTGCATGCTAAAACGAGCAAGGATTGTATCTATATATGAAACTTGGGACAGACACAACATTCTTTTCTTGCGATCCTTTATAACTTTGATCCCAAGAATGTGTGCACAATCTCCTAAGTCCTTCATATCAAATTGTTTGGACAACCATACCCTTACGTCCTATAATACCTTGACATTGTTGCCAATTAACAAAATATCATCAACGTATTGTACAAGAAATACCACCACATTTCCGTTACACTTCTTGTATACACAAGACTCTTCTGGACACTGAATAAATCCATATGACTGGATTACTTCATTAAACCGGATGTTCCAAGACCTTGAAGCTTGCTTCAGTCCATAAATAGACCGATTGAGCTTGCACACTAGATGCTCTTTGCCTTTTTCAATGAACCCTTCTGGTTACTTCATATGGATGTTCTCTTCAAGACTTCCATAAAGGAAAGTTGTCTTGTCATCCATTTGTCAAATCTCATAATCCATATGAGCAGCAATGGATAAGAGTATCCGGATAGACTTAAGCATGGCTACCGGTGAAAAGATCTCCTCATAATCGATTCCCTCTTTCTGAGTGTACCCTTTCGCAACAAGCCTAGCTTTGAAGGTTTCTACCTTCCCGTCCGTCCCTCTTTTCCTTTTGTAGATCCACTTGCATCCGACGGCTTTTACACCATCAGGTGGTTCTACAAGCTCCCAGACCTTATTAGAGTACATAGACTCTATTTCAGAATTCATTGCCTTTTGCCAAGATGCTACATCTATATCTTGGAGTGCTTCGTCATATGTTCGGGGATCAGGTTCATGTTTACCCGGGATCAAGTCCGAAGACTCTCCCAAAAACATGAATCTCTCAGGTTCCCTCACAACTCTCTCACTACGACGAGGCACCGTCTGTGGTTGTGTATCATGTGTGACACGTGTTGCAGTCTCTTGTGGTACTTCATCTTGTACTGTTGGTACTGAAGTAGACGTGTCCTCTCTAAGTTCTTCTAAAACAACTTTGCTACTGGGCTTGTGATCCATTATATAGTCTTCTTCTAAAAACTGGGCATTAGTGCTAACAATGATCTTCTGGTCTTTAGGACTATAAAATAAATCACCTTTCGTTCCTCTGGGATAATCCACAAACACGCAAACTTCTGTATGAGATTCTAACTTATCAGCATCTGGTTTCAGCACATGTGCTGGACTACCCTAAATCCGAATATGTCTTAGACTGGGTTTTCGCCCATTCCATAATTCTGTGGGAGTAGAAGATACTGATTTAGAAGATACTAAGTTCAGAATGTGCGCTGTCGTTTCTAGAGCATATCCCCAAAACGAATTTGGTAATTCTGAATAACTCATCATCGATCTAACCATCTCCATAAGAGTCCTATTCCTTTGTTCTACCACACCATTCTGTTGGGGTGTACCAGGTGAGGACAATTGGGATTGAATCCCGACCTCTGATAAGTAATTCCTAAACTCTCCTAAGAGGTATTCGCCACCACGATCAGATCGTAGTGTCTTGATACTTTTACCTAGTCGTTTCTCCACATCTGCCTTGTACTCTTTGAACTTATCAAAGCACTCGGACTTGCGGCGTATTAGGTAAATGTATCAGTATCTTGAATAATCGTCTATAAAAGAGACAAAATATTCAAAGCCACCTCTCGCTTGGATAGACATAGGACCACACAAATCAGAATGAACCAATCCTAACACTTCTTTGGCTCTATACCCCTTGGCATTAAAAGGCCTCTTGGTCATTTTACCTTCCAAGGAAGATTCACAAGTTGGAAAATTTTCCAACTCTAATGAACCCAAGAGTCCATCGGTTATAAGCCTTTGAATCCTACTTAAGTTAATATGACCAAGCCTTAGATGCCAAAGATATGCTTGGTTCATTTCCGAAAGTTGTTTTCTCTTATTAGTGTTAGAAGATGTGTTATAAATTTCCATATTTTGCTTTGTGGGAGAAATTGAATTTAAAGTATATAAATTGCCAACTAATGTACCAGAACAGATAATCACTTTATTTCTATTTATAACCACATTGTTATTAAAAGAAATAGAATATCCATCTAAAAACAGTTTAGAAACTGAAATTAAATTCTTTCTAAAACTGGGTACATAAAGATAATTTCTTAAAACCAACTTTCTATTTCAATCAAAAGATAAGTAGACGTCTCCCACTGCAACAGCCGCCACCTTAGTAGCATTGCCCATGTAGACGGTTATCTCCCCTTCATATAGTCGTCGGGTTTCCTGGAACCCCTGCAAAGAATTGTAAACTTGATCAGTAGCTCCCGTATCTACACACCAGGTGCTGGTAGATAACACTACTAAACATGTTTCAACAACTAGAGCATGAGATATACCTTTGTTGTTTTGATTCCTACGAGGACAGTCCGCCTTCCAATGTCCTGACTGCTTGCAGATGAAGCACTTGCCCTTCGGCTTCTTAACTCCAGCTTTAGGTCCTATACTCTGAGATTTTTTCACTTTCTTTACAGAGCTAACTTGTTTCTTATTCTTCTTTCCTTTCGGTTTAGAAGTAGAACCATTTTCAGCATAGTGAATCTGAGAATTGTGATGAAACAAACCTTCTGCTGCCTGAAGTTCTGTCAGTAGTTCCGCCAATGAATATACCCTTTTATTCATATTGTAATTCAGGCGGAATTGCTCAAAACTTCTAGGTAGCGTTTGGAGGATCATATTGATCTGGGGTTCCCCATCAATTTCTCCTCCAAGGATTTGTATTTCATTCAGATAAGCCATCATCTTTAGGATATGATCCCTCACAGGAGTACCCTCTTGCATGGTGGTCGTCATTATCTTTCTCATGGCTTCTTGCCTAGAGGCCCGATCCTGGTGACCAAAGAGTTCCTTGAGATTGTTCATAATATCATAGGTTGTTGGTAAATCTTGATGCTGATGTTGCAATACATTTGACATTGAAGCCAAAATGTAACACTGCACCATCTCATATGCTTTTACCCATTTCCTATGATACTATCTCCTCTTGGGTAGATTCACCATTGGGTGTATCTGGGCAAGGTTCAGTCAGTACAAACTTATAGCTTTCAGCAGTAAGAACAATGTCCAGGTTCCTTTTCCAATCTATGTAGTTAGGACCAGTAAGTCTATTCTCTTTTAGTATGATGGCCAGTGGATTGAAAGTCATCCTAATAATCACAAATAACTTTTGGTTAGAACTCTAAATTTAGAATAATATTGATTCCTCAAACAATACTATTTTAAATTAACCAACACCTCAAAACACCGCGAATTTTGTATGCCACGATAGTGTGGATGTATACAAATTCAACATTTGTAAAAGGAGGGTTTAACCCATTAATTTTATTATCTTGTCAACCTAACTTTTTGACAAATAAAATTAATAGTTGGTTTTCTTTGGTCACACGAATAATAGCAGTGACTCCGATGGGGAGGATACTATTAGACGTGCCTAAGTGTATACCATTACTTGACACTAAGTCCATTAATAAGATTGTGCCCCTTCCGATGGGGAAGATCACACGCTCTTAATTAACTTCCTATAGTCATCCAAAATGGAAGTTTAATCTAGTGATCCGCAAACAAGGTCATCCGATATGGAGGAAGGCATTCAGAGCCAATGCGCAAGCTTGTTGCATCACTTATAAACCAGTAATGGAGACCGTGGAATTTATTTAAAAAATAAATCCCTCTCCCACTTAGTTATTTAAAGTGAGGAATTTTGACTATGCTAGCCTACTTAACATGCATACTAACAAGCACACACAGCATAAAAAGCAATAAATAGAAAAACTAATTTTCAACTATTATGGCTTTTATCTATTGCTGTCCTCCGTGTGTCGCCAACCCTAGATGCTGCCATCTTTGACCACTGCCATCGGGTCTAGTTGTCGCATCCATCTTGCTCCTTGTTCCGCTGCGCCTCTGGTCCTCAAAAGGTTCCATGCCTTGCAAGATTCGATCTGCGACATAAATAGAATTTTACATTTTCGATCCTATATTCCTCGAAGGAATGTACATGTAAACTAGATCGAACATAAAATAAAATTTACATCCATCGATCCTACATTCCATAAAAGGAATGTACATGTAACTTGATCAAAAAATAAAATCCTAATAAAACTAAATACAGCTCCTACTGTATTTTATAATACAATCATGCACACACATTAAAATGCCCTTGACATGTCCAAGGGTCCAATTACACACATAATAACTATAAGCCATAATAGTTGGATCCTGCATCCACAAAGTTAGCACATCCTACTATTAACCTGCCTAAATTATGTATGACATGTGCATAATTAAACTAATACCAAATACACAGAGGCAAAACACTAGCTCTAATACCAATTGTTGGTTGCTACTCGGAAAACCAAATGGTTCCACTGTACAAAAATTTTGTACAAAGGTCTGAACCTTTTCCTAGCTACCATGTGTTCTTTTAAATTAAACTCGGATCGCCTGCGGAACTTAACACGTTTGATCCTAAGTTTAATTTAGTTGTTCTTTTAGGTTTAGACTTGGATCTCCTGCGGATTACGGTAGAAGAACAAAAGAACACAACATCAAAAACTAATTCGAAATACTAGAATCACATGCCTCTTGTATTTGGTATTTTTACAAAGAAATAAAACTAGTATGATGTGAAAATTAAATAATAATATACCTTTTCTTTTGCAAACAAAAACCTCTAGGACTTCTACCGTAATCCTCTTCTAACCTCGGACGTTGTGTGGCCAACGATCTTCCGAGATGAGAAACCACCAAAGCACCTTCTTCTCCTCCTTGCAAGGTTCGGCCACAACAAGAGCACCTCCAAGGATCAAAAGAAACTACCACCAATGCTCCAAGGGATGCAAGCTTTCTCTCCTTCTTCTCCAAGCTAGAATCCGGCCACACCTTGATCTCCAAGAGAGAAGAGAGTTTCAGCCACAAGGATGGAGAGAAGAGAAAGGGAAGAGCCGGCCACACCAAGGAAGAAAAGAGGGAGAAAATAATAGAGGTTGTTCACCTTGAAGGCACCCAAAACCCCCTCTTTTATAATCCTTAGCTTTGGCAAATAAGGAAATTTAATTACAATAAAATTTCCTTAACTTTCCTTGACATGAATTAATTAAGAAAAATTAAATAAAATTTCCTAATAAATCATATCATGGCCGGCCACCTCATGGAGAGCAAACAAGGCAATTTTCAATCAACAATTAAAATTCCTTATTTGTCTTTGGAGATTTTAAAAAATAAAATTTCCCTTTAAAATCCCTTCATGGTTGATAAAAAGAAATTTCTATAATTTTAATTTTTCAACATGTGAATAATTTACAAAGAAGAAAAATAAAATATCCTTCCAATCTACAAATAAGGAAAGATATTTAATCTCTTTTTTTAATCTTTTGTAGAAACTTATAAAAGAGATATTTTAATTTTTAATCTCTCCAATAAATTATATCTTCCACATAATAAAAATTTAAAATTAAAATTCTTTTCTAATTTGATTGGGCCGGCCACCTAAGCTTGGGTTCAAGCTAGGGCGACCGACCACCCATGGACTAAGGTTTGGCCGGCCCTAGCTTGGTTCTCAAGCTAGCTTGGCCGGCCCCTACAACATGGGTATGAAGGTGGGTATAGTACTCTATAAATAAGAGGCTACGATAGGGACCGAGAGGAGGAATTGGTTTTGGTCTCCCGATAAAATTAAGCATCCCGTGTTCGCCCCGAACACACAACTTAATTTTATCAATAATAATTTATTCCACTAGAGAACTATTATTGAACTACCGCACCAATCCCAAATTATATTTTTGGGCTCCTTCTTATTATGAGTGTGTTAGTCTCCCTGTGTTTAAGATGTCGAATGTCCACTAATTAAGTAAGTTACTGACAACTCATTTAATTAGTATCTTAGTCCAAGAGTAGTACCACTCAACCTTATCATCATGTCGAACTAAGTCCACCTGCAGGGTTTAACATGACAATCCTTATGAGCTCCTCTTGGGGACATTATCAACCTAGATCACTAAGACATAGTTTCCTTTTATAATCAACAACACACACTATAAGTGATATCATTTCCCAACTTATCGGGCTTATTGATTTATCGAACTAAATCTCACCCATTGATAAATTAAATAAATAAATATCAAATATATGTGCTTGTTATTATATTAGGATTAAGAGCACACACCTCCATAATAACTGAGGTCTTTGTTCCTTTATAAACTCAGTATAAAAGAAACGACCTCTGATGGTCCTACTCAATACACTCTAAATGTACTAGTGTAATTATATAGTTAAGATAAACTAATTCCTAATTACACTACGACCTTCCAATGATTTGTTCCTTTCCATTTTGGTCGTGAGCTACTGTTTATAATTTATAAGGTACTGATAACATTATTTTAGGTATGTGACACCACATACTATGTTATCTATAATATAAATTAATTGAACAACTATAAACAAATGTAGATAATTTGACCAAATGTGATTCTTTATTCAAAATAAATGTTTACAAAAGCTCAGGCTTTTAGTATACACTCTGACAATTGTTGAGAATAAAATCTGTGCCAGTGATTCATAAACTTCAATAGCTTCCAAGGACAAAAAAATTAATGAGAAGGACAGAATTAAGATGTAAAAGATAAAATTATAGAAGAGCAAGATAGAAAAATCAAAAATCTTCAAAGTCAATTGATTGCCAAGGATATAGTGGCATTACCTGCCAATCGGCCAATAACAAGGTCAAAGAGGAGTCATACAAAGAGAATCGCACCCCGACTTGCAAAAGAGATTAAGAGAGTGCCCTTGGCCAAAAGGATTAAAAAAGTCACTTTCTAAGATGAGCATCAGACAGAGATAGCCAACGACAAAGGAGAGGAAAATATTGAGCATCCTATTAAAGTACAAGAGGCCCCTGACTCATCTACTGATGAAGAAAAAATCTAAAATGATTAAGGTACAGTTTAAGTTGGTTAAATGTTTTATCTTTTATTCCTATATCACATATAATTACTCATACAGAAAACTTGTCTCTATGTATTTGTTCAGCAAGCGAAGTCATATTTTAAGAAAAATAAAGATGATGTGGTGGAAGATGTATTGTTGAAACTGAATCAGCTAAAGTGAGTTGAATGTTTGTTGAGTTATACACTTACTGTAATACAAATATATGATGAATTATGTTCATATTTCTACTGTGAACACAAGGATAAATTACATTGGAATTATCTTCTTATTGTATAGTTAAACAAACATTTCATATTGTTGAATAAAATCAATCATGGCTGATTTAAAAGTTGCTATAACACGTATAGTTTCCATAATTACTCCAATTGTAGCAGCAATAAACACTATTGTTGTAAAACATAATTTATGGACATGTTTAATTTATTTGTTTATGTAGGGCTACGACAAAGGCAATATGATCTAATGGAACGATTTCATTGAATATGTCATTTTTCCTATGTGTTTTTGATTGGACTGTAGGTAGAGATGGTGATTTCATTGCAATCATTATAGAGGAAGCTAAAACTTCTAGCATACCTTATTGACTATCTGTAGTTTGTCCTGCTGATTTTGCTATAAGTATAACACCAACTCCTACTATCGAGTTTTTAATTCTCCATATATTCCTCTAACAATGTTTGTGTGCATACACAGGATTTGTTTGAAATGGTGTCTTATGAGGCATTTAGTCTATCAGCAAACACTGACAATGACAAGCCAATCAGATATATATTTTGTCCATTAAATAATGCAGACGATCACTGGCACCTACTGATCATAGACCTCCAAGAAGCTCACTATATGCATTATAACTCCCTTGGAGCCTCAGAACTCTACACATATAAGTTTCAAAGTTCTGTAAGTACCTACCATATTGAAGAAATCATTATGTATTGGATTTTAGTGGGTATTGGTTACAAACTTCATCCTAATGCAGGTGGATTTTTTTTTTTAAATATGGACTCATCTTACTACGATATGTGGTATCCAGGGCCAAAATCATTAATGTCAACAGATTTTGATGTATCTATAATCCTGGGTCCAACACAAGTAAAATTATAAGTATATGTTTACCCATGTTTTTTACATCTCCATATGCCTAGTTGCAATTAGATTATTAACAATGTGAAATAAACTCTATCTTTCAGGTTAGATTGTGCATTTTTTGTTATGCGATACGCCGAGAGTTTAATGTATCGAAGACCAATAAATTTTGGACAAGCTAGAATGAGAGAATATAGTTTTCATGTTGGTCATAAAATTTTTACTAGTAAACACTAGATTACTAACAAGTTGGTGGTGTAAATATATTGTAAAACTAATTGCAATTTAAGTTACCCTATAAATTTTGCCTAGGTGGTGTAAATATTTTGTAAAATTACTGTAAATGTCTTGTCAAGCTACTATATGGTATAGTAGCTAATATCGAGTAGCTGCTACAACATGTAACAGTCAATCAGTAATAGCTACTATAAGGGACAAATAAAAGCTGGATTAATCTATTAAAATTACCTGTAAATGTATTGTTAAGCTGGCTAGTATACCTTGTAGAAGCTAACTGTCCATGTAGTTACTACAATGTCTAGCTGCCGTTTGGTAAGTCATTTTTATAACAGCCAAATTTTCTAGCACATATTACCCCTAAAAATATTTTGTTATGTATAACAACTTGGTAAAAAATAATTTAATTTTTTTTAATTGGCAGTAGCAACTACAACGTTGTAGGAGCTAATCGGCAGTAGCTGCTACACGTTGTAGCAGCTACAACATAAAGTAGCTACTATATAGTAAATGTTACACGTTGTAGCAACTAATCGACAGTAGTTGCTATAACGTGTAGCAGCTTATCGATAGTAGCTGCTACAGGGGACAAATAAAAGCTGGATTACAACGTGTAGCAGCTTATTGGCAGTAACTGCTACACGTTGTAGCAGCTAGTCATTTGTTGCTACTAACTATCCTTGTAGCATATACTCCTGCATGTTATAGCAGCTAGTCAGCAGTTGCTGCTACACCGTGTATATATTACTCCCTCCCTAATTGCTTAACGTAAAAGTGATAGACTAATTACCCTTTTGTCCGGGCTTCCACGACCATGACCACTGCTAACCCGTACTAAGTTCGGGAGTAGGGGTGTAAACGAACTGAATCGAGCCGAATATGCAGAAAAATCTAAGGCTGGAATTCGGATTGAAATAGGTATATTCGAGTTCAAGCTCGATTCGAAGCTCGAAAAATTCAAAACTGTTGGTTCGAGTTTAGTTCGAATTAGGTCTCGGGTTCGAGTTCGGCTTGAAAGATTCAAACATGTTCGTGAACTATTCGAATTATTGCTTGAAAATATGTACTCAAAAGGCTCAAAATTTATTTATTTAATATATTTAACTTATATTAATAAAATATTAAGGCTCACGAGCGGCTCGCGAACTATCGAACAATATAATTTGGGCTTGAGTTCGACTCGAAAAAAGTTCGAACATGTTCAAGTTTGGCTCGAATTCAATAATTCAAATACGAATCGAATATTTTTCTAGTTGGCTCGAAAAGCTCACGAGCCTGCTCGATTCATTTGCAGCCCTATTCGGGAGTAGCCACTGTCACTTCATTTATCAACCTCACTACGACGCCTGGTTTTCGCCTTCAAATCTTCGTCCTTGTCGTAAGTTATTTTAATTTGACTCTTCACCTAGGAATTAGGGTTTATACTTTTAGAGTTTATATGGTTTTGAATTGCCTTTTAGAATAGCGTAGTAACGCCTGATTTTCACATTTTAATATTTCCTCTATATAATATTTTCTCCTAAGTAATCTTCATGTACGATTGGAATTTTTTAATTTATTTCGAGCTAAATATGTCATTCTTTAGCAATGGAAGAAACCTATGATGCTAATCAGCTATACATTCCCCAAGTTGATGAAGATTGCAAACCATGAATTGGGATGGAATTTGCATCATTGGAGGAGGCATTTTCGTTCTATAACCAATATGCACATGAAGTCGGATTTAGTGCAAGATTAGGCAACAACAAGGAAAATAAGAGGACAAATGAAGTTGGATGGAAACAATTTGTATGCTTTAAAGGTCATATAGATGATAAACGAAAAAAAGAAGCACAAGTTAATAGTATAAAGGAAAGAGCACGTGGCGAAGTAAGGACTGGATGTAGGTCAAAACTTTCACTTGTTAAAGAACAGACTGGGCCAAATTGGATTGTCACAAAATTCATGGAAAGTCATAATCATCCACTCTCTACTCCTCCAAAGGTGCATTTGCTACGCTTACATCGTTATGTTTCTGAAGCCAAGAAAGTATTAACGTAGTAATTTTCGAAGGCTAATGTGCCAACTTGTTAACAAATTCGAATATTGGAGATAGATTATGAAGGGTCTGAGCATCTAGGTTGCACAGAAAGGGATATTAGAAACTTTGAGAAAGAGCTAAGGGATGAACAAAAGGGTATTGATGTCAAAACACTGATCGAGTTATTTGCAACTGAGAAAGAGAAGAATTTAGCCTTTTTCTATGATTATAAGACTGATTCAACTGAAAGATTCACTAGGTGTTTTTGGGCCGATCATGCATCAAGGAGGGTATATAGTGTTTTCGGTGATGTAGTTGTATTTGATACCACATATAACACCAGCAAATATGGGTTGATTTTTGCACCCTTCGTAGGAGTTAATCATCATCAGAAGAGCATTATATTTGGTTATGCCTTTCTAAGTGATGAGAAAACTGAGTCTTTTGTTTGGTTGCCTCATAAGTTCATAGAAGCGATGCCTAAAGGTCCACCAACTATGATCATCACTAATCAAGATCCAGTGTTGACGAAGGTCATTGCCCAAGTTTTTCCTCAAATAGTGCATCGATATTGTTTGTGGTACATACCCAATAAATTTCAAGATAGATTATCCCCTTTGACTTTTTGTAACTACTATCAAACTATAAATGATGTCATTGTGAACTGCTCAACCCCTGATGAATTTGAGAAGTCATGGGAAGAAGTTATCAAGTTTTCTATCTTGGAGAAAAATGATTGATTATTATTGATATATGAATTACGACAAAGGTGAGTCTCATTATATTTTAGCCATTTTTTCTACTGGAATATCAAGTAGTCAGTGATCTGAAATCTCATATTCAATTTTCAAAAAGTATGTATCAAATAAGAATTCATTGATGGATTTTATCATGCGTTTCAATAGGGCATTGTGACGCCAAAGACACAATGAGTTAGTTGTTGACCATATTGATATGATCAAGCAACCAAAGATTAAGACAAACAGGCCTATGGAAACGTAAATGGTTAAGGTGAACACAAAAGAGAAATGGTTGGATTTTCAAAGTGAAATGAATGTGAGTCATGGTTATTATGCGCAACAATCATCTATGGTGGTGATTTAGTGGGTTATCATGTCTTCATCCACAAAACTAAGGGTCCTCACGCATGACAAACATACATAGTACATATCTTGTAGTTGTATAAAATTTAAGTTTGAGGGCATTCCATGTAGGCATATGTTAGCTTTTTTCCATATCAACCAAGTGTTTCTACTGCCTGATAAGTACATACTCAACAGATGGACAAGAAATGTTAAGATTGGGTCAATCTATGCTTTTGGTGAGCAAACTTTCATAGGCAGTCCAGATGCGAAATTGATGTTAAGACACTCGAGATTGTCCTATAAAGCTTCAGTAGTGATCAATAATGCATCTTTGACTGATGAGGAGACAAACTTTTTGGATAAACAATTCGATTGTATATACAGTAAAATTCAAGAGCTGAACATTAGCAAAAAATGTGACAGTCAAAGTCAAAGGAAGAAAGTCATCAATGGGGCCCTCTCTATTGTTGATCCTTCTTTAGTAATAGCAAAGAACTATGGGAAAAGATTGAAATTTTCAAAAGAGACATCGACCTCAAAGTCTAGGCTATGTCATGGATGCGATCACCGAGGTGCCTCACACGACAAGCGCAACGACCCATTATTGCAGCACGAGTATGTGTCCATTAATTATGCATTTGTAGTACAATTTTTTCCCGAATCAATAATTTTATCCATTAATAGTAAATTTGATGACAAATTGATTGTCAGATCAACTGCTATAGAGAAAGATAATACCAACGATGACGAATCATATGAAGAAGATTTGACATCTATAGTTGGTACTTTCAAAGTTTTATTTAACTACTAATACGGGTTATAATGATTGGTCCTAGAAGATAGTGTGGATATTAGGGTTATAATGCGAAGGTTGAAGGTGAGGCCGAGTAAAATTAGTTATCTGACTATACCGATCACCTTATATCAAGAGTCCAGGAGTTACGTCCGGAAGTTCCTTGAACACTGGTAGATCGTGTAAATAGGTTATATATATATATATATATAAGCTCGATTGGCCAAAGTCCGAACGAGTTCAAGTATATCTAGTCTTATATGGAGTCCTTAGTATACGATCAGTCGAATGAAGGGCAAACGAATATAAGACTCTGCATATATGTTCGGTCAAGCAAAGTCCAAACGAGTTCAAGTATATCTAGTCTTATATGGAGTCCTTAGTATACGATCTGCCGAACGGAGGCCAAACGAATATAAGACTCTGTATATACGCTCGATCAGGCAAAACCTGAACGAGTTCTCAAGTATAGCTAGTCTTATATGGAGTCCTTAGTATACGATAGACCGAACGAATATAAGACTCTGTATATATGTTCGGTTGGGCAAACTTCGAACGAGTTCAAGTATATCTAGACTTATATGGAGTCCTTAGTATATGATCGGTTGAGCAAAGGCCGAACGAATATAAGACCCTACATATATGTTTGGTCGGGCAAAGCCCGAATGCGCTTAGGTATGCCTAGACTTATATGGAGTCTTCAGTATATGATCAGTCGAACGAAGGCCGAGCGAGTATAAGATTCCGCGTATATGCTCGGTCGGGCAAAGCCCGAACGAGTTTAAGTATATCTAGTCTTATATGAAGTCTTTAGTATACGATCAGCCGAATGGAGGCCGAACGAATATAAAACTCTGTATATATGCTCGGTCGGGCAAAACCTGAATGAGTTCGGTATATCTAGTCTTATATGGAATCCTTAGTATACGATCGACCGAACGAAGGCTGAACGAATATAAAATCCTACATATATGTTTGGTCGGGTAAAGTCGGAATGAACTTAGGTATGTCTAGTCTTATATGGAGTCTTCAGTATAAGATTAGCCGAATGAAGGCTGGACAAATATAAGACTCTGCATATAGGTTCGGTTGTGTAAAAATCCGAATGAGCTTAAGTACATTTATCCTTATATAAAAATCCCTAATATATAATTGGTCGGACAATGGTCAAACCTACAGGGGTATTCTTAATGAACGATCGGCTTAACGACCAATCAAAATAGGTTCTTCAAGAGGTATTCTTAATGAGCGACCGACTCAATGACCGGTCGAAACGGGTTTATTGGAAGGTGTTCTTAATATATAATCGGCTCACCGTCTGGTCAGGGTACACTCGGCAAATAATATTTGACAGCATTCTGATGATGTGGCATAAGTTGTCGGGGAATATTCTTTCGAAACTTACCTCGGACAATAGCAAATGATGATGATAACAGGTAGTTGTAACAAACTTTAACCACTATGTGAGAAAGCAAACGACAAAAAAGGTACATCTATGGGTAGATAAAAGATTCCTGAGGAAATTATAACGTAAGACACAAGCTATACATTTTCCCTTCACCTAACAAACCTGGGGACCACCTCGCGATCGCAGAGGTTACCCGAAGTGGTATAAAAAGGGGGATCCTGTCTTTTGGCAAGGTACTCAAAGTCTGCATCTAAAACCCTAATTCCACTGCTCTATTTTTTTCCTCTACTTACTTATGAAAAACTAACTTGAGCGTCAGAGGGCCTTGCCAAGGATCCCCAGCCCGGTCTTTGGTCATAGACATTTTGTTGGATCGTCTTTGTGTGCGCGGATCCCAGAGGGAGTTCTCATTACTTATCGGAGTTCTAACATCGTTTGGAGCACAGTTCGCCATTTAGATATTTTTAGACAGAATCAAATTTGGCACCGTTTGTGAGAAATCTTACTTGAATCTAAAGATCGGAGAGGCTGGGAAATCCATTACAATGACTATAACACAAGCAGATCTAGATTTTCTTATCGAGGCGCGGGTCCAGAAGGTGTTGCAGCAATAACAGGCGAATATTGGAGGTACTCTACCACCCCCTCAACTGGCCATATCAACAACTGCACTCTAAAAGGAGAGATGGGATCGTGAGGAAGATCCACCTCAGATGCTTCTTGCATCTCTTTCTCCCATTCGATGTAGAGCGCTCTTTCGTACACCCTTGGAGCAATTGGAACCAGAGGAACTGCCTCTGGAATCCTCTGTAGAGGTACCTATTGTCAACAAGCGCAAGGGGAAGGCTCCGATGAGTGATAGCTCACCGAAGAAAATTGCTACCCCATTTTCTCAAAGAATATTGGAAGATCCATTGATGAAACATTACCAGAACATGAACATCGGCGAGTATACAAGTACAATTGATCCAGAGGATCACCTTCTCAAATCTGAGCATGCTGCCTTGTTGCAACAATTTACAGACGATATAAAATGTTGGATGTTCCTCACCACCTTTGGGGGGTTCAGCATAATGATGGTTCAAGCGCTTACCCGATAATTCCGTCTGACGCTTCAAGGATTTTCGCAAGGTATTTCTGCATCATTTCTCTAGTAATCGGCGGTACCATAAGACTCCTTGGAGCCTTTATTCACTTAAGAAAGGACCTAAGGAGACACTCCGAGGGCTTACATTAAAAGGTTTAATCAAGTAGCTATGGATGTATCCACGACCACTTCTGAAACATTGGCGAATGCTTTCGCTCAAGGACTTTTAGACAACGATTTCGAGATCTAGCTAGAATGCCACCCACGAACTTTGATTTATTATTAGATCGGGCCACAAAATTTATTAATGTTGAAGAAGTCCAAGCCGCCCGAAGAAAGGAGGTCCCGGTATCTACTCCTACTCTGGCCATAGAGCGGTCAGCCCAACCAATACCTCCACCTAAAGGCCCTCGGCCTAATCCTCATTTTCGTCAACAAGAGCCACGACCGCAAGCTGTTCATCATGTGGAAGTCCCTCGGAATGTTCCATGGAGGTGGTGCACTTATCACCAAACTTCCACCCACAACACAGAAGAGTGCTACACCCTGAGGAATTAGCAAAATAATCCTTGGTTCTGCTGGCGTTCTCTAGCATTAATCGACAGATGTATCGACCCAACAACCCGCTCAAGATTGAATATAGGGCGATTGAACAGCAACCAAGGGTGTCTCAAGAACTGGTCGTGCAAACTCAGGTTCTTGCTCCATCCCAACCAAGCCATCAAGGTCAATCCTCGATACAGCATAAAGAAAATCGCAACAATGCGACCCGAGGAAGTATAAATATGATAGCGGGAGAATCGACTGATGGTGATTCCAACCGAGCGAGAAAATCTCATGTTTGGCGTTTGGTAAGTCATGAGGTAGATTATAGCATCGAGCGGGCTGCTGAACCAGAAATCAGTTTTGGACCCCGAGATCTAAAGGGGGTACAGGTACCACATGATAATGCACTGATAATTAAGGCTATAATAGCCAATTATAATATTTCTCATACTTTCATTGACACTTGTAGTTCTGTTAATATTATCTTCAAACAAACTTTTGAGCAGTTGTAGATAGATCCGAGCGAACTACAGCCTATGGTGACCCCTCTTTACGGGTTCATCGGTAATGAAGTTCAGTCGCTCGACTAAATAAAGTTGGATATTTCTTTAGGGGAGAAGCCCCTAATACAAACACGTCGGTCAGTTTTCATAGTGGTGGATGCACCTTCTGCCTACAATGTCATCTTGGGTAGACGGGCCCTAAATGAATTCCGAGCGGTCGTTTCGACTTTCTATCAGAAGATAAAATTTTCTGTAGATGATCAAGTGGGTGAAGTGCAGGGTGATCAGTTGGTCGCTCGCAAATGTTCTGTGGAGATAATCAAAACTGAGGCAATTACTGCTCGGAAAATGCAAAGGATGTAAGTTAATGTCATTCAAGAAAAACCACCCACTTTAGTATATGAAGAAAAAAAGGAAGTGCAAATACAGATTAGTAGACCAGAGGCCACCACCCATATAGCATCTGACCTTGCTACGGATTTCAAAGAAGACCTGATAAAATGTATGATGAAAAACAGTGATGTGTTCGCCTGGACGACTAAGGAAGTGACAGGCGTTTCTCCAACAGTTATGGAGCATGCCCTCCACGTATACCCCGACACTCGGCCAATTAAGCAAAAACAGACAGACTTCGGGGCTGATCAGAATAAAATTATCAAAGAGGAAGTAGATAAGTTACTGGATGCAGGATATATTCTAGAGGTGCAATTTCCAAGTTGGCTGGCTAATGTTGTCCTGGTATCTAAGTTAGGAAAGAAATGGCGGGTTTATATTGACTTCCGAGATCTCAACAAAGCTTGCCCGAAAAGATTGTTATCCCCTACCCCGCATTGATCAAGTGGTGGATTCTACTGCTGGGTGTGAATTTATCAGCATGCTGGACGCTTATCAAGGATATCATCAAGTTCTGCTCGTTAAAGAAGACCAAGACAAGGTTATCTTTATAACTGCCAAAGGTACTTACTGTTATAATGTTATGTCTTTTGATCTAAAGGAAGGAATCTTGAGGTTGTGTATGGATTGGTGTTGGTTGCTCGGAGATTGTGTCCTTATTTGTTATCGCACCCCATTATTGTGTTAACTAATAGTACTCTGGGTCGCGTGCTTGTCAACCCAGAGGCGTTCGGACGGTTAATTAAATGGATGACCGAACTCAGTAAATATGATATACAGTATCAACCCCGAATGACCATTAAAGCTCAAGCCTTGGCCGATTTCATAATTAAAGTACAAGGCCCAGAGATGGAAGAAACATGGAAAATATATGTTGATGGATCCTCTACTCGGCAAGGTAGTGGGATTGAGATTCTTATCATGTCATGCAAAGGGGATACACTACAATTGGCTATTCATCTGAATTATCGAGCCACTAATAAAGAGGTAGAGTATGAAGCACTAATAGTAGGGTTACAGGCTGCACGACATGTGGGTGCTGCTCAAGTCTGCTCAAGTAGTAATTTATTCAGATTCTCAATTGGAAACTCAGCAATTATCTGGTAATTTTGAGATTAATAATGAGCGACTTAAGTTATATGCAGAGGCATTCGATAAATTAAAGATTAACTTCCAATAAGTATCCATACAAAAGGTTCCTCGCTCGGATAATAAACAGTAGATGATTTAGCTAAATTAGCATCAGCTATAATTCCATGGAGGCTGGATATGCCTGTGGAGCAGACACTACTAGTGGCTTGTATTGAAAGACAGACCGATTTAGAGTTACAAAGCAATTGGAGGACACCAATTATACTATTCTTGCAACAAGGCATAATTCCAGTTGATGGGGAGGAGGCTTGTATACTTAGAAATGGGCTACTAATATACTATGATTGGGGATAATCTTTATAAAGGGCCTTCTCGTGTCCCCTACTTAAATGTGTCGGGCCTGAATATATGCATTATATTCGGTAAGTAGTACATCAAAGTTCCTAGGATAATCATATGGGAGGCCGATCTCTAGCCCGAAAAATATTATTAGCCGGATATTTTTAGCCTAGTCTACAAAATTATTTTGCTCAGCTCGTGAAGACTTGTTTATCTTGTCAGAAACATCAGAATATTTTTCATCATCCTACTGAAATGTTGAAAACTTCCATTGTCTCATGCCATTTTAATCAGTGGGGAATGGATATTGTAAGGTCATTTCCCATGGCCCCTGCTCAAAGGAGGTTTTTATTGGTAGTTGTAGATTATTTCTCTAAATGAGTGGAAGTTGAACCATTGGCTAGAATTATTGAACAGACGATTATTAAGTTCTTATGGTAACATATCATCTGTAGATTTGGTATCCCACATAAGTTGGTTTCTGATAATGGAAGGCAGTTTCAAAGTAAAAAAATTCGGAAATGGTGCTCGGGGTATGATATAACACAAGCTTTTACCTTTGTAGCTTACCCACAAAGTAATTGGCAGGTTAAAGTAACAAATAGAGAAATCATCAGAGGGCTTAAGACTAAATTAGACCACGTAGGAGGAAGTTGGGTAGATGAGTTACCTAGTATATTATGGGTATATCGAACTACTTCTTGAGAAGCAACAGGTATTACTCATTTTCACCTGGTTTATGGGGGAGAAGCAGTAATTCCAATTGATGTGGGTGTTGAGTCAGATCGGAGGAGCTTGTATGACGAGGACAATGCAGGGCGGCACCTCATGGAGCTTGATCTGATCGAAGAAATAAGGGATAAAGCAGCAGCTAGACTCATTTCATATAGCCAAAGGATGAGGCAAACCTATAATAAAATGGTTATTCCTAGATTCTTTCAAGTCAGAGACTTAGTTTAGAAGCGTATTAAGTCGGCCGGAGATGTCAATAAGATAGAACCGCAATGGGATGATCCCTATAAAGTGGTGCAAAAACTTATCTCCGATTCTTATTATCTCTAGGATGCAGAAGGAAGGAATCTTGAGTGACCTTGGAGTGCAAATCATCTCCAACCTTATAGAACTTAGCAAGTATGTCTGTAACTTATTTTTTATGTTAGATTTTTGTGTTTGCTAATAAAAGTGCAAGCTAATTCATCCAATCAATTTATTTGATCTGTCCACCGGAATAGGCGTATCTTTACTTTCGGTGGTTGAATTCGACTATAACTTTTCTATCATTGGGCTCAATCTTAGAATACACCTAATTTGAATAAAACTTGAAATAGATGGAAAACATATGCATGTTCAGGTTGCTTAGTTTGCTCTGCCCTTCTCATCCGTTCGAGTTGCTATGTTATCTGAGTCTTAACCCACAAAGCTATATCATTTATACCGATGTTATATGCATAGATAAAGTCCTTGAATATACTATAGTGAGATGTGGTGGTACATATGATGGCCATCATGAAATACATCAATATTCACTGTATATTCTAAAATTGTTCCTTATCAATTGGACCACCCAATAAATAAGGATAAAAGACTGCTTGAGCTAAAGACTAGAATCTGTGATGTAGTGTACCATGTTTCATTGGTAAGGACATAGAGATGTTCAAACATACAGATGGGTGATCATATGATGAGTTCTGCAAACATCCCTCACATAGACTTTCCAAGTGGTTATCATTTATCGAGTGTATAAGTCTTTGGTTGTGGTTGTACACTAGTAGTCCTTATGACCCAGGACAACACTGAGAATCTATATGTTGGGGCTGCACTTTAACTCATTTAAACTCTATTTGGGTCATCAGGTGGTGAGATTGGGTGTAATAACGAAACATATATGAGTTAGTGAATTATAGTTGGGGATTCACCACACATCCACAGGTGTGGATATCCTATGTAATATATTATTTTATAGTGTATAAAGTCTCTTATTAGAGCTGTAAGATGTACTTTAGGAAAAGAGTTTCCTAATTACACATGTGAAATCACTATAAGATATATCACATGATTGTCGAATCAATATACAATCCTCGATGTACCAATAGTTGTAGATTCGACCGAGATATATGAGATGATGGGACCAGACTGTATGTTAACCAGAATCGACTGGTTCTTGCAGGCACTATTCAGTGATACCTAGGGAATCATGGGATGGTGCTACTAGATGCTCTTATCATGATTCGTTGGGTGTTAATCAAAATTAGCTGTGACATCCTATAATTAAGAGTTGATCATAGGATGAGGCTATTAAGGGTATGCCTGAATAAAGGACAAGTATAGTCCTGAATCACAAAGAGTTGTGAACCCACGGCTAACTGTATCCCTGAACCATTGAGGGTCACACAAGTATTGGTTTTCCTATTTCCCGTTGAGAAAGTCAAATTCAAGTAGTTGAATTTCATGAATAAAATTTGATGTGATCAAACAGTGTGTTGGCAAATAAAGTTTGATATGATCAAATGTTAGAGTCATTTCCAATCAATGGAAACAAGGAGAGTGGAAGAGTTCCACACAAAGCATATAAATTTGATTTATATTATTGTAATAGCGAGCAAGTGTGTTTGTCGCGTCAACGATATTGGATCATTGATATGATTACAATGGACTCGCATTAATGGATTCTAGAAAAGTTCTAAAATTTAATAGACAAAGATGGAAGAAATATTGGACCTTGAAAGTTCAAGCCTAAGAGAAATTGCAATTATAATTAAATTGCATCATGAAAATATTATTACCACATGAATAGAAAATTAAAAAAACAAAAGGAAAAGGAAAATGAGATTTTCATTTCCACGTGATGAGAACAAGGAAAGAAAAGAAAAGAAAAATAATTAAATTTTCTTTACCCTTATCCTCCATTTTTCCACTCTCTCCACTCATCCACGTTTTCCTCTTCTCCACTCATGCCACGTTTTCTTCAAAGTGGTGTGTGGTAAGTGAAGTTTTTTGATTTTGATCACTATGGCTTCGATTTTGAAGAAAGTAGAATTCGGCAGCAACATTTTGAGAGCTTGCAAAATTCGGACAACAAGTTTTCTTACTCTTCTTGGAAAACTTTGGCAGCCACATTTTCTTCCTCTACTTGGAGTTTGGGCAGCCACATTTTCTCTTCTCCTTTAGAATTTTGGCAGCCACCTCTCAAAGAAAGAAGATAGAGATCTTCTTCCTGTCTTCCATCGAAAAGTCCATCTCCTTGTTATTGTTTCTCCTCTTCGAGAAATATTGTCGCCGCCCACCTTCTCATAGAATTTTAGAAGGTGTAGCCCCTTGTTGAGGGCTCTTAGGCAACCCCTTGTGAAGAGGTAATTGGGTAGCCGCTTCCTCATCTTCGAGGAAGATGTTTCGACCGTCTCGACGAAAAATAACACGTGATCTCTAGTGCGATCAAGTGTTGGAAAGAGAACTCCGATCGTGGACCGGATTAGACGAAGGAATTACGAGTTCATGACAATAACGAAGAGTTATTTGGCTACAACCCGAGTAATTGGAGTCTTCCCCAAACACAGGTTGTTTGGAAGGTATGTTTATACTTGTACTATGATTCATATGTATATTGATGCATGCGTTAATAGTTTTATTTAGGTTATGCTTAAATGATCTAATATGTTTATTTTAGATAGTTTAACATGTGTAAGTAAAATGATTAAATTAACATTATATGAATCAATCACACGATAGTTTATCGTTGTTACGCTTTTAAAGATCTTACTTATACGGTTAGATTATAATGCATGCTTAGATAAAGATCATGCTTATGTTTGTTTAAAAACTATACGAATACTCCTTTGATTTAATTGTTAAATCACAAATAAAATTTTAAATTTCCGTTGTGCATAGGAGTGTAGAAACACGATAACCAAATTTGGAATTCTGTTCCAATAGTGGTATTGGAGTCAAGTTATCATTGTTTGTCGTATGGACTTTAAGACAAAAGTATAATGTTCTTGTTAATTGATTTGACCATGTAAAATATTTGATAACATATTATGGTTACATATAATAATTGTTTTACCAAAATTGATTATAGATAAATTGACTTGTCAAATTATTAGATAATCTCGCGGTCAAATCTAAAAAATTAACAAAAGCATAAATTGATCAATTAATTAATTGTTAATTAAGTGATATAAAATATTTGATATTATGCATACGATGCAAGAAGAATGATCCAATAGCTCTCACTGATTACTCATCCTTAAAATATGATATATTTGATATATAGTATTAGATATATGTAGTATGTTATTTTATAATATAGTTACTTGAATCCGGTAAACATACATAAAATATATTATATCTCCCGAGTGATGATATACATATTTAAATTAAAATCCCTCATTTTGAATATGATTCAAAATTTATATCAAGCTATAAAGGGAAAAATAAAAGAGTATATTTTTCACTATCTTCCATCAACGGTGGTTGCATGATGAAAGCTACCCGCGATCAGTGTTTGACTCATATCATTGGGGAGGCCTGAACGTTGGAAAGCTGTGTCTTTCACTGACATAAATGATGTGGATTGGGTGGAACTCCCATGACTTCGGCTCATATCATTGAGGGAGCGCATGACGACCGTCCATTACAATCCAACATTGATAGGTTGGCTTGACACACAAAGATAATCGACGTCATATTATTGGGCCCTTATCAAACGTGAGGCGAATTACATAGAGGTTGCATATGCTGTAATTGAGTTATAGCTTTTGGGAATTATGATCGGCTGATATCATTCAAAGATCACAATTGGCTAATTGGGCTCTATGTACTCACTAAGGAAATATAATTTTCCGTTTCCATTAGAGGGTGATGGAAATGTAAAAAATAGTGGGAGGTAATTCAAAATATAAAAGCCCACATATTTTGTCTTATGAATTATTTAAAAATAAGTAATATTAATTATCTATTTTCATTTCAGTATATTTTCGATATGGCATCTCGGAGTCCACTATCTATGATACTTGATCGGAAAAATTAACTAAACCTAACTACTCTGACTGGCTAAGAAATTTAAAGATTGTTCTGGTATCTGAAAAGATTGCATATACATTGGATAAGACACCTCCAAAAGAGGCTCATGTTAATGCCACCCCTGATGAGTTGGAAAAGCTTGAAACATGGTCGTACCATAATCTTCAAGCAAGATGTTATATGCTGGCTTCAATGGCAAATGAACTGCAAAGGAGGTTTGAGGAGCTTGTGAATGCTAAAGATATTCACATACACTTACAAGAGTTGTATGGGGTACAGACTCGTTCAGTCAGGCACGCGACTATCAAGGAGCTCATGACGGCTCGTATGTGAGATGGGGCTTCGGTCCATGAGCATGGGGTCAAGATGATTGGGCTTATTGAAAAGTTATTAAGCCTTGACTTGGTAATTCCATACGAGCTATCGACAGATATCATATTGTTGTCTCTCTCCTCCTCATTTGATAATTTTGTGGTTAACTTCAATATGAATAAGCTAGAGGCTATCCTTGAAGAGCTAGTCGATATGCTTGCAAATTATGAAGCAACTATAAAAAAGGAAAAATCTATTTTCCTTATGGGTTCATCTTCTAGATCCAAGAAAGGACCCAAGAAAAAGGGAAAGAAGCGTTTTGCTCCTATGAAGAAGATCAAACCTAATAAGCCAAGACCCACATAGCCTAATCAATCAGAACATGTTTGTTTGCACTGCAATAAGCCCGGACATTGGAGGTGCAATTGTAAGGAGTATCTTGCTCAGAAACATTCTAGGAAAGGTATGCTCTATATAGAAGTTAATGTCTCTATTAACTCAACTTCTTGGATATTAGATACTGGTTGTGGTTCTCATCTTTACAATGATTTGCAGATGATGACAAGAAGTAAAAGACTAAAAGAGGGGAGACTTTCTTGAGACTTGGGAACGAAGCAAGAGTTGCTGTGAAACCTGTAGGAGATATTATTTTGATCTTGAACCATGATTTTAAGTTGAATTTAAGAGATGTTTTATTTGTTCTAGACTTAGTTAAAAACATTATTTTTATTTCTATGCTTGATAGATATAGTTATTCTTGTCTTTTTGCAAAAAGTGTTTGCAATATTTACAAGGATGAATATTTGATTTGGATTGGTGAATTAGAAAATGATCTCTATAATTTAAAATTAAAAGATATTCCAGTAAACAATATACAAGCACAATCAACAATAAAGAAATGAAAAGAAGATAGTACAAATCAAGCACACATATGACACGCTAGACTAGGTTATATTTCTCAAAGAAGGATAACTAAGTTAGTAACTAAAGGATTGTTTGATTCGTCAAACATAAATTTCCTACCAACTTGTGAATCCTGTCTGAAAGGAAAAATGACTAAGGCACCTTTTAAAGGTCAAGTGGAATGCGCATATGATATGTTGGATTTAATCCATACTGATGTGTGTGGTCCATTAAGTGTTAGCATGAAATATGACAATTACTACTTCATTACTTTTACTGATGACTATTCACGGTATGGGTACATATATTTGATGAAATATAAGTCTAAATCTTTTGAAAAGTTCAAAGAGTTCAGAAATAAAGTAGAAAAACAACTGGGAAAAAGTATTAAGAAGCTTTGATCAGATCGAGGTGGAGAATATTTGAGTACAGAGTTTATGGACTATCTAAAAGAGAATAAGATTCTCTCACAGTGGACTCCTCCTGCAACACCACAGCTTAATGGTATAGCAGAATGTCGTAATCAAACGCTATTGGACATGGTTCGATCTATGATGGGATTCACTAATTTACCACCATCGTTTTGGGCCTATGCGCTTGAAACTGTGACAATGTTCTTGAATAAATTCCATACAAAAACAGTAGAAAAGACACCATATGAAATATGGATGGAAAAACCCCCCAAGTATTCATACTTGAAAATATAGGGATGTCCTACTTATGTGAAGTAGGCAGTGGAAGACAAACTGGATAGTAGATCCACTTTGTGCTATTTTGTGGGATATCCAAAGAACTCTGTTGGATATTATTTCTATAATCCCATGAAAATAGAAGTATTTGTTTCAAGAAATGCCACCTTCTTAGAAAAAGAGTTTCTATTAGATAAAAAGGGTGGGATGATAGAACTTGAAGAGATTCGAGACGATTCCACAACTGAAATAATAGAGCACACACCCCAACAGCCAGTATAACAAGTACACACTTTAAGGAGATCAGATAGGGTCTCAAGACTACCTGTGATGTCTGGTCTACTCCTTGAAGGAAATCAGAATGACTCTAATTATGGATGTGATCCAAGATTCTTTAATCAAGCGATATCTGATATCGACTTGATGCAATGGCTAGAAGCCATGAAATCCAAAATGGACACCATGTACTCAAACCAAGTTTTGTTAATAGTGGATCCACCTGAAGGAATTGTTCCCATATGATGCAAATAGATTTACAAGAGGAAACTTGAAGTTGATGGAAAGGTATTGACTTTCAAAGCTAGATTGGTGGCAAAAGGATATAATCAAAGATAAGGAGTTGACTATGATGAAACTTTTTCACAAGTCGCAAAGGTTAAGTCCATCGGATATTGCTTGTCATAGCTGCATGGTATGACTATGAGATATGACAGATGGATGTGAAGACGACATTTCTTAATGGTGATATTAAGGAAGAGATTAACATGTCTCAACCTAAAGGATTCACATATGTGGGAAGTGAGCAAGGTATGCAAACTTCAGAGATCAATTTATGGTCTCAAACAAGTATCGAGAAGTTGGAACCTCAGATTTAATGATACAATTAGACGGTTTAATTTTATTAAAAATTCTAAGAAACCATGTGTGTACAAGAAAGTTAGTGGGAGTGCAGTAACATTCCTAATACTGAATATTGATGACATTCTACTCATTGGGAATGATATAGGAATGCTTCAATCGACAAAAGTATGGTTAGCCAGTAGATTCTCCATGAAGGATTTGGGTGAAGCATCATATGTATTGGGAATATAGATCTGTAGATATAGATAAAAAAGGATGTTAGGGCAGACCCAATCCACACACACACACACACACACACATATATATATAGACCATACTTAGAAGATTCTCAATGGAAGAATCTAAGAGAGGATACTTACCAAAGTGTCATGGTATAACTTTATCCAAGTCTATGTGCCCTAATATAGACGAAGAGATAGAGATGATGACACACATTCCCTATGCATCTGCTATTGGTAGTATCATGTATAGTATGATATCTACAAGACCTGATATAGCATACGCTCTGAGTGTCACAAGCCGATATCAGTCAAACCCTGATCCATTACACTGGAAAGTTGTGAAAGATATTCTTAAGTACTTACAAAGGACTAAGAATTTGTTCATGACATATGGGGTTGGAGAATTAAAATTGGAAGACTATACTGATTCTAACTTCCAATAAGA
Organism: Zingiber officinale; assembly: GCF_018446385.1. Taxonomy (NCBI): domain Eukaryota; kingdom Viridiplantae; phylum Streptophyta; class Magnoliopsida; order Zingiberales; family Zingiberaceae; genus Zingiber; species Zingiber officinale. Next base: position 62,318,369 of record NC_056000.1, on the reverse strand, counting down.
TGTGGATGATTCAAAATCAACCTCTGGATATGTATTCACATTGAATGGTGGTGTTGTCTCTTAGAAGAGTTCCAAACAAGACACAATTGCAGATTCCACCATAGAGGCAAAATACATTGCGACTTCAAAAGCAACAAATGAGGTAGTTTGGATTAGAAATTTCATCCAAGAGATTGGTGTTATTCCAAATGGAGTTGATCTAGTATCGGTTCACTGTGACAACATTGGTGCTATTGCACAAGCAAAGGAGCCAAGATCTCATCATCGGTCCAAACATATACTGAGAAAGTTCCACATCATTCAAGAGATTGTGGGAAGAGGTGACATTACAGTTGAGAAAGTTCCCTCTATAGATAATATTACTGATCCACTTACAAATCCCTTGCCAGGACCATATTTTGATAAACATCGCGAACTGATGGGTTTAAAACTAGTGAGTAGTTGGCATTAGGGCAAGTGGGAGTTTGTTAGAGTAGGTGCCCTATAAAGCCAACTGTTGGCTAGGGCTTTATTGACTCTTGTAAATAAACAACCTTTATTTTAATATAATTCAATTCAGTTTGACATTACTTTATCTTTATACCCATGTTATATGCATAGATAAAGTCCTTGAATATACTATAGTAAGATGTGGTGGTACCATATGATGGTCATCATGAAATACATCAATATTCTAAATTTATTCCTAGTCAATTGGGCTGCCTAATAAATAAGGATAAAAGGTTACTTGAGGTAGAGACTAGCATTTGTGATGTAGTGTACTATGCTTCATTGGTAAGGATGTAGAGATGTTCAAACATATAGATGAGTGATCATATATATAATGAGTTCTTCGAGCATTCCTCACACAGACTTTCCAAGTGGTTAACATTTATCGAATGGATAAGTCTTTGGTTGTTGTTGTACACTAGTAGTTCTTATGACCCAGGACAACACTGAGACTCTATATGTTGGGGTTGCACTTTGACTCATTTACCGACTTTATTAGGGCCATCAAATGATGAAATTGGGTGTAGTAACAAAACATATAGGATTCAGTGAATTGTAGTCGGGGATTCACCACACATCCACAGGTGTGGATATCTTATGTAATATATTATTTTATAGTGTATGAAGTATCTTATCATAGTTGTAAGATGTACTTTAGGAAAGGAGTTTCCTAATTACACATGCGAAATCACTATAAAATATATCATATAGTTGTCGAATCAATATACAATCCTCGATGTACCAATGGTTGTAGATTCGACCGGAATATATGACATGAAGGGATCAGACTGTACGTTAACCAGAATCAACTGGTTCTTGTAGGCACTATTCAGTGATACCTAGGGAATCATGAGACGGTGCTACTAGACGCTCTTACCATGATTCGTTGGGTGTTAATCAAAATTAGCTGTGACATCCTATAATTAAGGAGTTGATCATAGGATGAGACTATTAAGGGTATGCATGAATAAAGGACAAGTATAGTCCTGAATCACAAAGAGTTGTGAACCCATGGCTAGCTATATCCCTGAACCATTGAGGGTCACACAAGTATTGGTTTTCCTATCTCCCGTTGAGAAAGTCAAATTCAAGAAGTTGAATTTGACAAATAAAGTTTGATGTAATCAAACAGTGTGTTGACAAATAAAGTTTGATATGATCAAATGTTAAAGTCATTTCCAATCAATGGAAACAAGGAGAGTAGAAGAGTTCCACACAAAGCATATAAATTTGATTTATATTATTGTAATAGCGAGCAAGTGTGTTTGTCGCGTCAACGATATTAGATCGTTGATATGATTATAATGGACTCGCATTAATGGATTTTAGAAAAGTTCTAAAATCCAATAGACAAAGATGGAAAAGATATTGGACCTTGAAAGTTCAAGTCCAAGAGGAAATGTAATTATAATTAAATTGCATCATGAAAATATTATTACCACATGAAAAGAAAATTTAAAAAAAAAAACAAAAGGAAAAGGAAAATGAGATTTTCATTTCAACGTGATGAGACCAAGGAAAGAAAAGAAAAGAAAAATAATTAAATTTTCTTTTCCCTTATCCTCCATTTTCCCACTCTCTCCACTCGTCCATGTTTAATGTTTTCCATTTCTCCACTTCTCCACTCATGCCACATTTTCTTCAAAGTGGTGTGTGGTAAGTGAAGTTTTTTGATTTTGATCACTATGGCTTCGATTTTGAAGAAAGTAGAATTCGGTAGCAACATTTTGAGAGCTTGCAAAATTCGGACAGCATGTTTTCTTACTCTTCTTGGAAAACTTCGGCAACCACATTTTCTCCCTCTACTTGGAGATTGGGCAGCCACATTTTCTCTTCTCCTTGAGAATTTATGCAACCACCTCTCAAAGAAAGAAGATAGAGATCTTCTTCCTCTCTTCCATCGAAAAGTCCATCTCCTTATTGTTGTTTCTCCTCTTCGAAAAGTATTGTCGCCGCCCACCTTCTTATAGAATTTTAGAAGGTGTAGCCCCTTGTTGAGGGCTATTAGACAACTCCTTGTGAAGAGATAATTGAGCAGTCCCTTCCTCATATTTGAGGAAGACGTTTCGACCGTCTCGACGAAAAACGACACTTGATCTCTAGTGCGATCAAGTATTGGAAAGAGGACTCCGATCGTGGATCCAATTAGACGAAGGAAGTATGAGCTCGTGACAACAACGAAGAGTTATTTCACTACAACTGGAATAGTTGGAGTCATCCCCAAATATAGGTTGTTTGGAAGGTATGTTTATGCTTGCACTATGATTCATATGTATATCGATGCATGCGTTAATAGTTTTATTTATGTTATGCTTAAATGACCTAATATGTTTATTTTAGATAATTTGTCATGTTAATATAAAATGATTAAATTAGCTGAATCAATCATATGATAGTTTATCTTTACTATGCTTTTAAATATCTTACTTATACGGTTAGATTATAATGCATGTTTAGATAAAGATCATGCTTATATTTGTTTCAAAATAATACAAACACTTCTTTTATTCAATTATTAAATTATAAATAAAATTTTAAATTTTTCCTGTGCATAGAAATATAGAAATATAGAAGTACGATATCCGAATTTTGGAATTCGGTTCCAACAATTATTATACAACCCAGGATTCCATTATGAAAAGAGCATAGTTTAATTGACTTACTTATTTAGATCAGAATTATACGCCTGGTCAAGTTATCATGCAACCAAGAAGTTTATCATCAATATGTCTTATAGTGAGGGGTCCACCATCACTCTGTGTTAGTTTCAGGCAATTCAATACAAGGATATCGATATCAGTGATTCTAAAGGTTATTAAGATATATGAAGGAGGTACGCACTATTTCGCACCACCCAGTAGCTAATTCCCTGATTCTTTCTGTATATTCTTGAAATTCATGGCATAATTATATGTAGTTACATAACAAGGTATATTAGTACTGTAAAATACCAAAAAATGACGAATAATGATACGGGAATTTTTCGTAATTTTGAGAAATTTTTCTGAAATTTTTCAGAGCTCGTATGGACGAGTTTACGGGGATAAATATTGGACCCCAAGAGAGAGAGCCTGTTTGGGTTATCCTATTTTAATGAAGAAATGTTTGATTTTTCTTTAAATATTTCTTTTTAATTTTATTTGCTTTTCTTCTTTTTCTTTTACTTCCTCCCCGTGCCCCAAATCTTCTTCTTCCCTCGCGCACAAACCGCCGGTCGAATTCTCATCTCCCTCGCGCGCACGCCACGCTTCTTCTTCTCTCTTCCTCGCTTCTCCCGAGCGCCGACGGCCGGCCATTTCCCTCTGCCCTAGCTTGCACCCGACTCTTCTCTTCGTCTTCTTCATCGGGTCGGCCACCACAACTGATGCCGCGGTGCCCTAGATCTGCAGCGCGTCGACCGCCGCCTTTTTTCGTTGCTTGAGTAGCCAACTATCACCGGGGATTCTCCTCACAGTGTCATGCCCTAGAGTTGATGCCACCACCGCCGTCTGCACAGCAGCTGAGAGCCTCGTGTCCCTGCCCTATAGTGTTGTCGCCTCCTCTCTACCCTCTTCCGATCCGGAGGGTTTTCCTTCATGCCGGCACAGAGCCTTTACAGCAAACCTTGGGCCGATTGCTACAGCCAACACCCACCACTTCTTTGGATTTTCTCCGATTTGTGCCCTAGCACAGTCGTCGATTTCATTTCTTTTCCTCTGGTTGCCGGCGATTTGGGAGTTCTGGTTTGGGAAAGGACTCGGATCTTGGAGATCCTTGCTGTTGATTGGGGTTACGGGATTGAAGAGAAGGAGGGAGAGGTTGGATCCAATTGCTTGCTGTTCTGTGAAGGTGATCTTGAATTCCAGCAGCAGTTGACACTCCGGTGATTTCCAGCTGTGGGCTACACTCTGATCACGAGGCATCAGTGATTATCATCAGATTTGGTGAGTTTTAAGGTTGAAGTTATTGCTAGGAGTAAAATGGCGGATTGTTGTTTATTGGATTGATTATTAGATGTATAGTGTTTTGGAAAGATTAAGGGATTAAAGGGTTATTTGATTAGGGTTTTCCCTAATTAGGTTGAGTTGAGATTTAGCTAATTGTTGCATATATAATTAGCTAAATTATAATCATGTGATTTGCAGGACATTGATTCGGGACGAACACTTCGACATAGATGTTGATTAGCTCAGTCTACATTGGAGGCGGGTACCTCTTGACTTATCTTTTATGATATTGTCTTTGGATATGCATAGTACTTTATAACTACAAGCAATGAACATGTTTGTCTTTGGTATGTCACTGTTTGATATCCATAGCATGTTAAGTTTGTCGCCTGTGATGTATTCGTGCTTATATCACATGATTTGTTGCCATGAGTATCTTATTGACATGAGTACTTTATTACCTTATGTATCTTAGTTTCTAGAGTAAGTGACATACCATGTTTTACTGAGGTTAGGACTAGGTTCTGGATTTTTGGTTTTAGTCATGTGTATCTAGATTATCTGATACTTAGGTTTTTATGCCATGACTGGCTTGTGTACCTCTGTTTGTTTGTCATATATGGTTCGTGTACCTAGACCTTGTTCTTTGATCTGTGCATATTGTTGGTACATAGATTATGGAAGGGGGATATGTTTAGGATCTAGGTTGTTATACCAGAGAGGACCTGTATATCCTGGATCCGTGGATTTGACCTACTGATACTGTGGTACCCATATTATATATATATGGATTTTTCTATGCTGATCAGGATATACCATACTTGTTATGTTCGGGACATACATTTTGATATTCTATCTGACCTGTGTACTCTAGATTTTGGTATGTGACCATCGCTTTTACAGTACCCATTTTGTATATATGGATATGGTTATGTTGATCAGTTGCTATGTATAGTGACATGCATCATGATTGCATGCTGTGCGATTGTCGGCTCCACTATGGTTGAGTCCATCGCCAGTTACATGTACTGCACACACCCCCACTCATGGTTTAGTGGTATATCAGGCAGGTGTGTGGCGGTTCTGCTGTTTGGCTCCGTTGGTCATATGACTCAGCGTGGTAGTCGGCAGTCAGTTCCGCTCTGTTTGGCTCCGCTGGCATTTAGTGTAGCAGCGTGGTAGCCGGCAGATGGTGGACTCTGTTTGGCTCCGTTGGTCAGGTGACTCAGCGTGGTAGCCGGCAGAGATTTCCTCCCCGTCATCGTGTACCGGGAGATGAGAGCATTGAGCTCCCCCATTTATGATTTGGGGTCACAGGACAGGAGTACTCCGACAGCATTCCGTCCACTCGGTCACTGTTCAGGAGCAGTGATGTTAGAGTGCACGGTCATCACATGCATTGATTGCCTTTATTTGTTTGTGTTTGCTGCACTTATATGCTGCATTTTGGTGGATGCATTTGTTTGACATGCATACAGGAGACATACTGCGTATCGGTTTGATGACCCTTTAGTTCAGGATAGGAGTTCCTGGTGAGTACAGCTTCCTTGGTTACTTTTCAGTTTTGTATATTTCCTATATATTATTCGGAAGCTGTATTCCATGTTTATTGCTGTTAGATATATCTTACTAGGCATGTCTATTGGTATTCGCTGAGTTGTTGAACTCACCCCCGTGGACACTATCTTTTCAGGTACCAGGTTATTTATGGTGTCGCTTGGAGCATCCTGTCTGCTGGTCCCCACGTCACATCAGAAGACATATCGCTGCCTTTCTGTTGTTTTATCTTGGTATATGAAATTTCTATATTTCGATTGGTGTTCTGATTTTGTTTCCGGGTGTTATGTTGTTGGTTGTGTAAGCCTAGCCGGCTAGCAGTTTTGTGTTTGGTTGTATTTGGTTTCTGTCAGTTTTTTGTTGTGTTTTGGTTTTGGTACAGCCGAGTGGGCTGCTTTACTTTTAACTGCGTGGTTGTGTCAGCCAGAGGCTGAATTTGATATTAACTGCGTGGTGTTTGTTTTCTTTTATTGTTATGATTCCAGCCGCATGTGGCTGAGGTATATTATGCCTGTAGAAGTGCTTCAGATTGTCACCCGTACAGGGGAGGTGCTGCCAAAATTTCTTCGGACAGAGACTCCCTCGGGGCGTGACAAATTAAGTGGTATCAGAGCAGGTATACGATACTTGCTATGTGTTCTGGATTTTTGAGATTTATCTGATATCAATTTATTTGGTATCAGAGATCGACTTACGAGTCTTATTTTTCCTGTATTTCGAATTTCGTGTTTTGATATTCTCGATGTGACTTTTTGGGTTTTGGGACCTGGCAGCAGCAGGACATCTCCAAGCTATAGGAGGTATGTTGGTATATGTTATCCTACCTTTTTGATTAGTTTATGCCCTGTTCACTATTACAATCTATGACATGTATTAGTATTCTTTATTAGTACCTGTCTAGTTGAGATAGTAGATATTTTATGTATTAGGTAAAACCCTGATGATGATCGACCTTGATAGAGATTAAGGGTTACAGTTTCTGGTGATTTATCATGTCATACACCAGTAGTTTTTTAGCTTATGTTATTACTAGTTGGTTAGCAGATTGAGGCACATACCAGCCTCTGCTTTTATTAGCTGGGTAGTGGATAGTATTTATATCTTTATGTTGACCTAGCCAGCAGTATTCCATGTTATCCTAGTTAATTTCATCTGTAGATAATTGATTTACTCTTGTTAAATCGGTCAGTAGAAGATAGATTTACGTTTGTTGACTTGGGTAGTCATGATCGATTTACCTTAAATGCTTGTAGAGGCTTTATTTATTCTTGATTAGTTAGTAGATGACCGATTAGTTTTGTTGATCCGATCAGTAAGGGATTAACCTACTTTACTTTTAGATGTTTGAATCTTGGGTTATTCGTGCTTAGTTGGATATCTTGAGCACATCGAGTACCTAGCTTATTCTGACGTGGGAAAGGACTGAATTAGCCATATACTATTGTTGGTTTGGTCAGTCGATAGAGGATCGTTGTATCCTATTCCTTGGGGTGTTTTAATTTTAAACTGTATGTACCTAATTGGATAACTTAGAAGGTGGTATAGGGTTTGTGTGGTAGATTGGATTAAGTATGCTGATTATGCATAATTATGAAGTGTACATATGATTTTTATGAGTTGAAGGAGTTCTATGATGGATAGTTCATTTGTAGATAGTGTGGGTATTCCCATTTAGATATGGTTATTGTAGGTTCCTTGTGGATTATAACTATTTAGTTAGTTGTACGTGCCTGATTGACATATTGGAGGTATCTTATCGATTTAAATATGTGTCGTAGTATGTGCACATGAGTGTGAGTGTCATGTTGGAAGTATTTTGTCGACTACATCGGTGTTATGATATGTACATATGTGTTTGGTGTGGTATCTGAGGTATCTTGTTGATTATGTGTGATTTGTGAATGCACCTGGGTTTTAGTATGCCTTATTGGAAGTATGTGTTGATTATACTCTTGGCATATGTGTATATTTGTCATGTGAGTGTTGTTTGAGGGGTATTGTTGATTTTACCTACGATGATATATGCACACGGGTTCGGTATACATTGTTGGAGGTATCATAGTGATTTATACCTATGATGTGAGTATTTTTGGTGTGTACTAGTTGGAGGATTATGACGATCATACATATGTTGTGTGTGCACGTGTGTCAGATGTATGGTATTAAATGTCTACATTATAATATTGGTTGTTTTACCCTGTCAACTAATTCTCCCATTAGTGGGTGACCGACCCACTAGGAGGATGATAGAGTTGACTATGGATTTGATTTGCTTACTGGGTGGTTATACCCTAGGCTACCCACAGTGATCTGTGGTAGAGAGATCTAGTGCGGTCTCTAGCTAGATAGTTAGGTGCTTTGGGTACTTATGTATTGTTGTGGTAGAGCGTAGCTCCCACATGTTATGGATCGTTTGTGGTAGAGCGTAGCTCCCACATATTCTGGATTGTTGTGGTAGAGCGTAGCTCCCACATATTTAGGGATTGTTCTGTGGTGGAGCGTTGCTCCCACATATTGCGGATTGCTTGTAGTGGAGCATTGCTCCCATATTTATTGTAGATACATGTTACGGATTATTTATAGTGGAGTGTTACTCCTACATATTGAGGATTTCTTGTGGTAGAGCGTTGCTCCCACATATATAGTATTTCGTGTGATGGAGCATTGCTCTCACACTGGAGGAGCTATTCTTTGGTGATTATATATCGTTGGTGATTAGATCTGTTTATTGTGGTGGATCTTATGGTTAGGAATGTCTGTGATACGGACATTATGTGTCTTGGTTTTACCATTCGTGCTTGCGGTTGCCTAGATGTTTGCATGGACTCGATGATTTGGGTATCCCTAGGATGTTTGGATTGGTTTCCATTGTCTTTGCTGACGTTGTGGTGATCTATTTCTGATCCGAGGTGAGTCACGTGCACCACCTTTGCATAGATCTAGAGATTGTCTCGACGAGAACATCTATATGCGACGATCAGTAGTGCGTGTTTTGGGTGTCTTCTGTGAGATGTTTGAGACACATGATGACCAGTAGGAGTATACTGTGGTTCCACAGGAGATCGAGGTTGTTACCGTTGGGAGTAAACGGAGTCTATAGAAGAGGCTCGCAACTTCCTTTGTTTGGCTCGATATTTCCGGAGATACGTTGAGGGTTTCTCACGGTTAGCTATGTCACTGACACGCCTGACCAGGAAAGGCGTGAAATTCATGTGATCCGAGGACTACGAGACCAGCTTCCAAGAGCTGAAGCGGAGATTAGTATCGACTTCAGTTTTGGTTTTACTTTCTGGAGAGGACGGATATGTCCTCTACACCGACGCATCTATTCAGGGTTTGAGCGCTGTTATGATGTAGCACGATAGAGTAGTCTCCTATGCTTCTCTTCGGTTGAAGGAGCATGAGAAGAACTACCCTGTATATGATCTGGAGCTAGTCGCCATTATTTTGCCATGAAGATTTGGCGACATTATTTATATGGAGTTACATTTGAGATTCTCACTGACCATAAGAGTCTCAAATATCTGTTTACTTAAAAGGAACTTAATCTCCGACAGAGGAGATGGATGAAGTTCTTGAAGGATTATGATTATACCATTAGCTATTGCCGGGAAGAGCTAATGTGGTTGCCGAGGCACTTAGCAGGAAGTCCAGAGGGACTCTAGCTTGCCACCGAGTTGTGGTCACAGACTTGATTCAAGGTTTCTCCGAGTTGGGCCTTGAGGGGTAAGGACAGACAGAGCAAGGTATTCTTGTTACCATGGCTGCTTAGTCGTCGATCAGGACGAGGATCCGAGAGCCCTAGGCTGCTGATCAGTATTTGCAGTTTATTTGCAGCTAGATAGCTTCCGGGCAGCAGACCGAGTTCACACGAGACGAGGAGGGTGTTATACACTTTCGAGACAGATTTTGCGTATTTCAGTCTCATCCGGTCTTATAGAAGTTACTTCCGGAGGCTCATCGCTCTCGATTTACGATCCACCCAGGCGGTAATCGTATGTACCGAGATTTGAGACGTTCTTATTGGTGGAACGGTATGAAGAAAGACATCGCGAAATTTGTAGCGAGATGTCTGGTTTGTTAGCAGGTGAAATATGAGTACTAGATACCTGTCGGATTATTTTAGCGGATTCCTATTTCCTGAGTGGAAATGAGAACACATTACTATGGACTTTGTGGTAGGTTTGTCGAGGACACGACGAGGCCATGACGCGATTTGGGTAATCGTTGATCGATTAACCAAATCCGCGCACTCCTTAGCGATCCTGAGGACTGATTCCCTGGATCGATTGACAGATCTGTATTGTCGGGAGATCATCAGATTACATGGTGTTCCTTTGACTATCATTTCGGATAGAGACCCCCGGTTCACGTCTCGTTTCTGGTAGAGTCTGCAGCAGGCCTTGGGCACACAGCTCCGTTTCAGTACGGTTTTCCATCCTCAGACAGATGGATAGTCACAGCGGACCATTCAAACTCTAGAGGACTTGCTGAAGTATTGTGTATTGGATTTTGAAGGCAGTTGGGAGGACCATTTGCCATTGGTAGAATTCGCCTACAACAACGGTTTGCATTTGGCTGTCCAGATGACACCGTTTGAAGCGTTGTATGGTAGGCCTTGTCGGACACCCACCCTCTGGATGAGGTTAGGGAGGCCAAATTGCTGGGATCTTATAGAGCTCAGCACGAGGCAGAGTTGGTCCGTACTATTAGACAGAGAGTGTCAGAGGCACAGGACTGCCAGAAGTGTTATGCTGACCGGAGTCGAAGACTCTAAGAGTTCTCCATTTGCGACCAGGTATTTCTGCGAGTTTCACCCACGAAAGGGGTGAAGGGATTGACCTTGGAGGTAAGCCAGCTCCGCGATACATTGGACCTTTCCAGATCTTGGAGAGGATTGGAGTTGTAGCTTAACGTCTGACGCTACCACCGTCTCTGGCAGGCGTTCACAATGTATTCCACGTATCTATGATGAGGAGATACGTACCTGACCCGACACATGTGCTGACAGATATCTCAGTTCCCATATAGCTTGACGTGACCTACGAGGAGGTTCCGGTACGGATTTAGACCGGAAAGAGCGTCAGTTGCGGAACAAGACTATTCGGCTAGTTAAAGTCGGATGACAGTATCATTTGGACGAGGAAGTTACTTGGGAGCTCGAGGATATTATCTGAGCTCGATATTCCCATCTTTTCCCTTGAGGTATGTGATTTAATTTACCATTCAGCATTTATACTCTTTACTTGTTATTAGTACTTGCTGATGGTAGAAAACGAAATTTGGGGACCAAATTTTTATTAGTGGGGGAGAATGTAAAATACCAAAAAATGACGAATAATGATAAGGGAATTTTTTGAAATTTTTAGAAATTTTTCGAGAATTTTTCAGAGCTCGTATGGACGAGTTTACGGGGATAAATATTGGACCCCAAGAGAGAGAGTCTGTTTGGGTTATCCTATTTTAATGAGGAAATGTTTGATTTTTCTTTAAATATTTCTTTTTAATTTTATTTGCTTTTCTTCTTTTTCTTTTACTTCCTCCCCGTGCCCCAAATCTTCTTCTTCCCTCGCGCACAAACCGCCGGTCGAATTCTCATCTCCCTCGCGAGCACGCCACGCTTCTTCTTCTCTCTTCCTCGCTTCTCCCGAGCGCCGATGGCCGACCATTTCCCTCTGCCCTAGCTTGCACCCGACTCTTCTCTTCGTCTTCTTCATCGGGTCGGCCACCACAACCGACGCCGCGGTGCCCTAGATCTGCAGCGCGCCGACCGCCGCCTTTTTTCGTTGCTTGAGCAGCCAACTATCACCGGGGATTCTCCTCACAGTGTCATGCCCTAGAGTTGATGCCACCACCGCCGTCTGCACAGCAGCTGAGAGCCTCGTGTCCCTGCCCTATAGTGTTGTCGCCTCCTCTCTACCCTCTTCCGATCCGGAGGGTTTTCCTTCGTGCCGGCACAGAGCCTTTACAGCAAACCTTGGGCCGATTGCTACAGCCAACACCCACCACTTCTTTGGATTTTCTCCGATTTGTGCCCTAGCACAGTCGTCGATTTCATTTCTTTTCCTCTGGTTGCCGGCGATTTGGGAGTTCTGGTTTGGGAAAGGACTCGGATCTTGGAGATCCTTGCTGTTGATTGGGGTTACGGGATTGAAGAGAAGGAGGGAGAGGTTGGATCCAATTGCTTGCTGTTCTGTGAAGGTGATCTTGAATTCCAGCAGCAGTTGACACTCCGGTGATTTCCAGCTGTGGGCTACACTCTGATCACGAGGCATCAGTGATTATCATCAGATTTGGTGAGTTTTAAGGTTGAAGTTATTGCTAGGAGTAAAATGGCGGATTGTTGTTTATTGGATTGATTATTAGATGTATAGTGTTTTGGAAAGATTAAGGGATTAAAGGGTTATTTGATTAGGGTTTTCCCTAATTAGGTTGAGTTGAGATTTAGCTAATTGTTGCATATATAATTAGCTAAATTATAATCATGTGATTTGCAGGACATTGATTCGGGACGAACACTTCGACATAGATGTTGATTAGCTCAGTCTACATTGGAGGCGGATACCTCTTGACTTATCTTTTATGATATTGTCTTTGGATATGCATAGTACTTTATAACTACAAGCAATGAACATGTTTGTCTTTGGTATGTCACTGTTTGATATCCATAGCATGTTAAGTTTGTCGCCTGTGATGTATTCGTGCTTATATCACATGATTTGTTGCCATGAGTATCTTATTGCCATGAGTACTTTATTACCTTATGTATCTTAGTTTCTAGAGTAAGTGACATACCATGTTTTACTGAGGTTAGGACTAGGTTCTGGATTTTTGGTTTTAGTCATGTGTATCTAGATTATCTGATACTTAGGTTTTTATACCATGACTGGCTTGTGTACCTCTGTTTGTTTGTCATATATGGTTCGTGTACCTAGACCTTGTTCTTTGATCTGTGCATATTGTTGGTACATAGGTTATGGAAGGGGGATATGTTTAGGATCTAGGTTGTTATACCAGAGAGGACCTGTATATCCTGGATCCGTAGATTTGACCTACTGATACTGTGGTACCCATATTATATATATATGGATTTTTTTATGCTGATCAGGATATACCATACTTGTTATGTTCGGGACATACATTTTGATATTCTATCTGACCTGTGTACTCTAGATTTTGGTATGTGACCATCGCTTTTACAGTACCCATTTTGTATATATGGATATGGTTATGTTGATCAGTTTTTGCTATGTATAGTGACATGCATCATGATTACATGCTGTGCGATTGTCGGCTCCACTATGGTTGAGCCCATCGCCAGTTACATGTACTGCACACACCCCCACTCATGGTTTAGTGGTGTGTGGCGGTTCTGCTGTTTGGCTCCGTTGGTCATATGACTCAGCGTGGTAGCCGGCAGTCAGTTCCGCTCTGTTTGGCTCCGTTGGCATTTAGTGTAGCAGCGTAGTAGCCGGCAGACGGTGGACTCTGTTTGGCTCCGTTGGTCAGGTGACTCAGCGTGGTAGCGTGCAGAGATAACCTCCCCGTCATCGTGTACCGGGAGATGAGAGCATTGAGCTCCCCCATTTATGATTTGGGGTCACAGGACAGGAGTACTCCGACAGCATTCCGTCCACTCGGTCACTGTTCAGGAGCAGTGATGTTAGAGTGCACGGTCATCACATGCATTGATTGTATTTATTTGCTTGTGTTTGCTGCACTTATATGCTGCATTTTGGTGGATGCATTTGTTTGACATGCATACAGGAGACATACTGCGTATCGGTTTGATGACCCTTTAGCTCAGGATAGGAGTTCCTGGTGAGTACAGCTTCCTTGGTTACTTTTCAGTTTTGTATATTTCCTATATATTATTCGGAAGCTGTATTCCATGTTTATTGTTGTTAGATATATCTTACTAGGCATGTCTATTGGTATTCGCTGAGTTGTTGAACTCACCCCCGTGGACACTATCTTTTCAGGTACCAGGTTATTTATGGTGTCGCTTGGAGCATCCTGTTTGTTGGTCCCCACGTCACATCAGAAGACATATCGCTGCCTTTCTGTTGTTTTATCTTGGTATATGTAATTTCTGTATTTCAATTGGTGTTCTGATTTTGTATCCTGGTGTTATGTTGTTGGTTGTGTAAGTCTAGCCGGCTAGCAGTTTTGTGTTTGGTTGTATTTGGTTTCTGTCTGTTTTTTTGTTGTGTTTTGGTTTTGGTACAGCCGAGTGGGCTGCTTTACTTTTAACTGCGTGGTTGTGTCAGCCAGAGGCTGAATTTGATATTAACTGCGTGGTGTTTGTTTTCTTTTATTGTTATGATTCCAGCCGCATGTGGCTGAGGTATATTATGCCTGTAGAAGTGCTTCAGATTGTCACCCGTACAGGGGAGGTGCTGCCGAAATTTTTCGGACAGAGACTCCCTCGGGGCGTGACAAGTACATTAGTCAAATTTGTTCAAAATATCCTTTGGAAGTCCCTCGAGTAGTTGATTCCGGCTCAATTGTTGAATTGCCCCTTCAGCTGCATAATTAAGTGATACGGATATGGGTATAGGGCAGTGAAGGGATTAAAGGGAGAAGGAGGAGCAATTTGGTCTTTTCATTTGGTGGAGAGTTTTGAGGGTTTAAGGTGGCACTGTAGCATGCAAGAAGGGAAGAGGCATCGTTTTCTCTCCGCCACCGTGAACAGAAACATCTTCTTCCTCCCTCTCTGACGTTGTCGCCGGAGCCGATGCCGGCCACCTCCTCTTCTCCTCCTCTACTCTCCCTCGCCTCCGACCGCACCTCCTCTTCTTCCTCCTCGCGCCCTTCGTCGGAGCCAACACTGCCGCTTCCCTCCCTTTCTTCCCTGGGGCACTGCTGCTCCAGCCGATGCCGCCGGCTTCCCACTCTTCTTCTCCCTCTCTCACCGCCACTCTCGAGCAACACCAGCCTCGCCGCCTCCTCTCCTCCTCCTCCTCTCTCCCGCAACTAACACGGTCGCCGGTTATATGTCCTCCTCGCGACGCCGCTGCCGGACTGACAGCCTCCCTCTCCTCCTCCCCGCGTGACGCCGCTGCCAGACCGACATCCTCCCTCTCCTCCTCCCCGCGTATCGCCGCTGTCGGACCGACAGTCTCTCTCTCCCTCCGCCTCGCGACGTTCCCGCTAGACGCATGCCGCTGTGCGCTTTCGGCACTGATCGAGCCTTCGAGTCATAGTCGTATTCCGGCCTTCGGGCGGTGGTTGTATTTCGATTCGTGTGCTTATGTTGTATTCTTGTCCGTGTAGTGATGTTGTATCCCGGCCAGCATGTAGATAGCTTGTCCCGGCCTGCGTGTCGGTGCCTTATCCCAGTTTTCGTACCGGTGTCTTATCCCAGCCTGCGTGTCGTTCCCGTATCTCGACTTGCGTGCCAAACTCGTGTCTCGGTCAGTGTGCCGATCTCGCTTCCCGGTCTATGCCGATTTTGTGTCACGGCCTGCATGCCGCTAGTACCTCTTGGCCTGCGCGCCGGTGCTTTATCCCGATCTGCGGCTTATCTTCCAGATTCAGACCGCATTCGGCTCGGTGCCTCCAGACCCGGCTTCACATTCGACTCCCGTTTGGCTACTCTTCCAGGTCCCGACCACTCGAGCCGCGTCCCATCCGAGGGCGCTCCCTGGGCCAGGGTACGTTCTCCGTTCATATTCTATGCATATTCCATTATTTTATGACTTAGACTATTACTTATATATGTGTTGGATCTGCCTCGAGCCTCGGGGTATCAGGAACCGGGGGACCTGGTCACTGGCTGTAGGTAGCGTTGACCAGAGAACTTTTGAAGACTTGGTCAACACAGAAGCCATCTCAACACACCCCCCTCCGAGACACCGCGATTCGGTCAACATTCCGCCCACCTCGCCTGGCGGTCCGTCTGACTCAGCTTCCGGACGAGATCAAATTTGGCGTCATCTGTGGGAACATCCTTCACCTGTTCTGGAACGTGAAGATGGACGACGTCGGGAGGTTCTCTGTTATTATCACAATCCCGGAGGATCTCGATGCATATATTATCTTCTATCCTCACTCCACCGGTATTCGGGAGTCGAGGGATCGAGTGAAGCTTCAGCTGGTTGACAGGTTAGTTTTTCTGTTATGTTTTATCCCTGACTGCACGGGTATTCGGGAGTTAAGGGGTCGAGACAAACTCTTAACCGGTTGGTACGGCTCCCCGATCAGGTACGCTACAAGCTCTGCTCCCTTTTTACGATTATAGGAACTGATATAGCTCCCTGATAAGAGAGTAAAATCCTAGTTCCTTGGTCAAAGACTAGGGCCTTCGATTTTTGATTGGACACTAGGGGCCCAGCTCCCCGCATATACACTTGGGACACAGCTCCCCGCTCATACACTTGGGACACAGCTCCCCGCTCCTGCACTAGGGACACACCTCCCCGATCATTGACTCGCAGTACAACTTCCCGATCAGGATCTAAGGGTCTCACTCTTTGATTACAGGCTAGGGGTCTTAGTCTCTAATCAGGGACCAGAGACCCAGCTCCCCGATCAGGTGTATTATAGGCTCTGTACACTTCGCCATGAGGCTCTGCATCCTCTTACTACTATCGGCTTTGCACTATAGGCTCTGCACCCTTCGCCATGAGGTTCTGCATCCTCTTACTACTACAGGCTCTGCACCCTTTACCATGAGGCTCTGCATCCTCTTATTGCTACAGGCTCTGCACCCTTCTTCACGAGGCTCTGCATCCTCTTACTAGTATAGGCGCTTCACTCTATTATTATTATATGTTCTGCATCCTTCACTTGTTTTGCAGTCTCTTACATCTACAGGTGTTGCTACCTGCATCCACAGTGCTCTGCTTCCTTCTATGGTTATGGACTCTGTTCTCTTATATCGGCTTCACGCTTTTTATCCTCCCACCTCGCTCCACGAGTATTCAGGAGTTGAGGGACCAAGATAGATCCTCAGTCGGCTGACACCACTCCGCGATCAGATATGACAAAGGCTTTATTCCCTCATGTTGCTACAGGCTTCACTTCTAGGGGCTTCAAGGCTTATCCTCCCCCGTTCGGGGTCGAGATATCACCACTGGTCTCGGACCAGAGTATAACCACCAGTCTCAGATCGGAGTATCGCTAACGATCTCTCGGTCGGGCCTCTAGACCAATTCCCGGTCGGTCTTCCAGACCAATTCCCGGTCGGGCTTCCAGACCAATTCTCGGCTGGGCTTCCAGACCAATTCCCGGTCAGATCTCCAGATCAATTCCGGGTCAGGCCTTCAGATTGCTTTTTTGTCAGGCCTTAAGACTGTTTCTCGATCAGGCCTCCAGATCAAGTCCTGGTCAGATCTCCAGATCAATTCCGGGTCAGGCCTTCAGATTGCTTTTTTGTCAAGCCTTAAGACTGTTTCTCGATCAGGTCTCCAGATCAAGTCCTGGTCAGATCTCCAGATCAATTCCAGGTCAGGCCTCCAGATTGCTTCTTTGTCAGGCATTCAGAATGTTTCCCGGTCAGGTCCCCAGGTCAGGTCTTGGTCAAACCTTCAGATCAATTCTTGGCCAGGTCTCCAGATCAAGTACTGGTCAGGCCTCTAGATCACCTCTCGGTCGGGATTCCAGACTCTCGCCTCAGTACGAGTTATAAGTGAGCATGACTCTCACGCCCAACGACCTTCCAGGTCGGCTGTCCCAGACTCTCGCCCCAGTGCGAGTTATAAGTGAGCACTGGTCTCATGCTCAACCCCCCAACGACCTTCCCGGTCGGTTGTCCCAGACTCTCGCCTCAGTGCGAGTTATAAGTGAGCTCTGCTCTCACGTCTCCAGACTCTCGTCCCAGTGCGAGTTATAAGTGAGCAAGGCTCTCACGCCCAACGACCTTCCCGGTTGGCTGTCCCAGACTCTCGCCCCAGTGCGAGTTATAAGTGAGTAAGGCTCTCACGCCCAACGACCTGCCCGGTCGGCTGTCCCAGACTCTCACCCCAGTGCGAGATATAAGTGAGCAAGGCTCTCACGCCCAACGACCTTTCCCGGTCGGGTTCCAGACTCTCACCCCAGTGCGAGTTATAAGTGAGCAAGGCTCTCACTCCCAACGACCTTTCCAGGTCAGTCGTCCCAGACTCTCGCCCCAGTGCGAGTTATAAGTGAGCATGCTCTCACGCCCAACTACCTCTTGGTCGGTGCTCACCGCTCACTTACAGCTCTACCTGACACTCATCACGCTAGCTTCACTCGCCGTTCTGCCCGACACTTACCTCACTCCTCACTCGCTGCTCTGCTCAGCACTTATCATCCGCGTTTCGCTCATCGTTGTTGCTCGATTGGCGCTCACCGCTTCACTCGTCGCTCTGCTCGGCACTTATCATTCGCGTTTCTCTCATCGTTGTTGCCCGATCGGCTCTCACCGCTTCACTCGCCGCTCTGCTCGGCACTTATCATTCGCGTTTCGCTCATCGCTGTTACCCGGTCGGCGCTCACCGCTCCACTTGCCGCGCCGCCCGACGCTTGCCATTCACGTTTCGTCCATCGATGTTGCTTGGCTGTTTGCTTGATCACTCGATGGTACCACTTGGCTACTCACTTTATGCCGACCGACCTATCGCTTACAGGCTTTCTCGGTTGTGTATTCGACACCGCTCGCCTGTTCTTATTCTGCTCGGTAAGCATTCTCTCTATTTCCGGATTGATATTTCTTGATTGCCAGGTCGCGACTTACTGTCGCGCAGTCGGCACTCGCTCGGTCGCGCTCACGACTTTGCACATCCATCACTCTTTATTGCTCGGTCATGATTTATGGTCGCTCGGTCGGCACTCGCTTGGTCGTGCTCACGACTTTGCGCGACCATTATTCTCTCCATTGCCCGGTTGCGATTTATTGACGATCGATAAGTACTTTTCTCGGTCGCGCTCACGGCTCTGCTCGTCGATCATTCCCTCTATGGCCCTGTCGCGATCTATTGACGCTTGGTCGATATTTTCTCAGTCGCGCTCACGGCTTTACTCATCGATCCGTCTCTTTATTACCCGATCGCGATTTTACTGTCGCTCGGTCGGTATTTTATCGGTCGCGATCATGGCTTTGCTAGTCCATCATTCTTTTTGTTGCCAGGTCGCGATTCATTATCGCTCGGTCGACATTCTCTTGGTCGCGCTCACGGCTTCGCTCGTCCATCCTTCTCTCTATTGGTCGACCAGGATTTACTGTCACTCGGTCGACGCTCTCCCAGTCGTGATTTATTGTCACTCGGTCGGCACTTTCTCAATTACGCTAATGGATTTACTCGTACTGATCGCGATTTACGCGGATGACATTTTATCGATCGCGCACTCACCATTGCTCATCCATCGTCTTTCGTCTAGCTCGGTAATCGCTTGATCACCTGCTCTGCATCGCCTGATCGTCGTCTCGATATCGTTTGACATCTGCTAGATCGCTCTTTTGACACTCGCTCGGTATTGCTTTCGCCGCTTGGTCGCTCTGTCGGGCGCTCTTCGTTTGCAGCTACTCATTCGATGTGATAAGACGAGCCAGTGATCTGATTCCGTGTTCGGTAGCGATTTTGTTTTGAGATTGATCTAGTCAGTCAGACTTGCGCCTCCTTTGACTAGACTTGAGGGGGAGGCTTGTGATACGGATATGGGTATAGGGCAGTGAAGGGATTAAAGGGAGAAGGAGGGGCAATTTGATCTTTTCATTTGGTGGAGAGTTTTGAGGGTTTAAGGTGGCAATGTAGCATGCAAGAAGGGAAGAGGCTTCGTTTTCTATCCGCCGCCGCCAACAGAAACATCTTCTTCCTCCCTCTCCAACGCTGTCGCCGGAGCCGATGTCGGCCACCTCCTCTTCTCCTCCTCTACTCTCCCTCGCCTCCGACCGCACCTCCTCTTCTTCCTCCTCTCGCCCTTCGCCGGAGCCGACACTGCCGCTTCCCTCCTTTTCTTCCCCGGGACAATGCTGCTCCAGCCGACGCCGCTGGCTTCCCACTCTTCTTCTCCCTCTCTCGCCGCCACTCTCGAGCGACACCGGCCTCTCCGCCTCCTCCTCTCTCCTGCGACTAACACGACCGCCGGTCATATGTCCTCCTCGCGACGCCGCTGCCGGACTGACAACCTCCCTCTCCTCCTCCCCGCGTGACGCTGCTGCCGGACCGACAGCCTCCCTCTCCTCCTCCCTGCGTATCGCCGCTGCCGGACCGAAAGTCTCTCTCTCCCTCCGCCTCGCGACGTTGCCGCTAGACGCACGCCGCTGTGCGCTTTCGGCACTGATCGAGCCTTCGAGTCATCGTTGTATTCAGGCCTTCGGGAGGTGGTTGTATTTCGACTCGTGTGCTTATGTTGTATTCTTGTCCGTATAGTGATGTTGTATCCCGGCCAGCATGTAGATAGCTTGTCCCGGCTTACATGTCGGTGCCTTATCCCAGTTTGTGTACCGGTGTCTTATCCCGGCCTGCGTGCCGATCTCGTATCTCGGCTTGCGTGCCAAATTCGTGTCTGGATCTGTGTGCCAATCTCGCTTCCCCGTCTGTGTCGATTTTGTGTCACGGCCTGCGTGCCGCTAGTACCTCTCATCCTGCACGCCGGTGTTTTATCCCGATCTGCGTCTTATCTTCTGAATTCAGACCGCGTTCGGCTCCGTGCCTCCAGACCCGGCTTCACATTCGACTCCCGTTCGGCTACTCTTCTAGGTCCCGACCACTCGAGTCGCGTCCCATCCGAGGGCGCCCCCTTGGACTAGGGTACGTTCTCCGTTCATATTTTATGCATATTCCATTATTTTATGACTTAGCATATTACTCATATATGTGTTGGATCTGCCTCAAGCCTCGGGGTACCAGGGACCGGGGGACCCGGTCATTGGCTGTAGGTAGCGTTGACCAGAGAACTTTTGAAGACTTGGTCAACACAGAAGTCATCTCAACACACACCCCCTCCGGGACACCACGATTCGGTCAACATTCCGCCCACCTCGCCTAACGGTCCGTCTGATTCAGCATCCGGACGGGATCATTAAGCATTCACGTGAACCTTATGGCTAGTTCCTCTTTAAATTCAAGGAAATCAAGGTAGGCTCTTTTTCGTGTTTCCATTCGTTTACCTTCCTTCGCTTGATATACTGATAGCTTAGTCTGAGCAGCCTTGGTTTCATTTCTTAGGAATTCTAGTTCTTTCTGTAGGGACTCTATTTGTAACTCTTTGGCTTTTAATTTCTCCTGCCCCTGCAACAATAAAAAGTCCTTGCTAGCTAGCTCTTGAGTCAGTTCAGGGGAATCTGAGGATTGAGTGAATTGAATCCTTTCTAGCAAAGCAGTTTTAAGTCAGAAAGGATCTTGTCTTTCAAAGCTTTCTCCACCCGAAGCATAGACTCGTTGTTTTGTAACATTAGTCCCAACTTTTAATTTTCCAAGCGAAGGGATTCCACTAATTGAGAACAATCTCTCAGTGAGTTCTCTGTGGTGGAGATGGTCAGAGCATTTCCCTTCTACCTTCTTCTTCAAATCATTTCCCTTCTACCTTCTTCTTCAAAGCATTTGTAACAGTTGAGGTGGATTCCAGTTCTCTCACTCGATTCTCTAAAGACTTGTTGGACCACTCTAAGTTCACTATTAGTTGGCTCAATACATGCTCGAGGAGTAAAATTGAAAAAGATAGAGAAAAAAATTATTAGGCGCATAGGCAAGTTATAAAAAGAAATTTTAATGATTAGAGCATGCTTAGCATGTTCATCCGCATATTTTGATATGGTAGCCAGGGGTGAAAATGAACCAATCCGTTTGTGAGCTATTCGAAACTGGATTCGATAAAAACTCGTTTGAACATATTAAATGAGACTCGTTAAGATAAACAAACCAAGCTCAAGATTCACAATACTCGGCTCGTTAACTTGTGAACATGTTCATTAGTAAATTCGAATCAACTTTTAAATAAAAAAATAATAATTTTGATATTGAATTTATAGATTTTACACTCTACTTATGAAAAATATAGATAAATATATTAAATTTATTTATTATAATAAAATTATAAAATTTAATAAGAATATTATAATTTTCTACAAATATATAATTTAGTTTTTAATGAATATTTAAATTTAAAATTTATATTTATTAAGCTCATTTAGGCTCGATAAAAGTTCATATAAGTTCGTGAGCCATGAATATATTTGTTAAATAAAGTTCGAGTTCAGCTCGATTATAAACGAGCCAAACTTAAACATTCAAGAGTTCGACTCAGCTCGACTCAAGTACACCCCTAATGGTAGCTCCCTGCATTTCCTTATAAGCTTGCATCCATGATTCAGTCAAGGATCCTTTTACTTGTAATATACCAAATGTAGGAAGACCTTCTTGTCTATGTTCTTAGGGATAGTATGCGATTGCCTAAAGCGACAATGAGGACCAGGAGTAGATGCTAACTCAGGTAAAGAGGCAAAAAGAGGAGCAGAAGCTAATGCGAGAGCCTGGGGAGGATCAGTGGAAACTGGAGGGTTAATCATTGATAGTGTCTCTATTGGCCTTGGTCCTGATCGAGGGCGTTTAATAATTCGGGGGGAAACTGCTGAAGTAATGGGTACTAAGCTCCTATCCACCGGGATTGATGCAGTTGCGGAAGAAATAGGTAGAACGATATTCAACGATGGGGAATGTTAGGTTCTATGGAAGTCTCAAGTACTCTGTTACTGGGGGTAATTGATTCTGAAGCTTGCGTTAGCTTGTAAACGGAAGGTATCAATCAACCTGGATACATCATAGCAAGTTTAATGTGGCAAAAGGCGAAACCCTCGCCCTCAGGGTCCTCGCCGCACCCTGCCCAGGGTCATCACGAGGGAGGTAAATCACGGTAGCTTGGTGGCAAGTACGCAGTGAGCCGAGATTTTTTGCACAGGGATAGGGAATAAATCCCCGTTACCCTGCGGACTCGAACCCATGTTCTCAGTGGCAAATTTCCACGCCTTTACCAGCTGAGATAACCCCGTGGGGCTACATCATAGCAAGTTTAAGATTATAGGGACGATGTACCGGGGGAGCAGGTTCTTTCCCCTTATCAAAAAGATCCACTGGTACATCAGAGGAGGTTAGCCTAGTAGAAAGGGGTTCCAGCACTTGCAAAGCCGAAGACTGAGGTCGCTAGCAGATGATGGCAAGTGAATCCTCCGACTCAGAGGAACTTGAAGTAGACTTTGGAGCAGGAGGAGGAGGTTTAATAGCTTGTTCTTGTTGACGTTCTTTCAGTAGAATTTCCCCTCTTTGAGTCAATGCCTCTTTCGACATTGAAAGTTTTTTGAATAAAAAAGAAACACTAACAGCTTCCGCTATTAAAAACATCACAAATTCTTAAGAGACAAGTAGATTACGAAAAAGAGAAAGAGTACTTATTACCAAAAGAAGTGCTCAGCTCGAGGTTGACCGGAGTAAGTCCAAAAATATACAATAACCCTTCCACAATTAATTCTGGTAAATTGAATTTTAGGTCTTTTAGAAATTCTATGGCTCGACTCAATGCGGAATTTGTTTGAGCGTTTCTCAAATTAGAGGGGGTAGGGAGTGTTTCTTGCCAAACAAGGGGATAAGGAGGAGGAGATGGGAGACAGATGAAGAAATACTTATCCCTCCATTTTTCTTGTGTTGGCACTCGGCTAAATAGAATCGTCTTAGGACGAGATTAAAATTTAAATAGGCCCCTTGCCACCAAATGAAGATTGAAATAGTGATGAAATAGAAGGGGAGATAAAGGAACATTGAATAATCGACAGACAATTATAAAGCCATTTAGAACTTTGAAAGATTGAGAAATGAGTTGGTTCAATGAGATGTTAGAGTGACAACTAATGTCAATAAAAAAGGGGTGTAGAGGAAAATCTGGACTCGATTTGTGCTGCAAAAATGGCAACGCTACTAGGAGGAGGACGATGAGAACTATCCTCAAAAGCAGGAGTTACCACCTCAAGAGAGAGGCCATAATTGAGATGGAGATGATAGGTGTCATCAAGAGTAAGGCGTGAAGAGCACCATGTGTACTAGTAGTCGTTTTCTGCCATTCTAACAGGGAGTAACAGCTAGTGTTAAAGAGGAGGAAGTCGAAAAGAGACGAGGCAACGACAAGGAAAACAATTACTCCTCCCATCAGACCAGGGAGAAAGAAAAGACTTTAGGGTGTGTTTGATTCAAGTTATCATGTATAACCTTGGTTATGTGATTACCAGGTAATCACATAACCAAAGTTACGGGGAATAAAATATAACCAAGTGTTGTTTGGTTCAACCTAGGTAATGCAACAAAAACTTGTTTGTTTGAAGATTTTAATAAATACCTTAGTTTAATATTTTACCGTATTACCCTCAGTTACAAAATCAACTATACATATTATTATTATTATTATTATTATTATTATTATTTTTTATGTTTTTTTACTTTTCTTTTTCTTGTATAATTTTTTACTTTTTTATGTTTTTTTATTTTAATAATGTTTTTATATTTTTATATTATTTATATTTATATTTTTTTTATTTTTTTACATTTTTTAAATGTTAATTTTTATTTATTTATTTTATTTTTTAAATTTTAAATTTTTAATTTTTTTAAAATTTTTAATTGTTTAAATTTTTTTTTTTAAAATTTTTTATTTTTTGTTTTTAAAATTTATATTTTATAAAAAAAATTTATTTTTAAAATTATTTTCTAAAAAAAAATTAAAAATTTTTAAACATTTTTTATATTTTTTTTACATTTTTAATATTTTTTCTCTTTTTCCATGTTTTTTTTTATCGGAGGGTATTTTTGGTAAAAAAAATTCGTTAAATCCGCATTCAAGAAAAACCTTATTATGAGGTTTTCTGATTTCGGACTGCATGACCCTTTTGTTTACGTGTCGGGCATGAAACATTATTCGGAAATCATCGAATATCTAAACTAAACAAGATTTTTGTTGATAACCTTAAATGAATAATCAAAATTATCAAGAATAATCTCGAACTAAACACACCCTTAAGATTTTTTTTTGTCTCGTATCGAAACTAGTTGAGAAGGTTTTTCAAAGATGATCGTTGGATCATAACATAAGCACCGTAGGATAAGGAACATGAGGCGGTGGGTAAAAATTGAGTCTGCATGTTTTCCAATGACATACGAGCACACATGAATGGTGGTAGGTGAACGTAAGGGAGAATATCCCAAGGTATTGGTGTAGCTACCCAGATAGACTTGATGTTTCGTGTAATTTTTCTGTTACCATTTTAAATTAACTTATTGATTAATAAAAGATCGAATGCTCGGTTGAGGTAAATTTCAATTTAATCGAAAAAATAGAGGGATTTGTCCTAACAGTCTATAGGGGAAGTAACTCAAGTAAATCTTAATTAGAGATAAGTTGATTTAAGTATTATCATCCACTCAGCCTCAAAGATTGAATACTCATCATCATGTGTAATGTGTCTATCCTAGTTATAAGCAGTAAGTAAACCATTCCATATGTTATGTCTATAACCCAAATAAACTTCGAAATATCAATGTATCATTGATCACATGAAACTACTATAAAGACACTTGCCATGATTAAAGTGAATCAAAAGCTAAATCATAGTAAATAGCATTGTCTAGCCCTGACTAACGTACATAGATGAGGTTAGGCCGCTCATGGAGTGGTCTAAGTTTGCCTAAAATCCCGTGTTCGCGATGAAGAGCCTCACGAATGCCCTGAGGAATGCTCATGGAATAGGAAGAGGATGATCGCCTCGACGAACTTCTCCCAACCTCTACCAAAGGATGTGAGGGAGATGGAAAATAACATATGCTGTTTGGTGTTCAGAACATTGTGTACGTTGATCAAGGGTGATCTCTTATGGGGAACACTGTGGATGCAGCTCGACCAATATGAAAATGACGTTGTACAACTTATGAGAACAATATGAGCGCTCATGGGGGTTCTGAACACTATGTTCAATATTAAACTTATGATGTAATCGAAATATAATTTTATTAACAATATTTTGTCAATAAAGGTATAAATGTATTTTATAGCTATTACACATTGTTTTCTTACCCCTGAGTAGTTGCTGCATGATGAAACAGCTACTGTCAACTAGTTGTTGTGATTACTTTGTGGGTAGATGTTAAACACCGTGCTTGAATTTGTTCTCCAATATTTTTAATCATCCAATAAAATTATTTTTGTATATATTATTCCTATTTTATTTCTTAAGTATGTTGCCATATCATGATGTGGTGAATTGAAGTGGACTCATGAGTCATGATCAAGCTCGCGAACAGAGAACATAAGGTCCACATTGTAGCTGCTAGTGTGTGGTAGTCATAAACACCATTGTAGCAACTGAAAAATCATTTCCAAATAATACATTAAATGCAACAGGAGGAGTCGGTGAAATTCAATTTTAATCATGTTTATGTTGTAGAAGTTACTGGTCCGTAACTGCTACAACACAGACTTCATGTTGTAGCAGCTACATATCAAGATCCAGTATAACAAAGACAATTATAAGCTAAAGTTTATCAAGATCGGGTATTAAAGTGAGCTACTACAACGTGTAGCAGCTGTTGGTTGCTACTCGGAAAGCCTAGAGGTTCCACTGTACAAAATTTTGTACAAAGATCTGAACCTTTTCCTAGCTACCATGTGTTCTTTTAAATTAAATTTTGGATCACCTGCGGAACTTGACACGTTTGATCCAAAACTTAATCTATTCGTTCTTTTAGGTTTTGACTTGGGTCTCCTGCGGAACTTAACACGTTCGACCCAAATCACCTTAAGTTATTAATTCCATTAAATATTAATTTCCATAATTGGTTCCCAGTACTGACGTGGCGAGGCACACGGCCTTCTTGGATATGGGAGCAACCACCACCGACTAGACAAAACCTTTTATGGAAAGCTAATATTTAATTTCCTAAAATAACTTTAGGTTAACCGAAAAGAACAATCAAATCACAAGGAAAAGAAAAAACAAAAGAACACAATATCGAAAAACATATTCGAAATTCTAGAATCGTAAGCCTCTTGTATTTGGTATTATTTCCATAAATAACTAGCATGATGCGGAAAGAAAAATTACTAGTTATACCTTGTAAAAAAACCTCTTGATCTTCTACCGTATTCCTCTTCTAACCTCGGACGTTGTGTGGGCAACGATCTTCCGAGATGAGAAACCACCAAGCACCTTCTTCTCCTCCTAGCTAGGTTCAGCCAAAACAAGAAAGCTCCACCAAGGAAGAAGAAAAACACCAACCAAGCTCTAAGAGATGCAAGCTTCCTCTCCTTCTTCTTCTTCTTCTCCAAGTAGTATCCGGCCTCCACAAGACCTCCAAGCAATAGAGAGTTTCGGCCACCACAAAGAGGAAGAAGAGAAGAGATGATGGCCGGCCACAACACCAAGGAAAAGAGGGAGAGAAAACAATAGAGGTTGTCTCTCATGAAGGCACCCTCACCCCTTCTTTTATATTCCTTGGCCTAGGCAAATTAGGAAATTTAATTACAATAAAATTTCCTCAATTTCCTTGACATGATTTAATTTAGAAAAATAAAACAAATTTTCCAAATTAAACTTCAATGGCCGGCCACATCATTGGAGAGCAAATTGGACAAGTTTTAATCAACAATTAAAACTTCCTAATTTGTTTCCGGAAATTTTAAAAATAAAATTTCTCTTTAAAAATCTCTTCATGGTTGATAAAAGGAAATTTCTATAATTTTAATTTTATCAACATGTGGATAATTTTTAAAGAGAAAATAAAATAACTCTCCAATCTACAAATAAGGAAAGAGATCTAATCTCTTTCTTTAATCTTTTGTAGATCTTTTACAAGAGAGATATTTTAATTTTAATTCTCTTTAATAAATTATTTCTTCCACATAATAAAAACTAAAATTAAAATACCTTTTTAATTTAATTTGGCCGGCCCTACTAGCTAGGGCCGGCCACCCAATTTTATACCTAGGCCGGCCCTAGCTTGTTCCCAAGCTAGCTTGGCCGGCCCCTATTGTGTGGGTATAGAAGGTGGGTATAGGTGGGTATAGAACTCTATAAATAAGAGGCTACGATAGGGACCGAGAGGAGGAATTGGTTTTGGTCTCCCGATAAAATTAAGCATCCCGTGTTCGCCCCGAACACACAACTTAATTTTATCAATAATAATTCATTCCACTAGAGAATTATTATTGAACTACCACACCAATCCCAAATTACATTTTGGGCTCCTTCTTATTATGAGTGTGTTAGTCTCCCTGTGTTTAAGATATCGAATGTCCACTAATTAAGTGAGTTACTGACAACTCATTTAATTAATATCTTAGTCCAAGAGTAGTACCACTCAACCTTATTATCATGTCGGACTAAGTCCACCTGCAGGGTTTAACATGACAATCCTTATGAGCTCCTCTTGAGGACATTATCAACCTAGTATCACTAGGACACAGTTTCCTTCTATAATCAACAACACACACTATAAGTGATATCATTTCCCAACTTATCGGGCTTATTGATTCATCGAACTAAATCTCACCCATTGATAAATTAAAGAAATAAATATCAAATATATGTGCTTGTTATTATATTAGGATTAAGAGCACACACTTCTATAATAACTGAGGTCTTTGTTCCTTTATAAAGTCAGTATAAAAAGAACGACCTCAAATGGTCCTACTCAATACACTCTAAGTGTACTAGTGTAATTATATAGTTAAGATAAACTAACACCTAATTACATTACGACCTTCCAATGGTTTGTTCCTTTCCATCTTAGTCGTGAGCTACTGTTTATAATTTATAAGGTACTGATAACATGATCCTCTGTGTGTGCCACCACACACCATGTTATCTACAATATAAATTAATTGAACAACTACATTTATCACAAATGTAGACATTTGACCAATGTGATTCTTATTTCTAGATAAATGTTTATACCAAAAGCTAGGCTTTTAGTATACACTCTAACAATCTCCCACTTATACTAAAAGACTAAGCTGCCATATCTGCTGCCATACATCTGATTCCTAACCCTTCAACTGTTGGGATCTTAGATGGCTAGAGGGGGGTGAATAGCCTCTTTGAAAAACACTAAACAGAAAATTTCTTCAAGAACTTTGTTAGCACAGCACAGCGGAAATAGAAAAACTAAAACGAAAGAAAACAAACACACAGCAGACACAAGGATATACGAGGTTCGGGGATAACTTGCCCCTACTCCTCGGCGTGTCCGTAAGGAGGATGACTCCTTGATCTTTTGGTAGATCACACCCCGGACAAGATCCGGCTAAAGATGTCTCCTTCTCGGTGGAGCAACCTCTCAACAAAGTCTCAGATGATTATAGATTTAAGCACAAGACTTACAGTGGTGGCTGAGAAAAATATTAAGATGAGCTTACAGCCACGCGGAGAAGAGAACAGAGCAGAGAGCGCACAATCAACCTTCTCAGCAAGGAGCTCACAGCTTCACCAACTTGCTCTCTCGAAGGCTTGATCACAAAAGACAGAGAATTCAGAATTTTCCTTTCTGAACTCCTCTTCTTCCTACTTATGTCTCTCTGCTCGTATCACCGCCGTCTGCAGAATCGCTGCTGCCAGCCAGGCGTAGCCAATCACCTCTCCTCCTCTTCTGATTCTCTGAACACATGCCAATGGAAATCACTGGCGTCTCTGGATACCAACCAATGGGAAGAAGTCAAACTGAGCAGCCCAATCGTAATCGGATTTCGCCAATGAACGTTGATGCCCCAAATGTATTTGTTGCAGCAAATTACAGTGAAAAGGGTACTTGTCTCCTTCTCTTAATGAAGCTTAATTTGAATCCAAACATGAGAATGTGACCTGCAACCTGCAAGCTAGAAAGACTCACAGCAAATGGTTAAAAACAGATAGGTGAATACAAATACGGCAATCAGAAAAAGTGCATGCAAAGCAAACAATACGGGGTCCGCAGACCAACCACGGATCATCGCCGATCGGTGCGGACCGATCAGAACTATCTGATCGGTCCCGCACCGATCAGCGCCGCTCTTTCAAGGTGCGCGGCTTCGATCGATGCGGACCGATCAGCACTAATCTGATCGGTCCCGGACCGATCGATGTCGCCGATGCTTAAAGCCTCGATCGGCCTCGGGCACGATCAATAAAATCTCGATGAGGCTGCGATTGATTTCGATCGGTCCGCACCGATCAAAACGATGAGCTCGATCGATTTCGATCGTCCGCACCGATCGCAAACGCTCGAGCCATCGATCATTCTGATCGGTCGGCACCGATCGTATAAGAACCGATCGGTCCGCACCGATCGGTGTCCAAGCCACTGATCGGTGCCGACCGATCCGACTTCTTGACTCGGCCGAGCCCTCTCGACCTAGTCCGAGAAACGAGCTCCTAGCTCTCTCCGACTTCATCCGGTCCTAGAGAACGAGCCACCGAGCCCTCTCGACTTCGCATGCCAAGCTTCCTTCTTGGACTTTTCAACACCGATGTCCGATCACCCTTGATCCATCTGGATTTTCCTTGCACGCTTCACTCACGGACTTGTCAACCGCCTAACATCCCGATTAGGACTTTCCCACCGGCTTCACTCACTGTGACTTTCCAACCGCCTAACATCCCAGTTAGGACTTTCCCTCATGCAAGCTCCCTGCTTGGACTTCTCCGTGCAAGTCTCCATACTTGGACTTTTTCCCGAATCAGTCAACCAAGTCAACCTAGATTAGTAATTAATCTGAATTAAATATCTGATACAAACTTAAATCGGTGTCAACAGCAAAACAACATCCGGTCGGACTGTATCAACAATCTCCCCTTTTGTTGTTTGACAACACGATTTAAGTTTAGATCAGAAATGCTCATATACCCATAATTTTAGGGAAATCAGGATCCTCCCCCTAAGACGGATACACCACCAAGTCAAGGACGGGAATCAAGATCCTTCCCGTTATCCTCTCCCCTAAAATCAAGCTTTCATACATTTCTAAACTTAGGAAACTTAGGTATCCTCTCCCCCTTTGTCAAACACCGAAAAGGTGCAAATGAGGTGACAAAAACTAAAAAGGCTCCCCCTTAATCCATACTGCCTTCTTTTAACTGACCTAGAGTTCCCTCTAAGGTCACAATACGACAGTAAGAAAGACAAAAGATACAACCAAATCATGGCATAGGAACAACATAAAAAAAAAACATAGAAAATGAAGCATAATAAGGAGCAAGCAAATATAAAACCGAGTAGCATAAATATATGAGTAGCATCAGAAGTGCAAACATCCAGGTCAGACTAACAAATAACATCCAAAATACATACAGACAAGGTGACACACAGACTATATCAATCAACGTCCTCAACATGAGGAGCATCATCATCATCGGCAGGAAGGGTGAAATCCTGAGGCGGCACGCTGGAGGATGGATAGCCTGGGTAAGACTGCGGAGGCGGGTATCGTGCCATCCATCCGAGTAGCAACTGCTGTGTCACCACCCGATGACTGCGCATATCATCGAAGCGCTGGTCAATATGCCCGCGC
The DNA here is from genome assembly GCF_018446385.1 of Zingiber officinale. Taxonomy (NCBI): domain Eukaryota; kingdom Viridiplantae; phylum Streptophyta; class Magnoliopsida; order Zingiberales; family Zingiberaceae; genus Zingiber; species Zingiber officinale. Next base: position 62,286,915 of record NC_056000.1, on the reverse strand, counting down.
AGGTCATCGTAGCGCTGGTCAATCCGTAAGCGTAGTCCATCGAACTCAGCAGTCACCATCTCCTCGTGACGATCAAATCGGCTCTCCAACTCAGCGATCTGCCAGCGCAGGTCTGGATCCGCCTCGCCAATGTCAGCGGGAGGAGCAGCACCAGGAGCAGCTGCAACCTGTCGTGGAGGTCCCCGTGGTAACTCACCTAAAGCTCTCCCATCCTTCCACTGAACATCCCCATTTTACCCTATGATTCCAGACTTGGAAAATGCCCTTTTCCCAAGTCGGCAATCCTGCCTGACCATTTTGATTATTCTACCCTTAGAAACATCAACCTGAAGGGTCTCAAGCCAATCAGTAATTATATGCCCATAAGGCATATAAATAGTGAAGCCGCTAGGCTGAGAATATGATATGATCGAGGAGTAGATGCTCGACATGATATCAAAATCAAGACGCCTACGCAACCCGTAAAGCATCAGACAATGATACGGTCGAATCTCTGATAATGGTTTAGATGTGATAGGTAGAAGGCAGTTCGTGACAATTTTAAAAAGAATGTAATCTTGAGGAGATAATCTCAAGGCTGCAAAAGTAGGGAAGTCAACATCTAGCTCATCTAGCCCTTGTCTAGGCTGTCTAAAGAAGTACTCATATATATCGTCAGGTGAGATATCAAACGGTGGAAGTAACTGTTCTGGTAAGTCAGGAAATATCGAAAAGACATCACCGGAACACCTCCGACAATTGAGATACTCAAAGAAAGATGAGATACTGAAATCAAGAGTCCGCTTAGCAACTCTTGTTTTAAAACCTTGATCATTAGTCTCATGAAGGTTATTATAGAACTCAGAGACCAAGTCATAGTTGATATCCCGTTCCAAGTAGACTAGTGAATCGAGTTTGTAGTATGCTATGATTTCGGACACTTGTGGGCAAAATTCGTCCATGAATTTTCTATCCACGGACCTACAAGGGAGTAATTTGAATGTCCTTTGTTGAAAAGCTTGCTCAGACTGGCGGTTTAGGAATCTACTGGAACTAGCTGGTTGGGGTCGGGAAGGAGCAGCAGGAGTTTTGGATTTGGATGTCTTGGTTGGTTCCTTAGAGGTTCCCTCACCATCAGTAGGTTTCTTCCTAAGGGGACACAATGGGGTAAAATGGGGCAATGAGTGAGCACCGGAGCCACCAACAAATAAGAACCGAGACAACAATAACAGAAGATCCAGTGAGAAATGAAAACACAATGCCAAGTTTTAGAGAGGTAAGAAGTTACCTTGGTGCCATTTGAACTTTAGGCTAGGGCTTCCGAGGGCTGGAGCTTCGGCGTGCACAAAGAAGAGAAAGGGTGAACTGGTGGGAAGAGTCGGCTAGGGTTTCGCGTGAATGAGGAGAAGGAGGGATCGGGAGGTTTTAAGGGTTTAGATGAGTGTACAGTGAAGAAATGATCGGACGGTTGTCCGATCAGAAGGTATCCGAAGCCCCCTGATCGGTCACCGGACCGATCAGGGAACCTCCTGACCGGCAGACCGATCGAAGGTGATCAAGAGTCTTGAAGCCCCCGATCGGTCACCGCACCGATCGGGAACTTCCTGATCGGTCCGTAGACCGATCGGGATTCTCGTCGCTGCTAGTTACCACTAATCTCCAACCACCGATCGGTCTATGGACCGATCGAAGAGCCTTATGCGATCAGATTATCTGATCGGTCCACGACCGATCGGTGAGGCGCTAAAATAACTGATCGGTCCTGGACCGATCATTCTGAACACATGAAAGGTTGGGAAGTTTTGGATCGGCGTCGACCGATCCATCTTCTCTGATCGGGTCAGAGCCCGATCGATGTCGACATCTTGAAATTTTCGTGATTTCAGTAATCAAATCCTTAGATATGTTTGATAGTTCGTAGAAGTTTCTCCAGAAAACTTTCAAAATCAATATCTAGAACCCTGAGAATCTACAAGCATAACTATGTCCTAACGATGGGCTCTTATGGTGTGAATTTGTTTATAATTTGAGACTTTCAAATTCGACTACAAATACTGAGATTTCAGACAAGTTTCAAGTTTGTCAAAATAGACAACTCAAGGTTAAAAACTGAAATCTTCAACCTTGCTATGTCCAGTCCCAAATTTGGCAAAATATGTCCAAATTTCTATCATTATTTCAATGACCTATCCTAGTGTCAATCAATAATCACGAAAGGTCGATCAAAGGTATCAAACAGTCCAACAATCAAGGTTACATGATTTATAGGGAAAAGTCCAACCAAGTTTCCTTGGTTGGAATATATGAGTAAGATCTAGGAACCAAATACACATGAATTATGTAATGGTCTTCCCCATACTCAATTAATGTCTCTTCAACCTAATTATTCAAGGGATGCATGATACATTTTGAATAATTTGGTTGTTCCTAGCATCTCACCCCATTTCTAGCAAACAAAAATATTTTGTTAAACCTTATAGTTTGTGTGAGATGTTCTCAAGTTGCCCAAAATCATTCCCAATTTCTTTTATCATTTTAATTTGTCCTTATTGATCATGGTGAGGTTCTAATGACCTAAGGAGCCAAACACATTCCCAACTCCCTCCTTAAATGACTAAATTCATTCTCCGGAAGGGGTTTGGTAAAAATATCAGCTATGTTTGACTTTGACTCAACATATGTGAGTGCAATGTCTCCCCTAGCTACGTGATCTCTTATGAAGTGATGACGCACTTCAATGTGTTTGGTTCGCGAATGATGGACTGGATTTTTAGTTAGGTTGATTGTGCTAATGTTGTCACATAGCACTTGTACACCCTTATAAGAAAGTCCATAATCCTCTAGGGTGTGTATCATCCACAACAACTGTGATACACTCTCTCCCATGGCAATATATTCGGCCTCGGTCGTGGAGAGAGCAACACAATGTTGCTTCCGACTTGACCAACTAACTAAAGATGAACCTAAAAATTGGCAACCCCCACTAGTGCTTTTCCGATCCAATTTGCACCCAGCATAGTCGGAATCGGTATAGCCTATCAAGTTAAAAGACTCCATGCGAGGGTACCATAGACCTACTCGAATTGTGCCCTTAAGGTATCTCAATATTCTCTTAACTGCAATTAAATGAGATTCCTTGGCACAGACTTGATATCTAGCGCACATGCCCACAACAAAAAGTATGTCCGGTCGACTAGCTGTGAGATATAGAAGACTACCAATCATGCTTCTATATTGCGTTAGATCAATTGGTTTTCCACTCTCATCATTGTCAAGGCGAGTGCTTGTCGCCATTGGAGTGGACACTTCCTTAGAGTCACTCATATTGAATTTTCTAAGCATCTCTTGAGTGTATTTTGCACGATGGACATAAATTCCATCTCGAGTTTGTTTGATTTCAAGTCCAAGGAAGAATGTCAATTCTCCTACTAGACTCATCTCAAACTCACTTTCCATGTGAGAAATAAATTCATTCAAATAGCCCTTGTTATTTGAGCCACAAATTATGTCATCGACATATACTTGGGCTACAAAAATATTTTCACCATCTCTACGCAGAAATAGTGTTGGGTCTATTTGGCCTCTCACAAAACCCTTTTCTAGTAAATATGTTGACAACCTTTCGTACCAAGCTCGAGGTGCTTGTTTAAGCCCATAAAGAGCTTTCTTGAGCTTGTATACGTGGTTTGGAGCTTCGGTACTCACAAACCCCGGGGGTTGTTCAACATAGACCTCTTCTTTAATGAAGCCATTTAAGAAGGCAGATTTAACATCCATTTGATAGAGTTTGAAACCTCTATGTGCAGCAAAAGCTAGCATCAAACGAATGGACTCTAATCGGGCCACGGGAGCATAAGTCTCATCATAATCGAGACCTTCGACTTGACTATAGCCCTTGGCTACAAGTCTTGCCTTGTTTCTTACAACTTCTCCCTTTTGATTTAACTTATTTTTGAAGACCCATTTAGTTCCAATAATGGTGGTCTTCTTAGGTCTAGGAACTAAGTCCCACACTTGGCTCCTTTCAAATTGACCTAATTCGTCTTGCATAGCTATGATCCAATCAGGATCGTGCAATGCCTCATCAACTAATTTTGGTTCAATCTCTGAAATCAATGCGACTTCATTAGACTCATTTCTAAAGAATGACCTAGTCCTAACCCCTTGTTGAATGTCTCCCACAATTTGGTCTTGGGGATGACTAGAGGCTATCCTAGATTGTCTTGGTGTTGATGGTGCCTCATGAATGGTCTCACTAGGCACAGGCAAGGACTCAATATCTGGCAAAGGATCAGATTGAGTTCTTTGTTGCCTTTGTTCATCAACATCAGAGTCAACTTCGACTCGTTCTTCATTTTGATCATTCAAACTTAGATTTCTAAGTTCAAATTGAATTTCTCCTATAGCCCTTGATTGATCATTTGAGTTAGGGATTTCTTCAAAAGCTACATCAGAGGACTCTTCAATCAATTTAGTCCTATTGTTGTAGACTCGATAGGCTTTGCTGGTGAGCGAGTACCCAACCAGTATCCCCTCATCAGCCTTGGCCGAAAATTTTCCAAGATGGTCCTTGGTATTTAAAATAAACACCTTACAACCAAACACCCTAAGATGTTTAATTGTAGGTGGTTTCCCAAACCAAAGTTCATGGGGAGTCTTTCCTAAAAACCTATGTATCAGGATTCGGTTTTGCACATAGCAAGCTGTATTCACAGCTTCAGCCCACAAGTAACTCGGTAGTGAGTACTCATTGAGCATGCTTCGTGCAGCCTCTTGTAAGACTCGGTTCTTTCTCTCCACAACCCCATTTTGCTGTGGGGTCCTTGGAGTTGAGAACTCATGTCTATACCCTTTTTCTTGACAAAATTCTAAAACCTATGGTTTTGAAATTCACCACCATGATCACTTCTAATGGTTTTAATTGTTGTTGATTTTTCATTTTCAGTTCTTCTACAAAAGGAAATAAAAATATCTATAGTTTGGTCCTTATGCTTCAAAAAGAAAGTCTATGTGTATCTAGTAAAATCATCAACGATTACCAAGCAATATCTACTTCCATTCAATGATATTACACTACTGCAATCAAATAGGTCCATGTGCAATAAATCTAAAGCAGTAGATGTACTTACAATGCTTTTACCTTTATGAACACCTTTTGTTTGCTTACCCTTTTGACATGCATCACATAGTTTGGTCTTGTGGTACTTGATGCTGGGTAAGTCTCGCACTAATCCTTGGTTGGCCAACTTCCGGATGTTCTTCATATTGACATGTGCCAACCTTCTATGCCATAGCCAAGACTCTTCTTCTTTTGACATGAAACACTTAATCAAAGCATTAGTAGCACTTTTAAATGATACTTGATAAATATTATCAACCCTTGTGCCTACTAGTACCGTGTCAAGTGTGTCAATGTGTTTAACCAAACATTGACTTGAATGAAATTCAATTGTGTAACCGTATCACACAATTGACACTTAGGAGATTAAAAGTCATCCCTTGACTAGAAGGACATTCTTGATATGGAGACATTCGGATATATGAATGTCTCCAACTCCTACAACCTTAAGACTACCATTGTTACCAAATGACACATTACCTCTATTTTTGTTTTGAATGGTAGAAAATAGTGACTTGTCCCCGGTCATGTGCTTGGAGCATCCACTATCAACAAACCAAGTTGATAGACGCTCCCCCTTTACCAATGCCTACAAGACACGAAAGATAGATGTTTTAGGTACCCAAATCTTGGGACCTAATGCATCTACAATGAAAGACTTAGGCACCCATGCCTTTGTTACCTTCTTCCTAGTCTCATGAACCCTAGAAACATGTGATCTATGAAATTGGGTTCTTGACACTAAAGAAATAAAACTAGACTCCTTAGGTTGGTATCCTAATCCAGCCTTGTTGTAGACCGCCCTTTGGGCATTTAGAATCATGTCTAAGGTCTTAGAGCTGGTTGAGAATTTCTCAAGCATTTTCTTGAGCTTCTCAATTTCACCCTTCAAGGTTTTGTTTTCATCCTCTAGGGCCTCTTGATAAAGGTCATCGACCTCATCTTCCCTAAGGGCCCTTAATTTCTCTATTTCATCTTTTAGCAGTTTTCTGTTTTTGATTTTTAAGGGAAGTAGACAAATGTGCAATTGTTTTATAACACTTTTCTAAATGGGGAGATGTTACCTCTTCATCATCCGAAGATGATGAAGTCGCGGCTGAAGAGCTTGAGTCCTCACTCTCGGACTCGGACTCCTCTCTTGCCATGAGGGCTAACTGCCGTGTACTCTTCTCCCTCTTCTCTTCCTCAGATGAACTTGAAGAAGACTCATCCCATGTAGCTTTTAGAGCCTTCTTCTTCTTGACTCTTTCCTCCTTCTTTTTGGCTCGTTCCTCCTTCCTTTTTAATTTCGGACACTCGCTCCGATAGTGTCCCTTTTTGCTGCACTCATAACATGTAACATTAGTTTTGTCAATATTTTGTTCACTAGGTTTACCTTTCCCTTTGTATCTTCTGCTCCTTCTCATGATTCTTCTCACGAAGTTGGCCATCTCGCTTGATGATGATTCACCTTCATCATCGGACTCGGAGGAGGATGAAGATGAAACAATTTCTTTCTCCTTCTTCTTTTCTTTCTTCCTTCTTCCCTCCTTGCTCTTTTCTTCTGCAACCAAAGCAATACCTTTCTCTTTTTGCCCTTTGTTAGCAAGTTCATGTAATTCCATTTCACAAAAAAATTCATCTAACTTAACAGTGGAAAGATCCTTGGATACCTTGTAGCCATCCACCATAGATGACCACAAGGCATTCCTAGGAAAAGCTTTTAGAGCATACCTTACGAGGTCACGGTTTTCTACTCGTTCATCCACCGAATGTAGACCATTGATGATCTCCTTGAACCTTCCATGTATCTCACTTACAGTTTCATTTTCCTTCATGACAAGGTTCTATAGTTGGTTTAGGAACAAATCCTGCTTGGCGATCCGAGAGTCTCGAGTCCCTTCTTGGAGCTCGATGAGCTTGTTCCATAGATCCTTCGCACTTGTGAAAGGACCAACCTTGACAAGTTGATCCTTGGCTATCCCACATTGCAAAGTGACAACCGCCTTGGCATCGGCTTGTCCCTTGCGAGTTTGCTCGGTTGACCATCTCGATGAGTCAAGTTCCTTACCTTCTTCATCCTTTGGAGGTGAGAATCCCTCCTTGACGGAGAACCACATGGAGATATCGGTCTTGAGGTAATACTCCATGCGGCTCTTCCAATACTGGAAATCTGCTCCATCGAAGAAGGGTGGTCTGTTGGTGCTGAATCCTTCCTTCATGGCCATCTTGTTGCTCCTTGGAATGTTAGTCCAGATGAAGAGCACCAGGCTCTGATACCACTTGTTGGGATCTTAGATGGCTAGAGGGGGTGAATAGCCTCTTTGAAAAACACTAAACAGAAATTTCTTCAAGAACTTTGTTAGCACAGCACAGCGGAAATAGAAAAACTAAAACGAAAGAAAACAAACACACAGCAGACACAAGGATATACGAGGTTCGGGGATAACTTGCCCCTACTCCTCGGCGTGTCCGTAAGGAGGACGACTCCTTGATCTTTCGGTAGATCACACCCCGGACAAGATCCGGCTAAAGATGTCTCCTTCTCGGTGGAGCAACCTCTCAAAAAAGTCTCAGATGATTATAGATTTAAGCACAAGACTTACAGTGGTGGCTGAGAAAAATATTAAGATGAGCTTACAGCCACGCGGAGAAGAGAACAGAGCAGAGAGCGCACAATCAACCTTCTCAGCAAGGAGCTCACCGCTTCACCAACTTGCTCTCTCGAAGGCTTGATCACAAAAGACAGAGAATTCAGAATTCCCTTTCTGAACTCCTCTTCTTCCTTCTTATGTCTCTCTGCTTTACTGGCTCGAATCACGGCCGTCTGCAGAATCGCTGCTGCCAGCAAGGCGTAGCCAATCACCTCTCCTCCTCTTCTGATTCTCTGAACCCATGCCAATGGGAATCACTGGCGTCTCTGGATACCAACCAATGGGTAGAGGTCAAACTGAGCAGCCTAATCGTAATCGGATTTCGCCAGTGAACGTTGATGCCCCAAATGTATCTGTTGCAGCAAATTACAGTGAAAAGGGTACTTGTCTCCTTCTCTTAATGAAGCTTAATTTGAATCCAAACATGAGAATGTGACCTGCAACCTGCAAGCTAGAAAGACTCACAGCAAATGGTTAAAAACAGATAGGTGAATACAAATACGGCAATCGGAAAAAGTGCATGCAAAGCAAACAATACCGTGGGTGATCGGCCCGCATCAACCACGCCTGAATCATCGATCGGTCGGACCGATCAGAACTAATCGATCGGTCCCGGACCGATCGAGCCGCTCTTTCCAAGGTGCGCGGCTTCGATGCGGGACCGATCGAGCACTAATCGATCGGTCCCGGACCGATCAGATGTCGCTCGTCGATGCTTAAAGCCTCGATCGGTCTCCGGCACCGATCAATAAAATCTCGATGAGGCTCGATTGATTTCGATCGGTCCGCACCGATCGGTAAAATCAGATGAGCTCGATCGATTTCGATCGTGCGCACCGATCGCAAACGCTCGATAGCCATCGACAATTCTGATCGGTCGGCACCGATCGGTATAAAGATTTCCTGGATCGGTCCGCGGACCGATCAGGTGTCCAGTTTCCGGATCGGTCTGCCGACCGATCCAGCCACACCTGGATCGGCCTCTCCGACCTAGTCCGGAGAAACGAGCTCCCTAGCTCTCTCCGACTTCATCCGGTCCTAGAGAACGAGCCACCGAGCCCTCTCGACTTCGCATGCCAAGCTTCCTTCTTGGACTTTTCAACACCAGATGTCCGATCACCCTTGATCCATCTGGATTTTCCCTTGCCTGGCTTCACTCACCAGGACTTGCCAACTGCCTAACATCCCAGTTAGGACTTTCCCACTGCCTGGCTTCACTCACCAGGACTTTCCAACTGCCTAACATCCCAGTTAGGACTTTCCACTCGTGCCAAGCTCCCTGCTTGGACTTCTCCAGTGCCAAGTCTCCATACTTGGACTTTTTCCCGAATCAGGTCAACCAAGTCAACCTAGATTAGTAATTAATCTGAGTTAAATATCTGATACAAACTTAAATCAGTGTCAACAGCAAAACAACATCCAGGTCAGACTGTATCAACATCAACATGTCCATCAAAAGCTCTTGCCTTAAGGACCTCGGTGGAAGGATCTATAGGTCATCACCTGATGCAATCTAGGCAGCAACAACTTCTCCTCGTTTATACGATTTCTCGTATTGGGTGGTACTTGCGCTCTATTGTGTTTACTTGCCTTTTATAGACTTATGGTTTCTTCGAGTTTGCTACTGCACCAATATTATTACAATAAATTGTAATAATCTTTGGACAAACCAGAAATCATATCTAAGTCTATCTTGAGATTATTGAGTCATTCAGCTTTTATAGCTACCTCAGAGGCTTGCCATATACTAAGCTTCTATGGTGGAGTCCAGAAAAACACCTATGCTTATCACTCTTCCATAGTTATGACTTTACCTCCTAAAGAAAACACAAAACCCCGAGGTTGACTTATTATTGTCCCTATCCGATTGGAAGTCAAAATCCATGCAACCCACAAGGACCAAATTAACTGTCTTGTAAGCTAGCATATAATCTCTAGTGCCTCTAAGGTACTACAATATATGCTTTACTGCAGTCCACTGTCCTTGTCCAGGGTTACTTTGATATCTGCTAACTATACCTTTGGCAAAACAGATTTCTGATCTCGTACATAGCATACATTAGGCTTCCAACAGCCGTAGCATAAAGAACTTCCTTTATTTCCTTTATCTCCTTTGATGTCTACAGAGACATATCTTTAGATAAAGTTACTCCATCCTTAAAAAGTAAGAAACCTTTCGAGGAGTTTTGCATGCTTAAAACGAGCAAGGATTTTTCGATGTATCAAGCTTGGGATAAGTAAAATATATTTTTCTTTCGATCCCTTATTATTTTGATCTCAAAAATATATACATTCTCCCAAGTCCTTTATATCGAATTGTTTGGACAACCATACCCTTACTTCTGACAACATTTTGATATTGTTTCCAACTACCAAAAATGTTATCTAAGTATAGTACAAGAAATACCACTACGTTTCTATCACGCCTTTTGTATACACAAGACTTATCCGGTTACTAAATAAATCCATAGACTTTAATAAACCGGATGTTCTAAGACCTTGAAGCTTTGCCTCAGTCCATAGACTGATTGAGCTTGCACACAAGATGCTCTTAGCCCTTTGCAATGAACCCTTCTGGTTGCTTTATATGGATGCTTTCTTCAAGACTTCCATTAAGGAATGTTGTCTTGACATCCACTTGCCAAATAGATAAAAGAATCCGGATAGACTTAAGCATGGCTACCAGTGAAAAAGTTTCCTTTTTCATCAAGCCTTGCCTTGAAAGTTTCTACCTTCCTGTCTATCCTTCTTTTCCTATTATAGACCTTTTACACCCAAAGGCTTTTACACCACTTGGTGGTTTTACAAGCTTCCAGATTTTATTAGAATACATATATTCTAATTCTATTATTCATTACTCTTTGCCAAGATGCTGCATATTTATCTTGGAGTGCTTCGTCACATGTCCGGAGATCAGGTTCATGTCCTTCAGGGATCGAGTCCAAAAACTCTCCCAAAACATGAATCTTTTTAAGGTTGCTTAACAATCCTCCCACTACGACAAGACATTTTCTGCAATTGTATATCATTTGTGATACGTGTTGCAGTTTTCTTGTGGTATCTCATCTTGTACAGTTGGTACTAGATTAGACATGTCTTTTATTATTTCCTTAAGAACAAATTTACTTATGAGTACGTGGTTCATTATATAGTCCTTTTCTAAAAATCAGTCATTGATGCTAACAATGACCTTCTGATTTTTAAGACTATAAACCTACTTTTGTTTATCTAGGATAACTTACAAACAAGTGAACTCCTATCCAACTTATCATTATCTCTCTTTAACATATGTGCTGGATTACCCGAATCCGAATATGCTTCAAAATAGGCTTACGCCTATTCAGTAATTCTATATGAGTAGAGAGTTATGACTTTGGAAGGTACTACGTTCACTTCCGTTTCCAGAGCATATCCTTAAAACAAATTTGGTAATTTTCTGAATAACTCATCATCTATCTAATTATTCCATAAGAGTCCTATACCTTCTTTCTACTACACCATTCTGTTGGGGTGTACCAGGTGTAGTTAGTTGGGAATGAATCCCTACTTCTGATAAGTGACTCCTAAATTCTCCCAAGAGGTACTTGCCACTACGATCTTACCATAGTGACTTTTACTTTAACATTTCTCCGCATCAGCCTTATACTTTTTGAACTAATCAAAGTACTTAGTTTTGCGGTACATTAAGTAAATTTATTTGTATCTTGAATAGTTGTCTATAAAATAGACAAAATATTCAATACTACCTCTTGTCTGGATAGTCATAGGATCACACAAATCAGAATGAACCAATTTCAACATATCTTTGACTCCATACCCCTTGGACTTAAAAGCTTCTTGGTTATTTTCCTTCTAAGTAAGATTCGCAGGTTGGAAAGATTTCCACTACCAATGAACCCAAAAGTTCATCATCTACCAATGAATCCTACTCAAGTATAACCTAGCTTTTAGATGCCAAAGATATAATTGGTTCATTTCTGAAGGTTGCTTTCTCTTAAAATTAGAAGATGTGTTACTAATTTCCATTTGTTGCATCGTGGGAGTTATTGGATTATAAATTGTCAACCATCATACCAGAATAGATAACTTCCCTATTTTTCTTGATAACAACTTTGTTATCAAAATAGACACAATATCTATAATAGTTTAGAAACTGAAATCAGGTTCTTTCTAAACTTGGTACGAAAATACAATTACTTAAAATCCATATTTTATTCTTATTAAAGGATAAACATCTCCCACTGCAACAGCTACCACTTTTACAATAGTGCCCATGTGGACGGTGATTTACCTTTCATTTAGTTGTCGGGTTTCCTGGAACCCTGCAATGAATTGCAGACATGATTAATGGCATCTTGTATCTACACTCCAGGTTCTGGTAGATAACACCACTAGACATGTTTCAACTAATGAATTAAATACACCTAAATTGTTCTTAGTTCTAAGAAGACAGTCTACCTTAATGTCCAAATTCTATTTCCAATCAATTATAATTGGGACCACTAAGTCTATCCTAAAGTATATCAGCTAGGGATTGACTATCTTCCTAAGAATCACAAAAATATTTGGTTAAGACCAACTCCTTAAAAATCCCCATGAATTTTGTATGCCACGTTAGTGTGGACGTATACAAATTCAAAGAGGAAATTTTATTTAATTTTATTATCTCGTCAACCTTACTTTATGACGAATAAAATTAATAGTTGGTTTATCTTTAATCAAATATTTGGTCAAGACTCTAAATTTAAAATAATATTGATTCCTCTAACAATACTATTTAAATTTACCAACACCTCAAAACACCGTGAATTTTGCATGCCACGTTAGTGTGGACGTATACAAAATCAACATTTGTAAGAGGAGGGTTTTACCCATTAACTATCTTGTCAACGTAACTTTATGACAAATAAAATTATCTCAAACACCGTTAATTTTGTATGCCACGTTAGTGTGGACGTATACAAAATCAATCATTTGTAAGAGGGGTTTTAACCCTTTAATTTTATTATCTTGTCAACCTAGTTTTATGACAAATTAATAGTTGGTTTCATTTGGTCACACAAATAATAGCAGTGACTCCGATGGGGAGGATACTATTAGATGTATTTAAGTGTATACCATTACTTGACACTAAGTCCATTAATAAGATTATGCCCCTTCCGTTGGGGAAGATCACACGCTCTTAATTAACTTCCTATAGTCATCCAAAAATGGAAGTCTATTCTAGTGATCCGCAAACAAGCTCATCCGTTATGGAGGAAGGCACTCAGAGCCAACGCGCAAGCTTGTTTGCATCACTTACAAACCAGTAATGGAGACCATGGGATTTACTTAAAAAAAATCCTCTCCCACTTAGTTATTTATTAATGAGGAATTTTAACGATGCTAGCCTACTAAACTTGTAAACTAACATGCACAACACAATATAAAAGCAATAAATAGAAAATCTAATTTTCAACTATTATGGCTTTTATCTCTAGTTGTCCTCCGTGTGTTGTCATCCCAAGCTGCTGCCATATTTGGCCACCGCCACCGGGTCTAGCTGTCGCATCCATCTTGCTCCTTGTTCCGCTGCGCCTCTGGTCCTTAGAAGGTTCCACGCTTTGCAAGATTCGATCCGCGACATAAATAGAATTTTACAATTTTGATCATATATTCCATAAAAGGAATGTACATGTATCTAGATCAAAAATAAAATCCTAATAAAACTAAATACAGCTCCTGCTGTATTTTATAATACAATCATGCACACACATATAAATGCCCTTGACATGTCCAAGGGTCCAATCACACACATAAAACTATAAGCCATAATAGTTGGATCCTGCATCCACAAAGTTAGCACATCCTACTATTATCCTGCCTAAATTAGTATGACATGTGCATAATTAAACTAATACCAAATACACAGAGGCAAAACCCTAGCTCTGATACCAATTGTTGGTTGCTACTCGGAAAGCCTAGAGGTTCCACTGTACAAAATTTTGTACAAAGATCTGAACCTTTTCCTAGCTTCCATGTGTTCTTTTAAATTAAATTTTGGATCGCCTGCGGAACTTGACACGTTTGATCCAAAACTTAATCTATTCGTTCTTTTAGGTTTTGACTTGGGTCTCCTGCGGAACTTAACACGTTCGACCCAAATCACCTTAAGTTATTAATTCCATTAAATATTAATTTCCATAATTGGTTCCCAGTACTGACGTGGCGAGGCACACGACCTTCTTGGATATGGGAGCAACCACCACCGACTAGACAAAACCTTTTATGGAAAGCTAATATTTAATTTCCTAAAATAACTTTAGGTTAACCGAAAAGAACAATCAAATCACAAGGAAAAGAAAAAACAAAAGAACACAACATCGAAAAACATATTCGAAATTCTAGAATCGTAAGCCTCTTGTATTTGGTATTATTTCCATAAATAACTAGCATGATGCGGAAAGAAAAATTACTAGTTATATCTTGTAGAAAAACCTCTTGATCTTCTACCGTATTCCTCTTCTAACCTCGTACGTTGTGTGGGCAACGATCTTCCGAGATGAGAAACCACCAAGCACCTTCTTCTCCTCCTAGCTAGGTTCGGCCAAAACAAGAAAGCTCCACCAAGGAAGAAGAAAAACACCAACCAAGCTCTAAGAGATGCAAGCTTCCTCTCCTTCTTCTTCTTCTTCTTCTCCAAGTAGTATCCGGCCTCCACAAGACCTCCAAGCAATAGAGAGTTTCGGCCACCACAAAGAGGAAGAAGAGAAGAGATGATGGCCGGCCACAACACCAAGGAAAAGAGGGAGAGAAAACAATAGAGGTTGTGTCTCATGAAGGCACCCTCACCCCTTCTTTTATATTCCTTGGCCTAGGCAAATTAGGAAATTTAATTACAATAAAATTTCCTCAATTTCCTTGACATGATTTAATTTAGAAAAATAAAACAAATTTTCCAAATTAAACTTCAATGGCCGGCCACATCATTGGAGAGCAAATTGGACAAGTTTTAATCAACAATTAAAACTTCCTAATTTGTTTCCGGAAATTTTAAAAATAAAATTTCTCTTTAAAAATCTCTTCATGGTTGATAAAAGGAAATTTCTATAATTTTAATTTTATCAACATGTGGATAATTTTTAAAGAGAAAATAAAATAACTCTCCAATCTACAAATAAGGAAAGAGATCTAATCTCTTTCTTTAATCTTTTGTAGATCTTTTACAAGAGAGATATTTTAATTTTAATTCTCTTTAATAAATTATTTCTTCCACATAATAAAAACTAAAATTAAAATCCCTTTTAAATTTAATTTGGCCGGCCCCCACTAGCTTGGGTTCAAGCTAGGGCCGGCCACCCAATTTTATACCTAGGCCGGCCCTAGCTTGTTCCCAAGCTAGCTTGGCCGGCCCCTATTGTGTGGGTATAGAAGGTGGGTATAGGTGGGTATAGAACTCTATAAATAAGAGGCTACGATAGGGACCGAGAGGAGGAATTGGTTTTGGTCTCCCGATAAAATTAAGCATCCCGTGTTCGCCCCGAACACACAACTTAATTTTATCAATAATAATTCATTCCACTAGAGAATTATTATTGAACTACCGCACCAATCCCAAATTACATTTTGGGCTCCTTCTTATTATGAGTGTGTTAGTCTCCGTGTTTAAGAGATCGAATGTCCACTAATTAAGTGAGTTACTGACAACTCATTTAATTAATTTCTTAGTCCAAAAGTAGTACCACTCAACCTTATTATCATGTCGGACTAAGTCCACCTGCAAGGTTTAACATGACAATCCTTATGAGCTCCTCTTGAGGATATTATCAACCTAGTATCACTAGGACACAGTTTCCTTCTATAATCAACAACACACACTATAAGTGATATCATTTCCCAACTTATCGGGCTTATTGATTCATCGAACTAAATCTCACCCATTGATAAATTAAAGAAATAAATATCAAATATATGTGCTTGTTATTATATTAGGATTAAGAGCACACACTTCCATAATAACTGAGGTCTTTGTTCCTTTATAAAGTCAGTATAAAAAGAACGACCTCAAATGGTCCTACTCAATACACTCTAAGTGTACTAGTGTAATTATATAGTTAAGATAAACTAACACCTAATTACACTACGACCTTCCAATGGTTTGTTCCTTTCCATCTTAGTCGTGAGCTACTGTTTATAATTTATAAGGTACTGATAACATGATCCTCTGTGTGTGACACCACACACCATGTTATCTACAATATAAATTAATTGAACAACTACATTTATCACAAATGTAGACATTTGACCAATGTGATTCTTATTTCTAGATAAATGTTTATACCAAAAGCTAAGCTTTTAGTATACACTCTAACAGCAGCTTCTCATAAGTAGTTGCTATATTGTGTAGCAATTAATGTGAATTAGTTGCTACACATTGTAGCAGCTACTCTACTCTAGAGAAGTGAGATGCTACAACGTGTATCTATGTTATTGTCGATATAGCTAACAAGCCCTAATCCCTATTAATAATTCAATTGTCACTTATATGATTTGAAATTAATAAATTTTTGGAGACTCATCAATTACTTAATGGCAGAATTAGGGATTGGGGATTAAAGCAAGAACAATGGATTAATGAATTTGTTACTACATACAGGGAGACTTTATGTAATACTTCTCAAATGATTAATGGACTAACAACGTAAGAATTGGAGTAGAAATAAAATAATCGCTAGCTGAGAGTTTGGTAAACCTAACTTCATAACTCAAAGGGCATATTGTTAGAACTTGCAATAACAAAGATAATTATACGCTGAAATTTATCAAGATCCAGTATTAAGTGAAATAAAACTTTAAAAGTACCAGCTATAGATGCCAAATCTTCTGTTGGATATGTGTGAATGGAGAAAAGGTGTAGAAGAAAGAGGGTCCTCGGTTCGCTCAGCGCACTCGCCCGATCGATTTCTAGGCTTCGCCCGCCTGGTCGCTGGGTTTGTCTGACAAAAGCTTGCTCTGTCTCTCTTTTCTGCAGATCGGCTGAAAGCCCGCTCGGCCTCTTAGCTCACTTGCCCACTTGTAGTCTGCGTGCAGCATATAGCAGAAACCAACCCCTGCTAGCAGTCTGAGATTATCCGCTCAGGTCATTTCGACATATAAGTTGAATTTAATTTTGTGTATTTAAATTCAGCTAATTTTCAAATATCTCCAATTACCATCGAGTTAGCTGCTACAGCATTGTAGCAACTATCATTCCAAGTAGCTGCTACATCGTTGTAGCAATTAACTATTCAAGTAGCTGCTATAGCATTGTAACAGCTAACCATCGAGTTAGCTACTACAATGTTGTAGCAGCTATCATTCCAAGTAACTGCTACAATGTTGTAGCATCTAACAATCCAAGTAATTGCTACAACGTTGTAGCAGCTAACTCGATGGATAGCTGCTACATGTATTGTAGCAGTTAACATTCAAAGTAGCTGCTACAACGTTGTAGCAGCTATCATTCGGAGTAGCTGCTACAACATTGTAGCAGCTAGCTGGGAATTAATTAACAGTTTAACACCTAAGACATCGAATAAAGACATTCACAGATAAAAGGTATATAGTAGAAAATTACAACTTAAAATGAAACGACTTACCAAGTAGCTGTTACAACGTTGTAGCAGCTACTTGGACAGTTAGCTGCTATACATTGTAGCAACTACTTTGACAGTTGGCTGCTGCAAGATGTAGCAGTTAACTATCGAAGTAGCTGCTACAACGTGTAGCAACTAACTGTCCAAGTTGTTGCAGCCTGTAGGCGTTTGTAGCAGGCGTCGTCCTTGCACGTTGTAACATTAGTCCTTCTAATATATGTTCAGATCACGAAGAGGAATAACAAATTAAAATGAAACGAATTAGCATTGGGTATGAAATGGTGGAATTTATGTTTGACAAGTTCCCTACAAAGTATATAAGCAAAAGCAGCTAGGGCCTCATGTAACAATTAGCTGTTACATGGACAGTTAGCTACTCCAAGGTGTAGCAGTTAACTGTCGAAGTAGCTGCTAGAACTTGTAGCAGGTAACTGTCCAAGTGGCTACATGTATTTGTAGCAGGCGTCGGCCTTGTACGTTGTAGCATAAATCCTTCCTTTCTTCTAATATTCCTTTAGGATCATGGTCGGAAAATATACCTTACAATGAATCGAATTACCATTGGTTATGAAATGCAGATGGAATTGATGTTTGACAAGTTCCTTGTAAATTATATAAGCAAACTGATAGCATAGTAGCTAGGCTTGTACTTGGTAGGATATATATATGGTGCAAAAAAAAAAAGTACAGAGCTGAATAACAGACCATGGAGGGGAAAGGTTTACGATCAAAAATGGAGAAAGGGGGCTTTTACACAGGCTGTAGGCCTTTTTGTTCGACGCATAGTTTGGGGAGCTTCAGTTAGCTGCGACGGAAGACGGCGGTGAAGGAAGAGGTGAGAGCAAGAGAGAGCGGCAATGAAAATTTTGAAATTGGGAAATTTCATTTTCTGATGTTTTGAAAAGAAAGCGGAAGGAGAGAGAGAATAAATGGAATATTTTTTTACAAGGAAAACAAATATGCTGTTAACACTTAATATTAATATGTGCAAGCACGCTATTAATACCTATCATATATATATATATATATATATATATATATATATATATATATATATATATATATATATATATATATATATATATATATATTAGTTTAGAAATATATGAATTTAGATATTAAGTATTTAAAATTATAGTTAAAATAAGTTTTAGATCACATTTATTTTCATCAATAATTTTAATTTTTTATTAGCCAAATTAAATTTGATCAATAATTTTTAAGTTTTTAGATTTGACCAATAGTTTTTAATATTTTATAAATTAAAGTCAAATTTGATTTTTTTTTATTCTTTTACTCATCTATTGATAATTTTAATTTTTTATTGTTAATGTTAAATTTGGTTGTTGTTTTTTTTATTATCATTAAAATTTTATCCATATTTTTAAATTTTTTATTAATAAAAAATTAATTTACTAAGCAAAATTAAATTTGGTTAATAAATTAAAAATATTTATTCATTATAATTATTAGTAATTGATATTTTTTTATAAAAATACTTTTAATTTTATTTTTTTTCTCTTTCTATTTTTCGTTATTATTTTTATATCATTATTATTGTGTTATTTCTTCTCCACGATTATTATACAGTTAGAATTAATAAAAATACAGCTTAATTCAACTCCCATTGATACGAGATTTCAAAGTAGAATCTATTGTATGCAATAGATTAAACTATATATTAATAGTATTACAATAATCTATTATTTATTGCCAAATTAATTGGTATTTTTAATATTTATTGACAAAATTTAAATTTATTTATTTAATTAAAAATGTTTATTAAAAAAATATATTATTTTTAAATAAATTATACTTGAAAGCTTAATATAAAATTATTTTTATTTTTAAAATTTTGCTCATAAAGAAGTGAGATTTGACTAAAATAAAGTTATTGCTAGGTCAACAAGCTTCTAATTGTATAAATAATCTTTTACCAGGTATGAAATTATTATTTTTTAAATTTCAATGATAAAATTAAATATCTTTAACAATATTTTTAATATTTAGTTAAAAAAAAATGTGAAGGACCTTAAATTTATTTTCCGCTTAGGACATCAAGAATCATTGAGACGCTCTGCAACCAAGTATATGTGCTTTAAACTTATAGATCTGTATGGTATGGAGTGCCCTAATTTTCTCATAATAAAAATAAAAAAAAGTGGTCGCTACTTGGAATCAAATAAAGTGGACTCAAGATATGAAAAAATAAATTAATTTCGAAAGTAAACAATGTTCATTTATTTTACCCTCCTAAATCAACAATTGCAATATCCAGCCTGTGTGTGAGAAAAAAACAAATGTTATTCCTACTTCAGGTGAAAGGTATTACTCACCATATGTTCAAAAATGAAGAAAAACTCATGATTTTGTCCAACAATCTCCTTCACAATGTTGGGGTGGTTCAACTTACGAAGAGACTGTCAAAAGCAGAATACTTTGTCGTGCCATCCTCCCAAAAGTAGAACTTTCTTTCATTTTCTTGATAGCAACCTGACATTAGTTCATAGCTTTGTTTACCACAAAAATTTCAACCACCCTTTACTATATGTAATAATTAGATCCTAAACCAGACCAAAAAATTAATTGAGAAACAAAAATAGATGTTAATTGATATAAGGGATTCAAGACAACTTCCAAAGACCTAAAACTTTACAATGGATCTCCAAGATATTAAACAGAGAATGTAGCGATCTAACATGCTTGTAAAATATGGGCATAATGGAAAAGAGAGACATTTCGGAGGTCTTGAGAGTTTGCTCATTAGATTAAAGGGGTTCTCTAATTTGTAGATCAGCATAGAAACAGATGCCACAGGCACTAGCTCACATCACCTTACTATAAACATATTATATAAAAATGGAATATCTTGTTCTTCTAGTATATAAGCTGTAAGTGAAGGCCTGATAAAAGATATAATAAATAAGAATTTTGCCTATGTAGAAAGCAACATACTGAAATCAGCACAAAAGTATTGATTAAACCAGAGCTATTGCCTAACAGAAGACTCAGTATGTCTATAAGACCTAAGTAGACAACATAAAATAGCTGGAAAATCATGTGATGACTCAATTGACCACAGCAAGTTTTCTGCAGTTTCTTGTATGTTTGCACCTTGATTATGTATCAAAAGCCTTTATTTCCTCAAAAAAAAAACTTACACCAATGAAAATTACACAACAGTTTGAAAATAAGAGGTGGCACTGTTTGGCATATCATGTTCATGCATATGTTTTTGAAATTACCATACAATCTTTCAAACTTTAAATGCAGTACCAGTATTACATCCATAAAAGTACTTCATAAAAGTTCAAACAAAACTGCAGTTCAACACTTACTATTTCATTGTTCTCAATGTTGAGTGCTTTATAAACATTCCCACAAGTTCCATCTCCAATCTCATTTATGAACTTATACCTATGATGTAAATGACACAAGTAGCAGTATCAGCCTCACCGAGATAAGAAATAGGTTCAAGAAATGCAACTATGATTTACTTACTTCTCCATTTTTTTTCTTCACAGACAAACAAGAATAAATCACTGAACTTCCAGAGGAGTTAGAATAAGAAGCTCTTTATCATCTCTGAGAAGAATTTGACCAGCACATAGGTACGTATCAAGATGCACATGCTTTCCTATGCAACCAAAATAGCCCTTATTGGCATGAGATGAGTGACTATATATCACCCAGAACATGTCCCGCATACTAAGAGCAACCACAATGAGAAGCAATCCATAATTAACAAATGTCAAACAGGACCAGTGTGCAACAGCTCTCCCAGCACTACTACCAAGAAAATGTTCGAGCAAATAAATCCCCCGAAACTACAAGTTAGTTCCATTTATAAGAAGATTTCTCCCAGCTCTTATAAACTGGGGCAATTGACCTGCAAATGTGAACAAGAAAAAATTATAAATCCAACACAGTGAATATACTTGGGAAAAAAAAGACATTAATTCAACTATGTTAGATTCTACAGTTATGCAATCAATCATAGATCGGTCAAGAAAAGAGAGATATAAGGAAAGATAAATACGGAAAAGGCTATAATTCATGGGTTTTTTTTTCCCAATCCAATGGCAAGAAACTTTTATTAGTATAGACGACCAAATTCATCATTATCTTGCCCACCGAATGCGAGAGTTAAACAAAATATTTACTTAATTATCTGACAATAAAAAAGAAAATTCAGATCAGCAGGAAAGAAAAATCAATTTTTTTGTAAATCATTAATAGAATAATAATGATACTACTAATAATAAAGAGATAACAGGAAAAACTTTTTCTTGAATGATTCATGTATTTATACAATAAGAAGCAACCATCAAGTGACGGATTACAGATCAACAGAAGCAGACAAAACCAAAAAAATTAGTAAAGATTCGTTGGGCGAAACAGGACGCAAATAGATGCGGACACAGCATAGTAGCTTTATCAAAAAGGGGGAGAAACGATTTTTGCAACAGGCATTGCTTTGTGCGACTGAAGAAAACACCGACCTCCATAAAACCGATCAAAACAATGCCTCGTCGACTCAGAATCCGAAACAAACTACACGCTAAAAAAACAAAAAATAGGAAGCCAATAACACAAACCATCAACAATTGAGCGCATCAAGAAAGGATTTCTCAGGCTGATCCTTGCAGCATAAGGAGATTCCACACACGCTCGGTTCGATTGGAAGAACGAGACGAGAGATTTGGAGGTGTGAAGTAGCGAGATCAATGAAAAAATCAACAAGACGAGGAAAGATGAAGAGGGGGAAAACAGAAGAGACGGGCGGTCCCCACGCAATGAATTAAAATAAAACATAAATTACGTTATGCTAGTGCGGAATTTATCAAAAAGGGCATACTGTCATACCAAATTACCAATCATTTTAAACTAGCGGCCAAGGCGGTAAACGAGTCGAGTTGTGGATGTTTAAACTTATTTGATAAGATAATTGAATCTGGACGAGCTAAGCTTAAAATGAATCAAGTCTTTAAACTAATTGTTCAAGCTTAGCTCGATTCATTTTTTTGTAAGCTTAAGCTTGCTTGAACCTTGCCGTTAGTTTGGTTCGTTTAGATATTATTGAACTCTCAAGTTTGATTTGAGTTTGGTTCATTTATATGTTATCGAGCTCCCAATTCAAATTTGTTTAATTATTTAAAATTTTTAGTTGTTTGATTGATTATTGAGTTTAATAATTCAAATTTATTTATTTATTTTATTTTATTATTTATTTAACATATTGATAAGAGTTTTATTAATAAATATAATTTGTGAACGTTGTTCACGAACATTGTTCACGAACGTTGTTCATGAACGTTAACGAGCTGAACACATATGTGTTCAAGCTTATTTTTTAGTTTAACAAGTTGTTCAAACTTATTTGTTTAATTAATCTTGTGTATATTGAACGAACATAAATAATTTTTTACCAAGTCGAACACCAAACTTGTTCATGAACACTTGATTCATTTACAACCCTACCCAAAATAATTAATTTTCGATAAGTTGATAACAAAATATTTTGATATAATAAAATAGTTAATTTTTCGTATTATATCAACTATTTGATAATTATTAGCCGAGTTACTCGATAATTATTATAACAATGTTAAAATAAGAGGTATTTTGAGTAAAAAAAAAATATCATGTGGATGCCTTTTGATTTTTTTTTAATGCCTTTCATTTGCATAATTTGGGATGATCTTTTGATTTTTATCCAATATATATAGAATTTTGATATGCTGCCTAAAATAGTTTTTCGATTTAAATTTTTTTTTATGCATAGTACTATAATCAAACCTCTAAACTCTAAAGGCAAAATCTGATTGGGATAATCAAAAATTTAAAATAAATAAATAAATCAATTATTCACGGAGTGTGCGACTTAAGGTGAGCAACATATCAAAACTATTGTTATCTTGCACAGCTTACTCTACACACCCCGTGAGTACCCACTTTTTTGTTTTGATTTTTTTTGTTTAATAATTTAATTCAACCCTTAAACCCTAAAGTCAAAACGCTAAATGAAATAACACCAAGACAAAAATAAAATAAAATAAAATAAAAAATATGGGTGACACGCAGTCGCGCATACACGACTTTTTTTATCTTGCCAACAATCGTCCACTACTATGCATTTCAATTTTTTTGATTATTTTTTCGGCTTGCAAGTATATCATTTAGGGGTTTGCCTTTAGGATTTAGGAATTGAATTACATGTATAAAAAAATAATTTCAAACTGATTTTTTTTTAATGTGCACGAGTGTGCGACGTAAAATTAGTAGCATATCAAACCTCTCTCTCTAAATATATCAAAATCTTATAACTCAACTAATTTGAAATAGATGGTCTGATCCTATATTCCACCTATTAAGTAAATCTAGAAAGTACGATAGCTCCTAGTGTAGCTCCCCAACTTCATTAATAATTCAATCGTCATAGTTATAGCCTGCGTGAGAATTCAATCCTAATTACTTGAAAAATACTGTTGGTAATTTGAGAGCACGAAAACTAAAGTGAAGCAAAACAAAATCACTCACAGTGATCTCCCGAAGATATCGCAATTGAAGACGCCACCGATCGACGAAGAGGTTGCCGCTATCGGAAGCACGATCACGGAGCAACCGGAAAGTACTTCAAGGTTCACGAGCCAAATCCCAGCCGTTGGATGTTCTCCTTTGCTCGCACATGATTACCTCACGGCTACGCTCTCCGATCACCTTCGCAACACCAGTCGCTCGCACCCACTGCCCTCTCCTCCTATGGATATGTGCTTGGACGCTGCTTTTATAGGAAGCCTGAGGAAGACGAAGGGGAAAGGATGCCCCTTCGTCTCCTTGGCGTTTGCAGCAAAAGGAGTAACGAAGGGGAACCCTTCGTCTCCAGTAACGCCTCACATTTCCCACTCGTCCAAGTCAATCCATATGGTCACATAAACCATGTTAGTCACATAGACTACAAGGTGATCATGTCACGAAGACCAGAGCGAAATTAGTCACAAAGACTAAATAAGTCACGTAGACTTTATGAGGATCAAGTCACAAAGACCAAAGCAAAATTTAGTCACAAAGACTAAATAAGAACATCCATTCCATACTTTAGGGAAAATGGTTCGTGCGACAGCAAGCACAGTGAGCATTCAATTGCTAAGAAGATTGTCACACCTTACTTAGCAGCTCCATAAAACGAATCAGAGACATAAATGTCCATAGAACGAATCAAAGACATAAATGACTTTCCTTTACCCCAGATTAAATTATTTACATCATTATGAGCATCTCTAATCCCTCATATTGACCATATGTCAAGAGCATGTTCAACATCTCCAATCAAACAAATTATTCACAATTACATTTTATATACTGAACTAAAAATATAGCCGGTACCAATGAATAAATGTCACAGATGTAAATCAATCTTAATCTTCTTTTTTAGCTAGAATCTATTCATTCTAATCAGTTGCTTTTCTAGTTATGCTCCATAGACCGAATCATCCATAGCCAATAGGAAACATTCTAAAGTAGCATACGCTGATCAGAATTTCAAGTAGACAGCTAAATAGTCACTTAGGGTAAAATCAAGATTAACTTATAATCTCAAGGGTCTCACATAGTTGATAAGCAGGGATCTATTCTCCTACTACCCTTCTTGTCGCCATAGCACATGTGGTATGAATCACATACTACGATGTTATTCTCTTTACCAAAAAGAGCGCATGTTTTTTTTTTTTTCAAAATTTAACATCGTACAGATTTTTGATCTAGACATTCCCAATGTCTAACCCTGAATTCAACATATGAATTCTAATATAGCCTCAAGCAGATTCAGTAAATGGTCGGTGCATTTACTCCAATCATTACACAAATGATCTCATCTAGATACAAATATCAAGGCGACCTTAACTTATGGGTATGTCTCTATTCACAGCTACATAAGTTGTCTCATAAGCAACGGTCTTACCTCTATTTGTACTTAACAAATAGAGATGATTGTCCATGTGAGTGGACCAATCCCAATCTGCTAACATGCTTATCGAGACTTTTATTTGAATGTAACCAAGACATATACATTGAATAGATCATGACATTTTTCATTTATCAAAATGTCTTTATAATTGTTACATTCTTCGAAGTCCCAAAGACTTCACATGTCCATGAAATGACTCTTTAGTCAATGACTTAGTAAAACGATCAGCAAGCATATTCCGTGTAGGGATGTACTCAAGAATAATCTTTTTCTTGTCAACAATATCCCTTACAAAATTATACTTAATTTCTATATGCTTGTCTTTGCTGTGATATTTGAGATCCTTGGAAAAAGCTATCGCAGCTTGACTATCACAATACACAGTAACAGGACTCCCACTATCCTCAGCAATCCTCAGATGCTTTAGGAACCTTCTTAGCCAGACAACCTCTTGTACTACCACTGCACAAGCCACATACTCAGCTTCCATTGTCGACAAGGCTACACAAGCCTGCTTCTTGTTGTTCCATGAGATGACATCATCATTCAACAAGAAGACATAACCAGATGTGGATTTTCTGTCATCAAGGTCCCCTGCCCAATCAGCATCTGTGTAGCCACTTAGGCTCATTTCTCACCCTTGGAAACAGAGGCAATAATCAGCTGTTCCTTTGAGATATCTGAATATCCTCTTCACCGCATCGTGAGTCTTATCATGAACGTAGGCAGCTGACCCCCAAGGTCTCAGATTACTCAAATTTGGCTTTCTGTCTATCCAACGTTCATGTGGAGTAGATGGAACTGACTTTGAAGACACTTTGTTAAGTAAATAGGTCGTAACTAGTAATGCATCTCCCCAATAGGAGATTGACAAATTAGCCTGCGCCATCATAGATCTAACCATTTCAAGAAGAGTCATATTTCTTCTTTCAGCAACCCCATTTTTCTGTGGAGTTCCAGGGATAGTTAGCTGTCTAATAATCCCATTCTCATTACACATTGCCTTGAACTGATCAGACAAATATTCTCCTCCACGGTCAATGTGCAAGGTTTTAACCTTACGTTCCAATTGATTCTCAACTTCATTCAAGTAACGAATAAAGCAATCCAATGCTTCATATTTGTGAGAAATCAAATACACATGACCAAAACATGCGAAGTCATCGATACATGTAATGAAATAAGAACTCACATTTCTAGCCTTCATATTCATTGGACCACAAATATCCGAATGAATCAATTGCAATGGTGATTCAACCCTAATAGCCTTACCAAATGGTTTCCTAGTCGTCTTTCTCGTAAGACAATGCTCACATATAGACAAGTTAATCTTAGCATGAGTGCCTAAAAGGCCCTCCTTAGCTAATCTATTCATTCGTTCTTGTCCTATATGTTGGAACCCCAAGGTTGTGTTGGTGTGATCAACAAGTTAAGTTAGGTCTTGTGTTGTTCTAACCTTATGTCTAAGTGTGCAGGAGCTTAGGAACACAGGTAGTCGAGCGGAAGACGCAGCTAGCGAGAAGGACGACAGTCTGAGGGATGAGGTGCTGTGGAAGCATACACCGGCGGACGAGAAGGAAGCGTGTGGTGGTTCCGAGGGACGAAAGCCGGAGCGGAAGATTGCTCTGGGAGCAAGAGACGCAGCTAGCGAGAAGGACGGCACGCGATGCGTCCGAGGGACGAAGACTGCGGATGAGTACGCCGGTGGACGAGAAGGAAATACGCGGCGATTTCGAGGGACCAGAAGCCAGAGGGAAGCCCACTCGAGAAGACCGGAAGTTGGGTTCGGGTGAGCCCTATTCCGGATGGCAGAGATCACCCAAGTAAGCGAATCCAGAGTGGAAGACCTGGATCGAGGCGGGACTGAAACGGAGCAGAGGTCCCGGATGAAAAAGTCAACCAGAGTTGACTTTCGAGGTCCGGGGCGCCCGGAGCTGATCGGGGCTCCCGGACCCCTCCGGGGTGCCCGGAACCCTTCCGAGCGCCCGTACCAGCCTTTTGACCAGGATAGAGTTTTGACTCGATCTGATCATTGGGGGATAAAGTTTATCCCCCCCAGGGCGCTCGGAACCCTTAGGGGTGCCCCGACCAAGGCTATAAATATAGCCTTGGTCTAGAAGCATTTCAACAATCACGAGCATTTCATTTCCAAACACTTGTACGCTTTAGTTGTAGTTAAGCTTCTGTTTCTGCGCTTCAACGTTGTAAGAGGGTTCTCCGCCTGAAGGAGTTTTTAGTGCTTAATCTTCCTTGGATTAACAACCACATCGGTTATAACCAAGTAAATACTCGTGTCTCGTCTTTTTATGTTTTTTAATTTACGGCTTACTTTAATATGCAAGTGTTAGCTTAAAGAGTTTGAGGAAGGGTTGTTTGTTTTTATTTTCTATAGGATTATCCAACAACCCCTTCTAGCCGACCACAATGGTCCTATAAGTGGTATCAGAGCCGAGACGCCTCAGAAGGACTAACCGCCATCTGAAGTAACAAAACGATGGTCGGAGCTAGCGACTACCCACCTGTATTCGAGGGGGAGTTTTTCGTCTGGAAACAAAAAATGGAGGTATACCTTAACTCAGATTTTAATATTTCTTTAATAATGAAATTTGGTTATGAAGAACCGAAGAACGCGTACGGAGAAGAAATCGATAAACATCTCTGGACCCACAAGCAACGTGAGGAGTTTATGGCAAACGCGCGAGCTAAATTTCACATTCTAACCATAATACCAAAAGAAGATCTCGACAGAATCGGAGAATACAAGAACGCAAAAGAACTTTGGGAAAAGTTCTTGAAGATATACGAAGAACCAGCTGAAGCCGAATTTGACTCCTTGATGGACACTGAGTCACCGACAGAACAGTCTGAGAATGAGGAACTGCCGAGATAGTCGATCTCTATCCCGAGGACACAGAAAGCTCATCCCAGGTGAGCATCAATGAAGGGGGAGAGATATTGGAAGAAAGCAACTCAACAGGGGGAGAATCAACCGGTGACAAGGTAA
Organism: Zingiber officinale; assembly: GCF_018446385.1. Taxonomy (NCBI): domain Eukaryota; kingdom Viridiplantae; phylum Streptophyta; class Magnoliopsida; order Zingiberales; family Zingiberaceae; genus Zingiber; species Zingiber officinale. Next base: position 62,258,600 of record NC_056000.1, on the reverse strand, counting down.
GTCAGGTATGGTCTCCACCTTCTGAGCAATTGGATAAATTTATTGAAAAGTTACCTGAAAATGAAAAGTTGCTTGGAAATTTTTGCGATTTAAAAATCGAATCATTGAAAGAGTTTTTTTGTTTACCAATAACTTTGAAAGAATTTTTCGAACTGCAAAATGTTTCGATGAAAGATTCTTACGAATTACAAAATATTTTGATAAAAGAATTTTGCAAGTTAGAAATTTTGTCGAAAGACTTTTGTAAATTGCAAAACATTTTTTCGAAAGAATTATGCAAATTAGAAATGTTGTCGAAAACTTTCTTCGAATATTTTTTTGAATTACAAATTACTTTCTCGAAAGAGTCTTTCGAATTAAAAACTAAAAAATCATTAAATAATAATGAGTTGAAAGAATTTCGAACAATAGCTTGTCGATTAAAGATTCTCGACAAACAACTAATAGAAATTTACATGATACAATTTTCTGCATGTTTAATACTATCTACTTTAAATCTGAAAAATTGTGATCTAAAAAATAATAGATTAAAATGGAAATTTAGATATGTGGCAGTAACTTGAGAATGAATTCTGGTTAAATAAAAAAAATAATAAGTCAAAAGTTACTTTCTGCCTTAATTTTTTTAAAATAATTTTTACAAAAATTTAGAAATTTCTCAAATTTTTTTTTGTGAAAAATTATTTAACTTAGAAATTTTCTCTGATATTTTGAGATTTCTTTTGTGAAAATTATTGTAAAATTTTCAAAGTTCTCAAAATTTTCTAAATGTTCTTAATGACTTAGAAATTTTTCTTGACTTAGAAATTTTTTTTTGACTTAGAAATATTTTCCAGAAAATCATCTTAACTTAGAAATAGTTTTAAGTGTCAACCCTTAGATTTTTTTCTTGCAACCCCAATTATTTATGTGATCAAAGGGGGAGAAGAAAAAGTATAAGTCTAGGGGGAGGTAGAAAAATTAGATGTTTTTTTTTTAATTTAATTTTTTCTATCTTGTTGCATGTTATTGCAAAATATATTATTAATCATGTCTATTTTTGACCCTAGCTTAACTTGAGTTGATCACATCAAAAAGGGGGAGATTGTTGGAACCCCAAGGTTGTGTTGGTGTGATCAACAAGTTAAGTTAGGTCCTGTGTTGTTCTAACCATGTGTCTAAGTGTGCAGGAGCTTAGGAACACAGGTAGTCGAGCGGAAGACGCAGCTAGCGACAAGGACGACAGTCCGAGGGACGAGGTGCTGCGGAAGAGTACACCGGCGGGCGAGAAGGAAGCGTGCGGTGGTTCCGAGGGACGAAAGCCGGAGCGGAAGATTGCTTGGGGAGCAAGAGACGTAGCTAGCGAGAAGGACGACACGCGGTGCGTCCGAGGGACGAAGACTGCGGATGAGTACGCCGATGGACGAGAAGGAAACACGCGGCGATTCCGAGGGACGAGAAGCCGGAGGGAAGCCTGCTCGAGAAGACCGGAAGTTGGGTTCGGGTGAGCCTATTCCGGATGGCAGAGATCACCCAACTAAGCGGATCCGGAGCAGAAGACCCGGACCGAGACGGGACTGAAACGGAGCAGAGGTCCCGGACGAAAAAGTCAACCAAAGTTGACTTTCGGGGTCCGGGGCGGCCAGAGCTGACCGGGGCGCCCGGAACCCTTCCGGGCGCTCAGACCAGCCTTTTGACCAGGATCGAGTTTTGACTCAATTTGATCGTTGGGGGATAAAGTTTATCCCCCCAGGGCGCCCGGAACCCTTAGGGGCGCCCCGACCAAGGATATAAATATAGCCTTGGTTCAGATGCTTTTCAACAATCACGAGCATTTCATTTCCAAACACTTGTACGCTTTAGTTGTAGTTAAGCTTCTGTTTCTACGCTTCAACGTTGTAAGAGGCTTCTCCATCTGAAGGAGTTTTTAGTGCTTAATCTTCCTTGGATTAACAACCACATCGGTTGTAACCAAGTAAATACTCGTGCCTTGTCTTTTTATGTTTTTTAATTTACGACTTACTTTAATATGCAAGTGTTAGCTTAAAGAGTTCGAGGAAGGGTTGTTTGTTTTTATTTTCTACAGGATATCCAACAACCCCCTTCTAGCCAGCCGTAATTGTCCTACACTATATGTCCCATTCTAGCATGTCATATCTCATCATTAACATTAGCATTACTAGTAAGAGCAATGTTTGAAAAACAACCATTATTATTATTTGGTTCTACATCAAGAACCATAAAATCATTTGTTACATAACCATATCCAATTAATACAGAGTTAATTCGAAATTCCACACAACGACTATAAAAATTTACATTGTAACCTAAATCAAGAAGATAAATGACGGAAATCAGATTCCGTTGAATCTCAGGACGTACAGGACATCATATAGAAACAAGGTGCTTCCACCACGTAGGTTGAGCTTACAAGTGTCAATTCCTTTGACTTCAATTCTTACATTGTTTCCTACATATATATATATCCATTTGTTGCCAGCTGGTACCCGACGGTACTCCATATATGTAGCTCGATCACGAGCTACGTGGTTCGTTGCTCCTGAATCTACAATCCACAAAGGATACGAATCAGCTAACAATACTGTACTTGCAACATATTGCTCGTGGAAAGAAAACAAAAATGGGTCTACCTTTTTAGGCTCAGTATAATCCCGAGCAAAATGGCCCTTCTTGCCACAGTTGAAGCAAGTCAACCTGCTCTTAGGTTTTTGTCCATATTTCTTTCCTTTCTTCTTGATTTGGTTTTTCGCTACAACAACATTAGCCTCCTTTCCTTTCCCCTTTCCTTTCTTAAATCATTTGTTCTTATTCTTGGAACCAGAACCTTCAGCTACAAAAGCTTGACCATAAATCCTTGTGGATTCAATCCTCTCCGCCTCAAGTTCAATATGGCGTGAGACATCAGTGACAGAGCTTACTCAGACTGACTCCACTGTACTTCTCTATAAGGATTACCCAGACAGCATGAGCCGATGGTAATGGCTCATATTCAAATACTAGGTCATCCACCATTGAACTAATCAATATACCCTTAGCAATAGAGTCCTTCCTTTTCCATGCCTTATAGGCATCAAGGTCACGTCTGTGTTGTGTTGTAGAACCATCAGCGGGTTCTTCCATGATTTGATTTACAGCCTCTAGAACTTCTTATTCCTCATAAACGTATTGTATCTTGAGGTGTCAGATTTTGTAATTATCCCTATATAATTTCTCACCCTTATTCAGTTCAGCTATGATGTTTTTAGTTGCCGTGATCTACATAAATAAATAAATTATTTATTATTTCAGTGTAATTCATATATGTGTAATTATTTATTGACTCAGTGTAAATTAGAGTTAGTTTACAAAATCAAGTGATAACATTGTTTCCACTCATCATTTGTATGTTCTAATCTAATCAACACTGATCAATCATATTACACACATCTCATCTAATGAACGAATCATTATTAAAATGAACTAATCATTTTTCATATGAACTAATCATATGGATATATGAACAAATCATATCATGAAATGAACTAATCATTTTCAAGTTTGTTAACATATAACATAATTTTTTATTATATAATTCTGTTCGAACAAAATGACAGAAATTATTTCATGACTCAAAAACTAGATGAGCTTACATTGTTCGTACATAATGATAGTAAACATAACACTAATAAACTAGATAAGATAGCACTACTCCCACTAGGATAAATGCTAGAGCAGTGGGTAATTGCATCCCGTTCATCCCGGATTCTATGATGGGTGGATCAACCTCAGATGTATCCATCAGATCCATTTCTGGATCTTCTACACATTCTTGAGGATCCTCCTCTGATTCTTCTGGATCCATCTCTAGATCCTCCTCTGGATCCTCCTCAAAATCTTCAGGATCCATTTCTGGATCCTCTTCAAATTCTTCGAGGTTCATTTCCGGATCATCTTCAGATTCTTCGGGATTTGGATCCTCCTCTAAATCTTCAGAATCCATTTCTGGATCCTCCTCAGATTCTTCGAGGTCCATATCTTTGGTATCTGGATTCTCTTCAGATTCATCAGGACCCCATTCCAAATGAAGTAACTGTCTGCACATCTCCGAATATGAGATGTGCCCATCAGACTCATCCCAAAGTTGGAATGCTATCTACCTTAGATGTTTTGATAATGAATAAACCAGATACCATCTTTTTTCTGTTTCCTGAACTGGATACCCTTCTTGCTCGAGATTCCAGAACAACCAATCGAGCCGACCAATAAGCCTACCGACTCCGTGATCCGAGTCATATTCCAGCTTCTTGATCTCCTCCCATAGCTCATGTTGTCGTTCATAGCCACCAGTCATCGTGTATATCGTTCTTTGTATATGGAATTGAAAATCATGATGCCAGTACAAAACCGACAAACCAGTAACAAAAATCGGTTTAATTCAATTCCCACATGTAGAACAAAATATACAGAATACACAAGCAATTAATAAAAACAAATTTTCTTATTTTGGGGAGTCTATGTGACTGACACATAGGACCGGTCTATCAGGAATCCGGATCTTAAGCTTAGTCTATTGTCCTCATTAGAACTAATCTAATTGGACCTATGTTCTGTTATTGTTTAAGCCCATTTGAGTCAATCTCAGACTTATTAATCAAACTCAGGTTCGTTTGATTCGTCCAATTGCTTATTGGATTAAGTCTGACCCATTAGAATAAATCTAATATTTGTGATCAAATCTGACACAACGGAACTAATCCGATCATATTTGATCAACCCAACTTTTTTAATCAAACTCACCCCAATTAATTCAAATATAAACGAACTGGTTAAACCAACAAATAATTTAAACCAGATCTAGATATCATTGAATCAATTTGGTCTGCTTAAATCAATTAATAATTTAAACCAGACCTGGGTTTGATTAGACAAGTTGGTCTGGTTCTATTTTCAGTAAATTGAACCATAAATTAATTAAATATTTATTTATTAATTAATAATACATTTTAGTATGTATTTATTTAATTAATAAATAAATTTAATTAAATTTTAAACATCCACTGTTCACTGTTTATATACGTGAAGGAGAAAAAAAATGCACTATGTTAGTTAAAAACTACTGTTCATGCCGATTTTTCCTTTGATCTTTAGTAATCTTGAATCGATTCATGCCTAGGCATGAATCGATTCAAGTGCATGCGTTTTTTTATTTATCTACTGTGCTTCGTCAAAATGAAGTTGTTCGCATTTTTTTTTCAATCGATCCATGAAACGATTCAACAACTATACACGATTTTGAGTCGATTGAAATGTAATTTCAATCGATTCAATTCAATTGAATCGATTGGTTAATCGATTCAATTGATGAACAGTATGTACTGTTCATCGTCTTCTTCACGACAGAAGAGGAAAAACGTGAGTTTTTTTCGCGTCGATTTTCATGCTTTCAAATCTATGCGCTCTGATACCATTGTTGGTAATTTGAGAGCATGAAAACTAAAGCGAAGCAAAACAAAATCATTCACAGTGATCTCCCGAAGATCTCCCAAAGATCTCACAACTGAAGACGCCGTCGGTCGACGAAGAGGTTGCCGCTGTCGGAAGCACGATCACGGAGCAACCGAAAAGTACTTCAAGGTTCACGAGCCAAATCCCAGCCGTTGGATGTTCTCCTTTGCTCGCACACAATTACCTCATGGCTACGCTCTCCGATCACCTTCGCAACACCAGTCACTCACACCCACTGTACTCTCCTCCTATGGATATATGCTTGGACGCTGCTTTTATAGGAAGCCTGCGGAAGACGAAGGAGAAAGGATACCCCTTCATCTCCTTGGCATTTGCAGCAAAAGGAACCCTTCGTCTCATGTAACGCCTCACAAATACACCCTACGTTTTTACCAGCCACCCAGTTCGGGGAGGCAACGCATTCATGATAATGAGTGGAAAAGCTTAACAAATATGCATGAAAGTCTGATAAGTATTTTAGGTATTTTTCAAAGTTAGATATGTAACGTGGTAAATTGTTAAATTATTTTCTTATATTGAATTACAAGAAAAAACTTATAGTTTATTAAAATTTTAAGAACATCCTCAAGTACACCTCCCATTATGATAAAATGCTCATTAAACCTTGAAAATCTTTGCCAAATGAATTTAATTTTTATTAAGTTGGCTTGATTAGAGGAACCATCCACATAGTGAGTCGAATGCATTGACAAGATCATGCCCACTAAAATCTAAAATAATCGTATGAAAACTTATTAATAATTAGACATCTTAAAAACACTTCAAATCAAGTTCATTGCACTCCTTATAAACTTCTTGAGTGCAACCATACTTTAATACATGGATTAGAGTAATAAGATTAGGGTATTAAATTGTTAGGATCGACTAATGTGTCAGGATCAATCAATTACCGGTTTAGGTTTATGATAGCCTGATAGAAAATTTTGTAGTCGACTACATAATTAACTAAATCTATAAATAAACTATAAAAAGTTCATAATCGTTAGACACATAATAATAGACAATAATAAAAGAGAATATAATATAAAATAAATATGTGTTTTGATAAATATAAAACATAAAACACATAATTTAGGTATTAGAAAATTCAATAAATTGTCTCTTTTTTTTTTAAAAAAAAACAATCTAGTGCCCATCTTAGGCCCCTTCGTAATTACATGTCAATGTTCATAATTAATTAATAAAAATGAAACAATACAATTCATATAAGTATAAAAGTTGGTTGTTTACTCATCCAATTGTTCTTTGATTTTAAGTTGATCACTAAAATTATTGTCTACCAGGGGCGAATGTACCGGGGGGCGGCGTTGGCAGTCACTCCCCTACTGGTGGAACAAAAAAAAAATCGGAGCGGTAAACTCTTCACAGGCACTCGCAGTCGCAACAGTCAGAGAAAAAACAGAATAGTAAGCGGAGAAAACGAAGAGTCGAACTCGAAGAGACGAAGAATAGTTCTTTTTTTAATTGTGAACCATGTGTCCACAGTCCACGTTGGCAGTTGACACGTTTCCATATATAATAAACATTTCCATATCATTTGGCTATTTTTATTTATCTCTCCTCCGTTTTTTTTCCACCGCTCACAAAACCTTTAACCTTGTGATCTTTGTTTTTTCTCTCTGCCGAGCGTCGACCAAAGCGGCAAAGCCGGAAAGCCCTGCGCCGAAAGGTTTTTTTTCCTCTCTGTCGAGTGCCGATCAAAGCGGCAAAGCGCCAAAGCCCAAAGGTGAAGCCTTTAGCGGTTCAACCTTCAGGTAAGTGGATTTTATTTTATTTTTTTAATAATTGTTCGATTATTTCTTGATTACAATATATGACACAATTAATAATTTAAAATTTTGATTGTTTAAATGTTTAGTTGCTTTTTATGTTTGATTGTTAGATAATTAAAAATTTAGATTTTGTATATTTAATGGTTGGATAATTTATAATTTAGTTTTTGTATAAACTCCGAATATGTAATTAGTTTTTTTTATTAGCTGTTAGTTAATTGTAATTTGTGAATATTGATAATTTATGCTAAATTAATTTTATTTTTTAAAAGAATTGTGTCGATGATGTTAAATAATTTAATTGTATTATTATTAAATTGTTCACATTACTTTATATTGATAATTTTTTCCCATATATTATAATTTGTAGAAAATGTTGAAATATTTTGCAAAGAGGCCAAGGAGTTCAATTGAATCGTCTAGTGTTCCAGATGAAGAGTCTACTCCTGCACCACAACCACCACCACCTCCTCCTCCTCTGCAAATTTTATTTGAAAATATTGAAAACCTGAGTAGTGAAGTAGAAATTGTTGCTGATCCTGGTTTACGAAAATTGATTGAAGAGTATGATGTTGGTGCTAGAGATCATATTCGAAAAAAATATGTTGCTATGGACCCTTGTCAACTTCTAGGCCATAATTTTCCAAGGAAAAAAAATGGGTAAAGACAATAAATGTTTCAGAGAGGTTTGGTTTAAAGATCGTGATTGGTTGAAGTATAGTGTTTCAAAGGATGCAGCCTTTTGTTTTTGGTGTTATCTTTTTAGACCTAGTAATATATGGTTTGGAGGAGATGATGTGTTTACGAGATCTGGTTTTATAAATTGGGAAAAAGCAATTGAAAAATTCAATGAGCATATAGGTGGAGTTAGTAGTGCGCACAATGAGGCAAGAATACAGTTTGAGGGTTTCAAGAATCAAAGACAGTGTAGAGTATTCATTTTCATCGGGGAAACATGAGCTTGAAGTTGCTTATCGCAAACGCTTGACTTCCAATTTAAAAGTAATTCGATTTTTCTTGTTACAAGGATTGCCTTTTTGGGGACATGATGAGTCTTCGACATCATTCAATAGAGGAAATTTTTTAGAATTGCTCAAATGGTATAGCTCAGAGTGTCCAGAAGTTGCGGCCGTTGTTGGAATGAATGCACCTGGAAATAATCAAACGATTTTCCCAAAAATTCAAAAGAAATTGGTGAATGCTTGTGCAGTTGAGACCACAAATGCTATTCTAGCTGATCTTGGAGATAGGTGGTTCACTTTACTACTTGATGAGGCTCGTGACTGTTCAGTGAAAGAGCAAATGGCAGTTGTTATTAGATATGTGAACAAACATGGAGAGGTGATTGAACGATTTATGGCTGTAGTTCATGTTGCAACAACTACAACTGCTTGTTTGAAGGAGGCAATCGACTCTTTATTTGCTAAGTATGGTTTGTCAGTGGCAAGATTGAGGGATCAAAGATATAATGGTGCTTCAAATATGTATAGAGAATTTAATGGCTTAAAGTCACTGACAATGAAAGAAAATCCGTATGTATTGTATGTTCATTGTTTTGCTCATCAACTCCAGCTAATGGTTGTAGCTGTTGCTCAAGCAAATCAATATGTTTGTGATTTCATGTGGATTGTTGGTTCGATTGTGAACACATCTGCATCATCTTGCAAAAGGGCCGACAAACTTCGACAACTTGAACATGACAGAAAAGTTAAACTTCTTGAAAGAGGAGAGATTAGTTCTGGTAGAGGACTAAACCAAGAAACTAGTCTAGCTAGACCTGGAGATACACGATGGGGGTCTCATCATTCAACTTTATGTCGTTTTGAACAAATGTGGCCATTTGTTATAGAGGTTCTTCAAAATTTGATTGATGATGGTGATCGTTCTTCTAAGGGTTTAAGTAGAACTTTGGTTGAAAGAATGGAGAGGTATGAATTTGTATTTATTCTACTATTAATGAAACATATATTGACAATCACAAATCATTTGTCAATTGTTCTACAAGAGAAAGATCAAAATATTGTGAATGTGATGCGTTTGATCAATAATGTGAAATGCAAATTGTAAAAGTTGAGAGATTCTAGATGGGATATTTTACTTGAGGATGTGAAGAAGTTTTGTAACTCTCATTCCATTGAAATAATTAATATGACAGATAATATCAACAGCCATAGTCGTTTGAAGAGAGATGAAAAAAATGTTAATTTTTATCACTACTACCATGTTGAAATCTTTTGTGAGGAAACTTCATAATTCTTTTTTTGTTTACCATCAATAAATTCTTTTAAATAGTAACATGTTTATTAATTTTTACTTTTGTTGTTTGATTTTTAAATTGTAGGTTATCGATATTATTTTACAGGAGATGGATAGTCGTTTCTATGAAACAACTACAGATTTGTTGATTTATATGTCATGCTTTGATCCTAAGGAGTCGTTCTCTAGATTTGATGTACAGAAGTTAGTGCGTCTGACTCATTTTTATGAGGATGATTTTTCTTGGAATGACGTATGTTGGTTGAACAAAAGCTTGAAACATATATTGATGACGTCAGATCAGATGAACGGTTTAAAGGCATTTCAGATTTGGGAGCTCTTGCAAAGAAAATGATTGAAACAATGAAGAACCGTGTGTTTCCTTTGGTTTATTGGATGATTGAGCTAGCCTTACTTCTTCCAGTTGCTACTGCAACCGTTGAAAGACTGTTTTCGGCAATGAATATTGTCAAAACAGATTTGCGAAACAGGATTGGAGATGAATGGATAAATGATAGTTTGGTAGTCTATATCGAGAAAGATGTTTTTAATACTGTCGACAATGAGCAAATTTTACAGCGTTTTCAGAATACGGAGTCTCAAAGAATATAATTGTCACGTATTTGTTAGTAGACTGCTTTAATATTTTAATATTATTGTTCGAGTTTTTTTTCATAATATTATACCTTTTTCTCCTGTATGCAAGTTATTTAAAAAATATTTTTTTAATTACATAGAAGTTATTAACTGTTCAAACAAAATTCATCGCGCTCAGATCACAGACGTCTCTCCATGATTGAATTTCTAGATCTGCCACTGTTGACTACCACATGCATGTGAGTTGGGATTTTTAAATGTATACAAACTAGAGGGAATGCATCTTGCACCGACACGTGTGCATCTTATCTCTTTGCTAATAACAAATTCAATTTTTTATTAGTACAATCATATCCTTATGATCAGATCATTCATGATTTTAATGGGTTAGGTAAAAAGTGAATAGCCTTATGTGACATGAGAGTTAGAGAACTTCTACTCATGAGGATAGATTCACATTAAGAGCTAACTCAATGTTAGAAATGATCATTAATGTATCAATCGACTAGTTAATATTGTTGAGTCGACTTGGGATCAAATAGAAACATCAGAATATTTTAGTTCGACCAACACTGCGAGTGTTGGACACCAATTGAACGGTGATAATTGATTGGTGATCCCAATGTTAACATTAAGTTTCCTATTGAAAAGTTTAACTTAATGTGATTACTGTAAAATCAAGTCAATAGTCAATTAATATTGACCATGTTGACTGCTCGGTGGAAAAGATGATTTCGAATGTAGAATTAAAGCTAAAAGATAAAGACTATAAACATGGACTACGGCAGCTTCGAAAAGACACAAGACTATTCTTCTGTACTTGTGCTAGAGCTATGTTTAAGTATTTTTTCATTGTGTTGCTCATCTTCTTCTAGTGCATTCTTTTCATCTATTGTAAGAAGTGAACTTGTAAGAGTATTTTTTTCACCTTTGGTTTCATACCAAAAAGGAGAACTTAATGGATCATTTGAGGACATACGTTACATATGTAGCATGATCCTATCTGAAAATCGAGGATGAAGCACTGGGCAGGTGGCTACGATGTTGACTGGATGAAGACATCTGAATTGAGTCAAAGACTGTGGGTTGGCGTGCTACTGCTCTCTACACACACTCAAGCGAGCCAACAGAACATCAGCGCTGAAAACCAAAAAAGGGGTCCCTAGCGAAGGCACTCCAACGCTGAAGTCAGTGTATTGCCCGAGCGGGAAGTAGAACAATAAAAATAGTAGTAGGATGCGTGCGGGGTAAGACTTTTGAAGTATGCGTACCTTGCCATCGGAGATGACCACTTGTTTATATATTACCTCTATAACCTCCGTAATCATGAGATGACAGAGAATGTCGGGTGTCAAAAGTTGTCCATCAATGGAGTGTATGTATCTCGTGAGGTGTATATCCTCAATTCGAGGAATCTTTCCGTTGCACGTGTGCACCTTTTTTTTTTTTTTGTAACTTAACGCTATTAATGAGACGATTGAAGGAATATGTTATCGTGCCATGTTGGCTGAAGAAAAGCATAAGGGAATATTCTTTGACAACCGGTTGTTATCCTCTGACAATCTGTTAGAATTCTCTAACAATGTTATTCCCTGAATATATCTCGAGCGAGAGTTATCCTAATCGAGTGACCATTATGATGGAAGACGAATGAAACCTTGCTTCTGGGGCTTTGAGTGAAATCCCGCCCTGTCTCTAAGGCCGCTCGATATATCTTGTGTTTCTAGAGAACTATGTGAAATCCATAGAAATGAGTCCCTTGGGTAGAGGTGCTTCTATGATCATCCAGCCATATATAGGGTTGTTTGCTTTTGGAGAATGGGGAACTGAGCCCCAAGAGGCCCGACTGAGTGTGTCCCCGACCGTCCTTTTAGACCGGCCTTTTCTCCTTTGCCCTGAGCAATAGCGGTCGGTCGGATGCACAAAGTATTGTAATGTCTGCCCTTTGAACACGACTGACCCTTAGACCGGTCAACCCTGAGTTAGGGTGCCGAAGTACTAAGCGGGAGGCTAGGCCCTCCGAGAGTGACCTTTTGACTGCCACCTTACCTTGACTTGGACCCTCATCTCATCTTGACTTTACCTTCCATGTCATCCAGGGGTCTGCTTCTAACACCCGATATCACTAGTCTCCCCTTCAAGTCTAGTCGAAGGAGGTGAATAGCTAACTGACTGGACCTAAGTATACTTTTTGTCCAGACAGAAATATTTCCGCCCGTTCCTGCATGCTAATTTGAGCGAGCAGATAATAATATATCCTTATCAGTCTGTTAATGCTGTAACTTGAAATAAAGTGTATCAGAAGATTAGTGTTTAATGGTGCACTACTGACACACAAGAAGGCGTTTGTTAGCGTAATAATTTAGTTGTCTCTTCCATCGTAAATGCCCCTTTATGGGCAAGTGCCACATGTCTCGCGAGCGCATTTGTTAAAGAGACGGTTGACGCACGTCTTTTTGTATGGATCAACGACACTCCTCCCTTACCCATTGTGAATCGACAGTTGGTGATGAGTATGCTATTTTAATCGAACGAACATGACAAGACCTCATCCTATTAGCCCATGCTTTAAAAAACCCTAAGTGATGTGAAAACGCATTACTTTATGCTTCATCTTCCTCCTCTTCTCCGGTGATTCCTTTCGACCACCACATCCCTCTTTCGTTTTCTGATCTTAATCAGTAAGTCCTCATCCAAACCTTTCACTGTTTTTCTTCCTTTTGCCATGACTCAAGAGTTTGTTGCCCCGTGGTATACTCATACTCACTCCACTTTTGATAATTCTGATCGACAGACCCTCTATCTGCAATGTGAAATTCCCATTAACTACCAAATCCACCTTCCATCCTCCCAAGCTCGCCCTCATCATCTTCTTACTGGTGTGTCATTTTCTTCAAGGACCAACTGAGAGCGGGTTTGCACTTCCCAATTCCCCATTTCTTCTCCAAAATAAATCTTTATTTAATATCTTTTTCACAATTTTGTAGGACCTTTGGCGGCTAGCTAGAGGGGTGAATAACCCGGCAAAATAAAATGAACATTCCTCAAACTTTATAGCTTAATTAAACTAACAATTGCATAAAATAAGTTTAAGAAGTAAACTACGAGTAGAGGCACGAAGAGGTTAATTGGTTACAACCAGGGAGGTTGTTAATTCAAGGTAGTTGAAGCTCACTAAATAATTTTCTTCAGGTGGAGAAGCCTCTTACAGCTGTGACGGCTCACAAACAACTAGTAGAACAAACTAGAAGTGTTTACAAGTATTTTTCAGCATTGTTTTTAGCTTACAGGAGCAGGACTATATTTATAGCCCTACTCGGGGGGCCTGGAAGGGTTCCAGGCACCTGGAAGGGGATAACGTTTTATCCCCGTAGCAATGAGACGTGTCACGTTACATTTGGCTAAATTTTCTTATCCGGGCGTGTAACGCCCCTAAATTTTTCTTTTGGAAAACAAATCATATATATCTATAAACTTAAATCAACACCATCAACATGAAACAAAATACTGAATTCTTAACATGAGTTCTTGAATTTATTTGCAAATAAACAGCTACTAGACTATGCGGAAAGGTAAACTAAAGTAGGTCTTCGGGTTGTGCCACCAATACCCCAAGCTGGCTCATTAGTCATTGCCTCCTGCCTCATTCATCTCCTTTCCTAAAAAAAAATATAACTGTGAGTCGAGTGACCCAACACATTCAAAACCATATTATGCAATAGTTAGTGCCTATCATCTAGTGTACTATAGGATGCCCAGGCTAGGTAACTTAAGACTTACCTACTGGGACATTATGAATATGAGCATAGGCATCGACATAAGCATACGAGCATACACATAAACATAGGCATGTAAATAAACTAAGCATGAAATAGACATGATAATGAGCATGTATATAAACATAGGAATAATCATACTTATATGACATAAACATACATACTATGGATGAACAGAAACTTAAGCATAAGCATGTAAATAAACTAAGTATGATAACACGTACATCTTATGGATGAACAGAAACATAAGTATAAGCATGAAAATAACTAAGCATGCATGAGAATCACATAATCACATAGGGTTAGTGAGCTCCCGGGCTAAGGTCACCGGTCACACTCAACTATATAGTTTGGTGAGCTCCCGGGCTAAGGACATCGGTCACACTCAACTGGCTAAGGTTTGGTGAGCTCTCGGGCTAAGATCACTGGCCACACTTGACCACATAGTTTTGGTGAGCTCTCGGGCTAAGGACATCAGTCACACTCGACCACGTAAAACTGGTGAGCTCCCGGGCTAAGGATACCGGTCACACTCGGCCACGTAGATTTGGCGAGCTCCCGGGTTGAGGACACCGGTCACACTCGACCACGTAGATTTGGTGAGCTCCCGGGCTGAGGACACCGGTCACACTCGACCATGTAGATTTGGTGAGCTCCCGGGCTAAGGACACTGGTCACACTCAACCGCATAATTACATAAACATGGACATAAACTTAATCATGCAATTAACATAAACTTGATCACTACATAAATATGAACATAAGCTTAACTCTTAACATAACATGCAAATTCATAACATAAGCTTAAACGTAGACTTGTACATCAACATAGCATGAACATGTATAACAACTTAGACATGACATAATTATAATCTTAAATATAAACATGCAAATTCATATCATACATATGACCTACTAAACATTCATGATGTGAAGCAAGGGTAAGCACAAGTACTCCAAGCAAATTAAATTCTAAAACCCACCAATATTATAGGAGCTAATGTGGTGTCATCTTCTAAAGTAAAAGAACTTAAGATTCTATAAATCCGAAATTTGAAATCCCTACACTACAATTTAAGCATTCATAGTTCTATAATTTTTATTTGGTAACATATCGAGATAAACGTGAAACTAAGATGCATGGCAAATGGATTATGTCACGCCCCAGGTAGTCTCTGCTAGAAGAAATTTCGGCAGCATCTCCCCTGTACGGGTGATAATATGAAACTTCTACTACAAAGCTCTCTGGGCCACATATACCTCTGCCAACACGATCGGAATAATAATAATAAAATACAACTAAACAATCACACAGTTTATATATTTGAAAACCACCTACTCCACTACACAACGGAAAACACAAAACACAACAAAGAAAACAACGCAGCGGAAAAACAAATGCAGTAGACCAGAAGTCGATAAAATCCTCAAGTATTATCCAACATCACAAGTATATAAATCAACATAGTATATCAACACAAACAAGGAACCCAAGTCCATAAACAAAAAATCATCACGACACAAAGTGATGGGGGACTAGCGATTGGAACCTCCTGGCAGTATCAATCTGAAATGATAATATCAATGGGGTGAGTCAATTACTCAGCGGATACCAAGTTGATATGCATAGTAAGATATAACAATTAGTAATAAATATGAGTACAACCTCATGGATATATATATATAAAGGAACAAGGCAAAACTGAAATAAAAGGGAGAAACTGTACTAACCAGGACCTGGGTATAAGGTAAACAAGATCGTTAGACCGAGGAGTATCATGATCCTGTATGCATGTCAATCATATGCATCCACCAAATATGCAGCAAATAAAGTGCAGTAAACACAAGCAATAAATGCAATCATGCATATGATGCCAATGACATGGTCATCCCTGACGCCAGTCATCCATCTCACACACGAT
Source organism: Zingiber officinale (assembly GCF_018446385.1). Taxonomy (NCBI): domain Eukaryota; kingdom Viridiplantae; phylum Streptophyta; class Magnoliopsida; order Zingiberales; family Zingiberaceae; genus Zingiber; species Zingiber officinale. The sequence continues at coordinate 62,242,772 of NC_056000.1, read as the reverse complement.
GGTGAGACTGAGTGGGTAGGACTATGACAACCGTGCACTTTGCCATCAATGCTCCTGATGAGTGACCGAGTGGATGGGATGCTGTCGGAGTACACCTATCCTCCTATCCCAAATCATAAGTGGGGGAGCTCAATGCTCTCATCTCCCTGAGCCAGTCCAGAGGAGGGATCCCTGTCGTCTACCACGCTGCGTCACACTACCCATGAGCAGACCAACGGAGCCAAACAGAGCAAATATATCTGCCGGATACCACGTTGCGTCACCACTACCCATGAGTGGACCAGCGGAGCCTAACAAAGCATAAATGCCACACACCCTGCCTGATATACCACTAACCCATGAGTGGTTATGTGTGCAGATCCATGTAATTGGAGATGTGCTCAACAATAATGGAGCTGCCAATCACTCAGGATGTAATCATGTGAGATGGTGCATGACACTAAGCATGAAGATCCTGACCATATCTACCTCCATAAAATATGTACCAAAATTCATGGATAAAATAGTATTATCTAGGTACACAGGTCAGGTATGGTATCTAACCAGTCCGATATATCATAAGGCATGACATGTCACTATCTCTATAACACAAAGAATAAAAAAGGACATGAATGCTAAACAGGTAACAAACAAAACAGGCTCGGAAACAAATAGTGACATATCGATGAAGATATAAACATAATTATTACTACTTGTTAAAAATCTACTATACATATCAACATGACATATCAAAAGAGATAAGTCAGGGTGCCCACCTTCAATATAGCACATGACAAAAATAATCCCACGTAAGGTAGCTTGTCGCAAATCAGAGTCCTGTATCAAAAATACCTAGTTTAGCTAATTCTATCATGCATCAATTAGCTAACTAAATCCTAATACAATTAAGAAGTTCTAAATTGGATCCACCTAATCAATCCAACACAATTAACGAACCTTAATTAGATCCATCATACACATTTACTTTCATGAATAATCACTAACCATTCCCCCATCATATAGGGTTAGGCTAATTATGAAACAAACTCCAAAACTTATTTATTTCTGGAGGGTTACCTGCTTATTCACTGTTAGAGCGTGTTCATCGCCGTAAGGGCGACCGAACTAGTGCGATATCGCTGCCCAACCTGAGTAGATGCCTGAAACTTAGCAATCTATCAGTGCATCTCTTAAATCAGAGGCTAGGGTTAGCACTTACCTCGGATTTTAGCAGCTAAGAAGGTTTTCCCTCACTGCCGGAACCTAGCTAGAACTGCTGCTGGAAACCAGAAACCCTAATCAGCAACCCCCATATCCAAACAAGTACCCAAACCAACTATCCCACATTCACACACCCAAACAAGTAGCTAGGGTTACCGATTACCTCAAATCCGGGCGCAAGGAGCGTGAGGGAAGTAGCTCTATGAGGGTGAGTGAAGATAGGGGACGTTGGCTTGCCGGGAGTTGTGGATCGGAAGAGGGGCAGTGGATCCAAGCTAGGGCACAACAATGGAGTATCTGTGCCGATGCAGTAACCTCAAGGCTGAGGGGAGACCGGCGAATCAACCCTAGCGACGACGATCGGGGTCCACAGCGAGAAGGTCGCACGGCAGCCTGCGCCTCACGGTCGGTGGTCACTGGCGATGAAGAGGCAGAAAAGGAAGAGGGATCGGATCTAGGGCACGGGAAAGAGTACAAGCGGCACGTGAGGGAAAGGAGGGGTTCGGGCAGTGGCGAGAGGAAAGAAACGAGACTCCTTGGCCAAGGGGTTTTGTACGCGGGGAAAGAAGAGGAAGCGACGCGAGGGAGGGCGGTGTCGTCGGTTGGAAGACGTGGGAGCGGTGAGGGAAATCAGGAGGAAGAAAGGGCGTCGGCGTATGAAGGCTCGGGTTGGGTTCGGCGTCGGGCGTAGTTGAGGAGAAAAATAAAAGAAAAGGAAAAGAAAAGAAAAGGAAAATTCAACTTTTCCTCATTTAAATAAGGTAGCCTAAACAGGCTTTCTCGTGACCCAATATTTATCCCCATAACCTATACCATACATCCTCTGAAAAATTCCCAGAAAATTTTCAAAATTCCGAAAAATTTCTTTAATGTCATTCGCCTATTTAACCTTATTATTGAGTTTCGGTATATTACAGATTGCATACAAATAAAAATGTAGAGTATCCCATGAAATTAACATGTAACATGATTAGTAAATATATATAAAGGATTAAGTAATAGATGGATTTAATTACTTAAATTAACCCGTGTAACATGAAACTAAGAATATGCTTAACCCTTAAAACAATGCATTGTGCATCCATTATTGCATACTTAATTAATGTATTGCACGTTGAGACAATTGGAACCGTGACTCATTTTAAAATAACACGGTGATCTCTTCTAGGATGCATGCATACACGAAGAACAGAATATGCAACTAATATCCTGCTCAGAAATCTGTATCCAAACTATGATGACTGCACTCATCGACACAGGCTTACAACTAGGGTACTCGTCCAAAAAAAAAAGCTGGATTAACACTAAAGCAGTGATCAAACCAGCACTTATAGTATCCGAATTTTCACGAGATATAAGAACTAAATAAAGCATTACACAAGTAGAGAACGTGCCTTTAATTTTTTTAATTATCGACCCTCTCGTCTTTGTCTTCCCTTGGAGCTCTAGAATCGGCAGAGAACAATGAAGAGGGTGGAGCTTCCTAAGGCCGGTCGATTCAAATCAGAAGATGGTACTTTTGAAGATAGAAGTTTTATAGAGATTGAAGATTAGTACGTTATCTATATTTTATCAATTACATTATATAAATTTTATTACACTAAATCTTTATAAAAATACATATCCATATATATTTCCTACATATATATTTCCTATGTTATAATGTTATAATTTCCTAGTTATTATCTACATGAACGCTAAGTTGATTTTTTTTCTTTATTTATATTATGTATAATATATTATTTATATATATCACAATTATATATATATATATCCATATATATCTAGATATATATATGTATATATGATTCATATATCAAATATTATCTGCACGTTTGTTCTTACTATATATTATATGTACACATTTCTTTTATATATATATTTATAAAGATTAAAAATCTCTCTCTATATATATATATAAAATTTACCTACACATTTCTTATATAAATTATTATATATTTTATATTATAATATATATAATATGTCAATTATCTTTTAGATGGATAATCTATATAAAAATTTCATGTATTAAAATCTTATTATTTGATTAATCTAAATTCTTTAGTTATAGACTAACTCAATTAAATAAATTCCTAATTAAATTAAGTGAACCCTTTTAATTAAACTATTGCATTTTCAGATACTACAGGGCACCCCGGATAGGTCTGGTGCCCTGAGCTAGGTCCGGGCGCCCCGGGCTAGAAAGTCAACTTCTAGTTGACATTTTGGTCTCGGTCTTCCGCTCCGGTTCCGCTCGCATTAGTCCGAGTCTTATGCTCCGAATCCTCTCGCTTAGGTGATCTTGGCCATTTGGAATAGGGCTCACCCAAACCTAACTTCCAACTTTCTTGAGCAAACTTTCGCTCCGGCTTCTAGTCCATCGGAAACGCCACGCGCCTCCCAAGTATATGTGCTTGTTATTATATTATGATTAAGAGTATGCACTTCCATAATAACAGAGGTTTTGTTCTTTTATATAGTCAGTATATAACGAAACTACCTTAAATGGTCCTACTCAATAAACTCATTAGTGTACTAGTGTAATTTTATAGTCAAGATAAACTAATACCAAATTACACTACAACCACTCCAATGGTTTGCCCTATTCCATCTTGGTTGTGAGCTACTATTTATAATTTATAAGGAACTGATAACATGATCTTCTGTGTGTCTCCTCACATCATGTTATCTAAATATAAATTAAATGGACAACTACACTTAGCATAAATGTAGACATTTGACCATTGTGATTCTTATTTCAAAATAAATATTTATACAAAAGCTAGACTTTTAGTATACACTTTAACAATCTCCCACTTATACTAAAAGACTATGCTGCCATAAACGCTGCCATACATCTTATTCTCATCCCCTCAACATGTCGATTAAAAGCTTTCGATGGAAGAGCCTTAGTGAAAGGATTTGCCAGGTTATCTGCTTATGCAATCTTGGCGACAACAACTTCTCCTCGCTTTACAATGTCTCGTATCATGTGGTACTTGCGCTCAATGTGTTTACTCGGCTTATGGGCTTGTGGTTCCTTCGAGTTTGCTACTGCACCACTATTATCACAATAAATTGTGATAATTTTGGGCAAACCAGGAATCACATCTAAGTCCATCAAAAAGTTCCTGAGCCATACAACTTCTTTGGCTGCTTCGGAGGCTGCCACATACTCAGCTTCCATGGTTGAGTCTGAAACGTATTTCTGCTTAACACTTCTCCATGCTATGGCTCCACCTCCTAAAGTAAACACATAAACTGAGGTAGACTTATTATTGTCCCTATCTGATTGGAAGTTAGAATCCGTGTAACCCACAGGGAGCAAATCATCTGCTTGGCAAACCAGCATATAATCTCTAGTCCTTCTCAGGTACTTTAATATATGTTTTACGGCAGTCCAATGTCTCTGTCCTTGATTACTTTGATAATTGCTAACCATGCCCACGACAAAACAGATATCTAGTCTCGTGCATAACATTGCATACATTAGGCTTCCTACAGCTGAAGCATAAGGAACTGCCTTCATTTCTTCTATCTCTTTTGATGTCTTAGGAGACATCTCTTTAGATAAAGATACTCCATGTCGAAAAGGTAGAAAACCTTTCTTGGAGTCTTGCATGTTAAAACGAGCTAGGATAGTATCGATATATGAAGCTTGGGATAAGCACAACATTCTTTTCTTGCGATCCCTTATTACTTTGATCCTGAGAATATGTGTGCATTCTCCCAAGTCCTTCATATCGAATTGCTTGGACAACCATACCCTTACTTCTGACAACACTTTGATATTGTTGTCAATTAACAAAATGTCATCTACGTATAGTACAAGAAATACCACCACGTTTTCGTCACACTTCTTGTATATACAAGACTCATCCGGACACTGAATAAATCCATAAGACTAGATTACTTTATTAAACTGAATGTTCCAAGATCTTGAAGCTTGCTTCAGTCCATAAATAGACCGATTGAGCTTACATACAAGATGCTCTTTGCCCTTTGCAATAAACCCCTCTAGTTGCTTCATATGGATGTTTTCTTCAAGACTTCCGTTAAGGAAAGCTGTCTTGACATCCATTTGCCAAACCTCATAATCCATATGAGCAGCAATAGATAAGAGTATTCGGATAGACTTAAGCATAACTACCGGTGAAAATGTTTCCTCATAATCGATTCCCTCTTTCTGAGTAAACTCCTTCGCAACAAGCCTTGCTTTGAAGGTTTCCACCTTCTCGTCTGTCCCTCTTTTCCTTTTGTAGATCCATTTACATCCAATAGCTTTTACACAATTTGGTGGTTCTACTAGCTCCCAGACTTTGTTAGAATACATAGATTCTATTTCTGAATTCATTGCTCTTTGCCAAGATGTTGCATCTTTATCTTGGAGTGCTTCGTTATATGTTTGGGGATCAGGTTCATGTTTACCTGGGATCAAGTCCAAAGACTCTCCCAAAAACATAAATCTTTCAGGTTACCTAACAACCCTCCCACTACGACAAGGCACTGCTTATAGTTGTGCATCATTTGTGATACGTGTTGCAGTTTCTTGTGATATTTCATCTTGCACGGTTGGTACTAAAGTAGACGTGCCCTCTTTCATTTCTTCTAGAACAATTTCACTCATGGGCTTGTGGTTTATTACATAGTCCTCTTCTAAAAATCAGGCATTAGTGCTAACAATGACATTCTGATCTTTAGGACTATAAAACAAACCACCTTTCGTTCCTTTAGGATAACCTATAAACAGTCGAACTTCTGTACGAGATTCCAACTTATCAGCATCTCCCTTCGGCAGATGTGCTGGACTACCCCAAATTCGGACATGACTCAGACTAGGCTTAGGCTCATTCCACAATTCCGTGGGAGTAGAGGGTACTGATTTAGAAGGTACAAAATTCAGAATGTACACTGCCATTTCTAAAGCATATCCCCAGAACGAATTTGGTCATTCTAAATAACTCATCATCAATCTAACCATTTCCATAAGAGTCTTATTCCTTCGTTCTGCAACACCATTCTGTTGGGGTGTATCAGGTGCAGACAATTGGGATTGAATCCCAACCTCTGATAAGTAATTCCTAAACTCTCCTTAGAGATACTTGCCACCACGATCAGACCATATTGTCATGATACTTTTACCATGACATTTCTCCACATCAGCCTTGTACTCTTTGAACTTATCAAAGTACTCAGACTTGCTGTGCATCCAGTAAATATACCTATATCTCGAATAATCATCTATAAAAGAGATAAAATATTCGAAATCACCTCTCGCCTGGATAGTCATAGGTCCATACAAATCAGAATGAATCAATTCTAACACATCTTTTGCTCTATATCCCTTGACCTTAAAAGGTCTCTTAGTCATTTTTCCTTCCAAGCAAGATTCGCAGGTTAGAAAGTTTTCCAACACTAATGAACCCAAGAGTCCATCGACTATTAGCCTTTGAATCCTACTCAAGTTAATATGACCAAGTCTTAGAAGCCAAAGGTATGTTTGGTTCATATTTGAAGGTTCCTTTCTCTTATTAGAATTAGAGGATGTGTTATTAATTTTCATTTGTTGCTTTGTGGGAGTTATTGGATCTAGAGTATAAAAATTGTCAACTAATGTACCAGAATAGATAACTACCCTATTTTTCTTGATAACCACTTTATCATCAAAAGAAACAGTATATCCATCCAGAAATAGTTTAGAAACTGAAATTAAATTTTTTCTAAAACTTGGTATATAAAGATAATTTTTCAAAATCAAAGTTCTATTCCTATCAAATGATAAGTAAACATCTCCCACTACAACAGCTACCACTTTTGTAGCATTACCCATGTAGACGGTTATCTCTCCCTCATATAGTCGTCGAGTTTCCTGGAACCCCTGCAATGAATTGCAGACATGATCAGTGGCTCCTGTATCTACACACCAGGTACTGGTAGACATCGCTAAACATGTTTCAACTACTAGAGAATAAGATATACATTTATTGTTCTCTTTCCTATGAGGACAGTCCGCCTTCCAATGTCCAGACTGCTTACAAATGAAGCACTTGCCCTTCGGCTTCTTCACTCCTGCTTTTAGTCCAGTACCTAGAGATCGATTCACTTTCTTTGCCGAGTCATCTTGTTTCTTCTTCTTCTTCTTCTTCTTCTTCTTCTTGCCTTTTGACTTAGAAGTAGAAACATTTTCAGCAAAATGGATTTGAGAATTATGTCAAAATAGCCCTTCTGCTGCCTGAAGTTCTGTCAGTAGTTCCGCCAATAAATAAATACTTTTATTCATATTGTAGTTCAGGTAGAACTACTAAAAACTTTTGGATAGCGTTTGGAGAATAATATCGACCTGGGTTTCCCCATCGATTTCAGCTCCAAGGATTTGTATCTCGTTCAAGTAAGCTATCGTTTTGAGGATATGATCCTTTACGGGTGTCCCCTCTGACATGGTGGTTGTCATTAAGTTTCTCATAGCCTCTTGCCTAGCAGCCCGATTCTAGTGTCCGAAGAGTTCCTTGAGATTGTACATCATGTTATAGGCAGTAGACATGGACTGATGCTGATGTTGCAGCACATTTGACATAGAAGCCAAAATGTAACATCGCGCCATCTCATCTACCTTTACCCATTTCTTATGATACTTAATCTTCTCTTCACTAGAATCACTATTAGGCTCATTAGGGCAGACCTCTAACAGTATAAACTTATAGCCTTCAATAGTTAGGACAATGTCCAGGTTTCTTTTCCAATCTATGTAATTGGGACCAGTAAGTTTGTTCTCTTTCAGAATAATAGTCAGTGGGTTGAAAGTCATCCTAAGAATCACAAAATAAGTTTTGGTCAAAACTTTAGAATTTAGAATAATATTGAGTCCTCAAACAATATTATTTAAATTCACCAACACCTCAAAACACCGTGAATTTTGTATGCCACGATAGTGTGGACATATACAAATTCAAACATTTGTAAGAGGTGGTTTTACCCATTAATTTTATTCTTGCCAACCTAACTTTATGACAAATAAAATTAATAGTTGGTATTCTTTTGGTCACACATATAATAGCAATGACTCCGATAGGGAGGATACTATTAAATGTACCTAAGTGTATACCATTACTTGATACTCAGTCCATTAAATAGGATTGTGCCCATTCAGACGGAGAAGATCACATGCACCTAAATAATTTCCTATAATCATCCTAAAGGAAGTTTGATCAGTGCCCCATAAACAAACTCATCCGATATGAAGAAAGGCACTCAGAGCCAACGCGCAAGTTTGTTTGCATCACTTACAAACCAGTAATGGAGACCGTGGAATTTATTTATGAATCTCTCTCCCACTTAGTTATTTAAGATGGAGATTTTAACATGCACACACACATCACAACACATAAAAGCAAGAAATATGGAAAAACAATTTTCCAACTATTATGGCCTCTTCCATTACTGTCCTCCGTGTGTTGCCAACCCTAGCTGCTGCCATCTTGAGCCACCGCAATCGGGTCTAGTCGTCGCATCTATCTTGCTTCTTTTTCCGCCGCGCTTCTGGTCCTCAAATAGTACCACGCTTCGCAAGGATACGATCCGCGACAAAAATAAAATTTTACATATATCGATCCTATATTCCACAAAGGAATGTACATAAAGTCTAGATCGAACAAAATGTAGAATCCTAAAACTAATACAGCTCCTGCTGTATTTAATAAATACAATCATGCACACATGTAAAATGCCCTCGACATGTCTGAGGGTCCAATCATACACAATCACATTATGTCATAATAGTTGGAGTCTGCAATCACAAAGTTAATCTATTTACACATCCTACTATTATCCTGCCTAAAATATGTATGACATGTGCATAATTAAACTAAAAACCAAACACATAGAGGTATAACCTAGCTCTGACACCAATTGTTGGTTGCTACTCGGAATACCGTCCTAGTTCCCTTGTACAAAAATTTGCACAAGCATATAACTATCCTAGCTACCCATGTTCTCTACTAAAGTTAAATTTGGATTGCAAATGATGCTTAACATTATTAATCCAAATTTCTCTTTAGATGTTAAACTTGGATTGGGAACGAAACTAAACATTCTTACTCCAAGTTCAATCGATGTGATCTTCCTAAGTTAAACCATATTACAGAAGTTATCAAATATCTATTTCAAAGTTCAGCTTTCAGGTTAAACATGGAGAGGCACTAGACCTTCTTGGGTATGAGACCATCCACCACACCCTAGACAAAGTCTCACAAAGAAATCGGATATTTAACTTCTTACAGTAAACTAGATTTAACTATAGAGAACTCAATAGAAGCACATTATCGAAACATGAAATCGGAAAATAAAATCAATAACAAAAATGATAACTTAAAACCGATAACCTCTTGTGTTTGGTTTTTCAAGATCTATACAAAAGATGAACTAGTTATAGTGCGGAAACTAATAACTAGTTATACCTTTTGTAGCTTATAGACCTCTTGATCTTTTGTTTTATTCCTCTCCTTCTCTTGGACGTCGTGTGGGCGACGATCTTCCAAGAGGAAATCCACCCAAGCTTCTTCCTTTGCTTCCAAGATCCGACCACCAACTAACCTCCAAGGGATGTTAGACAAGAGAGCTTCCTTCTCTTCTTCTTCTCCTTCAAGCAACTGGCCACCAAGAGATCACCAACTAGATGCCTCCGGCCTCTAAGGAAGAAAACAAAAGGAGAAAAGAAAAGGAATAGGGCCGATCACCAAGAGATTGGAAGAGAGGAATAGAAGATGTGTTATGAGGTGAGGCACCCCCTCCTTCTCTTTTATAATCCTTGGTCTTGGCAAAAAAGGAAAGTTTTAAACATAATTTAAACTTCCTTATATTCCTTGCCAATGACTAAAAAGGAAAGTTTTAAAATAAAAAATTAAAACTTCCTTTAATGCTTGTCATGGCCGACCCTATGCATGTGCTCCAAACAAGGAAAGTTTTAAACACAAAATTAAAACTTTCTTATTTGTTTTCAGTAAGAAATTTTAATAAAAAATTTCTCTTTTAAATCCCTTGTTGGTTATAAAAGGAAAATTTTATAAATTAAAGTCTCTCTTTTAAAACATGTAGATGGTTACAAAAAGGAAAGTTTTATCAAAAATTAAAATCTTTCTTTTAACTACAAATAAAGAAAGATATCAAACCTTTCTCTTAATCTTTTGTAGAAAACTATAAAAGAAAAGATTTTAAAATTTAAAAACTCTCTTTTAAAACCATGGCTTCCACAAAAGGAAAGATTTTAAAATTTAAAATACCCTTTTATTTTAATGTGGCCGGCCACCTTGCTTGGGCTCTAAGCTTGGCCGGCCATTAACTTAGCTCCAATCTTTGGCTTGGTCGGCCCTAGCTTGGGCTCCAAGCTTGGCTTGGTCGGCCATCATTAGATGTGTAAGAAGCTTAACTTTAAGTGGATATAAGGCTTTATAAATAAGAGGCTACAACAGGGACCGAGAGGAGGAATTGATTTTGGTCTCCCGATGAGCTTAAGCTTCCCGTGTTCGACCCGAACACCCAACTCAAGTTCATCAATAATAACTCATACCACTAAAGAATTATTATTGCACTACCACACCAATCCCATATTACAATATGGGCTCCTTCTTATCATGAGTATGTTAGTCTCCCTGTGTTTAAGATATTGAATGCCCACTAATTAAATGAGTTACTGACAACTCACTTAATTAATATCTAGCTCCAAGAGTAGTACCACTCAACCTTATTATCATGTTAGACTATGTCCACCTGTAGGGTTTACATGACAATCCTTATGAGCTCCTCAAGGGGACATCATCAACCTAGATTACTAGGACACAGTTTCATTCTATAATCAACAACACACCATATAAATAATATCATTTCCCAACTTATCAGGCCTATTGATTTAATGAACTAAATCTCACCCTTTGATAAATTAAAGAAATAAATATTAAGTATATGTGCTTGTTATTATATTATGATTAAGAGTACGCACTTCCATAATAACAGAGATTTTGTTCTTTTATATAGTCAGTATAAAAAGGAACTACCTTAAATGGTCCTGCTCAACACACTCATTAGTGTACTAGTGTAATTTTATAGTCAAGATAAACTAATACCAAATTACACTACAACCACTCCAATGGTTTATCCCATTCCATCTTGGTTGTGAGCTACTATTTATAATTTATAAGGAATTCATAACATGATCTTCTGTGTGTCTCCTCACAACATGTTATCTACAATATAAATTAAATGGACAACTACACTTAGCATAAATGTAGACATTTGACCATTGTGATTCTTATTTCAAAATAAATGTTTATACAAAAATCTAGACTTTTAGTATACACTCTAACAGAGCATACTCACTTATAACTCGCACTGGGGCGAGAGTCTAGAATCCCGATAGAGAGGTCGTTGGTCATGAGAGCATGCTCACTTATAACTCGCACTGGGGCGAGAGTCTGGAGGCATGAAAGCAAACTCACTTATAACTCGCGCTAGGGCAAGAGTCTGGAATCCCGACCGAGAGGCGATATGGAGACCAAACTAGGAATGGCTTGGAAGGTCTAACTAGGACCCGGTCTGGAGATTTGCCCAGGAATTTGATCTAAAGATTAGTCCCAGAATTGGATCTCGAGATCTGCCCAGGAATTCGATCTAGAGATCTACCGAGGAATTGGATCTAGAGATTAGTCCCGGAATTTGATCTGGAGATCTGCCTAAAAATTTGATCTAGAGATCTGCCCAGGAATTGGATCTAGAGATTAGTCCCAGAATTTGATCTGGAGATCTTCCCAGGAATTTGATCTGGATATCTACCCAGGAATTTGATCTGGTGATCTGCCTAGGAATTTGGTCTGGAGATAACACTTGCATCTTGGAAGAGGGGGAGCTATCAGATCCTCGGTATCCCTTCAGTCATATGGTGCATTACATAAGGCTCTTTTAGTTAGATTTAAACCTTACTCTGATTTCGAGGGAGTGCAAAGGCGTCGAATTCTGATCGACTTTCCTGCCGCTATCCTCTTTGTTTCCCGAGGCTCCCACCTGGACTTTCCAATTCTCGAGGCATGGTCTTCATGAGGCAAGGTGCGCCTCCTGCATATCCTTCCTCATGATTTTTCTGTCATTTCCATCATAAATGCCTTTTCATAGGGAGGTGACGCGTGTCCTACAACCTAAACTCTTCATAATGTATGACACACGCTTTTTCTGCACGCTTCCCTAAATCGCCTTTGTTCCTTAATCTAACGATTGATGTACATTGAACCATTTCATTTGTCCGGCTCGATCTTCGATGTTTCCTAAGGGTTTTGATTTATAAATCCTAAAGGCAGCCCACCGTTACCTCTTATTTCTTTATCTTTCTTCAACTCTTCTTCGTTCCTTTGTTTTCGATTTGCTCGCCTTCTTCTTCATGTCTCTCCCCTGTAAGTACTTTTCTTTCTTCGTCCACCTTCCCCCTCTCCATCTCTCTAATGGCTAGTGAGAGGGAAATGCCCTGGTACTCGTACTTTCATTTCAATTTAGATAGGAGCGACCTTGAGTCAATCTGTGCTAGCTTGAAACTTTTCGATGCCTACAAGCTCCTTCCTCTAGGTCCTCATGATCATCCATCCTCCCCTCCCATTGGGTTTGTAATCTTTTTTAATGATCAACTTCTGGGTGGCCTTTGCTTTCCCATTTATCCGTTCTTCTCACTTTGAGTCAGTACTTTGGTATTTCCCTATCCTAGTTTGCTCCCATTGCTTTCCGTGCTATGTGTGGTATGGTGATCTTATGTCACTTATATAGGATTCCCCTAACCCCACAGCTCTTCCACCACTTCTATGCCCTTAAGCGCTTAGAGCCAGGTGTTTTTTGTTACGATTCCATAAGTGCACGAATTCGTCGTCAGTAATGAAGATTATCAATCCCACGAGAACTGGTTATAAGCACTAGCGATGCCACACTTAGGATTAGCTAAACTACCGATTGTTGTAAGTTATCTAAAGAAAAGGGAAAGAGAAGCGAAAATGAGAACTAGCAAGGAAAAAGTAATAGACTTGGTTTATGAAAAGTCCTAGGATTTCAGTTTCATTGTGGTGGTATTGATGTATCATATTCTGCCCTTATCTCATTGTCCATCAACATGCATTTGATGGAAGCTGAAGCATCTATTCTTAGGTACCAAATAAAGAAGATCCCTATGAAATCCTGTTACGGTTAACCCCTGTCACTAGGGCGCCTCAGTAGATCACAAGAACACTACCCTAATTGGTGTCGCTAAGGATAGAGATAAGGAGTTTAGTTTGGTCTCTTACTTCCTTGTGGAGGAGTTGTCTCTCCTTTCAAGGAAGTACCCTAGATGCCCGTGAATGGGTTACCCCTGTCACTAGGGCCCCTCGGGTGTATGATCTAGAATATTCTCTCTACGAGATAGTCAATTCTTACACAATCAATTAACATGATATAAAGATCGAGTAGTCAAAACAAAGCAAGCGAAATCATCCAATGAAATAGAGGCAAAGTATGAGTCTTACATCAAACCAATCCACAACTACTCCCTCATCCTAGAACAAAGAATCTACTCCATAGACGGCAGAAAAAAAACCCGAAGACATAATGTTAAGCATACAATTCTCAAACAAGAAGAGAGAAAGAGAAAAGACGCTTATCCAACGACGGCGTGTGATCTTCCGATCCAATCTTTTGCTTCTGGAGTTGATATGGTGATGAAGGATCGTTGGATGGAGGTCCTGGACGACGTAGAATGGCACCAAGTCGATTCTCTTCTTGATGGCTCGCTTCCCGGAAAAGGGTTAAAACCCTTTTATAGGCTAGGGTGCAGTTGCGGCGGCACGATCGTGTAAGGATGGCACGATCGTTCCCTTTCTTATCTCTGGCTGCGCTGCATGGCCGTGACAATTGGCACGGCCGTGTTAACCTGGGGTTCGGTTTTGGGGACACGACCGTGCAGGATTGCACGATCGTGTACTGCTTGGCTTCGGTCATGGGGGGCACGGGCGTGCAAATACGCACGACCATGCTCTGATCTACATCTGGGTTGGCCGCACAGTCGTGCAAGGATTGCACGGCCGTGCACTTCTCCTCTCCTGTTTGGCCACACGGGCATGCGAGTTTGCACGGTCGTGTTCTCTGGCTCGTTCCGGTGCGTTGACAATCGTTGTTTTTGCTCCGAAAGTTGTCCTTGTCAACACAAAACCAAACAAAGAGCAGATTGTTGGATCGAAAGCGCTAGAGGGGGGGGGGGTGTGAATAGCGCTCGCGTCTATTTAACGTTTTTCAGAAATTGTTCGAGTAATTTAAACGTAGCGGAAAGTAAATGAAAAACACACAGAAAGAATAAGAGGATTTACTTCGTTCGGAGCCTAGATCGACTCCTACTCGAAGGCCCGCGATCCTTGATCGCTTTCCGTGGGAAACAACTATAGAATCGATGATTACAAGATTAAATACAGTTAAGTGCAGTAAGAAAAATTATACCAACGAACAGTAAATAAAGAACTTCGGAGCTTTAAGTCGTTGGAGCAGCAGGGCCTTGTTGGAGCGTATGGAGCAGCACACAAGAGCACAGGTTCTTCTTTCTAAGAGTTGTTGTTCGAAGATGCATCCTAAGCCTCCTTTTATAGCCTCTGCAAGTTTGATCCAGATCCCCAAGTCTCGGGATCAGCTTTGATCCAAAGCGGATCGGTCGACCGATCCTCATGTTCGGTCGACCGATCAGATGATCTCCACCGCATCTGATCCGTCGATCCATCGCTCCGCTTTGATCTGGTCAAGCTTTATCCCCGGCTTATATTGGATCGACCGATCCCAAGTTTCGGTCGACCGATCAGTCTCCTCTGACCCGCTCACCTCTGCCTGATACAGTCGACACTTATCCCAGGTTCGGTCGACCGATCCCAAGGTCCGATCGACCGATCCCTGGTCGAGCCCGGTCTAACTCCTGGAAACCTGATCAGCCAGCTTGGGGGTTCAGTCGACCGATCCCAAGGTTTGGTCGACCGATCCCAAGGTTCGGTCGACCGATCCCGGTCAGTTCTAACCCTGCACAAAAGTATTAGTTTCCTGCAAGATAGAGTTAGAACACAAAGGATAATATATAGAAATAAATTTGACAGTCACCGGACTGTCCGGGTCTGACTTGGGTTTTTCGACCGGAAACCCTAGGTCGACCCGACGCCTACTGTTCCCTCTACGGGGAACGCGTCCTCACCTACTCCACTCAGGAGATTTACCTGTTGCTAGTGCGATCCTCCAGATCGACTGAACTTTTGCTCGGTGCTCGATGCTTCCGGACTTTCTGCTGGACGTCCGCTTCCCGGCTGGTCCAGTCTTTCACCTGGTTCACGACACTAGGACTTTCCAACTAGCGTTACCCCTCCTAGGACTTTTGCCTGAAGCACTCGACCCACCAAGACTTTCCGCATAGGGTTACCACCCCCTAGTGTTTTTCCCTTGCCTAACCACAGTTAGGACTTACCTGAAACACTCAATCAAGCACGTTAGTGTTAGTTAGAGCCCTAGAGCCAATCATTTGATGATTGTATGGACTCATTGTATAATATTCTTGTATATTAATAAAGGCATTTGTTTGGTTATTATACTTATTTGTATTAGTGCCAAATAGACTAAGTATAATAGCGTCCTTGAGTAGAAGGTTCATACCTATATCAATCGATTAGTTGAATCGATAGTGAGATTATATAGGGAACACTACTCTAAATCATTCCTAGTCGTGTATTAACATTCAGGGACAATGTTAATGCAATAAGACTAGCATGTAGGTCAACTCGATGACTTGATCTCACAAGTCATGGATATAGAGATATCAAGCTGACACATGGGTATACATTGGAGAATGTATACTGAATGACCCGCCATGAGAAAGTATCATGGATCGTTATATGAGTGTCATATACTTTCTCATGTGGCTATTAGTATGACTATTAGTCCTTAGACCTGAAGTCACCATGGATCCCTACATAAGGAGTTATGTACTTTGGTTTCGTCAAACGTCACCCGTAACTGGGTGGACTATAAAGGCGATTACTGGGTATATAACGAATTAGAGATGTGAGTGACGTAGATGGGATCTATCCCTCCCATATGATGGGAGCGACATCGGTATTCTTGATAGAGTGAGACCACTAAGTGCATGGCCATGCCCAAATGAGTCAACATTAGATGTTGAGCTCATTTGATCGAGTGAGTCTACTTGGAGTTCAAGATTTAGATTG
The DNA here is from genome assembly GCF_018446385.1 of Zingiber officinale. Taxonomy (NCBI): domain Eukaryota; kingdom Viridiplantae; phylum Streptophyta; class Magnoliopsida; order Zingiberales; family Zingiberaceae; genus Zingiber; species Zingiber officinale. The sequence goes on along the minus strand of NC_056000.1, from coordinate 62,226,327 downwards.
ATTAGAGGATGACACGGTCTATGCCTCATATTGATCAATCTAGATGTCTAGGATAGAAGGACAATGTCACATATTGTGAGGAGTCACAATTAGTAGTCACAAGGTGATGTCGGATCTCGACATTCTTGTAACTTGGGTAGTAATGATGTGTTGCTAGATACCGCTCATTACTTATGCTCCTAAATGAGTTTAGGGCATTGTCAACGTTACAAGAACCTATAGGGTCACACACTAAGGACAATTAGATGGAGATTAGGTTCATATGATGAACCAAGAGGATTAGATTCATTTGATGAATCAAATTGGATTAAGAGTAATCCTAATTGGGCTAACTTGAGTTCGACTCAAGTTGATTCATGTGTTCAATGAGTCTAATTTAGATTTTGACTCATTGAATCAATTTAATTAAATGAATTAGATTCATTATATTAAGTTGGCTTGAATCAAATGGTTGGATTCGATCAACCATGGAAGAGATTTGGTCAAGTTTGACTTAACTTGAGAGGAAGATTAAAAGTCAAGTTTGACTTGACTTTATGCCACCTCATTGGTGAGTTGGCATTGATGTGGACCAATGATGTTACTCCACATCATCATGGGTGCCACCTCATGGAAGTTACAAAGCCATTTTCTTAATAACTTCACATTAATTGCATTTAATGGGGAGTTACACATGAAGAGTGGCCGGCCACTTTGGTTTGAATGGTGAATTCATTTTTCCATTCAAGTGTGCTTCTTCTTCCTTCTTCCTCTCAAACTCTCCCTCTCCCTCTCCTCCTTGCTTGGCCGAATCTTACCAAGGTGCTAGCACACCTTTGTGTAAGGTTTTCTCCACCTACGTGTCCGTGTGGATACTTCTAGAGGACCGACGCTTGACGGTCTTGAGATCCGGCAACTCCTTGGACGAGCGGGAACGCGAAAGGGAGCGCAACAAGGGTAAAGCTCTCAACACATAGATCTAGGAGTAGATCTAAAGTTTTGAAACTCGTATTTGTATTTCGTTCGGTTTTCCTTGCACGGATCTACGGCTTTAGGTGATTCGGGGTTTCCGCGACGCGAAAAGCGATTTTCGCGGCCCGAAGAATCCAACAGTGGTATCAGAGCCACGTGCAAGGCGAATACGAGTTTGTTTTTTGGTTTTATGAAAACTAAAGTTTCTGTAATTTTCTGTAAAATTATGTTTTTTGGGTTTTTATGAGTATTTTTCTCGAGTAATCGAAGCACAAGTGTTTAGACGCTTGTAGGCTTCGACTACCGGGAAGATTTTTCCAAAAACGGTGATGTTTCGACCGAAATCCGTTTGGGACAGCGAGCGAAGGTGCTGTAGGATCGCTTAGGAGCAACTCACGATGGTTAGATCGTGGGTAGGGGCACTCCCCTAACCCTGCAAGCGGATTTGCTTCGCGATTGCGCCCGAAATCGCTAATCGGGACCGCCGGGAAAATTCTTCTCAAAGGTTTCGTCCCAAATTGTTTTGGGACAGCGTGTTTAGGTGATGTTGGATCACAAAGGAACTCTCGCGATGGTTAGATCGCGGGTAGGGGCGCTGCCCCTGGCCCCGCAAGGGGATCCGTTCCGTGATTGCGCCCGAAACCGCTAAACGGGACCGCCGGGAAATTTTTACTCTTAAAAATTGTAAAAAATTAATTTTAAAATTATAGAAAATTATGAAAATATATAATTTTGAATTATATATTAATTTTGTGATAGTCATGGCCCCAAAACCCAATATGATTGGATTGTGTTGTAATTCATAATACGGCCTGCGTGCCATTATGTGTTTGCGCGTGTTGTATGTTTTTATTTTTCCGTGACCTGCACGTCGTGCCTTTCTCATATATTCTGGTTGTAAATTAGATTTAGACTCGAATGTAACTCAAGTTTCAAATTGTAATGTACAAATTGGAGCAGTGGAGGGTCTACACGAGACGGAGTTCCGAGGCGGGCACGAGCAACACAAGGTGGTCAAAGGGAGTAGCTTGGAGAAGCTGTTGACCCTAGGTTGACCATTCGATCTTCTCATTGGCTTGAGAAGATCGTAGTAGGGCCATGACTAAATCACAAATAGATTAATTAGTTAATTGCTTATGTATATGATGCATGTTTAATAAGTAATTAATTAATTAGTGCCTTACGATTAGATTAGATCTAAGTCGTGCACATGATGCACCCTTGCGATTAGATTAAATCTAAGTCATGCACAAGATGCATCCTTTTCGATTAGATTAGATCTCGATCAAACCAACTCTAAATGCCTAACCGTGACGTGATACCTATCACTACCTCGATCATATGTATTGTTGAATCTGCCAAAGCAGAGCAATACATATTATCTTGGTAGGGTACGGAGGGACAATCTTGATCCCGCCTATCAACGCATGGGTGAATACAAACTCAATTAGATTGAGTATTCTTAGTTGCTCGGTTAGATCGAGTCAACTATAAGCATTCTTCCAACAGTTGAAAAAGATAGGTCAAAATCACATCTATATTAACTCTCGGGCGTATTAGCCAAAGCTAACTCGAGTTTTAATATAAATGCGGATATTGATTTTATAAACAAGAGTTGCATAGAGATGTAATTGGTAATAGTTACCTACCGATCATACTAAGTCTTGGGCGTATTAGCCAAAGCTAACTCAAGGGTTAGTATGATGTGGATCTTGTCCCACAAGAATTATAGTATTTAGTGGGAGCATCATTTAGTTAAAAGCCTAATTAAATGATTTTAAAAGAATATGATAATTATTTCTGCAAATTTTCTGTTGTAGATAACCATGACGTCGAAAACGAATTCCTTCTCCCTGCGATCTGTCCTTGAGAAGGACAAGCTCAACGGAGCGAATTTCCTGGACTGGTACAGGAACTTGAGAATAGTTCTCACCCAGGAACGTAAACTGTACGTTTTGGAGCAGTCCATTCCGGAGGCTCCTCCTGCCAATGCCCCGCGAGCAGACAAAGATGCTTACAAGAAGCATCAAGACGACGCATTAGATGTGTCCTGTCTAATGCTCGCGACCATGAACTCTGAGCTTCAGAAGCAACACGAGTTGATGGGCGCTTACGATATGGTTGAGCATCTTCGCCAACTATATCAGGGACAAGCGAGGCATGAGAGATTTGAGATCTCTAAGGCACTGTTTCAGTGCAAGATGTCAGACGGGGCTCCCGTAGGTCCTTATGTACTCAAGATGATTGGGTACATAGAGAACCTACAAAGACTGGGGTTCCCACTTGGCCAAGAGCTGGCCACTGACTTAATCTTGCAATCCTTGCCGGATAGCTATAGTCAATTCGTTCTGAACTATAACATGAACGAGATTGACAAGCCACTGCCCGAGCTCCTTAGTATGTTACGAACTGCTGAGATTAACCTTAAGAAGGTTAAGCCCATTCTGATGGTCCAGAAGCATAAGGGCAAAGGCAAGCCCAAAGGTAAGGAAAAGTCCCAAGCCAAGGGCAAAGGCAAGGCACTGAAGCCTAAAGGAGGGGTCGCCAAGGATGCTACCTGCTTCCACTGCGGTCAGACCGGGCACTGGAAGAGGAACTGCAAGGTATACTTGGAGGATCTTAAGAAGAAGCGAAGTGAGACTTCCACTTCAGGTATATATGTTATAGAAGTCAATCTATCTATTTCTACATCATGGGTATTAGATACTGGATGTGCTTCTCAGATGTGCAGGCGCTGAGAAATAGCAGGGCATTGACAAAGGGCGAGGTGGACCTACGAGTAGGCAATGGAGCACGGGTTGCTGCTGTTGCTGTAGGGACTTACTTTTTATCTCTGCCCTCTGGGCTTGTACTAGAGTTAGACGATTATTGTTATGTGCCTGCATTAACTAAGAACACTATTTCAGTTTCTTGTTTGGACAAGAAAGGTTTCTCGTTTACTATAAAGAACAAATGTTGTTCCGTTTATTTAAACGATATGTTCTATTGTAGTGCACCTCTGATAAACGGACTCTATATTCTAGACCTTGAAAGCCCTATCTATAATGTAAATACCAAGAGGTTCAAGTCTAATGACCTGAACCAAACCTACCTTTGGCACTGTCGCTTAGGTCATATAAATGACAAGCGCTTATCCCAACTCCATAAGGATGGTTTGTTGGACTTATTTGATTTTGAATCATATGAGATATGCGAGTCATGCCTACGAGGCAAGATGACCAAGACTCCCTTTAGTGGGCACAGCGAGAGAGCAACTGATTTGTTAGGACTCATACATAGTGATGTATGTGGCCCTTTCAATGTTGCGGCTAGAGGCGGTTATAGGTACTTCATCACATTTACTGATGATTTCAGTAGATATGGTTATGTGTATTTGATGACACATAAATCTGAATCCTTTGAAAAGTTCAAAGAATTCAAGAATGAAGTACAGAACCAGCTTGGCAAGAGTATTAAGATACTTCGATCTGATCGAGGTGGAGAATACCTTATCCATGAGTTCCGTGACTATCTAGCTGAGTGTGGGATTCTATCCCAACTCACTCCTCCTGGAACACCACAGTGGAATGGTGTATCCGAACGGAGGAATCGTACCTTATTAGATATGGGACGATCTATGATGAGTCACACAGATCTTCCGACATATCTATGGGGATATGCTCTAGACACGGCAGCTTTCATACTCAACCAAGTTCCATCAAAGGCCGTGATAAAGACACCATATAGGATATGCACTGGGAGAGATGCCCAGGTGTCTTTCATGAGGATTTGGGGTTGTGAGGCTTACGTACGACGTCAAGTCTCAGACAAATTAGGACCCAAATCCGACAAGTGCTATTTCATTGGATATCCCAAGGAAACTAAGGGATATTACTTCTACATTCCCAGTCAGCACAAGGTAGTTGTGGCAAAGACTGGGGTCTTTCTAGAAAGGGACTTTGTTTCTAGAAAGACTAGTGGGAGCACGTTCGATCTTGAAGAAGTTCAAGATGCGAACAATAGCACTGATGCCTCGATGGAAATTGAACTGGAACCACAAAGTGTTGTGGATGATGTTGTTCCACAAGGAGTTGAGGAACAACAACCGGTTCAAGTAGACATACCTCTTCGCAGGTCTGATAGGGTACGTCGTCAGCTTGAGAGATACTCATTTCTCTTGTCTGACCATGATGACGTTATGCTCATAGAGGATGAGTCTACCACTTATCAGGAAGCTGTGATGAGACCAGATTCCGAGAAATGGCTAGAGGCCATGAGATCCGAGATGGAATCCATGTACACCAACCAAGTATGGACTTTGGTTGATCCACCTGAAGGGGTGAAACCCATTGGGTGTAAGTGGGTCTTTAAGAGAAAGACTGACATGGATGGACTTATCTATAAGGGTCGCTTGGTAGCTAAAGGTTTCAAGCAGATTCATGGTATTGACTATGATGAAACCTTTTCTCCAGTAGCGATGTTTAAGTCCATTCGGATTATGCTTGCTATTGTAGCCTACCATGACTATGAGATATGGCAGATGGATGTCAAAACCGCGTTTCTGAATGGAAACCTGCTCGAGGATGTGTACATGACACAACCTGAGGGTTTTGTAGATCCACAGCATACTAGCAGAGTATGCAAGTTGCATAGGTCCATTTATGGACTAAAGCAAGCTTCTCGGAGCTAGAATCTTTGATTCGATGATGTAATCAAACAGTTTGGTTTCATCAAGAATGAAGATGAGCCTTGTGTCTACAAGAAGGTTGTAGGGGATATAGTTGTCTTCCTCATATTGTATGTGGATGACATACTACTTATTGGGAAGGACATCCCTATGCTTCAGTCTGTCAAGACCTGGCTAGGGAGTTGCTTCTCAATGAAGGACTTAGGTGAGGCATCCCGCATTCTAGGGATACAGATCTATAGAGATAGATCTAAGAGATTGCTTGGCCTAAGTCAGAGTACATACATTGACAAGGTACTGATTCGGTTTGCCATGCAGAACTCCAAGAAGGGATTTCTGCCGATGTCACATGGCGTGAGTCTTTCGAAGACTCAAGGTCCCTCTTCTAGAGAGGAGAGAGACCGCATGGATCAGATCCCTTATGCCTCAGCCATAGGATCGATCATGTACGCCATGCTATGTACTCGACCTGATGTCTCATATGCTTTGAGCATCACGAGTATATACCAGTCATATCCAGGTGAAAGTCACTGGATAGCGGTCAAGAATATTCTTAAGTACTTAAGAAGGACTAAAGAATATTTCTTGATATATGGAGGCAATGATGAGCTAGCTGTAAAGGGTTACAGTGATGCTAGCTTCCAGACCGACCAGGATGACTATAGATCACAGTCGGGATTCGTATTTTGCATTAATGGTGGTGCTGTCAGCTGGAAGAGTTCGAAGCAGGATACAGTAGCTGATTCTACAACAGAAGCCGAGCAGCAAAGGAGGCAGTTTGGATCCGCAAGTTCATCACTGAACTTGGGGTGGTTCCTAGCATCGCTGACCCAGTTGAGCTCTATTGTGACAACAATTGAGCTATAGCATAGGCGAAGGAACCTCGCTCACACCAGCGGACCAAGCACATACTACGGCGCTTCCATCTCATTCGAGAGATTATCGATAGAGGAGATGTGAAGATTTGCAGAGTACCTACAGAGGCTAACATCGCAGATCCCTTGACCAAGGCTTTGGCACAGAGAAAGCATGATGGTCACACTAGGTCATTAGGCCTTAGAGCCTATACTGATTAGCACTAGTGCTAGTGGGAGATTGTTAGTTAGAGCCCTAGAGCCAATCATTTGATGATTGTAAGGACTCATTGTATCATATTCTTGTATATTAATAAAGGCATTTGTTTGGTTATTATACTTATTTGTATTAGTGCCAAATAAACTAAGTATAATAGCGTCCTTGAGTAGAAGGTTCATACCTATATCAATCGATTAGTTGAATCGATAGTGAGATTATATAGGGAACACTACTCTAAATCATTCCTAGTCGTGTATTAACATTCAGGGACAATGTTAATGCAATAAGACTAGCATGTAGGTCAACTCGATGACTTGATCTCACAAGTCATGGATATAGAGATATCAAGCTGACACATGGGTATACATTGGAGAATGTATACTGAATGACCCGCCATGAGAAAGTATCATGGATCGTTATATGAGTGTCATATACTTTCTCATGTGGCTATTAGTATGACTATTAGTCCTTAGACCTGAAGTCACCATGGATCCCTACATAAGGAGTTATGTACTTTGGTTTCGTCAAACGTCACCCGTAACTGGGTGGACTATAAAGGCGATTACTGGGTATATAACGAATTATGTAGAGGGATGTGAGTGATGTAGATGGGATCTATCCCTCCCATATGACGGGAGCGACATCGGTATTCTTGATAGAGTGAGACCACTAAGTGCATGGCCATGCCCAAATGAGTCAACATTAGATGTTGAGCTCATTTGATCGAGTGAGTCTACTTGGAGTTCAAGATTTAGATTGATTAGAGGATGACACGGTCTATGCCTCATATTGATCAATCTAGATGTCTAGGATAGAAGGACAATGTCACATATTGTGAGGAGTCACAATTAGTAGTCACAAGGTGATGTCGGATCTCGACATTCTTGTAACTTAGGTAGTAATGATGTGTTGCTAGATACCGCTCATTACTTATGCTCCTAAATGGGTTTAGGGCATTGCCAACGTTACAAGAACCTATAGGGTCACACACTAAGGACAATTAGATGGAGATTAGGTTCATATGATGAACCAAGAGGATTAGATTCATTTGATGAATCAAATTGGATTAAGAGTAATCCTAATTGGGCTAACTTGAGTTCGACTCAAGTTGATTCATGTGTTCAATGAGTCTAATTTAGATTTTGACTCATTGAATCAATTTAATTAAATGAATTAGATTCATTATATTAAGTTGGCTTGAATCAAATGGTTGGATTCGATCAACCATGGAAGAGATTTGGTCAAGTTTGACTTGACTTGAGAGGAAGATTAAAAGTCAAGTTTGACTTGACTTTATGCCACCTCATTGGTGAGTTGGCATTGATGTGGACCAATGATGTTACTCCACATCATCATGGGTGCCACCTCATGGAAGTTACAAAGCCATTTTCTTAATAACTTCACATTAATTGCATTTAATGGGGAGTTACACATGAAGAGTGGCCGGCCACTTTGGTTTGAATGGTGAATTCATTTTTCCATTCAAGTGTGCTTCTTCTTCCTTCTTCCTCTCAAGCTCTCCCTCTCCCTCTCCTCCTTGCTTGGCCGAATCTTACCAAGGTGCTAGCACACCTTTGTGTAAGGTTTTCTCCACCTACGTGTCCGTGTGGATACTTCTAGAGGACCGACACTTGACGGTCTTGAGATCCGGCAACTCCTTGGACGAGCGGGAACGCGAAAGGGCGCGCAACAAGGGTAAAGCTCTCAACACATAGATCTAGGAGTAGATCTAAAGTTTTGAAACTCGTATTTGTATTTCGTTTGGTTTTCCTTACACGGATCTACGGCTTTGGGTGATTCGGGGTTTCCGCGACGCGAAAAGCGGTTTTCGCGGCCCGAAGAACCCAACAGTTAGATTACAACACACCTTAACTTTGAATCTTTTGCCATTATCAAAACTCAGATTCGATCGTCAGATGCTTCCCGCACCAACACAGATATCCGAACAAAAGAGTATATATGATGAGTACATGATAAAAGAGGTGATCATGCAAAGAATATATACGTATAAAACAATTGAATGTGCGTTAAAACATGCATAAACGATCATTATATTTACGCACATCATCTTTATGTTACAATCCCAGATATGATACATGTTTTTCGTGGGCAGACCCTCCTCTAATAAGGGTTGGAAGTCCCATTTTTTCTATGTCCAACTACCTGAGCTCGCCACTTGGCCCACTGAATGGCACTACAATCTTCCTTCACCCTCTGAGTTGTGGGAGCACCAACATCAGCCGGACTGCCTCCCATTCTCAGAGAAACTTAAAGGAATCCGGCTTCAACTTTCAGTGATATTGCGAGAGAGTCTACTATATGCTTTCGGGCTTAGTCCTGTCCAAGCGTCGATGGGCGTCTCTTTTGGTAAGACCTCATGTCTTTTGTTCTAGGTCTTCGCTAATTGAGGTATCTCCTTGTTGTTTTGTAGAAGCCGCCATGTTTCGCGCATACTCTATCGATTCCTCCAAGTTGCCCAATGCCGTTTTGAGGGAACTAGGGGGGTGGACTTCTGAGAAGTTCTGAGGCACCTTCAACCACTTAGGTTGGTGTTGCAACTGAGACTTCTTCCCAACCGTCCAGGGAAATTGAGACCCTAGAAACCAAGGCGACCGAAGATGAGAGGGCCTCTTCTCCACCCCAGAGAAGCGTTTGTGTTTGCAACGCAAAAGGAAGCGCGCCACTCCATCAGTCCAAGCCTCTCCGTCGAGGCCCCCACTTGCCTGAGCCCCCTCCAAAGTCAAGGCCAAGATGCCTGCTCGAGTGTCTCCCTCTACCATAATAGAGGATATAGCCTCTTCGCGGGCTAGTGCCCGGGCAGGAGAGCGGACTAGTGCCTAGGCAGGAAACCAGCCTAGGGATTCCTCTCCTCCTTCTACACTACCTTCTGCTCCGTAAGCTACTCCAGCCTCTTCCTCGCGCACCAAGGAGAGTTCCCAGAGCAGATACGCCTTCACTTCCATCCACCAACTGCCCTCACTGCAAGTGCAGGGCCCTCCTCCATCGGTTAGCACCTCTTCCTTTTGTGGTCAGGTACAACTCCATGGGGCCCTGACCGAATCTTGAAAATCTACCACAGATCAAATCTTGGAAGGCCCCCCATTAGAGTTAGTCGATTTATTTTCGCAACGGCTGCTATCGGTAAGTCTTCTCTATTTCCTTTTCATACCTTTGAAATATTACTAACCTTCTCCTGCTTTCCTTAGGTCTGCGTCAAACGTCTGAGCATATCTCAGTATGTGGCAGATCTCCAAAGAGAGAACGAGTCCCTGAGGGCTCATATTCGGGAGCTAGAATTACCTAAGACCCCTAGCCACACTTTCGATCTGATGCCCTCTGATAGTTTAGTGTCACCCCTCATTCAAGCTACCGAGGAAAGGACCCAATCTATAAAAGGTTTTGTCTAGTCGGTGGTGGTTGCTCCCATATCCAAGAAGGCCATGTGCCTCGCCACGTCAGTACTGGGAACCAATTATGGAAATTAATATTTAATGAAATTAATAACTTAAGGTGACTTGGGTCGAACGTGTTAAGTTCCGCGGGAGATCCAAGTCAAAACCTAAAAGAACAAATAGATTAAGTTTTGGATCAAACGTGTTAAGTTCCGCAGGCGATCCAAAATTTAATTTAAAAGAACACATGATAGATAGGAAAATGTTCAGACATTTGTACAAAATTTTTGTACAGTGGAACCTCTAGGTTTTCCGAGTAGCAACCAACAATTGGTATCAGACCTTTTATATTGTGCTGTGTGTGCATGTTAGTTTACATATTTAGTAGGCTAGCATAGTTAAAATTCCTCATTTATAAATAACTAAGTGGGAGAGAGATTTTTAAGTAAATCTCATGTTCTCCATTACTGGTTTGTAAGTGATGCAAACAAGCTTGCGCGTTGGCTCTGAGTGCCTTCCTCCATAACGGATGAGCTTGTTTGTGGATCATTAGAACAGACTTCCATTTTTGGATGACTATAGGAAGTTAATTAAGAGCGTGTAATCTTCCCCAACGGAAGGGGCATAATCTTATTAATGGACTTAGTGTCAAGTAATGGTATACACTTAGACACATCTAATAGTATCCTCCCCATCGGAGTCACTGCTATTATTTGTGTGACCAAATGATACCAACTATTAATTTTATTTGTCAAAAAGTTAGGTTGACAAGATAATAAAATTAATGGGTTAAAACCCTCCTTTTACAAAAGTTGAATTTGTATACGTCCACACTAACGTGGCATACAAAAATCACGGTGTTTGAGATGTTGGTGAATTTAAATAATATTGTTTGAGGAATCAATATTTTTTAAATTCAAAAGGTTTTGACCAAATATTTGATCAAAGACAGATCAACTATGAATTTTATTCGTCATAAAGTAAAGTTGACGAGATAATAAAATTAATGAATAAAATCTTCTCTTCGATTTTGTATACGTCCACACTATCGTGGCATACAAAATTCATGGGGATTTTTAAGGAGTTGATCTTGACCAAGTATTTTTGTGATTCTTAGGATTTAAAATGTTTGTCAATCCCCTAGTAGTCATACTATAAGAAAGACTTAGTAATCCCAATTGTAATGATTGGAAATAGGACTTGGACATTAAGGTAAACTGTCTTCTTAGAACTAAGAACAATATAGGTGTATTTAATTCATTAGTTGAAACATGTTTAGTGGTGTTATCTACCAGAACCTGGAGTGTAGATACAGATGCCATTAATCATGTCCGCAATTCATTGCAGGGTTCTAGGAAACCCGACAACTAAATGAAAATTAAAACACTGTCTACATGGGCACTACTGTAAAAATGGTAGCTGTTGCATTGGGAGATGTTTATCTTTTGATAAGAATAAAACATGGATTTTTGAGTACTTGTCTTTACGCACCAAGTTTAGAAAGAACTAGTTTTCAGTTTCTAAACTATTCAAAGAACTTGATATTCTGCCACTTTTAATAACAAAGTTGTTATTATGAAAAAGAGGGAAGTTATCTGTTCTGGTACGTTGGTTGGCAATTTATAAATCCAATAACTCTCACGATACAACAAATGAAAATTAGTAACACATCTTCTAACTTTAAGAGAAAGTAACCTTCGAAAATGAACCAATTATATCTTTGGCTTCTAAGGCTAGGTTATATTAACTTGAGTAGGATTCATTGGTAGCTGATGAACTTTTGGGTTCATTAGTAGTGGAAATCTTTCCAACCTATGAGTCTTACTTGGAAGGAAAAATAACCAAGAAGCTTTTAAGTCTAAGGGGTATGGAGTCAAAGATATGTTGAAATTGGTTCATTCTGATTTGTATGATCCTATGACTATCCAGACAAGAGGTAGTATTGAATATTTCGTCTATTTTATAGACAACTATTCAAGATACAAATAAATTTACTTAATGTACCGCAAGACTAAGTACTTTGATTAGTTCAAAGAGTACAAGGCTGATGCGGAGAAATGTTAAAGTAAAAGTCACTATGGTAAGATCGTAGTGGCAAGTACCTCTTGGGAGAATTTATGAGTCACTTATCAAAAGTAGGAATTCAATCTCAACTAACTGCACCTGGTATACCCCAACAGAATGGTGTAGAAAAAGGAAGGTATAGGACTCTTATGGAAATAAGAAGATTGATGAGTTATTTAGAATATTACCAAAATCATTTTAAGGATATACTCCGGAAACGGAAATGAATATAGTACCTTCCAAAGACAGAACTCTCTACTCATATAGAATTGTTGAATAGGCGTAAGCCTATTTCGAAGCATATTCGGATTCGGGTCGTCCAGCACATATGCAGAAGAGAGACAACGATAAGTTGGACAGGAATTCACTTATTTGTTGGTTATCCTAGAGAAATGAAAGTAGGTTTATAGTCTTAAAAATCAGAAGGTCATTGTTAGCATCAATGACCGATTTTAGAAAAGGACTATGTAATAAACCATGTGCCCATAAGAAAATTTGTTCTTAAGGAAATAATAAAAGACATGTCTAATCTAGTACCAACTGTACAAGATGAGATACCACAAGGAAACTGCAACACATATCACAAATGATACACAATTGCAGAAAGTGCCTTGTCGTAGTGGGAGGGTTGTTAGGCAACCTAAAAAGATTCATGTTTTGGGAGAGTTTTTGGACTCGATCCCTGGAGGACATGAACCTGATCTCTGGACATATGACGAAACACTCCAAGATAAAGATGGAACATCTTGGCAAAGAGTAATGAATAACAGAATTAGAATATATGTATTCTAATAAAATCTGGAAGCTTGTAGAACCACCAAATGGTGTAAAAGCCTTTGGGTGTTAAAAGGTCTTTAATAGGAAAAGAGGGATAGAAAGGAAGGTAGTAACTTTCAAAGCAAGGCTTGATGAAAAAGAAAACTTTTTCACTGGTAGCCATGCTTAAGTCTATCCGGATTCTTTTATCTATTTGGCAAGTGGATGTCAAGACAGCATTCCTTAATGGAAGTCTTGATGAAAGCATCCATATAAAGCAACCAGAAGGGTTCATTGCAAAGGGCTAAGAGCATCTTGTGTGCAAGCTCAGTCAGTCTATGGACTGAGGCAAAGCTTCAAGGTCTTGGAATATCCTATTTATCAAAGTAATCCAGACCTATGGATTTATTGATTAAACGGATAAGTTTTGTGTATACAAAAGGTGTGATGGAAACGTGGTGGTATTTCTTGTACTATACGTAGATAGCATTTTTGGTAGTTGGAAACAATATCAAAATGTTGTCAGAAGTAGGGGTATAGTTGTCCAAATAATTCGATATAAAGGACTTGGGAGAATGTATATATTCTTGAGATCAAAGTAATAAGGGATCGCAAGAAAAGAATATTTTACATATCCCAACCTTCATACATCGGAAAAATCCTTGCTTGTTTTAAGCATGCAAAACTCCAAGAAAGGTTTCTTACCTTTTCAGGATGGAGTAACTTTATCTAAAGATATGTCTCTGTAGACATCAAAGGAGATAAAGGAAATAAAGACAGTTCTTTATGCTTCGGCTGTCGGAAGCCTAATGTATGCTATGCACGAGATCAGAAATCTGTTTTGCCAAGGGCATAGTTAGCAGATATCAAAGTAACCCTGGACAAGGACAGTGGACTGCAGTAAAGCATATATTGAAGTACCTTAGAGGCACTAGAGATTATATGCTAGCTCACAAGGCAGTTAATTTGGTTCTTGTGGGTTGCATGGATTTTGACTTCCAATCGGATAGGAACGATAATAAGTCAACCTCGGGGTTTTGTGTTTACTTTAGGAGGAAAATTCATAACTATGGAAGAGTGATAAGCATAGGTGTTTTTCTGGACTCCACCATAGAAGCTGAGTATATGGCAAGCCTCTGAGGTAGCCATAAAAGCTGAATGACTTAATAACCTCAAGATAGACTTAGATATGATTTCTAGTTTGTCCAAAGATTATTACAATTTATTATAATAATAATGGTGCAGTAGCAAACTCGAAGAAACCATGAGTCTATAAGGCAAGTAAACACAATAAAGCGCAAGTACTACCCAATACGAGAAATTGTATAACGAGGAGAAGTTGTTGCCGCCTAGATTGCATCAGATGATAACCTAAGGTCCTTAAGGCAAGAGCTTTTTGAAAGGCATGGGAATCAGATGTATGGCAGCAGATATGACAGCTTAGTCTTTTAGTATAAGTGGGAGATTGTTAGAATGTATACTAAAAGCCTAGCTTTTGGTATAAAACATTTATCTAGAAATAAGAATCACATTGGTCAAATGTCTACATTTGTGATAAATGTAGTTGTTCAATTAATTTATACTGTAGATAACATAGTATGTGGTGCCACATGCAGAAGATGATGTTATCAGTATCTTATAAATTATAAACAGTAGCTCACGACCAAAATGGAAAGGAACAAACCATTAGAAGGTCGTAGTGTAATTATGTATCAGTTTATCTTGACTGTATAATTACACTAGTACACTTAGAGTGTATTGAGTAGGACCATTTGAGGTCGTTTCTTTTATACTGACTTTATAAAGAAACAAAGACCTCGGTTATTATGGAAGTGTGTGCTCTTAATCCTAATATAATAACAAGCACATATATTTGATATTTATTTCTTTAATTTATCAATGGGTGAGATTTAGTTTGATGAATCAATAAGCTCGATAAGTTGGGAAATTGCATCACTTATAGTGTGTGTTGTTGATTATAGAAGGAAACTGTGTCCTAGAGATACTAGGTTGATAATGTCCTCAAGAGGAGCTCATAAGGATTGTCATGTTAAACCTCAGTGGACCTAGTCCGACATGATGATAAGGTTGAGTGGTACTACTCTTGGACTAAGATATTAATTAAATGAGTTGTCGGTAACTCACTTAATTAGTGGACATTCGATATCTTAAACACGGAGACTAACACACTCATAATAAGAAGGAGCCCAAAATATAATTTGGGATTGGTGCGGTAGTTCAATAATAGTTCTCTAGTGGAATGAATTATTATTGATAAAATTAAGTTGTGTGTTCGGGCGAACACGGGATTAATTTTATCGGGAGACCAAAACCAATTCCTCCTCTCGGTCCCTATCGTAGCCTCTTATTTATAGAGTACTATACCCATCTATACCCACCTTCTATACCCACCTAAAGGGAGCCGGCCAAGCTAGCTTGGGAACCAAGCTAGGGCCGGCCTAGGTATAAATTGGGGTGGCCGGCCCTAGCTTGAACCCAAGCTAGAGGGGCCGGCCAAATAAAATTAAAAATGAATTTTAATTTTAATTTTTATTATGTGGAAGATATAATTTATTAAAGAGAATTAAAATTAAATTATCTCTCTTGTAAAAGATCTACAAAAGATTAAAGAAAGAGATTAGATCTCTTTCCTTATTTGTAGATTGGTGAGATATTTTATTTTCTCTTTAAAAATTATTCACATGTTGTAAAATTAAAATTATGGAAATTTCTTTTTATCAACCATGAAGAGATTTTGAAGAGAAATTTTATTTTTTAAAATTTCCGGAAACAAATTAGGAAGTTTTAATTGTTGATTGAAACTTATCTAATTTGATTTCATGATGTGGCCGGCCATTAGAATTTAATTGGGGAAATTTTATTTTATTTTTCTCAATTAAATCATGTCAAGGAAATTAAGGAAATTTTATTGTAATTAAATTTCCTAATTTGCTTAGACCAAGGAATATAAAAGAAGGGGTGAGGGTGCCTTCATGAGACACAACCTCTATTATTTCTCTCCCTCTTTTGTTCCTTGGTGTGGCCGGCCATCATCATCCTTTTCCTCTCTTCCTCTTGTGGTGGTCGAACCTCTCTCTCCCCTTGGAGCACTTGTGGTGGCCGGATACTACTTGGAGAAGAAGAAGAAGAAGGAGAGAAAGCTAGCATCTCTTGGAGTTTGGTTGGTGTTTTGATCTTCTTCCTTGGTGAAGCTTCCTTGTTGTGGCCGAACCTAGCTAGGAGGAGAAGAAGGTGGTTGGTGGTTTCCCATCTCGGAAGATCGTTGCCCACACAACGTCCGAGGTTAGAAGAGGAATGCGGTAGAAGATCAAGAGGTCTTTCTAGAAGGTATAACTAGTAATTTTTCTTTTCCGCATCATGCTAGTTATTTATGGAAATAATACCAAATACAAGAGGCTTACGTTCTAGTATTTCGAATATGTTTTTCGAAGTTGTGTTTTTTTTTTGTTTTATTTCCCCTTGTGATTTGATTGTTCTTTTTGGTTAACCTAAAGTTATTTTAGGAAATTAAATATTAGATTTCTATAAAAGGTTTTGTCTAGTCGGTGGTGGTTGCTCCCATATCCAAGAAGGCCATGTGCCTCGCCACGTCAGTACTGGGAACCAATTATGGAAATTAATATTTAATGGAATTAATAACTTAAGGTGACTTGGGTCGAACGTGTTAAGTTCCGCAGGAGATCTAAGTCAAAACCTAAAAGAACAAATAGATTAAGTTTTGGATCAAACGTGTTAAGTTCCGCAGGCGATCCAAAATTTAATTTAAAAGAACACATGGTAGCTTGGAAAAGGTTCAGACCTTTGTACAAAATTTTTGTACAGTGGAACCTCTAGGTTTTCCGAGTAGCAACCAACAATTGGTATCAGACCTTTTATATTGTGCTGTGTGTGCATGTTAGTTTACATATTTAGTAGGCTAGCATAGTTAAAATTTCTCATTTATAAATAACTAAGTGGGAGAGGGATTTTTAAGTAAATCCCATGGTCTCCATTACTGGTTTGTAAGTGATGCAAACAAGCTTGCGCGTTGGCTCTGAGTGCCTTCCTCCATAACGGATGAGCTTGTTTGTGGATCATTAGAACAGACTTCCATTTTTGGATGACTATAGGAAGTTAATTAAGAGCGTGTGATCTTCCCCAACGGAAGGGGCATAATCTTATTAATGGACTTAGTGTCAAGTAATGGTATACACTTAGACACATCTAATAGTATCCTCCCCATCGGAGTCACTGCTATTATTTGTGTGACCAAATGATACCAACTATTAATTTTATTTGTCAAAAAGTTAGGTTGACAAGATAATAAAATTAATGGGTTAAAACCCTCCTTTTACAAATGTTGAATTTGTATACGTCCACACTAACGTGGCATACAAAATTCACGGTGTTTGAGATGTTGGTGAATTTAAATAATATTGTTTGAGGAATCAATATTTTTTAAATTCAAAAGGTTTTGACCAAATATTTGATCAAAGACAGATCAACTATGAATTTTAATCGTCATAAAGTAAAGTTGACGAGATAATAAAATTAATGAATAAAATCTTCTCTTCGATTTTGTATACGTCCACACTGTCGTGGCATACAAAATTCATGGGGATTTTTAAGGAGTTGATCTTGACCAAGTATTTTTGTGATTCTTAGGATTTAAAATGTTTGTCAATTCCCTAGTAGTCATACTATAAGAAAGACTTAATAATCCCAATTGTAATGATTGGAAATAGGACTTGGACATTAAGGTAAACTGTCTTCTTAGAACTAAGAACAATATAGGTGTATTTAATTCATTAGTTGAAACATGTTATTGGTGTTATCTACCAGAACCTGGAGTGTAGATACAGATGCCATTAATCATGTCCGCAATTCATTGCAGGGTTCCAGGAAACCCGACAACTAAATGAAAATTAAAACACTGTCTACATGGGCACTACTGTAAAAATGGTAGCTGTTGTATTGGGAGATGTTTATCTTTTGATATGAATAAAACATAGATTTTTGAGTAATTGTCTTTACGCACCAAGTTTAGAAAGACCTAGTTTTCAGTTTCTAAACTATTCAAAGAACTTGATATTCTGCCTCTTTTAATAACAAAGTTGTTATTAAGAAAAAGAGGGAAGTTATCTGTTCTGGTACGTTGGTTGGCAATTTATAAATCCAATAACTCTCACGATACAACAAATAGAAATTAGTAACACATCTTCTAACTTTAAGAGAAAGAAACCTTCGAAAATGAACCAATTATATCTTTGGCTTCTAAGGCTAGGTTATATTAACTTGAGTAGGATTCATTGGTAGCTGATGAACTTTTGGGTTCATTAGTAGTGGAAATCTTTCCAACCTACGAGTCTTACTTGGAAGGAAAAATAACCAAGAAGCTTTTATGTCTAAGGGGTATGGAGTCAAAGATATGTTGAAATTGGTTCATTCTGATTTGTATGATCCTATGACTATCCAGACAAGAGGTCATATTGAATATTTCGTCAATTTTATAGACAACTATTCAAGATACAAATAAATTTACATAATGTACCGCAAGACTAAGTACTTTGATTAGTTCAAAGAGTACAAGGCTGATGCGGAGAAATGTTAAAGTAAAAGTCACTATGGTAAGATCGTAGTGGCAAGTACCTCTTGGGAGAATTTAGGAGTCACTTATCAGAAGTAGGGATTCAATCCCAACTAACTGCACCTGGTATACCCCAAAAGAATGGTGTAGAAAAAGGAAGGTATAGGACTCTTATGGAAATAAGAAGATTGATGAGTATTTAGAATATTACCAAAATCATTTTAAGGATATACTCTGGAAACGGAAATGAATATAGTACCTTCCAAAGACAGAACTCTCTACTCATATAGAATTGCTGAATAGGCGTAAGCCTATTTCGAAGCATATTCGGATTCGGGTCGTCCAGCACATATGCAGAAGAGAGACAATGATAAGTTGGACAGGAATTCACTTATTTGTGGGTTATCCTTGAGAAATGAAAGTAGGTTTATAGTCTTAAAAATCAGAAGGTCATTGTTAGCATCAATGACCGATTTTAGAAAAGGACTATGTAATAAACCATGTGCCCATAAGAAAATTTGTTCTTAAGGAAATAATAAAAGACATGTCTAATCTAGTACCAACTGTACAAGATGAGATACCACAAGGAAACTGCAACACATATCACAAATGATACACAATTGCAGAAAGTGCCTTGTCGTAGTGGGAGGGTTGTTAGGCAACCTAAAAAGATTCATGTTTTGGGAGAGTTTTTGGACTCGATCCCTGGAGGACATGAACCTGATCTCCGGACATATGACGAAACACTCCAAGATAAAGATGCAACATCTTGGCAAAGAGTAATGAATAACAGAATTAGAATATATGTATTCTAATAAAATCTGGAAGCTTGTAGAACCACCAAATGGTGTAAAAGCCTTTGGGTGTTAAAAGGTCTATAATAGGAAAAGAGGGATAGAAAGGAAGGTAGTAACTTTCAAAGCAAGGCTTGATGAAAAAGAAAACTTTTTCACTGGTAGCCATGCTTAAGTCTATCCGGATTCTTTTATCTATTTGGCAAGTGGATGTCAAGACAGCATTCCTTAATGGAAGTCTTGATCAAAGCATTCATATAAAGCAACCAGAAGGGTTCATTGCAAAGGGCTAAGAGCATCTTGTGTGCAAGCTCAGTCAGTCTATGGACTGAGGCAAAGCTTCAAGGTCTTGGAATATCCGGTTTATCAAAGTAATCCAGACCTATGGATTTATTGAGTAAACGGATAAGTTTTGTGTATACAAAAGGTGTGATGGAAACGTGGTGGTATTTCTTGTACTATACGTAGATAGCATTTTTGGTAGTTGGAAACAATATCAAAATGTTGTCAGAAGTAGGGGTATGGTTGTCCAAATAATTCGATATAAAGGACTTGGGAGAATGTATATATTCTTGAGATCAAAGTAATAAGGGATCGCAAGAAAAGAATATTTAACTTATCCCAAGCTTCATACATCGGAAAAATCCTTGCTTGTTTTAAGCATGCAAAACTCCAAGAAAGGTTTCTTACCTTTTCAGGATGGAGTAACTTTATCTAAAGATATGTCTCTGTAGACATCAAAGGAGATAAAGGAAATAAAGACAGTTCTTTATGCTTCGGCTGTCGGAAGCCTAATGTATGCTATGCACGAGATCAGAAATCTGTTTTGCCAAGGGCATAGTTAGCAGATATCAAAGTAACCCTGGACAAGGACAGTGGACTGCAGTAAAGCATATATTGAAGTACCTTAGAGGCACTAGAGATTATATGCTAGCTCACAAGGCAGTTAATTTGGTTCTTGTGGGTTGTATGGATTTTGACTTCCAATCGGATAGGAACAATAATAAGTCAACCTCGGGGTTTTGTGTTTACTTTAGGAGGAAAATTCATAACTATGGAAAAGTGATAAGCATAGGTGTTTTTCTGGACTCCACCATAGAAGCTGAGTATATGGCAAGCCTCTGAGGTAGCCATAAAAGCTGAATGACTTAATAACCTCAAGATAGACTTAGATATGATTTCTAGTTTGTCCAAAGATTATTACAATTTATTATAATAATAATGGTGCAGTAGCAAACTCGAAGAAACCATGAGTCTATAAGGCAAGTAAACACAATAAAGCGCAAGTACTACCCAATACGAGAAATTGTATAACGAGGAGAAGTTGTTGCCGCCTAGATTGCATCAGATGATAACCTAAGGTCCTTAAGGCAAGAGCTTTTTGAAAGGCATGGGAATCAGATGTATGGCAGCAGATATGACAGCTTAGTCTTTTAGTATAAGTGGGAGATTGTTAGAATGTATACTAAAAGCCTAGCTTTTGGTATAAAAAATTTATCTAGAAATAAGAATCACATTGGTCAAATGTCTACATTTGTGATAAATGTAGTTGTTCAATTAATTTATACTGTAGATAACATAGTATGTGGTGCCACATGCAGAAGATGATGTTATCAGTACCTTATAAATTATAAACAGTAGCTCACGACCAAAATGGAAAGGAACAAACCATTAGAAGGTCGTAGTGTAATTATGTATCAGTTTATCTTGACTGTATAATTACACTAGTACACTTAGAGTGTATTGAGTAGGACTATTTGAGGTCGTTTCTTTTATACTGACTTTATAAAGAAACAAAGACCTCGGTTATTATGGAAGTGTGTGCTCTTAATCCTAAAATAATAACAAACACATATATTTGATATTTATTTCTTTAATTTATCAATGGGTGAGATTTACTTCGATGAATCAATAAGCCCGATAAGTTGGGAAATGACATCACTTATAGTGTGTGTTGTTGATTATAGAAGGAAACTGTGTCCTAGAGATACTAGGTTGATAATGTCCTCAAGAGGAGCTCATAAGGATTGTCATGTTAAACCCTGCAGATGGACCTAGTCCGACATGATGATAAGGTTGAGTGGTACTACTCTTGGACTAAGATATTAATTAAATGAGTTGTCAGTAACTCACTTAATTAGTGGACATTCGATATCTTAAATACAGGGTGACTAACACACTCATAATAAGAAGGAGCCCAAAAATGTAATTTGGGATTGGTGCGGTAGTTCAATAATAGTTCTCTAGTGGAATGAATTATTATTGATAAAATTAAGTTGTGTGTTCGGGGCGAACACGGGATGCTTAATTTTATCGGGAGACCAAAACCAATTCCTCCTCTCGGTCCCTATCGTAGCCTCTTATTTATAGAGTACTATACCCATCTATACCCACCTTCTATACCCACCTAAAGGGAGCCGGCCAAGCTAGATTGGGAACCAAGCTAGGGCCGGCCTAGGTATAAATTGGGGTGGCCGGCCCTAGCTTGAACCCAAGCTAGAGGGGCCGGCCAAATAAAATTAAAAAAGAATTTTAATTTTAATTTTTATTATGTGTAAGATATAATTTATTAAAGAGAATTAAAATTAAATTATCTCTCTTGTAAAAGATCTACAAAAGATTAAAGAAACAGATTAGATCTCTTTCCTTATTTGTAGATTGGTGAGATATTTTATTTTCTCTTTAAAAATTATTCACATGTTGTAAAATTAAAATTATGGAAATTTCTTTTTATCAACCATGAAGAGATTTTGTAGAGAAATTTTATTTTTTAAAATTTTCGGAAACAAATTAGGAAGTTTTAATTGTTGATTGAAACTTGTCTAATTTGATTTCATGATGTGGCCGGCCATTAGAATTTAATTGGGGAAATTTTATTTTATTTTTCTCAATTAAATCATGTCAAGGAAATTAAGGAAATTTTATTGTAATTAAATTTCCTAATTTGCTTAGGCCAAGGAATATAAAAGAAGGGGTGAGGGTGCCTTCATGAGACACAACCTCTATTATTTCTCTCCCTCTTTTGTTCCTTGGTGTGGCCGGCCATCATCCTCTCCCTCTCTTCCTCTTGTGGTGGCCGAACCTCTCTCTCCCCTTGGAGCTCTTGTGGTGGCCGGATACTACTTGGAGAAGAAGAAGAAGAAGGAGAGAAAGCTAGCATCTCTTGGAGCTTGGTTGGTGTTTTGATCTTCTTCCTTGGTGAAGCTTCCTTGTTGTGGCCGAACCTAGCTAGGAGGAGAAGAAGGTGGTTGGTGGTTTCTCATCTCGGAAGATCGTTGCCCACACAACGTCCGAGGTTAGAAGAGGAATACGGTAGAAGATCAAGAGATCTTTCTAGAAGGTATAACTAGTAATTTTTCCTTTCCTCATCATGCTAGTTATTTATGAAAATAATACCAAATACAAGAGGCTTACGTTCTAGTATTTCGAATATGTTTTTCGAAGTTGTGTTCTTTTGTTTTTTTTTCCCTTGTGATTTGATTGTTCTTTTTGGTTAACCTAAAGTTATTTTAGGAAATTAAATATTAGATTTCTATAAAAGGTTTTGTCTAGTCGGTGGTGGTTGCTCCTATATCCAAGAAGGCCATGTGCCTCGCCACGTCAGTACTGGGAACCAATTATGGAAATTAATATTTAATGGAATTAATAACTTAAGGTGACTTGGGTCGAACGTGTTAAGTTCCGCAGGAGATCCAAGTCAAAACCTAAAAGAACAAATAGATTAAGTTTTGGATCAAACGTGTTAAGTTCCGCAGGCGATCCAAAATTTAATTTAAAAGAACACATGGTAGCTAGGAAAAGGTTCAGACCTTTGTACAAAATTTTTGTACAGTGGAACCTCTAGGTTTTCCGAGTAGCAACCAACAATTGGTATCAGACCTTTTATATTGTGCTGTGTGTGCATGTTAGTTTACATATTTAGTAGGCTAGCATAGTTAAAATTCCTCATTTATAAATAACTAAGTGGGAGAGGGATTTTTAAGTAAATCTCATGGTCTCCATTACTGGTTTGTAAGTGATGCAAACAAGCTTGCGCGTTGGCTCTGAGTGCCTTCCTCCATAACGGATGAGCTTGTTTGTGGATCATTAGAACAGACTTCCATTTTTGGATGACTATAGGAAGTTAATTAAGAGCGTGTGATCTTACCCAACGGAAGGGGCATAATCTTATTAATGGACTTAGTGTCAAGTAATGATATACACTTAGACACATCTAATAGTATCCTCCCCATCGGAGTCACTGCTATTATTTGTGTGACCAAATGATACCAACTATTAATTTTATTTGTCAAAAAGTTAGGTTGACAAGATAATAAAATTAATGGGTTAAAACCCTCCTTTTACAAATGTTGAATTTGTATACGTCCACACTAACGTGGCATACAAAATTCACGGTGTTTGAGATGTTGGTGAATTTAAATAATATTGTTTGAGGAATCAATATTTTTTTTTAAATTCAAAAGTTTTTGACGAAATATTTGATCAAACACAGATCAACTATTAATTTTATTCGTCATAAAGTAAAGTTGACGAGATAATAAAATTAATGAATAAAATCTCCTCTTCGATTTTGTATTCGTCCACACTATCGTGGCATACAAAATTCATGGGGATTTTTAAGGAGTTGATCTTGACCAAGTATTTTTGTGATTCTTAGGATTTAAAATGTTTGTCAATTCCCTAGTAGTCATACTATAAGAAAGACTTAGTAATCCCAATTGTAATGATTGGAAATAGGACTTGGACATTAAGGTAGACTGTCTTTTTAGAACTAAGAACAATATAGGTGTATTTAATTCATTAGTTGAAACATGTTTAGTGGTGTTATCTACAAGAACCTGGAGTGTAGATACAGATGCCATTAATCATGTCCGCAATTCATTGCAGGGTTCTAGGAAACCCGGCAACTAAATGAAAATTAAAACACCGTCTACATGGGCACTACTGTAAAAATGGTAGCTGTTGCAGTGGGAGATGTTTATCTTTTGATAAGAATAAAACATGGATTTTTGAGTAATTGTCTTTACGCACCAAGTTTAGAAAGAACTAGTTTTCAGTTTCTAAACTATTCAAAGAACTTGATATTCTGCCTCTTTTAATAACAAAGTTGTTATTAAGAAAAAGAGGGAAGTTATCTGTTCTGGTACGTTGGTTGGCAATTTATAAATCCAATAACTCTCACGATACAACAAATGGAAATTAGTAACACATCTTCTAACTTTAAGAGAAAGTAACCTTCGAAAATGAACCAATTATATCTTTGGCTTCTAAGGCTAGGTTATATTAACTTGAGTAGGCTTCATTGGTAGCTGATGAACTTTTGGGTTCATTAGTAGTGGAAATCTTTCCAACCTACGAGTCTTACTTGGAAGGAAAAATAACCAAGAAGCTTTTAAGTCTAAGGGGTATGAAGTCAAAGATATGTTGAAATTGGTTCATTCTGATTTGTATGATCCTATGACTATCCAGACAAGAGGTAGTATTGAATATTTCGTCTATTTTATAGACAACTATTCAAGATACAAATAAATTTACTTAATGTACCGCAAGATTAAGTACTTTGATTAGTTCAAAGAGTACAAGGCTGATGCGGAGAAATGTTAAAGTAAAAGTCACTATGGTAAGATCGTAGTGGCAGGTACCTCTTGGGAGAATTTATGAGTCACTTATCAGAAGTAGGGATTCAATCCCAACTAACTGCACCTGGTATACCCCAACAGAATGGTGTAGAAAAAGGAAGGTATAGGACTCTTGTGGAAATAAGAAGATTGATGAGTTATTTAGAATATTTCCAAAATCATTTTAAGGATATACTCTGAAAACGGAAATGAATATAGTACCTTTCAAAGACAGAACTCTCTACTCATATAGAATTGCTGAATAGGCGTAAGCCTATTTCGAAGCATATTCGGATTCGGGTCGTCCAACACATATGCAGAAGAGAGACAATGATAAGTTGGACAGGAATTCACTTATTTGTAGGTTATCCTAGAGAAATGAAAGTAGGTTTATAGTCTTAAAAATCAGAAGGTCATTGTTAGCATCAATGACCGATTTTAGAAAAGGACTATGTAATAAACCATGTGCCCATAAGAAAATTTATTCTTAAGGAAATAATAAAAGACATGTCTAATCTAGTACCAACTGTACAAGATGAGATACCACAAGGAAACTGCAACACATATCACAAATGATACACAATTGCAGAAAGTGTCTTGTCGTAGTGGGAGGGTTGTTAGGCAACCTAAAAAGATTCATGTTTTGGGAGAGTTTTTGGACTCGATCCCTGGAGGACATGAACCTGATCTCCGGACATATGACGAAACACTCCAAGATAAAGATGCAACATCTTGGCAAAGAGTAATGAATAACAGAATTAGAATATATGTATTCTAATAAAATCTGGAAGCTTGTAGAACCACCAAATGGTGTAAAAGCCTTTGGGTGTTAAAAGGTCTATAATAGGAAAAGAGGGATAGAAAGGAAGGTAGTAACTTTCAAAGCAAGGCTTGATGAAAAAGAAAACTTTTTCACTGGTAGCCATGCTTAAGTCTATCCGGATTCTTTTATCTATTTGGCAAGTGGATGTCAAGACAGCATTCCTTAATGGAAGTCTTGATCAAAGCATCCATATAAAGCAACCAGAAGGGTTCATTGCAAAGGGCTAAGAGCATCTTGTGTGTAAGCTCAATCCTAAGGCAAAGCTTCAAGGTCTTGGAATATCCGGTTTATCAAAGTAATCCAGACCTATGGATTTATTGAGTAAACGGATAAGTTTCGTGTATACAAAAGGTGTGATAGAAACGTGGTGGTATTTCTTGTACTATACGTAGATAGCATTTTTGGTAGTTGGAAACAATATCAAAATATTGTCAGAAGTAGGGGTATGGTTGTCCAAATAATTCGATATAAAGGACTTGGGAGAATGTATATATTCTTAAGATCAAAGTAATAAGGGATCGCAAGAAAAGAATATTTTACTTATCCCAAGCTTCATACATCGGAAAAATCCTTGCTTGTTTTAAGCATGCAAAACTCCAAGAAAGGTTTCTTACCTTTTCAGGATGGAGTAACTTTATCTAAAGATATGTCTCTGTAGACATCAAAGGAGATAAAGGAAATAAAGGCAGTTCTTTATGCTTCGGCTGTCGGAAGCCTAATGTATGCTATGCACGAGATCAGAAATCTATTTTGCCAAGGGCATAGTTAGCAGATATCAAAGTAACCCTGGACAAGGACAGTGGACTGCAGTAAAGCATATATTGAAGTACCTTAGAGGCACTAGAGATTATATGCTAGCTCACAAGGCAGTTAATTTGGTTCTTGTGGGTTGCATGGATTTTGACTTCCAATCGGATAGGAACAATAATAAGTCAACCTCGGGGTTTTGTGTTTACTTTAGGAGGAAAATTCATAACTATGGAAGAGTGATAAGCATAGGTGTTTTTCTTGACTCCACCATAGAAGCTGAGTATATGGCAAGCCTCTGAGGTAGCCATAAAAGCTGAATGACTTAATAACCTCAAGATAGACTTAGATATGATTTCTAGTTTGTCCAAAGATTATTACAATTTATTATAATAATAATGGTGCAGTAGCAAACTCGAAGAAACCATGAGTCTATAAGGCAAGTAAACACAATAAAGCGCAAGTACTACCCAATACGAGAAATTGTATAACGAGGAGAAGTTGTTGCCGCCTAGATTGCATCAGATGATAACCTAAGGTCCTTAAGGCAAGAGCTTTTTGAAAGGCATGGGAATCAGATGTATGGCAGCAGATATGACAGCTTAGTCTTTTAGTATAAGTGGGAGATTGTTAGAATGTATATTAAAAGCCTAGCTTTTGGTATAAAACATTTATCTAGAAATAAGAATCACATTGGTCAAATGTCTACATTTGTGATAAATATAGTTGTTCAATTAATTTATACTGTAGATAACATAGTATGTGGTGCCACATGTAGAAGATGATGTTATCAGTATCTTATAAATTATAAACAGTAGCTCACGACCAAAATGGAAAGGAACAAACCATTAAAAGGTCGTAGTATAATTATGTATCTGTTTATCTTGACTGTATAATTACACTAGTATACTTAGAGTGTATTGAGTAGGACCATTTGAGGTCGTTTCTTTTATACTGACTTTATAAAGAAACAAAGACCTCGGTTATTATGGAAGTGTGTGCTCTTAATCCTAATATAATAACAAGCACATATATTTGATATTTATTTCTTTAATTTATCAATGGGTGAGATTTAGTTCGATGAATCAATAAGCCCGATAAGTTGGGAAATGGCATCACTTATAGTGTGTGTTGTTGATTATAGAAGGAAACTGTGTCCTAGAGATACTAGGTTGATAATGTCCTCAAGAGGAGCTCATAAGGATTATCATGTTAAACCCTGCAGGTGGACCTAGTCCGACATGATGATAAGGTTGAGTGGTACTACTCTTGGACTAAGATATTAATTAAATGAGTTGTCAGTAACTCACTTAATTAGTGGAAATTCGATATCTTAAACACAGGGAAACTAACACACTCATAATAAGGAGCCCAAAAATGTAATTTGGGATTGGTGCGGTAGTTCAATAATAGTTCTCTAGTGGAATGAATTATTATTGATAAAATTAAGTTGTGTGTTCGGGGCGAACACGGGATGCTTAATTTTATCGGGAGACCAAAACCAATTCCTCCTCTCGATCCCTATTATAGCCTCTTATTTATAGAGTACTATACCCATCTATACCCACCTTCTATACCCACCTAAAGGGAGCCGGCCAAGCTAGCTTGGGAACCAAGCTAGGGCCGGCCTAGGTATATATTGGGGTGGCCGGCCCTAGCTTGAACCCAAGCTAGAGGGGCCGGCCAAATAAAATTAAAAAAGAATTTTAATTTTAATTTTTATTATGTGGAAGATATAATTTATTAAAGAGAATTAAAATTAAATTATCTCTCTTGTAAAAGATCTACAAAAGATTAAAGAAAGAGATTATATCTCTTTCCTTATTTGTAGATTGGTGAGATATTTTATTTTCTCTTTAAAAATTATTCACATGTTGTAAAATTAAAATTATGAAAATTTCTTTTTATCAACCATGAAGAGATTTTGAAGAGAAATTTTATTTTTCAAAATTTCCGGAAACAAATTAGGAAGTTTTAATTGTTGATTGAAACTTGTCTAATTTGATTTCATGATGTGGCCGGCCATTAGAATTTAATTGGGGAAATTTTATTTTATTTTTCTCAATTAAATCATGTCAAGGAAATTAAGGAAATTTTATTGTAATTAAATTTCCTAATTTGCTTAGGCCAAGGAATATAAAAGAAGGGGTGAGGGTGCCTTCATGAGACATAACCTCTATTATTTCTCTCCCTCTTTTGTTCCTTGGTGTGGCCGGCCATCATCATCCTTTTCCTCTCTTCCTCTTGTGGTGGTCGAACCTCTCTCTCCCCTTGGAGCTCTTGTGGTGGCCGGATACTACTTGGAGAAGAAGAAGAAGAAGGAGAGAAAGCTAGCATCTCTTGGAGCTTGGTTGGTGTTTTGATCTTCTTCCTTGGTGAAGCTTCCTTGTTGTGGCCGAACCTAGCTAGGAGGAGAAGAAGGTGGTTGGTGGTTTCTCATCTCGGAAGATCGTTGCCCACACAACGTCCGAGGTTAGAAGAGGAATACGGTAGAAGATCAAGAGGTCTTTCTAGAAGGTATAACTAGTAATTTTTCTTTTCCGCATCATGCTAGTTATTTATGGAAATAATACCAAATACAAGAGGCTTACGTTCTAGCATTTCGAATATATTTTTCGAAGTTGTGTTTTTTTTTGTTTTATTTTCCCTTGTGATTTGATTGTTCTTTTTGGTTAACCTAAAGTTATTTTAGGAAATTAAATATTAGATTTCTATAAAAGGTTTTGTCTAGTCGGTGGCGGTTGCTCCCATATCCAAGAAGGCCATGTGCCTCGCCACGTCAGTACTGGGAACCAATTATGGAAATTAATATTTAATGGAATTAATAACTTATGGTGACTTGGGTCGAACGTGTTAAGTTCCGCAGGAGATCCAAGTCAAAACCTAAAAGAACAAATAGATTAAGTTTTGGATCAAACGTGTTAAGTTCCGCAGGCGATCCAAAATTTAATTTAAAAGAACACATGATAGCTAGGAAAAGGTTCAGACCTTTGTACAAAATTTTTGTACAGTGGAACCTCTAGGTTTTCCGAGTATCAACCAACACCTCGCGCACCAAGGAGCGTTCCCAGAGCAAATACGCCTTCACTTCCATCCACCAACTGCCCTCACTGCAAGTGCAGGGCCCTCCTCCATCGGTTAGCACCTCTTCCTTTTGTGGTCAGGTACAACTCCATGGGGCCCTGACCGAATCTTGAAAATCTACCACAGATCAAATCTTGGAAGGCCCCCCATTAGAGTTAGTCGATTTATTTTCGCAACGGCTGCTATCGGTAAGTCTTCTCTATTTCCTTTTCATACCTTTGAGATATTACTAACCTTCTCCTGCTTTCCTTAGGTCTGCGTCAAAGGTCTGAGCATATCTCAGTATGTGGCAGATCTCCAAAGAGAGAACGAGTCCCTGAGGGCTCATATTCGGGAGCTAGAATTACCTAAGACCCCTAGCCACACTTTCGATCTGATGCCCTCTGATAGTTTAGTGTCACCCCTCATTCAAGCTACCGAGGAAAGGACCCAATCTACCAGAGGCTTGGCTCAGGTGGAGGCAGGGAGGATACAAGCCCTGGAGGCCGCTTTGAAGACGAGTGAGTCCAAACTTAACTCTGAAGGGCTGCGGCGTATTCAGATTTTGGACGATCTGGATGAGAAGGAAGCGGAAGTGGCTACCCTCTCCCAGCAGTTGAAAGATCTTCAGGAGTCCTATGATACTCTGGAGAAGGACCTGGAGACTACCAAGGCCAATCTCATTGCAAGTACCGATCGGGAAGCTGCCCTTCAGAAATAATGGGAGGTCGGCAAAACTACCATTATGTTTATGCAAGCAGATCTATCCAAGGTCACAAACGAGGCTGCTATCGCTCGACAAGACCTCGCCCTAGTCTGCGTTGATGCAGATAAGGCTAAGGGGGAGCTGACAGAATACCAGGCAGGTGAAACTACTCGCCTGGAAGCCTATAAGGTTGCCTACCTTGCCTCCCCAGAGTTTGGGAAGAAGATAGGCGCCCTTATCGACCGGATGATCTGCTATGGTGGCGTAGGTGTCGTGCGCCAACTTCATGAGAAAAGCCTTCTCTGATCAGCCCTTCTGGATGACTTTCTAGACCACACCCACCTTATCCAGGAGCTTCCCGATGAGGCCTTTCCTTCCTTCACTGATTAAGATGTATTCCTCCCTGCATGATTATGAAAATCTTGTATTTAGACAGATGATTGACTACTTTTTTCCCTTGCACATGTTATTTTACTTCTGAGATGCTCGGGTGGTGTGTCAGAGGTTTATTCCCCTTGTAGACGTTTAGACCTCAACATATACATGTAGACACTAAAACTTCCAGCGAGACATGCTTTCTTACTCGACCGGGCTTCTATCCCTACCGACGAATATTCCAACCAAGATGACCGACCCATCCCCTCGACCGGCCACTTTTCCCGACCGATACTTTCTCCTGCTCAATCTTTTTCCTGACCAGTATAACCTCCTTATTCTAGATATTGACACTTACGAGTTTGTAGCAGGTCTGAGAGAGGGCTACTATACCTCTGCCTATTCCCGAGGTTATAATAAATAATTAGTTTCCTCGTATTCTCCGCCGCATTTCTCTCTGACACGTTCTTTGAGCTTTATTTTCTAGGATGATCCAACGACCTTGGTTATTATTGGACCTAAGGGCAATGTCATCAACCTTTAACGTGAACCGTTCGATAGGCGCTAAGGACGAGGACCCCTAGGCCCTTCTTGATGCCTATAAATATCCTCCTTCCCTTTCTTTGCTGAACTTTTTGCTTCCGAGATTAAGTCTTTCTCTTGCTTCCGTCGCTCATTGTGTTCTACTCCTTGTGATTTGTCCCTACCTTCCCTCATGGACTCCCCTACACGTACTTATGCTCTCGGAGTATCCACCTTCACGGGCATGGATCTGGACGATTTTCGCTTTACCTACGTGGTTTCCATGTCCATGCACATCATCATAGCCTTTGAAATCCACCGGGCCTCTTCCCAACCTATAGGGTATGTAACTTTCTTCAAGGAGCAGATCGTGGCCAGCCTCCGCTTTCCTATACACCCTTTCTTTTCCCAAGTGAGTCAATATTTTTGCATTCCCCTCTGTCAACTTACCCCAAACTCCATGAGGATCTTGGCCGGGTTTGCCCTCCTATGTGAAGTATGCGACATACCCTGGGCTCCCCTCTTATTCCACTATTTCTTCACTCCTCACCGCCACAATGAAGGACTTTTTCGTCTTCAGGCCCGCCTTTGAACCAATTGTTTTGCTCCCCTTCCTTCTTCAAACTATGAATGGAAGGATAAGTATTTCTTCTTGAGCTTTTCCTGAACCGTGGAATGGCCTACCCAGCGATGCATAGCTTTACCTTTGGTGCCCGTTCTTGGAGATTTTCAAACGGACCCTGACTTCATAGCTGCCTCAGCACAACTGGAGTACTGACACTTAGACTTGCTCAGACTATTGCCAGAGGACATGTTGTTCTTGTTCAGGCTGAGTCACACTCCCTTAGAGTTGCCACATTCTTTAGGTATGGTTAACCTTACATCCGCTGACTCTTAGTTCCTTATTCTAATTTTACTGCCATTATCGCAGCCAATAGTCTAGGCCAAGCATCCCCAGTCAGGCCACTCCCCTTGAGTGATATGGAAATACAACACCGGGGGCGCATAATACTAGATAGGAGGCGTTTTTCACATCTGACTCCTCTCCCCTCAGGGGAAACTGCTTCAACCGCTCCTCGGTCAGCCCCTCGAACAACTACACATGTCCAATTCGCTGCCGAGCCTTCCAGGCCTATTCCTACCATGCCTCCCGTTCGCCGACCTAGAACTCTGCTAGAGGAATCAGACTTAGATGACCATTCGCTCTCGCGCCAACCCCAACTTGTCGCTACTCCTGCTCCAATTCGACCATCTATGTCCCGAGCTGGAATGGGGCGAGGGAAGGCTCCGGTCATTAGAGAAGAAGTAACTATAGAGCCTTCCTCTATTCCAGTAGCCCCTACCTCGAATGCCCCTTCCATGTCTCCTTTTTTCTCTGAGATGACCTATATACCAGAGTCAGGCAGCACTACTGTGACTCAAGATGGGCCTTCTCTGTCTCGACCCTCTACCTTTGCGCATCCACCTTCTAGCGAGACTATCGCTGGTCCATCAACTCACCATCCTTCTGGCAAGACCAGGGGTTGGATCATCTCACTCGCGACAATCCCACCATCATTCTATTAAAATCACCAAGTCGTCAGAGTGGAGCATGCACGATCAATCGGATGCCCCCACTAGCTGCCTTACGCTGCGAGGTCAACTGCCAACTCAATGGGAGGAGCATATTTACCAAATGCAAGCTCTTCCTGTACCCACCCAACTGGATCGGTTGTCCAAAGGGTCTGTTGCGGTAGGTTCTTACTACCCTTTATTGCTCTCATTTTCTCTTCATTCTGACTATTTGTTTTCCAGCCCAGACTTTTGTCGATTCCATGGTGCTAAGTCATACACTTTCCCTCCTTCATCAGTAGCATAAAGCCCTGAAGGATACAGTGGCTGACCTAAAATTTCAACTGTCTGATCCAGCATCAGTCGGGTACTTGTTAAGGGGGGAAGTGGAAACCCTGAAGAGAACAAACGCTGCTCAGCAATGGACTCTCGAGGAGACCCAGCGAGAGGTTGACCACCTCCGAGATGAAAAGAACAAGCTTGAAGCTCTTCTACAAGCATCTTAGGCAAAATGTCAACAAGTTCAGTCTGATCTTTCTGGAGCTGTTGCTGCTATGGAGACTTATAAGTTAGGGGAGGCTGATAAGTTGAGAGCACACCGAGAAGAATATTTATGCTCTTCAGAGATTGGGACACAAGTGGGAGATCGCTTTGTTACGTTCGTGGCGTATGGAGCGGTGGGAGTGCTTAGGCAACTCCACGAGGGAGGGTATATGTCCTCTACTCCTCCCAAAGATTTTCTAGATCACCGTCGCATCCTTAAAGAGACACCTGACGATATATTTGTAGAATTTAATTGACTTTATGATCACTCTATTGTACTTTATTATTTAAATGTTATATCTTCTTCTTATCTGTGACTTAAAGGAGCCTGAGCTATCCGACCCGAGAGTGGAAATGCACGTCCAGGCATCCTGACCAGGCATTCCACACCACACCTGCCCTATTTTCTTACCCACACATGTTACAAAGCCTTAATTCCAGACCCGATAAAGCTGGAGGTAGTTAGCGCTCCATGGACGACTCAGCAGTCTACCCTGAGCATCTTGCAAGTAATAGGCACCTGAGGCTAATCTTTTGACAACTTTGTATGGGTCATCCCACTGAGGAGACAACTTGGTCACCTCTCCTACAGGCTTTGTCCACTTCCAAACTTGATCTCCTTCCCCAAAGAATCGAGGCACCACCCTTCTGTCGTAGTTTTGGAGGATCCTTTGTCGATACGCTGTCAATCGGGTGGTCGTCTGCTCACGAATTTCACTAATAAAATCTAGCTCTGATAGTCGTC
This sequence comes from Zingiber officinale, assembly GCF_018446385.1. NCBI lineage: Eukaryota > Viridiplantae > Streptophyta > Magnoliopsida > Zingiberales > Zingiberaceae > Zingiber > Zingiber officinale. Next base: position 62,192,350 of record NC_056000.1, on the reverse strand, counting down.
GCTCGGTATTTTCTTCGTCATACAACATTCTTATGATCGAGGGCACCCCAACCTCGATAGGTACTACTGCCTCACCGCCGTAGACTAGATGGAATGGGGGTGAGTCCTGTACTCTCTCAAGGAGTGGTTCGGTGGGCCCAGAGGATACTGGGCAGCTCTTCCATCCAATCGCCCCCAACGTGATTCAATTTGACTTTCAGTCCTCGGACAATTTCTCTATTGGTGACCTCTGTCTACCCATTGCTCTGTACCACCACAATGAAACCGAACTCCTAGAACTCTTCATAAACCAAGTTAATTACTCTCTTTTCACTAGTTCTCGCTTCTACTTCCCAGTCCCTTTTCTTTAGATAACTTACAACCATCTGTAGTTTAGTTAATCCTAAGTGAACCATTGTTAGTGCTTATAACCAGTCCTTGTGGGATCGATAATCTTTATTACTGACGATGAAACTGTGTACTTGCGGAATCGTAACAGCCATGAGTACCAATCCATAGACTAACTTTTCCAGTGTCGTGTATCAAGACTTGACCCCTTTCAATAAATGACTGAAGAAGTATATTGGCCATTGTACATCATCTTGCTCCTTGACCAACACCGCCCCCATGGCCTCAGGGGTGGTTGACAAGTATACCCAAAGTGGCTCTCCCACCGTAGGTTTAAACAGAGAGGGTAAGGTCTCCAGGTGCTTCTTTAGTTCTTCAAAGGCCTGATTGCATTCTTCATCCCACTAAAACTTGGTCGCCCTTCTGAGTACTTTGAAGAAGGGTAAAGTTTGATGTGTTGATCGGGATATGAATATGGACAACACAGTTATTCTACCCACTAACTTCTGGGCTACCTTCAAGTTTCGAGGGGCCTTCATGTCTTGAAGTGCTCGAACCTTCTCCAGGTTAGCTTCAATTCATCGCTAGGTAATGAGATATCCCAAAAAATTTCCTCCTCGAGCCCTAAACAAGTACTTCAATGGATTCAACTTCAATCCATATTGCCACAATGTGCTGCAGGTCTCTTCAACATCAGCAATCAGATTAACGGATAGAGTGGACTTGATGAGTCTGTCATCCACAAAAACCTCCACATTACGATCTATCTACTCGTTGAATATCTTATCCATTATTCTTTGATAGGTAGACCCTTCATTTCTCAGTCCAAAGGGTATGACAGTATAACAGAAGGTGCCATCAGCCGTGATGAAACTGTCCTTCTCTTGATCTTCCCGTGCTAGAGGGATCTGATGATAACCTTAGTAGTCGTCCAGCATGCAAATCCTTTCACACCTCGAAGTCGAGTCCACCATTTGATCGATCCTAGGCAGTAGATAACAGTCCTTTGGGTTGGCGTGGTTGAGATCGTGGAAGTCAATGCAGACCCTCCACTTATTATTGGGCTTAGAAACCAGGACCACATTAGAGAGTTAGGACGAGAACTGTACCTCTCTAATGTGACCTGCTTTCCTGAGCTGGTCCACCTCAGCTTAGATGATCTTATTCTACTCGGCCGAGAAATTCCTCTTCTTCTGCTTAACCGACCGGGAATCAGGCAGAAGATGTAACTTATGTTCGGCCATCTCGGGCTTGACTCCGGGTAGCTCTTCAGGGGACCAAGCGAAAACGTCCCTATTGCGAGTCAAACACTGGACCAAGTCCGTCTTGACCTTAATGGGCAAATCACTGGATATGCAAGTGAAGCTTTCAGGGCGCTCAGGATACAGTTAAGCCTCCTCCCAAGGGATGGGCTCCTCTGCTACGGGCAAAAGCTCTTCTTGGATAACATGAATACTGCCACCTGAGGTTCTCTGAGCTTTGCGGGCTTCCACCTTCATCGTGTCAATATAACACCTGCGAGAGATCAGTTGCTCACCTTTTACTTCCCCAACCTGGTCCCCCATGGGAAACTTAATCTTTCGATGAAAAGTGGGCACTACTGTCTAGAACTCGTGTAGTGCCGGTCTTCCTAGGATGACGTTGTATGAAGAAGGCGAATCCACAACTATGAAGGTGCTCCTCCTTGTCCACACCAGAGGTTCGCTGCCCAAAGATATAGCCAGCTTAATCTGGCCCATGGGTCGTACCTCATTGCCGGTGAAGCCATACAATGAAGTAGCCATAGGTTGGAGCTCACTATCATCGATCTACATGCTCTCATACGTACTTTTAAACAACACGTTGACATAACTTCCGGTATCTATAAAAACTCTGACCACGCAACTGTTGGCTATAACGACCTTAATTATGAGAGCAACGTCAAGCAGAAGTTCCAACCCTTCCAGATCTTGTGGCCCAAAGCTAATTATGGGCTAGCAGCTTGCTCCATGCTGCATCCTACAGTATGTATCTCGAGCCGACGCTCATGACCTTTTCGTGCCCTGGCGAAATCTCCGTTCATGGGCCCCTCGAAGATCATGCCGATCTCTTAGACGGCTGTGTTGCCTCTGTTTTCTTCTTCCCTGACTTCCCCAGGCTCTTGGTTGCGGCCAGGTTGCCTCTGTTTTCTTCTTCCCTGGCTTCCCCAGGCTCTTGGTTGCGGCCATACTACTGATTCCCTTGTCCAGCAATGTCGGGTTGAGGTCTGTCGGGTAGACCTGCACCAGCCGCGACTTGTTGGCTGGCCATTTTCCTGTGCTGAGTCCTGGGCGCGATCTTAGGCGGAGGTAAGCCCAGCTCAGTAGCACGCTTAGAGTCTCGGGCGAACTAAAATCAATCATTGGCGGCATGAGTATGGGAGCGATGGTAAGTGCAGTAGCGTGAGCCCCATGGACCAGGCCTTGGGGCTTGAATAGCTGCCACACATGGAACCAGTTGGGTATCCAGACCGGGGCCAAAGGGTGGTCGGGCATCCCGGGTAGGCGGAAGAGGTTGGGCTGGCGGCTGGGGTGGTCTCTTTTCTGGTTTGTTGGTGGAAGCAGGCACCTTGACTGCTTTTCATCAAGCAGCCTGAGCCTCTTCCACATTGATATAGCTGTGACCTTCCCCAGTATCTCGTCGAAGTTCTTCATGGGATCCCGAATGAGGTCTTGGAAAAACTCCCCCTCCACTAGTCCATGAGAGAAGACGATCATCAGTACTTCAGAGGTGGTCGATGGAACGTCTTGAGCCACCTGGTTGAAACGCTTGATATAACTTCACAAGGGCTCAGCTGGCCCTTGCTTAAAAGCGAAGATATAATGGTCAGTTTTCTGGTACTTCCTGCTACTAGCAAAATGAGGCAGGTAGATTGTTTTGAAATCATGGAATCAAGTGATGGACCCGTTCGGCAATCTGTCAAACCATTTTTTTGTCGAGCCGGATAGAGTGTTCAGGAATACTCGACACTTGATAGCATCGCTGTACTAATGCAACAAGGCAGCGTTCCTAAACTTACGGAGATGATCTTCTAGGTCCTTGCTACCATCATATTCTCCTATGGCAGGAAGCTTGTACCCCTTGGGCAACTTTTCCTCGAGTACCCTTGTAGAGAAGGGTACTTGCTCCTCAAGCTCCCCTCTAAGCTCCTCCCTGAGAACTATAGCTTTACCTTTCTTTGGATCTCTAGGCAGGGAGCTTTCTGCCATAGAAGCTTGCGACTGCTCTTTCCTGTTATAGCCTTCCAGGCCCTTGTGGTAGTAATTGAGGCCCGACTCCCGATAGAAGGCCGGGGGAAACTCCTCAGGCTATTTTCTTTTAGACCCTCTATCAAAAGCATGAGTCATATCTTTAGAAACTGCCGACATCTTGTATGGTCGAGATGCAGTAGTCTGTTTTTCGGAAGCCGCCCACCTCTTGCCTTTCCTAAACAGTTTGTATTCTCCTGCCATCATAGTTAAATTGATTTTTCCAGTGTCCTCCATCTTCACGCTCCAAAACAGGTGAAGAAAGTTCCCACAGATGGCACCAAATTGATCATGTCTGGAATCCAAGTCGGATGAAGGTCGGATGAGGTGTCGCTGGCTTTGACGGAGGAGAAACTATGATGATGCGATTGTGTGGGCCTCGGCGAACAGACCCCCACGTGGCCTTGAAGGACTACTGGGCCTGAGCCGATGGTACTAGAACTCTGCGCACACTCAGACGAGTACACGAAACGTTAGAGACCAAGAACCAGGGAAAAAGTCGCCGGAGCAGGCCCTCCGACGCTCAAGTCAGGTACTTTTTCTCCAGAAGAACAGTGTACGAAGGAAGAAGAAAAAGTAGACAAGTGTGCGAGTGAGCGTACCTTTTGAAGACACCCCTTAGAAAAAAAGAGAGGACACCCCTTTTTATATGACAGTGCGTACCTTTTGAAGACTGACCCCTGTCAGAGGGTGTCGGGTGTCAGGACTTGTCGGGTGGCGGAGGACAAGCCTTAGAAGCTTATAAGGCAGGGGACAGAGACAGTCTTCGAACAAGCCGAGAAGAATACCTGTGTTCTTCAGAGTTTGACTCCAAAGTAGGAAATCGCTTTGTCAGGTCGCTCACATATGGCACGATAAGAGAAGTCTTACATCTCAGAGAAGGAGAGTACCTATCATCTAACCTTCCAGTGGATTTCCTAGACCATCGTCGGATCATCAAAGAAATGCTTGATGATGTTTTTCAGAGTTCAAGTGACTTCTTTTCTAACACATTTGTTGTTTCATTTTTCTTTTACTTCCTTTGTCTATAAAGGCTTATTCTAGTTCTTTCATCCTTGTTCTTCATTCCTACTTCAGGACTTCTCTTCAAGCTAGATCTCGTTGTAGGAGTACCTTCGGGTTATTGCATGCTCAAGCGAGAGGAACTCCTTATGCTGAGAGCTACAATAGCTAATCATAAATGAGATTTTTAGATCTTCGCCCGACTGAGCTTGGGCTATTAGGCAGGGTTTGGAAGAGCTCTACTTGGGGCTTGCACGAGGAGAAAGGGCATAAAAGACTTAAGCATAATCCTGCCCGGGTTTACCCAACCGAGTGCTTTGTGCATATGCCTGTAGTACTCATTCCGCAACTATGGATCTTTCTCTCAAAAAACTGTTAGTACAAAGAGTAACATTTTCAGACACGATAAGGCTGAAGGTGATTTGGACTCCATGGGCAATCCAACTTTCTACCCTGAGCGTCTTGTAGGTAATAGACACCAGGCGTTAGTTTTTTAATGACCTTATAAGGGTCATCCCACTGAGGTGCTAACTTAGTTATCTCTCCTACTGGTCTGATCCTTTTCCATACCAAATCCCTTTCTCCCAAGAAATGGGGGATCACCTTCTAATCATAGTTTTGATGCATCTGTTGTAGGTACGCAGTTAACCGGGTGGTCGTCCTCTCACGGGTTTCACTAATAAGATTTAGCTCTGAAAGCCACCGCTAGTATTCTCAGGGTCATACAGTAACTGCCAGACGGAACACCAACCTTGACCGGCATGACTGCTTCATTGCCATAGATGAGATGAAGGGGAGTGAGCCCTATACTTTCTCGTGGAGTCGTTTAGTATGCCCAAAGGATACTAGGAAGCTCTTCCACCCAATTGCCGCTCACGTGGTCCAACTTGACCTTCAACCCCTGGACTATCTCTCTATTAGTGACCTCAGTCTGTCCATTGCTCTGACGATACGCCACGGAAGTGAAGGCCTAGGTGATACCAAGCCCCTAACACCATTCCTGGAGCTTGTGTCCTTGAAACTACCTCCCATTGTCTAAGACTAATTTATGCGGGATTTTGAATTGGCATAAGATATTCTTCCATAGGAACTAGAAAACGACTCCTTCCGTTATCTTGGCCAGGGCCTCTGCCTCCACTCACTTGGAGAAGTAATCCACCGCGATGAGTAGAAATCGCCTTTGCCTAGGAGTTATAGGGAAAGATCCCATGATGTCCATACCTCATTGGTCCAAGGGACAAGGGACTATTGAGATCTTTAAAATCTTGGTCGGCCGATGGGTTAGGTTTTGATGCTTTTGGCACGAGAGGCAAATGGCCACCAATCATTGAGCATCTCTCGACAAGGTGGGCCAAAATACCCGGTCAACAATAGTTTGCGGGCTAGCGTCCTTCCTCCTATCTGACTACCGCAACATCCCTGGTGAATGTCTTGCAAGGCATACCCTGTCTCGTCCGAGCCTAAGCATTTAAGCAGTGGTCAAGAGAATGCCCACTTGTATAATTGATCCCCGATCAGTGTATATGCATGAGCTCTCTTTCTAATCGATCTGGCTGCTTCAGCATCGGCAGGTAAGATACCTTGTTGAAAATAAATGATCATTATGACTCTCTAGTAGATTGGTTCTTCCAAGTTGTTCTGTAGGTCGATCTGACCTATCAGGAAACTTTGGGCTATTAACTTATCCAGGACCCAAGTGGTCAAAGAGTTGGCCATCTTAGCTAATTCATCTGCTCTCTGATTGGTTGCTCTAGGAATTTTAGTTACTGTGACTTCCTTGAAGCCTTCCTTCATTTTCTCATACACTTCTTTGTAAAGTTGTAGCTTCTCAGTCTTGACTTCAAAGTTGCCAGCCACCTGCTGAGCCACCAACTGGGAATCTGAGTAAATGATTATCCGAGTGACTCCTACATGCCAAGATGCCTGCAATTCAACTAAAAGCATCTCATATTCTGTCTCGTTGTTAGTAGCTCTAAAGTTTAACCTGACAGCTAATTGCATGATATCTTCTTGAGGGGATAAAAGAAGTATCCCCACTCCACTTCCCTGTTGAGTGGATAACTCATCTACATAGATTTTCCATATTTCCTCAGAATCATGCTGATGGATCTCCGTCAGAAAGTTGGTCAGGGCTTGTGCCTTGATTATTGTTCGGGGCTGATATTGTATATCGTACTCTCCCAACTCAATTGCCCATTTGATGAGACGGTCGACTATCCCCATGTTGGTAAGGGTCTTCCCCATGGTACTATTGGTCAGTACAGTAATTGGGTGTGCTAGAAAATAAGGTCTTAGGCGGCGAGCCATGAGAACCAACCCGTAAACCAACTTTTCCAAAATTGGATATCGAGACTCGGCCCCTTTTAATAGATGACTGAAAAAATACACTGGTCGTTGTGCATCATCTTGTTCTTTTTCCAAAACTGCCCCACAGTCTTAGGGTAACTGACAATACACCTAGAGAGGCTCCTAGTAATAGGTTTAAACAATGAAAGCAGGGTCTCCAAGTGCTGCTTCAGTTCCTTGAAAGCTTTGCTACATTCTTCATCCCATTGAAACTTGGCAGCTCTTTGGAGCACTTTAAAGAAGGGAAGTGCTTGATCTGCAGATCGGGATATGAACCTGGAGAGTGCTATGATTCTTCCCACCAGCTTTTGGGCTTCTTTTAGATTCCAAGGCGTTCGCATGTTTCGAAGTGCCTAAACTTTCTCCGGGTTGGCTTTAATCCCCCGTTCGGCAACAAGGTATCCTAGGAATTTTTCTCCTCGAGCTCCAAACAAGCACTTCAAGGGATTTAACTTTAGCATGTACTGCCTCAGTGTACTGCAGGCCTCCTCCACATCGGCAATCAAGTTTATTGCCAGAGTAGACTTGATCAGTATGCCATCTACATAGATTTCCACATTTCACCCTATCTACTCTCGGAAGATCTTGTCTATCATCCTCTAATAAGTAACTCCTGCATTCGGTAGCCCGAATGACATGACTGTATAACAGAAAGTACTATCGGCTGTGATGAAGATAACTTTCTCTTGGTGTTCCCGAACTAGAGGAATCTGGTGGTATCCTTGGTAGACATTGAGCATACAAATCCTTTCATAGCTCGAGGTTGAATCCACCATTTGATTGATCCGCGGTAAAGGGTAGTAGTCTTTAGGGCTAGCCCGGTTAAGGTCCTGAAAGCCGATATAGACCCTCTACTTATTGTTGGGTTTGGACACTAGGACCATGTTAGAGAGCCAGGGCGGGAATTGTACTTCATTAACGTGTCTTGCTTTTAAGAGCTTATCGGCTTCAGTTCGGATGATCTTATTTTGCTCGGTCGAGAAGTTTCTCTTCTTCTGCTTGACAGGCCAGGAATTAAGGAGGAGATGCAACTTGTACTCTACTACCTCAGGATTGACTCTCGGCAATTCCTTGGGGGTCCAAGTGAAGACCACCCTATTACGCACTAGAAATTCGACCAACTCCATCTTAATTTCGATCGGCAGGTTTCTTGATATGTAAGTGATGCTCTCCGGACAATCAAGATAAAGCTGGACCTCCTCCTAGGGAATGAGTTCTTCAGTTATAGGCAGAAGCTCCTCTTGGATGACATGGATTCCTTTGTCCTGGGTTCTTTGAGCTTTACGAGCATGTAGGGCGGGCCTCCGTAAGATAATGTTATAGGAGGATGGAGAATCCACTATGATGAAGGTGCTCCTCCATGTCCTTACCAATGGTTCGCTACCCAAAGATATGGTTAGCTTAATTTAACCAATTGGTTGTACTTCATTGCTAGTGAACCAGTACAAGGAGGTGGCTACGGGTTGAAGCTCACTAACATCGATCTACATGCCCTCGAATGCATTTTTGAACAACACGTTGATAGACCTTTCGGTGTTAACGAAAACCCTGGCCACCCGGCTGTTGGTGATGACGGCTTTGATTATAAGGGCATTATCATGAGGGAGCTCTATGCCCTCCAGATCTTTCGACCCGAAGCCGATTACGAGCCCTGTAGCTTGTTCCCGGCTGCACCCCTACCGTGTGTATCTCTAAGAGGTGTTCATGAGACTTCCAGGCTCTAGCAAAGTGTCCATCTGTGGGCCCCTCAAAGATCATGCCGATCTTGTAGATGGCGATATTTTCCCTATTCTCTTCCACAGGGGATTCCACTAGCTCCTTGCCCAGGTCTGGCTGTTGAGTTCCCTGACCTCCACTTTCAGGTAGGGATTTACTTGTTTACCCTGCGGCAGTAGGCGAGTTGGCCAGCAGCTTCTAAAGCTTGGGCGTGATCTCGAGCAGAGGTAGGCCTAGTTTGGCTGGCCACAGAGAATCTCAGGTGAACTGGATGTAAACTCCTGTGGAATGGGTGTGGGACCTATGGTAGGTGCAATAACGAGGCCCCCACTGACTAGGTCTGGGGGCTTGAACAGCTTCGACTCGTTGCGCCCCCTTGGATTCCTAATCGGGCAGAAATCCTGGTCGAGCCTCCTTAGAGCGGGTAAAGGGTCAAGCTGGAGGTTGGGGAGGCCTTCTCTCCAACTTGTTGGCAAGGGCAAGGGCAAGGGCAAGGGCAAGCGCCTTGTCTACTTTCCTCCATGCCGTCTGGGTTTCTTCTACATTAATATAGCTTGTTGTCTTCCCCAACATCTCATCAAAATTCTTCACAGGCTCTCAAATAAGGGTTCGGAAGAACTCCCCTTCCACCAAACGATGGGAGAAGCACTCATCAAGATCTTTGAGGTAGCGGATGGGATATCCTGGGCTACCTGATAGAAGCATTTTATGTAGGCCCTCAAGGGCTCTGCAGACCCCTGCCTGAGAGCAAATAGGTAATGATTAGTCTTCTGATATTTCCTGCTACTAGCGAAATGGCACAGAAAAGCATTATTGAAATCCTTAAAGTAGGTGATGGATCCAACCACTACAACAAAAACTGCAAACGACAACGGATATTATCCGTTGTCGTAGGGTCAAAAAACCATTGTAACTGAGGGTGTTATAGAATGTATTGCCCTATGACAACGGTTTTGAATCCGTTGTCTTTGTAGACATTTGACAACGGTTTTTATCCGTTGTTGTTTATATGCTCAAAATTTGTTTACGAAGGATACGACAACGTTTTAAAATCGTTGTGGTAAATAATTTCAACAACAGAAATAAACCCTTGTGGTAAACTCTTTTTACAGCAGATATTAACCGTTGTGGTAGATAATATTTACTCATTTTGTTTTTCTTTTTACAATAGTTATAAACTGTTATGGTATATAATTTTAATATATTTTACAATGGATAAAATCGTTGTATTTTATCACTTTTTACAAAAAAAATCCGTTGTGGTTTACATAGTTTTTACAACATTTTTAACTGTTGTCTTTAATGTTCATTAATACCAAACAACCAATCTTATTTTAATACAAGCAAACCACCAATACAAAACTAAATATTTACTACATTAAATCCAAAATAAACATCCATATATAATTTATCTTGTAGCCACACATATTACAAAAATATACAAAATAAGTTGTTACTCATCAAAATACACATGTTTTCCATTACTGTTCTTCATATACATTAAATCACATGTTTTCCATTTGTTGTTCTCCATATGGCTTTTAATTTACAAATTAGCAAGGCAAGCTACATCCTAACAAAGCTCACTTCTTGCATCAAAAAAAACTGAAGCCTCACGAATTGCCGACCTGCAAGAGAAAAATTTAACAAAACTTATCAAATTCCAGAATTCCAGATTATAGTCTACATGACAACACGAATTCCTGGAAAACAAGAAATACAAGATAGAACAGATATTAGGTGTTGTTTCATGCTACACAAGTCAAACAAAACGATACAAATCAGTGTGTATCAAGAAACAGTCGGCAACATCCATTCACACAGGACAAAATTACATTATACTCAACACAAAAGAAGGAGTGATCTTTTCTTCCTTGAGAATTATACCTCCTTGTCACTCGTTTGACCAAACTAACATGCAGTATATAGAGCGAACTATTAAGAAATCAAACTACAGTATATAGATGTTTTCTATAAAACGTTAAAGATGTAAACTCATCCTTACCACCTTGTATACATGGAGACTGTGAGATAGAAGGAAAAACAAGATTGAGTCATGACATATAGATGAAAACCATAAGGAGAGAACAAACAAGAAATTTGTAGAGCAACTCATAAGATATAAAAGGTCATCATCTAACAATTCACAAAGAGATGACTTCCACATTGTCAGTCTTTGCATAATTTGGAAACAACTAAATAAGCTACTCACACAACCCAACCATTATTAATTTTGGACCAAAAAGAAACATACCAAGAAACACTGTTCGACGCATGTTTGGAAACCATTTTTTAGGAAAAGGAAGTAGAAGTCCTGACCATAGATAACACATGGTTGCCAAACAAAATTATAAGGACACCACGACTTTACCTATAACTAAATTCACAAAATGTTTAATCAACAAGATAACACATGGATGTATATTAGGTATTGACATATCAAAGCAAAAGATGAGAACAAAGAGAGACAATAAATAAAGGAAATGTCAGCTAATTCTGCTCATGGTAGAAATGCAAGAATGAAGTATTGAGAAAAGGAGATAGCTAGCTGTGAACAAACAAATTATTGGCACTATGGAATCAAAATCAATAAGTCATGGAGTCACAAACAAAGTGTTCAACCATCTTTTGAAGTCTAGTAATTTATACCTAGTAATGAATATAGTCTAGTACGCAATCCACCCATTCGGATCGCAACATCACTGAATCTGCCCATAAATCACATGTTTTCCATTAATGTTCTCCATATGTAAGTACTGCATGAATTGTAACCAGAGAATAAATATTTTGCATAGCTCTAATATCTTGACATGAGAGAAGGATTTCCAGAATTTCAGGACAACACTCAATGTCTGCAAAATAGAAGAGAAAAACTCTATTCAATATAAACTTATGCAATACAAACTTATAGTCTCTAAGAAACAAAACTTATGCAATACAAATTCTTGTTGTGGCATTACTTAATTAGTCACAGTCAAGTTGTAGAATTAATCATGTTCTAGATAAGAATGACGAGGAACCTTTCCCTTCAAATAAGCAAGGTCACTGTTATAGGCTTCCGATGTAGCACCTTCATCTCCTTGTATCATATCAGGATGAGCCTCTAAAATGGAAAATGTATTTAGGAATAACATTCATGGTCAATATGAATAACTAAATAGCATTTGGACTGAGATTGTTCTAAATTGACTTGGATACCCAGCAACAGTGATACCAAAATAATCTCCATACTTAGCTCGAATATGTTGCACCTGTAAGCCAATTGCAAAATACATCCATTAACACAATAAAAAAAATGTCTAAAATAAGATAAACTTTCAAGTACAAATACTCAATCGCTAAAAAAAACAACACTATTACTTTCATTGGTCATGGAGGCCATAGCCCACATATTTAGTTATGTATATTTCAAAAGGACAATTTACAAAATTAGTATATCTTGATGTTCAGTGTTCAATCAGTGAAGATAAAAGATAAAGAGGATTCTCAACAAAGGCCACTCGCGAGCTATTAAAATCCCCATAAATGAAGCCAAAAGACTTTAAAATGTACGAAAGAAGTATACCAGATCAAGGGTGCATGCAAATCCACCAGCCACTTGAACAAACTTATCTTGACCATGAGGAGGATCCCCTTGAGTGCTAGGACATTTTGAATACCATTGGCCTTGATGGTATTCAGAGCGTGGTCGATCTTCTCCACAGGCATATTCGTGCATGTTAAGTGCATCATAGTTTCCATGCAAACCTGCAAAAGGAAGTCAGGAACTCACGAACAGCAAGCAAAATTGTGGTCTAAAATATGCCTTCGAGCTTGTGGATTTGGAACTATTGGGCCATAAATTTTGTATAAGTAAATTCACGAAAATGTATTTCCTTAGAATAAATTCACCACGAGAAATATGAAATCCCACGAAGTTAATCATTACAACGGGAAATTCAAAGTCGAGGACTGCAAGCCATCACAGTTCAAAAAGGGAAAAGTAGATGTAATATGACAATAAAATTTGACCATCAGCAGTCCAGAAAACAGCAAAGATTCAAGACAAAAGAGTTACTAACGAAATGACCTTGATATTGAGCTACAAAGGAACTAGTTTACCTTTAATGCTATCACAATAATCACATCCAGAGAGAATACACAAATCAATGAACCGATCCATAGTGAGTCTTAGCTCTTCAAGAACCTGAAAAATAAGGATGAGAATAAATACAGTAATTCAATTAGCAATAAGCAGAATAAATATACCTTTGAAACTTCAAATTTCATCACATAGATTTTTTTGGAACTAGGATCCATTAATGATGGAGAAACCTTAGTGCCCGAAAAGTTAAAGTATCCATATATGTCTTCTGAGGCAACCGCAAATACCTAGAGATTGATAACAAACAAATACGTTTAGGATATTAAAGTTAAAAAAACAAAATAGATTGTGTTACATTGCATCATTTTACCTTGTCACTTTTGCAAAAAACTGCGCATTGAGCTTCTTCTTCATAGGGTGCCTTTAGATCAGAAAGATGAGTTTAGCTTCTAAAACAAGAGATACAATACTTGTATATTATGCAATTGCATGCAACTTTAGGAAATGTTTGCAAGAGAAAGTAAAATTGTATCATTGTTAGTTCAAATTCTTGTAGAAGGATAAAGAATTCAATAAGTGAAAGTGGACTAGTTTACCTCAATAGTAGGCACACCTATTAGTCTTAAGAGACGTTTACAATCTTCATTATGTTGTTTGGTTACCTGTGAAAAAACTCTACAGCCAGCTACTGGAATCAAATTCTTCAAGAAAGTAATTTGAAAGTTCAAAATATATTTAAAGAAACTCTATTTAAGGAACTGGTACTGCCGACTTGTTTTGAGTATCTGATATCAGTAGCTAACAATAGCAATAAAAGAAACAATCACAAATCTACCTAGACAAGATAACATGTTATTACGATATTAATAGACATCAACTTATGCCCTTGAGAAACATAGGATCACATTATTACCTTAAAGAAAATCCAAATAGATGCACATCTTATTAAAATTTTAGTTTTTTAAAATTCAGGAGAGCTGGCTAATGGTATACAGGACCATGATTAATGAATTAAAATCAGAACTTCTTATCTTAATACTGACTAAACAACAAAAGGAGTATAGAAGAGGTCACATGCTAATTTTATGGTGGAAAGCAGATCAAACTTGGATCATTTGTCATCTTTTCATAATCTTCCTAATGTAAGACTGACTTTGACATCAAAGATTCTGTTGCCTTCTCCAGGCATGGAAAAATTAGCCTATTTTGACTAAAACTTGTTGACTCTCTTTGTTAGAAAATGGACAGTCTTCTTGGAGCATATAATGTAGAAATATGCATCTCTGACTCTGCTGTAGTTCTATAGACATGAACAAAAACAACAATAAACAAGGATGTCATGGCTAAAATCCTGATGCCTTTGCAGTCTGCTATAGACCCTGCAGAAGAAGCTTGCTTACATGCGAAATAGACGTATGTTTTCATATTCTTCTCTGATCTATGAATTATTCCGATACATCAAGGAACAACCAAAGCCTGTAGCGGCAGCAAAAGCTGCTAAATTGAACTAAAAAAGAAGAAATGGTGATTTTTTTTCAAAAGGAAAAGAAAAGAAAATACTAATTTGGAAAACTCCGTCGGCATAAAAAAAAGAAACTTCTCCAAGGATATCTACAAGAAAGGATGTGCACAATTTCGGCAAAATCCAACAATTCTCGCCCGCAATTTGCACCAAATTCCAACCACGGGAAGCAAAGTGCCAGGAAAAATCAGAACTTTACCTGACCTCGATAGGCAACGCCACCGCAATATTAGGGCCATCATCCGTCGAAGCAATTGGGGCTCCATCACGGATCGATCCCAGGCCAGAGTTTTCCCAAAATGATTCGGAGTGACACAATGAAGCGAGTTGGGAGAGAGAGCAGGAAAGGAGGAGGAGGAGGAGAAGGACAAAGGGAAGGCTCCAAGGCCAGTCAAGATCGATTTGGTCCACCATTTATTTCTTCTCCACCAGAGAGAGGGATCAAACAAGAGAGAGGATGAGGATCTTCTTTGCTTTAACCGCCAGTCAACCCACGTTCTACTTATTTACAAATTCATAAACAAGCGGAGGGCGCCGCCCTGGAGGAGCACGGGCTGCGGCTTCCCACCGCTGTCCTCTTCGCCTCTTCCCAACGACGCGAAGAGCTCGTGCGTGCTGCTATATAGGGAAACAGGTTCAAAGAACCCTCTTCCAAGGGCAGACAGTGAAGCGGCGGCTTACGCCCTAGAGAAGGCGATGAAGACTGCGGCGTTGCTCCTGTCAATGACGAAGCTGGCGCTACCTTCTTTGGCACGCAGGCAGCGGGTCCAGGCTTGCTCCAAAAGAGGGGAAGATTCAAGGAGCACACCAAGGACGTGGCTTGTCTCGAACCTTTAGGAGCCAAAGGTAGACAAATCAAGAGTGAGGGTGAGAGTGAGAGAGAGAGAGGAGAGCACACCGTCGTGGAGGAAGATCGAGCGGTCAGCAGGATGTCGTGAAGAGATTGTATGGGGAGAGGGAAAGAAAAATGGCTTAGAGTTCGGGAATGCGAAGGGGAAAACACGGCGCCGAAAAGATATTCAGAGAGAGGGAAAACAAAACTGCGCGCGAGGGGAAAAAAAGACCAAAGTCAAATACAACGATTTTATCAAAACTGTTGTCATAACCACTAAAAAAGCGCTTAAAGATAATGGATTTAGAAAACCGTTGTAAAAAGTGTTGTTGATTCAAAAATAAATCGCTCAATGACAATAGTTTTCCCAAAACCGTTGTCTGTTATATTTAATGGGAGTTCAAAGACAACGATTTTGGCAAAAATCGTTGTCTTTGAGCAAATACGCAACGCTTTCTCTTAAAACCGTTGTCGTAGGGGTGTTGTCTTTTAACATTTTTGTTGTAGTAAACAGAAAATCTGTCGAACCACTTTTGGGTAGAGGCGGACAGAGTGTTTAAAAACACCAGGCACTTAATGGCATCATTGTACTGATGTAACAACGTAGCGTTCCAAAATTTGTGAAGGTGATCTTCTGGATCATTGCTTCCATCATATTCTCTGATGGCTGAGAGCTTATACCCTTCGGTAGTTTTTCTTCGAGCACCCTATAAGAGAAGAAAACTTGCAACTCCTCAGGCAACTCTCTCGGCTCCTCCCTGACAACTATGGTCTTCCCCTTCTTTGGATCTCTGGGCGGGGAACTCTCGGTCGTGGAGGCCTGGTGTTGCTCTTTCTTGTTATAATAGTTCGGGCAAGGGTCACGATAGAAGGCTTGGGGAAAATCCCCGGGCTGTTTCCTCTTAGACCCCCTGTCGGAAGCGTGGGTCTAGTCCTTTGAAAATGTAGGCATCCTGTGTGGTTGTGAAGCGGTGGTGTGCTTTTCGAAAGCTGCTCACTGCTTGGCTTCCATGAACAGTTCATACTCTCCGGCTATCATGGTGACGTTGATCTTACCAATGTCCTCCATCGTCACATTCCAGAATAGGTGAAGGAGATTCTCACAGACGACGCCAAATTGATCCTGTCTAGAATCTGAGTCAGACGGAGGCCTGCGAAGATGGCGTTGGTGTTGATGAAGAGGCGACTTTAACGCACCCAGTGTATACATGTCCGAAAAGCAAACCCCCACGTGGAACTCCCTGATCTTAGTATGAGGACTGGTATTACCTGAACTCTACACACACTCAAATGAGCACCCGGAGCGTTAGAGACCAGAAACCAGGGAAAAAGTCCCCAGCGTAGGCCCTCTGATGCTCAAGTCAGGTCCTTTTTCCCCAGAAGAACAGTGTACGATGGAAAAAAGAAATGTTTAAGACAAGTGAGTATGTGTGTGTACCTAGCTAAGGAAGAGGACCTCCCTTTTTATATGATGTTGCATACCTTCAAAGTCTGCCTGTTGTCAGAGAATGTCGGGTGTCAGAGCCTATCAGGTGAGAGATGATGTACGGCGGCCTCCTATTGGTGGAAGGAAGGTTCCATTCACAGGTGATAGCAAACCATTGGAATATTTTCTAACGTACGACAATCATTCTCTGATAGGAGGTTACGATTCCCTGACATTGTTGTCGTTTAGCGCTTTCTGTCCCACCTGGGTTTAGCTACAGACAGCTCGAGATGACCGTTCAAACATACCACCCAGCTTGAGTCTTGATAAGGAGGATGAGCTGTGGCGACCCACCTAGGTTTTATCTGAAACTGCGGTGAGGGACCCATCTTTCACGAATTGATCGTTGAAAGGTTGGCCGGGAGTTGTCTTAGTTAAAGTACCAGGTCTGTTTACACAGCCTGAGCTGGGAAGATCTGATCAGTCGAGGGCAGGCCTAGGGCTACTTCAAACGTAGTTTTATGTCTCAGATCTGAGGGCCTAGCCTGACGGCAACCGACCAGGAATTATGCGACTAGTGATGCGTGGCGGTTTAACTCCCTCTTTCTCCTGACTGTTGATTGTCATGTCCCCTTGACTATTGACTATTGACTATTGACTATCACGTCTCCTTGACTTTTGACTGTCATATCTCCTTGACTATTGACTATCTGATCTTATTGGACCCTATCTTTATGCACCATATCAGTATCAATTGTCTCCTTCGACATCTGTCGATTATTGGATTTCAATCATGAAAGACCTACCTCACAACGGTTTCATCCACTATTTACTCAATACTATTCAATATTTTTCAATCAATTGTTATCCACATAGTCAAATCCAACACTTATCTAAATAAGATAACAATTATATAATTAGAAATTTAATGAATTCAATATCCTTAATAGTTGACTCTAATAGTTCTTAATCGATTCCAATTTACACAATTGACTATTTTGAATAAGTTCCTATTTAAATGAGATAATATATGAATTTGAAATTTTTAACTCAATTGACTAAAATTTAACTCTCCCTCCGAATAAAAACATTATGTTTATCTAAATAAAGTCTTAATTGATTGCTCCATAAGTTATCCTAATATTGGATTATTTTTCCAAGAACAAGTCAACTCATCTCAAAATAAAACCTTTATGATCATAAGAGAAATGACTTTAGTCGACCACTTAGTCAATTGACTTTGCATCTATCGACTGAATTATCATTTAATGGACAACACAAAAAAGATCTAGAGTCAATTCTAGAATCAACTCATTAGATCAGTTGACTATTTATGACTCTCAATCGATTGACTCATCGATTATAATTATAAAATACATATTTCTTGGTTGAGACTTCACCTAAGTGAAAAAACTATCCAACACCTTGAATATAGTTTATTCATAGAGTCTCACAACAAATTTGCAAAAATTCTTACCTCCAAAACTTCTTGTGTGTCAAATCTCCGATCAACCTTAATCCAACCTACTAAGACTTCTTGTATGCCAACATCTATTGAGTTTCACCAAGTATCTAAATCTTAACTTAGATTTCCTTCATCTTTTAACACCTTTTGAACTTTCATTTTCTATTAGCCTTTGTTGAACTTCTAGTAAACGCATTAGCCTTTTAACACCTTTGGAACTCATTAACCTTTGTTGCGCACTTGACACACTGCATCAAGAAATACAATGTTAGTCTAACTTAAATCTTTTATCAAACATATCAAATCCATATGATTAAACTCAACCACTTAGAAATGATTGCACCAAAATTATCTAGTTGAGTCAACTAGTTTTATAATTGAATCAATTGATATGGATTGAGTCATGTGGATGCACTTTTGAGTCAAGTGGATAAGAAATAGTCATTGCGAATAAAGTTTTAAACATTTAGATTGAAGGATTATAAAAGTTTGAGTTGATTGAAGTCTCACAAACTACAACTATAAATAGAGGTGTAAAGTGTCTTTGAACAACATCACATTCACAACCCACTTTTGGTAGTTTTAATCATTTGTCTATCTATTATGAATTACTTCCAATGACCTCGATGAAGTGGTTCTTTAAAATAGTTTAATTTTTATATTTACTTTATCTTCTATATTTATCCGATAGATAAATTAGAATAAAACTATCTACTTCTAAAATTAATCAGATGTAATCTAAACACATAAATTAATAATAATGTGTAAAATTCTCGACTTAAATTAATATTATTATTATTATTATTATTATTATTATTATTATTATTATTATTATTATTTCCTATATTGTTTGTTTCCTATTTGAAATCCATAATAAATTAGAGTATCTAATTAATTATATAACTAATGAATTAAGAAACTAATTATATCAACAATTCAACTTTGTGCTCTAAGGCTACGTTTGGTTGGGTGTAATATAATCTAGCTTGTAATGTAATCAAATTTGTAATGTAATGTAATGTAATGTAATCAAGATTACATTACTACGTTTGGTAATATAGTGTATGTAATCTTTGATTACAAAGGTGATTACATTCTTTTGTTTGGTGTCCATTATTTTTTATAAGGAATGTAATTCATATTATTAAAAAATGACAAAAATATCCTGTGACCTCTATCGGCGGTCGCCACACCTCTGCCAGAGTTTGCGGTAACCATCGGCAACCAACGACCGACGATCGGCGGCCGCGGTCGGTCGGCTGCCGGCGGCCGGCCGACGACCGCGGCGGCCTGCGACCGGCGGCGGCCGACGGGCGGCGACCGACGACGAAGGTCGGCTACCGGTGGCGGGCGGCGGTCGACAACAGACTAGGGGTATATTCGGCATTTAAACTTTGGTGAAACAATGACCTCGTAATGTAATCGGATTACATAACATTTGCTTTGTAATCCAGATTACAAATTTTCACTACCTTTTGTAATCCAGATTACATTACATTACAACTTTTAAATCAAACCAAACAAAATAATCGACTTTGTAATATAATCTGGATTACATTACAAGATAGATTACAGGCTACCAAACGCAGCCTAAGAGTACACTAGCACCGATATTAATTAACAAAATGATAGATGCAGTCGTTATGTTTAGAGTTTTGGACTCTACCTTTTTAAAGAGGTGCATTATCATTCATTGATAATAAATTGTCAAGATAATAAATGTAGCACTTTTATTATAGAGCTTTGGCTCTGCTCTCTTAGAATTGTATGATTATTTGTAGTCTTGGGGTTCAACTCGCCCTAGAAAAGAGTTGTTAAATTACTTATAGTTTAGAATTTCAACTCCTCCCTTTAAAAGAGTTGCGTGATTATTTGTAATTTAGAACTTCGGCTTCTCCCTTTAAAAGTTATGTGATTGTTTGTGGTTTAGAGCATCAGCTTTGACCTCTAAAAGAGTTATGCGATTATTTGTAATTTAGAGCTTCAGCTTCTCAATCTAAAAGAGTTGTGTGATTATTTGTAGTTTAGAGCTTCGACTCCTCCCTTTGAAAAAGTTGCATGATATTTATATTTAGAACTTCGACTCCTCCCTCTAAAAGAGTTGCATGATTATTTATAGCTTAGAGCTTCAGCTCCGCCCTCAAAAAGAGTTGCTCAATTGATCTTGTCCGGAATCTGAGTCAGAGGGACCACTAGATGAGGTGGATAGAATGATGACGAAATCACGATGTCCCGGAGGGAGGGGGGGGGATATGCTGAGATGACTTCTTTGTTGATCAAGTCGTCATAAGTCCTCTAGTCAACGCTACCTGCAGCTAGTGACCGGGTCACCTCAGTCCCTGATTCTCCGATGCTCGAGACAGATCCAACTAGTATATAAGTAAGAAATTAAGACGCATAATAATGAAATGAATGTAGAGTGAGTATGAAGAACGTACCCTGGCCCAGGGAGCGCCCTCGGATGGGGCGCTGCTCGAGTTATTGTGACCCGAAAGAAAGAATAGATTACTCTGAGCTGGATGAAAGGCTGGATCTGACGAAGCGGAGCAGGATGCGACACGGAACTGGACGACTAGCTGCAGGTCGCTAGATAATATTGGCACGCATGCCAGGAGGTAATATTGACACACAGACCGGGATATGAGATCGGCACGTAGGCCGAGATATGAGATCAGCACGTAAGTCGAGATACAATAGCGGCACGAAGGTCGGAACATATAAACATCACACAAGTCCAGTCAGAACATAATAACAACGAGGGTTCGGGGGCCCGATCGACATTAGAGGCATATGACACTACGGGCCGAGCGTCGGAAAACCGGACTGACAGATCTGAGGTGTCGATGGCGACGTCGACGACTAAGAGCTGCTCGTCGTGGGTTGTGGAGCGGGTGATGACGTTGGAAAAAAAGGGTTGGTCGGTGGCGTGCAAAAAAGGGGAAAAAGCGGTTGTGGCGGTGGACTGTAGTGCCGACAGCGGCTCCGACAGCTACGTCGACAATGAGAAGAGAGGAAGAGGAGGGCAGTTGGCTGTCGGCATGCTGGCGGGCTCAGGCAAAGGCCGTGACGAGTGATGCCGAAGGCCTCTTGGGGCGGCAGCGATGCTTCCCGGCAGTGTCGGCGTGAAGAAGAAAGAAGGCGACGGCTGGCCTAGTCGCGGAAGCAAGAGAGAGAAGAGAAGAGGTGGCAGCTAGAGGAAGAAATGAAGGGGAGCGGTCAGCGGCCGGCGTCCGCGTCAGCCCGGAGCGTGACAGGGAGGAAGGCCTCTCTTGGCAGCGGAATAAACCAGCCGAACCTCCCCTTTGGCGGTGGCGGCGACGACAGCGGCAGCGAGTGAGGGAGAGGCGTTCCCCCTTTGGCAACGGCAACGGCAACGACCTCAAGCGCAGAACCTCTTTTGCGGCGACGACGGCCTGAAAAAACGCAGAAGAGAGAGCCCCTCTTTTTTCCCATGATGAGCAGTTTCCTAAAAGGAACTCCCCTCAAATGACCAAAATGCCCTTGCCTTCTATCATAATTCCTCCTCTGCCCTTTATCTATATACGTATCAACGATTATTTGTAGTCTTGAGCTCCGACACAGTGCTTGTAAGAAGTATGTAACTTCATAATCAACCGTTAATCTTTACGCCTCTGCTATTTTCCATCATATTGGTCTTTTAATGGACTTATCCTTAATCTATGTCCTCTGCTAGTTACGATTGATGTTTGACTAAAATCTTTGCTTGCTAGTTTCCATTGGAGTAAACCATAATAAGTGTGCTTGTACCTTGAGTTATAACATTAATGCTGTGTTAACTTGAACGGATATGGAAGAGAAGAAATAGAATGAAATGATTGATTCTCATGTTTACTTAGAAGTAAATAAAAAAAGAGAAGATAATTTAATCCCATAAATTTTCTCTTCATTTATTTCCACCCAAGCTAGGCAGAAATTGATGGAAATGGAGTTTTTACTCATTCCCCGGTCCAAGCAACTTATTGTTAGAGGTGTCATCTTCCAAAAGTCTGTTCAGATTTTTCATAAGTAGGGATAGGAATAGAAAGGATAATTGAGGATTTGAGGGCCTATATCAGATGCGCCCTTGTCTCATTACGTACCTTTTTCATTTCAATGGTAAAGAATGAGCCATTTTGCATTGTAGATAAAACATACATCTTGTAGAATCAATCATGCAGTGTAGCATGCATTTGAGGATCGAGAGTATGATCCAAAATACACTAAGGATGATTAAGGCAAAGCATGCAAAACAACAAGTATTACTCATGATCCAAAGAATTAATATTGACAATTTGTCTGACGATGCGACAACATATAATCTGTACTTAAAAATAAGAAGATACGATGAAGCAATGGACAGTTAATCTTATGAACAAATTAAGCTAATGCTGACCGAACCACTATCAACTGTGATAAACCATGAACTCTAATGCAGAACCCAAAAGCCACCGCTAGCTGGCTGGATGAATTACTATATATACTATCGCAGTTGGAGGTCAAAGAGTGTTCCCATGTGTTCTGGATGATGGATGAGTTGTGGATTCACACGAGAGGCGATTTGGTAGAACACCTGCCATGTTAATAAGCTATCGGAGCCGGACTGATGTCTAGAGCCCACTGCTCGCTGAACTCGGACGGAAGAGGCCACCCGCTCCAATCCTCCGTAAAGGCCAGGACAATGCTTGCAAAGGTGCTTCACGTCGAACATCCTTTTGCCGAAAAAGAAATGAACGAGGTGCAAGAACTCACCAACGGTCTTTGGTAATTTGCAGTCGCATGTCAGCATCTTGACTAGGAAGGCGAAGTCATAAGCGCCTTGGAAGGTAACCCAGGAGACGGGAGAAAAATGGCCAAAGGAAAGCAAGCCGGAGGTGGCCAAGTGCTGGGCGAATCTGCAAGAGTCGATGCCCCATACTTGATTCTTTTGGAAGTCGATGCCATTAGCCTTGAGCAGCTCGACGGAGGAAGGGGCGTAACGGTCGCGGCTGATGTCGAAGTCGCGGAAATTAAATTCCCACACGTAACGCACACAAGTGCAGTCGCTGTAGATGGCACATGGGAGGTTGCCGGCGGCGTCGGAGAGGGTGAGACCAACCTGGACGATGCGGAGGGCCTCGACGTTGGCGCGGATCAATTCGTAGCGCTGGGGGAGGGTGAGGGTGCAGTAGGGATTTTTGGAAGCGATGACGACGCCAGGATACTCGGTGTCCAATGCGACGAAGGGGTGGAACAGGACGGCGGAGCGGATAAGGGCGAACTCCTCGTCGAGGTTATGAGCCCACACGGAGCGAACCTCGACTCTGCTGGTGCTGGCGCTGGCGGTGGAAGAGGAAATTAGCATATTGTTATTGTTGACGACTGCAACAGGCATGATGAGTTTAATTTGATGATATTAGAAATACGAAAGTAGTGGAAGGCTGGAGATCGAGGAGATGTTAATTAGGTTTCGATCGAGTTGGAGTGTAAATTAAAATGGAAAGGGAGGGGGAGTTTAAATAGAGCAGGCAATCAAAGAGAGAAAATCGCCAGATAATAAACACACTAAACAGAATTAGTTACTGCGAAGCGAATTATTAGGATATATATATATGTAATTAATTAATGATGCTAAACGAGCTTAATCAGGACTTTAAGTATTAATCTGGCGCCAAATCTAGCTGCAATTGAGAGGTGAATAAACTATTTTACAAAAAACTTTTATAATACGATAAAAAAACGTGTATTAAAAAGCTTCAAAATTAATAAGCATGGGGCTTAAAAGTAAATATCTAAAGTTTAAAATGTAATTTAAAAAATAATAATTAAATGTAAATTTGTAATTGAGAAATGAATAAGAAAGTACGTTTTTTATTAAAGAATTATTTTGATTTGATATACTGTTACATCTTTTTAGCCTTTCAAATTTGGATAAATTTTATTTGCTATTCTAAATTAGTTTATGATCCTGTCTTGAATCTAAGTTAGTTAGAGACCGGTGATGATGACGTTGGCATTGATAAAGAGGTGAATTTGACGCACCTAATGTATGCACGTCTGAAAACTATACCCTCACGTGGAATTTCCTGATCTTAGTATGAGGACTGGTAGTACCTGAACTCTACACACACTCAGACAAGCACCCGAAGTGTTAAAGACCAGAAACCAAAAAAGAAGTCCCCGGCGCAGACCCTCCGATGCTCAAGTCAGGTCATTTTCCTTAGAAGAACAGTATACGATGGAAAAAAGAACTGTTCAAGATGAGTGTGTATGTGTGCGTACCTGCCTAAGTTAGGGGATCTCCCTTTTTATATGATGCTTCATACCTTCAGAGCCTGTCTATTGTCAGAGAATGTTGGGTGTCAAGTGTTACGATTCTGCAAGTGCACGGATTCGACGTCAGTAATATAGATTATCGATCTCACGAGAACTGGTTATAAGCACTAGTGATGACACAGTTAGGATTTGTTACACTATCGATGGTTGTAAGTAATCTAAAAAAAGATATTAGAAAGCGGAAACGAGAACTAGCAACGAGAAGAAATCAACCTGGTTAATGAAAAGTTCTAGAAGTTCGGTTTCATTGTGGTGGTATTGATGTATCACATACTATCTTATACTCATTGTCCATCAGTATGCATTCGCCGGAAGCTAAAGCAACTATCTTTAAGCACCAAACAAAGACAATCCCTATGAAATCCTATTACGGTTAACCCCTGTCACTAAGGCATTTCGGTTGATCACAAGGACACAACTCTAATTGATGTTATCAAAGATAGAATTAAGGAGTTTAGTTTGGTCTCTTACTTCCTTGTGGAGGAGTCGCCTCTCCTTTCAAGGAAGTACCCTAGATGTCCGTGAACAGGTTACCCTTGTCACTAGGGCCCCTCGGGTGTACAATCTAAGGTATTCCCTCTACGAGGTTGGCAATTCCTACACAATAAATCAACACGACATAGAGATCGAGTAGTTTTAACAAAGCAAGCGAAATCATCCAATGAATATAAGCATAATATGAGTCTTACATCAAAATCAATCCACAATTACTCCCTCATCCTACAACAAGGAATCTACTCCATAGACGCCGGAGCAAAACCCGAAGACATGATGTATTTAAACATACAAATTCTCAAACACAAAGAGAGAAAGAATAAGTATGTTTATCCAACAACGACGAGTGATCTTTGGATCAAATCCTTTGCTTCTGGAGTTGATGTGGTGATGAAAGATCGCTAAACCGATGTCCTACACGGCGTGGAACGACACCAGAGTGATTCTCCTATTGACGGTTCGCTTCGCGGCTCTCCCTCTAGGAAAAAGGGTTAAAACCCCTTTTATAGTCTAGGGCGCGGTGCAGCAGCACGACCGTGCAAGGATGGCAAGGCCGTGCCCTTTCTTGGCTCTAGGTTCGCTGCACGACCGTGCCAATTGGCACGACCGTGTGAACTTGGGGCTCGGCTCTGGGGACATGGTCATGCAAGGTTGCACGGTCGTGTACTGCCTGGTCGAGGTCATGGGGGGCACGACCGTGCAAGTATGCATGACCATGCTCTGATCTGCCTCTGGGTTGGCCGCACGGTCGTGCAAGGGTCGCACGGTCGTGCACTTCTCCTCTCCTGTTTGGCCACACAATCGTGCAAGGTTTGCACAACCGTGTTCTTTGGCTCGCTCCGTTACTTTGACAATCGTTGTTTTCACTCCAAAAGTTGTCCCTGTCAACACAAAATCAAACAAAGAGCATATATCCATGCAAAAGAGTATATATGATGAGTACATGATAAAAGAGGCGATCATATAAAGAATATGTACGTATAAAACAAGTGAATGTGCGTAAAAACAAGCATAAACTATCATAATATTTACGCACATCACACCCCCAGACTTGAACCTTTGCTTGTCCTCAAGCAAAACGCTACAAACTATGTTCATGAGCGCCTGGCAGTGTTTCATAATCCTTAGTGCATTCGCCTAATTCTATCAACTAGTTTCATTGATAAGTATGATTGTGGAGTTACCTAAGTATGACATAAGCATAAGTTCTTTGTGCTCCGTGCAATAAGTAACTCAAACTCTTCAAGTTTCAATTCTTTGTCCTAGTTAAGTCGTCATACAATTGAGTTCCTAATATTCCTGGTGATAGACACTTACTTGCCACACATTTGGTTCGTTTTTCTTAAATTACACAAGGTCTCAAAGGATACTTCTCGGAATCAAGAGAAACATAACATTCATTTCCCCAGTAACCTAACTCAGTCTTAAAGGGGTGAATTGTTAGTTTCCACTTACGACAACTGTTTTTTTATCCCTTATTCATTTTTTTTCATTTTTTTTGGTGTTATAGTGTAGCACTAATCACACATGCGGGATGCATATGTTGGAATTTAGATTTTTCCAAATGAGCTTCCATGATCCGAGGTCATCCAGTAACCAAAATGTAAATAAGAAATCACCATGGGAACAAAAGTACTAAACAATTTGGATGAATCATAACTATTCCAAAAGTATTTCTACTATTCAAGCTTAAGTACTTAAGTGTAGTATATATAAGATCCTTAAGGTTAGGCCAAAACTTATACCAAACTTTGTACAATACTTAGCTTATTTCATGCTACTAAAGATAGAGAATGGAGATACACCAAACATACTAACACTATCTTGACAACACATAAACTAAGAAAATACTAGTCATTTTGCTATCGGACAAGTAGCAGAAAAAGAAGAAGGTTTGGTGTTCTCAAATATGCCTAAAAACTAGAAATATGAATCTCATAAAATGCGAATAAACAAAGCAAAGTGCAAATGAGATGCAAATAAAAATATGAAACTAGTAAAATGTGAATAAACAAAACAGACTAATAAAATATGCAAAACAAAATAAAATGCAAAAAGAAAAGAAAACTCAACTCGACTCAGGTTGTGCAGACATACACAATACCCCCGCCCCCCATACTTAGACTTTCCATCGTCTCGATGAAATCAATACGGCGGCGGGGGTGGGGGATAAGGGGGTCCCCGATGTGTGCTAGGGGGAAATATAGGCATACCAGGAAGATGACCAATATGTTGATGATATTGATAAAGGGCATCTACTTGTTGTCTAGTGATATCCATATCATCCATAACATTTCTCATTCATTCCTGGTCAATCTCATAATCCTGAACGAACCCTATCACCTGACTATGGAAGTCCCTAGTAAACTAAAAATGATCCTGTACCACCCTAAACTGGTCGCCAGATAACATGAAGCGACCCTCCAACAATCGCTATTGGGTATTTTGCTTCTCATGAAGGAAGTCTAAAGAGGCACGAAAATCAGAAAAATCAAACCTAGAGGATCCTGTGCCATATGCAAAAGAGTGCCTAGGAGGTTTTGGATGTCCGGAAGGCTGTGGGAATCCTGATGACGAGGGCTCTTGGTCGTACTCGATTTCTTCTATAATGGAGGGTACAGTCTCAGGGTGTAAATCAGTAATCACCAAGTTCGTGGGGTCGCGCACTGAAGTACGCTCGGGGCTAGGAAGGGGTAATGGAAAACCATTGGTCCTAGGGAAGGCAAGCTCATTCTCATCCCGACAAATCATCTTCATAGCAAGACAAGAATCAATATCGATCTTGTCATTACCATGAATCACCTCTAATCCATCAAACTCACAACCCAGATTGAATGCTATTTGGGTGATCAATCCACCAAACACTATCATCCCCGAAGATGCCTTAGCTGCCCTCAACAAAGTTTGCAAGAAATGAAATCAGGAATCAAAATCGACTTTATTCAACATCGCCCAAAGAGAATAGAGTTCTATCTTTCTAACCACCTCATCACTCTCTCCTCGACCAAAGATCGTTTTGCTCATCACTCGGTGAAGGTATCTAAAGGTCGGGTTTTGCATGCGAGATGCCTTGGCTCTAGAGGGTTCATAAGGGTCTTTTGATTAGGTTATTGATGTCCAAAATTCATTCCATCTTATTTCATCATCAAATCCTCAGGCACCACCAATGGGTAAACCAAAAAAATTATTGAAATCACTAAAAGACCACCGAACTTCTTTATTCATCATCCTAAAAGTTATGACCCCTACATAGTCATCCTCAGAAGAAAATTTAACATCAATCAAGCTCAAAAATTCAAGGACTAGGCGGGGGTAAGTCGGTGCATGAGCGTATATAATATCATTCCAATCTAAAGAACTAATCATCCAATCTACATTATCCCTAATTCCTAGCATATCCATAGTAACGGGATCCATATATTTAGTGCATGTAATTTTCCTAGCGACAAGGATATCATATCTAGCTTTTTGTTCATGATTTCCAAAAATAATATTGAACTCGTTTTCGTTACCTTCGTCGCATGCCACCATTTTTCCTTTGGCTTTTGAAGAAGACACCTTCCCTTTGCCTTTGTCACCTCCCGGTGCATCTCCTTTGCCAGATCCACTGCTTTCTCGATGAAGTCTCTTCAAGATCTACGACATGGTGCAAGGTTTTGAGGAATTTCTTGTGGAGATGGGTCTTGAGGATGGAAAAAGAGGAGAAGGAAGGAAAAGTAGGGAAGTTTCTTCTCTCTTTTCAGATTTTTGGTTTGAAGAAGTGTTAGATCTAGATGTAGATCTAAGCAAAATGAGCTCTAGAGGTGTGAATTAGGGTTTGACGAAGTGTAGTGGGGAGGAGAAGGCTTTTTGGGAGAGAAGAAGATGGAAATTAGGGTTTTTGGAGGAGTATGCGGCGCACACGGGTAGGGGCACGGCCGTGTCTTATAGACACGACTGAGTTAGGTTGGATTCTTCACGGCCGTGCCAATTGGCACGGCGTCCTGTTTTCTCCCCTCGGCCAAGGTCACACGATCGTGCCAATTGGCACGACCCAGTCCTCCTTCTTCTCTGCACATGTCGCATGGTCGTGTCAATTGGCTTGGCCTGAGTCTTCTCCTTCTCTAGCAGTCTTGCACGGCCTTGCTGATTGGCACGGCCCTTGCTCTTCTCTTCTCTACACAAACCACACGACCGTGCAAGGTTGCACGGCCCGTGGCCCTTCATTCCTTTGTTGGCTTCACACGGAGACTCGCCTTTCATCATTTTGGTTCCCTTGATGCCTTCACGCCCATGAAACATTCACGACCAGCTCATGGAGGCTCTACACATCCTGAAAACAAATACCCAAAAATAAATAAATAATAAAAGTACTCAACTAAACTTACTAAAACTAGAACGAACTAGAATGAAAAACCCTTGGGTTGCCTCCCAAGAAGTGCTTGTTTTAGGTCTTTAGCTTGACCCTGTTTCAGTTAATGTGGACTAAACCAGTGGAAGCACGGTTCTCCTCCTAGGGTTAATGCTCTAGCCTGTGCCTTTAGTTTTGCTCATGCAGGACAAATGTAATTTTTATTGCTTGCCGGAGGAGAATTCTCATGGAAACTGCACTCCTCGACTTTGTGTAAATTGATCTTACTAGAGTTTCCCTAAGAAGAGGGGTCGCAGATGGAGGAGTCAGATAAATCAAATTCAATCTTTTCTTTGTCAATCTCCAAGGATAACTTATGACTTTTCACATCAATGATGGCTCCAGCTGTGGCAAGGAATGATCTTCCAAGGACGATCGATATCTTGGGATCCTCCTCCATATCCAATATAATGAAATCTGTGGGAACAATACATCCACCCATTTCTACTGGCACGTCTTCCACTATTCCCATTGGATATCTACATGAATGGTCAGCTAATTGCAGTGCCATAGTAGTAAGTTTAATGTTCTGGAGTCCCAGCTTCTTACATAAAGGATACGGAAGTAGGCTAACGTTGGCCCCCAAGTCACAGAAAGCTCTTGGTATGAGTTCAAAACCAATTTTGCACGGTATGGAAAAACTTCTAGGATCCTGAAGTTTTGGTGGAATATTTTCCATAAGTAGAGCGCTGCAATTCTCTGTTAATGCTACGATCTTGAAGTCGCTTTCTGCCTCCTGTTAGATAAAATACCCTTTAAGAACTTTACAAACTTCGGCATTTGGTGCAATGCATCTATCAGTGGTACTTCTACACAAATTTCCTTGATCTTCTTCAGGAATCGGTTGAACTCTTCATCCTTCTGGGAGGTTATCAATTTCTGAGGGAAAGGAATCGTCTGACTTTGTGGGGGAACTTGAAGAGTTCCTTCAACTTTTTTAGTAACCTTTTCTCCATCCCTGTTCTGGGTCTGATTGGGCATTAGGGGAGAGAGGGCTCTTCCTCTGAGTCAGGTTCCTTCTGAGTAATGATTTGGGGGTCTCCAATAGTACGTCCACTCCTCAGCTAAATGCGGTTGCAATGTTCCACTGGGTTTATATCTGGCTTCTCTAGAAATGTTCCCTGTGCTCTTGAGATGGATTGGGCTATCTGGGCTATCTGGCTGTCTTGCATCTTTTGATGTTTCTCAGAATTTTCCATTCTTTGGGTTAACAGCTTGATCTCATTCTTCATCTCTTTTTGCTTTAAGAGAGCTTCTTCAAACATCTTTTCAATTCTGGACAATTGTGAAGGTTGTTGTTGAAAAGTCTGTTGTTTAGATGAGTAGCCCTGTTGCTCAAGTGAGTAGCTCTATTGTCCAGGTTGATAGCTTTGTTTTGCTAGCCCTTGGTCCTAATTTTTCCAGTATGAGAAGTTTGGGTGATTCCTCCAACCTG
This sequence comes from Zingiber officinale, assembly GCF_018446385.1. Classification (NCBI taxonomy): domain Eukaryota; kingdom Viridiplantae; phylum Streptophyta; class Magnoliopsida; order Zingiberales; family Zingiberaceae; genus Zingiber; species Zingiber officinale. The sequence continues at coordinate 62,161,732 of NC_056000.1, read as the reverse complement.
GATTGTATGTGTTGGAGTACGAATTATTTTGCCTTTGGTTGTAGTTGACTATCACATCACACTGCTCAAGTTGGTTTATCTGTGCTTGTATTGGCCCTAGGGGGCAAGTATCTTGAGCATGATCTGTACTTCCGCAAGTTTTGCAAACACATACTATCGCATTGGTCGTGTTGTTGTTGTTTCCCATGGCCTCAAACTTCTTGGTCAAAGAATCTAGCTTTGTAGACATGAGAGTGATTGCATCTACATCGAATTTTCCTGACGTTTTTATTGGATTCCTTGAGAAAGAACCACTAGATCTTTCTGATGCCCACTGATGGTGTTTCTGTGCCACATTCTCTATGATCTCTTCAGCTTCATCAAGGCTCTTGTTCATCAGTGCTCCTCCTGCTACAGAATCGAGGGATACCTTTGTGTGATAGTTGATTCCATTGTAGAAGGTGTGTAGAACCAACCATTTCTCAAGGTCATGATGGGGGCACTGTCTCAGCATACTTTTGAACCTATCCCAGGCTTCAAATAATGATTTTGAGTCTATCTATTTGAAGCTTGCAATCAGATTCCTCATATGAGCAGTTTTGCTTGGTGGATAGAATTTGTCCAGGAATTTCTACTCACACTGCTCCTAGGATGTAATGCTTTTTGATGGAAGGAAATTTAGCCACTGCTTGGCTCTATCTTTTAGGGAGAATCCGAAGAGCAATAACCTTACTGATTCTTAAGGGACTCTGTTAACTTTCATGGTACCACAGATCTCGTAGAAAAGCTCTAAGTGGTGGTTTGAATCATCGTGCGGTCCTCCTCCAAATTGATTTTGCTGAACCATGTGAATTACTGCAGGCTTGATTTCAAAATTGTTATCTTCGATTGGCGGTCGAGTGATGCTAGACCGAACCCCTCGTGCATAAGGTGCTGCATAATCCTTCAACAATTTATCAGCCATCTCTGAAGATTCTTGTGCTGCTTGAAATGCTTTATGTAGGTTTCTTCTTCCCAAGAAAGTCCTATCGATCTCTGGATCGAACGGTAGAAGTTGTCCTGAAAGATTAGCTCTTCGCATGCAAAAATAAAATATGAAATATAGTAAAGAAGAAGAAGTGAAATAATATTATTTTTGACGTTTTTAATAAAAATGCATAAAGTAAAGAAAAACAAGAATAAAATTATTTATCTCTAAATGCAAAATAAAGGAAAGATAAAGGAAAAGAAAACAAAATCTAGTCTAATCTAGTATGACTATCACCAATGTTATAAATGCAGTTCCCGACAACGGTGCCAAAAACTTGTTACGATTCTGCAAGTGCACGGATTTGTCGTCGGTAATAAAGATTATCGATCCCACAAGGACTGGTTATAAGCACTAGTGATGACACACTTAGGATTAGCTACACTATCGATGGTAGTAAGTAATCTAAGAAAAGAGATTAGAAAGCGGAAACGAGAACTAACAACGAGAAGAAATCAACCTGGTTAATGAAGAGTTCTAGAAGTTCGATTTTAATGTGGTGGTATTGATTTATCACATACTATCCTATACTCATTGTCCATCAGCATGCATTCGCCGGAAGCTAAAGCAACTATCTTTAAGCACCAAACAAAGACGATCCCTATGAAATCCTGTTACGGTTAACCCCTGTCACTAGGGAGCCTCGGTAGATCACAAGGACACAACTCTAATTGATGTTATCAAAGATAGAATTAAGGAGCTTAGTTTGGTCTCTTACTTCCTTGTGGAGGAGTCGCCTCTCTTTTCAAGGAAGTGCCCTAGATGTCCGTGAACGGGTTACCCTTGTCACTAGTGCCCCTCGGGTGTACAATCTAAGGTATTCTCTCTACGAGGTTGGCAATTCCTACACAATCAATCATCACGACATAGAGATTGAGTAGTTGAAACAAAGCAAGCGAAATCATCCAATGAATATAAGCATAATATGATGTTGGTGCTGGAAGCATCCAACGATCGAACCTGTGTTTTGATAATAGCAAAGGATTCAAAGTTAAGGTTATGTTGTGATCTAACAGTTTGAATGAGCTTGCAGGAAAGTTCTAAGTGTACTTAGGCAAAAATCCTAACTGAGGTTGGGCAGGTAGAAAACCCTAGGGGGTGGTAACCCTAGGTCATTGGGGGTGGTAACCCTATGCGGAAAGTCTTGGTGGGTCGAGGGCTTCAGGCAAAAGTCCTAGGGGGTGGTAACCCTAGGTGGAAAGTCCTGGTGTTGCGAACCAGGTAAAAGACTGGACAGGTCAGGGAGCGGGCGCCCAGCAGAAATTCCAGAAGCATCGAGCATTGAGCAAAAGTCCAGTCGATCTGGAGGATGGCACTGGTAACAAGTAACTCTCCTGAGAGGAGTAGGTGAGGATGTGTTCCCCGCAGAGGGAACAGTAGGCATCGGGTCGACCTAGGGTTTTCGGTTGGAAATCCGAAGTCAGACACGGACAGTCCAGAGACTGTCAAACACTATTCTTATCATATTCATGTGTGCTAACTTTGTCTTGCAGGGTAAATGTGTATTTTGTGGACTAACACATTGTGCAGGGACAAAAGAGCACACTTGGCCTCGGATGAACAGTGTCCGAGGCGCCTCCATGGAGCTTGGAGGCGCCTCGGGTGCAAGCCAGAAGAAGTCAGCGCAGCAAATCTTGAGGCACCTTGGACTAGGCTGGAGGCGCCTTGAACCAGGCCTTGGAGGCGCCTTGGACTAGCCTTGAAGGCGCCTTCAAGAGGATGAGGTGCGACCGGATCAGTGTTGATCTACGCGGCTGACTCGGCGGGTTGGAGGCGCCTTGGATGAGCTTTAAGGCGCCTCCAGCAGTGTATAAAAGGGGATCTCGAACCAGAAGTTGTAACAACACCTTCTGAGCAATCCTTACGTTACAAGCTGCTAATGAGACGATCCCGAAGTGCTGCAACATCATCTCGACAACCCGGAGCTTCAATTTTCAGTATTCTGTTGTCGGTATTAATTTAATTACTGTTTCTCTCTATACTTAGATTGTAATAATTTTCGAGCTTATAGTTGTTATCCACCGGAAGCGATTAACGATCGCTGGCCTTGGAGTAGGAGTCGTCACAGGCTCCGAATCAAGTAACTCCTCGTGTCTTTGTGTGTGATTATTCTGTTAATTTCCGCTGCGTTTATTACTCGAGTTTTACGGTTCCGAAACGAAATAGCCACGAGCGCTATTCACCCCCTCTGGCGCTTCTCGATCCAACAATTGGTATCAGAGCGGGGTCGCTTCGATTTGGTGCAACCTCCAATCAACAATTTTTTCGTGGTATTTTCAGTTTTCTCGGAGTCGATTGGAATTAGAATAATTGCTATTTTTTGATCAAGTTTCCTCGTTCGAATCGGCTTTGCTCGAAGCTGGTGCAACACTACTCGAGTTCATTTTTTATATTATTCCCACACTACTAATCCAAGACCAAGTCTTGGAATAGATTTTATTGTTTTTGTCGTGCAAGGTATCGATGGCACTTCAAGAAGGTTATAGCACCGCTCGACCACCACTCTTCACCGGAGACGATTTCAGGTACTGGAAGGGCCGGATGGAGGCGTACTTGCAAACTCAGTTCGAAGTCTGGATGATCACTAAGACAGGCCTTGAACTCCCACTTGACGGCTCAGGCAAATTAGTATTATACCAGAACTATGACACATCCTTAATAAATAAAGTAGAGGCGAACACAAAGGCAACCTGCATACTCCAGTGTGGTCTGACCAAGGAGGAGCTCAACAGAGTCGGACCGTTCTCCAGCACAAAAGAGCTATGAGAGAAGCTGATCGAACTCCACGAGGGCACCTTCGACACCAAGGTAAGCAAAAGAGATCTGTTACTTAATAAATTATATAATCTAAAAATACAGGAAGGAGAGACAGCAAGTCAACTTCACGCACGGATTCAAGACATTCTCAACTCCCTCCATGCGATCGGGCAAAAGGTCGAAAACAGAGACATCATAAGGTACGCTCTCAACGCATTTCCAAGGAGTACATTGTGGGCATCAATGGTAGATGCTTACAAAGTCTCCAAGGACTTATCTTCCATTAGACTAGATGAGTTGTTTTCTGAATTAGAACTACATGAGTAGACTAATACACAGCCAACCGAGAAAGGCATTGCTTTGATTGCAGGTACAAGCAGAACACGTGAACCAAGAACACGGCGAAGAACCGAACCAGAGTCGGAAGAAGAACCCGACTCAGACATGAGTAGACTAACATCAGAACTTATGAACCTTGTGAAGAAACTGTACAACAAAAAGAAGGGCTTCAACAAGAGAGACCTAAAGAAGGCAGTACAATACAAGGAGGTTCAACCTAGTTCAAAAGTCAAGTTCGAGGTGATCTGCTACGGGTGCAACCAGAAGGGGCACATCAAGGCCAACTGCCCAAATCAAAAGGAAGCAAAGAAGCAGAAAAAGAAGAAGGTGCTGAAAGCACCTTTTGAGGAATCCTTAGAAGAAGATACCGATGACGAGCTTAACCAGACGAGTCTCCTCGCGCTGATGGCCCGGGATCAAATCAACGTGTCCGAGAGCGAGAGCGAATCGAAAGCTGAATCGGAAAGAAGCCATGGATCTGTATCCATTTCCGAAGGGTTCGATCCCTCTGTAAGTATTCCTCGATTAAATAATTTAGTGAATTATTTATTACGCAAATGAGCAAAATCAAACATTAGGGTCAAATCACTTTTAAAGGAAATAACAATTCTTAAAGAAGTGACTAACTCCAAAACCTTGCCTGAACCAGTTCAGACTGAAAATTCAACTCAAGTCCAAAAGCTTGAGGAAGAAAATTCTAGTCTGAAAACTCAGGTCAAGGATTTGGAGAAGACCCTAGAACAGTTTTCTTTAGGGTCCAAGAACCTTGACCTAATTCTTGGGACTTAAAGAGCAGTTTACAATAGAACTGGACTAGGTTTTAAATCCAAAAGGAAATATCGATCTTATCTATCCTTAGTCAACAAACCAAATAGTAAACTAGTCCAAGCATGGGTAACCAAGTCCAACTTGGTCAATCAAGTTGGACTTGGTCAATATTGGGTCCCCAAGGATCAAGTACATTACCTTGATAGACCTTATCGAAGCTATGATCCAGGGGGCGCAAAAAGAAAAATTATTTTAATTAATAAATAAATAAAAATATCTTAACAAATTAATAAATAAAAATTATAAATAATTAATTAAATTAAAGAAAAATTAGCTTTATCTTAACAAATAAATTTAAAGAAATATAATTCAAAATTAAAACTTTAAAAAACAAGTTAAAAGGAAAATCAATAATGGAGGCGCCAGAATAGCTGGCACCTCCAAAAGGAATCTACCCGACAGGGTAACCAAACGCAACCTACCCGGCAGGGTAATTAGGGCTAGAATAAAAAAGGGCTAAGTTTAACTTGACCCGCGGTACTGGTGAAATATTGGATGATAGTACGTTAGGAAAGCTTAGTCCATGCATGTCTAGGAAGATATGACTTCGACCTGGTGCATTTGGCTAAGTGGAACTGACCGAAGTTACCCTTTATGGATCCTAACTAGTTAGATCAAGGTTTTGTACTAAGTTCAGTGGATAGAACTATTTGAAAAACCTCGAAGGCATGGTTACTTTAATGATGCCCAAGTGACTCACCATAGCCCAAAAGTTTATCCAAAGTATGTCTATTTGTTGAGCCCAAAGCTAAACCTGAATCTAACATAAAGTTAAACCAAATCCTATAATTAAACCTAATTCATCTCACAAAATTATAGGATCCCCTGATTGAAAAATCTAGATTAGGTGAGATGACTAAGGACAAAACTTAAATAAAATTAAATTAAATTAAATTAAATTTAAATAAAAATTAAATAAAATTAAAATTAAATAAAATTAAAATAAATTTAATTTTTTTTCAAATTTAATTAACTTAATATTTTTCAAAATTCAATTAACTTATTATTTTTCAAACTTAATTAACTTAATATTTTTCAAACTTAATCAACTAAATATTTTTCAAATTTAATTAACTTAAATATTTTTCAAATTAATTAACTTAATAGTTTTTCAAATTAAAAAAAACTTAATATTTTTTTCAAAATTTAAAAAACTTAATATTTTTTCAAAATTTAAAAAACTTAATATTTTTTCAAAATTTAAATAACTTAATATTTTTCAACATTTAATTAACTTAATATTTTTTAAAATTCAATTAACTTAATATTTTTCAAAATTTAATTAACTTAATATTTTTCTAAATTCAATTAACTTATTATTTTTCAAATTTAATTAACTTAAATATTTTTTAAATTTAATTAACTTAAATATTTTTCAAATTTATTTAACTTAATATTTTTCAAATTTAAATAACTTAATATTTTTTAAATTAATTAATTTAACATTTTTCAAATTTAATTAACTTAATATTTTAATTATTCAACCATCTCACAATCACCCATAGGAATAACTGATCGCTAAAACCTAGATTAGGTGAGATGAAAAATTAAGGAGCTTATTTCAATCAAACTATCTTTTGATCCATTAAAAAGAATCCAATTCAAATACCTTATGTGTAGGAATTGGATCAATGGATGTTGGATAGTGGATGCTCCAGACATATGACTGGAGATAGGTTGAAGTTCACAAAGCTCAAATACAAGAACCTAGGATCAGTTGCATTCGGCAACAACTGTAAACTTAAGGTAATCAGAAAAGGTAATATCGAACTTAATTCTGATTTCATTATTCGAAACGTTTTATTAGTTGAAAATTTTAACTTTAATTTACTGAGTATAAGTCAATTGTGTGATAATGGCTACTTAGTTATTTTTAATAATTATGGGTGCTTAGTTAAAAATATTGATAACCCCGAAGTCATACTTAAGGGACTTAGGAAAAATAACATCTACACAATTTACCTATCCTCAATAAAGTGTCTTTTGGACACAACAAGAGGAAACCAACCTGTGGCACAGAAGACTGGGTCACACCAATGTAAAACTCATTTAAAAAATGAGTCAAAATGGCTTAATTAGAGGGCTACCCAAATTAAAGAACCTAGAAAATATAATTTGCCAAGCTTACCAACAAGGTAAGCAAACCAAATCAACTCACAAGTCAACCAACCTAGATAGAACTGACTTCTTACTTGAGTTCCTACATTTAGACCTATTTGACTCACATGGATCCAAGTCACTAAGCAAGAATCAGTACTGCTTAGTAATAATTGATGATTACTCTAGGTACACTTGGGTAAAATTTCTAAAAATAAAAGATGAAACCTTTGAAGCTTTTAATAATATTTACAAGTTAATAGAAAATGAAAAAGATACCAAATTTAAAAAAATAAGGAGTGATCATGGGGGTGAATTTGAAAATCATAGGTTTACCCAATTTTGTAAAATTAATGGATACAAACATGAATTTTCATGTCCTAGAACTCCTCAACAGAACGGTTTGGTGGAGTGTAAAAATAGAACCCTACAAGAGGTTGCCAGAACCATGCTAAATGAGTACAACTTAAATCATCAATTCTGGGCCGAAGCAATAAATACAGCAAACTACATTCAAAATAGAATTCTGATTAACAGATTACACAATAAAACCCCCTATGAAATATATTATAATAAAATTCCCAACTTCAACTATTTAAAAGTGTTTGGATGTAAAGTTCACATTTTAAACACTAAAGATTACTTAGGAAAATTCACACCCAAATCAGTCCAAGGAATATTCTTAGGGTACTCCACAACTAGTAGGGCTTATAGAGTCTATAACCAAAATACCCTAAAAGTTGAAGAAACAACTAATGTAATCTTTGATGAAGAAAATAACCTACCTAATATAAATGAAAATGTTGACATTAACCTAAGATTATAGAAGATGAAGAAATTCAACCTAACACTAGACCAGAGGAACCAACTACTGACTCAAGTATAAGACCAACCAGAATAAGTACTTCTCACCCACCTGACCAAATTTTGGGTGACCCAAACCTAGGAGTTAGAACTAGAGCTTCTTATAGAAACCTGGGTTAGATTGCACTTATCTCTAAAATTGAGCCTAAGACTATAGAAGAAGCTCTACCTGACCCAGACTGGATCATTGCTATGCAAGAAGAGTTATCCCAATTTGATAGAAACCAAGTCTGGGAACTTGTACCTAAACCGTTAGATAAGTCCATAATTGACACCAAATGGGTATTTACGAACAAATTGAATGATCAAGGTGATATAGTAAGAAATAAGGCCAGACTAGTAGCCAAAGGGTTTAGCCAGGTTGAAGGTTTAGACTATGATGAAACCTATGCACCAGTAGCTAGACTTGAATCCATTAAGATGTTGTTGGCATATGCAGCACATAAAGGATTTAGGTTATACCAAATGGATGTCAAGTCAGCCTTCTTAAATGGGTTCATTAAGGGAGAGGTCTATGTAAGCCAACCCCCCGGATTTGAGGACGTAGACAAACCAAACCATGTATTCAGACTGAAAAAGGCCTTATATGGCCTAAAACAAGCACCTAGGACATAGTATGAATAGTTATCTAATTACCTAATATCCAAGGGCTTTAACCAAGGTCAAATAGATCAGACCTTATTTGTCAAAACCTTAGAGAAAGACATCTTCATAGCCCAAATCTATGTCGATGATATAATTTTTGGCTCAACCAACACTAAACTATTAAAAGAATTTGTTAAATTAATGGAAAATGAATTTGAAATGAGCTTAGTAGGAGAACTCAATTTTTTCTTAGGCTTACAAATTAAACAAATCAAAGATGGAATTTATATTTATCAAACTAATTATGCTAAGGAACTAATTAAAAATTTGGCATGGAAAATTCAAAAATTATAAATACACCAATGACAACTAATATCAACATTGATTCTGACCCTGAAGGAAAACCAGTAGATCCAAAACACTATAGAAGTGTAATAGGTAGCTTACTCTACCTAACTGTAAGTCGACCCGATATACTATTTGCAGTAAGTATGTGCGCGAGATACCAATCCTGTGTAAAAGAGTCACATCTAACATATGCTAAAAGAATACTTAGGTACATTAAGGGCACCCTAAATGTAGGACTCTAGTACACTAGAACTTGCACCTTTGACCTTTTTGGCTATTCTGATTCAGACTATGCCGGGTGCAAACTAGATAGAAAAAGCACAAGTGGTAGCTGCCAAATTCTAGGTAAGTGCCTAGTAAGTTGGTCAAGCCGAAAGTAACACTGCGTTGCTTTATCCACTACTAAAGATGAATACATAACCCTAGGAGAATGTGCTTCTCAACTTTTGTGGATGATGCATACACTAAAAGACTATCAACTAGAATATAATAATATAAAAATTTTAATTGATAATATAAGTTCAATTAATCTGACCAAAAATCTAATTCACCACTCTAGGACTAAACACATAGAGGTAAAACATCATTTTGTAAGGGATTATGTAGCTAGAGGTGAAATTATACTTAACTATATTGAGTCCAAATCAAACTTAGCTGACATTTTCACAAAACCCTTACCTGAACTCGAGTTCAGTGCACTTAGAAGACAAACAGGAATGTGTTGGGTAGAATAGATCTTGATTTACAAACCAACTTCTTACATCTAATTTTAAAAAAAAATTTAGTGTTTAAAATTGCTTAATCTTAAAATTTTCTTTTATTTTAACTTCTAGGAAAAATAATGTTTTCAAAATCCCAATCTTATTAGTTTTCCAAAATTTGAACTTAGCCTAGGATCTTCCCCTTATATATCACGTTCCCCTAGTTTCAGCTAGAGCATCTCACAAACACACTAGGCATAACTTGTTTGTGTTTGAAAGAAACTTAGAATGGTGTGAGATGCATAAGGTACAGCCTGAACTCCAGAATGCTTATTTCTGTTCATCATAGTGAGTCTGGGCATTAAAAAACTAACTTTACATTAATTAAGTTAAATGATCTAGCCCTAGACAAATCTAACTGGACTTTGAACTTAACTTGACTAACCAAGTGAAAATTGTTGCCCTCTAGGTATTCAACCAGTAGCTAAAGGTTAGACAGTTGGTTAAGGATATTAAGATTTCAAGTTGACTCATACTTGCACTTTAGGGCTCTGATACCTCACTAAAGGAAATTGGTTAATTTGAAATCCATTTAACTTAACTCATGCTTGGACATTAGGTTCTTAAATAATTTCTCCTCCTTTGCCTTTGATTTAAAATTCCTTATTCATCTAAATATTTTATGACTTCTAATCAAAAGATTTTTTTCCTTCCAAATTAACTAACTATTTTCAAAAATGTTCTGTTCAAGCATTTTACAAAAAGTCTCAGTTTATGTTTTTTAAAGCTTTTAAAAATTATTCGAAAATCTTTTCGAAAGTAATGTCTTTTAAAAAGGCTTTAAAAAAAAATTTTAACAAAATTTTTTTTTCAACAAAAGCCTTTCGAAACTAGCTAAGTCATTTTTTTATTGCAAAACTTAAGCTTACTATTTTCAAAACTTGCCTTTCAAAAACCACTTGTTTTAATTTTTCCTAAATTTTCACAAATTTTGGCTAAGTAAAAGGAGTTGTTCAAAATAGTAATCTTAATTTAGCTATGTTTCAGTTCAAAGAAAAAAAATCTTTTTAGCTAAATTAGTTACTAAACTTAATTTTCTTAAAACCAACTTTTGGCTTAAAATATTTCTTAGGCTTTAATTTGTTTATTTCAAAGATATGTTTTCACTTAGCAAATTTCACTTACAAGAAATATTGCTTTAAAGTGTTTAAAAATGTAAGTTGTTAAAAACTTAGTCCTTTCATGTTTTCTTTTTTACTATGATTCTCCATACAAAAGTTTTTGATATATGGAAAAGGGGGAGAGTAGGACAAATTCAACATTAAGAATAAGAAAAGGAGAGCTCTTATTAAGGGGGAGCCTTAGACATTAAGCCTCAGACATTTAGCTTGCTTATGTTTATTGATATATTCGTTTACTAATGCTTGTTTAACTTAACTTTGAATTTAAGTTGCCATAATAAAAAATGGGGAGATTGTTGGTGCTGGAAGCATCCGACGATCGAAACTGTGTTTTGATAATGGCAAACGATTCAAAGTTAAGGTTATGTTGTGATCTAACAATTTGAATGAGCTTGCAGGAAAGTCCTAAGTGTACTTAGGCAAAAGTCCTAACTGAGGTTAGGCAGGTGAAAAATCCTAGGGGTTGGTAACCCTAGGTCATAGGGGCTGGTAACCCTATGCGGAAAGTCTTGGTGGGTCGAGGGCTTCAAGCAAAAGTCCTAGGGGGTGGTAACCCTAGGTGGAAAGTCCTGGTGTCGCGAACCAGGTGAAAGACTGGACGAGTCGGGGAGCGGGCGTCCAGGAGAAAGTCCGGAAGCATTGAGTACTAAGCAAAAGTCCAGTCGATCTGGAGGATCGCACTGGCAACAGGTAACTCTCCTGAGAGGAGTATGTGAGGATGTGTTCCCCGCAGAGGGAACAATAGGCGTCAGGTCGACCTAGGGTTTCCAGTTGTAAATCTGAAGTCAGACCCGGATAGTCCAGAGACTGTCAAACACTATTCTTATCATATTCATGTGTGCTAACTTTGTCTTGTAGTGTAAATGTGTATTTTGTGGACGAACACATTGTGCAGGGACAAAAGAGCACACTTGGCCTCGGATGAACAGTGTCTGAGGTGCCTCCATGGAGCTTGGAGGCGCCTCGGGTGCAAGCCAGAAGAAGTCAGCGCAACAAAGCTTGAGGCGCCTTGGACTAGGCTGGAGGCGCCTTGGACTAGGCTAGAGGCGCCTTAAACCAGGCCTTGGAGGCGCCTTGGACCAGCCTTGAAGGTGCCTTCAAGAGGATGAGGTGCGACCGGATCAGTGTTGATCCACGCGGCTGACTCGGCGGGTTGGAGGCACCTTGGATGAGCTTTAAGGCGCCTCCAGCAGTGTATAAAAGGGGATCTTGAACCAACAGTTACAACAACACCTTCTGAGCAATCCTTACGCTACAAGCTGCTAACGAGATGATCCCGAAGTGCTGCAACATCATCCCGACAACCCGGAGTTTCAGTTTTTAGTATTCTATTGTTGGTATTAATTTAATTACTGTTTCTCACTATACTTAGATTGTAATAATTTTTGAGCTTATAGTTGTTGCCCACCGGAAGCGATCAACGATCACGGGCCTTGGAGTAGGAGTCGTCACAGACTCCGAACCAAGTAACTTCTCGTGTCTTTGTGTGTGATTGTTCTGTTAATTTCTGCTGCATTTATTACTCGAGTTTTACGATTCTGAAATGAAATAGCCATGAGCGCTATTCACCCCCCCCCTCCCTCTAGCATTTCTAGATCCAACATATGAGTCTTACATCAAAACCAATCCACAATTACTCCCTCATCCTAGAACAAGGACTCTACTCCATAGACGCTGGAGAAAAACCCAAAGACATGATGTATTTAAACATACAAATTCTCAAACACGAAGAGTGAAAGAAGAAGTATGTTTATCCAACGACGAGGAGTGATCTTCGGATCCAATCCTTTACTTCGGGAGTTGATGTTGTGATGAAAGATCGCTGGACCGATGTCCTGGACGGCGTGGAATGACACTAGAGTGATTCTCCTGTTGATGGTTCGCTTCCCGACTCTCCCTCCAGGAAAAAGGGTTAAACCCCCTTTTATAGGCTAGGGCGCGACATGGCAGCACGACCGAGTCCTTTCTTGGCTCTGGGTACGCTGCACGGCCATGCCAATTGGCACAGCCTTGTGAACCTAGGGCTTGGCTCTGGGGACACGGCCGTGCAGGGTTGCACGGTCGTGTACTGCCTGGTCGCGGTCATGGGTGGCACGACCATGCAAGTATCCACGACCATGCTCTGATTTGCCTCTGGGTTGGCCGAACGATCGTGCAAGGGTTGCACAGCCGTGCACTTCTCTTCTCTTGTTTGGCCACACGGTTGTGAAAGGTTTGCACGACCGTGTTCTTTGACTCGCTCTGGTGCGTCGACAATCACTGTTTTCGCTCTGAAAGTTGTCCCTATCAACACAAAACCAAACAAAGAGTAGATATCCATGCAGAAGAGTATATATGATGAGTACATGATAAAAGAGGTGATCATACAAAGAATATATACGTCTAAAACAAGTGAATGTGCGTAAAAATATACATAAACTATCATAATATTTACGCACATCATCAGGGCCTGTCGGGTGAGAGAGGTTGTACGGTGGCCTCATATTGGTGGAAGGAAGGTTTCATTCATAGGTGATAGCAGACCATTGGAATACTCCCTGACATACGACAGTTATTCTCTGATGGGAGGTTTTGATTCCCTGACATTGTTGTCGCTTAGCGCTTTTCATCCCGCCCGGGTTTAGCTACGGATAGCTCAGGATGTCCGTTCAGATGTACCACCCGACTTGAGTCTTGATGAGGAGGATGAGTTGTGGTGACCCACTCGGATTTTATTTGAAACTATGGCGAGGGACCCATCTTTCATGAATTGATCGCTGAAAGGCCGACCGAGAGTTGTCTTAGTGAAAGTACCAGGTCTCTCTATACATCCCGAGCTGGGAAGATCTGATCAGTCGGGGGCAGGCCTAGCGCTAGTCCAAAGCTAGTCTTATGTCTCAGTTCTGAGGGTCTGGCCTGACGATGACCGACCAGGAATTATGCGACTAGTGACACGGGGCGGTTTAACTCCCTCTTTCTCCTGACTGTTGACAATCACACCCCCTTGACTTTTGACTGCCACACCCCCTTGACTATTGAATGTCACGCCCCCTTAACTTTTAACTGCCACGCCCCCTTGACTATTGACTACCTGGCCTTATCGGGCTCCTCCTTTATGCACCGTATCACAAGCCTCCTCTCTAAGTCTAGTCTAAGGAGGTTTAAGTCTGACTGACTAGACCCTGGCATGCTTACAACTCCACCTGCATACAAGGGACTGGCATGTAGCTAATTATCATTGCAAATACTGAAACCTGTATCCTTATCCCAGTGCTGCTATCGGTCTAGTGAAGGTGGCGAGTCAGAGTATTTCCATTGGCCCGGCGAAGTTGGAACAGATGAAGGCGATCCAAATGCTCAGGTTATTGACTAGTGTTTGCAAGAGCAGTGCTGGCTCATACCTTGTGTCGGGGTGGGAGTCAGTAGCCTGACCGAGAGGTCGTTGGTCGTGAGAGCATGGCTATTTATAACTTGCGTTGGTGTGAGAGTCTGGAACGCTGACCGAGAGGTCGTTGGTCGTGAGAACATGCTCACTTATAAATCGCGCTAGGGCAAGAGTGTGGAAAGCCGACCGAGAGGTCGTTGGTCGTGAGAGCATGTTCACTTATAACTCGCGCTGGGGTGAGAGTCTGGAATGCCGACCGAGAGGTCATTGGTCGTGAAAGCATACTCGCTTATAACTCATGCTGAGGTGAGAGTCTGGAATGCCGATTGAGATGTCATTGGTCATGAGAGCATGCTCACTTATAACTCGCGCTGAGATGAGAGTCTGGAAAGCTGACCAAGAGGTCGTTGGTCATAAGAGCATGCTCACTTATAACTCGCACTGAGGAGAGAGTCTGGAAAGTCGACCGAGAGGTCGTTGGTCATGAGAACATGCTCACTTATAACTCGCGCTGGGACGAGAGTATGGAATACAGACCGAGAGGTCGTTGGTCATAAGAGCATGATCACTTATAAGTTGCGCTGTAGTAAGAGTGTGGAAAGCCGACCGGGAGGTCGTTGGTCGTGAGACCATGCTCACTTATAACTTGCACTGAGGCAAGAGTTTGGAACACCTACGAGGAGGGCGTTGGTTGTGAGAGCATACTCACTTATAACTCGTGCTAGGGTGAGAGTCTGGAACGCTGACTGAGAGGCCATTGGTCGTGAGAGCATGCTCACTTATAACTCGGGCTTGAGTGAGAGTTTGGAATGTCGGCCGAGAGGTTGTTGGTCGTGAGAGCATGCTCACTTATAACTCGCGCTAGGGCGAGAGTCTCGAACACCGGCCAAGAGTCCGTTGGTTGTGAGAGCATGCTCACGTATAATTTGCGCTGGGGCAAGAGTCTGGAATGCTGACCGAGAGGTCGTTGGTCATGAGAGCATGCTCACTTATAACTCACGCTGGGGCGAGAGCCTGGAAAGACAACCGGGAGGTTGTTGGTCATGAGAGCATGCTCACTTATAACTCGTGCTGGGGCGAGAGTATGGAAAGACGGCTGGGAGGTCATTGGTCGTGAGAGCATACTCACTTATAACTGCGCTAAGATGAGAGTCTGGAATGCCGGCTGACAGGTCGTTGGTCGTGAGAGCATGCTCACTTATAACTCATGCTGGGGTGAGAGTCTAGAAAGTCGACCGAGAGGTCGTTGGTCATGAGAGCATGCTCACTTATAACTCACGCTGAGGCAAGTATCTAGAATGTCGGCCAATAGGCCGTTGGTCGTGAGAGCATACTCACTTATAATTCGAGCTAGGGCGAGAGTCTAGAAAGCCGACCGAGAGATCGTTGGTCGTGAGAGTATGCTCACTTATAATTCGCGCTGAGGCGAGAGTCTGGAACGTCGGTCGAGAGGCTGTTGGTCACCCGTGGACTTATCTTCTGTGGCCCTTGGAGCAACCTGTAGTCATAGCTCCCACTCGGTCATCAGGCCTTGGCCAAATTTAAATTCTTACTCTAATTTCAAGGTTGGGGCGAAACACTAAATTCTAATCAACGTTTCCTGTCGCCTTCTACTCCTATTCCCATGGTAACCGCATGGAGTTCTTGGTCCTCGAGTCATGGCACCATTTTCACCAAATCAGCCTCATGATTTCCTTGTCTTTTCTATCATAAATGTCATTTCATTGGAAGATGACATGTGTCTAACTGATTTCATTTGATACGATGACTGACGCACGCTTTGCGCACAGGACTTGATAGCGCCTCCCTTCTAGCGATCCGACGGTTATCTTTCACAGCACCATTTCAATTGTCCGGCTTGCATCCCTATGCCCCTTAATGGTTTTAGTTTAAAAACCCTAAAGGCATCAAGAGACCGTTCATCAATACTTCTTCTTCCTTGCTTGCTTGCCTTAGCGTTCATGCATTTCTTTTGTAAATGTTCTTTTTTTCCTTTTCTCTTGCTTCTACGTTTTTCAAATTATGGCCGAAGAAACTTTAGTCCCTTGGTATGCCTTCTTCAGCTCTGATTTTGATAAGAGTGATCTTAAGTCAGTGCAGTCTAGCCTGAAACTTTCTGACGACTGCACCTTCCACATTCCTGGGCCTGATTATCATCCCTGTCATCCTCCTCCCAGTTTTGTGACCTTCTTCAGAGATCAACCTCTTGATGGTCTGTGTTTCTCTATCCCCTCTTTATTTTCAGAGTTATGTCAGTATTTTTATATCCCCTTGTCTTAGTTTGCTCCCAATCCCTTTTGTTCTGTGTGCGGGATGGTAATCCTATGCCGTCTATATGACCTTCCTTTGACTCCTCAACTTTTTCATCATTTTTATTTCCTAAAATGATCAAAGCCCGACGTTTTTATGATACAATCTCGACCTGGGTGTAAGTTCTTCATGGGCATGCCTTCTTCTAATAAAAGATGGAAGTCTCATTTTTTCTATATGCAACTACCAGATCCAGTGGCTTGGCCCACTAAGTGGCACTCAGGTCTTCCCCCTCCTTTTAAGTTAAGTGACCATCAGCACAAGCCAGATTGCTTCACTATTTCTGAGAAATGGCTAGGGTGCAGCTCCAACTCCCTTCCTTGCTGCGAGAGAGTGTGATGTATACCTTTGGGCCGAGTCCCATCCAGATTTCCTTGACTGCACCTTTTGGTAAGATCAAGCAACTCTTCCCTCATATCTTCACTAACTGAGGTATCTTCTTTCATCTGTAAAAGTCATTATGTTCAGAGTTTTGGCCCTCGATTCCTCCACGCTGCCCATTGACATTTTACGGAAGCGTAGAAGAGAGATTATGTCTAGCCAGGAGGTTCCCCAGGCCAGCGCTTCAATAGAAGCCTCCTCCCAACAAACGGGAGAACATGAGGTTCTTGAAGAATAATCTCGCCCTTCTGTGGAACCTTCTGCCACTGTTGTGTCCAGTGAGAGGACTTCTTCTCTAGAAGTAGAGCACTCCTTGCACCTTGAATGCAATAGGCGATGCGTGACTCCTTCGGTCTAGTCCTCCCCCAAGAGGCCACTATTACTGTGGGTATCTGCCCAGACCAAGACTCCTTCCTAGACCAGCACTCCCGCCTCCTCGGAGGTTGCATCCTCCTCTCCAGTCCCTGCTCGAGTCATGCACCAGACATCCGCCCGACCAGGGGGCTAGCCCGCGACTTCCACGCCCTCTCTACCTCCAACATCGTTGGCTCAACCGTCATCAGTAGCTCCTGCGCCTTCCTCCCGTTGTAAGGACCGCTTGAAGGGGTGATTTGTGTTCACTTCCTCCTTTTAGCTACCATCCATCCAAGTACTGGGCATAGCTCCTTCCTCCAACACTCCCCCCAACTACGGCCAGGTACAACTATATAGCACCCTGGCCGACTCTTGGAAGAACACGACCACTAGATTTTGGAAAGCTCACAGTTGGATTTGTCCAAAACATTTTCCCAACAGATAGTGTCGGTAAGTTTTAGCTACTCCCTTTTCATTTCCTCAAACTATTTCTGATCTGGTGCTATTTACAAACCTATGTCATGGGGATGAGCATTTCTTAGTTTGTGGCCGGCCTTTGTTGAGAAAATGAGTCCTTAAGGGCTCATATTCAAGAACTGCGTCCCCTACGACAGCGGGTCGGATTTTCAATCTCACGACCCTGGAGAGTTTGGTACAATCTCACTTGCAAATAGCGGAGGACCAAACTCGGATCGCTAGGGACTTGGCCCGTGTTGAGTCTGATAAGGTGAAATCCCTGGAGGCTGCCCCGAAGACCAGTGCGACTAAGCATAAGTCTTAGGGTTTTAGGCGCGTCCAAATCTTGACCGATTTGGAGGCAAAGGAAATGGAGATTACCAACCTCTCCTCTCAACTACTGGGCCTGTAGGAGGCCCACTCCTCCCTACAAACAGACTTGGCAGCCAAAACTACAGAACTATCTACAAGTGCTGGTTCGGAGGCAACCCTTAAGAAATAAGTGGATGCGACCAAGTCTACTATCAAGTCGATGCGGGTGGAGCTTATGGCAGCCCAGACCGAGGCCACAACCGTACTCCAGGATCTATCTGAGGCTCAAGCTAACTTGAAGAAGGTCCATGAAGAGCTGAAGGAGTATCGTGCGGGGGAGGATTCTTGTCTTGCGGCTTATAAGATCTCCTTCTTAGCTTATAAGGATTTTGGGACTAAGGTAGGCCACCTCATTGACCAAATGTTGTGCTATGGTGGAGAAGGGGCCCTATTACAGCTTCAAGAGAAGGGTCTGTTGCGATCAACTCCTTTTGAAGATTTCTTAGATCACACCCACCTATTCAACGAGCTCCCTGAAGAGGCTTTCCTCATTTTTGAATAGTCTAGCGCATCCTGTAGCTATCTTCCTCTACTTAATGATGTAATGTCTTGGATTTGTTATTGAACCTTTGCACTGTGGTTATGGTATTGGATATGTTGTTAGCAAACTATTTTGTTTTAATATCTGCTAGGCTTACCCAAGGCCCTTTAGTATTACCCCTTTTATGGCTAAGTGATAAGCTAAGTGCCTAACCACTCAGTGGATGCCTGATCGGCCCGTCTGCCCAATCAGGTACAATTTCAAGGGAGGATCGCTCCTCCTGGTCGTGCTTAACTAGGAACATCAGTCACTCTTTTCCAGGGTAGGTTGCCCTATTTACTGTCAACCGCCCGTTTGGTTGTGAAGTCACGTGATTCCAGAGTCACCCTACTTGCCCGAGCAAGATTACTATTGCTTCGCATATTTCCGATGTCATAAAGTCTTCCATTCTCTTTCTACCACATGGCCATCTGCTTCCCTTCATCCAATCAAGACAAACAATGGCGTGATTTTTTATGATGATCCAACGGCTGACATAACCACCCGACGCCATCCACTTCTATTATGATCGTATGATTGGTGCTGATGTCAAGGCCCCACACCTTGCGCCCCTTATACTAGCTATAAATAGTCCCCTTCTCCTTTACTTTGGGACTGGTCGCTGATAGTCAAAGGCGGCTTCCCTTCTCTCTTCTCTTCTTGACTTTACCTTGCTCCCTTGTGTAAATTCTTCATGAATCCACTAGAGTCTAGTTATTCTCCCAGAGTGTCGACCTTTAGCAGCATAGATCTAGAAGATCTTCGTTTCTCATGCAAAGTATCTATTGCCATGCATATTTTCATACCCTCTGAGATCCATTGCTTTTACCAACCTCCTCAAGGTTATGTGACTTTCTTTAAGGTGCAGATTGTAGCAGGTCTTTGTTTTCCCATCCACCCCTTTTTCTCATATGTGAGCCTCTATTTCCACATTTCCCTTTCTTATCTTACTCCTAATTCTACCCGGATACTATTCGGGTTCATCCTCATTTGTAACTTGTGTGAAATCCGCTGAACTCCTCGTCTATTTCACTATTTTTTCACCCCTCGTCGCCACAGTGAAAGCCTCTTTCATTTTTAAGCTTGCCCCAACACTACCTTTTTCACTCCTGTACCCTCCTCAGAGCTAGAGTGGAAAGAGAGGTATTTCTTCCTCTTCTTTCCCTCTGTCGTAGCATGGCCAACAAGGCACCAGACTGCTCTCCCTTCTATGCCTTTTCTGGGAGATTATCACTCAGACCCCGCATTTATGGAGGCATCAGCGTAACTAGTGGGCTAACACTTTGATTTGCGCATGCTACTGACGGAGGACGTCCTATATCTATTTGGGCTAAGCTTCATGCCATCAGAGCTGTCACACTCTCTAGGTAAGTACTACCCTGGTTTTAGTCCTCTTATGCCTTCTTATTCTGATCCTTACTTCTCTGCAGTGGATACTATTGCCCAAGCATCTGCGATTAGGCCTCTTCCGTTGAGTGCTCTGGAAATAAATCTCCGAGGGCGAATAATTTTGGCTGATCGAAGCATCCAACACTCCATTTGAAATGCTTCCCGGATGGTCACGAGTACTTCTACCTCTCGTCCTTCCACCCCTTAAGCAACACAGCCCATCCGTTGTACTCCTGTTCCTACTTGGCAAACTCCACTTGCTTCTCATGCTCGTCGCCCCAGGACCCCAAAAGAAGAGTCAGATATAGATGAGCAATTGCTCGTGCGTCGACCGAGGCACAGGCCTGAGGAAGCATCCCCTGCTACCCAGCTACCTTGGCCTGCTTCCACCCTCGCTTTAGAGTCCAGACCTTTAGGTGGCCCTACTGTTCTTCCGGAAGATAAAATAGTGTCTGACCAAGGGAAAGCCTCGGTCGATTAGGAGAAGAGCTCTCCAGAGAGGCGATCTTCACCAGCTGCCCTTGTCAGGCCTTCCTCTCCTTAACCTTCCGCTTCCACCTGGTCCTGTTACTAGTGTGATTGCTCCTAGTTCTTCTAGGTTGCGACTATTTCGCTTTCACGCCACTATGCCTTCCCAGCAAGGTCTGCATGAAGACCCCCTTCCTTATGCCGACATCATTTTGCTGTGGGAAAAACTGGCAAATGCTTGGAAGGAATCTGTGGAGCAACTAGATGTCAATTCACTTCCCGACAAAGTAGACCTGTTCTCTAAAAACTCTATTATGGTAAGCCTTCACCTTTCTTTACTTCTCTTCCCTTTCGATTTCAACTAACCCTCTTTATGGCCAGCTTTTTGCCGAGGGGTTGTGCTTGAGCCAGGTGTCCATGAACATGTACCGACAAAACAAAATCCTGAAAGATCGCATTGAAGACCTGGAATCCCATCCTTCTGACTCCACTCTAGAAGTGCGCCAACATAAAGTGAAAGTGGAGTCTTTAAAGAAGTTAAATGCAACCCACGAACAAACTCTCAGTGAAGCCTTACTAGAGTCCAGTCTTCTACAAGATGGTATGAAAATGCTTGAAGCCCTCCACCAGACTGTCGATATCAAGTACCATCAGGAGATAGCCCTCAAAGAGAAGGCATTGTCGGAATGGGCCCGACAGACAGAGGCTCTAGACAATCTTAAGCTCATGCATAAACAAGAGATGGACCATTAGACTAATGAGCTCAATTCCAAAGACTTGCTTCTAATGGACTACCAAAAATATTTGGAATCTCGGACCACAGAATTGGGTTCCTTACATATGGAGCTATCTCATGCACGACCTGCCCTATCCAAATCTGTCATCGCCTTAGAAGCTTATAAGGGAGGGGAGAGAGACCGTCTTCAGACAAGTCGAGAAGAATACCTGCGTTCTTCAGAGTTTGATTCCCAAGTAGGAGATCGCTTTGTCAGGTCGCTCACGTATGGTGCGATAGGAGCATTCCAATAGCTCAGAGAAGGAGAGTACCTATCATCTAACCTTCCAGCAGATTTCTTAGACTATCATCGGATCATCAAAGAAATATCTGATGATGTTTCTTCAGAGTTCAAGTGATTTCTTGTCTAACACATTTGTTGTTTCGTTTTTCTTTTACTTCCTTTATTTATAAAGGCTTATTCTAGTTCTTTCATCCTTGTTCTTCATTCCTACTTCACGACTTCTCTTCAAGATAGATCTCGTTGTAGGAGTGCCTTCGGGTTATTGCATTCTCAAGCGAGAGGAACTCTTTATGCTGAGAGCTACAAGAGCTAATCGTAAATGAGATTTTTAGATCTTCGCCCGACTGAGCTTGGGCTATTAGACGGGGTTTGGAAGAGCTCTACTTGGGGCTTGCATAAGGAGAAAGGGCATAAAAGACTTAAGCATAATCCTGCCCGGGTTTACCCAACCAGATACTTTGTGCATATGCCTGTAGTACTCATTCCCCGACTGTGGATCTTTCTCTCAAACAACTGTTAGTACAAAGAGTAACATTTTCAGACATGATAAGGTTGACGGTAATTAGCACTCCATGGGCGATCCAACTTTATACCCTGAGCATCCTGTAGGTAATAGGCACCAAACGTTAGTTTTTTAATGACCTTATAAGGGTCGTCCCACTAAGGTGCTAACTTAGTTACTAGGGATGGTAATTTTTCCCACGAGTTTGGGACCTCGCGAGGAAAATCCGAAATGGGGATGGGGTTCCTCGATTTTTTCGGGGATGGGGCAGGTATTAGAATACTATCCCCATCCCCGAATCCGCCCCGAATATTATTATTATTAATATTAATAAATAATAATAATATTTTTTAAAAAGTATTAATAATAGTGTTAATATTAATATTAAATTTTTTGAAAATAATAATAATAATAATAATAATATTGATATTAATATTAATATTATCATTAATAATGATAAAATAATAATAATAATAATAATAATAATAATAATAATAAAATTTAGGAATGGGGCGGGGATGGGGATTTGATCCCCGTGGGTTTGGGTTCGGGGAATCCCCGAACCCGAAAAAATGAGAACGGGACAGGGATGGGGATAGCAAACCCACCCCGCCCTATTGCCATAACTTCTCTCCTACCTGTCTAATCCTTTTCCATACCAAATCCCTTTCTCTGAAGAAATGGGGGATCACCTTCTTATCATAGTTTTGACGCATCCGTTGTAGGTATGCGGTTAACCAGGCGGTCGTCCTCTCACGGGTTTCACTGATAAGATCCAGCTATGAAAGCCGCCAGTCAGTATTCTCAGGGTCATACAGTAGCCGTCAGATGGATGGAACCCCAACCTCGACCGACACGACTGCTTCATTGTCGTAGACGAGATGAAAGGGAGTGAGCCCTGTACTTTCTCGTGGAGTCGTTCAATATGCCCAAAGGATGCAGGGAAGCTCTTCCACCCAATTGCCACCCACGTGGTTCAACTTAACCTTCAGCCTCTGGACTATCTCTTTGTTAGTGACCTCGGTCTGTCCATTACTCTGAGGATATGCCACGGAAGTGAAGGCCTAGGTGATCCCAAACCCCTAACACCATTCCTGGAGCTTGCGTCCTTGAAACTACCTCCCATTGTCTGAGACTAATTTATGCGGAATTTTGAATTGGCATAAGATATTCTTCCATATGAACTGTATAACATCTCCTTCCGTTATCCTGATTAGGGCCTCTGCCTCCACCCACTTGGAGAAGTATCCCACCGCGAGAAGTAGAAATCGCCTTTGCCTGGGAGTCATAGAGAAAGGTCTCACGATGTCCATACGTTATTGGTCAAAGGGACAAAAGACTATTGAGGTCTTTAAAATCTCGATTGGCCGATGGGTGATTTCGTCATGAAAATGATATCGAAAGAATTTTAAGTTCTAAACCCTCTCTAACTACACTAATCCAGTATAGAAATGACTCAGGTCGTTTTCCAACGAAAGCAACGATAGGATGGTAATCTAGGATTGTATGTTATTCCTACTTTTGAGATTTTTAATATGGAAATGGGAGTTTTAGATTTTGATTCTAAATCTAACAAATGAAAATCAAAGCAAGTAGGAAACTAATCTAGTGCTGGAATGAAATCTAACTAAGTGTCAACAATTAATCCACATCGCATTGTCATTCTATGTTATGGTTTAACCATCAATAAAATTAAACTAAGGAATGAAATGATAAAGCATTAAATGGAACCTAATCTAGTAAATGAAAGATAATACAAGTAATAAAAGTTAAGTCTATCCTAACTACAATTGTAAAAAATAAAAGACAACATGAAGTAAATCATTAATGAAACTAAGCATGTAATGAAACCTAAAGCATTAAAGAAATATAATCTAACCTAATTGCATTAAAATGAAGAACAAACATCATGAAAACATAAATCACTAAATTAACAAGCATTGCATGGAATTACACTAAAGAAATAACATCAATTAGAATAACACAATTGGTTGAGGCATTTCACCTAACATGTTGTGAGCATTAATCAAATTGAAACTAATGTATAAAACCTTAACAAGGGAGTTCAATTCGATACAAGCATTTCACAAACTCAACAACCAACAATCATAGAACCAAATGATTAACTCAACAAATCAACCAATACATGAAAGCTTTAAAGGAAAGAAACAACCCAACAAATGGAATGAATGGATGAAGAACTACTATCTGGAATGAAGTAGAATGGGTACAAAATTCTCCTCTTCTAACCCTCCCTACAATCACACGAAACGCCCAGCTCCGAAACCCCTAGAACCGATGAGCAGCAACCAAGATACCAGTTATGCTTGCTCCAACAACGGTGATGATAAATGAATCTTCCACCGAAGAACCCCCTCGGATGGAAGCTGAACGGAAGTAATGGAGGTGTTGTGAGGTGCTGTGAAATTGGATGAACCGCCGCCGCCTCCTCCTTACTCTACCGCCTGAACCCCAAACAATGGAGCTGCTAGAAGGAAGCCAGTCAGTGGAGATCACACCGGAGAACCACTCCGGTGAGGTGGATGCTCACTACCGAAGCTTGCCGCCGTCTGGAATCGCTTTCCATCACTGCTGGAATCAAGGAGCAGAGGAGGCTGATTGGAATCGAGAAGAAGAAGAAGAAGAAGAAGAAGAGTAGAAAGGGATGGTCGACCACGGTAGTGAATGTAAGGGAAGAGCCGCCGGTCGGTTGGAAAAAGAATGAAGGGGGAAGGTGGCGTCGGTGAAGCTTGTCGCGTGCCCTACCCCCTAAAACGTGAGAGAAGAGCCTCGGATCTATTCATTCCTCAAAAGAGTAAAGAAAGGGTTTCCCCTCCTTTAATATGGGTCGTTCAATTTGATGAAGATTGATCTTGACCATTTGATTAAAGTGATGAATATAATCTACATCTGAGTCGTTCATTTTGAGATTAAATTAACGTTAATTTGCTCTTTTGATCTAACGGTCAACATAGCTTCAAATCTAGATGGAGGATTGGATGGCTTAGATTGGAATGAAGGAACAAGATCTCTCTAGATCTGGATCAACAGTCCATATTAATTCAGCTTGATCTCCTCCGTTTGACCTCTAAATCAAGCCAGATTCGATCCGATCAAACCCTAATTCATGGCTCTTTTGATTCCTACAAATCCATAATAAAAACATGAGATTAAATACCATAATATATAGGAAATTTATAATTAAGTTCAAAATAAATTCCTACTAACAACACATAATATAAACACTAAATTAAGTATGCGAGAAGGTAAAAATTCTAAGAATAAGAGCCAAAATAATGCACAAAAATGCTAGTTATTAATGGGTCAGGTTCTGATGCTTTTGTCAAGAGAGGCAAGTGACCGCCAACCATTGAGCATCTCTCTGCAAGGTGGGACAAAAATACCCGGTCAACAATAGTTTGCGGGCTAGCGTCCTTCATCTTACGTGACTACCACAACATCCCTGGTGAATTTCTTGCAGGGCATACTCCACCTCCTCAGGGCCTAAGCATTTGAGTAGTGGTTGAGAGAATTCCCACTTGTATAATTGATCCCCGATCAGTGTATATGCATGAGCTCTCTTTCTAATCGATCTGGTTACTTCAGCATGTGGAGTAAGATACCTTGTTGAAGATAAATGATCATTGGGGCTCTCCAGTCGATTGATTCTTCCAAGTTGTTCTGTAGGTCGATCTGACCTATCAGAAAACTTTGGGCTATTGACTTATCTAGGACCTAATTGGTCAAAGAGTTGCCCATCTTAGCTAATTCATCTGCTCTCTAATTGTCTGCCCTAGGAATTTTGGTTACTGTGACTTCCTTGAAGCCTTCCTTCATTTTCTCATACGCTTCTCTATAAAGTTATAGCTTCTCAGTATTGACTTCAATGTTGCCAGCCACTTGCTGAGCCACCAACTGGGAATCTGAGTAAATGATTACCCGAGTGACTCCTACATGCCGAGTTACCTGCAATACAACTAAAAGCATCTCATATTCTACCTCATTGTTAGTAGCTCTAAAGTTTAACCTGACAGCTAGTTGCAAGATATCTTCTTGAGGGGATAAAAGAAGTATCCCCACTCCACTTCCCTGTTGAGTGGACAACTCATCTACATATATTTTCCATGTCTCCTCAGAATCATGCTGATGGATCTTTGTCAGAAAGTTGGCCAAGGCTTGTGCCTTGATTGTTGTTCGGGGCTGATAGTGTATATCGTACTCTCCCAACTCAGTTGCCCATTTGATGTGACGGTCGACTATCTTCATGTTGTTAAGGGCCTTCCCCATGGTACTATTGGTTAGTACAATAATTGGATGTGCTAGAAAATAAGGTCTTAGGCGGCGAGCCATGAGAACTAACCCATAAACCAATTTTTCCAAGGCTGTATATCAAGACTCGACCCCTTTTAATAGATGACTGAAGAAATACATAGCCCGTTGTGCATCATCTTGTTCTTTTATCAGAACTATCCCCACGGCCTCAGGGTAGCTGACAGATACACCCAGAGCGGCTCCCCAGAAATAGGTTTAAACAATGAAGGCAGGGTCTCTAGGTTCTGCTTCAGTTCCTAGAAAGCTTTGCTGCATTCTTCATCCCATTGAAACATGACAGGTCTTTGGACCACCTTAAAGAAAGGAAGCGCCCGATCTACAGATCGGGATATGAACCTGGAGAATGTCATGATTTTGTGCACCAGCTTCTGAGCTTCTTTCAGATTCTGAGGCGCTCGCATGTTTCGAAGTGCCTAAACCTTCTCCGGGTTGGCTTTAATCCCCCATTCGATAACAAGGTATCCCAGAAATTTTCCTCCTCGAGCTCCAAACAAGCACTTCAAGGGATTTAACTTTACCCTGTATTACCTCAGCATGTCGCAGGTCTCCTCCACATCGGTAATCAAGTTTATTGCCATAGTAGACTTGATCAATATGTCGTCTACATAGATTTCCACGTTTCGCCCTATCTGCTCTCAGAATATCTTGTCCATCATCCTCTAATAAGTAGCTCCTGCATTTTGTAGCCCAAACGACATGACTATATAACAAAAAGTATCGTCGGCTGTGATGAAGCTAACTTTCACCTGGTCTTCCCGAGCTAGAGAAATCTGGTGGTATCCTTGGTAGACATCGAGCATACAAATCCTTTCGCAGCTCGAGGTTGAATCCACCATCTGATCAAACCTCGGTAAAGGGTAGCAGTCTTTAGGTCTAGCCCGATTGTGGTCTCGAAAGTCGATACAAACCCTCCACTTATTGTTGGGTTTGGACACTAAGACCATGTTAGAGAGCCAGGGCGGGAATTATACTTCTCTAACGTGTCCTGTTTTTAAGAGCTTATTGACTTTAGCTTGGATGATCTTATTTTGCTCGGTCGAGAAGTTTCTCTTCTTCTGATTGACCGACTAGGAATTAGGGAGGAGATGCAACTTGTACTCAACTACATTAGTCTTGACTCCCGACAGTTCCTTGGGGGACCAAGCGAAGACGTCCCTATTGCGCACTAGAAATTCGACCAGCTCCGTCTTAATTTCGATCGGTAGGTCGCTTGATATGCAAGTGATACTCTCCGAACGATCAAGATAAAGCTGGATCTCCTCCTAGGGAATGAGTTCTTCGGCTATAGGCAAAGGCTCCGCTTGGATGACGTGGATTCCTTCATCCTGGGTTCTTTGAACTTTGTGAGCCTCGACCTTCACCATGTCGATATAACACCTGCGGAGACCAGCTGCTTGCCTTTGACCTCCCTGACCTGGTCTCCCACAGAGAATTTTATCTTCTGATGAAAGGTGAAGATCGTTGCACGGAATTCGTGTAGGCCGGGTCTCCCTAAGATGACGTTGTAGGAGGATGGAGAATCCACTACGATGAAGGTGCTCCTCCATGTCCTTATCGATGATTCACTACCCAAAGATATGGCTAGCTTAATTTGATCCATTGGTCGTACTTCATTGCCTATGAACCCGTACAAGGAGGTGGCTATGGGTTGGAGCTCACTGGCATCGATCTGCATGCCCTCGAATACATTTTTGAAGAGCACATTGACAGACCTTCTGGTGTCAACAAAAACCCTGGCCACACAGCTATTGGCGATGACGGCTTTGATTATGAGGGTATCATCATGAGGGAGCTCCATTCCCTCTAAATCTTGCAGCCCAAACTTGATTACGGGACCTGTAGATTATTTCTGGTTGCACCCTACCGTGTGTATCTCTAAGCGACGTTCATGAAACTTCTGGGCTCTAGCGAAGTCTCAATCTGTGGGCCTCTCGGAGATCATGTTGATCTCGTAGATGGTAATATTTCCCCTATTCTCTTCCTCAGGGGATTCCACCGGCTCCTTGCCCTGGCTTGGCTACTAAGTTCCCTGACCTCTACTTTCGGGTAGAGATTTACATGATTGCCCTACGACAGTAGGCGAGTTGGCCAGCAGCTTCTGAAGCTTGGGTGCAATCTCAGACAAAGGCAGGCCCAGTTCGGCTACCCGCCGAGAATCTCGAGCGAACTGAATGCAATCTCCTATGGAATGGGTGTGGGACCTATTCTCCTAGCGAGTTGAATAGCTTCGACTCATTGCACCCCCCTGAATTCCTGACCGGGTGGAAATCTTGATCGGGCCTCCTTGGAGCGGGTAAAGGGTTGAGCTGGAGGTTGGGGTGGCCTTCTCTCCGACTTGTTGGCATGGGCAAGCGCCTTGTTTGCTTTCCTCCGTGCTGCCTGGGCTTCTTCTACATTAATATAGCTTACGGCCTTCCCCAACATCTCATCAAAATTCTTCACAGACTCTCAAATAAGGGTTCAAAAGAACTCCCCTTCCACCAGACGGTGGGAGAAGGCGCTCATCAAGATCTTTGAGGTAGCGGATGGAATATCCTGGGCTACATGATTGAACCGTTTTATGTAGGCCCTCAGGGGCTCTACATACCCCTGCCTGAGAGTGAATATGCAATGGTTAGTCTTATGATATTTCCTGTTGCTACCGAAATGGCGCAGGAAAGCGTTCTTGAAATCCTGAAAGTAAGTGATGGATCCAACAGGAAACCCATCGAACCACTTTTGGACCGAGCTGGACAGAGTGTTTAAAAACACCCGGCAGTTAATGGCATCGCTGTACTGATGTAACAGCGTAACATTTCAAAATTTGTGAAGGTGATCTTCTGGATCATTGCTGCCATCATATTCTCCAATGGCTGAGGGCTTATACCCCTTCAGTAGTTTTTCTTCGAGCACCCTCTAAGAGAAGGGCACTTGCAACTCCCTTGGCTCCTCCCTGATAACTATGACCTTCCCCTTCTTTGAATCTCCGGGCAGGGAACTCTCGGCCTTGGAGGCTTGGTGTTGCTCTTTCTTGTTATAATAGTCCGGGCAAGGGTTGCGATAGAAGGCTCGGAGGAAATTCTTGGGTTGTTTCCTCTTAGACCCCCTGTCAGAAGTGTTGGGGTTGCAAGGTTACAAACATAGTCCCACATTAAAAACACATGGAAAAGATCATGAGTTTATAAGAGAAAGATATCTCCATTGGCATGAGGCCTTTTGGGTAGAGCCCAAGAGCAAAACCATGAGGGCTTAGGCCCAAAGTGGACAATATCATGTCATTGTGGAGATATCTAAATTCTTTTCGATCCTATAATTGGTATCAGAGCCCGGACTGCTAGAAGGTTTAACCGCCGACTGTGTATAAGAGCTATGGTTTGATTGAACCATGTGGATACAAAATTGACCTTGAATAAAGAAAGTGGGGGCTCCTATGTTCGAATTAAGAGGACCAGACACCAGGTAGGAAGTCCTAGTAGGTCGGGTGGACCAAGGGGCAGGAAGTCCTAGTTGCGGCTAGGCAAGGAAGTCCTAGTAGGCCGGGTAGACCGAGGGGCAGGAAGACCTGGTGGGTCGAGGATCGGACGTGGGAAGCCCGTGGTCCTTTGAAGGGGGGATTGTTGGGGTTGCAAGGTTGCAAACATAGTCTCACATTGAAAACACATGGAAAAGATCATGGGTTTATAAGAGAAAGATATCTCCATTGGCATGAGGCCTTTTGGGTAGAGCCCAAGAGCAAAACCATGAGGACTTAAGCCCAAAGTGGACAATATCATGTCATTGTGGAGATATCTAAATTCTTTTTGATCCTACAAGAAGCATAGGTTTGGTCCTTTGAAATTGCAAGCATCCTGTATGGTTGTGAAGTGGTGGTGTGCTTTTCGGAAGCCGCTCACCTCTTGGCTTCCTTGAACAGTTTGTACTCTCCGGTTGTCATGGTGATGTTAATCTTACCAATGTCCTCCATCGTCACATTCCAAAACAGGTGAAAGAGATTCTCATAGACGACACCAAATTGATCTTGTCCAGAATATGAGTTAGACGGAGACTGGCAAAGATGGTGCTGGTGTTGATGAAGAGGTGACTTTGACACACTCAGTGTATGCAAGTCCGAAAAGCAAACCCCCACGTAGAACTCCCTGATCTTAGTATGAGGACTGGTAGTACCTAAACTCTGCACACACTCAAACGAGCACCCGGAGCGTTAGAGACCAGAAACCAGGGAAAAAGTTCCCAGTGCAGGCCCTCTGACTCTCAAGTCAGGTCATTTTTCCCCAGAAGAACAGTGTATGATGGAAAAAGAAATGTTCAAGATGAGTGCGTATGTGCGCGTACCTAGCTAAGGAAGAGGATCTCCCTTTTTATATGACGTTGCATACCTTCAGAGCATGCCTATTGTCAGAGAATGTCGGGTGTCAAGGTCTGTCGGGTGAGAGAGACTGTACGGTGGCCTTCTATTGGTGGAAGAAAAGTTCCATTCGCAGGTGATAGCAGACCATTGGAATATTTTCTGACGTATGGCAGACATTCTGTGATAGGAGGTTATGATTCCCTAATATTGTTGTCACTTAGCACTTTCCGTCCCACCCGAGTTTAGCTACGGATAGCTCGAGATGATTGTTCAGATTTACCACCCCGCTTGAGTCTTGATAAGGAGGATGAGCCCCGGTGACCAACCCAGGTTTTATCTAAAATTGTGACGAGGGACCCATCTTTCACGAATTGATCGTTGAAAGGCCGACGGGGAGTTGTCTTAGTGAAAGTACTAGGTCTGTCTACACAGTCCGAGCTGGGAAGATTTGATCAGTTAGGGGTAGGCCTAGGGCTAGTTCAAACCTAATCTAATGTCTCAGATCTGAGGGTCTGGTCTGATAACGACAGACCAGGAATTATGCGACTAGTGACATGGGACGGTTTAACTCCTTCTTTCTCCTGATTATTGATTGTCATGTCCCATAAACTTTTGACTGCCATGTCCCCTTGATTATTGACTGTCACGTCTCCTTGACTTTTAGCTGTCACATCTCCTTGATTATTAACTATCTGATCTTATCGGATCCTATCTTTATGCACCGTATCAATATCAATTGTCTCCTTCGACATCTGTCGATTATTGTATTTCAATAATGAAAGACCTACCTCACAACGATTTCATCCACTAATTACTCAATACTATTCAATAAACACTTATCTAAATAAGATAACAATCATATAATTAGAAATTCAATGGATTCAATATCCTTATTAGTTTACTCTAATTGTTCTTAATCGATTCCAATTTACACAATTGACTATTTTGAATAGTTTCCTATTTAAATGGGATAATATATGAATTTGAAATTTTTTACTCAATTGACTAAAATTTAACTCTCCCTCCGAATAAAAATATTATGTTTATCTAAATAAAGTCTTAATTGATTGCTCCATAAACTATCCTAATATTGGATTATTTTTTCAAGAACAAGTCAACTCATCTCAAAATAAAATCTTTATGATCACAAGAGAAATGACTCTAGTCAACTACTTAGTCAATTGACTTTGTATCTATCGACTGAATTGTCATTCAATGGACAACATAAAAAAGATCTAGAGTCAACTCATTAGATCAGTTGACTATTTATGACTCTTAATCGATTGCCTCATTGACTATAACTATAAAATATATATTTCTTGGTTGAGACTTCACCTAAGTGAAACAAAACTATCCAACACCCTGAGTATAGGTCATTGATAGAGTCTCACAACACATTTGCAAAAATTCTTACCTCCAAAACTTCTTGTGTGTCAAATCTCCGATCATCCTTAATCCAACCTACTAAGACTTCTTGTATGCCAACATATATTGACTTTCACCAAGTATCTAAACCTTAACTTAGTTTTCCTTCATCTTTTTACACCTTTTGAATTTTCATTTTCTATTAGCCTTTGTTGAACTTCTAGTAAACACATTAGCCTTTGTTGAACTTCTAGTAAACACATTAGCCTTTTAATACCTTTGGAACTCATTAACCTTTGTTGCGCACTTGACACACTGCATGCATCAAGAAACACAATGTTAGTCTAACTAAAATCCTTTATCAAACATTTCAAAACCATATGATTAAATTCAACCACTTAGAAATGATTGCACCAAAATTATCTAGTTGAGTCAACTAGTTTTATAATTGATCAATTGATATGGGTGGATGCACTTTTGAGTCAAGTGGATAAGAAATAGTCATTGCGAATAAAATTTTAAACATTTAGATTGATGGATTATAAAAGTTTGAGTTGATTAAAGTCTCACAAACTGTAACTTTAAATAGAGGTGTAAAGTGTCTTTGAACAACGTCACATTCACAACCCACTTTTGGTAGTTCTAATCATTTTGCTATCTATTATGAATTACTTCCAATGACCTCGATGAAGTGATTCATTAAAATAGTTTAATTTGTATATTTACTTTATCTTCTCTATGTATTCGATAGATAAATTAGAAGAAAACTACCTATCTCTAAAATTAATCAGGTGTAATCTAAACACTTAAATTAATAATAATAATAATAATAATAATAATAATAATAATAATAATAATAATGTGTAAAATTCTCGACTCATTTCCTATAGTGTTTGTATCCTATTTGAAATCCGTAAAAAATTAGAGTATCTAATTGATTATATAACTAATGAATTAAGAAACTAATTATATCAACAATTCAACTTTGTGATCTAGGAGTACACTAGCACCAATATTAATTAACAAAATAATAGATGCAACCGTTATGTTTAGAGTTTTGGACTTTGCATTTTGAAAGAGGTGCATTATCATTCATTGACAATAAATTGTCAAGATAATAAATGTAGCACTTTTATTATAGAGCTTTGGCTATGCTATCGGAGAATTGCATGATTATTTGTAGCCTTGGGGTTTAGTTCGTCCTATAAAAGAGCTGTGAAACTACTTATAGTTTAGAGTTTCAACTCCTCCCTCTAAAAGAGCTGTGTGATTATTTGTAATTTAGAGAAAGAGTTACGTGATTATTTATAGTTTAGAGCATTCGCTTTGCCCTCTAAAAGAGTTGTGTGATTATTTGTAATTTAGAGCTTCGATTTTTATATTTGAAAGAGTTGCCTCATTATTTGTAGTTTAGAGCTTCGGCTCCTCCCTCTGAAAGAGTTGCACATGATTATTTATATTTAGAGCTTCGGCTCCTCCCTCTAAAAGAATTGCATAATTATTTATAATTTAGAGCTTCAGCTCCGCCTTCTAAAAGAGTTGCACAATTATTTATAGTCTTGAGCTTCGACACAGTGCTTGTAAGAAGTATGTAACTTCATAATCAACCATTAATCTTTATACCTCTTCTATTTCCCATCGTATTGGTCTTTTAATGGACTTATCCTTAATCTATGTCCTCTGCTAGTTACGATTGATAAAGAAAAAACAAAAGGGCAGTCTGGTGCACGAAACTCTCGTCATACGGAGTCCCGGGGAAGGATCCATTGTACGCAGTCTTACCCTGACTAAAATCTTTACTTGTTAGTTTCTATTGGAGTAAACCATAATAAGTGTGCCTGTACCTTGAGTTATACACTACAACAAAAATCCTCATAGACATCGGTTTCCCACCGGTGTCTATTTCATTTTCGACCGATGTCTATGAAGCCGATGTAAAAGGTCTGCCATTTTAGACATCGGTTTAAAACCGGTGTAATACCACTTAACGACACCGGTCTTCGAATCGGTTATTAACCTGTGTAGTATCATTTAACGACACCATTTCATCAACGGTGTAAAACCGATTTAATATTGTATGTTAATAACACCAGTTATGGTAGCGGTAAATGACCGATGTAATATTAATTAATAACACCGGTTTTGCAGCGGTGGAAAACCGATGTAATATGGATATTTTTTAACAATTTGATTTTCAAAATAATGAAAAACCGACAATAATATAAAAAAAATACACAAATATTCACAAATTATACAAATATTCTTCATTCAACAATATCCATAAAATACACAAATATTCACAAATTATATAAATAATCTTCTTACAACAGTATCCATAAAATACCTAAACATTCTTTTTACATCAAAAGCTAGCTAATAGATATCAAAATCAAGGTAGAACATTCTTTTAACAACACATCAAGGTAGAACCGCACTTCAAATGTAATCTAGCATGCATTCAGCTCACTCGATCCGCACTTCATCAATTTCAACTCTGGAGTACTTGAGATTTGTAAACTGTAAAAACATATAAATAATATATTAATAAACCAAGACCAAAAATCATAGTTGAAAAAGCAGTAAGGGCACCAGGTAACAAGATGACTAACTGAAATGCTTAAAAAAAGAAACATTCATCAATTATCACATAAATATAAGGGATTAATTTGTAACAACAACTCAACAAAATGTACTACCTCCCTAAACTAAGGGATTGGTGTGCATTGAGATCAAGAAAGGTGAAACAAACAACTGTATATATCCACTAAAGAACTTGAGCTTTTCTGACTTGTAATTCTCTCCCCTAAACAATCCAAAACTCTTGTACGTATAAAAAGTGACAAAGAATAAATTTCCTTTAGAACCAATAGAACTATGAGATCAACTTGATAATCAAATTACTAATATTATGGTCAATATATAACTGTATATAATTTCCAAGGCCTATAATATATGGATGAGGATGCTCAATAATACATCAAGTAAAACAAGAAATAAGTAAAGAAGTAAATTCACCATATATCATCATTGCTTATTGTATATTGTTTATAAAGTGCATGTGTAGATCATATCATAAAAGAATGATATTATATCTGCTATAATACTACCCTGTTTACTTGATGATATGGACAGGATGGAAGGCAGAAATTTATGCACAGGCACAGGGGGATTAGTAGTGGATAAATAGGAGGGTAACATTTGCTACTTTAATTGTGCCAAAAATGCAAAGCCCGAACTCTGACAAAGGAAAGGTGGTGGATCGATATCTGCTATATCTATTTCTGTCATTGACTTTGAGATATCATCGACCAAAAATGGAATGCTGCATCAAAGGAGAATGTAAATCTAATTTATAGTAACTAATATGTAGAACAGAGGAAGAAAAAGTTTAAGGCCTACCTGGAATCATCATCTAACAAGAAAGAATTATTGGAAGAATTATTTGAGCCCTCGGCCATCACAAGTCTCATACTTGAAATGATCTATAAAATTGAAAAGGAAAAAAAAACTCTACGTCATTACTTGGAAAGACCTAAAAGTGCAACAGAACAGTTTGAAGTCATTGCAAAATAAGGTTGATACCATTTGTCCCAAAGGCAAGCTATGAGATGGAAGACTTGGTATAGGCCAATATATTTATTCCCAATTGTCTTCCATCAGTTGGTTATGTCAACAAGAATATTACTAGATGCTAGAAACGCACCATTATTGCGTCACTAGACTGGCCCCGTCTTGGTGCCTTAATTGCTCTCTATTTTGTCCCCACACAAACTTAGTTGGTACCACACTTAGCTATTCCATTGTGAATATGAAAATTATGCATGTGATATATATATATATATAAACAGAATGCAACTTAAGAACATATCTAAGTAAATCATACCTCTGATGTAACACTCTGCGTGCCATACTTGTCATCCCAGTACATAGTACTGATTCTGTATAACTGTTGTATGCTAAGAACCTGAAAACCAAATCAAACCAAAAAAATAGTTTGTTACTGACAATCTAAATGACTAAAACTTTGAATATTTATAAGTGGTCTCAATTGGGCATAAATCTTTGGTTATCTCCTTCAGTGTCTT
Organism: Zingiber officinale; assembly: GCF_018446385.1. NCBI lineage: Eukaryota > Viridiplantae > Streptophyta > Magnoliopsida > Zingiberales > Zingiberaceae > Zingiber > Zingiber officinale. Next base: position 62,125,782 of record NC_056000.1, on the reverse strand, counting down.
CTTTGGTTTCTGATGTAAAACCTATATCACAATATAATATTAATAGTTCAAAGATAAGTTACTGGACAACAAGTACAGTATACAATAAGCAATCTTGATGTCTGGTAAGTACGTGCTGATCGCTCAAACTCATGGCAAATCTGCACAAGTACAGTATACCATAAAGATTTATGCATCTATCCACTCGATGATGAAACGAGATATCTATTTAAATTTAAATAGGGTTCTCCTGATTTGCTCTCAAATTAAGAAAGTAAAATGAGCAGAGGACAAGTCTATAGTTCTAGTACTTTAATTGAAAAAAAAACCACTTCCATATAATTTCACTGATTATCTCATACGCCTAAGATAAAAGTACCATGGACTTTAATTGAAATTACTAGGCATGATAATGATAATGATCCTCTTTTTTGCACCATCACTGACCAAGGCACACAGTTCTTCCTAGTGTTTAGTGACTGTGGCTTTTGATTGTGCCAAATAATAGAGATAAACAGACTAAAAAATGTCTCTGAGAAGATCTTAACTACAAATATAAGTTGATGATTCACTCTGATCCAACATTTCTCACTGAATTAAAGGGTATATCCATTTTCAGTAGTCAAAAACCGCATCAAACTATTTATTCTCAGGTTTGTGTGAAACAATCAGAGAGAAGGTCAACAAGTAGAATATTTTCACTTCTCTCTGCAATATGGATAAGAACTCATGTTAGCCAACACAAAGAAAGAGATTGAGGATAAGATAATATTGGAATTCATCGTTTTAAGCCAAAGTGAAAGATAAACTTACAGCTAAACTATTTAAGGAACATTGATACTAATTCATAACAATTACCAATTTTCCCAACACACACATCTAGAAGTTATCCAACACTATTTTAATGTTGAAAAAGAATAAAAACAAGGTGTCGGAAAGATAAAAACAAGGAAACATTCTAACCGAGCAATAAACGTTGAAGTTGCCGCAAAATGTGGTTGGTGCACCAAGCGAGGTGCGGTACCATAGTACGTCATTTTCCACAAAGCACCATGCTTTACCAAAAAATTGTAGCTTCTCGGTAATTGATTAAATGGCCAGGGCGTATGCTCCGTCCACAAGTCAGTCACAAAGACCTACACTAGCACAAGATTTTGATCCATAGAGCAAGGGGAAAAAGCTACTTTCTGGACCACTTGGAGACAAGACCACTAATTAAATTTCTAATTCACCTGGTACTCATCGCCGAATTCCTGGTTGAAGGCAGCCCTGATGGCCTCCGCCGACGCGCGATGCCCACCACCAGTATCACTCATCAAAATCAAAACCTTCTTCGGCCTCTCATACTCCGCCACGCCGTTAATGGGGGCGCCGTTGTCCTCGGCAATGAGAGGGCTCTCATCCTCCAGACGGATCTCGTCGTTCAAGAGGCCTACGGAGGCAAACCCGATGGGGGCACGGGGCTAGCTATGGAAACGCACGAACCGGTTGAAGTGGCTCCAAAGGCGATGGAGCTCGGAGGAACCGGGGGAAAGTGAGGCAAAGGCGGCAGGCCGGCTGCAGCTTCTACTATGCGAGGGAAAGGAACAACGTCGAGGAAAAGCAGAGAGGGAGGAAGGAGAAGGAGAGGTGAAGAAGGGGATCCGAGTGACGAGGGAGACGAAGGGGAGGAGGAAGAGAAGGTCTTCTTTGGCGACGGAAGAGGGAGTCATGGTGGCGGGATTTCAATTAGGGTTTAATTGAAGGGGATCCTTGGCCTGCATTTCTGACTTTTACTCGTCTTTTCTACTTTTTGGCTGGTGGGAAAATTAAAATATTTTATTTTGGTTCATTAACACTGGGTTTTAAAAATCACTGTTAAAATCGATGTCTATTAACGAAAAAAAGGGCGCTTATAGACATCGCCTAAAAAACCGATGTCTATGAGCGAAAATCTGCGCTCATAGACACCGGTTTTTGAAAAAACCGGTGTAAAATACTCAAAGACATCGGTTTTTGCTTAAAACTGTTGTTGTTCCACTGATGTCTATGAGGGTTTTTGTTGTAGTGATAATATTAATGTTGTGTTAACTTGAACGGATATGGAAGAGAAGAAATAGAATTAAATGATTGATTGTCATGTTTACTTAGAAGTAAATAAAAAAAGAGAATGTAATTTAATCCCATAAATTTTCTCTTCATATATTTCCACCCAAGCTAGGCAGAAATTAATGGAAATGTAGTTTTTACACATCTCATAAATATAAATATAAATGTGTATTTCTCTCCTTTCAATTTTGTGTAAATAAACAAATAAATGAAAAAAAAATGAAAATAAGATGCTACTTATTTTTTCTTTCTCTTCACTTAAACTATTTCATTATGTTCTATTTCCTAACTCCGAGTAAATAAATATAAGGTATGGATTGTTAAAAGAAGAATAGAAAGAAGATAAAATAGGAGAGTAATAATTAATCTTATTGTTTTGTTGATACTTGCCCTCAAGATAATACAATATATAGGGTTTAAACAAGTACTCGGTCAATTAACCAATTAATAAATAACAAAATAATTCTAAAAGTTATTCTGAGAATTATTCTAATAATTATAACAGAATTATTAGAATAATCATAAAACTAATTTGATTTGATTTGATGATTTGATCCGGTAAATTCTGGTAATTCTCTTTTATCACTTTTACCCCCCGACAAACTTAACGGGAGATTTTTGACGTTGAGTTTGCTTGCTAACTTGTTGAAACGTTGTCTGAATAATGGCTTAGTAAAGATATCAGCAATTTGATCCTCAGCAGAGATATAAGAGACGGATAATTGTTGAGTTGTCACACGTTCATGAACAAAATGAAAATCAATCTCCACATGTTTTGTACAAGTATGAAAGATTGGATTTGCTGTGAGATATGTTGCTCCAATATTATCGCACCAAATTTTTGGTGCAATATTTGATGCAAGATGAAGTTCAGAGAGAAGTGATTGAAGCCAAATAATTTCAAACGTTGTATTTGCTATAGCTTTATATTCTGCCTCAGTACTTGAACGAGATACCGTAGGTTGCTTCTTCGAATTCCATGAGATAAGATTTCGTCCAAGAAATATTGTATATCCACTAGTAGAGCGTCTATCTTTAGGAGAACTTGCCCAATCCGCATCACTATAGGCATGTAAATCTCGAGACGATTGACGATATAAAAGAAGACCATGTAGAATAGTACCTTTGAGATAGCGAAGTATTGTTTTTACATTATCCCAATTTTGTTCAGTTGGAGCATGCATGAATTGACAAGCACGATTTACTGCAAAAGTAATATCAGGGCGTGTGATAGTGACATATTGTAAGGCTCCAACAATGCTTCGATAAATCTGTGGATCGGACAGAGCAGGAGAAGATGAAGATGGAGAGTTGTTTATAGCAATTGGTGTAGAGACCGGACGTGCTCCATCCATTTTGGCTCTTTGAAGAAGTCCAGTAATGTATTTGCTCTGAGAGAGAAGATATCCATCCTCATGTGGAATAAGCTCAATACCAAGAAAAAAACGAGCAATGCCCAAATCTCGGGTAGGCAATTCTTGATTGAGAAGACTTAATAAAGTTACGATGCCCTTGTGATCATTACCGGTTATCAGGATGTCATCCACATAAATAAGAAAAAATATCATAGACACATCATTATATTTGTGAAATAGAGACGAGTCAGTCTTTGATCCAGAAAATCCTTGAGATTGTAACCAATTGGATAGTCGATGAAACCATGCACGAGGAGCTTGTCGAAGACCATATAAGGATTTCTTAAGTTGGCAAACATGAGATGGAAATTGTGGATGAATGAACCCAGGTGGTTGCTCCATAAATACAGTTTCCTCAAGATGACCATGGAGAAACGCATTTGAGATGTCCAATTGGCGTACAGGCCAACTGGAACTAATAGCTATCGATAATAATAGTTTGACAGATGTAATCTTGATGACTGGACTAAAAGTGTCATTGAAGTCAATACCTGGTTGCTGACTAAAACCTTTGACTATAAGTCGAGCTTTGTATCGTTCAAGAGAGCCATCAGCTCGATACTTAAGACGGAATACCCATTTAGAGCCCACAACATTCATTGAGGAAGTGCGTGGAACTAGACTCCATGTTCCATTGCGAAGAAGTGCATCAAATTCCATAGCCATTGCACTACACCAATTTGGATTCTTGTTTGCTTGCGTAAAATAAGTTGGTTCAATAGATTTTGAAGAAACCACTAGAGCCCGTGGAAGAGGATATCGAGTCGCATTTGGTGGGCAACGTTCATAAATGTCACTAATGGGAAGCATACGACGAGGAGCATTATCATCTGAATCACTTGTTGATGGTGATGAGGAAGTAGGCTGACATGGTGATGTAGATGACGGAGTTGCATTATCCGAGGATTCAGAACTAGAGAGCATATTATCTTCGACCGGCGAGACTTCCAAGATTGGAGCAGCATCCTGAGGTGATTCTGATGGTATAGGGGAGTTATTAGAGAGCGGAGCAGGACCTAGGATGCCATCATTTCTGACAATATTAGGTGGTATTAGGAAGGTGCCACCTATATCTGGAGGAGAGATCGAAGAAGATACTGAAAAAGGGAATAGAGTCTCATCAAAAGTAACATGTCGTGAAATATAAATTCGACCTGTTGGTATATGTAAGCAACGATAACCATGGTGCAAATTACTATAACCAAGGAAACCACATTGTAGTGAACGAGAGTCAAGTTTGTGTTTAGAGTAGGGGCGTAACCATGGATAACATGTGCAACCAAAAATTCGAAGGAAAGTGTAATTAGGAGTTTGATTATAAAGTGTTTCAAAAGGACATTTATGATTGAGCAATGGAGTAGGGAGTCGATTTATGAGATATACAGTAATGGCAACAGCTTCATCCCAAAATTTACGTGGAACTGATGCATGATGAAGAAGAGCTAAGGCAGTTTCGACTATGTGTCTATGTTTTCTCTCAGCAGAATCATTTTGTTCTGGAGTGTGAGGACAAGAGACTCGATGAACAATTCCACAAGAGACAAGATGACGATGGAGAGCTTGATATTCACCTCCCCAATCAGAATGAAAAGAAAGTATTTTACGATTAAAATATCGTTCAACTTGATTTTTGAAATTTACAGAATATATCCAATAAATCAGATTTTCTTTTCATAGGATAGAGCCAAGTATATTTACTAAAATGATCAATAAAGGTAACATAATATTGGAAACCTTGGTTAGATAAAACAGGTACAGGGCCCCAAACATCAGAATGAATTAATTCAAGTAGGAAATTAGAAACATAATCGGATGAATAGAAAGGTAGCTTATGACTTTTAGATTCCATGCAGGCCCTACATGAATGAGATGGAGAGAAGGTAATGGAAGTAGTTAAACCATACCTATTGATGATTGACTGGACAATATGAAGAGAAGGATGACCAAGTCGAGCATGCCAAGCTGGTTTATTTGTGCGTTCACTAACAAAAGCTTTGATTGAAGAACTTTGAAGATAGTAGAGGCCATTTTTTATTCTCCCATGAAATACAATAGCATTTGTTCCTTTATCTTTTATAAGATAATGATTATGATGAAACTCAAAAATGACATTGTTATCAAGACAAAACTGACGGGTAGAAAGTAAATTTTTAGTGATAGATGGAACATGAAAGATATCACGCATGTGAAAAGTTCGATTAGATAAATGAATATATGTGTTTCCAAGATTAGCAATTTGCAAACCTGAGCCATCGCCTACTTGAACCGTATCTGAGCCATAATATGACATTACGTCTGTAAAGATATTATAATCCGATGTGACATGATGAGTTGCTCCACTGTCAATATACCAATCAGTAGATGAAAACTCTGGGGCTTTACCGCAAGTAGGCACAGATGAGAGAGCTTCAGGATATGCTTGTGAAATAGACGGTTGTCTTGAGACTGTAGAACCACCAATGAAATTTTAGGCAAATCTTCGAGGGCATAGATTTCCAGGATGACCAATGATGTGACAAATTTGACATTTTACCCAAGAGTAATCAAATCTTTTAGGGCATAGATTTCCAATATGACCAATGATGCGACAAATTTGACATCGGACTGGATTTTGTTTTTGGTCTCCTTGATAGTGTTGAGTATTTGACATCTAAAGTAAATTAACTTATCTTGTAGAGAGACTGGATCGCCGGAAAGGGGGCCTTTCACCTGGAGAAACTCCCCTTGGAGGAAATAGAAGCCTTGGCTAGAGCAACCACTTGTTGTCTACGTCGAGGTTTGGTTGGCGTTCGGTGGACAGCGGCGGTAGAACAAAAGGAGAAGCCCTTTTTGTTGTCTTGTTTTGCGGTTTCAAAAAAAAAAAAACTAATTTGATTTGATTTGATGATTTGATCCGGTCAATTCTGGTAATTCTCTTTTATCTATTTTATGGATAACGCGCTTCCCATCTTGTAAGCTATGGTTAATGGAACTCTTCATTTATCATCTTTGTGCCTGTGTTGGATTTGGACATCGTTGCTCCGGCGCCAACACTTCTAGTAGAGGCTTGGCAAATCTAATAGTTATGTGCACAAAATTACTCATTCCCCAGTCCAAGCAACTTATTGTTAGAGGTGTTGAATTTTGTTTTAAATTCAAAGCATTTTTTGTAGTGTTTTTAGTCCCACATTGCTAAGTGGAGAAGCTTGGAAGGGCTTATATAGGAAGCCCTTCCATCCTTGCTTAGCAATGATAAGAGGACCTACACGCATGAGCGGGCCAAGCCCAAATCGAGTGGATTTGGGGGGTTCGAGCCAGAAATCCATAAACCGGGCGTCACGTGCGCGATTAACGCGAGCAGGGGGGGTGCAAATCCCCAGCCCGTGGGCCTTGCGCTCACGAGCGGCCCGGTCTGTTTTTGCTGGTTTGGTTCAGTCTGAACCAAACCAGTTTGGTTTCCGGTTCTGGTTAGTTTGGTTTCGCGTGTGAGGAAGGGACACGGACGTGACACTGAGGCGCGTTTCCTCGCTAGCGAAGCAGTGCTTCGTACCTTCTCAGAGTGAATAAAAGGGGACTTGCAGCACCTCTATTCTTCACTCCAGACTCGAGCTTTCTCCCTTCTCTGTGCGATTCTTCCTGCTTTCCTTTCTTCTCATCTTTCTTGTCCTGAGGCTTGGTCTTCCGACGATCTGAGGTTGGGTCCGAGTGTAGCGTCCGTTTTGGAGTGCACCTACGGACGAGACGAGCGGTTGTCGGATCTTGGGGGAATTTTGCCGGAGAGCCTTTGCACCGTGAGGCGGCAATAAATTCTCTAAGGACAGTCGGCGTGCCGACGCTTCAACCGGATAACTATATTTTAAACCCTACTCCTTTATTTATCTGTCTATTGCATGCTATTTTTGTGCGAATATAATACTGCTTATATTGCTTTATTATTTTACAGCATTCTTAGAGAATTTACTGCCTGTATCAATAGACATGATGAATGATAGGGTAATAGGATCTGATGAGGCTAGTGCTAGACCCGAGAAATTTTACGAACTTCAGACGTTGGCAACAACGGATGAAATTTTGGCTTACTACGCTAGGGTTATTCTCCGTTATAGAAACAGACCCTCCTTCACCTAATGAAGAGGAACCTGCTCGTAGTGCTGCCTTAGAGAGGTTTAAGCAAAGGGATTATCTCTGCCATGGGAGAATCCTGTCTGCCCTCTTAGACGCACTATTTGATGTGTACTGCTCAACTTCTTCAGCTAAAGAGCTGTGGAAATCTTTGGATAAAAAATATAACTCCGAAGATTCTGGTTTAGAAAAGTATACTGTGGCAAAATTCCTGAACTTCAAAATGGTTGAAGGCAAATCTGTGGTTGAGCAGACACATGAATTCCAAGTTCAAATTCATGGTCTTGCTGAAGGAGATATGTCATTACCTGAAAAATTTCAGGTCTTGTCTATCATCGAAAAATTGCCTCCGAGTTGGGAAGATTTTGGCATGACTCTTAAACATCGGAGAGGTAAAATCTCTCTAGAAGATTTGATGATTGCCTTAAATATAGAAGAAGAACATCGGAAGTAACATAAAAATGATGATACAAGAATGCCTATGGATTTTATTCCAAAGGTGAATGTAGTAGTCTCATCTGACAAAAAGAAATTCAAAAATCAGAAAATGAAGAACAAGATGAAACCCAACCCAAAGGTTCAAAAGAAAACTGGAACCAAACCTAAGCTTTGCTGGGCATGTGGACAGGTTGGACATTATGCCAAATTCTGCCCTAAGCGAAAGGACAAGAACCAAAGCAATACGTCCAACACCAAGACACAAGTAAATGTCGTGACTGCTAGTGACGACACCAGCGATAGGTTTGTTACCTTCAAACCCGAACTAAACTTGATCTATCAACCCAATGAATGGTTAGTTGATACAGGTGCAAATGCACACTGTTGTGCTGATCACTCTGCCTTCCTTACTTATCAGGTAATTGAAGGCACTTCTGTGACCATGGAGAACCATTCTGCAGCCAGGGTGTTTGGGATAAGACAAGTTGACCTGAGGTTCACCTCTGGAAAAGTCCTGTCACTGCATGAGGTGCATCATGTTCCAGCGGTCCATCGGAATTTGATTAGCGGATCAAAGTTAGTCCGTGCTGGTTATGTGTTGAACTTCAAATGTAATAAAGTTGTAATATTGCATTTAGGAACCTTTATTGGAAAAGGTTACCTTAATGAAGGTTTATTTAAACTCAATGTAGAAAATGCTACTTTAAATAAAACTTCTGATATTGGTTGTTCATATAACATTGAGTCTTATGATCTATGGCATGACAGATTAGGACATGTCAATTTTAATATCGTAAAAAGGATGATGAATCTTGACATGATCCCTAAGCATGCTATAAATGATAAGAAAAAAATGTGAAATTTGTGTGCAATATAAACAACCCCGTAAACCCTTCAAATCAGTTGATAGAAATTCTGATATTTTAGAATTGATTCATACTGAGTTTAACGGTGTAATAACGAGAGATCATAAAAGGTATTTCATTACCTTCATTGATGACCACTCTCGTTATTGTTATGTTTATTTGCTAAAAACCAAGGATGAAGCTTTAGATAAATTTATGATTTTTAAATCTGAAGCTGAGAATCAAACCGATAAAACTATTAAGAGGTTAAGGTCTGATAGGGGTGGAGAATTTACCTCGAACCTGTTTCAAAAATTTTGTCAAGATACAGGTATAATCCATGAGATAACTGCTCCATATAGTCCTCAATCCAACGGTATAGCAGAACGAAAAAATCGAACCCTTGAAGATATGATTAATTCCATGTTAGGCAGTTCTGGGTTACCCAACTTTATGTGGGGGGAGGCTCTATACACTGCATGCCATGTGCTAAATAGAGTCCCAATGAAGTCAAGGGATAAAACCCCATATGAGCTTTGGAAAGGCCGAAGGACAAGTTTGAAATACCTTAAAGTGTGGGGCTGCCTGGCAAAGGTACTAGTACCTGAACATAGAAGAAAAAAACTTGGTCCAAAGACCGTAGATGGTATCTTCTTGGGTTATGCTCAAAATAGTATTGCATATAGGTTCCTGATTATTAAATCAGAAATTCCTGGAATAGATGCAAATACTATTGTAGAACTTCGTGATGCTACATTTTTTGAGGATATATTTCCTATGAAGACGAGAACACCTCAATCTAGTATTTCTACTAGAAATGAGCCTTCTTCCGTGGAGGTCCCATTATCCGTAGTGGGTACACCTTCCTCAAGTCACTCTAGACTAGATGAATCTAGTGAGTATACAGAACCGAGAAGGAGCAAGAGGCAACGTGTGTCTACGGATTTAGGCCAGGACTTTATCACCTATAATATAGAAGGTGACCCTGTGACATATAGAGATGCTATGGCTTCTCCTGAAGCTAAGCACTGGAAAGAGGCCATTAAAAGTGAAATGGACTCTATTATCTCTAATGCCACTTGGGAGTTGGTAGATTTACCTCCTGGGTGTACCACTATAGGATGTAAATGGGTGTTTAAGAGAAAACTAAAACCTGATGGGTCGGTAGATAAATTCAAAGCTCGCCTAGTTGCTAAGGGATTCAAACAAAAAGAAGGGATTGACTATTTTGACACTTATTCTCCTGTTACCAGAATTACTACAATCCGAGTGTTAATCGCATTAGCATCCATATATCATCTTGAGGTCCATCAAATGGATGTCAAAACGGCATTCCTAAATGGAGATCTAGAAGAAGAGATATATATGGATCAGCCTGAGGGATATGTAGTCTCTGGAAATGAGAATAAAGTCTGTAGGTTAGTCAAATCTCTTTATGGTTTGAAGCAAGCCCCAAAGCAGTGGTACGAAAAATTTGATAGAGCTATGCTATCGTTTGGCTTTGAAGTAAATGACTCTGATAAATGTGTGTATGCTAAAATGAAAGGTGATAATTGTATTATCCTATGTTTATATGTAGATGATATTCTACTATTTGGAACTAGCCTTTCTATTATTAATGAGACTAAGGTCCTCTTAAGTGGTAAGTTTGATATGAAGGATATGGGTTGTGCTGATATGATTTTAGGGCTGAAGTTGACTCGTTCAACTGATGGAATAACAATTTCTCAGTCACTCTATGTTGAGAGAGTATTAGAGAAATATGGTTATAGCCAAGTTAAATCTGTTGTCACACCATATGACCCTTCAAAAACTCTCCACAAGAATAATAGTGGTGTGGCAGTGTCTCAATTAAGATACTCACAAATAATAGGTAGTCTAATGTATTTAGCTAATTGTTCTAGACCTAATATTTCTTTTGCTATAACGAAATTGAGCAGGTTTACCAGCTGTCCGGACAGAACGCATTGGGATGCATTAGACAGAGTACTCAGATACCTAAAAGGTACTATATCCTTGGGCTTGTGGTATGGGAGATTCCCTGCAGTCCTGGAGGGATGTAGTGATGCTAGTTGGATAGCAGACACTGCTGAGTGTAAAGGCGTTACTGGTTATGTCTTTACACTTGGAGGCGGTGCAGTTGCTTGGAGGTCTGTTAAACAGACGATTATATCTCGTTCTACATCTGAGGCAGAATTGTGTGTTTTAGATACCACAGTAACTGAAGCTGATTGGCTTAAGGGTCTTCTTTCATAAATTCCCTTGATGGTAAAGCCAATACCTTCTATTTCAGTACACTGTGATAATCAAACAACAATAGCTCAGATTAGAAGCTCCAAGTATAACCAGAAACAGAAGAGACACGTATGAATAAGATTGAAGTCTATTCGTGAGCTAGTGTTTCTTGGAGTGGTGTCATTGGACTTCGTAAGTTCAAAAGACAATATTGCTGATCCACTCACAAAAGGACTTGATTCTGAGAAAATCAAGAGATCCAGTAAGGGAATGGGACTGAGGCCTATCCTGGTTTCATCTATAACGGCAACCCAACCATCTGATTGGAGATCCCAAGAAGTAGGTTCAATGTGGTATAAACAAGTTATAAGGGTGAACCGTAAGCATCAAATTGATTGAGATATAATCTCATAGTCTCTTCCCTGGATAGATGCTTGACTGCTAGTAAGGATGAGCTTGGAGGCTCTTAATGAGTTCAAGGTCTTATTGACAGGATGCTCGCAGTACATCCTTGGAGAACTCACCTATGTAAGTGTAACTGTGTGGCCATAGTGTGGGGGGTCTAGGCAACACCCCTTAGCACTTATGAAACAAGATTCGGTGGCATGACCGTAATGCACCAACCCAGAAGGATTCAACCGTCGCCCGTGATGAGTTGTTACCATTTGACTTCACATATAAAAAGGTTTAAGTTCAAGACCTAGTTCACTTCAAACCTATGTGAATAAGATTGGTGTACTTAAGTGAAAATTCAAACCGGAAGGTATTTTCACTAAAAGCTCATTGCAACCTAGCCTCAGGACATATTTTTTTTGTTTTTTGTTTTTAACCGAAATGATTTGAATTTGTGGGGGATTGTTGAATTTTGTTTTAAATTCAAAGCATTTTTTGTAGTGTTTTTAGTCCCACATTGCTAAGTGGAGAAGCTTGGAAGGGCTTATATAGGAAGCTCTTCCATCCTTGCTTAGCAATGATAAGAGGACCTACACGCATGCGCGGGCCAAGCCCAAATCAAGTCGATTTGGGGGGTTAGAGCCGGAAATCCATAAACCGGGCGTCACGTGCGCGATTAACGCACGCAAGGGGGGGGTGCAAATCCTCAGCCCGTGGGCCTTGCGCTCACGGGCGGCCCGGTCTGTTTTTGCTGGTTTGGTTCACTCTGAACCAAACCAGTTTGGTTTCCGGTTCTGGTTAGTTTGGTTCCGCGCGTGAGGAAGGGACGCGGACGCGACACTGAGGCGCGTTTCCTCTCTAGCGAAGCAGTGCTTCGTACCTTCTCAGAGTGAATAAAATGGGACTTGCAGCACCTATATTCTTCACTCCAGACTCGAGCTTTCTCCCTTCTCTGTGCAATTATTTCTGCTTTCCTTTCTTCTCGTCTTTCTTGTCCTGAGGCTTGGTCTTCCGACGATCTGAGGTTGGGTCCGAGTGTAGCGTCCGTTTTGGAGTGCACCTACGGACGAGACGAGCGGTTGTCGGATCTTGGGGGAATTTTGCCGGAGAGTCTTTGCACCGTGAGGCGGCAAAAAATTCTCTAACGACAGTCGGCGTGCCGACGCTTCAACCGGATAACTATATTTTAAATCCTACTCCCTTATTTATCTGTCTATTACATGTTATTTTTGTGCGAATATAATACTGCTTATATTGCTTTATTATTTTACAACAAGAGGTGTCATCTTCCAAAAGTCTGTTCAGATTTTTCATAAGTAGGGATAGGAATAGAAAGGATAATTGAGGATATGAGGGCCTATATCAGATGCGCCCTTGTCTCATTACGTACCTTTTTCATTTCAATGGTAAAGAATGAGCCATTTTGCATTGTAGATAAAACATACATCTTCCACTATGCTCCCAACTATATTGTTTAAAGTTAATCAATCATGCAGTGTAGCATGCATTTGAGTATCGTTCAGAATTTGAGCAGAGTATGATCCAGAACACTACATCAGGGGATGATTATATTTAAGGCAAAGCAAAACAACAATTACTACTCATGATCCAAAGAATTAATATTGACAATTTGTCTGACGATGCAACAACATGCATGTAATCTGTACTAAAAACAAAAAGATACGATGAAGCAATGGACAATTAATCTTTTGGACAAATTAAGCTAATCCTGAATCACTATCAACCAAGAGAAACCATGAACTCTAATGCAGAACCCAAAAGCCCAGTGAAGGTGGTGAGTCAGAGAGTTGCCATTGGCCCGACGATGTTGGAACAGATGAAGGCGATCCAAACACTCAGGTTGTTGACAAGTGTTTGCAAGAGCAGTGTTGGCTCATATCTTGCATCGGGGTGGGAGTCAGTAGCCCAACCGAGAGGTCGTTGGTCACGAGAGCATACTCGCTTATAACTTGCATTGGGGTGAGAGTCTGGAACGCCGACCGAGAGGTCGTTGGTCGTGAGAACATGCTCACTTATAACTCGCGCTAGGGCAAGAGTCTAAAAAGCCAACCGAGACGTCGTTGGTCGTGAGAGCATGCTCACTTATAACTCGCACTAGGGTGAGAGTTTGGAACAACGACCGAGAGGTCATTGGTCGCGAAAGCATGCTCGCTTATAACTCGCACTGAGGCGAAAGTCTAGAATGTCGACTGAGAGGTCATTGGTCATGAGAGCATGCTCACTTATAACTCATGCTGAAGCGAGAGTCTGGAAAGCCGACCGAGTGGTCGTTGGTCGTACATGCATGCTCACTATAACTCATGCTAAAGCGAGAGTCTGGAATGCCGACCGAGAGGTCGTTGGTCGTGAGAGCATGCTCACTTATAACTCGTACTGGGGCGAGACTATGGAACGCCAACCAAAAAGTCGTTGGTCGTGAGAGCATGCTCACTTATAACTTGCCCTGTGGAAAGAGTGTGGAAAGCCGACCAGGAGGTCGTTGGTCGTGAGAGCATGCTCACTTATAACTTGCACTGAGACAAGAGTCTGGAACACCTGCCAGGAGGATGTTGGTTGTGAGAACATGCTCACTTATAACTCGTGCTAGGGTGAGAGTCTGGAATGCCAACTGAGAGGTCGTTGGTCGTGAGAGCATGCTCACGTATAACTCGTGCTTGGGTGAGAGTCTGAAATGCCGGCCAAGAGGTCGTTGGTCATGAGAGCATGCTCACTTATAACTTATATTAGGGCGAGAGTCTGGAACACTGGCCAAGTGGCTATTGGTCATGAGAGCATGCTCATGTATAACTTGTGCTGGGGTAAGAGTCTGGAACACCGACCGAGAGATCGTTGGTCGTGAGAGCATGCTGACTTAGAACTCGCGCTGGGGGGCGAGACTTTTAAAATTCGAACGGGAGATCGTTGGTCGTGAGAGCTACTCACATATAACTCGTGCTGGGGCGAGAGTCTGGAAAGTCGACCAAGAGGTCGTTGGTCATGAGAGCATGCTCATTTATAACTCGCGCTGAGGCAAGAGTCTGGAATGCCGGTTGAGAGGTCGTTGGTCGTGAGAGCATGCTGACTTATAACTTGCACTGGGGTGAGAGTCTAGAAAGTCGACCGAGAGGTTGTTGGTCGTGAGAGCATGCTCACTTATAACTCGTGTTGAGGCGAGAGTTTAGAATGCCGGCAAAGAGGTCATTAGTCGTGAGAGCATGCTCACTTATAATTCATGCTGGGGCGAGAGTCTAGAAAGTCGACCGGGAGGTCGTTTGTCATGCGAGTAAGCTCTCATATAACTCGCGCTGAGGCGAGAGTCTGGAACGCTGGCCGAGAGGCTGTTGGTCGCCCGTGGACTTATTTTCTGTGGCCCTTGGAGCAACCTGTAGTCATAGCTCCCATTCAATCATCCGACCTTGGCCAAATTTGAATCTTACTCTGATTTCGAGGTTGGGGTGAAACGCCAAATTCTGATCAATGTTTCCCACCGCCTTCTACTCCTATTCCCAAGGTAACTGCATGGAGTTCTTGGTCTTCGAGCCATAGCACCAGTTTTACCAAATCAGCCTCATCATTTCCTTATCTTTTCCATCATAAATATCATTTCATAGGAAGATGACATGTGTCCGACTGATTTCCTTTGATACAATGGCTGACGCACACTTTGCGCACGGGACTTGATAGCGCCTCCCTTCTAGCGATCTGACGGTTATCTTTCGTAGTGTTGTTTCGATTGTCTGGCTTGCATCTGTTGGAACCCCAAGGTTATTTTGGTATGATCAACAAGTTAAGTTAGGCCCTGTGTGTTTCTAACCTTGTGTCTAAGTGTGCAGGAGCTTAGGAGCACAGGTACTCGAGCGGAAGACGCAGTTAGCGAGAAAGACGACACGCGGTGCATCCGAGGGACGAGGTGCTGTGGAAGAGTACACCGGCAGACGAGAAGGAAGCGTGCGGTAGTTCCGAGGGACGAAAATCGGAGCGGAAGATTGCTCAGGGAGCAAGAGACGCAGCTAGAGAGAAGGTCGGCACGGGGTGCGACTGAGGGACGAAGACTGCGGATGAGTACGCTGGTGGATGAGAAGGAAACACGCGGTGATTCCGAGGGACGAGAAGCCAGAGGGAAACCTGCTCGAGAAGATCGGAACTTGGGTTTGAGTGAGCCCTTTTCCGGATGGCAGAGATCACCCAAGCGAGTGGATCCGGAGTAGAAGAACCGGACCAAGGCGGGACTGAACCAGAGAAGAGGCCCCGGACAAAAAAGTCAACTCCTGTTGATTTTGGGCTCCGGGGCGCCCGGAATGATTCCGAGCGCCTGGAGCAGTCTGGAGCGCCCGGAATGGCTCCGAGCGCCCAGAGCAGTCCGGGGCGCCCGAAATGTCTCCGGACGTCCGGACCAGGATATTTGACCAGATCGAGTCAAAACTCGATCTAAACGTTGGGGATAAAGTTTTATCCCCCAGGGCGCCCGGAACCTCTTCGGGGCGCCCCGACCAAGGCTATAAATATAGCCTTGGTCCAGAAGCTTTAGAACTATCACTAGCATTTCATTTCCAAACACTTGTACGCTTTAGTTGTAGTTAAGCTTCTATTTCTGCGCTTCAACATTGTAAGAGGCTTCGCCGCCTGAAGGAGTTTTTAGTGCTTAATCTTCCTTAGATTAACAATCACATCGGTTGTAACCAAGTAAATATCTTGTGCTTCGTTCTTTATGATTTTAATTATTGCTCTGCTTACTTTAATTTACAAGTGTTAGCTTAAAGAGTTCGAGAAGGGTTGTTCATGTTTGATTTTGCAGGAAATCCAACAACCCCCTTCTAGCCTGCCGCAACGGTCCTACAAGTAGTATCAGAGCCAAGACACCTCAGAAGGACTAACCGCTGTCTGAAGCAACAAAACAATGGTCGGAGCTAGCGACTACCCACCAGCATTCGAGGGGATGTTTTCTTCCTGGAAGCAACAAATAGAGGTATATTTGAATTCAGATTTTGGTATGTCTTTAATATTGAAATGTGGTTATGAAGCACCAAAGACAACGAATGGAGAAGAACTCGATCTACGCCTCTGGAACAAGAAGCAACGTGACGAGTCAATGGCAAACGGTCGGGCAGAGTTTCACATTCTAACCGTAATACCAAATGAAGATCTTGATAGAGTTGGCGAATATAAAAGCGCAAAAGAACTTTGGGAGAAGTTCTTGAAGCTCTACGAAGAACCTTTGGAAGCCGACAACTCAATGGACACCAAGCCGCCGACGGAACAGTCCGAGAATGAAGAAACTGGCAAAATACCCGAAGTCCATCCCAAGGACAGAGAAGGCTCTTCTTCAATGAGCATCGATGGAGGGGGAGAATCTTCGGAAGAAAGTAATTCAATAGGGGGAGAACCAACGGCCGACGAGGTAAGTGAGGTATGGCCTCCACCTTCTGAACAATTGGTTCAATCAATCGAAAAATTACTTGAAGATTTTTGTGAATTAAAAATTGAATCATCCAAAGAGTTTTTCGGATTAGAAAATCAACTGCCGAACACTTCTTGCAAATAAGAAATATTATCGAAAGAATTTTTTGAATTACAAAATGTTTTGCCGAAAAATTCTTGCAAACTAGAAATATTATCGAAAGAGTTTCTCGAATTGCAAAAAGTTTTGACGAAAGATTCTTGTGAATTACAAATTATTTTGTCAAAAGAATTTTGCAAATCAGAAGTATTGCCAAAAGATTCTTGCAAGTTACAAAATATTCTGTCGAATGAATCTTGCAAATTAGAAAAATTATTAAACGAATTTTTACCAATTATTTTTTCAATACAATTTCTTGCATGTTTAATATTTGTTGTCTTAAATCTGAAAAGGTATGATTTAAGAAGTTATGATAAATTAAAATAGAAATTTAAAATCTTCTGATAAAAGTATTAAAAATAATAATAATAAAATGAAATTAAAAATAAATGCATAGAATTTTTTTTAATTATATCTGCATGTTCTAAATATTTTTTATGCATAAAGTTTTCTGCTGAGAGAATTCTTAATTTTGATGACGAAGACTTAGAAATTTTCCAGAAGTTATTTTTAACTTAGAAATTTTGTGTGACTTAGAAATGTTTTCAAGAGAATCATTTCTCACAATTTTTTTTCTAAGTATCAACCTTTAGATTCTTTTTTGTACCCCATTTTTTTATGTGATCAAAGGGGGAGAAGAAAGTATAAGTCTAGGGCGAGGTAGAAGGTAGAAAATTGAAAATTTTAAAATTTAATGTTTCTATCTTGTTGCACATTATTGCAATATAAATTGTTTAATTTTTATGTCTATTTTTTACCCTAGCTTAACTTGGGTTGATCACATCAAAAAGGGAGAGATTGTTGGAACCCTAAGGTTGTTTTGGTGTGATCAACAAGTTAAGTTAGGTCCTGTGTGTTTCTAACCTTGTGTCTAACTGTGCAGGAGCTTAGGAGCACAGGTACTCGAGCGGAAGATGCAGCTAGCGAGAAGGATGACATGCGGTGCGTCCGAGGGACGGGGTGCTGCGGAAGAGTACACCGGCGAACGAGAAGGAAGCGTGCGGTGGTTCCGAGGGACGAAAGCCGGAGCGGAAGATTGCTCAGGGAGCAAGAGACACAGCTAGCAAGAAGGTCGGCACGGGGTGCGACTGAGGGACGAAGACTGCGGATGGGTACGCTGGTGGATGAGAAGGAAACACATGGCGATTCCGAGGGACGAGAAGCCAGAGGGAAGCCTGCTCGAGAAGATCGGAACTTGGGTTCGGGTGAGCCCTTTTCTGGATGGCAGAGATCACCCAAGCGAGCGGATCCAGAGTAGAAGAACCGGACCGAGACGGGACTAAACCAGAGAAGAGGTCCCGAACGAAAAAGTCAACTCCTGTTGACTTTGGGCTTCGGGGCGCTCGGAATGATTCCGGGTGCCCGGAGCAGTCTGGGGCGCTCGGAATGATTCCGGGCGCCCGGAGCAGTCCGGGGCTCCCGGAATGGCTCCGGGCGCCCGGAATAGTATTGGGGATAAAGTTTTATCCCCCTAGGGCGCCCAAAACCCCTTCGGGGCGCCCCGACCAAGGCTATAAATATAGTCTTGGTCGAGAAACTTTAGAACTATCACGAGCATTTCATTTCCAAACACTTGTACGCTTTAGTTGTAGTTAAGCTTCTGTTTCTGTGCTTCAACGTTGTAAGAGGCTTCTCCGCCTAAACAAGTTTTTAGTGCTTAATCTTCCTGGGATTAACAACCACATCGGTTGTAACCAAGTAAATATCTTGTGCCTCGTTCTTTATGATTTTAATTACTGCTCTGCTTACTTTAATTTACAAGTGTTAGCTTAAAGAGTTCGAGAAGGGTTGTTCATGCTTGATTTTGCAGGATATCCATCAACCCCCTTCTAGCCGGCCGCAACGGTCCTACAGCATCCCTATGCCCCTTAGTGGTTTTAGTTTAAAACCCCTAAAGGCATCGAGAGATCGTTCATCGATACTTCTTCTTCCCTACTTGCTTGCCTTAGTGTTCGTGCATTTCTTTTGTAAGTGTGCCTTTTCCTTTTCTCTTGCTTCTAAGTTTTTCAGATTATGGTCGGAGAAACTTTAGTCCCCTAGTATGTCTTCTTCAGCTCCGATTTTGATAGGAGTGATCTTAAATCAGTGCAATCTAGCCTGAAACTTTATGACGACAACACCTCCCACATTCCTAGGCCTGATGATCATCCCTGTCATCCTCCTCTTGATTGTGTGACCTTCTTCAGGGATCAGCTTCTTGATAGTATATATTTTCCTATCCCCTCTTTCTTTTCAGAGTTAAGTCAGTATTTTTGTTTGTTTTTATAGAGAAAAAGAATATTTGATGGAGAAGATAGTTTACGGAAAAAGATGATGAGTTGATGTATCTATTGTTTATTTTGAAAAAACTTGTATAACTTTTAGGAGGTGTTGGACTTGTATTACCTTTTTGGATTACTGGACTTATATAAGTTCTTGGAGTTTTGAAGAAGAAAGTTCTTGTATAACTTTTTGAGAACATGGATTTGTATTATTGTAAAATTGATTTTAAATATTAATAGATGTGTATATATGTTAAATAGGATGTGATAATGTTAATTAGATGTATTAAATGTTTTTGATGTGGTATTTAATTTTGTTGTACACAAGTTTATATGTATTGGATTGAAAATTGCATAAATGTTCTACTGGAATTCTTGGGATTTAGGGATGAATTTGGTGACAAAAAGAATTTGTCGCCAAATTATCATAATTTATTATGTATCGATAATTTTGCGACAAATTATTTTTCGTCTCAAAATTCATCCTAGATTCTGAGACGAATATATAGATTCATCCCAGATTTTGGGATAAAATTTGGGACGAAAATTAATTTGTCACAGATCATAAATTTTTTATATTATTATTTTCATCGCCAAATTTGTTACAAATTTAGAACGAAAATTAATTTGTCGCAGATCACAAATTTTTTTATGTTATTATTTGCACCACCAAATTCGTTGGAAACTCTATAAGAAAAATATTTTGTCGTGGAGTTGTCAATGACAATTTTGTGACAAATATTATTTTTGTTGTAGAATATGCAATAAATTTGGTGACAAATTTATAATTCGTTTCTAATTTTGTCACCGAATTCGTCTCCAATTTTGCATCAATTTGCGACGAATGTTGTTTTTGTTGTAAACTTGACGACGAATTTGACAACAAAAATATTATTCAATTCGTCACCAATTTCTTCCCCAAATTCGTCGCCAAGTTGGCTACGAGAAATTTCATCCCAAAAATTTTTACAATGAAAATTTTTTAGAAATTTGTACCAAAATTCGTCCCAAAATAATATTTTTTTTAGTGTCACCGATTAAATGAAATATATTAATTGTTCGATAAAATAAGACTAAAATCTGGCCTACGTTTCTTTCTAATTTCTATCCCATGTATGAGTATGCCACCCCTTCCATGTCCTTTCATGGGTCATCCTTCCCTTGTCCCAGTAGGTGAGCAAATAACCGCTCACCTATGTAACACTAACACTATATTTCACTAAAATAGTTATTATAAACCCCTAGAGGCTACTATAACTATCAATAAAAGGAAAAAAATCATTTATTTTAATTGTTAAGAAAGTTAAATTTCCTTCATAATCTTATAGTATGATGTAAATCTATACCATAAATTAGTTTTAAAAAAAATCAAGAAAATGGTTCCATACAAGTAAATAATAACCAAAAACCTCTTTCCAAATTAGAATTCCTGTAGCCAATAAATGATTCGTCCAGACAAATAAGTTAATATATAACGTTACGAAGAGTGAAAAAAAAAACAAATGAAATAAGGCTCCACATGATAATTTACCATTATCAAAGAAACAAATTTTTAGCATTTATATTCTTCAACGATAAAGCCAAATATTCTGAGCTCTTTGTACTCCATGTCTTGATTACAATTTTTCAAAAATACCTAATAATTAATAAGATCCTAACCATATATTCCGCATCAATTTTTAAATGAAGGCATCATTCAAAATCTCATCTCTAGCGCGCCATTTCTATTCACATTAATAGCCTTCCAAAAGATCAATCATGTAGTTTGGCATGTATTTGAGTATCGTTCAGAATTTAAACAGAGTATATGATCCAAAACACATTAGGGGATGAGCAAAACAACAAGTATTACTCATGATCCAAAGAATTAATATTGACAATTTGTCTGACGATGTAACAACATGTAATCTGTACTAAAAACAAAAAGATACGATGAAACAATGGACAATTAATCTTATGGACAAATTAAGCTAATGCTGACCGAACCACTATCAACTGTGATAAACCATGAACTCTATAATGCAGAACCCAAAAGCCACCGTTAGCTGGATTAATTACTATTGCAGTTGGAGGTCAAAGAGTGTTCCCATGTGTTCTGGACGATGGATGAGTTGTGGATTCACACGAGAGGCGATTTGGTAGAACACCTGCCATGTTAATAAGCTATCGGAGCCGGACTGATGTCGAGATCCCACTGCTCGCTCAACTCCGACGGTAGAGGCCACCCGCTCCAATCCTCCGTAAAGCCCAGGACAATGCTTGCAAAGGTGCTTCACATCGAACACCCTTTTGCCGAAAAAGAAGTGAACGAGGTGCAAGAACTCTCGAACGGTCTTTGGTAATTTGCAGTCGCATGTCAGCATCTTGACTAGGAAGGCGAAGTCATAGGCGCCTTGGAAGATAACCCAGGAGACGGGAGAAAAATGGCCAAAGGAAAGCAAGCCGGAGGTGGCCAAGTTCTGGGCGAATCTGCAAGAGTCGATGCCCCATATTTGATTCTTTTGGAAGTCGATGCCATTAGCCTTGAGCAGCTCGACGGAGGAAGGGGCGTAACGGTCGCGGCTGATGTCGAAGTTGCGGAAATTAAATTCCCACACGTAACTCACACAAGTGCCGTCGCTGTAGATGACACATGGGAGGTTGCCGGCGGCGTCGGAGAGGGTGAGACCGACCTGGACGATGCGGAGGGCCTCGACGTTGGCGCGGATCAATTCGTAGCGTTGGGGGAGGGTGAGGGTGCAGTAGGGATTTTTGGAAGCGACGACGACGCCAGGATACTCGGTGTCCAAGGCGACGAAGGGGTGGAACGGGACGGCGGAGCGGATAAGGGCGAACTCCTCGTCGAGGTTATGAGCCCAGACGGAGCGAACCTCGACTCTGCTGGCGCTGGCGCTGGCGGCGGAAGAGGAAATTAGCATATCGTTAACGTTGTTGACAACTGCGACAGCCATGATGATGAGCCTGTTTGATGATATTAGAAATACGAAAGTAGTGGAAGGCTGGAGATCGAGGAGATGTTAATTAGGTTTCGATCGAGTTGGAGTGGAAATTAAAATGGAAAGGGAGGGGAAGTTTAAATAGAGCAGGAAATGGAAATCAAAGAGAGAAAATCGCCAGATAATAAACGCACTAAACAGAATTAGTTAGTGCGAAGCGAATTATTAGGATATATATATATGGAATTAATGATGCTAAACTAGCTTAATCAGGACTTTAAGTATTAATCTGGCGCCAAATCTAGCTGCAATTGAGAGGTGAATAAACTATTTTACAAAAAACTTTTATAATACCATAAAAAAACGTGTATTAAAAAGCTTTGAAATAAGCATGGAGCTTAAAAGTAAATATCTAAATTTTAAAATGTAATTTAAAAATAAAAATTAAATGTAAATTTGTAATTGAGAAATAAATAAGAAATTACGTTTTTTTATTAAAGAATTATTTTGATTTGAGCTCCTGTTACATCTTTTTAGTCTTTCAAATATGGATAAATTTTATTTGCTATTCTAAATTAATATCTATTCCTATCTAGAATCTGAGTTAGATGGAGGCCGATGAAGATGACATTGACGTTGATAAAGAAGTGAATTTGACGCACCCGATGTATGGACGTCCGAAAAGTAAACCCCCACGTGGAACTTCCTGATCTTAGTATGAGGACTGATAGTACTTGAACTCTAAACACACTTAGATAAGCAGAGGTATTTCTTCCTCTGCTTTCCCTCTGTCGTAGCGTGGCCGACGAGGCACCAGACTGCTCTCCCTTCTATGCCTTTTCTAGGAGACTATCACTCAGACCCCACATTAATGGAGACATCAGCGTAACTAGTGGGATGACACTTTGATTTGTGCATGCTGTTGGAGGACGTCCTATATCTATTTGGGCTAAGCTTCATGCCATCAAAGCTGCCGCACTCTTTGGGTAAGTACTACCATGGTTTTCGTCCTCCTATGACTTCTTATTCTGATCCTTACTTCTCTGTAGCGGATATTATTGCCCAAGCGCCTGCGATTAGGCCTCTTCCATTGAGTGTTTTGGAAATAAATCGCCGAGGGTGAATAATTTTGGTCGATCGAAGCATCCGACACTCCGTTTCGAATGCTTCCCGGATGGTCACGAGTACTTCTACCTCTCGTCCTTCCGCCCCTCAGGAGACACAACCCATTTGTTGTACTCCTATTCCTACTCGGCAAACTCCACTTGCTTCTACGCACGTCGCCCATGGACCCTGGACGAGGAGTCAGATTCAGATGAGCAGCCGCTCGTGCGTCGACTGAGGCACAGGCCTGAGGAAGCCTCCCTTGCTACCCAGCTACCTTGGCCTGCTTCCACCCTCGCTTCAGAGTCTAGACCTTTAGGCGGCCCTACTGTTCTTCCGAAAGACAAAATAGTGCCTGACCAAGGGAAAGCCTCGGTCGATTAAGAGAAGAGCACTCCAGAGAGGCGATCTTTACCATCTGCCCTTGTCAGACTTTCCTCTCCTTAACCTTCCGCTTCCACCCCGTCTTGTTACCAGAGGGATTGTTCCTAGCTCTTTTAGGTCGCGACTATTTCACTTTCATGCTACTATGCCTTCCCAGCAGGGTCTGCATGAAGACCCACTTCCTTATGCCGACACCATTTTGATGTGGGGAAAACTGGCAAATGCTTGGAAGGAATTTATGGAGCAACTAGATGTCATTTCACTTCCCGACCAAGTAGACATGTTCCCTAAAAACTCTATTGCGGTAAGCCTTCATCTTTCTTTACTTCTCTTCCCTTTCAATTTCGACTAACCCTCTTTATGGCCAGCTTTTTGCCGAGGGGTTGAGCTTGAGCTAGGTGTCTATGAACATATACTGGCAAAACAAAATCCTGAAAGATCGCATTGAAGACCTAGAATCTCATCCTTTTGACTCCACTCTAGAAGTGTGCCAACTTAAAGTGAAAGTGGAGTCTTTGAAGAAGTTAAAAGCAACCCACAAACAAACTCTTAGTGAAGCCTTACTGGAGTCCAGTCTTCTACAAGATGGTAAGAAAATGCTTGAAGCCCTCCACCAGACAGTCGATGTCAGGTACCATGAGGAGCTAGCCCTCAAAGAGAAGGCATTGTCGGAACGGGCCCCGACAGACAGAGGCTCTAGACAACCTTAAGCTCATGCATAAACAAGAGATCGACCATTGGACTAATGAGCTCAATGCCAAAGACTTACTTCTGATGGACTATCGAAAAGATTTGGAATCCCAGACTACAGAACTGGGGTCCTTACATATGGAGCTATCTCAAGCATGAGCTACCTTGTCCAAATCTGTAATCGCCTTAGAAGCTTATAAGGCAGGGGGAGAGATCGTCTTCAGACAAGTCGAGAAGAATACCTGTGTTCTTCAGAGTTTGGCTCCCAAGTAGGAGATCGCTTTGTCAGGTCTCTCATGTATGGAACGATAGGAGCATTCCAGTAGCTCAGAGAAGGAGAGTACCTATCGTCTGACCTTCCAGCGGATTTCCTAGACCATCATCAGATCATCAAAGAAATTCCTGACGATGTTTTTTCAAAGTTCAAGTGACTTCTTGTTTAACACATCTGTTGTTTCATTTTTCTTTTACTTCCTTTCTCTATAAAGGCTTATTCTAGTTCTTTCATCCTTGTTCTTCATTCCTACTTCACGACTTCTCTCAAGGTAGATCTCGTAGTAGGAGTACCTTCGGGTTATTGCATTCTCAAGCAAGAGGAACTCTTTATGCTAAGAGCTACAAGAGCTAATCGTAAATGAGATTTTTAGATCTTCGCCCGATTGAGTTTGGGCTATTAGGCGAGGTCTGGAAGAGCTCTACTTGGGGCTTGCACAAGGAGAAAGGGCATAAAAGACTTTAGCATCCTGCCCGAGTTTACCCAACTAGATACTTTGTGCATATGCCTGTAGTACTCATTCCCCGACTGTTGATCTGTCTCTCAAACAGTTGTTAGTAGAAAGAGTAATATTTTCAGACACAATAAGGCCGAAGGTAATTAGCACTCCATGGGTGGTCTAACTTTCTACCCTGAGCATCCTGTAGATAATAGACACCAGACGTTAGTTTTTTAATGACCTTATAAGGGTCGTCCCACTAAGGTGTTAAATTAGTTACTAGGGATGACAGTTTTCCCCACGAGTTCGGGGCCCGTGGGGAAAATTCAAAATGAGGATGAGGATCCTCGATTTTTTCGAGGATGGGGTGGGTTTGGGGCGGGTATGGAAATACTATCCTCATCCCTGAACCCGCCCCGAATATTATTATTATTAATATTAATAAATAATAATATTAATAATAAAGAGAAGGCATTGTCGGAATGGGCCTGACAGACAGAGGCTCTAGACAACCTTAAGCTCATGCATAAACAAGAGATGGATCATTGGACTAATGAGCTCAATGACAAAGACTTGCTTCTGATGAACTACCGAAAAGATTTGAAATCCCAGACTACTGGGGTCCTTACATATGGATCTATCTCAAGCATGAGCTACCTTGTCCAAATCTGTCATCACCTTAGAAGCTTATAAGGCAGGGGGAGAGACCGTCTTCAGACAAGTCGAGAAGAATACCTGTGTTCTTCAGAGTTTGACTCCCAAGTAGGAGATCGCTTTGTCAGGTCGCTCACGTATGGAACGATAGGAGCATTTCAGTAGCTCAGAGAAGGAGAGTACCTATCATCTGACCTTCCAGAGGATTTCCTAGACCATCATCAGATCATCAAAGAAATGTCTGATTATGTTTTTCAGTGTTCAAGTGACTTCTTGTTTAACACATTTGTTGTTTCGTTTTTCTTTTACTTCCTTTCTCTATAAAGGCTTATTCTAGTTCTTTCATCCTTGTTCTTCATTCCTACTTCACGACTTCTCTCAAGGTAGATCTCGTTGTAGGAGTACCTTCGGGTTATTGCATTCTCAAGCAAGAGGAACTCTTTATGCTGAGAGCTACAAGAGCTAATCGTAAATGAGATTTTTAGATCTTCACCCGATTGAGTTTGGGCTATTAGGCGGGGTCTGGAAGAGCTCTACTTGGGGCTTGCACAAGGAGAAAGGGCATAAAAGACTTTAGCATAATCATGCCCGAGTTTACCCAACTAGATACTTTGTGCATATGCCTGTAGTACTCATTCCTCGACTGTTGATCTGTCTCTCAAACAGCTGTTAGTAGAAAGAGTAATATTTTCAGACACAATAAGGCCGAAGGTAATTAGCACTCCATGGGTGGTCTAACTTTCTACCCTGAGCATCCTATAGGTAATAGGCACCAGACGTTAGTTTTTTAATGACCTTATAAGGGTCGTCCCACTAAGGTGTTAAATTAGTTACTAGGGATGGCAGTTTTCCCCATTAGTTCGGGGCCCGTGGGGAAAATTCGAAATGGGGATGAGGATCCTCGATTTTTTTGAGGATGGGGTGGGTTTGAGGCAGGTATGGGAATACTATCCCCATCCTCGAACCCACCCCGAATATTATTATTATTAATATTAATAAATAATAATAATAATTTTTTAAAAGTATTGATAATAGTGTTAATATTAATATTAAAATTTTGAAAATATTAATAGTAATAATAATAATAATATTATTAATAATAATGATATTAATATTAATATTACCATTAATAATGATAAAATAATAATAATAATAATAATAATTAAATTTAAGAATGTGGCGGGGATGGGGATTTGATCCCCATGGGTTTGGGTTCGGGGAATCCCCGAACTCGAAAAAATGAGAACGGGGCGGGGATGGGGATGGCAAACCCGCCCTGCCCCATTGCCATAACTACTCTCCTACCGGTCTAATCCTTTTCCATACCAAATCTTTTTCTCCGAATAAACGGGGGATCACCTTCGTATCATAGTTTTGACTCATCCGTTGTAGGTACGCGGTTAATCAGGCGGTCGTCCTCTCACAGGTTTCACTAATAAGATCCAGCTCTGAAAGCCACCGACCGGTATTCTCAGGGTCATACAGTAACCGTCGGATGGATGGAACCCCAACCTCAATCAGCACGACTGCTTCGTTGTCGTAGACGAGATGAAAGGGAGTGAGCCCTGTACTTTCTCGTGGAGTCATTCGGTATGTCTAAAGGATGTTGGGAAACTCTTCCACCCAATTACTTCCCATGTGGTCCAACTTGACCTTCAACCCCCGGACTATCTATCTGTTAGTGACCTTGGTCTGTCCATTATTTTGAGGATACGCCACGGAAGTGAAGGCCTAGGTGATACCAAACCCCTGACACCATTCCTGGAGCTTGCGTCCTTGAAACTACCTCCCATTGTCTAAGACTAATTTATGCGGAATTCCGAATTGGCATAAGATATTCTTCCATAGGAACTGTATAACGACTCCTTCCATTATCCTGGTCAGGGCCTCTGCCTCCACCCACTAAGAGAAGTAATCCACCGCGACAAGTAGAAATCGCCTTTTCCTGGGAGTCAAAGAGAAAGCTTTCACGATGTTCATACCTCATTGGTCAAAGGGACAAGAGACTATTGAGGTCTTTAAAATCTCGGTCGGCCAATGGGTGATTTCATCATGAAAACGATATCAAAATAATTTTAAGTTATGAACGCCCTCTAACTACACTAATCCAGTATAGAAATAACTCAGGTCTTCTCCCAACGAAAGCAACGATAGGATGGTAATCTAGGATTGTATGTTATTCCAATTTTTTGGATTTTTAATATGGAAATGAAAGTTTTGGATTTTGATTCTAAATCTAACAAATGAAAAGAAAAGCAAGTAGAAAACTAATCTAGTGCTGTAATGAAATCTAACTATGTGTCAACAATTATTCCACAACACATTGTCACTCTACGTTATAGTTTAACTATGAATATAATTAAACTAAGGAATGAAATGACAAAGCATTAAATGGAACCTAATCTAGTAAATGAAAGATAATACAAGTAATAATAGTTAAGTCTATTCTAACTACAATTGTAAAAAATAAAAGACAACATGAAGTAAATCATTAATGAAACTAAGCATGTAATGAAACCTAAAGCATTAAAGAAATATAATCTAACATAATTGCATTAAAATGATGAACAAACATCATGAAAACATAAATCACTAAATTAACAAGTATTGCATGGAATTACACTAAAGAAATAACATCAATTAGAATAGCACAATTGGTTGAGGCATTTCACCGAACATGTTGTGAGCATTAATCAAATTGAAACTAATGTATAAAACCTTAACAAGGGAGTTCAATTCGATACAAGCATTTCACAAACTCAACAACCAACAATCATAGAACCAAATGATTAACTCAACAAATCAACCAACACATGAAAGCTTTAAAGGAAAGAAACAACCCAACAAATGGAATGAATGGAAGAAGAACTACTGTCTGGAATGTAGTGGAATGGGTACAAACTTCTCCTCTTCTAACCCTCCCTGCAGTCACATGAAACACCCAGCTCCGTAACCCCTGGAACCGATGAGCAGCAACCAAGATACCAGATATGCTTGCTTCAACAACGGTGATGAAAAACGAATCTTCCACCGAAGAACCCCCTCGGATGGAAGTTGAACGGAAGTAATGGAGGTGCTGTGAAATTGGATGAACCGCCGCCGCCTCTGCCTTACTCTACTGCCTGAACCCCAGACAATGGAGCTGCCAAAAGGAAGCCAATCAATGGAGATCACACCGGAGAACCACTCTGGTGAGGTGGATGCTCATTACCGAAGCTTGTCGCCGCCTGAAATTGCTTGTCGTCACTACTAGAATCAAGAAGCAGAGGAGCCCGATTGGAATCATGAAGAAGAAGAAGAAGAAGAAGAGTAGAAAGGTATGGCCGACCGACGACAATGAATGTAAGGGAAGAGCTGTCAGCCGGTGGGAAAAAGAATGAAGGGGGAAGGTGGCGTCAGTGAAGCTTGTCACGTGCCCTAGCCCCCAAAACGTGAGAGAAGAACCTCGCATCTATTCATTCCTCAGAAGAGTAGAGAAAGGGTTTCCCCTCCTTTAATTTTGGTCGTTCGATTTGATGAAGATTGATCCTAACTATTTATTAAAGTGATGAAGGTAATCTGCATCTGAGCCGTTATTTTTTAGATTAAATTGAGGTTGATTTGCTCCTTTGATCTAATGGTTAACATAGCTTCAAATCTGAATGGCGGGTTGGATGGCTTAGATCGGAATGAAGGAACAAGATCTCTAGATTTGGATCAACAGTTCATATTAATTCAGCTTGATCTCCTCCGTTTGACCTCCAAATCAAGCCAGATACTATCCGATCAAACCCTAATTCATGGCTCTTTTGATTTCCTACAAATTCATAATAAAAACATGAGATTAAATACCATAATTTGTAGAAAATTTATAATTAAGTCCAAAATAAATTCCTACTAACAACACACAATATAAACACTAAATTAAGCGTGCAAGAAGGTAAAAATTCTAAGAATAAGAGCCAAAATAATACACAAAAATGCTAGTTATTAATGGGTCAAGTTCTGATGCTTTTGGCAAGAGATGCAAGTGACCACCATCTATTAAGCATCTCTCTGCAAGGTGTGCCAAAAATACCCGCTCAGTAATAGTTTGCGGGCTAGCGTCCTTCCTCTTACGTGACTACCGCAATATCCCTGGTGAATTTATTGCAGGGCATACTCCGCCTCCTCCGGGCCTAAGCATTTGAGTAGTGGTCGAGAGAATTCCCACTTGTATAATTGACCCCCGATCAGTGTATACGCATGAGCTCTCTTTCTAATCGATCTGGCTGCTTCAGCATGTGCGGGTAAGATACCTTTTTGAAGATAAATGATCATTGGGACTGTCTAGTCGATTGATTCTTCCAAGTTGTTCTGTTGGTCGATCTGACCTATCCGAAAACTTTAGGCTATTGATTTATCCAGGACCTAAGTGGTCAAAGAACTGCCCATCTTAGCTAATTCATCTGCTCTCTGATTGTCTGCCCTAGGAATTTTGGTTACTGTGACTTACTTGAAGTCTTCCTTCATTTTCTCATACGCTTCTCGATAATGTTGTAGCTTCTCAGTATTGACTTCAATGTTGCCAGCCACCTGCTAAGCCACCAACTAAGAATCTAAGTAAATGATTACCCGAGTGACTCCTACATGCTGAGCTGTCTGCAATCCAGCTAAAAGTGTCTCATATTCTGCCTTATTGTTAGTAACTCTAAAGTTTAACTTGACAGCTAGTTGCATGATATCTTCTTGAGGGGATAAAAGAAGTATCCCCACTCCACTTCCCTGTTGAGTGGACGACTCATCTACATATATCTTCCATGTTTCCTCAGAATCATGCTGATGGATCTCCGTCAGAAAGTTGGTCAGGGCTTGTGCCTTGATTGTTGTTCGGGGCTGATACTGTATATCATACTCTACCAACTCGATTGCCCATTTGATGAGATGGTCAACTATCTCCATGTTGGTAAGGGACTTTCCCATGGTACTATTGGTCAGTACAGTAATTGGGTGTGCTAGAAAATAAGGTCTTAGGCGGCGAGCCATGAAAACCAACCCGTAAACCAACTTTTCCAAGGCTCTATATCGAGATTCAACCCCTTTTAATAGATGACTGAAGAAATACACTGGTCTTTGTGCATCATCTTGTTCTTTTACTTGAACTACCCCCATGGCCTCAGGGTAGTTGACAGATACACCCAGAGTGGCTCCCCGGTAATAGGTTTTAAACAATGAAGGTAGGGTCTCCAGGTTTTGCTTCACTTCCTCGAAAGCTTTGCTGCATTCTTCATCCCATTGAAACATGACAGCTCTTCGGAGCACCTTAAAGAAGGGAAACACCCGATCTGCAGATCGGGATATGAACCTGGAGAGTGCCATGATTCTGCGCACCAGCTTCTAGGCTTCTTTCAGATTCTGAGGCGCATGCATGTTTTGAAGTGTCTAAACCTTCTCCAGGTTGGCTTTAATCCCCTATTTGGTAACAAGGTATCCCAGGAATTTTTCTCCTCGAGCTCCAAATAAGCACTTCAAGGGATTTAACTTTAGCCTGTACTACCTCAGTGTATCGTAGGTCTCCTCCACATCGGCAATCAAGTTTATTGCCATAGTAGACTTGATCAATATGTCGTCTACATAGGTTGCCATTTTTCACCCTATCTGCTCTCAGAAGATCTTATCCATCATCCTCTAATAAGTAGCACCAGTATTTCGTAGCCTAAACGACATGATAGTATAACAGAAACTACCGTCGGCTATGATGAAGCTAACTTTCTCCTAGTCTTTCCGAGCTAGAGAAATCTAGTAGTATCCTTGGTAGACATCGAGCATACAAATCCTTTCGCAGCTCGAGGTTGAATCCACCATCTAATTGATTCGCGATAAAGGGTAGAAATCTTAAGGGCTAGCCCGATTGAGGTCTCGAAAGCCGATACAGACCCTCCACTTATTGTTGGGTTTAGACACTAGGACCATGTTAGAGAGCCAGGGTGGGAATTGCACTTCTCTAACGTGTCTTGCTTTTAAGAGCTTATCGACTTCAGCTCGGATGATTTTATTTTGCTCTGTTGAGAAGTTTCTCTTCTCCTGCTTGACCGACAAAGAATTAGGGAGGAGATGCAACTTGTACTCAGCTACCTCAGGCTTGACTCCCGACAGTTCCTTGGGGGACCAAGCGAAGACGGCCCTATTACGCACTAGAAATTTGACCAGCTCCGTCTTAATTTCGATCGGCAGGTCACTTGATATGCAAGTGATGCTCTCCGGACGATCAAGATAAAGCTGGACCTCCTCCTAGGGAATGAGTTCTTCGGCTATAGGCAAAGACTCCTCTTGGATGACGTGGATTCCTTCATCCTGGGTTCTTTGCACTTTGCGGGCCTTGACCTTCACCATGTCGATATAACACCTGCGGGAGACCAGCTGCTCGCCTTTGACCTCCCTGACCTGGTCTCCCACAGGGAATTTTATCTTCTGATGAAAGGTGAAGATCGTTACTCGGAATTCATGTAGGCCGGGTCTCCCTAAGATGACGTTGTAGGAGGATGGAGAATCCACTACGATGAAGGTGCTCCTCCATGTCCTTACCAATGGTTCGCTACCCAAAGGTATGACTAGCTTAATTTGATCCATTGGTCGTACTTCATTACCTATGAACCCGTACAAGGAGGTGGCTATGGGTTGGAGATCACTGGCGTCGATCTGCATGCCCTCGAATGCATTTTTGAGCAGCACGTTGACAGACCTTCCAGTGTCAACGAAAACCCTGGCCACACGGCTATTGGCGGTAACGGCTTTGATTATAAGGGTATCATCATGAGGGAGCTCCATGCCCTCCAGATCTTGTAGCTCGAAGCTGATTACGAGCCCTATAACTTGTTCCCGGTTGCACCCTACCGCGTGTATCTCTAAGCGACGTTCATGAGATTTCCGAGCTCTAGCGAAGTCTCCATCTGTGGGTCCCTCGGAGATTATGTCGATCTCATAGATGGCAATATTTCCCCTATTCTCTTCCTCAAGGGATTCCATCAGCTCCTTGCCCCGACTTGGCTGCTAAGGTCCTTGACCTCTACTTTCAGGAAGAGATTTACTTGATTGCCCTACGGTAGTAGGCGAGTTGGCCAGCAGCTTCTGAAGCTTGGGTGCAATCTCCAGTAGAGGCAGGCCCAGTTGGCTGCCCGCCAAGAATCTCGAGAGAACTGGACGCAATCTCCTATGGAATGGGTGTGGGGCCTATGGTAGGTGCAATAACGAGACCCCCACTAACTGGGTCTGGGGCTTAAACAACTTCGACTCGTTGCACCCCTTGGATTCCTGACAGGGTGGAAATCCTGGTCAAGCCTCCTTGGAGTGGGTAAAGGGTCGGGCTGGAGCTAGGGTGGCCTTCTCTCCGACTTGTTGGCATGGGCAAGCGCCTTGTTTGCTTTCCTTCGGGCCGCCTGGGCTTTTTCTACATTAATATAGCTTGGCGGCTTCCCCAACATCTCATCAAAATTATTCACAGGCTCTCGAATAAGAGTTAAATAGAACTCCCCTTCTACCAGACGATGGGAGAAGGCGCTCATCAAGATCTTTGAGGTAGAGGATGGGATATCCTGGGCTACATGATTGAAGCATTTTATGTAGGCCCTCAGGGGCTCTACAGACCCCAGCTTGAGAGCGAATAGGCAATGGTTAGTCTTCTGATATTTTTCGCTGCTAGCGAAATGGTGCAGGAAAGCGTTTTTGAAATCCTGAAAGTAGGTGATGGATCCAACAGGAAATCCGTCGAACCACTTTTGAGCCGAGCCGGACAGAGTGTTTAAAAACACCCGACACTTAATGGCATCGCTGTACTGAAGTAACAGCATAGCATTTCAAAATTTGTGAAGGTGATCTTCTTGATCATTGCTGTCATTATATTCTCCGATGGCTGAGGGCTTATACCCCTTCGGCAGTTTTTCTTCAAGCACCTTCTAAGAGAAGGACACTTGCAACTCCCTCAGCTCCTCCCTGACAACTATGGCCTTCCCCTTCTTCGAATCTCTGGGAAGGGAACACTCGATCTTGGAGGCCTGGTATTGCTCTTTCTTGTTATATAGTCCGGGCAAGGGTCGCAATAGAAGGCTCGGGGGGAATTCTTTGGTTGTTTCCTCTTAGACCCCTTGTCAGAAGTGTGGGTCTGGTCCTTTGAAACTGCAAGCATCCTATGTGGTTGTGAAGTGGTGGTGTGCTTTTCGGAAGTCGCTCACCTCTTGGCTTCCTTGAACAGTTCGTACTCTCCTGTTGTCATGGTGATGTTAATCTTACCAATGTTCTCCATCGTCACGTTCCAGAATAGGTGAAGGAGATTCCCATAGACGACAACAAATTGATCCTGTCAGGAATCCGAGTTAGACGGAGGTTGGCGAAGATGGCGTTGGTGTTGACGAAGAGGCGACTTTGACACACCTAGTGTATGCACGTCCGAAAAGCAAACCCCCACGTAGAACTCCTCGATCTTAGTATGAGGAATGGTAGTACCAGAACTCTAGACACACTCAAACGAGCACCCAGAGCGTTAGAGACCAGAAACCAGGGAAAAGTCCCCGATACAAGCCCTCTAACGCTCAAGTCAGGTCCTTTTTCCCAAGAAGAACAGTGTATGATGGAAGAAGAAATGTTCAAGACGAGTGTATATTTGCGCGTACCTAGGTAAGGAAGAGGACCTCCCTTTTTATATGACATTGCATACCTTCAGAGCCTGCCTGTTATCAGAGAATGTCGAGTGTCAGAGCTTGTGAGGCTAGAGAGGAAGTATGGTGGCCTCCTATTGGTGGAAGGAAAGTTCCATTCGCAAGTGATAGCAGACCATTGGAATATTTCCTGACGTACAACAGTCATTCTCTAATAGGAGGTTATGATTCTCTAACATTATTGTCGCTTAGCGCTTTCCATCCCACCCAGGTTTAGCTACAGACAGCTCGGGATAACCGTTCAAATTTACCTCCCGACTTGAGTCTTGATAAGGAGGATAAGTCATGGCGATCAGCCCAGGTTTTATCTAAAATTGTGATAAGGGACCCATCTTTCACGAATTAATCGTTGAAAGGTCGGTTGGGAGTTGTCGTAGTGAAAGTACCAGGTCTGTCTACACAGTCCAAGCTGGGAAGATTTGATCAGTTAGGGGTAGGCCTAGGGCTAGTCCAAACTGTTAGGACCTTTGTGTTCGGCTAGAGGGGGGGTGAATAGCCTTTCTTTCGCTTTTGACCTACAACTTGTTAGTGGAAGATAAAGGAAACAAATGAACAAGTATGAAAACAAAAGTTCAATGCTAACTCCCTTTGTTTACTTGGTCTCCACCTCCTTGAGGTGACTAATCCAAGGCGCACACACCCACACAATGAAGTTCCACTATAAACTTCTCCTTCTCGAATGACAATCGAAGGTGGAGAAACCTTTACACAATCTCCTCTTCCTTTTACAAAGTGAAATTTAGGATCAGAAGGAAGAGTATGAGTATCTGTAGACTTGAGGATTACTTGATGAGCACTTTTTCGGTTTTTGAACAGTTGATGGTCTCCAAGCTCTAAAAATTTCTTTTATAGTTTTCCCGACATCAGTCGACTGGTATACCTATCAGTCGACTGATGGGCTTTAACGGCACTAAAGATTTGACGAGATTTTGAGCCGCCACTTCATAACGGTCATCTACCAGTCGACTGGTACCAGTACCAGTCGACTGGTACTTACCTCCAATTACCCTAGCGACATTCTGTCCATTCTGTGCCTTGGTACCAGTCGACTGGTACCTTATACTTCTGAATTTTACAGCAGTTTGTACCGTCTCAGTTTTACATTATTTTATACACTTGAATTTACTTCCTTAGCTTAGACTTCAAGCCTCCAAGCACCTTCCCTCAGCCTTACGCCCCTAGGATGCTTCTGTCTCCACGACTCCTCATCCTTGCGCTTGCCTTCAAGGGCTACCTTTGGCTCCGTCATGCTAAGTCTCCTTTTTGCCAATAGATCGCGCCTCCGGATCTTTCCTTGCTAAAACTTCATACTTGGTCTTTTATTTGTATCTGCTCACTCACTACTTATGTTAGATCACAATTAATGCCTAGCTTAAACTATTTTAACCAAACATCAACAATGAGTAATGTCTTGAGCAAGATTGCTCCAATAATCTCCCCCTTTTTAATGTTTGGCAAAATGTGTTTAAGTTAGGTCTTTAAATATACAACATCTAGAAAGTATGATGATATTCACGAAGCATAAGCATACAAAATATCTTCATATAACATGAATCATGAATGAAGCATAAGCATACAAAGTATCTAACTTAAGATATCCACATCTCCCCCTTTTTGCCACACAACAAAAAGAAACTACAACTCCCCATTAATCCATGATATCGTCTAAGAGCAAGTGATAGGAAGAAACAAATAACAGATAATAAAAGAAGACATATGCGAATATAAAGGAGCTTACAAACCAACAAAAAAGATAAAAAAAGAAGCAGCAATGAAAGAAAATAAGCAATAGTCACATAATGTCATAACACCAGGCGTACATCATAGTCAAGAAGCTAAATGTTCGAGATGAACAGAATATAGCACTGTCGAAGCCAAAACACATCTCGACACCAACACAAAGAAAACTAGAATCATAGTCCTAGTGATCATCACTGGGAGGAGGTGAAGGAGCCTGGTATGTCAGATCCCAGCACTGCAGCATCGCATACATATCCGCCTAACGCTGCTGAGAAGCAGTCCAATCCTGCCGGAACCCCCGAAACTCCTGAAACCCCTGGCGTACTGTCTCCTCCAGCTGAGTCAATCGAGCCTCGACAGTCAAAGGGGCTGGATGCGGTGCCAATGCAGGAGGAGGTACGTCAGCCTCCTCAGCGTCAGAATCATCCGCCTCCTGAGCACGCCATACCATCTCCCCCTGGCGTCTCTCAATACCTGCAAGAGACAACTGGCGGGCCCCAATCTGATCATAGTCCTTAGATAACTGATGCAGTTGACCCCTCATGACATCGAGACCCCGAGAAGCAAAGAAAGACGTCAGGATGTGACAGTAAGGCATGTACAACTTCTCATTAGAAGGACTAGAGAAGTGCACGATGGACTCAAAGACGTGAAGAGCGATGTTGATGTCGAGCCGGTGCTCCAAAGCATACATCATGACCAGATGGGGCAGCCGAATCTTGGCTTGCCCCCGAGTGACTATAGGTAAGATACACCCAATAACAACCTTATAAAGGATGTTGCTGCGGGCAGACATACGGGTAGCATTGAAGATGCGCCGCAGAGGAGCTCGGGGGGCATTGAAGTAATACTGATGTATCACTTCAATGGACAAATGAGAGAGTGAATCGGTGAATGGCTCAACAACTGTAGGAAAACACGTAAAGGAGCTCTCAGAAGCCCGACACTCTAAGAAGGACTGGAGAATGCTGGGAGTGAACTCAATATCGACACAACCTACACGAGATACCCATGTATGACCTCCACTACCTCTAGGATGCAAATTGGTGTAGAATTCCTTACATAAATCCAGATTGACTAAATGCGTGCAATGCACTAACTTATCTAAACCAAAATACTGAATGATCTCCATGACATCTGGTACAATTGTAGTAAAATAGGTCTGATCTAGATACCGACAGGGTATCATAGCGAAATCAGTAGCCGCAAATCGTTGTCGTGCGGCTTCGGATCGGAATCGATCCCCCGAGGGAACGGGAGCAGACTGCCGGGAGGTTCCCTCACCAGCCCTGCATTTTTGCCTAACCCTAAATGTGGTAATGCAATGCATATGATCTAAAAGTAACCCCAAAACAGGGAGAATAGCACAGAATCACAGCAAAAACAGCAAGGTATTAGGGTTAAATCACACTTGATCTTGAGAAAAGATGAGGGAGAAGGATTACCTTCGTTCCATAGCCACGAAATCAAGGAAGAACCGAGGAAGAAGGAGGTGTGGTGAGGACACGAGCCGACTAGCGTTGAGAGGCCGCAGGAGAAACAAACTGAGCAATGAGGGAAGATGAGGACAGATCGAGAAAGAGAAGGAGGTTTAGGCGGCCGGAGAGGACAAGAAATGGCGACGAGCCGCACTGGAATCCAGGTGGCAGCAGGCGGCAGATGAAACTAGGGTTTCCATTGGGCCACCTGCACGCGGAAGGATATATAAAAACGCGAGTACCAGTCGACTGATGATTTAATCAGTCGACTGGTGCCTAAAACAGAAACCCACAGAATCATTCTGTTCGCAAAGTCACTGTTACCAGTCGACTGGTACCTGAACCAGTCGACTGATACCAATTCTGGCCTTATTCTGCCCCGAAGTTCAGAAACCTACAAATAATTATACCAACCTCCAAAAATTCTCAAATTTGGTGGAGAAGTATATTTTAACCTTGTCTATTCGGGAAAAATATGTATAAAAATACGTCTATCATAGATCCTAAGATTGACACATGCTTTAACACTAGTTAGATTATGTAGTATATCGTTGAGTGAAAGTCCCAATTTGAGCTTCCCTATAGGTGCTGTACCTATATTAGAACAAGGCTTCTTTCTTACACCTCTTTATATGGTATTTTCCATATCATCTTAAATTGCATACAATAGGTTGTGATACTTGTATTTGAAAGAAATATCCAATCATGTTCAAAGAGCTATGTACACATTAATTGTGCACAAGCCTTCCCAATGATTGGTTCACTTAAAGATCAATGTGACTAGATGTCATATTGGCCCAAAGTCATGTATCATGACAAACATGTTGAACCAAAGACATCATCCTAAACATCTCACAGGGTATCTAATTTAAGAAATACACAAGCAAGGCTCCAGAGGGCTATGTGAGATGAAAAGAAAAAAAACATAATGTGATGTAAAAACATGCGATGCTATACTCACTATTCTACAAGACACATACCAAGTTCCCTCCTAATAGAGGTGAACTCTACTTCGGGTAAAGGCTTGGTAAAAATATCGGCAAGATTAGATTGAGATTCAACATAAAGTAGTTCAATGTCTCCTCTTGCCACATGATCTCTAATAAAATTATGCTTCACCTCAATGTGCTTTGTCCTAGAGTGGTGCACCGGATTTTTGGTTAAGTTGATGGTGCTAATATTATCACACAACACCTTAACTTTGGAATAGTGACACTCATAATCTTCTAAAGTATGCATCATCCAAAGCAATTGAGCTACACAACTACCCATGGCCACATACTCGGCTTCGGTTGTGGATAAGGCCACACAAGGTTGTTTTCTACTACTCCAACTTACAAGGGAAGGTCCAAGAAATTGACAACCACCGCTAGTACTTTTTCTATCTAATTTGCAACCCGCATAATCGGAATCGGTATACCCAATCAACTCAAAATTCCTAGTCCGAGGATACCAAAGACCTACATTAAGGGTACTCTTGATGTATCTCAAAATTCTCTTTACCGCTACTAAGTGTGATTCTTTGGCACATGATTGGTATCTTGCACACATTCCTACGGCAAATATTATGTCCGGTCTACTAGCGGTTAGGTATAGCAAACTACCAATCATGCTCCTATATAGTTTTGGATCAACTAATTTCCCTTCTTGATCACTATCTATCTTGGTATTAGTCCCCATAGGAGTAGATGCTCCTTTAGCATTTTCCAACCCAAATTTCTTAATAAGTTCTTTAGCAAATTTGGTTTGGTAAACATGGGTTCCTTCGCTAGTTTGCTTGACTTGTAATCCCAAAAAGAAACTCAATTCTCCAACAAGACTCATTTCAAACTCACTTTCCATGTGTTTGATAAAGTCATGAAGAAGTTCATTATTTGTTGAGCCAAAAATGATGTCATCAACATAGACTTGTGCAACAAAAATTTCCCCATCCTTAGACTTTAGAAATAATGTTGGGTCAATTGTTCCTCTTCTAAAGTCCTTGGAGATTAGGAAGGATGAAAGTCTCTCATACCAAGCCCGAGGTGCTTGTTTTAACCCATATAATGCTTTCTTAAGCTTATAAACATGGTTTGGGCAATCTATATTTTCGAATCCGGGTGGTTGCTCTACATAAACCTCTTCCTTAATGAAACCATTTAAGAAAGCCGATTTTACATCCATTTGGTGGAGTTTAAAGCCCATGTAAGCGGCATATCCTAATAATATTCGGATGGACTCTAACCTAGCTACCGGAGCATAGGTTTCATCATAATCAAGTCCTTCCACTTGATTGAAACCTCTAGCTACCAACCTAGCCTTATTTCTAGTGACTCTCCCTTGATCATCCAACTTATTTCTAAAAACCCATTTTGTTGTGACGATTGTACTGTCATTAGGTCTTGGAACCAACTCCCATACATCACTCCTTTCAAATTGGTTCAACTCTTCTTGCATTGCTAAAATCCAATCCGTATCAAGTAAAGCATCATCAATTGTTTTTGGTTCAAGTTGTGATATTAGAGCAATTTGACTAGTATGATCCCTAAAGTAGGATCTAGTCCTTACCCCTTGTGCCACATCTCCAACTACTTGATTAATAGGATGATCTTGATGATGCCTTAAGGTCCTTGGGGTAATAGAATCATCATTTTTGGAAGTATCATTGTTTACATTGTTTCTTTCATCATCCGAACCATCTCTTTCTCCCCCTAGATCAATACCTCCTAATTGTAGATTTTGCATTTCTTGAGTGATGTTTTGATTATTTTCAATTATATCCTTGTCAATAGAGGATTTTCTAGGATAAGTCCTAGTAGACTCATCAAACTCAACATTAGACGATTCCTCAACCATTTGAGTCTTTTTGTTGTATACTCTATATCCTCTACTAGTGGATGAGTATCCAACTAAAATTCCCTCATTAGACTTGGGCTCAAATTTTCCTAAGTCATCTTTGGTATTGAGAATATAAACCTTACAACCAAAGACCCTAAAATAGTGAATTGTAGGAATTGTGTCATTCCATAATTCAAATGGTGTTTTCCCTAAAAACTTATGAATCAAAACACGATTTTGGATATAACATGCGGTATTAACCGCTTCGGCCCACAAATAGCTAGGTAGGGAGTATGCATTGAGCATGGTCCTAGCCGCTTCTTGTAAGACCCTATTTTTCCTCTCCACTACACCATTTTGTTGAGGTGTTCTTGGGCAAGAAAATTCATGTTTATAACCGTTATCCAAACAAAATTTAGAAAAGTTCAAATTCTCGAACTCTCCACCATGATCACTCCTAATTCTATCAATTTTGATGTTCTTTTCATTTTCTACCCTCTTGGTAAACCCTATGATAGTTTCTAAAGTTTCCCCTTTGTGTTTTAAGAAATGAACCCAAGTATATCTAGAGTAGTCATCTACTATTACCAAACAATATTTGTTACCCGTTAAAGAGGGTGTTCTATGACAATCGAAAAGATCCAAATGCAATAATTCTAATGGTAATGAAGTGCTAGTTAAGGTTTTACCTTTATGTGATGACCTTGATTGCTTACCCTCTTGGCATGCATCACATAGTTTATCCTTGATGTACTTGATTTTTGGTAGCCCCTTAACTAGCTCCATCTTGGCTACCTTGGCTATGTTCTTCATGTTGATGTGTCCAAGTCTTCTATGTCATAGCCATCCTTCTTCTTCTTTTGACATCAAACACTTAATAGAGGGGTTAGAAGCATATGAAAGATCAACGTAATAGAGATTTGCCTTTCTAAATCCTTCTAGCATCACATTCTCAAGATTCTTGTGTTTAACTATACACTTATTTGGGTGAAACTCTACATTATATCCGGCATCACATAGTTGGCTAACACTAAGCAAATTAAATCCCATATTTTTAACCAACAAGACTTTATGAATGATAATTGTGGGTGATACCTCAATTGTACCTTTACCTATAATCTTGAGCTTCCCACTATTCCCAAATGATACCGTTCCTTTCTTTATATAGTTTATTGTGGAGAACTTGCTCACATCACCGGTCATATGTCTTGAGCAACCGCTATCCACAATCCACATACTTGCATCCTTTTTCTCTTCTACCTAGACAACATAAAACACACAATTCTTTGGTACCCATGCACTTGATTCGGAAATATCATTCAAATATTTCTTAGGCACCCAAGCTTGTCTTGCCTTTCCTTTAGCATTCTTCTTAACATTGTTTCTATCACTTCTAGTGCCATTAATTAGAGACATGTATGCAACTTCCTTTTCTTTAGGTCTATATCCTATATCGGCTTTGTTGTAAACGGCCCTTTGGTCTCTAATGATCATATCTAAGTATTTGGATCCATTTGTAAACTTCACTAGACATGCTCTTAACTCAATCACATCATTCTTCAATTTTTCGTTTTCTTCCTTGAGCATGCTTGACTCACTAGATGAACATGCATCAATTTTAATAAGCTTAAGCTTTCCCTTCAAGGTTTTTACCTTAGATTGTGATTTAACAAAAGCATTTTTGAGATGAGCAATAGTTTTGTAAAGAAATTCTACTTTGGGAGATTCTTTTACCTCATCATCATCACTTGATGATGATTCATCACTTGATTCCTCTTCATTTGATGACTCCTCTTCACTTGACACCTCCTCTTGACTTGATTCATCTTTGCCCTCTTCAAAAGTCATAAAGGCCATATGTCGAGTAACATGACATAGCTCATCTTCATCCGATGAGTCAATGCTTGGTGTATCCCATGTAGCTTGGGCCATCATGGCTTCCTTCTTTTTCTCCTTTTTCTTCTTCTCCTTTTCTTCTTTCTTCTTTAATTCCGGGCAATTCGGCTTGATGTGTCCTTTCTTGTTACATCCATAACAAGTGACATTAGTATTAAAGTTTGAACTTTGGCTACTCTTACCTTTTGAGGGTTGAAACATCTTCTTCACATCCCTTCTTGTGAATTTTCTTGATCTTCCCATCATCTTTTTGACATAGTGAGCCACTTCACTTGCCGACATTTCGTCATCACTATCCGATGATTCTTGCTCGGATTCGGATGATGAGGATTCCACCTTCTTTTCCTTCTTCTTTTTCTTTTCCTTCTTCTCTACAACAAGAGTCATACCTTTCTCTTTTGAAACCGCATTAGCTTGCTCATGAAGTTCAAATTCGCAAAATAATTCATCAAGTTTAACTAAAGAAAGGTCTCTAGAAACCTTATATGCATCAACCATTGAGGCCCATAAGGTGGTTCTAGGAAAAGATTGAAGAACATACCTTACTAAGTCCCTATTGTCAATTTTCTCACCTATAACATGAAGACCATTTACTATTTCCTTGAATCTACCGTGCATTTGACTTATGGTTTCATTTGTCTTCATAGTGAAGGTTTGAAGTTGTCCCAACAAAAGATCTCTCTTGGCCCTTCTTGACTCGCTTGATCCTTCATTTAACTCAATGAGTTTCTCCCAAAGCTCCTTAGCGGAATCGAACGGTCCTACTTTGCTTAGTTGCTCCTTTGAAAGTCCACATTGTAGGGTTGTTGTGGCTTTTGCATTAGCTTGGGCCTTCTTTGCCATCTCCTTTGTCCACTCCTTGGTAGGAAGAGGTGCTCCTGATCCATCCTTCGGCTTTTCAAACCCATCTACAACACTAAACCAATTCTCAATATCATTCATTAAATAATATTCTATTCTACCTTTCCAATATGCAAAGTCATTGCCATCAAAGAAGGGTGGTCTAGCGGTGCTATATCCCTCTTGAAACGCCATTTCGATGCTTCGGTTGACGATGAGTTCTTCCGATGCGTTCCTTGCTCTGATACCAATTGTTAGGACCTTTGTGTTCGGCTAGAGGGGGGGTGAATAGCCTTTCTTTCGCTTTTGACCTACAACTTGTTAGTGGAAGATAAAGGAAACAAATGAACAAGTATGAAAACAAAAGTTCAATGCTAACTCCCTTTGTTTACTTGGTCTCCACCTCCTTGAGGTGACTAATCCAAGGCGCACACACCCACACAATGAAGTTCCACTATAAACTTCTCCTTCTCGAATGACAATCGAAGGTGGAGAAACCCTTACACAATCTCCTCTTCCTTTTACAAAGTGAAAGTTAGGATCAGAAGGAAGAGTATGAGTATCTGTAGACTTGAGGATTACTTGATGAGCACTTTTTCGGTTTTTGAACAGTTGATGGTCTCCAAGCTCTAAAAATTGCTTTAATAGTTTTCCCGACATCAGTCGACTGGTATACCTATCAGTCGACTGATGGGCTTTAACGGCACTAAAGATTTGACGAGATTTTGAGCCGCCACTTCATAATGGTCATCTACCAGTCGACTGGTACCAGTACCAGTCGACTGGTACTTGCCTCCAATTACCCTGGCGACATTCTGTCCATTCTGTGCCTTGGTACCAGTCGACTGGTATAAGTACCAGTCGACTGGTACCTTATACTTCTGAATTTTACAGCAGTTTGTACCGTCTCAGTTTTACATTATTTTATACACTTGAATTTACTTCCTTAGCTTAGACTTCAAGCCTCCAAGCACCTTCCCTCAGCCTTACGCCCCTAGGATGCTTCTGTCTCCACGACTCCTCATCCTT
This sequence comes from Zingiber officinale, assembly GCF_018446385.1. NCBI lineage: Eukaryota > Viridiplantae > Streptophyta > Magnoliopsida > Zingiberales > Zingiberaceae > Zingiber > Zingiber officinale. The sequence continues at coordinate 62,081,520 of NC_056000.1, read as the reverse complement.
GCGCTTGCCTTCAAGGGCTACCTTTGGCTCCGTCATGCTAAGTCTCCTTTTTGCCAATAGATCGCACCTCCGGATCTTTCCTTGCCAAAACTTCATACTTGGTCTTTTCTTTGTATCTGCTCACTCAATACTTATGTTAGATCACAATTAATGCCTAGCTTAAACTATTTTAATCAAACATCAACAATGAGTAATGTCTTGAGCAAGATTGCTCCAACACAAACCTAGTCTTATGTCTCAGATCTGAGGGTCTGGCCTGACGGCGACTAACCAGGAATTATGCGACTAGTGACGCGGGGTGGTTTAACTCCCTCTTTCTCTTGATTGTTGACTGTCATGTCCCCTTAATTTTTGATTGTTATGTCCCCTTGACTATTGACTGCCACGTCTCCTTGATTTTGACTGTCACATCCCTTTGACTATTGACTATCTGATCTTATCGGGTCCTATCTTTATGGGTCGTATCAATATCAATTGTCTCCTTCGACATCTGTCGATTATTGTATTTCAATCATGAAAGACCTACCTGACAACGGTTTCATCTGCTATTTACTTAATGCTATTCAATATTTTTCAATCAATTGTTGTCCTCATTAGTCAAATCCAACACTTGTCTAAATAAGATAACAATCATATAATTAGAAATTCAATGGATTCAATATCCTTATTAGTTGACTCTAATTGTTCTTAATCGATTCCAATTTACACAATTGACTATTTTGAATAGGTTCCAATTTAAATGGGATAATATATGAATTTGCAATTTTTAACTCAATTGAATAAAATTTAACTCTCCCTCCGAATAAAAATATTATGTTTATCTAAATAAAATCTTAATTGATTGCCCCATAAACTATCCTAATATTGGATTACTTTTTCAAAAATAAGTCAACTCATCTCAAAATAAAACCTTTATAATCACAAGAGAAATGACTCTAGTTGATTACTTAGTCAATTGACTTTGTATCTATTGACTGAATTGTCATTCAATGGACAACACAAAAAGATCTAGAGTCAACACATTAGATCAGTTGACTATTTATGACTCTTAATCGATTGACTCATTGACTATAACTATAAAATATATATTTCTTGATTAAGACTTCACCTAAGTGAAAAAACTATCCAACACCCAGAATATAGGTCATTCATAGAGTCTCACAACACATTTGCAAAAATTCTTACCTCCAAAACTTCTTGTGTGTCAAATCTCCGATCATCCTTAATCCAACCTACTAAGACTTCTTGTATGCCAACATCTATTGACTTTCACCAAGTATCTAAACCTTAACTTAGATTTCCTTCATCTTTTAACACCTTTTGAACTTTCATTTTCTATTAGCCTTTGTTCAACTTCTAGTAAACACATAATCCTTTGTTGAACTTCTAGTAAACACATTAGCCTTTTAATTCCTTTGGAACTCATTAACCTTTGTTGCGCACTTGACCCACTGCATTAAGAAACACAATGTTAGTCTAACTTAAATCCTTTATCAAACATTTCAAAACCATATGATTAAATTCAACCACTTAGAAATGATTGCACCAAAATTATCTAGTTGAGTCAACTAGTTTTATAATTGAATCAATTGATATGGATTGAGTCAAGTGGATGCACTTTTGAGTCAAGTGGATAAGAAATAGTCATTGCAAATAAAATTTTAAAAACTTAGATTGATGGATTATAAAAGTTTGAGTTGATTGAAGTCTCACAAACTGTAACTTTAAATAGAGGTGTAAAGTGTCTTTGAACAACGTCTCATTCACAACCCACTTTTGGTACCTCTAATCATATTGCTATCTATTATGAATTACTTCCAATGACCTTGATGAAGTGATTCATTAAAATAGTTTAATTTTTATATTTACTTTATCTTCTCTATGTATTCGATAGATAAATTAGAAGAAAACTACCTATCTCTAAAATTAATCAGGTGTAGTCTAAACACTTATTAATAATAATAATAATAATAATAATAATAATAATAATGTGTAAAATTCTCAACTCATTTCCTATATTGTTTGTTAAATCCGTAATAAATTAGAGTATCTAATTAATTATATAACTAATGAATAAAGAAACTAATTATATCAACAATTCAACTTTGTGCTCTAGGAGTACACTAGTGTTGTAAATAAAGCAATAAAAACAGCAGTATTATATTGACACAAAAATAACATGTAATAGACAGATAAATAAAGTAGTCGGGTTTAGAATATAGTTATCCGGTTGAAGCGACGGCACGCCGACTGTCCTTAGAGAGTCTATTGTCGCCTCACGGTGCAAAGGCTCCCCGGCAAAATTCCCCCAAGATCCGACAACCACTCGTCTTGTCCGTAGGTGCACTCCAAAACGGACGCGACACTCGGACTCAACCTCAGATCGCCGAAAGACCAAGCCTCAGGACACAACAAAGGCGCAGAAAGACTCAAACTCGAAAAGAAAAACAGAGGAGGTGCAGAATGTATCGCACAGAGAAGGGAGAAGAAGGAAGATTGAGTGAAGAATAGAGGCACTGCTTGTCCCCTTTTATTCACTCTGAGGAGGTACGAAGCACTGCTTCGCTAGCGAGGAAACGCGTCCGCGTCTCCTCACGCGCGGTGTCGCGTCTGCGTCTCCTCTCGCGCGGTGTTGCGTCCATTCCTTACGCGGAACAAAAACCAAACTCTGGTTTGGTTCGAACCAACCGAACCGGAAACCAAACTGGTTTGGTTCAGACTGAACCAAACTAGCAAAAACAGACCGGGCCGCCCGTGAGCGCAAGGCCCACGGGCTGGGGATTTGCACCCCCCCTGCGCGCGATTATTAATCGCGTACGTGACGCCCAGTTTATGGATTTCCGGCTCGAACCCCCCAAATCCACTCGATTTGGGCTTGGCCCGCCCATGCGTGTAGGTCCCCTTATCATTGCTAAGCAAGGATGGAAGGGCTTCCTATATAAGCCCTTCCAAGCTTCTCCACTTAGCAATGTGCACTACACCAAATATGACTTTCCGCAGCGTGCAAATATGCTATCTGCAGCGCACATTGCACGCTGCATAACTGCAAGCTGTTAAAAGTCATAAAACAACAACAGCGCGCATCGCGCGCTGCGGTTAAAAGCATTCGCAGCGCACACCATGCGCTGCGGTTAACAACATTTGCAGTGCGAACTGTGTGCTGTTGTTAACAACATTCGCAGCGCACGATGCACGCTGCAGTTAAAATATCATACAATTATCACTAATATTTATTTAAAATATATAATTTAAATTTAAAATTTAAAAATTATCATAATTTATTGATCACTTAAAATAGAAATAAAAAATTATAAAATACAATAAAAATGTGAATACATAACTTTTATTCATCTAATAATAATTTTACAAAGCTCACAAATTTCTCTAAGTCAAGTACAAAAATCATGAATTTCTAACAATCAAAGATTTCACTGTCAACAATGTTCAAACACTGCTTTAATCTAATATGCATCCAAGTATTCCACTTGCCACAAGTGTTTGTGCCGTTTTCAAGACTTCTATCTTAGCCTTCATCTCTCAGCTTCATATTTATGATTTGATGTCGAGAGACTATGACCAACCTTAATGTCCTCATCTTTATCTTTATCTTTATCTCTAGCTTTGCTACCCCCATCTCCATCACGAACTGTGCTCATTCTTTTGAGTGTTATCTTTTGAAGTATTTCTATTTTCAAGCTCCTCTATCTTTTCTAGTTCTTCTAGTCTTGCCATAATTCGAGCATATTCTTCATCTTCACCAAGCTTTTGCAGATTTTCTACCTTGTAGGTGTGTAAAGAATCTGAAACAGTTAGATTGAAAATTAGAGGGAAACACCTTGTCTTTCACCCAAACTAATAATATATCAAGCCTTGCAAATGTGAATATTTACAATATGTATTTACACAACAAATTAAAGTAAGTTGGAATCTCAAAAGTAGTTGCACAAAGAGAACATAGAAGTTGCTAACTATACTAAAAAAACATACATTACAATATGTGATTCCATTTCAAATAGATCTATATGACATCTCACAAGAACAATAAGTATATCTTGAAAAATGTTCTAAATCGAAATGTAACAACTAATTATGTGATTCCATTTCAAGCAGAGAATGATAATGTAGCTTACTATGGACCAAAACCTAACAAGAATACTTGAACCAAAACCTAATCATCCCAAGTCTAGATTCATACAACAGAAGGTTAGACCTGCAACTACCATATGCAGCTACATTAGTAAGTCTAGTAGTTATTCCTATGCCTAAGTTGTACTACAGAAGTTGCTAGAAAAGTATAATATATTTCTGGATTTGAAGAATAAGCAAAGTGACTGAACAACATGAAAGAATTCTTTTTCAGTGTAAATCACATACTACACGAAATGTTCACAAAACTTAACTTTGCTGACTAGTCACTTGATGTCGTCGACTATCGCTAAAGTATCTTCATCAACAGTATGCTTCAAGTGTTTGATCGCTTTGTCCACTTGCAAACAGAGGTCATTCTCATATGTCCTATTTCATTGGGCTAAAAGAGGGAAAAAATTCTATCACCATTTTCAGAAATGAAAATTTTGATATTTTTTTATGAAAAAAAAGTGTTTCATGAGTGAGCAACAGTTTGAGAACTTCTCTTTTTCAGTTTGTCCTGACAATTAAGACGATGAGAGAGATTGTTTGAACAAAGACTCCAATGATCAATCCCCACCATATTCCTTGAGCCACAGCAGCATCAAAAACAATTGTTTAATATTTTTCCTAAATCAAAACAGATCAAAAGAGTAATTTAAATCTTAGTTTTCACTTACAGTAGTAGCTAAACTACTTGAATCTAAAAACAATGCCGATGGGAAGTCCAATTAGGTAATATGCACCCACATTTACATAAGCCACTATGCCTTGCCACCCACTTCCAATAGCAACTCCTACATCATCCATCCTCGTGAACACTTGAAGCTAGTCGTCCATTAAAAAAAATAATTATAGAATTTTAGATCAATGTTGTACTAGACAGAATTGGCAAACCTCCATTCAAGAAAATGGAGATGGAAAGTAGAGGAGTTAGATTAATGATTGCTGGTGTAGAGCTTGCGCAAGAGCGTGTGCAGTATGAGGACCAACACACTGATGATCAAGCTAAGGATCAAGTTGGTCGTCACCATAACAAGGACTGCAAACTTAGCGACTCGAGGATGAGCAGCCCCCAACTCATTCCCTATCCTCACACTTCAACAAACAACCTCTGGTTATTAGTGAATGATTCATGGAGATTGATGCAAGTGCAGTAGTCGTCAAACCTTGCGGCATTGCTCAAGCCGAGCATGATCATGAAGTCCCAATTCCAATAATTTGCACTGGAATCGATCACACTGTCAGTAAGAAATTTAGATAGGAATTGATAAGCTGTGTGGTCATTGATTACCAGATAGATATGACATTGAGTGAGATTTCTGGATTTAGGAGGTAGCCTGTGATCAGCACGAAACCTTGGATGTGCCAAATCTCCAAGCTATGATGAATGTGAGTTTGAGCGAGGGGGAAGAGGAAGAGAGGGGGAGAAAGTTGGAGGGTTGACTTACACGAGCATGATGGTTGATGAAACAGTGAGTTTGAAAAAGAGCCAGATGTCGGTGAAGACCTTAATAGAGAGGTCAGTCCAGGTGGTCCTGTAGGAAGGGATGAGGATGATGTAGAGCCAAGTGGAGAGGACGAGCACCCACCAAGGGATGCTGAGAGTGATGGAGGCCCCGAGGAGGTCGAAGTCAAGGACAAAGATGGCAAGCTAGGAGATGAGGATATGGAAGAGGAGGACGGCGACGTCGATGACGGCCATGGGGTTGATGATGTTTTGAGCCTATAGGAATCGTCGCATTGGGTAATAAAGGGTGAAGGAGATGAGCTGAGGCAGGAGGCCGCGGGAGTAGATCCGGCCCACCTTCGCGACCGTGTCCGACTGGTCGTTGGCGTTGAGGAAGGAGCCAGAGAACAATGAGTTCGATCACCCAATCCCTCTCCCTGTCCCTTCCCATGGAACCCTAATTTGACCCCGATCGCGCCGGCTGCCTTCTCCACGACGGCTCCGTCAAAATCGAAATCCTCCCCATTCTTTGGCACCTCCTCCTCGTTCTCATCTTCGAGGGTAGTGTGAAGGTCGCCTTAGCGTTAGGGACGAAGGAGGCGAAGGGCAGAGAGGAAGACGAAGTCGAAGTCGAAGTCGCGCAGGGCAGTGGCGTGCATAGGGTTTTGGGCAGAGGCAAAGGCGCGAAGGGATGGGCGGCGGCATAGGAAGGGTTTCACGGATTAATTCTGGTGTGGTACATTGGGTTACAAAAGCACTACATTTTTTCTAATTTTTAACAGTGCATTTTGCACACACTGTTAATATTTATATTTTAAAAAATGTGTTGTTAATATTAAATATTAACAATGTATTTTACACGCCATAAAAAAATTTATTAACAACATATATTTTTCTACACGTTGCAGTTTATAAAAAAAATAATATTATCCGCAGCGCACTTAATTGAGCGCGCCGTAAAAATGATCATTAACGGCATGCCCTAACCATGCGTCGTTAATAACGTGCTATGGAAAGTCATATTTGTTGTAGTGAACTATTAACAGCGCGCTCCACATGCCATTAATATTAAATTTTAACAGCATACTATGCATGCCGTAGAAAAGTTTATTGACAGCGTACTTTTTCTGCACGCTGTCGTTTGTCTAAATATTATACTATTCGCAGCGCACATAATTGTGCACGCCGTAAAAACGATTATTAACGGCGCGCTTTAATTGTACGCCGTTGATTATGCGCTGCGGAAAGTCCCTTTTGTTGTAGTGGTGGGACTAAAAACACTACCAAAAAATGCTTTGAATTTAATACAAAATTCAACAATCCCCCACAAATTCAAATCATTTCGGTTTAAAAGATAAAATATGTCCTGAGGCTAGGTTGCAATGAGCTTTTAGTGAAAATACGTTCCGGTTTGAATTTTCACCTGAGTACACCAATCTTATTCACATAGGTTTGAAGTGAACTAGGTCTTGAACTTAAACCTTTTTATATGAGAAGTCAATTGGTAACAACTCATCACGGGCGACGGTTGAGTCCTTCTGGGTTGGTGCATTACGGCCATGCCACCGAATCTTGTTTCATAAGTGCTAAGGAGAGTTGCCTAGACCCCCCACACTGCGGCCACACAGTTACACTTACATAGGTGAGTTCTCCAAGGATGTACTGCGAGCATCCTGTCAATAAGACCTTGAACTCATTAAGAGCCTCCAAGCTCATCCTTACTAGCAGTCAAGCATCTATCCAGGGAAGAGACTATGAGATTACATCTCAATCAATTTGATGCTTACAGTTCACCCTTATAACTTGTTTATACCACATTGAACCTACTTCTTGGGATCTCCAATCAGATAGGTTGGGTTGCCATTATAGATGAAACCAGGATAGGCCTCAGTCCCATTCCCTTACTGGATCTCTTGATTTTCTCATAATCAAGTCCTTTTGTGAGTGGATCAGCAATATTGTCTTTTGAACTTACGAAGTCCAATGATACCACTCCAAGAGACACTAGCTCACGAATAGACTTCAATCTTATTCGTACATGTCTCTTCTGTTTCTGGTTATACTTGGAGCTTCTAATCTGAGCTAATATTGTTTGATTATCACAGTGTACTGAAATAGAAGGTATTGGCTTTACCATCAAGGGAATTTCTGAAAGAAGACCCTTAAGCCAATCAGCTTCAGTTACTGTGGTATCTAAAGCACACAATTCTGCCTCAGATGTAGAACGAGATATAATCGTCTGTTTAACAGACCTCCAAGCAACTGCATCGCCTCCAAGTGTAAAGACATAACCAGTAACGCCTTTACACTCAGCAGTGTCTGCTATCCAACTAGCATCACTATATCCCTCCAGGACTGCAGGGAATCTCTCATACCACAAGCCCAAGGATATAGTACCTTTCAGGTATTTGAGTACTCTGTCTAATACATCCCAATGCGTTCTGTCCGGACAGCTGGTAAACCTGCTCAATTTCGTTATAGCAAAAGAAATATCAGGTCTAGAACAATTAGCTAAATACATTAGACTACCTATTATTTGTGAGTATCTTAATTGAGACACTGCCACACCACTATTATTCTTGTGGAGAGTTTTTGAAGGGTCATATGGTGTGACAACAGATTTAACTTGGCTATAACCATATTTCTCTAATACTCTCTCAACATAGAGTGACTGAGAAATTGTTATTCCATCAGTTGAACGAGTCAACTTCAGCCCTAAAATCATATCAGCACAACCCATATCCTTCATATCAAACTTACCACTTAAGAGGGTCTTAGTCTCATTAATAATAGAAAGGTTAGTTCCAAATAGTAGAATATCATCTACATATAAACATAGGATAATACAATTATCACCTTTCATTTTAGCATACACACATTTATCAGAGTCATTTACTTCAAAGCCAAACGATAGCATAGCTCTATCAAATTTTTCGTACCACTGCTTTGGGGCTTGCTTCAAACCATAAAGAGATTTGACTAACCTACAGACTTTATTCTCATTTCCAGAGACTACATATCCCTCAGGCTGATCCATATATATCTCTTCTTCTAAATCTCCATTTAGGAATGCCGTTTTGACATCTATTTGATGGACCTCAAGATGATATATGGATGCTAATGCGATTAACACTCGGATTGTAGTAATTCTGGTAACAGGAGAATAAGTGTCAAAATAGTCAATCCCTTCGTTTTGTTTGAACCCCTTAGCAACTAGGCGGGCTTTGAATTTACATCCTATAGTGGTACACCCAGGAGGTAAATCTACCAACTCCCAAGTGGCATTAGAGATAATAGAGTCCATTTCACTTTTAATGGCCTCTTTCCAGTGCTTAGCTTCAGGAGAAGCCATAGCATCTCTATATGTCACAGGGTCACCTTCTATATTATAGGTGATAAAGTCCTGGCCTAAATCCGTAGACACACGTTGCCTCTTGCTCCTTCTTGGTTCTGTACACTCACTAGATTCATCTAGTCTAGAGTGACTTGAGGAAGGTGTACCCACTACGGATAATGGGACCTCTACAGAAGAAGGCTCATTTCTAGTAGGAATACTAGATTGAGGTGTTTTCGTCTTCATAGGAAATATATCCTCAAAAAATGTAGCATCGCGAAGTTCTACAATAGTATTTGCATTTATTCCAGAAATTTTTGATTTAATAATCAGGAACCTATATGCAATATTATTTTGAGCATATCCCAAGAAAATACCATCTACGGTCTTTGGACCAAGTTTTTTCCTTCTGTGTTCAGGTACTAGTACCTTTGCAAGGCACCCCCACACTTTAAGGTATTTCAAACTTGTCCTTCGGCCTTTCCAAAGCTCATATGGGGTTTTATTCCTTGACTTCATTGGGACTCTATTTAGCACATGGCATGCAGTGTATAGAGCCTCCCCCCACATAAAGTTGGGTAACCCAGAACTGCCTAACATGGAATTAATCATATCTTCAAGGGTTCGATTTTTTCGTTCTGCTATACCGTTGGATTGAGGACTATATGGAGCAGTTACCTCGTGGATTATACATGTATCTTGACAAAATTTTTGAAACAGGTTCGAGGTAAATTCTCCACCCCTATCAGACCTTAACCTCTTAATAGTTTTATCGGTTTGATTCTCAGCTTCAGATTTAAAAATCATAAATTTATCTAAAGCTTTATCCTTGGTTTTTAGCAAATAAACATAACAATAACGAGAGTGGTCATCAATGAAGGTAATGAAATACCTTTTATGATCTCTCGTTATTACACTGTTAAACTCACAACAGTCAGTATGAATCAATTCTAAAATATCAGAATTTCTATCAACTGATTTGAAGGGTTTACGGGGTTGTTTATATTGCACACAAATTTCACATTTTTTCTTATCATTTATAGCATGCTTAGGGATCATGTCAAGATTCATCATCCTTTTTACGGTATTAAAATTGACATGTCCTAATCTGTCATGCCACATATCATAAGACTCAATGTTATATGAACAACCAATATTAGAAGTTTTATTTAAAGTAGCATTTTCTACATTGAGTTTAAATAAACCTTCATTAAGGTAACCTTTTCCAATAAAGGTTCCTAAATGTAATATTACAACTTTATTACATTTGAAATTCAACTCATAACCAGCACGAACTAACTTTGATCTGCTAATCAAATTCCGACGGACCGCTGGAACATGATGCACCTCATGCAGTGACAGGACTTTTCCAGAGGTGAACCTCAGGTCAACTTGTCCTATCCCAAACACCCTGGCTGCAGAATGGTTCCCCATGGTCACGGAAGTGCCTTCAATTACCTGATAAGTAAGGAAGGCAGATCGATCAGCACAACAGTGTACATTAGCACCTGTATCAACTAACCATTCATTGGGTTGATAGATCAAGTTTAGTTCGGGTTTGAAGGTAGCAAACCTATCGCTGGTGTCGTCACTAGCAGTCACGACATTTACTTGTGCCTTGGTGTTGGACGTATTGCTTTGGTTCTTGTCCTTTCGCTTAGGGCAGAATTTGGCATAATGTCCAACCTGTCCACATGCCCAGCAAGGCTTAGGTTTAGTTCCAGTTTTCTTTTGAACCTTTGGGTTGGGCTTCATCTTGTTCTTCATTTTCTGATTTTTGAATTTCTTCTTGTCAGATGAGACTACTACATTTTCCTTTGGAATAAAATCCATAGGCATTCTTGTATCATCATTTTTATGTTGCTTCCGATGTTCTTCTTCGATATTTAAGGCAATCATCAAATCTTCTAGAGAGATTTTACCTCTCCGATGTTTAAGAGTCATGCCAAAATCTTCCCAACTCGGAGGCAATTTTTCGATGATAGACAAGACCTGAAATTTTTCAGGTAATGTCATATCTCCTTCAGCAAGACCATGAATTTGAACTTGGAATTCATGTATTTGCTCAACCACAGATTTGCCTTCAACCATTTTGAAGTTCAGGAATTTTGCCATAGTATACTTTTCTAAGCCAGAATCTTCAGAGTTATATTTTTTATCCAAAGATTTCCACAGCTCTTTAGCTGAAGAGGTTGAGCAATATACATCAAATAGTGCGTCTGAGAGGGCAGACAGGATTCTCCCATGGCAGAGATAATCCCTTTGCTTAAACCTCTCTAAGGCAGCACTACGGGCAGGTTCCTCTTCAGTAGGTGAAGGAGGGTCTGTTTCTATAACGGAGAATAGCCCTAGGGTAGTAAGCCAAAATTTCATCCGTTGTTACCAACGTCTGAAGTTTTGCCCGTAAAATTTCTCGGGTCTAGCACTAGCCTCATCAGATCATATTACCCTATCATTCATCATGTCTATTGATACAAGCAATAGATTCTCTAAGAATGTTGTAAATAAAGCAATAAAAACAGTAGTATTATATTGACACAAAAATAGCATGCAATAGACAGATAAATAAAGTAGTCGGGTTTAGAATATAGTTATCCGGTTGAAGCGTCGGCACGCCGACTGTCCTTAGAGAATCTATTGCCGCCTCACGGTGCAAAGGCTCCCCAGCAAAATTCCCCCAAGATCCGACAACCGCTCGTCTTGTCCGTAGGTGCACTCCAAAACGGACGCGACACTCGGACCCCCCCTCAGATCGCCGAAAGACCAAGCCTCAAGACACAATAAAGGCGCAGAAAGACTCAAACTCGAAAAGAAAAACAGAGGAGGTGCAGAATGTATCGCACAGAGAAGGGAGAAGAAGAAAGATTGAGTGAAGAATAGAGGCACTGCTTGTCCCCTTTTATTCACTCTGAGGAGGTACGAAGCACTGCTTCGCTAGCGAGGAAACGCGTCCGCGTCTCCTCACACGCGGTGTCGCGTCTGCGTCTCCTCTCGCGCGGTGTTGCGTCCATTCCTTACGCAGAACAAAAACCAAACTCTGGTTTGGTTCAGACTGAACCAAACTAGCAAAAACAGACCGGGCCGCCCGTGAGCGCAAGGCCCACGGGCTGGGGATTTGCACCCCCCTGCGCGCGATTATTAATCGCGTACGTGACGCCCGGTTTGTGGATTTCCGGCTCGAACCCCCCAAATCCACTCGATTTGGGCTTGGCCCGCGCATGCGTGTAGGTCCCCTTATCATTGCTAAGTAAGGATGGAAGGGCTTCCTATATAAGTCCTTCCAAGCTTCTCCACTTAGCAATGTGGGACTAAAAACACTACCAAAAAATACTTTGAATTTAATACAAAATTCAACAACTAGCACCGATATTAATTAACAAAATAATAGATGCAACCGTTATGTTTAGAGTTTTCGACTCTGCATTTTGAAAGAGGTGCATTATCATTCATTGATGATAAATTGTCAAAATAATAAATGTAGAACTTTTATTATAGAGCTTTGGCTCTGCTATCTAAGAATTGCATGATTATTTGTAGTCTTGGGTTTAGTTCTTTCTATAAAAGAGCTGTGAAACTACTTATAGTTTAGAGTTTCAACTCCTCCCTCTAAAAGAGCTGTGTGATTATTTGTGATTTAGAGAAAGAGTTACGTGATTATTTATAGTTTAGAGCATCAACTACCCTCTAAAAGAGTTGTGTGATTATTTGTAATTTAGAGCTTCGACTTCTCAATCTGAAAGAGTTGCCTCATTATTTGTAGTTTAGAGCTTCGGCTCCTCCCTCTGAAAGAGTTGCACATGATTATTTGTATTTAGAGCTTTGGCTCCTCCCTCTAAAAGAATTGCATAATTATTTATAGTTTAGAGCTTCAGCTCCGCCCTCTAAAAGAGTTGCACGATTATTTATAGTCTTGAGCTCCGACACAGTGCTTGTAAGAAGTATGTAACTTCATAATCAACCGTTAATCTTTATGCCTCTTCTATTTTCTATCGTATTGGTATTTCATTATGTTCACTTAAACTATTTCATTATGTTCTATTTCCTAGCTCCGAGTAAATAAATATAAGGTATGGATAACGCGCTTCCCATCTTGTAATTATGCTATGGTTAATGGAACTCTTCATTTATCGTCTTTGTGCCTGTGTTGGATTTGGACATCGTTGCTCCGGCGCCAACACTTCATAAGGTGAAGAAATTGCTCCGGCTTGGCATATCTAATAGTTCTGTGCACAAAATTACTCATTCCCCAGTCCAAGCAACTTATTGTTATAGGTGTCATCTTCCGAAAGTCTGTTCAGATTTTTCATAAGTAGGGATAGGAATAGAAAGGATAATTGAGGATTTGAGGGCCTATATCAGATGCGCCCTTGTCTCATTACGTACCTTTTTCATTTCAATGGTAAAGAATGAGCCATTTTGCATTGTAGATAAAACAAACATCTTCCACTATGCCCCCAACTATATTGTTTAAAGTTAATCAATCATGCAGTGTAGCATGCATTTGAGTATCGTTCAGAATTTGAACAGAGTATGATCCAGAACACTACTTCAGGGGATGATTATATTTAAGGCAAAGCAAAACAACAAGTACAACTCATGATCCAAAGAATTAATATTGACAATTTATGCAGCAACATGTAATCTGTACTTAAATACAAAAAGATACGATGAAGCAATGGACAATTAATCTTGTGGACAAATTAAGTTAATCCTGAATCACTATCAACCAAGAGAAACCATGAACTCTAATGCAGAACCCAAAAGCCACCGCTAGCTGGATTAATTACTATTGCAGTTGGAGGTCAAAGAGTGTTCCCATGTGTTCTGGACGATGGATGAGTTGTGGATTCACACGAGAGGCGATTTGGTAGAACACCTGCCATGTTAATAAGCTATCGGAGCCGGACTGATGTCGAGAGCCCACTGCTCGCTCAACTCCGACGGTAGAGGCCACCCGCTCCAATCCTCCGTAAAGGTGCTTCACATCGAACACCCTTTTGCCGAAAAAGAAGTGAACGAGGTGCAAGAACTCACGAACGGTCTTTGGTAATTTGCAGTCGCATGTCAGCATCTTGACTAGGAAGGCGAAGTCATAGGCGCCTTGGAAGGTAACCCAGGAGACGGGAGAAAAATGGCCAAAGGAAAGCAAGCCGGAGGTGGCCAAGTTCTGGGCGAATCTGCAAGAGTCGATGCCCCATATTTGATTCTTTTGGAAGTCGATGCCATTAGCCTTGAGCAGCTCGACGGAGGAAGGGGCGTAACGGTCGCGGCTGATGTCGAAGTCGCGGAAATTAAATTCCCACACGTAACTCACACAAGTGCCGTCGCTGTAGATGACACATGGGAGGTTGCCGGCGGCGTCGGAGAGGGTGAGACCGACCTGGACGATGCGGAGGGCCTCGACGTTGGCGCGGATCAATTCGTAGCGCTGGGGGAGGGTGAGGGTGCAGTAGGGATTTTTGGAAGCGACGACGACGCCAGGATACTCGGTGTCCAATGCGACGAAGGGGTGGAACGGGACGGCGGAGCGGATAAGGGCGAACTCCTCGTCGAGGTTATGAGCCCACACGGAGCGAACCTCGACTCTGCTGGCGCTGGCGCTGGCGGCGGAAGAGGAAATTAGCATATCGTTATTGTTGACGACTGCGACAGCCATGATGAGTCTGTTTGATGATATTAGAAATACGAAAGTAGTGGAAGCTGGAGATCGAGGAGATGTTAATTAGGTTTCGATCTAGTTGGAGTGGAAATTAAAATGGAAAGGGAGGGGGAGTTTAAATAGAGCAGGCAATCAAAGAGAGAAAATCGCCAGATAATAAACGCACTAAACAGAATTAGTTACTGCGAAGCGAATTATTAGGATATATATATGGAATTAATGATGCTAAACTAGCTTAATCAGGACTTTAAGTATTAATCTGGCGCCAAATCTAGCTGCAATTGAGAGGTGAATAAACTATTTTACAAAAAACTTTTATAATACGATAAAAAAACGTGTATTAAAAAGCTTTGAAATAAGCATGGAGCTTAAAAGTAAATATCTAAATTTTAAAATGTAATTTAAAAATAATAATTAAATGTAAATTTGTAATTGAGAAATAAATAAGAAATTACGTTTTTTTATTAAAGAATTATTTTGATTTGAGCCCCTGTTACATCTTTTTAGTCTTTCAAATATGGATAAATTTTATTTGCTATTCTAAATTAATATCTAATCCTATCTAGAATCTGAGTTAGATGGAGGTCGGTGAAGATGACGTTGGCGTGATAAAGAGGTGAATTTGACGCACCCGATGTAAACCCCCACGTGGAACTTCATGATCTTAGTATGAGGACTAGTAGTACCTGATCTCTAAACACACTCAGATAAACAGAGGTATTTCTTCCTCTGCTTTCCCTCTGTCGTAGCATGGCCGACGAGGCACCAGACCGCTCTCCCTTCTATGCGTTTTCTAGGAGACTATCACTCAGACCCCACATTAATGGAGACATCAGCATAACTAGTGGGATGACACTTTGATTTGTGCATGCTATTGACGGAGGACGTCCTATATCTATTTGGGCTAAGCATCATGCCATCAAAGCTGCCGCACTCTTTGGGTAAGAACTACCATGGTTTTAGTCCTCCTATGACTTCTTATTTTGATCCTTACTTCTCTGTAGCGGATATTATTGCCCAAGCATCTCCGATAAGGCCTCTTCCATTGAGTGTTTTGGAAATAAATCGCCGAGGGTGAATAATTTTGGTCGATCGAAGCATCCGACACTCCGTTTCGAATGCTTCCCGGATGGTCACGAGTACTTCTACCTCTCGTCCGTCCGCCCCTCAGGAGACACAACCCATCTGTTGTACTCCTGTTCCTACTCGGCAAACTCCACTTGCTTCTACGCACGTCGCCCATGGACCCTGGACGAGGAGTCAGATTCAGATAAGCAGCCGCTCATGCGTCGACTGAGGCACAGGCCTGAGGAAGCCTCCCTTGCTTCCCAGCTACCTTAGCCTGCTTCCACCCTCGCTTCAGAGTCTAGACCTTTAGGCGGCCCTACTGTTCTTCCGAAAGACAAAACAGTGCCTGACCAAGGGAAAGCCTCGGTCGATTAAGAGAAGAACACTCCAGAGAGGCGATCTTTACCAGATGCCCTTATCAGACTTTCCTCTCCTTAACCTTCCGCTTCCACCCCGTCTTATTACCAGAGGGATTGTTCCTAGCTCTTTTAGGTCGCGACTATTTCGCTTTCATGCTACTATGCCTTCCCAGCAGGGTCTGCATGAAGACCCACTTCCTTATGCCGACACCATTTTGATGTGGGGAAAACTGGCAAATGCTTGGAAGGAATTTATGGAGCAACTAGATGTCATTTCACTTCCCGACCAAGTAGACCTATTCTCTAAAAACTCTATTGTGGTAAGCCTTCACCTTTCTTTACTTCTCTTCCCTTTCAATTTCGACAAACCCTCTTTATGGCCAGCTTTTTGCTGAGGGGTTGAGCTTGTGCTAGGTGTCTATGAACATATACTGGCAAAACAAAATCCTGAAAGATCGCATTGAAGACCTGGAATCCCATCCTTCTGACTCCACTCAAGAAGTGTGCCAACTTAAAGTGAAAGTGGAGTCTTTGAAGAAGTTAAAAGCAGCCCACAAACAAACTCTCAGTGAAGCCTTACTGGAGTCCAGTCTTCTACAAGATGGTAAGAAAATGCTTGAAGCCCTCCACCAGACAGTCGATGTCGGGTACCATGAGGAGCTAGCCCTCAAAGAGAAGGCATTGTCGGAACGGGCCCCGACAGACAGAGGCTCTAGACAACCTTAAGCTCATGCATAAACAAGAGATCGACCATTGGACTAATGAGCTCAATGCCAAAGACTTACTTCTGATGGACTATCGAAAAGATTTGGAATCCCAGACTACAGAACTGGGGTCCTTACATATGGAGCTATCTCAAGCATGAGCTACCTTGTCAAAATCTATAATCGCCTTAGAAGCTTATAAGGCAGGGGGAGAGATCGTCTTCAGACAAGTCGAGAAGAATACCTGCGTTCTTCAGAGTTTGACTCCCAAGTAAGAGATCACTTTGTCAGGTCGCTCACGTATGGAACGATAGGAGCATTCCAGTAGCTCAGAGAAGGAGAGTACCTATCTTCTGACCTTCCAGCGGATTTCCTAGACCATCATCAGATCATCAAAGAAATTCCTGACGATGTTTTTTCAGAGTTCAAGTGACTTCTTATTTAACACATTTGTTGTTTCGTTTTTCTTTTAGTTCCTTTCTCTATAAAGGCTTATTCTAGTTCTTTCATCCTTGTTCTTCATTCCTACTTCACGACTTCTCTCAAGGTAGATCTCGTAGTAGGAGTACCTTCGGGTTATTGCATTCTCATGCAAGAGGAACTCTTTATGCTGAGAGCTACAAGAGCTAATCGTAAATGAGATTTTTAGATCTTCGCCCGATTGAGTTTGGGCTATTAGGCGAGGTCTGGAAGAGCTCTACTTGGGGCTTGCACAAGGAGAAAGGGCATAAAAGACTTTAGCATCCTGCCCGAGTTTACCCAACTAGATACTTTGTGCATATGCCTGTAGTACTCATTCCCCGACTGTTGATCTGTCTCTCAAACAGTTGTTAGTAGAAAGAGTAATATTTTCAGACACAATAAGGCCGAAGGTAATTAGCACTCCATGGGTGGTCTAACTTTCTACCCTGAGCATCCTGTAGATAATAGACACCAGACGTTAGTTTTTTAATGACCTTATAAGGGTCGTCCCACTAAGGTGTTAAATTAGTTACTAGGGATGACAGTTTTCCCCACGAGTTCGGGGCCCGTGGGGAAAATTCGAAATGAGGATGAGGATCCTCGATTTTTTCGAGGATGGGGTGGGTTTGGGGCGGGTATGGGAATACTATCCCCATCCCTGAACCCGCCCCGAATATTATTATTATTAATATTAATAAATAATAATAATAATTTTTAAAAAGTATTGATAATAGTGTTAATATTAATATTAAAATTTTGAAAATATTAATAATAATAATAATAATGATATTAATATTAATATTATCATTAATAATGATAAAATAATAATAATAATAATAATAATAATAATAATAATTAAATTTAAGAATGTGGCGGGGATGGGGATTTTATCCCCATGGGTTTGGGTTCAAGGAATCCTCGAACTCGAAAAAATGAGAACGGGGCGGGGATGAGGATGGCAAACCCGCCCTGCCCCATTGCCATAACTACTCTCCTACCGGTCTAATCCTTTTCCATACCAAATCTTTTTCTCCAAAGAAACGGGGGATCATCTTCGTATCATAGTTTTGACTCATCCATTGTAGGTACGCGGTTAATCGGGCGGTCGTCCTCTCACTGGTTTCACTAATAAGATCCAGCTCTGAAAGCCATCGGTCAGTATTCTCAGGGTCATACAGTAACTGTCGGATGGATGGAACCCCAACCTCAATAGGTACGACTGCTTCGTTGTCGTAGACGAGATGAAAGGGAGTGAGCCCTGTACTTTCTCGTGGAGTCGTTCGGTATGTCCAAAGCATGTTGGGAAACTCTTCCACCCAATTACTGCCCATGTGGTCCAACTTGACCTTCAACCCCCGGACTATCTATCTGTTAGTGACCTTGGTCTGTCCATTACTTTGAGGATACACCACGGAAGTGAAGGCCTAGGTGATACCAAACCACTGACACCATTCCTGGAGCTTGCGTCCTTGAAACTACCTCCCATTGTCTAAGACTAATTTATGCGGAATTCCGAATTGGCATAAGATATTCTTCCATAGGAACTGTATAACGACTCCTTCCATTATCCTGGTCAGGGCCTCTGCCTCCACCCACTAGGAGAAGTAATCCACCGCGACGAGTAGAAATCGTCTTTTCCTGGGAGTCATAGAGAAAGCTTTCACGATGTTCATACCTCATTGGTCAAAGGGACAAGAGACTATTGAGTTCTTTAAAATCTCGGTCGGCCAATGGGCGATTTCATCATGAAAACGATATCAAAAAGATTTTAAGTTATGAACGCCCTCTAACTACACTAATCCAGTATAGAAATAACTCAGGTCTTCTCCCAACGAAAGCAACGATAGGATGGTAATCTAGGATTATATGTTATTCCTATTTTTTGGATTTTTAATATGGAAATGAAAGTTTTAAATTTTGATTCTAAATCTAACAAATGAAAAGCAAAGCAAGTAGAAAACTAATCTAGTGCTGGAATGAAATCTAACTAAGTGTCAACAATTAATCCACAACACATTGTCACTCTACGTTATAGTTTAACTATCAATATAATTAAACTAAGGAATGAAATGATAAAACATTAAATGGAACCTAATATAGTAAATGAAAGATAATACAAGTAATAATAGTTAAGTCTATTCTAACTACAATTGTAAAAAATAAAAGACAACATGAAGTAAATCATTAATGAAACTAAGCATGTAATGAAACCTAAAACATTAAAGAAATATAATCTAACATAATTGCATTAAAATGATGAACAAACATCATGAAAACATAAATCACTAAATTAACAAGTATTGCATGGAATTACACTAAAGAAATAACATCAATTAGAATAGCACAATTGGTTGAGGCATTTCACCGAACAAGTTGTGAGCATTAATCAAATTGAAACTAATGTATAAAACCTTAACAAGGGAGTTCAATTCGATACAAGCATTTCACAAACTCAACAACCAACAATCATAGAACCAAATGATTAACTCAACAAATCAACCAACACATTAAAGCTTTAAAGGAAAGAAACAACCCACAAATGGAATGAATGGATGAAGAACTGCTGTCCGGAATGAAGTGGAATGGGTACAAACTTCTCCTCTTCTAACCCTCCCTGCAGTCACATGAAACACCCAGCTCCGTAACCCCCGGAACCGATGAGCAGCAACCAAGATACCAGATATGCTTGCTTCAACAACGGTGATGATAAACGAATCTTCCACCGAAGAACCCCCTCGGATGGAAGCTGAACGGAAGTAATGGAGGTGCTGTGAAATTGGATGAACCGCCGCCGCCTCCTCCTTACTCTACCACCCGAACCCCAGACAATGGAGCTGCCAAAAGGAAGCCAATCAGTGGAGATCACACCGGAGAACCACTCTAGTGAGGTGCATGCTCATTACCGAAGCTTGTCGCCACCTGAAATTGCTTGCCGTCACTGCTTGAATCAAGAAGCAGAGGAGCCCGATTGGAATCAAGAAGAAGAAGAAGAAGAGTAGAAAGGATGGCCGACCGACGACAATGAATGTAAGGGAAGAGTCAGCCGGTGGGAAAAAGAATGAAGGGGGAAGGTGGCGTCGGTGAAGCTTGTCACGTGCCCTAGCCCCCAAAATGTGAGAGAAGAGCCTCGCATCTATTCATTCCTCAGAAGAGTAGAGAAAGGGTTTCCCCTCTAATTTGGGTCGTTCGATTTGATAAAGATTGATCCTGACTATTTGATTAAAGTGATGAAGGTAATTTGCATCTGAGCTGTTATTTTTGAGATTAAATTGAGGTTGATTTGCTCCTTTGATCTAATGGTTAACATAGCTTCAAATCTGAATGGCGGGTTGGATGGCTTAGATCGGAATGAAGGAACAAGATCTCTAGATCTGGATCAACAGTTCATATTAATTCAGCTTGATCTCCTCCGTTTAACCTCCGAATCAAGCCAGATTCTATCCGATCAAACCCTAATTCATGGCTCTTTTGATTTCCTACAAATTCATAATAAAAACATGAGATTAAATACCATAATTTGTAGGAAATTTATAATTAAGTCCAAAATAAATTCCTACTAATAACACATAATATAAACACTAAATTAAGCATGCGATAAGGTAAAAATTCTAAGAATAAGAGCCAAAATAATACACAAAAATGCTAGTTATTAATGGGTCAAGTTCTGATGCTTTTGGCAAGCGAGGCAAGTGACCACCATATATTAAGCATCTCTCTGCAAGGTGGGCCAAAACTACCCGCTCAGTAATAGTTTGCGGGCTAGCGTCCTTCCTCGTACGTGACTACCGCAACATCCCTGGTGAATTTCTTGCAGGGCATACTCCGCCTCCTCCGGGCCTAAGCATTTGAGTAGTGGTCGAGAGAATTCCCACTTGTATAATTGATCCCCGATCAGTATATACGCATGAGCTCTCTTTCTAATCGATCTGGCTGCTTCAGCATGTGAGGGTAAGATACCTTGTTGAAGATAAATGATCATTGGGACTCTCCAGTCGATTGATTCTTCCAAGTTATTCTGTAGGTCGATCTGACCTATCCGAAAACTTTAGGCTATTGATTTATCCAGGACCTAAGTGGTCAAAGAACTGCCCATCTTACCTAATTCATCTGCTCTCCGATTGTCTGCCCTAGGAATTTTGGTTACTGTGACTTACTTGAAGTCTTCCTTCATTTTCTCATACGCTTCTCGATAATGTTGTAGCTTCTCAGTAGTGACTTCAATGTTGCCAGCCACCTGCTAAGCCACCAACTAAGAATCTAAGTAAATGATTACCCAAGTGACTCCTACATGCTGAGCTGCCTGCAATCCAGCTAAAAGTGTCTCATATTCTGCCTTATTCTTAGTAGCTCTAAAGTTTAACTTGACAGCTAGTTGCATGATATCTTCTTGAGGGGATAAAAGAAGTATCCCCACTCCACTTCCCTGTTGAGTGGACGACTCATCTACATATATCTTCCATGTTTCCTCAAAATTATGCTAATGGATCTCCGTCAGAAAGTTGGTCAGGGCTTGTGCCTTGATTGTTGTTCGGGGCTGATACTGTATATCATACTCTACCAACTCGATTGCCCATTTGATGAGATGGTCAACTATCTCCATGTTGGTAAGGGACTTCCCCATGGTACTATTGGTCAGTACAGTAATTGGGTGTGCTAGAAAATAAAGTCTTAGGCGGTGAGCCATGAAAACCAACCCGTAAACCAACTTTTCCAAGGCTCTATATCGAGATTCGGCCCCTTTTAATAGATGACTGAAGAAATGCACTTGTCGTTGTGCATCATCTTGTTCTTTTACCAAAACTACCCCCATGGCCTCAGGGTAGTTGACAGATACACCCAGAGTGCCTCCCCGGTAATAGGTTTTAAACAATGAAGGCAGGGTCTCCAGGTTTTGCTTCAGTTCCTCGAAAGCTTTGTTGTATTCTTCATCCCATTGAAACATGACAGCTCTTCGGAGCACCTTAAAGAAGGGAAACGCCCGATCTACAAATCGGGATATGAACCTGGAGAGTGCCATGATTCTGCGCATCGGCTTCTAGGCTTCTTTCAGTTTCTGAGGTGCATGCATGTTTCGAAGTGTCTAAACCTTCTCCAGGTTGGCTTTAATCCCCTATTCGGTAACAAGGTATCCCAGGAATTTTCCTCCTCAAGCTCCAAACAAGCACTTCAAGGGATTTAACTTTAGCATGTACTACCTCAGTGTATCGTAGGTCTCCTCCACATCGGCAATCAAGTTTATTGCCATAGTGGACTTGATCAATATGTCGTCTACATCAATTTCCATGTTTCACCCAATCTGCTCTCGGAAGATCTTATCCATCATCCTCTAATAAGTAGCACCTGTATTTCGTAGCCTGAATGACATGATAGTATAACAGAAACTACCGTCGGCTATGATGAAGCTAACTTTCTCCTAGTTTTTCCGAGCTAGAGAAATCTAGTGGTATCCTTGGTAGACATCGAGCATACAAATCCTTTCGCAGCTCGAGGTTGAATCCACCATCTAATTGATCCGCGATAAAGGGTAGAAATCTTTAGGGCTAGCCCGATTGAGGTCCCGAAAGCCGATACATACCCTCCACTTATTGTTGGGTTTAGACACTAGGACCATGTTAGAGAGCCAGGGTGGGAATTGTACTTCTCTAATGTGTCTTACTTTTAAGAGCTTATCGACTTCAGCTTGGATGATTTTATTTTGCTCTGTTGAGAAGTTTCTCTTCTTCTGCTTGACCGGCTAAGAATTAGGGAGGAGATGCAACTTGTACTCAGCTACCTCAGGCTTGACTCCCGACAGTTCCTTGGGGGACAAAGCGAAGACGACCCTATTGCTCACTAGAAATTTGACCAGCTTCATCTTAATTTCGATCGGCAGGTCGCTTGATATGCAAGTGATGCTCTCCGAACGATCAAGATAAAGCCGGACCTCCTCCTAGGGAATGAGTTCTTCGGCTATAGGCAAAGGCTCCTCTTGGATGACGTGGATTCCTTCATCCTGGGTTCTTTGCACTTTGCGGGCCTTGACCTTCACCATGTCGATATAACACCTGCGGGAGACCAGCTGCTCGCCTTTGACCTC
Source organism: Zingiber officinale (assembly GCF_018446385.1). Lineage (NCBI taxonomy): Eukaryota > Viridiplantae > Streptophyta > Magnoliopsida > Zingiberales > Zingiberaceae > Zingiber > Zingiber officinale. The sequence continues at coordinate 62,058,280 of NC_056000.1, read as the reverse complement.
CCTGACCTAGTCTCCCACAGGGAATTTTATCTTCTGATGAAATGTGAAGATCGCTACTCGGAATTCGTGTAGGCCGGGTCTCCCTAAGATGACGTTGTAGGAGGATGGAGAATCCACTACGATGAAGGTGCTCCTCCATGTCCTTACCAATGGTTCGCTACCCAAAGGTATGGCTAGCTTAATTTGATCCATTGGTCGTACTTCATTACCTATGAACCCGTACAAGGAGGTGGCTATGGGTTGGAGCTCACTGGCGTCGATCTGCATGCCCTCGAATGCATTTTTGAGCAGCACGTTGACAGACCTTCCGGTGTCAACGAAAACCCTGGCCACACGGCTATTGGCGGTGATGGCTTTGATTATAAGGGTATCATCATGAGGGAGTTCCATGCCCTCCAGATCTTGTAGCCCGAAGCTGATTACGAGCCCTATAACTTGTTCCTGGTTGTATCCTACCGCGTGTATCTCTAAGCGGCATTCATGAGATTTCCGAGCTCAAGCGAAGTCTCCATCTGTGGGTCCCTCGGAGATTATGTCAATCTCGTAGATGGCAATATTTCCCCTATTCTCTTCCTCAAGGGATTCCACCAGCTCCTTGCCCCGACTTGGCTGCTAAGGTCCTTGACCTCTACTTTCAGGAAGAGATTTACTTGATTGCCCTACGGTAGTAGGCGAGTTGGCCAGCAGCCTCTGAAGCTTGGGTGCAATCTCCAGTAGAGGCAGGCCAAGTTTGGCTGCCCGCTAAGAATCTCATGTGAACTGGACGCAATCTCCTATGGAATGGGTGTGGGGCCTATGGTAGGTGCAATAACGGGACCCCCACTAACTGGGTCTGGGGCTTGAACAACTTCGACTCGTTGCACCCCTTGGATTCATGACCGGGTGGAAATCCTGGTCAAGCCTCCTTGAAGTGGGTAAAGGGTCGAGCTGGAGGTAGGGTGGCCTTCTCTCCGACTTGTTGGCATGGGCAAGCGCCTTGTTTGCTTTCCTTCGGGTCGTCTGGGCTTTTTCTACATTAATACAGCTTGGCGCCTTACCCAACATCTCATCAAAATTCTTCACGGGCTCTCGAATAAGAGTTCAAAAGAACTCCCCTTCTACCAGACGATGGGAGAAGGCGCTCATCAAGATCTTTGAGGTAGAGGATGGGAAATCCTGGGCTACATGATTGAAGCATTTTATGTAGGCCCTCAGGGGCTCTACAGACCCCAGCTTGAGAACGAATAGACAATGGTTAGTCTTCTGATATTTCCCGCTGCTAGAGAAAGGACGCAGGAAAGCGTTTTTGAAATCCTGAAAGTAGATGATGGATCCAACAGGAAATCCGTTGAACCACTTTTGAGCCGAGCCGGACAGAGTGTTTAAAAACACCTGACACTTAATGGCATCGCTGTACTGAAGTAACAGCGTAGCATTTCAAAATTTGTGAAGGTGATCTTCTGGATCATTGCTATCATCATATTCTCCGATGGCTGAGGGCTTATACCCCTTCGGCAGTTTTTCTTCGAGCACCCTCTAAGAGAAGGGCACTTGCAACTCCCTCAACTCCTCCCTGACAACTATGGCCTTCCCCTTCTTCGAATCTCTGGGAAGGGAACACTCGATCTTGGAGGCATGGTATTGCTCTTTCTTGTTATAATAGTCCGGGCAGGGGTCGCAATAGAAGGCTCGGGGGGAATTCTTTGGTTGTTTCCTCTTAGACCCCTTGTCAGAAGTGTAGGTCTGGTCCTTTGAAACTGCAAGCATCCTGTGTGGTTGTGAAGTGGTGGTGTGCTTTTCGGAAGTCGCTCACCTCTTGGATTCCTTGAACAGTTCGTACTCTCCTGTTGTCATGGTGATGTTAATCTTACCAATGTCCTCCATCGTCACGTTCCAGAATAGGTGAAGGAGATTCCCATAGATGACAACAAATTGATCCTGTCAGGAATCTGAGTTAGACGGAGGTTGGAGAAGATGGCGTTGGTGTTGATGAAGAGGCGACTTTGACACACCTAGTGTATGCACGTCCGAAAAGCAAACCCCCACGTAGAACTCCCCAATCTTAGTATGAGGAATGGTAGTACCAGAACTCTAGATACACTCAAACGAGCATCCGGAGCGTTAGAGACCAGAAACCAGGGAAAAGTTCCTGATGAAAGCCCTCTAACGCTCAAGTCAGGTCCTTTTTCCCAAGAAGAACAGTGTATGATGGAAGAAGAAATGTTCAAGACGAGTGTGTATTTGCGCGTACCTAGGTAAGGAAGAGGACCTCCTTTTTATATGACATTGCATACCTTTAGAGCCTGCATGTTATCAGAGAATGTCGGGTGTCGATCCTGTGGGGCGAGAGAGGAAGTACGGTGGCCTCCTATTGGTGGAAGGAAAGTTCCATTCGCAAGTGATAGCAGACCATTGGAATATTTTCTGACGTACAACAGTCATTCTCTGATAGGAGGTTATGATTCTCTAACATTGTTGTCGCTTAGCGCTTTCCGTCCCACCCGGGTTTAGCTACAGACAGCTCGGGATGACCGTTCAAATTTACCTCCCGGCTTGAGTCTTGATAAGGAGGATAAGTCATGGCGATCAGCCCAGGTTTTATCTAAAATTGTGATGAGGGACCCATCTTTCACGAATTAATCGTTGAAAGGCTGGTCGGGAGTTGTCGTAGTGAAAGTACCAGGTCTGTCTACACAGTCCAAGCTGGGAAGATTTGATCAATTAGGGGTAGGCCTAGGGCTAGTCCAAACCTAGTCTTATGTCTCAGATCTGAGGGTCTGGCCTGACGGCGACTAACCGGGAATTATGCGACTAGTGACGCGGGGTGGTTTAACTCCCTCTTTCTCTTGATTGTTGACTGTCATGTCCCCTTAACTTTTGATTGTTATGCCCCCTTGACTATTGACTGCCACGTCTCCTTGATTTTGACTGTCACATCCCTTTGACTATTGACTATCTGATCTTATCGGGTCTTATTTTTATGGACCGTATCAATATCAATTGTCTCCTTCGATATCTGTCGATTATTGTATTTCAATCATGAAAGACCTACCTCACAACGGTTTCATCTGCTATTTACTTAATACTATTCAATATTTTTCAATCAATTGTTGTCCTCATTAGTCAAATCCAACGCCTGTCTAAATAAGATAACAATCATATAATTAGAAATTCAATGGATTCAATATCCTTATTAGTTGACTCTAATTGTTCTTAATCGATTCCAATTTACACAATTGACTATTTTGAATAGGTTCCAATTTAAATGGGATAATATATGAATTTGCAATTTTTAACTCAATTGAATAAAATGTAACTCTCCCTCCGAATAAAAATATTATGTTTATCTAAATAAAGTCTTAATTGATTGCCCCATAAACTATCCTAATATTGGATTACTTTTTCAAAAACAAGTCAACTCATCTTAAAATAAAACCTTTATGATCACAAGAGAAATGACTCTAGTTGATTACTTAGTCAATTGACTTTGTATCTATTGATTGAATTGTCATTCAATGGACAACACAAAAAAGATCTAGAGTCAACTCATTAGATCAGTTGACTATTTATGACTCTTAATCGATTGACTCATTGACTATAGCTATAAAATACATATTTCTTGATTGAGACTTCACCTAAGTGAAAAAACTATCCAACACCCTGAATATAGGTCATTCATAGTCTCACAACACATTTGCAAAAATTCTTACCTCCAAAACTTCTTGTGTGTCAAATCTCCGATCATCCTTAATCCAACCTACTAAGACTTCTTGTATGCCAGCATCTATTGACTTTCACCATGTATCTAAACCTTAACTTAGATTTCCTTCATCTTTTAACACCTTTTGAACTTTCATTTTCTATTAGACTTTGTTGAACTTCTAGTAAACACATAATCCTTTGTTGAACTTCTAGTAAACACATTAGCCTTCTAATTCCTTTGGAACTCATTAACCTTTGTTGCGCCCTTGACCCACTGCATCAAGAAACACAATGTTAGTCTAACTTAAATCCTTTATCAAACATTTCAAAACCATATGATTAAATTCAACCACTTAGAAATGATTGCACCAAAATTATCTAGTTGAGTCAACTAGTTTTATAATTGAATCAATTGATATGGATTGACTCAAGTGGATGCACTTTTGAGTCAAGTGGATAAGAAATAGTCATTGCAAATAAAATTTTAAAAATTTAGATTGATGGATTATAAAAGTTTGAGTTGATTGAAGTCTCACAAACTCTAACTTTAAATAGAGGTGTAAAGTATCTATGAACAACGTCACATTCGCAACCCACTTTTGGTAGCTCTAATCATATTGCTATCTATTATGAATTACTTCCAATGACCTTGATGAAGCGATTCATTAAAATAGTTTAATTTTTATATTTACTTTATCTTCTCTATGTATTCGATAGATAAATTAGAAGAAAACTACCTATCTCTAAAATTAATCAGGTGTAATCTAAAGACTTAATAATAATAATAATAATAATAATAATAATAATAATAATAATAATAATGTGTAAAATTCTCGACTCATTTCCTATATTGTTTGTTAAATCCGTAATAAATATAAGGTATTACGGATAATCCGTAATAATCCGTAATTCTCGACTCATTTCCTATATTTCATTATGTTCTATTTCCTAGCTCCGAGTAAATAAATATAAGGTATGGATAACGCGCTTCCCATCTTGTAATTAAGCTATGGTTAATGGAACTCTTCATTTATCGTCTTTGTGCCTGTGTTGGATTTGGACATCGTTGCTCCGGCGCCAACACTTCTAGTGGAGGCTTGGCGCCAACACTTCTAGTCATTTACCTCTCCGATGTTTAAGAGTCATGCCAAAATCTTCCCAACTCGGAGGCAATTTTTCGATGATAGACAAGACCTGAAATTTTTCAGGTAATGGCATATCTCCTTCAGCAAGATCATGAATTTGAACTTGGAATTCATGTATTTGCTCAACCACAGATTTGCCTTCAACCATTTTGAAGTTCAGGAATTTTGTTATAGTATACTTTTCTAAACCAGAATCTTCAGAGTTATATTTTTTATCCAAAGATTTCCACAGCTCTTTAGCTGAAGAGGTTGAGCAATATACATCAAATAGTGCGTCTGAGAGGGCAGACAGGATTCTCCCATGGCAGAGATAATCCCTTTGCTTAAACCTCTCTAAGGCAGCACTACGGGCAGGTTCCTCTTCAGTAGGTGAAGGAGGGTCTGTTTCTATAACGGAGAATAGCCCTAGGGTAGTAAGCCAAAATTTCATCTGTTGTTGCCAACGTCTGAAGTTTTGCCCGTAAAATTTCTCGGGTCTAGCACTAGCCTCATCAGATCATATTACCCTATCATTCATCATGTCTATTGATACAAGAAATATATTCTCTAAGAATGTTGTAAATAAAGCAATAAAAACAGCAGTATTATATTGACACAAAAATAGCATGCAATAGACAGATAAATAAAGTAGTCGGGTTTAGAATATAGTTATCCGGTTGAAGCGTCGGCACGCCGACTGTCCTTAGAGAATCTATTGCCGCCTCACGGTGCAAAGGCTCCCCAGCAAAATTCCCTCAAGATCCGACAACCGCTCGTCTTGTCCGTAGGTGCACTCCAAAACGGACGCGACACTCGGACCCCCCCTCAGATCGCCGAAAGACCAAGCCTCAGGACACAACAAAGGCGCAGAAAGACTCAAACTCGAAAAGAAAAACAGAGGAGGTGCAGAATGTATCGCACAGAGAAGGGAGAAGAAGAAAGATTGAGTGAAGAATAGAGGCACTGCTTGTCCCTTTATTCACTCGAGGAGGTACGGGCATCGCTTCGCTTAGCGAGAAAGCGCGTCTGCCTCCTCACACGCATGTCAGTCTGCGCTCCTCTCGCTCGCGGTGTTCGTCCATTCCTTACGAGCAACAAAACAAACTCGGGTTTGGTTCAGACTGAACCAACTAGCAAAACAGCAACCGGCGCCCTGTGAGCCCAAGTGAGGCGATTCACCTTCCTGCCGATTATCGCGTAATTACGCCTTGGCCGGTTTGTGGGTTTCCGCAAGACCCCCAAATCCACTCGACTTGGCTCACAGACATGCATAGGTCCTTATCATTGCTAAGTAAGGATGGAAGGGCTTCCTATATAAGTCCTTCCAAGCTTCTCCACTTAGCAATGTGGGACTAAAAACACTACCAAAAAATACTTTGAATTTAATACAAAATTCAACAACTAGCACCGATATTAATTAACAAAATAATAGATGCAACCGTTATGTTTAGAGTTTTCGACTCTGCATTTTGAAAGAGGTGCATTATCATTCATTGATGATAAATTGTCAAAATAATAAATGTAGAACTTTTATTATAGAGCTTTGGCTCTGCTATCTAAGAATTGCATGATTATTTGTAGTCTTGGGTTTAGTTCTTTCTATAAAAGAGCTGTGAAACTACTTATAGTTTAGAGTTTCAACTCCTCCCTCTAAAAGAGCTGTGTGATTATTTGTGATTTAGAGAAAGAGTTACGTGATTATTTATAGTTTAGAGCATCAACTACCCTCTAAAAGAGTTGTGTGATTATTTGTAATTTAGAGCTTCGACTTCTCAATCTGAAAGAGTTGCCTCATTATTTGTAGTTTAGAGCTTCGGCTCCTCCCTCTGAAAGAGTTGCACATGATTATTTGTATTTAGAGCTTTGGCTCCTCCCTCTAAAAGAATTGCATAATTATTTATAGTTTAGAGCTTCAGCTCCGCCCTCTAAAAGAGTTGCACGATTATTTATAGTCTTGAGCTCCGACACAGTGCTTGTAAGAAGTATGTAACTTCATAATCAACCGTTAATCTTTATGCCTCTTCTATTTTCTATCGTATTGGTATTTCATTATGTTCACTTAAACTATTTCATTATGTTCTATTTCCTAGCTCCGAGTAAATAAATATAAGGTATGGATAACGCGCTTCCCATCTTGTAATTATGCTATGGTTAATGGAACTCTTCATTTATCGTCTTTGTGCCTGTGTTGGATTTGGACATCGTTGCTCCGGCGCCAACACTTCATAAGGTGAAGAAATTGCTCCGGCTTGGCATATCTAATAGTTCTGTGCACAAAATTACTCATTCCCCAGTCCAAGCAACTTATTGTTATAGGTGTCATCTTCCGAAAGTCTGTTCAGATTTTTCATAAGTAGGGATAGGAATAGAAAGGATAATTGAGGATTTGAGGGCCTATATCAGATGCGCCCTTGTCTCATTACGTACCTTTTTCATTTCAATGGTAAAGAATGAGCCATTTTGCATTGTAGATAAAACAAACATCTTCCACTATGCCCCCAACTATATTGTTTAAAGTTAATCAATCATGCAGTGTAGCATGCATTTGAGTATCGTTCAGAATTTGAACAGAGTATGATCCAGAACACTACTTCAGGGGATGATTATATTTAAGGCAAAGCAAAACAACAAGTACAACTCATGATCCAAAGAATTAATATTGACAATTTATGCAGCAACATGTAATCTGTACTTAAATACAAAAAGATACGATGAAGCAATGGACAATTAATCTTGTGGACAAATTAAGTTAATCCTGAATCACTATCAACCAAGAGAAACCATGAACTCTAATGCAGAACCCAAAAGCCACCGCTAGCTGGATTAATTACTATTGCAGTTGGAGGTCAAAGAGTGTTCCCATGTGTTCTGGACGATGGATGAGTTGTGGATTCACACGAGAGCGATTTGGTAGAACACCTGCCATGTTAATAAGCTATCGGAGCCGGACTGATGTCGAGAGCCCACTGCTCGCTCAACTCCGACGGTAGAGGCCACCCGCTCCAATCCTCCGTAAAGCCCAGGACAAAGGGCCCCGTGGGGAAAATTCGAAATGAGGATGAGGATCCTCGATTTTTTCGAGGATGGGGTGGGTTTGGGGCGGGTATGGGAATACTATCCCCATCCCTGAACCCGCCCCGAATATTATTATTATTAATATTAATAAATAATAATAATAATTTTTAAAAAGTATTGATAATAGTGTTAATATTAATATTAAAATTTTGAAAATAATAATAATAATAATAATAATGATATTAATATTAATATTATCATTAATAATGATAAAATAATAATAATAATAATAATAATAATAATTAAATTTAAGAATATGGCGGGGATGGGGATTTTATCCCCATGGGTTTGGGTTCAGGGAATCCTCGAACTCGAAAAAATGAGAACGGGGCGGGGATGGGGATGACAAACCCGCCCTGCCCCATTGCCATAACTACTCTCCTACCGGTCTAATCCTTTTCCATACCAAATATTTTTCTCCAAAGAAACGGGGGATCATCTTCGTATCATAGTTTTGACTCATCCATTGTAGGTACGCGGTTAATCGGGCGGTCGTCCTCTCACTGGTTTCACTAATAAGATCCAGCTCTGAAAGCCATCGGTCAGTATTCTCAGGGTCATACAGTAACTGTCGGATGGATGGAACCCCAACCTCAATAGGTACGACTGCTTCGTTGTCGTAGACGAGATGAAAGGGAGTGAGCCCTGTACTTTCTCGTGGAGTCGTTCGGTATGTCCAAAGCATGTTGGGAAACTCTTCCACCCAATTACTGCCCATGTGGTCCAACTTGACCTTCAACCCCCGGACTATCTATCTGTTAGTGACCTTGGTCTGTCCATTACTTTGAGGATACACCACGGAAGTGAAGGCCTAGGTGATACCAAACCCCTGACACCATTCCTGGAGCTTGCGTCCTTGAAACTACCTCCCATTGTCTAAGACTAATTTATGCGGAATTCCGAATTGGCATAAGATATTCTTCCATAGGAACTGTATAACGACTCCTTCCATTATCCTGGTCAGGGCCTCTGCCTCCACCCACTAGGAGAAGTAATCCACCGCGACGAGTAGAAATCGTCTTTTCCTGGGAGTCATAGAGAAAGATTTCACGATGTTCATACCTCATTGGTCAAAGGGACAAGAGACTATTGAGTTCTTTAAAATCTCGGTCGACCAATGGGTGATTTCATCATGAAAACGATATCAAAAAGATTTTAAGTTATGAACGCCCTCTAACTACACTAATCCAGTATAGAAATAACTCAGGTCTTCTCCCAACGAAAGCAACGATAGGATGGTAATCTAGGATTATATGTTATTCCTATTTTTTGGATTTTTAATATGGAAATGAAAGTTTTAAATTTTGATTCTAAATCTAACAAATGAAAAGCAAAGCAAGTAGAAAACTAATCTAGTGCTGGAATGAAATCTAACTAAGTGTCAACAATTAATCCACAACACATTGTCACTCTACGTTATAGTTTAACTATCAATATAATTAAACTAAGGAATGAAATGATAAAACATTAAATGGAACCTAATCTAGTAAATGAAAGATAATACAAGTAATAATAGTTAAGTCTATTCTAACTACAATTGTAAAAAATAAAAGACAACATGAAGTAAATCATTAATGAAACTAAGCATGTAATGAAACCTAAAACATTAAAGAAATATAATCTAACATAATTGCATTAAAATGATGAACAAACATCATGAAAACATAAATCACTAAATTAACAAGTATTGCATGGAATTACACTAAAGAAATAACATCAATTAGAATAGCACAATTGGTTGAGGCATTTCACCGAACAAGTTGTGAGCATTAATCAAATTGAAACTAATGTATAAAACCTTAACAAGGGAGTTCAATTCGATACAAGCATTTCACAAACTCAACAACCAACAATCATAGAACCAAATGATTAACTCAACAAATCAACCAACACATTAAAGCTTTAAAGGAAAGAAACAACCCACAAATGGAATGAATGGATGAAGAACTGCTGTCCGGAATGAAGTGGAATGGGTACAAACTTCTCCTCTTCTAACCCTCCCTGCAGTCACATGAAACACCCAGCTCCGTAACCCCCGGAACCGATGAGCAGCAACCAAGATACCAGATATGCTTGCTTCAACAACGGTGATGATAAACGAATCTTCCACCGAAGAACCCCCTCGGATGGAAGCTGAACGGAAGTAATGGAGGTGCTGTGAAATTGGATGAACCGCCGCCGCCTCCTCCTTACTCTACCACCCGAACACCAGACAATGGAGCTGCCAAAAGGAAGCCAATCAGTGGAGATCACACCGGAGAACCACTCTAGTGAGGTGCATGCTCATTACCGAAGCTTGTCGCCACCTGAAATTGCTTGCCGTCACTGCTGGAATCAAGAAGCAGAGGAGCCCGATTGGAATCAAGAAGAAGAAGAAGAGTAGAAAGGGATGGCCGACCGACGACAGTGAATGTAAGGGAAGAGCTGTCAGCCGGTGGGAAAAAGAATGAAGGGGGAAGGTGGCGTCGGTGAAGCTTGTCACGTGCCCTAGCCCCCAAAATGTGAGAGAAGAGCCTCGCATCTATTCATTCCTCAGAAGAGTAGAGAAAGGGTTTCCCCTCTAATTTGGGTCGTTCGATTTGATAAAGATTGATCCTGACTATTTGATTAAAGTGATGAAGGTAATTTGCATCTGAGCTGTTATTTTTGAGATTAAATTGAGGTTGATTTGCTCCTTTGATCTAATGGTTAACATAGCTTCAAATCTGAATGACGGGTTGGATGGCTTAGATCGGAATGAAGGAACAAGATCTCTAGATCTGGATCAACAGTTCATATTAATTCAGCTTGATCTCCTCCGTTTAACCTCCGAATCAAGCCAGATTCTATCCGATCAAACCCTAATTCATGGCTCTTTTGATTTCCTACAAATTCATAATAAAAACATGAGATTAAATACCATAATTTGTAGGAAATTTATAATTAAGTCCAAAATAAATTCCTACTAATAACACATAATATAAACACTAAATTAAGCATGCGATAAGGTAAAAATTCTAAGAATAAGAGCCAAAATAATACACAAAAATGCTAGTTATTAATGGGTCAAGTTCTGATGCTTTTGGCAAGCGAGGCAAGTGACCACCATATATTAAGCATCTCTCTGCAAGGTGGGCCAAAACTACCCGCTCAGTAATAGTTTGCGGGCTAGCGTCCTTCCTCTTACGTGACTACCGCAACATCCCTAGTGAATTTCTTGCAGGGCATACTCCGCCTCCTCCGGGCCTAAGCATTTGAGTAGTGGTCGAGAGAATTCTCACTTGTATAATTGATCCCCGATCAGTATATACGCATGAGCTCTCTTTCTAATCGATCTGGCTGCTTCAGCATGTGAGGGTAAGATACCTTGTTGAAGATAAATGATCATTGGGACTCTCCAGTCGATTGATTCTTCCAAGTTATTCTGTAGGTCGATCTGACCTATCCGAAAACTTTAGGCTATTGATTTATCCAGGACCTAAGTGGTCAAAGAACTGCCCATCTTACCTAATTCATCTGCTCTCCGATTGTCTGCCCTAGGAATTTTGGTTACTGTGACTTACTTGAAGTCTTCCTTCATTTTCTCATACGCTTCTTGATAATGTTGTAGCTTCTCAGTAGTGACTTCAATGTTGCCAGCCACCTGCTAAGCCACCAACTAAGAATCTAAGTAAATGATTACCCAAGTGACTCCTACATGCTGAGCTGCCTGCAATCCAGCTAAAAGTGTCTCATATTCTGCCTTATTCTTAGTAGCTCTAAAGTTTAACTTGACAGCTAGTTGCATGATATCTTCTTGAGGGGATAAAAGAAGTATCCCCACTCCACTTCCCTGTTGAGTGGACGACTCATCTACATATATCTTCCATGTTTCCTCAAAATTATGCTAATGGATCTCCGTCAGAAAGTTGGTCAGGGCTTGTGCCTTGATTGTTGTTCGGGGCTGATACTGTATATCATACTCTACCAACTCGATTGCCCATTTGATGAGATGGTCAACTATCTCCATGTTGGTAAGGGACTTCCCCATGGTACTATTGGTCAGTACAGTAATTGGGTGTGCTAGAAAATAAAGTCTTAGGCGGTGAGCCATGAAAACCAACCCGTAAACCAACTTTTCCAAGGCTCTATATCGAGATTCGGCCCCTTTTAATAGATGACTGAAGAAATGCACTGGTCATTGTGCATCATCTTGTTCTTTTACCAAAACTACCCCCATGGCCTCAGGGTAGTTGACAGATACACCCAGAGTGCCTCCCCGGTAATAGGTTTTAAACAATGAAGGCAGGGTCTCCAGGTTTTGCTTCAGTTCCTCGAAAGCTTTGTTGTATTCTTCATCCCATTGAAACATGACAGCTCTTCGGAGCACCTTAAAGAAGGGAAACGCCCGATCTGCAGATCGGGATATGAACCTGGAGAGTGCCATGATTTTGCGCATCGGCTTCTAGGCTTCTTTCAGTTTCTGAGGTGCATGCATGTTTCGAAGTGTCTAAACCTTCTCCAGGTTGGCTTTAATCCCCTGTTCGGTAACAAGGTATCCCAGGAATTTTCCTCCTCAAGCTCCAAACAAGCACTTCAAGGGATTTAACTTTAGCATGTACTACCTCAGTGTATCGTAGGTCTCCTCCACATCGGCAATCAAGTTTATTGCCATAGTGGACTTGATCAATATGTCGTCTACATCAGTTTCCATGTTTCACCCAATCTGCTCTCGGAAGATCTTATCCATCATCCTCTAATAAGTAGCACCTGTATTTCGTAGCCTGAATGACATGATAGTATAACAGAAACTACCGTCGGCTATGATGAAGCTAACTTTCTCATAGTTTTTCCGAGCTAGAGAAATCTAGTGGTATCCTTGGTAGACATCGAGCATACAAATCCTTTCGCAGCTCGAGGTTGAATCCACCATCTAATTGATCCGCGATAAAGGGTAGAAATCTTTAGGGCTAGACCGATTGAGGTCCCGATAGCCGATACAGACCCTCCACTTATTGTTGGGTTTAGACACTAGGACCATGTTAGAGAGCCAGGGTGGGAATTTTACTTCTCTAATGTGTCTTACTTTTAAGAGCTTATCGACTTCAGCTTGGATGATTTTATTTTGCTCTGTTGAGAAGTTTCTCTTCTTCTGCTTGACCGGCTAAGAATTAGGGAAGAGATGCAACTTGTACTCAGCTACCTCAGGCTTGACTCCCGACAGTTCCTTGGGGGACAAAGCGAAGACGACCCTATTGCTCACTAGAAATTTGACCAGCTCCGTCTTAATTTCGATCGGCAGGTCGCTTGATATGCAAGTGATGCTCTCCGAACGATCAAGATAAAGCTGGACCTCCTCCTAGGGAATGAGTTCTTCGGCTATAAGCAAAGGCTCCTCTTGGATGACGTGGATTCCTTCATCCTGGGTTCTTTGCACTTTGCGGGCCTTGACCTTCACCATGTCGATATAACACCTGCGGGAGACCAGCTGCTCGCCTTTGACCTCCCTGACCTAGTCTCCCACAGGGAATTTTATCTTCTGATGAAAGGTGAAGATCGCTACTCGGAATTCGTGTAGGCCGGGTCTCCCTAAGATGACGTTGTAGGAGGATGGAGAATCCACTACGATGAAGGTGCTCCTCCATGTCCTTACCAATGGTTCGCTACCCAAAGGTATGGCTAGCTTAATTTGATCCATTGGTCGTACTTCATTACCTATGAACCCGTACAAGGAGGTGGCTATGGGTTGGAGCTCATTGGCGTCGATCTGCATGCCCTCGAATGTATTTTTGAGCAGCACGTTGACAGACCTTCCGGTGTCAACGAAAACCCTGGCCACACGGCTATTGGCGGTGATGGCTTTGATTATAAGGGTATCATCATGAGGGAGTTCCATGCCCTCCAGATCTTGTAGCCCGAAGCTGATTACGAGCCCTATAACTTGTTCCTGGTTGTATCCTACCGCGTGTATCTCTAAGCGGCATTCATGAGATTTCCGAGCTCAAGTGAAGTCTCCATCTGTGGGTCCCTCGAAGATTATGTCAATCTCGTAGATGGCAATATTTCCCCTATTCTCTTCCTCAAGGGATTCCACCAGCTCCTTGCCCCGACTTGGCTGCTAAGGTCCTTGGCCTCTACTTTCAGGAAGAGATTTACTTGATTGCCCTACGGTAGTAGGCGAGTTGGCCAGCAGCTTCTGAAGCTTGGGTGCAATCTCCAGTAGAGGCAGGCCCAGTTTGGCTGCCCGCTAAGAATCTCAAGTGAACTGGACGCAATCTCCTATGGAATGGGTGTGGGGCCTATGGTAGGTGCAATAACGGGACCCCCACTAACTGGGTCTGGGGCTTGAACAACTTCGACTCGTTGCACCCCTTGGATTCATGACCGGGTGGAAATCCTGGTCAAGCCTCCTTGAAGTGGGTAAAGGGTCGAGCTGGAGGTAGGGTGGCCTTCTCTCCGACTTGTTGGCATGGGCAAGCGCCTTGTTTGCTTTCCTTCGGGTCGTCTGGGCTTTTTCTACATTAATATAGCTTGGCGCCTTACCCAACATCTCATCAAAATTCTTTACGAGCTCTCGAATAAGAGTTCAAAAGAACTCCCCTTCTACCAGACGATGGGAGAAGGCGCTCATCAAGATCTTTGAGGTAGAGGATGGGAAATCCTGGGCTACATGATTGAAGCATTTTATGTAGGCCCTCAGGGGCTCTACAGACCCCAGCTTGAGAACGAATAGACAATGGTTAGTCTTCTGATATTTCCCGCTGCTAGAGAAAGGACGCAGGAAAGCGTTTTTGAAATCCTGAAAGTAGATGATGGATCCAACAGGAAATCCGTTGAACCACTTTTGAGCCGAGCTGGACAGAGTGTTTAAAAACACCTGACACTTAATGGCATCGCTGTACTGAAGTAACAGCGTAGCATTTCAAAATTTGTGAAGGTGATCTTCTGGATCATTGCTATCATCATATTCTCCGATGGCTGAGGGCTTATACCCCTTCGGCAGTTTTTCTTCGAGCACCCTCTAAGAGAAGGGCACTTGCAACTCCCTCAGCTCCTCCCTGACAACTATGGCCTTCCCCTTCTTCGAATCTCTGGGAAGGGAACACTCGATCTTGGAGGCATGGTATTGCTCTTTCTTGTTATAATAGTCCGGGCAGGGGTCGCAATAGAAGGCTCGGGGGGAATTCTTTGGTTGTTTCCTCTTAGACCCCTTGTCAGAAGTGTAGGTCTGGTCCTTTGAAACTGCAAGCATCCTGTGTGGTTGTGAAGTGGTGGTGTGCTTTTCGGAAGTCGCTCACCTCTTGGATTCCTTGAACAGTTCGTACTCTCCTGTTGTCATGGTGATGTTAATCTTACCAATGTCCTCCATCGTCACGTTCCAGAATAGGTGAAGGAGATTCCCATAGATGACAACAAATTGATCCTGTCAGGAATCTGAGTTAGACGGAGGTTGGAGAAGATGGCGTTGGTGTTGACGAAGAGGCGACTTTGACACACCTAGTGTATGCACGTCCGAAAAGCAAACCCCCACGTAGAACTCCCCAATCTTAGTTTGAGGAATGGTAGTACCAGAACTCTAGATACACTCAAACGAGCATCCGGAGCGTTAGAGACCAGAAACCAGGGAAAAGTTCCTGATGAAAGCCCTCTAACGCTCAAGTCAGGTCCTTTTTCCCAAGAAGAACAGTGTATGATGGAAGAAGAAATGTTCAAGACGAGTGTGTATTTGCGCGTACCTAGGTAAGGAAGAGGACCTCCCTTTTTATATGACACTGCATACCTTTAGAGCCTGTCTGTTATCAGAGAATGTCGAGTGTCAGGGTCTGTGAGGCGAGAGAGGAAGTACGGTGGCCTCCTATTGGTGGAAGGAAAGTTCCATTCGCAAGTGATAGCAGACCATTGGAATATTTTCTGACGTACAACAGTCATTCTCTGATAGGAGGTTATGATTCTCTAACATTGTTGTCGCTTAGCGCTTTCCGTCCCACCCGGGTTTAGCTACAGACAGCTCGGGATGACCGTTCAAATTTACCTCCCGGCTTGAGTCTTGATAAGGAGGATAAGTCAAGGCGATCAGCCCAGGTTTTATCTAAAATTGTGATGAGGGACCCATCTTTCACGAATTAATCGTTGAAAGGCTGGTCGGGAGTTGTCGTAGTGAAAGTACCAGGTCTGTCTACACAGTCCAAGCTGGGAAGATTTGATCAATTAGGGGTAGGCCTAGGGCTAGTCCAAACCTAGTCTTATGTCTCAGATCTGAGGGTCTGGCCTGACGGCGACTAACCAGGAATTATGCGACTAGTGACGCGGGGTGGTTTAACTCCCTCTTTCTCTTGATTGTTGACTGTCATGTCCCCTTAACTTTTGATTGTTATGCCCCCTTGACTATTGACTGCCACGTCTCCTTGATTTTGACTGTCACATCCCTTTGACTATTGACTATCTGATCTTATCGGGTCCTATTTTTATGGACCGTATCAATATCAATTGTCTCCTTCGATATCTGTCGATTATTGTATTTCAATCATGAAAGACCTACCTCACAACGGTTTCATCTGCTATTTACTTAATACTATTCAATATTTTTCAATCAATTGTTGTCCTCATTAGTCAAATCCAACGCCTGTCTAAATAAGATAACAATCATATAATTAGAAATTCAATGAATTCAATATCCTTATTAGTTGACTCTAATTGTTCTTAATCGATTCCAATTTACACAATTGACTATTTTGAATAGGTTCCAATTTAAATGGGATAATATATGAATTTGCAATTTTTAACTCAATTGAATAAAATGTAACTCTCCCTCCGAATAAAAATATTATGTTTATCTAAATAAAGTCTTAATTGATTGCCCCATAAACTATCCTAATATTGGATTACTTTTTCAAAAACAAGTCAACTCATCTTAAAATAAAACCTTTATGATCACAAGAGAAATGACTCTAGTTGATTACTTAGTCAATTGACTTTGTATCTATTGATTGAATTGTCATTCAATGGACAACACAAAAAAGATCTAGAGTCAACTCATTAGATCAGTTGACTATTTATGACTCTTAATCGATTGACTCATTGACTATAGCTATAAAATACATATTTCTTGATTGAGACTTCACCTAAGTGAAAAAACTATCCAACACCCTGAATATAGGTCATTCATAGTCTCACAACACATTTGCAAAAATTCTTACCTCCAAAATTTCTTGTGTGTCAAATCTCCGATCATCCTTAATCCAACCTACTAAGACTTCTTGTATGCCAGCATCTATTGACTTTCACCATGTATCTAAACCTTAACTTAGATTTCCTTCATCTTTTAACACCTTTTGAACTTTCATTTTCTATTAGACTTTGTTGAACTTCTAGTAAACACATAATCCTTTGTTGAACTTCTAGTAAACACATTAGCCTTCTAATTCCTTTGGAACTCATTAACCTTTGTTGCGCCCTTGACCCACTGCATCAAGAAACACAATGTTAGTCTAACTTAAATCCTTTATCAAACATTTCAAAACCATATGATTAAATTCAACCACTTAGAAATGATTGCACCAAAATTATCTAGTTGAGTCAACTAGTTTTATAATTGAATCAATTGATATGGATTGACTCAAGTGGATGCACTTTTGAGTCAAGTGGATAAGAAATAGTCATTGCAAATAAAATTTTAAAAATTTAGATTGATGGATTATAAAAGTTTGAGTTGATTGAAGTCTCACAAACTCTAACTTTAAATAGAGGTGTAAAGTATCTATGAACAACGTCACATTCGCAACCCACTTTTGGTAGCTCTAATCATATTGCTATCTATTATGAATTACTTCCAATGACCTTGATGAAGCGATTCATTAAAATAGTTTAATTTTTATATTTACTTTATCTTCTCTATGTATTCGATAGATAAATTAGAAGAAAACTACCTATCTCTAAAATTAATCAGGTGTAATCTAAAGACTTATTAATAATAATAATAATAATAATAATAATAATAATAATAATAATAATAATAATAATAATAATGTGTAAAATTCTCGACTCATTTCCTATATTGTTTGTTAAATCCGTAATAAATATAAGGTATTACGGATAATCCGTAATAATCCGTAATTCTCGACTCATTTCCTATATTTCATTATGTTCTATTTCCTAGCTCCGAGTAAATAAATATAAGGTATGGATAACGCGCTTCCCATCTTGTAATTAAGCTATGGTTAATGGAACTCTTCATTTATCGTCTTTGTGCCTGTGTTGGATTTGGACATCGTTGCTCCGGCGCCAACACTTCTAGTGGAGGCTTGGCGCCAACACTTCTAGTCATTTACCTCTCCGATGTTTAAGAGTCATGCCAAAATCTTCCCAACTCGGAGGCAATTTTTCGATGATAGATAAGACCTGAAATTTTTCAGGTAATGGCATATCTCCTTCAGCAAGACCATGAATTTGAACTTGGAATTCATGTATTTGCTCAACCACAGATTTGCCTTCAACCATTTTGAAGTTCAGGAATTTTGTTATAGTATACTTTTCTAAACCAGAATCTTCAGAGTTATATTTTTTATCCAAAGATTTCCACAGCTCTTTAGCTGAAGAGGTTGAGCAATATACATCAAATAGTGCGTCTGAGAGGGCAGACAGGATTCTCCCATGGCAGAGATAATCCCTTTGCTTAAACCTCTCTAAGGCAGCACTACGGGCATGTTCCTCTTCAGTAGGTGAAGGAGGGTCTGTTTATATAACGGAGAATAGCCCTAGGGTAGTAAGCCAAAATTTCATCCGTTGTTGCCAACGTCTGAAGTTTTGCCCGTAAAATTTCTCGGGTCTAGCACTAGCCTCATCAGATCATATTACCCTATCATTCATCATGTCTATTGATACAAGAAATAGATTCTCTAAGAATGTTGTAAATAAAGCAATAAAAACAGCAGTATTATATTGACACAAAAATAGCATGCAATAGACAGATAAATAAAGTAGTCGGGTTTAGAATATAGTTATCCGGTTGAAGCGTCGGCACGCCGACTGTCCTTAGAGAATCTATTGCCGCCTCACGGTGCAAAGGCTCCCCAGCAAAATTCCCTCAAGATCCGACAACCGCTCGTCTTGTCCGTAGGTGCACTCCAAAACGGACGCGACACTCGGACCCAACCTCAGATCGCCGAAAGACCAAGCCTCAGGACACAACAAAGGCGCAGAAAGACTCAAACTCGAAAAGAAAAACAGAGGAGGTGCAGAATGTATCGCACAGAGAAGGGAGAAGAAGAAAGATTGAGTGAAGAATAGAGGCACTGCTTGTCCCCTTTTATTCACTCTGAGGAGGTACGAAGCACTGCTTCGCTAGCGAGGAAACGCGTCCGCGTCTCCTCACACGCGGTGTCGCGTCTGCGTCTCCTCTCGCGCGGTGTTGCGTCCATTCCTTACGCAGAACAAAAACCAAACTCTGGTTTGGTTCAGACTGAACCAAACTAGCAAAAACAGACCGGGCCGCCCGTGAGCGCAAGGCCCACGGGCTGGGGATTTGCACCCCCCCCCTACGCGCGATTATTAATCGCGTACGTGACGCCCGGTTTGTGGATTTCCGGCTCGAACCCCCCAAATCCACTCGATTTGGGCTTGGCCCGCGCATGCATGTAGGTCCCCTTATCATTGCTAAGCAAGGATGGAAGGGCTTCCTATATAAGTCCTTCTAAGCTTCTCCACTTAGCAATGTGGGACTAAAAACACTACCAAAAAATGCTTTGAATTTAATACAAAATTCAACAACTAGCACCGATATTAATTAACAAAATAATAGATGCAACCGTTATGTTTAGAGTTTTCGACTCTGCATTTTGAAAGAGGTGCATTATCATTCATTGATGATAAATTGTCAAAATAATAAATGTAGAACTTTTATTATAGAGCTTTGGCTCTTCTATCTAAGAATTGCATGATTATTTGTAGTCTTGGGTTTAGTTCTTTCTATAAAAGAGCTGTGAAACTACTTATAGTTTAGAGTTTCAACTCCTCCCTCTAAAAGAGCTGTGTGATTATTTGTAATTTAGAGAAAGAGTTACGTGATTATTTATAGTTTAGAGCATCAACTACCCTCTAAAAGAGTTGTGTGATTATTTGTAATTTAGAGCTTCGACTTCTCAATCTGAAAGAGTTGCCTCATTATTTGTAGTTTAGAGCTTCGGCTCCTCCCTCTGAAAGAGTTGCACATGATTATTTGTATTTAGAGCTTTGGCTCCTCCCTCTAAAAGAATTGCATAATTATTTATAGTTTAGAGCTTCAGCTCCGCCCTCTAAAAGAGTTGCACGATTATTTATAGTCTTGAGCTCCGACACAGTGCTTGTAAGAAGTATGTAACTTCATAATCAACCGTTAATCTTTATGCCTCTTCTATTTTCTATCGTATTGGTATTTCATTATGTTCACTTAAACTATTTCATTATGTTCTATTTCCTAGCTCCGAGTAAATAAATATAAGGTATGGATAACGCGCTTCCCATCTTGTAATTATGCTATGGTTAATGGAACTCTTCATTTATCGTCTTTGTGCCTGTGTTGGATTTGGACATCGTTGCTCCGGCGCCAACACTTCATAAGGTGAAGAAATTGCTCCGGCTTGGCATATCTAATAGTTCTGTGCACAAAATTACTCATTCCCCAGTCCAAGCAACTTATTGTTATAGGTGTCATCTTCCGAAAGTCTGTTCAGATTTTTCATAAGTAGGGATAGGAATAGAAAGGATAATTGAGGATTTGAGGGCCTATATCAGATGCGCCCTTGTCTCATTACGTACCTTTTTCATTTCAATGGTAAAGAATGAGCCATTTTGCATTGTAGATAAAACAAACATCTTCCACTATGCCCCCAACTATATTGTTTAAAGTTAATCAATCATGCAGTGTAGCATGCATTTGAGTATCGTTCAGAATTTGAACAGAGTATGATCCAGAACACTACTTCAGGGGATGATTATATTTAAGGCAAAGCAAAACAACAAGTACAACTCATGATCCAAAGAATTAATATTGACAATTTATGCAGCAACATGTAATCTGTACTTAAATACAAAAAGATACGATGAAGCAATGGACAATTAATCTTGTGGACAAATTAAGTTAATCCTGAATCACTATCAACCAAGAGAAACCATGAACTCTAATGCAGAACCCAAAAGCCACCGCTAGCTGGATTAATTACTATTGCAGTTGGAGGTCAAAGAGTGTTCCCATGTGTTCTGGACGATGGATGAGTTGTGGATTCACACGAGAGGCGATTTGGTAGAACACCTGCCATGTTAATAAGCTATCGGAGCCGGACTGATGTCGAGAGCCCACTGCTCGCTCAACTCCGACGGTAGAGGCCACCCGCTCCAATCCTCCGTAAAGGTGCTTCACATCGAACACCCTTTTGCCGAAAAAGAAGTGAACGAGGTGCAAGAACTCACGAACGGTCTTTGGTAATTTGCAGTCGCATGTCAGCATCTTGACTAGGAAGGCGAAGTCATAGGCGCCTTGGAAGGTAACCCAGGAGACGGGAGAAAAATGGCCAAAGGAAAGCAAGCCGGAGGTGGCCAAGTTCTGGGCGAATCTGCAAGAGTCGATGCCCCATATTTGATTCTTTTGGAAGTCGATGCCATTAGCCTTGAGCAGCTCGACGGAGGAAGGGGCGTAACGGTCGCGGCTGATGTCGAAGTCGCGGAAATTAAATTCCCACACGTAACTCACACAAGTGCCGTCGCTGTAGATGACACATGGGAGGTTGCCGGCGGCGTCGGAGAGGGTGAGACCGACCTGGACGATGCGGAGGGCCTCGACGTTGGCGCGGATCAATTCGTAGCGCTGGGGGAGGGTGAGGGTGCAGTAGGGATTTTTGGAAGCGACGACGACGCCAGGATACTCGGTGTCCAATGCGACGAAGGGGTGGAACGGGACGGCGGAGCGGATAAGGGCGAACTCCTCGTCGAGGTTATGAGCCCACACGGAGCGAACCTCGACTCTGCCGGCGCTGGCGCTGGCGCTGGCGCTGGCGGCGGAAGAGGAAATTAGCATATCGTTATTGTTGACGACTGCGACAGCCATGATGAGTCTGTTTGATGATATTAGAAATACGAAAGTAGTGGAAGCTGGAGATCGAGGAGATGTTAATTAGGTTTCGATCTAGTTGGAGTGGAAATTAAAATGGAAAGGGAGGGGGAGTTTAAATAGAGCAGGCAATCAAAGAGAGAAAATCGCCAGATAATAAACGCACTAAACAGAATTAGTTACTGCGAAGCGAATTATTAGGATATATATATGGAATTAATGATGCTAAACTAGCTTAATCAGGACTTTAAGTATTAATCTGGCGCCAAATCTAGCTGCAATTGAGAGGTGAATAAACTATTTTACAAAAAACTTTTATAATACGATAAAAAAACGTGTATTAAAAAGCTTTGAAATAAGCATGGAGCTTAAAAGTAAATATCTAAATTTTAAAATGTAATTTAAAAATAATAATTAAATGTAAATTTGTAATTGAGAAATAAATAAGAAATTACGTTTTTTTATTAAAGAATTATTTTGATTTGAGCTCCTGTTACATCTTTTTAGTCTTTCAAATATGGATAAATTTTATTTGCTATTCTAAATTAATATCTAATCCTATCTATAATCTGAGTTAGATGGAAGCCGATGAAGATGACGTTGGCATTGATAAAGAGGTGAATTTGACGTACCCGATTATGCACGTGCGAAAAGTAAATCCCCACGTGGAACTTCCTGATCTTAGTATGAGGACTGGTAGTACCTGAACTTTACACACACTCAGACAAGCACTCTGAGCGTTAGATATTAAAAACCAAGAAAGAAGTCCCCGGCGCAGACCCTCCGACGCTCAAGTCAGGTCTTTTTTCATAGAAGAAAAATGTAAGATGGAAAAAATAACTGTTCAAGACGAGTGTGTATGTGTGCGTACCTGGCTAAGGAATAGGACCTTCCTTTTTATATAACGCTTCATACCTTCAGATCCTATCTGTTGTCAGAGAATGTCGGGTGAGAGAGAATGTACGGTGGCCTTCTATTGACGGAAGGAAGGTTCCATTCGTAGATGATAGGAGACCATTGGAATATTTCCTGACATATGACAGTTATTCTCTGACAGGAAGTTACGATCCTCTAACTTTTGTATCGCTTAGCGCTTTCCATCCCGCCCGGGGTTAGCTACGGATAGCTCGGGATGACCGTTCAGATGTACCACCCAGCTTGAGTCTTGATGAGAACGATGAACTGTGGCGACCCGCCCGAATTTTATTTGAAATTGTGGCGAGCGACCCATCTTTCATGAATTGATCGTTGAAAGTACCAGGTCTGTCTATACAGCCCGAGCTGGAAAGATCTGATCAGTCGGGGGCAGGCCTAGGGCTAGGCCAAACCTAGTCTTATGTCTCAGTTCTGAGGGTCAGGCCTGAAGGCGACCGACTAGGAATTATGAGACTAGTGACACGGGGCGGTTTAACTCTCTCTTTCTCCTAACTGTTGACTATCACGTCCCCTTGACTTTTGACTGTCACGCCCCCTTGACTATTGAATGTCACGCCCCCTTAACTTTTAACTGACACGTCCCCTTGACTATTGACTACCTGGCCTTATCGGGTCCCACCTTTATGCACCATATCACAAGTCTCCCCTCCAAGTCTAGTCGAAGGAGGCTCAAGTTCGCCTGACTAGACCCTAGCACGTTTACGACTCCACTTGCATACAAGGGACTGGCATGTAGCTAATTATCTTTGCAAAGACTGATACATGTATCCTTGTCCAAGTGCTGCAATCGGTCCAGTGAAGGTGGCGAGTCAGAGTATTGCCATTGGCCCAGCGATGTTGGAACAGGTGAAGGCGATTCAAATGCACAGGTTGTTGACAAGTGTTTGCAAGAGCAGTGTTGGCTCATACCTTGTGTCGGGGTGGGAGTTAGTAGCCCGACCGTGAGGTCCTTGGTCACGAGAGCATGCTCATTTATAACTTGCGCTGGGGTGAGAGTCTGGAATGCCGACCGAGAGGTCGTTGGTCGTGAGAGCATGCTCACTTATAACTCGCGCTAGGGCAAGAGTCTGGAAAGCCGACCGAGAGGTCGATGGTCGTGAGAGCATGCTCACTTATAACTTGCACTGAGACAAGAGTCTGGAACACCTGCCAGGAGGGTGTTGGTCGTGAAAGAATGCTCACTTATAACTCGTGCTAAGGTGAGAGTTCAGAATGACGACTGAGAGGATGTTTGTCGTGGGATCATGCTCACTTATAACTCGCGCTTGGGTGAGAGTCTGGAATGTCGGCCGAGAAGCTGTTGGTTGTGAGAACATGCTCACTTATAACTCGCGCTGGGGTGAGAGTCTGGAACGCCCGCCAAAAGGTCGTTGGTCGTGAGAGCATGTTTACGTATAATTTGCGCTGGGGCAAGAGTTTGGAATGCCGACCGAGAGGTCGTTGGTTGTGAGAGCATACTCACTTATAACTCGCGCTGGGGCGAGAGTATGAAAATACGGCTGGGAGGTCGTTGGTCGTGAGAGCATGCTCACTTGTAACTTGTGCTTAAGCGAGAGTCTAGAATGTCGGCTGAGAGGTCATTGGATGTGAGAGCATGCTCACTTATAACTCACGCAAGGGTGAGAGTCTTGCAAGTCAACCGAGAGGTCATTGATCGTGAGATCATGTTTACTTATAACTCGCGCTGAGATGAGCATCTAGAATGCTGACCAAGAGGTCGTTGGTCGTGAGAGCATACTCACTTATAACTCACGTTGGGGTGAGAGTCTGGAAAGCCGATCCGGAGGTCATTGGTCGTGAGAGTATGCTCACTTATAACTCGCGTTGAGACGGGAGTCTGGAACGCCGGCCGACAGGTTGTTGGACTCCCGTGGACTTATCTTTTGTGGCCCTTGGAGCAACCTGTAGTCATAGCTCCCACTTGGTCATCAGGCCTTGGCCAAATTTGAATCTTACCCTGATTTCAAGGTTGGGGTGAAACGCCAAATTCTAATCAACGTTTCCTGCTGCCTTCTACTCCTATTCCCATGGTAACCGCATGGAGTTCTTGGTCTTCGAGTCATGGCACCAGTTTCACCAAATCAACCTCATGATTTCTTTGTCTTTTCTATCATAAATGTCATTTCATAGGAAGAAGCCATGTGTCTAATTGATTTCCTTTAATACGACGGTTGACGCATGCTTTGCGCATGGGACTTGATAGCGCCTCCCTTCTAGCGATCCGACAGTTGTCTTTAGCAGCGCCGTTTCAATTATCCCGCTTGCATCCCTATGCCCCTTAGTGGTTTTTGTTTAAAATCCCTAAAGGCATCTTGAGGTGGTTCATCAATACTTCTTCTTTCCTGCTTGCTTGCCTTAGCGTTTGTGTTTTTCTTTTGTAAGTGTTCCTTTTCCTTTTCTCTTGTTTCTACATTTTTCAAATTATGGTCGGAGAAACTTTAGTCGCCTGGTATGCCTTCTTCAGCTCCGATTTTGATAGGAGTGATCTTAAGTCAGTGCAGTCTAACCTGAAACTTTCTAACGACTACACCTTCCACATTCCTAGGCCTGATGATCATCCCTGTCATCCTCCTCCTGGTTGTGTAACCTTCTTTAGAGATCAACTTCTTGATAGTCTATGTTTCCCTATCCCCACTTTATTTTCAGAGTTAAGTCAGTAATTTTGTATCCCCTTGTCTTACTTTGCTCTCAATGCCTTTCATTCTGTGTGCGGGATGGTAATCCTATGCTGTTTATATGACCTTCCTTTGACTCCTCAACTTTTTTATCATTTTTATTTCCTAAAATGATCAGAGCCTGACATTTTTATGGTGTAATCTCAGCCCGGGTGTAAGTTCTTCATGGGCATGCTTTCTTCTAATAGAGGATGGAAGTCCCATTTTTTCTATGTGCAACTACTCGATCCTGTGGCTTGGCCCACTGAGTGTCACTCAGGTCTTCCCCCTCCTTTTGCGTTAAGCGACCATGAGCACAAGCTAGATTGAAAATCCGACCCGCTGTCGTAGGGGGCGCAGTTCTTGAATATGAGCCCTTAAGGACTCATTTTCTCGACAAAGGCCGGCCACAAACTAAGAAATGCTTAGCCACATGGCACAGTTCTGTAAATAGCACCAGATCAACAATAATTTAAGGAAATGAAAAGGGAGTAGCTAAAACTTACCGACACCATCTATTGGGAAAATGTTTCAGACAAATCCAACTGTGAGCTTTCCAAAATTTGGTTGGTCATGTTCTTCCAAGAGTCGGCCAAGGCGCTATGTAGTTGTACCTGGCCAAAGTCAGGGGGAGTGTTGGAGGAAGGAGCTGTGCCCAGCACTTGGATGGATGGTAGCTAAAAGGAGGAAGTAAACACATACCGCCCCTTCGAGTGGTCCTTACAACGGGAGGAAGGTGCAGGAGCTACTGATGACGGTTGAGCCAACGACGTTGGAGGTAGAGAGGACATGGAAGTCGTGGGCTAGCCCCTAGTCGGGTGGATGTCTGGTTTGTGACTCGAGCAGGGACTGGATAGGAGGATGCAGCCTCCGAGGAGGCGGGAGTGCTGGTCTGGGAAGGAGTCTTGGTCTGGGCAGATACCCATAGTAATAATGGCCTCTTGGGGGAGGACTAGACCGAAGGAGTCACGCATCGCCTCTTGCGTTCAAGGCGCAAGGAGTGCTCTGCCGCTAGAGGAGAAGTCCTCTCACTGGACGCAACAGCAGCAGAAGGTTCCATGGAAGGGCGAGATTCTTCTTCAAGAACCTCATGTTCTCCCGTTTGACGCACCCGATGTATGCACGTCCAAAAAGTAAACCCCCACGTGGAACTTCCTGATCTTAGTATGAGGACTGGTAGTACCTGAACTTTACACACACTCAGACAAGCACTCTGAGCATTAGAGATTAAAAACCAAGAAAGAAGTCCCTTGCGCAGACCCTCCGACGCTCAAGTCGGGTCTTTTTTCATAGAAGAACAATGTACGATGGAAAAAAGAACTGTTCAAGACGAGTGTGTATGTGTGCGTACCTGACTAAGGAATAGGACATTCCTTTTTATATAACGCTTCATACCTTCAGATCCTGTCTGTTGTCAGAGAATATTGAGTGTCAGAGCCTGTCTGGTGAAAGAGGATGTACGGTGGCATCATATTGATGGAAGGAAGGTTCCATTTGCAGGTGATTGCAAACCATTAGAATATTCCCTAATATATTGTAGTTATTCTCTAGCAGGAGGTTACGATTCCCTGACATTATTGTCGCTTAGCGCTTTTCGTCCCACCCGGGTTTAGCTACCGATAGATTGGGATGACTATTCAGATGTACCATCCGGCTTGAGTGTTGATGAGAAGGATGAGCTATGGTGACCCGCTCGGATTTTATTTGAAATTATGGCGAGGGACCTATCTTTCATGAATTGATCGTTGAAAGGTCGACCGGGAGTTGTCTTAGTGAAAGTACCAGGTCTGTCTATACAGCTCGAGCTGGGAATATCTGATTAGTTGGGGGCAGACCTAGGGCTAGTCCAAACCTAGTCTTATGCCTCAGTTCTGAGGTTCTGGCCTTAAAGCGACCAACTAGGAATAATGCGACTAGTGACACGGGGCGGTTTAACTCCCTCTTTCTCCTGACTGTTGACTATCAAACCCCCTTGACTTTTGACTACCACGTCCCCTTGACTATTGAATGTCATGTCCCCTTAACTTTTAACTGTCACGTCCCCTTGACTATTGACTACCTGGCTTTATCGGGCCCCACCTTTATGCACCGTATCACAAGCCTCCCCTCCAAGTCTAGTCGAAGGAGGCTCAAGTTCGACTGACTAGACCCTAGCACGTTTACGACTCCACCTGCATACAAGGGACTGGCATGTAGCTAATTATCTTTGCAAAGACTGATACATGTATCCTTGTCCCAGTGCTGCTATCGGTCCAGTGAAGGTGGCGAGTTAGAGTATTGCCATTGGCCCAGTGATGTTGGAACAGATGAAGGTGATTCAAATGCTCAGGTTGTTGACAAGTGTTTGCAAGAGCAATGCTGGCTCATACCTTGTGCCGGGGTGGGAGTCAGTAGCCCGACCAAGAGGTCGTTGGTCGCGAGAGCATGTTCATTTATAACTTGCGCTGGGGTGAGAGTTTGGAACGCCGACCGAGAGGTCGTTGGTCATGAGAGAATGCTCACTTATTGTAGGATCAAAAGGAATTTAGATATCTCCACAATGACATGATATTTTCCACTTTGGGCCTAAGCCCTTATGGTTTTGCTCTTGGGCTTTACCCAAAAGGCCTCATGCCAATGGAGATATCTTTTTCTCTTATAAACCAATGATATTTTCCATGTATTTCCAATGTGGGACTATGTTTACAACCTTGCAACCCCAACAATCCCCCCCTCTCTCAAACAAAGGACCATAGGCTTCCCACATCCGATCCTCGACCCACCAGGCCTTCCTGCCCCTCGGTCCACCCGACCTACTAGGACTTCCTTGCCTAGCCACAACTAGGACTTCCTGCCTGGTGTCTGGTCCTCTTGATCCGAACATAGGAGCCCCCTTTCTTTGTTCGAGGTTAATATTGTACTCACATGACTCAATCAGATCATAGCTCTTGTGCACAGCTGGCGGTTAAAGCCGACCGAGAGGTCGTTGGTCGTGAGAGCATGCTCACTTATAACTCGCACTGGGGTGAGAGTCTGGAACGCCGACTAAAAGGTCATTGGTCGTGAAAGCATGCTCGCTTATAACTCGCGCTGAGGCGAGAGTCTAGAATACCGACTGAGAGGCCATTAGTCATGAGAGCATGCTCACCTATAACTCGCGTTGAGGTGAGAGTCTAGAAAACAGACCGAGAGGTCGTTGGTCATAAGAGCATGTTCACGTATAACTCATGCTGAAGAGAGAGTCTGGAAAGCCGACCGAGAGGTCGTTGGTCGTGAGAACATGCTCACTTATAACTCACACTGGGGCGAGAGTATGGAATGCTGACCGAGAGGTCGTTGGTCGTGAGAGCATGCTCACTTATAACTTGCGCTGTGGCAAGAGTGTGGAAAGTCGACCGGTAGGTCGTTGGTCATGAGAGCATGCTCACTTATACCTTGCACTGAGACAAGAGTTTGGAACACCTGCCAGGAGGGTGTTGGTCGTGAAAGCATGCTCACTTATAACTCGTGCTAAGGTGAGAGTCCGGAATGCTGACTGAGAGGCTGTTAGTCGTGGGAGCATGCTCACTTATAACTCGCGCTTGGGTGAGAGTCTGGAATGCCGGCCGAGAAGCTATTGGTTGTGAGAGCATGCTCACTTATAACTCGTGTTGGGGTGAGAGTCTGGAACGCCGGCCAAGAGGTCGTTGGTCGTGAGAGTAAGCTCACGTATAATTTTTGCTGGGGCAAGAGTTTGGAATGTTGACCGAGAGGTCGTTGGTCATGAGAGTATGCTCACTTATAACTCGCACTGGGGCGAGAGTCTGGAAAGACGACCGGGAGGTCGTTGGTCATGAGAGCATGCTCACTTATAACTCGCGCTGGGGCGAGAGTATGGAAAGACGGTCGGGAGGTCGTTGGTCGTGAGAGCATGCTCACTTATAACTCGTGCTAAGGCGAGAGTCTGGAATGTCGGCTGAGAGGCCATTGGTCGTGAGAGCATTCTCACTTATAACTCACACTGGGGTGAGAGTCTAGAAAGCCTACCGAGAGGTCGTTGGTCGTGAGATCATGTTCACTTATAACTCGCACTGAGGTGAGCATCTAGAATGTTGGCCAAGAGGTCATTGGTCGTGAGAGAATACTCACTTACTACTCGCGCTGGGGCAAGAGTCTGGAAAGCCGATCGGGAGGTCGTTGGTCGTGAGAGTATGCTCACTTATAAATCGCGCTGAGACGGGAGTCTAGAACACTGACCGAGTGGTTGTTGGTCACCCGTGGACTTATCTTTTGTGGCCCTTGGAGCAACTTGTAGTCATAGCTCCCACTTGGTCATCAGGCCTTGGCCAAATTTGAATCTTACTCTGATTTCAAGGTTGGGGTTAAACGCTAAATTCTAATCAACGTTTCCCGCCGCCTTCTACTCCTATTCCCATGGTAATCGCATGGAGTTCTTGGTCTTCGAGTCATGGCACCAGTTTCACCAAATCAGCCTCATGATTTCCTTATCTTTTCTATCATAAATGTCATCTCATAGGAAGAAGATATGTGTCTAACTGATTTCCTTTGATACGACGGCTGACGCATGATTTGCGTACGGGACTTGATAGCGCCTCCCTTCTAGCGATCCGACAGTAATCTTTTGCAGCGCCGTTTCAATTGTCCGCCTTGCATCCCTATGCCCCTTAGTGGTTTTAGTTTAAAATCCCTAAAGGCATCTAGAGGTCGTTCATCGATACTTCTTCTTTCCTGCTTGCTTGCCTTAGCGTTCATGTTTTTCTTTTGTAAGTGTTCCTTTTCATTTTCTCTTATTTCTACGTTTCTCAAATTATGGTCGGAGAAACTTTAGTCACCTGGTATGCCTTCTTCAGCACTGATTTTGATATGAGTGATCTTAAGTCAGTGCAATCTAGCCTGAAACTTTCTGACGACTACACCTTCCACATTCCTAGGCCTGATGATCATCCTTGTCATCCTCCTCTTGGTTGTGTGACCTTCTTCAGATATCAACTTCTTGATAGCCTGTGTTTCCCTATCCCCTCTTTATTTTCAGAGTTAAGTCAGTATTTTTGTATTCCCTTGTATTAGTTTGCTCCCAATGTCTTTCATTCTGTGTGCGGGATGGTAATTCTATGCTGTCTATATGACCTTCCTTTGACTCCTCAACTTTTTCATCATATTTATTTCCTAAAACGATTGGAGCCCGACGTTTTTATGGTGCAATCTCAGCCCGGGTGTAAGTTCTTCACGGGCATGCCTTCTTCTTCACGGGTGTAAGTTCTTCAAAGGGTGCGATTTAGTTCGTTAAATCAATAGGCTCGATAAGTTGGGATATGATATTATTTATATGGTGTATTGTTGATTATAGAATGAAACTGTGTTCTAGTAATCTGGGTCGATGATACCCCATTGAGGAGCTCATAAGGATTGTCATGTTAAACCTTGCAGGTGGACTTAGTCCGACATGACAATAAGGTTGAGTGGTACTACTCTTGGAAAAAGATATTAATTGAGTTGTCAGTAACTCATTTAATTTGTGGACATTCGATATCTTAAACACAGGGAGACTAACATACTCATGATTAGAAGGAGCTCATATTGTAATATGGGATTGGTGCGGTAGTGCAATAATAACTCTTTAGTGGTATGAGTTATTATTGATGAACTTGATTTGGGTATTCGGGACGAACACGGGAAGCTCAAGCTCATCGGGAGACCTAAACCAATTCCTCCTCTAGGTCCCTATTGTAGCATCTTATTTATAAAGTCTTATATCCACCTAAAGCCCAACTTCTTACCCATCTTGAAGTGGTCCTGTGGATTTCTGAGGTTGCAAGGAGTTCAAATATATTATCCATTATTTATTTTATTTTTTTGGATGTATTAAAATATTATTAAAAGGATCGACTAATATCTCATACACGTTAGGCCTGATATAAAATTCCATCTCTGGAGAATCTAAAAAAAATAATAGAGGGCATATTTGGACACCTTGCAACCTCAGAAATATATAAGACCTGAAATGGGTGCAATCATCCCAAGCAAGGGTGGCCGACCACATTGAAATTAAGAGAGTTTTAAATTTTGAAATCTTTCCTATTGTGGGAGTCATGATTTTAAAAGAGAGTTTTAAAAATTTTAAATCTTTCTTTTTATAGCTTTCTATAAAAGATTAAGGGAAAGGTTTTTAATCTTTCCTTATTTGTAGTTTAAAAGGAAGAGATTTTAATTTTTGATAAAACTTTCCCTTTTTGTAATCATCCACATATTTTAAAAGAGAGATTTTAATTTCTAAAATTTTCTTTTTATAACCAACCATGAAGGGATTTAAAAGAGAAATTTTTATCTTAAAAATTTTTGGAAATAAATAAGGAAGTTTTAATTTCATGTTTAAAACTTTCCATTTTTGGAGCGATAGGGGTGGCCGACCATGACAAGAAGAAAAGGAAGTTTTAATTTTTTTGTTTTAAAACTTTCTATTTTAGTCATTGGCAAGGAAAATAAGGAAGTTTTTATTATATTTTAAACTTTCCTTATTTGGCCAGCCCAAGGATTATAAAAGAGAAGGAGGGTGTGACTCATGAAAGAATTAGACATCCTCTATTCCTCCTCTCTTATTCCTTGTAGCCGACCCTTCCTATTCTCCTTCTCTTCTTCTTTGGTGGCCGGAGACATCAATCTCTTGGAGTTCCTTTGGTGGCCGGATTTTGCTTGAAGAAGAAGAGGAGAAATGAGGTATTGTTTCCTAGCATCCCTTGGAGATTGGTTGGTTGCCGAAACTCATCATTCTTTGGAGGTTGTTAGTGGCCGAAACTTGGATGCCAGAAGAGAAGACTTGGGCGGAGTTCATCTTGGTAGATCGTCACCCACACGACGTCCAAGAGAATGAGAGGAATACAATAGAAGATCAAGAGGTCTATAAGCTACAAAAGGTATAACTAATTTTTGTTTCCGCATCATGACTAGTTCATCCTTTTGTTTAGATCTTGGAAAATCAAACACAAGAGGTTAACGATTTTAGGTTATCGTTTTTGTTATCGATTTTATTGTTCGATATCATGTTTCGATATTGTGTTTCTTTTGAGATCTCTATAGTTAAACCTAGTTTACTGTAAGAAGTTAAATATCCAATTTCTTTGAAAGTCTTTGTCTAGGAAGTGGTAGATGATCCCATACCCAAGAAGGCCTAGTGCCTTGCCATGTTTAACTTGAAGCCAATCTTTGAAATAGATATTTGATAACTTCTATAATATGGTTTAACTTAGGAAGATCACATCGGTTAAACTTGGAGTAAAAATATTAAGTATCGTTTCCAATCCAAGTTTAACTTCTGAAGGACAATTTAGATTAATAATGTTAAGCATCATTTACAATCCAAATTTAACTTCAGTAGAGCACATGGCTAGCTAGGATAGTTCCATGCTCGTACAAATTTTTATACAGGGAAACTAGGACGGTATTCCGAGTAGCAACCAATAGTGCTTAACTAGGAACATCAATCACTCTTTTCCGGGGTAGGTCTCCCTATTTACTGTCAACCATCCATTTGGTTGTGAAGTCCCATGATTCCAGAGTCACCCTACTTACCCGAGCAGGATTACTATTGCTTCGCATATTTCCGATGTCATAAAGGCTTCCATTCTCCTTCTATCATGTGGCTATCTGCTTCCCTTCTTCCAATCAAGACAAACATTGGCGTGATTTTTTATGATGGTCCAATGACTGACATAACCTACCGACGCCATCCACTTCTACTATGATCATATGATTGGTGCAGATGTTGAGGCCCCGCACCTTGCACCCCTTATGCTGGCTATAAATAGCCCCCTTCTCCTTCACTTTGGAACTTGTCGCTGATAGTCAGAGGTGGCTTCCCTTCTCTCTTCTCTTCTTGACTTTGCCTTCCTTGCTCCCTGGTGTAAATTCTTCATGAATCCACTAGAGTCTGGTTATGCTCCCGAAGTGTCGACCTTTAGCAGCATAGATCTAGACGATCTTCATTTCTTGTACAAAGTGTCTACTGCCATGCATATTTTCATACGCTCCGAGATCCATTGATTTTACCAACATCCTCAAGGCTATGTGACTTTCTTTAAGGAGCATATTGTAGTAGGTCTTCATTTTTCCATCCACCCCTTTTTCTCAGATGTGAGCCACTATTTCCACATTTCCCTTTCTTATCTCACTCCTTATTCTACCCGGATAGTATTCGGGTTTGTCCTCATTTGTAACTTGTGTGATATCCGTTGGACTCCTCGCCTATTTCATTGTTTTTTCACCCCTCATCGCCATAGTGAAAGTCTCTTTCATTTCTAAGCTCGCCCCTGTACTACCTTTTTCACTCCTTTACCCTCCTCAGAGCCAGAGTGGAAAGAGAGGTATTTCTTCCTCTGCTTTCCCTCTGTCGTAGCGTGGCCGACGAGGCACCAAACTGCTCTCCCTTCTATGCCTTTTCTGGGAGACTATCACTCAGACCTCGCATTAATGGAGACATCAGCATAACTAGTGGGATGACACTTTGATTTGTGCATGCTATTGACGGAGGACGTCCTATATCTATTTGGGCTAAGATTCATGCCATCAGAGCTGCCGCACTCTTTGGGTAAGTACTACCATGGTTTTAGTCCTCCTATGACTTCTTATTCTGATCCTTACTTCTCTGTAGCGGATATTATTGCCCAAGAATCTACGATTAGGCCTCTTCCATTGAGTGCTTTGGAAATAAATCGCCGAGGGTGAATAATTTTGGTCAATCGAAGCATCTGACACTCCGTTTCGAATGCTTCCCGGATGGTCACGAGTACTTCTACCTCTTGTCCTTCCGCCCC
Source organism: Zingiber officinale (assembly GCF_018446385.1). NCBI lineage: Eukaryota > Viridiplantae > Streptophyta > Magnoliopsida > Zingiberales > Zingiberaceae > Zingiber > Zingiber officinale. The sequence continues at coordinate 62,023,986 of NC_056000.1, read as the reverse complement.
TCAAGCGACATAACCCATCTATTGTACTCCTGTTCCTACTCGGCAAACTCCACTTGCTTCTCATGCACGTCGCCCCTGGACCCTGGACAAGGATTCAGATTTAGATGAGTAGCCACTCGTGCGTCGACCGAGGCACAGGCCTGAGGAAGCCTCCCTTGCTACCTAGCTACCTTGGCCTGCTTCCACCCTCGCTTCAGAGTCTAGACCTTTAGGCGGCCCTACTGTTCTTTCGAAAGACAAAACAGTGCCTGACCAAGGGAAAGCCTCGGTCGAATAGGAGAAGAGCACTCCAGAGAGGCGATCTTTACCAGCTGCCCTTGTCAGATTTTCCTCTCCTTAACCTTCCGCTTCCACCCCGTCTTGTTACCAGAGGGATTGTTCCTAGCTCTTTTAGGTCGCGACTATTTCGCTTTCACGCTACGATGCCTTCCCAGCAGGGTCTGCATGAAGACCCACTTCCTTATGCCGACACCATTTTGATGTGAGGAAAACTGGCAAATGCTTGGAGGGAATTTGTGGAGCAACTAGATATCATTTCACTTCCCGACCAAGTAGACCTGTTCTCTAAAAACTCTATTGCGGTAAACCTTCACCTTTCTTTACTTCTCTTCCCTTTCAATTTCGACTAACCCTCTTTATGGCCAGTTTTTTGCCGAGGGGTTGAGCTTGAGCTAGGTGTCTATGAACATATACTGGCAAAACAAAATCTTGAAATATCGCATTGAAGACCTGGAATCTCATCCTTCTGACTCCACTCTAGAAGTGTGCAAACTTAAAGTGAAAGTGGAGTCTTTGAAGAAGTTAAAAGCAGCCCACAACCAAACTCTCAGTGAAGCCTTACTGGAGTCCAGTCTTCCACAAGATGGTAAGAAAATGCTTGAATCCCTCCACCAGACAGTCGATGTCAGGTACCATGAGGAGCTAGCCCTCAAAGAGAAGGCATTGTCGGAATGGGCCCGACAGACAGAGGCTCTAGACAACCTTAAGCTCATGCATAAACAAGAGATGGACCATTGGACTAATGAGCTCAATGCCAAAGACTTGCTTCTGATGGACTACCGAAAAGATTTGAAATCCCAGACTACTGGGGTCCTTACATATCGATCTATCTCAAGCATGATCTACCTTGTCCAAATCTGTCATCGCCTTAGAAGCTTATAAGGCAGGGGGAGAGACCGTCTTCAGACAAGTCAAGAAGAATACCTGCGTTCTTCAGAGTTTGACTCCCAAGTAGGAGATCGCTTTGTCAGGTCGCTCACGTATAGAACGATAGGAGCATTTCAGTAGCTCAGAGAAGGAGAGTACCTATCATCTGACCTTCCAGAGGATTTCCTAGACCATCATCAGATCATCAAAGAAATGTCTGATGATGTTTTTCAGAGTTCAAGTGACTTCCTGTTTAACACATTTGTTGTTTCGTTTTTCTTTTACTTCCTTTGTCTGTAAAGGCTTATTCTAGTTCTTTCATCCTTGTTCTTCATTCCTACTTCACGACTTCTCTCAAGGTAGATCTCGTTGTAGGAGTACCTTCGGGTTATTGCATTCTCAAGCAAGAGGAACTCTTTATGCTGAGAGCTACAAGAGCTAATCGTAAATGAGATTTTTAGATCTTCACCCGATTGAGTTTGGGCTATTAGGCGGGGTCTGGAAGAGCTCTACTTGGGGCTTGCACAAGGAGAAAGGGCATAAAAGACTTTAGCATAATCATGCCCGAGTTTACCCAACTAGATACTTTGTGCATATGCCTGTAGTACTCATTCCCCGACGGTTGATCTGTCTCTCAAACGGCTGTTAGTAGAAAGAGTAATATTTTCAGACACAATAAGGCCGAAGGTAATTAGCACTCCATGGGTGGTCTAACTTTCTACCCTGATCATCCTATAGATAATAGGCACCAAACGTTAGTTTTTTAATGACCTTATAAGGGTCGTCCCACTAAGGTGTTAAATTAGTTACTAGGGATGGCAGTTTTCCCCATGAGTTCAGGGCCCCGTGGGGAAAATTCGAAATGGGGATGAGGATCCTCGATTTTTTTGAGGATGGGGTGGGTTTGAGGCGGGTATGGGAATACTATCCCCATCCCCGAACCCACCCCTAATATTATTATTATTAATATTAATAAATAATAATAATAATTTTTTAAAAGTATTGATAATAGTGTTAATATTAATATTAAAAAATTTGAAAATATTAATAGTAATAATAATATTAATAATATTAATAATAATGATATTAATATTAATATTACCATTAATAATGATAAAATAATAATAATAATAATAATTAAATTTAAGAATGTGGCGGGGATGGGGATTTGATCCCCATGGGTTTGGGTTCGGGGAATCCCCGAACTCGAAAAAATGAGAACGGGGCGGGGATGGGGATGGCAAACCCGCCCTGCCCCATTGCCATAACTACTCTCCTACCGGTCTAATCCTTTTCCATACCAAATCTTTTTCTCCGAAGAAACGGGGGATCACCTTCGTATCATAGTTTTGACTCATCCGTTGTAGGTACGCGGTTAATCGGGCGGTCGTCCTCTCACAGGTTTCACTAATAAGATCCAGCTCTGAAAGCCACCGACCGGTATTCTCAGGGTCATACAGTAACCGTCGGATGGATCGAACCCCAACCTCAATCAGCACGACTGCTTCGTTATCGTAGACGAGATGAAAGGGAGTGAGCCCTGTACTTTCTCGTGGAGTCGTTCGGTATGTCTAAAGGATGTTGGGAAACTCTTCCACCCAATTACTGCCCATGTGGTCCAACTTGACCTTCAACCCCCGGACTATCTATCTGTTAGTGACCTTGGTCTGTCCATTATTTTGAGGATACGCCACGGAAGTGAAGGCCTAGGTGATACCAAACCCTTGACACCATTCCTGGAGCTTGCGTCCTTGAAACTACCTCCCATTGTCTAAGACTAATTTATGCGGAATTCCGAATTGGCATAAGATATTCTTCCATAGGAACTGTATAACGACTCCTTCCATTATCCTGGTCAGGGCCTCTGCGTCCACCCACTAAGAGAAGTAATCTACCGCGACAAGTAGAAATCGTCTTTTCCTGGGAGTCAAAGAGAAAGCTTTCACGATGTTCATACCTCATTGGTCAAAGGGACAAGAGACTATTGAGGTCTTTAAAATATCGGTCGGCCAATGGGCGATTTCATCATGAAAACGATATCAAAATAATTTTAAGTTATGAACGCCCTCTAACTACACTAATCCAGTATAGAAATAACTCAGGTCTTCTCCCAACGAAAGCAACGATAGGATGGTAATCTAGGATTGTATGTTATTCCAATTTTTTGGATTTTTAATATGGAAATGAAAGTTTTGGATTTTGATTCTAAATCTAACAAATGAAAAGCAAAGCAAGTAGAAAACTAATCTAGTGCTGTAATGAAATCTAACTACGTGTCAACAATTATTCCACAACACATTGTCACTCTATGTTATAGTTTAACTATGGATATAATTAAACTAAGGAATGAAATGACAAAGCATTAAATGGAACCTAATCTAGTAAATGAAAGATAATACAAGTAATAATAGTTAAGTCTATTCTAACTACAATTGTAAAAAATAAAAGACAACATGAAGTAAATCATTAATGAAACTAAGCATGTAATGAAACCTAAAGCATTAAAGAAATATAATCTAACATAATTGCATTAAAATGATGAACAAACATCATGAAAACATAAATCACTAAATTAACAAGTATTGCATGGAATTACACTAAAGAAATAACATCAATTAGAATAGCACAATTGGTTGAGGCATTTCACCGAACATGTTGTGAGCATTAATCAAATTGAAACTAATGTATAAAACCTTAACAAGGGAGTTCAATTCGATACAAGCATTTCACAAACTCAACAACCAACAATCATAGAACCAAATGATTAACTCAACAAATCAACCAACACATGAAAGCTTTAAAGGAAAGAAACAACCCAACAAATGGAATGAATGGAAGAAGAACTACTGTCTGGAATGTAGTGGAATGGGTACAAACTTCTCCTCTTCTAACCCTCCCTGCAGTCACATGAAACACCCAGCTCCGTAACCCCTGGAACCGATGAGCAGCAACCAAGATACCAGATATGCTTGCTTCAACAACGGTGATGATAAACGAATCTTCCACCGAAGAACCCCCTCGGATGGAAGTTGAACGGAAGTAATGGAGGTGCTGTGAAATTGGATGAACCGCCGCCGCCTCCGCCTTACTCTACTGCCTGAACCCCAGACAATGGAGCTACCAAAAGGAAGCCAATCAATGGAGATCACACCGGAGAACCACTCTGGTGAGGTGGATGCTCATTACCGAAGCTTGTCGCCGCCTGAAATTGCTTGTCGTCACTACTAGAATCAAGAAGCAGAGGAGCCCGATTGGAATCATGAAGAAGAAGAAGAAGAAGAGTAGAAAGGTATGGCCGACCGACGACAATGAATGTAAGGGAAGAGCTGTCGGCCGGTGGGAAAAAGAATGAAGGGGGAAGGTGGCGTCAGTGAAGCTTGTCACGTGCCCTAGCCCCCAAAACGTGAGAGAAGAACCTCGCATCTATTCATTCCTTAGAAGAGTAGAGAAAGGGGTTCCCCTCCTTTAATTTTGGTCGTTCGATTTGATGAAGATTGATCCTGACTATTTATTAAAGTGATGAAGGTAATCTGCATCTGAGCCGTTATTTTTTAGATTAAATTGAGGTTGATTTGCTCCTTTGATCTAATGGTTAACATAGCTTCAAATCTGAATGGCGGGTTGGATGGCTTAGATCGGAATGAAGGAACAAGATCTCTAGATTTGGATCAACAGTTCATATTAATTCAGCTTGATCTCCTCCGTTTGACCTCCAAATCAAGCCAGATACTATCCGATCAAACCCTAATTCATGGCTCTTTTGATTTCCTACAAATTCATAATAAAAACATGAGATTAAATACCATAATTTGTAGGAAATTTATAATTAAGTCCAAAATAAATTCCTACTAACAACACACAATATAAACACTAAATTAAGCGTGCGAGAAGGTAAAAATTCTAAAAATAAGAGCCAAAATAATACACAAAAATGCTAGTTATTAATGGGTCAAGTTCTGATGCTTTTGGCAAGAGAGGCAAGTGACCACCATCTATTAAGCATCTCTCTGCAAGGTGGGCCAAAAATACCCGCTCAGTAATAGTTTGCGGGCTAGCGTCCTTCCTCTTACGTGACTACCGCAATATCCCTGGTGAATTTATTGCAGGGCATACTCCGCCTCCTCCGGGCCTAAGCATTTGAGTAGTGGTCGAGAGAATTCCCACTTGTATAATTGACCCCCGATCAGTGTATACGCATGAGCTCTCTTTCTAATCGATCTGGCTGCTTCAGCATGTGCGGGTAAGATACCTTGTTGAAGATAAATGATCATTGGGACTCTCCAGTCGATTGATTCTTCCAAGTTGTTCTGTAGGTCGATCTGACCTATCCGAAAACTTTAGGCTATTGATTTATCCAGGACCTAAGTGGTCAAAGAACTGCCCATCTTAGCTAATTCATCTGCTCTCCGATTGTCTGCCCTAGGAATTTTGGTTACTGTGACTTACTTGAAGTCTTCCTTCATTTTCTCATACGCTTCTCGATAATGTTGTAGCTTCTCAGTATTGACTTCAATGTTGCCAGCCACCTGCTAAGCCACCAACTAAGAATCTAAGTAAATGATTACCCGAGTGACTCCTACATGCTGAGCTGCCTGCAATCCAGCTAAAAGTGTCTCATATTCTGCCTTATTGTTAGTAACTCTAAAGTTTAACTTGACAGCTAGTTGCATGATATCTTCTTGAGGGGATAAAAGAAGTATCCCCACTCCACTTCCCTGTTGAGTGGACGACTCATCTACATATATCTTCCATGTTTCCTCAGAATCATGCTGATGGATCTCCGTCAGAAAGTTGGTCAGGGCTTGTGCCTTGATTGTTGTTCGGGGGGCTGATACTGTATATCATACTCTACCAACTCGATTGCCCATTTGATGAGATGGTCAACTATCTCCATGTTGGTAAGGGACTTCCCCATGGTACTATTGGTCAGTACAGTAATTGGGTGTGCTAGAAAATAAGGTCTTAGGTGGCGAGCCATGAAAACCAATCCGTAAACCAACTTTTCCAAGGCTCTATATCGAGATTCAGCCCCTTTTAATAGATGACTGAAGAAATACACAGGTCGTTGTGCATCATCTTGTTCTTTTACTAGAACTACCCCCATGGCCTCAGGGTAGTTGACAGATACACCCAGAGTGGCTCCCCGGTAATAGGTTTTAAACAATGAAGGTAGGGTCTCCAGGTTTTGCTTCACTTCCTCGAAAGCTTTGCTGCATTCTTCATCCCATTGAAACATGACAGCTCTTCGGAGCACCTTAAAGAAGGGAAACACCCGATCTGCAGATCGGGATATGAACCTGGAGAGTGCCATGATTCTGCGCACCAGCTTCTAGGCTTCTTTCAGATTCTGAGGCGCATGCATGTTTTGAAGTGTCTAAACCTTCTCCAGGTTGGCTTTAATCCCCTATTTGGTAACAAGGTATCCCAGGAATTTTTCTCCTCGAGCTCCAAATAAGCACTTCAAGGGATTTAACTTTAGCCTGTACTACCTCAGTGTATCGTAGGTCTCCTCCACATCGGCAATCAAGTTTATTGCCATAGTAGACTTGATCAATATGTCGTCTACATAGGTTGCCATTTTCACCCTATCTGCTCTCAGAAGATCTTATCCATCATCCTCTAATAAGTAGCACCAGTATTTCGTAGCCTAAACGACATGATAGTATAACAGAAACTACCGTCGGCTATGATGAAGCTAACTTTCTCCTAGTTTTTCCGAGCTAGAGAAATCTAGTAGTATCCTTGGTAGACATCGAGCATATAAATCCTTTCGCAGCTCGAGGTTGAATCCACCATCTAATTGATTCGCGATAAAGGGTAGAAATCTTAAGGGCTAGCCCGATTGAGGTCTCGAAAGCCGATACAGACCCTCCACTTATAGTTGGGTTTAGACACTAGGACCATGTTAGAGAGCCAGGGTGGGAATTGCACTTCTCTAACGTGTCTTGCTTTTAAGAGCTTATCGACTTCAGCTCGGATGATTTTATTTTGCTCTGTTGAGAAGTTTCTCTTCTTCGGCTTGACCGGCTAAGAATTAGGGAGGAGATGCAACTTGTACTCAGCTACCTCAGGCTTGACTCCCGACAGTTCCTTGGGGGACCAAGCGAAGACGCCCCTATTACGCACTAGAAATTTGACCAGCTCCGTCTTAATTTCGATCGGCAGGTCGCTTGATATGCAAGTGATGCTCTCCGGACGATCAAGATAAAGCTAGACCTCCTCCTAGGGAATGAGTTCTTCGGCTATAGGCAAAGACTCCTCTTGGATGACGTGGATTCCTTCATCCTGGGTTCTTTGCACTTTGCGGGCCTTGACCTTCACCATGTCGATATAACACCTGCGGGAGACCAGCTGCTCGCCTTTGACCTCCCTGACCTGGTCTCCCACAGGAAATTTTATCTTCTGATGAAAGGTGAAGATCGTTACTCGGAATTCATGTAGGTCGGGTCTCCCTAAGATGACGTTGTAGGAGGATGGAGAATCCACTACGATGAAGGTGCTCCTCCATGTCCTTACCAATGGTTCGCTACCCAAAGGTATGACTAGCTTAATTTGATCCATTGGTCGTACTTCATTACCTATGAACCCGTACAAGGAGGTGGCTATGGGTTGGAGATCACTGGCGTCGATCTGCATGCCCTCGAATGCATTTTTGAGCAGCACGTTGACAGACCTTCCAGTGTCAACGAAAACCCTGGCCACACGGCTATTGGCGGTAACGGCTTTGATTATAAGGGTATCATCATGAGGGAGCTCCATGCCCTCCAGATCTTGTAGCTCGAAGCTTATTACGAGCCCTATAACTTGTTCCCGGTTGCACCCTACCGCGTGTATCTCTAAGCGACGTTCATGAGATTTCCGAGCTCTAGCGAAGTCTCCATCTGTGGGTCCCTCGGAGATTATGTCGATCTCATAGATGGCAATATTTCCCCTATTCTCTTCCTCAAGGGATTCCATCAGCTCCTTGCCCCGACTTGGCTGCTAAGGTCCTTGACCTCTACTTTCAGGAAGAGATTTACTTGATTGCCCTACGGTAGTAGGCGAGTTGGCCAGCTCTGAAGCTTGGGTGCAATCTCCAGTAGAGGCAGGCCCAGTTTGGCTGCCCGCCAAGAATCTCGAGAGAACTGGACGCAATCTCCTATGGAATGGGTGTGGGGCCTATGGTAGGTGCAATAACGAGACCCCCACTAACTGGGTCTGGGGCTTGAACAACTTCGACTCGTTGCACCCCTTGGATTCCTGACCGGGTGGAAATCCTGGTCAAGCCTCCTTGGAGTGGGTAAAGGGTCGGGCTGGAGCTAGGGTGGCCTTCTCTCCGACTTGTTGGCATGTGCAAGCGCCTTGTTTGCTTTCCTTCGGGCCGCCTGGGCTTTTTCTACATTAATATAGCTTGGCGGCTTCCCCAACATCTCATCAAAATTCTTCACAGGCTCTTGAATAAGAGTTAAATAGAACTCCCCTTCTACCAGACGATGGGAGAAGGCGCTCATCAAGATCTTTGAGGTAGAGGATGGGATATCCTGGGCTACATGATTGAAGCATTTTATGTAGGCCCTCAGGGGCTCTACAGACCCCAGCTTGAGAGCGAATAGGCAATGGTTAGTCTTCTGATATTTTTCGCTGCTAGCGAAATGGTGCAGGAAAGCATTTTTGAAATCATGAAAGTAGGTGATGGATCCAACAGGAAATCCGTCGAACCACTTTTGAGCCGAGCCGGACAGAGTGTTTAAAAACACCCGACACTTAATGGCATCGCTGTACTGAAGTAACAGCATAGCATTTCAAAATTTGTGAAGGTGATCTTCTAGATCATTGCTGTCATTATATTCTCCGATGGCTGAGGGCTTATACCCCTTCGGCAGTTTTTCTTCGAACACCTTCTAAGAGAAGGACACTTGCAACTCCCTCAGCTCCTCCCTGACAACTATGACCTTCCCCTTCTTCGAATCTCTGGGAAGGGAACACTCGATCTTGGAGGCCTGGTATTGCTCTTTCTTGTTATATAGTCCGGGCAAGGGTCGCAATAGAAGGCTTGGGGGGAATTCTTTGGTTGTTTCCTCTTAGACCCCTTGTCAGAAGTGTGGGTCTGGTCCTTTGAAACTGCAAGCATCCTGTGTGGTTGTGAAGTGGTGGTGTGCTTTTCGGAAGTCGCTCACCTCTTGGCTTCCTTGAACAGTTCGTACTCTCATGTTGTCATGGTGATGTTAATCTTACCAATGTCCTCCATCGTCACGTTCCAGAATAGGTGAAGGAGATTCCCATAGACGACAACAAATTGATCCTGTCAGGAATCCGAGTTAGATGGAGGTTGGCGAAGATGGCGTTGGTGTTGACGAAGAGGCGACTTTGACACACCTAGTGTATGCACGTCCGAAAAGCAAACCCCCACGTAGAACTCCTCGATCTTAGTATGAGGAATGGTAGTACCAGAACTCTAGACACACTCAAACGAGCACCCAGAGCGTTAGAGACCAGAAACCAGGGAAAAGTCCCCGATACAAGCCCTCTAACGCTCAAGTCAGGTCCTTTTTCCCAAGAAGAACAGTGTATGATGGAAGAAGAAATGTTCAAGACGAGTGTATATTTGCGCGTACCTAGGTAAGGAAGAGGACCTCCCTTTTTATATGACACTGCATACCTTCAGAGCCTGCCTGTTATCAGAGAATATCGAGTGTCAGAGCCTGTGAGGCTAGAGAGGAAGTACGGTGGCCTCCTATTGGTGGAAGGAAAGTTCCATTCGCAAGTGATAGCAGACCATTGGAATATTTCCTTACGTACAACAGTCATTCTCTAATAGGAGGTTATGATTCTCTAACATTATTGTCGCTTAGCGCTTTCCATCCCACCCAGGTTTAGCTACAGACAGCTCGGGATGACCGTTCAAATTTACCTCCGACTTGAGTCTTGATAAGGAGGATAAGTCATGGCGATCAGCCCAGGTTTTATCTAAAATTGTGATAAGGGACCCATCTTTCACGAATTAATCGTTGAAAGGTCGGTCGGGAGTTGTCGTAGTGAAAGTACCAGGTCTGTCTACACAGTCCAAGCTGGGAAGATTTGATCAGTTAGGGGTAGGCCTAGGGCTAGTCCAAACCTAGTCTTATGTCTCAGATCTGAGGGTCTGGCTTGACGGCGACTAACCAGGAATTATGCGACTAGTGACGCGGGGTGGTTTAACTCCCTCTTTCTCTTGATTGTTGACTGTCATGTCCCCTTAACTTTTGATTGTTATGTCTCCTTGACTATTGACTGCCACGTCTCCTTGATTTTGACTGTCACATCCCTTTGACTATTGACTATCTGATCTTATCGGGTCCTATCTTTATGGGCCGTATCAATATCAATTGTCTCCTTCGACATCTGTCGATTATTGTATTTCAATCATGAAAGACCTACCTGACAACGGTTTCATCTGCTATTTACTTAATGCTATTCAATATTTTTCACTCAATTGTTGTCCTCATTAGTCAAATCCAACACTTGTCTAAATAAGATAACAATCATATAATTAGAAATTCAATGGATTCAATATCCTTATTAGTTGACTCTAATTGTTCTTAATCGATTCCAATTTACACAATTGACTATTTTGAATAGGTTCCAATTTAAATGGGATAATATATGAATTTGCAATTTTTAACTCAATTGAATAAAATTTAACTCTCCCTCCGAATAAAAATATTATGTTTATCTAAATAAAATCTTAATTGATTGCCCCATAAACTATCCTAATATTGGATTACTTTTTCAAAAACAAGTCAACTCATCTCAAAATAAAACCTTTATGATCACAAGAGAAATGACTCTAGTTGATTACTTAGTCAATTGACTTTGTATCTATTGACTGAATTGTCATTCAATGGACAACACAAAAAGATCTAGAGTCAACACATTAGATCAGTTGACTATTTATGACTCTTAATCGATTGACTCATTGACTATAACTATAAAATACATATTTCTTGATTAAGACTTCACCTAAGTGAAAAAACTATCCAACACCCAGAATATAGGTCATTCATAGAGTCTCACAATACATTTGCAAAAATTCTTACCTCCAAAAGTTCTTGTGTGTCAAATCTCCAATCATCCTTAATCCAACCTACTAAGACTTCTTGTATGCCAACATCTATTGACTTTCACCAAGTATCTAAACCTTAACTTAGATTTCCTTCATCTTTTAACACCTTTTGAACTTTCATTTTCTATTAGCCTTTGTTGAACTTCTAGTAAACACATAATCCTTTGTTGAACTTCTAGTAAACACATTAGCCTTTTAATTCCTTTGGAACTCATTAACCTTTGTTGCGCACTTGACCCACTGCATTAAGAAACACAAAGTTAGTCTAACTTAAATCCTTTATCAAACATTTCAAAACCATATGATTAAATTCAACCACTTAGAAATGATTGCACCAAAATTATCTAGTTGAGTCAACTAGTTTTATAATTGAATCAATTGATATGGATTGAGTCAAGTGGATGCACTTTTGAGTCAAGTGGATAAGAAATAGTCATTGCAAATAAAATTTTAAAAACTTAGATTGATGGATTATAAAAGTTTGAGTTGATTGAAGTCTCACAAACTGTAACTTTAAATAGAGGTGTAAAGTGTCTTTGAACAACGTCTCATTCACAACCCACTTTTGGTAGCTCTAATCATATTGCTATCTATTATGAATTACTTCCAATGACCTTGATGAAGTGATTCATTAAAATAGTTTAATTTTTATATTTACTTTATCTTCTCTATGTATTCGATAGATAAATTAGAAGAAAACTACCTATCTCTAAAATTAATCAGGTGTAATCTAAACACTTATTAATAATAATAATAATAATAATAATAATAATAATAATAATAATAATAATGTGTAAAATTCTCGACTCATTTCCTATATTGTTTGTTAAATCCGTAATAAATTAGAGTATCTAATTAATTATATAACTAATGAATAAAGAAACTAATTATATCAACAATTCAACTTTGTGCTCTAGGAGTACACTAGTGTTGTAAATAAAGCAATAAAAACAGCAGTATTATATTGACACAAAAATAACATGTAATAGACAGATAAATAAAGTAGTCGGGTTTAGAATATAGTTATCCGGTTGAAGCGACGGCACGCCGACTGTCCTTAGAGAATCTATTGCCGCCTCACGGTGCAAAGGCTCCCGGCAAAATTCCCCCAAGATCCGACAACCACTCGTCTTGTCCGTAGGTGCAGTCCAAAACGGACGCGACACTCGGACCCAACCTCAGATCGCCGAAAGACCAAGCCTCAGGACACAACAAAGGCGCAGAAAGACTCAAACTCGAAAAGAAAAACAGAGGAGGTGCAGAATGTATCGCACAGAGAAGGGAGAAGAAGGAAGATTGAGTGAAGAATAGAGGCACTGCTTGTCCCCTTTTATTCACTCTGAGGAGGTACGAAGCACTGCTTCGCTAGCGAGGAAACGCGTCCGCGTCTCCTCACGCGCGGTGTCACGTCTGCGTCTCCTCTCGCGCGGTGTTGCGTCCATTCCTTACGCGGAACAAAAACCAAACTCTGGTTTGGTTCAGACTGAACCAAACTAGCAAAAACAGACCGGGCCGCCCGTGAGCGCAAGGCCCACGGGCTGGGGATTTGCACCCCCCCTGCGCGCGATTATTAATCGCGTACGTGACGCCCGGTTTATGGATTTCCGGCTCGAACCCCCAAAATCCACTCAATTTGGGCTTGGCCTGCGCATGCGTGTAGGTCCCCTTATCATTGCTAAGCAAGGATGGAAGGGCTTCCTATATAAGCCCTTCCAAGCTTCTCCACTTAGCAATGTGGGACTAAAAACACTACCAAAAAATGCTTTGAATTTAATACAAAATTCAACAATCCCCCACAAATTCAAATCATTTCGGTTTAAAAGATAAAATATGTCCTGAGGCTAGGTTGCAATGAGCTTTTAGTGAAAATACTTTCCGGTTTGAATTTTCACCTGAGTACACCAATCTTATTCACATAGGTTTGAAGTGAACTAGGTCTTGAACTTAAACCTTTTTATATGAGAAGTCAATTGGTAACAACTCATCATGGGCGACGGTTGAGTCCTTCTGGGTTGGTGCATTACGGCCATGCCACCGAATCTTGTTTCATAAGTGCTAAGGAGAGTTGCCTAGACCCCCCACACTGCGGCCACACAGTTACACTTACATAGGTGAGTTCTCCAAGGATGTACTGCGAGCATCCTGTCAATAAGACCTTGAACTCATTAAGAGCCTCCAAGCTCATCCTTACTAGCAGTCAAGCATCTATCCAGGGAAGAGACTATGAGATTACATCTCAATCAATTTGATGCTTACGGTTCACCCTTATAACTTGTTTATACCACATTGAACCTACTTCTTGGGATCTCCAATCAGATAGGTTGGGTTGCCGTTATAGATGAAACCAGGATAGGCCTCAGTCTCATTCCCTTACTGGATCTCTTGATTTTCTCAGAATCAAGTCCTTTTGTGAGTGGATCAGCAATATTGTCTTTTGAACTTACGAAGTCCAATGATACCACTCCAAGAGACACTAGCTCACGAATAGACTTCAATCTTATTCATACATGTCTCTTCTATTTCTGGTTATACTTGGAGCTTCTAATCTGAGCTAATGTTGTTTGATTATCACAGTGTACTGAATAGAAGGTATTGGCTTTACCATCAAGGGAATTTCTGAAAGAAGACCCTTAAGCCAATCAGCTTCAGTTACTGTGGTATCTAAAGCACACAATTCTGCCTCAGATGTAGAACGAGATATAATCGTCTGTTTAACAGACCTCCAAGCAACTGCACCGCCTCCAAGTGTAAAGACATAACCAGTAACGCCTTTACACTCAGGAGTGTCTGCTATCCAACTAGCATCACTATATCCCTCTAGGACTGCAGGGAATCTCTCATACCACAAGCCCAAGGATATAGTACCTTTCAGGTATTTGAGTACTCTGTCTAATGCATCCCAATGCGTTCTGTCCGGACAGCTGGTAAACCTGCTCAATTTCATTATAGCAAAAGAAATATCAGGTCTAGAACAATTAGCTAAATACATTAGACTACCTATTATTTGTGAGTATCTTAATTGAGACACTGCCACACCACTATTATTCTTGTGGAGAGTTTTTGAAGGGTCATATGGTATGACAACAGATTTAACTTGGCTATAACCATATTTCTCTAATACTCTCTCAACATAGAGTGACTGAGAAATTGTTATTCCATCGGTTGAACGAGTCAACTTCAGCCCTAAAATCATATCAGCACAACCCATATCCTTCATATCAAACTTACCACTTAAGAGGGTCTTAGTCTCATTAATAATAGAAAGGTTAGTTCCAAATAGTAGAATATCATCTACATATAAACATAGGATAATACAATTATCACCTTTCATTTTAGCATACACACATTTATCAGAGTCATTTACTTCAAAGCCAAACGATATCATAGCTCTATTAAATTTTTCGTACCACTGCTTTGGGGCTTGCTTCAAACCATAAAGAGATTTGACTAACCTACAGACTTTATTCTCATTTCCAGAGACTACATATCCCTCAGGCTGATCCATATATATCTCTTCTTCTAAATCTCCATTTAGGAATGCCGTTTTGACATCTATTTGATGAACCTCAAGATGATATATGGATGCTAATGCGATTAACACTCGGATTGTAGTAATTATGGTAACAGGAGAATAAGTGTCAAAATAGTCAATCCCTTCGTTTTGTTTGAACCCCTTAGCAACTAGGCGGACTTTGAATTTATCTACTGACCCATCAGGCTTTAGTTTTCTCTTAAACACCCATTTACATCCTATAGTGGTACACCCAGGAGGTAAATCTACCAACTCCCAAGTGGCATTAGAGATAATAGAGTCCATTTCACTTTTAATGGCCTCTTTCCAGTGCTTAGCTTCAGGAGAAGCCATAGCATCTCTATATGTCACAGGGTCACCTTCTATATTATAGGTGATAAAGTTCTGGCCTAAATCCGTAGACACACGTTGCCTCTTGCTCCTTCTTGGTTCTGTACACTCACTAGATTCATCTAGTCTAGAGTGACTTGAGGAAGGTGTACCCACTACGGATAATGGGACCTCTACAGAAGAAGGCTCATTTCTAGTAGGAATACTAGATTGAGGTGTTTTCGTCTTCATAGGAAATATATCCTCAAAAAATGTAGCATCGCGAAGTTCTACAATAGTATTTGCATTTATTCCAGGAATTTCTGATTTAATAATCAGGAACCTATATGCAATATTATTTTGAGCATAACCCAAGAAAATACCATCTACGGTCTTTGGACCAAGTTTTTTCCTTCTGTGTTCAGGTACTAGTACCTTTGCAAGGCACCCCCACACTTTAAGGTATTTCAAACTTGTCCTTCGGCCTTTCCAAAGCTCATATGGGGTTTTATTCCTTGACTTCATTGGGACTCTATTTAGCACATGGCATGCAGTGTATAGAGCCTCCCCCCACATAAAGTTGGGTAACCCAGAACTGCCTAACATGGAATTAATCATATCTTCAAGGGTTCAATTTTTTCGTTCTGCTATACCGTTGGATTGAGGACTATATGGAGCAGTTACCTCGTGGATTATACCTGTATCTTGACAAAATTTTTGAAACAGGTTCGAGGTAAATTCTCCACCCCTATCATACCTTAACCTCTTAATAGTTTTATCGGTTTGATTCTCAGCTTCAGATTTAAAAATCATAAATTTATCTAAAGCTTCATCCTTGGTTTTTAGCAAATAAACATAACAATAACAAGAGTGGTCATTAATGAAGGTAATGAAATACCTTTTATGGTCTCTCGTTATTACACCGTTAAACTCACAACAGTCAGTATGAATCAATTCTAAAATATCAGAATTTCTATCAACTGATTTGAAGGGTTTACGGGGTTATTTATATTGCACACAAATTTCACATTTTTTCTTATCATTTATAGCATGCTTAGGGATCATGTCAAGATTCATCATCCTTTTTACGATATTAAAATTGACATGTCCTAATCTGTCATGCCACATATCATAAGACTCAATGTTATATGAACAACCAATATTAGAAGTTTTATTTAAAGTAGCATTTTCTACATTGAGTTTAAATAAACCTTCATTAAGGTAACCTTTTCCAATAAAGGTTCCTAAATGTAATATTACAACTTTATTACATTTGAAATTCAACTCATAACTAGCACGAACTAACTTTGATCCGCTAATCAAATTCCGACGGACCGCTGGAACATGATGCACCTCATGCAGTGACAGGACTTTTCCAGAGGTGAACCTCAGGTCAACTTGTCCTATCCCAAACACCCTGGCTGCAGAACAATTCCCCATGATCACGGAAGTGCCTTCAATTACCTGATAAGTAAGGAAGGCAGATCGATCAGCACAACAGTGTACATTAGCACCTGTATCAACTAACCATTCATTGGGTTGATAGATCAAGTTTAGTTCGGGTTTGAAGGTAGCAAACCTATCGCTGGTGTCGTCACTAGCAGTCACGACATTTACTTGTGCCTTGGTGTTGGACGTATTGCTTTGGTTCTTATCCTTTCGCTTAGGGCAGAATTTGGCATAATGTCCAACCTGTCCACATGCCCAGCAAGGCTTAGGTTAAGTTCCAGTTTTCTTTTGAACCTTTGGGTTGGGTTTCATCTTGTTCTTCATTTTCTGATTTTTGAATTTCTTCTTGTCAGATGAGACTACTACATTTTCCTTTGGAATAAAATCCATAGGCATTCTTGTATCATCATTTTTATGTTGCTTCTGATGTTCTTCTTCGATATTTAAGGCAATCATCAAATCTTCTAGAGAGATTTTACCTCTCCGATGTTTAAGAGTCATGCCAAAATCTTCCCAACTCGGAGGTAATTTTTTGATGATAGACAAGACCTGAAATTTTTCAGGTAATGGCATATCTCCTTCAGTAAGATCATGAATTTGAACTTGGAATTCATGTATTTGCTCAACCACAGATTTGCCTTCAACCATTTTGAAGTTCAGGAATTTTGCTATAGTATACTTTTCTAAACCAGAATCTTCAGAGTTATATTTTTTATCCAAAGATTTCCACAGCTCTTTAGCTGAAGAGGTTGAGCAATATACATCAAATAGTGCATCTGAGAGGGTAGACAGGATTCTCCCATGGCAGAGATAATCCCTTTGCTTAAACCTCTCTAAGGCAGCACTACGGGCAGGTTCCTCTTCAGTAGGTGAAGGAGGGTCTGTTTCTATAACGGAGAATAGCCCTAGGGTAGTAAGTCAAAATTTCATCCGTTGTTGCCAACGTCTGAAGTTTTGCCCGTAAAATTTCTCGGGTCTAGCACTAGCCTCATCAGATCATATTACCCTATCATTCATCATGTCTATTGATACAAGAAATAGATTCTCTAAGAATGTTGTAAATAAAGCAATAAAAACAGCAGTATTATATTGATACAAAAATAGCATGCAATAGACAGATAAATAAAGTAGTCGGGTTTAGAATATAGTTATCCGGTTGAAGCGTCGGCACGCCGACTGTCCTTAGAGAATCTATTGCCGCCTCACGGTGCAAAGGCTCCCCAGTAAAATTCCCTCAAGATCCGACAACCGCTCGTCTTGTCCGTAGGTGCACTCCAAAACGGACGCGACACTCGGACCCCCCCTCAGATCGCCGAAAGACCAAGCCTCAGGACACAACAAAGGCGCAGAAAGACTCAAACTCGAAAAGAAAAACAGAGGAGGTGCAGAATGTATCGCACAGAGAAGGGAGAAGAAGAAAGATTGAGTGAAGAATAGAGGCACTGCTTGTCCCCTTTTATTCACTCTGAGGAGGTACGAAGCACTGCTTCGCTAGCGAGGAAACGCGTCCGCGTCTCCTCACACGCGGTGTCGCGTCTGCGTCTCCTCTCGCGCGGTGTTGCGTCCATTCCTTACGCAGAACAAAAACCAAACTCTGGTTTGGTTCAGACTGAACCAAACTAGCAAAAACAGACCGGGCCGCCCGTGAGCGCAAGGCCCACGGGCTGGGGATTTGCACCCCCCCCCCCTGCGCGCGATTATTAATCGCGTACGTGACGCCCGGTTTGTGGATTTCCGGCTCGAACCCCCCAAATCCACTCGATTTGGGCTTGGCCCGCGCATGCGTGTAGGTCCCCTTATCATTGCTAAGCAAGGATGGAAGGGCTTCCTATATAAGTCCTTCCAAGCTTCTCCACTTAGCAATGTGGGACTAAAAACACTACCAAAAAATACT
Organism: Zingiber officinale; assembly: GCF_018446385.1. NCBI lineage: Eukaryota > Viridiplantae > Streptophyta > Magnoliopsida > Zingiberales > Zingiberaceae > Zingiber > Zingiber officinale. The sequence continues at coordinate 62,005,575 of NC_056000.1, read as the reverse complement.
TTGAATTTAATACAAAATTCAACAACTAGCACCGATATTAATTAACAAAATAATAGATGCAACCGTTATGTTTAGAGTTTTCGACTCTGCATTTTGAAAGAGGTGCATTATCATTCATTGATGATAAATTGTCAAAATAATAAATGTAGAACTTTTATTATAGAGCTTTGGCTCTGCTATCTAAGAATTGCATGATTATTTGTAGTCTTGGGTTTAGTTCTTTCTATAAAAGAGCTGTGAAACTACTTATAGTTTAGAGTTTCAACTCCTCCCTCTAAAAGAGCTGTGTGATTATTTGTAATTTAGAGAAAGAGTTACGTGATTATTTATAGTTTAGAGCATCAACTATGCCCTCTAAAAGAGCTGTGTGATTATTTGTAATTTAGAGCTTCGACTTCTCAATCTGAAAGAGTTGCCTCATTATTTGTAGTTTAGAGCTTCGGCTCCTCCCTCTGAAAGAGTTGCACATGATTATTTGTATTTAGAGCTTTGGCTCCTCCCTCTAAAAGAATTGCATAATTATTTATAGTTTAGAGCTTCAGCTCCGCCCTCTAAAAGAGTTGCACGATTATTTATAGTCTTGAGCTCCGACACAGTGCTTGTAAGAAGTATGTAACTTCATAATCAACCGTTAATCTTTATGCCTCTTCTATTTTCTATCGTATTGGTATTTCATTATGTTCACTTAAACTATTTCATTATGTTCTATTTCCTAGCTCCGAGTAAATAAATATAAGGTATGGATAACGCGCTTCCCATCTTGTAATTATGCTATGGTTAATGGAACTCTTCATTTATCGTCTTTGTGCCTGTGTTGGATTTGGACATCGTTGCTCCGGCGCCAACACTTCATAAGGTGAAGAAATTGCTCCGGCTTGGCATATCTAATAGTTCTGTGCACAAAATTACTCATTCCCCAGTCCAAGCAACTTATTGTTATAGGTGTCATCTTCCGAAAGTCTGTTCAGATTTTTCATAAGTAGGGATAGGAATAGAAAGGATAATTGAGGATTTGAGGGCCTATATCAGATGCGCCCTTGTCTCATTACGTACCTTTTTCATTTCAATGGTAAAGAATGAGCCATTTTGCATTGTAGATAAAACAAACATCTTCCACTATGCCCCCAACTATATTGTTTAAAGTTAATCAATCATGCAGTGTAGCATGCATTTGAGTATCGTTCAGAATTTGAACAGAGTATGATCCAGAACACTACTTCAGGGGATGATTATATTTAAGGCAAAGCAAAACAACAAGTACAACTCATGATCCAAAGAATTAATATTGACAATTTATGCAGCAACATGTAATCTGTACTTAAATACAAAAAGATACGATGAAGCAATGGACAATTAATCTTGTGGACAAATTAAGTTAATCCTGAATCACTATCAACCAAGAGAAACCATGAACTCTAATGCAGAACCCAAAAGCCACCGCTAGCTGGATTAATTACTATTGCAGTTGGAGGTCAAAGAGTGTTCCCATGTGTTCTGGACGATGGATGAGTTGTGGATTCACACGAGAGGCGATTTGGTAGAACACCTGCCATGTTAATAAGCTATCGGAGCCGGACTGATGTCGAGAGCCCACTGCTCGCTCAACTCCGACGGTAGAGGCCACCCGCTCCAATCCTCCGTAAAGGTGCTTCACATCGAACACCCTTTTGCCGAAAAAGAAGTGAACGAGGTGCAAGAACTCACGAACGGTCTTTGGTAATTTGCAGTCGCATGTCAGCATCTTGACTAGGAAGGCGAAGTCATAGGCGCCTTGGAAGGTAACCCAGGAGACGGGAGAAAAATGGCCAAAGGAAAGCAAGCCGGAGGTGGCCAAGTTCTGGGCGAATCTGCAAGAGTCGATGCCCCATATTTGATTCTTTTGGAAGTCGATGCCATTAGCCTTGAGCAGCTCGACGGAGGAAGGGGCGTAACGGTCGCGGCTGATGTCGAAGTCGCGGAAATTAAATTCCCACACGTAACTCACACAAGTGCCGTCGCTGTAGATGACACATGGGAGGTTGCCGGCGGCGTCGGAGAGGGTGAGACCGACCTGGACGATGCGGAGGGCCTCGACGTTGGCGCGGATCAATTCGTAGCGCTGGGGGAGGGTGAGGGTGCAGTAGGGATTTTTGGAAGCGACGACGACGCCAGGATACTCGGTGTCCAATGCGACGAAGGGGTGGAACGGGACGGCGGAGCGGATAAGGGCGAACTCCTCGTCGAGGTTATGAGCCCACACGGAGCGAACCTCGACTCTGCTGGCGCTGGCGCTGGCGGCGGAAGAGGAAATTAGCATATCGTTATTGTTGACGACTGCGACAGCCATGATGAGTCTGTTTGATGATATTAGAAATACGAAAGTAGTGGAAGCTGGAGATCGAGGAGATGTTAATTAGGTTTCGATCTAGTTGGAGTGGAAATTAAAATGGAAAGGGAGGGGAGTTTAAATAGAGCAGGCAATCAAAGAGAGAAAATCGCCAGATAATAAACGCACTAAACAGAATTAGTTACTGCGAAGCGAATTATTAGGATATATATATGGAATTAATGATGCTAAACTAGCTTAATCAGGACTTTAAGTATTAATCTGGCGCCAAATCTAGCTGCAATTGAGAGGTGAATAAACTATTTTACAAAAAACTTTTATAATACGATAAAAAAACGTGTATTAAAAAGCTTTGAAATAAGCATGGAGCTTAAAAGTAAATATCTAAATTTTAAAATGTAATTTAAAAATAATAATTAAATGTAAATTTGTAATTGAGAAATAAATAAGAAATTACGTTTTTTTATTAAAGAATTATTTTGATTTGAGCTCCTGTTACATCTTTTTAGTCTTTCAAATATGGATAAATTTTATTTGCTATTCTAAATTAATATCTAATCCTATCTATAATCTGAGTTAGATGGAAGCCGATGAAGATGACGTTGGCATTGATAAAGAGGTGAATTTGACGTACCCGATTATGCACGTGCGAAAAGTAAATCCCCACGTGGAACTTCCTGATCTTAGTTTGAGGACTGGTAGTACCTGAACTTTACACACACTCAGACAAGCACTCTGAGCGTTAGAGATTAAAAACCAAGAAAGAAGTCCCAGCGCAGACCCTCCGACGCTCAAGTCAGGTCTTTTTCATAGAAGAAAAATGTAAGATGGAAAAAATAACTGTTCAAGACGAGTGTGTATGTGTGCGTACCTGGCTAAGGAATAGGACCTTCCTTTTTATATAACGCTTCATACCTTCAGATCCTATCTGTTGTCAGAGAATGTCGGGTGAGAGAGAATGTACGGTGGCCTTCTATTGGCGGAAGGAAGGTTCCATTCGTAGATGATAGGAGACCATTGAAATATTTCCTGACATATGACAGTTATTCTCTGACAGGAAGTTACGATCCTCTAACTTTTGTATCGCTTAGCGCTTTCCATCCCGCCCGGGGTTAGCTACGGATAGCTCGGGATGACCGTTCAGATGTACCACCCAGCTTGAGTCTTGATGAGAACGATGAACTGTGGCGACCCGCCCGAATTTTATTTGAAATTGTGGCGAGGGACCCATCTTTCATGAATTGATCGTTGAAAGTACCAGGTCTGTCTATACAGCTCGAGCTGGAAAGATCTGATCAGTCGGGGGCAGGCCTAGGGCTAGGCCAAACCTAGTCTTATGTCTCAGTTCTGAGGGTCAGGCCTGAAGGCGACCGACTAGGAATTATGAGACTAGTGACACGGGGCGGTTTAACTCCCTCTTTCTCCTAACTGTTGACTATCACGTCCCCTTGACTTTTGACTGTCACGCCCCCTTGACTATTGAATGTCACGCCCCCTTAACTTTTAACTGACACGTCCCCTTGACTATTGACTACCTGGCCTTATCGGGTCCCACCTTTATGCACCATATCACAAGTCTCCCCTCCAAGTCTAGTCGAAGGAGGCTCAAGTTCGCCTGACTAGACCCTAGCACGTTTACGACTCCACTTGCATACAAGGGACTGGCATGTAGCTAATTATCTTTGCAAAGACTGATACATGTATCCTTGTCCAAGTGCTGCAATCGGTCCAGTGAAGGTGGCGAGTCAGAGTATTGCCATTGGCCCAGCGATGTTGGAACAAGTGAAGGCGATTCAAATGCACAGGTTGTTGACAAGTGTTTGCAAGAGCAGTGTTGGCTCATACCTTGTGTCGGGGTGGGAGTTAGTAGCCCGACCGTGAGGTCCTTGGTCATGAGAGCATGCTCATTTATAACTTGCGCTGGGGTGAGAGTCTGGAATGCCGACCGAGACGTCGTTGGTCGTGAGAGCATGCTCACTTATAACTCGCGCTAGGGCAAGAGTCTGGAAAGCCGACCGAGAGGTCGATGTTCGTGAGAGCATGCTCACTTATAACTTGCACTGAGACAAGAGTCTGGAACACCTGCCAGGAGGGTGTTGGTCGTGAAAGAATGCTCACTTATAACTCGTGCTAAGGTGAGAGTTCAGAATGCCGACTGAGAGGATGTTTGTCGTGGGATCATGCTCACTTATAACTCGCGCTTGGGTGAGAGTCTGGAATGTCGGCCGAGAAGCTGTTGGTTGTGAGAACATGCTCACTTATAACTCGCGCTGGGGTGAGAGTCTGGAACGCCCGCCAAAAGGTCGTTGGTCGTGAGAGCATGTTTACGTATAATTTGCGCTGGGGCAAGAGTTTGGAATGCCGACCGAGAGGTCGTTGGTTGTGAGAGCATGCTCACTTATAACTAGCGCTGGGGTGTGAGTCTGGAAAGACGGCCGGGAGATCATTGGTCATGAGAGCATACTCACTTATAACTCGCGCTGGGGCGAGAGTATGAAAATACGGCTGGGAGGTCGTTGGTCGTGAGAGCATGCTCACTTGTAACTTGTGCTTAAGCGAGAGTCTGGAATGTCGGCTGAGGGGTCATTGGTCATGAGAGCATGCTCGCTTATAACTCACGCAAGGGTGAGAGTCTTGCAAGTCAACCGAGAGGTCATTGATCGTGAGATCATGTTCAATTATAACTCGCGCTGAGACGAGCATCTAGAATGCTGACCAAGAGGTCGTTGGTCGTGAGAGCATACTCACTTATAACTCGCGTTGGGGTGAGAGTCTGGAAAGCCGATCCGGAGGTCATTGGTCGTGAGAGTATGCTCACATATAACTCGCGCTGAGACGGGAGTCTGGAACGTCGGCCGACAGGTTATTGGACGCCCGTGGACTTATCTTTTGTGGCCCTTGGAGCAACCTGTAGTCATAGCTCCCACTTGGTCATCAGGCCTTGGCCAAATTTGAATCTTACCCTGATTTCAAGGTTGGGGTGAAACGCCAAATTCTAATCAACGTTTCCTGCTGCCTTCTACTCGTATTCCCATGGTAACCGCATGGAGTTCTTGGTCTTCGAGTCATGGCACCAGTTTCACCAAATCAGCCTCATGATTTCTTTGTCTTTTCTATCATAAATGTCATTTCATAGGAAGAAGCCATGTGTCTAATTGATTTCCTTTAATACGACGGTTGACGCATGCTTTGCGCATGGGACTTGATAGCGCCTCCCTTCTAGCGATCCGACAGTTGTCTTTAGCAGCACCGTTTCAATTATCCCGCTTGCATCCCTATGCCCCTTAGTGGTTTTTGTTTAAAATCCCTAAAGGCATCTTGAGGTGGTTCATCAATACTTCTTCTTTCCTGCTTGCTTGCCTTAGGTTTGTGTTTTTCTTTTGTAAGTGTTCCTTTTCCGTTTCTCTTGTTTCTACGTTTTTCAAATTATGGTCGGAGAAACTTTAGTCGCCTGGTATGCCTTCTTCAGTTCCGGTTTTGATTGGAGTGATCTTAAGTCAGTGCAGTCTAGCCTGAAACTTTCTAACGACTACACCTTCCACATTCCTAGGCCTGATGATCATCCCTGTCATCCTCCTCCTGGTTGTGTAACCTTCTTCAGAGATCAACTTCTTAATAGTCTATGTTTCCCTATCCCCACTTTATTTTCAGAGTTAAGTCTGTATTTTTGTATCCCCTTGTCTTACTTTGCTCCCAATGCCTTTCATTCTGTGTGCGGGATGGTAATCCTATGCTGTCTATATGACCTTCCTTTGACTCCTCAACTTTTTCATCATTTTTATTTCCTAAAATGATCGGAGCCCGACATTTTTATGGTGCAATCTCAACCCGGGTGTAAGTTCTTCATGGACATGCTTTCTTCTAATAGAGGATGGAAGTCCCATTTTTTCTATGTGCAACTACTCGATCCTGTGGCTTGGCCCACTGAGTGTCACTCAGGTCTTCCCCCTCCTTTTGCGTTAAGCGACCATGAGCACAAGCCAGATTGAAAATCTGACCTGCTGTCGTAGGGGGCGCAGTTCTTGAATATGAGCCCTTAAGGACTCATTTTCTCGACAAAGGCCGGCCACAAACTAAGAAATGCTTAGCCACATGACTCTGGTCTGTAAATAGCACTAGATCAGCAATAATTTAAGGAAATGAAAAGGGAGTAGCTAAAACTTACCGACACTATCTATTGGGAAAATGTTTCAGACAAATCCAACTGTGAGCTTTCCAAAATTTGGTTGGTCATGTTCTTCCAAGAGGCGGCCAAGGCGCTATGTAGCTGTACCTGGCCACAGTCAAGGGGAGTGTTGGAGGAAGGAGCTGTGCCCAGCACTTGGATGGATGATAGCTAAAAGGAGGAAGTAAACACATACCACCCCTTCGAGCGGTCCTTACAACGGGAGGAAGGTGCAGGAGCTACTGACGACGGTTGAGCCAACGACGTTGGAGGTAGAGAGGGCATGGAAGTCGTGGGCTAGCCCTTGGTCGGGTGGATGTATGGTTTGTGACTCGAGCAGGGACTGGAGAGGAGGATGCAGCCTCCGAGGAGGCGGGAGTGCTGGTCTGGGAAGGAGTCTTGGTCTGGGCAGATACCCACTATAATAGTGGCCTCTTGGGGGAGGACTAGACCGAAGGAGTCACGCATCACCTCTTGCGTTCAAGGCGCAAGGAGTGCTCTGCCGCTAGAGGAGAAGTCCTCTCACTGGACGCAACAGCGGTAGAAGGTTCCATGGAAGGGCGAGATTCTTCTTCAAGAACCTCATGTTCTCCCTTAGTATGAGGACTGGTAGTACCTGAACTTTACACACACTCAGACAAGCACTCTGAGCGTTAGAGATTAAAAACCAAGAAAGAAGTCCCCTGCGCAGACCCTCCGACGCTTAAGTCGGGTCTTTTTTCATAGAAGAACAATGTACGATGGAAAAAAGAACTGTTCAAGACGAGTGTGTATGTGTGCGTACCTGGCTAAGGAATAGGACCTTCCTTTTTATATAACGCTTCATACCTTCAAATCCTGTCTGTTGTCAGAGAATATTGAGTGTCAGAGCCTGTATGGTGAAAGAGGATGTACGGTGGCATCATATTGATGGAAGGAAGGTTTCATTTGCAGGTGATAGCAGACCATTGGAATATTCCTTAATATATTGTAGTTATCCTCTGGCAGGAGGTTACGATTCCCTGACATTATTGTCGCTTAGCGCTTTTCGTCCCACCCGGGTTTAGATACGGATAGATTGGGATGACTATTCAGATGTACCATCCGGCTTGAGTGTTGATGAGGAGGATGAGCTGTGGTGACCCGCTCGGATTTTATTTGAAATTATGGCGAGGGACCTATCTTTCATGAATTGATCGTTGAAAGGTCGACCAGGAGTTGTCATAGTGAAAGTACCAGGTTTGGCTATACAGCTCGAGCTGGGAATATCTGATTAGTTGGGGGCAGACCTAGGGCTAGTCCAAACCTAGTCTTATGTCTCAGTTCTGAGGTTCTGGCCTGAAGGCGATCGACTAGGAATAATGCGACTAGTGACACGGGGCGGTTTAACTCCCTCTTTCTCTTGACTGTTGACTATCAAACCCCTTGACTTTTGACTACCACGTCCCCTTGACTATTGAATGTCACGCCCCCTTAACTTTTAACTGTCACACCCCCTTGACTATTGACTACCTGGCTTTATCGGGCCCCACCTTTATGCACTGTATCACAAGCCTCCCCTCCAAGTCTAGTCGAAGGAGGCTCAAGTTCGACTGACTAGACCCTAGCACGTTTACGACTCCACCTGCATACAAGGGATTGGCATGTAGCTAATTATCTTTGCAAAGACTGATATATGTATCCTTGTTCCAGTGCTGCTATCGGTCCAGTGAAGGTGGCGAGTCAGAGTATTGCCATTGGCCCGGCGATGTTGGAACAGATGAAGGCGATTCAAATGCTCAGGTTTGTGCTCATGGTCGAGAAAATGAGTCCTTAAGGGCTCATATTCAAGAATTGCGTCCCCTACGACAGCGGGTCGGATTTTCAATCTTGTTTGTGCTCATGGTCGCTTAACGCAAAAGGAGTGGAAGACCTGAGTGCCACGCAGTGGGCCAAGCCACAGGTTCGAGTAGTTGCACATAGAAAAAATGGGACTTCCATCCTCTATTAGAAGAAGGCATGCCCGTGAAGAACTTACACCCGACTGAGATTGCACCATAAAAACGTCGGGCTCCAATCATTTTAGGAAATAAAAATGATGAAAAAGTTGAGGAGTCAAAGGATGGTCATATAGACAGCATAGGATTACCATCCCGCACACAGAATGAAAGGCATTGGAGCAAACTAAGACAAGGGGATACAAAAATATTGACTTACCTCTGAAAATAAAGTGGGGATAGGGAAACACAGACTATCAAGAAGTTGATCTCTGAAGAAGGTCACACAACCAGGAGGAGGATGACAGAGATGATCATCAGGCCTAGGAATGTGGAAGGTGTAGTCGTTAGAAAGTTTCAGGCTAGACTGCACTGACTTAAGATCACTCCTATCAAAATCGGAGATGAAGAAGGCATACCAGGCGACTAAAGTTTCTCCGACCAGAATTTGAAAAATGTAGAAACAAGAGAAAAGGAAAAGGAACACTTACAAAATAAAAACACAAACGCTAAGGCAAGCAAGTAGGAAAGAAGAAGTATCGATGAACGACCTCTAGATGCCTTTAGGGATTTTAAACTAAAACCACTAAGGGGCATAAGGATGCACGCCGGACAATTGAAATGGCGCTGCTAAAGATAACTGTCGGATCGCTAGAAGGGAGGCGCTATCAAGTCCCATGCGCAAAGCATGCGTCAACCGTCGTATCAAAGGAAATCAGTAGACACATGTCTTCTTCCTATGAAATGACATTTATGATAGAAAAGACAAGGAAATCATGAGGCTGATTTGGTGAAACTGGTGCCATGACTCGAAGACCAAGAACTCCATGCGGTTACCATGGGAATAGGAGTAGAAGGCGGCAGGAAACGTTGATTAGAATTTGGCATTTCGCCCCAACTTTGAAATCAGAGTAAGATTCAAATTTGGTCAAGACTTGATGACCAAGTGGGAGCTATGACTACAGGTTGCTCCAAGGGCCACAAAAGATAAGTCCACAGGCGTCCAACAACTTGTCGGTCGGCGTTCTAGACTCCCGTCTCAGCGCGAGTTATAAGTGAGCATACTCTCATGACCAACGATCTCCGGATCGGCTTTCCAGACTCTCACTCCAGCGCGAGTTATAAGTGAGTATGCTCTCACGACCAACGACCTCTTGGTCGGCATTCTTGATGCTCACCTCAGCGCCAGTTATAAGTGAACATGATCTCACGACCAATGACCTCTCGGTTGGCTTTCTAGACTCTCACCCCAGCGTGAGTTATAAGTGAGCATGCTCTCACGACCAATGACCTCTCAGCCGGCATTCCAGACTCTCGCCTAAGCACGAGTTACAAGTGAGCTTGCTCTCACGACCAACGACCTCCCGGACGTCTTTTCATACTCTCGCCCCCGCGCGAGTTATAAGTGAGCATACTCTCACGACCAACGACCTCCCGGTCGTCTTTCCAGACTCACACCCCAGCGCGAGTTATAAGTGAGCATGATCTCACGACCAACGACCTCTCGGTCGGCATTCCAAACTCTTGCCCCAGCGCAAATTATACATAAACATGCTCTCACGACCAACGACCTCTTGGCCGGCATTCTAGACTCTCACCCCAGCGCAAGTTATAAGTGAGCATGCTCTCACAACCAACAGCTTCTCGGCCGACATTCCAGACTCTCACCCAAGCGCGAGTTATAAGTGAGCATGCTCCCACGACAAACAGCCTCTCAGTGGGCATTCCGAACTCTCACCTTAGCACGAGTTATAAGTGAGCATGCTTTCACGACCAACGCCCTCCTGGCAAGTGTTCCAGACTCTCATCTCAGTGTAAGTTATAAGTGAGCATGCTCTCATGACCAACGACCTACCGGTCGACTTTCCACACTATTCCCACAGTGCAAGTTATAAGTGAGCATGCTCTCACGACCAACGACCTCTCGGTCAGCATACTATACTCTCGCCCCAACATGAGTTATAAGTGAGCATGTTCTCACGACCAACGACCTCTCGGTCGGCTTTCCAGACTCTCTCCTCAGTGCTAGTTATACGTGAACATGCTCTTACGACCAACGACCTCTTGGTTAGCTTTCCAGACTCTCACCTCAATGCCAGTTATAGGTGAGCATGCTCTCATGATTAATGACCTCTCAGTCAGTATTCTTGACACTCGCCTCAGTGCGAGTTATAAGCGAGTATGCTTTCACGACCAATGACCTCTCGGTCGGCGTTTCGGACTCTCACCCCAGTGCGAGTTATAAGTGAGCATGCTCTCACGACCAACGACCTCTCGGTCGACTTTCCAGACTCTTGCCCTAGCACGAGTTATAAGTGAGCATGCTCTCACGACCAACGACCTCTCGGTCGGCATTCCAGACTCTCACCCCAGCGCAAGTTAAAAATAAGCATGCTCTCGTGACCAACGACCTCTCAGTCGGGCTACTGACTCCCACCCCGGCACAAGGTATGAGCCAACACTGCTCTTGCAAACACTTGTCAACAACCTGAGCATTTGAATCACCTTCATCTGTTCCAACATCGCTGGGCCAATGGAATACTCTGACTCGCCACCTTCACTGGACCGATAGCAGCACTGGGACAAGGATACATGTATCAGTCTTTGCAAAGATAATTAGCTACATGCCAGTCCCTTGTATGCAGGTGGAGTCGTAAACGTGCCAGGGTCGAGTTAGTCGAACTTGAGCCTCCTTCGACTAGACTTGGAGGGAAGGCTTGTGATACGGTGCATAAAGGTGGGGCCCGATAAGGCCAGGTAGTTAATAGTCAAGGGCGCGTGGCAGTTAAAAGTCAAGGGAGCGTGACAGTCAATAGTTAAGGGGACGTGGCAGTCAAAAATCAAGGGAATGTGATAGTCAATAGTTTGGAGAAAGAGGGAGTTAAAACGCCCGCGTCACTTGTTGCATAATTCCTGGTCGATCGCCGTCAGGCCAGACACTAAGATCTGAGACGTAAGACTAGGTTTGGACTAGCCCTAGGCCTACCCCCGACTGATCAGATCTTCCTAGCTCTGGATGTGTAGACAGACCTGGTACTTTCACTAAGGCAACTCCCGGTCGGTCTTTCAGCGATCAATTCATGAAAGATAGGTTCCTCGCCGCAGTTTCAAATAAAATCCGGGCAGGTCGCCACAACTCATCCTCCTTATCAAGACTCAAGTCGGGTGGTACATTTGAACGGTCATCCCGAGCTATCTGTAGCTAAACCCGGGCGGAACGGAAAGCGCTAAGCGATAACAATGTCAGGGAATCATAACCTCCTGTCAGAGAATACCTGCCGTATGTCAGGGATTAATATTCTAATGGTCTTCTATCACATGTGAATGGAACCTTCCTTATACCAATAGGAGGCCACCGTACATCCTCTCTCATCCAACAGACCTTGACATCCCGACATTCTCTGACAATAGGCAGGCTATAAAGATATGAAGCGTCATATAAAAAGGGAGGACCTCTTCCTTAGTCAAGTACATACACATACACACTCGTCTTGAACAGTTCTTTTTTCCATCTTACATTGTTCTTCTATGAAAAAAGACCTGACTTGAGCGTCGGAGGGTCTGCGTCGGGGACTTCTTTCTTGGTTTTTAATCTCTAACGCTCAGAGTGCTTGTTTGAGTGTGTGTAAAGTTCAGGTACTACCAGTCCTCATACTAAGATCAAGAAGTTCCACGTGGGGGTTTATTTTTCGGACGTGCATAATCGGGTGCGTCAAATTCACCTCTTTATCAATGCCAACGTCATCTTCATCGGCTTCCATCTAACTCAGATTATAAATAGAATTAGATATTAATTTAGAATAGCAAATAAAATTTATCCATATTTGAAAGACTAAAAAGATGTAACAGGAGCTCAAATCAAAATAATTCTTTAATAAAAAAACGTAATTTCTTATTTATTTCTCAATTACAAATTTACATTTAATTATTATTTTTTAAATTACATTTTAAAATTTAGATATTTACTTTTAAGCTCCATGCTTATTTCAAAGCTTTTTAATACACGTTTTTTTATCGTATTATAAAAGTTTTTTGTAAAATAGTTTATTCACCTCTCAATTGCAGCTAGATTTGGCGCCAGATTAATACTTAAAGTCCTGATTAAGCTAGTTTAGCATCATTAATTCCATATATATATCCTAATAATTCGCTTCGCAGTAACTAATTCTGTTTAGTGCGTTTATTATGTGGCGATTTTCTCTCTTTGATTGCCTGCTCTATTTAAACTCCCCCTCCCTTTCCATTTTAATTTCCACTCCAACTAGATCGAAACCTAATTAACATCTCCTCGATCTCCAGCTTCCACTACTTTCGTATTTCTAATATCATCAAACAGACTCATCATGGCTGTCGCAGTCGTCAACAATAACGATATGCTAATTTCCTCTTCCGCCGCCAGCGCCAGCGCCAGCAGAGTCGAGGTTCGCTCCGTGTGGGCTCATAACCTCGACGAGGAGTTCGCCCTTATCCGCTCCGCCGTCCCGTTCCACCCCTTCGTCGCATTGGACACCGAGTATCCTGGCGTCGTCGTCGCTTCCAAAAATCCCTACTGCACCCTCACCCTCCCCCAGCGCTACGAATTGATCCGCGCCAACGTCGAGGCCCTCCGCATCGTCCAGGTCGGTCTCACCCTCTCCGACGCCGCCGGCAACCTCCCATGTGTCATCTACAGCGACGGCACTTGTGTGAGTTACGTGTGGGAATTTAATTTCCGCGACTTCGACATCAGCCGCGACCGTTACGCCCCTTCCTCCGTCGAGCTGCTCAAGGCTAATGGCATCGACTTCCAAAAGAATCAAATATGGGGCATCGACTCTTGCAGATTCGCCCACCACTTGGCCACCTCCGGCTTGCTTTCCTTTGGCCATTTTTCTCCCGTCTCCTGGGTTATCTTCCAAGGCGCCTATGACTTCGCCTTCCTAGTCAAGATGCTGACATGCGACTGCCAATTACCAAAGACCGTTCGTGAGTTCTTGCACCTCGTTCACTTCTTTTTCGGCAAAAGGGTGTTCGATGTGAAGCACCTTTGCAAGCATTGTCCTGGGCTTTACGGAGGATTGGAGCGGGTGGCCTCTACCGTCGGAGTTGAGCGAGCAGTGGGATCTCGACATCAGTCCGGCTCCGATAGCTTATTAACATGGCAGGTGTTCTACCAAATCGCCTCTCGTGTGAATCCACAACTCATCCATCGTCCAGAACACATGGGAACACTCTTTGACCTCCAACTGCAATAGTGTATATACATATAGTAATCCAGCTAGCGTGGCTTTTGGGTCCTGCATTATAGAGTTCATGGTTTATCACAGTTGATAGTGGTTCGATCAGCATTAGCTTAATTTGTCCATAAGATTAATTGTCCATTGCTTCATCGCATTTTCTTGTTTTTAAGTACAGATTACATAGATAAATTGTCAATATTAATTCTTTGGATCATGAGTAATACTTGTTGTTTTGCTCATCCCCTAGTGTGTTTTGAATCATATACTCTGCTTAAAATTCTGAACGATACTCAAATACATACTACAGTACTGCATGATTGATCTTTTGGAAGGCTATTAATGTGAATAGAAATGGCGCGCTAGAGATGACATTGAATGATGCCTTCATTTAAAAATTGATGCGGAATATATGGTTAGGATCTTATTAATTATTAGGTATTTTTGAAAAAATTGTAATCAAGACATGGAGTACAAAGAGCTCAGAATATTTGGCTTTATTTGTTGAAGAATATAAATGCTAAAAATTTGTTTTCTTTGATAATGGTAAATTATCACGTGGAGCCTTATTTCATCTGTTTTTTGTTTTCACTCTTAACGTTATATATTAACTTTTTTGTTTGGACGAATCATTTATTGGCTACATGAATTCTAATTTGGAAAGAGGTTTGATTTGGTTATTATTTACTTGTATGGGAATCATTTTATAATCTAGGATGATAATCTAGGATGGTATGTTATTCCTATTTTTGAGATTTTATTTATGGAAATGAGAGTTTTGGATTTTGATTATAAATCTAACAAATGAAAAGCAAAACAAGTAGGAAACTAATCTAGTGCTGGAAAAAATCTAACTAAGTGTCAACAATTAATCCACGACGCATTGTCATTCTATGTTATGGTTTAACCATCAATACAATTAAACTAAGAAATGAAATGACAAAGCATTAAATGGAACCTAATCTAGTAAATAAAAGATAATACAAGTAATAAAAGTTAAGTCTATCCTAACTACAATTGTAAAAAATAAAAGACAACATGAAGTAAATCATTAATGAAACTAAGCATGTAATAAGCATGTAATGAAACCTAAAGCATTAAAGAAATATAATCTAACTTAATTGCATTAAAATGAAGAACAAACATCATGAAAATATAAATCACTAAATTAACAAACATTGCATGGAATTACACTAAAGAAATAACATCAATTAGAATAACACAATTGGTTGTGGCATTTCACCGAACAGGTTGTAAGCATTAATTAATCAAATTGAAACTAATGTATAAAACCTTAATAAGGGAGTTCAATTCGATACAAGCATTTCACAAACTCAACAACCAACAATCATAGAACCAAATGATTAACTCAACAAATCAACCAATACATGAAAGCTTTAAAGAAATGAAACAACCCAACAAATGGAATGAATGGACGAAGAACTGTTGTCCGGAATGAAGTGGAATGGGTACAAACTTCTCCTCTTCTAACCCTCCCTGTAGTCACACAAAACGCCCAGCTCCGAAACCCCCAGAACCGATGAGCAGCAACCAAGATACTAGCTATGCTTGCTTCAACAACGGTGATGATAAACGAATCTTCCACCGAAGAACCCCCTCAAATGGAAGCTGAACGAAAGTAATGGAGGTGTTGTGAGGTGCTGTGAAATTGGATGAACCGTCGCCGCCTCGTCCTTACTCTACCGCCTGAAACCCAGACAATGGAGCTGCCAGAAGGAAGCCAGTCAGTGGAGATTACGCCGGAGAACCACTTCGGTGAGGTGGATGCTCACTACCGAAGCTTGCCGCCGCCTAGAATTGCTTGCCGTTGTTGGTGCAACCTTAGGTCAAGGTTGACCTGGTTGACCCGACTCGAGGTGACTTGACTCGAGTTGTATTTTGATGTTTGACTTGGAAGATTGTCGGTGCAACCTTAGGTCAAGGTTGACCTAGTTGAGTTGCATGTTGATGTTTGACACTCGTGAGAGAGTTCTATTCTTGATGTGAGACAAGAATAGATGGTTGGGAGATTATTGGTGCAACCCTAGGTCAAGGTTGACCTGGTTGACCTGAAAAGTCCAAGTATGGAGACTTGGCACTGGAAAAGTCCAAGCAGGGATCTTGGCACGCGAAAAGTCCAAGTATGGAGACTTGGCACTGGAGAAGTCCAAGCAGGGAGCTTGGCACGGGAAAAGTCCTGGTGAGTGAAGCCAGGCAGTTGGAAAGTCCTGGTGAGTGAAGCCAGGCAGTGGGAAAGTCCTAACTGGGATGTTAGGCGGTTGGAAAGTCCTGGTGAGTGAAGCCAGGTAGTGAGAAAGTCCTAACTGGGATGTTAGGCAGTGTGAAAACCCTAGTGAGTGAAGCTAGGTGAAAGTCCTGGTGAGTGAACTCAGGCAAGGGAAAATCCAGATGGATCAGGGATGATCGGACATCTGGTGTGGAAAAGTCTAAGTGGGTCAAAGGGATTGACCGGACACTTAGCGGGGAGTGCTAGCAGGTCAAGGGAGTGACCGGATGCTAGGCATGATGTACCAACAGGACCGGATGTTGGTGTGGAAGCCTTAGGTTTAGGGCTGAGAAGTTTGGATCGGGCTGCAGACCGATCCAATGATACATGGGTCATCTGATCGGTCTGGTGACCGATCAGGGACCGATCAGTATGCTACTGATGGTTATCTGATCGGTCTGGAGACCGATCAGAAGGAGATCAGTGGCAAACTAGCAGAGAAGAGAAGCCTGATCGGTCCATGGACCGATCAGGGACGGAACAGAAGCGAAGGCTTCTTCCCTGATCGGTCTGCAGACCGATCAGGCAACATCTAGTTTCTTCGCTGTTTCTTCTTCGCAGGTATAAAGGAGACGAGAGCATCTTCTGTGCGTGAGCTACTCCTTCCCTTCTAGAACTTCTGTTCTTCTGTTGCTGAAGCTTCTGCTTCAACTGAGCTTTGATTGAGCTCGCCTCCGAAGCTTCGCGTGAGCTTCCAGTCGTCGACCAGCTGCTGCGTTTGGGTTGTGAAGTTGCTGCTTCACCTCCAGTCGACAAGAAAGCAAGCAATTGGTAGAGTGCTATTGTATTCATATTGTATTGCTTTTCTTACTGTTCTTGTACTCTTTGTTTACTGTTGCAAACGTTTGTGGCGAGGTTTCTCCACCCACAAGGAGTATATTGTATTAGCCAGTTCTCCGGGGGCTCATCCACCGACGGATTGACTGGACTCGTCCACCTTACGGACATGCCGAGGAGTAGGAGCCCTAATCTCCGAACCTCGTTACATCCTTGTGTTAAGGTTTGGTTTTCTTCTCTTTCGTTTCTTTGTATTTTCCGCTGCGCTAACACGTTTTGTAGAAAGAAACGTCGATTTGGGGTCGGCTATTCACACCCCCCCTCTCTAGCCTCTGTACGAAGGATCCTAACAAGTGGTATCAGAGCTGAGGTCGCTCTTCGCCGGATTAACACCCGAGGGAGCACAAGCTAGAGATGGATCAACTCGGAGATGACATCACCATTCCACCCTTCTACGATCGCGACGACTTCGCGTTTTGGAAGATAAGAATGAAATATTTTCTTATGACTAATCTTGAGAATTGGAGTTATGTCCAATTAGGTTTCAAGCCTCCGACGGACAAGAAAGGAGAAACCCTAGAGAAGAAGGAGTGGACCAAGGAACAAGTCCACCAATCCCTAGTCAACGATGAGGTATTGAAGATTTTTGAATTTTCTTTACCTAATGATGTTTTGTGTAGGATAGGTGGATACAACAATGCCAAGGAGTTGTGGAACAACTTGGCTAAGTTCCATGAGGGGAACTCCACTTCAAGCCATGAAGAGGAGTCAAGTGAGCCAAGTAGCTCACATCGTGGAGGTGAGGAATTAGAAGTTGAGGGCTACTCAACATCTAAAGAAGAAGAGGAGGTGAGTTCTTCTTCAAGATCGGAGCATGAAGAAGAAGCTTCTACCTCCGGGAGGGATGAAGAAGAGAGCATCCATCCATCCTCGAGGTGGAGAATACCTTAGCCATGAGTTTCATGACTATCTAGCTGAGTGTGAGATTCTATCCCAACTCACTCCTCTTGGAACACCACAGTGGAATGGTGTATCCGAAAGGAGAAATCGTACCCTATTAGATATGGTACGGTCTATGATGAGTCACACAGATCTTCCTACATTTCTTTGGGGTCATGCTCTAGACACGGCAGCTTTTATACTCAACCGAGTTCCATCCAAGGTCATGATAAAGACACCATATAGGATATGGACGGGGAGAGATGCCCAGGTGTCTTTTATGAGGATTTAGGGTTGTGAGTGTTAGGATCCTTTGTACGCGGCTAGAGAGGGGGGGTGTGAATAGCCACCCCAAAACGCTCGTTTCTTCCTACAATTCGTTAGCGCAGCAGAAAATACAACAAAGAAACGAAAGAAAGAATATCAAACCTTAACACAGCGATGTACGAGGTTCGGAGATGATGCTCCTACTCCTCGGCGTGTCCGTAAGGTGGACGAACCCAATCAATCCGTCGGTGGATGAGTCCCCGGAAACCCGGCTAATAGATACTCCTTGTGGGTGGAGAAACCTCGCCACAATAACTCGCAACAGCAAGATAGAATACAAGGAATACAAATACAAGAGAAACAAGAGATAAATACACAGCAAATGTAAACAACCCTTGCCTTCTTGTCGACTGTTGAAGAAGCAACAGCTTCTCAGACGCCAACCACAGCAGCAGCTCAGTCGGAGTCCCAGCCGAAGCTCACGCGAAGCTTCAAAGCAGCTCAACAAAGCTCAGCAGCAAGCTTAGCAGCACCAAGCACAGTAAGAAGGAAGAAGAAGATAGAGGCTCGCAGCAGCAGCCCTCCTTTTATAACCTGCGAAGAAAACGAAGAAACACAGAAGAAATCTAGCCGTTGCGTCGCAACGGATAGTGCCTGGATCGGTCTGTGGACCGATCAGGCTCCATGTGGATCGGTCCACAAACCGATCCATTCCCTCCTCCTTCGCTTCTGTTCCGTCCCTGATCGGTCCATGGACCGATCAGGGAACCTCCTGATCGGTCCGGGGACCGATCAGGCTTTGTGCTGATCGGTCCCCAGACCGATCAGCCCCTCTTGCGCCTCGCTCCTGTTCGGCTTCTGATCGTCTCCTGATCGGTCACCAGACCGATCAGTTAACACACAGTATGCTACTGATGTGTTACTGATCGGTCACCAGACCGATCAGAATATTCTCGGTATCACTGGATCGATCACCAGATCGATCCAGCTCATGGTTTTGGCCCAAACCAAGTCCAAACCAACATCCGGTCAATCTTGACCTGTTGGTACATTGCGCCTAGCATCCGGTCACTCCCTTGACCTGCTAGGACTCCCCGCTAAGTGTCCGGTCAATCCCTTTGACCCACTTAGACTTTTCTCTCCGTACCAAGTATCCGGTCACTCCTATGACCTACTTAGACTTCCCATCACCTGATGTCCGATCACCCTTGATCCATCTGGATTTTCCCTTGCCCGGCTTCACTCACCAGGACTTTCACCTAGCTTCACTCACTAGGGTTTTCACCTGGCTTCACTCACCAGGATTTCCACAACTGCCTGGCTTCACTCACCAGGACTTTCCAATTGCCTAACATCCCAGTTAGGACTTTCTCATTCACCTAGCTTCACTCACTAGGATTTTCACCTGGCTTCACTCACCAGGATTTTCCCGAATGCCTGGCTTCACTCACCAGGACTTTCACCTTCACCTAGCTTCAATCACTAGGATTTTCACCTGGATTCACTCACCAGGATTTCCCGACTGCCTGGCTTCACTCACCAGGACTTTTCCCCGTGCCAAACTCCCTGTTTGGACTTTCCCCGTGCCAAGCCTCCATACTTGGACTTTCCGCGTGCCAAGCTCCTGCTTGGACTTTTCCCCGTGCCAAGTCTCCGTACTTGGACTTTTCCAGTGCCAAGTCTCCATACTTGGACTTTTCGCGTGCCAAGCTCCCTGCTTGGACTTTTCCCGAATCAGGTCAACCAAGTCAACCTTGACTTACGGTTGCACCAATAATCTCCCAAACATCTATTCTTGTCCCATATCAAGAATAGAACTCTCTCACGAGTGTCAAACATCAACATGCAACTCAACTAGGTCAACCTTGACCTAAGGTTGCACCAACAATCTTCCCAAGTCAAACATCAAAATACAACTCGAGTCAAGTCACCTTGAGTCGGGTCAACCAGGTCAACCTTGACCTAAGGTTGCACCAACAATCTCCCCCTTTTTGATGTTTGACAAAACCCATAATCAAGTTAGGTTAACCTGATAACCTAACTTAGGTTTTCCAACCATCTTCCAATGTCCAATGTTCTTTCCTTGAACATTCTCTGGACATTCTCCCCTTAGGTTAACCCGATAACCTAACTTGGGTTCTCCAATAATTCTCCCCCTTTTTGACACACATCAAAAAGAATTCCAATGTTCTTCCTCGAACATTCCTTGACATTCTTCCCCTAGCTTAGGTTAACCCGATAACCTAACTTGGGTTTTCCAACCATCTTCCAATGTCCAATGTTCTTTCCTTGAACACTCTCTGGACATTCTCCCCTTAGGTTAACCCGATAACCTAACTTGGGTTCTCCAATAATTCTCCAATGAACACTCTCCCCTTTTTGACACATATCAAAAAGAAAAAGGAGAGTATCAAGGTCAAGAGTTTCTTTCTAATGAAAGTCTCATACCTTTCATTGAAACTCTTAATTTCCCCCTTGATACTAAACTTAACAATCAACTTAGTGATAATCCCATATCACTAATCCTCAAAAGTCTTAAGGAGTAAAAACTCCCCCTAAAAGTCAACTCCCCCTTGACAATTAGGTAAAACTCCCCCTAAAGGTCAACTCCCCCTTTGACCATTGCACCAACAATGTCTTTGAGAGTTCCAAACCTTTAGAAATCCAAAAACATCACTTCCATAACTGAAATTTCAGACAACTGCTGAAAAATCAGAAATTCGGCACGCCCTGATCGGTCACCGGACCGATCAGGACCCCTCTGGATCGGTCCCCAGACCGATCCAGCCTTCCCTGGATCGGTCCGGTGACCGATCCAGCCTCTGAAATCAGAGATTTCTGATTTTCTCTCCGGGAGAAGTTCAGAAACTCACAGAAAATTACAGAAAATTCCAAAAATTACGAAACTTTGAGGATACATTCCTCGTATCATACACTATCATGGAAAAATAGTTTTCTATGAAAATAACTTCCATTTTTCAATCTTGATACAAAGTTCAAAAACTTTGAAATAGTTCAAGTTTAACTCAACTTTGTATCACAATGTTCAATGATGAATACTATCACTAGGAAAGCTTCATCAAGGTTTTTCAAATCAATTTTAAAAAGCTTTTAAAATCATTTGAATTTAGGACCATAATCTTAGGGCTAGATGTACATGACTTGTACACACGCTTTCCCTGTGATCCTTAATTTCTTGAATTAGGGTCATCTAGGTACAAGGACTATGCACCTTGATCCTAACTCATGATCCTAATATCTCACACACATCTAAGGTGTATCAAACCACATTCAAGTCAATTTGATGTGAGATATGGATTAAGGTCAACTTAGGCTAAGTTCTCATGCATTTTCTAAACACCAATTTGATCTCAATATCAAATTATATGTTTGTCCTTAAATCAATTTCATTGATTATAATGCAAGAGATGATGACATGGCATAAAATGGTATCATAAATGAAAACATGTGCCAATGTCATGATGTCATGGCATAAAGTTTGAAACTTAAATAAACATGACATAAAAACTAGCCTAAGCATTATCATGACATTTCAAATGATAATAAAACTAAACATGATGTCATGACATGTGAGGGCAAACAATCATGGCAAGATTTAGCATAAATAAATATACCTAGATTACCTATCTAAGTATCCTTAACCACTTGGCTAACTTCAAATTTAATCCTAGATTGCCCCAAGATGCCAAAATCCTAATTTTGACACTTCTTGAACTCTAGATTAATTCATGCCACTTAAAGATCAAATTTATCCTCAAAACTTGGCATGTTTCATTTTTCCTCGAGAGTTCTCTAGATTTTCCCAAATTGTGCCAATTGAGATTAAAAATGAAATTTCCAATCTTTAGGCACATTTAACTCTTCAAAGGAGTAAATGATAATTCCATTTCATTTTCAAAAGTTCTCAAACCCTTGAAAATGCTCCTTGAGTGTCAATTTCCTCAAAGTTGGGTTAACTACCCTTCTAATCGGAGTTGACACTCTCTAACCCATCTATGGGGTAGAGAAGATGCTCCTAGGAACCCAATACCTATTTGAGCTCATTGGGTTCACTAAATATTCACTAGGGATAACTTCCCTAGCAACCCTCCTAATGACCCTCTTAGGCTTTGAAGCCTTGGTCATTTGGGACTCATCAAGATCAACTCTATGGGTGACTCCCCTTGTGACCTTGGTGGTGGTCTTCCTAGCCCTAGGTTTTGTTCCATAATCGAATGGAACATTGTGGTAAGTGGGCTTGACCACTTGGGACTTAGATTTGTGACCCAAACCTTTCTTGTCCTGGGACTTTTGACCCTTAGGCCCTAGAGTTGACTTCTCTAAATTTTTAAGGGCCTTTTCTAAATTATCAAGTCTTGACCTCAAGACTTGATTTTCCCTCTCTAATACCTCAAGTGTTAATTTGTCATTTTCTCTTGAGATATTCCTAGGCATGTGTCTAGTCTTCTTGGGATTTCTACCTAGGTTTTCCTTAGCCTTAGATGAGTTAATCCTAGAGTTGGCCTTCCTAGTATTATCCTTATCTAAGTTAACATGTTTAGCACCTAAACACATGTATTGATTTCTAAGGTTAACATGCTTATCATTCTTGACAATTGCAATAAGACTACTAGCATGTATCTTATTAGAAGTGCAAGAATGAACCTTAGAGGATACCTTAGGGTTTGCCTTCGCTCCCCCTTTACACGTGCTTGGTCTTTTGTCCTTGTGAGATTGCCTCCCCCTTGGACATTGACTCCTATAGTGTCCTCGTTGCTTGCATTGGAAGCACACCACGTGCTCCTTGCCCTTGCGTTTTGGGACTCCGACTTCCTTGATCTTTGGCGCCGGTGGAGTCTTCTTAGTCTTCTTTGGACATTTACTCTTGTAATGTCCAAATTCCCTACACTCAAAACACATTATATGCAATTTACTTGAACTTAAAGAGTTTGAGTTACCTAGGGTCGAGGATGGATGGATGCTCTCTTCTTCATCCCTCCCGGAGGTAGAAGCTTCTTCTTCATGCTCCGATCTTGAAGAAGAACTCACCTCCTCTTCTTCTTTAGATGTTGAGTAGCCCTCAACTTCTAATTCCTCACCTCCACGATGTGAGCTACTTGGCTCACTTGACTCCTCTTCATGGCTTGAAGTGGAGTTCCCCTCATGGAACTTAGCCAAGTTGTTCCACAACTCCTTGGCATTGTTGTATCCACCTATCCTACACAAAACATCATTAGGTAAAGAAAATTCAAAAATCTTCAATACCTCATCGTTGACTAGGGATTGGTGGACTTGTTCCTTGGTCCACTCCTTCTTCTCTAGGGTTTCTCCTTTCTTGTCCGTCGGAGGCTTGAAACCTAATTGGACACAACTCCAATTCTCAAGATTAGTCATAAGAAAATATTTCATTCTTACCTTCCAAAACGCGAAGTCGTCGCGATCGTAGAAGGGTGGAATGGTGATGTCGTCTCCGAGTTGATCCATCTCTAGCTTGTGCTCCCTCGGGTGTTAATCCCGAAGAGCGACCTCGCTCTGATACCACTTGTTAGGATCCTTCGTACTCGGCTAGAGAGGGGGGTGTGAATAGCCGCCCCAAATCGCTCGTTTCTTCCTACAATTCGTTAGCGCAGCGGAAAAATAAACTAGAAACGAAAGGAAGAATATCAAACCTTAACACAGCGATGTACGAGGTTCGGAGATGATGCTCCTACTCCTCGGTGTGACCGTAAGGTGGACGAACCCACTCAATCCGTCGGTGGATGAGTCCCCGGAAACCCGGCTAATAGATACTCCTTATGGGTGGAGAAACCTCGCCACAATCTCTAGCAAGATAGAATACAAGGAATACAAATACAAGAGAAACAAGAGATAAATACACAAATGTAAACAACCCTTGCCTTCTTGTCATGTTGAAGAAGCAGCGACTTCTCGAGCGCCAACCAGCACTCGGTGGAGTCGGCCAAAGGAAGAAGCTCGCGAAGCTTCAGCGCTCAACAAAGCTCGGCGGCAAGCTTAGCAGCACCAAGCACAAGAAGGAAGAAGAAGATAGAGGCTCGCGGCGACCTCCTTTATAACTGAAGAAAGCGAAGAAACACGAAGAAATCTGGCGGTTGCGTCGCAGCGGCTTACTGAATCGATGCGTGGACCGATCAGGCTCCATGAATCGGTCCACGACCGATCCATTCCTCCTCCTTCATTGGTCACGATCGGTCCATGGACGATCAGAACCTCTGATCGGTCCGGGACCGATCGGGCTGATCGGTCCCGGACCGATCAGCCCTCTCGCGCCTCGCTCTGTTCGGCTTCGATGGTCTCCGATCGGTCACGAGACCGATCGGTTACTCATGTATCACTGGATCTGATCGGTCACCAGACCGATCAGAATATTTCGGTATCACCGGATCGATCACCGGATCGATCCGACTAGTTTTGGCCCAAACCAAGTCCAAACCAACATCCGGTCAATCTTGACTGTTGGTACATTGCGCCTAGCATCCGGTCACTCCCTTGACCTGCTAGGACTCCCGCTAAGTGTCCGGTCAATCCTTTGACCCACTTAGACTTTTCTCTCCGTACCAAGTATCCGGTCACTCCTATGACCTACTTGGACTTCCCATCACCGGATGTCCGATCACCCTTGATCCATCTGGATTTTCCTGGCCGCTTCACTCACCATGACTTTCACCTAGCTTCACTCACTAGGGTTTCACCTGGCTTCACTCACCGCTTGGCTTCACTCACCGGACTTTCCAATGCCTAACATCCCAGTTAGGACTTTCTCATTCACCTAGCTTCACTCACTAGGTTTTCACCGCTTCACTCACGGATTTTCCAATGCTCGGCTTCACTCACCGGACTTTCACCTTCACCTAGCTTCACTCACTAGGATTTTCCTGGATTCCTCACCATTTCCATTGCCTGGCTTCACTCACGGGACTTTTCCCGTGCCAAACTCCTGTTTGGACTTTCCCCGTCAAGCCTCCATACTTGGACTTTCCGCGTGCCAAGCTCCTGCTTGGACTTTTCCCCGTGCCAAGTCTCCGTACTTGGACTTTTCCAGTGCCAAGTCTCCATACTTGGACTTTTCGCGTGCCAAGCTCCCTGCTTGGACTTTTCCCGAATCAGGTCAACCAAGTCAACCTTGACTTACGGTTGCACCAATAATCTCCCAAACATCTATTCTTGTCCCATATCAAGAATAGAACTCTCTCACGAGTGTCAAACATCAACATGCAACTCAACTAGGTCAACCTTGACCTAAGGTTGCACCAACAATCTTCCCAAGTCAAACATCAAAATACAACTCGAGTCAAGTCACCTTGAGTCGGGTCAACCAGGTCAACCTTGACCTAAGGTTGCACCAACAGTGAGGCTTACGTTCGACGTCAAGTCTCAGACAAATTAGGACCCAAATCCGACAAGTGCTACTTTATTGGATATCCCAAGGAAACTAAGGGATATTACTTCTACATTCCCAGTCAGCACAAGGAAGTTGTGGCAAAGACTGGGGTCTTTCTAGAAAGGAACTTTGCTTCTAGAAAGACTAATGGAAGTACGTTCGATCTTGAAGAAGTTCAAGATGCGAACAATAGCACTGAAGTCTCGATGGAAGTTGAACTGGAACCATAAAGTGTTGTGGATGATGTTGTTCCACAAGGAGTTGAGGAACAACAACCAGTTCAAGTAGACATACCTCTTCGCAGGTCTAATAGGGTACGTCGTCAGCCTGAGAGATACTCATTTCTCTTGTCTGACCATGATGACGTTGTGCTCATAGAGGATGAGCCTACCACCTATCAGGGAGCTGTGATGAGACCAGATTCTGAGAAATGACTAGAGGCCATGAGATCCGAAATGGAATCCATGTACACCAACCAAGTATGGACTTTGGTTGATCCACCTGAAGGGGTAAAACCCATTGGGTGTAAGTGGGTCTTTAAGAGAAAGACTGACATGGATGGACTTATCTATAAGGGTCGCTTGGTAGCTAAAGGTTTTAAGCAAATTCATGGTATTGACTATGATGAAACCTTTTCTCCAGTAGCGATGTTTAAGTCCATTCGGATCATGCTTGCTATTGCAGCATACCATGACTATGAGATATGGTAGATGGATATCAAAACCGTGTTTCTGAATGGAAACCTGCTCGAGGATGTGTACATGGCACAACCTGAGGGTTTGGTAGATCCACAGCATACTAGCAGAGTATGCAAGCTACATATGTCCATTTATGGACTACAGAAAGCTTCTCGGAGCTGGAATCTTTGATTCGATGATGCAATCAAACAGTTTAGTTTCATCAAGAATGAAGATGAACCTTGTGTCTACAAGAAGGTTGTAGGGGATATAGTTGTCTTCCTCATATTGTATGTGGATGACATACTACTCATTGGGAAAGACATCCCTTTGCTACAGTCTGTCAAGACTTGGCTAGGGACTTGTTTCTCAATGAAGGACTTAGGTGAGGCATCCCGCATTCTAGGCATACAGATCTATAGAGATAGATCTAAGAGATTACTTGGCCTAAGTCAGAGTACATACATTGACAAGGTACTCCTTCGGTTTGTCATGCAGAACTCCAAGAAGAGATTTCTGCCGATGTCACATGGCTTAAGTCTTTCGAAGACTCAAGGTTCCTCTTCTAGAGAGGAGAGAGACCGCATGGATCAGATCCCTTATGCCTCAGCCATAGGATCTATCATGTGTGTCATGCTATGTACTCGTCCTGACGTCTCATATGCTTTGAGCATGATGAGCAGATACCAGTCAGATCCAGGTGAAAGTCACTGGATAGCGGTCAAGAATATTCTTATGTACTTAAGAAGAACTAAAGAATATTTCTTGATATATGGAGGCGATGATGAGCTAGCTGTAAAGGGTTATAGTGATGCTAGCTTCCAGACAGACCAGGACGATTATCCATCGCAGTTGGGGTTCGTGTTTTGCATAAATGGTGGTGTTGTGAGCTGGAAGAGTTCGAAGCAGGACACAGTTGCTGATTTTACAACAGAGGCCGAATATATCGCTGCATCAGAGGCAGCAAAGGAGGCAGTTTGGATCCGCAAGTTTATCACTGAACTTGGGGTGGTTCCTAACATCGCTGACCCCATTGAGCTCTATTGTGACAACAATGGAGCTATAGCACAGGCAAAGGAACCTCGCTCACACCAGCAGACCAAACACATACTATGGCGCTTCCATCTCATTCGAGAAATTATCGAGAGAGGAGATGTGAAGATTTGCAGAGTACCCACAGAGGCTAACATCACAGATCCCTTGAGCAAGGCTTTGGCACAGAGAAAGCATGATGGTCACACTAGGTCATTGGGGCTTAGAGCCTACACTGATTGGCACTAGTGCTAGTGGGAGATTGTTAGTTAGAGCCCTAGAGGTAATCATTTGATGATTGTATTATGGACTTGTTGTATCATATTCTTATATAAATAAAGGCATTTGTTTTGGTTATTATACTTACTTGTATTGGTGCCAAATAAACTAAGTATAATAGTGTCCTTGAGTAGAAGGTTCTTACCCATATCAATCGATTGGTTGAATCGATAGTGAGATGATATAGGGAACACTACTCTTAATCATTCCTAGTTGAGTATTAACATTCAGGGACAATGTTAATGCAATAAGACTAGCATGTAGGTCAACTCGATGACTTGATCTCACAAGTCATTGATATAGAGATATCAAGTTGACACATGGGTATGCATTGGAGAATGTATACTGAATGACCCGCCATGAGAAAGTATCATGGATCGTTATATGAGTGTCATATACTTTCTCATGTGGCTATTAGTATGACTACTAGTCCTTAGACCTGAAGTCACCATGGTTCCCTACATAAGGAGTTATGCACTTTGGTTTCGTCAAACGTCACCCGTAACTGGGTGGACTATAATGGCGATTACTGGGTATGTAATGAATTATGCAGAGGGATGTGAGTGATGTAGATGGGATCTATCCCTCCTATATGACGGGAGCGACATCGACATTCTTGATAGAGTGAGACCACGAAGTGGATGGCCATGCCCAAATGAGTCAATATGAGATATTGAGCTCATTTGATTGAGTGAGTCTACTTGGAGTTCAAGATTTAGATTGATTAGAGAATGACACGGTCTATGCGTCACATTTATCAATCTAGATATCTAGGATAGAAGGACAATGTCATATATTCTGAGGAGTCACAATTACTAGTCACAAGGTGATGTTGGATCTCAACATTCTTGTAACTTGGGTAGTAATGATGTGTTGCTAGATACCGCTCATTACTTATGCTCCTAAATGGGTTTAGGGGCATTGCCAAAGTTACAAAAACCTATAGGGTCACACACTAAGGACAATTAGATGGAGATTAGGTTCATATGATAAACCAAGAGGATTAGATTCATGTGATGAATCAAATTGGATTATGAGTAATCCTAATTGGGCTAATTGAGTTGGACTCAAGTTGATTTATGTGTTCAATGAGTCTAATTTAGATTATGACTCATTGAATCAATTTAATTAAATGAATTAGATTCATTATATTAAATTGGTTTGAATCAAATGGTTAGATTAGATCAACCATGAGAGAGATTTGGTCAAGTTTGACTTGACTTGAAAAGGAAGATGAAAGGTCAAGTTTGACTTGACCATTTGCCACCTCATTTGTGAGTTGGCATTAAGTGGCCAATGATGATGTGTCACATCATCATAGTTAGCACATGTGTGTGCCACCTAATGGAGGTTACAAATCCCCTCTTTAATGGCCACATTAAATATGAATGGAGGTTACAATTCCATTATGTGGCCGGCCACTTTTGTGATGAATGGAATTTTGATTTCATTCAATTCATTGATTCCATCATCTTCTTCCTTAAGCTCTCAACCTTTCTCCCTCTCCTCTCTTGGCCGAACCTTACCATGGTGCTAGCACACCTTTGTGTTAGGTTTCTCCACCTATTTGTTCGTGTGGATACTTCTAGAGGGTTGTACACTTGACAACCTCGAGATCCGGCATCACTTGGAAGAGCGGGATATGCGAAGGGCTTCGCATCAAGGGTAAAGATCTTCTCCTAATGTAGATCTAGATGTAAGAAACTCGTACTCGTAAATTTTGTTTTATTTTACTTCGCACGGATCCAGTGGCATGGGGGTTTCGGGGTTTTCGCGACGCGAAAAAGCGATTTTCGCGGTCTGAAAAACCCAACAATATCGTACTCTCCCAACTCAGTTGCCCATTTGATGAGATGGTCGACTATCTCCATGTTGGTAAGGGCCTTCCCCATGGTACTATTAGTCAGTACAGTAGTTGGATGCATTAGAAAATAAAGTCTTAGGCGGCAAGCCATGAGAACCAACCCATAAACTAATTTTTCCAAGGCTGTATATCGAGACTCGACCCCTTTTAATAGATGACTTAAGAAATACACTGTCTGTTGTGCATCATCTTGTTCTTTTACTAGAACTATACCCACGACCTCTGGGTAGCTGACAGATACACTCAGAGCGGCTCCCCGGTAATAGGTTTAAACAATGAAGGCAGGGTCTCCAAGTTCTGCTTCAGTTCCTTGAAAGCTTTATTGCATTCTTCATCCCATTGAAACATGACAGCTCTTCAAAGCACCTTAAAGAAGGGAAGTGCTCGATCTGCAGATTGGGATATGAACTTGGAGAATGTCATGATTCTGCGCATCAGCTTCTGGGCTTCTTTCATATTCTGAGGCGCTCGCATGTTTCGAAGTGCCTAAACCTTCTCCACACTACAACAAAAACCCTCATAGACATCAGTGGAACAACAACGGTTTTAAGCAAAAAATCGATGTCTTTGAGTATTTTACACCGATTTTTCCAAAAACCGGTGTCTATGAGCGCAGATTTTAGCTCATAGACATCGGTTTTTTAGGCGATGTCTATGAGCGCCTTTTTTTCATTAATAGACACCGATTTTAACAGCGGTTTTTAAAACCCGGTGTTAATGAACCAAAATAAAATATTTTAATTTTTCCACCAATACTTAGCCAAAATTTGCAACATTTCATTCTTCCCTCCAAACCTAAACCTATATCGCGTCGTCCATATACCGTCACGACTCCACCACCACTTTCCTCCTCGCCGCTGGGCATCCAGCCATCTCTCTCAGCCTCATCTCCCTCTTCCCCTTCCTAGATCAAGGCCCCTTCCTCTCCGATCAGGATCAACACACGGCTTTCTGCCTTTTCTAGTTTTCCCACAAATCTGGCCAAACCCTCACACGAATAACCCCCGAGTCCTCAGCTGCCGGAGCATTCAAAGACGTAGGGAATGGAGATTGTTCGATCACAGAGGGAATCGACTCATGCTGCCGCCTCGACAACATCGGCTAAACTCTCTTTCTACCGCTCCGCGCATGCGCTCGAGGTCCGGCTGGAAGATTTTGAACTCTACGGCATAGATCGCCTCCGAGGTACCTTGCAAAACCTCATCTTTTCCCATTTCTAGGGTTTGTGGTTCGTTGTATACTCCCTCGAGGTCTGGCTGGAAGATTTTGAACTCTATGCCAAAATCTTCTCATCTTTTTAATTGAACTATTAAATCATGCTCACACTGACTTGTTAGTGTATGATTAATTCCTTGCATTTGTTCATCAGGAGACAACATTGTATCTTTGATGTTGATCAGATTTTTGTCCAAGAAGTTTCAAAATTTTGATCCCAAACGACTCACTAACATCTATTAACCAGTTTTTTTATGTTACTCAAAATACCATGCATTCTCACGAGCAGCTAATCGATTTATAGTTCTCACTTCAACAAATGTGTTCCTGAAATAAAAGACAGTAGTACCAACACTGCAAAGAGAGGGGGGCTTCTGGCTCCATCAACAAGATGCAGAGTGGATGTCTTTTCTTTCACCCTGATTGTTTCTGTTTAAATTTTGTATCTGTTTCTCGCATAGATTTCATTTCTAGGTAAAGTTAGCCAGTAGCTTGACGTTACCATAATGCTCTCATTTTCATCATGATGATATGTTAATCTTATTTTTGCATTGAATTCTATTCAAGACTATTATCACTTCTAATGCTACATAATAAAACAGAACACCAATCAAGTGATATAATATCGATAGACATTTGGTTAATCTTTTTTGGTTGACTAATGTACCATGATTGATTATTTTCTAGGCAGTAGATTCTGGTGGAAATGCAGTAAAGGCAGGACTTAGGGCTGGAGACCAAGTATTGTACACAAGCAGCTTCTTTGGGGATGAGCTGTGGCCTGCTGATAAGCTAGGTTTTACCAAAACAGCTATCCAAACAAAGCCAGACTCTGTTTATTTTGTAGTAAACAGGTATGATCTACTGGGGTCGTGTTGTGAAGTCTGGTAGAAATACCTAAATATGAAATGGTGAAAATATTTGTTAGGGCTTTCCATCCAGTAATATATCCATGTACTTTTCTTCTTGAAGAGAGGAACATTTAAATGTTCAGAATATTAGGGAGTTTGTAGACACAATGTTTGCACTTTTCCTAATACGTTCTTTATCTTTTATCTGATTCGTATTCTCCCTGTTGCATTTCTTTACACTCCAACAGGGGAGTAGAGGTAGATGTAAAAAGACTAACTAAGAGGCCTGCTCCTCCTCGATTTGGTCGCATCTTGACTGAAGCACAAAAGGCAAGCTAATCGTTTTGCCTCAGTCTCGATGTTGTCCTGTGACTGTTTCTTTAATTTTTTTGATTGATTGACATTTCTTTGAATTGTTTCTGATGTGTTCAAATCATACGTTGTCCAAGTTATCTAGTTTAACTTTATTGCTATTACTTAAATTCAAAATTCTTAGCTATTTGTGCATAATTAAACAAGTGTTATTCCAATTCCACCCTCTTTTACTCATGTTTCACAAAAACATAAAATCTTTAGTCATATCATTATAGTTGGCAGGACTTTCTGATGAGAGGTTGGAAATCTCTTTTTTCCATTTTCAAAAAGAAGTACCAAGAATACGTTCATTGGCACTTCTCAAGTACTGATTAATTAAAAAGGACCCCAGTTAAGAGAGTTGGATCGTGGAGCTGATATCAGTGTTGCTACACCAGGATGTTTGAATGATATTCTGAATATGAAAAGATTGAACCTCCATCAAGTACTGATTAATTAAATTGCAACTATGAGAAAATTTTATTGCAATAATTTCTGGTTTGGAATATATTAAGTTCCCATGAATGATAAATTTATCACTATATGATGTGGTTGAGATAAATGATGGCTGTGTCTCTTTTTAAGCATTCAAATTAGTTATCTTGTTACCTGGTGCTCTTACTTTTTCAACTATGATTTTTGGTCTTGGTTTACTAATATATTATTTATGTGTTTTTACAATTTACAAATCTCAAGTACTCAAGAGTTGAAATTGATGAAGTGCGGTTCGAGTGGGATGAATGCATGCTAGATTACATTTGAAGTGTGGTTCTACCTTGATGTGTTGTTAAAAGAATGTTCTACCTTAATGATTCTGATATCTATTAGCTTTTGATGTAAAAAGAAAGTTTGTGTATTTTATGGATACTGTTGTAAGAAGATTATTTATGTAATTTGTGAATATTTGTATATTTTATAGATATTGTTGAATGAAGAATATTTGTGTAATTTGTGAATATTTGTATATTTTTTTTGGTTACTGTCGGTTTTTCATTGTTTCGGAAATCAAATTTATGAAAAATATCGATATTACATCGGGTTTCCACCGCTGCAAAATCGATGTTATTAATTAATATTACATCGATCGTATACCGCTGTCAAAATTGGTGTTATTAACATATAATATTACATCGGTTTTACACCGTTGATGAAACGGTGTCGTTAAGTGATACTACACCGGTTAATAACCGATTCGAACACCGGTGTCGTTAAGTGACACTACACCGGTTTTAACCCGATGTCTAAAATGGCAGACCTTTTACATCGGCTTCATAGACATCGGTCGAAAATGTAATAGACACCGGTGAAAAACTGATGTCTATGAGGGTTTTTGTTGTAGTGCCAGGTTGGCTTTAATCCCTCATTCGGTAACAAGGTATCCCAGAAATTTCCCTCCTCGAGCTGCAAACAAGCACTTCAAGGGATTTAACTTTAACCTGTATTACCTCAGCGTATCGCAAGTCTCCTCCACATCGGCAATCAAGTTTATTGCCACAGTAGACTTAATCAATATGTCGTCTACATAGATTTCCACGTTTCGCCCTATCTGCATTCGGAAGATCTTGTCCATCATCCTCTAAAAACTAGCTCTTGCATTTTGTAGCCCAAACGACATGACTATATAACAAAAAGTATCGTCGGTCGTGATGAAGCTAACTTTCTCCTGGTCTTCCCGAGCTCGAGAAATCTGGTGGTATCCTTGGTAGACATCGAGCATACAAATCCTTTCGCAGCTCGAGGTTGAATCCACCATCTGATCTACCCGCGATAAAGGGTAGCAGTCTTTAGGGCTGGCCCGGTTGAAGTCCTGAAAGTCGATACAAACCCTCCACTTATTGTTGGGTTTGGACACTAGGATCATGTTAGAGAGCCAGGGCAGGAATTGTACTTCTCTAACGTGTCCTGTTTTTAAGAGCTTATCGACTTCATCTTGGATGATCTTATTTTGCTCGGTCGAGAAGTTTCTCTTTTTCTACTTGATCGACTAGGAATTAGGGAGGAGATGCAAGTTGTACTCAGCTACCTCAGGCTTGACTCCCGACAGTTCCTTGGGGGACCAAGCGAAGACGTCCTTATTGCACACTAGAAATTCAACCAGCTCCGTCTTAATTTCGATCGGCAGGTCGCTTGATATGCAAGTGATGCTCTCCGGATGATCAAGATAAAGCTGGACCTCCTCCTAGGGAATGAGTTCTTCGGCTATAGGCAAAGGCTCCTCTTGGATGACGTGGATTCCTTCATCCTGGGTTCTTTGAACTTTGCGGGCCTCGACCTTCACCATGTCGATATAACACCTATGGGAGATCAGCTGCTCGCTTTTGACCTCCCTGACCTGGTCTCCCACAGGGAATTTTATCTTCTGATGAAAGGTGAATATCGTTGCTCAGAATTCATATAGGTCAGGTCTCTCTAAGATGACGTTATAGGAGGATGGAGAATCCACTACGATGAAGGTGCTCCTCCATGTCCTTACCAATGGTTCGCTACCCAAAGATATGGCTAGCTTAATTTAATCCATTGGTCATACTTCATTGCCTATGAACCCGTACAAGGAGGTGGCTATGGGTTGGAGTTCACTAGCGTCGATCTGCATGCCTTCGAATACATTTTTGAACAGCACGTTAACAGACCTTTTGGTGTCAACAAAAACCCTTGCCACATGGCTATTGGCGATGACGGCTTTGATTACGAGGGTATCATCATGAGGGAGCTCCATGCCCTCCAGATCTTGCAGCCTGAACCTGATTACGGGACCTGTAGCTTGTTCTCGGTTGCACCCTACCGCGTGTATCTCTAAGCGACGTTCATGAAACTTCCGGGCTCTAGCAAAGTCTCCATCTGTGGGCCTCTTGGAGATCATGTCGATCTCACAGATGGCAATATTTCCCCTATCCTCTTCCTCAAGGGATTCCACAGGCTCCTTGCCCCGGCTTGACTGCTGAGTTCCCTGACCTCTACTTTCGGGTAGAAATTTACTTGATTGCCCTACGGCAGTAGGCGAGTTGTCCAGCAGCTTCTGAAGCTTGGGTGCGATCTCGGGCAGAGGCAGGCCCAGTTCGGCTGCCCACTGAGAATCTCGAGCGAACTGAATGCAATCTCCTATGGAATGGGTGTGGGACCTATGGTAAGTGCAATAATGGGGACCCCACTAACTAGGTCTGGGGGTTTGAATAGCTTTGACTCGTTGCACCCCCCCTAGATTACTGACAGGGTGGAAATCTTGGTCGGGCCTCCTTGGAGCGGGTAAAAGGTCGAGCTGGAGGTTGGGGTGGCCTTCTCTTCGACTTGTTGGCAAGGGCAAGCGCCTTGTTTGCTTTCCTCCGGGCCGCCTGAGCTTCTTCTACATTAATATAGCTAGAGGCCTTCCCCAACATCTCATCAAAATTCTTCAGTACATACTCTCAAATAAGGGTTCAAAAGAACTCCCCTGCCACCAGACGGTGGGAGAAGGCGCTCATCAAGATCTTTGACATAGCGGACGAGATATCCTGGGCTACAAGATTGAAGCGTTTTATGTACGCTCTCAGGGACTCTACAGACCCCTGCCTGAGAGCGAATATGCAATGGTTAGTCTTATGATATTTCCTGTTGCTACCGAAATAACGCAAGAAACCGTTCTTGAAATCCTGAAAGTAAGTGATGGATCCAACAGGAAATCCATCGAACTTCTTTTGGGCTGAGCCGGACAGAGTGTTTAAAAACACTCGGCACTTAATGACATCTTCAAAATTTGTGAAGGTGATCTTCTGGATCATTGCTTCCAACATATTCTCTAATGGCTGAGGGCTTATACCCCTTCGACAGTTTTTCTTCAAGCACCCTCTATGAAATGGGCACTTGCAACTCCCTTGGCTCCTCCCTACCAACTATAGCCTTCCCCTTTTTTGAATCTCTGGGCGGGGAACTCTTGGCCTTGGAGGCTTGGTATTGCTCTTTCTTGTTATAATAGTCCGAGCAGGAGTCACAATAGAAGGCTCGGAGGAAATTCTTGGGTTGTTTCCTCTTAGACCCCCTGTCAGAAGCATGGGTGTGGTCCTTTGAAATTGCAAGCATCCTGTATGGTTGTGAAGTGGCATGTGCTTTTCGGAAGTCGCTCACCTCTTGGCTTCCTTGAATAGTTCATACTCCCTGGTTGTCATGGTGACGTTAATCTTACCAATGTCCTCCATCGTCACATTCCAAAATAGGTGAAAGAGATTCCCATAGACGACACCAAATTAATCTTGTCCTGAATCTGAGTTAGAAGGAGGTTGGTAAAGATGGCGTTGGTGTTGACGAAGAGGCGACTTTGACACACTCAGTGTATGCTAGTCCGAAAAGAAAACCCCCACGTAGAACTCCCTGATTTTAGTATGAGGACTGGTAGTACCTGAACTCTACAGACACTCAAACGAGCATCAGGAGAGTTAGAGACCAGAAACCAGAGAAAAGTTCCCGGAATAGGCTCTCTGACGCTCAAGTCAAGTCCTTTTCCCCAGAAGAACAGTGTATGATGGAAAAATAAATGTTCAAGACGAGTGTGTATGTGCGTGTACCTAGCTAAGGAAGAGGATCTCCCTTTTTATATGATGTTGCATACCTTCAGAGCATGCATGTTGTCAGAGAATGTCGGGTGTCAAGGTCTGTCGGCTGAGAGAGGATGTACGGTGGCCTTCTATTAGTGGAAGGAAGGTTCCATTCGCAGGCGATAGCACACCATTGGAATATTTCCTGACGTACGACAGTCATTCTATGATAGGAGGTTATGATTCCCTAACATTGTTGTCGCTTAGCGCTTTCCGTCCCACCCAAGTTTAGCTACAGACAGCTCGGGATAACCGTTTAGATTTACCACTCGGCTTGAGTCTTGATAAGGAGGATAAGTCGTGGCAACCAGCCTGGGTTTTATCTAAAATTGTGGTGAGGGACCCATCTTTCATGAATTAATCGCTGAAAGGCCGGCCGGGAGTTGTCTTAGTGAAAGTACCAGGTCTGTCTACACAGTCCGAGCTGGGAAGATTTGATCAGTTAGGGGCAGTCCTAGGGCTAGTCCAAACCTAGTCTTATGTCTTAGTTCTGAGGGTCTGGCCTGAAGGCGACCGACTATAGGAATAATGCGACTAGTGACACGGGGCGGTTTAACTCCCTCTTTCTCCTGACTGTTGACTATCAAACCCCCTTGACTTTTGACTACCACGTCACCTTGACTA
Source organism: Zingiber officinale (assembly GCF_018446385.1). Lineage (NCBI taxonomy): Eukaryota > Viridiplantae > Streptophyta > Magnoliopsida > Zingiberales > Zingiberaceae > Zingiber > Zingiber officinale. Next base: position 61,968,783 of record NC_056000.1, on the reverse strand, counting down.
TTGAATGTCACGCCCCCTTAACTTTTAACTGTCACGTCCCCTTGACTATCAACTACCTAGCCTTATCGGGCTCCACCTTTATGTACCGTATCACAAGCCTCCCCTCCAAGTCTAGTCAAAGGAGGCTCAAGTTCGACTGACTAGACCGTGGCACGTTTACGACTCCACCTGCATACAAGGGACTGGCGTGTAGCTAATTATCTTTGCAAAGACTGATACATGTATCCTTGTCCCAGTGCTGCTATCGGTCCAGTGAAGGTGGCGAGTCAGAGTATTGCCATTGGCCCAGCGATGTTGGAACAGATGAAGGCGATTCAAATGCTCAGGTTGTTGACAAGTGTTTGCAAGAGCAGTGTTGGCTCATACCTTGTGCCGGGGTGGGAGTCAGTAGCCCGACCGTGAGGTCGTTGGTCACGAGAGCATGCTCATTTATAACTTGCGCTGGGGTGAGAGTCTGGAACGCCGACCGAGAGGTCGTTGGTCGTGAGAGTATGCTCACTTATAACTCGTGCTAGGGCAAGAGTCTGAAAAGTCTACCGAGAGGTCATTGGTCGTGAGAGCATGCTCACTTATAACTCGCACTGGGGTGAGAGTTCGAAACGTCGACCGAGGTCATTGGTCGTGAAAGCATGCTCGCTTATAACTCGCGTTGAGGCGAGAGTCTAGAATACTGACTGAGAGGTCATTAGTCATGAGAGCATGCTCACCTATAACTGGCGCTGAGGTGAGAGTCTGGAAAGCTGACCGAGAGGTCGTTGGTCGTAAGAGCATGTTCACGTATAACTCGCATTGAGTAGAGAGTCTGGAAAGCCGACCGAGAGGTCGTTGGTCATGAGAACATACTCACTTATGACTCATGCTAGGGCGAGAGTATAGAATGCCGACCGAGAGGTTGTTGGTCGTGAGAGCATGCTCACTTATAACTTGCACTATGGCAAGAATGTGGAAAGCCGACCGGTAGGTCGTTAGTCATGAGAGCATGCTCACTTATAACTGTTAGTTAGAGCCCTAGAGACAATCATTTGATTATTGTTGTATGGACTCATTGTATCATATTTCTTATGTATATAAAGGCATTGGTTTATGGTTATTATACTTACTTGTATTGGTGTCAAATAACTAAGTATAATAGCGTCCTTGAGTAGAAGGTTCTTACCTATATCAATCGATTGGTTGAATCGATAGTGAGATGATATAGAGAACACTACTCTTAATCATTCCTAGTCAAGTATTAACAGGGACAATGTTAATGCGATGAGACTAGCATGTAGGTCAACTCGATAACTTGATCTCACAAGTCATGGATATAGAGATATCAAGTTGACACATGAGTATGCATTGGAGAATGTATATTGAATGACCCGCCATGAGAAAGTATCATGGATCGTTATATGAGTGTCATATACTTTCTCATGTAGCTATTAGTATGACTATTAGTCCTTGGACCTGAAGTCACCATGGTTCCCTACATAAGGAGTTACATACTTTGGCTTCGTCAAACGTCACCCGTAACTGGGTGAACTATAAAGGCGATTACTGGGTATGTAACAAATTATGCGGAGGGATGTGAGTGATGTATATGAGATCTATCCCTCCTATATGATGGGAGTGACATCATTATTCTTGATAGAGTGAGACCACTAAGTGCATGGCCATGCCCAAATGAGTCAATATGAGATGTTGAGCTCATTTGATTGAGTGAGTCTACTTGGAGTTCAAGATTTAGATTGATTAGAGGATGACACAGTCTATGCCTCACATTGATCAATTTAGATGTCTAGGATAGAAGGATATCGTCACATATTGTGAAGAGTCACAATTAGTAGTCACAAGGTGATGTTGGATCTCAACATTCTTGTAACTTGGGTAGTAATGATATGTTGCTAGATACCACTTATTACTTATGCTTCTAAATGGGTTTAGGAGCATTGCCAATGTTACAAGAACCTATAGGGTCGTACACAAAGGCCAATTAGATGGAGATTAGGTCATTTGATGAACCAAGAGGATTAGGTTCATGTGATGAACCAAATTGGATTAAGAGTAATCCATAGTAAACTAATTGAGTTGGACTCAATTTGATTCATATGTTAAATGAGTCTAATTTGGACTTAGACTCATTGAGCCAATTTAATTCAATGAATAGAAATTCATTAAATTAAAATTGACTTGAACCAATGGTTAGATTTGATCAACCATGGGAGAGAAGTAGTCAAGTTTGACTTGACTTGAGAGGAAGATGAAAGGTCAAGTTTGACTTGACCATTTCCACCTCATTTGTGAGTTGGCATTAAGTTGACTAATGATGATGTGCCACATCATCAAGGCTAGTACATGTGTGTTCCACCTCATGAGGGAGATCAAGAGTTGTGACTCTTGAAATCCCATGGAGGTTTATAAGCCTCAAAAGGTGGCCGACCACTGAATTTCACAAGTGTGAGTTTCATTTGGTTTTAGTAACCTCCTTCTTCTTCCTCTCTACCTTTCTTCTCTCCCTCTCTTCCACCATTGCTGATCCTCTAAGGTTGCTAGCACATCTTTAGAGGTTCTCTCCATCGATATGTTCGTGTGGATACACATAGAGGGTTGTACACTTGACAACCTTGAGATCCGGCGAACCTTGGACGAGTGGGATTTGCGAAGGGCTTCGCAGCAAGGGTAATCTCCTTTTCTTTGTAGATCTAGTGTAGATCTAGGTTAGAGAAACTCGTACACGTAGAAAATTTTGTTTTATAACTTCGCACGGATTCGGTGGCACGGGATTCGGGGTTTCCGCAACGTAAAAAGTGGTTTTTGCGGCCCGAAAAACCCAACAATAACTTGCACTGAGATGAGAGTCTGGAACACCTGCCAGGAGGGCGTTGGTTGTGAAAGCATGCTCACTTATAACTCGTGCTAAGGTGAGAGTTCGGAATGCCGACTGAGAGGCTGTTTGTCGTGGGAGCATGCTCACTTATAACTCGCATTTGGGTGAGAGTCTGGAATATCGGCCGAGAAGCTGTTGGTTGTGAGAGCATGCTCACTTATAACTCACGCTGGGGTGAGAGTCTGGAACGCCGACCAAGAGGTCGTTGGTCGTGAGAGCATGTTTACGTATAATTTACGCTGGGGCAAGAGTTTGGAATGCCGACCCAGAGGTCGTTGGTCGTGAGAGCATGCTCACTTATAACTCGTGCTGGGGTGTGAGTCTAGAAAGACGACCGGGAGGTCGTTGGTCGTGAGAGCATGCTCACTTATAACTCACGTTGGGGCGAGAGTATGAAAAGACGGTCGGGAGGTTGTTGGTCGTGAGAGTATGCTCACTTGTAACTCGTGCTTTGGCGAGAGTCTGGAATGCCGGCTGAGAGGTCATTGGTCGTGAGAGCATGCTCACTTATAACTCACGCTGGGGTGAGAGTCTAGAAAGCCAACCGAGAGGTCATTGGTCGTGAGAACATGTTCACTTATAACTCGCGCTGAGGCGAGCATCTAGAATGCCGACCAAGAGGTCGTTGGTCGTGAGAGCATACTCACTTATAACTCGCACTAGGGCGAGAGTCTAGAAAGCCGATCCGGAGGTCGTTGGTCGTGAGAGTATGCTCACTTATAACTCACGCTGAGACGGGATTCTGGAACGTCGGCCAACAGGTTGTTGGACACCCGTGGACTTATCTTTTGTGGCCCTTGGAGCAACCTGTAGTCATAGCTCCCACTTGGTCATCAGGCCTTGGCCAAATTTGAATCTTACTCTGATTTCAAGGTTGGGGCGAAACACCAAATTCTAATCAACGTTTCCTGCCGCCTTCTACTCCTATTCCCATGGTAACCGCATGGAGTTCTTGGTCTTCGAGTCACGGCACCAGTTTCACCAAATCAGCCTCATGATTTCCTTGTCTTTTCTATCATAAATGTCATTTCATAGGAAGAAGACATGTGTCTAACTGATTTCCTTTTATACGACGGTTGACGCATGCTTTGCGCATGGGACTTGATGGCGCCTCCCTTCTAGCAATCCGATAGTTATCTTTTGTAGCGCCGTTTCAATTATCCGGCTTGCATCCCTATGCCCCTTAGTTGTTTTAATTTAAAATCCCTAAAGGCATCTAGAGGTCGTTCATCGATACTTCTTCTTTCCTGCTTGCTTGCCTTAGCGTTCGTGTTTTTCTTTTGTAAGTGTTCCTTTTCCTTTTCTCTTGTTTCTACGTTTTTCAAATTATGGTCGGAGAAACTTTAGTCGCCTGGTATGCCTTCTGCAACTCCGATTTTGATAGGAGTGATCTTAAGTCAGTGCAGTCTAGCCTGAAACTTTCTAACGACTACACCTTCCACATTCTTAGGCCTGATGATCATCCCTGTCATCCTCCTCCTGGTTGTGTGACCTTCTTCAGAGATCAACTGCTTGATAGTCTGTGTTTCCCTATCCCCACTTTATTTTCAGAGTTAAGTCAGTATTTTTGTATCCCCTTGTCTTAGTTTGCTCCCAATGCCTTTCATTCTGTGTGCGGGATGGTAATCCTGTGTTGTCTATATGACCTTCCTTTGACTCCTCAACTTTTTCATCATTTTTATTTCCTAAAATGATCGGAGCCTGATGTTTTTATGGTGCAATCTCAGCCCGGGTGTAAGTTCTTAACGGGCATGCCTTCTTCTAAGAGAGGATGGAAGTCCCATTTTTTCTATGTGCAACTACTCGATCCTGTGGCTTGGCCCACTGAGTGGCACTCAGGTCTTCCCCCTCCTTTTGCGTTAAGCGACCATGAGCACAAGCTAGATTGCTTCACTGTTCCTGAGAAATGGCCAGGGTGCAGCTCACACTCCCTTCCTTGCTGCGGGAGAGTGTGTTGTATACCTTTCGGCTGAGTCCCATCCAGATTCCCTTGACTGCACCGTACCTTTTGGTAAGATCAAGCAACTCTTCCCTCATATCTTCACTAAATGAGGTATCTTCTTTCATCTGTTAAAGTCATTATGTTCAAAGTTTTTGCCCTTGATTCCTCCATGCTACCGAGTGACATTTTACAGAAGCACAGAAGGGAGATTATTCTTGCCAGGAGGTTCCCCAGGTCAGCGCTTCAACAAAAGTCTCCTCCCAACAAACGGGAGAACATGAGGTTCTTGAAGAAGAATCTCTCCCTTCCGTGGAACCTTCTGCCGCTATTGCGTCCAGTGAGAGGACTTCTTCTCTAGCGGCAGAGCACTCCTTACGCCTTGAACGCAAGAGGCGATGCGTGACTCCTTCGGTCTAGTCCTCCCCCAAGAGGCCACTATTACTGCGGGTATCTGCCCAGACCAAGACTCCATCCCAGACCAGTACTCCTGCCTCCTCGGAGGTTGCATCCTCCTTTCCAATCCCTACTCGAGTCACAGACCAGACACCCGCCCGACCGGGGGGCTAGCCCACGACTTCCACGCCCTCTCTACCTCCAACATCGTTGGCTCAACCGTCGTCAGTAGCTCCTGCGCCTTCCTCAAGTTGTAAGGACCGCTCGAAGGGGTGGTATGTGTTTACTTCCTCCTTTTAGCTACCATCCATCCAAGTGTTGGGCACAGCTCCTTCCTCCAACACTCCCCGCAACTGTGGCCAGGTACAGCTACATAGCGCCCTGGCCAACTCTTGGAAGAACATGACCAACCAGATTTTGGAAAGGTCATAGTTGGACTTGTCCGACACATTTTCCCAACAGATGGTGTCGATAAGTTTTAAATACTCCCTTTTCATTTCCTCGATCAATTACTGATCTGGTGCTATTTTAAGACCTATGTCATGGGGCTGAGCATTTCTTAGTTTGTGGCCGGCCTTTGTCGAGAAAATGAGTCCTTAAGGGCTCATATTCAAGAATTATGTCCCCTACGATAGCGAGTCGGATTTTCGATCTCATGCCCCCGGGGAGTTTGGTACAATCTCACTTGCAAATAGTGGAGGACCAAACTCGGATCACTAGGGACTTGGCCCATGTTGAGTTTGATAAGGTGAAATCCCTAGAGGCTACCCTGAAGACCAGTGCGACTAAGCATAAGTCTGAGGGTCTGAGGCGCGTCCAAATCTTGACCGATTTGGAGGTAAAGGAAATGGAGATTACCAACCTCTCCTCTTAACTATTGGGCCTGCAGGAGGCCCACTCCTCCCTACAGACAGACTTAGCGACCAAAACTACCAAACTGTCTGCTAGTGCTGATCGGGAGGCAGCCCTTCATAATTAAGTAGATGCAACCCAGTCTACTATCAAGTCGATGTGGGTGGAGCTTACGACAACCCAGACCGAGGCCACAACCACACTCCAGGAGCTATCTAAGGCTCAAGCTGACTTGAAGAAGGTCCATGAAGAGCTGAAGGAGTATCGTGCGGGGGAGGATTCTCGTCTTGCGGCTTACAAGATCTCCTTCTTAGCTTACAAGGATTTTGGGGCTAAGGTAGGTCGCATCATTGACCAAATGTTGTGCTATGGTGGAGAAGGGGCCCTGTTACAGCTTCAAGAGAAGGGTATGTTGCAATCAACTCCTGCCGAAGATTTCTTAGATCACACCCGCCTATTCAACGAGCTCCCTGAAGAGGCTTTCCCCATTTTGAATAGTCTAGTGCATCCTGTAGCTATCTTCCTCTACTTAATGATGTAACATCTTGGATTTTCTATTGAACCTTTGCACTATGGTTATTGTATTGGATATGTTGTTAACAAACTACGTTGTTTTAATATCTACTAGGCCTACCCAAGGCCCTTTAGCATTACCCCTTTTATGGCTAAGTGATAAGCTAAGTGCCTAACCACTCGGTGGATGCCTGGTCGGCCTGTCTGCCCCAGCAGGTACAATTTCAAGGGAGGATTGCTCCTCCAGGTCGTGCTTGTTAGAGTGTATACTAAAAGTCTAGCTTTCTTTATAAACATTTATTTTAAAATAAGGAACACGTTGGTCAAATGTCTACATTTATATGCTAAGTGTAGTTGTTCATTTAATTTATATTGAAGATAACATGGTGTGTGGTGTCACACAGAAGATCATGTTATCAGTTCCTTATAAATTATAAATAGTTGCTCACAACTAAGATGGAATGGGACAAACCATTGGAATGGTTGTAGTGTAATTTGATATTAGTTTATCTTGACTATAAAATTACACTAGTACACTCTGAGTGTATTGAGCAGGATCATTTGAGGTTGTTCTTTTTATGCTGACTGTTAAAAAGAACAAGACCTCTGTTATTATGGAAGTGTGAACTCTTAATCATGATATAATGACAAGCATGTATACTTAATATTTATTTCTTTAATTTATCAAAGAGTGTGATTTAGTTCGTTAAATCAATAGGCCTGATAAGTTGGGAAATGATATTATTTATATGGTGTGTTGTTGATTATAGAATGAAACTATGTTCTAGTAATCTGGGTTGATTATTTCCCCTTGAGGAGCTTATAAGGATTGTCATGTAAACCCTGCAGGTGGACTTAGCCCAACATGACAATAAGGTTGAGTTGTATTACTCTTGGAGATAGATATTAATTAAGTGAGTTGTCAGTAACTCATTTAATTAGTGGGCATTCGATATCTTAAACACAGGGAGACTAACGCACTCATGATTAGAAGGAGCCCATATTATAATATGGGATTGGTGCGGTAGTGCAATAATAACTCTTTAGTGGTATGAGTTATTATTGATGAACTTGAGTTGGGTGTTCGGGGCGAACACGGGAAGCTCAAGCTCATCGGGAGACCTAAACCAATTCCTCCTCTAGGTCCCTATTGTAGCCTCTTATTTATAAAGTCTTATATCCACCTAAAGGCCAACTTCTTACCCATCTTGAAGTGACAGGGCAAGCCTAGCTTGGAGACCAAGCTAGGGCCGGCCAAACCAAACCAAGATGGGAGGTATGTTGTGATCGGCCTAGCTTGGAGCCCAAGCAAGGGTGGCCGACCACATTGAAATTAAGAGGGAGTTTTAAATTTTAAAATCTTTCCTATTGTGGGAGCCATGATTTTAAAAGAGAGTTTTAAAAATTTTAAATCTTTCCTTTTATAGTTTTCTATAAAAGATTAAGAGAAAGGTTTTTAATCTTTCCTTATTTGTAGTTTAAAAGGAAGAGATTTTAATTTTTGATAAAACTTTCCTTTTTTGTAATCATCCACATGTTTTAAAAGAGAGATTTTAATTTCTAAAATTTTCCTTTTATAACCAACCATGAAGGGATTTAAAAGAGAAATTTTTATTTTAAAAATTTTTGAAAATAAATAAGGAAATTTTAATTTCATGTTTAAAACTTTCCTTGTTTGGAGCAATAGGGGTGGCCGACCATGACAAGAAGAAAAGGAAGTTTTAATTTTTTTTGTTTTAAAACTTTCTTTTTTAGTCATTGGCATGGAAAATAAGGAAGTTTTAATTAGGTTTAAAACTTTCCTTATTTGGCCAGACCAAGGATTGTAAAAGAGAAGGAGGGTATGCCTCATGAAAGAATTAGACATCTTCTATTCCTCCTCTCTTATTCCTTGTAGCCGACCCTTCCTATTCTCCTTCTCTTCTTCTTTGGTGGCCGGAGGCATCAATCTCTTGGAGTTCCTTTGGTGGCCGGATTTTTCTTGAAGAAGAAGAGGAGAAAGGAGGCATTGTTTCCTAGCATCCCTTGGAGATTGGTTGGTGGCCGAAACTCATCATTCTTTGGAGGTTGTTAGTGGTCGAAACTTGGATGCAAGAAGAGAAGGCTTGGGTGGATTTCATCTTGGTAGATCGTCACCCACACAATGTCCAAGAGAAGGAGAGAAATACAATATAAGATCAAGAGGTCTATAAGCTATAAAAGGTATAACTAGTTTTTGTTTCCGCATCATGACTAGTTCATCCTTTTGTATAGATCGTGGAAAACCAAACACAAGAGGTTTACAATTTTAGGTTATCATTTTTGTTTTTGATTTTATTGTTCGATATCATGTTTGGATATTGTGTTTCTATTGAGGTCTCTATTGTTAAATCTAGTTTACTGTAAGAAGTTAAATATCCAATTTCTTTGAAAGGCTTTGTCTAGGAAGTGGTGGATGATCTCATACCCAAGAAGGCCTAGTGACTTGCCATGTTAACTTGGAAGTCAATCTTTGAAATAGATATTTGATAACTTCTGTAATATGGTTTAACTTAGGAAGATCACATCGGTTAAACTTGGAGTAAAAATGTTAAGTATTGTTTCCAATCCAAGTTTAACTTTTGAAGGACAATTTGGATTAATAATGTTAAGCATCGTTTGCAATCCAAATTTAACTTCAGTAGAGCACATGGGTAGCTAGGATAGTTCCATGCTTGTACAAATTTTTATACAAGGAAACTAGGACGGTATTCTGAGTAGCAACCAACAGTGCTTAACTAAGAACATCAATTACTTTTTTCCGGGGTAGGTCTCTCTATTTACTGTCATCCATCCATTTGGTTGTGAAGTCCCATGATTCCAGAGTCACTCTACTTACCCGAGCAGGATTACTATTGCTTCGCATATTTCCGATGTCATAAAGGCTTCCATTCTCCTTCTACCATGTGGCTATCTGCTTCCCTTCTTCCAATCAAGACAAACATTGGCGTGATTTTTTATGATGGTCCAATGACTAACATAACCTACCGACTCCATCCACTGCTACTATGATCGTATGATTGGTGCTGATGTTGAGGCCCCGCACCTTGCGCCCCTTATGCTGGCTATAAATAGTCCCCTTTTCCTTCACTTTGGAACTTGTCGCTGATAGTCAGAGGTGGCTTCCCTTCTCTCTTCTCTTCTTGACTTTGCCTTCCTTGCTCCCTTGTGTAAATTCTTCATGAATCTGCTAGAGTCTGGTTATGCTCCCGGAGTGTCAACCTTTAGCAGCATAGATCTAGACGATCTTCGTTTCTTGTACAAAGTGTCTACTGCCATGCATATTTTCATACCATCCGAGATCCATTGCTTTTACCAACATCCTCAAGGTTATGTGACTTTCTTTAAGGAGCAGATTGTAGTAGGTCTTCGTTTTTCCATCCACCCCTTTTTCTTAGATGTGAGCCACTATTTCCACATTTCCCTTTCTTATCTCACTCCAAATGCTACCCGGATACTATTCGGGTTCGCCGTCATTTGTAACTTGTGTGACATCCACTAGACTCCTCGCCTATTTCATTGTTTTTTCACCCCTCGTCACCACAGTGAAAGTCTCTTTCATTTCTATGCTCGCCCCAGCACTACCTTTTTCACTCCTTTATCCTCCTCAGAGCTAGAGTGGAAAGAGAGGTATTTCTTCCTCTACTTTCCCTCTGTCGTAGCGTGGCTGACGAGGCACTAGACTGCTCTCCCTTCTATGCCTTTTCTGAGAGACTATCATTCAGACCCCGCATTAATGGAGACATCAGCGTAACTAGTGGGCTGTCACTTTGATTTGTGCATGCTACTAACGAAGGACGTCCTATATCTATTTGGGCTAAGCTTTGTGCCATCAGAGCAGCCGCACTCTTTGGGTAAGTACTACCATGGTTTTAGTCCTCTTATGACTTTTTATTCTGATCCTTACTTCTCTGTAGCGGATATTATTGCCCAAGCGTCTGCGATTAGGCCTCTTCCATTGAGTGCTTTAGAAATAAATTGCCGAGGGCGAATAATTTCGGTCAATCGAAGCATCCGACACTTCGTTTCGAAAGCTTCTCGGATGGTCACGAGTACTTCTACCTCTCGTCCTTCCGCCCCTCAGGCGACACAACCCATCTGTTGTACTCCTGTTCCTACTTGGTAAACTCCACTTGCTTCTCACACTCGTCGCCCCTGGACCCTGGACGAGGTGTCAGATTCAGATGAGCAGCCGCTCGTGCGTCGACCGAGGCACAGGCCTGAGGAAGCCTCCCCTGCTACCCAGCTACCTTGGCCTGCTTCCACCCTCGCTTCAGAGTTCAGACCTTTAGGTGGCCCTACTGTTCTTCCGAAAGAAAAAACAGTACCTGACCAAGGGAATGTTGGTTAGTTCTAAAAATTGGGCATTGGTGCTAATAATGACCTTCTGGTCTTTAGGACTATAAAATAAATCACCTTTCGTTCCTCTGGGATAACCCACAAACACGCACACTTCTGTACGAGATTCTAACTTATCAGCATCCGGATTTAGCACATGTGCTGAACTACCCCAAATCCGAATATGTCTTAGACTGAGCTTTCGCCCATTCCATAATTCTGTGGGAGTAGAGGATACTGATTTAGAAGGTACTAAATTCAGAATGTGCGTTGTCGTTTCCAGAGTGTATCCCCAAAACGAATTTAGTAATTCTGAATAACTCATCATCGATCTAACCATCTCCATAAGAGTCATATTCCTTCGTTCTGCCACACCATTCTGTAGGGGTGTACCAGGTGCAGACAATTGGGATTGAATCCTGACTTCTGATAAGTAATTCCTAAACTCTCCAAAGAGGTATTTGCCACCACGGTCAGATCGTAGTGTCTTGATACTTTTACCAAGACGTTTCTCCACATCAGCCCTATATTCTTTGAATTTATCAAAGCATTCAGACTTGCGGCGCACAGGTAAATGTATCCGTATCTTGAATAATCATCTATAAAGGAGATGAAGTATTCATAACCACTTCTAGCCTGGATAGAATCAGAATGAACCAGTTCTAATGCATCTTTGGCTCTATACCCCTTGGCCTTAAAAGGTCTCTTGGTCATTTTTCCTTCCAAGTAGGATTCACATGTTGGAAAGTTTTCCAACTCTAATGAACCCAAGAGTCCATCGGCTACAAACCTTTAAATTCTACTTAAGTTAATATGACAAAGCCTTAGATGTCAGAGATACGTTTGGTTCATTTCAGAAGGTTCTTTTCTCTTACTAGAGTTAGAAGATGTGTTATTAATTTCCATATTTTGTTTTGTGAGAGAAATTGGATTTAAAGTGTATAAATTGTCAACCAATGCACCAGAATAGATAATCACCTTATTTCTCTTTATAACGACATTGTTACTAAAAGAAACCGAATATCCATCCAAATACAGTTTAGAAATTGAAATTAAATTCTTTCTAAAACTGGGTACATAAAGATAATTTCTTAAAATCAAATTTCTATTCCTATCAAAAGATAAGTAGACGTCTCCCACTGCAACAGCCGCCACCTTAGTAGCATTGCCCATGTAGACGGTTATCTCTCCATCAAATAGTCGTCGGGTTTCCTGGAACCCCTGCAAAGAATTACAGACATGATCAGTGGCTCCCGTATCTACACACCAAGTGTTGGTAGATAACACCACTAAATATGTTTCAACTACTAGAGCATGAGATATACCTTTATTGTTCTAATTCCTACGAGGACAGTCCGCCTTCCAATGTCCTGACTGCTTGCAGATGAAGTACTTGCCCTTCAGCTTCTTCATTCTAGCTTTTTATCCCTGATGTTTATTCACTCTCTTTGCTGAAAAGACCTATTTCTTCTTATTCTTGCCTTTCGGCTTAGAAGTAGAACCATTTTCAGCATAGTGATCTGAGAACTTTAACGAAATATACCTTCTGCTGCCTGTAGTTCTGTCAGAAGTTCCGCCAACGTATACTCTCTTTTGTTTATGTTATAGTTCAGGAAGAACTGCTCAAAACTTCTGGGTAGCGTTTGGAGAATTATATCGACCTAGGTTTCCCCATCGATTTCTCCTCCAAGAACTTGTATTTCGTTCAGATAGGCCATCATTTTGAGGATATGATCCCTTACGGGTGTTCCCCCAGACATGGTGGCTGTCATTAACTTTCTCATTGCCTCTTGCCTAGCAGTCCGACTCTGGTGCCCAAAGAGTTCTTTGAGATTGTTCATTATATCATAAGCTGTTGGTAAATCTTGATGCTGATGTTGTAATACATTTGACATTGATGCCAAAATGTAACACTACGCCATCTCATCAGCTTTTACTCATTTCTTATGATACTCAATCTCCTCTGGGGTAGAGTCACCGTCAGGTGCATCAGGGCAAGCCTTAGTCAGTACAAACTTATAGCTTTCAGCAGTAAGAACAATGTCCAGGTTCCTTTTCCAATCAATATAGTTGGGACCAGTAAGTTTGTTCTCTTTCAGTATAATGGCCAGTGGGTTGAAAGTCATCCTAAGAATCACAAAAATAAACTTTGGTCAAGAATCTAAATTTAGAATAATATTGATTCCTCAAACAATACTATTTTAAATTAACCAACACCTCAAATCACCTTGAATTTTGCATGCCACGATAGTGTGGACGTATACAAAATCAAACATTTGTAAGAGGAGATTTTACCCATTAATTTTATTCTTGTCAACCTAACTTTATGACAAATAAAATTAATAGCTGGTTTTCCTTCGGTCACACAAAAAATAGCAGTGACTCCGATGGGGAGGATACTATTAAACGTGCCTAAGTGTATACCATTACTTAACACTTAGTTCATTAATAAGATTGTGCCCCTTCCGATGGGGAAGATCATATGCTCTTAATTAATTTCCTATAGTTATCCAAAATAGAAGTTTGATCTAGTGATCCACAAACAAACTCATCCGATATGGAGGGAGGCACTCAGAGCCAACGCGCAAGTTTGTTTGCATCACTTACAAACCAGTAATGGAGACCGTGAAATTTATTAAAATCCCTCTCCCACTTAGTTATTTAAAAATGAGGATTTTAACCTATGCTAGCATACATCACATGCACATAAACATCACAGTAAATAAAAGCAATAAATTTGAAAATTAATTTTCCAACTATTATGGCCTTTTCCATCACCGTCTTCAGTATGCTCCAACCCTAGCTGCTGCCATCTTTAGCCATCGCCACCGGGTTGAGTTGTCGCATCTATCTTGCTTCTTATTCCGCTGCACCTCTGATCCTCCAATAGCACCACGCCTTGCAAAGATACGATCCACGACAAATATAGAATTTTACATATATCGATCCTATATTCCACAAAAGAATGTACATGTATTCTAGATCGAATAAAAAATAAAATTCTAAAAATAATACAACTCCTGCTGTATTTGATACATACAATCATGCACACAAAATAATGCCCTTGACATGTCCAAGGGTCCAATCACACATAATATCTAAATGCCATAATAGTTGGAGCCTGCAACCACAAAGTTAGCACATTCTACTATTATCTTGCCTAAATTATGTATGATATGTGCATAATTAATTTGAAAACCAAAACACACAGAGGCAAACCCTAGATCTGATACCAATTGTTGGTTAGTCCTAAGAAAATCGTACCGGTTCCACTGTACAAAAATTTTGTACAAGTGTCGAACCTTTCCTTAAATAACCTATTGTGTTCTTTAGAAGTTAAATTAGGAATCGCAAACGGAACTTAACATCATTGATTCCAAATTTAACTTATCTGTTCTTAATGGTTTAGATTTGAATCACAAGAGGAACTTAACACTATTGATTCAAATCCACCTATCTTATTAATTCCATTAAATATTAATTTCTAAAATTGGCTTCCAGGACTGCATGGCAAGGCACATGGCCTTCTTGGATATGGGAGCAACCACCACCGCCTAGACAAAGCCTTTTAAGGAAAGCTAATATTTAATTTCCTTAAATAACTCTATGTTAACCAAAAAGAACAATCAAATCACAAATTCGAAAACAAAGAAAACACAAACTCGAAAAACTTATTCGAAATACTAGATCTAATGCTTCTTGTGTTTGGAATTCTTACAAAAAGAAATAACTAGCATGATGCGAAAAACAATTGCTAATTATACCTTCTCTTTGTAAACTAATGACCTCGAGATCTTCTGCCGTATTCCTCGCCTCGCCTTGGACGTCATGTGGGCGATGATCCTCCAAGATGAACACCACCCAAAAGCTTTCTTCCTCTTCCTCTAAAATCCGGCCACCACCACCACCAAGGAGAAGAGAGCAAAGGGAAAGGGAGAAGAGAGAGGGTCGGCCACACCAAGAAATCCTCCAAGCAAGAGAATAAGAATTGTGTCTCATGAAGCCTCCTCACCCCTTCTTTTATAATACTTGCCCAAGGAAAATATGGGAAGAATTTTTACAAAAATTAAAATCTTCCTCTAGTTTTTCCTTTTCCCTTTAAATTTTCCTTTTCTTTCCTCTTGATTGAATCAATCACCAAATCAATTTGGATGATGATTTATTTTATTTTCTTTTTGGCCGGCCACCTTGCTTGGGCACCAAGCAAGGGTGGCCGGCCACCATAAGAGGAAAGGAATATTATTTTTTATAAAATTTTACAAGAAGAAAAACTCTTATAAAATTTTACAAGCTCTCTTTCCTAAAGTAGGAGTTAAAAAAGGAAAGTTCTAAAAATTAAAACCATGTTTTAAAATTTAAAACTTCTCTTATAAAATTTCCTTTTTTAACATGGTGATAGAAAATTTAAATTTTAAAACTTATCTTCCTTTTTTTCTTAAACCATGAGGATGGTTAAAAAATGAAAGTTTCAAAACTTTTAAAACTCTCTATTAAAACATGTGGCCTAATTCAAATAAGAAAAGTTTTAAAAATTAAAATCTCTCTTTTAAAACTTATAGTTTTCTACAAAGAGAAGATTTTAAAAATTCAAAACAACCCTCCTTGTTTAAATTATTGTAGTCGGCCCCTACATGCTTGGTCACCAAGCAAAGGGTCGGCCCCTATAGAAGAGAATGTGGTCGGCCCTTGCTTGGTCACCAAGCATTGGACCGGCCTCCTTCTTGGGCACCAAGATGAGCTTATCTTTGGATGGACTTGAGGCTATAATGAGGCTACGACAGGGACCTAGAGGAGAAATTGGTTTTGGCCTTCTGATGAGCTTGAGTATCCCGTGTTCGCCCCGAACACACAACTCAAGTTCATCGATAATAACTCATTCCACTAGAGAGTTATTATCGCACTACGGCACCAATCCCAAATTACATTATGAGCTCCTTCTTATCATGAGTGTATTAGTCTCCCTGTGTTTAAGATTACGAATGTCCACTAATTAAGTAAGTTACTGACAACTCACTTAATTTATATCTAGCTCCAAGAGTAGTACCACTCAACTTCATTGTCATGTCGGAGTAAGTCCACCTGCAGGGTTTAACATGGCAATCCTTATGAGCTCCTCTTGGGGACATTCTCAACCTAGATAACTAGGACACAGATTCCTTCTATAATCAACAACACACACTATAAGTAATATCATTTCCCAACTTATCGGGCATATTGATTTATCGAGCTAAACCTCACCTTTTGATAAGCCAAAGAAATAAATATTAAATATTTGTGCTTGTTATTATATTAGGATTAAGAGCGCACACTTCCATAATAACTAAGGTCTAGTTCTTTTATTAAGTCAGTACAAAAAGAACTTACCTAAAATGGTCCTACTCAATACACTTAGAGTGTACCAGTGTAATTTATTAATCAAGATAAACTAATATTTAATTATACTACGACTATTCTAATAGCTTGTTCCTTTCCATCTTAGTCGTGAGAAACTGTTTATAATTTATAAAGAACCGACAACATGATCTTCTGAGTGTGACACCACACTCTATGTTATCTACTATATAAATTAATTGAACAATTACATTTAACAAATAAATGTAGATATTGACCAAATGTAATTCTTTTATTTCAAAATAAATGTTTATAAAAGCTAGGCTTTTAGTATACACTCTAACAGGGAAAGCCTCGGTCGATTAGGAGAAGAGCACTCCAAAGAGGCGATCTTTACCAGCTGCCCTTGTCAGACTTTCCTCTCCTTAACCTTCCGCTTCCACCCCGTCTTGTTACCAGAGGGATTGCTCCTAGCTCTTTTAGGTCGCGACTGTTTCTCTTTCACGCTACTATGCCTTCCCAGCAGGGTTTGCATGAAGACCCACTTCCTTATGCCGACACCATTTTGCTGTGGGAAAAACTGGCAAATGCTTGGAAGGAATTTGTGGAGCAACTAGATGTCATTTCACTTCCCGACCAAGTAGACTTGTTCTCTAAAAACTCTATTGTGGTAAGCCTTCACCTTTCTTTATTTCTCTTCCCTTTCGATTTTGACTAACCCTCTTTATGGCCAGCTTTTTGCCGAGGGGTTGCACTTGAGCTAGGTGTCTATGAACATGTACTGGCAAAACAAAATCCTGAAAGATCGTATTGAAGACCTTGAATCCCATCCTTCTGACTCCACTCTAGAAGTGTACCAACTTAAAGTGAAAGTGGAGTCTTTGAAGAAGTTAAAAGAAGCCCACAAACAAACTCTCAGTGAAGCCTTACTGGAGTCCAGTCTTCTACAAGATGGTAAGAAAATGCTTGAAGCCCTCCACCAGACAGTCGATGTCAAGTACCATGAGGAGTTAGCCCTCAAAGAGAAGGCATTGTTGGAACAAGCCCGACAGACAGAGGCTCTAGACAACCTTAAGCTCATGCATAAACAAGAGATGGACCATTGTACTAATGAGCACAATGCCAAAGACTTGCTTCTGATGGACTATCGAAAAGATTTGGAATCCCAGACTACAAAACTGGGTTCCTTACATATGGAGCTATCTCAAGCATGAGCTGCCTTGTCCAAATCTATCATCGCCTTAGAAGCTTATAAGGCTGGGAGAGAGACCATCTTTAGACAAGTCGAGAAGAATACCTGCGTTCTACAGAGTTTGACTCCCAAGTAGGAGATCGCTTTGTCAGGTCGCTTGCGTATGGCGCGATAGGAGCATTCCAGTAGCTCAGAGAAGGAGAGTACCTATCATCTGACCTTCCAGCGGATTTCCTAGACCATCGTCAGATCATCAAAGAAATGCCTGATGATGTTTTTCCAGAGTTCAAGTGACCTCTTGTCTAACACATTTGTTGTTTCGTTTTTCTTTTACTTCCTTTGTCAATAAAGGCTTATTCTAGTTCTTTCATCCTTGTTCTTCATTCCTACTTCACGACTTCTCTCAACGTAGATCTCTTTGTAGGAGTACCTTCGGGTTATTGCATTCTCAAGCAAGAGGAACTATTTATGCTGAGAGCTACAAGTGCTAATCGTAAATGAGATTTTTAGATCTTCACCCGATTGAGCTTGGGCTATTAGGCGGGGTTTGGAAGAGCACTACTTGGGGCTTGCACAAGGAGAAAGGGGATAAAAGACTTCAGCATAATCCTGCCCGGGTTTATCCAACCGGATACTTTGTGCATATGTCTGTAGTACTCATTCCCCGACTATTGATCTTTCTCTCAAACAGTTGTTAGTACAAAGATTAACATTTTCAGACATAATAAAGCCGAAGGTAATTAGCACTCCATGGGCGGTCCAACTTTCTACCCTGAGCATCCTGTAGATAATAGGCATCAGACGTTAGTTTTTTAATGACCTTTTAAGCGTCGTCCCACTAAGGTGTTAACTTAGTTACTAGGGATGACAATTTTCCCCACGAGTTTGGGGCCCGTGGGGAAAATCCGAAATGGGGATGGGGATCCTCGATTTTTTCGGGGATGGGGTGGGTTTGGGGCGCCTATGAGAATACTATCCCCATCCCCGAACCCGCCCCGAATATTATTATTATTAATATTAATAAATAATAATAATAATTTTTAAAAAGTATTAATAATAGTGTTAATATTAATATTAAAAATTTTGAAAATAATAATAATATTATTATTAATATTGATATTAATATTAATATTATCATTAATAATGATAAAATAATAATACTAATAATTAAATTTAAGAATGTGGCGGGGATGGGGATTTGATCCCCATGGGTTTGGGTTCGGGGAATCCCTGAACCCGAAAAAATGAGAACGGGGCGAGGATGAGGATGGTAAACCCGCCCCGCCCCATTGCCATAACTACTCTCCTACCGGTCTAATCCTTTTCCATACCAAATCTCTTTCTCTGAAGAAACGGGGGATCACCTTCGTATCATAGTTTTGACTCATCCGTTGTAGGTACGCGGTTAATCGGGGCGGTCGTCCTCTCACAGGTTTCACTGATAAGATCCAGCTCTGAAAGCCACCGGTCGGTATTCTCAGAGTCATACAGTAATCGTCAGATGGATGGAACCCCAACCTCAATTGGCACGACTGCTTCGTTGCCGTAGACGAGATGAAAGGGAGTGAGCCCTGTACTTTCTCGTGGAGTCGTTCGGTATGCCCAAAGGATGTTGGGAAACTCTTCCACCCAATTACCGCCCATGTGGTCCAACTTGACCTTCAACCCCCGGACTATCTATCTGTCAGTGACTTTGGTCTATCGATTACTTTGAGGATACACCACGGAAGTGAAGGCTTAGGTTATACCAAACCCCTGACACCATTCCTGGAGCTTGCGTCCTTGAAACTACCTCCCATTGTCTAAGACTAATTTATGCGGAATTCCGAATTGGCATAAGATATTCTTCCATAGGAACTGTATAACGGCTCCTTCAATTATCCTGGTCAGGGCCTCTGCCTCCACCCACTAGGAGAAGTAATCCACCGCGACGAGTAGAAATCGCCTTTTCTTGGGAGTCATAGAGAAAGCTTTCACGATGTTCATACCTCATTGGGCAAAGGGACAAGAGACTATTGAGGTCTTTAAAATCTCAGTCGGCCAATGGGTGATTTCGTCATGAAAACGATATCAAAAGAATTTTAAGTTATGAACGCCCTCTAACTACACTAATCCAGTATAGAAATAACTCAGGTCATCTCCCAACGAAAGCAACGATAGGATGGTAATCTAGGATTGTATGTTATTCCTATTTTTGGGATATTTAATA
Organism: Zingiber officinale; assembly: GCF_018446385.1. Lineage (NCBI taxonomy): Eukaryota > Viridiplantae > Streptophyta > Magnoliopsida > Zingiberales > Zingiberaceae > Zingiber > Zingiber officinale. Next base: position 61,949,129 of record NC_056000.1, on the reverse strand, counting down.
TGGAAATGAGAGTTTTGGATTTTGATTCTAAATCTAACAAATGAAAAGCAAAGCAAGTAGGAAACTAAGCTAGTGCTGGAATGAAATCTAACTAAGTGTCAACAATTAATCCACAACATATTGTCACTCTACGTTATAGTTTAATTATCAATATAATTAAACTAAGGAATGAAATGACAAAGCATTAAATGGAACCTAATCTAGTAAATGAAAGATAATACAAGTAATAATAGTTAAGTCTATCCTAACTACAATTGTAAAAAATAAAAGACAACATGAAGTAAATCATTAATGAAACTAAGCATGTAATGAAACCTAAAGCATTAAAGAAATATAATCTAACATAATTGCATTAAAATGAAGAACAAACATCATGAAAACATAAATCACTAAATTAACAAGCATTGCATGGAATTACACTAAAGAAATAACATCAATTAGAATACCATAATTGGTTGAGGCATTTCACCGAACATGTTGTGAGCATTAATCAAATTGAAACTAATGTATAAAACCTTAACAAGGGAGTTCAATTTGATACAAGCATTTCACAAACTCAACAACCAACAATCATAGAACCAAATGATTAACTCAACAAATCAACCAACACATGAAAGCTTTAAAGGAAAGAAACAACCCAACAAATGGAATGAATGGATGAAGAACTGCTGTCCAGAATGAAGTGGAATGGGTACAAACTTCTCCTCTTCTAACCCTCCCTGCAGTCACATGAAACACCCTGCTCCGTAACCCCTGGAACCGATGAGTAGCAACCAAGATACCAGCTATGCTTGCTTCAATAACGGTGATGATAAACGAATCTTCCACCGAAGAACCCCCTCGGATGGAAGTTGAACGGAAGTAATGGAGGTGCTGTGAGGTGTTGTGAAATTAGATGAACCGCCGTCGCCTCCTCCTTACTCTACTGCCTGAACCCCAGACAACGGAGCTACCAGAAGGAAGCCAGTCAGTGGAGATCACATTGGAGAACCACTCCGGTGAGGTGGATGCTCATTACCGAAGCTTGTCGTCGCCTGGAATTGCTTGCCGTCACTGCTGGAATCAAGAAGCAAAGGAGGCCGATTGGAATCAAGAAGAAGAAGAAGAAGAAGAGTAGAAAGGGATGGCCGACCGACGACAATGAATGTAAGGGAAGAGTCATCGGCCGGTGGGAAAAAGAATGAAGGGGGAAGGTGGTGTTGGTGAAGCTTGTCGCGTGCCCTAGCCCCCAAAACGTGAGAGAAGAGCCTCGGATCTATTCGTTCCTTAGAAGAGTAAAGAAAGGGTTTTCCCCTCCTTTAATATGGGTCATTCGATTTGATGAAGATTGATCCTGACCATTTGATTAAAGTGATGAAGATAATCTGCATCTGAGCCGTTATTTTTGAGATTAAATTGAGGTTGATTTGCTCTTTTGATCTAACGGTCAACATAGCTTCAAATCTGAATGACGGGTTGGATGGCTTAGATCGGAATGAAGGAACAAGATCTCTAGATCTGGATCAACAGTTCGTATTAATTCAGCTTGATCTCCTCTGTTTGACCTCCAAATCAAGCCAGATTCGATCCGATCAAACCCTAATTCATAGCTCTTTTGATTTCCTACAAATCAATAATAAAAACATGAGATTAAATACCATAATTTATAGGAAATTTATAATTAAGTCCAAAATAAATTCCTACTAACAACACATAATATAAACACTAAATTTAGCATGCGAGAAGGTAAAAATTCTAATAATAAGAGCCAAAATAATGCACAAAAATGCTAGTTATTAATTGGTCAGGTTCTGATGCTTTTGGCAAGAGAGGAAAGTGACCACGAACCGTTGAGCATCTCTCTGCAAGGTGGGCAAAAATACCCGGTCAGTAATAGTTTGCGAGCTGGCGTCCTTCCTCTTACGTGACTACTGCAACATCCCTGGTGAATTTCTTGCAGGGCATACTCCACCTCCTCTAGGCCTAAGCAATTAGTAGTGGTCGAGAGAATTCCCACTTATATAATTGATCCTCGATCAGTGTATACGCATGAGCTCTCTTTCTAATTGATCTGGCTACTTCAGCATGTGCGAGTAAGATATCTTATTGAAGATAAATGATCATTGGGACTCTCCAGTCGATTGATTCTTCAAAGTTGTTCTGTAGGTCGATCTGACCTATTAGAAAACTTTGGGCTATTGACTTATCCAGGACCTAAGTGGTCAAAGAGCTGCCCATCTTAGCTAATTCATCTGCTCTCTGATTGTCTGCCCTAGGAATTTTGGTTACTGTGACTTACTTGAAGCCTTCCTTCATTTTCTCATATGTTTCTCTATAATGTTGTAGCTTCTCAGTATTGACTTCAATGTTGCCAGCCACCTGCTAATCCACCAACTGAGAATCTAAGTAAATGATTACCCGAGTGACTCCTACATGCTGAGTTGCCTGCAATCCAGCTAAAAGCGTCTCATATTTTGCCTTGTTGTTAGTAGCTCTAAAGTTTAACCTGACAGCTAGTTGCATGATATCTTCTTGAGGGGACAAAAGAAGTATCCCCACTCCACTTTCCTGTTGAGTGGACGACTCATCTACATATATCTTCCATGTTTCCTCAGAATCATGCTGATGGATCTCCTTTAGAAAGTTGGTCAGGGCTTGTGCCTTGATTGCTGTTTGGGGCTGATACTGTATATCATACTCTACCAACTTGGCTACCATTTAATGAGATGGTCAACTACCTCCATGTTGGTAAGGGACTTCCCCATGGTACAATTGGTCAGTACAGTAATTGGGTGTGCTAGAAAATAAGGTCTTAGGCGGTGAGCCATGAAAACCAACCCGTAAACCAACTTTTCCAAGGTTATATATCGAGATTCGACCCCTTTTAATAGATGACTGAAGAAATACACTGGTCGTTGTGCATCATCTTGTTCTTTTACCATAACTACCCCCATGGCCTCAGGGTAGTTGACAGATACACCCAGAATGGCTCCTCGGTAATAGGTTTTAAACAATGAAGGCAGGGTCTCCAGGTTTTGCTTCAGTTCCTCGAAAGCTTTGCTGCATTCTTCATCCCATTGAAACATGACGGCTCTTCGGAGCACCTTAAAGAAGGGAAGCGCCCGATCTGCAGATCAGGATATGAACCTGGAGAGTGCCATGATTCTGCGCACCAGCTTCTAGGCTTCTTTCAGATTCTGAGGCGCATGCATGTTTCGAAGTATCTAAGCCTTCTCCAGGTTGGCTTTAATCCCCTATTCGGTAACAAGGTATCCCAGGAATTTTCGTCCTCAAGCTTCAAACAAGCACTTCAAGGGATTTAACTTTAGCCTGTACTACCTCAGTGTATCGTAGGTCTCCTCCACATCGGCAATCAAGTTTCTTGCCATAGTAGACTTGATCAATATGTCGTCTACATAGATTTCCATGTTTCGCCCTATCTGCTTTCGGAAGATCTTGTCCATCATCCTCTAATAAGTAGCACCTGTATTTCGTAGCCTGAACGACATGACTGTATAACAGAAACTACCGTCGGTCGTGATGAAGCTAACTTTCTCCTAGTCTTTCTGAGCTAAAGAAATCTGGTGGTATCCTTGGTAGACATCAAGCATACAAATCCTTTCGCAACTCGAGGTTGAATCCACCATCTGATCGATCTACAGTAAAGGGTAGAAGTCTTTAGGGCTGGCCCGATTAAGGTCCCGAAAGTCGATACAGACCCTTCACTTATTGTTGAGTTTAGACACTAGGACCATGTTAGAGAGCCAGGGTGGGAATTTTACTTCTCTAACGTGTCTTTCTTTTAAGAGCTTATCGACTTTAGCTCGGATGATCTTATTTTGCTCGGTTGAGAAGTTTCTCTTCTTCTGCTTGACCGGCTAAGAATTAGGGAGGAGATGCAACTTGTACTTAGCTACCTCAGGCTTGACTCCCGAGAGTTCCTTGGGGGACCAAGAGAAGACGCCCCAATTGCGCACTAGAAATTTGACCAGCTCCGTCTTAATTTCGATCGGCAGGTCACTTGATATGCAAGTGATGGTCTTCGGGCGATCAAGATAAAGCTGGACCTTCTCCTAGGGAATGAGTTCTTCGGCTATAGGCAAAGGCTTATCTTGGATGACGTGGATTTCTTCATCCTGGGTTCTTTGAACTTTGCGGGCCTTGACCTTCACCATGTCGATATAACACCTGCGGGAGACCAGCTGCTCGCCTTTGACCTCCCTGACCTGGTCTCCCACAGGGAATTTTATCTTCTGATGAAACGTGAAGATCGTTACTCAGAATTCGTGTAGGCCGTGTCTCCCTAAGATGGCGTTGTAGGAGGATGGAGAATCCACTACGATGAAGGTGCTCCTCCATGTCCTTACCAATGGTTCGCTACCCAAAGATATGGCTAGCTTAATTTGATCCATTGGTCGTACTTTATTACCTATGAACCCATACAAGGAGGTGGCTTTGGGTTGGAGCTCACTGGCGTCGATCTGCATGCCCTTGAATGCATTTTTAGCAACACGTTGATAGAGCTTCTGGTGTCAACGAAAACCCTGGCCACACGGCTATTGGCGATGATGGCTTTGATTATGAGAGTATCATCATGAGGGAGCTCCATGCCCTCCAGATCTTGTAGCCCGAAGCTGATTACGAGCCCTGTAGCTTGCTCCCGGTTGCACCTTACCGCGTGTATCTCTAAGCGACGTTCATGAGACTTCCGAGCTCTAGCAAAGTCTCCATCTGTGGGTCTCTCGGAGATTATGTCGATCTCGCAGATGGCAATATTTCCCCTATTCTCTTCCTCAAGGGATTCAACCAGCTCCTTGCCCCGGCTTGGCTGTTGAGGTCCTTGACCTCTACTTTCAGGTAGAGATTTACTTGATTGCCCTACGGTAGTAAGCGAGTTGGCCAACAGCTTCTAAAGCTTGTGTGCGATCTCGAGCAGAGGCAGGCCCAGTTCGGCTGCCCGCCAAGAATCTCAAGCGAACTGGATGCAATCTCCTATGGAATAGGTGTGGGGCCTATGGTAGGTGCAATAACGGGGCCCCCACTAACTGTGTTTGGGGCTTGAACAACTTTGACTCGTTGCACCCCCTGGATTCCTGACCAGGTGGAAATCCTGGTCAGGCCTCCTTGGAGTGGGTAAAGGGTCGAGCTAGAGGTAGGGTGGCCTTCTCTCTGACTTGTTGTTAAGGGCAAGCGCCTTGTTTGCTTTCCTTCGGTCCGCTTGGGCTTCATCTACATTAATATAGCTTGGCGCCTTCCCCAGCATCTCATCAAAATTCTTCATAGACTCTCAAATAAGGGTTCAAAAGAACTCCCCTTCTACCAGACGATGGGAGAAGGCGCTCATCAAAATCTTTGAGGTAGAGGATAGGATATCCTGGGCTACATGATTGAAGCATTTTATGTAGGCCCTCAGGGGCTCTACAGACCCCTGCTTGAGAGTGAATAGGCAATGGTTAGTCTTCTGATATTTCCTGCTGCTAGCGAAATGGCGCAGGAAAGCGTTTTTGAAATCCTGAAAGTAGGTGACGGATCCAACAGGAAATCCGTCGAACCACTTTTGAGCCGAGCCAGACAGAGTGTTTAAAAATACTCGAAACTTAATGGCATCGCTGTACTGATGTAACAGCGTAGCATTTCAAAATTTGTGAAGGTGATCTTCTGGATCATTGCTGTCATCATATTCTCCGATGGCTGAGGGTTTATACCCCTTCGACAGTTTTTCTTCGAGCACCCTCTAAGAAAAGGGCACTTGCAACTCCCTCGGCTCCTCCCTGACAACTATGGCCTTCCCCTTCTTTGAATCTCTGGGAAGGGAACACTCGGCCTTGGAGGCCTGGTGTTGCTCTTTCTTGTTATAATAGTCCGGGCAAGGTTCGCGATAGAAGGTTCGAGGGGAATTCTTGGGTTGTTTCCTGTTAGACCATCTGTCAGAAGTGTGGGTCTGGTCATTTGAAACTGCAAGCATCCTGTGTGGTTGTGAAGTGGTGGTGTGCTTTCGGAAGTCGCTCACCTCTTGGCTTCCTTGAACAGTTCGTACTCTCCGGCTATCATGGTGACGCTAATCTTACCAATGTCCTCAATCGTCACGTTCCAGAATAGGTGAAAAAGATTCCCATAGACGACACCAAATTGATCCTGTCCGGAATCTGAGTTAGACGGAGGTTGGCGAAGATGGCATTGGTGTTGACAAAGAGGCGACTTTGACACACCTAGTGTATGCACGTCCGAAAAGTAAACCCCACATAGAACTCCCCGATCTTAATATGATGAATGGTAGTACCTGAACTCTGCACACACTCAAACGAGCACCCGGAGTGTCAGAGACCAGAAACCAGGGAAAAAGTCCCCGATGCAAGCCCTCTGATGCTTAAGTCAGGTCCTTTTTCCTCAGAAGAACAGTGTATGATGGAAAAATAAATGTTCAAGACGAGTGTGTATGTGCGTGAACCTAGCTAAGGAAGAGGATCTCCCTTTTTATATGATGTTGCATACCTTCAGAGCATGCATGTTGTCAGAGAATGTCGGGTGTCAAGGTCTGTCGGCTGAGAGAGGATGTACGGTGGCCTTCTATTAGTGGAAAGAAGGTTCCATTCGCAGGCGATAGCACACCATTGGAATATTTCCTGACGTACGACAGTCATTCTATGATAGGAAGTTATGATTCCCTAACATTGTTGTCGCTTAGCGCTTTCCGTCCCACCCAAGTTTAGCTACAGACAGCTCGGGATAAACGTTTAGATTTACCACTCGGCTTGAGTCTTGATAAGGAGGATAAGTCGTGGCAACCAGCCTGGGTTTTATCTAAAATTGTGGTGAGGGACCCATCTTTCATGAATTAATCGCTAAAAGGCCGGCCGGGAGTTGTCTTAGTGAATGTACCAGGTCTGTCTACACAGTCCGAGCTGGGAAGATTTGATCAGTTAGGGGTAGGCCTAGGGCTAGTCCAAACCTAGTCTTATGTCTCGGATCTGAGGGCCTGGCCTGACGACGACTGACCAGGAATTATGCGACTAGTGACGCGGGGCGGTTTAACTCCCTCTTTCTCATGATTATTGACTATCATGTCCCCTAAACTTTTGATTGTCATGTCCCTTGACTAATGACTGTCACGTCTCCTTGACTTTTGACTGTCACATCCCTTTGACTATTGACTATCTGATCTTATCGGGTCCTATCTTTATGCACCGTATCAGTATCAATTGTCTCCTTCGACATCTGTCGATTAGTGTATTTCAATCATGAAAGACCTACCTCATAACGGTTTCATCTGCTATTTACTTAATACTATTCAATATTTTTCAATCAATTGTTGTCCACATTAGTCAAATCCAACACTTATCTAAATAAGATAACATTCATATAATTAGAAATTCAATGGATTCAATATCCTTATTAGTTTACTCTAATTGTTCTTAATCGATTCCAATTTACACAATTGACTATTCAAAATTTACACAATTGACTATTTTGAATAGGTTCCAATTTAAATGGGATAATATATGAATTTGCAATTTTTAACTCAATTGAATAAAATTTAACTCTCCCTCCGAATAAAAATATTATGTTTATCTAAATAAAGTTTAATAGTTATGTGCACAAAATTACTCATTCCCCAGTCCAAGCAACTTATTGTTAGAGGTGTCATCTTCCAAAAGTCTGTTCAGATTTTTCATAAGTAGGGATAGGAATAGAAAGGATAATTGAGGATTTGAGGGCCTATATCAGATGCGCCCTTGTCTCATTACGTACCTTTTTCATTTCAATGGTAAAGAATGAGCCATTTTGCATTGTAGATAAAGCATACATCTTCCACTATGCTCCCAACTATATTGTTTAAAGTTAATCAATCATGCAGTGTAGCATGCATTTGAGTATCGTTCAGAATTTGAACAGAGAATGATCCAGAACACTACTTCAGGGGATGATTATATTTAAGGCAAAGCAAAACAACAAGTACAACTCATGATCCAAAGAATTAATATTGACAATTTATGCAGCAGCATGTAATCTGTACTTAAATACAAAAAGATACGATGAAGCAATGGACAATTAATCTTGTGGACAAATTAAGTTAATCCTGAATCACTATCAACCAAGAGAAACCATGAACTCTAATGCAGAACCCAAAAGCCACCGCTAGCTGGATTAATTACTATTGCAGTTGGAGGTCAAAGAGTGTTCCCATGTGTTCTGGACGATGGATGAGTTGTGGATTCACACGAGAGGCGATTTGGTAGAACACCTGCCATGTTAATAAGCTATCGGAGCCGGACTGATGTCGAGAACCCACTGCTCGCTCAACTCCGACGGTAGAGGCCACCCGCTCCAATCCTCCGTAAAGCCCAGGACAATGCTTGCAAAGGTGCTTCACATCGAACACCCTTTTGCCGAAAAAGAAGTGAACGAGGTGCAAGAACTCACGAACGGTCTTTGGTAATTGGCAGTCGCATGTCAGCATCTTGACTAGGAAGGCGAAGTCATAGGCGCCTTGGAAGATAACCCAGGAGACGGGAGAAAAATGGCCAAAGGAAAGCAAGCCGGAGGTGGCCAAGTGGTGGGCGAATCTGCAAGAGTCGATGCCCCATATTTGATTCTTTTGGAAGTCGATGCCATTAGCCTTGAGCAGCTCGACGGAGGAAGGGGCGTAACGGTCGCGGCTGATGTCAAAGTCGCGGAAATTAAATTCCCACACGTAACTCACACAAGTGCCGTCGCTGTAGATGACACATGGGAGGTTGCCGGCGGCGTCGGAGAGGGTGAGACCGACCTGGACGATGCGGAGGGCCTCGACGTTGGCGCGGATCAATTCGTAGCGCTGGGGGAGGGTGAGGGTGCAGTAGGGATTTTTGGAAGCGACGACGACGCCAGGATACTCGGTGTCCAATGCGACGAAGGGGTGGAACGGGACGGCGGAGCGGATAAGGGCGAACTCCTCGTCGAGGTTATGAGCCCACACGGAGCGAACCTCGACTCTGCTGGCGCTGGCGCTGGCGGCGGAAGAGGAAATTAGCATATCGTTAACGTTGTTGACAACTGCGACAGCCATGATGATGAGTCTGTTTGATGATATTAGAAATACGAAAGTAGTGGAAGCTGGAGATTGAGGAGATGTTAATTAGGTTTCGATCGAGTTGGAGTGGAAATTAAAATGGAAAGGGAGGGGGAGTTTAAATAGAGCAGGCAATCAAAGAGAGAAAATCGCCAGATAATAAACGCACTAAACAGAATTAGTTACTGCGAAGCGAAATATTAGGATATATATATATGGAATTAATGATGCTAAACTAGCTTAATCAGGACTTTAAGTATTAATCTGGCGCCAAATCTAGCTGCAATTGAGAGGTGAATAAACTATTTTACAAAAAACTTTTATAATACGATAAAAAAAACGTGTATTAAAAAGCTTTGAAATAAGCATGGAGCTTAAAAGTAAATATCTAAATTTTAAAATGTAATTTAAAAATAATAATTAAATGTAAATTTGTAATTGAGAAATAAATAAGAAATTACGTTTTTTTATTAAAGAATTATTTTGATTTGAGCTCCTGTTACATCTTTTTAGTCTTTCAAATATGGATAAATTTTATTTGCTATTCTAAATTAATATCTAATTTTATCTAGAATCTGAGTTAGATGGAGGCCGATGAAGATGACGTTGATAAAGAAGTGAATTTGACGCACCCGATGTATGGACGTCCGAAAAGTAAACCCCCACGTGGAACTTCCTGATCTTAGTATGAGGACTGGTAGTACCTGAACTTTACACACACTCAGACAAGCACTCTGAGCGTTAGAGATTAAAAACCAAGAAAGAAGTCCCCGGCGCAGACCCTCCGACGTTCAAGTCAGGTCTTTTTGCATAGAAGAACAATGTAAGATGGAAAAAAGAACTGTTCAAGACGAGTGTATATGTGTGCGTACCTGACTAAGGAATAGGACCTTGCTTTTTATATAACGCTTCATACCTTCAGATCCTGTCTGTTGTCAGAGAATGTCGGGTGAGAGAGAATGTACGGTGACCTTCTGTTGGCGGAAGAAAGGTTCCATTCACAGGTGATAGGAGACCATTGAAATATTTCCTGACATATATTCTCTAACAGGAGGCTAAAGAAGGTGTACTACGATATGAATTTTCAGGTACAACTGACAAAATGTCATTTATCAAATTTTGAGGTTAAAAATAAAAAAAACAGTTAGATCCTAAAACATTTTCTAGGTTTAAACTTTCAAAATCCAACAGCATCCAAGCGTAACAAACCAAAATTAGAAATTATTATACCTGATCTACTGATCACATTTTCTTAGCTGCATAATTTTCTACTCAAACTCAACAACACGAACACCAAAATCTAAGCAACAATCTCTTCAGTCGATAGGATGCTATTGATTATTGAATCGGAAGCTAAGGCAACTAGGAAGTCCTTCCAGTTAGTACACGGGATTGCTTTCTTGTTGATACGTGTAGAAGGTAAGGACAGCCACAAACAAGACGAGGATAGCCATGCAAAGATACTTTGGGTCGAGTTGAGCTGCTTCGATGTTCCTCACCGTCTCGATCTTTGAATCCGAACCTGAGGCCTTCTCCTCAGCTGAAAGAGTGGTCACAAGATGCATCTCACCGATACCTGCAGCTAGGTTCTCTGCCTGATACATAGTTAACATGTAAATTGCATGTTAATGTATGTCATTGAGAAAATATAGCTGCTCAACAAACAAAGAATACAAAAAATCTTGTTTAGTTGATCACTAGAATTGAGTTGGAGACGGGATTGATAATCTTAGAAATGAAAGATGAGGACACTGCACTGAAAACTTAAAACGAAATCTAGTTGACCCACCTGAATGTCTCTACTAAAAGATTCTGCAGGTCTTTCTATTGATGATTTTGTGCCAGGTAGAGTTTCATTGTGGGTTCCCTTGTAGCTTGAAGAATTTCTTTTCAGTTTCTCGCTCAAAGCTCTATTCTTTTTTATCAAGGTAGATATCTGCAAGGAAACACGGACAAAAGGAGATAACTTTTGGAAGTTCACTATATTTACAAGTTTGATTATAACATCCTAAAAGAACACCGAGAGGATCCTAAATAGCTTGAGTAAATCTAATGCAACTTATCAATTAACAAATAAGTATCGACTATAACAGTAGAAGTTAACAGAACGAGATAAAATAATTCATGTAAACTATACACATGACAAATTCTCAAGAGACAATTTTGAAAGATGAAATTGCAAGAGTGGAACATAGAGAAGCCTTAGCCCAGATTAAATCAAGCAACACCAATATAGATTGGAATAAAAGACATTTTTTAGTGTGTAATTGAACACTTTATATTTGAAAAAGTAAAAAAGGACAACAAAGAAGGGAAGAATAAGAAAGTTAATGGCAAGTGTCATAAATATGATATTACAACCAAGCTCACATATGATATTAAATATATAAATTTGAAAAAAAAATACATACAAGTATTGTAAATTAATTTATGATATATTTCCACAAACACATAATTTAAAAGTGGGATTCTTTCAAGAACAGCCCACATATCTTATCATACTTGGCCTGTTTCATACCTACATTAACAGCCAAACACTAAAAAAAATACTTAATTTTTAAACGCCCAAACAAAACACACAAGAAGATAAGCTATTTTCTGGAAAAACATTTTTTTTTAAATGTGAAACATATGGAACCTGACTTAAGCCACATGCATTACTAATCAAGGTGTGTGAAACCCTATTCAACTAATCTGCAACATTCTCACATATGATATGTAACAGCATAACTTCTGTTTAATTTTCATATTGTGCAATGATGGGCAACATTCATCATCATACAAGACATAACTACAGCACATGTCAAAGCACACAAATACAGTAACATGTATGATACACTAATTGGTACAATAATGCACAGGAAGGGAAACAACAATATACCTCAACTAAATTTTATTGCATATAGTTCAGACTCAAGATTAGTTTCAATTTACCTTACTCGAGATTGAACATTCTTATTGGTTCTTAGTATAATTTTAAGTCAAAACTGCAAAAGTTCACACATGGGAATAGTCTATTAGTCTCTACACTTTTAAAGATTTACTAGAATAGAACACGGAAAAGTAAGTTAAAATCATACCTCTGACTGAAGACGTTCTCTTTCCAATGCTAGTTTCATGACCAGATCACCAATGAGTTTTGTCCTGATACCAATGTCTTTAGCGGTGGCAATTTTTGCACCCTCAGCTTGATGCGTGGATGTTTCCATGTATTCCAATTTGCCTCTTAGGAAACCCAGCTCTTCATTTAGTTCTAAATTTGTTTCAGTTAACAAAGTGCACTTAGATTCAGCATTCTCAGCCCTACTTTCTGCTTTTGAAACCTTTATTTTGAGCTCCTCAATCACAATTCCCATATCATCAATTGTATCATATAATCCACTTTGCTTCTCTTTAAGTGCTTCAACAGATGCCCTTGCATGCTCCAATTGCATATCTGAATCACTAGACCGTGAAAGGTTTGTTCTCTCGGAATTGCTTTTTTGAAGTAAGACAGGCTCCTCGTTCAATTTGATGTTGATGCCTTGCAGTTCAACATACTTGCCTTCAGCACTTCCAACTCTGTTTTCAGTTCTCAAAACATCAGCTCTGAGACCCTCGATTACATTTTCCTTTAGACCCAGTTCAGAATGCAAAAAACATTGTTGCTTATGACTTGATTCAACTGAGGCCGCTGCCAGCTGCATCTGGGCATGAGACTGTCTAAGCTGCTCCTCAAGTATTTTCACCTTTTCCTTCAGGGAGATGATTTCTGGAATGGTCCCTGTGCTCCCCTTCGTAGTTTTGTCAGCATGTACATTCAAATGAGACTTCAGCTCATTCTCTCGTCTAAGTGAACTATTTAAACTAAATTGAACAACCTCAAGTCTACCAGCAAATTCTTTTGAAATAGCCAAAAGAACTTCAGCAGTATTTTCAGCCTCGAGTGCTCTCTCCAAATGTATTTCAATTGACTCTTTAATGAAGTCAAGTTCTGCTTCTGCATAAAGCAACTGTAGCTTAAGATCCTTCTCATTTGACCTGGTGTCTGAAAGCTTGTTTTCAAGATCGAGTTCTCGTGCCAATGATTCATCCAACATTTTTAAGACACTCCATTGTTGATCAACAGTGCAGATGGATGACAAATGACCATTATCAAACTCCTGATCTTCATCCAACCCTAATTAAATGCATGCATTAAAGAAATTAGTGTCGTCATCTCAATATGTGCAAACTATAAAGCAACCTAAGAAATATGAACAACTTACTAGCTTCAACATGACACAAAGCTAGAATGCTTTCAAACTTCAATGACTGTTTTTGTATATCGGCAATTGAATCTTGCAACTTCCTGACAGATTTTTCAGCATCAAGCAATTTTTCTCCTACTTCAGAAGCAATTGCTTCCAAGTTTTCACCATCAAAAATATTTTGGCATGTCTCCATGATTTCAGTTTGTAGAAAAGACAAGAAGCTTTGCAGTTCTTTCACCTCCGCACATAAAATTCCACACAATATATCAGATTCAAAAAACTTCTTAACAGACTCAGCTAGAATGTCCCCATGCTCCATCTTCGAAGATTCAAAATCATTGACTCTATCAGCTACCAGCATCAAAAGTATTTCCAAATTAAGTAGCTTCTCTGAAGAATATGCAACATCAAGTTCTATTCTAGTTAGAGCCTCTGCTGCATTTCCTTCATTCATGTTGATTCCAAGCGCTCTCTCATCCTCTTGTAAGTAATTATCCTCATGCTCATCAATAGCCATGATCTGATTAATCTTGTCCTGAATATAAAATACAAGTCCATAAATAAAAGGAATGACGACAAAGAATATATGGAAAGAAAGGAGAATTCTGAAAGGGAAGTAGGGAACAAAATTGCAAGAATCCACTTATCATAATAGTTAGTTGCAACCAATTCCCTCTGTAGCATAGATATATAATCATGCTAAATGATCATGAAACGAGCAGAATTCAGTGATCATCTATTGACTTACTAAATGAGAGAAAAAAATCACACAAGCAGGCATCAAAAGATTCGTTGCAAAATTTGTCTCTGATATCCGACTAATATCACGAAGCCCAATGTGTGGTTCTAGCGACAAACTTGCAAGAATCTAAGCTTGAAGTATGATAGCATGAATGAATGATAAGATACTGATAACAAAAAACTAAGTCAAAAAAGTTTGATCTAATGAAAGCAAACAAAAATCCACCTACCTGGAGCCTACAGACATCCTTCCTGAAATATCCAAAATGTAAAACAGTGTTAATAGTAAAACGACATTTTTTTACCACTCGAAAACACAAGCATCCAAAGGAAACCAACTGCCACAGATCGTCAGATCAGCCACCCTCCTGTTCAAGCAGTCTCAAGCCACCTTTCTTATCCCCAAGTACAGTAGGTTTAATTCATGAAATTGAGATCGCGAATGACAAAGAACCAGAGATTTGCGCCATCAAGCACGGTTAATACCATCACATCATTCCTGAATTTGCTAAATCTATATGAACGGCAAATCTAAAGACGAAAGCTTACGTAACTTGGTGACGATTATCGCAGAAACGGCGATTCCGACGGATTTCGAATCCCCGAATCTTCACGCAGATCCTATAAATCCATATATCTAGGGTTTCCCGAGGCGCTAATCTGGATCCCGAGCTTACAGAGCGGTGGGAGGGGAAAGGAAGCGGTGCCTTCTCCAGCGTCTCCTCGTCGTGGATGCCACTTGAGAGGGAGAGGTGGAGGAGGCCAAAATTACGGGCCTGTTATATAATACTGGGCCAAGTCCATCCTAGCCCAGTATTCCCATTAGCAATACTATATCAATTTTTAACATATTATCAATATTATGAAAAGTGTTTTAAACGTGTTATGAAAAAAAATTATATATATATATATATATATATATATATATTAATTTTTTTTTCTCATTTATCTATTCTCATTATTTGATAACCACGTGTCACACACTTGTTAAAACTTTTAAATATATATCGGTATTTAAGTTAAAATTAAAATATAATTAAAAAATCACCTGTTTAAAATTGTTCTCAAAGTGTGAAAATACTCTTTATAATTTTTAAAATTGTGACACTTTACACTTAATCATAAGTATTATTAATGAGCTTATGAGACAAAATAGTGTAATGATTAGTAATTTTAAGGATAGTCAAGAGATAGAAAATTTAATTCTTAATTATGATATATTATAATTTATTTTTCTTCTGTGAGATATTATGATTTGAGATATGATGATTAGTTGGTTTGAAAAGTTGCATATCTTTTACTAATTAAAAAAATTAAATATTATTAATTAAAATAATAAGGGCAAAAATTTAAATGGCATTTCAAATTATAAAAATCATAACAAAAATATGTAAAAAGTTATATAAAAAGAACGCCCATCTAATATTTTAATCTAAAATACCTCTTGTTCCTATGTTCCTGTAGAAGTTATTAACTGCTATAAGTATGACAACTATTGATCATTTTATTTTAATAAAAATAATTATATATAAAGTATTATTATATTAAAATTATTCTTTTATTAATTTAATTAAAATTATTTTTAATAGAGCAAACTTATTTCAAAATAGTTATAACAACGACTAACTATACAGTGAAACTATTAAATATCTATTACAATTATAAATTATTTATGTACTTCTGAGTATGAATGCTTTAGTTCGTAATTTATGAATCAAAGGATAATTTATTTTATTAATTAATTTATTTCAATGGATCTTATCATTTAAATAAATGAAATCAATCATAATCCATCAATCATAAATAATCGATCGTATTCTGATCCACAATTTATAGATAAAAGGATTCCATGCTTGCTTCATCATTATAGTTAACTACTAAATCTTAATACTATTATATAAAATTAGATTTTACTAATTTAGTTAAAATTATTTAAAATTTATTAAATTTATTTTAAATCGATCAAAATTATTTTAAAACAGTTTAAACAATTATTTAATTGTAGAAACTATATAATATTACAATTATGTTGTATTAACTATTATAACTAGTCCTAATGACCTTAATATCACTGAAAGTAAGGAGTATTTCCGGATAAAGCGTCCTTTTGTTTTTTAATAAAAAAATAATATCATTTTTTATGATTTAAATAATTTGAGGTATTCTTTAATTTTTACCGAAATAATAATCAAATAGGATTCTATGGATGGTAAAAAAAAATGAATTGATGGGAGGTAATATCTCCTGGTCCAGTAACACGTTAAGTATGAAAATTGTTTTAATTAAAATAATAACATGATAAACACTGAGATGGGATTGAGTTAAGCCCTCCATGACGTACCTCTATTAGATCATAATTATGTTAACACATAATCTACATCAAGTCAAGTCATGATCCAATCGACCGTTAATATTAATAAAATAGATAGATAAATAACAAGTCAAATCTTACTTGAGATCTACATCATCACATCACAAGCATAGTGATACGGTGATAAAAATATAGGATGTTATCATATAAGATATTATAGTCAAAACTTAATACATTTGAGCAGTGACGGATCCAAAAATTCATATATGGAGGGATGATTTTTACGTGGAATAAAGAACGATATCTCTTATCTCCACTGGTGAAACCCCATATTACTAGTGGTTCCATTACCGACAAGGGGGGTAACCGCCGATGCTGCCTCCCCTTTGGATCTGCCCCTACATCTAAGTATATCTTGTTTTATATCTTGATCACTTGTATTAATGATTAGCATCATCTATAATTTATCTCTTCCTATTGACTTAGAGATAGATTAATAGGAAAGCTAAGATAAGTTTTGTCACGTTAATTCAAATTAACAAAAGAAAAAACTACCAATGTTTTATTATTGTAAATAAAAACGTCACCGTAAAAGAACTTGTAGTGAATCTTAATTAAATTTACAATAAGCCTTCAAGAAATTAAATCGCATGACATCATTAATATAAAAAAGTCGTACCATAATTTTTACTTTTTTTTTTGAAGATTTAATTAAAAATCAATCATTTTAGTTTTATTTTAAAATTTATCTAAACATTAAAAAAATGCTAGAGTTAAAGTTTTTATTAAAATGGTATAAATAAGATTTATTTATAATTGAATTTGATAAAGCTTAACCTCACATTTAAAAGAATAATTTTTAATTACGAAAAAACCATCTTTAATCTCACAAGGATCTATGAAGCGCGACAAAGGGGTGACGACAAAGAAGCTGAGTCACGACATAAGGGTGGGGCAGAAGCAGAAAAGGGCAAAGAAGTTGAGTCACGACATAAGTGACGACTTCTTGCCCATCCAACCCGATTTCCCTCGTGTCACGATGATCGCCACGTCATCGAAGTGGGCCCCGAGATGACCAGTGCGGAGAATGTGACACGTGTAATAAGATGAATCGTGGAGAAACCAACTGTCGGTGTCCTACAGGAGGCAGCGGATGAGGAGGCATGATCTCCGGAGCATGCAGATTACATGTGACCCAAGGAAACGGTCCCGTCATATTTGGTAACCGGTTTAATTCTAAAGTCAAATTTTATAATACGAAGTTTGACAGTGGTCAATTCAAGAAACAGATGAATTAAATTCAGATTATTAATTTTAATATAAATTAAGAAAAATGAGGTGTATTGGGAAAAAATCTTAGGAAAAAATTAATAAATAGACATAAAAATGATAAACTCATAAAAAGTAAAAATATGGATTATAAATTTATATTTCTATTCTTAAATTTTTTCCATTGTTTTTTTCTGTGTATATTATTATTCATAAATTAATAAATAAGATATAAGTTTATGTTACTTTGTAAGGATAAAGTACCTTCTAAGGAAAGTGGATATACATTTTTAACTTTATTGTTTGATCGAATCTAGCCAAAAGCGCCTTCGATTTCCTTTCATTCGCCTATTATCGCAACAAGGTACCTCATAGTTGAGGTTTTAAATCTTAAAGAGCTCAGAACATACAGGCTCAAGGAATTTCAGGGATGTTAGAAACTTCAACCAGTATCATATTACTTTACGTTTATGTGTGATGCGCGTCGGTGGAGTACATAATAATGAAGATCGAAGTCTCCTCAAGACTGTACTGTCATTGAGGTATAGAATATTATCATATTAGATTATAGAATTAAAATTAGATACGTCTGGATATATCTTTCTTTATGCCTTAATTATTATATCAATAGTTAGTAATCATCCGTGATTTATCTCTTTTGTGTTGATCCAAAGATAAGTTGGCGGGACGAGCGAATCGCTTTTTGCCACGTGATAATGAAATTCAAAATTTATTAATTGTTTGTGATGAAAATGTTGAGAATATTTGATATCTGAATAGTAGTACAAGTAGGCATATGACTGGAAATAAAAGTTTATTTTCTTATTTTCAACTATTGTTTAAGCTAACTATGGACAGGTAACTCTTGGTGCAGGGAACATTAAATGATCAAATCTGTATTTTGATAATGACAAAGGGGTTCAAAGTTAAGTTATCTTGTGATTTAACAAGTGTAACCAAGTGTGCAGGAAAGTCCTAAGTGATCTTAATTAGGCAAAGGAAAGTTCTATCTGTGGTTAGGTAGGTGGAAAGTCTTACCAGCGGTTAGGCAACAAAGTCCTACTCTGGAGACTGGGCGAAGTCTTGGTAGGTTGAGGACTTTAAGTGAAATCTTAGAGTCGAGGACTCTAGGTGAAAATCCTGAGGGTCACGGATACTAGGTGGAAGATTGAATGGGTCATAAAGCGGACGATCAATATGAAGTCCTAAAGTCTCAGACGCTGAGCAAAAGTCTAGACGGTCTAGAGGACCTATCTAGCAAAAGGTAATTTCTCCTAAGAGGAATAAGTGAGGACGCATTTCCCCAAGAGGGAATAGTAGGCGTCTAGGCGTCGATTCGACCTAGAGTTTTAACGAAACTCAAAGTCAAGATCGGATAGTCCGAAAGCTGTCAAATCTTATCATTACATATTATTTGTCTGAACTAACCTTATTTTGCAGGAAGAAAAAGTCGTAAAAATGATGGTCTGGGCGCCCGGACTGGCTTCACCAGGAGCAGGGTGCCTGCCAGGCCCCTTGGCGGTCCGAGCACCCAGACCAAGGTGCCTGCCAGGCCCCTTGGCAGTCCGAGCGCCCGGACCAAGGTGCCTGCCAGGCCCTTGGCGGTCCGGGCGCCCGGAGTTGCTCCGTGCGCCCGGATAGTCAAAAATCAATCTTTGAAACAAGTTGGGTTGCGACGATTGGCGGACCTACGTAAAGGTCCGAACGCCCTAAGGTGGTCCGAGCGTCCGGAGATGGATAAGTTTTGCAGATCAAGTTTCGACGAGAGCACGCTATGTCAGTCCTGTGGGGGTGCCTAGGTGAGGTTCCAGGCACCCAGAGTGGGCTATAAAAGGAGGATTCTACCAGTACCTCAATAACACAATTTCAATCATCTTTCGCTCTTGCGCGTTACTCAGAAAACACCTCCACAACACCAAAACGCTACTCTAACAACCAAAGGCTTGCGACTTCAGATCTTTATAAGTTGTTGGTATAGTTATGTTTACAGTTTTATAATTGTAGTTCTTATATATAATATTTGTAATTTTTCTTCGAACTACTAGTGGATTATCCATCGAAAGCACTCTTATATGCGAGGCTTGGAGTAGGAGTTGTCATATACTCCGAACCAAGTAAATCAAAGTGTTAGCGATTACTTGTCTTTCTTTCTGTCTTTATTCCGCTGCTTATCTTTCAAAAGTTTTTAAACGAACGTAAAATCCACAAGCGCTATTCCCCCCCCCCCCCCCCCCCCCCTCTCTAGCGCAAGATCCTACAATAACTATTAGAGATGTTAAATCCTATAAAATTGTATAAAATTGTATAAAATTGAAGTAGTAGGAGAAATCACTTTCAAGACAAAGTTTGGAAAAAATGAAAAGATGTATGAGGTATTCTATGTTTCTGCTTTATGAAGTAATCTCCTTAGTGTTGGCCATCTTTTTTTAAAAAAAAAATTGATATTCACTTTGCTGATAAATTTTGCACCATGAAGAAAGAAAAACAAAATTTTGTAAAGATTGGTTTGGGTTCAAATAATGTGTTTCCTTTCAAACTTAATGTTATAAATGCTATCTACAATCTTACCGCTAATGAAGAAATTTTTAAGTTGTGACATGACACATTTGGGTACCTGAGTATAAGTGAAGCATGTAAAGAATGTTAGTTTGGAAAACAACATCAAGAGTCATTCCATCTAAATCTAAGTGGGAATCACATTCACCGTTGGAACTTATCCACACTAATCTATATAGACCCATGTGAGTACCATCTCTAGGAGATAACTCATACTTCTTATTATTTATTGATGATTACACTAGAAAAAATTGGATATATTAGGTTAAAGAAAAATCAAAAGCTCTCTTTCTTTTAAGTTTTGAAAACTCAATTAGAAAAATTTTTTGACTATCAAATAAAAATTTTGAGAAAAGATTACGGAGGTGAATTTTTATCTTCTTTATTTGAAGAATTTTGTCAAAACTATGGCATTAGATATGAATTGTCAACTCATTATTCGCAACAACAAAATAGTATTGTATAGTGGAAAAATAGGATAATCATGGATATGGTCAAATGTATGCTAAAGAATAATAATATGTCAATTGAATTCTAGGTTGAAGTAGCATCATGAAAGGTTATAGATTCTACTACAAATGAGGCTTGGTATGGAAAGAAACTAAATATTCACTGATATAGGATGTTATGAGTGGACCTAAGAATGATGTGGAAATTAAAGTCAATGTGAGATGACAACCAGGGCATCACTCTCATCAGGGCTCAGCTTCTCACTCGACGCTAAGGCCTTCGGTATAATGACGACTGGTTTAAAGGCTGATCGAGATTAATGGGTCCAATGCTCCACTTGTGAACAACCAGTTGAAACAAAGGATCGAGATCAAGGCTCACACCGCATAACTTTGTTATATACTCGTCTGGCCCAAAGCACAGTCGATCATATTTAAGCTTAGCATTCACTCTCAATATATGACTGAACGTCTTTGTAGTCGGACAAACTTAACAGACCTATCTCTCTATTCGGCGCTAAGATATACAGACTAAAGTCGAACAACTCTGAAATCAATTGAGCATATGAGATTCAGTTCTCCACCTCTATAATATTTCTTTTAGCTTATAGAGGTCGTTCTATAGTGTAGTGCAGCCTCTCTTATAAATCAGACTGTCACAAGGCCGATCATACCTACGAATCTGAATGCCTTGTTATCCAACAGCCAACCTCCCATCATGCAGCTAGTTAGTCCTAGAGCTGACTGGTACTTACGAGACTTGGCTCTTCATTACTTAGCAGATCTTTAGCATAAGCTTACAAGTATATTGTCAATCAGACTTATGGCTGGTCGGATTTATGGGATTCAACTCCCCCTTCAAAGGGCAAAAAAATACATAAGGATGTTCTCATTACAAGGCCAATTGGACATAGAGATGGTCGGGATACCCCGTTCATCCAAGTGTCCGTCCAGGTGTATTTCAGGAGACAACATTGTTAGGGAATCACAACGGCTTGTCAGAATAACAGCTATCAATCAGAGAATATTTTTCAGTTACAACATAGGCATTCAATGGAACCTTCTCACAAAAGTGACTATATAGCTTCTATCATTATTGCGGGGGTTACATAAGACTGTTCATATACACATAACAGAAGATTACTTGGAGGATAACTGTACAAATGCCAAACTATATACCTTTCATAATCCGACATCTTTTGATACCGAATATTTTTTGTCGTCTCATCATTGCAAGGTATATCAGAGGTGATATAAAAGGGGGGTTCTCTCTGTAGGAGGTACACTTTTACATGCATTTTACTTACCAGAGCACCAGCTTCCTCTCTATTATCCTTACTCAATTTCACCGTAGTTCCTCTCCACTTTTCACTCGGTCATCTACTAATGTAACGACCCGGCCCTCTTGACCCATTTGGCGGCCCATTTGGCGACCCTCGGGTCGTCGATCGTCGGCCCTTATGTCGTCGGTCTATTTGGCAACCTCTAATGTCGTCGACCGACGACCCTTGGCCGTGCCGTTACTCACTGGGACTTTCCACCCCAGGATTCATCTCACTTGGTTACCAGGATTCATAAACTCTAATACTTAAGCCTGGAGGTTTAGAGTTCGAATCCTGGGGGAGGCAAAAATCCACTGGCCAGGGGGTGGAAAATCCTAGTGAGTAACGACACGGCCAGAGGGTCGTCGGTCGACGACATGAGAGGTCGCCAAATGGGCCGACGACATAAGGGTCGCTAGTTGGGCCGCCACAAGGGCCGCCCAAGAGGCCAAAGGGCTGGGTCGTTACAACTAACTTGAGCGTCGGAGAGCCTACGCCAGAGACTCCTCCCTTGGTTTTTGCCCTAACATTCTATTGGCTCGTTTGAGTGTGCACAGAGAGGCTATTCCAGCTTATCATCTTTTTCTCCCGTGCAAAATCCTCTACTGGTCAATAGTATCGCCACCTACTCAGTAGGGTTGTAAATGAATCAAACATTTGTAAACAATCTTCGTGTTCGACTTGGTAAGAACTTGTTTATGTTCGTTCAATATACAAGATTAATTAAACAAATAAACTTGAATAGCTTGTTAAACTAAACAAATAAACTTGAACATATATGTGTTCAGCTGAAGGGGAGCCTTGGCGTAACGATAAAGTTGTTGTCATGTGACCAAAAAGTCACGGGTTCGAATCCTGGAAATAGCCTCTTGTAAAAAATAAGGTAAGGGTGCGTACAATGGATCTTTCCCCGGGACCCCGTATGGCGGGAGCTTCGTGCACCGGGCTGCTCTTTTTATATATGTGTTCAGCTTGTTAACGTTCGTGAACAATGTTCGTGAATAATGTTCATGAACCATATTCATTAATCAAACTCTTTTCAATATGCTAAATAAATAATAAAATAAAATAAACAAATAAGTTTAAATTATCAAGCTCAATAATCAATAAAATAATTAAAAGTTTCAAACAAGCAAACAAGCTTAAATTGAGAGTTCGATAACATCTAAATGAATCAAGCTCGAACCAAGCTCAAGCCAAGCTTGAATTGAGAGCTCGATAACATCTAAACAAATCAAGCTCAAGCCAAGCTTAAAATAAGCTCAAGCTTATACAAAATAAACCAAGCCAAGCTTGAACAATCAATTCAAAAACTTTGTTCATTTTAAGCTTGACTCAACTTGGCTCAGCTTGGCTCGGTTACCTTATCAAACAAGCTTAAATACCCCAAAGCTTGACTTGGGTCGGCTCATTTACAATCCTACTATCTAGCACGTCATCTCCTCCGGTTTCAGACAGGATCATTCACTTTTTTAAAACTTTTGGTTGCCTTACATATACCACTATTCCTGATTCTTTAAGAACTAAACTTGATGACAAGTCTGAAAAAAGCATCTTCATTGGTTATAGTGAAAGGAGCAAAGATTACAGGGATGGCCATTTTGATGAAAAAGTCTTCTTATATATTTTCAAAATTGACAGGTTTATCAAATTGATAATTTCTTGACTTTGATGACGACTCTCCTTCTTTGCAACTTGATCATCTTGAAAGTAGTAAATCTCCATCATAATTGCAAAGAAAACATAAGGAGTTTAAGAGACATTTATAATGAGAATGAAGAGGAAAATATGACAGATCAAGTCTTTTTTTCATTCTTTGCAGGAGAAGATCCAATCACATATGAAAAACATCAAAAGAGATAAAATGGGTTCATGCCATGAATGAAGAAATAAACTCCATTGAGAAAAATGGTACATAGGAGCTCACTAATTTTCCATCACACAAAACTCCAATTGGAGTGAAATGGATTTTCAAGACCAAAATCAATCCAGATGACTCCATCAATAAATATAAAATAAGATTGATTACAAAGAGATACAAGCAGAAAGAAGGTGAAGATTTTAATGAGGTATTTGTTCCTATTACTAAACTTGATATAATTTAATTAATTATTGTTCTTGCTGTTCAAAATGGTTGGAAATTATGTCAAATGGACGTTAAATCAATCTTTTTAAATGATTTTCTTAAATAAGAAATTTATATCGAAAACCACTTGGTTTTGTGAAAATAAGTGATAAGGACAAATTATATAAGCTCAGAAAAACTCTCTATAGTTTGAAGTAATCACCTTGTGTATGGTATGATCGAATTAATGATTATTTTATTAAATAATTTTCAAATATGTCCTTTTAAGCATACACTTTATATCCAACAAAATTTTGAATGTGGTTTTATGCTTGTGAGTCTTTATGTTGATGACCTCATTTTCAGCAAAAATAATATGGAAATATTAATTGAATTTAAGAACTCTATGATGAGTGAGTTCCAAATGACAGATTTGAGTGAGTTGCATTATTTTTGGGGTTTTAATGTTCAACAATCAAGAGAAGATATTTTTATCTCACAAAAATACTATGCAACTCAAATTCTTAAAAGGTTCAAGGTTGAACATGCAAATCCAGTCTCAACTCCTAGCATCACAAGTTTGAATCTAAGTAAGATTAGTGAAGGAAAGATGGTGAACCCAACTATGTTTCGTAGATTGGTTGGAAATTTGATGTATCTTACTGACACTAGACTCAATATCATGTTTGCAGTAAGTTTGATTAGTAGATTTATAAAAAAACCTTATTCGAACAATTGGGAAGTTACAAAAAGGGCTCTTTGATGTATTAAAAGAATAATTGATTATGACATTTTCTACAACCTGAATACCCAATCCAAGTCCATCAATAATAACACATACCTCTAAAGGGCTATTATTGAACTACCGCATCAATCTCATATTACAATATGGGCTTCTTCTTATCATGAGTACGTTAATCTCCTCGTGTTTAAGATATCGTATGTCCGTTAATTAAATGAGTTACTGACAACTCAATTAATCAATATCTAATTCCAAGAGTAGTACCACTTAATTTTATTATCATGTCAGACTAAGTCCATCTGCAGGGTTTACATGATAATCCTTATGAGCTCCTCAAGGGGATATCATCAACCTAAATAATTAGGACACAGATTCCTTCTATAATCAACAACACACCATATAAATAGTACTATTTCTCAACTCATCGGGTCTATTGATTTAACGAATAAATCTCACCCATTGATAAGTTAAAGAAATAAATACTAAGTATACGTGTTTGTTATTATCTAGGAATTAAGAGGACGTACATCCATAATAACAGAGGTTCTGTTCTTTTATATAGTCAGTATAAATCGAACAACCTCAAATGGTCCTGTTCAATACACATATAATGTACTAGTGTAATTTTATAGTCAAGACAGACTAATATCAAATTATACTACAACCGTTCCAATGATTTGTCCCAATCCATCTTGGTTGTAAGCTATTATTTATAATTTATAAGAAACTGATAACATGATCTTCTGTGTGACATCACACATCATGTTATCTACAATATAAATTAAATGGACAACTGCATTAACATATATATAAATATAAAATGCAAACATTTGACCAAAGTGATTCTCATTTCAAAAACATTTCAAAATAGATGTTCATACAAAAGCTAGACTTATAATATATATCCCAACAATATTTATAGCTCACTGGTCGAAGTTAGCCATTAGCTGACATGGCAGTTCTGAGTGCTTGGACTGCCTCAATCCACTAGACAACAACTTTTTTCCAATGGATCAAGGTTTCCCGGGCACTTAGACCGGTCTGGGTGCCTAGAGTCAGCTAACGTGGCTTCGTAATAATCCTCTTCGATAATGGATTGCTAATGTGGCCTAAAGGAATCCAAGCACCTGGACCTAGTATGGGAGCCTGGATTCCGAGCGCCTGGACTAGGTCCAGGTATTTGGAATCAGTGAACTTCTAGGCTAACTGATTATTCATCTCATTGCTTGGTGATACTCCAGTCGTCCTGAGTTGAGCTCACTCAAATCCAATTCTGGCCTTATTTTCGAGCAATCTTCCTCCTCGTCTTCTCGTTCCTTGGAAGCACTATGCTCGTCCTTCTAGTCTACCGATATACTCTTCTGTAGCACCTTATTCCTCAGATGCATCAAACCGGTCGACTCGCTTCCCAATCATCCTTCTCGCTAGTTGCATCTTTTGCTCAACTTCTTATGTTTCTAAGTCCTTACACACTTAGACACAAGACATCAAAATGTAGAGCTTAACTTAACTCGGTTGATCATATCAAAACCAACCTAGAGTACTTACATTTTCTAGCCAAGTCTTCGATCAATCTTGACCTACTTGACTTCTCATTCACACATTATCCAAATATTGAAACTCAAACTCGAGCCAACTCGAGCATAGTCAACTATGACCTAAAGAAGATTGCACCAACACCTTTGACCCACTTGAATTATTCTCTTGTCAACCTTCCCATTGGACTTCCATTACCAAGTGTCTGGTCTTCCTTGATCCACTTAAACTTTTCCCCTTACCAACCTTCCCGTTAGACTTTCGTTTATAAACTATCTGATCCTTCTTGACTCACTTGGACTTTCTCTTGCCTGACCTCCAATTAGGACTAGTCACTCGATAGATTTTTCACCTACTTAACTTTAGTTAGGAATTTTCCTTCCATAATCTCAATTAGGACTTTCCCTCTTTTCCTTACCTAACCTCAGTTAGAACTTTTCCTTGTCTAACCTCAATTAGAACTTTCTAAGTTAAGTATCCAGTCTTGCTTGATCTACTTGACTTCTCTCTCATATTGTTAAACATTGAAACTCAAGCTTAGGCCAACCTGAGCTTCGTCAACTTGGTCAACCTTGACCCAAGGTGGATTGCATCAACACATTGGACTTCTGATCACCAAGTGTTATGTCCTCCATGACCCACTTGGACTTTCCATTTATAGTTAAGTATCCAGACACCTTGACCTACTTGACTTCTTCCTAATATATTGATCAAATATCGAAATACAAACTCAAGTCAACTTGAGCTTGGTTAACCTAACTAACCTTGACCTACTATCAATTAAACTAACAAAGAGAAATTCAAGAAGGTCGAGGGTGAGATTCTTGGCAAGAAGAAGTCCATGTAGATCAAAAAATCGGATACAAGGCAAGGAAAGACCAAAAAGGTCGATGACCGAATTCTTGAAAAATGTGAAAACCTGAGCAAAATAATCAAATCACAAGATCGGATCTAAGGTAGATGAAGACATGGAGATGAGGAAGCAACAGGAATAAAGTCCAAGGAACAGGAGCTAGGTTCATTTGACATGATGTAATTGGAATCGATTAAGATATTAAAGGGAAGTGTGTTTTAAGGGTTTAGGGATGTAAACCCCTATTTTAGGGTTCACCAATCAATTGGTGAGCTAAAACCCTAAAACCTAAACCTTAATTCCAGGTTTTGTAACACCAATCGATTGACACAATTGATTGGTGTAAACCTGTAATTTCGAGTTTAGACAAGTGGTGCATCAATCGATTGGTAAGAAATTTTGAGTGAACTGAAGCTTCCCAAATTGATTAGGCATTACCAATCGATTTCACTGCACAAGTTCATTAGTGTGTGAACACGACCTGCACGCATTAAATGTTAGACCGGTAGGGGCAAAATTTGCCCAAGCGAATGGATCAACGTTTTGCCACTTGAATATTTTGCTTATTGCTCAAATGTAACAGATGCATTAATCGATGATTAATGAAGAATCTATAACCTCTAGCCGTTTAAGTTGGATGGGTTAATAAGTAGTAAATGGCTTTAATTCGGCCATTGAATATTGCAAGGGTGCAAGTTTTTCCTTCACCTTCGTTCCCCCAAATCCTCTCTTCGTCGAGCATTTTTTCTCGGTGATTTTCCCTTGATAGCAATTGAATACTTTCTCAGTTCACCATGAACAACCAATGCTTGATTTTGTATGTGGTTCTGTCATTGTATCCTAGAAAATAGACATCCATCATAACCTCAAAGTAAAGTGTTGAACAATCTACAAGTGTACGGTTGTCATCAAGTAATAAAATATCAAACTCATAGGAACTGTTGATTAAGCACTAGTCAATTTGCTCGGTGAATTATCTAGACAATCGGAGGTTGGTTGGAAAGTTGAGGGTTAAAGATAAGAAAGAGAGGGAGAAAGAAAGAGAGTGATTGGGGGAATGATTCTAGGAGTTTAGTTTCATTATAATACTAGTTAATGTCCCTATGTATTGTTTATCTCCTTACCTCCATACCTACACTTGTAGGATTTCTAACTAAAGTTTGGCTTGACCCCACGAAGATTGTGTCGAAGTAAATAAAGAAGCAACTCTAAAAAGTCTAATTAAAGGGTTACCCTAAGGCCCCCTTCTCGGTCATATAATTCTAGAGTTATCTAATTTACTTTCTGACAGTAAATTAATGCAACTAAGTAGATGAGGTAATCTAGAAAGTCTGGTTAAATGGTTACCCTCTATCACAGGGCTCCAGTCATACAATTCTAGATTACACAAGTCACTTTTTAACATTAATTTGGGAGAAACCCTCTAAACTCTAATTAGATACTCCTTTATAGTGAATCAATCTCCTTGCGAAAGGATTGTTCTAGAAAGTCTTCTTAAAGGGTTACCTCCTGTTAAAGGTGTTGGTGAAATCAACCTCCAATGTTTTAATATTCGACAAATATGTTTAAGTATGTTTAATTAAGTTTGATCATGGGAAGTCCTAGTCGTGGCTAGGCAAGGGTGGGAAGTCAACCGAGTGACTAGTCCTAACTGTGGTTAGGAAAAGGAAGTCCTAGTTGCAGGCTAGGCAAGAGAAATCTCGGTATATCGTGGAAGCCACGTGGATTCAATAGGTTTGGAGGACCTGATCCCTGGGTAACCGAATACTGAGGCAAGGGAAATATCGGTAGATCGTGGAAGTCAGGTGGATGAGTCTGAAGGACATGATCCCTGGGTAGCCGAATACTGAGTCTTGGTGAGTGAAGTCAGGTGGAGAAACCCCTAGGGGGTGGTAACCTTAAGTAACGAGAAGTCTTGGAGGAGTGAACTCTAAGCAAGGTTGATCGGATGGTTTCCGGTCGACCGGACCAGCAAATCTTGGTGATTCTAAGTTTAGTTTTACCATAGCATTCTGTATTATTATTATTATTGTTGCTGGCTAATGTAGTATTGCAGGAAAGGTCTTAGTGGATCAGGTGATCAGACACTGAGCAGAGAAAGTCCAAACAAGTCTGGAGAACTAATGTTTGGCAAGTAAGTTGAGGTAAATAACTGGATGAGCGACAAAGAGGTCGAGTTCCTAAAGGGAACAACCTAAGGTCGTTGATCCAACTGAAAAAATCGGGAAGGTTTCCAAGTTGAGATCAAGACCGTTCTACTGTCTAATATTACTAATGCATTATATATTACTGTGCTAACATTTGTGTTGTAGGAATACCTTGTTTAACTCTATGTTGCATGTTCGGCCTGATCGGTCGACCGAACACAGAGATCGGTCGACCGAACCAACTTGACTCAGATCAGAGTTCAGTTCAGATCGGTCAAAAGCAGGGAAGGAAGCTACGCTAATCGATCGACCGAACCGTGGATCGATCAACTGAACGATCAATCATTAAAGGCATAGTAAATGCGAATCTCGACAAATCTCGAC
This sequence comes from Zingiber officinale, assembly GCF_018446385.1. NCBI lineage: Eukaryota > Viridiplantae > Streptophyta > Magnoliopsida > Zingiberales > Zingiberaceae > Zingiber > Zingiber officinale. The sequence goes on along the minus strand of NC_056000.1, from coordinate 61,919,494 downwards.
AAACAGGGAAGGAGCATGTTCAATCGACTGAACAGAGGGATCGATCGACCGAACCCTTAATGATCATTAATTGCCGAAGATCGAATCAGCATTGAATCTCAGCCAGGAAGGAAGGGAGCTGGTTCGGTCGACCGAACCCAAGGATCGGTCGACCAAACATCGACGATTCTTATAAAAGAGAGCTCAAGGTCTGAGGCTGAGAATAACGCTGATTGGTTCGAAGTTCATCTCTATGCAAAGTTGCGACTTGTGCTACAACTACTCGTCTATTGCTTCAAGAAGTGCTAACCGAGCCTCAACTTTTACATACTGTCGGTATAACTTAATTTTGTTTGCATTGTACTTAATTCAAGTAAGATAATAGGTTGTTACTATCTTACTCATCTTGTTATACGCACTGCTTCTTTCCGAGGCTTTCAGAAAAAAGAGACTTAGTGGATTGCCCATTGGTGCGGTCAAGGATCACGAGTCTTGAAGTAGGAGTCGACCTAAGCTCCGAACCAAGTAACCGAACTATTCTTTATTTTTCTATTGCACGACTTTATTTTTAACGAGTAAAAGAAAGATTTTAAAAGCCCGATATTCAACCCCCCCCCCCTCCTATCGCACTCATTCGATCCAACAAAAGGGTCCCACGATCATAAAATCTAATATCTCTCCTCTACAAGGTGACAAATCCACCACAATCCACATACATATACTACACACACATTATGTCAAACATGTACAAAGCACAATACATAAGAATAAGTCATAAACACTCCATTGAATAAGAAAACAAGCAAGTACACAGTTCATACATCAACATCACATCACAAATACTCTTTACATCCTAAGAATCGGAGGATCTACTCCATTGCAAGAGAATACAACCAAAAGAAAGTGAAAATAGAGAGAAGAGAGTGTTTATCCTTGATGCCCAGAGTCTTTAGAGGCGTTCCCTTGCTTTGAAGGTCTACAGATGATGTGGATCGGCAGAGATGGAAGCTTAGGATTCCTCCAAGGGGGGAGAACCCTTTTCCATGGAAAGGGGCAAAGCCCCAAGCCAAAGATCAATGAAAAGGGGATAAAAATTTCCTTTTATAGCAAGGGGGCATGACCCCCTCGTGTTCTTTGCCATGGTCGTGCCTTTTGGCACGACTTGGGCATGGATAAACTCGGCCGGAGAGGCACGGTCATGCCAATTGGCACGACCACCCCTTGATTTGCATTTGAAAACTTGGCAAGGTCGTGCCATTTGGCATGGCCTGAACTTGATTTAGCTCTGGAAGTATGGCACGGTCGTGCCATTTGGCATAATCAGAACACGATTTGACTATGAAAGGGGGGCATGGTAGTGTGTTTTCACACGACCACCCCTTGTTGGCTGCTATCATGGGAGGCACGGTCATACCTTAAGGCACGACCTGCCCTTGCTTTGCCAAATGAGAAGTCACACAGTCATGCCATGGGGCATAGTCAGGTTGTTGGATTTTTACAAATTGCTTTAATGTGTGTCTTTGCTCCATTTTCACTCCAAATGACGTCTTGTCAATCAAAATATGCAAAGAGTAATCTCCAAATAAAATATAATGGAAGTATGACACAATACTGAAATATGGTGCAATAAACATAGATTATATTCATAAAATACAAATAGATGTATGTCAAACAATATTTAAAAATATATATAATCTACGCACATTCCACAACATGAGGAGGACGAATTTATTTTAAGGAAACTGCTTGAAAGCAGGTCTCGATATCTTCTTTTCAGCACTTGGGACTCTCCAGTTGGGAGTCTATAATCGAGACTCTCCAGTCAGGATTCTGTACTCGGGAGTCAGTACTCGGGAGTTTACATTCTTTTGCAACTCGAACTCTGCAGTCTTTTACAACTCGAACTCTGCAGTCTTTTACAACTCAGACTCTTAAGTCAAGAGCCTCCAGTCGTGACTCTTCAATCGAGAACCTCCAGACAAGAGCCTCTAGTCGTGACTCTTCAGTCATGAACCTCCAATCGAAACTCCGTACTCGGGAATCTCAAGTAGGGAGTCTGTACTCCAGAATCTACACTTGGACTCTATACACAGAAGTCTGCACTCTGGTTCCAACCATCTCAAATAGTTTTTCCTTCTCTATATAGCAATCTAAAATTATCAGCACAGTTCAACTTATCAAATAAGTCTAATTTAATTTTGTAATTTTAATTCGGACTACTCTATCTCCGACAAAATTATCCAACCATAATTAGTCTAATCATAAAGTGAACTACATTTGAAAATCCTTTAATTAGCTAGGGTCAAATTTAAAATCGTATTAACAAACTCTTAAAAGCTTAATTTTGTCACTCCTATCAAAAATGAGAACACACCCCCAAGTATCCTTCTGTGTAGCAATCGTACATACCATAAAATCATAACTAGATTGTAGCATCCGTGTATACAACGAATTTGCCATGGGTCGTGACGGAGACTTGTACTCGTAGATTGCCATCGCGAGCTCCTTATTTTTTTTTCCCTTCTTTTCTTTTTCTTTAGTTGATATGTTTCCTCTTCTATCCATCTTTCAGAGTAAATAATACATTAAAAATACACTTTTTCCTCTTCCTTAAAGAATTGTATGTCACACACATAGACGAAATTTGATGCGTTAAAGTCTTTAGGCAAAGATGAGAATGACGATTGAAATTTGATCGTGTTAATTACATGATTAGTTAAAAATTAATGTAATAGGTGGTTCCAAGGTTTGTAAAAATTCATGCATATTGTTTTAAAAAATAAAGATATAATTTTTTTTTCAAGAAAGAGGGTTTGACGTCTAACAAGACTCGAGGTGAGAATTTATATGTTTTCACAATAACTATCGAAAAGTGACAGGCTCATCAAATAATTATTCTAATAATTAGTAAGTTAACATGAGTGAAGATATTGTAAAAACTTAAAAGACACACAACTTTCACACCCCCCTTGAGAATTTTTATTGAAAACGTAAACAACTTAACATATTGATCTATGGAAGATAAAAGAGCACAAACACGACTTAAAATAACTCGACACATCAGTCTACAATTTCAAACATACAGAATAGTGCATAGAGGGGGAAGTTTGCGAACAATAATTGAACATAGGGATGACGACGATAATTTTTTTGCCCGTTCATTTCGAAATATTCATCCTCTCTTCTTCCAAGCCAATAAGCCACAAGAATAAGAATGACAAAGAACACGACACCTCTTCTTCTAAGCCAAGCCATGCAAGCCATGAAAGAAATTTAACAAGATCATGCTCTATTCCACCCTCTCTCTTTATATATATATCTATATAATTAAGTTTAAATTATTATTTTATTTTATTTAAGTGACTATCCTAACTTCTTCTTTACGTACAACCCAATCACTTGTTGGAATTTATTACGCCATTTACGATTTTCTTTACGTTTGACTTTATTTCTTCTTGACTTTGTCATGGTCCTGATTAGTATTGACTTGACTTGGTATGACTTTGACATCAATATTGTTAAAATTAGATCATTTTTCTCTAAAAAGAGGCTCTTTGTCGATCTAATTTTTCACAAAATGAACCAACTACTTGATTGGTCGATCGATCTAATTTACTTCATTTTCAAAGATGAATTAACGATATTTGAATTAATGATCAAAGAAAATGGCAGTCATGTTTTTGAGTGACTTAGAATATTCAACCATAGAATTATTTACACGGACAACGAACGAAATTAATTATGAAGAACTTGACTATGATCTTTTGACCGACTTGGATTATTCAACCATAGAACGACTATGAGGTGTCTTTCTGTGTTAAACGTAACGCCCACTCAATTTATCCATGTTCATCGGATACTTGACGTTATCTGAGAGAAAAATCAAATGGATCATGAAGGATCGGATATTTGATTGATAAAGTCTTAACTCGGAGATTAGGTAAGATAAAGAAAAGTCCTAATTATGGTTAGCCAAAAGAAAGTCCAAATAAGTCAAGGAAAATTGCACGTTGTCAAAGAAAGTCCTAATTATGATTAGGCAAAGGGAAGTCTAGCTAAGTGGGTCAAGGAGGACAGCACGTTGGCAAATGGAAGTCCTAACTATGGTTAAGGAAAGGGAAGTCTAAGTGGGTCAAGGAGTACCGCACATTGGCAAGAGGAAAATCCTAACTGCGGTTAGGTAAGGGAAAAATCCAAATGACTCAAGGATGACTACACTTAGTGATCGAAAGTCCAACGGAAAGTTGGCATAAGGGAAATTCCAAGTGGGTCAAAAAGTTGACCGGAGACTTGGTGAAGAAGTTTCAACATGTCACGTTTGACTTAATGTTGGGCAAGGGAACCCTAGACTTGGGTTAAACAAGTTAGGATTAGGCAATCGATTATGTCAAAGTCAATCGATCAGCTGATCGATTGAGATATGTTTGTCGTGAGAGAGAAGAAGGCCTGAATCGATTGGCCAATTGATTAAGTCTTCACCAATCAATTGACTAATCGATTGGGAGCCTAAATCGCGAGCACAGAGATGTACTGAATCGATTATGTTGGGGCAATTTCTCTAGGTCAAGTTTGACAAGGTTGACTAAGTTTAAGTTGAGTCAAGCTTGAGTCAGGATTTGAGTTTTGATGTTTGACAATATAAGGATATTACTGGTGCAATCGTCCGGTTATGGAGATGGTCAAAGGGATGGCCAGGTTGATGAGAATACAAGTCAAGTAGGTCAAGGTTGACAAGAGACTTGACTGGGAAAGTCCTAATTGGAGATTAGGTGTATGGAAAGTTCTAACTGGAGGTTAGGCATATGGAAGTCCTAACTGGAGTTTAGGCAGTGGTGGAAGTCCTGGTGAGGAGCCAGGCATTTGGGAAGTCCTGGTGAGGAGCCAGGCAACTGAAAGTCCAAGTGTGATCTTGGCAAAGGAGAAAGTCCTGGTGAGCAGCCAGGCAACGGGAAAGTCCAAGTGTGATCTTGGCAAAGGAAAAAGTCCTGGTGAGGAGCCAGGTAAGTGGAAAGTCCAAGTGTGATTTGGTAAAGATTGTAAGTCCAAGCATGTGGTCTTGGCAAGGTAAGTTTTAGTGTGACTTGGCAAGGAGAACTCGACAACTAGGATGAGGCCGAAGGAAGTTCCTGAAGAAAAGGCGTGAAGGATGGGGAGATATCCGAGGGACGCAAGGCTGATGGAGGAGGCTAGAAGGCTAGTTCGATGTTGGTCGAGTGTGGTGGTATAATCCGACAACTAGGATGAGGCCGAAGGAAACTCCTGAAGGCAAGGCGTGAAGGATAGGAGATATTCGAGGGACGCAAGACTGATGGAGGAGGCTAGAAGGCTAGTTCGAGGTTGGTCGAGTGTGGCCAAATGCTAGGCATGGAGACCCAACATGTCACGGTTGACAGGGAGTTGGGTTTGGGAATTTGGACTTGAGTTTGAGTCAAGTCCAGGCTGGTCAATCGATCGGGCGATCGATTGAACCAAAGTCCAATCGATCAGTGGATCGATTGGAGTGTGCTGTGATTGTAGGAAGGCCCAATCGATCGGTCGATCGATTGGGAGCTGTCAATCGATCGGTCGACCAATTGGGCAGAGGAGTTCTCACGCGATCGCGAGAACACAGAAAGCTTCTGAATCGATCCACCGATCGATTGAGATGTTCCCAATCGATCGGTCGATCGATTGGAATTCGACTGTTGGGCAGGATGCAGGTGATGGACAGCTGCGATGGAGCGGTGCTGACGTGGCAATTGATTGGGGATGGATTGGCGATTAGGAGCACTGTTTAAAGCCTTGGCGGAGCGTTTTCTCCGCAAAACTTTGCGTTTTTCTTCTTGTGATTCACAGCAAGCTTCTCCGATCTTCACCGCCAGTTCTTGAAGGCTCTTGGGAGTATTTTCTCAAGGTTCAAGAGGCAACAACAAGCAATAAGTAAGCAAGAAGAAATAGTGTTTTCATTTGTATCTTGTACTCTCTTCTTGTATTTTTGTTTGTGTTGTTGTATGAGTTTGTACGAGGCTTCTCCGCCTCCGGCTGCGACCGAGAAGGAGTTGTTCATAGTGGAGATAGCGTGTCATGTGTGAATCCTTGGATTAGTCACCTCTTCTTGAGGTGGATACCAAGTAAATCTACTTGTTAGTGTTGTGTGAGTCTTGTACTTTATTTCCGCTACACATCATCAAGACGCAACCATCAAGACGAAGCAAACGACGCAAGTGCGCGACGAGCCGCTATTCACCCCCCCCTCTAGCGAGCACATCGGTCCCAACAGATTAGTCAATCGATTCAACCCTCCAATCGATTGGGGAGTTGTTTTTGTCGCGAGGAGTTTAATCGATTAAGAAGAATTTGCAAGCAAATAGTGTGCTTCGTAATCGATCGGGTGATCGATTGAAGCCAGTTAATCAATTAGGTAATTGATTGGGAGAAGCATAAAAGAGTTGTTGCAAGGTTTGAATGGTTGGATTTGCTTGAATCTGACATGATAATTGATTAGGAAACCTAATCCAGGGGGTATAAGGGCGTTCGAAGATTCAAATCTTTGACCTTCTTCTCCACTCTTCACCACTTGTTCTGGGAAGACTTTGAGAGAAGTATTGTTGCATTTTCGAATCTACAAGAGGCATTCAAGTAACAAGAGATCAAGAAAGCAAAATTTTCATTTGCATTGTTTATTTACATCTTGTTTTCATTGCATTCTTATATATGAGCTTGTACGAGGTTTCTCTATCTCTGTATTATTTCTAAGCATTAGTGATTTTTTATAATGGAGTGTGTGCACTATGTGAATCCTTGGATTAGTCACATAAAGGAGGGGGATAACAAGTAAATTTTAGTGTTAGCATTGCTTTGTATTTTAGTGACCACACTGGAGAGACTCTCCAACACACACTATGAAGTGTCTATATATATATATATATATATATATATATATAGGTGCCCTTGGGATGGACAATTGACCACTATGAAGTCTGAGAGTTAAATCTCAACTAGTAGCCGAATGTCTGTCCTCCCCATGTATTATTCAACTGCTCAAGGCTAGTAGTCATACGTAATTTATCTTTTTCATATTAACATAAGGACCAATTGATAGAGACGCTTAAGGCGAGCGAATCATCTTTTGTTATATATATATATTAAGTTTAAATTATTATTATTTTATTTTATTTAAGTGACTTCTTCTTTATGTGCAACTCAATCACTGGTTGGGATTTATTCCGCCATTTGCGATTTTCTTTACATTTGACTTAATGTCTTCTTTACTTTGTCATGGTCCTGATTCCTATGGACTTGGATTACTATTGACTTTGACATTAATATTGTTAAAATTAGATCATTTTTCTCTAAAAAGAGGCTCTTTGTCGATCTAATTTTTCACAAAATGAACAAGCTTCTTAATTGGTCGATCGATCTAGTTTACTTCATTTTCAAAGATGAATTAATGATCAAAGAAAATGGCAGTCAGGATTTGGTAGTGACTTACACTACTAGAAAATGTGGCTTTTGCGTCAAGCAAAATTGCGATGGCCAGTTTGTCATCGTAAAAGATTAATATTTACGTTGATAAAATTAGCCATCGCAAAAAAATGGTAGCATAATTTTTTTTGCGTCTAGAATCTTTATTTACGACTAAAAATACAGTGACGCATATAATAAGATCTTTTGCGATGGATATTTTGAGCATTTACGATGCATTTCTGACCATCGCATATATCATTACTATATGCGATCGAAAATAAGATTAGTTACGATGCTTAATTATCCGTTGTATTTAGTTATATTATTTGCGATGAGGAAATTTTTTTATACGACTGGTATTAATGGGACACAAATGATAAACCATGATCTAAACCCTAAGCCCCCTTCTTTTCTCCCTCTCGCCAAATTTTCCCTCGGAGCCATCCCTCTCCATTTCTCCCTCTCGCCAAAAATCATAGCCATGGCAAGCCCTTTCTTCCCGAACTCGACCTTCCCAATCCCCGTTCCCTCCATTGTCGCCTTCCCCAAAGCCCTTTCCTCCCGAACTCACCCTCCCCAAGCCTCTTTCCCTCCATTGTCGCCTTCCCCAAACCCCTTTCCTCCCGAACTCGTCCTCCCCAAACCCTTTTCCCATCCGGTGGAGCAATGGCTGAAATAGAAAGTATGTACTAGAGTTGTAGCTCTTGTTTCGTTGATCGAAAGTGTGGCTTACGGTGGTGGTAGTTGCGGCATATGGTGAAGCAGTGGTCGCGTACGATTGTCTTGTGGCTTATGGTGTTCATGTGACGGGTAACCTACTCTCCCGATGCCTCTTTCGCATTCATCCCCTCTCCCCTTGCTGCATCTATTTCCTTTGTTTCTTTGCCCCCCTCACTTTCTTTCTTTCTCCCTTAGCCCTCCCCTCACAGTACGCCTCCCATTCCCACCGGAACTTTGCTGACTACAGTATCCAGAAAGGTCAAATTACCCCTCTTTCAATCCTTATTGTTCTTTATCTATTTTGGGTTTTCATTTTCTTCCATTTTTTTGGCACTTGATGTTTAATGGCTTGTATTGCATGATATATGTAGGAGCTTTATCCTTGTCTAAGTGGAATTTGTTGATACATTTAAATCATGGGCTGAATTAAGCTATATTTTTTTTTGTAGAAAATCTAGAAATTACATGGTTGTTTATAAGCAGCATTTGGTTGATTTTGGAGCATATTAATGATATTTTGGGATTGAAATTGATGGCTAAATATTGGGTTCAGTTGGCTGCTTGTTAATGATAACGTGAGGCTTAATTATTACTTGGATTATTAGGGGGCTGAAAACTTAGTGAAATGTTGGAGTTTTAATTGCTGCATTGCATGAGCTATTTTTTCCTTGATATTTAGATTTTGGATGAATTAAATTGCACCTAAAATGTCTTGTATTTGAGCTGCAAATATTTGAGTTTTTACCATCCAACTAAGCCTTTTTTCCTTTCATTTTCCTTTTTATCTTCCAGCTGATTCTTCTCCTCTATTTTCACTTCTTGTTGTGGCTGCTTTAAGAGCTTTTAATCGTGGAAAATCTTGACTGGAGGAAGAAAAGGGCTTGGGAAGGACACTCTCACCTTTTTTACAAGGTAATTTTCCCTTTCTTTCTCCTTTGTCGGATGGTTTGGATTTGAAAAGTTCAAGCTAGATTTTGTTGGTTCTTGGTAAATGTTAGTCTTGTTTGTTGTGAGCATGAATTTTTTTCAGGCTTACATGTGTAGATATAAGTTGAATGTTAGTCTTGTTTGTTGTTGAAACTTGAGCTTAAATTGTGAGAGTCCTTGTACTTGAACTATTGAATTCTCTAGAGCATGATTGGGCTTTGTTTTTTTGAGCATTACACAAAAATTTTGAGGTTTGGATGTGCTAAATTGTATTTGATTTGTGGAGGTGAGAGTGTGAGCTCTTCTTGCATAATGTAGTTATTCAATCCTTAAATTTATGGCTTAAAATATTAAATTTGAAAGGTGCATTAACAAGCTGGAAATTGTTGAAAATTTTATTTTTCTTGTTAATTTCTATTGGGCTTGCTGTTTTTGGAGCTTAACATTATGTTTATTTTGATATATATCCATTTTATACATCTATATATGTGTTTTATGTTAGGTTGATTTGATGGATAAGAGTTGGATAGATTTATGTGATTCAAAATCAGCTGAGTATGTCTCTGGAGTTAATAGCTTCTTGGAATTCGTATTTAGGGACAAGTCTTCTTATGCACAAATTGTGTGCCCTTGTAACGTGTGTGATAATTGATATTTTAAGAATAGAAGCGAGGTTTCAGAGCATTGTTTTTTTAATGATTTTCTTAAAGGGTATAAGAATTGGACATACCATGAAAAATCTTATGTATGTCGGCGAAGAGAGGATACTTCACATAGTGGGAATGAAAATGCTAGGGATGATATGGTTGGAATGCTTCATGAAGCAATGGGAATTCCTAACGTCCATAGAAATATAGATAATGATTCTCAATCATCACCCGAGAATATTGAACAGAATGCTGATGATGCAACTAATAGATTTTTTTAATTATTGAAAGATGCAGAGTCTGAATTATATCTTGGATGTGTTAAGTTCACAAAATTATCATTTATTGTTTGTTTGTTACTTTTGAAGGTAACGAACGGGTGGATTGATACTTCCATTGATATGCTTAGAGCTAGCACTTTAAGCTTTGCTAGTGCAAGAGATAGAACTCCACATGAGGGACAAGTTATATATTATGGGGTTCTAACACATATCATTAAAGTTAGATATATGAATGATCTTCAGTATACGAATGATCTTCATGTGGTAAGATACCTTTCTCGTAATGCTTGGCTGATTAATGGAACAAGATTTTCCTGTGCTATATATCCTATTTGTTTTGTTTTTTTTTCACACTCATTTTGAATCTCGATGACATGTTTGGCTTATTGTTTTCCAATATGGTTTGCAGATGTAAGGTGTTGTGAATTTCTTTTGTCAAATTTCTACACTAATCGATCAGAATACTCAGGCCTTTCACTTGTTCATGACCGCACTTCTCCAGGTTAGATTTCTAGCCAAACTTGGTTCTATCTTTATTCTTCTAGGATGCCGCAATGATTTTTGACCAGGAAGCAAACATCTGCAGTTTTTTTGACCATTCCGTATTGCTATATGGTGAGCTTGCAAGATTTGTATTGAGGATACTGGGCATCCGCACAAGGCTACCCAACACATAACAAGGAGAAGCTGTTGGGTAGGCTTGTTGGTGGAGACGGGCGGCCTCATATGCGCTGTTTGAGTACAATTCCAGCACCAAATGTAGCTCTCGGTTCATCTCATTTAGCTCCGAGTTCATCTAATGCAGCTCATATTTCTTTGAAGTCAATCCCAGAAGGATTAATGCAAATGATAATTGATAAAATAGGGGAGTGCGTACTTGAAAAGGCACGTGCTGAAGCACGAGATGAAGTTGTTGTTGCCTTAGAGAATTTCTTCCAAACCATTGTTGCCGGAGCAAATAATGATCCGAATAGATGATCTGTGAGAGCAGAAGGAAATGCAAGTACACAGGTATTATATTTTAGGTGATTAAAACAATTTTAAGTTCTTTCTTATAATTACTTTGTAATTAAACTACCTTTTATAAATAGGTTGCTGATGCATCGAGTGTCCATAAGCCAAACGACTCTTCACGTTGACTTGGGATTTATTTGAGACGATGTTCTATGGTATTAGCTAGGTTAGTGAATTTGGAGTACTTATTAGCCAATAGTGTATATGAGCTGGAAATGCCATGTATTGTTGGATTTTAATTGTAATTTGTATTTGGTGAAAGTTATGAATGACTAAAATATATTTATCTAATAATTGTGTACAGGTTGTTGAGACCCATTAAATTGGGCAAAAAAAATAAAATAAATCTGAAATTCTCGTTAATTGCAAAATGAATTTTTACGACGAGAGGGATTACATTTGTCTGTGACAAATACTATTGGATTTGCAACAACCTCGCGTCTTTAATATGTTAGTTGCAAATAATCTTTATTTGCGTCACAATTGCGACGACCTGACAATATCGTCACAAATTTAAATTGTTTGCGACAGAAACATCCACATCGCAAAAACCCCTTATTCTCGATGCGAATACATTTGCGACGGCATGATAACCGTCGTGGAGTATTTGCTACCCTCACGTATGCGTCAACCTCTTTTCTGTCGTAAGACCGTCGCTAATGACACTTTACGTCGAAAATGTTACTTTTTATGACCAAAAGACGCCGACGCGAAAGACCACTTTTTTAGTAGTGTTAGAATATTCAACCATAGCATTATTTACGGACAAAGAACGAAATTAATTATGAAGAACTACTTGACTATGAGCTAACTTAGATTACTCAATCATAGAACGACTATGATGTGTCTCTCTGTACTGTAAACATAATGTTCCCCCGGATTATAGTGTAGTGGTAGAATATTTAAGTTGTCATCTGGGTATCCACGGCTTGATTCATAATTATGATATATTTATAGAAATTTTTCTTTCAAAAAAGACGCGTAATCAAGAGATGTTAGACTTTGGACTACCCACCGCAAAATCTTTCTAATTTATCCTAATAACTAATGGAAAAATTCTATAAAACCAAACCGATCATCCTAAAATGGCTGGGTTCACCATTTTTATTTTTTTGTAAACGTAACGTCCACCTAACTTCATCGTAGTTTCTAAACAAGCAGATATTTGTTGGTAATTGGTAGAATATAATCTCAAGTGAGGAGTTTATGTGCTATGAATTTTGATGAATATAATGATAGTCGCCCATCTCACTTATAGTTGTTTGATCTAGTAATAAAACGGGTTTATATTTTTTTTATAGCTATGTTGTTATAAGCAATTAACCGTGTACTTAATTTCCATAGAAAATAGTCTTGTTTAGACCGTCTCAGTATGATAGTTTTTTCTTATTTGTTTTTCTTTAATCACTATGCATTTCACACGACCATATTTAATATTTAGATTTAACCATGGTTCGGAACCGACTGTTAGATGGTTCGACGATGGTTTGGAACTGTCAGATATCGACCATTAACTTTAATTGTCTAAGACGATTACAATTCACGGTTCAGAATCGTTGGTTACGATTCAGTTCACAATTCACGATGGTTCAAAGATTATTATTATTATTATTATTATTATTTAAAAATTTTAAAAAATATAAATTTATAAATATATAAAAAATTATTTACACTTATTTAAGTTATCTATGTATCCTGTTAAGATATATGGGAATCAAAGTCCTCGTGGTTTGCTTACCTTTTTATTTTAGGAAGTGGTGTTATTACTCACTTTCATTTTCAATTTCCGTAGTGTTACGTTCATTCCTTTGGTATCAAAACATTTTATTTCATCATCTGAAAGTTACATTTCATGTATTATTTTTGTAGCTCTCATCCAATCATCAAATAATGCTTGTGTTTCAAAGAGTTGAGAGACAAAGTAGATCGTCGATCATCTAATATATTACTGTTAGGACCAATGCGAACTAGAGAAGAGTAAAGAGTTTTGTTTAGGAGCCGAGCGGGGATATGAAATTACTAAACTACAGCATGCTCAACTTTATGGATGGACTCTGGTCGGCGAGCATTAGAGAGCGGTTCATGGTCTTCGCTACGAACCACCTGGAGCGGCTTGATGAGGCGCTACTCCAGGCGGGGCAGATGGATCGGAAGAACCACCTCTTGTATTGCATGCAAGCAGGCAATGTTTTGAATCTGGGCAAGGAACTACCTGGAAGCAAGGGAGGTGCACTCACGGATGCTAGACACAGAGGAAATACTGGCGAAGGTGGAGATGACGCCAGTCGACATCGCAGAGGTGTTCACGAGATGTGACGTCGATGGAGAGGGCACCAACACCACGATGAACAAGATGATGGAGGAGATGTGATGGGCAAAGGAGCAAATTGCCGCCTGGCGGTGATAGAAATAGAATGCAGGGAAACATTAAAGGTTGAGGATGTTTTTGTAAATTATGTTTAAGAAAGAGGAATATAAGTTGTCATTTTAGATACCGTAAATTTGATATATCAAATTTAACGTGGCTTAATTAATGTGATTGTTTGGCTCTTCACTACTTTGGACTAAGCAACGTTGACTTTGTTACAACAGTGGACTTTACGTACACACAAATCTTACAAATAAATTCTATTTAATAAAAAGTTACACATAATTTTTTTTATTATATTTAAAATTTTATTATGTGATAATTTTTTTTAGATATGTATTTATGATATTGGGCACCCCTCCGATAAAATTTCCGGATCCGCACTTGCCCCTAGCTTCAATAACTTTATCTTGATTGTATGCTCATCATTTGAATGCGTAGCAAAAAATTTGAATTAACCTTGATGTCACATGTACAACACCGAGATTTTACTTAGTATTCACCTCTTAAGGCAACTAATCCAAGGCATAGTCCTAACGATCTACCATTACTAAATCTTTTCTTTCTCGGATATCTTACGGAGGTGGAGAAACTTCTTACAATTGATAATGACAATACAATAAGAATATAAGGGATGAAAGTAAATATAATGAGTATAAACAATTTTACATTGTGGCAAAAAGGCGAATACGCTCGCCCCCAGCACCCCCGCCAACCCGTCCCAGGGCCAACACAAAGGAGGTAAATCATGGACGGCTACTAGCCTTTGGAATAGTGACTACACATAGTATAAACAACTTTATATGAATCTTGCTTTAGATGCTTTTTTATTGCATAGGATTACCTCTTGTTGGTATGGAAATGCACCAACACTTCATTCTCAAAGCCTCTAAAGCCTATTCCTATCATTGAACAACCTCTAAAGCCTTATGAAATCTATCTAATTTTATCAATTATTTGAATATCAATCGATTGATATGTCAAATCAAACAATGGAATCAACTTGCACTTATTTGATTTTTGATCGACATCGACATCAGTAGATTGATATCAACCATCAGTCAAGTCGAACAGTCGAATCGAACTGTCAAATCAACTTGTTTGTATTCATTTTCTCAAGTCATAAATCAACTGATCAAACACCGATTAATGTTGTAGTAAATGTTCACAAGAATTATAGAAACATACTGTACCAAGATTGAAGAATATTTATTGTAGCACTATTTTAGCACATTTCAATGTTATAGTAGCAATCCTATTTTTAGTGTTTTACATTCATTAGTTGATTGGTACACCCTATCTGTCGACTAATATTTTTATTTTTGACTTATCAAAGTTGAATTCTTGCTTTGTTCAGTATCCAGTTGATCTCTGTTAGGATGTATACTAAAAGCCTAACTTTTGTATAAACATTTATAAGAATCACATTGGTCAAATGTCTATATTTATGTTAAATGTAATTGTCCATTTAATTTATATTATAGATAACATGGTATATGGTGTCACACAAAAGATCATGTTATCAGTTCCTTATAAATTATAAAAAGTTGCTCACGACCAAGATGGAATGGGATAAATCATTGGAATGGTTGTAGTGTAATTTGGTATTAGTTTATCTTGACTATAAAATTACACTAGTACACTCTGAGTGTATTGAGCAGGACCATTTGAGGTTGTTCTTTTTATACTGACTGTAAAAAAGGAACAGGACCTCTGTTATTATGGAAGTGCGTACTCTTAATCATGATATAATAACAAGCACGTATACTTAATATTTATTTCTTTAATTTATCAAAGGGTGAGATTTAGTTCGTTAAATCAATAGGCCCGATAAATGAGAAATGATATTATTTATATGATGTGTTGTTGATTATAGAATGAAACTGTGTCCTAGTAATCTAGGTTGATGATATCCTCTTGAGGAGCTCATTGTTGGTGCAATATCCCTCAGGTCAAGGTTGACCTGGTTGACCAAGTTTGAGTCTTGGTTTGAGTTTCGATGTTTGACAATACAAGACTTCGACGACACATGAACAATGCAGGTGCAGTTGTTCATGTGGGGAGATTGTTGGTGCAATTCTCCACTGATCGGGGCTTGATCAGTTTGGTTGAAGAAGAGTCAAGTAGGTCAAGATTGACCAGATACTTGACTGGGAAGTCATAACTGGGATGTTAGGCAGAAATAAAATCCTGGTGAGTGAAGCCAGGTAAAAGACCTAGTGAGTGAAGCTAGGCAGAGAGAAAATCCTGGTGAGTGAAGCCAGGTGAAAGACCTAGTCAGTGAAACTAGGCAGTATGAAAATCCTGGTGAGTGAAGCCAGGTGGAAGTCCTAGTGAGTGAAGCTAGGCAGTAGAAAAATCTTGGTGAGTGAAGCCAGGTGAAAGTCCTAGTGAGTGAAGTTAGGCAGTGAGAAAATCCTGGTGAGTAAAGCCAGGTGAAAGTTCTAGTGAGTGAAGTTAGGTAGTTGAAAGTCGTGATGAGTGAAGCCAGACAGATGAGAAGTCCTGGTGAGTGAAGCCAGGCATGGGGAAAATCCAGATGGGTCAAGGTTGACCAGACATCTGGTGAAAGTCCAAGTAGGTCAAGGAATTGACCGGATACTTGGCAAGAGGAGAAAAGTCTAAGTGGGTCAAAGGGATTGACCGGACACTTGGTGAGCGAGTTCTAGCAGGTTAAGGGTGACCGGATGCTAGGCACGATGAACCAACAGGTCATGGTTGACCAGATGTTGGTTTAAGAGGCTTTAGACTTGATTTTAGGGAGAAATCATGAGTTGGATCGATCAACCGATCGATTGGCTCAGCCCAATCGATCGGCCGATTGATTGGGCGAGTCTTCGCGACATCCTCCTCCCAATCGATCAGTGGATCGATTGGGACAAGTGCACGATCGCACAGAACAGCGCTGGATCGATCGATCGATCGATCCAGATACCCCAATCGATCAGTGGATCGATTGGGAGCTACGATTTTGCACGATAAGCCCTGGATCGATCAGCCGATCGATCCAGGCAATTTACCGAGAGCACAGAGGCGCTCTGGATAGATCAGTCGATCGATCCAAAGCCTCTCCGATCGATTGGGAGCAATCCAATTGATCAGGATCCGACCGTTAGCGTCGATAAAAGCCGCAGGCGTTCGATTCCTTCGGTAGAAAACTACACGATTCATCTCTGATCCTTTTCTGCGCTTTCAGCTCTTCTCCACAGGGTTCTCACCGCCAGCTCTTAAAGGTTCTTGGAGGTCTTCCAAGTCAAGAGGCGGATCTACAGCTGAAGAAGAAAGCTAGGGTTTGGGTTTTCTATACTCATTGTAAGCTTTTGCTTGTATTTGTGTATCCTTTCCCTTTCTTCTTGTAGTGTGAACTTGTAGGGCTTTTCCGCCTTCGGTAGTTACCGAAAAGGAGTGTTTATTAGTGGAGTGTGTGTGAGTGTGTGGATCCTTGGACTAGTCACCTCCTTTGGAGGTGGATACCAAGTAAATCTACTTGTTAGCGTTGTGTGTACTGTTTCTTGTATGTTTCCGCTGCACATCTTTGAAGAAACAAGCAACTCCAACCATGAGCACGCGACGAGCTATTCACCCCCCCCCTCTAACTACATTTCGGTCCCAACAAGTGGTAACAGAGTGAGGCCGCTCTTCACCGGAATCATCGCCGGAAGGGGCAAACATAACAAGAAGAGCTAGAGGGTGAAGAAGTTGGAGCAAAATTATCAAAGTTAAAGAATTCAAGAAGCTCAACTTCAAGATGCAATTCCAAGATGGACTTAGATTTGACACAAGGTGGCTCCACCGTACACATCTACAAGCTTCAATCTTTGGAAATCAAGGATCGAAAACTTCTTAATGGTGGAGATAGAGCAATGGTTTGCTTTTATGGAAGGCTTCGAAGCTCCAACGAATTCAAAGGGCAAAGTTCTCAAGAAAAGCAAATGGAGCCCGGAGCAAGTCCAAAGGTGCGAAGCAAATGACAAGGTAACCAAATTATTAGTTAATTTATTGCCTAGCATAATTCTATGCAAAATTGGAGAGTTCAAGGATGTCAAAGAGCTATGGAGCAAATTGACATCAATTCATGAGATCCCCTCCACTGCACCAATCCAAGAAGAATCCAAAGAGGGTGACTCATTGGAGCAAAATCAAGATGAAGAGGAAGAGGACTCCGAAGTTGAGAGATGCTCAACTTCCGAAGAAGAAGAAGTCTAAGAAAAAGCTTCATCTCCGAGGGAATGCAATGAAGGGAACAAGGAGGGAGCATACTCCTTGTTCCATGTACAAGATGATGAAGCCTCCACCTCTAGGATTGAGGGGGAGTGTAGATCACTGACCCCTGAGCAAGAAGAAGTTTCCACATCCTGGTCAAAAGAAGAAGAGGATGAAGAAGCTTCCACCTCCACAAGTCAAGTCAAATCTAATGGAGAAGCATCACTATCGGATCAAGAGGAAGCCTCTACATCCACATCACATGGAGGACCAAGTGTCATCCCTACATGTAAAGGTATAAACATTTCAATTAAAAATAAATATCATATTATATGTTTTGAGTGTAGGGAGAATGGGCATTACAAGAGCAAGTATCCCAAATTGGCCAAAAAGAAGGGCAAAGTGGCACCCAAGGGCAAGGAAAAGGCCAAGGAGACCATCCCCACAACAAAGAAGAGCAAGGAGCACATTGTGTGCTTCTTGTGCCAACAAAGAGGGCATTACCGAAGTCAATGTCCTAAGGGGAAGAAGGTGGTCAAGGCTCAAGGAGGAAGCTCAATTCAAGGGGGAGCCTCCAAAGTAAAAAAGAAAGGTAACTTTTATTGAGTCTACCCCTTTAAATTATGGTAAAAAGCATGCTAGTTCTAACTTATATCATTTTAATGCTATTTACCATAAGGATAGGAAGCATGGAGACATTAATGAAAATCATATGGCTCTACATGCTAAAACCACTACACCTAGGGCTAGGAATGTAGATAAAAATCTAGGCAAGAACACTAAGGTCAATAACTATAAGTCTAGAAATAAAAACGCTCAAGGATTAAATAGAAAACCTAAATCTAGGGATTTATGGGAAGAAAATCAAGTCTTGAGGTTAAGACTTCATAAAATGGAAAAGACCCTAAAAAGGATGGAAAATATCCTAATAGGGCAAAATGAGCAAAATCTAGGGTTAAGACAACAAAGGTCATCCAAGGGCCATAGAGGTTTGGGATACAAACATAAGGCTAAGAAAGATGAAAACTCTTACCATAGGGTTCCATATAGCTATGGAACCAACCCTAGGTCTAAGGGTCAAGTCAAAAGTACAATGGAAGTTATCCCTAGGAGTAGTTTTGCAACTAAAGTGACTAGGACTTCTAAGAAGTCTAACAAAGTCACTAGGAAGGTCACAAGGGAAGAAATCCCTAAAGTTGACCTAGAAAATGTGACCAAAGCTTCTAAGAAGTCAAACAAGGTCACTAGGAAGGTATCTAGGGAAGTTATCCCTAGTGAGTACCCAGAGCATCCAAGGAGCACCAATAGGTTTTGGGTTCCTAGGAGCATCTTCTCTACCCCATAAATGGGTTAGAGAGTGTCAACTCTAAGAAGGAGGGTAGTTAACCCAACTTTGAAGAAATTGACACTGAGCATTTTCAAGGTTATTATTAACCTTTGAAAATGAAATGGATTTATGATTTACTGTTTGAAAGAGTAAAATGTGTCAAAATTTGAGAAGTATTGATTTTATTTTAAAATGATACAATTTGGGAAAATATAAGAAATACCAAGTTGGGATTTTGGTATTTTCTTAGTGTTACTCTTGTGGAAGAACGAAATATGCCAACATTTGAGGAATAAGATTAATTTCAATTGGCATAAGTCAATCAAGAGAACTAGAAATGCCAGTTTAGGTTTTGGCATTTTCTTGGAGGTTTTAGAGGGCAATCTAGGTTTAATTTTTAACTTAGCTAAGGGTTAAGGACACTTAGATAGGTAATCTAAGTATTTTATTTTTATGTTAAATCTTGCCATGCTTTGTTTGCTCATTATATGCCATGACATCATGATTACTTTTGCATTCATACCTTATGATGAAAAACACAAAGATACCATGTCATGACATACATACATCATGTAGTTATAGGACATTTTCTTTTGAAAATTATTTCTTTTTGATGTATGCCTTAACATTATCATGCATTATATTTATTTCCTTAAAATTAAGGACAAATGGCATTTATCAACAAGTATCAACAAGTGACATCCTAGGTGGATGTTCAATATCCACAAAACGCCTAGATAGATATGCATGATCCCTAGACTAGGGCAAAATCAAATTTTACATCTCACAAAGACCCAAAAGGTGACTTGTATGTGTTTTAGTGCACATTAGATACAAGTGAGATGTTAGGATGATGAACAAAACTCAAGATGTTGATTTAGTGCATTCTTTTGAGTTTTAAGTTCATCAAAACACATAGCTATGTGTTTTCCCATCATTGGGAAAGCTAATATACAAGTCATGTGCATTAAGCCCAAGGAACATGGTGGGACATTGGTTTTGAAAAATATTTTAAAAATGCTTTTGGAAAACCTTGATGAAGACTATCTTTTGATAGTAATCATCATTGAATAGTTAGACACAAACTTGAAGAAACCACTAAAGTTCTTACAAGTTTTCAAGTTTGTGTCAATCTTTGAAAATATAATATATTTTCATAGAAAACTATTTTTCCATGATAAAATATACCCTAAATAATGTCTACACAAATTTTCACGATTTTTGGAATTTTGTAGAATTTTCTAGGGGTT
This sequence comes from Zingiber officinale, assembly GCF_018446385.1. Taxonomy (NCBI): domain Eukaryota; kingdom Viridiplantae; phylum Streptophyta; class Magnoliopsida; order Zingiberales; family Zingiberaceae; genus Zingiber; species Zingiber officinale. Next base: position 61,899,332 of record NC_056000.1, on the reverse strand, counting down.
TCTGAAATTGGCTGAAATTGACTTTCAGCAATTTCAGGTCTCCAATCGATCACCCGATCGATTGGAGTGCCTCAATCGATCAGCCAATCGATTGAGAAGGCCATTCTCGTGAGCAGAAGCTCGCTGGATCGATCAACCGATCGATCCAACCCTCCTGAATCGATCAGTGGATCGATTCAAGCTGGTTCAATCGATTAGAACCCAACTCCAATCGATCGAAGATGCTGATTTTGGCTGGGAAAGCTTATTTTCAGTATTTTGAATCTATTTTAGTCTAGGTAACCATTCCTAACCCCTCAAAATACATTTGTATACATAAAAAGAGTGTTTTTCATGTTGAAAACAAGGATGGTTTGGTTAAGGAAGACTAAATTGAAGTTTAGGTTGAGGTTTGGTTTCAATATTGAATTTTTGAACCTCAAAACTTAAATATTTGGGTTTCCTAAAGGTTTAGGAATTCCAAGTCATTGTTGGTGCAATGACAGAAGGTACGACCATGTCTTTAGGGGGAGGTACTTTGTAAAGACATGAAAACTATTTTTCATGAACCTTGGAAGGTGGTTAACCTTCTTTTAAGAACATGCTCAAGGTTGGGCATTTGTCTACATTGGGGGAGAATGTAGGGTTAAGGATAAATGAAGGGTATGGAACTTTCATTATCGTGTTGATCACAACAAGTGAAGTTGTGAACAACGATGAGCAACTCTTCAGGGGGAGAGTCTCAAAGGGGTAAGTTTTCAACAAGAAGTGTATCAACAAGTGAATTTGTTTGATGTGTGCCAATAGGGGGAGAATGTAGGATTTAAGTTAGGCCTTCATTATCTAAGAGGGAGTCTGCCTTCTTAAAGGGAGAATGTAGGTTGTAACTCAAGCCTTCATTACCTAGTGGCAGAAGGAAGTTGAGGCTATGGAATTAGCCTAACTTAAATGTGGTATTGTCAAACATCAAAAGGGAGAGATTGTTGGTGCAATATCCCTCAGGTCAAGGTTGACCTGGTTGACCAAGTTTGAGTCTTGGTTTGGGTTTCAATGTTTGACAATACAAGACTTCGACGACACATGAACAATGCAGGTGTAGTTGTTCATGTGGGGAGATTGTTGGTGCAATTCTCCACTGATCGGGGCTTGATCAGTTTGGTTGAAGAAGAGTCAAGTAGGTCAAGGTTGACCAGATACTTGACTGGGAAGTCCTAACTGGGATGTTAGGCATAAAGAAAATCTTGGTGAGTGAAGTCAGGTAAAAGACCTAGTGAGTGAAGCTAGGTAGAGCGAAAATCCTGGTGAGTGAAGCCAGGTGAAAGACCTAGTGAGTGAAACTAGGCAGTATGAAAATCCTGGTGAGTGAAGCCAGGTGGAAGTCCTAGTGAGTGAAGCTAGGCAGTAGGAAAATCCTGGTGAGTGAAGCCAGGTGAAAGTCCTAGTGAGTGAAGCTAGGCAGTGAGAAAATCCTGCTGAGTGAAGCCAGGTGAAAGTCCTAGTGAGTGAAGCTAGGTAGTTGGAAGTCCTGGTGAGTGAAGCCAGGCAGATGAGAAGTCCTGGTGAGTGAAGCCAGGCACGGGGAAAATCCAGATGGGTCAAGGTTGACCAGACATCTGGTGAAAGTCCAAGTAGGTCAAGGGATTGACCGGATACTTGGCAAGAGGAGAAAAGTCCAAGTGGGTCAAAGGGATTGACCGGACACTTGGTGAGCGAGTTCTAGCATGTTAAGGGTGACCGGATGCTAGACACGATGAACCAACAGGTCATGGTTGACTAGATGTTGGTTTAGGAGGTTTTAGACTTGGTTTTAGGGAGAAATCATGAGCTGGATCGATCAGCCGATCGATTGGCTCATGCCCAATCGATCGGGCGATCGATTGAGCGAGTCTTCGCGACAACCTCCTCCCAATCGATCAGTGGATCGATTGGGACAAGTGCGCGATCACACAGAACAGCGCTGGATCGATCGGTCGATCGATCCAGATACCCCAATCGATCAGTGGATTGATTGGGAGTTGCGATTTCGCACGATAAGCCCTGGATCGATCAGCCGATCGATCCAAGCAATGTACCGAGAGCACAGAGGTGCTCGGGATCGATCAGTCGATCGATCCAAAGCCTCCCCGATCGATTGAGAGCAATCGAATCGATCGGGATCCGACCGTTAGCGTCGATAAAAGTCGCATGCGTTTGATTCCTTCGGTAGAAAACTACACGATTCATCTCCGATCCTTTTCTGCCTTTCAGCTCTTCTCCACAGGGTTCTCACCGCCAGCTCTTGAAGGTTCTTGGAGGTCTTCCATGTCAAGATGCGGATCTACAGCTGAAGAAGAAAGCTAGGGTTAGAGTTTTCTATACTCATTGTAAGCTTTTGCTTATATTTGTGTATCCTTTCCCTTTCTTCTTGTAGTGTGAACTTGTAGGGCTTCTATGCCTTCGGTAGTTACCGAAAATGAGTGTTTATTAGTGGAGGTGTGTGTGAGTGTGTGGATCCTTGGACTAGTCACCTCCTTTGGAGGTGGATACCAAGTAAATCTATTTGTTAGCGTTGTGTGTACTGTTTCTTGTATGTTTCCGCTGCACATCTTTGAAGAAACAAGCAACGCCAACCACGAGCACGCGACGAGCTATTCACCCCCCTCTAGCTACATTTCGGTCCCAACACTCATAAGGATTATCATGTAAACCCTGCAAGTGGACCTAGTCCGGCATGACAATGAAGTTGAGTGGTACTACTCTTGGAGCAAGATATTAATTAAGTGAGTTGTCAATAACTCATTTAATTAATGGACATTCGATATCTTAAACATAGGGAGATTAATGCACTCATAATAAGAAGAAGCTCATAATGTAATTTGGGATTGGTGCGGTAGTTCAATAATAACTCTTTAGTGGTATGAGTTATTATTGATGAACTTGAGTTAGGTGTTAGGGGCAACACAGGAAGTTCAAGCTCATCGGGAGACCAAAACCAATTTATCCTCTCGGTCCCTGTTGTATCCTCTATAAATTCTTGTATCCATAAAGTCCACTTCTTATCCAAGTAATGGGTTGGCCACATCCTTGCTTGGTGCGAGGGGGCCAGCCAAGCATGGGCTTGGAAGCCAAGAGGTGGCCGGCCAAGGTTGGTGCCCAAGCTAGGGGCCGACCACTAGAAAAGGAAAAGGAAGTTTTGTTTTTTTTTTAAACAAAATTTTGTTAAAATCCTTATTTGTAGTTATCTACAATAGTTAAAAGAGAGATTTTATTTTGTTAAAATCTTTCCTTTTGTAGTTATCTATAATGGATAAAAGAAAGATTTCAATTTCCTTTTATAGTCATCCTCATGGTTTTAAAAGAGAGTTTTAAAATTTTAAAATCTTTCCTTTTTATAGCTATCTACAAAAGATTAAAGAGAGATTTTATTTCGTTAAAATATTTCTTTATTTGTAGTTATCTATAATATTAAAAAAAGATATTTTAATTTTTGATAAAACTTTCCTTGTAACCATGATTTAAAAGGAGAAGTTTGTTGGTGCAATATCCCTCAGGTCAAGGTTGACCTGGGTAACCAAGCTGAGTCTTGGTTTGGGTTTAGATGTTTGACAATAAGATATTGATTGAAGAAGAGTCAAGTAGGTCAAGGTTGACCGGATACTTGACTGGGAAGTCCTAACTGGGATGTTAGGCAAAATGAAAGACCTAGTGAGTGAAGCTAGGCAGTATGAAAGTCCTGGTGAGTGAAGCCAGGCAGAAGGAAAGTCCTGGTAAGTGAAGCCAGGCAGAAGGAAAGTCCTGGTAAGTGAAGCCAGGCAGAAGAAAAGTCCTGGTGAGTGAAGCCAGGCAGAAGGAAGTCCTAGTGAGTGAAGCTAGGCAGATGGAAATCCTGGTGAGTGAAGCTAGGTGAAAGTCCTAGTGAGTGAAGCTAGGTAGATGGAAATCCTGGTGAGTGAAGCCAGGTGAAAGTCCTAGTGAGTGAAGCTAGGCAGATGGAAAACCCTAGTGAGTGAAGCTAGGTGAAAGTCCTGGTGAGTGAAGCCAGGCAAGGGAAAATCCAGATGGATCAAGGATGATTGGACATCTGGTGTTGGGAAGTCCAAGTAGGTCAAAGGATTGACTAGATACTTGGCATGAAAGAAAAATCCAAGTAGGTCAAAGGGATTGACCGGATACTTGGCACAGAGAAAAGTCTAAGTGGGTCAAAGGGATTGACCGGACACTTGGTAAGGGAGTCCTAGCAGGTCAAGGGAGTGACTAGATGCTAGGCATGACATACCAACAGGTCAAGGTTGACCGGATGTTGGTTTGGGAGGTTTGGGACTTGGTTTTGGACAAAAATCAAGTGCTGGATCGATCAGTGGATCGATCCAGGCTCTGGATCGATCAGTGGATCGATCCAGACCTGTCCCAGCGAACAGAGAGCCTCTGGATCGATCCGTGGATCGATCCAGAGGTCCCAATCGATCAGTGGATCGATTGGGACGCGGCTGCTTCGCGCGATAAGCGCTGGATCGATCCGTGGATCGATCCAGGCGTTTTTCCAGAGCACAGAGGCGCTCTGGATCGATCCGTGGATCGATCCAAAGCCTCCCCGATCGATTGGGAATATTCGAATCGATCGGGATCCGACCGTTGGCGTCGTTTATAGCTGCAGGCGTGTGATGGCTGCGGCAATCCCTTCTCCGATTCACTCCAGATTTCTCGCCAGCTCCTCCACAGCACTCACAAAGCTCAGATCGCCAGTTCTTGAAGGATCTTGGAAGTTTTCCAAGTCAAGAGGCGGATCAAAGCCAAGAAGAGAAGCTAGGGTTAGGGTTTATACTCATTGTAAGCTTGTAAGCTTGTATTTCTTGTATCCTTTCCCTCTCTTCTTGTATTGAGTCTTGTAGGGCTTCTCCGCCCTTGGTAGTTACCATAAAGGAGAGTTTTATTTAGTGGAGGGTGTGTGTGTTGGTGTGGATCCTTGGATTAGTCACCTCTTGTGAGGTGGATACCAAGTAAACCAACCGTGTTAGCGTGGTTGTATTTGTTTCTGTATTTTCCGCTGCATATTCTTGAAGAAACAAGCAACGCCAAGCACCGAGCGAACGCGACGAGCTATTCACCCCCCCCCTCTAGCTACTTTTGGTCCTAACAAGTGGTATCAGAGCAAGGCCGCTCTTCACCGGAATCATCGCCGGAAGGGTCAAGTATAACAAGAAAAGCTAGAGGGTGAAGAAGTTGGAGCAAATTCTTCAAGTTCAAGATTTTATCAAGCTCAACTTCAAGATGCAATTCCAAGATGAGCTTGGATTTGACACAAGGGTGGCTCCACCATACACTTCTACGAGTTTCGATTCTTGGAAATCAAGAATCGAAAATTTTCTTATGATGAAGATAGAGCAATGGTTTGCTCTCATGGAAGGTTTTGAAGCTCCCACAAATTCCAAAGGCAAAGTACTCAAAAGGAGCAAGTGGAGCAAAGACCAAATCCAAAGATGTGAGGCCAATGACAAAGTGACCAAGCTTTTGGTCAATTTATTGCCAAGCAACATCTTGGAACAAATTGGAGAGTTTGAAGATGCCAAGGAGCTTTGGAGCAAATTGGCAAGAATTCATGAGATCCCCTCCACTGTACCAGATCAAGGAGAATCCAAAGAGGGCGACTCATTGGATCAAGACCAAGAGGAGGACTCCGAGGTTGAGAGATGCTCAACCTCCGAAGAAGAAGCTTCATCTTCAAGGGAATGCAACGAAGGGAACAAGGAGGGAGCATACTCCTTGTTTCATATTCAAGATGATGAAGCCTCCACCTCTAGGATTGAGGGGGAGCAATCCTTGGTGACACCAGATCAAGAAGAAGGAGAAGCTTCTACATCCGGGTCAAGAGATGAAGAGATTGAAGAAGCTTCTACCTCCACGAGTCAAGAAAAATCAAATGGAGGAGAATCAAGATCGGATCAAGAGGAAGCTTCTACCTCCGGATCCAAAGGGAAAGATGCCACCCCTACAAGCAAAGGTATAAATATTTCAATTAAAAATAAAAATCATATTATATGCTTTGAGTGTAGGGAACATGGGCACTACAAGAGCAAGTGCCCTAAATTGGCCAAGAAGAAGGGCCAAGTGGCACAAAAGGGCAAGGCGAAGCCCAAGGAGATCATCCCCAACACAAAGAAGAGCAAGGAGCATATTATATGCTTCTCTTGCAATCAAAAGGGGCATTACCGAAGTCAATGCCCCAAGGGGAAGAAGGTGGTCAAGGCTCAAGGAGGCACTAGTCAAGGGGGAGCCTCCAAGGTAAAGAAGAAGGTAACATTTATTGAGCCTACCCCTTTACATTATGGTAAAAAGCATGATAATTCTAACTTATATCATTTTAATGCTATTTACCATGAAAATAGAAAGCATGATAGCATTAAAGAAAAATATATAGTTTTTCATGCTAAAACCACTACACCTAAGGCTAGGAATGTAGGTAAAAGTCTGGGCAATAACTCTAAAGATTTTAGATACAAGCCCAAGAACAAATATGCTCATGAATCAAATGAAAAATCTAAAACTAAGGACTTAGTGTTAGAAAATCAAGTCTTGAGATCAAGGCTTGATAAAATGGAAAAGACCCTAAAAAGGATGGAAAATATCCTATTAGGGCAAAATGAGCATAACCTAGGGTTAGGGGTACAAAAGCCATCCAATGGCCATAGAGGTTTGGGATACAAACCAAAGGCTAAGAAGGATGTGCCCTCTTACCATAGAGTTCCATATAGTTATGGAACAAACCCTAGGTCTAGTGGTCAAGCCAAAAATACTAGGGAAGTCATCCCTAAGAGTATTTTTGCAATAAATGTGACTAAGACTTCTAAGAAGTCTAAGAAAGTCACAAACAAGGTCACAAGGGAGGTTATCCCTAGAGTTGACCTAGAAAATGTGACCAAGGCTTCTAAGAAGCCCAACAAGGTCACTAGGAAGGTATCTAGGGAAGTTATCCCTAGTGAGTACCTAGAGCATCCAAGGAGCACCAATAGGTGTTGGGTTCCTAGGAGCATCTTCTCTACCCCATAGATGGGTTAGAGAGTGTCAACTCCGATTAGAAGGGTAGTTAACCCAACTTTGAGGAAATTGACACTCAAGGAGCATTTTCAAGGTTTTAGTTAACCTTTGAAAATGAAATGGAATTATTGATTACTCCTTGAAAGAGTAAAATGTGCCAAATGGTGAAAAATTGTTTTTATCTTAAAATGACACAAATTGGGAAAACCTTGAGAAATATCAAGTTGGGATTTTGGTATGTTCTTAGGCAATTTAAGGTAATCCGGGCCTTAATTTAAAAGTGCTACTCTTGAGGAAAAATGGAATATGCCAACATTTGAGGACATGTTTATTTTCAATTGGCATACATTAAATCAAGGAAATTAGAAATGCCAAATTTAGGCTTTGGCATTCTCTTGTAGCACTTTAGGGCAATCTAGGTTTAAGGTGTAAGTTTAGCTAAGACTTTAAGGATACTTAGATAGTTAATCTAGGTATATTTTATTTATGATAAATCTTGCCATGATTGTTTGCCCATCATATGCCATGACATCATGTCTAGTTTTGCATTCATGTTTTATTATGAAAAATCCAAAAATACCATGTCATGACATTCATACATCATGTAGTAATAGGATATTTTCTTTTGAAAATTATTTTCTTTTGATGTATGCCATAACATAATCATGCATTAAGTTTAATTCCTTGTAATTAAGGACGAATGACATTTAACAACAATTATTGACAAGTGACATCCTAGGTGGATGTCTAATATCTCTAGAATGCCTAGATAGATATGCATGATCCCTAGATTAGGGCAAAAATCAAAATCTACATATCACAAAGACCATAAGGTGACTTGTATGTGATTAATGCACATTAGATACAAGTGAGATGTTAGGAAGATGAACAAAACTCAAGATGTTGATTTAGTGCATTCTTTTGAGTTTTAGGTTCATCAAAACACATAGTTATGTGTTTTCCCATCATTGGGAAAGCTAATGTACAAGTCATGTGCATTAAGCCCAAGGAATGTGATGGGATATTGGTTTTGAAAATGTTTTTAAAATATTTTTGGAAAACCTTGGTGAAGGCTATCTTTTGATAGTAATCACCATTGAATAGTTAGACACAAACTTGAAGAAAAACACTAAAGTTTTGCAAGTTTTCAAGTTTGTGTCAATCTTTGAAAATATGATGTATTTTCATAGAAAACTATTTTTCTTTGATAGTATATGCCCTAAATAATGTCTACACGAAATTTCATGATTTTTGGATTTTTGTAGAATTTTCTAGGGGTTTCTGAAGTTGACTGAAATGGAATTTCAGCAACTATCAGAGCTCCGATCGATCCATGGATCGATTGGAGTGCCCGAATCGATCCGTGGATCGATTCAGAAGGCAAGTCTCCCGCGAGCAGAAGCTCGCTGGATCGATCAGCCGATCGATCCAGGTAGTCTGAATCGATCAGTGGATCGATTCAGAAAGGTTCAATCGATTGGAACCCAACTCCAATCGATCCAAGTTGCTGATTTTGGCTGGGAAGGCTTGATTTCAGCATCTTTGAACCTCTTTGAGTCTAGGTAACCATTCCAAACCCCTTAAATATATTTGTATACATACAAAGGGTGTTTTCATGTTGAAAACAAGGATGGATTGGTTAACGAAGACTAAGTAGAAGTTTAGGTTGAGGTTGTTTCAAATATTGAACATTTAAACCTCAAAACTTCTAAAATTTGGGTTTCCTAAAAGTTTAGGAATTCCAAGTCATTGTTGGTGCAATGACAGAAGTTACCACCATGTCTTTAGGGGGAGGGACTCTTTAAAGACATGAAAAATTACTTTTCATGAACCTTGGAAGGTGGTTAACCTTCTTTAAAGAAAATGCTCATGTATGAGCTTTTGAACTTGAAATGGGGAGTGGATATCCTCATTATTTCAAGTGTGAACTCAAGTGGTTAGATAATGCTCAAGGTTGGGTATTTGTCTACATTGAGGGAGAAGTTAAGGATAAATGAAGGGTATGAGACCTTCTTTATCGTGTTGATCACAACGAGTGATGTTGTGAACAACGATGAGCAACTCTTCGGGGGAGAGTCTTCAACAAATGGATTTGTTGAAGTGTGCCCAGAATTGGAGCATAGGTTGATGTGTGTCCAACGATGGGTTGATGTGTGCCAATAGGGGGAGAATGTATGGTTAAGCTTAGGCCTTCATTACCTATGGGAAGGTCATAGGGGGAGAATGAAAGGACTCATGAAAGGGAGTAAGTTAGGCTTTCATTACCTAGAGGGAGTTTGCCCTCTTAGGGGGAGAATGAAGAGCTTAATTTATGCTTTCATTACCTAGTGGCATGAAGAAGGAGGCTATGGGATTAGCCTAACTTACATATGGGATTGTAAGTGTTATTGTGGTATTGTCAAACATCAAAAAGGGGGAGATTGTTGGTGCAATATCCCTCAGGTCAAGGTTGACCTGGGTAACCAAGCTGAGTCTTGGTTTGGGTTTAGATGTTTGACAATAAGATATTGATTGAAGAAGAGTCAAGTAGGTCAAGGTTGACCGGATACTTGACTGGGAAGTCCTAACTGGGATGTTAGGCAAAATGAAAGACCTAGTGAGTGAAGCTAGGCAGTATGAAAGTCCCGTGAGTGAAGCCAGAAGGAAAGTCCTGTGAAGCCAAGCAGAAGGAAAGTCCCGTAAGTGAAGCCGGGCAGGAAAGTCCCGTGAGTGAAGCCAGAAGGAAGTCCTAGTGAGTGAAGCTAGGCAGATGGAAAACCCTAGTGAGTGAAGCTAGGTGAAAGTCCTAGTGAGTGAAGCTAGGCAGATGGAAATCCTGGTGAGTGAAGCCAGGTGAAAGTCCTAGTGAGTGAAGCTAGGCAGATGGAAAACCCTAGTGAGTGAAGCTAGGTGAAAGTCCTGGTGAGTGAAGCCAGGCAAGGGAAAATCCAGATGGATCAAGGATGATTGGACATCTGGTGTTGGGAAGTCCAAGTAGGTCAAAGGATTGACTAGATACTTGGCATGAAAGAAAAGTCCAAGTAGGTCAAAGGGATTGACCGGATACTTGGCACAGAGAAAAGTCCAAGTGGGTCAAAGGGATTGACCGGACACTTGGTAAGGGAGTCCTAGCAGGTCAAGGGAGTGACTAGATGCTAGGCATGACATACCAACAGGTCAAGGTTGACCGGATGTTGGTTTGGGAGGTTTGGGACTTGGTTTTGGACAAAAATCAAGTGCTGGATCGATCAGTGGATCGATCCAGGCTCTGGATCGATCCAGACCTGTCCCAGCGAACAGAGAGCCTCTGGATCGATCCGTGGATCGATCCAGAGGTCCCAATCGATCAGTGGATCGATTGGGACGCGTCTGCTTCGCGCGATAAGCGCTGGATCGATCCGTGGATCGATCCAGGCGTTTTTACAGAGCACAGAGGCGCTCTGGATCGATCCGTGGATCGATCCAAAGTCTCCCCGATCGATTGGGAATATTCGAATCGATCGGGATCCGACCGTTGGCGTCGTTTATAGCTGCAGGCGTGTGATGGCTGCGACAATCCCTTCTCCGATTCACTCCAGATTTCTCGCCAGCTCCTCCACAGCACTCACAAAGCTCAGATCGCCAGTTCTTGAAGGATCTTGGAAGTTTTCCAAGTCAAGAGGCGGATCAAAGCCAAGAAGAGAAGCTAGGGTTAGGGTTTATACTCATTGTAAGTTTGTAAGCTTGTATTTCTTGTATCCTTTCCCTCTCTTCTTGTATTGAGTCTTGTAGGGCTTCTCCGCCCTGGTAGTTACCATAAAGGAGAGTTTTATTTAGTGGAGGGTGTGTGTGTTGGTGTGGATCCTTGGATTAGTCACCTCTTGTGAGGTGGATACCAAGTAAACCAACCGTGTTAGCGTGGTTGTATTTGTTTCTGTATTTTCCGCTGCATATTCTTGAAGAAACAAGCAACGCCAAGCACCGAGCGAACGCGACGAGCTATTCACCCCCCCTCTCTAGCTACTTTTGGTCCTAACAAAGTTTAATTAATCTTTCCTTTTTTGTAGTTGTCTACATGTTTTAAAAGAGAGAGATTAATTTTAAAACTTTCCTTTATTGCCATGTACAATAGGAAATTTAAAAGAGTGAGATTTTAATTGTTATTAAAAATTTCTTTTAAAGGGAGGCCACAAATAAGGAAGTTTAATTATGTTTAATATGTTTAAAACTTTCTTTGTTTGCCATGACCAATGATTATAAAAGAGAGGTAAAGGGTGCCTTCATACAATGTAACCTAGGCTTTCTCCTCTTCTATTCCTTCGGTGGTCGGCTTCTCTTCCCTTCCCTTCTCCCTTTGTTTTCCTTCTTTGAGGGCCGGCGGCTTGCTTGGAGGAAAGGAAACATAAGGGTCGGCGACATCAAGCATTGGAGATCTCTTAGTGGCCAGACTACTTGGAGGAGAAGAAGAAGAAGAGAAGGAGTTTCTTATTTTGGCATCCCTTGGTGGCTCAAAAGTCTTGGAGGAGAAGAAGTGGTTTGGGTGGATTCGATCTTGGTAGATCGTTGCCCACACAATGTCCAAGAGAAGAAGAGGAATACAACAGAAGATCAAGAGGTCTTAAGCTACAAAAGAAGGTATAACTAGTTATTTGTTTCTGCATCATAACTAGTTCATGTTCTTTGTATAGATCTTGAAAAACCAAACACAAGATGCTATCAATTTTATGTTATCGATTTTGTGTTTCGATTTCATGTTTCGATATTGTGCTTCTATTAAGGTCTCTATAGTTAAACCTAGTTTACTGTAAGAAGTTAAATATCCATTTTCTTTGAAAGACTTTGTCTAGGAAGTGGTGGATGATCTCATAACCAAGAAGGTCTAGTGTCTCGCCATGTTTAACCTGGAAGTCAATCTTTGAAATAGATATTTAATTAACTTCTGTAATATGATTTAACTTAGGAAGATCACATCGGTTAAACTTGGAGTAAAAATGTTAAATATCGTTTCCAATCCAAGTTTAACTTATGAGGACAATTTGGATTAATAATGTTAAGCATCGTTTGCAATCCAAATTTAACTTCACTAGAACACATGGGTAGCTAGGATAGTTCTATGCTTGTACAAATTTTTGTACAGAGGAACTAGAACGGTATTCTGAGTAGCAACCAACAATCTCAACCTACTAGAACTTCCTTTGCCTGATATCCTGTCAATCTTGACATGTCAAGACTTCTGTTGTCTAACATCCGATAAACATTGACTTGCCAGAACTTCATTGTTGCCTAGTATCCGGTCAACTTTGACCTGTCAGGACTTTCTCATTGCTTAGCATCTGATCAACATTGATGTGTCAGGACTTCATACCTCATGCGAACTTTTTGTTGGACTTTTGACTGCTAAATATCTGATCGACTATAACTCAATTAGACTTTTCTCTTGTTCTATTGGGCTTTCTATCATCAAGTATCTGGTAAACCGTGGTCCACTTGAAATTTTTATCTCATGTTAACTCCATGTTAGACTTCCGACCACCAAATATCTGATCGACCGTAATCCACTTGGACTTTTTATATCATGTCAAATATCCAATTAACCTTGACCTATTTGACTTTTTACTCAACCAACTTAACATATTGATTGATTGTCAAGTATTCGATCAACCTTGACTTATTCGACGTCTCACTCGACCAACTATAGGTTGGTGAAAATAAATTGGTTGAATTAAGTAGTAATGACATTTATAAATTGTGTTATGATAAGTGCTCTTATATGATATTTTATTTGGTGAAAATAAATGGGTTGAATTAAGTTGTAATGACATTTATAAATTTTGTTATTATAGGTGCTCTAATATGATATTTTATTTTTAAAAATAATTATTTTTAATAAGTGTCATTAAAAAATATTTATAATGACATTTTAAACTAAGAAAATGTTTTCAAAACGTCTCCTTCGTCTCTCCTCTCTTGCATTTGGTTTCCACTCTGGAAAAGCGAAGATGATCGAGGAGCATGGCCAACTGCTGCTGGTGGACCAGGAAGATGAAGATGAAGAAGAGATCTTCGAATCGATCTACAAATTGATTTTGCAAGGGATTAACGAGGGTGACATTAAGAAGCTCCAGGATTCAGGGATCTACACTTGCAATGGTCTAACGATGCACACGAAAAAGAACTTAACGGGAATCAAGGGACTATTCGAAACCAAGGTGGATAAGATTTACGAGGCTGCTGAGAAGCTCGTGAACATTGGGCATGTAACCGGAAGCGATCTGCTTCTCAGGAGAAAGGCGGTGATTCGAATTACCATGAGAAGCCAAGCTTTGGATGAACTCCTTGGCGGTGGAATTGAGACGCTCTGAATCACTGAGGCATTTGGAGAATTCTGATCAGGGAAGACGCAATTGGCGCACATGCTCTGCGTATCAACGCAGCTACCGATCCACATGCACGGAGGCAATGGGAAGATCGCATATATCGACACCGAGGGAACTTTTCGTCCAGATCGGATCGTGCCGATTGCAGAGAGGTTTGGGATGGATGCTGGGGCCTTCTTGATAATATCGTATGCGCGCGTGTCTATACTTACGAGTACCAGTACAATTTGCTCCTCGGCCTCGTCGCCAAGATGTTCGAAGAGTCCTTTAGGCTTCTGATTGTGGATTCCGTGATCGCATTATTCCGGGTCGACTGCTCTGGACGCGGCGAGCTTGCCGAGTGCTAGCAAAAATTTCAAGATGTTTTATATATCACGAGGATATTATACATATTTTAAAGATGTCATGATGTTTTGAGATTTAATCTGATCCGTTCAATCGACAATCAGACATAAAGACAAAGAAAAATGAGGACAGGGATCCAAACTAATAATAGAGATAATATATACTCATAAAATTTCTCACGCCCCTTGACCAAGGAGAAGCTCGACCTTGTTGCGTGGAGGAAGGAAAAGTGCACTGAACATCGTCATTATTGGCAGAATCTTGTAAGTTGTCAACTTTTTAATGACATCATTTGCAAAATTACATTTGTTGTTATACCAAAGAAAATCATTTTGGTAAAATGGAAAATTGAATATAGCTTTTTTGAGGCAACAACTACAAATAATAACTTGCATTTATAGTTCTTTCAGTCTAGCAATGTGCTTTTACCATATTGTGATACTAACATTTACATTAACAGCTAAACATGCAATTGTTTGCCTTATGTATTTTGTTGTTTAAAAATTTTAACCTATATATTGTAATCCTTGCCTAGAAACATATCTCAAGGATTTCTATGAGCTTGTCAATCCTCTACCACCATTTGACTAGAAAAGCAAATATGGTAGTTTGGACTTATTATCTAGACGATATACTTGGAGAAATGATAGTTTTATCTTTTCATGGTATGATTTTAATTTTTTAGTGAAATGTTATTAAGTTTCTATATTTATCATGTTATTAAAATCTTAAATATTATGAAATGTATTTGCAGTTGACAGTGAATGAAGACTACTATTAGTGCATATAGAATTTGTTTTTCGTTTGATATGATATTCAATGTTTTAAATTATTTTTATTAATTTTATATTTTCATTGTTTATTTTGCTTATACAAATAAATGCATTGTAATTGTAGATGGCAAGTGTCTGGACTTTGATTATAATATGATGATTGAAAATTATTCATAGCAAATTAGTTGAGTTTTTTTTAAAGACTCTGTCTGTTTGAACTTAATGTTTTGAGTACATTTTATTAATATTTAGCTAGTTTTGGAATTAATACTTTTACATTAGTGTTACATTTATAAATTTGACTCAAATAATTATTAGATCGATAAAAATTTAATGGCATGTGATGGATGTGATAAATTGTGATGAATGATGATGATGTGATGGATGAATTGGATGTAAATTTTTTCTATTCTATGTGATGGGTGAATTGTGATGATGTGTAAATTTTGGATTAAGATTATATATTTTGAATAAATATTAGTGACAATTTTTAATATCTTTATACAGGGTTATAACTGACATTTAATAGTAACATTATATATTAGTTAATGTAACATTGTAAAATGACCATATAAATTATCTTTTATTTTAAAATAACCTTATAAATTATCTTTTTTTGCATTTTCGATTATCAGTATATCTCTAGAATTACGACACTTTTGAAGTTAGCATATATGTTTTATAATAACATTATACAAATGTTAGGAATAGCAGAGGACCTAAGCTAACACTGCATTTTAATAAATTTTTCGATGATGTCATTATAGCTTTAGTATCACTAAAAGTATACTATAAGGGCATTTATGTGTGTCCTTAAAGACCTTATTTCTAGAAGTCCTTTTTCATCCTGACTTGACATCCTCTCATAAGCAGTCAACATCCACTCATTAGCACTTTGCATCCAAGAGAGCATTCGGGTTGTCCTCTAGAGCATTTTGCTAATTCGACACTCGAAGCTCTTTCTCGACTTGATTCATCGATTTAGACAAGTTGCTAATCAACAATTGGATGATTTCCCAACTCAAACTCGGCACTTTGCTTCCCATTATGAGTGGACCATCAGAGGGACGACCAAATCAACCTGTTAGTAGCTTGAGATTATCTGTTCAAATTATCTCGATAGATACATTGAAATTGATTTTGTATAATTTTAATTCAACTAAAATTTTCCTAATATCTCTATTAAATTATCCAACAAATACATTACTTACATACTGTTTGGCAACCTATGAAAGAGTTCATAATGCCTTTTTTTGGCCAATTAGTTCACAAATTGATAAACTATTTGGTGGAATTTACTTCATTTTTCAAAGAAGAATTATCGACAACTAATTTGAGAAAGAAAATGATGATAGTTGTTTTTTTAGTGCGAATTTAGATATAGTATATTTTTTCTCCTGTGCCGTGGTTTTTTAATGTAAATTTATGTGTGTGTGTGTTTTTTTTACTTTATCTTGATTGCTTATTTTTAGATATTATTATCAAAGAATATGAGTTTGTCATTTCATATTTACATGATATTCAAAAAAACATAAAGAGAAAAAACTATTTTATCTTTATTTTACTTTTTCAGTAAAAAACACTAAGGGTGTGTTTGGTATGCGCGTTTTTCATTTTCATTTTCTGGAAAATGTGTATTTTCTGAAAAATGATGTTTGGTTTGCGTTTTTCATGCTTGTTTTCTAAAAAAATAATTAGCGTTTTCTAGAAAAACAAAGAATGACAAAAAATCGTTTTCTGTTTTCTAGAAAATGCACGTTTTCCAGAAAATGAAAATGAAAAACGCGCGTACTAAACGCACCCTTAGTTTTCTATCAAAATTTGAATGATAAATAATAATAAAAAATAGAAAGACAATATAAAACTAAATCAAATTTTACATGATCCAACAAAAAAATTAACATACCTATCCATTCCTATCATATTAATATATGGTTTGCCACCTTACTAATCCTTTTAATTAATTAAGTCTAAATTATTTTATAGATTAATTTAAATACCAGATGAGTGTATTTTTCTTCTGGAAAAAAAAATAAAAATATATGACTTTAAAGAAATAGAAAATTTTAATACCGAAATATTTAATGAATTATGTGGGTTGGCTTTTAATTGGGCTGTCGGCCCAAATCTCCAGAGCTACAAACAAACGACTCGACCACAAAAACTCTGAAACCCTCGGCGGCGGAGACAGAGGAGTGGAGGCGATGACGGCGTTGGCGCCGAAGACGAGGGAGTTAGCAAAGCGATCGAGCAAGTTTTTAGAGGAGGCGCTCTACAGGCGCCTCTTCCGAGAGGGCGACTACCCCATGACCGTGCGGAAGAAGCTCGAGGAGTTCCTCAAGAGCCACAAGCGCGTCCACAAATGGGAGGTTGGCGAAGCCATCCGCAGGCTGCGTGATCACAAGCTGTTCCGCCACGCCCTCAGGGTACCTATGTAACCTCTCTCTCTTTCTCTTGGATAGAAATTTTTCCTAGGACGAAATAAAGGAAAAATCTTGCTTGATTGTTCATGGAAATTGTTTTAGAAATACTCTCAGTTCCTGCCTATTGGCGTGCTCGATATAATCTGTGAACTCCGTTGCAAACCTTTTGGCCAATCCAACTCACTTTGTTGTTCCTGAGCTGGTCAGATATCATTTCGAATTCAGTGAATTGCCTGGTTGGTTTTGAAAGTCCATTCCAGTGCTATAAATCTCAGAGATTTCTCTTGATTACTCAAGTAACTCAGCAAGGAGCCAATGAAGACTTATCTAGTATATATTGAAAAAAGGAATCAGTTACTAGCAGTTACAAACCAAATACAACATAATTTAGACATGGACTTGATGGCACTCTTCCTAAAAGTAGGACTTTGATATGCTTGACACCATTGGAGGTCACTTGATGTAGGCATTGTGTCATATCATTGATTTGTGACCTGCTTACATTCACGATCTGAATCACAAAGATCAGGATAATACCCTGATTCCCATTACTTACAGGTCCAAGGTTTCAATTGGGTGAATTTAGTCAGCTTGTGAAATTTCAGTAATTCATTTGGCCTTTTTTCCAATGAGATTCTAAATTGCTTTTATCTATGAACCTTCTGTTGTTTGCTTTGCGTTTAGAAGAAGCTGAAGAGGATGAAGTTCCAATTCATATCAGATTTTGATTTTTCAAATGTTCTAAATTAGAGGGTGTGCTTGTTTCGTTAGTCTTACAGTTATAAATCCTGCTTGAAGTTAACACTCATCTATTTGTTTGCTCAATGAACTCATGTGGTTACTCGGAGATTACTTTTGAAATCAATGAAAATGATGATAGATGAATGATGTCAAAGTATGAACCAATGGCTAACCTGATTGCATGTTTAGGTCGTAAGCATGCCTTTTTTGTATGCTAAATGAATCTAGAGAGTTGACAATTCATGTTTTCAGGTCATCAATGTCTGCTATATGTTACACTAAGACTGATATGCTTGCCAAAAGCATGTTATAATTCACAGATTACGCTTTAGAATTCGGCCACAGATACTACCAGCTTGCTAAATCTGATATGCAACTTAACACATTAACTTATTCAATACACACAAAATTGCCGTAGTAGTAACTGGTAAGGCTAAACAAGCATCAACATCTCTTTGTGTTTGTGGATTTACTATATTTTTCTCCTCTCATAACAAGAACTTGCTGACCCCTTTGATACCATTTCAGCTATCAGAGGTCATGTCTAAAAGAGGAATGAATTTGACAGTGAGTGATCAAGCAATTCATCTCGATCTTGCTGCTAAGGCGAGAGGAATTTCTTCAGCCGAAGAGTACTTTGTCAATCTTCCAGATGACTCTAAAAATCATCTCACATATGGTGCACTCCTCAACTGCTACTGCAAAGAACTACTATCTGAGAAGGCAGAAGCCCTCATGGACAAAATGAAGGAATTGGGGTTTGCTTCAAGCCCCATGGCCTATAACAGCTTGATGACCCTGTACTCTAAAACTGACCAGCAAGGAAAGATTTCGAGCATCATTCAAGAGATGAAAGCCAATGATGTAACGCCAGATTGTTTCACTTACAATATCTGGATGCGGTCTTTTGCTGCCATGAAAGATATCCCTGAGGTTGAGCGGGTCATAGAAGAGATGAAGAGAGATGGGCGAGTTGAGGCTGATTGGACAACTTACAGTAATCTCGCTTCAATTTATGTAGATGCTGGCATGTTTCAGAAAGCAGAGGATGCTCTGAAGGAGCTAGAAAAGATGAACACGACTCATGATGCTGTTGCCTATCAATTCCTCATCACTTTGTATGGCCGCACGGGCAACCTAGTGGAAGTGCATCGAGTATGGCGAGCGCTGAAGGTGGCACGCCCGAAGATGGTAAACATGAGCTATCTGAATATGATCCAGGCGCTGGTCAATCTGAAGGATCTATCTGGTGCTGAGGAATGTTTCAAAGAATGGGATAACAAGCACACATCATATGATATCCGAATTGCTAACGTATTGATAAAAGCTTATATCGATGAAGGAATGCTGGATAAAGCCAACGATTTCAAGAAACATGCAAAGGAGCGTGGTGGAAGACTCAATCCTAAAACATGGGAGATCTTTATGAATTACCATCTTAAGAATGAGAACATAAAAATGGCACACTGGTGCGCTGACCGTGCAATTAAGAAGGGTAGAAGCCTAGGTAGAATTTGGGTTCCTCCTAGTGAGGTCATTACTGCCATAATGGCGTACTTTGAGAAAATGAAGGATGTTTCGGCTGCTGAGGAATTCATTGAGCTTCTACAGAAGGTACAAAAGGACCTAGGACCGGAAGTGTTTGAAAGCCTCATAAGAACATACGTGAATGCTGGAATTAAGAGCCCAGGTATTCGGCGACGTTTGAAGATGGAGAATGTGGTCGTAAGTGCCGATACTGAAAAATTGCTTGACTCAATCAGCAATGAGTAAGGGGGACAATTGTCGATGTGGCCACTTAATTCGAACTTATTGCTTGCTCGTGGCTTCTTCCTGGTGTGGCAAAACTTCTGATAATGCATTTGGATTTTAGATAACTTGAGCATCTCGTAACTGTTGAAAGAAACATGATTCATGCATTTGCCTTGCAAAGTTGATTTGTTCTAGATTCTTGCTCTATTTTGATATTTCTGAATTCACTGTGTCACACAAACTGTTAAATCAAAAAATTGGTTGCTGTGGAATCAGAAATAAATATTTTATCCATCAAATTTTGGCTGATTCATCCGCAAAAACAATGTGCCATTTTATCTGTTTATAGAATTAGGCATTAGTTCTGACTCTGTCAACAGCACTACACGATGTTTGTATAGTTCATCAGAAATAATTGAACATGTGGTTTTATGCTGATGCAATGTTGATTTTTTATATTTTATTTATTTTTTAATTTTAAGTTTCCTTTTCCTTTTAAAATGAAGACTCTGAATGAATAGTCCTAAGTTGTAAGATATCTTGATGATTGAGTTGGAGATTAAACTGAATTTCTTTTGCCAACATGTTACTTGGCAATACATGTGCTTGGATAATGATTTCTTTGCATGTGCCTATAGTAGCAACATCTAAATAGATTTGGTGATGTGTCTTTACTTTTTTTTATTGCCTTGAGATTCCGTTTACTCGGAGGGAATGCAGGAGATGTTTGGTGCCCAATGGCTAACTTGGTATATATATATAGTGTATGATTTAAATAGACTTTTGCTATAAAAATGAGAATTTAGTGTTCATTTGTTTACTTAGCAAGATGGTTAGTTGAATTGATTTATAATTTTGTTTGTTTAGCAAGACGACTCATCATCCAATTTTACATAAGAAGGTTTTAAATCATTCACGACCTTTATGGATGATTATTATGTGGTATTTATGATACACAAAGAATATAAATTCCAAGTAGGAAAATAAACTAGAAAAAATATAAAACGCTTCCATTGAATCGTTGGGATGAATATTTATCCATAGAGGTTTTGGATCACCTAAAAGAATGGTGTCCTTCAAAAACACTATAATAGTGTGAAAGAACAATTAGGAACTTATTTTTTTTCTCCTGGAAAAGTATATGTTCTCCCTCTAGGTAAACACTCGCTCTCCCCATCTCAAAGGGGACAGATATACATGATGTGTTGCATCAAATTAAATTCAACATTTTACTGAACCGTTTAAGTAGGTTTCAGTTCATATACCTAATTATCATAATTATTAAAACAAGTAGTACATGCTCATTATATCTTTCCTTCTTTTTTACGATATAATCATGTGAATTTGCGTAACGTGCATCTCCAAGTCTCTGCGTAAACCTTTCTAAATTTTAAATCTATATACCATTTAAAAAATTTAATATTTTTCACACTAGGAAAGTCCTACAAATGTAAGGTTGATTAGTGAATATTAATATCATAGCCTTGATAATGAGTTTATAATAAATTTTGTCAGATCTTTATAAGATTTTAAAAATTCATTATTTTAATTAAATTTATATTATCAATTCAGATTCAAGGACATAAATATATTAGAAAAAAATTTAGGAGTATATAAATTTTGATTCAAAGTGATTAGAAATTATAAAATTGGCTCATAAATCTATATCATTTGAAAATTTGAAAATTTAATATTTTTTTTTAAAAAATCCAAGAAATCCATTAATGGTATTATTAATAAGTATCAGTGTCTTAATGATTTCAATTTATATTATCCATGAAAATTTTTAGAAGTATATTGATTTTAGTTTGAAATGATTCAAAAAATTTTAATAGTTAATTTTGATTAAAATTAATTGATGAATTTGAAATTTTTTAAATTATTTTAAAATAAAATTAAAAATTAATTTTAAAATCTTCCGAATGTATTGATGTCCTATTTTGATGTTATAAATTGAGAATAACATATTTTTAAAATTTTAAAAACGCATGCATATAAATCCACATGATATTTTATGGGGAAAAGATGAAGAATATAAGGGAATGTGTTAATTATTTTCTAAAAATAAGTAGCTCAAATCGATAAAATTAAAATCTTCTTAAGCGGTCCAATCAGATTTAATATTTAGTAAATTTATTTAAAGTTTTTAAAAGTAATTAATCTACATTAATGTTACATAGTGTCATTCATTATGATTGGACAACTCATACAATATATTCAAACCAGCCCCTTACTGATGAAAAATTCTCAGACAAGGCCTCCTTACATTCATCTTTAAAAAAGAAAAGAGATTTTTACCGTCAAATTATTTTCTGCTGCTTGATAAATAATATTTTATAAAAATATGTCAATATATTTAATATAAGATAAACCAGATTTAGAAAAGTAGAATTCTTTGTTCACTAAGAAACTTCATGAGCAATAATGTGTATCAAAATTTGAATAGATTAGTAAATTTAAAAATATTTTTAGTATAAACTATTATCTATTTGATTTTCAATAGTTTTAAATATAAGGTGAGATTTTGACTTTATTATTATTTTCAAAAAATAATATTTAAAATCAATTAAATACAAAATTACTTGCATCAACGATCTGTGCAGCTATCACCATCATGCAATTTTCCAATACGTATGGTTGACTTTTGGCCTTTTTTTTTGGCTTTTATTTAAAAAAAATCCCAATATAAAAATTTTAAAATATTGAAAATTTATAATAATTATTATTTTATTTATGGTATGATGCCATGCCAACTTTCTAAGATAACGATGAACTCTATTCTATGATTAGTTAAATTTATAGCCTCTCATATTTTTTATTTATCTTTTATTTGTTAATAAATTCTAAAATTTATCTTTTATGAATTAACACTCAGGTTTTTATATAAATCTCTATTACAACAATTAAGCATATAATTAACACTCATGTTATTAAGCATATTTAATATTTTATTTGAGATCTTATAAATGAGTTTATTTTTTCTATTCATTAAGTCAATGTGACTAGGAACTTATCCCGGTAAAAAACTGAAAATTGAAGGCGTATTTTGATTAAACATACAAACCCCAGAGAGATAATATTATATTTATAGGGGTCAAAGTGTTTTTCTGCATCATAAATCATTAACGATCTCCTTAAATACACACGTGGACCACACACCAGGAATCCCTCGATCCCGTCTCTTCCCACCGCCTTTTGTTGACCAATTCCTACCCTGCTCGCGATCTCCTCTTCGCTCTCTTCTCCTGCTTGATCGGTTGCTCATCGGATTCGTTGCTGCTATTTGGTATTTTCCTTCGTTCTCGATCGGGTCTAGTAATCTCACCTCAGAAATGGACAATGATTTAATCTTTCTTTTTGTTGTTCTGTGTTTTTTTTTTTTTGGTTTTTTTTTTTCCGCCGAGAGTTTTCAAAAAAAATGTGGTTTTTTGGTCTTGCGAAATCGGCGCCTTTGCTTCGCCTTCGATGGGGGACAGTAAATGTGCGGAGAAAAGAGTCGCCTTTTTGAACCGTGAATATGTGTTTGTGTTCTTGCATTCATGATTCCTCCCTTTTTCTGATGATTGAAAAGGTTTGATTTGATTTGGAATATTAGCAAAACTTGTCTTTTTGGAACCGGAGAAGAAAAGCTGAACTGAAGGTGATTTTAAGTTGGAATTCTTTCCTGTTTGTTCCTGGCACCTGCAAATTAAGATCATAAAGCTATTAAATTCTGATCGAGAGGCACCACTGTAGATCATAATAACTTCTTCACAGTGCATGTGCTCCTCCCTAGACACCTTGTTAATCAGTGATTTCCCCCGGGAATATGTGCCCTAACTTGTTGCTTTTGACAAACAAATATTATTAAATTACCAAATAAATAAAGGAGTATTGCGTAGCAGAAAATTAAATATTAAGTAAATCCCGAAGGATCCTTTCCACTTCTGTTCCCAGCCGTCATTATTGGGATCCATATCTAGTTGCTTTTGTGTTTTAAACTTCGAGCGCCTGGGACTTCGTTTTTTCGTAGATTTGTGATTTCAATGCACTAAATACTCGTAAAGGGACCACTTTTTGACATTTCGATGCTCTTGTTTTTCCAAAAGAAATATAATTCTTTAAAGAAAGCAGCTATTTTGTCTGAAGCTTAGTATAATGTCAAAGTGCAAATGAAGAATTTCCGGCCACAAATGGGTTTCTTTTACAACTAATGTTTATATAGAAGGATTGTTCATTGTTGACTTGTGTCAAGATTCTTAGTTGGTTTCATCCTTCTTTATTTTAGCTTGGAGAGATTTTATCTTTTCCTAATTCTCTCTCTCATCTCATGCAACAGATTCAATTTGCCAGAATGGTTAACTTTGGGAAGAAATTGATGGCTAATCAAGTTCAAGAATGGGAGAAGTATGCATTCTTTGCTAAACTGCATTTTAGTTTCAATGCTTCTTTGTGGAGTTAGATGCTGTAAATGCTAATTGATTAGTTACATTCCATCGTACATGCTTGTCTTCACCTCTGCCATTGAAAGAAGCATTGACTTAAAGACCAAAATTGAAAATGTATTAAAGACCAAAAAAAAGAAGCATATATATGTTAAATTTATTCCAGTTGGAATAAGATCTAATAGCCTATTATTCTTGTCAGACAATGTTCTAAGATCTTGCATGTAAATACAAAAATGCTCAATGTTAAAATTTGTCTGTTTATATCTTGTCCATGCTCTGCAATCCAGGTTCCATGACACAACCCTGTAGCTTTTTGGCTGTCGTTTTCATTTATTTAGGAAGTCCACTTTGGTTGGTTGGTGTCATTGAGTAGTTACACTGCATTATCTATCTTACTAATCCTGGACTTGAATACTTTAGTTTCAAAAGGTCATTATCAAATAGGTTAATTAAAAGGTAAAGGAAGTATTCATATTGAATTTAGCGTATCTGTTTTCTTTCATATGAATTTAGTAGCATTTTGCATACTTCTTGATATTCTAAAGTAATCTCTGATATTCAACATAAAGGGAAAAGGTGAACCATACTCAAAAAATTGATGACAAAACTTCAATATACTTCTTGGATTCATTGGATTTTTGCTTGGACAACAAAACAATGACTAGGAATAACAAAACTGTGGAAACATATGCACTGCCTTTCTCACATGATAAATTTCACTGCAAAAATCTCAATGCATTTTCATGGCGGTTCTAATGTTCTTGTTCCGGGATCCGTGATTTTTTTTTCAAAATTCTTATTCGGATTTTTTTTTTCTTCTGTTATTGGTGACCTGGAACATATTTTTTTCGTTGTTAGACCTTACCATTCAATATTATGTTTTTCTGCTTCTGTTTATACCTTTTTATGCGAGATAAAAATTTCAGATTCCTAGAGGGAACACTATTTGATGCATAAGCAGAGAATTAAATTTTTCTATACTTAATTCCTTTCTAATTGAGGTTAAGATTTCAGTGTCCTATAGGGTAAGCTATTTGTTGCACATGCAGAAAATTCAATTCTTGTATCTCATGTTTAGGGTTCTCATTTTCTAGATAATTACTGACAGTTTGATGGAATCACTATTATCTATACCTCTAGTTAATAATTAACAGTTTGATGCTAAGCTTGTAGGTTAACCTT
Source organism: Zingiber officinale (assembly GCF_018446385.1). NCBI lineage: Eukaryota > Viridiplantae > Streptophyta > Magnoliopsida > Zingiberales > Zingiberaceae > Zingiber > Zingiber officinale. The sequence continues at coordinate 61,874,364 of NC_056000.1, read as the reverse complement.
TTACACTGGCTGTACTTTTTTTGTTTATATATAGTTTGACCCTTTCCAGATATTATATCAACTACAAATTGATGAAGAAGCAAGTCAAACAGTATGTACAACAAATGGAAGAAGGAGCAAAAGATCGTCGTCGTGTTCTGAAAGAATTTTCTAGAATGCTAGATGACCAAGTATGGATTTTGCCAGGTTTTCTGTCTCTAGCTGATTTTTGGCGAGATTACTTTGAACTGAAGTTTGGAGAGTAATTACTGGAATTTATTACTTTAATGTGGGTTAGAATTTAGTTTTAAATTTTTAGTACATAATAGAACATTAGTATGGTTGTCTAAACCTCATGTTCAACTTGTGATACCACTTTGGATTAATTTTGCAATCAACAATTTTTTTCTTAAATTTCCTAAAGTTGATTTTTGTTATGCCTACTGTTGAGCAAGGCTTTCCTAATACCCTTGTTCTCTGCTGTATATTGGTTGGTGGTGGGTCTTTGGTACAAAATAATGTGCTGAGTTAGTTCAAGTTGGTATTTGTCAAACTCAATAAGAAGAGGAGGACGAGGAGAATAAGAAGAAACAGAAGCAAAGTTCACTTGTTTTGTCATAAAGCCTCCTCTTGAGGTGTGCCCTCCAGTCCTGCCAATGATGCTGCAATTGGCTAATTAGCTCACCTGCATTTTCATCATTGTTTAAAATGGTCAGTAGTTGAGAGAAGATAGGGTATGATGAGAAAGCTAAAAGCTCTGAAACCAGGGGAGAAGGGAGGCCCTCGTTTACTGATTTTATATCATTTTGTATTGTGGGCTCAGTCCAGCATGAGCTGCATGGATCAACACTTGTTTCCTCATCTCTGGGTATATTTACATATATCTTTATTTTGTTTTCTGAGACATTGCATATTTTTGACAAATTCATGAATCGCCACTGAAATTTCACTAATCAACAAATGATAACATATAGGAATTCTTTTAGTTTGCCATGTGTTTTATGATGTATGGATGTACCAATAGAAACTTTCTGGTGTGAAATTGAAAGTCCTGAGCTTGGTCAGGAATGCATAAAAAAGATGGCAAGGTGCTGAAATGTTATTACAGTTAAATGGCATATACGATTCTCCCAGTATTCAAAGAGATATTATAGTGCCTGGATTTGTAGGAGAGTTTATGTGTGCTTGAGCTATCATTACAGTGTTAAACTTCAACTTGAAAGATAAGAGAAATAAGCAGAATGAAAGAGAAGAGGGGGATTGGCACTTGTGTAGAGTTAGTTGCGGTTAAGATTGTTTAAAAGTTGCTGTCATCAAGCGTCCAGTAAGCTCTTTCAAACTTCAGAATATAAAGATAGATTCAATCAATTACTTTACTCTATTATGAACAATCTCACTCATTTAATGGCTTATGGTTTTCTGTACTTTTGAAGTTTGGACTTCTTCAACCCTGTATATGAAACTTAGAAGCCTATTCTATATTTTGGTTATCAATTGTTGTTGTTGGTGGTGGTGTTATTCTGTCAAGCAAACTTCATACTATAAGGCAATATTCATCAACTATTTTCCCTCCATGAGCACATTGATTTGGAGGAAGTAGAATTTTATTTCTTTCTAATTAACCATGGCTGCGAACCTATTCTCTGGTTCCCTTTACAATTTTTTTCCCCTATTTCTGTTTATTCTGTGAGAACATTTTGTTTACTATCCTGATTGATTTAAGATTCCTTCATTATTTTGTCTAGATTGAGAAGACTGTACTCTTCTTTCTGGAGCAACAAGGAATTATTGCACACAGGATTCAAGAGTTGGGAGAGGAGCGTACTATACTTCTTGAGCATCCGGAGATATCTAAGCTATCTAATCTGCGAGAAGCATATATTGAAGTTGGACATGATCTTTTAAAGCTTCTCAGATTTGTAGATATGAATGCTACTGGGATTCGTAAAATTCTGAAGAAATTTGATAAACGATTTGGCTACAAGTTCACTGATTACTATCTAAGTACTAGATCAAATCATCCTTATTCTCAGATACAACAAGTATTTAAGCATGTGGTAATATGTCTGCCTTTTTTCAACACTGTCCTTCCAATTGTCCTTTTTAATTCTTGGTATCTTCCTTCTGCTTGTGGTAATTACTGTTAAAAGGCTACATATTTTGAATAAATAGGGTATAGCAGCTGTTGTAGGAGCCTTGTCTCGCAATCTTGTTGAGCTTCAAGAACATCAAGGAAGCTATCTCTCTCTTTATGATCAGCCTTCGACAGCTATGGTGGTATGATATGTTTTTGTTAATTGAGTGTCAATGCAATGCCAATTTTGTTTCAGCCATATATATGTGTGTATGTGTGTCTATATATTTTTGTAATAAACTATCTTATCAATATTTGATATTTTTAGACCTTTATTTATTTTTTAATTTTTCTGGCATCAGGTGCAAGACCCTGTCATTATCTTAATACAAGCATCGGTGGAAAAATTGACTCGCTCTACAAATTTCTTGAAATTCTTGGGACAACATGCACTTATCCAAGAAGCTGAGGAACATGTTGATGAGAGAAGATATCACTTTGTGTCACTTCTTTTGAACTTGGTTAATACTTTTCTTTATATGGTCAACACTTATATCATTGTGCCAACTGCTGATGACTACTCGATGAGCCTTGGAGCTGCTGCAACAGTTTGTGGGATCATTATTGGCTCTATGGCTGTAGCACAAGTGTTCTCTTCAGTTTATTTTAGTGCATGGTCTAACAAGTCATACTTTAGACCTCTGGTATTTAGCAGCATCGTGCTCTTTTTGGGCAACGTTCTCTATGCATTGGCCTATGATCTCGACTCCTTGACAATTCTTCTCATAGGTCGACTTATGTGTGGGTAAGTGAAACTGTTTGTTCTATTTCGCTTTTATGACTATTCTGTGGATCCAGTACTTACCATTTCACCATTCTAGTAACTTCCTTTTGTGGTTTGTTAGGTGTTATTTGTGATTGATAATTGATTATTGAATTTCTGTCATCATTTAACAAAGTCCTGCCTTAGAGGATGGGCATTGATGATTGATATTTGATTCTATTTCTAAAACCAATATAGAAAGTTGTGTCAGAAAAATAATATGATGAATTTGTCTATCTTGTATATTTTTTTCATGTACCCCAAAGTTTCTTTTGTTTCTAGTTTCTCCCTTGGTACCAGCAAGGTTCAGTAACATTGATTATGGAATAGTGATGTGAAGTTCATACATTATTTTATGCTTTTGGACTATTTTTTGTAAGCAAACTAACTAACAAACTTGTGATATTAAAAGTCCAAACTATTACAGGTCCACAATCACTTTCTAGAATTAGAATTGAATGAGCGTAGGCTATGTCTAAGCTAGACTCCTTGAAGAAAGTGATCCTGTCACTGTTGATCTACCTCTTTACCATTCTGTACAAATGGAGTATATTTTCTCGTCTCCTTCTGCAATCTGCTCCTATAACCTTCTACTCTAATAGATTCTCAACTTTTCAATATATAGAATCTCCAGATACACATGTGAAGCATTAAGCAATATATAGAATTCAATGAAATTTGAAGTTAGGCATTTGTGAAAGTCTAATTTCTTTGAGAGTGATCATAATTTAACTTGTTTAAATTTCATACATTTAAAGAGACTTAGGATTTTTGTTCCAAATTGCATCTCTTGTATTTCTTCTTTGTTGGAGTGGAGTCGGATTGATGCACTCTCCATGGGTTTAAGGTCACATGTTTAGATCAAATACTGCTGAACCTAGTGCGCATCCAAAACTAGTGCATTCCCAATTTGATATGATTTTCAGATAACTTGGTCTAGTGAAACTGAGAGTTGGTCTCAATTATGGCATGTCGTAATAACTGGAGCTGAAATGTCGCTTAAATCTCATTGCCCTGCGAAAGAGGGAATTAAAAAGGAAATCTGTTTTGAGTTCAGTGGTCATATATAGAATTCTGGACAAGATTATATCAAAAGCAAAAATAGTATATTAGTTATATATACTCTGGTAGCTACATTTTCGGTTTCTAATATCCTCAAACACAGGATGGGGTCTGCTAGGGCTGTTAATCGCCGATACATCAGTGATTGTGTTCCAAATGAAATCCGCATGCAAGCTTCTGCAGGTTTTGTCAGCGCTAGTGCTCTTGGAATGGCATGTGGTCCTGCTCTTGCTGGCTTGCTTCAAATTAATTTCAAGTTATATTGGCTAACAATTAATCAAGATACTTTACCTGGTTGGGTTATGGCGTTTGCTTGGTTAGCATACTTGATTTGGTTGTGGATTTCATTCAAGGAGCCAGTTCGTGATACTGAAGTGAAAAATTCATCTCCAGATGATGCCAGTATGTTATATGCTAAGATTATCTTAATTTTCCAGAACATGCATGTATTTTTCGGCTGTTAATTATAGGTTACATTTATCACAAAAATATCCTATATTTTTTATCTTTTAAAATTTTGAAACCCAGGACATGTTGATGCTGAAGCATTAGAAAGTGGTCTCAACCAACCTTTGTTAAAAGATTCTGAGCAGAAGCAAAATGTTGATGGAGATGAAGAGTGCAATGCTAGCGAAGACGGGCCAAAAGAATCTCACAAACCAGCAACTTCAATGGCTTCGGCTTATAGATTGCTTACTCCATCAGTAAAGGTAAAGCTTTCATCATTCTAATCAATGTTAAAGACAATTCTTGAAATTGTTACCCATTCATATGTAAAGTATTTAGGATACCCTTTTTAATTATCTGATAAAGCATAATTGTTGGATAAGGCAGGGAAAACCTTATTCCATAGCACTATTACAGTGCTTATAGTCACAATCTGTTCACTATAGATTAAAAGTAGTTTGCCAAATTTATTGAGTAGGCATGAACTACAATACAGCATGTAGCCGGATGAGGAGACATTGAGTTTGGACGAGTCAAAATGGGGGCTTAGGCAGTCTGCCCGAGGATGAATTGAATGCTCTATTCTTCCTGCAATCACAAGATTGTTTCTTATTGTCATGCTATTCCTATCAACAATGTCTTGAATCTAAAACTTTATGCTGTGACATATGAATCAAAATGAGGCAATTTTTCCGATTATTTGCTTTTCTTTTGTTAAGTACTACGGTTGTGCAAATTATCCAAATTATCCAAATTTTGGATTTAGTGAAACAACTTCCAACTGTGTTATAGGTCCAGCTGCTGATATATTTCATGCTCAAGTATGCAATGGAAATATTACTGTCAGAGTCGAGTGTGGTTACTAGTTATTACTTTAAATGGTCGACGGGTCCAGTGGCGATATTTCTGGCAGTCCTGGGACTTACAGTTCTTCCAGTTAACGCTGTTGTTGGGACTTACATTAGCAACATGTTCGAAGACAGGTGCGCATGAGAAGTTAATATGCCTGATGTTTATGTTTGTGTCAATTGTTATGTTGGTTAGTCTGCATTTTCTGATTCTTCCATTAAATATATTTGTCTTCTTTGGAAAAGTATGATGCTCGGCGGACTTTTACTACATACCCGGTTATTTGTTACTCAATCTGCTCGAGTATCATTTGATATATTCTGTTTATTTTTGGCGGTTTTGACTATTGATATGTCGAACATGATTCATTCCTTAACGGCTTACTACCTAAGATTATTTTGTAGTGCCCCTATCAACTTGAGTCTAACACAAGAAGCTCTGTTAACTTAGAAAATACTTCAAAATGACTAGTTTTGTTGTTATTGTTTGTTGTTTTTGTAGCAACGTCGAATGAATTTGTTTTACCTTTTTCCTTTTTATGCAGGAAAATCTTGTTAGGATCTGAAATATTGGTATTATTGGGAATACTACTAAGCTTCAAAGTCACTAGTACATATACTGTGCCACAATATGTGAGCTCGGCATTGATCACATTTGTGGCCGCTGAAGTTCTTGAAGGTAATTACTTACGTTTAAGTATTGCACAGTTAATAATTTTCAGATTCAATCTTTTATATGCACTGTTAACATGGTTGTTAGAAGTGTTTCGATTTAGGATTCATATAGAAGGCACACAATCGAGGATAGCTAAAATGGGCTCAACGCCTAATAGTGACTGTTATAGATAAAATGACAATAAGAGCAAAACTAATAATGATTTTCTATGTTAAAAGCATTTAACTACGAAATTTCTTGTTACTTATTTCATAATGAAATAAATCGTAATTTGTACATTATGTAAAATATGATTTTTTTAATAATATTTTACGAATCAATATTAGCTTAATCTATGTAAACGATATGCCATATTATATTAGTGGAATTTTTTTAACTTACTTTGTATTCTTTTATTGGAACCTTCAAAATCTCACCAAAATAATCCATGATTTGGCAATATCAATTGCTAATCTTTGATGCTTTGACATTATTTATCTTGAAAATTTTGAATTACTCAAATTTCTTCAAATGCTTATTTCATAAGGTTTATTGGCAATAGGCTAAAGCTATCTGTGGTTTTCTTCTAACTTCACAAAAAACTGCATTCTTTTCAGGTGTTAATCTAAACCTCCTTTCACAAGTCATGTCATCCCGCCTCGCTCGGGGAACTTACAACGGCGGACTCCTATCGACAGAAGCAGGGACTTTGGCTCGAGTCGTAGCCGATGGCACGATCACGCTAGCAGGCTACCTAGGCGAAAGCCGGCTCCTAAATGTCACCTTGCTTCCTTCTCTGCTAATCTGTGTAGGCTCCATCATTGCCACTCTTCTCACCTACAACACCATGTACTGAAGATGGCTGCTTGTGTCGGTAGTCACCTCCGATCCTCTCTTGTTTGCTCACCGTTTTCTCTTGTCGATATTTTCTACTCAAGTCATGCGAAGTTGTCTCTGGATTGCAAGGTCTCAATGATGCCTTTCGAGTCGACATCAGTTTTGTGTATGATTGTGTAGATGTTTAATTCTTGTAGCTGTGGTGTAGGAATGCCTTTTAGCTTTCATCAGCAGCTTGAATATGAAAATAAATTCTCAATTTTTTTTATTTATTTTTTGGATGAACAAAAGGATTGAAAGTGTAAAAGAGATATTTGTTGTATCTTTGAATTTTCTGCAATAATATTTATTTTTGTGCTGGGTGTCTGATCTTCTTAAATTAAGAAATAGGTTTGCTAAAATTGAAAAGGGCACACCATATTTAATGAATTAAAAATTGTCAAATGAGTGAGGCATTATAGTTTTTTATCCATAATATATTTTTTACTTTCAGCATTATTGTAATAGTTATATAAATTACAATATTTTACTATGATTAAAATTATTTTATATAGAATACTATTATTTAGTTAGAATTATTTAGTTAGAATTATTTAAATACTATTAAAATTATTTGAAATTTTTTATATAATGTTATAACAACTAATGCAATACTATTTCAGATTGGAGCTGATGTCTAGGTAGTGACTATAATTGTGTAATATTGTGATAGCTAATATAACATTGGAACATCTACTTGGTAGTTGCTAAAAAATTTTAAAGTAATTTTAACCAAATTAAAATAAATTTTAATAGAGTAATTTTGATCAAGTAATAAAAAAATATTTTAATATAATAGTAGTTTATAAATAGCAATTTTTTTAGAATGAAATTTTCCATTTATCACATCATAGCAACTATGAGTATATATATCTTACTATTTTACTATTTTATTAAAAATCTTCCCCCTTTACTAACTAACTTTGGTGAAGCCTAAAATGCATTTACGTTAATGTCCTTTTTTTTATTTACATTAAAAATAATTCAAGGTTTATTGGTAATTCCACAAACAAAACAATCAGTGATATAAAGTTCGAGACTCAGCTACAGCGTATTATTATAAATTTTTCTCATCATTAATTTTCTTTGGTTATTTTATATAAAAAAATATAGTTCTTTTTAGTCTCATATCTTAGAATTTGACAACACTATGATAAAAAAACTTCTATAAATATTTTAGGCCGACGATGTTAAAAAATATATTTTTCTTAGTTTTTTTTACTAAAATAAGTATAATATTAAATTAAAATAATTTTTTACATAGGAAGTCCATTACAATAGTGATTATTGCATCGATAATTTTAATTTATATATTATTATATTACACATGCAACACGTGTGCGATGACACTAAAATATATATATATATATATATATATGACACTAAAATATATATATATATATATATATATATATATATATATATATATATATATATATATATATATATATATATATATATATATATATATATATATATATATATGAGGTTCCTTTTAATTTTTATCCCTGTAATATTACTTAGTGCACAATTTTTCATCTTTGAATAAAATATATGAACAATTTTTCATCTTTGAATAAAATATATGAAAATTGAATAATTTTTCAGACTAATTTTCCCCTTTAATTTGTTCTCTAAATTCCAATGACAAAATATAATAATAAATTCCAGTCATCGTGTAAAAAAAATCAAGGAGATTCTTCATTTTAAAAACGAGAAAAATAGAAATATATTTTTAGTGTTTGGCCCTTCCTATCTCAAGCATTTCAATTTAAGCCCTATGTTATCTTTTTCATTCGGGCCGCGACCCATTAACCTGGACCGGCCCAATTCGTCATCCAGAAGCGTCATTTGTCTGCTAAATCAATATATACGGCAGTAGCAACGGCGACGACGTCTCTTCTCACCTCTTCCGGCGCCGACGAATCGAAGAGGTCGAAGAAAAGCCGAGGCGTTCATGGTACGTAGCAGGGAAGATTCTCCCTCCTGCCCCTGTCTCCTCTCTTGCTACTGTATTGATGCTGGCACTCTTTGTTTTCGCCACTGCAGTCGGTGACTCTGCATACAAATCTGGGGGACATCAAGTGCGAGATCTTCTGCGACGAAGTCCCCAAAACCGCAGAGGTAACCACCCTTCCTTTTCCTCGTCAACCCCTTTCAACTGCTGGTGCTAACGGTTAGAAGATTGTAGTATAAGCGCCTTGTTTCTCCTCGAAACCTCGAAAACTGGCGATCTCGTTGATACAGTTGTCTTTTTTTTTTTTTTTTTTTTTTTTTCAGAAACGGTTGATTTTGTTTTGATGATGATGTTGATCTCCCAAGCGAAAGTTTCTAATTGTTCCTGCTAATAAGTGTTCTTAGGGTAACCAAATTTTCGTCTTTTGAGGAGGAAATGCTTTTTAAGGGAACAATGGCAATGTTCTTGCACAGTAAGAATTAGCTTGTGTTGGGTTCATCCAGATTCTATGAATGTTTGGGATGAAAGTTATCTGTAATACGATAATTCTGACACCACTTTAGGATCTACCATCTCAAGTACACTTGCAGAACTAAAGTCGGTGTCTCTAGTATGCTGAAAGATCTAGACCACAAACTCACATGTGGAATCTTCATCTCCATTAATTATATGGCACAAACATTCAAATAATATCTAGCAGTTTACTGTGATTTGACTTATGTGTACATTCATGGGGAGAATTTAGGTTTATACAACACGAAAACAAAAATATGATGAAATTAGGCAAATTGATATCCATACCTAGCTCAAGGGATCTCTTAATCCTCTAAATTCTTCGTTTAACACTATGGAGAAAAGGAAAAAAAACTTCACTTCTAGCACTGCTGAGACATTAAAAAAAAACTCCCAGTACAAAATCTTATGTTCTAGAAGTCTTTCAGTTCCTCTAGTTCCCAAGTTCACTCATGATGTCTTCTCTGCTTTGAAACACTCCGCTGGTGAGAAATTTATAGCCCTAGCAACCACCATGAATAACCATAGTGAAATTTATTGAAACTTCCTAACATAAGCTCTATTAGGTACTTGGTGAGCAACAGATCTATTGGACCCAATATGTTGCTGAACCCAACAGTTAGATCATTTTATGATTTGCTCTTTGTTGGAGTTTTAAGCTATTAATGTATTGCATTGCGATTGATAAATTAGCTGACTCCACCTAGTGGAATAAAGCTTGGTTGTTGTTGTTGTTGTTGTTGCTGCCATTGATAAATTCGTAGCGGGAAATCTCGAGTCTCCAAGGTTGATTTGTGGCATTCATCAAGTCATTGCCATATAGTGAGCAAGAACCGTTCTAGGTTAGCTTGACTTGCTTGTTGAAGATTAAAGGAGGAATGCAAACAGTGATGATGTTAAAAACAATCTCTTCATTTGGTTGCCTTTATAGTGAATTCTAATCCTGAGCAACTCTTGCTTCGTACTTCCATCAAACAAATATATTTTTTATCTTCCCTAGTATGCAACAAGTAGGAGGCTTACCAAATTAAAAAGAAAGTATCTGCTCATATAAATACCAAAATCAGGTTGAAGGTACTCCAACCCTATGTATCTAGCAATTGGCTGCATGTACTTGTCAGACAGTTGTGTTGTCATGGTTATGCAATAATTTTCAAAGAATCAACAAATCACTTGTACTGTCTAAATTATACAAGCTAGTTTGGACTCATCACCACTTCAAAGAGTTTCAAGCTCCTTTGTACCCACATACCAATGCTTTGACACTCAAAACCTCTATTGATCACGTGGAATTTTGTTTAGAAATGTCTATGTCGGGCAGTTGGATATGAGATCCAAGTCCAAGTAACATATATTACAAGTTAGCTTCTATTATGTTATTGCCTTGCATAGATATATATGATCCATGTAATTGAGAGCAACACAAATTGATGTTGATTCTTAGCCAATTTTACACGTCTGATGCAATCAGTGTTACTCGGTGTACCAACAAACTTGGTCCCATCAAATTTTCGCTATTCATCAATATTTCAGGAATCCTTAGATTTGATGCAACTTCTTTATTGCAAGTTTTTGTTGACAAATACTGTCAGTGTTGATGTTCCATCAATAATGCTGCCAAGCCTAATCTTTTGGCTAACTTAATTTCAATATTACAGCAATGAGACTATTCCTTTTTTTCTTATCTATCTTGCTAATCTATCTGTGATAAAGCAGCCATTGGCAGTCAGGGCATTCAAAACCTTTAATATTCAAAGAATCTAATATGCCTTTTACTAAATGCAGAACTTTTTGGCTCTTTGTGCTAGTGGTAAGTATGATGGAACCATATTTCATAGAAACATCAAGGGTTTCATGATCCAAGGTGGAGATCCTACAGGCACGGGAAAGGGTGGAACTAGCATATGGGGCAAAAAGTTCAACGACGAAATTCGTGAGTTGCTCAAGGTACTTAATCTTGACTTCCTTTCAAAGTCTCAAAATATATTGTCAAATGCATGGTCATTACTTCATCTGAAATTCTATCATCTTGTGCAAGTCATTTAGTCGATAAATAGACATCTTGTTGCTAATTGTTGGGTTGGCTTCTTTTGATCGATAGCACAATGCAAGGGGCATTCTCTCAATGGCTAATAGCGGGCCGAACACAAACGGAAGCCAATTCTTCATAACCTACGCCAAGCAACCTCATCTCAATGGACTCTACACTATTTTCGGAAAAGTTATTCATGGCTTTGAAGTCTTAGACATTATGGAAAAGGTGAGATAGCACAAAGACACCGAGTTACAGATGAGGTTTACGAGAATGACTCGCCTGTTCTTGATTTACAGACTCAAACCGGACCAGGCGATCGACCGCTCGCGGAGATCAGGCTTAATCGTGTAACAATCCATGCAAACCCTCTTGCTGGATGAATCTATGCAGTGAGCTTGAAGTCTTCTGATTACTATGAGGTGTACCACTGTTTCTTCCAGGGAATTCAATTGGTGATACATCTACTGGCTCTTGTTGTCTCGATTACTTCCAAATTTAATCAAATTATATGTTTCCTAGATTTATGAATTTATCAAGACATTTGATAGTCTTATCACGAATTTTTGTTTTTATTATTTTAAGGGGAAAATACCTCTAACCCCTCTATATTTTCTATCAAGTGGTATTTTACCCTCTGTATTTTAAAAATATCATTTAACCCCCTCCCTCTCTTGACCAAAGTTAAATGTGAAAAAAAATATTATAAACTATAATTATGTCTTTGTTTTTCTTTTTGATATTTTTTAATAATTTTAAGAGGAAAAAATTATATTAAATTTATTAATAATTTATCCTTCTATATTTTCTATCAAGTGGTATTTTGCTATGTATTTTAAAAATATCATTTAACCCCCTCCCTCTCTTGACCATGTGAAAAAAAATTATAAACGATAATTATGCCTTATATATATATATATATATTAAAATTAGCCTTTGTTTTATATATATATTTATATATATTGATCCTGTCCGAACGCTGAATCGATGGATGTTGGGCACGTGGCGCTTTTTGAATCGATGAAGTGGATCTCTGATCGCCCGTATGGAGCTCCGGCGAACCTGCAAAGAAGTCGGGCCGGGAAGGGGTTCCCGGCGACGATCCTCCGACGCTCAAGTCAAGCAAGAGGAGAATGCAGAGGTGGCTTCGAATATCAGAGAATGCGTACCTCCGACGAAGTGTGAGGACCCTTGTATAGAGCTGTGAAGAGGTTTATACACACATACCGAGGTGAATACGTGTCATCTTACCATACCTCAGTATGGGCTTGTCAGAGGAGCTTGCCTGACACCATACCGCTACAGTCCGAGCACCTCTCTGATGGGACGGCAGAACCTTCTGTCGTAAGGTTCAGCGTATGACTTGGTCGTGGGACATGCCTGTTGTCAGAAGATGTTTCCCGATGTTGTCAGAAGATGTTTCCCTTGTCCTTTTGTCTCTTCTGTTCCTGCGTCGAGCGGCCGACCGCTCGGCAGTCCCATCACGTCCGACCAGACGTAGGTACGGATCCGCTCGGGAGATTCCAGGTCGTGTGCTTGGATGAAACTATTCACAGCAGTACTGCTTTATGCCTCGGGCCGAGCGGGTAGCCCGCTCGGCCCGACGACCCTGTTCACCATGAGCGTCGGAGACCCGACTTCCCGTCGGGTTGTCTTTGTTTCTACTTATACCCCGTTTGGCCGGTCGGTCCCCCCTTTTCCGGTCGGCCTTTTGACCTTTGACCTCCACGTGGCGTCGACTTCCCTCAAAGGGGGTCCCTGGTCCTTATTGCCGGATCACTTGCCTCCCCTTCAAGTCTAGTCGAAGGAGGCGATTAGTCCGACTGACTGGACTGTTAGTTGCGCCGAGCGGCGTCTCCGTGAAACTATCTTCCGCTCGACTCCCACGTGGGTAGCTACGACGTTCAGTCAACAGCAACATTCCTCGGATCTCTTCAGAATTTGCGCCAATCTTCGACATTAAGGCCAGGCACGCGCTCTGTGCCTCGGTAAGGCGCTTATTAAATGCTCTCCCGTGGTGGAATGCCACGTGGCCTTGCTGCCGTCATCGTACGGCGGCGGCGCCGCAGGTGACGAGACCGAGGCGGTTTGAAATGGACGGCGCGATGCATGCTCCGGTTCTCGCGACCTGAATCCGACAGTGGAGGTCGCTCGGGCTCCACCCTATAAAGGCTTCGCATCCTTTCTTCGCCGCATTTTTGCTCTCGCGTGCTCCACAGATTCTCGCTCTCATCACTCCGGCGACCCTGTTCTTCTGTTTTCTGACGATCTCCGACATTCTTCCCTCGATCTTCCGTTTCATTGTAAGGTTCTCCTACTTTCTCTCTTTGTTAGCCTTGCGTTTCTTGTCGAGTTCTCGTCCTTTGCGCACTGTTTCGTCTATCATCTTTTTCCTTTTATCCTCTGCCTTTCGTCTTTTTTGGTTTCGTCCGCTCGGACAATGGCTAGCTCCTCCCAACCTCAAGATCAAGCCCTAGGCCCATGGTATACTACCATGGAGTCGCGCTTCGATTGGCGCGACACCGACGTTCTGATAAATAGTTTTGACATCCCTTCCGACCTCGAAATTATCTTACCCACACCCTCCGCTCGGCCACACAAACCGCCGCGCGGAGCTTTCTGTGTTTTCCGCGACCAGTTCACAGCCGGTCTGCGATTTCCCATTCATCCCTTCCTCGCTGAAGTTTGCAATTTTTTCGATATTCCGCTCGGAAGCCTAGTTCCCAACACTTTCCGCCTTCTATGCGGCGTTGTCGTCCTATTCAAAATCCATAATATTCCCCTCCGATCGGAGGTCTTCTACTATTTCTACTACCCTAAACAGTCCGAGCTGGGCACTTACATGTTCCAGGCTCGGCCCGGTTTAGTTTTCTTCAATAAACTACCCTCTTCCAATAAGCATTGGAAAGAATTCTACTTTTATATTCGTCTTCCCGAGCGGGCCCCCTTCCGAACCCAATGGCAGGTCGGACCGCTAATCTCCCTAGAGCTCAAAAGGTTCAAGACCCGGCCGGACTATCTTCATGCCGCCAACATGCTAGCCGGTCTGAAGTTTGACATCACCAAGTTCCTGCCAGAAGGGGTGATGTACATATTCAGCCTGAGTCCGATCAGGACCCCACTCCCGAACGGCTTCGGTAAGAATTTTACTCGTATATTTGTCTTGATTGCTAACTGATTTTCTCTTTTTTTCTTTGCAGCGGACATCGTCATGGAGTCTGTGATGGCCGAAATTTTGAAGAGGAAGGCGGCGTCGCTCGAGGCCGCGGCTGCCAAAGAAATGGAGGTGCTTGGCATTGAGCCGGTCGGCTCACATGAAGGAGAAAGTGATACGAATGCGGGGGAGTCGGCCGCTCAGACTTCTATCTCGGAGTCAGCGGCTGGCGCAACTGCTAGTCGAGAGCCTTCCGTTTGGGAGGAAGGCTCCGCTCAGGAAGAGGAGCGCCCTCTCCGACAAAAGAGGCGCCGCCTGGAGACATCGCTCCGCTCGGCTACTTCCGCGGTCCAGCCGGCCGAACGGACCACTGCCGATTCTCGCGGCAAAGCCCTAGAGGTGGAGGCGATTTCGTCCGATCGGACTCCATCCCAGCTGGATGCGTCCGCGGACCCCCTTGAGGCCGTTCCTGTCAGCGTCCTTCCGCCCGCTCCCCGTCGAGTCGAACGTTCGACCATTTTGTCGCAGTTTTCTGCGCCGGCCTCTGATCCTTCCCCCACTTCCGCTCAGACTACACCTGGTCGGCGCCGTACCGTCAGGATCTCACTTCACCTTCCAACAGAAGAACCGATGCCCGAGGCCGATCGACCAACCGCGCCCGAGCACATGATTACAATGAAGGGGCCCCTAGCTGAAATGTGGGCCGACGCTCGGACACGCGTCGCTATGATTCCGCTCAGCAACTTGGCCAATAGCCACATGCAGCAGGCCACCGGGGTAAGTGCATTTTCTTCCGAAGTTTTTTATGCATTCTTTCCGATCGGCCATTAACAATTCTTGTTTATGCCAGAGATGGGTGGAGGAGATCGTGGTCTCCAATCGCCTGGCTATGGTGGACGAGGAGCTAAAGAGATTGAAGGCTTCGGGTGGCCCGGTCGACTCCCAAGGCCCCTCTTACGCCAAGCTGCAAAAAGAGCTCAAAAAGACCCAAGCTTTGCTGGCGGCGGAGCAAAAGAAAACGGCCAACCCAGGCGCATACTCTGTCCGAGCTCGATCGACAGGTCAAATCACTTGATCGAAAAATAAGCCTGGCGACTGAGCGGAAGAAGACGACCATTGCTGACCTGGAGAAGAAGAATGTCGAGGCTCGGGGCCTGGAGCAAAAAGTTAAGGAGCTGATGGATCTGCTGGCCGGCGAGAAGATGGCCCGATCGGACGAAGTGAAGAAGCTCGAGGCTGCTTTGCAAGAACATCAGGCAACCGCCGATGCTTCCCGGGCGGCTCTCAAAGAATACCAAGATGCTGAGCCAGATCGGGTCGCCGCTTTGAGGCTGAATTACATCCGCTCGGTCGAATTCTCCGAAAAAGTATGCGAGCGGATGTATACTGCTTTTGAGCTCGCTATGACGGCCACCACAACTTATTTGAAGTCCAAGGGGCAACTCTCCGATTCCGCCACCATCCCAACTCAAGACCAGGCGACACTCCTCAGCATCATCCCGAAGGATCTTTACGATTATCTAGAATAGAAGTATAAATGTAATTCGGCCGCTCGACCTAAGACTATCTTTTTTTTGTAATTCGGTCGCTCGACCTTAATTTCTCTAATGTTATCCTTTTACTTTTCTTTTGCTAATCAATACGAGTGCTATCCGCTCGGCTCGCCAACTATCGCCGTTCATTTCATGTTCCTTCACTTCTCGTTATTCGCCTCTCATCCCCCCTTTCTTGTGTTCGAAGGGGATTTTTTACGAAGTATTTTGCATAGCTAGTCCGCTTGACTGAATATATCCTGTTTCGCCAACGGGATTTTCGCCGGATGTTCACGAAGTACTTTTGGTTACTTGACCGATCGGCCAAACGACTTAAAAGTTGACCTTTTTATTGTCTTCTTCCGGCCGGAGGGTTTATAGTCGCCGGCGCGACTCTCGATTTTTAACGTCGGAGCTCGACGGTCTTCCGGTCAGAGGGTTTATAGTCGCCGGCACGACTCGATTTTTAACGTCGGAGCTCGACGGTCTTCCGGCCGGAGGGTTTATAGTCACCGGCGCGACTCTCGATTTTTAACGTCGGAGCTCGACGGTCTTTCGGCCGGAGGGTTTATAGTCGCCGGCGCGACTCTCGATTTTTAACGTCGGAGCTCGACGGTCTTCCGGCCGGAGGGTTTATAGTCATCGGCGCGACTCTCGATATTTAACATCGGAGCTCGACGGTCTTCCGGCCGGAGGGTTTATAGTCGCCGGCGCGGCCAGAGAGTTTATAGTCGCCGGCGCGACTCTCGATTTTTAACGTCGGAGCTCGACGGTCTTCCGGCCGGAGGGTTTATAGTCGCCGGCGCGACTCTTGATTTATAACGTCGGAGCTCGACAGTCTTCCGGCGGGAGGGTTTATAGTCGCCGGCGCGACTCTCGATGTTTAACGTCAGAGCTCGACGGTCTTCCGGCCGGAGGGTTTATAGTCGCTAGCGCGACTCGATTTTTAACGTCGGAGCTCGACGGTCTTCCGGCCGGAGGGTTTATAGTCGCCGGCGCGACTCTCGATTTTTAACGTCGGAGCTCGACGATCTTCCGATTCGGTTGATGATGCCCTATACTTGTGCTAATTTTTTGGATCTTTTACTCCTGCATTTCAAATATACAACTGAACGGAAAATATACGACGTATATTACATTGGCGCACCTTTCACCCCGCCCGGTAAGGCTGGAGGTGGTTCGCGCTCCATGGTCGATCCAGTTGTCGTCCGTCTTCATCCTCCAGATAATAGACACCCGATCGGAGCTTTTTGATGACTTTGAAGAGACCCTCCCAAGGAGCCTCCAGCTTGCCAACATCCCCGACCGGCTTTACTTTCTTCCACACTAGGTCGCCGACCTGGAATGCTCTGGGGATCACGCGCCGGTTGTAGTTTTGCTTCATCCTCTGCCGGTACGCCATCAGCCGGACGAACGCCTTGGCTCGATCTTCGTCGATCAAGTCCAACTCCATGTTCCTTCACTCGGCGTTGTCATCATCATAGTTCTGGATCCGGACGGACTCGACGCCAACTTCAATCGGGATAATTGCTTCGCCTCCGTACACTAAATGGAAGGGCGTGACGCCTGTTCCCTCCTTTGGGGTCGTGCGGATAGCCATAAGACGCCTGACAGCTCGTCCACCCAACTTCCTCCTATGTGGTCAAGTCGAGCTCGAAGAATTCTGAGTATTTTTCTGTTGGTTACTTCCGCTTGGCCGTTACTCTGAGGATACGCCACGGAAGTGAAGTGCTGCTCAATGCCATAACTTTTGCACCATTCTTTGAGCTGCTTCCCGACGAACTGTCGTCCATTATCATATATGAGCCGGCGAGGAATGCCGAACCGACAGATTATATGCTGCCAGATAATTTTTTTGACCATTTGCTCGGTGATCTTCGCCAGCGGCTCGGCCTCCACCCATTTGGAAAAGTAGTCGACCGCCACCAGTAGAAACTTCCGCTGACCGGTCGCCATAGGGAACGGACCCACGATATCCATTCCCCACTGATCGAACGGGCAGGAGACTGTAGATGCCTTCATCTCCTCCACCGGTCGGTGGGAGACGTTGTGGTACTTCTGGCAGGAGAGGCACGTCGCGACGGTCCGAGCGGCGTCTGCTTGTAGGGTTGGCCAAAAATATTCGGCCAGCAGGATCTTCCTGGCCAGCGATCGTCCGCCCGGATGCCCTCCGCACGATCCTTGGTGCACTTCCTGGAGGATGTACTCCGCGTCTTCCGAGCTTACACACTTCAAAAGTGGGCGGGAGAAAGCCTTCTTGTAGAGTTGGTCTCCAACGAGTATGAACCAGCCGGCTCTCCTCCTCAATAGCTGGGCGGCCTCCCGATCGGACGGTGTCGCACCCGAGCGTAGAAACTCCATGATGGATGTCCTCCAGTCGTTCGGGAAAGCGAGACTCTCCATCCGGTCGATATGCGCCACCAAGGATACTTGTTCAATTGGCTGCTGTATGACGACCGGTGATATTGAACTTGCATGTTTGGCTAATTCATCTGCAGTCTGGTTCTCCGCTTGGGGTATTTTCTGGATAATGACCTCTCTGAAGTTGGCCTTGAGCTTTTCGAAGGCTTCTGCGTAGAGCTTGAGCCGAGCGTTGTTGATCTCAAAAGTGCCCGAGAGCTGCTGAGCGGCCAACTAGGAGTCCGAATGGATTGTAACCCGACCGGCTCCTACATGCCGGGCCGCTTGCAAGCAGGCTATGAGCGTCTCATACTCTGCTTCATTATTGGTGGCTTTGTAGTCTAGCCGGACGGACAGGTGCATCCTTTCTTCTTGGGGAGAGAGTAATAGCACGCCAATCCCGCTCCCGAGCCGAGTGGAGATCCGTCCACAAATATTTTCCACATAGCTTCGGGCTCTGGCTTTTGCACTTCGGTGACAAAATCTGCCAAGGACTGCGCCTTTATCGCCGAACGGGGTTGATACTGAATGTCAAATTCGCTCAACTCTGTTGTCCATTTGATGAGCCGTCCGGACGCTTCTGGGTTCAACAACACTCTTCCCAATGGGCTATTTGTCCGGACGATGATTGTATGTGCCAAAAAATAAGGACGAAGTCTCCGAGCGGCGAGGACCAAAGCGAAAGCCAGCTTCTCGAGCCCAATGTAGCGAGATTCAGCGTCTTTTAAAATATAGCTCAAGAAGTACACTGGTTGTTCCTCTCCGCTCGTCCTCACTAATGCCGAGCCTACTGCCTGCTCGGTTGAAGATAAATAAATACAGAGCGGCTCACCCACAGCTGGCTTGGCTAGCACGGGCAAAGAGTGCAGATATGTCTTCAGTTCTTCAAACGCCCGATCGTATTCCTTGTCCCAATGGAACTTAGTAGCTTTGCGCAGGATCTTGAAAAAAGGGAGGCTCCGGTCGGCCGTCTTGGAGATGAATCTTGACAATGCAGTTATCCAATCGGTAAGTCGCTGTACTTCCCTCAGATTTCTTGGGGGCGGCATATCTTGCAACGCTTTGACCTTGCTTGGATTCGCCTCTATGCCCCGCTCGGTCACTATATATCCCAAAAAACGCCCGCCTTTTGCTCCGAACAGACATTTCTGAGGGTTGAGCTTGACTCCATACTTCCTCAGCGTTCGGAAGGTCTCCTCCATGTCCGTAAAAAGATCGGTCGCTCGGACGGACTTGATGAGAATATCATCCACGTATACTTCTAAGTTACGTCCGATCTGCTCCTTGAATACTTTATTCATCAAGCGCTGGTAAGTTGCTCCTGCGTTCTTCAATCCGAACGACATTACATTGTAGCAGTAAGTGTCGTCGGCTGTGACGAAGCTAACCTTCTCTTTATCCTCTCAGGCGAGCAACACCTGATGGTAGCCCTGATAAGCGTCCAACATGCATATTAACTCGCACCCGGCTGTGGAGTCCATCAGTTGATCACTCCGAGGCAGAGGGTAGAAATCTTTTGGGCATGCTTTGTTGAGATCCCGGAAATCAATGCAAACCCTCCATTTGTTGCCCGGCTTGGAGACTAGCACCACGTTCGCCAACCAGCTCGGAAACTGCACTTCACGTATGTGGGCGGCCTCCATGAGCTTCTCGACCTCCGCTCGGATGATGGCGTTCTGTTCGGCGCTGAAGTCCCTCTTCCTTTGCTTCACCGGCCGAGCATCCGGTTGGACGTGAAGTTCATGCTGTGCGATACTTGACGAAATCCCCGGCAGCTCATGTGTCGACCAAACGAAGACATCGCAGTTTCTCTGGAGACATTTGATCACCTCCTTTTTTTGGCTTGCCTCCAGATCGGCTGCTATGAATGTGGTGGCCTCCGAACGGGTCGGGTGGATCTGCACCTCCTCTTTTTCTTCATAAACCAAAGAGGGTGGTTTTTCGGTTATGGCGTTTACCTCAATTCGTGGGTCTTCCGAGCGGAATTAACTTCGGCTCGGACCATCTCGACGTAGCATCGCCGAGCCGCCAGCTGGTCTCCCCGAACTTCTCCAACTTTATCTTCGACCGGGAACTTAATCTTCTGGTAGAAGGTGGAAACAGCCGCTCGGAACTCACTGAGCGCTGGTCGCCCCAAGATAACATTGTATGCTGAGGGAGAATCAACCACGACGAAGTTTGTCGTCCGCGTCCTTCTGAGCGGCTCTTCTCCCAGCGAAATAGCCAGTCGGAGCTGTCCGACCGGCAGAACTTCATTGCCCGTAAACCCGTAGAGGTGGGTTGTCATGGGCAGTAGCTCGGCTCGATCGATTTGCAGTTGGTCGAAAGCCTTCTTAAAGATAATGTTGACCGAGCTGCCTGTATCGACGAAAACGCGGTGAATAGTATAATTAGCTATTACCGCTTTGATGATGAGGGCGTCGTCATGTGGCACTTCGACTCCCTCCAAGTCCTTGGGCCCGAAGCTGATTTCGGACCCGATCGCCCGTTCTTGACTGCAGCCGACCGCATGGATCTGGAGCTGCCTGACACTTGCCTTCCTTGCTCGGTTGGAGTCACCTCCGGTCGATCCGCCAGCGATGATGTTGATTTCGCCGCGGGACGTGTTGCTTCTATTTTCTTCCTCCCGGGCGGACGGCCTAGGCCGCTCCTTAAATACCCGGGGATTATCCTCGTGCCTCTGAGGACGATACCACTCGGGAGACTATCGTCGATCGGCTTCACGATGTCGTTGTCGCCTGTCGGACGATGACGATCGACGGTGGCCACTCCGGGGCACGGGGTGGGTGATCAGGGGAAGGCTTCGGCAATCTCTTGTATTATGCGTGTCGGTCCGGTGGAACGAGCAAAACATTAGGGTCCAAACCTTCTTTTTTGGTATGGGCCGCTCGGCAGATACCTCTTGAATGGCGTGGGATCTCGCATGTTGCTGAGGGCGGGCTGCTTCAGCTCACGGTCCTCTGGGCGGCTGGTGACCAGTGTTCGGCTTCCGCTCGGCAAGGGCTGGCCGCTCGATTGGAGCTTCTTTCCTTCGGGCCGCCTGGGCTTCCTCCACATTAATGTACTCGTTGGCCCGGTGTAACATATGATTGTAGTCTCGGGGCAACTTTCGAATAAGCGAACGGAAGAAGTCACCGTCCACGAGGCCTTGCGTGAACGCATTCATCATCGTTTCTGAGGTGGCCGTTGGAATATCCATGGCCACTCGGTTGAATCGTTGGATGTACGCTCTGAGCGGCTTCCTGGGCTCTTGCTTGATGGCGAATAGGCTGACACTAGTATTCTGATAACGCCTACTGCTTGCAAAATGGTGGAGAAAGGTCGTGCGGAAGTCCTTGAAACTTGTGATGGATCCGTCCGGCAACCTCCGAGACCACCGTTGCGCCGATCCCGAGAGGGTGGTAAGGAACACCCGACACTTTACTCCATCTGTATATTGATGTAGTGTAGCGGTGTTGTCGAACTTACCTAGATGATCGTCCGGGTCGGTGGTTCCGTTGTATTCACCGATCGTCGGGGGCACATAGTGCTTTGGCAGAGGGTCCCGCAGGATGACCTCTGAAAATTGCTGGTTGATCCGCTCGGGGGAGGCGTCCGCTCGGGGAGCTTTGCCTTTTCTGTTGTCTCGCCTGGGTGCCTCGTCGGATGAAGATCCTCGATCGAGGTTGGCGGGTGCGATTTCAGGAGGCGTACGGAATATGGCCCGATGAAATTGAACCGTGGCCGGCGGTCCTTCCGCTCGACCTCCTGACGCAGACATCGCTTGTCGCTCCATCCGCTCGACTTGCGCTTTCTGCTTCTGTTGCTCCACGAGTTTAGCTGCTCTTGCCTCGATTAGAGAGTCGAGCTCCTCCTGGGAGAGCATCACGGTGTGCGGTCGTCCAGCTTCGTCCATTTCTTCTGCTCGGATACAGGTGCGTTCCCACAGATGGCGCCAATTTGATCCTGTCCGAACGCTGAATCGATGGACGCTGGGCACGTGGCGCTCTCCGAATCGATGACGTGGATCTCTGATCGCCCGTATGGAGCTCCGGCGAACCTACAAAGAAGTCGGGCCGGGAAGGGGTTCCCGACGACGACCCTCCAATGCTCAAGTCAGGCAAGAGGAGAATGCAGAGGTGGCTTCGAATATCAGAGAATGTGTACCTCCGGCGAAGTGTGAGGACCCTTATATAGAGCTGTGAAGAGGCTTATACACACATACCGAGGCGAATACGTGTCCTCTTACCATACCTCAGTATGGGCTTGTCAGAGGAGCTTGCCTGACACCATACCGCTACAGTCCAAGCACCTCTCTGATGGGACGGCAGAACCTTCTGTCGTAAGGTTCAGCGTATGACTTGGTCGTGGGACATGCCTGTTGTCAGAAGATGTTTCCCTTGTCCTTTTGTCTCTTCTGTTCCCGCGCCGAGCGGCCGGCCGCTCGGCAGTCCCATCACGTCCGACCGGACGTAGGTACGGATCTGCTCGGGAGATTCCAGGTCGTGTGCTCGGATGAAACTATTCACAGCAGTACTGCTTTATGCCTCGGGCCGAGCGGGTAGCCCGCTCGGCCCGACGACCCTGTTCACCATGAGCGTCGGAGACCCGACTCCCCGTCGGGTTGTCTTTGCTTCTACTTATACCCCGTTCGGCCGGTAGGTCCCCCCCTTTTCCGGTCGACCTTTTGACCTTTGACCTCCACGTGACGTCGACTTCCCTCAAAGGGGGTCCCCCGTCATTACTGTCGGATCATATATATATATATATATATATATATATATATATATATATATATATATATATATATATATATATATAATTTATATCCATTTCTATTTTGTATTCAAAAAATATATTAAAAATTATTTTTTTGTGAACATGTTCAACTCTCGATTTATTAATTAAAATTAATAAATTATCCGTAAGCTCCAATAATATATAAAGATTAATATTTAATTATATGAATAAAATAAAATTAAGTAATTAAAAATATATATTTTCATCATTCGGACTACCTTCGAATATAATATATAATAATAATTATTTTTATTTCCTCCTAAATTTAAAATTTTAAATCCGTCTTTGTCCACGATTATATAAGGTTCTGCGAAAAGAAATGAAGGTATAATTTTCTTTTCTTACACGAAAACAAATTTTCTTCATCTTCTTTGAGCTTTTTTACTTTCTCATGCATGCACACGAGTCTCATATCTCAGTTCTCACTAACTTGACCGTCAAAAAGGATAACACCAACAAGCTTCACTTTACAGGACACCAAGAGCGAACACACCGACATCAACCAAAGATCTAAGCGAGTGACGAAGGACACCATCATTGGACTCTTCAATATTTTTTTATCCTTTTATGTATATTTTTATACACCATCGATCCAACTAATTAATAATTAAAGAGTAGATCCCAAAGATATATGTAATTATTTTCACATCAATTCAATATAATTTTTTCCTCTTAATATTATAAAAAAAAATATCAAAAACACAAGCGCATAATTGTCTCTTATAATTTTTTTCATATTTAACTTTGGTTAAAGGGGGTTAAATGCTATTTTTTAAATACAAAGGGCAAAATGTTACTGAATGGAAAATAGAGGGGTTAAAGGTATTTTTCCCTTATTTTAATTGTATGATAAATCTAGTAAAATTTGTTTACCAAATATGACTCCTAAGCTTTGGGCTCATAGTTTCGTTAATGGGTCTTGGTCCTCAAAGTTGAGCCATATTGGCCCAAATGTGTTTCCACTAATTTACTCGACGTACCCTTTCGGCTATATCCCATATCGCAACCAACGGCTCGCGAAGCAGCAGCGAGGGAGCTACGACAATGGCCGCCGCAATCTACTTAGCTTCCTCTAAACCTTCTTCCTCTCCTCCATGTCTTCCTCTCCCACGCCGTCCCTCCTCGCCTCCTCCTTCCTCGACGCTTCTTCTTTCTGGACGAGGCGATCGCCGGGGAACGGTGGCGGTGCTGCTGGCTGGGGGAGTCGCAGCCCTCGCCGCGGCGGCGTCAGCTCAGGCTTTGCCGGTCGGATCTCCCGCGATCGATGCTCTTTCTTCTCTCCAGGAGCCCGAGAACGCGCTGTCTCTGCCCACCTGGGCGATCCACGTCTCCAGCGTCATCGAATGGTACGATTCTCCTCAGATCCCATTTTGTTGATCTTGGTTGCTGATAGTTTTTTGCAATATCTTTTGTTGGAAGGGTCTCTGCGATGGCATTGGTGTGGGAATACGGGGAGAAGTCCGGGCTCCAGACTTGGAAAGGTCTCTGCTGGGGAATGGTGAGCTAACAATCTTGGTTTTTTTGCTTACGCTGTTCTTGGAAAATTGAGAACTTTTTACCTTTTTTCATTTCATCCACTTATTTCACCAAACAACTTGATGAGCGATATTTTTATATCATAATTGTGCCAACATGTTTAGATGATACAAAAATTGTGAACATCTAGCATGATCCCGTTTAATACGAATTGGTGGCTAGGTGAAGAAGCTTTTTAACTATATAATTTATTTCATATTTCAAGTTGAAGAAGCTCTGAGTTGATTTATGTCTGCTATCTAGGTTCCACTTCTTGGAGGAGCATTTTGTGCATGTACATGGCATTTCTTTTATAACTCAGAGTCTCTTGAGGTATGGTTAGACATGATCTAACTTTTTCAGTTTAGCATTCCATAAGATCTAACTTATGCTGCTTCATCTACTGTTTAATATACGCTCGAACAAAAATCATCTCTAATTACTAGTTGTGTGATATGACAGGCCCAAATCTGCAATTATAATGCAGAGAATTTACTTTATGGCATTGGTCAGCAAAGTTTTACTTCATGTCTTCAAACACCTTGCCCAGTTAATGATAATAGAAGCTAAATATATTATAAGATTCATGCCAACACAGATGCCATTCAAACCTATTCTCGATATTTTGACACAAAAGCTGATAGGAAGTCTGGCCTCACCCGAGCCCTGATCAGTTTCATCTCGTTGCAGGTATTGGTAGCTCTTCAGTCAGCATTGACAGTTCTTGGCAACATAACGATGTGTTTTGCTGCATATCGAATATATAAAGCATCCCAAGAAGGCTCAACGAGCTCCTAAGTTGAGTCGGAGAAAGGTAATGACTAGTGGTCATACTGTACTATTTGTTATTATGCTTGTGATTCCCCTAGTTATCATTATATTTTCAATGTTTAAAATATATTTAAGATGTGTTTTCTTAAAGTTAGGGTCTCAAGATTGAAATATTTGCTATGAAATTCATCATTCTGTGCTGATCGACACACGAAATAGATTTGGGTCTCAAGATGATGCAAATGCATGATTTCCAGCTGACCTTGAATTGCAGCTTGCACGAGCTACGACCTTGAGTTGTACACCTTTGCCAAAACATGTAAGCAACCAACTCAAACACTAATGCTAAAGCGTTTATTGAATTTGCATGAAGAAGAATAAAACGATGAGACATCTTCATAACGCATTCATTCTTAGTTTCCTCCATCACTACACCTCAAGAGTCTTGCTCAAGTTCAACATTCATCTGTTGTTCTAGCTGCTGCAATTGCAACACATGGAGATGATTAGATTGGAGAATTCAGCCGCATTTGTAGTGTCTCGTTGAGAGTCAATGGCTCTGGGATTTCTCTGCAATTTTCAGTCATTGCACCTCTGCATTTAGTGCTTCATTAATGGCTGCAAATATGACAAGGAGAGTGATACAAATATTATACTAATGAAAAAGATTTCTAAAAATTTAAAGAAGGAAAATACCATCTCTTAATTTTCCCTGCTGTTCCATGCCTTTAAGACAAATCCTAAGCTCATTGTTCTGACATTTCAGTGCTGTTATTCCTCTCTGGTCAAGGAGTTGTTCATGAGCCATGAAATAATCAACATAACCAGGGGCGGAGCTAGGATCTAGATTTAGGGTAGGCAACAAATATAATATAATTAATAAGGATGATCTCGTGTAAGAAACTCTCGTCAATACAAGGTCCTGAGAAAGAGTCTATTATATACAATTTTTTCCTACTTTATAGGAAGTTATTTCTGAAATTTAAATATGTGACCTCTATGTCACATAACTACTACCTCAACGGGTAGCACGAACGATAGTGTCGCATTGGTCAAACATAACTTTTTTTCTGTTTAAAATTACCTTAGAGAAGAATTCCTTGCTTAGTGTAGAGAGGTAAGGAAATGAACAAGAAGTTTAGGTTTAGGGTAAAAAAATTAAATCAATTTAATAAGTTTAATTAATTATATATCAATATAATGACATTAAAAAAAATTATTTGTAAAAAAAAAAATGATACCAAAAATATTAATGTCATGTTTAAATTTATAACTTATGGCATCGACTAATTAAATATCAAAAATCAAACACATGGAAATATTAGTTAAACGGATGGTCAAGATGATGCCTAGAAAAATTGTAATTTTCTAAATGGTGGACATAAAATTGGTGAGAAAATAGATTTTTGAGGCACATGGGTAGAGCTTTATCTGGCCCAGTGTGGGCAACTGCCCTCACTGGGCCAATGCTAGCTCCGCCCATGAACATAACAATCAGCCAATATGAACTCAGATAGTATAGTTGCTTCAGTCTGCAAAGCTTGCACCTTGTTCTCTAATTCTGAGATGAACCTCAGCTTCTTCTCCTTCGATCGAGCTGCTGATTGCCTGTTCGCCAAAATCCTGATGGAGATTAAACAGCCGTTTGAGATTTCCTGAAAATTGAGAAGAACAAAAGTTGGAAAAGCACCTCTTGATTCTCTTTGAATCTGTTTCTGCCATTTCTGCGAGCTTCTTGTTCGCCAGAATCTTCTTCATCTCGGTGCTGTTGAACTCCGAACTTGAGGTGTTGGTCATGGTGTCCTGGAGCTTTCCCATAAGACTCTCCATGGAAAGGCTACGGAAGTGATTCGCGGTCGCGGAGCCGCACTTGTTGCCCTCCTTGATACCATCGCCGTTTGCAGCGGTGCCGTCCTCCTTGGAAGGCTTAATAACGGTTACAATTGAAATCATGGAATATTATAGGAATGTTATAAAGGATTTATTCCCGTTTACCCTCAGCGCATTCTACTCACTTTTTCTATCTAACATTACACCTGCCTCCCAAGTTCCAATTGGGGCCCAAGGGTGTATTGAGATTTGAACTGATTGTATTGGGTGAGTAAATGAATCTATAATCATACTTTTACGGTCTGGTCCATAGTTGAAGCGAGGCCAGCTTTGGATTCAAATTGGAATATATTAGTTATCGGGGTATTTTAATTAATTTTTAAAATTAAAGGGGCGTTTTTATATGTAAACTTTGCCGATATATTTTGTAATGATTCGATTGACTTGATTCCCTTTTATCGCAGTCACCAGGCAGAGAGAGAATATACGGACGCATACAAATATACAATATGGAAAGGATTGATCAGCTCGATATTTCAGATCGAACGAACTCATCCTGATTAAGTCGATCCTACCTTTACGGGCCGTTTGGTTAGGGTTATATTTGATAATCTTGGTTATTCATCCAAGATTATCAACCAAAATTTTATTTTGATTTTGGTAATTGATGATTTCTAAGTTATGATATATGCCTGACACATCAGCAATTTGGGCATATAGCTCGGAATCAGAAAACTCCATAAAACTGGAGTTTTCCTTAATTCCCTGCTTAATCAAAAATTTAAGACAATATTACCCCTCCAATATAATCAAATCCTCCCGATTCACAAAAAAAACAAAAGCCTAGCCTTTCGCCGCTCCTCCTCTCGTGAACACGCACGGAAAGGAAACCCTTTTCGCCGCTCCTCCTATCGCGAACACACACGGAAACCCTTTTCGCCGCTCCTCCTCTCGCGAACGGCAAGAAAACCCTAGCCTTTCGCCGCTTCTCCTCTCGCGAACACGCACGAGCTTTTCCCTCTCGCTGCGACCTAGCGGCGGTTCTCTGCGATGATCCTCCCTCTCACGCACACGAAGCTCAGGCATTCACAGTGGGGCAGCCAAGCTTTTCCAACCTTTCCATGTCTGGATTCAATCCTATTGCAGCAACAAGTACGCCAATTGTTCCACCAGTCCATTCATTTCCAAGTCATGGGCATCCTACTGAAGCAGGATATATGATGCATAAATTAGACCTCAAGGAAGAACTTTTGCCAGATACATTTCTTCCTCTGCCAAATTCTATGTCAGTTTATCATCAGATGATGAGCAAGCCTACCTGTGTTGTAGAATGCAAAAGCAAGGATGACTATTCCTTCAGTCAAGTTTAACTTCACTTGTGACAAAATAAATGTTTGAATTTAATTTTTGTAATTTTTGCTAATGATAACATATATACAAGCATAAATAAATTTTATTCTTTTGTTTAGTTGATAATTTTCCTTTGCCTTGGTGAATATGTAACCAATGTTAGGATCGACGGTCGCGGCTAGAGAGGGGGGGGTGTGAATAGCCGACCCCAAATCTTCGTTTCTTTCTACAAATCAAGGTTAGCGCAGCGGAAATAAACAATAGAAACGACAACGGAGAATAGCAAACCTCAAACTCGTCGATGTAACGAGGTTCGGAGATGAAACTCCTACTCCTCGGCGTGTCCGTAAGGTGGACGAAGCCTATCAATCCGTCGGTGGATGAGTCCCCGGAAAACCGGCTAATAAGAACACTCCTTCTGGGTGGAGAAACCTTGCCACAGAAACTACTTGCAACAGCAAGAAAGGTGTACAAAAATACAGCACAAAACAGAAGACAATATGAATGTACAAAACAAAGCTTGTCCACTGTTCTTGTCGACTGGAATCCGAAGCAGCAACTTTAGGAAACTCACAGCAGCAGCTGATCAGTCGAGGAAAGCTCACCCGAAGCTTCAAGAAGGAGCTCACACGAAGCTCAGTAAGCTAAGAGCTCAGCAAAGCTCGATCACAGTCAGGAGTAGAAGGAAGAAAAGAAGCAGTAGTCCTCGATCTCCTTTTATAACCTCTGATATCCTGAGCCAACCTGTGAACCTGCAAGCAAAAAGGCCAGAACACAGATGCCCGAAATAGCCTAGCCGTTGAGTCACAACGGCTAGGCCTGGACCGATCAGGCTCCACCCTGATCGGTCCAGAGCCTATCTGATCGGTCATGGGGACCGATCAGACTCTATGCTGATCGGTCCCTAGACCGATCAGCTGTTCTTTCCCAGCTCTGTTGCCTTCTTCTGATCGGCCTCCTGATCGATCTTCAGTCCGATCAGATAACACACAGAAGCTCACTGTGTGGTTACTGATCGGTCTGCAAACCGATCACCCGTATCACTGGATCGGTCACCAGACCGATCCAGGTTTAGAGCTCCAGCCCTAAACCCTAAATGGTCATGAGAACGAGCTACCGAGCCCTCTCTTGACCTAGTCCGGAGAACGAGCTACCGAGCTCTCTCCGACTTCGTCCGGTCCAGAGAACAAGCTACCGAGCCCTCTCTGACCATAGTCCGGAGAACGAGCTACCGAGCTCTCTCCGACTTTTCATGCCATCTCCGTGCCAAGTCTCCATACTTGGACTTTTCCCGTGCCAAGCTCCCTGCTTGGACTTTTCACCAGATGTCTGGTCAACCTTGACCCATCTGGATTTCCCTTGCCTGGTTTCACTCACCAGGACTTTCCAACTGCCTGGCTTCACTCACCAGGACTTTCCCACTGCCTGGCTTCACTCACCAGGACTTTCACTAACTGCCTAGCTTCACTCACCAGGACTTTCCCACTGCCTGGCTTCACTCACCAGGACTTTCACCAACTGCCTGGCTTCACTCACCAGGACTTTCCCATTGCCTGGCTTCACTCACCAGGACTTTCACTTTCACCTAGCTTCACTCACTAGGATTTTCACTCTGCCTAACATCCCAGTTAGGACTTCCCAGTCAAGTATCCGGTCAACCTTGACCTACTTGACTCTTCTTCATTCAACCTGATCAGACCCTGATCAGTATCTCTCCGCATGGACAACTACACCTGCATTGTCCATGTCTACATGTCTTTCTGTATTGTCAAACATCGAAACCATGACCAAGGTTTACGCTTGGTCAACTAGGTCAACCTTGACCTACTGGAAATTGCACCAACAACCAAAACATGATGCATCGGTAGAGAGATTGCTAGTTTTGGCGTATTAGATTGCAATATATTTGTGTTTGGTTGAGGCAAATGGCCATCCCATATGATTTATTCTCCCTAGATCCGTCTTTATAGGGATGATCTCCTCTTTCTATATACATATACATAGCTCGTTATTATTTTCATGTATTTTATGTTGTATAATTAACATATATTTCATGTGTTTTGTGTTGTATGATAATATTTGCCATTGCATTGCAGCAAAATCTGGCTCCTTGTCGATCTAAATACTGCATTCATAACAAAACAACAAAAGCTTGGCATGGCTGCTCACTTATTCCAACATCAAATCAGTTTGTTACAGACTTAAACATGTACAATAAGCTTCCGCAAGTAAGATATCAATTGCAAGAACAAAAATAGTCAAGGGCACAACTCTTGCAATCTATAATTGAGATTGATGACAGTCTTTCCATCATCAAGTAGCTTAAGGTCAAGTGAGTTTAGCTTCACTCATATGAAAATAGAAACTCTAGAATGATTCCACAAACAAGGAAGAAAAAAGATACAGGAGTCTGACTGAGATTGCAAGAGCTCGTATTGTCCTCTGACTAAGATACAAGTCGTCATCATAATTACAAATTATCATTATTTTTTGTTCCATTTACAACTTGTGTTATTGGTATCAATTTACATAAGTTGAACTAAGGTTTGCCTGACATTTTTGGAACAGGTGTGTTCTTCTTGGTGTGAGCTGTGGTGCGAACATTGCTGATTTTGTTGCTCGAAAAGTAGTCGAGGCAGGAAAGCTGATTGAACCGGTTAAGGTTGTCGCCCAGGTGTTGATGTATCCCTTCTTCGCAGGAACTGTTTCCACCCATTTTGAACTAAAGCCAGCTGGTTGAATTCTTTCATGCTCTTTCCTTTTCTATCCCGGAACATGCAGTGTAGGAACCATTTCATCATGATGTTGTTCCTCTTAGTTCTCATTCTTTTATTCCTTCACATACTCTCTTTAATGTACAATCCTATAAACTATACATCAATAATATAGAATAAATGTCTCTCAATCCCTTTCTTTTGTATCTAGCTACCTGGCTAGATAAGGACTCTCCATGAAATTTATAAGAAAAAAAACAGGTATATAAGTAAGGATAAATATTTTAGAGGTCGACTTTTGAGTGGACTAAAATTTTATCGATCTCATTAAATTTCAGCATTAAAATTGTAAAAAAAAAATAATAAATAAGGAAAGAATTAAAAAAAGAGGCTTTGATCCCTCCTTGTAGTGTGAAATTTTTAAAATAAAAATTGGAGCTGACATAAATAATAACCAAAAATAAAACTATTAATTAAAAATAAAAAAAACATAAAATAATAAACAAAAATTTAATTATATATATATATATATATATATATATATATATATATATTTATATATATATATATATATATATATATATATATATATATATATATATATATATCACTATTAATAATATAATATTATCATTATTAAATTAAGGGTAATATGATAAAATATCACATTAGGCTATGTACTAAAACCTCCAAACAAACAAGATTTTACTGGATTACTTAAATTGAACCAAACAACCAATGGTTATGTTTCATTCCCTATAACCTTGGTTATGTGATTACTTGGTAATCACATACCTAACGTTATGTGTCATAACTTTAACCAAACACATCCTTAGAGTAGTGCTCTTAGGATTTCTAAGTTATTACGTATAATTTTAATTATATAATTAATAATAAAAAATTATTTTAAAATTAATAATAAAAAATTATTTGTAAAAAATTTTTTAATGAATAATTTAATATAATATTTTACTGTATTATTTTTAATTATAAAATCAATCATATATTATTATTATTATTATTATTATTATTAATTAAATTTTATATATTTTTTTACTTTTTCTATTTCACATTTTTCTCTTTACTTTCACTTTTTTTCTTTTTTCTTTTTCTTTTATATGTTTTTTACGTTTTTTTTTCATTTTTTTTTCATTTTTTAATATTTTTTTATGTTTTTTAATATTTCCTTTTTTTCCTTTATGTTTTATTTTTTTTTTCATATTTTTAGGAGGGTATTTTTAATAAAAAAAATTTATTAACCCCGATGATCCGGTGGTAAGATGGGGCTCGTCTGGGAGAAGGTCACGACCATGTGGAAGGTCAGGATCAAGGCAGTCAACGTTCCTTGATCATCGTTCGACAGGACGCCCTACTCGTCCGGTCGGATCAAGGAATTGCCGGACCAACATCACTACGGCTCGGTTAGGCACCGAGCTTCCGACGCTCAGAGAAGTCCATCGCCGAAGCGTGTGCCGAGCAACCGTCCCGCTCAGACTCTCACCAGGTAAACGTAGAGACACGACTCCCTTGTTCGGCAACAGGGGTCAGATTAGGCGAATAGCGACCGAGCGGTCTTCCCGCCCGGCCCTAGAGACGAGGTGGTCAGCCGAGTGGCTCTTCCACTCGGCCCCCATGAAGAGTAGCCATCTGACAGGCATGGATTGGTTGAGCGGCTCTCTCGCTTGGCACTCTCCCATTCGGACCAGTACCAGACAAAGGGAGCAGCTGAGAATATCTTCCTAGGAACTAGTGTCGCCGATAAACGGCATGGCTGGCGGCATGGTCAGACAGAGAATTGTACGGTGGAAGCTTCCCCTGACACATCAAGAATATGCTTGGGCTGTTAAGGTATGACCTCAGTCATGCTTTTTTGACACGTCCTTTCAAGGTATGCTTTTAGGAGCGTGCACGCCTTGGGAAGCATGTACGCGTCTCCTGGGAGGCCTATATAAGGACCTCAGGGGTTTCGACGGAGGTAGGTTCATTATACTGTAGCTACAGTTACGCTGTCGCTTTCATTTCTTTGCTTGCTTGCTTGCTGCTTCACCGAAGATCTGACTTGAGCATCGGAGGGCCATCACCAGGGAACCACTCCCTGGCTCGACACTGATGCTTTTGTGCTTGCAAGCTAATCTCGTCGGAGGTCCATGCACGGTCAACAGGAGCATCACATCCCCAGCGTCCGTCACCTAGACTCTCGGACAGGATCAAATTTGGCGCCATCTGTGGGAATGCACCTGCATCCGAGCCGAGAGGATGGAAGAAGCTGGACGACTTCACACGGTGATGCTCACTCAAGAGGAGCTCGACGCACTTATACAATCGCAAGCGGCAAAATTAGTCAAGCAGGAGCAGCAAAGAGCGCTAGCCGATCGGCTGGCTCAGCAAGCAACATCGGCCTCGGGAGGCCGAGCGGGGCCATGAAGACCGACCGGAGCAATTGTCCATCTGGGGGAAGAACAAGGGGTCGACCGACACTCAAGGGGAGGCTCCACCTGCGCATATTCCGTTCCATCGGGCCTTGTTTCAAACACCCTCCGAGATTGCTCAAGCCAATCAAGGAAGGGACTCTTCCTCAATGAAGCACCTGTGCGGGACACAAGGAAAGGCAAGGCGCCCTGAGCAGATTCATTGCCCGAGCGGATCAACCGCCAATTCTCCGAGGCAATTCTACAAGATCCGCTGCTAAGACACTACGCTCCCTTGGCGATCGGAGAATATAACGGGTCGACCGACCCGGATGACCATCTTGCTAAGTTCGATAACACTGCTACTCTTCATCAGTACACAGAGGGAGTCAAGTGCCGAGTCTTCCTCACCACGCTCTCCGGCTTAGCACAACGATGGTTCAGAAGGCTACCAGACGGGTCCATCCAAAGCTTCAAGGACTTCCGAACGACCTTTCTGCATCATTTCGCTAGCAGCAGGCACTATCAAAAGACGAGTGTCAGCATATTCTTCATGAAGCAAGGTCCCAGAGAATCCCTCCGAGCGTACATCCAACGCTTCAATCAGGTGGCCATGGGCATCTCATTGGTCTCGTTTGAGACCATGATGAACACGTTCACCCAAGGGCTCGTGGACGGAGATTTCTTCGGTCTCTCATCCGAAAGTCACCTCGGGACTACGACCACATGTTGAAGAAGGCCAACGAATACATAAATATGGAAGAGGCCCAGGTGGCAAGGAGGAAAGAAACGTCGTCCGAACCATCGGCGCTGACAGAACGGAGGCCGCCAACCAGCCATCAGCCACCACGAGGACCCCGAGCCGAAGGGGCGCAGTTACACCAGGAAGCAAGTCCTCATGAAGTTCAGCACGTGGTCGTCGAGCGTCCAAAATCGAAAGGAAAGGTATGGCTATGTCCTGTTCCTTCCACCAGTCAACAACTCACAACACGCGTGATTGTCACAGATTCAACTCGGTCGCTCAACTGGCGCCCAGAAGTTAATGTCGCCGGTCTCCCTCTCCTGACCGATGACACGGGCACCACGGCGCCGAACGGTGAGAGGAAGCAAGGAGATCATCGCAGCAGCCCCATCGAAGAAGCACCGAGCCCGATCGGGTCGCACGGGAGCGAAGCAAACCATCCACTCGGGTGGAGGAGAACAGGATCAACATGGCGGGAGGTGAGATCAACATTATAGCTGGCGGACTGACCAGTGGAGACTCCAACCGAGCCCGAAAATCATACGCTCGACGGATGGAGATCCACGCCGTTGGCTGCAGCCGGGAGAATGCGAGCGGGCTCGAGATCAGCTTCAGTCCCAGGGATCTCGAAGGAGTTGAAGTGTCGCACGACGACACCCTCATTATCCGAGCGATAATTGCAAACTATACCATTCACCGTGTATTCGTTGACACAGACAGCTTGGTCAGTATTATTTTCAAGAAGGTGTTTGATCAACTCCAAATCGATCGGGGCGAGCTGCTACCAATGATAACCCCACTGTACTGGTTCACCGGCAATGAAGTCTAGCCGATCGGTAAAATCAAGCTAGCCATATCACTTGGAGAGGAGCCTCTCCGAAGGACGAGGGCTACGAATTTCATTGTGGTAGACGTCGCCTCAGCCTACAATGCCATTTTGGGCCAACCATCCCTCAATGAATTCAGAGCGGTCGTCTTAACATTCTTCCAGAAAATCAAGTTCCCGGTAGAAGATCAGGTAGGAGAAGTAAAGGGTGATCAGTTGGCCGCTCGACGATGCTATGTCGAGATGATCAAGACGGAGGCCAAGTCCGCCCGGAAGACTCCCCGGCTAGAGGTTAGCACCATAACTGAAAAACCTCCTATTTTGATTTACAAAGAGAAGGAAGAGGTGCAGATCCACCCGAGCTGAGCGGAAACTACTACCTTCATAGCTGTCTATCTGAAGGCCGAGTAGAAAGCCGAGCTGATCGAATGTCTCTGACGGAGCCACGATGTCTTCGCGTGGTCGACACACGAGCTCCTTGGGATCTCTCCTAAAGTTATGCAGTACAAACTCCATGTCCGACCAGACGCTCGACCGGTGAAGCAGAGGAAAAGAGACTTCAGTGCCGAACAGAATGTAATCATCCAAGCAGAGATAGAAAAGCTCCTAGAAGCTGGCCACATCCGGGAGGTTCAATTTCCGAGTTGGCTTGCAAATGTGGTGCTGATCTCCAAGCCCGGGAATAAGTGGAGAGTCTGCATAGACTTCGGAGACCTCAATAAGGCGTGCCCGAAGGACTTTTATCCTCTGCCTCGAATCGATCAAATGGTAGATTCGACTGCCAGGTGCTAGTTGATATGCATGCTGGATGCTCACCAAGGGTATCATCAAGTGTCGCTCGCTCGGGAAGACCAGGAGAAGGTCAGCTTCATCACGACTGATGGAACTTACTGCTACAACGTCATGCCGTTCGGCTTGAAGAACGCTGGCGCTACCTATCAGAGATTGATGAACAAAGTCTTTTGGCGACAGATCGGCCGCAACATGGAGGTATACGTCAACGACATTCTGATCAAATCCCTCCGAGTGGCTGATCTCTGCGTCAATATCAAGGAGACGTGTTAGACGCTGAGGACATATGGGATCAAGTTAAATCCGAACAAGTGTCTGTTCGACGTAAGAAGTGGACGTTTCCTGGACTACATAGTTACCGAGCGGGGCATTAAAGCGAACCTGAGCAAAGTGAAGGCACTGCAAGACATGTCGCCCCCCAGAAATCTGAAAGAAACTCAGCGTTTCACTGGGCAGATAACTGCCTTTCGCGTTTCATCTCCAAGTCATCCGACCGAAGTCTGCCATTTTTCAAGATACTGCACCGAGCCACCAAGTTTCAGTGAGACGAAGCGTGCGACCGGGCATTCGGAGATCTCAAAGAGTACCTCAACTCGTTGCCCGTACTCGCCAAGCCTATTGTCGGCGAGCGACTTCGTATTTATTTGTCCTCAACCGAGCATGCGGTCGGTTCGACATTAGTTAGGCAGAATGGTGATGAGCAACTCGTGTACTTTCTGAGCC
This sequence comes from Zingiber officinale, assembly GCF_018446385.1. NCBI lineage: Eukaryota > Viridiplantae > Streptophyta > Magnoliopsida > Zingiberales > Zingiberaceae > Zingiber > Zingiber officinale. The sequence goes on along the minus strand of NC_056000.1, from coordinate 61,837,562 downwards.
ATATTTTAAAAGAGGTTGAGTCTCACTACACCGGTCTTGAGAAATTAGCCTATACGCTGGTGCTCGCCGCTCGGAGGCTCCGTCCATACTTCCTCGCGCACATCATCATTGTGATGACCAATAGCCCTTTGGGAAGAGTCCTTCTTAACCCAGAGGTGTTCGACCAGTTGATCAAATGGATAACGGAGCTCAGCGAGTTCGACATCCAGTATTAACCCCGAACGGCTATCAAAGCACAGGCCTTGGTGGATTTCGTCACGGAGGTGCAGAATCTTGAACTAGAGGCTGTCTGGAAGATATATGTAGATGGATCGGCCACTCAGTAGGGGAGTGGGATTAGAGTGCTGCTGATCTCCCCACAAGAAGAGTGGATGCAGCTATCCATTCGGCTAGACTACCGGGCGACTAATAATGAAGCCGAGTACGAGGCGCTCATAGCTGGCCTACAGGCCGCTCGGCATATCGGAGCTATCCGAGTCATCTTACACTCAGATTCGCAGTTGGTCGCTCAACAGCTGACCGGGACGTTCGAGATAAGCAACACGCGTCTCAGGCTCTATGCAGAAGCCTTCGAAAAGTTGAAGGTCAACTTCCGGGAGGTAACCATACAGAAGATCCCCCGAGCGGACAATCAAGCGACGGACGAGTTGGCCAAACTAGTGAGCTCACTCTCGCCGATCGTATTAACACAGCCGACCGAGCAGGTATCTTTGGTGGTGCACATCGATCAGATGGATAGGCTCACCTTCCCGAGCGACTGGAGGACTGCGCTGATAGAAATTTTGCGATCGGGAGCTACACCATCTGATCGGCAGGAAGCCCGGCTGCTAAGGAAAAGGGTTAGTCGATTCACCATGATCGGGGACCAGCTCTACAAGAAGGCTTTCTTCCGCCCTTTGCTCAAGTGTGTCAAGTCAGAGGACGCCGACTACATACTGCAAGAAGTACATTAAGGCTCATGTGGAGGACATCCGGGCGGTCGGTCGTTGGCAAGGAAGATTCTGTTGGCCGGATACTTTTGGCCAACCTTATAGGAAGACGTCGCTGGACAGTTGCCACCTGCTTGTCCTGCCAGAAGTACCACAACCTCTCGCATCAACCAACCGAAGAAATGAAGGCTTCCACGGTATCGTGCCCATTCGACCAATGGAGCATGGACATCGTAGGGCCCTTCCCTATGGCGATCGGTCAGCGAAAGTTCCTGCTTGTTGCAGTGGACTACTTCTCCAAGTGGGTTGAAGCCAAGCCGCTGACAAGAATAACCGAGCAGATGGTTCAGAAATTTATTTGGTGGCACATCATTTACCGGTTCGGCATCCCTCGCCAACTCGTCTCGGATAATGGGAGGTAGTTCGTCGGTCGAAATCTCAAAGAGTGGTGTGATGAGTATGGCATCCAACAACCTTCACCTCAGTAGCATACCCTCAGAGCAATAGACAGACCGAGGTTGCCAATCGGAAGATATTGCGGATCCTACGCGCGCGGCTCGACCATATGGGAGGGAGTTGGGTAGATGAACTCCCCAGCATGCTGTGGGCGATCCGCACGACCCCCAAAAAAGGAACGGGAGCAACTCCCTTTCACTTGGTTTACGACGGTGAAGCGGTCGTCCCTGTTGAACTTGGAGTAGAGTCCGACTAAATACAACACTATGACAAAGACAACGCCGAACGGAGACTCCTGGAGCTGGACTTGGTGGGCGAAGCATGTGCTAAAGCCGTCATCCGGCTGATGGCCTATCGGCAGAGGATGAGGCAGAACTACAATCAAAGGGTGATCCCCAGATCATTTCAGGTCGGCGACTTTGTGTGGAAGAAGGTAAAGCCGATCGACGACATCACCAAGCTGGAAGCCCCGTGAGTCGGGCCCTTCAAGGTTGTGGAGAAGCTCCACTCGAGTGCCTATTACTTGGAGCATAAGGACGGAAGGCGACTCGAAAGTCCATGGAGTGCGAATCATTACCAGCCATACCGAGTCGAATGAGAGGTGCGCTGGTATAATTAATGTATTTTCTATATCCCTGCACCCTTTGAAGTGCAGGACTGAAATCAAAAGCAAATGTTTGCCAAATTCTTTGTCGAACGACAACTCAAACCATCTAGTGGCAACGTTAAACCCAGGTCTCCACCGGCGGTCGAGCGGTGACCTTAAACTCGAGTCTTCACCGACCGTCGAGCGGCGATGTTAAACCCAGGTCTCCACCGGCGGTCGAGCGACGACCTTAAACCTGAGTCTTCACCAACCGTCGAGCGGTGACGTTAAACCCAGGTCTCCACCGGCGGTCGAGCGGCGACCTTAAACCCGAGTCTTCACCGATCGTCGAGCGGCGATGTTAAACCCAGGTCTCCACCGGCGGTCAAGCGGCGACCTTAAACCCGAGTCTTCACCGACCGTCGAGCGACGATGTTAAACCCAGGTCTCCACCGGCGGTCGAGCGGCGACCTTAAACCCGAGTCTTCACCGACAGTTGAGCAGCGAAGTTAAACCCAAGTCTCCACCGGCGGTCGAGCGGCGACCTTAAACCCGAGTCTTCATCAAATCGTTTAGCGGCAATGTTAAACTCAGGTCTCCATCGACGGTCGAGTAACGACATTAAACCCAAGAGGTAAAACCTAATAAATTCCCGAGGTCGAATGGCAGCTCAAACCTGCTAAGGGATCGTCCGTTCGAGATTATATAACTAATGACTACCCCTAGTTGGGAAGACTGCGCGTAAACATGGAAAAGGGAAGCATCGCTACAACGAGCGAGCATGCATTTCATTAACAGAAAGAGCATCGCCGAACGGAGGGGATACATTCAAGACTTACAAAAAAAATTTTCCCTACAAACTCCTCGCTCACTCAATGTACTCAAAAGCTTCGTTAGGAATAGAGTTGAGGAGCTGGACACGGTTAACGGCACCATCGAACAGGGCTTCGGAGAGGTGGTCGTTCATCCTCAGTTGGCTGATCGCCACGTCGATGGCCAGCTCAAACGACCGGATGATCTGCTTGACTGCCTTGTCAAGGAACTCATCCGAGCGGAGGTATGCCCGCTTCATGGTCTCAAAGCGGTTCGACTCGTCCGCCTGGTAAGTTACCTGAGAAGAGCGGGCAGTCTCCAGGGCTTCTTCGAGGGTCTTCAGCTGACCGTGGAGAGAAGCCACTTCAGCCGATCGGTCATCTCATTCGACGACCAGGTTGTCTTCAACCCCCTTGAGCTTCTGAGCTAGATTTCGAGCATCCTGGTTTTTCAGTTCCAGGTCGGCTATAGCTCGGTTCTTCCTGTTGGTGGCCAACTCAATCTTGTGGTCGTAAGTTTTTATTTGGGACTCGAGCTGGCCCAACATAATGGCCTGATCGACGGACTTCTTCCACTCGGCCTCCAGAAGTTTGCTGGTTTTGGCCAGGTCGGGCTGCAGTTCGGCAATCGAGGACCCTTGGGATGAGGATGCTCCACCAGAAATCTTGAGCTTCTTAAGCTCATCCTCCACCAGTGCCAGGCGCTGGCACATCACTACGCTCTCCACCCAATACTGCCGCAGAACCGAAGAATGTTAAGGCTGAGCGGAGGTAAAATCATGAATACATAATTACATACATACCCCGGTGGACATTTGCAGATGGATGTCAGCAAGCCACCCTAGAGGCATGGTTGCAGTGCATGCTTGGGCCTCCTCCCAGACCTTGGCGAGCAGCCCGCGGATGAGTATCTGATGTTCCGGAGTTCACAGTTGATCGTCGACCGCCAAATACTCCTCTGTCGGGAGGTGGAGGATTGCCGTTACGGAGCGCCAATCGGTTGGCGCTGACTGAGAAGAAGTCGTCGGGCTAGAAGCTTGGGAGGTCGAGGCCGGAAGGATGTCGGATCGTAAGACCCTCCACCGAGTCGGAGGAAGAGAGGCGAGTGGTTGGACTACGATTGGTTCGGGCGGTAGATCGGCAAACGAGGGGGGCCGATCAGAGGAAATGACTTCGACTGTCTCGGGAACGACCGGAGAGGAGGTGCCGCCCCGCTCGGGAGAGCGCACCACTGAGGTAGCCAAATGGGACGGGGTGGTCGTGCGGCGTCTCTTGCGCGTGAGTAAAGGAACCTCACCAGAAGGCCTCGAGCCCTCGACTTGGGTGGCATGCTGCGACTCAGGAGGGAGTGGGTCCACAGTCGGTTCAGTCTGAGGCGTCCGATCGGCAGCGCCTTCTACTTCAGTTGGCAGTGCCTCACTCTTGCCTTCATGAGAGTCGACCGGAGTCAGGCCAAGGCTCGCCATCTATTTCACTGTAGCTGCCTCGATCTCAGCCCGCTTGAGCTTCATCAGACCGCCCGCCCGAGCATGCATCATGATGTCAGCTACAAAAGAAGGAAAGAATCAATTAGACTCAAGGGAAGAAGATCGAGAAATTTCATACCTAGGCTGCTCGGGAGCTTCGCTCGGATCGGGCTCAGCCTGAACATGTACATAACGCCCTCCGGTAGTAGCTTGTTGATGTCAAATTTCTGGCCGAATAGCATGTTCACCGCGTGAAGGTATTCCGGTCGGGTCTTGTACTTCTTCAAATCTGGTTGAGGTGGAAGCCCGACCTGCTAGGCTGTGCGAAAGCTCGGTCGCTCGGGGAGTCTCAGGAAAAAGAAGTACTCCTTCCAGTGCTTATTAGAGGTAGACATTTTGTCAAAAAAGACCAGGCCAACCCGAGACTGGAAGAGGTAGGTGCCCAGTTTGGACTGCTTGGGATAATAGAAATAATGAAACACTTGTGGAGTAAGTGGGATGCCATGCAACCGGAACAACACGACAACACCACACAGAAGACGAAAGGAGTTAGGGACGAGTTGGGGGAGCGGGACACGAAAATAATTACAAACTTCTGTTATGAATGGGTGGATCAGAAATCGGAGACCGACCACGAATTGGTCTCTGAACAGGTAGATTGTGTTGATCGACGGGTCGTTCGGTCGATCGGACGGAGAAGCTAAGATAATTTCGTGGTCAGAGGGAATGTCGAAGGCATTTATGAGATTCGCCGCGTCGCCCACATCAAATCGGGTTTCCATGGTGGTGTACCACAGGCGGGAGCAGGGTCTGACGGCTGCAATGAACTAGCCATCGTTGGAAAACAAGATAACAGGGAGATGGACGGAAAAGGGGACGGGAAAACACCAAAGCAGAAGCGGGAAAGTAGCGGAAAGAAAAGAACCAAGCAGGCGCAAGATTAAAGAGCTTACAAAAGGGGACCGCTGAGGGGAGAAGACGAGGTTCGCCAGAGCACTGGACACGAGCAGTATCGCTAGAGCGCACGAAGAAGACGCTCGCGATAGAACAGGAGCCGACGCTGCGACTTTATAAAGATGGGGTTCGGTCGATCGGAGCCGTCCGATCTAGGGCACAGAATCCAAAGTACAGATCCAACCGTTGAATTTGAACCGCCGAACATCACATTACCCCTGTTGCTTCGATCGTGCGATGACGGCGACAGTGCCTCGTGGCGTTCGCTTACAAGAAGGTATTTAATGAGCACCCTTATCGGGCGCGGCCACGTGCTCAACCTTAATGGGGAGGATTTGCACGAATTCCGAGGTGATTTGGGCGACACCAGCATTGATCGCCCAGCTCGCGCCCCTCCGAGAACACTGAGGGAAAAATCTCCCAAGTACAAATGCTCAGAGCACTGATCGGCACAAGAAGATCAGTCCTTCACAGGTCGTTCGGGATCCAACTAGTATACTGGCAGATCGGATACCAGACTACTTGTCTAGTCAGTCGGACTTGCAGCCTCCTTCGACTAGACTTGAGGGGAAGGCACGTGATCCGGTGGTAAGGTGGGGCCCACCCGGGAGAAGGTCACGGCCACATGGAAGGTCAGGATCAAGGCAGTCAACGTTCCTGGATCATCGTCCGACCAGACGCCCTACTCGTCCGATCAGATCAAGGAATTGCCGGACCAACATCACTAAGGCTCGGTCAAGCACCGAGCTTCCGACGCTCAGAGAAGTCCATCGCCGAAGCGTGTGCCGAGCTGCCGTCCCGCTCGGATTTTCACCAGGTAAACGCAGAGACACGACTCCCTCGTTCGGTAATAGGGGTCAAATCAGGCGAATAGCGACCGAGTGGTCTTCCCGCCCGACCCTAGAGACTGGGCGGTCAGCCGAGTGGCTCTTCCACTCGGTCCCCATGAAAAGTAGCCATCTGACGGACATGGATCGGCTGAGCGGCTCTCCCGCTCGGCACTCTCCCGTTCGGACCAGTAACAAACAAAGGGAGCAGCCGAGAATATCTTCCTAGGAACCAGTGTCACCGGCAGACGGCATAGTTGGCGGCATGGTCAGACAGAGAATCATACGGTGGAAGCTTCCACTGGCATGTCAGGGATATGCTCGGGCTGTTAAGGTATGACCTCATGCATGCTTTTTTGACACGTCCTTTCAAGGTATGCTTTGAGGAGTGTATACACCTTGGGAAGCGTGCACACGTCTCCTGGGAGGCCCATATAAGGACCTCAAGGGCTTCGACGGAGGTAAGTTCATTATACTGTAGCTACAGTTACGCTGCCGCTTTCATTTCTTTGCTTGCTTGCTTGCTTGCCGCTTCACCGGAGATCTGACTTGAGCATCGGAGGACCATCACCGAGGAACCACTCCTTGGCTCGACACTGACGCTTTTGTGCTTGCAGGCTAGTCTCGTCGGAGGTCCATGCACGGTCAACAGGAGCACCACATCCCAGCGTCCGTCACCTCGACTCTCAGACAAGATCACCCGGAATCAAGAAAGCCTCAATTTTATGAGTTTTTTTTTAATTTCGATTTACCCCTTTTGCTGATATGTCGGGTGATCCGGTGGTAAGAACAGGGGACCCCCTTCAGTGGAGTCAACGCCACATGGGAGTCAAAAGGGCAGGTGGCTGGCCGGCCGGCCGGAGAAGGACGGGTCGGCCGGCCGGTGTCCAGTTGATTGTTAAAGGCACCCTGGCGAAAGTCAAGGTTCCGACGCTCAGTGGACAAGATCGCAGGGCCGAGCGGATGGCACGTTCGGCCGAAGACATGAGGTAGCATACTGCTAGCAGTATCCACAAAGCACATGACTGAGAACCTCCCAAGTAAACCACCATAAATGTCTGGCCGGACGTAAGGCGAAGGTTGCCCGGCCGGACGTAAGGCGAAGGCTGCCCGGCTGGATGTTCGGCAGGGGGTAAGGGGAAAAGGACAAGGGACATCTTTTTCTGACAGCGGGCATGTTCTGCGTTCAGGCTATACCCAAAATCCTGCAGCAGAAGGATCCGCTGTCCCATCAAAGACGTGCTCAAACTGTAGCAGTATGGTGTCAGGTAAGCTCCTCTGACAAGCCCACACTACGGTATGGGAAAGGACACGTGTACACCTCGGTATGTGTGCACTCGCTTCTCCATAGCCCTATATAAAGGCCCTCACCTCTCACCGGAGGTACGCGTTCTGATATTTTTGGAGCCACTTCTTCACTGTTCTCTTGCCAGACTTGAGCGTCGGAGGGTCGCCGCCGGGAACCTCTTCCCGGCCCGACTTCTGTGCAGGTTCGCCGGAGTTTCGTATGACCAATCGAGATCTACGCCAGCGACTCAGAGAGCGCCACGTGCCCAGCGTCCGTTGATTCAGCCTTCGGATAGGATCAATTTAGCGCCGTCTGTGGGAACGCTCCTGCATCCGGACAGAAACAATGGACGAGGCTGGACGACAACACACGGTGACGCTTTCCACAGAGGAACTCGACGCTCTGATCGAGTTGAGAGCTGCTAAGTTGGTGGAACAAAAACAGAAGGCACCAGCCGAACGGCCTGAGCAGCAAGCGACGTCAGCATCTGGTGGCCGAGCGGAAGCACCCCCAGTCACAGTTCTGTTCCATCGAGCTCTCTTCCACACTCCTCCTGAAGCTGCAGCAGCTAATCGGGATAGAGGCTCTTCGTCAGATGAAGTACCAATGCGGGATAACAGAAAAGGCAAAGCCCCCCGATCGGACGCCTCGCCCGAGCGGGTCAATCGTCAATTCTCATATGCCATCTTGAAGGACCCTCTACCAAAGCACTATGTGCCCCCAGCGATCGGTGAATACAATGGGACCACTGATCCTGATGATCATCTGGGTAAGTTTGATAACACAGCTACTCTCCATCAATACACAGATGGAGTAAAATGCCGAGTTTTTCTTACCACCCTCTCGGGATTGGCTCAACGGTGGTTTCGGAGGCTGCCGGACGGATCCATCACAAGCTTCAAAGACTTCCGAATGGCCTTCCTCCACCACTTCGCCAGCAGTCGGCGCTACCAGAAAACTAGCGTGAGCCTGTTCGCCATCAAACAAGAACCAAGAGAGCCGCTCAGAGCTTATATCCAGCGGTTCAACCAGGTGGCCATGGACATTCCAAAAGCCACCTCAGAGACAATGATGAACGCATTTACACAAGGCCTCGTGGACGGGGACTTCTTCCGCTCGCTCGTTCGGAAGCCGCCCCGAGACTACGACCATATGCTACACCGAGCCAACGAGTACATCAACGTGGAGGAAGCCCAAGCGGCTCGAAGAAAGGAAACTTCAACTGATCGGGCTCCCCCTGCCGAGCGGAAGACTCACACCGCTCATCAACCGCCAAGAGGACCGAGGGCCGAAGCAATCCGCTCCCCCCATGTGAGGTTCCACGTGCAAGAAGTAGCAGCCGAGCGGCCCAAGCCAAAGAAGAAATGGACTCCAATGTTCTGCTCATTTCACCGGACGGACACCCACAATACCAGAGATTGTCGGAGTCTTCCCCTGATCGCCCATCCCATGCCCCGAAGTGGTGGCCGTAGATCACCATCGTCCGACAGGCGACAAAGGCCTCATGTAGCCGAGCGGACAATACCCGATAGGCGGCAAAGGCAAACTCCCGAACGGCAGCATACACCAAGACATGACAATCCACGGATGTCTAGGGAGCGACCTAGACCGTCCGCCCGGGAGGAAGAGAATAGAAGCAACACTTCCCGGTGCGAGATCAACATCATTGCTGGTGGTCCGACCGGAGGCGACTCTAACCGAGCAAGGAAGGCTAGCGTCAGGCAGCTCCAAATCCATGCAGTCGGCTGCAGTCAGGAAAGGGCGAGCAGACCCGAGATAAGTTTCGGGCCTAGAGACTTGGAAGGAGTCGAAGTGTCGCATGACGACGCTCTCCTCATCAAAGCGGTAATAGCCAACTACACTATTCACAGCGTATTTATTAACACAGGGAGCTTGGTCAACATCATATTTAAAAAGGCGTTCGATCAACTACAAATTGATCGAGCCGAGCTGCTACCCATGACGACCCCCCTCTACGGGTTTACGGGTAACGAAGTTCAACCGGTCGGACAGATCCGGCTGGCTATCTCGCTGGGAGAGGAGCCGCTCAGGAGGACGCGGACAGCAAATTTCGTGGTGGTCTACTCTCCCTCGTCATACAACGTCATTTTGGGACGACCGGCGCTCAGCGAGTTCCGAGCGGCCGTCTCCACCTTCCACCAGAAGATTAAGCTCCCCGTGGAGGACAAAGTGGGAGAAGTACGGGGAGATCAACTAGCAGCTTGGCGATGCTACGTCGAGATGGTCCGAGCAGAAGCCAATTCCGCTCGGAAGATACCCCGGATCGAGGTAAACGCTATCACTGAAAAGCCACCCTCTCTGATTTATGAAGAAAAAGAGGAAGTGCAGATTCACTCGACCCGATTGGAGGCCACGACCTTCATTGCGTCCGATCTGGAGGCCAACCAGAAAGAGGAAGTGATCAAATGCCTCCAGAAAAACTGTGATGTCTTCGTCTGGTCGACGCACGAGCTGCCAGGAATTTCGCCGAGTATAGCGCAGCACGAGCTACATGTCCGACCGGACGCTCGGCCGGCGGTGAAGCACAGAAAAAGGGATTTCAGCGCCGAGTAGAATGCCATCATCCGGGCGGAAGTTGAGAAGCTTCTGGAGGCCGGCCATATACGCGAGGTGTTGTTCCCGAGCTGGCTGGCTAACGTAGTATTAGTCTCCAAGCCGGGCAACAAGTGGAGAGTATGCATAGATTTTCGGGATCTCAACAAAGCTTGCCCGAAAGACTTTTATCCTCTGCCCCGGATCGATCGGCTGGTGGACTCTACGGCCGGCTGCGAATTGATATGTATGCTCGACGCTTACCAAGGCTATCATCAAGTGCCGCTCGCCCGTGAGGATCAAGAAAAAGTCAGCTTCGTTACAGCCGACGGCACCTATTGCTATAATGTGATGCCGTTCGGATTGAAGAACGCGGGAGCCACATATCAGCGCTTGATGAACAAAGTGTTCAAAGAGCAGATCGGGCGGAATCTAGAAGTATACGTGGACGATATTCTCATCAAATCCGTCCGAGGAGAAAACTTTCCGAACGCTACGAAAATATGGAGTCAAGCTAAACCCTCAGAAGTGCCTATTCGGAGAAAAAGGAGGGCGTTTCTTGGGTTACATAGTGACCGAGTGGGGTATTGAAGCAAATCCCAGCAAGGTGAAAGCTCTACAAGATATGCCGCCTCCAAGAAATCTGAAGGAAGTGCAGCGCTTGACCGGGCGGATAACTACTCTGTCCAGGTTCATCTCTAAAACCGCCGACCGGAGCCTACCTTTCTTCAAAATCTTGCGCAAAGCCACTAAGTTTCATTGGGACGAAGAGTGCGATCGGGCGTTTGAAGATTTGAAGACATATTTGAATTCTCTCTCTGTACTAGCCAAGCCAGCTGCGGGTGAGCCACTCTGTATCTACCTATCTTCGACCGAGCAAGCAGTCGGCTCGGCATTGGTAAGGGCGAGCGGAGAGGAGCCTGTATATTTTCTGAGCCACATTTTAAAAGATGCTGAATCTCGCTATACCGGACTCGAGAAGTTGGCTTTCGCTCTGGTCCTCGCCGCTCGACGCCTTCGACCCTATTTCTTGGCTCATACCATCATCGTCCGGACGAATAGTCCACTGGGAAGAGTTCTGTTGAATCCAGAAGCGTCCGGACGACTCATCAAATGGACTACAGAGTTGAGCGAATTCGACATTCAATACCAGCCCCGTTCGACGATAAAAGCGCAGTCCTTGGCGAATTTTGTCACCGAAGTACAAAGGCCAGAGCCCGAAGCCATGTGGAAGATATTTGTGGACGGATCGTCCACTCGGCTCGGGAGCGGTATTGGTGTATTATTGCTGTCTCCCCAAGAAGAGAAAATGCATCTATTCGTCCGGCTTGACTATAGAGCTACGAATAATGAGGCAGAGTATGAAGCCCTTATAGCCGGCTTACAGGCCGCCCGGCATGTAGGGGCCGGACAGGTGATACTGCATTCAGACTCTCAATTGGCCGCTCAGCAGCTCACAGGTACCTTTGAGATTAACAGCGCTCGGCTCAAACTTTATTCCGAAGCCTTTGAAAAACTCAAGGCCGATTTCCGAGAGGCTATTATCCAAAAGATACCCCGAGCAGAGAATCAAGCGGCCGATGAGTTAGCCAAACTTGCAAGCTCAATAACGCCGGTCGCCATCTAACAGCCAATTGAGCAAGTATCTTTGGTGGCGCACGTCGACCGGATGGAAGGCCTCACGTTTCCGAGCGACTGGAGGACACCCATCATGGAGTTTTTGCGCTCTGGCGCCACACCGTCCGATTGGAATGAAGCCCAGCTGTTAAGGAGGAGAGCCAGTCGGTTCACACTCATCGGCGATCAACTCTACAAGAAGGCTTTCTCTCGCCCGCTATTGAAATGCGTGAGCTCGGAAGACTCAGCTTACATCCTCCAAGAAGTACATCAAGGATCATGCGGAGGGCATCCGGGCGGACGATCAATGGCTAAGAAGATTCTGCTGGCCGGATACTTCTGGCCAACCCTACAAGCAGACGTCGCTCGGACCGTGTCGATGTGCCTTTCTTGCCAGAAGTACCATAACTTCTCCCATCGACCGGCGGAGGAAATGAAAGCAGCTACTGTATCCTGTCCGTTCGACCAGTGGGGAATGGATATCGTGGGTCCGTTTCCTATGACGACCGGGCAGTGGAAATTTCTGCTAGTGGCAGTCGATTATTTTTCCAAGTGGGTGGACGCCGAGCCGCTAGCCAAAATCACCGAGCAGATGGTCAAGAAGTTCATCTGGCAACACATCATCTGTCGGTTCGACATCCCTCGCCGACTGGTTTCTGACAATGGGCGGCAATTCACAGGGAAGTTGCTCGAAGACTGGTGCAAAAGCTATGGCATCGAACAACACTTCACGTCTGTGGCCTATCCCCAAAGCAACGGTCAAGCCGAAGTAGCCAATCGGGAAATTCTTCGTATTCTGCGCGCTCGGCTCGACCATTTGGGAGGAAGCTGGGCAGATGAAGTGCCGGGCGTCCTATGGGCCATCTGAACGACCCCGAAGGAAGGAACCGGCGTCACGCCTTTCCATCTGGTGTATGGCGAAGCGGTTATTCCTGTCGAAGTCGGTGTCGAGTCCGTTCGGATCCAGAATTATGATGATGGCAACGCCGAGCGGAGGAACATGGAGCTGGATTTAGTCGATGAAGAAAGAGCCAAGGCGTTCGTTCGGCTTATGGCGTACAGGCAGCGGATGAAGCAAAACTACAATCGGCGCGTAATCCCTAGATCATTCTAGGTTGGCGATCTTGTCTGGAAGAAAGTCAAGCCGATCGGCGACGTCGGCAAGCTGGAGGCTCCTTGGGCGGGGCCCTTCAAGGTTATCGAAAAGCTCCGCTCGGGCGCTTATTATTTGGAGGATGAAGACGGGCGCCAGCTGGACCGACCGTGGAGCGCGAATCATCTCCAGCCTTATAGAGCTGGGTAAAAGGTGCACTGATGTAACTCATTTTTGTGTATATTCTGGTCTCCATGTCCTTGTAATGCAGGAAGCAAAAATGATTTAAAGGATGACTGGTAGTTTCGCCAAGCGGCAGTGTTAAAGTTAGCCTTAAAGGTCGTCGAGCTCCGACGTTAAAAATCGAGAGACGAGCCGGCGTCTATAAACCCTCCGAGCGGAAGGCCGTCGAGCTCCGACGTTAAAAATCGAGAGACGAGCCGGCGTCTATAAACCCTCCGAGCGGAAGGCCGTCGAGCTCCGACGTTAAAAATCGAGAGACGAGTCGGCGTCTATAAACCCTCCGAGCGGAAGGCCGTCGAGCTCCGACGTTAAAAATCGAGAGACGAGCTGGCGTCTATAAATCCTCCGAGCGGAAGGCCGTCGAGCTCCGACGTTAAAAATCGAGAGACGAGCCGACGTCTATAAACCCTCCGAGAGGAAGACCGTCGAGCTCCGACGTTAAAAATCGAGAGACGAGCCGGCGTCTATAAACCCTCCGAGCGGAAGGCCGTCGAGCTCCGACGTTAAAAATCGAGAGCGAGCCGCCTATAAACCCTCCGAGCGGAAGGCCATCGAGCTCCGGCGTTAAAAATCGAGAGCGCAGGCGTCTATAAACCCTCTGAGCGGAAGACCGTCGAGCTCCGACGTTAAAAATCGAGAGACGAGCCGGCGTCTATAAACCCTCCGAGCGGAAGGCCATCGAGCTCCGACGTTAAAAATCGAGAGACGAGCCGGCGTCTATAAACCCTCTGAGCGGAAGACCGTCGAGCTCCGACATTAAAAAACGAGAGACGAGCCGACGTCTATAAACCCTCCGAGCGGAAGACCGTCGAGCTCCGACGTTAAAAATCGAGAGACGAGCCGACGTCTATAAATCGTCCGAGCGGAAGAGGCCAACAAAAGGGGCTACAAATGTCCAAGAAACTCGCCGTCAATATCATTTAAACAGCTATACGTTCCGCTCGGCCTGATAGCCAAAGGCACTATCGGTATCTAGCGAGCGATCTCTGCTATCAGAACAGAATGTTACGTTTTCAGAATATTACATGTTTAGCCGAGCGGAAGGATCACGCCGAATACTTCGCAAAAATCCCTTTCAAATACTAGAAATGTGATAATAGGCGAGCGGACAACATACCCATTGGCTGGCGAGAGGACAAAGTAAAAGGAAGGAAAGCATTGCATTAAAAATAAAATGTTAGGCCGAGTGGCCTAAGTACAAAAAGGATCATTTTTTGGCCGAGCGGATAGATTACAGTTACGCTTCCTACTCCAAATAATCGTAAAGATCCTTGGGGATATTGTTGAGAAGAGACGCTTGATCTGCGGCCGGGATGACAGCGGACTCGGGAAGATGCCCCTTTGACTTCAGATACGTGGTGGTGGCAGTCATAGCCAGGTCGAACGCCGTGTATATCCGCTCGCAGACTTTCTCCGAGAATTCGAGCGAGCGGATGTAGCTCTGTCTTAAGGCAGTGGCCCGACTCGGCTCGGCCTCTTGATATTCTTTGAAGGCCACCTGGGAAGCGGTAAGAGCCTCCTTCAGATTTTGAAGCTCTTCCTTCTGCTTCTCCGCGTCGGCCGAGCGGCCCTGTTTCTCTCTATCGAGCTGCTCCATCAGCTCCTTTACCTTCAGCTCCAGGCCCCGAGCCTCCACGTTCTTCTTCTCCAAGTCGGAGATGGCCGTGTTCTTCCGAGTGGTGGCCAAGGTAAATTTTTGGTCGAGCGACTTGACTTGCCGCTCGAGCTCAGTCAGATGATGAGCCTGGTCGGCTGTCTTCTTCTGCTCGGCTGCCAACAAATCCCGAGCCTTCTTCAGCTCTTTTTGCAGCTCGGCATAGGACGGGCCTTGAGAGCCGGACGGCCGACTGCCGCCTTCAGTTGTCTTAATTCTTCATCCACCATCGCCAAGCGGTTGGAGACTGCTATCTCCTCTACCCATCTCTGATGCAAAAGAAAGGAGAAATTGTTAAGGGCCGATCGGAAAAGATGCATGCAAAACTTCGGAAAAAATGAACTTACCCCCGTGGCCTCCTGCATGTGGCTATTGGCCAAATTGCGGAGGGGGATCATTGCGATGCACGCCCGAGCGTCGGCCCACATCTCGGCTAGAGGCCCTTTCAAGGTAATGGTGTGCTTGGGCGCGGTGGGTCGGTCGGCCTCTGGTAGTAGCTCTTCGGTCGGGAGATGCAGAGTAACCCGTACGGTGCGACCACGACCGGGGGTCGTCCGACCGGCGGTCGGAAGGGGATCAAAAGCCGGCGCAGAAAACTGAGAATGAATGGTTGAGCGCTGGGCTGAGTGACGAGCGGGCGGAAGGGTGCTAATCGGAGTAGCCTCAACTGGAGCAGCCGGCTCGTCCCATTCAGAAGGCGTCCGGTCGGACGAAATGGCTTCGACCTCTGGCGCCTTGCCCCGAGCAGTCGTAGTGACCCGCTCGGATGGTTGGACCGCGGAAGTAGCCGACCGCAGGGGAGTCTCCACTCGGCGTCTCTTTTGTAGAGGTTGCTCCTCCTCCCGAGCGGAACCTTCCTCGGGGACAGTTGGTCCTCTGCTGGGGGTGGCTCTGTTGGCCACGTCCTGTTGAGAAGCCTGAGCGGCCGACTCAGCCTGAGTCCCGCTTTCTCCTTCATGGGATCCGACCGACTGGATACCAAGCGCTTCCATTTCTTTGGCCGCCGCGGCTTCGAGCTTCGCCGCCTTTCTCTTCAAAATGCCGGCCATTACCGACTCCATGACGATATCCGCTGCAAAGGAAAAAAGAGAAATCAGTTAGCAATTAAAGCGTATACCCAAGTAAAATTCTTACCGAAGCCGGTCGGAAGAGGAGTCCGTATTGGACTCAGGCCGAAGATGTACATCACTCCTTCGTGAAGAAGCTTATTGATGTCAAGTCGCAGACCGGCTAGCATATTTGCAGCATGGAGGTAGTCCGGTCGGGTCTTGAATTTCTTCAGCTCGGGAGTGGGGGGTAGGTCGACCTGCCACTGGGTCCGGAAAGTGGCCTGATCGGGCATACGAATATAGAAAAAGTAATCCTTCCAATGTTTGTTGGAAGAAGGCAGTTTATTGAAGAAGACCAAGCCGGGCGGAGCTTGGAACATGAAGGTGCCCGGCTCGGACTGCTTGGGATAATAGAAATAGAAAAAGACCTCCGGTCGGAGGGGGATGTTGTAGATCTTGAATAAAACAACAACACCACAAAGAAGACAAAAGGTGTTGGGTACTAGACTGCCGAGCGACACACCGAAAAAGTTACAAACATCTATAATGAAGGGATGTACAGGGAAACACAGACCGGCAGTAAACTGGTCGCGAAAGACACAGAAAGCTCCGCGCGGAGGCCTGTGCGGTCGAGCGGAGGGACCGGCTAAAAGAATCTCAAAATCAGCGGGGATTTCAAAATTATCGGTCAGAATATCAAAGTCACGCTGGTCGAATCGTGACTGCATGGTTGTGTACCATGGGCCGAGAGACTGGTCTTCGGGATGAGAAGAACTAGCCATGGTCCGAGCGGATGAAACCAGAAAAGATGACGGGACAAAAACAAGAAGAGGGCACCGGAACAGTACCCCGGGGGCGAAAACCGGGGAAAGAAATGTAAAGAAAGCACTGGAAACAAGAAAGAAAGGAGGAGAGCCTTACAAGAAAAAGGAGGAACGAAGGAAGAACACCGAGGATCGCCGGAAACAGGAGACACGATCGCCGGAGCTATAAAATGCAAGGGACAACCAGGAGCACGCGAAAGGAGAAGTGAGGCGACGAAGGAGAAAACGAAGGCTTTATAGGGTAAAGGCCGGACGGCCTCCACCATTGGATCCAGGTCACGGGAATCAAAGTGCGCATCGCGCCGTCCATTTCGAACCGCCTCGATCCCGTCAAAGCACCACGCTGCCGCCGCCGTACGATGACGACAGTGTGCCACGTGGCATTCTGCCATTCGAAGCATTTAATGAGCGCATGCTCAGCCTTAATGTCGCAGATTGGCACAGATTATGAGGAGGTTAAAGGGGTGTTGCTGTGGAATAACCCAAGGCCATCCATGCTATAGGCCGAGCGGAGGATAAGGGCACGAAGGTGCCGCCCGGCTAGACTCGCAATAGTCAGTCGGACTAATTACCTCCTTCGACTAGACTTGAAGGGGAGGCAAGTGATCCGGTGGTAAGAACAGGGGACCCCCTTCAGTGGAGTCAACGCCACGTGGGAGTCAAAAGGGCAGGTGGCTGGCCGGCCGGCCGGAGAAGGACGGGTCGGCCAGCCGGTGTCCAGTTGATTGTTAAAGGCACCCTGGTGAAAGTCAAGGTTCCGACGCTCAGTGGACAAGATCGCAGGGCCGAGCGGATGACACGCTCGGCCGAAGACATGAGGTAGCATACTTCTAGCAGTATCCACAAAGCACATGACTGAGAACCTCCCAAGTAAACCACCATAAATGTCTGGCCGGACGTAAGGCGAAGGCTGCCCGGCCGGACGTAAGGCGAAGGCTGCCCGGCCAGATGTTCGGCAGGGGGTAAGGGGAAAAGGACAAGGGACATCTTTTTCTGACAGCGGGCATGTTCTGCGTTCAGGCCATACCCAAAATCCTGCAGCAGAAGGATCCGCTGTCCCATCAAAGACGTGCTCAAACTGTAGCAGTATGGTGTCAGGTAAGCTCCTCTGACAAGCCCACACTACGGTATGGGAAAGGACACGTGTACACCTCGGTATGTGTGCACTCTCTTCTCCACAACCCTATATAAAAGCCCTCACCCCTCACCGGAGGTACGCATTCTGATATTTTTGGAGCCACTTCTTCACTGTTCTCTTGCCTGACTTGAGCGTCGGAGGGTCGCCGCCGGGAACCTCTTCCCGGCCCGACTTCTGTGCAGGTTCGCCGGAGTTTCGTACGACCAATCGAGATCTACGCCAGCGACTCGGAGAGCGCCACGTGCCGAGCGTCCGTTGATTCAGCCTTCGGACAGGATCATCGGGCATAAAATATTACTTGAGAATCATCGATTACTTAAATCAAACAGAGTTTTCATTGATAATCTTGGATGGATAATTAAGATTATCAAAAATAACTCTCAACTAAATGCACCCTAAGTATTGTGTAAGTTTTTTTTTTTTAATTTTTCTTTTTTTATATAATTATGCTAATAAGATTTTGATATTAAGTATAAAAAAATTAAATACACACCGGGTGTTTAGAATTTGATGATGATGATATATATATATATATATATATATATATATATATATATATATATATATATATATATATATATATATATATATATATAGAGAGAGAGAGATTTGTTATTCTGCGCGACGTCATAGTGCGCGACTGCACGCGCCGCGCAGGATAACAACTGTTTTTATTATTTTTTTAAATTTATGAATTAAAAAATAATTGAAAAAAATAAAAAATAAAATATTTTTTTTAAGAGTTTATTTCTAGGGTTCAGGCTTTGGTTATAGTGTTAAAGCTATTTTTTTTTAGATTTTACCTCTAGGGTTTAGACTTCCCAATTAGGTTATAGTGTTTGGTTTTAAAAAAAAATTAAAATAAAATTAATTTAAGCATTTATTGAGTATTGTAATATGTTAAGGGGATATATTAAGGTATTAAAAATTTATATAAGGAAATGTTAAATTTTTTAATTGATTTTTTAAATTTAAATATTAAAAAAATCAAAAAAAAAAAAAACCGAGCGATCTCCTGCGCGCGCACAGTCGCGCACTGTGCGAGCGCGCAGGAGAACACTCCTATATATATATATATGCTCGCAGGAGAACACTCCTATATATATATATATGCTCGCAGGAGAACACTCCTATATATATATATATATATATACACAGAGTTGTTCCCGTGCGGAACAACTCGTGCGGAACGGTGCGGACTTGCCCCCGTGGCAGGTCCGTGTCAACGTTATTTTTTTTCCGCCGACCCCTTCCTCCTTCCCCCTCCTTCGTCACGACGCAGCCGCCGACCCCTTCCTCCTTCCTCCTCCTTCGTCGCGACAGCCGCCGACCCCTTCCTCCTTCCTCCTCCTTCGTCGCGACAGCCGCCGACCCCTTCCTCCCCTTCCTCCTTCCTCCTCCTTCGTCGCGACAGCCGCCGATCCCTTCCTCCTTCCTCCTCCTTCGTTGCGACAGCACCCGCCGACCCCTTACTCCCCTTCCTCCTCCCTCCTCCTTCGTTGCGACAGCACCCGCCGACCCCTTACTCCCCTTCCTCCTCCCTCCTCCTTCATCGCGACAGCACCCGCCGCGAGGAAACTCCACAGACGCGGAAACCTCGTCGCGCCCAAAGCTAGGGTTTTGTCCCCTTCCTCCTTCGTCGCCGTCGCACCTGCGCCCTCCGCTTCCATCTTCTCGCTTTCGCCATGAGCAGAACTTCGCTCGCGACCGGTGCCATCAGGTTATCTTGAAAGGAAGAGTTGAGAAAGGAAGAGTTCTTGAACTATTTTCGAAGATTTCAGATTGTCCCTCAACAGGTTATCTTTTTTTTAGCTTATAAGTTTTGAACATTTTAGCTCCATAAATTGATTACATATTTCCACAGATGACATATTAGAAGTATTTGTTGCTAGTCAAAAACCAATGCGTTGGATTCTTAGCTATGCTATAAAAACCATAAATAGTTTGTGAAAAAATGGTTTAAATTTTAGGAAGGAAAAAGGAGTGTCATTATGTTTAGAGCATATCATTATTAATGCATGAGGTTCATATAGTTTCAGCAATGCACAGACCACTCAGATGAAGTTCCAAAGTTTTGCAGACTGATTATTTAGACTGTAGGATTCCCATCCCTCGCAAGTAAGAGAATTTAATTGAATTAAACTTGCAGTTTTGATTTTATAATAAGTGCATGATCAATGTTACATCAATTAAGAATATCAGTGTAGATGAATCTGTGATTTGTTATCCGACATCACTTAATTTTTTTTATTTGACACTATATCATCAAGTCAAATAACTTATAATCTGTGATTTGTTATCTGGCGTTTTCTCTATTAAATTGTTTGCAAATTTGACTTTATAAAAAATAACTTATATATTTATCTACTTATATATTGTCAAATGTAATGCGAGGAGCTTCAGAAATGGAAGAAAATACAGTTGATGATCAAGAATTCATTCCCCAAGTTGCAGATGATAGAAAGCCAAAAATTGGAATGGAATTCTCATCACTAGAGGAGGCATATTCATTCTATAATCAATATGCACGAGAAGCTGGATTTAGTTCAAGGATAAACACAAGCAAGAAAAATAAGATAACAAATGAAGTGACATGGAAACAATTTGTTTGCTTTAAAGAGGGTCATACAGATCTAATGCGGTCGAATAAACAATCAAAAGTTGATCATGTATCAAGGGAAAGAGCACGTGGCGCAGTTAGAACGGGTTGTAAGTCGAATATTGCATTTCTCAAGAAACAGGCCGGACCTAATTGGGTTGTCAGTAACTTCATAGAAGCCCATAATCATCCACTCTCGACTCCATCAAAGGTGCATTTGCTACGCTCATATCGTAATATTTCAGCAGCAAAGAAAACATTGACAAAATAGTTTTCAGAGGCCAATGTACCAACTTGTCAACAAATGCGAATATTGGAGATAGAGTATGGAGGGCCTGAGGGAGTCGGTTGCACAGAAAGAGATATTAGAAATTTGGAGAAAAATCTAAGAGATGATCAAAAGGGTATTGATGCTGAATCACTGATAGAGTTTTTTACATCTGAGCAAGATAAAAATTCAGCTTTTTTCTTTGATTATGAGACAGATTCAGATAACAGATTTAGTAGGTGTTTTTGGGCTGATCATGTATCAAGGAGGGCATACAGTGTATTTGGTGATGTAGTTGTATTTGATACGACATATAACACCAACAAATATGGCTTGATTTTGGCACCCTTTGTAGGGGTTAATCATCATCATCAGACAATTCTTTTTGGTTGTGGGTTTCTTAGTGATGAGAAAACTGAGTCTTTTATTTGGTTGCTTACAAAGTTCTCAGAAGTCATGCCTAAAGGTGCACCAAACATTATCATCATTGATCAAGATCCTGCTATGACAAAAGCAATTGCACAAGTTTTCCCTCAAACGGTGCATCGATATTGTTTGTGGCATATATTGAATAAATTCCCAGATAAATTAGACCCTTTGACTTTTCGAAACCACTATCACAGCATAAAGAACGTCATTGTAAATTCTACAACACCTGATGATTTTGAAAAGTCATGGGAAGAGACTATCAAGGATGCTAACTTAGAGAAAAATGATTGGTTGTCCTTGATGTATGAATTGAGACACAGATGGGTGCCAACATATTTTAGTCATGTATTTTCTGCAGGAATGTCAAGTAGCCAAAGATCTGAAGGCTCACATGCATTTTTCAAGAAATATGTCTCAAATAAAAACTCATTAATGGATTTTATCACACGTTTTAATAGAGCATTGAGGCATCAAAGACACAATGAGTTAGTTGTGGACCATATTGATATGAATGAGCAACCCAGGGTTAATACAACCTGGCCAATGGAAACTCAAATGGTTAAGTTGTACACAAAAAAAAAAATGGCTGGAGTTTCAAAGTGAAATGACCGAGAGTCATAGTTATTATGTGCAACAGTCATTTACAGGAGTTGCCTCAGCGGTTTACCACGTGATGAAATTTCAAAGTTCTTCTTCCTCAAAATTAAGAGTGCTTACGCATGACAAACAAAGAAATTACATATCGTGTAGTTGCACAAAATTTGAGTTTGAGGGCATTCCATGCAGACATATGTTAGCTTTTTTTCGTATCAACCAAGTGTTTCATTTGCCTGATACATATATACTCAAACGATGGAAACGACTTGCAAAAGTTGGAGCAATATATGCTTTAGGGGAGCAAAATGTCATTGATGATCCAGATTCAGAAAGGTATTTGATGTCGAGGCATTCGAGGTTATCCTATAAAGCTTCCGTATTAGTTGATTATGCATCTTTGAGTAATGAAAGGACAACCTTCTTGGATGAACAATTCGATTGTATCTACAATAAAATTCAAGAGATGTCCATTAGTACAACATGCAGTGAAAGAAGTCAAAGAAAAAAAATCCATTGATGAGGGTCTTGGTATTATTGATCCTTCTACAGTAAGAACAAAGGGATGTGGGAAGAGATTAAAATCATCAAAGGAGAAATCTACATCAAATTCTAGGCTTTGTCGTGGATGCGGACAACGAGGAGTATCACATGACAAGCGTAACTGTCCCAATTTGTAACAAGGGTTTGTGTCGATTAATTTTTTCATTTTTATTATATGTTTCTTACAAATAAATTTATTTTATTATATTTATTATATGACAATGTGTCACTTATCAGATCGATTGAAGATAATAATCATATCAGTCTTGACGACAGATATGAACTTGATTTGGGATCTATCGCGGGTACTATGAAAATTTTAATTTATTAAATTATAGTGGTTTATTGTTTATTGAGAAAATGAGATTAATAAATTATCTTTATTGTTACAGGTTCTAGTAACATGCGCTAGGATGTCGTAATTATCTATGGCTAGTATGTATTCATCTATTTCCTGTACTGCATTTTTTTTGTATTGAATGCATACTTCTAAAGAGTCTAGTATAGAATGTATACTTCTAAATCATACTGTTTCATAATGCATTAATTGATAGTATGTATTTTATTTGGATTTAGTAGATGCAATTGAGTTATTTTGTTTGTTCAGATGGTACACTATCATCAGTGTCTTGTTGTATGTTATTTTGTTTGTTGATAGCTATTAGATTAGTAAATTATCGCTATTTTTATGATACTTGAGATCTGCTAGCCCTTTCTTATGATAAATCTAGAGTTAACTGTAAGTGGGTGTTTAGGGGCTAAAGGCCCAATTGGTGGCCAGTGGATACACTCATGTTCATGGTCCCGACTATAGTGGCACTTCTCTAGTGAATAAGTTGTGTAAATTTAGTTTTTTTTTTTGATTGATTGTCAGGTACTAGTATCCATTACTAGCTAGGTATCATGAGGTGACTTAATAAAGGCATACATAGTACAACCTCCTTGTGGTGTTGAAAGGGAAATGGTCTCGTGTTTAAACCAAATTTCTGTATGGGTCGAAACAATTTTTTGGTGTGAAATTTTGTAAATTCAACTATAGTCTTCTTTATCTTAGGTTATTTGAAGTGCTTCAAACCACTTTATCTCTTTGTATGCTGAGTGTTATTTTTTTTATTTATGTGGATAATATAATTATTACTCCTGAAAGAATACAATGAAATTTTAAACCATGGGTCTAAGCGTCTTAGAGTGCTTGCTTGTCTCAGGTTAGAACTTGTCTATGCATTACAGTCTGCTTTCCGCACAATTTGCCTTATCTATATCGTGTCTGGAATTTGTTGGTTACAATATATTTGATGATGGGAAGCATATCATTCTTCTTATTGCAGTGGTGGCCGAAGCAAAATTTAAAGAAATTATGATATCCTATGAAGCTATAAAATTGGAGAGGAAAAATCAAGAGTGCTGATACTTCGCAAGCAGAAAAAAAAAACAAAGCAAGCTGGGGAACGCTGAAATGGTTTGAGCACAGGAGCATTGCTCTTCCATGGTGTTCATTTCCTTCCCTGAAGTGTTGAGCTTCAGCAATTGTTTTTTCTTCCCTCTGGAACCTTGTCTTTACTTCCCTCTGGAACCTTGCATTTGCTGTATGAGAATCATTTACTTCCCATGTAACTGAAATGAGTA
This sequence comes from Zingiber officinale, assembly GCF_018446385.1. Lineage (NCBI taxonomy): Eukaryota > Viridiplantae > Streptophyta > Magnoliopsida > Zingiberales > Zingiberaceae > Zingiber > Zingiber officinale. The sequence continues at coordinate 61,814,014 of NC_056000.1, read as the reverse complement.
TCATTTGTGAAATGATTGTTTTTTTTTCTGACCGATGCTCCTCTGAACCTTGCATTTACCGTATAAACAACAGCAGAAATATGCCATCAATTTCGTTTATGCAGCAAGTTCCAGGTCTAAGTGCAGATAAAGCAATGAGACTTGCAGCACTTCTCATTACAAATTACATTACACTTCCAGAACTTAATCAACTTGTCTACTTATTTTCCAAATTACTTAGACCAAAGACGACCCTTCAAAAGCATAATTATGCTTCATGTGTACTCACTGTTAGGACCTTCGGATATCAGAGAAGCAGCAGAAACAAACGACATGTTGTGGATCGGTCAACAGACCGATCCATAGCTCTCTGGACTGATCAGGACTCATCCTGAGGACTCATCCTGATCGGTCTGGGAAGAGTCTGATCGGTCTGTGGACCGATCAGCCTATGGGTGGATCGGTCCACAGACCGATCCCCCTATCGCTTTGAGTCCCAGCGTCTTTCTGATCGCTTCTTTCTGATCGGTCTGTAGACCGATCAGATAACCCACAGAATGCTTCTGTGTGGTTACTGATCGGTCCCCAGACCGATCAGATAACCCACAGAGACTTTCTGTGTGGTCACTGATCGGTCACGAGACCGATCAGGTGACTAATGTATCACTGGATCGGTCTGCCGACCGATCCAGACAACCAGAGTATCACTGGATCAGTCAACAGACCGATCTAATGTCCTTGTGTTAGTTTTAGAGCCTCCCAGCCCTAAACACTAACGTCTTCCTGGTCCGGAGAACGAGCTACCGAGCCCTCTCTGACCTAGTCCGGAGAACGAGCTGCCGAGCCCTCTCCGACTTTATCCGGTCCAGAGAACGAGCTACCGAGCCCTCTCTGACCTAGTCCGGAGAACGAGCTACCGAGCCCTCTCCGACTTCGTCCGGTCCAGAGAACGAGCTACCGAGCCCTCTCTGACCTAGTCCGGAGAATGAGCTACCGAGCCCTCTCCGACTTCGCGTGCCAAGTATCCGTACTTGGACTTTTCCTCTCCACATGATCAACCTTGATCATTAATCAGTCTGAGTTTAATTAATATCTGATACAAACTTAAATCAGTGTCAACATCAAAACAGAAGCCAGGTCAGACTGTATCAACACTCACAAAGTTACATATATATCCTTATGAAAAAAAGAAAAGAACAGAAGGAATAGGAAGTTTTTACCTAAAAAATTCCGAACATTGAAGAAAACCCACACAGCAAGCTGGCAGTAACCAAAATCCTAATTTCAGTTTACACGGTACATGATCAATAGATATTGGTTATTAGAGAATAGACATGACCTAGTTCTCACTAAGGAGAAAAGAATAGATTTAGCCTAGTAAACAATCCAAAACTAAGATGGAAGAGACAATGAGGCTTATGCACTAGCCAATGGTGTAACAGAAGCCATTGACGGACTTCTGATATAGTTGAGCAGAGATGCAGAATGTGGTGATGATGCCGTTTTTGCCCTCCCCTGTATCAATCATCGGCATTATCATTAAATCATGATAATTTCATCCATTGGAAGACGGCTTGCGGGTACACCAGTCAGAAGCGAGTTTTGTTAATCATGCAAGTTCAAGAGATATGTTTACAACATAAATTTTGGCAAATAAATGTCAACATCATCCATAAATAAAAAAAATCAAATGTCAACATCATCCATAATTACATTTCTTTATCACATTACAATACTAGTACTACTTAACTAGGCCAACCAACAAACAAAACAAGTATATAGCCAAAAGAATTAAGTTCACTATCACTAATAGCCAGACCATAAGTGGTACATTCCAATTTCCCATATTATGTCCAGGATAAGCAATGTGTTCACTCCCCACCCTTAACTCCGCTCTTGACAACATCCTAAAATGTACATCATTAGTGTCTTCATTTAGTCCAGTATCAGACCTCACCCACTTTAACCATCCATGATGCTTACATCCATAATATAGTCTTCCTGGGTTCTTGATCGATCTAGAGACTAGCACCAATGCTCTTTGTTCACAGTCCCTGCATCGCACAGTTTCATATTTGGTATGGTTGATGCTGCTATTACTTGATGATGCCATTTAAGCACAACCTAAAAAGTAAAATTTGACCAAATTAAGCTAAACAATAGCAATTTGCTTAAGTAATGGGAAATCACACAATTTTATGATAAATTCGACCAATTTGCATTAAAAGTAGCCACAATTTACATTAAAATACCTAAATTTTATGACATCATATTTTGTAATAAGTAAATATCAGTGTTTATAGTGAGACAAAATTAATGAACCAGTGTCATTTTCAAGAATGCAATCAGGAAGATTAAGAAATGATAATGAATAGATGCTATATAATAATCAGGCAACTAATGTTATCCAACTAAAAAATAAATGTTACGGTCATAAAAAAAGTAGCAATCAGGCAACTGATGTTATCCAACTAAAAAATAAATGTTACGGTCATCAAAAAAGTAGCAGGTTTGGAAACACATGGTTGCCACTATAAGAACTATATGATGTTTTATCAAGTGAAAATCTAGGTCACGACAATCATGGTGTGGTAGCTTTTAAACAGTAGCATCATTAAGTAGTTTTTCATGAGCCATAAATTCCCAACAAAATCACCATGATTGAAGTAAGCAATTCATACATCACATCTGGCCTAAAATTTCCTTCAATTCACAAAAAAGTGAAACATTTTTAAGACAACATACTTTTTGTTTATGTTAAAGAGGACTTATTTGAAAATGAAATAATCATCTTTAGTTCATGTGATAGTCATTTATAGTCACTCCTTACAGCACAAAAATACAACACAATAATTATATATCATTTTAATGTTTAATATGATACAACTAATTTCAATTAAGTGTCTTATCACAATTCTGTAAATGTCTTACTAATATTAATGGTTCACAAGTCATCTTGATTATGATAATCTTGGATGCATCTTGCAGCACCACTATCATTGCTCAGTAGCATAGTTCAACTTCAAAGAAATGAATTGCACGCTTTGTGTAAAAAAGCAATTATACACATAAAGCTATTTTTGAAAAGAAAACCAAGCAATAGAGTGTACCGTCGAGGAGAACAAATGAAGGGAAGTGTGGTGTGGTGCGGAAAAACCCTAGCTTCAGCTTGCCGATCAAGTAACAATAGATAGGAAACCCTAGCTTTGGCACGATGAAGGAGGAAGGCGCCTGTATGTTTCCAAAGGAGGAGGAAGGAGGAAGGGATCGGCGGCTGTTGCGACGAAGGAGGAGGAAGGAGGAAGGGGAGGAAGGGGTCGGCGACTGCGTCGCGACGAAGGAGGGGGAAGGAGGAAGGGGTCGGCGGGTGCGTGAGCTAGAAATTAGGACTGCAAGGATAAAAACTGACGCGGAAAAAAATAACGTTGACACGGACCTGCCACGGGGGCAGGTCCGCACCATTCCACACGAGTTGTTCCGCAGGGGAACAACTCTATATATATATATATATATATTATATACAATGTTATCCTAAATATTTTATACTGTACACCTAAAAAAATCAGTTTGAAATGTTTTTTTTTACTGTAAGTTAATCCTAAATTATAAAGATAAAATATTATTGACATAGTCCGAACTTTAAAAAAATTATAAAAAAACAAATATTAAAATAAAATTAAAAAAATGTTAGTGTCCTGCATAGGCACAGACGCACAGGATCGAATTAAACGTCAAAATAAATGAAAGTGATCAGGATCAGAAGTTTAAAAATCAAGTTGATGGAGTTCTTCTACCAATTACCAATGGCCGCCCTTCTCTCTCACTTCCTCCTCCTCCTCCTCCTCCTACTACTACTACTATTATTATTATTATTATTATTATTATTATTATTAGTAGGGCATTTATTTGTAAACGTCTCATAAAAATTTAAGGGACATTTGGTTTATATTTTCCACGCTATTTTCTATTTTTATTTTCTGAGAAAATGAAAAATACGTTTGGTTTGTGTTTTTCACGTTCATTTTTAAGAAAATGAAAGAACATTTTCTAAGAAAACGAAAAATACGAAAAAGTCATTTTCTAAAAACCAAAAAACGCACGTTTTTTAGAAAATGAAAATGAAAATGGGGCAAACCAAACACACCCTTATGTTCTTCGTATTAATGTCATATTAAAAATTAAAAATTAAAAAATTAAAAATTAAAAATTTCACTATTTTTAAAAACCTCATTCCATTATTATAAATCTCTCTGCAATCTCTCCATATCTCTCCATGGCTGACACGAGACATGCAATAGACATACAGTACGATCAAGAGTGAGAATATAAATCTTCTTTATAATTTTTTTATATTTCCAATTTTTGAGACCGGTTTATAAATAAATTATAAACTCTACCCATGTAACAGGTGATGAGGTTTATAATATAAACCCCGTATTATAAATCCCAATTACAGATGCCTTTATCGTAGTTCATGACGGATCCAGACAAATATTTAGAAAGGTACTCAAAGAAAAGACTAAAAAAAATTTTTTACTATCAAATAAATATATTAAAAGATAAAAGTACTAAATTGATAATGATAATGATACAAACATAAAAATATGTGCATATTAATAATATAATTATTTTTTGATACTTGAACCACCAACATAAGATCTAGACATACAAACAAAAGGAGACAACTGGATCCTATGAGTGTTCATCTGTTGAAAATGTTGTAAAATTTGCTCATTTTCAATTATAGCAAAAATATCCTTCTCGATGTATACTACCAAACTGTCATTCATCCACTCATCTCCCATCCTATTACGCAAATCAGTCTTGATAATTTTCATCGCAGAAAAAACTCTTTCAACAGAAGCAGTTGCAACTGGTAAAACTAATGCTAACTCGATCATCGATATACCAATGAAAAAATTATATTCTTGCCCGTTTCAACCATCTTTTTAGCAAGACTTTCCAAATCTTCAATTATAGAAAATTCACCTCGTACATTTTGAATGTAAGTCTCAAGTTGGTCCTCAAGTATTACACGATCAGTCAATGAAAAGTCCTTCGGAAAAAGTTCAGCAAGGTGAAGTAGCTTACTAATATCAAATTGAGAAAAAGAGTCCTTTGGATCTAAGCAAGCAATGCAAGTAAGTACCTCCGTACTTGATTCTAAAAACCGATTATTCATCTCTTGAACCATCGTATCAAGAACCTAATATTGTAACAATTTAAAAATGAATAAAAAATATTATTAGAAAATTAAAATTCAATAAAATATTTAAAAATAATACCTGACAAAAAATTTCAACACGATAGTGATGAAAATTAGTAATCATTTGTCCATTACGTCTGCTGCGACCACGAGTTCTCATATTTTCTTCCATATTCGGTACTGGGATCATATGGTTACTACACAATTTGTTGACGACATCCAAAAAATTCTCCCATCCTTCCTCTCTCAATTTTTGTAATCGATCTTTCATTGTCTTGATCAAACTGACAGCCAGTACAATGTTTTGATCCTTTTGTTGTAAGGCATGTGACAATTCATTTGTGATTCCCAATAACGATTTCATCAAATGCATCACAAACATAAATTCATAACTCTCCATCTTATCAATCAAACTGGTGGCAATACCACTATTATCATCATTAGTATCATCATCATACACATTTTCAAACACTTTTAAAACAGAAGTCCACGTAGACATCAAACGGATAATAGTCATGTAATGTGAACGCCAACGAGTATCCCCTAGTCGTTTTAAACTGATTTCCTAATTTTTTCCTTTGCCACTAATAATATCTCCTTTCTCCAAACATTCTACAAGTCTATCATGTTCAAGTTGTCTAAATTTATCTTTTCTTTTGCATGAAGCACCAGTAATATTCACAATCATAGTAACATATTGGAAGAAATCACTCACAATTCGATTGCTTTTAGCAACTGCAACAACAACTAGTTGAAGTTGGTGAGCAAAACAATGGGCATACCTTGCAAATGAATTTTCCTTCAATATAAGAGCCTTCAATCCATTATACTCACCTCGCATATTTGAAGCTCCATCGTATCCTTGACCTCTCAATCTTGATAATGACAACTTATGTTTTGCAAACAATTCATCAATAGTTTTCTTCAAAGAAATAGCAGAAGTGTCAGACACATGTACAATAGCAAGAAATCTTTCAATAACACATCCATGTTTGTTCACGTATCTTAAAACAACTCCCATTTGTTCTTTGATTAAAATATCTCGACACTCATCAACCATAAGAGAAAATATATTGTCTTTTATATCATTAAGAATGACATTTGTGACTTCAGCAACACAAGCCCGTGTTAAATCCTTTTGAACTGTTGGAGACTTCATTTGATTGTTTCCAGGGGCATTTTCATTCATGGTCTTAGCAACCTCATCATTTCTTTGGGTATACCACTCAATCAATTCAAGAAAGTTACCTTTATTTGAGGAACTCAATGACTCTTCATGTCCACGGAAAGGCAAACCTTGTTTCAAAAGAAAGCGTGTAACATCTAAAGTTGTCATTAATCGAGTGCGATATGCAACCTCCATTCCACGCCCCTGTGCTTGTAGCAAATGTGACACACTTTGTCGTTGATTTTGAAAAGCCTCAAGTTGTGTTCTTGCATCATTGTGAGCACTAGCTACACCATCAACATGCATATTAAATACTTCCATTGCTTTTCTCCAATTAGTCATCCCTGAATTAGTAAATGCCTCATCTCCAACTCGACATCCTCTATGAGAATTTTTAAAGAGATAACACCAAAAATAAAAAGCTACATCTTTTGATATGCTGTACTCTAACCATGAAAATTTTTTAAACCAAGCAACTTGGAAACTTCTATGCTCTTTACCAAATTATCTTTGGGGATAACTATGACAAAATGGTTGACAAGGTCCTCTAATTAAATATTCTCTTCGAATCTGATCTCTAATAGAAATATCAAATTCATTAATTGGTTTGCGTAGCTCTGGGTCACAAACAACATCATCCGGGTTGAATTCAATGCGAGAATATTTTTTCTTACTATTTTCTTCCATAGAATTCTTAGAAGACTCAATACTTCGTTTTAAAATTTTCTCCATAACCTATGTCAATTTCTCAAAATTAGTAATTTATGCAATCAACATAACAATTAATGTAGTATAAATCATGAAATTAGAAATTAGATGAAATAAGAAATAAGATTCACCTAAAATTGAAGAGATTTTGCTTGTTGTGGAGGATCACCAGAGGAGCACAGTGGCAGCGGTGTCAACAGTGGCAGCGACGTCGACGGAACAGGCGAACCGCGAACAGTAGTGGTGTCACTGGCGTGAGGCGTCGACGAAGTGAAGAGGCAACAAAGATGAGTGCAATGATTTGAGGAGACCGAAGAAGGGGAAACAATGAGATCTCTTAGTGCGATTAGGGTTTTTGGTTTGAAGAAGAAGGGCTGACTTAAAAAAAGAAGGTTCGGCTGTTGAAAAAGTTGCTGGAAAAAGGATCGACAATGAGAAAGGAAGGGGAAAATGTGTTTTTATGACACTTTTGTGAAAAAGTCCAATAAATTTAAAAAATTATAATTACATCTTTTATTGTTTAATCATGATTATATATATATATATATATATATATATATATATATATATATATATATATATATATATATATATATTGTCAGAAGCAAGGGGGTGCTTCCGCACCCCCTCGCGCCCCCCGCCTCCTCCAGTGATCGTAGTGCTCAGAGCTCGAGATAGAACGCACATTCCCATGATTTCCCATCAATGGCAAATTGTCTACTGGAGGAGCGCTCGGCTCCCGATTAGAGATCGCAACTACAGCAACTAGGAGATTAGAAGGGAAAAAATGATAATTTGGAAGCAGAAAGTGGTAAATCGCAGTGGCCGGAAGCTCACCGAAGCTACTGCCGGAGGTCCGTCGTGGAGGATGGGGACACTTCGCCACCGCCATGCTGTCATTGCAACAGGATGACGCGTTGGAGTGGTAGTCACCAACGAACCACCCCGCTGGACTCTTGAGGCTCGGGCTCCGCAGGCTCTGTGAGTACGAGTCCGACACTGGGAATGAAAGCCTCTTCTTGGCGGTGGACCCGACAGATCCACGGTTGCGCTCCGGCGTCCCGTGCCACTGCCGAGGTACGCTCTGCAACTTCATTTGTGCCTTCACCGACTCCATCGCCACCATGTAGTTTGGCGTACCACTACCTAGTGTTGTTGTCCAAGCGCGCCACCCTGGTAGTCCTGGTGAGTAAAGTCAAGTAATGGAAGGCATAGTGAGTGAAGTCATACAACCCTAGGGGAGGTAAACTTAGGTAATGAGAATTTTTAGAGGAGTAAACTCCAAGCATGTGTGACCGCGGTTGATCGGACCAGCGAATTTTTAATACTGCTAACACTGGTTTATTTTATTATTTTATATCTATTGTGCTAACTCAGTGTTGCAAGTAAATCTTAGTTAATCAGATTGATTAGACACTAAGAAGGACCATATAAAGTCCAAATAGGTCTATAGGACCAGATGTTTAGTAGGTAAGGTTAGGTAAACAACTGGAGAAGAGAGATCCGGTGAGGATGAGCCTCAGCGTGAATGTAGGCGTTGGTCCAACTTAGATTCATTTTGAAAGTCTAAGTTGAGACCATGACTAGATCTTAGTCTTAATGAGACAAGATCTAATTCATAATAAATTTATTTTATTATCGTGCTAACTCTGTTTTATAGGTTATATTTTATTTTGTGGATTAAACGTATTTGTGTGTGTATATATATATATATATAGAGAGAGAGAGAGAGAGAGAGAGAGAGAGAAAGAGAGGAGACCCTATATACCCTTATCATGCACACTCCTAGATGATCCTCACAGATCTAGGTGCCCGGGAGCACTCCCAGGTGCCTGAATCGCAGAAAGTCACCTAAGAGTGTGCTAACATTTTCATATATATATAATAGAGAGAGAACTCTGATATCCTGCATGTTGGTGCAATATCCCTCAGGTCAAGGTTGACATGGTTGATCAAGTTTGAGTCTTGGTTTGGGTTTCAATGTTTGACAATACAAGACTTTGATGATATAGACAAGTGCAGGTGCAGTTGTTCATTTGGGGAGATTGTTTGGTGCAATTCCCTTCTGATCAGGGTCTGATCAGATTGATTGAAGAAGAGTCAAGTAGGTCAAGGTTAACTAGATACTTGACTGGGAAGTCCTAACTGTTGGTGCAACCTTAGGTCAAGGTTGACCTGGTTGACCCGACTCGAGTTGACGTGACTCGAGTTGTATTTTGATGTTTGACTTGGGAAGATTGTCGGGGCAACCTTAGGTCAAGGTTGACCTAGTTGTGTTGCATGTTGATGTTTGACACTCGTGAGAGAGTTCTATTCTTGATGTGGGACAAGAATAGATGTTTGGGAGATTATTGGTGCAACCGTAGGTCAAGGTTGACCTGGTTGACCTGATTCGGGAAAAGTCCAAGTATGAAGACTTGGCACGGAAAAGTCCAAGCAGGGAGCTTGGCACTAGAAATGTCCAAGTATGGAGACTTGGCACTGGAAAAGTCCAAGCAGGGAGCTTGGCACGTGAAAAGTCCAAGTATGGAGACTTGGCACGGGGAAAGTCCAAACAGGGAGTTTGGCACGGGGAAAAGTCCTGGTGAGTGAAGCCAGGCATTCGGGAAAATCCTGGTGAGTGAAGCCAGGTGAAAATCCTAGTGAGTGAAGCTAGGTGAATGGGAAAGTCCTAACTGGGATGTTAGGCAGTGTGGAAAGTCCTGGTGAGTGAAGCCAGGCAGTGGGAAAGTCCTGGTGAGTGAAGGTAGGCGGTGAGTAAGTGCTAAGTGGGATGTTAGGCAGTGTGGAGTGAAGCCGGTGAAAGTCCCGGTGAGTGAAGCTGCAAGGGAAAATCCAGATGGATCGGATGATCGGACTTCTGGTGTTGGAAAGTCCAAGTAGGTCAAAGGGATTGATCGGACACTTGGCAGGGAGTTCTAGCAGGTCAAGGGAGTGACCAGATGCTAGGGATGAAGTACCAATAGGTCAAGGTTGACCGGATATTGGTTTGGAAGTCTTGGGACTTGGTTTGGGCAAAAACCAAGCTCTGGATCGGTCACCAGACCGATCCAGTGATACCTTGTTTTCTCTGATCGGTCTGGTGACCGATCAGTAACCACATAGTGAGCTTCTGTGTGTTATCTGATCGGACTGAAGACCGATCAGGAGGCCGATCAGAAGAAGGCAACAGAGCTGGGAAAGAACAGCTGATCGGTCTGGGGACCGATCAGCCTAGGGCCTGATCGGTCCCCATGACAGATCAGCAGCACCCTGGACCGATCAGGGTGGAGCCTGATCGGTCCAGGCCTAGCCGTTGTGAGTCGCAACGGCTAGTTTCTTCTTGCTTCGCAGTATAAAGGGCCGAGGGCTTCACAGTATTTCTTCTTCTTCTCTTCTTCTTGCTGAGCTTCGCTGTTGTGCTCGAGCTTTGCTGAGCTCAACTCCACTGAAGCTTCGCGTGAGCTTCTCGACTTTTCAGCTGCTGCTGTGATTCTGTGGAGTTGCTACTTCATCCGGTCGACGAGAAGGCAAGCTTGTTTGTTTTACATTCATTTTGTTCTTGCTATTCTCTTGTACTCTTAGCTTGCTGTTGCAAGTGATTGTGGCGAGGTTTCTCCACCCACAAGGAGTTGATATTAGCCTGTTCTCCGGGGACTCATCCACCGACGGATTGATAGGGCTCGTCCACCTTACGGACACGCCGAGGAGTAGGAGTATCATCTCCGAACCTCGTTACATCCTTGTGTTAAGGTTTGGTATTCTTCCTTTCGTTTCTATTTGTATTTTCCGCTGCGCTAACAAATTGTAGGAAGAAACGAGCGATTTGGGGCGGCTATTCACACCCCCCCTCTCTAGCCGAGTACGAAGGATCCCAACAAGTGGTATCAGAGCAAGGCCGCTCTTTGACGGATCAACACCCGTGGGAGCAAAGCTAGAGAATGGATCTCTATGGAGAAGACGTCACCATTCCACCCTTCTACGAATGCGGCGACTTCGCGTATTGGAAGGTAAGGATGAAGTACTTTCTTATGACTAACATAATGAATTGGTTTTGTGTACAAGAAGGCTTTTCTCCTCCGGTGGATAGGGAAGGGAAACCTCTTGAGAAGAAGGAGTGGACCGGAGAACAAATTCACAAATCCGAAATCAACGAAGAGGTAACGAAAACAATTGAATTTTCATTACCTACTAATATTTTGCGTAAGATAGGTAAATACAACAATGCCAAGGAGTTGTGGGATAACTTGGCCAAGTACCATGAGGAGAGCTCCACTTCAATCCATGAAGAGGAGCCTAGTGAGTCAAGTAGCTCACATCATGGAGGGAGCGAATTGGGAGTTGAGGGCTACTCAACATCCAAGGAAGAAGAAGAGGAGAGTTCTTCTTCAAGATCGGAGCAAGAAGAAGCATCTACCTCCGGAAGGGATGAGGAAGAGAGCCTTCATCCCACCTCAACCCTAGGTAACTCAAGCAATTTAAATTCTAGTAAATTGCATATAATATGCTTTGAGTGTAGGGAATTTGGACATTACAAGAGTAAATGTCCAAAGAGGGTTAGAAAGACTCCACCGGCGCCAAAGGTCAAGGGAGCCGGAGTCCCGACACGCAAAGGCAAGGATCACGTGGTATGCTTCCAATGCAAGCGAAGGGGACATTATCGGAGTCAATGTCCAAGGGGGAGGCAACCTCACAAGGACAAGGGATGCACATCGATAGGGGGAGCTAAGGCAAACCCTAAGGTACCTTTTAAGGCACACTATTGCAATTCAAATAAGAAACATGCTAGTAGTTTTATTGCTATTGCAAATAATGATAAGCATGTTAACAATAGAAAATCATATGTGTGCTTAGGTGCTAAACATGTTAGCTTAGATAAGAATAATACTAGAAAAGCCAACCCTAGAATTAATCCATCTAAGGCTAAGGAAAATCTAGATAGAAATCCCAAATCATCTAGACACATGCCTAGGAATACCTCAAAGAAAAATGATAAATCAAAACTTGAGGTATTAGAGAAAGAAAATCAAGTCTTGAGGTCAAGACTTGACTCTCTAGAAAAGGCTCTTAAGGATTTGACTCTAGGGTCTAGGGGTCAGAAACCCAAGTCCAAGGACAAGAAAGGTTTGGGTTACAAACCTAAGTCCCAAATGGTCAAGCCCACTTATCATAATGTTCCATTCGATTATGGAACAAAACCTAGGGCTAGGAAGACCACCACCAAGGTCACAAGGGGAGTCACCCCTAGAGTTGATCTTGATGAGTCCCAAATGACCAAGGTTTCAAAGCCTAAGAGGGTCATTAGGAGGGTTGCTAGGGAAGTTATCCCTAGTGAATATTTAGTGAACCCAATGAGCTCTAATAGGTATTGGGTTCCTAGGAGCATTTTCTCTACCCCATAGATGGGTTAGAGAGTGTCAACTCCAATAAGAAGGGTAGTTAACCCAACTTTGAGGAAATTGACACTCAAGGAGCATTTTCAAGGTTTTTGGGAACCTTTGAAAATGAAATGGAATAATCTTTGTCATTCACTCCTTGGAAGAGTAAGTTGTGCCAAAGTGAGAATATATTAATCTTACTTTAAATTGACACAATTTTGAAAAACCTAGAGAAATATCAAATTGGGATTTTGATATTCTCTTAAGTAATCAAGGCAATCCGGGCCTTAACTTAGAAGTGCTACTCTTGTAGAATTTTAAATGGTATAAATCAAACAAGAGATCAAGAAATGCCAACTTGGGTTTTGACATTTTCTTGGAGCACTTTGGGCAATCTAGGATTAGAATTTAAGTTAGCTAAGTGATTAAGGATACTTAGATAGGTAGTCTAGGTATTTTATTTGTGTTAACTTACCATGGTTGTTTGCCATATGTCATGTCATGACACCATATTTAATTTATGATCATTTGAAATGTCATGATAATGCTTAGGTTATTATATGTCATGCCTTATTTAAGTTTTCAAGCTTTATGCCATGACATCATGACATTGGCACATGTTTTTACTTATGATATCATTTATGCCATGTCATCATCTCTTGCATTAATAATCAATGAAATTGATTTAAGGATAAAACACATTTTGATATTGAGATCAAAGTGTAGTTTAGAAAATGCATGAGAACTTAGCCTAAGTTGACCTTAACCCATATCTCACATCAAATTGACTTGAATGTGGTTTGATACACCTTAGATGTGTGTGAGATATTAGGATCATGAGTTAGGATCAAGGTGCATAGTTCTTGTACCTAGATGAGCCTAATTCAAGAAATGGAGGATCATAGGGAAAGCTTGTGTACAAGTCATGTACATCTAGCCCTAAGATTATGGTCCTAAATTCAAATGGTTTTAAAAGCATTTTAAAATTGATTTGAAAAACCTTGATGAAGCTTTCCTAGTGATAGCATTCATCATTGAACATTGTGATACAAAGTTGAGTTAAACTTGAACTATTTCAAAGTTTTTGAACTTTGTATCAAGATTGAAAAATGGAAACTATTTTCATAGGAAATTATTTTTCCGTGATAGACTATGGTATGAGGAGTGTATCCTCAAAGTTTCATAATTTTTGAAATTTTCTGGAATTGTTTATGGGTTTCTGAACTTCGGGTAAAGGAAATTCAGGAATTCTGATAAGGGAGCTTGGATCGGTCACTGGACCGATCCAGAAAGGAGTGGATCGGTCACTGGACCGATCCAGGGAGGTGTGGATCGGTCCGGAGACCGATCCAGTAAGAGGCATTGAGGCAGTCCGATCCCAGTGAATGTGGATCGGTCTAGGGACCGATCCAATGGGATCCTGAATCGGTCTGGGGACCGATCAGTGCGTGCTGAATTGCTGAAATTCGTCTGGATGTCTGAAATTTCAGTTTTTGGGAGTTGATTTTCGGATTTCTAAAGTTTGAAACTCTCCAAGACATTGTTGGTGCAATGGTCAAGGGAGAGTTGACCTTTAGGGGGAGTCTTAACTAATTGTCAAGGGGGAGTTGACTTTTAGGGGGAGTTTTTACTCCTTAAGACGTTTGAGGATTAGTGATATGGGATTATCACTAAGTTGATTGTTGAGTTTAGTATCAAGGGGGAAATTAAGAGTTTCAATGAAAGGTATGGGACTTTCATTAGGAAGAAACTCTTGACCTTGATACTCTCCTTTTTCTTTTTGATGTGTGTCAAAAAGGGGAGAGTGTTCATTGGAGAATTATTGGAGAACCCAAGTTAGGTTATCGGGTTAACCTAAGCTAGGGGAAGAATGTCAAGGAATGTTCGAGGAAGAACATTGGAATTCTTTTTGATGTGTGTCAAAAAGGGGGAGAATTATTGGAGAACCCAAGTTAGGTTATCGGGTTAACCTAAGGGGAGAATGTCCAGAGAATGTTCAAGGAAAGAACATTGGACATTGGAAGATGATTGAAAACCTAAGTTAGGTTATCGGGTTAACCTAACTTGATTATGGTTTTGTCAAACATCAAAAAGGGGGAGATTGTTGGTGCAACCTTAGGTCAAGGTTGACCTGGTTGACCCGACTCGAGTTGACGTGACTCGAGTTGTATTTTGATGTTTGACTTGGGAAGATTGTCGGGGCAACCTTAGGTCAAGGTTGACCTAGTTGTGTTGCATGTTGATGTTTGACACTCGTGAGAGAGTTCTATTCTTGATGTGGGACAAGAATAGATGTTTGGGAGATTATTGGTGCAACCGTAGGTCAAGGTTGACCTGGTTGACCTGATTCGGGAAAAGTCCAAGTATGAAGACTTGGCACGGAAAAGTCCAAGCAGGGAGCTTGGCACTAGAAATGTCCAAGTATGGAGACTTGGCACTGGAAAAGTCCAAGCAGGGAGCTTGGCACGTGAAAAGTCCAAGTATGGAGACTTGGCACGGGGAAAGTCCAAACAGGGAGTTTGGCACGGGGAAAAGTCCTGGTGAGTGAAGCCAGGCATTGGAATCGTGAGTGAAGCGGTGAAAACCTAGTGAGTGAAGCTAGGTGAATGGGAAAGTCCTAATCGGGATGTTAGGCGGTGTGGAAAGTCCCGGTGAGTGAGCGAGGCAGTGAGAAAGTCCTAACTGGATGTTAGGCGTATGGAAGTGAAGCCAGGTGAAAGTCCCGTGAGTGAAGCCGGAAGGGAAAATCCAAGGATGATCGGACTTCTGGTGTTGGAAAGTCCAAGTAGGTCAAAGGATTGACCGGACACTTGGAGGAGTTCTAGCAGTCAAGGGAGTGACCAGATGCTAGGGATGAAGTACCAATAGGTCAAGGTTGACCGGATATTGGTTTGGAAGTCTTGGGACTTGGTTTGGGCAAAAAAGCTGGATCGGTCACCGACCGATCCGATACCTGTTTTCTCGATCGGTCCGTGACCGATCGGATCAAGTTTTCTTGCATCGATCGGCCCGTGACCGATCGCAACAGAGGCGAAAAGAGGCAGCCGATCGGTCCACGCATCGATCAGGCCATCTGACGATGGGGACCGATCAGAGACGATGTCGCGGAGAAAGCCAGAGGTACTCTGGACCGATCCATTGATCGATCCACGCAGCCTGAATCGATCTCACTGTATGGGCTCCGATCAAGATAGGCCCGATCGGTCCGTAGACCGATCGGTGTCTCGTTGCGACGCAACGCTAGTTTCTTCGCCGTTTCTTCTTCGCAGTATAAAGGCCGAGGGCTTCTGGTTATTTCTTCTTCCTTCCGAAGTTCTCTCCTCAAGCTTCGCTTCGTGCTCAGAGCTTTCGAGCTCAACCACCGCCGAAGCTTCGCGTGAGCTTCCCCGACAGTTTTCTCGACTGGCTTGCTGTTGCATCTGTCCGTGGAGTTGCTACTTCATCCGGGACCTCAGTCGACGAGAAGGCAAGCTTGTTTGTTTTACATTCATTTTGTTCTTGCTATTCTCTTGTACTCTTAGCTTGCTGTTGCAAGTGATTGTGGCGAGGTTTCTCCACCCACAAGGAGTTGATATTAGCCGGTTCTCCGGGGACTCATCCACCGACGGATTGATAGGGCTCGTCCACCTTACGGACACGCCGAGGAGTAGGAGTATCATCTCCGAACCTCGTTACATCCTTGTGTTAAGGTTTGGTATTCTTCCTTTCGTTTCTATTTGTATTTTCCGCTGCGCTAACAAATTGTAGGAAGAAACGAGCGATTTGGGGCGGCTATTCACACCCCCCCTCTCTAGCCGAGTACGAAGGATCCTAACAACCCGAAGAGCAAAACAATGGCCATGAAGGAGGGATTTAGCACCAACCGTCCACCTTACTTCGAAGGAGCAGATTTTCAATATTGGAAGGGCCGCATGGAGTACTACCTCAAAACCGACATAGCCATGTGGTTCTCAGTCAAGGAAGGTTTCACACCACCAAAGGATGAAGAAGGTAAGGAACTTGAGTCGTCAAAGTGGTCTACCGAACAACTCCGCAAAGCACAAGCCGATGCCAAGGCTATGGTCACCTTGCAATGTGGAATCGCCAAGGACCAACTCGTCAAGGTAGGTCCGTTCTCAAGTGCAAGAGACCTATGGAACAAACTCATCGAGCTCCAAGAGGGAACTCGAGATTCTCGGATTGCCAAGAGGGACCTATTCTTGAATCAGCTCCAAAATCTAACCATGAAGGACAATGAAACGGTGAGTGAACTTCATGGGAGATTCAAGGAGATCATCAATGGTCTCCACTCCGTGGATGAACGGGTAGAAAACCGTGACCTAGTAAGGTACGCTCTTAAATCTTTTCCTAGGAATGCCTTGTGGTCATCCATGGTAGATGCCTACAAGGTATCCAAGGATCTTTCCATTGTTAAACTAGATGAATTTTTCTGTGAGATGGAACTTCATGAGCTTGCTAACAAAGGTCAAAAGAGAAGGGTATTGCTTTATTTGCAGGACCAAAGAGCAAGGATGGAAGAAGGAAGAAGGAAAAGAAGAAAGAAAAGGAGATTTCCTCATCCACCTCTTCTTCCGAATCCGATGATGAAAGTGGATCATCATCAAGCGAGATGGCGAACTTCGTAAGGAGGATTATGAGAAGAGGTCAAGATACAAAGGAAAAGGTAAAACTAATGATCAAAATTTTGATAAATCTAATGTTACATGTTATGAGTGTAGCAAGAAAGGACACATTCGGAGCGAGTGTCCGAAACTAAAGAGGAAGGAGGAACGAGCCAAAAGGAAGGGGGAAAGAGCCAAGAAGAAGAAGGCTCTCAAGGCCACTTGGGATGAGTCCCCATCAAGCTCATCGGAGGAAGAAGAGAAGATGGAAAAGAGCACTCGGCAATTGGCACTCATGGCAAGGGAAGAGTCAGAATCCGAGAGTGATGACTCAAGCGCTTCAACCACGGCTTCATCATCTTCGGATGATGAAGAGGTAACCTCTTCTCATATAGAAAAGTGTTATAAAACTATCACTCACTTATCTACATTGCTTAAAAAGTTAAAAACAGAAAATAAATTGTTGAAAGAAGAAGTAAAAACCTTAAGGACCCTTAGGGAAGATGAGGTCGATGACCTACATCTAGAAGTCCTTGAGGATGAGAACAAGGCCTTAAAGGGTGAGGTTGAGAAACTCAAGAAAATGCTTGAGAAATTCTCAACTAGCTCTAAGACTCTAGACATGATTCTAAATGCCCAAAGGGCAGTTTACAACAAAGCCGGGTTAGGGTATCAACCCAAGGAGTCGAGTTTCATTTCTCTAATGTCTAGAACTCAAAATAGTAGATCACATGTTTCTAGAGTTCATGGAACTAGGAAAGGTATGACCAAGGCATGGGTTCCTAGGTCTTTCGTTGTAGAAGCATTAGGTCCCAAGATTTGGGTACCTAAAACCTCTATTTTTCGTGTATTGTAGGCATTGGTCGAGGGGAGCATCTATCAACTTGGTTTGTTGATAGTGGATGCTCCAAGCACATGACTGAACAAATCACTGTTTACTACCATTCAAAACAAAAGTAGAGGTAATGTGTCTTTTGGTAATAATGGTAGCCTTAAGGTTGTAGGAATTGGAGACATTCATATATCCGAATGTCTTCATATCAAGAATGTCCTTCTAGTCAAGGGATGACTTTTAATCTCCTAGTGTCAGCCAATTGTGTGATACGGGTTACACAATTGAATTTCATTCAAGTCAATGTTTGGTTAAACACATTGACACACTTGACACGGTACTAGTAGGCACAAGTGTTGACAATATTTATCAAGTATCATTTAAAAGTGCTACTAATACTTGGATTAAGTGTTTCATGTCGAAAGAAGAAGAGTCTTGGTTATGGCATAGAAGATAGGACCACGTAAACATGAAGAACATCTCGACGTTGGCAAACCAAGGCTTAGTGAGAGACTTACCACTAATCCAGTTCCACAAGACCAACATATGTGATGCATGTCAAAAGGGTAAGCAAACAAAAGCTGTCCATAAAGGTAAAAGCAATGTAAGTACATCTACTACTTTAGATTTATTGCACATGGACCTATTTGATTGCAGTAGTGTAATATCATTGAATGGAAGTAGATATTGTTTGGTAATCGTTGATGATTTTACTAGATACACATGGACTTTCTTCTTGAAACATAAGGACCAAACTATAGATATTTTTATTTCCTTTTGTAGATGAACTGAAAAGTAAAAGTCGACAACAAGTAATACCATTGGAAGTGAACATGGTGGTGAATTTCAAAATCATAGGTTTTGAGAGTTTTGTCAAGAAAAGGGATATAGGCATGAGTTCTCTACTCCAAGGACCCCACAGCAAAATGGGGTTGTGGAGAGAAAGAACCGAGTCCTACAAGAGGCTGCACGAAGCATGCTTCATGAGTACTCACTACCGAGCTACTTATGGGCTGAAGCTGTGAATACAGCTTACTATGTGCAAAATCGAGTTTTAATACATAGGTTTTTAGGAAAGACTCCCCATGAACTTTGGTTTGGGAAACCGCCTACAATTAAACATCTTAGGGTGTTTGGTTGTAAAGTGTTTATCTTAAACACCAAGGACCATCTTGGGAAGTTCACGGCTAAGGCTGATCAAGGGATACTGGTCGGGTACTCTCTTACCAGCAAAGCCTATCGAGTCTACAATGAGAGGACTAAATTGATTGAAGAGTCCTCAGACGTAGCATTTGAAGAAATACCTAAATCAAATGATCAATCAAGGGATGTAGGAGAAATTCAATTCGAACTTAGAAATCTAAGTTTGAATGATCAAAACATTGGAAGAGTCGAAGTTGACTCTGAAGATGATGAGCAAAGGCAAGAAAGGGCTCAATCTGATCTCTTGCCTGTGTCGAGTGAGACCACTCATGAGGCACCGCCAACTCCAAGGCAATCTAGGATAGTCTCTAGTCATCCACAAGACCAGATTGTGGGAGACATCCAACAAGGGGTTAGGACTCTCGTCAAATGGACTAAAGAGCTTTCTTGAGCACGTTGACCCTAAACCCTAAACCCTAAACCCATTTAGACCATTTAAGGGGTTGCCTGAACACGTTGTTTTAGCCCATAAAGAGCTTTCTTGAGCTTGAACACGTGGTTTGGAGCTTTCTTCAGAAATGAGTCGAATGAGGTTGCTTTGATCTCAGAAATCGAACCTAAACTAGTTGATGAGGCATTGCATGATCCTGATTGGGTCATAGCTATGCAAGATGAGTTAGGTCAATTTGAAAGAAGCCAAGTGTGGGACTTGGTTCCTAGACCTAAGAAGACCACTATTATTGGAACTAAATGGGTCTTCAAAAATAAGTTAAACCAAAAGGGAGAGGTAGTAAGAAACAAGGCAAGACTAGTAGCCAAGGGCTATAGTCAAGTTGAAGGCCTCGATTATGATGAGACCTATGCTCCTGTGGCACGATTGGAGTCCATTCGTTCAATGCTAGCTTTTGCTGCACATAGAGGTTTCAAGCTCTATCAAATGGACGTTAAATCGGCCTTCTTAAATGGTTTCATTAAAGAAGAAGTCTACGTTGAACAACCACCGGGGTTTGTGAATACCGAAGCTCCAAACCACGTGTTCAAGCTCAAGAAAGCTCTTTATGGGCTAAAACAAGCACCTCGAGCTTGGTACGAAAGGTTGTCGACTTATCTATTAGAAAAGGGTTTTGTAAGGGGTCAAATAGACCCAACACTATTTCTTCATCGAGATGGTGAAAATATTTTTGTAGCCCAAGTATATGTCGATGACATAATTTGTGGCTCAAATAACAAGGGCTATTTAAATGAATTTATCACTCACATGGAAAGTGAGTTTGAAATGAGTCTTGTGGGAGAATTGACATTCTTCCTTGGACTAGAAATCAAACAAACTAGAGATGACATTTATGTCCATCAAGCAAAATACACTCAAGAGATGCTTAAGAAATTCAAAATGAGTGATTCTAAGGAAGTATCCACTCCTATGGCGACGAGCACTCGTCTTGACAATGATGAGAGTGGAAAATCAGTTGATCTAACGCAATATAGAAGCATGATCGGTAGTCTTCTATATCTCACAGCTAGTCGACTGACATACTCTTTGTTGTGGGCATGTGCGCTAGGTATCAAGTCTGTGCCAAGGAATCTCACTTAATTGCAGTTAAGAGAATTCTGAGATACCTTAAAGGCACAATTAGAGTAGGTCTTTGGTACCCTCGTACTGAATCATTTGACTTGATAGGTTATACCGACTCCGATTATGCTGGGTGCAAATTGGATCGGAAAAGTACGAGTGGGGGTTGCCAATTTTAGGTTCATGTTTAGTTAGTTGGTCAAGTCGGAAGCAACATTGTGTTGCTCTCTCCACGACCGAGGTCGAATATATTGCCATGGGAGAGAGTGTATCACAGTTGTTGTGGATGATACACACCCTAGAGGATTATGGACTCTCTTATAAGGGTGTACAAGTGCTATGCGACAACATTAGCACAATCAACCTAACTAAAAATCCAGTCCATCATTCGAGGACCAAACACATTGAAGTGCGTCATCACTTCATAAGAGATCACGTAGCTAGGGGAGACATTGTGCTCACATATGTTGAGTCAAAGTCAAACCTAGCCGATATCTTCACAAAACCCTTCCGGAGAATGAATTTAGTCATTTAAGGAGGAGTTGGGAATGTGTTTGGCTCCTTAGGTCATTAGAACTTCACCATGATCAATAAGGACTATTAAAATGACAAGAGTAATTGGGAAACTGATTTGGGCAATTTGGGGACATCTCACACAAACGATAAGGTTTAACAAATTGTTTTTGTTTGCTAGAAATGGGGTGAGATGCTAGGAACAACCAATTTATTCAAAATGTACTATGCATCCCTTGAATAAGTAGGTTGAAGAGACATAAATTGAGTATGGGGAAGGTCATTACATAATTCATGTGTATTTGACTCCTAGATCTTACTCATATATTCCAACCAAGGAATCTTGGTTGGACTTTTGTCTAGAAATTATCTAATCATGATTGATGTGTTGATTGATACTTTGGATTGGTATCTTTAATGATAAGATGAGTTGATAATGTAAGAATAGTAATTTAGGATATATTTTGACAAATTTGAAACTAAACATGACAGGGTTGGATATTTCAGGTTTTGAAACTCTGAAATGTCTGAAACTAACTTGTAACTTAATAAAAAAAAAACCTAGAATGTTAGGACTTTCAGAGCTTGCAATTAGGAAATGTTCTTGCTCGTAGATGTTTAAGTTCTGTGTTCTGAATTTGAGAAGTTCTGAATTTTCAGAATTCTCGAGAGAAACGACTGCGAAATCAGTTGCTCGAATTCAGATATCAGAAATCTGAATTATCAGACACTGATCGGTCTCACGACCGATCAGGAGACTCTCTGATCGGTCCACAGTCCGATCAGGGGTCCTACAGATATCTTCGTGCTTTCTGTTGGCTCACTGATCGGTCCAGGGACCGATCAGGAGGTTCTGGCACGTGACAATCACAAATGTTCGGTCCAGGGACCGATCAGGAGGATCTCACGCGACGATTCACATCTGATCGGTCCAGGGACCGATCAGGAGAGTCTCAACCTCTTCAACCTCTCGATCTCTGATCGGTCCAAGGACCGATCCGCTCTCTATGGTTCGCAGGCAGGCCCCTGATCGATCCGAGCACCGAGCAGAGGGTGTCCTGATCGGTCACGGGGACCGATCAGACCCCTTTTGTGTGCGTTAACATCGCTCCTGACAGCCGTCCGATCAGATTACACTGTGCGCTACCCCCTCATTAAATCCTCCTGACCTCCTCTCTTCCCGATCTTCTTCTTTCTCACAACCCTAGCCGACCGACGCCCCGACGCCCCTTTCTTCCTCCCGTATTCTCGACCCATCGTCTTCTAAAAGCCGAAGGTCAAAATGGCACCGAGGTAATCTCTCGATCTCTAATCTCTACTGTTATTGTCTTTGGCAGTTCACGTTATCATGTTTCTTACGGTGACTGTGGTTTGTGTTTGGTGGTTTGCCCATGGCCGGTGCTCTCTCTTTGTTTCCCATTGTCCAAATGGTTAGGAAGAAACCCACTAGTGGTGAGGGTACCTCTAAGGAACCAACCGAGAAATCCAAATCCAAGTCCAAAGCTCCTGCTACCTCCCGACCTCAACCGGCTAGTTCGGGGAGATTCCCCAACCAACAATTTGAAAAATCATTTAAGGAGAGGACTTTCAAATTACTCCCTTGTCGATCTGTTGATAAGAAGTTCATGCAGGAATCTTGTCCCTCTATTTTAGAAACCATTGCCTACTACAAGCTCGATTCTTTGGTTTTTCTAGAAAGGGACATCAACTTTGATCTAGTATCTGAATTCTATAACAACCTTCATCAGACTCCTGATGGTAGTTATAGAACAAGAGTGGCTAAGCAAAACGTTGATCTCAACATAATTGCCTTCTTTGAGTATTTAGGTTGTCGTTTGTGTTCGGGGACGGTGTTCTCCATCTATCCTGTTTTGCCTGAACCCGTACCTCATCCTCTTAATGTCTCTTCTGACTCAATCCATGAGTACTTCTTTGGTCATCCGAGACTGGATGGTTTAGATGAGTTAGATGACGACTTTCCTACATTTGCAGCCCTTAGACTCTCTGCTCCTGACTACATCCTTTTCAAAGTTGTCACACAATGTCTTCTACCTATCACCTCTAAACCGTTGGCAGAAATTCGACCATATCACTGTCTGATGCTTTATGGGTTACGTCGACGTCTAGATTTTGATATTATGTCGAGTGTCTATATGTCTATCATATCCCATAGCGAACCGAGCGGCGACAACATCTATATGCCTTTTGGGCATATAATTACTGATTGGCTCGAGTCCATGGGTATTGACGTCTCTAGGGGGAGGATAGTGAAGATGGTCAGGCAGGATTGTCGACTTGGGAAACGTGCGTTTTCCAAGTCCGGAATCCTAAGTCAGGATGGGACGGTTAGGTGGAAGGATGGGAGGGCACTGGGTGAGCTACCACTTCCACGACAGGTTGCTCGTCCTCCTGCTGCTGCTGCATATGGCGAGGAGGATCCAGATCTGCGCTGGCAGATCGCTGAGCTGGAGAGCCGGTTTGACCGCCACGAGGAGATGGTGGCTGCAGAGTTCGATGGCCTGCGCCTCCAGATTGATCAGCGCTTCGATACTCTACAGAGACAGCAGTTGGCGACACATCAGGCATTTCTAGGATGGATGGCCGGCCATCCACCTCCTCAGCACTCCGCGGGCGAGCTACCCTCAGGCAGCAACATGCCTCTTCAGGATTCCACTCTTCCAGCTGATGCTGCGGATGATCCTCTTGATGAGGATGTTGGCTGACATTCTCTATGTTTTGATTGTTTTGTTGATACTATGTCTTTGATACATTTATCTGAACTGGATGTTAGCTGTGTTTCTTATATTCATGCTATTTATGATGCTTCACTATTCATGATACACTTATGATGTTTCATATGCCATTGTTTTTCATATACCGTTTTTTTTATGTGGATTAAGATTGAGGCGTTATTGGTTAAAAGGGGGAGGTGCTTGTCAGTCTTATTCATTATTTTACACCTTTTCGGTGTTTGACAAAGGGGGAGAGAATAATTAAGTTTAGAGACGATTTGACCTCTTTGAATCAATATAAAAAAAAGAGGAGAAGGTAACTGAGTTATATCCATCTTAGGGGGAGATCTTAATTTCCCTGAAATTATGGATATGAGAGTTTTTCTGATCTAAACTTAAATTGTGTTGTCAAACAACAAAAAGGGGGAGATTGTTGATACAGTCTGACCTGGATGTTGTTTTGATGTTGACACTGATTTAAGTTTGAATCAGATATTAAATTAACTCAGATTAATTACTAATCAAGGTTGACTTGGTTAACCTGATTGACCTGATTGGGAAAAGTCCAAGCGAGGAGCTTGGCACGGGAAAGTCCTGGTGAGTGAAGCCAGGCAGTGGGAAAGTCCTAACTGGGATGTTAGGCAGTTGGAAAGTCCTGGTGAGTGAAGCCAGGCAATTGGAAAGTCCTGGTGAGTGAAACCAGGCAATTGGGAAGTCCAAGTGTGGAAGCTTGGCATGTATGGTCGGAGAGGGTTCGGTAGCACGCTCTCTGGACCGTCAGGGGTGAGGGCAGCAAGCTTGGAAGCTTGACTCGAGACTCACAGCTTTGGATCGGTCTGCAGACCGATCCAGTGGCACAGTGGCACGGCTGATCGGTCTGTAGACCGATCGGGCAGCACTCGATAACCTGCTGTATCTTGATCGGTCCGGGACCGAGCAAAACTCGAGCACATCGAGTATATCTTGTCGGTCCGGGGACCGTCAGCAAAACTCGAGCACATCGGTGTATCTGATCGGTCCGGGACCGATCGGATAATTCTCACTGTGGATCATTTGATCGGTCCGGGACCGATCGGATGATCCTCGATGGCGGTGGATACCGTCGGTCTTACGGACCGATCGGTGAGTCTGATCGGTCCACGCACCGATGCCGATTCACGTGAAGGGTGGATCGGTCTTGGGACCGATCGACAGCACTGATCGGTCACCGACCGTCAGTGAAGATAAATAGTGGATCGGTCTGACCGATCCACGATGGCTTGTTTTGCATGCGCTTTCTCTTATTGTTTCGATTCGCAATTGCTTTTACCTATTTCGTTTCTAACCATCTGCGTAAGCTTTCTCGAGTTACGGTTACAGATTACTTGATGTTGGGTGAATTCAAATTAAGGATCATTAGTAGAAGGCGACGAAAAAGCTTTTGCTGTGTCTCGCTGCGGACAAACCAGTTTTGGTAGCAACGTCTCGTTTGCGATCTGCTGGCAGCCGTTTGGTCGAAATCAGCTTGACTTGTGCTGATAGGTTCAAGCTCAGAGGTACCAGTGGAAACGAGGATGCCATTGGTGGGAGCTGAGACAATCAGACAAGGAAGAAGTGTGATTGGCGACGTCGTGGACGGTTGCAGGGATTTGCAGGGATTTGCTGCAGGTTTGGCAGAGATCCGTTACAGAGCAGAGAGGCATATGAAGGTGGAGAGGAGAGGCTCTCGTGATAATGCTTTTTGTGCTCTTGCTGTGAAAAACACTGTGGAGAAAAACTCTCTGGAAGATTGAAGCAGTGTGCTTGTTCTTCGCTGATTGTGGCTGTAAGCTTCCTTTGATCATTTCACTTGAGCCACTACTGTAAGTCTTGTGCTTAATTTCTTACTGCTGTTAAAGACTTTGTGGAGAGGTTACTCCACCGAGAAGGAGAATCCTTTAGCCGGATAGCTTCCGGGGTGTGATCTACCGAAAGATCAAGAGGATTCGTCCACCTTACGGACACGCCGAGGAGTAGGGGCAAGTTATCCCCGAACCTCGTAAATCTCTGAGTTAGTGTGCTGTGCTTTCTTGTTTTAGTTTTCTAATTCCGCTGAGCTAACAAAGTTCTTGAAGAAATTTGTGTTTAGTGTTTTTCAAAGAGGCTATTCACCCCCCCTCTAGCCATCTAAGGTCCCAACACTAACTGGGATGTTAGGCAGAAGAAAATCCTGGTGAGTGAAGCCAGGTGAAAGTCCTGGTGAGTGAAGCCAGGTGAAAGACCTAGTGAGTGAAGCTAGGCCGAAGGAAAATCCTTGTGAGTGAAGCCAGGTGAAAATCCTAGTGAGTGAAGCTAGGTGAAAGTCCTGGTGAGTGAAGTCAGGCAAAAGAAAATCCTAGTGAGTGAAGCTAGGTGAAAGTCCTAGTGAGTGAAGTTAGGAAAAAGGGAAGTCCTGGTGAGTGAAGCCAGGCACGGGGAAATTCAGATGGGTCAAGGTTGACCAGACATCTGGTGAAAGTCCAAGTAGGTCAAAGGGATTGACCGGATACTTGGCAAGAAGGGAAAGTCCAAGTAGGTCAAGGGAGTGACCGAATACTTGGCACGGTGAGGAAAAGTCCAAGTGGGTCAAAGGGATTGACTGGACACTTGGTGAGGGAGTCCTAGCAGGTCAAGGGTGACCGGATGCTAGGCACGATGAACCAACAGGTCATGGTTGACCGGATGTTGGTTTAGGAGCCTTTAGACTTGATTTTGGGAGAAAATCATGAGCTGGATCGATCAGCCGATCGATTAGCTCATGCCCAATCGATCGGCCGATCGATTGGGTGAGTCTTCGCGACAGGCCTCCTCCCAATCGATCAGTGGATCGATTGGGACGAGTGCGCGATCGCACAGAACTGCCCTGGATCGATCAGCCGATCGATCCAGAGCCTCCAATCGATCAGTGGATCGATTGGGAGTTGTGACTTCCCGCGATAAGCCCTGGATCGATCAGCCGATAGATCCAGGCTATTCCAGAGAGCACAGAGGTACTCTGGACCGATCCATTGATCGATCCAAAGCCTCCCCGATCGATTGGGAGCAATCCAATCGATCGGGATCCGACCGTTGGCGCAGATAAAGGCCGTTGGCGTGCGTCTTCTTTGGTAGAACTTCACTGATTCATTTTCGATCCTTACAGCATCTCCACAGCAACTCTTTGAGGTTCAGATCGCCGGTTCTTGAAGGATCTTGGAGAGACATCCAAGTCAAGAGGCGAGAACACAACAAGAAGAAAAGCTAGGGTTAGGGTTTTCATTGCTTATCTTGTAAGATATTTCTTGTATCTGTTTTCCCTTTGCTTTCTTCTTGTATAGAGAGATTGTAGGGCTTCTCCGCCTTTGGTAGTTACCATAAAGGAGTGTTATTCATAGTGGAGGGTGCGTGCGTGTGT
Organism: Zingiber officinale; assembly: GCF_018446385.1. Taxonomy (NCBI): domain Eukaryota; kingdom Viridiplantae; phylum Streptophyta; class Magnoliopsida; order Zingiberales; family Zingiberaceae; genus Zingiber; species Zingiber officinale. The sequence goes on along the minus strand of NC_056000.1, from coordinate 61,786,814 downwards.
GGATCCTTGGACTAGTCACCTCTTGTGAGGTGGATACCAAGTAAAATCCATTTGTTAGCGTTGTATGCATTTGTTTCTTTGTATTTCCGCTGTACATCTCTGAAGAAACAAGCAACACACGCGACGAGCTATTCACCCCCCCCCTCTTCTAGCTACATTTCGGTCCCAACAAATGGTATCAAAGCAAGGTTGCTCTTCACCGGAATCATCGCCGGAAGGGGCAAACAAAACAAGCAAAGCTAGAGGGTGAAGAAGTTGGAGCAAATTCATCAAAGTCAAAGAATTTAAGAAGCTAAACTTCAAGATGCAATTCCAAGATGGACTTGGATTTGACACAAGGGTGGCTCCACCATACGCTTCAACAAGCTTTGATCTTTGAAAATCAAGGATCAAGAATTTCTTAATGGTGGAGATAGAGCAATGGTTTGCTCTCATGGAAGGTTTCGAAGCTCCAAAGAACTCAAAGGGAAAAGTCCTCAAGAAAAACAAATGGAGCAAAGAGCATATTCAAAGGGGCGAGACAAATGATAAAGTGACCAAGCTTTTGGTCAACTTATTGCCTAGCCACATTTTGGCTCAAATTGGATAGTTCAAGGATGCCAAGGAGCTGTGAAGCAAATTGGCATCAATTCATGAGATCCCCTCCACTGCACCAATCCAAGAAGAATCCAAAGAGGGTGACTCATTGGAGCAAAATCAAAAGGAAGAGGAAGAGGACTCCGAAGTTTAGAGATGCTCAACTTCCGAAGAAGAAGAAGTCCAAGAAGCATCATCCTCAAAGGAGTACAACCAAAAGAACAAGGAAGGAGCATATTCCTTGTTTAATGTGCAAGAGGATGAAGAAGAAGAAGAAGAAGCCTCCACCTCTAGGATTGAGGGGGAGCAAATTTCGGTGACACCGGATCAAGGAGAAGAAGAAGGGTCAAAAGAAGAAGAGGATGAAGAAGCTTCCACCTCCACAAGTCAAGCAAAATCAAATGGAGGAGTATCATCTTCGGATCAAGAGGAAGCCTCTACTCCTGAGTCAAATGGAGGAGCAAGTGCCACCCCTATACAAGAAGGTATAAATAGTTCACTTAAAAATAAAAATCATATTATATGTTTTGAGTGTAGGGAGAATGGGCACTACAAGAGCAAATGTCCCAAATTGGCCAAGAAGAAGGGTCAAGTAGCACAAAAGGGCAAGGAGAAGCCCAAGGAGACCATCCCCAATACAAAGAAGAGAAAGGAGCACATTGTGTGCTTCTCTTGCAATCAAAAGGGGCATTACCGAAGTCAATGCCCTAAGGGGAAGAAGGTAGTCAAGGCTCAAGGAGGAAGCTCAATTAAAGGGGGAGCCTCCAAAGTAAAAAAGAAAGGTAACTTTTATTGAGCCTACCCCTTTAAATTATGGTAAAAAACATGATAGTTCTAATTTATATCACTTCAATGCTATTTATCATGAAAATAGGAGGCATGATAAAGTTAAGGAAAATCATGTAGCTTTTTATGCTAAATCCTCTCAACCTAGGTTTAAAAGGGTAGATAGGAATTTAGGCAAGAACCCTAAGGATTCTAGGTTTTTGCTTAAGAAAAAGAAAAATCAAGATTTTAGTAAAAAAATCTAAGGTTGAGGAATTATGGAAGGAAAAATCAAGTCTTAAGGTCAAGACTTGATAAATTAGAGAAGACCCTTAGAAAAATCACAAATGGAACACAAGGGTCTAAGGGTAAAAACCTAGGTTTAGGACAACAAAATCCATCCAATGGCCATAGAGATTTGGGATACAAACCTAAGGCTAAGAAGGATGAAATTTCTTACCATAGGGTTCCATATAGTTATGGAACCAACCCTAGGTCTAAGGGTCAAGTCAAAAGTACAAGGAAAGTTATCCCTAGGAGTATTTTTACAACTAAAGTGACAAAACTTCTAAGAAGTCTAACAAAGTCACTAAAAAGGTCACAAGGGAAGAAATCCCTAGGGTTGACCTAGAAAAGGTGACCAAGGCTTCTAATAAGCCAAACAAGGTCACTAGAAAGGTATCTAGGGAAGTTATCCCTAGTGAATACCTAGAGCATCCAAGGAGCACCAATAGGTTTTGGGTTCCTAGGAGCATTTTCTCTACCCCATAAATGGGTTAGAGAGTGTCAACTCTAAGAAGAATGGTAGTTAACCTAACTTTGAAGAAATTGACACTCAAGGAGCATTTTCAAAGTTATTATTAACCTTTGAAAATGAAATAGATTTATCATTTACTCTTTGGAAGAGTAAAATGTGCCAAAATTGAAGATATTGATTTTTAATCTTAATTGACACAATTTGGGAAAACAAAAGAAATACCAAGTTGGGACTTTGGTATTTTCTTAGTAATTTAAGGCAAATCTAAGCCTTAATTTAAAGTGCTACTCTTGTGGAAAAATGAAATATGCCAACACTTGAGGAATATGCTTAATTTCAATTGGCATAAATTAATCAAGAGAATTAGAAATGCCAATTTAGGTTTTGGCACTTTCTTGAAGCATTTTGGGCAATCTAGGGTTTAAGTTTTAGGATTAGCTAAGGTTAAGGATACTTAGATAGGTAATTTAGGTATTTTATTTATGCTAAACCTTGCCATGATTGTTTGCCCATTATATGCCATGACATCATGTTTTATTTTTGCACTCATGCCTTATTATGAAAATACAAAAATATCATGTCATGTCATACATACATCATGTAGTTATAAGAATTTTTTTTAATTATTTCTTTTTGATGTATGCCATAACATTATCATGAATTATGTTTACTTCCTTAAAATTAAGGACAAATGGAATTTATCAACTGGTGGTTTCAACAAGTGACATCGTAGGTGGATATTCAATATCCACAAAATACCTAGATAGAGATGCATGATCCATAGATTAGGGCAAAACCAAATTTACATCTCACAAAGACCTATAAGGTGACTTGTATGTGGTTTAGTACACATTAGATACAAGTGAGATGTTAGGATGATGAACAAAACTCAACATGCTGATTTAGTGCATTTCCTTGAGTTTTAAGTTCATCAAAACACATAGTTATGTGTTTTCCATCATTGGGAAAGCTAATGTACAAGTCATGTGCATTAAGCCCAAGGAACATGGTGGGATATTGGTTTTGAAAAGGTTTTAAAATGATTTTGGAAAACCTTGGTGAAGGCTATCTTTTGATAGTAATCACCATTGAATAGTTAGACACAAACTTGAAGAAAACACTAAAGTTTTTACAAGTTCTCAAGTTTTTGTCAATCTTTGAAAATATGATGTATTTTCATAGAAAATTATTTTTCCATGATAAAGTATACCCTAAATAATGTCTACACAAATTTTCATAATTTTTGGATTTTTGTAGAATTTTTTAGGGGTTTCTGAAGTTGACTGAAATGCAATTTCAGCAACTATCAGAACTCCAATCGATCACCCGATCGATTGGAGTGCCTCAATCGATCGAGCGATCGATTGGGAAGGCAAATCTCGCAAGCAGAAGCTCGCTGGATCGATCAGCCGATCGATCCACACTACCTGAATCGATTAGTGGATCAATTCAAGCTGGTTCAATCGATTGGAACCCAACTCCAATCGATCGAAGATGCTGAATTCAACTGGGAAAGCTTATTTTCAGCATTTTGAACCTAGTTTAGTCTAGGTAACCATTCCTAACCCCTCAAAATACATTTGTATACATAAAAAGGGTGTTTTCATGCTGAAAATAAGGATGGATTGGTTGAGAAAGACTAAATTGAAGTTTAGGTTGAGGTTTGATTCAAATTTTAAACTTTTAAACCTCAAACTTCTAAATTTGGTGAGCGAAGCCAGGTGAAAGTCCTGGTGAGTGAAGCCAGGTGAAAGACCTAGTGAGTGAAGCTAGGCAGAAGGAAAATCCTGGTGAGTGAAGCCAGGTGAAAATCCTAGTGAGTGAAGCTAGGTGAAAGTCCTGGTGAGTGAAGCCAGGCAGAAGAAAATCCTAGTGAGTGAAGCTAGGTGAAAGTCCTAGTGAGTGAAGTTAGGCAAAAGGGAAGTCCTGGTGAGTGAAGCCAGGCACGGGGAAATCCAGATGGGTCAAGGTTGACTAGACATTTGGTGAAAGTCCAAGTAGGTCAAAGGGATTGACCGGATACTTGGCAAGAAGGGAAAAGTCCAAGTAGGTCAAGGGAGTGACCGAATACTTGGCACGATGAGGAAAAGTCCAAGTGGGTCAAAGGGATTGACCGGACACTTGGTGAGGGAGTCCTAGCAGGTCAAGGGTGACCGGATGCTAGGCACGATGAACCAACAGGTCATGGTTGACCGGATGTTAGTTTAGGAGACTTTAGACTTGATTTTGGGAGAAAATCATGAGCTGGATCGATCAGCCGATCGATTGGCTCATGCCCAATCGATCGGCCGATCGATTGGGTGAGTCTTCGCGACAGGCCTCCTCCCAATCGATCAGTGGATCGATTGGGACGAGTGCGCGATCGCATAGAACTGCCCTGGATCGATCAGCCGATCGATCCAGAGCCTCCAATCGATCAGTGGATCGATTGGGAGCTGCGACTTCCCGCGATAAGCCCTGGATCGATCAGCCGATAGATCTAGGCTATTCCAGAGAGCACAGAGGTGCTCTGGATCGATCCATTGATCGATCCAAAGCCTCCCCGATCGATTGGGAGCAATCCAATCGATCGGGATCCGACCGTTGGCGCAAATAAAGGCCGTTGGCGTGCGTCTTCTTTGGTAGAACTTCACTGATTCATTTTCGATCCTTACAGCATCTCCACAGCAACTCTTTGAGGTTCAGATCGCCGGTTCTTGAAGGATCTTGGAGAGACATCCAAGTCAAGAGGCGAGAACACAACAAGAAGAAAAGCTAGGGTTAGGGTTTTCATTGCTTATCTTGTAAGATATTTCTTGTATCTGTTTTCCCTTTGCTTTCTTCTTGTATAGAGAGATTGTAGGGCTTCTTCGCCTTTGGTAGTTACCATAAAGGAGTGTTATTCGTAGTGGAGGGTCTACTTTGATGGATCGAAAGCGCTAGAGGGGGGTGAATAGCGCTCGTGGCTATTTCGTTTTTCGAAATCGTAAAAGCTTGATCAGAAATAACGCAGCGGAAAGTAAATAAAGTGGACACAAAGGATTTACTTCGTTCGGAGCCTGTGACGACTCCTACTCGAAGGCCCGCGATCCTTGATCGCTTCCGGTGGGCAACAACTATGATTCGTAAAAGCTATTACAAGCTAAGTACAATTTAAGCAGAAAAGAATATTGTACCGACAATAAAAAGAATAAAACTGAAGCTCCGGATTGTCGTTGCAGCACTTCTGAGTCGAGACGTTAGCAGCTTGTCGCACGGAGAATGCTTAGAAGCTGCACCTCAACCCTCCTTTTATATGAGGTTCCGGGCACCTGGGACCTTTTCGGGCGCCTGGAGTGTGACGTGGCCAGCCAACCAGGTTGCTCCACGTCGCGAAGTCGCGCAGGGGATAAAAGTTGGTCCCGGGCGCCCGGACTTCCTTTTTCCAGGGGCCGCTTCTCCTGCAAAACAAGGTTAGTCCGAGCAATTGCATACCCTGCAAGACAATGTTAGAATTTGACAATTCATAAGTGAAAAAGAGCTGACAGTCTTCGGACTGTCCGAGTCTGATTCGGATTTTCAACCGGAAACCCTAGGTCGACCCGACGCCTACTGTTCCCTCTACGGGGAACGCGTCCTCACCTACTCCACTCAGGAGATTTACCTGATGCCAGTCCGGTCCTTCAGACCAACTGGACTTTTCGCCTAGGGTTACCACCCCCTAGGACCTAGGGTTACCGCCCCCTAGGGTTTTTCTCCACCTAGGATTACCGCCCCCTAGGACCTAAGGTTACCGCCCCTTAGGGTTTTCCTCCACCTAGGGTTACCGCCCCCTAGGACCTAAGGTTACCACCCCTTAGGGTTTTTCACCTGCCTAACCGCAGCTAGGACTTTCCTGAAACACTCATTCAAACATGTTTGATCACACACTAACTTAACTTTGAATCCTTTGCCATTATCAAAACTAAGGTTCGATCGTCGGATGCTTCCCGCACCAACAATCTCTCCCTTTTTGATAATGGCAACCGAAATTCAATGTTAAGTAAAAAATATGCAGTTATGTATAAGCATAAGAAACAAGATAAGCGTGATAGCAAGATAAGCATAAACATAGCTCCCCCTCAATATAAGTTATTCTCTTTGAATTTTTTACTAATAGCCATAGCTCCCCCTTAATACAAGCTCCCTTTAAAATATTTTCTTTGAATTTCTCTACTAAAGCTCCCCCTTAATACAAGCTCCCTTTAAAATATTTTCTTTGAATTTCTCTACTCTCCCCCTTTGCCATATATAAAAAAAATGAGCTAGTTTTGAAAAACTTAACTTTTCAAGACAGAATTTAGCAGAAAACATTTTAACTTAGGCAAGGAGCAAGTGAAAGGCTATACCTTAGAATAGCAACATTTTTCAAAATTTTATATTGATTTTTCTTGAAGAGAGATTTTTTGTGATATAGCAAAAAGGAGCTCTTTTTAACTTAGTGTATTTTGAGGAGTTTTCAAAATTTTCACAGAAAAATTTTCAAAACACAATTTTCAACTTCAGAAATTTTCCGGGAAAAAAATATTCAAGTTTTTAAAGAAAATTTCCAAGGAAAATTTGCAACTTAAAGAAGTTAATTGCAGCTTAAAAAAAATTTTCCAAACTTTAAGGAATTTTCTAACTTAAGAAAAAAATTTTAACTTAACGAATTTTCAAAAAAGTTTCAGCTTAAATAATTTTCTTACAAAATTCAAAAAAAATTTCAAAAATAGAGGACACTTGAAAGTTTTAAATTTGGAGAAAGTTTTTGAAAAGCTGCTTAAGGCATGTTTTTGAAATGAATTTCAAGAATACTTAAGGCAAAGGAGAAGTGATAACCTTAATGTTTAATAGCTTGCCATTTTATTTTAGTAAGGTATCAGAGCCCTAAAGACCAAGCATGAGTCAAGATTTGTTTTGATCAGGTATCAGATCCCTTAAGTTCAGACATGCTTAAACTTATTATCTCCTTCACCAACTGTCTAACCGTTTAGCTACTTGTTGATTGCCTAGAAGGCAACAATGTTCACTTGGTTAGTCAAGTCAAGTCAAGTCAATTGATCCAGTTAGATTTGACTAAGGCTGGAAGACTTGATTTGATTACTGTTAATCACGTATTTAACGCCCAGACTCATATTGATGCACAGAAATAAGCATTCTTGAGTCCAGGCTGTACCCTATGCATCTCACACCGTTCTATGTTTTACAAACACAATCAAGGTAAACCTAGGTGTTTGTGAGATGCTCTGGCTGAGTCCTGGGGGAACATGATTTCTAGGGGAAATCCTAGGCTAAATCCAACTTTTGAAAGTCTAGTAAAGTAGGGATTTTGAAAAATCAAAATTTTGTCTAGAAGTTATAAAAATGAAAAAAAAACATTAAAAGGACTGAATTGAAAGTATCTATTCTACCCAGCACATTCCTATTTGTCTTCTAAGTGTACTGAACTCAAGTTCAGGTAAGGGTTTTGTAAAGATGTCAGCTAGGTTTGATTTGGACTCAACATAGTTGAGTACAATATCACCCTTAGCTACATGATCCCTTACAAAGTGGTGTTTCACTTCTATATGTTTAGTCCTTGAGTGATGAATTGGCTTTTTTGTTAGATTTATTGTACTTATGTTATCAATTGAGATTTTTGTTTTTTGATATTCAAGTTGATAGCCTTTAAGGGTATGCATCATCCATAATAATTGAGATGTGCATTCACCTAGTGCTATATATTCAGCTTCAGTGGTAGATAAGGCAACACAGTGTTGCTTTCTACTTGACCAACTTACTAGGCAGTGCCCTAAAAATTGACAACTGTCACTTGTGCTTTTTCTATCTAGCTTGCACCCGGCATAGTCAGAATCAGAGTAGCCGGTTAGATCAAGGGTGCAGGATCTAGGGTACCAAAGTCCTACGTTTAGGGTTCCCTTAACATACCTAAGGATTCTTTTTACTAGTGTTAAGTGAGACTCTTTTGCACAAGATTGATATCTTGCACACATACCTACTGCAAAGATGATGTCTGGTCGACTTGCAGTTAGGTACAGTAGACTTCCTATCGTACTTCGATAGTATTTCAAGTCTACTGGTTTTCCTTCTAAGTCTGAGTCAATTTTAACATTAGTAGTCATTGGTGTATTAATGATTTTTGAATTTTCCATTCCAAATTTACTAATTAATTCCTTAGCATATTTGGTTTGATAAATATAAATTCCATCTTTGGTTTGCTTAATTTGTAAACCTAAAAAGAAATTGAGTTCACCTACTAGACTCATTTCAAATTCATTTTCCATTAGTTTGGTAAATTCTTTTAGAAACTTTGAGTTGGTTGATCCAAAAATAATATCGTTGACGTAAATTTGGGCTATAAAGATGTCGTTTTCAAAGGTTTTTACAAAGAGGGTTGGGTCTATTTGACCTTGGTTGAACCTTGTTGATATTAGATAGTTGGATAGTCATTCATACCAAGCTCTAGGTGCTTGTTTTAGTCCGTACAGGGCCTTTTTTAATCTGAAGGCATAATTTGGATGTTCTATGTCCTCGAATCCTGGGGGTTGGCCTACGTATACTTCTTTTTTTATAAATCCGTTTAAGAATGCGGATTTTACATCCATTTGAAATATCTTGAATCCTTTGTGTGCTGCATAAGCCAACAGCATCCTGATGGATTCAAGTCTTGCTACAGGAGCATAGGTCTCATCATAGTCTAGCCCTTTTATTTGATTGAACCCTTTGGCTACTAACCTGGCTTTATTTCTTACTATTTCACCTTGATCATTTAATTTGTTTCTAAAAACCCATTTAGTGTCAATTATGGTTTTGTTGATGGGTTTAGGCACTAATTCCCATACCTGATTTCTTTCAAATTGGGTCAATTCTTCTTGCATTGCTATAGTCCAATCTGGGTCTGGTAGGGCTTCTTCTATGGTTTTGGGTTCAAGTTTTGAAATTAGGGCTATTTGACTCTGGTTTCTATAGGATGACCTAGTTCTTACTCCTACAGTTGGATCACCCAAGATTTGGTCAGATGGGTGATTTGTGCTTGTTCTGGTTGGTCGTATGTAAATTTTCCTAAGTAGTCTTTAGTGTTTAAAATAAAAACTTTACACCCAAATACTTTTAAATAGTTTAAGTTAGGAATTTTATTATAATAAATTTCATAGGGGGTTTTATTTTGAAATTTGTTAATTAAGATCCTATTTTGAATGTAGCATGCTGTACTAACTGCTTCAGCCCAGAATTGATTAGATAGATTATATTCGTTTAACATGGTTCTAGCAGCTTCTTGTAAGGTTCTGTTTTTACGTTCTACTAAACCATTTTGTTGGGAGGTTCTAGGGCAGGAGTATTCATGTTTGTACTCATTTATTTCACAAAATTCAGTGAAGTTGTGATTCTCAAATTCTCCTCCATAATCACTTCTTATCCTTTTAATTTTAGTATCTTTTTCATTTTCTGTTAATTTGCAAAAATTACTAAATTTCTCAAAGGTTTCATCTTTTGTTTTTAGAAATTTTACCCAGGTGAACCTGGAGTAGTCATCAATTATAATTAAGCAATACTGGTTCTTGCTTAGTGACTTGGCTCCATGTGAATCAAATAGATCTAGGTGAAGGAGCTCAAGTAGATTGCTCTGATACCAATTGATGGATCGAAAGCGCTAGAGGGGGGTGAATAGCGCTCGTGGCTATTTCATTTTTCGAAATCGTAAAAGCTTGTTCAGAAATAACGCAGCGGAAAGTAAATAAAGTGGACACGAAGGATTTACTTCGTTCGGAGCCTGTGACGACTCCTACTCGAAGGCCCACGATCCTTGATCGCTTCCGGTGGGCAACAACTATGATTCGTAAAAGCTATTACAAGCTAAGTACAATTTAAGCAGAAAAGAATATTGTACCGACAATAAAAAGAATAAAACTGAAGCTCCGGATTGTCGTTGCAGCACTTCTGAGTCGAGACGTTAGCAGCTTGTCGCACGGAGAATGCTTAGAAGATTATTGTTTTTTAAAGCTACACCTCAACCCTCCTTTTATATGAGGTTCCGGGCGCCTGGGACCTTTCCGGGTGCCTGGAGTGTGACGTGGCCAGCCAACCAGGTTGCTCCATGTCGTGGTCCCGGGCGCCCGGACTTCCTTTTTCCAGGGGCCGCTTCTCCTGCAAAACAAGGTTAGTCCGAGCAATTGCATACCCTGCAAGACAATGTTAGAATCTGACAATTCATAAGTGAAAAAGAGCTGACAGTCTTCGGACTGTTCGAGTCTGACTTCGAATTTCCAACCGGAAACCCTAGGTCGACCCAACGCCTACTGTTCCCTCTACGGGGAACGCGTCCTCACCTACTCCACTCAGGAGATTTACCTGATGTCAGTCCGGTCCTCCAGACCGACTGGACTTTTCGCCTAGGGTTACCACCCCCTAGGACCTAAGGTTACCGCCCCCTAGGGTTTTTCTCCACCTAGGGTTATCGCCCCCTAGGACCTAAGGTTACCGCCCCTTAGGGTTTTCCTCCACCTAGGGTTACCGCCCCCTAGGACCTAAGGTTACCACCCCTTAGGGTTTTTCACCTGTTTAACCGCAGCTAGGACTTTCCTGAAACACTCATTCAAACATGTTAGATCACACACTAACTTAACTTTGAATTCTTTGTCATTATCAAAACTAAAGTTCGATCGTCGGATGCTTCCTGCACCAACGTACTTTGCACATTAAACTAAAATAATTTGTTAGTATGCTCGTGAACAATAACAAAGTGGACAATAACATAGTGAATATGCTCGTGCCCGCTTGAGGCACCTGTAATTGATCTGATTGCCTAGAGTGTTAATTTTTTTTTTTTTGGTTTTTTGCATTATTTGTTTTTGTTTTTTATTTTTAATTCCTTAAATCTTAAATATTATACCTCAAATTCTGAATCATAAACCCTAAAAAAAAATTAAGCACCTTAAATACTATACCATAAAAACTAAACCCTAAATCTCAAATCTTAAATCATAAAGCCAAAGCTCAACAAAATAAAATAAAATAAAATACAGCACCCTAAATACAATATACTATACCTTGTAAGCATCTAAAATTTTTTCATTTTAAATATTTTTTAGCTCAAACACTATAACATAATCCCTGAACCCTAAAGATAAAATTTAATTGACTTAACCGTAAGTTAAAAAAATAATTAAAAAAAATCATTGATAACAATAGAGGTGTCTTCGAATTATACGAGAGATCCTTAATTTTTTAATTCAGATATTTAATTTTTTGAACTGACTAATCTGGCCGGCTTAATCCACTGAAGTCCCACTGATAACTAGGATAAATCAAGAAACACTCATTGAAGATCATCCAGATAATTGTCATTCTTAGACATGCATCTCATTGAAGAGAAAATCACTTACAATGCGCTTCAATTAAAATTCAAACCTTAAACTTCTTAATTATTTTATTAAAAGACCTAACCATTACTCCATTAGGTCATTGTCCCGAAACATAGAACATATCAGATCTTGCATGCATCGTGATTGATCCTATCCGAAAGTCGAAGAGATGGAAAGCTGGGGATATAGCGCTCACGCTGACCTCTTGTGGACTACGAGCGGACCTGCAACACAAACTGTGTCAGTGCCTAGCCAGGGAAGGGTCCCCAGTGTTGGCCCTCCGACGCTCAAGTCAATCATTGGCGATGAAGTGGAAAGCGGAGCAATAAGAAGACTACTGTAGCACAAACAGTGAAGATCGAGACCCCTCAATTATATAGAGCTTCGGTAGCGCACATGCACGCTTCCCAAGGTGAGCATGCTTCTCAAAACTTACCCTGAATAGACGTGTCAATAAAGTGTCCCTGACATAGTACCTTAACGGGCTAAGCATATCTCTGAAGTGACAGTAGAAGCTTCCGCCGTACGATCTTATGGCAGTCCATGCCAGGTGTCGGCGGCACCAACTCCTAAAAGGATATTACTGGACATCAGGAGTGTACTGTTAAGCTAAGCGGGTTGGTCACTCGGTCAGAATTCCTCCTCACTAGTGCCCCATTTGGTCGGCCAGAACCTCGCTGCCCCTCAGTGCGTGTCTACTCGATCGAAGGTCTACTTTGTTATTGTCGAAGTTGTTACTGGGCCGAGCGGGGTAGTCGCTCGGCCGAAGTTGCATTTTGCACATTAAACTCAGCTGTCTGGTCGAGCAGGATAGCCGCTCGGCTCGACTTCTGGACATTGTCTCTTAGCGTCGGCTATTTGATTGCTCCCCGTGTCGAAGACGCCGACGGGTTGGAGACTTATCCCCGGTCGGGGCATGCTTCGTCTGACCGGCCGATGTTATCTACTCGTTGACCGTCTTGACTTTGACCTCGACATTTTATCCCTTCTCTTGCTTTCTCGTTTTGCAATGGCCACTTCATCACAGCTTCCCGCCGACATCCCAAGGCTCTGGTACACTTCTACCGAGTCCTGGTTCGACGTCGGCGAAGCTGAGAGTCTGAAAGCCTCTTTCAAACTTCTTCTCGAATATGAAGTCATCCTTCTCCTTCCAATTGGTCGAATTCTCCGCCGCCCGACTGTATCACCTTCTTTCGAGATCATTTTATGGCCAGTTTGCAGTTCCCCATCTACCCCTTCTTTTCTGCCGTGTATAAAGATTTCTGAGTCTCTCTCCATCAGCTAGTGTCGAACTCCTTTCGACTGCTATGCAGGGTGGTTGTTCTTTTTTCCTTACACGACATTTCACTCACTCCCCGGCTCTTTCATTACTTCTATTATCCCAAATCTTTCGAGCCGAGGACTTTCCTTTTCCAAGCCCGAGTGGGCTTGATTTTCTTTGATAAAATGTCGACTTCCAATAAACACTAGAAGGAGTACTTCTTTTTTGTGCGCTTTCCCGAGCCGGTCGGACTTTTCCACCTCCTGGCAGCTCGACGTGGCGACTCAGTCTCCACTAAAGAAGTACAAAAGCCGATCGGACTACCTCAATGCAGCTTTGATGTTAGCCGGTCAGAAATACGACATCCACAAGCTACTGCTGGAGGGTGTCCTGTATATCTTTGGCTTGAGTCCGATCCGCACCCGGATTCCGTTCAGCCTAGGTATGCGCTCACTTTACTCTTTTCTTTGATTCTAACTGATTTTTCTTCCTTTCGTGCAGCCGAAGTCATGTTGCGCGCACGTCTAGCTAGCAAGGTGAAGCTCGCAAATGTCGCGATCAACGTGGTCGTGGTAGAAGAACTGGGGAGCCGTGGCCTATAGCTGGTCTGCTCGCAATAAGAGCCGCAAGACGAGAGTGAAGCGGCTCTCGCTCTGGCAAGTGGTGGGGCGACTGGTGGCTCCCAACCTCTCTCCGAACGACATCCGCTCATTCTAGTTGAGGGGGATTTGGGCTCAGCTTCCTCGGAGGAGCCACTAACTAGGCGCAAGAGGCGCCGACGCGGAGCCTTCATCGCGCTCTGCCAACTCAGGGGTGTGATCCACCAAATGGGTAGAGATGTCGACCCCTGCTCCCGTCCAAGAGTCCACTGCCCCTCAGTCGTCGAATCAGACACCCTCCCTATCTGGTCTACCTCGGGAGACAGTCTGCGCGCTGTCGGTGGCCTTCTTGCCACCAAAATCGAAGACCAAGAAGTTGGGCATCTGGTCGGCTTCTTCATCATGGCCGTCCGGGAGGGCCACTTCTGCATAGACCCGACCCCGGGCCGGGTCTGGCCCGGACCCGGCCCGGGCCCGTAACCAGGTCAACGGGCCGGTTGCCCGTTGACCCGGTTCGCCGGGGGGCCGGTTCCGGTTCATTAGATGTAAAAACCGGCGGGTTGAACCGGCGGTTCAGCCGCAAATTTTTTTTTTTTTTTTTTTAAACGGCTATGAACCGCCGGTTAACCGGCGGTTCATAGCCGTTGGAACCGCCGGTTCATTGCCGTTGGAACCGCCGGTTAACCGGCGGTTCGTAGCCGTTGGGAGGGTTTTTTAGGTATTTTTTTTCAACGGTTAGGATCATTTGACCGTTTTTTGATCAATGGCTATGATTTAGTGTCCGTTACCATCAAAACTCTATAAATAGAGAGCTCATTTCATCATTTTTCACACACATCTTCTCTACTCTTAATCTCATTTTCGTATTCTCTAATCTCTACGCGCTTTCGTTTTCAATTACAATGGAAGGAGGCCGCGGAGGTGCATCATCTCGAGCTCGGAAGGGAAAGCAAATAATGAATCCGCGGGAGGAGGACCCCAACATTCAATCTACCGATGATGAGATCGAGCATCTTCCGAATCCGACACCCGAAACACAAGGAAGTACCGATGCAATTACTTCTAAGGTTCGGGAACTTCCTCCTCTAAAGTCTTCTATTTTTACTAAACATTTTGAGAAGGTCACTCTTCCTTCGGGAGAAATGCGTGCAAAATGTAAGCACTGTAATGCTTCCTACAAATTCCAAGCCGGCGGCGGCTATGGGTCGTTGAAACGACATGTAGAAACGAAGCACCCGACGGAATATGGACTCGACCGTTCTCAAACACAATTATCAAGATTTTCTTCAACTAGCGGTAGTACCGATTCCGGTTTATTTTTATATTCGGATAATAAATTAAGAGAATCATTAGCTAAATTTGTTTCCGTAGAACATCTTTCTTTTAGTTTTGGATCTAAATGCACATTTGAAGATTTTTGTAAAGAATCTCTTAATCCATGTGCTAAACGTGTTCCTAGGACTACACTTACTCGTACAATTAAAAAATTAGTAAAACAAGGAAAAAAGAATTTAATTGATGAATTTAGTAAATTAGATAATAAAGTTTCTTTATGTTACGATATTTAGAGTGATCATTGGCAAACACATTCGTATATGGGTGTGACTTGCCATTGGATCGATAACTCTTGGAACCTCCAAAAAAGATTATTAGCTTATAGAGTTTTTGATGAATCACATAATGCTCATAATATCGCACAATTATTATGTTTAATTTTAGAAGAATATGGTTTAACTCATAAAATATTTTCAATATCATTAGATAATGCTAGTTCTAATACCGCTTGTATAGATGATCTAAAATTTGTTTGTCAACCTATTATTAGAGGTTTATTTTTTCATATTCGTTGTGTATGCCATGTTTTAAATTTATGTGTTCAAGATGGTTTAAAAATTTTAGAAAGTTATATTAAACCAATTAGAATTACAATTTCTTATTTATGGTCTCATCCATCTATAATGAAACAATGGGGTAGGTTTTGTAAAATTAATGGAATGAGACCTAAAAAATTTCCACGTGATGTACCAACACGTTGGAATTCAACATACCAATTATTACAAGATTCATTTCAATATAAAGAATTATTATGTTCATTTTTTTGCACAAAACACTAATACTAATATATATTTATTTTCACAACAATGGAATATTTGTAGTAGTATTTGTGAAATTTTAAAAGTATTTAATGATGCAACCGAACAACTTTTCGGTGTTTATTATCTCACTGCTCAATTAGTTTTAGAAAATTTTTCTAATATAGTATTAGTTTTAAATGAACATATTAATAATGAATCTTTATCTTCTTGCATCTTAGCTATGAAAACTAAATGGGAAAAATATTTTTATTTAATTCCTGAAATTTATTTAATTGCATTTGCTTTAGATCCTAGATTTAAATTAGAAGTTTTACAAGAAATGTTAACTTTATATTATGATGCTTTAATTCCAATTAAAGATTCTTCTTCCCCTGATCCAGCTAATATTATATATAATGTTAGAATTTATTTATATGATATTTATAATCAATATTATGCAAAATATGGAACACAAATTAATATTTCTGAAATTCAACAAACTACTAGTAGTAATTTAAAACTTACAAAAGCACAACTCTTATTAAAAGAACGGATAAAACGTCCACGGGGATCCTCAAGTTCCACACAGGAACTTGAGAATTATTTTACGACTTCTTTTGATTTTAATGAAGCAGATAGCGAAAACTTCGATATCTTAAAGTGGTGGTCACAGAAGGCTCAAAGCTTTCCCGTTCTCTCCGTGATCGCAAAAGAAATTTTAGCTTGTCCAGTGTCAACTGTTGCTGTGGAGCAGACGTTCAGTGCCGGCGGCAACATATTAGATGAACGACGATCAACTTTGTCTCCCGACTCCTTGGAAGCCCAAGCATTACTGGACGATTGGACCAGAGTGGAGAAAAGAATCCAAGGAATGCAACTTTCAGATGACGAAGTTGAAGATTTTGATACTGAAGGAACAAATACGACAGGAACAGGAAATGGAAGTGAATGAAAATGTAAAAGGATAAAAAATGTAAAAGAACTACGTGGGCTTTGATTCCCCTAAAGGGATACGTAGGCAACTTAAATAAGTGCAAGCCCTTTGTTTAATAAATTTTAATTTCTAATTTTTAATGTTTAATGTTTAATGTTTAATTTTTAATTTTTAATTTTTTTTAACATATTAATCTTGAACCGTGACGAACCGTGAACCGAACCGTGAACCGGCGGTTCTGAACCGTGAACCGTAACCGTCTTGGGCGGTTAAGGTTAAGGGTCGACCTGCCTGGAACCGTCGAACCGGCGGTTCCGAACCGTCGGTTCCGAACCGTGGTCAGGTCTACTTCTGCACAGTCAGCCCCGAGGGCCAGCGCCACATTACAGCAATGTTGCATCTGCCGACCGAGGAATGGCACAAATCTAGCGTCGAGTCTCGAGCTCCGGAGCATCAGATCATCATCCAAGGGTCGCTCGCCAAAATATGGGAAGATGCCCGGGCCCGTGCGGCGGTGATGCCTCCGAGGGCACTCGTGGATAGCCACACCCAGATGTCTACTGGGGTAAATTTTACCTACCTTTGCATAGTTCATTTCCGACCGGTGTTTATATTTGCTTTGTTTGCAATATTGGGGTGGAGAGCCTGGCCATGTGCTAAAGGCTCATATTTTTGGAGGAGGAAGTGAAGAAACTGAAGGCGTCGAGCGGTCAATCCTCCTCCACTCAAGAACAAACAAACGGCGAGGTGGCCAAACTGTGGGCCGCTCTGGAGAAGAGCAACAAATTGCTCGAGGCCGAACGGGTCAAGAGCGCCGGACAGGCCACGATGCTGGAGCGGCTCAATAAATAGCTTGCTACATTCGATATTAAAATCGAGTCGGCCAACATAAGGAAGAATCGAGCCATCGAAGACCTCGAGGTAAAGAATAAGGAGGCTCGGGCCCTTCCCCCCAAACTCAAGGAAGCTGAGGACTTTTTGGTCGCCGAGTGGAACAACTGGTCGGTAAAGGAAACGACCCTTTGCGACCAAATTACCTCCAAGGATACTGCACTGGCCATAGCCAAGGATGAGTTGGAGGCCTCCCGAGCGACCCTGAAGACCTACCAAGAAGCCGAGCCTAGCCGTTTTGAGGCTATGAAAAAAAATTACCTCTGCTCGGATGTTTTCAACGAGAAGGTCGCAAATCAAGCTCTGCGCTTTTTTGACCTGGCCATTGATGGGACGATTGACCAGCTCCGCGAGGGAGGCTATCTATCAGCTGCTCTGACCAGCAACATTATCAGCTGGGATAAGCTCACTACAGTGCTGTCAGACGATGTTTTGGACTACCTTAAGTGAGGCCGAGAGTCCTTGTAAAATGTCCAAAAAATTTTGAAGTCTTAATGAATGCTCGTCCATTCGGATGAGTTTTATCTCCCTATGTTTTTTCAACTCCCCTTTTCTTTGAGCATTACACGAACTCGTGACCTCGTGATTCTAATCGTCCGTAATTAGTCTATCCAGCCGACCAATCCCTTTTGAACTCAGCGACGTCCTGATTATATAAACTGTCTATCGGTCCCGGGGACGTCTTGAAGAATAGTGTCGAACAGTCACTATATTTCGAAGACTTAGGCTCTTGGGTAGCTGACGCTTGCCTTCTCACTGAGCCAAGGGTTTAAGGCCCCTTCTCAACTATTGCTGTGATCCCGGGTTTAAGGTCATCGCTTGACCGTTGAGGTAGCTTAGACGAAGATTGGGGTTCAAGATTGCCACTCGACTATTGGTGGAGACATGCGTTTAAGGTCGTCGCTTGACCGTTGACGTAAACTCGATGTAAACCTGGGTTTAAAGTCACCGCTCGACCATTGAGGGAGATGCACTTGAAGAGGCCTTCGCTTCTTATTCAAATTTTGCCTTGCGTTCGGGAGACATACAAAAAATACAAAAAGTACATAGTATTCACTCGCGCACCTCTCATCCAGCCCTATAAGGTTGAAGATGATTCGCGCTCTATGGCCTCTCGTGCTGCCTTCCCTCTTCATCCTCCAGATAGTAAGCGCCCAAATGGAGCTTCTGCACGACCTTGAAAGGCCCTGCCCTTGGTGATGATCACCGACCGACTCCACTTTCTTCCAAATGAGATCGCCGACCTGGAAAGACCACGGGATCACTCTCCAGTTGTAGTTCTGTTTCATCCATTGCCAATACGTCGTTAGTCGAACCGCTACTTTTTCCCGTGTTTTGTCCACCAAGTCGAGCTCCATAAGCCTCTGTTCGGCGTTTCCTTCATCGTAGAGCTGCACCCGATCGGATTTTACTCCGACCTCCACAGGGACGACTGCTTTGTCACCGTATATCAAATGGAAGGGGGTCACGCCGATCGTCTCCTTTGGGGTCGTGCGGAGAGTCTACAACACACTGGGGAGCTCGTCGACCCAGCTGCCTCCAACATGGTCAAGCCGAGCATGTAAGACTTTGAAGATCTCTCGATTGGCGACTTTGGCTTGCCCGTTGCCCTGGGGATAGGTCACAGAGGTGAAGGTTTGTTCGATGTCATAGCCCTCCCACCACTCTTTGAGCCTTTGACCGGCAAACTGTCTTCCGTTGTTAGATATGAGTCGGCGTGGGATGCCGAACGGGCAAATGATGTTCTGCTAAACAAATTTGATGACCATCTGCTCGGTGATTCTTGCAAGTGGCT
Organism: Zingiber officinale; assembly: GCF_018446385.1. Classification (NCBI taxonomy): domain Eukaryota; kingdom Viridiplantae; phylum Streptophyta; class Magnoliopsida; order Zingiberales; family Zingiberaceae; genus Zingiber; species Zingiber officinale. The sequence continues at coordinate 61,767,820 of NC_056000.1, read as the reverse complement.
CGGCTTCCACCCACTTCGAGAAGTAGTCCACCGTGACGAGTAAAAACTTTCGCTAACCGGTCGCCATGGTGAATGACCCAACGATATCCATGCCCCATTGGTCGAACGGGCAAGATACTGTTGGCGCTTTCATTTCTTCTGTTGGTCGGTGCAGCAGGTTGTGATACTTCTGGCAGGACAAGCAGGTGACCACCGTCCGAGCGGCATCCTCTTGGAGGGTCGACCAAAAATATCTGGCTAGAAGTATCTTTTAGGCTAATGCACGACCGCTTGGATGACTTTCGAAAGAGCCTTGATGCACCTCCAGCAGGACGTACTTGTTGTCTTCCGATCCAACGCACTTGAGGAGGGCCCTAGAGAAGGCTCTCTTGTAAAGCTGGTCCCCGATCAAGGTGAAGCGCCTGACCCTCTTCTTCAATAAGCGAGCTTCTTTCAGATCGACAAGTGTAGCTCCAGACCGTAAGAATTCTGTCAGGACCATCCTCCAGTCGTTCGGGAAGGTTATTCCTTCCATCCGGTTGATGTGCGCCACAAGCGAGACTTGTTTGATCGGCTGCCCTATGACGATCGAGGATAATAAACTAACTAATTTTGTCAACTCATCCGCCGCCTGGTTCTCCGATCAGGGGATCTTTTGTAAGATGACCTCTTGGAAGTTGGTCTTCAGCTTCTCGAAAGCCTCCACATAAAGCCTTAGTTAAGCGTTGCTTATCTCGAATGTCCCGGATAGCTGCTGGGCGGCAAGCTGGAAGTCCGAGTGGATGAGGACTTTAACTGCTCCAACATGCCGAGTTGCCTGTAGACCGGCTATCAGCGCCTCATACTCTGCTTCGTTATTAGTGACTTTGTAGTTCAACCAAATGAAGAGCTGCATCCGGTCCTACCGAGGTGAGATAAACAATATGCCGATTCTGCTGCCTTACCGAGTGGATGAGCCGTCCACAGATATCTTCCATGTCGCCGCCGACTCGTCACTTTGGACTTTTATAACGAAATTCACCAAGGCTTGAGACATGATTACCGCTCGGGGTTAATGTTGAATGTCAAATTCGCTTAGCTCGGTCGCCCATTTGATTAGCTTTCCTGATGCTTCCGGGTTGAGAAAGACTTGTCCTAGGGCACTGCTAATTAGCATGATGATTGTGTGTGCTAAAAAGTACGAACGAAGCCTCCAAGAGGCTAGAATCAAAGCATACGCTAGTTTTTCGAGACTGGTGTAGAGAGATTCATTATCTTTCAATATATGGCTCAAAAAATATACAGACTGCTGCTCTTGGCCGTTCTGCCTAACCAGAGTCGATCCAATGACATGCTCGTTGGATGATAGGTAAATTTGAAGTAGCTCACCAACAATTGGCTTGGCTAATACAGGCAGCGAGTTTAGATATTCCTTTAGCTCTTCCAGCGCTCGGTCACACTTCGCGTTCCATTGGAATTTCGTGGATCGGCGAAGTACTTTGAAGAATGACAAGCTCCTATCAGACGACTTGGATATGAACTTGGACAACATCATGATCCGACCGGTCAGCTTTTGAGCTTCCTTCAAGTTCCGAGGTGGCAGCATGTCTTACAAAGCTTTGACCTTGCTCGGATTGGCTTCAATCCCTCGCTCGGTGACTATATAGCCCTGGAAGTGGCCATTCTTTGCACCGAATAGACACTTGTCGGGGTTCAGTTTTATCCCGTAAGTCCTCAGCATCCAGGAAGTCTCGTTGATATCTGTGCATAGGCAGCAGCTCGGAGGGATTTAATTAATATGTCATCGACGTATACTTCCATATTATGACTGATCTGCCGTCAGAACACCTTATTCATCAGCCTCTGGTAAGTGACTCCAGCGTTCTTGTGTCTGAACGGCATAACATTGTAGCAGTACGTTTTGTTGGGCATAATGAAGCTGACCTTCTCCAGGTCTTCGCGGGCGAGCGACACCTGGTGGTATCCTTGGTACGCGTCGAGCATGCAGATCAGTCGCAGTCCGCCATTAAGTCCACCATTTGGTCTATCTTGGGCAGTGGATAAAAGTCCTTTGGGCAGGCCTTGTTCAGATATCAACAGTCGATGCAGACCCACCATTTGTTACCCGGCTTGGAGACTAACACAACATTTTCTAGCCAACTCGGGAATTGAACTTCCCTAATATGGTCGGCATCCAATAGCTTCTTTATCTTTGCCCAGATGATCACATTTTGCTCCGCACTGAAGTCCCTTTTTCTTTGCTTCACCGACTGAGCGTCTGATCAAACATGAACCTCGTGCTGAGCCACGCTCGGGGAGATACCGGGAAGGTCGTGGGTTGACCAGGCAAACACATCGTGATTTTGTCTAAGGAAGACAACCAACTCTGTCTTCTTCTCCTCCTCTAGGTCAGCGACGATGAAGGTTATTGCTTCCGCTCGGCTTGGGTGGATCTGAACCTCCTCCTTTTCTTCGTATACCAAGGTAGGGGGTTTTTCGGTGATCACGTTTACCTCCAGTCGCGAAGTCATCTGAGCGCTTCTCGCCTTGGAGTTGACCATCTCGACATAGCATCGCCGAGCGGCCAGCTGATCACCCTTGACTTCTCCAACCCGGTCGTCTACCAGGAATTTGATTTTTTTGGAAGTAAGTAGATACCACTGCCCGGAACTCATCGAGGGTCGGTCGACCCAGGATGACATTGTAAGCCGACGACGCATCCACCACAATGAAGTTGGTGGTCCTGGTTCTCCTTAGTGGCTCCTCTTTGAGCGAGATCGCCAATTGGGCATGTTTGAGCGACAACACTTCATTGTCCGTTAAGCCGTAGAGAGGGATCGTCATGGGCAGCAACTCGTTTCGATCAATTTGTAATTGATCAAATGCATTCTTGAAGATGATATTCACCGAAGTCCCTGCATCAACAAAAGTTCGGTGAATAGTGTAATTAGCAATTAGCGCTCGGATGATCAGCGCGTCATCGTGAGGGATCTCCACTCCCTCTAAGTCACTGGGGCCGAAGCTGATCTAGGGCCCTTCGATCTTCTCTTTGTTGCATCCTACGGCATGGATCTCCGACTGCCAAGCATACGACTTCCTGACTCTGTTGGAGTCACCGCCGGTCGACCCTCCGGCTATCATGCCTATCTCTCCTCGGGAAACATTGTTTCTATTTTCTTCTTCCCGAGCGAATGGTCTATTTCGCTCGGCTGGGGCTCTTGAGGGATCAGTGTTGTCCCTCCACTGATGTTGCTGGTGTCGCTCGGGCGCCCTTCTGTCGTCCTCTCGCCGCTCCGCAAAGTGATGTCTCTATCACCGATCGGGAGAAGGTGATCGGCGGCGGTATCCTCTTGGGGTCGGTTGGTTGACGATTGGTGTCAGTCTGCGGCAATCCCGCGTGTTGTGAGTCCCGACTAGTGGAAAGAACAGAACATCATCATCCATACTTTGCCCTTCGACGCCTTCGGGTGACCGGACGCCACATGTTGTACGGCATGCTCCCTGGTCTCTTGGTGTGGCCACATTCCTTCAGCCCTCGACCTCTTGGGTGGCTGATGGCTGCTTGATGGTAGGGCTCAGTCAACACCGAATGTTTGGTCGGCGCCTACTTTCTTCTGGTTGCCTGGGTTTCTTCCACATTGATATATTCGTTGGCCTTCTTGAGCATGTGGTCGAAGTCCCTGGGCGGCTTCCTGATGAGCGATGGGAAAAAATCTCCTTCAGCGAGCCCCTGGGTGAAGGCGTTCATCATTATCTCGGACGAGACCGAGGGGATGTCCATGGCTACTTGATTGAAACGTTGGATGTACGCTCAGAGCGCTTCCTTGGGCCCTTGCTTTAGGGCAAAAAGGTTGACGCTTGTCTTCTAGTAGCGTCAGCTGCTGGCGAAATGATGTTGGAACGCGACTCGAAAATCTTTGAAGCTTCGTATTGAGTCGTCCGATAGTCTTGGGAACCAGCGTTGCGCTGATCTAGAGAGTGTAATGAGAAAAACTCTGCACTTCACCCCATCTGTATACTGATGCAGCGTGGCCTCATTGTTGAACCAATCCAGATGATCATCTGGATCGGTCGATCCGCTGTACATCCCGATCACTAGCGGGGTGTAGTGTTTGAGCAAAGGGTCTTGTAAGATCTCCTCTAAGAATTGCTGGTTGATCTGTTCGGGAGACGAGTTGTTTCGGGGCGCCTTGCCTTTGCGTGCATCCTGAATGGGAGCATCATCCGAAGATGATCCCCGCTTCTAATGCGCCTGGGCTATCTCCGAAGGGATTTGGAACAAAGCGCGGTGGAAGGGGATCGGTGCGGGCGGTGCTTCACCCTGTGTGATGGTCAACCTTCGGGTCTGTCCCCATATGGAGATTTGCTCCATTTGGTCTTCCAACCTCGCTCGGTCTTCCAACCCCGCTCGTCTACCGGCTGCCAATGTTGCAGGCTGTGGCGCTTGCCGATCGGCTAACGCCTGTTGTTGTTGCTACTCGATCATCTTTATTGCTTAAGCTTGAACGGGCATCTCAAACTCCTCTTGGGTGAGCGTCACGGTGGTGAGTCGTCTAGCGTCCTCCATCTTCTCGGCTCGGATGCAAGCTACGCTCCCACAGACTGCCAAATATGATCTTGTCCGAAAGTCGAAGAGATTGAAAGCTGGGGATGTGGCGCTCACGCTGACCTCCTGTGGACTCCGAGCGGACCTGCAACACAGACTGTGTCAGTGCCAAGCCAAGGAAGGAGTCACCAGCGTTAGCCCTCCGACACTCAAGTCAATCGCCGATAATGAAGTGGAAAGCGGAGCAATAAAAGGACTACTGTAGCACAAATAGTGAATATCGCATACCTCCACCGATGCTTAGACACCCCTTTATATAGAGCTTCGGTAGCGCGCGTGCACGCTTCCCAAGGTGAGCACGCTTCTCAAAGCTTTTCATGAATAGACGTGTCAGTAAAGTGTCCTTGACATAGTACGTTAAAGGGCCGAGCATATTGTTGGTTGCTACTCGGAAAGCCTAATGGTTCCACTGTACAAAATTTTTTTACAAAGGTCTGAACCTTTTCCTAGCTACCACGTGTTCTTTTAATTAAACTTGGATTGCCTGCGGAACTTAACACGTTTGATCCAAAGTTTAATTTATTTGTTCTTTTAGGTTTAGACTTGGATCTCCTACGGAACTTAACACGTTCGATCCAAATCACCTAGATTATTAATTCCATTAAATATTAATTTCCAAAATTGGCTTCCAGGATTGCATGGCGAGGCACATGACCTTCTTGGATATGGGAACAACCACCACCGCCTAGACAAAGCCTTTTAAGGAAAGCTAATATTTAATTTCCTTAAATAACTTTAGGTCAACCAAAAAGAACAATCAAATCACAAGGAAAAGATAAACAAAAGAACACAACATCGAAAACAAATTCGAAATACTAGAATCGCATGCCTCTTGTATTTGGTATTTTTACAAAGGAATAAAACTAGTATGATGCGGAAATTAAATACTAGTATACCTTTTCTTTTGCAAACAAAAACCTCTAGGTCTTCTGCCGTATTCCTCTTCTAACCTCGGACGTTGTGTGGACAGCGATCTTCCGAGATGAGAAACCACCAAGCACCTTCTTCTCCTTTCTTCAAGTTTCGGCCAAGCACAATGCTTCCAAAAGATGAAGATCTTTTTCCACTAACCAAGCTCCAAGGGATGTAAGCTTTCTCTCCTTCTTCTCCAAGCTAAAATCTGGCCACCACTTGATCTCCAAGGAGGAAGAGAGGTTCGGCCACAAGGATGGAGAGAAGAGAAAGGGAAGAGGCCGGCCACACCAAGGAAGAAAAGAGGGAGAAAATAATAGAGGTTGTTCACCCTATGAAGGCACCTCTACCCCCTCTTTTATAATTCTTGGTCTTGGCAAATAAGAAAATTTTAATAAAAACTTCCTTAATTCTTTTGCCATGAAAAGAAAATTTTAATTAATTAAAAATCAATTTTCTTTTCTCAATTCATATGGTCGGCCACCACAAGCTATAAACAAGGAGAGTTTGAATTAATTAAAACTTCCTAATTTATCTCCAGAAATTTATAAAAATTTCTCCAATAATTTTAATCCCTTCATGGTTAGTAAAAAGGAAATTTTATAAATTAAAATCTTTCTTTTAAACATGTGGATAAAAAGAAAGTTATCTCTAAAAATTAAAATCTCCTTTAATCTACAAATAAGGAAAGATATCAAATCTTTTCTTAATCTCTTGTAGAAACTTATAAAAGAGAATATTTAATTTTTAAACTCTCTTTTAAATCATGAACATGGTTAAAAAGGAAAGTTTTCTTAAAATTTAAAATCTACCTTTTAATCAACAAATAAGGAAAGATTTCAAATTTTAAACTCTCTTTTAAACATGTAGATGATTTACAAATAAGGAAAGTTTTTACCAAAAATTAAAATCATCCTTTTAATCTACAAATAAGGAAAGAGATTAATCTCTTCTCTTAATCTTTTGTAGAAAGCTATAAAAGGAAATTTTTAATTTTTAAACTCTCTTTTAAAACCATGATATCCACATAAGAAATAATTTTAATAAAAATTCTTTTTAATATTCTCGTGGCCGACCACCTAAGCTTGGGACCCAAGCTTTGGCCGGCCACCAACTTGGCTCATCCACTTGGTCTTGGCCGGCCCTAGCTTGGGTTCCAAGCTAGCTTGGCCAGCCCCATTGGATGGGTAAGAAGGTGGGTATGTGGTGACTATAAATCTCTATATACAAGAGGCTACGATAGGGACCGAGAGGAGGAATTGGTTTTGGTCTCCCGATGAAATTAAGCTTCCCGTGTTCGCCCCAAACACACAACTTAATTTCATCAATAATAATCCATTCCACTAAAGAACTATTATTGAACTACCGCACCAATCCCAAATTACATTTTGGGCTCCTTCTTATTATGAGTGTGTTAGTCTCCCTGTGTTTAAGATGTCGAATGTCCACTAATTAAGTGAGTTACTGATAACTCATTTAATTAATATCTTAGTCCAAGAGTAGTACCACTCAACCTTATCGTCATGTCGGACTAAGTCCACTTGCAGTGTTTAACATGACAATCCTTATGAGCTCCTCTTGGGGACATTCTCAACCTAGATTACTAGGACACAGTTTCCTTCTATAATCAACAGCACACACTATAAGTGATATCATTTCCCAACTTATCGGGCTTATTGATTTATCGAACTAAATCTCACCCATTGATAAATTAAAGAAATAAATATCAAATATATGTGCTTGTTATTATATTAGGATTAAGAGCACACACTTCCATAATAACTGAGGTCTTTGTTCCTTTATAAAGTCAGTATAAAAGAAACGACCTATAATGGTCCTACTCAATACACTCTAAGTGTACTAGTGTAATTATATAGTTAAGATAAACTAATACATAATTACACTACGACCTTCCAATGGTTTGTTCCTTTCCATCTTGGTCGTGAGCTACTGTTTATAATTTATAAGGTACTGATAACATGATCTTCTGTGTGTGACACCACACACCATGTTATCTACAATGTAAATTAATTGAATAACTACATTTATTATAAATGTAGACATTTGACCAATGTGATTCTTATTTCTAGATAAATGTTTATACCAAAATCTAGGCTTTTAGTATGCATCCTAACACATATCTCTGAAGTGACAGTGGAAGCTTTCGTCGTACGATTTTCTTGCAGTCCATGTCCAGTGTCGGCGACACCAACTCCCAAAAGGATATTACTGGATATCAGGAGTATACTGTTAGGCTGAGCGGGTTGGCCGCTCGGCCGGAATTCCGCTGCACTAGTGCCCCGTTTGGTCGGCCAGAACCTCGCTGGCCCTCAGGCCTCAGTGCGTGTCTGTTCGGCCGAAGGTCTACTTTGTTATTGCCGAAGCTGATATTGGGCCGAGCGGGGTAGCCGCTCAGCCTAAGTTGCATTCTGCATATTAAACTTTGTTGTCTGGCCGAGTAGGGTAGCCGCTCGGCTCGATTTCTGCACATTGTCTTTGAGTGTCGGTTGTTTGATTGCTCCCCGTGTCGGAAGACGTCAGTGGGTCGGAGACTTATCCCCGATCGGGGCGTGCTTCATCCGATCGATAGATGTCATCTACTCATTGACCATCTTGACTTTGATCACTTTTGATCTCCATCGTGATAGTGGGATGGAGCCCTTCATCGACACCGCATCAATTATGTTGGTGGTAATTAAGGATCGTATCATGACTTATTTATTTACCTAGTGAAGTTCATCAACCCACCTATAATTACGCCCCAATAAATATTATATATTCATAAATTTTAAAACTAATGTAAAACTTCTCTAATTTAAAGATCGAATATTCTTATCACTAATTTAAAAATTAAAATTTTAAAAATGATCGACCGAATAATAATTTGTATTTATAATTTAGAAATTGATATATCAAAAATTGTTTTTATCATAGAAATCAAATGATATATTTCGATAAATAAATATCCACGCATAGATTTGTAAATTCATATGCTTATTAGATAAATAAAGCAAGTAATTCATTCTTTTTTTAATGAAATAAATAGAAAAAAATCTATTATATAAATTTTTTCATAATTTTTTATTTTCGACCTGATATTAGGTTTAGAGTGAAAGCGGAGACTGTCGACCCAATCTCCAGCAAGTAAACCAAAAAAATCCTAAAACCGTCGGCGGCGGAGAGAGACTTGAGTGGGAGCCGATGGCGTTGGCGCCGAAGACGAGAGAGTTAGCGAAGCGATCAGGTAAGTTCCTAGAGGAGGCGCTCTACAGGCGCCTCTTCCGGGAGGGCAACGCCCCCATGACAGTGCGGAATAAGCTCGAGGAGTTCCTCAAGAGCCACAAGCGCGTCCATAAATGGGAGGTTGGCGCCGCCATCCGCAGGTTGCGTGATCACAAGCTGTTCCGCCCCGCCCTCAAGGTACCTATCTAACCTCTCTCTCTTTCTCTTGGATAGAAATTGTTCCTGGGACGAAATAAAGGAAGGATCCTGCTTGATTGTTCATGGAAATTGTTTTTGAAATACTCTCAGTTCCTACCTATTGGCGTGCTCGATATAATCTGTGAACTTGGTTGCAAATCTTTTGGGTAATCCAACTCATTTTGTTGTTCCTGAGCTGATCAAATATCATGTCGAATTTGGTGAATTGCCTGGTTGGTTTTGAAAGTCCATTACAGTTCTATCAATCATAGAGCTTTCTCTTGATTACTCAAGGAACCAGCAAATTTTATGCTTCGCCTGATTTGAGATAGAAGTAAACATGATTTTCTATCTTCAGGTTTCAGATCATGATTTATGCCAACAATCTGATATAAGACTATACATGTGAGCTGAACTATTTTGTTTAGTTATATTTGTTTGTAATTATATCACCAACTTGGATACTTCAATTACATGATTAACAGTCATGACTGATGCTTTTGGATGATATTATGAGTCAATGTTAACAACTACATCTGCTGAAAAGATTTTTCTGATTGGTTTAAGTGTTCTACGAAATTCTGTGTGAGACTTTCAGCCTATTTATGATACAAAGTTAGACTTGCTATCTCTTGATTAAGATTTACAGTGGCACTAATTATCGAGAATGAGCTATAGACATTTCTTAGGTTTAGAGCAAACTAGATTTGTACATACATGAAGCAGGATCATGTATTCAAGAAAAAACCTTGAGAACGAGGACTAAATTGGCTGTAGAAAAAGTAGATTTGCAATCGCTCAAGCATGTGTAAGTTAAATTCATAGAAATAGCTCAAAATCTCATGAAAGATGGATCAGAAAATCTGGATATTGAAAGAAAGGAAGCTATCAAAATATTTAGTGGAAGATGATTGCTGAAGAGTAAAGCGAGAAAGATTCACATCTTTGCGGTCTGTGATTTACACCAAGGTCAATTGCATCTCAGCTCTAGATCTAGGTCCGTCAATCTTAAAAATTACTCACAGAAAGAAATCAAACCATGTCATGTGTATATGTAAGCTAGGATCGGCAGTCGTCCTAAACTCAGCAAGGAACCAATGAAGACTGATCGCATATATAGAAAACTAGAATCAGTTACTAGCAATTACAAACCAAATACGACATAACTTAGATATGGACTTGATGACACTCTTCCTAAAAGTAGGTCTTTGATATGCTTGACTCCATTGGAGGTCACCTGATGTAAGCATTGTGGCATATCATTGATTCATGACCTATTTAGATTTACGATCTGAATTGCAATGATCAGGATAATGCCCTGATTCCCATTACTTACAGGTCTAAGGTTCCAATTGGGTGAATTTAGTCAAATTATGAAATTTTAGTAATTGACTTGGCCTTTTTTTTCCAATGAGATTCTAAATTGCTTTATATATAAAATTAAAATTTCAATCATGTGCTACTTTTGCAACAAGGAAAAATAAATCTGAACCTTCTGTTGTTTGCTTTGGGTTTAGAAGAGGATGGAGTTCCATTTCATATCAGATTTTGTTTTTCAAATGTTCTAAATTAGACGGCATGCTTGTTTCGGTAGTCTCACGGTTATAAATCCTGCTTGAAGTTAACACTCATCTATTTGTTTGCTCAATGAACTCATATGGTTATCTGAGATCACTTTGAAACCAATGAAAATGGTGATAAATGAATGATGTCAAAGTATGAAGCAATGATTAAAACCTGATTGCATGTTTAGGTCGTAAGCATGCCTTTTTGTATGCTAAATGAATCTAAAGAGTTGATTATTTCTCAGGTCATCAATATGTCTTCTATATGTTGCATGACAACTGATATGCTTGCATGTTATAATTGATGGAGTACGCTTTAGAATTCAGGCGCAGATACTACCAGCTTACTTAACACATTACTTATTCAACACATGCACAAATTGCCGTATCAATAACTAGTAAGGCTAAACAAGCACCAACTTCTCTTTGTGTTTGTGGATTTACTATATTTCAGCTTTGTTTCCTTGTTTTTCCTATCTCATAACAAGAACTTGCTGACCCCCGTTGATACCATTTCAGCTATCAGAGGTCATGTCTAAAAGAGGAATGAATTTGACAGTGAGTGATCAAGCAATTCATCTCGATCTTGTTGCTAAGGCGAGAGGAATTTCTTCAGCCGAAGAGTACTTTGTCAATCTTCCAGATGACTCTAAAAATCATCTCACATATGGTGCGCTCCTTAACTGCTACTGCAAAGAACTGCTATCTGAGAAGGCAGAAGCTCTCATGGACAAAATGAAGGAATTGGGGTTTGCTTCAAGCCCCATGGCCTATAACAGCTTGATGACCCTGTACTCTAAAACTGACCAGCAAGGAAAGATTTCAAGCATCATTCAAGAGATGAAAGCCAATGATGTAACGCCGGATTGTTTCACTTACAATATCTGGATGCGGTCTTTTGCTGCCATGAAAGATATTCCTGAGGTTGAGCGGGTTATAGAAGAGATGAAGAGAGATGGGCGAGTTGAGGCTGATTGGACAACTTACAGTAATCTCGCTTCAATTTATGTTGATGCTGGCATGTTTCAGAAAGCAGAGGATGCTCTGAAGGAGCTAGAAAAGATGAACACGACTCATGATGCTGTTGCCTATCAATTCCTCATCACTCTGTATGGCCGCACGGGGAACCTAGTGGAAGTGCATCGAGTATGGCGAGCGCTGAAGGTGGCACGCCCGAAGATGGTAAACATGAGCTATCTGAATATGATCCAGGCATTGGTCAATCTGAAGGATCTATCTGGCGCTGAGGAATGTTTCAAAGAATGGGATAACAAGCACGCATCATATGATATCCGAATTGCTAACATATTGATAAAAGCTTATATCGATGAAGGAATGCTAGATAAAGCCAACGATTTCAAGAAACATGCAAAGGAGCGTGGTGGAAGACTCAATCCTAAAACATGGGAGATCTTTATGAATTACCATCTTAAGAATGAGGACATAAAAAAGGCACACTGGTGCGCTGACCGTGCAATTAAGAAGGGTAGAAGCCTAGGCAGAATTTGGGTTCCTCCTAGTGAGGCCATTACTGCCATAATGGCGTACTTTGAGAAAATGAAGGATGTTTCAGCTGCTGAGGAATTCATTGAGCTTCTACAGAAGGTACAAAAGGATCTAGGACCGGAGGTGTTTGAAAGCCTCATAAGAACATATGCGAATGCCGGGATGAAGAGCCCAGGTATTCGGCGACGCTTGAAGATGGAGAATGTGGTTGTAAGTTCTGATACGGAGAAATTGCTCGACTCAATCAGCAATGAGTAAGGGAATAATTGTCAATGTGGCCGCTTAATTCGAACTTATTGCTTGCTTGTGGTTTCTTTCTACATTGGATTTCAAATAACCATGAGCACCTCTTGACTGTTGAAAGAAACATGACTCGTGCATTTGCCTTTCAAGTTTAGTTGTCTACACGTACATTTTGAGTCAGATGCCATTCGAACCTATTCTGGATATTTTGGCAACAGAAGTTGATTTGGAAGCCTGGCCTCACCTGAGCCCTGATCAGTTTCCACGCTTTGCAGGTATTGGTAACTCTTCAGTCAGCATTGACAGCTCTTGGCAACATAACGATGTGTTTTGTTGCATATCGAATATATAAAGCCTCCTAATAAGACTCAACGAGCTCCTAAGTTGAGTCCATGATAAGGGGAAAGGTAATGACTAGTGGCCATACTGTATGTTTAAAATATAATTAAGATGTGTTTGCTTAAAGTTAGGGTCTGAAAATTGAAATGTTTGCTCTATGAAATTCATCATTTTGTGCTGATCGACATGCTAAATAGATTTGGTTCTCAAGATGATGCTAATGCATGGTTTCCAGCCGGCCTTGAGTTGCAGCTCACACGAGCTATGACGAGCTTGGCTTAGTCTTGAGGCATAAGTAAATAAATAACAACTCAGCCATTTTGAGTCGTATACCTTTGCCAAAACATATAAGCAACCAACTAGTGCTAAAGCATTCATTGAATTTGTATGAAGAAGAATAAAAACATTCATTTGTAATTGCAACATTCAATAGTTCAACATTCATCTGTTGTTTGTAGCTGCTACACTTGCAACTGATGGAGATGATTAGATTAGAGAATTCATCCGCATTTGTAGTGCTCTTTGAGAGTCAATGACTCAGGGATTTTTCTGCATTTTTCAGTCATTGGACCTCTGCATTTAGTGCTTCATTGATGGCTACAAATATGACCGGGAGAGTGCCACAAATATTACACTAATGAAAAAGATAAAAATCGAAATAACGAAAGAAAATACCATCTCTTAATTTCGCCTGGTGTTCCATGCCTTCAAGACAAATCCTAAGTTCATTGTTCTGACATTTCAGTGCTGTTATTCCTCTCTGGTCAAAGAGTTCATAAGCCATGAAGTAATTACCATGACAATCAGCCAATATGAACTCATGCCTGCAATGAGTTCAATTGCTCAGATATTATAGATGCTTCAGTCTGCAAAGCTTGCACCTTGTTCTCCAATTCTGAGATGTACCTCAGCTTCTTCTCCTTCGATCGAGCTGCTGATTGCCTGTTCGCCAATATCCTGATGGAGATTCAGCAGCCGTTTGAGATTTTATGAAAATTGAGAAGAATCAAAAGTCGGAATTTTGGAGAAGGAAAAGCACCTCTTGACTCTCTTTGGATCTGTTTCTGCCATTTCTGCGAGCTTCTTGTACGCCAGAATCTTCTTCATCTCGGCGCTGTTGAACTCCGAGCTTGAGGTGTTGTTGGTCATGGCGTCCTAAAGCTTTCCTATGAGACTGTCCATGAAAAGGCTTCCGAAATGATTCGCGGTTGCGGCGCCGCTCTTGTTACCTTCTCTGATCCTCCTCTGAAGGATTAACCTGCCGCTGTCCAAATCGTCGGGCTTCTCCTCCGTTGCTGACGCGTTGAGCGCGTCAAAACAGTCCAAGTTCATGTAGGCGTTGAAGAGATCATCAGCGTAGTCGCCAATCCCCTCCGTGCTGCTCTCCGTTTAAGCCTCTGGTTTCACTTTCGCCGCCGCAAGGACTGGCGGGGAAGAAAAGAGGCAATGTGTCTTGCCCTGAGGCAGGCCATCCGAGGCGGCAGCGTCGGCAGTGCAAAGGCTGGAAGGGGCTGCGAGAGGGGTTGAGCGTGGAAGATGGCGGAGGCGGGAGATGCAGACGGAGAGGGCGGCGCAATGCCGGGTCTCACAAAGCTGATGGGCACAAATTGGTGAAAGAACGCCACGCTGGCAGTGGGTACGACCGAGGACGCCAGAGACGAGGTCGCCGACAAGTAGTCGAGCCGCTTCATCGTCGCGAAGGTAAATGGCAATCAGAATACGATAAACAAACAAACGGACATGGTATCGTCGTCGAGGCGTTCGACGCCGGAGTAGCACTTGCCGTGGCTTCTTCGGGACGCCGTGCGACGACAAGTTAACTTCTCTGGGACGACGCCTGAATTTAAGAGGTGTCATTTCATTCCGCGTCCAATTATCGAAGGGTGTTAGCCTCACGGTATTCTACCCACTGTTCTATCTAACCCTACACTTGCCTCCAAAGTAGGAGCCAATTGGGGCCCAGACGTGTATTATCGTGGGTGAGAATAAAGAACGCTCCTAGTCAATCAGAAAAATATCAAATTGGATGGAAAAATTTACATACAATCCCATTGATAAACAAATTTTTACATGCAATCCCCATTTATAAAAATTTTTATTTTCACTCTCCAGTTAAACATATTTACCTAATTGCTCAAGATATTTTTAGGTACAAAAAGTCAAAAAATCAGTATAAATCCTCTTAAATTCAGTATATTAAATTAGAATATAGTATATTTTCTATCAAATTGAGTACCATTCTTTTTTCACCTCAAAATATACTCAATTTTAATTTAATGTGCTGAATTTAATAGGAATTATACTCATTTTTAGACTATTGTACCAAAAAATATGAGGGTTAATTTTGATAGAAAATATACTAGATCCTAGTATAAAATACTATATTATAGTGTAAAGTGCTGAATTTAACAAGAATTATATTTATTTTTAGACTTTTATACCTAAAAATAAGAGGGATAATTTTGATAGAAAATATACTCGATTTTTAATATAAAGCACTGACTTTAAGAAGAATTATACTCGTTTTTGGACTTTTTGTACTCAATTTTAGACTTTTTGTACCTAAAAAATCTTAGGGCAATTTAGATATCAATATTTGCATGAGGGAGTTGAAACAAGTAATACTTTGCATGCAGGAGTGGAAACAAAGTTTTTTGGACATAGGGATTGCATGCAAAGTTAACATTGTGATTGAGAATTTTTCTGTAATTTACCGAAATTGGATAGAGTATTTTTAGATTTAGATTGGGTTCATATTGAAAAATTTTCAGATTAATTTTTTTTTATCTGATGGTAGAGGGTTCATCTGAATTTAGGTTTTAATATATTTTTAGAGTAAATTAAATTTTATTTTAAAAATTAATATATTTTTATATATATTAATATCAATGTTACTATAATAATGATAAAATATTAAGATAAAAGTAAATAATTATAATGAAAATATTAAAAAAAAAATTGAATTTATTTATTCGGGTCAGGTTTGAATTCATCAGGTTTAAGGGTTTCACATTGTATTCAAGTACATGTCAGGTTTAAGTTGAGATTTTTTTTAAAAAAAAAAATTGACATGATCCAACCAAATTAACACTCCGATTAATCGACCTATCCAATATTTATTTTACTTCTCCTTCTAGTTGATTCTTATATTAAATCTGTCAATCTATAATTTTATGATTGTTTAAAATTTCATGTGAAATTTAACTCAATTGAAAATGAAAATTACTATTTTTAATATATTTTATTAAATTAATATTTGAGAATATAAATATAATTAGAAGAATTATAAAAACACATAAGACATATAATTTAGGTTCTTCAAGTTCATGTTTAAAAAATTATTATTTTTAATACGACGGTGGGCTGACTAATATGTATTTCATATCATTTCATATATCATATTGAAAATAATAATTTTAAAATATAAATTAATTTTTTTTAATCTACTATACAGTAATAATCCATTTAGTTGGGTAAAAATAAAATTGAATACTTGATTTTACGTATATGATTTGAATATTTTAAAAATTTAACTATGTGGTTTATTAATTCGCCGATCATAATTTTTAAAATTAAAGGTGCATTTTTATATGTAACTTTTGCCGAATGTATTTTGTAATGATTTGATTGAATTGATTCCGTTTGATCGAAAAATTAAAAATACAAAGCACATAGAAAGAATATGCGGATGCACACAGTAAGAAAGTATTGATCATAGAAATCGATACTTGATGACGTGGATATTGAATGAGGGGTAGGGAAGCAATAAGGGGAAAGAAGGAGGGCAATTTGGGGAAATCACTGTAGCATCCTTTTAGGTTGGGGTGGATAGTGAATGGAAGCGGAGGTTCGTGGCTTCTGCTCGAGCGCCGCCAACAAGAGCATCTTTCCCTCGCCCTCTCTTGCTTCTCGCCGGCGCCGGCCGCCGGCCTCCGGTTTCCACTTCCTCTCCTCCACCTCCTTTCCTCTGGGCTTCTTCGTGCTTTGGATCCGCCGCTAGAAAAAAGAAGGAAGGTGGCATATTCTTCTTCCTCTCAGTAGGCTCGCCGGCACGATGTCAGCCTCCGGCCGTCCCCCTCTTCTTCTTCTTCCGGCCAATGCTTCCTCTCCTCTCCGTTTCTTTCTTCTTCCGCGAATAGACCACGTCTCAAGCTCAAAGGGGGGCTGCTGTGGGTGTGGTTCGCCGCCAGAAAGTCTACACAGAGGAGAAGCTACTTCGGCGGCCTCCGGTGCCGGCGACGTCTGATGCCGGCAGCTCCTTGCTCTTACGCTCGAGGCATCACACGAGCATGGCGGTCTCCAGAGCCATCCCTCTCGGCACGCCACTGCTGTCCTCTTCTCGTCATCACTGTTTGCATATCCGACGCCCATTCAGCCACCCTATCGACGTTGCTACAGCCGACTCCAGCCTCTATACTGTCGTTGTCGTCGCTTCCGGTGTCGATCCGATCATTGCTATGTGTCGGCCATCGAGCCACTATATCTCGTTCTTCGTATCGTTATTATGTGTCGGCCTTCGAGCCGCAATGGAGTATTGGTCTGTGTGCTAATGTTATATCCCGGTCTTTGTGTGATTTTATATCCTGATCTACGTACCGATTTCATGTTCCGGCCTGCGTGCCGAGCTCATATCCCGGCCTGCATGCCATTAGTACCTTCCGGTCTGCGTGCCGGTCTCATATCCCGGTCTGCGTATCGGTCTATTATCTCGGTCTGCGTGTCGGTCTGCGTGCCGGTGCCTTATCTCGGTCTGCATGCCGGTATTATATCTCGACTTGCAGCTCGTCTTCCCAGTCTGTACCTCGTTCAGTTTCCCGTTGTCAGATCCAGCTCTCCATCCTGATCGGGAGTCGTCTAGTCTTTCGGGTCCCGACAACTCGAGCCGCATCCCATCCGAGGGCGCTCCCCTGGGCCAGGATACATTTTCCGTACTCATCTCCTTATTTATTTCATTATTATATTATTAGTCGGTTACTAATATATTCGTTGGATCCGCCTCGAGTTTCGAGGTACCGGGGGCCGGGTTAACCCGGTCGCTGGCTGCAGGTAGCGTTGACCAAAGGACTTCCGAAAACTTAGTCAACACGAAAGTCATCTTAGCACACCCCCCTCCGGGACGTCGTGACTTCGTCAACATTTCATCCACCTCACCCGACGATCCGTCTGACGCAGCTTCCGGACCGGATCAATTTGGCGCCGTCTGTGGGAACACATGCACCTGTTCCGGAACGTGAAGATGGACGGCGTCGGGAGGTTCTTTGCCTTTATCATAATCCCGGAGGATCTCGACGCATATATTATCTTTTATCCTCACTCCACCGGTATTCGGGAGTCGAGGGATCGAGTGGAGCTTCAGCTGGCTGACAGGTTAATTTTTCCATTATGTTTTTTCTCTGACTCCACGGGTATTCGGGAGTTAAGGGACCGAGACAAACCCTTAGTCGGTTGGCACGACTTCCCGATCAGGTACGCTACAGGCTCTGTTCCTTTTTTACGATTATAGGAACTGATATAGCTCCCTGATAAGAGAGTAAAATCATAGTTTCTTGGTCGAGCGATCGAGTGGAGCTTCAGCTGGCTGACAGGTTAATTTTTCCATTATGTTTTTTCTCTGACTCCACGGGTATTCGGGAGTTAAGGGACCGAGACAAACCCTTAGTCGGTTGGCACGACTTCCCGATCAGGTATGCTACAGGCTCTGCTCCTTTTTTACGATTATAGGAACTGATATAGCTCCCTGATAAGAGAGTAAAATCATAGTTCCTTGGTCAAAGACTAGGGCCTTCGATTTTTGATCGGACACTAGGTGCCTAGCTCCCCGCACATACACTTGGGACACAGCTCCCCGCTCATGCACTAGGGACACAGCTCCCCGATCATTAACTCGCAGTACGACTTCCCGATCAGGATGTAAGGGTCTCGCTCTTTGATTACAGGCTAGGTGTGTTACTCTCCAATCAGGGACTAGGGGTCCAACTCCTTGATCAGGTGTATTATAGGCTCTGCACCCTTCGTCATGAGGCTCTGCATCCTCTTACTACTACCGTCTCTGCATTATAGGCTCTGTATTCTTTGCCAGGAGGCTCTGCATCCTCTTACTGCTACAGGCTCTGCACCCTTTACCATGAGGCTCTGCATCCTCTTATTGCTACAGGCTCTGTACCCTTCGCCAGGAGGCTCTGCACCCTTCGCCAGGAGGCTCTGCATCCTCTTACTACTATAGTCGCTTCCTTCTATTATTATTATATGCTCTGCATCCTTCACTTGTTGTGCTGCCTCTTACATCTACAGGTGTTGCTCCCTTCACCCACGGTGCTCTACTTCCTTCTATGGATATGAGCTCTGCTCCCTTATATTGGTTTCACGCTCTTTATCTTTTCCCCTCGCTCCACGGGTATTTGGGAGTTGAGAGACTGAGATAGATCCTCAGTCGTTGTGCTGCCTCTTACATCTACAGGTGTTGCTCCCTTCACCCACGGTGCTCTACTTCCTTCTATGGATATGAGCTCTGCTCCCTTATATTGGTTTCACGCTCTTTATCTTTTCCCCTCGCTCCACGGGTATTTGGGAGTTGAGAGACTGAGATAGATCCTCAGTCGGCTGACACCACTCCGCGATCAGGTATGATACGCGATCAGGTATGACAAAGGTTTTACTCTCTTATGTTGCTACAGGCTTCGCTTCTAGGGGCTTCAAGGCTTATCCTCCCCCGTTCGGGGTCGAGATATCGCCACTGGTCTCGGACCAGAGTATCACCACCAGTTTCGGATCGGAGTATCGCTAACGATCTCTCTATCGAGCCTTCAGACCAATTCCCGGTCGGGCTTACAGACCTATTCCCGGTCGGGCCTCCAGAACAATTCTCAGTCGGGCTTACAGACCTATTCCCGGTCGGGCTTTCAGACCAATTCCCGATCGGGCCTCCAGATCAACTCAGGGTCAGGCCTTCAGATTGCTTCTTTGTCAGGCATTCAGAATGTTTCTCGGTCAGACCTACAGATCAATCCTTGATCAGATCTCCAGAGCAGTTCTTGGCCAGACCTCCAAAGCAGTTCTGGGTCTTTAGATTAAGTCCTGGTCAGACCTTCAGATCAATTCTTGGCTAGGTCTCCAGATCAAGTACTGGTCAGGCTTCCAGATCACCTCTCGGTCGGGATTCCAGACTCTTGCCTCAGTGCAAGTTATAAGTGAGCTCTGCTCTCACGCCCAACGACTGAGCTGCTCAGTTAGCTGTCTCAGACTCTCGCCTCAGTGCGAGTTATAAGTGAACTCTGCTCTCACGCCCAACGACTGAGCTGCTCAGTCGGTTGTCCCAGACTCTCGCCTCAGTGCAAGTTATAAGTGAGCTCTGCTCTCACGCCCAACGATCGGTCGGTTGTCCTACACTCGGTGCGAGTTATAAGTGAGCTCGCTCTCACGCCCAACGATCGGTCGGTTGTCTCGCCCCCCAGTGCGAGTTATAAGTGAGCATGCTCTCACGCCCAACGACCGGCAGGTCGGTGTCCCAAATTCTCGCCTCAGTGCGAGTTATAAGTGAGCTATGCTCTCACGCTTCAGACTCTTGCCTTAGTGCTCGCTCGACCGAGTTATAAGTGAGCTCGCTCTCACGCCCAAGCTTCAGATCCTTGGGCTAAGCCATCTCGCCCAGCAGAGTTATAAGTGAGCATGCTCTCACGCCCAGCAACTGTCCCTCGAGACTCTCGCCTCAGCGCGAGTTATAAGTGAGCTATGCTCTCACGCCCAACGACTGAGCTGCTCAGTCGGTTGTCTCAGACTTTCGCCTCAGTGCGAGTTATAAGTGAGCTCTGCTGTCACGCCCAACGACTGAGCTGCTCAGTCGGTTGTCCCAGACTCTCGCCCAGTGCGAGTTATAAGTGAGCATGCTCTCACGCCCAACGACCGGCAGGTCGGTGTCCCAGACTCTCGCCTCAGTGCGAGTTATAAGTGAGCTCTGCTCTCACGCCCAACGACTGAGCTGCTCAGTCGGTTGTCCCAGACTCTCGCCTCAGTGCGAGTTATAAGTGAGCTCTGCTCTCACGCCCAACGACCGAGCTGCTCAGTCGGTTGTCCCAGACTCTCGCCCCAGTGCGAGTTATAAGTGAGCATGCTCTCACACCCAACGACCGGCAGGTCGGTGTCCCAGACTCTCGCCCCAGTGCGAGTTATAAGTGAGCTCTGCTCTCACGTCCAACGACCGAGCTGCTCGGTCGGTTGTCCCAGACTCTCGCCCCAGTGCGAGTTATAAGTGAGCATGCGCTCACGCCCAACGACCGGCAGGTCGATGTCCCAGACTCTCGCCCCCGTGCGAGTTATAAGTGAGCATGCTCTCACGCCTCCAGACTCTCGCCCTCGCCTCAGGGCGAGTTATAAGTAAGTATGCTCTCACGCCCAACGACCTCTCGGTCGGAGCTCATCACTCACTCGCAGCTCTGCATGACACTTGTCATACTCGCTTTACTCGCCGCTCTGCCCAGCACTCACCCCCCACGTTCCGCTCACTGCTGTTGCTCGGTCGGCATTCATCGCTTCACTCGCCGTTCTGCTCGGCACTCATCGTGCACGCTTCGCCGCTCTGCTCGGCACTCATCCTTAGCACTTCGCTTACCGCTATGGCTGGGTCAACACTCATCGCTTACTTGTCGCTCTGCTCGACATACTCGCCCCGCTCGCTGCTTTGTCCAACGCTCGCCATTCGTATTTCGCTCATCGCTGTTGCTTGGCTGTTTGCTCGATCACTCGTTGATACCACTGGGCTACTCGCTTTACGCCGATCGACCCATCGCTTAATGTTGTTTTCGGTTGCGCACTCGACATCACTCGACATCGCTCGCTTGGTCTTATTCTGACATATAGGCATTCTCTCGGTTTCTCGGTTAACACTTTTCGGTCACCTGGTCGTGATTTATTGTCGTCCGAGCACGCGCTCGACATCGCTCGCCCATCATCTTTCGACTCGCTTGACCTTTATGGCCTCTCAGTCGTCATTTTTCAGGTCGCACTCACTGCCTTGCTCGTCGGTCTGTCTCTCTATAGCCCGGTCGTGACTCGTTGTCGCTCGGTCGGCACTCGTTCGGTCATGATCATGACTTTGCTTGTCCGTCACGTTCTTTATCGCCAGGTCACGATTCACTATCGGTCGGTCGGCATTCGCTCGGGAGCTTGTTCGTATCGCTCAGCGGCTCGCTCATATCGCTCGGCTACTCGCTCGACATTCCCACAATCACCCGGTCTGCATTTGCTCAATCGCCTACACGGCCTCGTACGAGCGTCTTCGCGATATCACTCGGTCTCCCTCAGCATCTGATCGATCGTTTGCTTGACATGCGTTTCGAATTATTTCTCGTCGCTCATCCGATTCTGTTTGAGTCACATGCTTGACATTGCCACCGTTACTCATTCAACGTTATATGACAGACCTGCGATAGGACTCTGCCTTTAGTAGCAGTTCTGTTTTTTGTTCGGATGGGTCTAGTCAGTCGGACTTGCGCCTCCTTCGACTAGACTTGAAGGGGAGGCTTGTGACGTGGATATTGAATGAGGGGTAGGGAAGAAATAAGGGGAAAGAAGGATGGCAATTTGGGAAAATCACTGTAGCATCCTTTTAGGTTGGGGTGGATAGCGAATGGAAGCGGAGGTTCGTGGCTTCTACTCAAGCGTCGCCAACAAGAGCATCTCTCCCTCGCCCTCTCTTGCTTCTCGTCGGCGCCGGCCGCCGGCCGCCGGCCGCCGGCCTCCGATTTCCACTTCCTCTCCTCCACCTCCTTTCCTCTCGGCTTCTCCGTGCTTTGGGTCCGCCGCTAGAAAAAAGAAGGAAGGTGGCATATTCTTCTTCCTCTCAGTAGGCTCCCCGGCACGATGTCAGCCTCCGGCCATCCCCTCTTCTTCTTCTTCCGGCCAATGCTTCCTCTCCTCTCTGTTTCTTTCTTCTTCCGCAAATAGACCACGTCTCAAGCTCAAAGGGGGGTTGCTGTGGGTGTGGTTCGCCGCCAGAAAGACTACACAGAGGAGAAGCTACTTCGGCGGCCTCCGGTGCCGGCGACGTCTGATGACGGCAGCTCCTTGCTCTCGAGGCATCACAGCTCAGCATGGCAGGCGCGCTGGGCATCCGTCTCGACGCCCTCCGCGGTGTTCGCATATCCGACGCCCATTCAGCCACCCTATCGACGTTGCTACAGCCGACTCCAGCCTCTATACTGTCGTTGTCGTCGCTTCCGGTGTCGATCCGATCATTGCTATGTGTCGGCCATCGAGCCACTATATCTCGTTCTTCGTATCGTTATTATGTGTCGGCCTTCGAGCCGCAATGGAGTATTGGTCTGTGTGCTAATGTTGTATCCCGGCCTTTGTGTCATTTTATATCCCGGTATGTGTACCGATTTCATGTCCCGGCCTGCGTGCCGAGCCCATATCTCGACCTGCATGCCGTTAGTACCTCCCGGTCTGCGTGTCGGTCTCATATCCCGGTCTGCGTACCGGTCTCTTATCCCGGTCTACGTGTCGGTCTGTGTGCCGGTGCCTTATCTCGGTCTGCGTGCCGGTATTATATCTCGACTTGCAGCTCATCTTCCCAATCTATACCTCGTTCAACTTCCCGTTGTCAGATCCAGCTCTCCATCCGGATCGGGCGTCGTCTACTCTTCCGAGTCCCGACAACTCGAGTTGCGTCTCATCCGAGGGCGCCCCCTGGGCCAGGGTACGTTTTCCGTACTCATCTCCTTATTTATTTCATTATTATATTATTAGTCGGTTACTCATATATTCGTTGGATCCGCCTTGAGCTTCGAGGTACCAGGGGTCGGGTCAACCCGGTCGCTGGCTGCAGATAGCGTTGACCAAAGTACTTCCGAAGATTTAGTCAACACGGAAGCCATCTCAGCACACCCCCTTCTGGACGTCACGACTTCGTCAATATTTCATCCACCTCACCCGATGATCCGTCTGACGTAGCTTCCGGACCGGATCACTTGATACTTAAGTCGAACAAGCTCAGTCAAAATAAATGAAAGTGATCAGGATCAGCATAATAAAAATCAAGTCGATGGAGTTCTTCTACCAATGGTCGCCCTCCTCTCTCACTTCCTATATATTATTATTATTATCGTAGTGCTCAGAGCCGGAGATGGAACACACATTCCCATGATTTCATATCAATGGCGAATTGCCGATTGGAGAAGCGATCGGCGCCCTCCGGTTAAGATCGCAACTACAGCAACTGAGAGATTAGAAGGAAAAAAACAAAGCGGCAATTTTGAAGCAGAAAGTGGCGAAATCGCAATTGCCGGAGGATCACCGGAGACCCCGCCGGAGGATCACCGGAGCCATCGCCGGGGACACTTCGCCGCCGAAGACGCTGTCGTTACAGGAGGACGACACGTTGGAGTGGTAGTCGCCGGCGAACTGCCCCGCCGCGCTCTTGAAGCTCGGGCTCCGCAGGCTCTGTGAGTACGGGGCCGGAGCCGGGAAGGAAAGCCGCTTCTTAGCGGCGGACCCGGCCGATCCACGGTCGCGCTCCGGCGTCGCGTGCCGCTGCCGAGGCGCGCTCTGCGACCGCACCCGCGCCTTCGCCGACTCCGTCGCCGCCATGTAGTTCGGCACCGCCACTGCCCGGCGTTGCTGCCCAGGCGCGCCACCCTGGTAGTGCTGGTAATAGCTGGGCGTCTCCATTGTAACGTAGAAGCTCCGTTCCTCCCTGCCGCAGCGAGGACTGGCTGAGCGAACTTGCAAAGGCCGCGTCTTGGACGGCGACGGCGTGACCGGCGAGTGGTGGTGCGCGCGGTGGAGAGGCGAGCGAGGATGCTGCGGCACCGGCGGACACTTGCGGTGGTTGTTGGCCGGGGCGGAGCAGTAGGCAAAAGGGCGAGCTGTGTCGATCTCCAGCGTCTTGATAGGATCCCGTTTGTCGGTGGAGGTTCTCGCCGCCCTGCTACTGACTCTGTTATCAAAAGAGGATCTCGACGCGATCCACCGGTCCTTCCACGCCTCCCGCTCCTCCCCCACCGACTCCGCCTCGCCGTCCTTCTTCGCCTCGCCAGCGTTACGATCCGATCTCCACAGCTTTTTCAAGTGACATTTGATTATTGATATGTACATAGTACATGAATAAGAACAGAGACGAAGCAATCAGATCCCAGATCTGCTTACTTGATGAGAGAAGGCGTACGAGAGTTCCCGCTCTCGTTTCAGCGCCACCTCCTTCCGGAGTTGCAACATGGCCTCGATCTCCTCAACGGTTCTCGGCCGGTCGTCCCAATCGTCAGCGAAGCTGCTCCCTTCCCTCGACTGCGATGCTAAGAATTAGGGCAAAGCAAGGAATGTGATTCGGAGCAACAAGGGTTGGATCTAGGTTTTAACCATGGATCGCCTCTCGGCGAGGTCTTGAACCAATTTGGAGTCCCACAGAGAGGTGTCGCAGCTGAAGGAGGATTTGTTGCTACCGTGGGAGATGGCGGAGGCCGCCGCCGCCGACTCATGTGCGAGCCGCATTCGCTGGTCTCGGTCCCTGGCCTGAACCCTGACCAGAGCTTGCATGCATCGCAGGGTCATGTTCGCCTGCTTCCGGACGTTGTGCCCCCTCACCAACGCCTGCCGCTTCACCAGCCCCTTCAACGCCCGGAGCGCCCTCCTCGCCTTCGCCGGCGAATTTCAAATCCAAAAACCATTTCAGATGCAGGCGCACCAGGTGTTCGCTTTAATGCCCAAAAGAAGACGACGTGTTCGTACCAGATAACCTCGAAAAGCTGTTTGGATGAAGACGGCGGCGGCGGCGTAGCGCTCCTTGACGAAGCTGTCTGCCGACGGCCGGATGAGACGCACCACCTCCGCCGTCGCCACGGCCGCCTCCGCCGTCGCCGCCGAGGCCACAGCCAAAGCAATGGCGTGCCTCTGCTCCGCCGTCACCACCGCCGGAACCGCCGCCCTCGCTGACTGCTTCTCGTCCGCTGTCCTCGTCGACGACGACGGCTTCCGGAATAACCATCTCCGCTTCTCCCGCTTGTGCTACCGGAAGCATCAAGTCAAAGCCCAAGCAAGGCGGCATTTCTAGGAGAGAAGTCAAAAAACAAAAAAAAAAAAAAAAACCTTTTCTTCCTCCTCTTGCTCCGGCGCCTCATCTCTTTGCCTCGAGGCCTTCTTCTCCTCCTTGGACGGTGATCTAAACGCGCGCTTGACCGCCGTCAACCACGAGCCGCTCCCCTTCTTCCCCATTGGAGCGCATCCACAACAAAAAGCAGAGCACGTACAGCAAATCTGGAACAACAACACTCTGCCCTATCCACCCGTAGAACAAGAGTAGGCCAAAGAGTAGGCGCGCGAGAGAGAGGGAGAAGCAGAGGAGGAAGAAGTGTCTGACTTTTAGCTCGTCGATCGGGTCGGTGGACTCGATTAACGAAGCGAGACAGAGGTGTGTGTCTGCTACGGGGCCACAAAGTAACCATTGCCATTTGCCACTTGCCACGGTAATCCACGAGGAAGATGAACTAAATTATTATTATAATTTAATTAAATATGCCAGGAGGAAATTAAATACCCAAATACTATGAGTTTGACTGATATATTATAAGGACGCTCCACGCAACTAATGAGGTAATGGCGTGCCCTTTTTTGTAAAAAACATTAAATAAACATCTTATTATATTTTTTATTTTAAAAACACTCTAATTTTAGAGATGTCAAATGTAACGATCCGTGACCGGATAGGTTGGCCGTCGACAATCTGTAAAGTATTTAAAAATTTCTGAATTTGATTATTTCATACATAACTATTTCTGTTCTGAGTTTTTTTGCCCTTTTCAACTTGGGGCCAACTCGAGTCCACCCCTTCCCACTTGGACCCGTAGTCCATTTAAAATATATGGATAACATCTTAATTTAATCTGTTTAAATTATTTAAAATTGATAGTTCTATTTTTTTTTATTATAGCACCATCAATTACTATAATAAAATATAATATTTTATGAAGAATATTATAGGATTCTTTTATTAAAATGATTGAAATTATTTTAACTTAATTAAAATTATTTTTAATTTTTTATAATGATACTAAAATCATTAATATTGTATTAGCTGATATGTAGCTATTTAAGTAACTTCCATAACAGCTAATCCAGCTGATGTTACAAAAAAAAAAAAAAAAAAGTTAAAATAATTTTATTAGAGTTTAAATAATTTTGATATATTGATAAAGAATATTCTAAAAGAATAATATTTTATTATATAATAATATTAATAACAGTGAAATAGTAGATTGTAGTATAGAGAGAGAGAGGGGGGTCAATATCAAATTATAATAATTATCAATCGTAACTATTAGAGCATCTCCAATGCAGCTTTTTTAACAGGTTTGTAAAGTTGAAAAAGCTCAACAAAAAATCTCTAATGAGTGGAGACATAAGCTTTGAGGTTTTTATTTTAAGAGCAGGTTTGATATTTCAAATCTGCTTTTTTCTCTTGAAGATGAAGCCATTAATCATTGAAAAATTAATATTGCATGTTTGATTTTTTTAAAATCATTAAATATTTTATTTAGTAGTTAAATTATACACTTTTCTTTTGAAAATAAATATATTTGGTAAGTTAAAAAAATACAAATGACAATAATTAAATTAAAATTTATAAGTTAATTAAATATTAAATAAAAATTACAAATTAAATTAAATTAAAAATCATAAGTTTATTAATTTATTAATTAAAAATTACAAATAAATTAATTTAAAGATGAGAATTAAATAAAATATTAAGTAAAAATTATATAGAGATATTAAATGAAAAAATAAAAATAAAGATGTATGATTTGTAATGTAGGACCCACAAATTAAGTAACTTACGCTGATGATGAGAATCTTCGATGCAGATTTTGTGAAAGATTTGTAAAATTGAAAAATCTAATTAAAAAGAGATTTTATGATTGTGTAAGTGAAGTTTGGGATTTTTAATTTAAAAATATATTTGAGTTTTTAAATCTATTTTTTTCTCTTGAAAGTGATTATTTTTAAATAATTAAAAATAAATTATTTGGTGTAATATTTAATTATAATATTTTATTTCATAAATAGTTAATAATAATTAAAATGATTTTTTTTCTTTTAAAAATAACTATATTTGAGATAAGTTAAAAATATAGAAATGATTATAATTAAACTAAAATCATAAATTTATTAACTAAAAATTATAAATAAATAAAATCAAAATAATAAATTAATTAAAATATTAAATGAAAAATATATAGATATATTAAATAAAAAATTAATAAATAACAATATATGATTTATAATATAGGACACACAAAAAATTATATGAAAACTTTTTCATTGTGGAGATATAGTAGATGTTTATGTTTGTGATGTGACATAATGTGACATATTGAAAATTATAAAAAAGTTCACTGAAAGGTTTAATCATTAGAGATATTTTAAAAACTTTTTATACTTGTGATGTGATATTGATGTTGTATATTGGAAACTACAACAAAATTTATTGAAAGATTTAATCATTGGAGATGCTCTTAGTATTATTTATATCAATCTTTTATTAGTATTATATTATAACAACTAGGGATGTAACCGATACAATTGAAATAAAATAATTAATTCTTTAATGTTATAACAGCTACGTGGCTTTAATGACAGTATTGAAAATAAAAATATTCCTAAGATATTATTATTATTTTTAATTGATACTAAAGTATGAAGTATCCCATTTAGGTCGATTAATTTTGACGATTATTTGTTCGATTTTATAAAATATTTATAATGAGACAACTCATCAATACGGTCTTCTTACATCAATCCTCTATTAAAATAATATATTATTAATTCGCTTAGAATTTTATTTCTAGATGTCTACAAAATTAAGCTGGGCATCATTATTCTGGAACTTAAAATATTAATTTTTACCTTCCGTACAAACATGGCTTGATTGCAGTGAAGAAGACGATTGAGGAATCCATGGAGCATGGCGTCGGTAGGTGATGCCAATGACGAGGGAGGCGTGCGATCAGGCGCGAAAAAAAAAAAAGAGTTAGTGTACGTACGAAAGGGAAAGAGCAGATGGATGAACCTTTACGCTTGTGCCAGAGCGAGGCCAGCGAAGAAGAGAGAAGAGCTGAGCTGCTGAGGCGAGGTCACAAGCAACGAAGCAGGTGGTGAATTGATGAATTTAATGATCAACTCAAGTAAACGGAAGGTTGAAGCAGACAACTCTAGTTAAGCGGACCGATCGTCCCAATTCGATATTCGATATTACGTGATTGAACATGTAACATACCAAGTTTGCAAAATTTCACTTTGCCCCTTTATTTTTTTGGCTTTTCCATTCGAACCCCATTAAGTAGCAGTTAGTTACCACGAGAAGTCAAAATATTGGCCAACGACTTGCGAATTATGATCATCTTCTGGTTTGACTTTCTTCCTCTTGTCGGGCCACGGACAAGGCCCGATATATCGTGCAAAGCTGCTGGTAAATTTTAATCTTTTATTTTTCATGATTGTCTATAATAATATATTTAAAATAGTAGTCGATATTAATTAGTCTAATTAATCTCCATTATATTTATATGCAGCTTGTCCTTGAATACCAATTGTTAAAAAAAACGTTTCCGATAATTAAATGCCCACAAATTTATGATTAAGCAATTAAATAGCACTGGATTAGTAAACCACGTCTCGTGTAATACAATTATTTTCATTAAAATTAAATACGACAAATGAAATTTGTTCAGTAAACGTCTTCCTTAATTATGAGCAATAATTAATGAAACAATTACACAATTACGCAAATGTCGCATGCGGGTGAGGAGTCGTTCGTTGATGACGAAGCGTCTGACGTGGCGCTATGACTTTTGTTTATCCAAAATGACACGCGTGCGTTCCTTTCGTTTGACGGACCTGTCGACTCACGATCCCTTTCACTATTATTTATTTATTTATTTATTAATTATTGATTATTATTATTATTGGCGGGGTGCAAAAATATAATTAACATAAATTATGGGGTTACGTAACTGCATCTGGATCGGACGGTGACGCTGCTCGAGCAGCCGAGCTACGGCCGATCTCGAGCGTCGAGAGGAGTGAGGTAGAAATAAAGCGAAAGCGAGAAAAAAAAAGCAAAAGCTGCTCTTTTCCTCTTCCTTCAAATCCCGATCCATTGAATCGGCTCCCCTCTCCTTGATTCAAATTCACCCCCTTCTTCCTCGAATCGCTGATCGAATGCGCGAAATTTCGATTCGGTGATCGGTTTCGAGGCGGCGGAGAGAGCGGATAGGATGGAGACGGCGGCGTGCGTGGCGAAGCCCGTGGTGGTGTTCGGGGCGGCGGAGTACATGTTCAGGTGGGAGCAGCAGGAGGAGTACATGGAGCGGCGGCGGCTCTATCTGCGGAGCTACCACTTCTCGCGGAATCGGCCGGCGGGGGAGCGGGCGCGGGGGACACTGCTCCGGGTGCGCCGCCTCGTGTGGGTGCGACTCCGGGAGGCGCGGCGCTTGCCGAGGATCCTCTGGGCGAAGCTCCGCCGCGCCCTGGCCTCGCTGAGCGCCGGCCGCAGACGGAGGAACCACCACGGGCAGTTCCATCTGCTTGCGCACCGCCGCGCCTTTAAACAGTGACCCCCACCTGGTAATTACAGTCTGACGACTCAACTTCGATTAGGTTTTCAGATTAGTGCTTTTAATGTTTTTTTTTTTTTTGTCTTCTGATCTTGTGCGTTTCGTGAACTGAAATTGCTGCTGTGTTCTTGTGTGATTTCATTGAAATATAGTTTGGCGCATCTTCGACATGTTTATGGATTAGTTGCTTTGTTCTTTTTAATGATTTAAAATCGTTACTCTGTTCTTGTGCGCTCTCATTGAAATCGAAGAATTTCTAGTCCAAGTTGCCTTGCCGCTGCTCTCTTATCTTAAAAGACGTGCTTTTGACATTTGGTCGTTGGAAAAAGGGAAAAGAAACAACAGCAGAAGCTTCTGTTTTTTGTTTTCTTACGTAGATTAATTCTGAGATAATCGATTCGGTCCATCAAAACATTTTTAGATTAATCGTTTATTAATTCATTAAATCTGAACTTCGTTTGTTAAATATTTGAGAAACAATTGCCCGGGGAAGCAGAAGCTTCTTTGGAAATGACAACCGGAAGCTTCTTTAAACAGGAACAATTATACATGCATTGCATGTCCAATGATGGAGAGACAAAATAAATAAAAATTTAAAAAAAAATCAATGCCAATTTATCTTCCTTCTTAATTTTAGTTTTTTTTTTTTACTAAAGGGCACAATTAATTTTCAAAACACTCTTCTCGTCTATTTCATCCCTAAATTAAAGTAAAAATAATAAATTTCTTATTTAAACAACCCCAGGATCCTCTAATCCAGAATCCCTGGATCAATTTTAGATCCTTGTATATTCATTGGATGGGTGGACTATACCCACCTGTTAAATAGGTGGGGTCCAGTTCATCACACTAATGAACATACCGGGTCTTTTCAGGTCCAAAAAATTCTGGACTAGAGGATCTGATCTCATAGAATGGATACAGAAAAAATAAATAAAAACTTAATTATTTCATCAAATAGTTTCGCATATTTTTTTTTTAAAATACGTTTATTAAATTCATGATACTCACTGAAATGGTTACATATTTTTATTCTTTATTTTAGGGTTTAATAAAATATAAAGGAAAAAATTTGAAAAAATATATATATTTTTTATTTTTTAATATTTAATTACAAGAAAATAAGGATAAGTTATATAAAATTATCACTTAAATATAAAAGTACGACCTTAAAATTTATGTAAAATTAATATTATTTATTCTGAATAACTTTTAAAATTTATTTATATAAAACTCAATTTTATTCTAGATCGACAAAGTTCCATTCATAATGGTCCTCTAAATTTATCAATATTTTTATTTTCACTTTTAGAACCTTAATAAAAATTATAAAATTATGAAGGAACGTTAATAAAACTTTTAAAAAAATAAAAAATAGCTAATTAAGAGAGATAAAAAGGAAAGTGAAATAAAACTAAAAAAATTGAAATTAAAAAATTATTTTGGTACTATGGCAAATCATCACCATCTTAGTGTTGTGTTTGTCAAAACATTACCATCTTAGTATTTCAAAATTAAAATAGAATATCAAGAAATTTGGTCATCAATTTAGAAAAAATATTTTAAATCTTTTTTAATTTTGGCACGGTTTTATGTTTGGACCTAGACATCTCTAATTTACTTTAAAACGGTACTAATAATTTTCTTTGCATCTCTTAATCCATACTAACATTTTAAAATTTAAGAAGCATTTATGTCATTAATGAATTTTTACCAAAACTCAGTGATGATGAATCTAGATGAGTTAATTTAATCTAAACTTTATTAAAAATGTTTCTTTCACACTCCTAAGTCCCACCTATTAAAAAAAATCTCTTGATTTATGGCACCTTATCCGTTTAGAGAAATTATTTTAAAATTTTAACATCTTTTACTTCTTAACACAATGTTATAATTGGACCTAAATATTTCTGATTTACTTTAGAACAACAAAAATAGCTTTTTTGTACTCTTCTAATCTTCTTCATGCTAAAGTTTCAAAATTTCAAAAACATCTATGTCATTAATAAATTTTGATCAAAATTCATTGATGGACTTAAATAAATCAGTTATAGTCCAAACTTTATTTAACAAGTTTTTTTCACCTCTATCAATTTAGAGAAATTATTTTAAAATATTTATTTTTCATAACAACACCAATAGTTTCATGGCACTTTCTTAACCTCATCAATACTAAAATGCCATGAATTTAAAAATATTTATGTCATCAATAAATTTTGATCGAAATTTATTAATAAACTTAAATAAGTCATATTTAATGAAAACCTGCTTCAATAGCTTTCTTCTCTTGCCTTCCCTTAGCCTCACCATGCTCAAAAACTCTTAACTCATTTCCTTTATTGATTTAGAAAAATTATTTAAAAAATTTAGTCTTCTTTACTTTTGACCCCTAGCAATGAGTTTTTGGTCCAAAAACTCATTCATGACTTTAACTGTCGCAAAAATTTTGAGACTTTAGCATGGACAAAATCAAAAGAGTACAAGAAAGTTATTGGTGTTGTTTTAAAGTAAATTATAGATGTTTAAGTCTAAATATAACACGGCGTCAAAAGTAAAAGAAGAATGAATTTTTAAAATAATTTTTCTAAACTGACCGGGGTTACTAATCAAGTTTTAAACCAAGTCAAATTTAAGAAAGTGAAAGGAACCAATTGGATAAAGTTTCAACTAAAATCGACCTTATCTAATTCTATTAATGAGTTTTGGTGCTTAATACTTTTGAAAATTTGAAACTTTAGCACGGAAAAAAAGAGAGTGCTATTGATATTGTTCTAGAATAAATCAGAGATGTTTAGATTTAAATATGAAACTATTAAAAGTAAATAAGATTTTTTTTTAAAAATAAATTTTCTAAACTGATATGGGTCGTAAATCAAAAGTTTTTTTTTTTTATCACAGTGAGACTCGAGAGAATGAGAAAAACCTATTGAATCAAATATGTTGATATTTCATCTTTAGAGTACTGAGTTGGTGAGGTTTCAACAAAAATAACACTGATGATGTTTTGACAAAATCATATACGAAGATAATGATGCTTTGATTAACAGCGCCAAAGTAATTTTTTTTTTACTTTTTATTTTTTTTTATTTTGTTTCATTTTATTTTTCTCTCTTCTAATTAGTTATTAAAAAATATCAAAATATTTCTTTTTTACTGTTATTAACATTCTTTTGTAATTTTATAATTCTTTATTAAGGTTATATAAAATTGAATACAAAAATCTGGATTAATTTAGAGGACCATTATGCATGTAACGACGTGAATTAACTAATTAAGAATAAAATTGAACTCTTTGGAGTCATATTTTGGTCAAAATTTATTAATGGATCTAAAAAAAAACTAAAAAAAAAAATTAAAAACTATATAAATAAATTAAAGGGATTAATCGGATATTAAAAAACTATATAAATAAATTAAGGTTGCCAATGACTTTTATATTAAAGTCTTAATAAAATAATTAAGTTTTATTTTATATATATTTTTAATTTAATCTATCTTATTTTTATTTTTTATAATATGATATTAATTTTTTTTTTAAAAAATAAGAGTAATAAATTTTTTATTAACCTTCTTTCTATTTTTAAAATTTTTTTTATTAAAGCTCCAAAATTAAAAATTTAAATATGGATAATTTTAAGAAATCAACATGTGTTTAATTATGTAATTTTTAAAAAATAAGCTCTTTAAAGTCATCATGTTTTTTATATGAAACTCTTTAATAAATAATTAAGTTTTTATTTTTTTTTCTCAATTCAATTATGATGCAGTGATAAGGAGAATCCATCCTACAGGGGTTAGTTGTCACAAGGGAGGTTAAAGTTAAGGTGGTCAATGTACTAGTATCATATGCCCAAACGGATGAGAATCGTATTGGTCGGTCGGTCGATCAGGCATCCGACCAGAGGAGAAGGTTCCGGTCTGATCCCACCTTTGACTCGGGAAGGTGCATCAAATAGTCAATGCTAAATTAGGTGTTGGCCGCCAAAGAGAAAAGGAGACGATATGCAAAACCCCAGCCGAGCAGCTACCTCGCTCGGCCTGGCAACATGATTGGGTACAGGCGCTGTGGAGTTCCGGCCGAACGGACGACACACAGGCGCAGCGGAGTTCCAACTGAGCAGACGAGACACAGGCATAGCGGAGTTCTAGCCGAGCGGCTAACCCGCTCGGTCTAGTAACATACCCACTGTGTGGTCTCTCGACATCCTTTTGGGAGTCAGTGCCGCTAACACCAAGCATGATCAGCTAGGAGATTGTACGACGGAAACTTTCACTGTTACGTCAGAGATATTCTCGACTTGTTTAGGTATTGCATCAGGGACACTTTATTAGTAAAGTCTTTTCAAGGAAAACTTAAGGAAGCTGCTCGCTTGGGGAAGCGTGCACACGCGTTATAGGAACTTTATATAAAGGGGGATCCAAGCATCGACGAAGGTACGCGATATACATTACTTAAGTTACAATGTTCATTTTTGTTGCTCCGCCTTCTACATCATCGCCGGTAACTGACTTGAACGTTGGAGGGCCAACGCGAAGGACCCCTTTCCTGGCTCAGTACTGACATCATTTGTTTTGCAGGGTAGAGTGGAGTCTACGAGTAATCAGCAGGAGTACCATATTCTCAGCTTTTCATCTCATTGACTTTCGGACAGGATCAAATTCCGTTTGAATAAGAAATATTTTTATTTTTATTTAGAACTTAAAAAGTGGGAAGGGCATAGGCATTCAAGAAATTAGGTGCTCTCTTTGATTAAAATCAAAATATAATGATCCCTTTGGAAATTTTTTAAAAAAATTGGATACGTTTTATTTTATTTTTTTGAAAAAGTAAAGGGCACAACAAAATATTTCTTTGTGCAGTGCGCTATTAAACACTATAATCAAGTTTGATGACCAAAACCTCTAATCCGTTTAAAACTTTGTCCATATTATTTTTAATTTTTTAAAAAAATCATTAGGATCATTACAGGCCTCTATGTTGCAAAGGTTGGAACCGTCAACCCAGCGGCCCCCTCATCCCGGCCCCACAAGTATGAGAGGGAGTAAATCACGGTGAATACGGGCCCGGCTATGACATGGTAGTCTCAGGTGTTTAGCACGGACAGATATTGATGTTATCGCATTTGCTGCCGCAGACCCTCGACCTCTCGACCCATGTTGCAAGAATTCATGTCATAATCGGTTGATCCCGCCCGTGCATGCCTCTAGATCATATGAAAGGACTATTATTCTACTTTTAATATTCTTTTGAATCTATTAATATAGGTATTGATAGCAAATATTAGTTGAAAAAAAATATTTGAGTGAACATATATGAATGTTACGGTACGCTTATCCGTAAATACTAAGTATTACTTTTTTTTTTAGGACCGAGGATAAAATAAATAACCATAAATACTTATGGGGTTTTCATAAATGTGTGAGCAGCATATCATCTATTTAGAGATAACCAGCACGTTGTATTAATTTTGTTAGGATTTAAAATTTAATATGTAAGGTTTATAATTTTGACTAAAATAAATGAAAATTTCAAAAAAAAATAAAATTTTAACACTACGGGTTACCCATAAATAAGTATACAGGAATCAGTCAATCTGCACAAATATCATTAATACCTTCCTAATTTTTTAAAAACGGTATAAATCTCTAGTCATTATTAACGGACATGTCGCCTATGCCCTTTAGTTAAACCTAATTAATATCTCCCTATCGCTAGGCACCACGTGCCTCGCTTTCTGTCGCCGCACGTTTGATATGACAAGAGAATATCCACGATTGATATAACAAATGTCGTTTTGAATTCAACTGTCAGATCTTGGTCTTGTTTTGTGTTACTCTCGATCGGACGACCCAAACAACCGTCCCTCGAGTTTATAAACCCTTCCTCACCGTCGTTCACCTTCCTCACCGTATCTCCTCTTCCTCGTGCATGCTCTCTGCTGCTTTTCTTCTCCGCCATTCCTTGTCGGCAATATTTCACAGGAAGCTTTTTCTCCTATTGTTCTTCATCTGCTCCATGATTTTCATCGACATTTTTGCTTGTGCTTTTCGTTGTTTCTCTATGGTCACCTTTTCTCTTCCTCCTCCACCTATCGTCGGCTTATGTTATACATCCACCAAGTCCGATTTTAACAATGATGAAATAATGCAGTTGCAAATGCCCTATAATATTCCAATGACTATTGAATAATCATTCCCACTGCTTATGCACGACCACATACGTTGTCGGACGACTACCTTACTTTTTTCAAAGACTAATTTTTTGCTGATCTGTAATTCCTGATCCACCTCTTCTTCTCTGCTATTTGTAGATACTTTTATATTCCTTTACCCCAGTTAGTGTCAAACTCCTTTAGGCTTCTGTGTGGGGTGATAATCTTATTCCGCCTATACGGACTCCTGCTCGTCCTTCGTATCTTCCATTATTTTTATTATCCTAAGCTATCTAAAACGGGAACTTTTCTGCCACGGGCCTGAGTGGGCTCTGTATTCTTTGATAAAATGTCTTCTTCCAACTGATACTGGAAGGAGCATTACTTTTTTGTTCGCCTTCCTGATTGGCCATCATTCCCAACCGATTGACAGATGGAGTTGATGGAGCCTCCCGCTCTGCGCAAGTATCGTCGAGAACCGACCAACCTCGAGGCAGTCACTCATCTCGCAAGTCAAAAATATCATATACATAAGCTACTGCATGAAGGCATTCTATATATTTTTGGCCTAAATCCCGTCCGCTCTCAGCTGCCCGGCTCATTAGGTAAACTTTTTTCTACCTATATCGCCTTAGAATCTAACTGATTTTATTTTCTTTCTTGCAACCGAAGTCATGTTGAATTCTCTGCTGAGCGGCAAGAGCAAGCTCTCTACCACCGAGATCAATGCTCGCGAAGCCGCTGTGTTGGAGAACCGCGGGCTTATGTCGGTCGGTAGCTCAGCTGATCAGACTGGCAAGGTGAGCCGAGCGGTAAGGAGTAGTGCAACCGCTACCACTGGCCAGCTTCCTTCTAAGCGGCTTACCATGGTTCCGATGGCTGTACCATCTGAGTCACCGCCGATTGACTCAGCAGCTTCTGGTGAGCCACTGTTTCAACTCCAGTGGAGAAAGAGACTCCACTCAGAGGGGACTCTCGCTCGGGAGCTTCAACACCGACACCCCCTAAAGTGTCTACTTTTCAACCCCCGTCTGAGTGGGGTGAGAGTTCATCTTCCACCGTCCCCGAGAGGACGACTGTTTTACCAACACCCCCTGATCCGGTAGTAAGAGTGGGCCCCCCCTTTCTTGCAAAGTCAACGCCAAGGGGAAGTCACCGGAACAGCCGCCCACCCAGAGGAGAGTGTAGTCCGACCGGACGGATGGCCGTAGACGGCCGGTCCGATTGGACTGCCGGCCGGCCGATGGAATCGAGTACCCGTAGGGGCCCGGCCGGCTCGCACTTGTAGTTGGGAGGCATCCTGTCAAATCGGGGTTCCGACGCTCAGTTAAAAAGGTCATGGACCGAGCTGACCTTTTGACCGACCGCAGTCATAAAGCACCCCTGTTTGTTAGTCTCCACAAAGCACAAGTAAACCACTGCGGATGTCCGGTCGGATGTTTAGGTATCTGTCCGCTCGGACTACAAGTTTGGAGCAAAGGAAAAGGCCAGAGGATTTCTTTCTTTGACAACCTGTAGGTTTCACGTGTGTGCGATGCTCCAAATCTTGTGACAGGGGATTCTGCTGTCCCATCGAGGGCATGCTTTGACTGTAGCGATATGGGTCAGGTAAACTTTCTGCCCGCGTACCTAGGAAAGGACAGGTAAGCTTTCTGACAGCCGCATACCTAGGATAGGACAGAGGACACTTATGCACCTTGGTACGCGTGCCCAAACCTTTCACAGCTCTATATAAAGAACCTCAGGTTTCATCGACAAAGGATTCTGGTACGTACTCTGAGACTTCTGGAGCCACCTTGTTCATCGTGATTTACCTGACTTGAGCGTCGGAGGGTCGTCGCTGGGAATCCCCTTCCCGGCTCGACTTCTGTGCAGGATAGCCGGAGCATCTCGACACTAGTTGGAGATCTACATCAGCGAGCCTTGGAGCGCCACGTGCCCAGCGTCTGTTGACTTCTGGTTCGGACAGGATCAAATTGGCGCCGTCTGTGGGAACGCTCCTGCATCCGATCGAAGACAATGGACGAGGCTGGACGACAACACACGGTGACGCTTTCAACAGAAGAACTCGACGCCCTGGTCGAGATAAGGGCCGCCAAACTCATAGAGCAAAAACAAAAAGCATCCGCCGAGCGGGCGGAGCAGCAAGCAACATCTGCGTCTCATGGCCGAGCGGAAGCACCTCAAGCCACCGTCGCATTTCACCGAGCCTTGTTTCGCACTCCTGAAGCTGCACCAGCTCGAAGAGATAGAGGCTCCTCTTTAGATGAAATGCCAAGGCGGGATGACAGAAAAGGGAAAGCCCCCCGGGCAAACTCATCTCCCGAGCGGACCAATCGCCAATTCTCGGAAGATATTTTACGAGACCCTCTGCCCAAGCACTACGTGCCTCCGACGATCGGCGAATACAATGGAACAACGGACCCGGATGATCATCTGGGTAAGTTCGATAATACAGCCACGCTCCATCAGTACACAGATGGAGTAAAGTGTAGAGTTTTCCTTACCACCCTCTCGGGATTGGCTCAACGGTGGTTTCGAAGGTTGCCGGACGGATCCATCACGAGCTTCAAGGAATTCCGAACGGCCTTCCTCCACCACTTCGCCAGTAGTCGGCGCTATCAAAAGACAAGTGTCAGCTTGTTTGCCATCAAGCAAGAGCCGAAAGAATCGCTTCGAGGCTATATTCAGTGATTCAACCAAGTGGCGATGGATATCCCAACGGCCACATCGGAGACGATGATGAATGCCTTCACGCAAGGCCTTGTGGATGGGGACTTCTTCCGGTCGCTCATCCGAAAGCCGCCACGAGATTATGATCACATGCTACATCGGGCCAACGAATATATAAATGTGGAAGAAGCGCAAGCCGCTCGGAAAAACTCCGGCGCACTGTTCATGCCGGCGGAAACAACACACGCTCGGACCACCCGGAGGACCAGGGCGGCAATTCGATCCTCACGTCGGATCGCGCGTACAAGTGGCTCGCCAAGCCAAAGAAGAGGTGGACCCTATGTTCCGCAAATTCCACCAAACGGATACGCACAACACGAGGGATTGTCGAAGCCTTCCTTTGTGTCCAATCCTGTTCCGGAGGCGAGCGGTCTCCTCCCTCGACGGAGGCAAAGGACCCGAAGCCGACCGGACCCGCATAGAGGCGACATCACCGGCGTCCGATCGGCATAGATCCCCAAGACAGGAGAGTCGGGCGTCCAGAGAGCGGTCCCGACCGTCCGCTCGGGAGGAGGAAAATAGGAGCAATACTTCCGGCGAGATCAGCGTTATTCTTGGCGGACCGGACCGGAGGAGATTCCAACCGAGCGAGAAAGGCGGCCGCCAGATCCATCCGGTCGGCTGTAGCCAGGAGCGGGCAAGTGGACCGAAATCACTTTCGGGCTGAGACTTGGAAGGAGTAGAAGTGCCCCATGATGACGCTTGCTCATTAAAGCGGTAATAGCAAATTACACTATTCATCGCATTCATTGACACGGGGAGTTCGGTCAACATCATATTCAAGAAGGCGTTCGATCAGTGCAAATTGATCGAGCCGAGCTGCTTCCCATGACTACCCGCTCTACGGGTTTACGGGCAACGAAGTTCAGCCGGTCGGACAGATCCGGCTGGCCACCTCACTGGGGGAAGAGCCGCTCAGGAGGACCAGGACAATAAACTTCGTGGTGGTCGACTCTCCATCATCCTACAATGTCATTCTGGGACGACCGGCGCTCGGCGAATTCCGAGCGGTTGTTTCAACCTTCCACCAGAAGATAAAGTTCCCCGTGGAAGACAAAGTAGGAGAAGTGCGTGGAGATCAACTAGCAGCTCGGCGATGCTATATAGAGATGATCCGAGCAGAAGCTTCTTCCGCTCGGAAGGCCCCCCGAATCGAGGTACACGCCATAACCGAGAAACCTCCTGCTTTAATTTATGATGAAAAGGAGGAAGTTCAGATCCATCCGACCCGATCGGAGGCCACCACTTTCATCGCCTCGGATCTAGAGGAAAAACAGAAGAAGAAGCTGATCCAATGCCTCCAGCAAAATCATGATGTCTTTGTTTGGTCGACACACGAGTTGCCCGGAATTTCGCCGAGCCTAGCGCAGCATGAGTTGCATGTCCGACCGGCAAGCAGAAAAAAAGAGATTTTAGCGCCGAGCATAATGCCATAATCCGGCGAAGTAGAAACTTACGAGGCCGGCCACATCTGTGGTGCAGTTCGGTGGCTAATAACGTGGTATTGGTCTCAAGCCGGGCGGCAAGTGGAGAGTTTGCATTGACTTTCGGGACTTAAACAAAGCATGTCCCAAAGATTTTTATCCTCGCCGGATAGATCATGGTGGACTCTCGGTGTGAATTAATTGCATGCTCGGCCTACCGGGCTATCACCGGTACCGCTCGCCCGAAGATCGGAAAAGGTTAGCCGTGATGGCGGCACTGCTGACAAGCGTGATGCCGTTCGGATTGAAGAATCCGGGGCCACCTATCAACGCTTGATGAACAAAGTGTTCAGGAAGCAGATGGAGCGGATCGGAAGTTTATGTGGACGACATTCTTATTAAATCCGTCCTAGCGGCGGATCTCTTTAAAGACATGGAAGAGACATTCCGAACGCTACGCAAATATGGAGTCAAGCTGAATTCTGTTCGGAGCAAAGGGAGGCGTTTCTTGGGATACGTAGTGACCGAGCGGGGAATCGAAGCCAACCCTGAGAAGGTGAAAGCTCAAAGACATGCTTCCTCCCGAAACACAAGGGAAGTCCAGCGGTTGACCGGTCGGATAACTGCTTTGTCGATTCATCTCCAAAGCTGGCCAGACTGCCATTCTTCAAGATCTGCGAGGCTACTAAGTTCGAGTGGAGCGAAGAGTGTGACCGAGCATTTGAAGAGTTGAAAACATATCTGAATTCTCCGCCTATACTTGTCAAGCCGATCGGGGGTGAGTCACTTTATATGTATCTATCGTCAACCGAGCATGCTTTAGGCTCGGCACTTGTGAGGCGAATGGTGAAGAGCAACCGGTGTATTTTCTGCCATATTTTGAAAGATGCTGAATCTCGCTACACCGGGCTCGAGAAGTTGGCCTTTGCTTTGGTTCTAGCCGCTCGGCGCCTTCGACCGTATTTCTTGGCTCACACAATCATTGTCCGGACGAACAGTCCACTCGGAAGAGTCCTGTTGAATCCAGAAGCGTCCGGACGGCTTATCAAGTGGACGACAGAATTAAGCGAGTTTGACATCCAGTACCAGCCCCGCTCGGCGATTAAAGCCCAATCCTTGGCTGATTTTGTGACCGAAGTGCAGAGGCCAGAGCCGGAAGCTCTGTGGAGGATATATGTGGATGGGTCTTCCACTCGACTCGGAAGCGGGATTGGGATATTGCTTATCTCACCGCAAGAAGAACAGATGCACCTATCCGTCCGGCTGGACTACAAGGCCACCAACAATGAGGCAGAGTATGAGGCCCTTATAGCCGGATTACAGGCAGCACGGCATGTGGGAGCTGGTCAGGTGACTCTCTATTTGGATTCACAGTTGGCCGCTCAGCAACTTTCCGGCACCTTTGAAATCAACTGTGTTCGGCTTAAACTCTACGCTGAGGCCTTTGAAAAACTCAAAGCTACTTTCCGAGAAGTGCTTATTTAGAAGATTCCCCGAACGGAGAACTAGGCGGCCGATGAGTTGGCCAAACTCGCGAGCTCAATAACGCCGGTCGCCATTCAGCAGCCAATTAAAAAAACGCTGATGGTGGCGCATGTCGGCCGGATGCAAGGCCTCGCGTTTCCAAGTGACTGGAGGACACCTATTATAGAATTCCTCCGTTCGGGCACCACATCATCCGATGAATATGCAGCCCGGCTCCTCAGAAGAAGAGTCGGTCGGTTCACACTCATCGGAGATCAGCTTTACAAGAAAGCTTTCTCGCGCCCTTTGCTGAAATGTGTAAGCTCGGAGGACTCAGCTTACATCCTCCAGGAAGTACATCAAGGATCATGCGGGGGCCATCCGGGCGGACGCTCATTGGCCAAGAAGATCCTCTTGGCCGAATACTTTTGGCCAACTTTACAAGCAGATGCCGCTCGGACAGTATCTACATGCCTTTCATGCCAGAAGTATCACAACTTCTCCCACCGACCGGCAGAGGAGATGAAGGCATCAACCATCTCATGTCCGTTCGATCA
This sequence comes from Zingiber officinale, assembly GCF_018446385.1. NCBI lineage: Eukaryota > Viridiplantae > Streptophyta > Magnoliopsida > Zingiberales > Zingiberaceae > Zingiber > Zingiber officinale. Next base: position 61,725,341 of record NC_056000.1, on the reverse strand, counting down.
GTGGGGATGGATATTGTGGGTCCATTTCCGATGGCGACCGGGCAGAGGAAATTTTTACTAGTGACGGTAGACTATTTCTCCAAGTGGGTGGAGGCCGAGCCGCTGGCAAAGATCGCTGAGCAAATGGTTAAAAAATTCATCTGGCAGCACATCATTTGTCGGTTCGGCATCCCTCGCCGACTGGTGTCCGACAACGGGCGGCAGTTCACAGGGAAGATGTTGGAGGATTGGTGCCAAAGCTACGGCATTGAGCAACATTTCACGTCCGTGGCCTATCCTCAGAGCAACGGTCAGGGAAATTCTTCGTATTCTCAGCTCGGCTCGACCATTTGGGAGGAGGTTGGCGGATGAAGTGCCGGGCGTCTTGTGGGCTATCCGAACGGCGCAAGAAGGAGCAGGAGTCACACCGTTCCATTTGGTATATGGCGGTGAGGTTCATACCGGTTCAAGTCGGCGTTGAGTCGGCCGGATCCAGAACTATGATGATGACAACACCGAACGAAACATGGAGTGGACTTGGTAGAAGAGGAGAGGGCAAAGGCGTCCGTTCGGCTTATGGCGTACCGTCAGCGGATGAAGCAAAACTACAACCGGCGCGTAATTCCCAGATCGTTCCAAGTCGGCGATCTTGTCTGGAAGAAAGTCAAGCCGGTCGGCGACGTCGGCAAGCTTGAAGCGCCATGGGCAGGCCCTTTCAAAATCATCGAAAAGCTCCGCTCGGGCGCGTATTATCTGGAGGACGAGGATGGACGGCGGCTAGATAGGCCGTGGAGCGCGAACCACCTCCAGCCTTACCGGGCGGGGTGAAAGGTGTATCACTGTAAATCACCCTGTGTATTTCATTTTTCGACTAAATACTTGAAATGCAGAGATGAAAAGTCAAAGGAGCGAATACAAGGCATTATCATCGTAGCGCGAAGGCCCCCGAGCCGATCGGCCGGGAGGTTTATGTGGTTAAGACTTGTAAGCAAATAACCCGTGCCGTTCGGCCGGAAGTAAATTGGTCGAGCCAAGCGCTCGAAGAACGAAGGCCCCGCGCCGTTCGGCCGGAGGTAAATGGGTCGAGCCAAACGCTCGAAGATCGAAGGCCCCGTGCCATTCGGACGGAGGTATATTATCCGAGCCAAAATACTCGATGAAGTAGATCCTGAGCCGTGCGGCCAGGAGGGCATTATCCAAGCTGGGGGAAAGGCAAAGAGCTACGCCGAACGGAAGTGTCAAAATTAGCCTTGACGGCCGTCTAGCCCAGACGTTAAACCGTAGAGCCGCGCCGACCGGCTATAAATATCCGCGCCGACGAGCACCGTCGTTAAAGATCAAGAGACGAGCCGGCGTCTATAAACCCTCCGAGCGGAAGACCGACGAGCACCGTCGTTAAAGATCAAGAGGCGAGCCGGCGTCTATAAACCCTCCGAGCGGAAGACCGACGAGCACCGTCGTTAAAGATCAAGAGACGCGGCGTCTATAAACCCTCCGGCGGAAGACCGGCGAGCACCGTCGTTAAAGATCAAGAGCCGGCGTCTATAAACCCTCCGAGCGGAAGACCGACGAGCACCGTCGTTAAAGATCAAGAGACGAGCCGGCGTCTATAAACCCTCCGAGCGGAAGACCGACGAGCACCGTCGTTAAAGATCAAGAGACGAGCCGGCGTCTATAAACCCTCCGAGCGGAAGACCGACGAGCACCGTCGTTAAAGATCAAGAGACGAGCCGGCGTCTATAAACCCTCCGAGCGGAAGACCGACGAGCACCGTCGTTAAAGATCAAGAGGCGAGCCGGCGTCTATAAACCCTCCGAGCGGAAGACCGACGAGCACCGTCGTTAAAGATCAAGAGACGAGCCGGCGTCTATAAACCCTCCGAGCGGAAGACCGACGAGCACCGTCGTTAAAGATCGGGAGCCGCGCCGACCGGCTATAAATATCCGCGCCGACGAGCACCGTCGTTAAAGATCAAGAGACGAGTCGGCGTCTATAAATAATCCAAGCAGGCCAACCGTCGAGCTCCGAGGTTGAACATCGAGAGGTTCGGATCGTCTCATAACCAGCGATTCTTGGTAGCAACACAGAATTATGTGCGGCCGAACGGAAGAGCTGGAGAAAATACTCCAGCGATTCTCCAAAGGTGTGATATGACAGGAGATGAGCGGACAGCACAAGTGTTAGCAAGGGGACAGAGCAAGAAGATAAAATACACGAAAGGAAAGCATTTCATTAAAATTAAAACCTTAGGCCGAGTGGCCTAAATACAAAAGGGTTAATGATCAGCCGAGCGGCTAAATTACAAGAATTACTCGATGTAGTCGTAGAGGTCCCTCGGAATATTGCTCAGAAGCTCCACCTGATCGCCGGCCGGAATATTGGTGGACTCCGGAAGAAGGCCCTTCGACTTCAGATAGGTCATAGTAGCCGTAATGGCCAAGTCGAAAGCCGAGTACATCCGCTCGCAAATTTTCTCCGAGAACTCGGGCGATCGGATGTGGCTTTGTCGGAGAGCGGCGACTCGGCTCGGCTCGGCATCCTGGTATTCTTTGAAGGTTGCCTGGGAGCTTGTGAGGGCCTCATTCAGACGTTCGATCTTCTCCGCATCAGCCGAGCGGCCTGCCTTCTCCCGATCGAGCTGCTCCGTCAGCTCTTTTATCTTCGACTCCAGGCCCCGGGCCTCCACATTTTTCTTCTCCAGATCGGAGATGGCTGTGTTCTTCCGAGTGGTGGCCAGAGTTATCTTTGTGTCAAGCGACTTGACCTGTCGCTCGGACTCGGCTAGGGCGTGGGCCTGGTCAGCTGTTTTCTTCTGCTCAGCAGCCAGCAGAGTTTGAGCTTTCTTCAGCTCTTTTTGCAGCTCGGAGTAGGAAGGTCCTTGGGAGCCGCTCGGACCACCTGCCGCCCGCAGTTGCCTTATCTCCTCGTCCGCCATAGCCAGACGGCTGGAAACTGCTATCTCTTCCACCCACCTCTGAAACGAGAAGGCGCAGTTGTTAGAAGCCGAGCGGAAATATTTTAGGCAAAACAAAAAACAAAAAACAACGAAGAACTTACCCCCGTAGCCGCTTGCATGTGGCTGTTGGCTAAGTTCGGGAGAGGGCCTCCTCCACATCTTCCTCTTCCTTTCAAAATAGTCCGAATCGGATCCCCGCCCCTCTTGATCGGAAGATGAAGAAGAGATCGAGACGACGGCAGCGGCAGGTCGACGGGAACGTCGCATCCTTGCTCGGTGGCTCCTGATTGCCTTCTCGGGGAAGATTGCAGCAAGCGCCAGTCCCCCCCAAAAGCCAAAACCTTCCGACGAATGGCGGCCCGGTCAGAGGGTTGGACCGCGGAGGTAGCCGAGCGTAGCGGGGTCTCCACTCGGCGTCTCTTTTGCAGCGGCTGATCCTCCTCCCGAACGGACCCTTCCTCGGGGGCCGTTGGTTCCCTGGAGGGGGTAGCGCCGCTGTCCACATGCTGTTGAGAGGCCTGAGCGGCCGATTCAGCCTGGGTGCCGCTTTCTCCTTCGTGAGAACCGACCGGCTGAATACCCAGCGCCTTCATTTCTTTGGCTGCCACGGCCTCCAGCGCCGCTGCCTTTCTCTTTAGAACGCCGGCCATCACCGAGTCCATGACGATGTCAGCTGCAGGAAGAGAAAAAGAAATCAGTTAGCAATTAAAGCAAGTGCCAAAGCAAAGTTCTTACCGAAGCCGGTCGGAAGTGGGGTCCGTATAGGACTCAGCCCAAAAATGTACATCACTCCCTCGTGAAGAAGCTTGTTGATGTCAAGTCGTAGACCGGCTAGTACATTTGCGGCGTGAAGATAGTCCGGTCGGGTCTTGAATTTCTTGATTCGAGAGGGGAGGTGGTGACTTGGGTCGGAAAGTTTGGCTGACTGGGCATGCGGAGGTAGAAATAATAGTCCTTCAATGTTTATTGGAAGTGGGTAGTTTATTGAAGAAGACCGGGCCGAGCTTGGAACATAAAGGTGCGGCTCGGCTTGCTTAGGATAATAGAAGTAAAAGAAGACGGTCGGAGAGGGATGTTGTGAATCTTAAACAAAGCGACAACGCCGAGGAGACGAAAGGTATTTGGTACTAAACTGCCGAGCGGCAAAATAGTTACTGACGTCTACTATAAAAGGATGTACGGGAACCGCAGACCGGCGATGAATTGGTCGCGAAGAAACCGCGGTGATACATGAGGCCGGCGAGACCTAAGCGAACTTGATATCCTCGGGATTTGAAATTGTCACCAAAATATCAAAATCCGTTGTTGAAGCGAGATCGCATGGTAGTATACCATGGGCCTAAAGTGTTCTTCGGGATGAGAAGAACTGGCCATGATCGGGACAGAAGAAATCAAAAAGGAAGTTTCAAAGACGAGGAAATGGAGTTTCAAAAACTAGAGCAGAAGTGCGAATTAGATATCGGAAAGGAAAAAGGAGAGATCTAAAACCTTACTGGGGAAAGAGGGATCGAAGAAAGGCGCAGGATAGCGTCAAAGGGCAGAAGCGAGATCGCCGGAGCTCCAGAGCGCAGAAAGCAACAATAGAGGTGACGGAGGCGTGTGAAGGTGAGGAGGAAATGAAGAATTTATAGGGTGAGGGCCGGGCGGCCTCCACCGTCGGATCCAGGTCACGGGAATCAATGCATACATCTAGCCGTTTATTTCGAATTGCTTCGGTCACATCAAAATATCATGCAACCGCCTCCGTACTCTGATGGCATTGCTCCACGTGGCAGTCAATCATTCGGAGCATTTAATGAAGGTATGATCGACATTGATGTCGAAGATTGGCGCAGAACGCAAGGAGATCCGGCGAAAGCCATCATTGATTCATTCAAGGATATCTCTGCCGCTGACCGGGCGGAGAAGATTAGCATGGAAGAGCCGTTCGGCTAGACTCACAGTCCAGTCAGTCGGACTATGCTCCTCCTTCGACTAGACTTGAAGGGAAGGCAAGTGATCCGGTAGTAAGAGTGGGCCCCCCCTTTCTTGCAAAGTCAACGCCAAGGGGAAGTCACCGGAACAGCCGCCCACCCAGAGGAGAGTGTGGTCCGACCGGACGGACGGCCGTAGACGGCCGGTCCGATTGGACTGCCGGCCGGCCGATGGAATCGAGTACCCGGAGGGGCCCGGCCGGCTCGCACTTGTAGTTGGGAGGCACCCTGTCAAATCGGGGTTCCGACGCTCAGTTAAAAAGGTCATGGACCGAGCTGACCTTTTGACCGACCGCAGTCATAAAGCACCCCTGTTTGTTAGTCTCCACAAAGCACAAGTAAACCACTGCGGATGTCCGGTCGGATGTTTAGGTATCTGTCCGCTCGGACTACAAGTTTGGAGCAAAGGAAAAGGCCAGAGGATTTCTTTCTTTGACAACCTGTAGGTTTCACGTGTGTGCCATGCTCCAAATCTTGTGACAGGGGATTCTGCTGTCCCATCGAGGGCATGCTTTGACTGTAGCGATATGGGTCAGGTAAACTTTCTGACAGCCGCGTACCTAGGAAAGGACAGGTAAGCTTTCTGACAGCCGCATACCTAGGATAGGACAGAGGACACTTATGCACCTTGGTACGCGTGCCCAAACCTTTCACAGCTCTATATAAAGAACCTCAGGTTTCATCGACAAAGGATTCTGGTACGTACTCTGAGACTTCTGGAGCCACCTTGTTCATCGTGATTTACCTGACTTGAGCGTCGGAGGGTCGTCGCTGGGAATCCCCTTCCCGGCTCGACTTCTGTGCAGGATAGCCGGAGCATCTCGACACTAGTTGGAGATCTACATCAGCGAGCCTTGGAGCGCCACGTGCCCAGCGTCTGTTGACTTCTGGTTCGGACAGGATCACCCCCTTTGTTTGATCGGACTCCATCATTGCTCGAACTATCAACCGGAGCGCTTTTGGCACAGTCGGTTTCTTTCTTTATTTCCATCGCCAGTCGATTTCGGGGCCTCTCTCCACCATCCGCCCCTCAAAGTCCAAGTCGATTTCGGGGCCTCTCTCCACCATCCGCCCCTCAAAGTCCAAGTCCAAGGGCCAGGCAACTTCAGAGCCCTCTGATCCGGTCGGCCATAGACACATCTCAGTACTGATCCACCTACCTACTAACGCCTGGCTATTCCCTGACGCTGACACGCCTCGACCCTGACGCTGACACGCCTCGATCACCCAAGCACATGGTCCCCTAGCCTAGACCTAGGTGGATGCTAAGAGCAGGGCGATGACCATTGCACCAGAGGACTAGTTGACGACTTCACGTGGAAATCCACCATGGTAAGAGACGCTCCTCAAGAGATGTTGTTCACTTTTGTTACGTCGTTCTAACTCATACTTATTGTAATACTAGGTGTAGAGTTTAGTCATGTGTTAGAGGTTGGCCTTCCTTGAACACGAGAATAAGCAGCTACGGGCCCTGATCGGTGGTGCAAGTGCTTCTCGAGCTGCCGCTAAAGCATTCACCACTTAAGTCGCTCAGCTAAAGGTGGATCTAGAGAAGACTTCCGAGTAGCTGGTTGGCTCTAAGCGGGTGCTGTCCGCGGAGAAGAATAAGAGCCAGATGTAGGCCCAATATATAGCTCGAGCGGCTCAACAAGCAGGCCAAGGATTTTGACTCCAAGGTTAGATCAGCGAACACTCGAAAACTCCACACCATAGATGACCTGGAGAAGAAAACCATGAGGCTTAGTCCTTAGACAAGAAGCTCAAAGAAACTGAGGTAGCTTTGGCACAAGAACAATCGAGCCGATCGGTGGAGTAATAGAAAATCATCGATCAAGATGTCGAGCTGAAGTCTCTGAAGGTCGAGCTGGAAGCATCCAAGGCCCAGCTGACTAAGCTTCAAGAGGACAAGCCCGCTCAGCTCGATGACTTCCAAGTTAAGTATCTTCCCTGGAGGGCTTCAACCAGCTCTTCTCTGATCGGATCCTGTGGCTCTTTGATCTTGGAATAATCGGCATCGTCCAACAGTTAAAGGAGGGCGACCACTTGTCTGTCGATGTCTCTATTTCAGGCATTCGAAAGGATGAGCTAGTGGCCTCACTTCCCGAGTAAGCCATTGCCGATCTGGAGTAGTTTTCTATACCGCTTTATTATCAACTTTTTGTACTCCCCCAACTCTTGTTGATATTCCCAAGTATAAACTAATGTTCTTCCGTTCGACCCCATAGAGTACTTCACCCTTGAATTTTTATAAGTATGAATCCATGTCATCCCATTTGGATCCAAAAGACACAAATTTTTCTAAGTCTGAATCTTTTTCTCCCGATCGATGCTATTAAGTTTTTGGGACGTAGAGGTCCGACTAATATGCCGCTCAGGTCGACAGTTGTCCATACTTAGTGTGAAGGCCTTGATTGTTGTCGCACGGGGCAAGCGAATTGCGAGTCGCAGGAATGCCCGATTTGGATACTATCACGACTAATCCTCACTCATCACCCATCTACTCAGCTTTCGTCGACTCCCGAGTTTATAGCCGTCGCTCGGCTTTGGTTGTCGCTAACTCCCGAGTTTATAGCTGTCGCTCGGCTTTCGTCCACTCCTGAGTTTATAACCGCTGCTTAGTTTTTGTCATCATAGACTCTCAGATTTATAGCCGCCGCTAAGCTATAGTTGACGTAGAATCCTGGGTTTATAGCCGCCGCTCCACCTTAGATATTTTCGTTGGCTCCCAGTTTTATAGCCGTCGCTCGGCGTTAGTTGTCGTAGACTCTTGGATTTATAGCTGCCGCTTGGCCGTAGTTAATATAGAATCATGGGTTTATAGCCACCGCTCGACTTTAAATATTTTTGTCGACTCTCGATTTTATTGTCGTCGCTCGGCTTTAGTTTTTGTCAACTCCCGGTTTATAACCGCCGCTTGGCTTTAGTTTTTGTTGACTCCCGGATTTATAACCGCTGCTCAGCTTTAATTTTCATTGAATCCTGGGTTTATAGCCGCCGCTTGGCTTTAGTTGATGTAGACTCTCGAGTTTATAGCCACCGCTCAGCTGCTATTTGTTGGTGCAGCGGGGCCGGCAAAAGGAGGTGAATTGCCTGAAAACAAAAGAGTATACCCTCCTCAAGACTTTTAACTCAAAAATGCAACACTAATAAAAATGAAAGAACAGAAATAAAGAGGAGACAGAATTTTAACTTGGTTACGACCAAGATGGTTGTTAATCCAAGACGGTCGAACAACTCCACTAGAATATCTTCTTCACTGTAGGCGGAGAAGCCTTTTTTACACACTTAGAATGCTCAGACGTTGCTAGGAACTTAATACAGAATTGAATGATTATTTCCTAGCTCCAGGGGCCTTTATATAGCTCCTGAAAAGTATATCTCGAGTGTTGAAGGCGCCTCCAAATGGGTTCAAGGCGCCTCTAAGGGTTTGACCGGATAAAACTCTATCCGATTGCAAACGACCACTTTGACTAGGTCTGAGGCACCTCCAATGCCCTTGAAGGCGCCACAGACTGGGTCTTGTTGGTTGCTACTCGGAATACGTACTGGTTCCCCTGTACAAAAATTTTTGTACAAGTACTGAACCTTTCCTAGCTACCATGTGTTCTTTAGAAATTAAACTTGAATCGCAAGCGGAACTTAACACTATTTATTCTAAGTTTAACTTATCTATTCTTAAAGGTTAGACTTGGATTGCAAGCGGAACTTAACACTATTAATCTAAGTTCGACCTATGCTACATAGTCGATTAAATATTTATTTCTAAGATTGACTTCCAGGACAAACGTGGCGAGACACTAGGCCTTCTTGGTTATGGGATCATCCACCACTGCCTAGTCAAATCCTTTCAAAGAAATTCAATATTCAACCCCCTCAAAGTAACATTAAGTTTAACCGATAAGAATAATCGAATCACAAGATCGAAAGAAACAAAAGAATACAAAATCAAAACATAAATCAATTCCTAAAACCGTTAACTTCTTGTGTTTGGTATTACAAGATCAAAACAAAGAAACATGAACTAGTTATGATGCGGAAAACAAATAACTAGTTATACCTTTTCTTTGTAGCTAATGACCTCTTGATCTTCTATCGTATTCCTCTTCTTATCTCGGACGTTGTGTGGGCAACGATCTACCAAGATGAGAATCCACCAAAAGCTCCTTCTTCTTCCTTCCAAGTTTCGGCCACCAAAACTCCTCCAAGGATGTAGAGGTTCGGCCACAACCACCAAGCTCCAAGGGATGCTAAAAATATTGCCTCCTTTCTCTCCTTCTTCTCCAAGCAAGATCCGACCACCAAAAGCTCCAAGAGATGTTGATGCCGCCGACCACTTAAGAAGAAGAGAAGAGGAGATGCAAGGGAAGAGGGCCGACCACCACCAAGGAAGAGAGGAGGGAAATAGAATAGAAGTTGTGTCTCATGAAGGCACCCTTACCCCTTCTTTTATATTCCTTGGTTATGACAAATAAGGAAAATTTTGAACATAATTAAAACTTCCTTATTTCCTTGCCAATGGCTAATAAGGAAAATTTAATTAAAAATTCCTTTTAAACCTTATCATGGCCGACCACATCATGCACCACAAATAAGGAAAATTTTAAACACAAAATTAAAACTTCCTTATTTGTTTCCAAAATAATTTTTAAAATAAAATTTCTCTTTTGAATCCCTTCATGGTTAGTTATAAAAGAAATTTTTTATAAATTAAAATCTCTCTTTTAAACTATGTGGATGGTTACAAAAAAGGAAAATTTTCGCCAAAATTAAAATCTTCCTATCAACTACAAATAAGGAAAGATATCTAATCTTTCTCTTAATTTTTTGTAGAAAATTATAAAAGGAAATATTTAAAATTTAAACTCTCTTTTAAAACCATGGCTTCCACATAAGGAAAGATTTTAAAAAATAAAATTCTTTTAATTTATTGTGGCCGACCACCTAAGCTTGGGCTCCAAGCTTTGGCCGACCACCAACTTGGCTTAACCCTTTGGCTTGGCCGGCCTAAGCTTGGACTCCAAGCTTGGCTTGGCCGACCACCTAAGGGTGGATAAGAAGGTGGGTATAGGTGGGTATAATGCTTTATAAATAAGATGTTACGACAAGGGCCGAGAGCAAAAATTGGTTTTGGTCTCCCGATGAACTTGAGCTTCCCGTGTTCGCCTCGAACACCCAACTCGAGTTCATCAATAATAACTTATATCACTAAAGAGTTATTATTGAACTACCGCACCAATCCCAAATTATATTATGGGCTCCTTCTTACTATGAATACATTAATCTCCCTATGTTTAAGATATCAAATGTCTATTAACTAAATGAGCTACTGACAACTCATTTAATTAATATCTAGATCCAAGAGTAGTATCACTCAACTTTATTGTCATGTCTGACTAAGTCCACCTGCAGGGTTTACATGACAATCCTTATGAGCTCCTCTTGGGGACATAATCAACCTAGATCACTAGGACACAGTTTCCTTCTATAAACAACACACCATATAAATCGTATTATCTCCCAACTTATCGGGCCTCTTGATTTATCAAACTAAATCTCACCCATTGATAAATTAAAGACATATACTAAATATACGTGCTTATTTTGATATTTAGGATTAAGAGCATGTACTTCCATAATAATAAAGGTTTGTTCTTTTATGTAGTCAGTATAAAAAGAAACTATCTTAAATGATCTTACTCAATACACTCATAGTGTACTAGTGTAATTTTATAGTTAAGATAAACTAATACCAAATTACACTACGACTGTTCAATGGTTTGTTCCTATCCATCTTGGTTGTGAGCTACTATTTATAATTTATAATGAACCAATAACATAATCTTCTGTGTGTGACACTACACACTATGTTATCTACAATATAAATTAAATGAACAATTATATTTAGCATATAAATGTAAACATTTGACCAATGTGATTCTTATTTCAAACTAAATGTCTATACCAAAAGCTAGGCTTTTAGTATACATCATAACAATCTCTCACTTATACTAAAAGACTATGCTCTCATAAATACTGTCATACATCTGATTCCCATCCTCTCAACACGCTCTGTCAAAAGCTCTCACTAGAAGGGCGTTAGTGAAAAGATCTACCGGGTTATCTACTAATGCAATCTTGGTGACAGTAATTTCACCTCATTTTACGATGTCTCGTATCGGGTGGTACTTACACTCTATGTGTTTACTTGCCTTATGGGCTTGTGGTTTCTTCGAGTTTGCTACTGCACCATTATTATCATCATAAATTATATTAATTTTGGGTAAATCAGGAATCACATCTAAGTTCATCGTGAAGTTTTTGAGTCATACATCTTCTTTGGCTGCCTTATAGGCTACTAAGTACTTAGTTTCCATGGTGAAGTCCGAAAATCATCTATGCTTAACATTCCTCCATTGTTATGGCTCCACATCCTAAAGTAAACACAAACTCTGAGTTTGACTTATTATCGCTCCTATCTGATTGGAAATCCTAATCTGTGTAATCCACCTTGAGCAAATCATCTGCCTTGTGAACTAGCATATAATCTCTAGCCCTTCTTAGGTACTTCAATATATGCTTTTCAACAGTCCAATGTCCCTGTCCTAGATTACTTTAATATCTGCTAATCATGCCCACGACAAAGCATAACATTACATTCATTAGGCTTTCGATAGTCGAAGCATACGGAACTGTCTTCATGTCCTCTATCTCCTTTGATGTTTTCGAAGACATCTTTTTTGATAAAGGTACTCTATGCCAAAAAGGTAAGAAACCTTTCTTGGAGTTTTGCATGCTAAAATGAGCAAGGATTGTATTGATGTATAAAACTTGGGTAAGCACAATATCCTTTTCTTATGATCCCTTACTTTGATCTCAAGAATATGTTCTTATTTTCCCAAGTCCTATATATCGAACTACTTGGACAACCATACCCTTATGCCTGATAATATTTTAACATTGTTGCCAACTATTAAAATGTTATCTAGTACAAGAAATACCACCACGTTTCCATCACTTCCCTTGTATACACAAGACCTATCTGGACATTGAATAAATCCATAAGTCTGGATTAAACCGGATGTTCCAAGATCTCTTGCTTCATCATACGTTTAGGGATCAGGTTCATGTTTACCAGGGACCAAGTCCTCAAGACTCTCCCAAAAACAACCCTCCCACTACGATGATGCATTACTTGTAATTGTGCATCCTTTTGTGACACGTGTTGCTGTTTCTTGTGATATATTATCTTGTACTGTTGATACTAAAATAGGTGTATTTTCTCTTATTTTCTTAAAAATAATTTTTAACTTATGGGCTAGTGGTTCATAACATAGTCCTCTTCTAAAAATCAGGCATTGGTGCTAACAATGACTTTCTGATCTTTAGGACTATAAAATAAACCATCTTTTGTTCCTTTAAGATATCCCTCAAACATGCGAACTTCTGTACGTGATTCCAACTTGTCAATTTCTCCCTTTAGCACTTGTGCTGGACTACCCCAAATCCGAATATATTTCAGACTAGGCTTACACCTATTCCATAATTCAATGGGAGTAGAGGGTACTGACTTAGAAGGTACCATATTCAGAATGTTTACTGTTGTTTCCAAAATATATATCCCTAAAATGAATTTTGGTAATAACTCATTATTGATCTAACCATCTCCATAAGAGTCTTATTCCTTCGTTCTGCCACACCATTCTGTTGGGGGTGTACCAGGTATAGATAATTGGGATTGAATCCCAACCTCTAATTAGTAACTTCTAAACTATCCTAAGAGGTACTCGTCACCACGATCAAACCGTAGTGTCTTGATACTTTTACCACGACGTTTCTCCACATTAGTACTCAGACTTGCAGTACATCAAGTAAATGTATCTATATCTCAAATAGTCATCTATTCGAAAACACCTCTTGCCTGGATAGTTCTAGGCCCACATAAATTAGAATGAACCAATTCTAATACATCTTTGGCTCTATACCCCTTGGCCTTAAAAGGTCTCTTGATCATTTTACCTTCCAAGCAAGATTCACAGGTTGGAAAATTTTCCACTACTAATGAACCCAAAGGTTCATTAACTATAATCCTTTGAATCCTATTTAAGTTAATATGACGTAGCCTTAGATGCCAAAGATATGTTTAGTTCATTTTCGAAGGCTACTTTCTCTTATTAGTTTTAGAAGATGAGTTATTAACTACCATTTGTTGCATTGTGAGAGTTTATTGGTTTAAGAGTGTTTAAATTGTCAACCAATGTACCAGAACAGATAATTTTCCTATTTTTCTTGACAACTTCTTTGCCATAAGAAGAAATAGAATATCCATTCATAAAAGTTTTAGAAACTGAAAACAAGTTCTTTCTAAAACTTAGTACATAAAGACAATTTCTCAAAAATAATATCTTATTCCTAAATAAACTTCTCCCACTGCAACAACCACCACTTTCGTAGCATTGCCCATGTAGATGATAATCTCCTCTTCATATAGTTGTCGAGTTTCCTGGAACCCCTGCAATGAATTATAGACATGATCAGTGACTACCGTATCTACACACCAGGTACTGGTAGATAACACCACTAAACATGTTCCTACAACTAATGAATGGGATACCTATATTGTTCTTAATTTCTAAGAGGGCAGCCCACCTTTTAATGCCCATACTGCTTGTATGTGAAGTACTTGCCCTTTGACTTCTTCACACTTGCTTTCGGTCAAGTTCCTAGAGATTGATTTACAATCTTTGCTTGTTTCTTCTTCTTCTTGCCTTTCGGTTTAGAAACAGAAACATTCTCAGCAATGTGAATTTGAGAACTTTGATGAAATAACCCTTCTACTGCTTAGAGTTTTGTCAGAAGTTCCGCCGACGTATAAACACTTTTGTTTATATCATAGTTCAGGCGGGCTGCTCAAAACTCTTAGTCAATGTTTGGAGTATGATATCGACCTGGGTTTCCCCATCGATTTCAGTTCCAAGGATTTTTATCTCATTCAAATGAGACATCATCATGAGGATATGATCCCTTGCGGGAGTCTCCTTAGTCATGGTGGTCGTCATCAAGTTTCTTATAGTCTATTGCCTAACAACCCGATTCTGGTGTTCGAAGAGTTTCTTGAGATTGCGCATCATGTCATAAGCAGTAGGCATGACCTGATGCTGATGTTGTAGCACTTTTGAAATAGAAGCCAAAATATAACGCTGCGTCATCTTATCTGTCCTAACCCATTTCTTATGACACTCAATCTCCTCTTCACTAGAATCACTTTTAGGCAAACTTGGACAGATCTCAAAAAGTACAAACTTGTAACCTTAGGCAGTTAAGACAATGTCCAAGTTTTGTTTCCAATCTAAGTTATTGGGACTACTAAGTTTGTTGCCTATAATAGCAAGGGAATTGAAGGTCATCCTAAGAATCACTAAATACTTGGTCAGAATTTTAAAATGATATTGATTTTTCAATCAACATCATTTAAATTCACCAATGTCTCAAAACACCGTGAATCTTGTATGCCACGTTAGTGTGGACGTATACATATTCAAACATTTGTAAGAGGGGTTTTTTACCAAGAATTATAATTAGTCAAGACTTTAGAATTTAAAATAATATTGATTCCTCTAACAATATCATTTAAATTCACCAACACCTCAAACACCGTGAAATTTGCATGCCACAGTAGTGTGGACGTATACAAAATCAAACATTTGTAAGAGGAGGTTTTATCCATTAATTTTATTATCTTGTCAACCTAACTTTATGACAAATAAAATTAATAGTTGTTTTTTCTTTGGTCACACAAATAATAACAGCGACTCCGATGGGGAGGATACTATTAAATGTGCCTAAGTGTATACCATTACTTGATTACTTATAGGATTGTGCTCCTTCAGATGGAGAAGATCACACAAACCTAAATAATTTCCTATAATTACCCATAAAGGAAGTTTGATCTAGTGATCCGCAAACAAATTCATCTGATGGGGAGGAAGACACTCAGAGCCAACGCGCAAGTTTGAATGCATCACTTACAAACCAGTAATTATTCAGGAAGTTTAATCTAGTGATCCACATACAAACTCATCCGATGGGGAGGAAGACACTCAGAGCCAACATGCAAGTTTGAATGCATCACTTATCACTACAAGAAAAACCCTCATACACATCGGTGGAACAACAATAGTTTTAAGCAAAAACCGATGTCTTTGAGTATTTTACACTGGTTTTTCCAAAAACCGGTGTCTATGAGCGCAGATTTTCACTCATAGACATCGGTTTTTTAGGCGATGTCTATGAGCACCTTTTTTCGTTAATAGACACCGATTTTAATAGCGGTTTTTAAAACCCGGTGTTAATGAATCAAAATAAAATAATTTAATTTTTCAACCAATACTTAACCAAAATTTGCAACACTTCACTCTTCCCTCCAAACCTAAACCTAGAGCGTCGTCCACCGTATACACTTCACTCTTCCCTCCAACACTTCACTCTTCACTCAGCCTCACCTCCCTCTTCTTCTCTCCAAGCTCTCTGCGGAGACAGATCTGAGAGTTCTCGAGATCCAGTCACCGTCGGATTTTCCTGTCGATGAGGTAAACTTCCTTCCTCGACCCGGGATCTAGGCGATTTCTTCGCCACAATGTACCGCTCTTGCATTTTCCATCGAGATCCATGTAGCGACCACCCTTCTTACTACTCTCTAAAGGTAACCACTACTTAACTACTATAGATTCTAAAACAACTAGTGTAGTAATCTGTACTAAATGTTTCTAGAAAACTTAAAAATTTTGGCAGAGCATCTGCTGTTCAGCGGACTAAAATCCAATACATACATCACATGCATTTATAACATAACTATACTAACAGAAACATATCAAAACTATAACTCAAGAAAGCATCAAAGTACTAACTTACTATCAATTACATCATAGCATGCAATCTAGAACCAAAGATAATCTCAAGGACCTAGAATAAATGATACAGTCTCAAATGTTTTCACCAAAACTCAAAATAACTTAATAATGTTCCCAGATCTCTCCCATAGTCCAGACATCACACACCCTTCACGCATCTCCTTGTCGCCTTCCTTCGTAAACTTTAGCTTTTCCTTTATCTGCAGTAGGAGGAAAAATAAATCTACAAGCGAAACACTTAGTAAGTACTAAACTATCTCACAAAACTCGAAGTGCATAAGATGCAAAGGATGCTAAAACTGAAATGCTAAAAAGAAAAGCTAAACATGCTCATCTATAGCAAAGCACTAAAATAATCTGCATACTCATGATATAATAATAAATTTGCCAACTCATGATATAAGAATAAATCTGCATGCTAGAAATAAAGCTAATCATGCTCAATAAACTCATAAGGAAAGCAAATGAAAACTAATACGGTATGCTTAGAATTAAAAGAGCTAATCTTGGCTAGTTCTAAACATAGGTGATACTTGTTTCATTTACTTATAGCTTTATACTTGAAATTAATTCTTAACTTTCTTCTTCTCTTTCTTAGGCCCAGGCTTAGTACCAAAAATGCGCGCTCTCTAATAGAGACTGAGGTAACGAGCCTCCAGTCCTATGAGGGTAAAGACCTTGGTCTTACCAGGGCCAAGACCTCGGAATTGGTCATCTGGATTTGTTTAACGACAACCTCGGAAGTCGGGTACCAGCCTCTTACTTTAAATTACTTGTTATCTTTTCTAATTAGACCTTGGTCTTTTCTCTACTCATAACTTCTCATAATCCTCTACAAAAGGTTTAATAGGGCACATAATTATTCCACTAAAATCCATGGTTGTTCATCTCAAGAAATAGCACCAAAAACTAAACTGATATACTAACATAAAGTTAGCAAGGAAAAAAAACTAAACTGCTGTTCACAGTATGTATGCTATTCATGCTTACAGTAGTAATAGGAAGATTACAAAATTACATTCTGAAACTACAACAGAAATATCTAAACTGCCTACTCATGCTATTAAGTTTCCATGCTTCAAGGAACACCTTTAAAACCTACAGCACGTATTCATCCATGTTTATACTACCATAATCAGCAAGTATCAGAAATTCTCAAAATTGCATGTGTATAGAAATCACGAAATAAGCTAAAAGCTACTCATGCTCCTGGGAAACAGCAAGAACTCAAAACTGTAATGTCAAAGACGAAACAGTTCATCAGCAAAGAACTTAAGGTGGCATGCTTTAAGAGGCTCGTGGAAATAAGGCACCTCCAATTTCCTACCGAACACTGTGAAAGTCAAGTACATAAACATGCTGTGAAAGTAAGAAAAATCCCAAAGGGAATCTAAACTACACCCATGAACTAAGGCCCCTTTTCATGCTCAGAACTATCAAGGGAACATCCACACTGGAAAAAAAAACAACTACTTGAATCATGCTGTGCCTATTCTGTATAATCCTTGGGTTCGGACTTTGAATCAAACCAAGTTCTTTGAAACATGGCACGACAGATACAACAAGAGGAAAACAAATCTCGGAAGTTTCCCTTAATCCCTAAATTTTGCACACATGATCCAAACAAGAGAAACTATATCCCTAGCACATTAAATTCGGCATAGCAAACCTAACCTTAGCAATTCGGCTAGATAAACAGAACCTGGAAAGAGAAGCCCTAGCATATAGTTCTACCCGACACAGAAAAATCTGAAAGCAAGGAAATGAAAACCGAAAGCTCGGAGCAACTCCTACCACAAGTGAGTAGTACTTACTGACTGTTCTTGGACTTACAACCGAAGGAAAGGCTGCTAGGGTTCGGAGACTTGCAACTCACGACCTCTCCTTGTGCCCGCGCGTTCACCTCGCTGAGAGGAGCTCGGATCTATGAAGAGCCCATGGAGAAGGGTGCTCGCCGGCCGCCGGAGTCCAAGCCCTAGGCGTGGCTTCGTTTCTGACCGAGAGGGGAAGCGCCGTCGCGAGAGAGGAGAGGAGCGAAGGGTTTCGGGTTCGGTAAGAAGAAAACCTAAGTTCTCTTTTATTACTCGGTTTCATTATTAACTATACCTTAAATATGTTTCGATATAGGTTTAGTTAAGAAAAGTTCGGCTAGTTTGTTGGTTAAGAGAATCTTTGCTTAACCCGAGGTTTTCGGTTCAAACCTTTGCTTAGACAGTTTTTTTGTCGAAATTTCTTTCGTTTAGTAAAAATATCAAACGACCTCCAAAAATTGCATAAAAATACTTTAAAAATTTCTAAAAATCTCTAGAATATTTTAAAAGCATTTCCAAATATTTTTAAGGATATTTAGAACTCGAAATAGGGAAAATTGGGTCGTTACAATCCAAGGACCAACGATTCTGGATATGCTATTTTTATTTTCATATTCTTGCTTAAAGTTACTGTGTTTGAGTTTTTTTTTCATTATCTTGTTGGTCCAACGGTGCCTCATATCGAGCTGCCTTTCCTATCTTGTTGCTCCGTCTGGTAATTTCTCTTTTCTACTTCCAGATCTGTACGATTTCTTTGCTGCATTTAGTTTAATTTCTCCTCGGATCCATCTTGTATTAGCTTTGCAGGTTGTGACCTATTGTTTTCACATGCGGAAGGAAGAACTTGGTTTTTCCATTTAGGGTTTACTACTTATTTCGTCTTGGTGTTTATTAAATTATTACTTGGTTATGATGTTGAAAAAGCTTAAAATTAGCTTCCATCGTCGCCATTCCGCCGGGAACTTCTTCAAGGTCTTGATTATTAATTCTGTGCTAGGGCATAAAAAAATTGAAGTTTTTTTTTGTTCAACGACGATTTCACCACTGAAATGACCAAGGGTTTCATGGTGTCGTATCCTTGGTTCCTCTCAAGGGAAATGCCTGTCCATTGGGTTGATTAAGACACGTTAATGTTCTTTATCTCGGGTTATTGCTGAATTGTATCTGTTGATGATGATGACTTAGAAATTCACGTGCTGCTGGAAATAAATGGTACCGAACAAGACTTAGATGGGAACCATGCCGAGCTAAATTGCTTTGATTTAGGAAAATGGTGCAAACTGTTAGGATCGATGGTCGCGGCTAGAGAGGGGGGTGTGAATAGCCGCCCCAAATCTTCGCGTTTCTTCCTACGATTAGGGTTAGCGCAGCGGAAATAAACAATAGAAACGACAACGGAGAATAACAAACCTCAAACTCGTCGATGTAACGAGGTTCGGAGATGAAACTCCTACTCCTCGGCGTGTCCGTAAGGTGGACGAAGCCTATCAATCCGTCGGTAGATGAGACCCCGGAAAACCGGCTAATAAGAACTCCTTCTGGGTGGAGAAACCTCGCCACAATGTCTTGCAACAGCAAGATAAACAGGAGAACAAGAATACAGCAGGAAACTAAGTACAATACAAAAATGTAATAACCCTAGCTTGCCTTCTCGTCGACTGGATGAAGCAGCAACTTCACGGGAATCCAACCACAGCACCAACTGTCCAGTTGAAGTCCCAGCCGAGGGAAGCTCACGCGAAGCTTCAGCGAAGAAGAGCTCAACAAAGCTCAAGCAGAAATACTTCAGCAGTCAGTAGGAAGAAGAGGAAGAAGAAGAAGAACTGTAGAAGCCCTTGATCTCCTTTTATAACCTGCACTGCAAAGAAGACAGCGAAGAAGACGGAGATAGCCGTTGTCTCTCAACGGATAGTTCTAGACCGATCAGGCTGAAGCCTGATCGGTCCAGGGTACTTCTGATCGGTCCTAAGGACCGATCAGGCCCCAGTCTGATCGGTCCCTGGACCGATCCCACCTCTCTGTAAGAGAGGTGGCTGCGTCTCTGATCGTTCGTGGAGACCGATCAGACTCCTTGCTGATCGGTCCCCAGACTGATCAGTTCACTCACAGAAAGTTGGCTCAACTCCTCTAAACGGTCTCCAGACCGATCAGATGACTTACAGAACCCTTCTGTTTGTTATCTGATCGGTCACCAGACCGATCAGATACTCAGGCGTATCGCTGGATCGGTCACCAGACCGATCCAGGTTTAGAGCTCCAGCCCTAAACCCTAAATGGTCCTGAGAACGAGCTACCGAGCCCTCTCTTGACCTAGTCCGGAGAACGAGCTACCGAGCCCTCTCCGACTTGGTCCAGAGAACGAGCTACCGAGCCCTCTCTGACCACAGTCCGGAGAACGAGCTACCGAGCCCTCTCCGACTTTCCGTGCCAAGTCTCCAACTTGGTCTTCCCCGTGCCAAGTCTCCATACTTGGACTTTTCCCGTGCCAAGCTCCCTGCTTGGACTTTTCACCAGATGTCTGGTCAACCTTGACCCATCTGGATTTCCCTTGCCTGACTTCACTCACCAAGACTTCCAAACTGCCTAGCTTCACTCACTAGGTCTTTCCCCTGCCTGGCTTCACTCACCAGGTCTTTCCCAAGCGCCTAGCTTCACTCACCAAGATTTTCTCCAACTGCCTGGCTTCACTCACCAAGACTTTCTCCAACTGCCTGGCTTCACTCACCAAGACTTTCTCCAACTGCCTGGCTTCACCATAGCTGCAATTTCAGACAAACAGTCGAAATTCAGCAGGTTGGCACGCCCTGATCGGTCACCAGACCGATCAGGCTCCCTCTGGATCGGTCACAGTGACCGATCCAGGCTCCCCTGGACCGATCAGAAACCCTTCTGATCGGTCCACAAACCTGATAAAGGTCTGATAAGTTCTGATTTCTCTCCATGAAATTCAGAAACCTCTAGAAAATTACAGAAAATTCCAAAAATTGTGAAATTTTGAGGATAATTCCTCATAACATATACTATCATGGAAAAATAGTTTTCTATGAAAATAACTTCCATTTTTCAATCTTGATACAAAGTTCAAAAGTCTTTGAAATAGCTCAAAGTTAACTTATCTTTGTATCAACTTGTTCAATGATGAATGCTATCACTAGAAAAGCTTCATCAAGGTTTTTCAAATCAATTTTGAAATGACTTTAAACCTTTTAATTTAGGATCACAATCTTAGGGCTAAATATACATGACTTGTACACAAGCTTTCCCTATGATCTGTTGGGACCTTGACGTCCGCTAGAGGGGGGTGAATAGCGGCTCACCCAAATCGTTCGCTTCCTACGTTGTTAGCTTGCGCAGCGGAATAATACAAAAATAAACAAGCTAAACAAAATACAAGACAAGAAAGAATGCAAACCAAGCTACACGATTATTTACGTGGTTCGGAGATAAAGCTCCTACTCCACGGCGTGTCCGTAAGGTGGATGATCCCTATCCGTCGGTGGATTACTCCCCGGAAGACCTCCGGCTAGCTCAAACTCCTTGTGGGTGGAGAAACCTCACCACAAACTCACTAAGACCTCTTGGACACAAGGAAAACTCTTGAGCACTTGTAGACTACTAATTAGACCTTAACCAAGTCTAATTTCGTCGCCTTGGCCGGCCATACCAAACTCCTTCTTATAGAGCTTGGAACAAATCAGAACCTGATTTGCCCGTTACCAGTCGACTGGTCCTTGCACCAGTCGACTGGTGCCAGCCCAACGGCTATCTCAACGGCTCTGCTACAGTGCATCAGTCGACTGCTACAGTCACCAGTCGACTGCTATAGTACTGCTACAGTAACGCTACAGTAAACCCTAATTCTAGGATTTTACCTCGAGTACATTCACTCAGCACTCGTTCTCGCCCGACCAACCTAGACCTAGCCTTCTAGCCTCCTCCATCAGCCTTGCGTCCCTCGGATGCCTCCCCATCCTTCACGTTTTGCCTTCTGGAGCTTCCATCGGCCTTGTCATTATTGTCGGGTCTTCCTTTGCCAAGAGGTCGCGCCTCCGGGACTTCATCCATTGCCAAGTCACACTTGGACTTACGTTGCCAAGACTACATGCTTGGACTTACACCGCCAAGACTCATCCTTGGACTTTCCTCCTTTGCCAAGATCACACTTGGACTTACGTTGCCAAGACTACACACTTGGACTTACACCGCCAAGACTCATCCTTGGACTTTCCTCCTTTGCCAAGATCACACTTGGACTTACGTTGCCAAGACTACATGATTGGACTTACACCGCCAAGACTCACCCTTGGACTTTTCTTGTTGTACCTGTATCCTGCACACTCACAATGCATATCAAATACAACAATAAACCTAACTTAAACCTTTGCCCAAACATCAAAACTTAGGGCACCTAGATTGCTCCAACAATCTCCCCCTTTTTGATGTTTGGCAACCTATTTAAGTTAGGGAAACATAAATGCAATACATATGCAAATAAATATGTAAATCAACTCATGCATAAATAATGGAACCTAAATCCCTAGACTCCCCCTTCACCTAAGCTCCCCCTTGAGCTAGGATTTCCCGCAAAGGTAAACTTCTCCCCCTTTGCCTAAACAATCACTCCCCCTTCACCTAAGCTCTCCCTCGAGTTAGGATTTCTTGCAAAGGTGTATAGGTTTCCCACTTAAACCTAGACTTCTCCCCCTTTGTCATACATCAAAAAGAGCTCCAACAATATCCCAATTGTTGAAAACATGTCATCCAAATTGACCCTAAACTCATGTATTTATCCCCCATGGATCTCATACATTTAAACGAGTTGACACGGTCAAGAACAACGTTGAAAAACATTTTTAGGCTGGTATCAGTCGACTGAACTAGGTACCAGTCGACTGCCCCCTTCGACAGAACCTTACAGAAGCATTCTGTGGTCGAAATCTACTGTTACCAGTCGACTGGTATCGAAAAAATGAGCTTACAGAGACATTCTGTGCTCAAAAACACTGTTACCAGTCGACTGGTATCTGCACCAGTCGACTGGCACCCTATTTCTGCAAAAATCAGACTTTTCAGGCCAACTTCAGAAATGCACCAGAAATTCCCTAGACCTCCAAAAATCCCCAAATTTTATGGAGAGGTCTATTGTACCCTTGTCTACTTGGAAAAAATATATATAAAAATATATTTATCACAGATCCCAAGATTGACACAAAATTCAAAACTAGCTAAATAGTTCAATTGAACCTTGACCTAAAGTCCTAGTTTTGGCTTCCTCTTGATGTATCTGCCCATACTAAACCACAATACTTTCCTAGCATGGGTTTATATGGCATCTATACATCAACAACTAATTTTCATGCAATATGAACCCAATTCATATTTCTATGCACGAAACACATCCCAATTGTGCCAACCAAGTATAATAGAGACTCAAATCCATCTCTAATCCTTTTGGCACATCTTGGTTCACTTAAGATCATTTACCATATGTCCCAAAGACTCTTTGAGCTCCCCTTTGAGCTCTTAATCTTAGCCACCTCCCTAGGTGACTCATTTACTATGACTATGCCACTTCGGTGCACCTCAGGTGACACTTGGCCTACAAAACCCTCCTTCATAACCTTAGACACCTTGTCTTTGGTTAATTTGTCTTTAATCTTGGACACCTCATCCTTGATATAATTATATGCTACCCTAGCATATTCCTTCTTATTGGCCTTGGATGACTCTCCCTTGTCCTTGGTAACACCTCTCATACCAATGTCATGTGCTACCTTAACACTTGACCTCCTTTTGGTCTTGGAAAATATTTTTATGTTTTAAAGGAGTAACTCCCCCTAAAAACATGGTTAAACTTCTATCATTGCACCAACAATGACTTGGGGTTCCTAAATAATTAGGAAAACAAAAACTTGAAGTTTTGAGGTTAAAAATTCAATAATGAAACTAACCTCAACCGAAACTTCACTTTGGTTTTTCTTAACCAAACCATACTTGTTTTCATCATGAAAACTCATGTAGACATTATTTAGAGTACTTTATCAAGGAAAAATAGTTTTCTATGAAAATACTTCCTATTTTCAAAGATTGACACAAATTTGAAAACTCTTGAAAATTTCAATATTTTCTCCTAGTTTGTGTCTAGCTTTCCAATGATGATTACTATCAAAAGATAGTCTTCACCAAGGTTTTTCAAAAGTATTTTGAAATCATTTTTAAAACCAATATCCAACCACGTTCTTTGGGCTCAATGCACATGACTTGTACATTAGCTTTCCCAATGATTGGAAGACACATAACTATGTGTTTTGATGAATCTAAAACTCAACAAGATGCACTAGATCAACATCTTGAGTTTAGTTCACCATATTAACATCTCACTTGTATCTAACGTGTATTAAAACACATACAAGTCACCTTATAGTTCTTTGTGAGATGTATATTTGGTCTTGCCCTAAACTAAGGGATCATGCATTTCTATCTAGGCATTGTAAAAATCATGATCATCCATCTAGGATGCCACTTGATATAATCCCTCTTGTTGGGATATTTACCATTTATAATAGATGCCATTTGTCCTTAAATAACAAGGGAATTAAAGTAATGCATGATGTTACATGGCATACATCAAAATAAGTAATTTTCAAAATGAAAAGCAAGCTATAGCTACATGATGTATGTATGACATGACATGATAATAAAATATGAATGCTAAATATAAATATGATGTCATGACATATGATAGACAAACAAAACATGGCAAGTTAGCATAAATAAAATTTACCTAGATTACCTATCTAAGTATTCTTAACCCTAGCTAACTCAAAATTTAACCCTAAATTGCCCATGATTTTCCATGAAAATGCCAAAATCCAATTTTGACATTTATTTTTCCTTTCTAAATTTGTGCCATTTTAACTTAAACAAATTTCTCAAAGTATGGCACATTTTACTCTTTCCAAGAGTAAATGAAATCAAATTAAAACTTAGATTCGCCTTTAACCTTCTAAGAAAATGTCAAAACTCCAACTTGGCATTTCTTATCCTTTTCTAAATGTGTCAATTTAAATTAAGTTCAAAACCTCAAAGTTTGCCACATTTTACTCTTCCAAAGAGTAAACATCTTACATTAGGACCTAGATTTTCCTTTAATTACCCTAAGAAGATACCAAACCCCCAATTTGGTATTTCTTATGTTTTTCCACATTGTGCCAATTTAATTCAAACATAATTCCTTAAGATTTGACACATGTTACTCTTTCCAAGAGTGACAATTTGGATTAAGGTTTGCATTTCCCTTAATTCCATAAGAAAATGTCGAATTCCAAATTTGGCATTACTTTTGCTTCTCTCTAGTGTGTCAATTTAAATTATATTTAACTCCTCAAATTTTGACACATATATTACTCTTTCAAAGAGTAACCCAATAACCTTTTTCTTTTTCAAAGGTTAACAATAACCTTGAAAATGCTCTCAAGTGTCAACTTTACAAAGGTTGGGTTAACTACCTTTCCAATTGGAGTTGGCACTCTCTAACCTATCTAGGGTGTAGAGAATATGTTCCTAGGAACCCAAAACCTATTGGTGCTCCTTGGATGCTCTAGGTACTCACTAGGGATGACTTCCATAGATACCTTCCTAAGGACCTTTCTAGGCTTCTTAGAAACCTTGGTCACTTCCACTAGGTCACTTCTAGGGCTAACTCCCCTTGTAACCTTATTTGTGACTTTGTTTAGCCTTTTTGGAGCCTTAGTCACCTTTACTAAGTCAACTCTAGGGATGACCTCCCTTGTGACCTTCTTTGTGACATTATTAGACTTCTTAGAAGTCTTAGTCACATTGGTCTTTGCAAAAGTACTCTTAGGGACAACTTCCCTTGTACTTTTAGCTTGACCACTAAACCTAGGATTGGTCCCATAACTATATGGAACCCTATGAAAGGAAGTCACATCCTTCTTGGCTTTAGGTTTGTATCCCAAACCTATATAGCCATTGGATGGCTCTTGTCTAGCTTTTCCTAGGTTATGCTCATTTTGACCCCTAAGAATATTTTCCATTCTTGCTAGGGTTCTTTCTAAATTATCAAGTCTTGACCTCAAGACTTGGTTTTCCGTCATTGAATCCATAGACTTGGATTTTTCTTGACCCCTATGAGTATTTCTATATCTAGGCATATATCTATAATCCTTAGAGTTATTGCCTAAATTATTATTTACCTTCCTAGCCTTAGGTGTGATAAATCTAGCATGAGGAGGGATATATTTATCCTTAGATTTATCATGCATTCTATTTTCATGATAAATAGCATTATAACGATTTAAATTTGAACTAGCATTCAAGTTAGGGTTTACCTCCCTTACCCTTGAAGCTCTCTTCTTCTCCCACTTCTTCAAGTGCACCAATTTCTTGAGCTCTCCTCTCCTTGGGCACTTTGTGTGGTAGTGACCCCACTCACCACATGTAAAGCACCTAATGTGCTTCTTCTCCTCCTTCTTCTTCTTCCTACAACTCACTTTAGTTTCTAAATTAACTTTAGTGAGTTTAGGGTTTACCTCCTTTACCTTCTTGAGTGAAGGACACCTACTCTTGTAGTGCCCCATCTTACCACACTCAAAGCATTTGATGTGGTCCTTTGTGCTCTTCTTGGTAGTTGAGGTGGAGGGTTGAGCTTCCAAGATCTCCTCTTCCTTGGATTGCTCTTCTTCCTCTTCACTTGAAGATGTCGATGATTCCACTTCTTCCTCCCTTGAAGATGTGGATGATACCTCCTCATCTTCCTTCTCCTCCTCGGATGTTGACCTTATGTCAACATCGGATTGGTCATTCTCTTCTTGGACCAATAAACCCTTCTCCTTGGACTCCTCTACTCCTTGGAATTGTGACAGGTTTTCATGATAGGCAATGATCTTTTTCCAAAGATCACATGCACTTGTGCATTCACCTACACTCACAATGATATTAGAAGGTGGTAAATTATGCAAAATTCTCGTTACCTCCTTGTCCGCCTTCGATTGCTCTCGTTGCTCTTCGGTCCAATGCCGAGGTCGGAGGCGTTTACCCTTCTTGTCCGTAGGAGCTTCAAATGGGTCACTCAAGACAACCCATTGATTCCAATCCATTTGGAACCATGTCTCCAACCGCTTCCTCCAATAATTGAAGTCTTCTTTGTCATACGGAGGTGGAATTCGGATATCCCATCCGAGCGGTCCTTCGGACTCCATCTTCTTCTTCCTCTAGCTTCTTGCTCTCTTGGCGGTTAGTCCGTAGAAGAGCGACCTCGCTCTGATACCACTTGTTAGGACCTTGACGTCCGCTAGAGGGGGGTGAATAGCATCTCACCCAAATCTTTACTTCCTACGTATTCGTTAGTGCGCAAGTGGAATAATATAATACAAATTACGAATACGAAAGCTAAAGATAAAGAAAAGAACAAGCAAACTAATGCACGTCGATGTAACGTGGTTCGGAGATGATGCTCCTACTCCACGGCGTGTCCGTAAGGTGGACGATCCCTCAATCCGTCGGTGGATTAGTCCCCGGCTAACTCCGGCTAGCTCAACCTCCTTGTGGGTGGAGAAACCTCACCACAACTCCAACCAAGATCTCTTGGCACACAAAGATCTCTTGAGCACAAGTAGACTACTAATTAGACTTTAACCAAGTCCAATTTCGTCGCCTTGGCCGGCCATACCAAACTCCTTCTTATAGAGCTTGGAACAAATCAGAACCTGATTTGCCCGTTACCAGTCGACTGGTCCTTGCACCAGTCGACTGGTGCCAGCCCAACGGCTATCTCAACGGCTCTGCTACAGTGCATCAGTCGACTGCTACAGTCACCAGTCGACTGCTACAGTACTGCTACAGTAACGCTACAGTGCGCTACAGTACTGCTACAGTAAACCCTAATTCTAGGATTTTACCTCGAGTACATTCACTCAGCACTCGTTCTCGCCCGACCAACCTAGACCTAGCCTTCTAGCCTCCTCCATCAGCCTTGCGTCCCTCGGATGCCTCCCCATCCTTCACGTTTTGCCTTCTGGAGCTTCCATCGGCCTTGTCATTATTGTCGGGTCTTCCTTTGCCAAGAGGTCGCGCCTCCGGGACTTCATCCATTGCCAAGTCACACCTGGACTTACGTTGCCAAGACTACATGCTTGGACTTACACCGCCAAGACTCATCCTTGGACTTTCCTCCTTTGCCAAGATCACACTTGGACTTACGTTGCCAAGACTACACACTTGGACTTACACCGCCAAGACTCATCCTTGGACTTTCCTCCTTTGCCAAGATCACACTTGGACTTACGTTGCCAAGACTACATGATTGGACTTACACCGCCAAGACTTACCCTTGGACTTTTCTTGTTGTACCTGTATCCTGCATACTCACAATGCATATCAAATACAACAATAAACCTAACTTAAACCTTTGCCCAAACATCAAAACTTAGGGCACCTAGATTGCTCCAACATGATCCTCCAATTAGAATTAGGCTCATCTAGGTACACGAACTATGCACCTTGATCCTAACTCACAATCCTAATATCTCACACACATCTAAGGTATATCAAACACATCCAAGTCAATTTTGATGTGAGATATGGGTTTAGGTTAGCTTAATCTAAGTTCTCATGAATTTTTCTAAATAACAATTTGATCTCCATATCAAATTGTGTTTTAGTCCTTAAATCAATTTCATTGATCATTAATGCACAAGATGATAACATGGGCATATAATTGTATCATAAATGAAGACATGTGCCAATGTCATGATGTCATGGCATAAAGTATGAAACTTAAATAAAGCATGACATTTAAATAACTTAAGCATTATCATGACATTTCAAATGATGATAAATTAAGTATGATGTCATGACATGGCATATGGCAAGCAATATATGACAAATAACATGTAAAGGTATAGAAAATACCTAACTCTAGCCTTAGTTGCCATTTTTGATCATATTGCCATAAAATCCATATTCCTAAGTGTATTAGACCTAAAATCATATACTAAGGATTTTTAGATCACTATGTGCCAATTAGATTGACCCTAGAAAACTCTTCAATTGTGATTGACACATCCTAAACACCTTAGGAATAATTTTCCATTTCATTTTCAAGGCTTGATTATACCTTGAAAAATCCTAAAGTGCCACATTTTGCCATGATTAGGTTAACTACCTATTCAAGTAAGGTTGGCACACCCTAACTAATCTAGCGTGATGAAATCACGCTCCTAGGAACCCAAAACCTATTGGAGCTCATTGGGTTCACTAAGTATTCACTAGGGATGACTTCCCTAGCAACCCTTCTAATGACTCTCCTAGGCTTTGAAGCCTTGGTCATTTGGGACTCATCAAGATCAACTCTAGGGGTGACTCCCCTTGTGACCTTGGTGATGGTCTTCCTTGCCCTAGATTTTGTTCCATAATCTAATGGAACATTGTGATAAGTGGGCTTGACCACTTGGGACTTAGGTTTGTGACCCAAACCTTTCATGTCCTTGGGCTTTGGTTTTTTCCCCTTAGACCCTATATTTGACTTTTCCAAATTTTTAAGGGTCTTTTCTAACATGTCAAGTCTTGACCTCAAGACTTGATTTTCCTTCTTTAATACCTCAAGACTTGATTTGTCATTTTTCTTTGAGGCATTCCTAGGCATGTGTCTAGTTGATTTGAGATTCCTACCTAGGTTTTCCTTAGCCTTAGATGGGTTAATTCTAGGGTTGGCTTTCCTAGTGTTATCCTTATCTAGGCTCACATGTTTGGCACCTAAGCATGTATATCGATTTCTAATGTTATCATGCTTACCATTATTAACAATAGCAATAAGGCTACTAGCATGTGTCTTATTATTATTGCAATAATGTGCCTTAGAGATTACCTTAGGGTTTGCCTTAGCTCCCCCTATCGATGTGCTCGGTCTCTTGTCCTTGTGAGATTGCCTCCCCCTCGGACATTGGCTCCTATAGTGTCCCCTTCGCTTGCATTGAAAGCACACCACGTGGTCCTTGCCCTTGCGTATCGGTACTCCGACTTCCTTGACCTTTGGCGTCGGTGGAGTCTTCCTAACCCTCTTTGGACACTTACTCTTGTAGTGCCCAAACTCCCTACACTCAAAACACATTATGTGTAATTTGCTTGAAATTAAAGTGCTTGAGTTACCTAGGGTTGAGGATGAATTTAGACTCTCTCCTTCATCCCTTCCGGAGGTAGATGATTCTTCTTCTTGCTCCAACCTTGAAGAAGTGCTCTTCTCCTCTTCTTCCTTAGATGTTGAATAACCCTCAACTTCTAATTTCTCTCCTCCATGGTGTGAGCTACTTAGCTCACTTGACTCCTCTTCATGGCTTGAAGTGGAGCTCTCCTCATGGAACTTGGCTAAGTTGTTCCACAACTCCTTGACATTATTATAACCACCTATCTTACATAGAATGTCATTAGGTAATGAGAATTCAAATATTTTCATTACCTCATCATTAATCGTGGATTGGTGGATTTGCTCCTTCGTCCACTTCTTCTTCTCTAATGGTTTTCCTTCCTTATCCATCGGAGGCTTAAAACCTAATTGAACACAAGTCCAATTTTCAAAGTTAGTCATAAGAAAATATCTCATTCTTACCTTCCAATATGTAAAGTCGTCGCGGTCGTAGAAGGGTGGAATGGTGATGTCTTCTCCGAGTTGATCCATCTCTAGCTTGTGCTCCCCCAGGTGTTGATCCAACGAAGAGCGACCTCGCTCTGATACCACTTGTTAGGATCGATGGTCGCGGCTAGAGAGGGGGGGTGTGAAGAGCCGCCCCAAATATTCGCGTTTCTTCCTACGATTAGGGTTAGCGCAGTGGAAATAAACAATAGAAACGACAACGGAGAATAACAAACCTCAAACTCGTCGATGTAACGAGGTTCGGAGATGAAACTCCTACTCCTCGGCGTGTCCGTAAGGTGGACGAAGCCTATCAATCCGTCGGTGGATGAGACCCCGGAAAACCGGCTAATAAGAACTCCTTCTGGGTGGAGAAACCTCGCCACAATGTCTTGCAACAGCAAGATAAACAGAAGTACAAGAATACAGCAGGAAACTAAGTACAATACAAAAATGTAATAACCCTAGCTTGCCTTCTCGTCGACTGGATGAAGCAGCAACTTCACGGGAATCCAACCACAGCACCAACTGTCCAGTTGAAGTCCCAGCCGAGGGAAGCTCACGCGAAGCTTCAGCGAAGAAGAGCTCAACAAAGCTCAAGCAGAAATACTTCAGCAGTCAGTAGGAAGAAGAGGAAGAAGAAGAAGAACTGTAGAAGCCCTTGATCTCCTTTTATAACCTGCACTGCAAAGAAGACAGCGAAGAAGACGGAGATAGCCGTTGTCTCTCAACGGATAGTTCTGGACCGATCAGGCTGAAGCCTGATCGGTCCAGGGTACTTCTGATCGGTCCTGAGGACCGATCAGGCCCCAGTCTGATCGGTCCCCGGACCGATCCCACCTCTCTGTAAGAGAGGTGGCCGCGTCTCTGATCGTTCGTGGAGACCGATCAGACTCCCTGCTGATCGGTCCCCAGACTGATCAGTTCACTCACAGAAAGTTGGCTCAACTCCTCTGATCGGTCTCCAGATCGATCAGATGACTTACAGAACCCTTCTGTTTGTTATCTGATCGGTCACCAGACCGATCAGATACTCAGGCGTATCGCTGGATCGGTCACCAGACCGATCCAGGTTTAGAGCTCCAGCCCTAAACCCTAAATGGTCTTGAGAACAAGCTACCGAGCCCTCTCTTGACCTAGTCCGGAGAACGAGCTACCGAGCCCTCTCCGACTTGGTCCAGAGAACGAGCTACCGAGCCCTCTCTGACCACAGTCCGGAGAACGAGCTACCGAGCCCTCTCCGACTTTCCGTGCCAAGTCTCCAACTTGGTCTTCCCCGTGCCAAGTCTCCATACTTGGACTTTTCCCGTGCCAAGCTCCCTGCTTGGACTTTTCACCAGATGTCTGGTCAACCTTGACCCATCTGGATTTCCCTTGCCTGACTTCACTCACCAGGACTTCCAAACTGCCTAGCTTCACTCACTAGGTCTTTCCCCTGCCTGGCTTCACTCACCAGGTCTTTCCCAAGCGCCTAGCTTCACTCACCAGGACTTTCTCCAACTACCTGGCTTCACTCACCAGGACTTTCTCCAACTGCCTGACTTCACTCACCAGGACTTTCACTTTCACCTAGCTTCACTCACTAGGATTTTCACCTGGCTTCACTCACCAGGATTTCCCGACTGCCTGGCTTCACTCACCAGGACTTTCCGAACTGCCTAACATCCCAGTTAGGACTTCCCAGTCAAGTATCCGGTCAACCTTGACCTACTTGACTCTTCTTCATCCAATCTGATCAGACCCTGATCAGTATCTCTCCGCATGGAAAACTGCACCTGCATTGTCCATGTCTACATGTCTTTCTGTATTGTCAAACATCGAAACCATGACCAAGGTTTACGCTTGGTCAACTAGGTCAACCTTGATCTACTGGAAATTGCACCGACACAAACTATATTAAATCAGAATGGAGCCTTTTGGTTTAGGAAAATGATTCTCTTTGTTCACATCACCTAAAACATTCTCCTTCTTCCCTTTTATTTTTTGATTAATATAATAGTAGATGCAACTTGTAAGCATTCTTTGCGGATTTGTACCTCAAATCCCAAATAGGGAAAGCCATTACTAGCCTGAGGAATGGTCTGGTAGCTGAATGGCATGATCTCAGCCTTAATTTACATGATGCACAGTGTTTATGCTAAGTCATAGTTCTAATGACTTCATCTTGACTCGTTTTAGTAATTTGTAGACAATCTTAGCAACTCAGCTAAATATTTATGAGTCTAAAATTTAACTCAATTGCAATAAGTGGGTGTATTGTTTGGGAAGAGTTCAACATTTTTAAGCATCTATTTACTTTCACACACTGTCATTAAATTCACCACTGTTCCTTGTGTGTTC
This sequence comes from Zingiber officinale, assembly GCF_018446385.1. NCBI lineage: Eukaryota > Viridiplantae > Streptophyta > Magnoliopsida > Zingiberales > Zingiberaceae > Zingiber > Zingiber officinale. The sequence continues at coordinate 61,692,726 of NC_056000.1, read as the reverse complement.
ATTGATTTGTTATAAACATGTCAACCTTCTTTTTTATGATGACAAAACACAAGTTATGACATATTATAAATTGCTCGACCAGCTTATTCTATTTTTGGCATGTTTCTGGAATGAGTTAGCTGTATTATGTCATTTCATGTTATGCTAATGGGTCCTCAAACTTTAAATACCATCTATTCTCAATTATGAGAATGTAAATTCTGTGCTTAGCACTACATATTTAATAAATATTTCATGTTCACTTTTTAATATTTAATTATTTATAAATTCTTGTCAGGTGTTTTTTGTTCTGTATTACTAGATAGTATTATCCTAGTTAAGACCCATTAATGAAAGTCCATAATCTAATTTTCACGCATGACTTGAATCATTGGAATAGTAATCATTATCTATAGCATTTGACTAAAGTCTCCTTTCTGTTTGTTTAAGTTTATGCACTTGTACCAATAATAATATTGTTGTTCAGTGCAAAGCAGAATATTACAGTCTATGCTTGCGATTGTAGTGAAGAGGTCCTTAGAAAAGCAGAAGAGATGATAGCCACTGGAAGTGCTATTTCTCTAGTGCCTCGGTTCTTCACTTTCTTGCTTGATGTCTCTGTAAATAATTTCCCTGATTGGTTATTCTGCACTTCTTGTAGAAGGAATTCATCTCCAGAGCCAGTTAATTTCTCATCAGGTTGGTCTTAGATTTCAACTTGTAGCATGAAACCTTAATCTCATCCTCATCTTGTTATGTAGAATTTTATTTTCCTTTATTTTAGATTCTAGAGGAGAAAACTTGGAAATGTCACACATGTCAGCCTTCTTAAGAGAAGATCAGTGTTGCAATGGTGGAGTTGATTTCGTAACAATGGTAAGTTAGCCTTAGAATTCCAGTTGCAATGATAAAACAGTTGATTATTTATAATGTTTGTTGGGCTTTTTAATCTCTGTACATGTCCCTTTCTATAATATGTGACCAATTCTTACTTCCTACTCTTATTCTCATACCATTTTTTGATCCTTAGCAGAAACATATCTGCTACCAACAATTTCTGAGATTGATAGATTGCCTCCATCACTGTAAACGTAATAATACTGATTTAGAGCACTGGGGGCCTTTTCTGCATTTGCTTCTAGCTGAATAATGATTAGAGCTTTGATCACATTAGTTCATCTACTGTTTCGGTTCATTTGCTCTAGAGCTCTCTAGGTGAGAAAAAACCTTAAGAATAGTAAACATCTAGTTGTGATGATCTTGTTGTTTAGGTTCAAAAACAACAGCTAGTTTATACTGTTATTTTTATTGCCAGAAGAAAATTTGACGCATTACCCTTCACTGATAATTTTCATTCACAATAGGAGATTGCAAGACACTCATGTTTGCACATATTAGCCCAAGTTCAGCAGATTTAGGTGAAACATTATGCTCACTAAACTTTGCTAGCAGAGTCCGAGGCATTGAACATGGTCCTGTCCGAAAGCAGACAGATTTAGCAGAGAGTTTCAAGCTTAAACAAATGGTATATCTGTTTTGACTGCATATTGGGCTAGTGTTGCTAGTTTAAAAATTTTGTTCTATTTGGCAATACATATGTAGGTTTTGTATCTTCTGCAATTATGTGATGCCTAATAAGAGTTATTGTACAGGCTGATAAGCTCCTTCAGAGTGAAAAAGAAAACATAAGGTTGAATGAAAGCTTGCAATTGATGCAGCTAAAATACGCATCTCGGGAGAATGTTTTCAAAACATTGCAAGATAAGTAAAGTTAGTCAACCCAGTGCAAAAAAGTAAAGTTAGTCATAACAAAGTTGTAGTGACCAAATTACCCACATACTTTTATTAGTCTAGCTTATGAGGAACTTGAATGGCCTCAAGAAGGTGATCCAACTGATAGTAATTGAACCAAATGAAGATAATGTAAATAAATTATTTTATATATTCCAAGAAAAATCATAATAATCTACTATACACCATGCATCACTATATTTAGCTTCTTTCAAATTAGTCGCCTTATAACAGATTATTTCAAATGTGCAGATCAAAGAAGATGAGCAAACAAGTAAAAATTACCAGCAAAAGGTTACTTTTCTCATTTTCAATCTCTATTTGAGTAGAATTTACAGCATCTTTAATTTCCCTTATGTAAGCAACAAATTGCTTTATATCCATATTGACTATTTTATTCTATTCAAGTAAGAGAACTGGAGAATCAATTAAATGGTGAGAGGACAACCAAGAAGGATGTTGCAAAGTTCCCAAAGCCTCCAGTGACTCCTTTAAGATGGAGGTCTTCTTTACAAAGAATCGTCAATCAGTTGTCACCCTCAGGACATCAAACAAGCAGAGGTACCCATTCAGTAATAGATAAAGAGAATTGTCTATTAACAAATAAAACTACTGGGGAAGATTTAGTTAAATCTCTGCACAGAGCAAGAAGGATAACGTTGGCACCAGTAAGAAGAATATTTGTGTACTATCTATTACCTTTTGATGTTGTAAGAAGAATAGTTATGTGTACTTTGTGGATACTGACTTGATGTGCACAATATCTATTATCTTTTTATGTTGTAAGAAAAATATTTATGTGTTGGTTATATGGATATTGACTTGGCGTGTTTAGATCGGTGTATTTTTATTTGTGATTTTCTTAGTGAATTAATAATATTAACTTAATTTTATGATTTTCTTGGTGATAATATTGATTTTTTACTATTTTGAAAATCGAATTTGAGTCGTTAAACAATACTGATATTACATCGGTTTTCTACCACTGCAAAACCAGTGTCATTAACTAATATTACATCGGTCGTATACCGCTGCCAAAACTGGTATTATTAACATATAATATTACATCGGTTTTACACCCGATGTCGTTAAGTGATACTACACCGGTTTTAACCCGATGTCTAAAATGACAGACCTTTTACATTGCCTTCATAGACATCGGTCGAAAATGTAATAGACATCGGTGGAAAACCGATGTCTATGAGGGTTTTTGTTGTAGTGTATAAACCAGTAATCATTCATAAAGAAAGTTTGATCTAGTGATCCGCAAACAAACTCATCCGATAGGGAGGAAGACACTCAGAGCCGACGCGCAAGTTTGTTTGCATCACTTAAAAACCAGTAATAGAGACCGTGGAATTAAATAATTCCCATGGAATTAAATAATTCCTCTCCCACTTAGTTATTTAAAATGAGGAATTTTAACATGCAAGCCTAGGGATGGCAATGGGTAGGATTTGGGTAGGATTTCATATCCTCTATACCCATCCCCATTTATTATATCTATACTCATACACATCCCCATACCCATCGGGTATTTAACTTTCATACCCATCCCCATACCCGTCGGAGTTTCGGATATCCATATCCTATCCATCATCCTATTACTTTATACCATTCTCATTTTTACAAAAAATATTTCATGTACTTGTCAACTCTTCCTTGTCTCCCGCTCCTTCGATTGGGTGAACATTTTTCGTAGAAAATAAGATGAGATACGTGTTAATGACTGGATAAAGAGATAAACTAAGTCTTTTTTTCTAAGACGGAAAGCAAACTAAAGTTTTTTCTTTCCCAATAAAAAATGAGGCTTATATATATATATATCGGGTATTGGGTAGGGTATGGGTAGGATTTTACCACATCCGCCTCCATACCCATACCCGAAATATCCATACCCGAATACCCATTTACTATAATCGGGTATAAAAATTTCCTACATATCCTCCTCCATTCGGGTCGGATATCGGATTACCCATCGGATTCGGGTGAAATTGTCATCCCTATGCAAGCCTACACATATGCATACCCACACATCATAGTAAATATAAAAATAATAAATATGAAAAGAATAATTTTCCAACTATTATAGCCTTGATCATCACTATCCTTCGTGTGCCACCAACCCTGGTTGCTGCCATCTTTAGCCACCGCCATTGGGTCTAGTCGTCGCATCCCTCTTGCTTCCTTTTCCGCTGCGCCTCTGGTCCTCGAATAGTCCCACGCCTCGCAAGAATATGATCCGCGACGAAAATAGAATTTTACACATATCGATCCTATATTCCACAAGGGAATGTACATATCATCTAGATCGAACAAAAATATAAAATCCTAATAACTAATACAACTCCTGCTGTATTTTATAAGTACAATCATACACACACATTAAAATATCCTTGACATGTCCAAGGGTCCAATCACACACAAACACAACACATGACCATAATAGTTGAAGCCTGCAACTACAGAGTTAATCTATTTGCACATCCTACTATTATCATGCATTAATTATGTATGACATGTATGCATAATTACACTAAATACCAAACACAGAGGCTAAACCCTAGCTCTGATACCAATTGTTGGTTGCTACTCGGAATACCTACTGGTTCCCTTGTACAAATTTTTTTGTACAAGTACTGAACCTTTCCTAGCTACCATGTGTTCTTTAGAAATTAAACTTGAATCGCAAGCGGAACTTAACACTATTGATTCTAAGTTTAACTTATCTGTTCTTAAAGGTTAGACTTGGATTGCAAGCGGAACTTAACACTATTAATCCAAGTTTGACCTATGCTACATAGTCGATTAAATATTTATTTTTAAGATTGGCTTCCAGGACAAACGTGGTGAGGCACTAGGCCTTCTTGGGTATGGGATCATCCACCACTGCCTAGTTAAAGTCTTTCAGAGAAATTCAATATTCAACCTCCTTAAAGTAACATTAAGTTTAACCGATAAGAACAATCGAATCACAAGATCGAAAGAAATAAATAACACAAAATCGAAACATAAATCGATTCCTAAAACCGTTTACCTCTAGTGTTTGGTATTACAAGATCAAAACAAAGAAACATAAACTAGTTATGATGTAGAAAACAAATAACTAGTTATACCTTTTCTTTGTAGCTAATGACCTCTTGATCTTCTATCGTATTCCTCTTCTTATCTCGGACATTGTGTGGATAACGATCTACCAAGATGAGAATCCACCAAAAGCTCCTTCTTCTTCCTTCCAAGTTTCGGCCACCAAAACTCCTCCAAGGATGTAGAGGTTCGACCACCACCACCAAGCTCCAAGGGATGCTAAAAATATTGTCTCCTTTCTCTCCTTCTTCTCCAAGCAAGATCCGGCCACCAAAAGCTCAAAGAGATGTTGATGCCGCTGGCCACTTAAGAAGAAGGGAAGAGGAGATGCAAGGGAAGAGGGTCGGCCACCACTAAGGAAGAGACGAGGGAAATAGAATAGAAGTTGTGTCTCATGAAGGCAACCTACCCCTTCTTTTATATTCCTTGGTTATGACAAATAATGAAAATTTTGAACATAATTAAAACTTCCTTATTTCCTTGCCAATGGCTAATAAGGAAAATTTAATTAAAAATTCCTTTTAAACCTTATCATGGCCGGCCACATCATGCATCACAAATAAGGAAAATTTTAAACACAAAATTAAAACTTCCTTATTTATTTCCAGAAGAATTTTTAAAATAAAATTTCTCTTTTGAATCCCTTCATGGTTAGTTATAAAAGAATTTTTTTATAAATTAAAATCTTTCTTTTAAACTATGTGGATGGTTACAAAAAAGGAAAGTTTTCGTCAAAATTAAAATCTTCCTTTCAACTACAAATAAGGAAAGATATCTAATCTTTCTCTTAATTTTTGTAGAAAATTATAAAAGGAAAGATTTAAATTTTAAACTCTCTTTTAAACCATGGCTTCCACATAAGGAAAGATTTTAAAAAATAAAATTCTTTTAATTTATTGTGGTCGGCCACCTAAGCTTGGGCTGCAAGCTTTGGTCGGCCACCAACTTGGCTTAACCCTTTGGCTTGGCCGGCCCAAGCTTGGACACCAAGCTTGGCTTGGCCGACCACCTAAGGGTGGGTAAGAAGGTGGGTATAATGCTTTATAAATAAGAAACTACGACAGGGACCGAGAGGAGAAATTGGTTTTGGTCTCTCGATGAACTTGAACTTTCCGTGTTCGCTCCGAACACCCAACTCGAGTTCATCAATAATAACTCATACCACTAAAGAGTTATTATTGAACTACCACACCAATCACAAATTATATTATGGGTTCCTTCTTACTATGAGTACATTAATCTCCCTGTGTTTAATATATCAAATGTCCATTAACTAAATGAGCTACTGACAATTCATTTAATTAATATCTAGATCTAAGAGTAGTACCACTTAACTTTATTGTCATGTCAGACTAAGTTCATCTGCAGGGTTTATATGGCAACCCTTATGAGCTCCTCTTGGGGACATCATCAACCTAGATCACTAGGACATAGTTTCCTTCTATAAACAACAACACACCATATAAATGGTATTATCTCTCAACTTATCGGGGCTCTTGATTTATCGAACTAAATCGCACCCATTGATAAATTAAAGAGATATATACTAAATATACGTGCCTGTTTTGATATTTAGGATTAAGAGCATGTACTTTCATAATAATAGAGGTTTGTTCTTTTATGTAGTCAGTATAAAAGGAAACTACCTTAAATGGTCATACTCAATACACTCATAGTGTACTAGTGTAATTTTATAGTTAAGATAAACTAATACCAAATTACACTACGACTGGTCAATGGTTTGTTCATATCCATCTTGGTCGTGAGCTACTGTTTATAATTTATAAGGAACCGATAACATAATCTTCTGTGTGTGACACCACACACTATGTTATCTACAATATAATTAAATGAACAATTACATTTAGCATATAAATGTAAACATTTGACCAATGTGATTCTTATTTCAAACTAAATGTCTATACCAAAAGCTAGGCTTTTAGTATACATCCTAACAGGTCTGAGGTGCCTTCAAGGTGATGGAGGCGCCTCTAACCCTGCAGGCAGCATAGGCGCCTTCAGCTAGTTTTCCTGCTCCTTTTAACTTCATTTTAGCTTCCGATGCTCCGATAGCTTGGGTGATTGCGGCCAACCGGAATAAGGCTCATCCAAACCCAATTCCTGGCCTTTTCCTCGAGAAGGCTTCCGTCGCGGCTTCTCGTCCCTCGAACGCCGCGCACGTTCTTCTTGTCCACCGGAGTACTCTTCCACAGCTGTCTCGTCCTTCGGACGCATCGAGCCCATCGACTCCCTTCTCGTGCCGTCCTTCTCGCTAGCTGCGTCTTCCGCTCGACTTCCTGCGCTCCTAAGTTCCTGCACACTTAGACACAGGGATCAAATAACAAGCAGAACCTAACCTAACTTGGTTGATCACATCAAAACACCCACGGTGGAACACTATTTTCGTAAACTCTTAGGTTTATAGCTACCACTCAGCTTTTGTTGTCATTGACTCTCAGGTTTATAGCCACCGCTTGACTGTTGTTTTCGTAGACTCTTGGGTTTATTACCACCGCTCGGCTTTCTGATAATAATGCATAAGAGTTTAGAGTCGGCGCCGCTCGACTTTTATTACTTTCACACCAGTTCATAGCCGCCGCTCAACTTTAAGAATCATTGCTTAAGGATTTATAGTCGCTGCTCGATTGTAATTTTCACTGTTCAAGGGTTTATAGTCATCAATCGAGTTGTTTTAGTAAACTCCTGAGTTTATAGCCACCGCTCAACATTCTGATAAAAACGCACAAGAGTTTAGAGTTGCCGCTCAACTTTTATTACTTTCACATGAGTTTATAGCCGCCGCTCGACTTTAAAAATCATTGCTCAAGGATTTATAATCACCACTCGACTGTAATCTTCACTGCTCAAGGATTTATAGTCGTCAGACGACTCCCAGGTTTATAGCCGTCACTAGGCTTTAGTTGTCGTCGACTCCCAAGTTTATAGCCGCTGCTCGGCTTTAGTTGTCGTTGACTCCCGAGTTTATAGTCGTCGCTAGCTTTAGATTACGTAGACTCTCGAGTTTATAGCCATCACTTGGCTTTAGTTGTTGTCAACTTCCAAGTTTATCGCCGCCGCTCGGCTTTAGTTGTCATCGATTCCTGAGTTTATAACTGTCGCTCGGCTTTAGTTGTCGCCGACTCCTGGGTTTATAGCCACTGCTCAGCTTTAGTAGTTGTCATCAACTCCCAAGTTTATAGCGGTCACTCAACTTTAGATGTTGTCGACTCCCAAGTTTATAGTCGTCACTCGGCTTTAGATTACGTAGACTCTTGAGTTTATAGTCGTCACTCGACTTTAGTTGTCGTCGACTCCTGAGTTTATAGCTACCGCTCGGCTTTAGTTGTTGTCGACTCTCGAGTATATAGCCACCGCTTGGCTTTAGTTATCGTCGACTCTCGAGTTTATAGCCGTTGTTTAGCTTTAGTTGTCGTCGACTACCGAGTTTATAGCCGCCGCTCAGTTTTAGTTATTGTCGGCTCTCGTGTTTATAGCCACCACTCGGCTATAGTTGTTATTGACTCCTAAGTTTATAGCCGCCACTCGGCTTTAGTTGTTGTCGACTCCCGAGTTTATAGCCGTCGCTCGGCTTTAGTTGTCGTCAACTCCCATATTTATAGCCACCGCTTGGCTTTAGTTGTCGTCGACTCCCGAGTCAATAGCCGCTACTAAGCTTTTATTCTCTGAAGGGGTATGAAACAACACTCGGTAAAAGGGGATAAGCGCATTTTTTGTATCCCCATATGTGTCGATCAACTTCTTATTTTGCCCATGAACAGATATATTTTTTGCTCGGTCTCTGTAGCCGGCTTGTTGTCCTGCTGCTGACGCTGTGGGTTCATTTGCTTGGCGCTTGGCCATCGCCTACTGTTGCTGCTCCAACATCTTAGCCGCCCATATTTGTATCAACATGTCCAACTCCTCCTTTGTCAATGCCACACTTGTGAGCCATCCAGCGTCTTCCATATCCACGTCTCGAATACAAGTTAAGTTCTCACAGACGGTGCCAATATGATCCTGTCTAAAAACAGTGAAGATAGCTGACTGGGGATGCGGTTCCTCGGTTGACCGTGTGAAGACTCCTCTCCGCTTTGCAACACAAAGAATGTCAGTACCGGGCCAGGAAAGGGGTCCTGACGTTGGCCCTTCGACGCTCAAGTCAGTCACCAGAATAGTAGAAAGACGGTAGAGAAATGTAGCAACAACGAAAGCTCAAGTACAACTAATGCATACCTCGGCTGGTGCATGAACCCTCTATATAGTGCTCCAGTAGCATACATGCATGTTTCTCAAGGCACGTGTACATTTTCCCAACTGTCTCATGAAAGGAAATATCAGGAAAGTGTTTCTGACACCATTCCTTAACGAGACGTGCAAATTTATGACATGATAGTAGAAGTTTTTATCGTACAATTTGTCTGTTGACCGTGCCCTGTTGTTAGCGGTACTAACTTCTAAAAGGATATGATGAGTTGTTCCACTGTTGGGCCTAGCGGGGAAGTCGCTCGGTCAGGATTCTCCGCCTGGTCGCTCAGGGCTGCTTTTCTCCGTAGTCGCTTGGCTCAATAAGTCGCCCATTGTCAATCTAGTCGAACTAGCATTCACTTGGTCAATTGTGAGTATCTGATGTTCTATATATAGTAGTCCCGGATGGATGAGCGATCTGCTCAGATGAGCCTCCTGGCCGCTCGGCTCGTTGCCACCCGCTCGGCCAACTTTGATGACCCGGCGGTTTTTTTACCTTTGACCGCTTTAACTTTAACCTCCATATCAATCGTATTTTCCACTTTTGACTCATCTTTGGTACGCTCGTTTTACCGCTGGATCATATACCTCCTTTAAATACTTTTTGAAATTTAGTAGATAAATTGTTGTATAATTTTTTGTTTATATTCAGAAAGAGATCCAAAAAAACACATCTCTCATTACTGTGTTGGTTTTACAGGTATATATAATCGATAAACAACAAATCTTCACAATTAATATTCCCAAGAACCAATTAAATCTGCAAAAAAATATCAATTCAATTCAATAGCTATCAATCAATGAAGGACGATAATCGCTGAGATTGTTGAGCCGGCGGGACTGCATGTCGATGAGGTGTTCGAGGAAAGGGCTCTCCGAGAAGACCACCTCGTACCCGTCCCTCATGTCGTCCATGGCCTCCTCCCCGAGCAGGAGCTGCCAGAAGAGTCCGCCGCGGCATGCTCCGCCGCCGCTCGCCGAGGCGTACACGGCGTCGTACACGGAGGCGTACACGCTCTGCCGCTCGTCGCCCACGGCCTTCCTCCGGCTGCGCCGCCGCCCGTTGCTGGACGAGGAACTAGCGGGGGAGTGCTTCTTGCCGAACTCGGAGACGAGGAGGGGCATCGAGAGGACGGCGTCGGCGTCGGCGATGTGGGACCGGAGCCAGCCGTCGAGAAACGCCATCTGGGTTTGGTTCGTCGACCACGGCATCCTGCCGGCCACATTTTACAAGGGCATGCTTGCATTATTAAAAACTTCCAAGGGTTTAAATCAAACAACAGTTAATTTTTCCAAATAACCACTGAAAGTTTTATTAATACTAAAATACGCCTCAATTTGTCTATCTTGTATGGCTTACCATTCGTCGGGGTAAACATGGACGGTGGCGAAATCGATTCCCTTGACTAGATTATTACTGATGAAGTCGGTGCCCATATCGTAGATGAGGTTGAATTTTTTCCTATTTGGAGTCGACTCCCCGTAGAACCCCTCGAGACCCACCTCAAGCATGTGATTGTCGTCGATGGATTTCACATACTCCACCATCTCCTCTATCCAACCCTTTGAAAAAAAATGTTAACATCAGTTAGTCTCATTGATTGTATCTAAGGATGATCAGTTCGGTCTTACGAAAATTTCTCACCGATCACCAGGATAAATAAAGAAGCACATGCGACAATCACTAACATTCTTTGATTAATAATATACCTGTAGTGTAATGCCAGAAAGGTCACTCACACAGCGTGGCTCATTAATGAGTTCCCATGCAAAGATCGCGGGGTCATCCTTATAAGAAAGACCATTAATGGTGTTCACTCTGGTTAAAATTGCCTAATCCATACAAATAATAATAAAAATATCAATATTAATTTATTAGATCGCAAACAAATCAGAGTAGCTCTCTGTAAGATCATGATCATACCTTGACGTGATTCTTGTAGTAATCTTTAATGATGTTATCGGTGTAGAAATCGTCGTCGGAGCTTAGGCAATGGCCTGCCTCTCTTGCCCATTCGATGTACTGCCTTCTTCCCCCGAAGCTGTCGAAATTATTCACCAAACTCAAAATCAAACGGATCTTATATTTGCTGGCCTCCGATATCACATAATCCAAACCCTAATGAATTATAATGAAGCACTAAACGTTAAGACGAGATTATGAGAAAATGAAATAAAGAGGGATGAAAATGTAAAAAAAAAAAAGGGATTCTCTTGGTGATCCACGTGGCGGTTGAAGGAGTCATGTGCATCGCGAGATTGCGCGTGACAGAATCTACCTGAAACACGTCCTCGTTGTAGACGCCCGGCGACGCCTGCAGCGGCCGGAACCCGCCGTCCCTGAACGCCCAGGTCCTGACGACGGTCAGACCGTGCGCGGCGGCATCCCGGAAAGCCGCCCGAACCTTCCACCTCTCCTCCGGGAACGACGCTTTGTACATGAGCCAGTAGGCGTTGAACCCGTTAATCCCTTCCAGCGGCTTTCGGCCGCCGCCCGCGGCGTCCACCACGAACTGCGTCCCGTTCCTCCGCACGAACCCCACGCCGCCGCCGCCATAAACTGCAGTTGCGCCAAATCCAGAAGCCGACAACCCCAGAAGAAGAAGAAGAAGAAGCATAACAAACTCACGAGCCACCACTGGACGATGACGTCCCTCCATGTAAAAAATAAAATAAAATAACAACAAGAAGAAGGAACGATCTATTTAAGGAAAAAGTGAAGAGGAAGAATTCAAGTGAAATTCCTTGAGGAAGTGTGATTGCGTACCGGGATTGAGTTGTGGAAGCTAAGAGCGCTGGGTGGCGGCGTGGAATCCATCGCCGAGTGTAGAATTCTGGGTCGTCGGTGGGGAGCGGTCCATTCTGCGAGCACCACCTCGACGGATGAAGCCTGCTGGTTTATACGTGCGAGAAAAGAGTAGGTTGCTTGGAACTTCCTTCTTTTACAAGGGTTGTGGTCTTGTGGATGCTTTTGTTTGACGACTTGTTAAGGAATCAATCTGGAGATTTGTCGGCATGTCAACCGTCAAGGAGATCTGCCCGCGTGTCAAAGAGATCTGCCAGGAAAAAAAATAAAAAAAAAGGTAATTAATTAAAGGATTTATTTGTACGTACTCACGATGCTGAGCGCGAGCGGCCGCCCGCTCAGAGTCAGGACGGCGTCCCTCCATGTCACATACAACAACTTGAAGAATAAACAATTTTATTTATGAAGGATAAAACTAGGGAAAAATACAAAGATGCTTCGTTTTTTTTGAAATAGTCAAACGCCATCTTTTCTTGATTTATTATCAAAAGGACGGCTATATCAGTATATTTTTTATTTATGAAACTATCTTGAGTTCATAGCTTGTGTTATCTTTATTTTTGCAATTGTTTCAGCGTCATCTGAAAACACTGAACACAGCGGTGGGGAATGTGACTCTGCGCTTAAACAAAACACGTGAAAACTCCGTTTTATCTTATAAAACCAAGAACATCAATATCAAATTAAGGAAGGGATCCCGATATTAACCCTTCGGTGTTTACATCAGTTACCAGAACAATAGAAGAATAGTAAAAACTGTAACAATAAGAGCGTGATCACAAATAATGCATACCTCCTCCGATGCATGAACCTCCCTTTATATAGTGGTCATGTATCATACGTATGTACTTCTCAAAGCACGTGTATGTTTCCCCATCTTTCCTATAAAAAGATAAGTTAGAAAAGTGTCTATGACATCATTCCTTAACAGGACGTGAAAATCCCTGACATGACAGTGGAAGCTTCCGTCGTACGATTTATCTGTTGACTATGCTCTGTTATTAGCAGCACCAATTCTCAGAAGGATACGATGAGCTAAGCAAGGAGTCTCACTATTTGGCCAAGCGGGGGAGCTGCTCCGTCAGGCTCCCCCGCAAGATCGCTCTAGGTTGTTCTTCTCCACGATCGCTCGAATGGTAGATTGTTCCTCATACGATCGGACAGGTGGTCCGATTCCCACTTTTGACTCGTCCTTAGTAGACTCCTTTTACCATTGCGTCACAAGCCTTCCCCTCAAATCTAGTCGAAGGAGACTATAAATCTAACTGACTGGACAAGCAGTGTCTTCAACAACCTTTCCGCCTGATCAGACATTCTCGATTCTAGACCCGCCGCTCGGCTCATAACTTCGTTGATCAAGGGTTTATAGTCGTCGTCCGACTTTACTCGGATTTAGCCGCTGCTTAGTTGTGATAAATACTGTAGCTACTTTCTGCCATGGGTTTAGAGCCGCCGCTCGGCTATAAGACAAAATGGTTAATCTTCAGTGAGCCACTCTATAACTATGTCTTCGCTTGTTCGCTTCTTAATCTGCATAGTCCGCACGGGATGCTCATGGGCAACAATTAGCGATTTTTCAACTTCCCTTAGCTTCCTTTGGCGGGAGAGTCCCTTGTAATGGTTGTAGACATCATTTTGATTTCTTGAAGACTGTGCAAATTTCTGATCATTAATGCCGAGCATGCCGCCCATGCTTTTTAATTAAACCTTATTAGTGCTCCCCGTTACAGAGTGCCATGTGCCCCCACTTGTTGGAAATACAATATGTTACCGAAGATTTTGGAGACTTAGTTGAATTTAAATTACACAAAATTTAAATTCAACTTACAATAGAGATGACCTGAGCAGATAATCTCAGGCTGCCAGCAGGGGTTGGTTTCTACTATGTGCCGAAGAGCAACAAATCAGACTCAGACGTTGAGCTGGCAGATTTGTTGAACAGCAGGTCCGTGTTGCCGAGCTGAGCAGTCGAGAGCACAGAGTCCGATCAGGAAAAGTAGTCATCCAACCAAAGAGACCAACCGAGCAGTACGGTCGGGCGGGTAGTAAGGTCGATCGGATAGAAAGGCTGACCGGGCAGTAAGACCAACCAGGCAGGTAGACAGGCTGGGCGAATAGGCAGGTCGGGCTGGCAGACTAGCCGACCAGGAGAGCAGACAGGTCAAGGGAACAAACTGGCCGACCGGGTGAGCAGACAGGCAGATTTGCGAGAGATAGACAGACCGGGCAGACGAAGAGGCCGAACGGGCAGATAAAGAGATCGACCAGGAGAATTGACCGAGGCCTGCGACTGACGCAGTTTCCTTAAAACAGATTCGTCCCACCTTCGACTGTGCTTTGAGGCTTACTCGGGTCGTCCGTTTTCCAGGATACAACGGTTGACCGTAGTTCCACCAAATACTAGCGGGCACGACGAACTGAGTGACACCTGATTGCTATCACGGGCACTCCACCGAGTAGGAGTTGCACGACAGAGGAGGGAACACTAGTGGAGAGCTTTTGCTACTTTCTTTGTGTCTTTTCTTCTTGTGATCGCAACCTCCTTGTATAGGAGCTCAGATCAACGACAACATTAATGGTCGATTAATGACCATTACTCGCTGAGCAGTGAAACGCCGGCCATTTTGATTCTGTATTAATCTAGAATTTAATACATCCGTTACACAACAACAAAAGATTTACATGGCAAAATGTTGGTTGTTCCACTTGAACAAATTTTGTCTCGACTGGTCCGGCATTCGGCGCGCGCATGTTGTGCCCGCACACAATTCAACATGATTCAATGCAAATCCGAGCCCGAGATTTGCACCCCCTGCGCACCCATGTGTGAGAGAGAGCCTCTCTCCATATATTTGTTCACATCCTCAATGCATGTGAATCAATATAAACCAACCAACATACCATGAAACTCCCAATATGGGACAAAAGTCTCATTCACAATGGAACATCTTTCCTCTTCCACCTCTTCTCTATTCACATCACTTATATCCAACAATCTCCCACGTGAATGGAGATAGGGTATGTAATAGCATTTAACAGTTAAGTAAAGTATAAGATAAATAGGTTTTACCCTTTGAACCTTCTATTGTGAAGATTTGGTTGCTTACTGGCTGATAGTAGACATGATGTCCTTGAACTATACTGTCGTCTGTGTAGGCAATGACAAATCTCATCCAAGACTCTCCCTGATACAACTCGGTTCTCATGAGTGTGTTCATTCTTGGCCATGAACACACATGGTTCTATTAGAAGCTCTAAGAATTGTGCCTCCAATTCTCTTCGAAGAGGCCCCACTTCTTTCTCACATAGGTGATCCCTCAAGAGTTGTCATATACTCTTCTTGATCATTAAAAGCCCATCGACTTACCCGGGTCTAGTCACTGTTTTATTCGGTTATCCCTCATAGTGTGTCTAGTTAGTACAGATTAGTTGTCACTTGTCCCTTTGAACCTAGTTCTTGGGATCTCCAGTCAGCATAGGTTGGGTGTCCTCTGCACTGATCGCTGACAACAACATCAAGCCAATTCCTCGTGATGAGCTTGCAACTAACTCTCGATTTAACTCTTTAGTTAGTGGATCCGCTAGGTTATCCTTTAACCTCACATAGTCAAAGGGTCGTCGGGTGAGGTCAAAGGATCGTGGTGAAAAGGAGTCCGGTTTCCGACGCTCGTAGTGAAAAGGGTCGTCAGGCCGAGCGGGTAGTCCGCTCGGCCGAGGCATAGAGCAACACGGGCAGGAACAATATCAGCCGAGCACCCGACCGGGAATCTCTCCGGTCGGGCCAACACCTACGCCAGGTCGGAAGTGATGTGCCTGTCGAGCGGCTGGACGCTCAGCGCGGGGCAAAAGGAGACAAGGACAAGGGGACATTGGGGAACATCTTCTGACAACAGGCATGTTCGACGACTAAGCCATACGCAGAATCCTACGACGGAAGGTTCTGTCGTCCCATCAGAGAGGTGCTCGGACTGTAGCAGTATGGTGTCAGGCATGCTCTGCTGGCAAGCCCATACCGAGGTAAGGTGAGGTACACGTGTACGCCTCGATGAGAGTGCACAAGCCTCCCCATAGCTCTATATAAGGGCCCCCAGACTTCACAGGAGGTATGCAATCTCTGATTCTCAACGCCACTTTTTTGCTTGCCTCTTGCCTGACTTGAGCGTCGGAGGGTCATCGCCAGGGAACCCCTTCCCGGCTCGACTTTCTTGTAGGTTCGCCGGAAATCCATACGGCCGGTCACAGATCCACATCATCAGTTCGGAGAGCGCCACGTGCCCAGCGTCCATCGACTTAGCATTCGGACAGGATCAAATTGGTGCCGTCTGTGGGAACGCACCTGCATCCGAGTGGAAGAGATGGACGAAGCTAGACGACCTCACACCGTGATGCTCTCCCAGGAGGAGCTTGACGCTCTAATCGAGGCAAGAGCAGCTAAGCTCGTGGAGCAACAGAAACAGAAGGCGTAAGCCGAGCGATTGGAGCAACAAGCGACGTCAGCGTCAGGAGGCCGAGTGGCATGGGGCCGAGATAAGGATCTGATTGGCATCCAAGGAGAAGCATCGCCTGCCCCGATTCCATTTCATCGGGCCCTATTCCGTACGCCTCCTGAAGTTGCACCAGCTAACCTTTATCGAGGATCTTCATCCGATGAGGCGCCCAAGCGAGACTACAGAAAAGGCAAGGCTCCCCGAACAGACGCCTCCCCTGAGCGGATCAACCGACAGTTTTCAGAGGCCATCCTACGGGACCCTCTGCCAAAGCATTATGTGCCCCCGACGATCGGGGAATACAACGAAACCACCGACCCGGACGACCATCTAGGTAAGTTCGACAATACAGCTACACTACATCAATACACAAATGGAATGAAATGCCGGGTGTTCCTTACCACCCTCTCGGGATCGGCGCAACGATGGTTCCGGAGGCTGCCGGACGGATCCATCACCAGCTTTAAAGAGTTCCGCATCGCTTTTCTCCATCATTTTGCGAGCAGTCGACGTTACCAAAAGACCAGTGTCAGTCTATTTGCCATCAAGCAAGAGTCTAGGGAGTCGCTCCGAGCTTACATCCAACGATTCAAACGGGTGGCCATGGATATTCCAACGGCCACCTCAGAAACAATGATGAATGTGTTCACGTAAGGCCTCGTGGACGGTGACTTTTTCCGTTCACTTATTCGAAAGCCGCCTCGAGACTATGATCATATGTTACACCGGGCCAATGAGTACATTAATGTGGAGGAAGCTCAGGCGGCCCAAAGAAAAGAAGCTCCAACTGAGCGCCTAGCCCCTGCCAAGCGGAAGCCGCTCACTGGCCACCAGCCGCCCAGAGGACCGTGAGCCGAAGCAGTCCGCCCTCAACACGCAAGGTCCCACGCCATCCAAGAGGTAGCCGTCGAGCGGCCCAAACCAAAAAAGAAGGTATGGACCCCCATGTTTTGCTCGTTCCATCGGACCGACACGCATAACACACGAGATTGCCGAAGCCTTCCCCTGATCGCCCACCCCGCTCCCCAGAGTGGCCACCGTCGATCGCCATCATCCGACAGGCGACAACGACACCATGAAGCCGGTCGGCGGATATCCAGAAAGTCTCCCGAGCGGTATCATCCTCAGGGGCACGAGGGCAATCCCCGGGTATCTAAGGAGCTGCCTAGGCCGTCCGCATGGGAGGAAGAAAATAGAAGTAACACGTCCCGGGGCGAAATCAACATCATCACTGGCGGACCGACCGGAGGTGACTCCAACAGAGCGAGGAAGGCGAGTGTCAGGCAGCTCAAGATCCATACGGTCGGTTGCAGTCAAGAACGGGCAAGCGGGCCCGAAATTAGCTTCAGGCCTAGGG
The DNA here is from genome assembly GCF_018446385.1 of Zingiber officinale. Lineage (NCBI taxonomy): Eukaryota > Viridiplantae > Streptophyta > Magnoliopsida > Zingiberales > Zingiberaceae > Zingiber > Zingiber officinale. The sequence continues at coordinate 61,674,974 of NC_056000.1, read as the reverse complement.
ACCTTGAGGGAGTCCAAGTGCCACATGACGACACCTTCATCATCAAAGCGGTAATAGCTAACTATACTATTCATCACATTTTCATTGATACAGGCAGTTCGGTCAACATCATATTCAAAAAGGCTTTCGACCAACTGCAAATTGATCGAGCTGAGTTGTTGCCCATGACAACCCCCCTCTACAGGTTTATGGGCAATGAAGTTCTACCAGTCGGACAGGTCCGACTGGCTATTTCGTTGGGAGAAGAGCCGCTCAGAAGGATGCGGACTGCCAACTTCATTGTGGTTGACTCTCCCTCAGCATACAATGTTATCCTGGGGCGACCAGCGCTCAGTGAGTTCCGAGCGGCCGTCTCCACCTTCTACCAGAAAATTAAGTTCCCGGTTGAAGATAAAGTTGGAGAAGTGCGAGGAGATCAGCTGGTGGCTCGACGATGCTACGTCGAAATGGTCCGAGTCGAAGCTAATTCCGCGCGGAAGATGCCACGGATCGAGGTGAACGCCATAACCGAAAAACCACCCTCTTTGGTTTATGAAGAAAAAGAGGAGGTGCAGATCCACCCGACCCGATCGGAGGCCACCACATTCATTGCGACCGATCTGGAGGCAAGCCAGAAAAAGGAGATGATCAAATGTCTCCAGAGAAACTGCGACGTCTTCATTTGGTCGACGCATGAACTGTCGGAAATTTCGCCAAGTATAGTACAGCATGAGCTTCACGTCCGACCGGACGCACGGCCGATGAAGGGGTGAAGAGGGAACCGCAGACCGACCATGAATTGGTCGCGAAAAAAATAGATACCTCCGCGCGGTGATTTGTTCGACCGAGCGGAGGGTGAGGGTAAAACAAGTTCAAAATCGGATGGGATAACAAAATCATTAAATAAAACCTCGACGTCGCGCCGATCGAACCGCGACTCCATGGTGGTATACCATGGGCCGAGAGCTAGGTCCGGGGCGGAGAGGAACTGGCCATTGTCCGAATGGGCAAAACCACAAAAGGCGAGGAAAGGCAAATGACAGAAGGAAGAAGATGACAAACAATACAGCGACCAGAAAGCGAGAACTCGGCAAAAAACACGAGGATACCAGAGAAGGTGTAAGGACCTTACAAAGAAGTTGAGGATCGAAAGGAGGAGGCTAGAGATCGTCGGAAACGGAAAGTGGGATCGCCGGAAGTCTGAAACGCCAGAGGAAGCTGTGGAGCACGAGAAGGCACAGATGCGGCGGGGGGGAGGCGAAGGCTTTATAGGGTTGGGCCCGAGCGACCTCCACCGTCGGATGTAGGTCACGAGAACCGAAGCACACATCGGGCCGTCCATTTTAGACCGCCTTAGACTCGTCGTACACCACGCCACCGTCGTACGATGACGGTAGCAGCGCCACGTGGCATTCGGCTACTGGAGTGCATTTAATGAGCGTGTGCTCGGCCTTAATGATGGAGATTGGCACAAATTCCGAGGAGATCTGAGGGAGGGTGGTGTTGACTGAGGTCGTAGCTACCTCCACACGGGCCGAGCGGAGGATAGTTTCTTGGATGCGCCGCTCGGCACTACGGGCGTCCAGTCAGTCGGACTATGCGCCTCCTTCGACTAGACTTGAAGGGGAGGCAAGTGATCCGGTAGTAAGGTCGGGGGACCCCCTCTGGAGGGGAGTCAACGCCACATGAAGGTCAAAAGGCAAAATGGTCAACCTAAGGTCGGGACGATCGGATAGGAGTAGGGTTAACAGGCCGACCGGCCGAGCGAGTCCGAGCCGAAATCAATAACCCCCCTGACAGGAGTTCGGTTTCAGACGCTCGTGGTGAAAAGGGTCGCTGGGCCGAGCGGGTAGTCCGCTCGGCCGAGGCATAGAGCAACACGGGCAGGAACAATATCAGCCGAGCACCCGACCGGGAATCTCTCCGGTCGGGCCAACACCTACGCCAGGTCGGAAGTGATGTGCCTGTCGAGCGGCTGGACGCTCAGCGCGGGGCAAAAGGAGACAAGGACAAGGGGACATTGGGGAACATCTTCTGACAACAGGCATGTTCGACGACCAAGCCATACGCAGAATCCTACGACGGAAGGTTCTGCAGTCCCATCAGAGAGGTGCTCGGACTGTGGCAGTATGGTGTCAGGCATGCTCTGCTGGCAAGCCCATACCGAGGTAAGGTGAGGTACACGTGTACACCTCGATGAGAGTGCACAAGCCTCCCCATAGCTCTATATAAGGGCCCCCCAGACTTCACAGGAGGTATGCAATCTCTGATTCTCAACGCCACTTTTTTGCTTGCCTCTTGCCTGACTTAAGTGTCGGAGGGTCGTCGCCGGGGAACTCCTTCCTGGCTTGACTTCCTTGCAGGTTCGCCGGAGATCCATACGGCTGGTCACAGATCCACATCATCAGTTCGGAGAGCGCCACGTGCCCAGCGTTCATCGACTCAGCATTCGGACAGGATCAACTCTAATGGAAGTTATTCTCGACATCGGAGAATACGTATCAAAGTAATCGATGCATTCTCATTGTCGGTATCCTTTGATTACCAATCTGGCCTTATACTTATCAATCGTGCCATCTGACTTCATTTTCTTCTTGAAAATCCACTTGCAACCTAATGGTTTACTTCCCAGAGAAAGATCCACAAGTTCCCAAGTGTGATTTTACAAGATAAATTCTATCTCAGATGTAATTGTCTCTCTCCAGTGAGGTCCATCAGAAGAGCTTACAGCTTCTGAGTAACTTCGGGGCTCACTCTCCAACATAAAAGTGATAAAATCTGATCCATAGGATTTTTCTACTTGAGCTCTTTTGCTCTATCTAGGCTCAACCTCCACAGGTTACTCATCATTGTCTTTATCTTATGTTTCATATGGTCGTATGAGAAGCTAACATCCTCACGGGTCTTATACGGAAACACATGCTTAAAGAAAGAGCCATTTCTCAATTGGATTATCGAGTTCTTGTGTATTTCCGGTATGTGTGACTTATACACACAAAATCGATACGCACTGCTGTTCTGTGTATATTCAATGAATATGCAATCGATAGTCTTTGGTTCTATTTTAATCTTTTTCGGATCAGACACCAACACTTTGGCAAGACATCCCCACATTCGTAAATATTTGTAGGACGATTGCTTTCCATTCCACAACTCATAAGGGTTCTTATCTATTTTCTTCCGGGACACCTTATTTAAAAGGTAATTAGCTATTAACACAGCTCCCCCCCCCCGACACATAGAATCTGGCAATCCAGAGCTCAATAGAAGAGTATTCATCATCTCCTTTAGAGTTTGATTCTTTCGCTCAGCAACTCCATTTTGTTGAGGAGTATAAGGAGCTGTTATTTCATGTCTGATCCCATGTTCAGCACACAACTCAGCAAACGGTGATACATATTCACCGCCTCGGTCACTTCGAACCACTTTAATCTTTCTATTAAGTTAGTTTTCAAACTCAGTATTATAGAGAGTAAATTTCTCTATACCTTCATCCTTACTTTTGAGAAAATACACATAACAGTATTTTGTGTTATCATCTACAAAAGTGATGAAGAATTTATTACCACAACATGTTGGCGTACCTTTTAGGTCACACTCATCAGTGTGGATTAGGTCAAGTGGTTCGTTATTTCTTTCAATATGTTGAAAGGATGACCTTGTTATTTTCGCTTCAACACAAATCTCACACTTGTATTTTGGGTTAAGGTGAAATGTACGTATGCTTTGCATATTAATTAATCTACGCAATACATCGTAGTTAACATGTCCTAGTCTACCATGCCACAAACACGAAGACTCAAGCATATAAGTGGAAGAGCTTTCAGTTTTATTTATCTTAGGCCTATCGTCATTACATTGAGCTTAAACAACCCATCAGATACATAGCCCCTTCCTACAAACACTCCATTCTTGGACAATACAACTCTGTCTGACTCAAAGACAATGTGAAAGTCGTGCTTGTTTAGCAGTGATCCGGACACTATATTCTTCTGAATCTCCGTAACATACATCACATTGTTCAGAGTTAGGTCCTTGCCCGAGGTCATCTTCAGCACCACCTTTCCTTGGCTCATGATGTCCGAGGTTGTTGAGTTCCCCATGAACAGTTTGTTTCCAGTGACTTCTTCGAAGTTGTGGAACAACTCCTTGTTGCAGCATACATGTCTGGTGGCTCTAGTATCGATCAACCATTGTAGCGGGTTTGAACCAACCAGGTTCAGTTATGAGACCACTGCGCAGAGGTCGTCCATTTCTGGCCCCTTGTTCAAGTTGGCCTCCTGCGTGTTCTTCAGCTTCTTGCACTTCGAAGATTTGTGACCCACTTGGTCGCAGTTGAAGTACTTCCCAGAGAACTTCTTTTTGTTGATGCCTCCTCTGGGTCCCATCTTGGAAGACTTAGGGTTCTTCCGTTTCGAGCTTTGACCATGCTCAACCATATTGGCTTTCATAGTAGTTTGAGAGAACAATTTTCTCTCTGAACTCTTGTTGTCTTCTTCGATGTGAAGTCGAACAATGAGTTCCTCCACATTCATCTTCTTCTGCTTGTGCTTCAGGTAGTTCTTGAAGTTCTTCCATCCGGAAGGTAGCTTCTCAATGATAGCATCCACTTGGAAGGTTTCACTTAGAACCATCCCTTCTGAGTGGATCTCGTGCAAGATTACCTGAAGCTCCTGGACTTGGTTGATCATCGTCTTAGAGTCAACCATCTTGTAGTCCAGGAATCGACCCACGATGAACTTCTTGGCCCCTGCATCCTTCGTCTTGTACTTCTTGTCCAGGGACTCCCACAAGTTCTTATTCGTTCTTTTTATGCTATACACAACGTACAACGAGTCGATAAGACAGTTGAGGATGTAGTTTCGGCAAAAGAACTCAGAATGAGTCTATACCTCCGCTGTACTGATGGTCTGCGCATCAGCATCCTCAGCACGCTTGGGAGGGTCTTCGTTCAAGAACCGAGCCAGATTGAGCATGATCAGGTAGAAGAGCATCTTCTGTTGCCACCTCTTGAAGTTTAGCCCACTGAACTTCTCTGGATTTCTCCCATGATTGATTGACACAGTTTCAATTAGGGCAGAAGGGATCTGCATGTGTTGAGTCTGTTGCACCTCAATATTCCGTTCTGTGGTCATCTCAACAGAATCGAGTCTATTTCAAGATTGTTAGAAATATAATCTGTTGTCGTAGATTTTGGGGATTTAGCTGAATTTAAAATTACACAAAATTTAAATTTAACTTACAATAGAGATGACCTGAGCGGATAATCTCAAGCTGCTAGTAAGGGCTAATTTCTGCTACGTGTCAAAGAGCAGTAGATCAGACTCAGTCGTTGAGCTAGCAGATCTGCTGAGCAGTAGGTCTGTGTTTCCGAACCGAGCAGTCGAGAGCACAGAGTCTGATTGGATAGAGTAGTCATCCAACCAAAGAGACCGACCGAGCAGTACGGTCGGGTGGGCAGTAAGGCCGACCGGACAGAAAGGTTGACCGGGCAATAAGGCTGACCGGATTGAAAGGTTGAACGAGCAGTAAGACCGACTGGGAGGGCAGACAGGCCTGGAGAACAAACAGGTCGGGCTGGCAGACTGGTCGACCGGGCGAGAAGATAGGTCGGGCGAACAGACTGGTCGATCGGACGAGCAGACAGGTCGGGCTGGTAAACTGGCCGATTAGGCGAGCATACAGGTCGGGCGAAGAGACTGGCCGATCGGGCGAGCAGACAGGTCGGGTTGGCAAACTGGCTGACCAGGTGAGCAGACAGGCAGGTCTGGCGAGAGGCAGACTGACCGGGCAGACGAAGAGACCAGACGGGCGGATGAAGAGACCGATCAGGAGAACTGATCGAGGCTTGCGACTGATGCAGTTTCCTTGTAACAGATTCGCCCCACCTCCGACTATGCTTCGAGGCTTACTCGGATCGTCCGTTCCCCAGGATACAATAGTTGATCGTGGTTCCACCAAGCACTGGTGGTCACGGTGAACTGAGTGGCACCTGGGCACCTGATTGCTATCACGGGCACTCCGCCGAGCAGGACTTGCACGACAGAGGAGGAGGGAACACTGGTGGAGAGCTTCTGCTGCTTTCTCTGTGTCTTTTCTACCTATGAGCGCAACATCCTTATATAGGAGCTCAGATCAATGGCAGCATTAATGGTCGATTAATAACCATTACTCGCTGAGCAGTGAAACATCGACCGTTTTGATTTTGCATTAATCTCGAATTTAATGCATCCGTTACACAGCAACAAAATGTTTACGTGACAAAATTTTGGTTGTTCCACTTAGCCAAATTTTGCCCCGGCCAATCCGGCATTCGATGCGCACAGGTCGTGCCCGCACATGAGTAAACATGGTTTAGTACAAATTTGGGCCCTGAATTTGCACCCCCCCCCTTAAGTGGCCGTCAACAGTATTTTTAAACCCTTACTCCCCTTTGTTTTCATACTCCGCAACATCTTTGTCCTCGCACCTCTCCGGCTAATTTCCATCTCCTTTGCTCCTTGCCGATGATCCCCTTCCTTAGTAAGATTTCCTTCCTCTTCTTGTCTCCGTCTCTGCTTTTCGTTAGTTTTCCATGGCCTGTTCTTCTCCTCCTCTGCCCATTGCCAGACTATGGTACACTTCTAAGGAATCCAACTTCAATGGTGATAAAGTCCTTCAGATGCAGATGACTTATGATATTCCCGATGACTACCAAATAGCCATCCCTACTGCATATGTACGCCCCCACACACCACCGAATAGCTTCCTTACATTTTTCAAAGATCAATTCTTGGTCGGCTTGCGCTTCCCAATCCATCCATTTTTCAGTCCTCTTGGCTCACTGCTGGCTCATTAGGTAAACTTTTTCTTCCTATATCGCCTTAGAATCCAACTAATTTCATTTTTCATTTTTGCAGTCGAAGTCATGTTGAAATCTTTGTTGAGCGGTAAGAGCAAGCTTTTTGATGCTGAGATCAATGCTTGCAGTGCAGCTGAGCTGGAACGTCGCGGACTTCAGCCGGTCGGTATGTCGGTAGCTCGGCTAATCGGACCAACGATGCGAGCCAAGTGGTAGGGAGCAGTGTCACTGCTACCATTGGGGAGCTTCCTCCTGTGCGACACACCATGATCCCGGTGGCCATACCATCTAAGTCAATGTCGACCGAGCTAGCAGGGTCTAGCGAGCCACTAGACTCTACTTGGAGGGTACCTTCCTCTTAAGAACCTCAACACCGACGCCTATAGAAGTGCCTACCTCTTGACCCCGTCCGAGCAGGATGAGAGTTCTTCTTCTGTCGTCCCCGAGAGGATGGTTGCTTTGCCAACACCACCTTCATCAGTGCTCGGCTGCCAACCGGCTAGATTCTAGTGCAGTTAATTTCCTTCCTCCTGCCGTTGGCAGATCTGGTAGCCTCAATTTCTACGATCCACTCCTCAAAGTCCAAATCCAAGGGCCAGGTGACTTTGAAGACCTTCGATCCGATCGACCATAAACACATATCAGCTTTGATCCACCTACCCTAATCGCCTGAGCACATGATTCGTATCCAAGGTCCTCTGGCCCGGACCTGGGCTAATGCCAAGCGTAGGGCGATGACCATTCCGCCCGGGGAGCTGGCTGACAACTTCACTCAAAAATCCACTATAATAAGTTACATTTCTCAAAAGTTCTTATTCGCTTTTATTACACCGTTCTGATTCTCCCTTCTTGCAGTACTGGGTGGAGAGTTTGACGCTGTGTTAGAGGTTGACCTTCCTCGAGAACAAAAATACGCAACTGTAAGCCCCGATTGAATTGGCAAGTGCATCCCAAGATGCTATTGAAGTGCTCACCCCTGAGGTTGCTCAGCTAAAGTAGAATTTAGAAAAGTCTTCCGAACAGCTGATGGGTTCTGAGAGGGCATTGTCGGCAGAAAAGAATAAGAGCCAGGAACAAACCCAACAACTCGAGCAGCTCAATAAGCAGGCTCAGAATTTTAACTCCAAGGTGAAATCGACGAACACTAAGAAACTTTGCCCCATAGAGGACCTGGAGAAGAAAAACCTGGAGGCTCGGGCCTTGGAAAAGAAGCTTAAGGAGTCTGAGACAACTTTGGCGCAAGAACAATCGAGCAGATCGGTAGAGCAATATAAAATCGTCGATCAAGACGCTGAGCTGAAGTCTTCGAGCTGGAGGCATCTAAGGCTCAGCTGGCTAAATTTCAAGAGGACGAACCTGCTCAGTTAGAGGACTTCCGTGTGAAATATCTCCACTCAGAAGGCTTCAACCAGATCTTCTCTGATCAAAGCCTACGACTCTTTAATCTCGGCATAGACAACACCATCAAGTAGCTGAAGGATGATGACCATTTGTCCACTGATATCTCCGTTACATCTGTTCGAAAGGATGAGCTTGTGACCTCGCTCCCGAGGACACTATTGTCGATCTAGCATATTTTTTCTTTATCAACATTTTGTAGTGGGGAACAACTTTTATAAATATTTCTAAGTACTAATCCATGTGCCCCCATTCGACGCTTTAGAATTTGCTTGTTTCGTATCCTCTTTATTCTTTCTATATAACTTAGTCACCCCGTACAATAGTTTGAATCTCCCATGAATCGGGGCCGAGCAAAATCTCGTCGCGGAATCTCGTTGTAGAAAATAAGAATGGGCGCTTGGCTCGATCGGGTCGAGTATCTCCCACACTTAGCATTTTCATGCAAAGATTTCTCTCTGCGTAGTTATGATTCACTCGGTCGGGTTGGGAGTCTTGGGCACTTGAGCTTTTAATCAAAAGCCTCAATGACGACCACTAAGTTTTGTAGCCGCCGCTCGGCTTTTGATACTTTCTTCGCACTTAGAATTTAGAATTTATAGCCGTCGCTCGGCTGTTGAACCAGGATTTATAGTCGTCGCTTTATTGTTAATTACCACTCGTGCTCGGGTATATAGCCGCCACTCGGCTATTGAACTAGGGTTTATAGTCATTGCTTGATTATTGATTTCCCCTCGTGCTCGGGTTTATAGCTGCTGCTCAGCTGCTGTGGATGATTATTTTCAATTTAAAGGCCACTGTTCAGTTGCTAATTCATAGTCGTGCCTGAGCTTAAAGCCGCCACTTGGCTATTTATAATTTACAGTCCAAGAGTTTATAATTGTCGCTCGACTGTCAAATCGCTATTGTGCTTCAGTTTATAGCCACCGTTCGACTGTTTATAGTTTAGTCTTAGCTTGTGCTTGGATTTATAGCTGCCACTCGCTTGTTTGATTATCTATGTTCAAGGGTTTATAACTGTCGCTTGACTTATGAAACTTTAATCTCAAATCCAGGGTTTAAAGTCACAGCTCAACTATCGAATTTCATTGTTCTCAGGTTTAAAGCCGTCGCTTAGCTATTGATTTCATGTTGGCCCAGGTTATAGTTGTTGCTCGACTATTGATTTCTACCAGGCTAAAGTTTATAGCCGCCGCTTAGCTGTTGATTCCACGTTAGTCCTGGGTTTATAGTCTCCGCTTGACTTTCAATAATTTCATAACGAAAGTTTATAGTTGTCACTCGACATTTATTCTCATGCACTATGGTTTATAGCCGTCACTCGGCTGTTACATTTTCCGACTTAAGGTTTTATATTTACTACTCAACTGTCGTATTTGCATTGTGCTTGGGTTTATAACAGCTGTTTGGCTTTTTTATTTTTATTTCACAAGGATTTATAGTCGCCGCTCAACTTTTAACTTGGTCGATCGACACAAGAGCCTGTGACACCTTAGTTTTTTTCATTCATCATTCGTCTGCATTCATAGAATATACATTTTTATAATTTTATCTGACTCACACCACACACCACTCATCCAGCTCGGTATGACTGGAGGTAATTCATGCTCCAAGGTCGTTGGAGGTAGGATCCCGAGCTGAGCTTCCGAATGACCTTATATGGACCTCCCCATGGCGCCTCTAATTTGGTGACATTGCCATCCAGCTTCACTCTCTTCCACACCAAGTTGTCGACCTGGAACGATCTAGGGATCACCCTACGACTATAGCTTTGCTTCATCCTCTGCCGGTAGGTTGTTAGTCGAACGACAGCCTTATATCTAACTTTGTCTATCAAGTCGAGCTTCATAAGCCGTTGATCAACGTTCCCCTCGTCGTAGAGCTGCAACCAATCGGACTCTACCCCTACTTCGACCTGCACCACTGCCTCTCCTCAGTACACTAAGTGGAACGGGGTTATGCCTGTTGCTTCTCTGGGCATGGTAAGGTAGGCCCACAGCATGCTCAGAAGTTCATCGACACAGCAGCCTCCGACGTGGTCAAGCCGAGCCTAGAGCCCTCTGAGGATCTCTCTATTGGTTACTTTCGATTGGTCGTTACTCTATGAATACATCATTGAAGTGAAAGCCTGTAGGATCCCATAGCCGACACACCACTCTCTAAGTCGTTGTCCTGAAAATTGACTTCTATAGTTCTATTGTCCAAGACAAGCCTGCGAGGTATGCTAAATCGGCATAAGATACTTTATCATATGAATTTAATCACCATATGTTCGGTTATCTTTGCGAGCGGCTCGACCTCCACCCATTTCAAAAAAAAAAATCGACCGCTACAAGTAAAAATTTTCTTTGCCAGGTCGCTATGGGAAACTGTTCAACGATGTCCATGCCCCACTGGTCAAATGGATAGGACACGAGGGACATCTTCCGCTCTTTAGTAGGTCGGTGTGGGATGTTCTGATATTTTTGGCAGGAAATACAATGTGTCACCACTCGGGCGACATCGGCTTATATTATGGGCTAGAAATATTCGGCCAGTAGGATCTTGTGAGCTAATGATCGGCCGCCTAGATGACTACTATAGGAGCCTTGGTGAACTTCTTGTAGAATATATTCAATCTCCTTTGATCCAATGCACTTGAGTAGCGACCTCGAGAAAGCTCTCTTGTATAGGTGGTCACCAACTAGCATGAAACAACTATCTCTCTTATTTAACAATCAAGCTTCTTCCCGATCGATTGGTGTAGTGTCCGACCAGAGGAACTCAATCAGTGGCATCCTCCAGTCGCTCAGTAAGCCCATTCCAATCGTCATATCAATATATGCCACTAACAAAACTTGCTTGACCGACTTTTCTACGACGATAGAACATAAAGAGCTCGCTAAATTGGCCAGCTCGTCTGCATACTTGTTTTCCGACCGGGGTACTTTCAGTATGATCACTTTTTGGAAACCAACTTTCAATTTCTTGAAAGCTTCAGCATACAACTTAAGCCGGGCATAATTTATTTCAACCACTCCCAATAGTTGTTGAACCGCCAGTTGAGAATCCAAGTGGATGGGAACTTTTGTGACTCCCACATGTTGAGTTGCTTGCAGGTCAACTATCAAAGCCTCATATTCTGCCTTGTTATTTGTGGCCCTATAATCCATAGGCACAGACAGTTGCATTCTATCCTCGCACAGTGATATTAAGAGGATACATATTATGCTACCTTTCCGGGTGGACGAGTCATCCACATATATCCTCCAAGTCGCATTCGGCTCAGTGTTCTATACCTCAGTGATGAAATCAGCTAAGGTTGAGCCTTTATCGCCATTCAGGCTTGATATTATATGTCAAACTCACTTATCTCGGTGGTCCATTTGATCAACCATCCGGATGAGTGAGCAAAGAACTTGCCCTTTGTAAGTCCCTACGAAAAGGCACTTACCAAGATCTCCGAGGTAGCCGATGGGACGTCTATGACCACCTTGTTGAACCTCTTGATATAGGCCCTCAATGCTTCCTTGGACCCTTGCTCACAGCGAAAAAGTTAACATGCATCTTCTGATAACTGCAGCTGCTAGAAAAATGGTGTAGAAACGCCACTTGAAAGTCCTTGAAGCTGTGGATTGATTAGATCGGCAGACATCTAAACCACCTCTGTGCAGATCCAGAAAGAGTGGTGAGGAAGACTCGACACTTCACTCCATCGGTGTATTGATGGAGTGTGGCCGTGTTTTTGAACTTGATCAGGTGGTCCTCTAGGTCGGTTTTCCCATTGTATTCCCCAATCATCAATGGAGTGTAATGTCGTGGTATTGGGTCGTCCAGGATCCCCTACAAGAACTGTCTAGTTATCCATTCGGGGGAGTCATCGAGCCTAAGTGCTTTACCTTTCTGTCCATCTAGAATAGGCATGTCGTCCGAGGAGGATCGTCGTTCTCTATCCACTCGACCTTGTTCCGCTAAAGGGGTGCGGAACAACGCTTGGTGAAAGGAGATTAGTGCATTTGATGTATCTCCAAATGTGTTGGTCGACTTGTTATTTGGCCTATGAGCAGCAGTGTTTTCCGTTCGGCCTTGATGGTTAGCCTGCCGATTGGTTGCTAATGTCGCGGGTTCATTTGCTTGGCGATCGGCTATCACCTGCTGCTGCTGCTGCTGCTGCCCCAACATCTTGGTTGCTCGTGCTTGTATTAGCATGTCCAATTCTTCTTGCGTCAACATCACGGTCGTAACTCATCCTCCATCTTCACGTCTCGGATATAGGTTAAGTTCTCACAGATTGCGCCAATATGATCCTGTCTGAAAACGGTGAAGACAGCAGCTGGGGATGTGGCTTTGCGGATAAACGCGTGAAGACTCCGCTCCGCCCTATAAAACCAAGAACATTAATGTTGGGCCAGGGAAGGGGTCCCCAGTATTGACCCTCCGACGCTCAAGTCAGTCACCGGAACAGTAGAAGAATAATAGAAGCTGTAGCAACAAGAGCATGATCACAAATAATGCATACCTCCTCTGATGCATGAACCCCCCTTTATATAGTGGCCCTGTAGTGTGCGTGCACGCTTCTCAAAGTGTATACACATTTCCCTATCTTTCATATGAAAAGATAAGTCATAAAAATGTCTCTGACACCATTCTTTAACAGGGTGTGCAAATCCCTGACATTACAGTGGAAGTTTCTATTGTGCGATTTACTTGTTGATTATGTTTTGCTGTCAACGACATCAACTCCTAGAAAGATACGATGAGCTAAGCAAGGGGTCTCACTGTTTGGCCGAGCGGGGAAATCGCTGACCAAGTTCCCCCGCCTAGTCTCTCTATATTATTCTTCTCCACGATCGCTCAGATGATAGATTGTTCCTCGTACGGCCGAACAGGCGGTCTAGTCCTTATAGGGATCATCACAACTACGAATATATGTTCTTCTCTCTTTAGTCGTTTGGCAATCGAGTCGCTGCCTATCGCCCGGTCGGACGAGCCTCCGGGCGATACCATGATACTATGCCCTCCTTTCGCTGAGTGGGCGGTCATGTCTAATTGGAACCTTCAGGCCTGATCGGTCCATTGTCACTCGCTTTACCAACTTTGGTGATCCAACGATTCCATGCCTTTGACTGTCTTGATTTTAGCCCCTACGTTAGCTACTTTTCCCACCTTTAACTCATCCTTGATGGGCTCCTTTTACCACCACATCATTTGCTATTATAACATTGATAATCAATACAAATACTCTGTATTGTAGCACTATAAACTATAGTTATTAAAACATAGACACTTTAATTTTGATGAATACAATAAGTTGGTCAATATTGATAATATGTTGCAAAGGCGGGTCCCGCCGCCCAGCGGCCCCCTCACCCCTGCCCCACGAGTATGAGAGGGAGTAAATCACGGTGAATACGGGCCCGGCGATGACATGGCGGTCGAAGGTGTTTAGCACGGACAGATATTGATGTTATCGCAATTGCTGCCGCAGACCTTCGACCTCTCGACCCATGTTGCAAGAATACCATGTCATAACCGGTTGATCCCGCCCGTGGGGGCGGTCAATATTGATAATATGAGTATATAGTCGCTAGTCCACCTAATCAATATTATATTATAGCAATATATTGTAGCAATTATAGTTGTTACAATATATTGCTACGAGTCACAGCAGCTGCTGTAATATAGTAATTATCAAATCGTAACAACTACATTTATAGAATCATTGTAATAATTATATAACACTGTTATGAGTTCATAGTTGTTATAATAATGCTAAAAACTAAAGATAGTTTTCAAAACTAAAATATACAGAGACGCCCCTTTTATGATTCCAATAAAAAAAACACGTCCTGTTAATTTTTGCTCATAAAACAATATGAATGTTTACTTATTCAACTACTTTACATTTATAAATTTCATTCAACGAAAGGAAGATATTCGCACCTTGAGTTGTAATTGTCTATTGATCTTGACATCTTTCGTCTCCCTTAGCTGGAAGCCTGCAATAAAGCAAACTATGCGATAATTCAGTGGAGAAAAAAAACTATGTCATGATTCACGGGAGCTTTTATTCTCGCATAACTCTTCAAAATGAAGCATCATCTCGGTGAATATAAAATCCGGAAATTCTGAATTAATCAGGAGGTTTTCACTAATTTATGATACATTAACCAAGAGAAGTTTTATTCTGTGATAATTCCTCAAAGAAACATTTCTCTAGATATATAAAACCTGTTTAGCTTTAGTAAACCAATAACTTTTGACATCTACTGAAGGTTCACTTCACGAACTCAATTTTCAACTCTGGTCGGTTTGAAGTCACAGAAATGGAGCCTTTGAGGTACTCATAGCAATTGAGATCCTCAACGTCCTCATCAAGCTGCGTTCCTAAATCTTCTTCATCTGGTAGCAATTCCATCCATTCCAAGCTTCCATTTGCAACGTTCGCATTTGCATCAGAATTATCATCAGGTTGCAAGTCAAGTGGCTAGTGAGTGGTAGGATCAGTGCCTCTCCCCCTCAGCTTCTTCTTGAGATAGGAGTTCCAGTAATTCTTGATCTTGTTGTCTGATCTCCCAAGTAATTCTGCAACACAAGAAGCAATATTTTCAGATTCAATATCTCTCAATCAAATTGAACTAAATAAGTTGATGACTTGACTTGTTGCTAAGAAGAATGGAGTCAGATTATAAGCTCTACTTCCTGCAGCAAGAAGTTGCCTCTTTTCAAGTCAGGCCTCAAGTAGTTCAATCACCCCAGTCGGATACAATTGCTACTTATACAATTAAAATGACATCAAAATTTACCTGTTTCAGGCTGCATTGCTTCATTTGGGGCCAGGCATCATAAGGCATCTTGAATGAAACCCGTTTATAAACTTAACCATGTCACATGGACAACATTCTCCATAATCGTGTTCCCTACAGAATATCAGGTAGATATACAGTAGAATCCAAAATCATAAAGGCTACACAAATTCAATTGATACCTCACATGGACATTCCTCAGCCATTAAGAAAAGTTTGCGCATGAGACAGTTGCCAAAACAACAGCAAAGATTCTTGTTCTCCAAGAAAATCTCCAAATGCAAGTTATATTTAGCCGGTGATTTGCAAAGCACAGACATTAAAAAATTTATCCAGAATAGACAAAATTTCTGAAGAGTATGAAAAAGGTCAGCTTTGTATAGCATAAATCATCACATAGCATTCTGCTTGTTCAAATCATACAGACCCTCGGCTAATATTTTGCTGACTTTGTCATCATCAGTAGCCTCAAACACATCACTATTTACTTCTAAATTGCAATCAGCGACCAGCAAAACATGTGTATGAGCATCAGGGATCCATCCTCTTTCAAGCATCCTGTCCAAGAACCTACGGGCCTCATGCTTTTGTCCCTCTTTTAAAAGACTGGAAATTACCATATTACATACTGTGGGACTTAGAAAACCCCCGTTGTTGATCAGACTATCAAGGCTGTGCATGACCAAATGCAACTTAGAATTTCTTGACAGACTAAATATGAGCAACTCAAGTGTTTCAGAGTCGGGAACAAAGTTATCATTAACCATTTGATTGAACAAATTTGCAGATTCCCTTGCCATACTCTTGGAACACAATCCACGAACAAAAATGGAATATGTTGTGGCATCAAATCTGCCACCCTCAACCAACATCTGTGAAAGGATTACCAAAGTATCCTTTTCCTTGTTCAAACCTAGGAGACCAAGCAAAATTGTAGAATAAGTAAATGAATTACAAGAAGCACCACTAGAAACAGCAAGAGAACGCACATTGATGGCTTCTTGAACTTTTCCACTGATACAGATCCCTTTCACTAACTCATTCAAAGCACTACAGCTGAGCAAACAACCTTTAGCAGTAAGATGGTAAAATATTTCAGTAGCCTCCTGCATCTTATTGATTATACACAAACCTTCAATCAACTGTGAGCATGCTTCTGAGTCTGAGCAGCAGTCATAGAAACGAGACAGTCTAAACATGCTTAAAGCATTCTCATACTTACTGATCTTACAGTATCCAGTTATAAAAGCTGAATAAACAGCTCCTTCATCCATATAGGATGAAACAATCATTTTTCCAACAACTTCTAATGCTTTGTCAACAAGCCCTTCTTCACAAAGTCCTTTTGTAAGGATAATCCATGAGGCAAGATTGATTAAATCCCTTTCTACCATTTGCTTCAGATATATAGCTGCCTCTTGATATCTACCAGCATTGCAGAAACCCTTGAGCAAGGCATTGTAAGGTTCAACTTGCAAAACATCCTCCCTATCTAGGAAGGTCATAGCCTCATTCAACTTCCCAAATTTGCAAAACCCATTGACAACATCTGTGTATGTAACAGTTAAAGGAGTAAAGCCCGAGTTTTTTATTTCTTGAAGAAATTCTATTGCAGTCTCAAGTTGCCGGTTGTTACATAAGCATTGGATTAAATGTTTATACAAATATAAATCTTGATCACCCTGTATATTTCCCTTCATCCTTAACAATTTAATGCCTTCCTCAAATCTGTTGATGCTGCAAAGAAGAGGCATAACATTATAATAAAAGTCAGGAAGTGGAGTGCAACCAGACTCGAGCATCTGCTGAAATACATTAATGGCTTCATCTACTCGGTTACTGATGCAGAGAGCTTTAATTAGAATCTCAAATGTCAGACTGTTCGGATCACATCGCTTCTTCCCCATCCTATGGAACTGATGCAATGCCAAATCCAAGCGCCCAATTTCACATAATCCCTTTATAAGGTAATTTAATGTGACAACATCTGGAAGGATCCCCGATTTTACCATTTCTTTATATACAAACAATGATGAAAAGAAATTTCCACTCTGTGAGGAAAAAGTAGCTAAAAGTCTGTTGCATGTTGAGATGGATGGTTGTTGTTTTGCTAAAATTGAATATCTGAATACCAGTAAAGCTTCAACTTCCCTGCAATTTACACAAAAAGAATCAATCATGGAACCAAACACTTGATTTGTATTGTCGAATTGTAACATAATCATCTCATTCAGAAGAATCTCCATCTCTTCAATATTTCCAACTAATCCCAACCTCAAGATCATACCGGCATAAGTCTCAGCAGTGTGTTGGAATCTTCTCTGAGTAGAAGCCCATTTGAATGCTTTAAGAGCTGAGGTCACATCCAACATAGAATCCAACACATGAACTAACTTCTGAGGATGAAGCCCACCTTTAAGGGCCTGCACTACAGATATAAACTCCGCAGAATCTGGATAATTCTTGTTATCTTCAAAATGAGTTTGACCATGTGCAGCAGTTGCATATGAAAAGGTACGAAAATTTAGAGATATCCAGAGGAAGGCAGGCTTGGGAATGGTTAAATTATAAAACTTGGCTGTCATTTCATCAAACAATGGATATGCAAAGAGTCCTTCCCTATTAAACACACTGCAGAAGAGAATAAATTAACCAGATTTACACCTTATCACCTAT
This sequence comes from Zingiber officinale, assembly GCF_018446385.1. Classification (NCBI taxonomy): domain Eukaryota; kingdom Viridiplantae; phylum Streptophyta; class Magnoliopsida; order Zingiberales; family Zingiberaceae; genus Zingiber; species Zingiber officinale. The sequence continues at coordinate 61,657,295 of NC_056000.1, read as the reverse complement.
CGAGAGAAAGCAAGTTTGAACGCAGGTAGAAAAAATGGATTTTGTTTTTTTTAGATAAACAATCTAACAACCTACACAGAAAATTCAACTGATACGCCACTGTCTCAATTCATGGAAGGCTGGAGTAAAGAAAAATCCAGAAATCAAACAACCGAATTATGCATCGACATTGGAAATCACAAAATCCGTCTGTAGAAGTTAGATGCGGATTCAATAGCCAAAGAGCTTGCACAACCGAAAGCCCAATTAAGAATTTGGATATCACAAAAATCTTGTTTTCCTCAAATCTTAATGCGGGTGAACGCCGAAAGGATTTACAAACAAAACCAACCGAATCAACAAAAAGTTAAGCATTTTCCTTGAGTCCTTATCTCTACCAATCCAGAACCTCAGGAAACGGTTTACAAATCACACTCGCATCCATCAAATTCCCGCAATAGCTCAATAAGTAAACTTACTCGGCGGATCCTCAAGAGGGCAGCGAAACCACCTTCACCTCCGCCAACGATAGCGCCGATCCGGCGGTAAAATTCGTGGCCAGAGTGGACCTCGAAAGAACGGAGAGGTGGAACGGAAGAGGCGATCCTGATAGGAACCAGGGGGCCTATCACGTTAAAAAATCGAAAGAGAAAGGGAAAAGGGGATAGGGTGATCGCTTCGAGGGGATCGGCCTCCAATAATCAAACGAAATTGATTAATTAAAAGGGAAATTACTTATCTTCCAAAGTTACATAACGTCTCTTTAAATAGAGACCTAAACTACCTTTTCAAAAAGAAAAGGTCTAAAAGAAAAATAAAATAAAACTACCTTTTCAAAAGAAAAGGTGTAAAAGAAAAATAAAATAAAAATACATTTTCATGAGAAAATGTCAAATTAAAACTTATCTAAAATAAAAAAGAAAAAGTCTAAAACTTATTTTAAAAAGGAAATAAAGTTAATGGATTTATTTGAAAAGATCCATTAAAGGATCTTATCATTCCACCGCCCTTCAAAACAACCTTGTCCTCAAGGTTGTTTAGCAATAAACTCTGGAACATTTTCTTGAATGGTATCATATAATTCATAAGTACTGCTCCGATTCTAACTTCGGATGCATCAGGTTCAATAACAAATTGCTTATTAGGTAGTGCAAGAACTAGTGTTGTCATCATAACCTCCTTTAAATTCTGGAATATCTTTTTTGCTTCAAGACACCATCTAAATGCATCTGTGAGACCCAGAACACCACGTAATGCCTTGATACTCTTTGAAACTAGCACCTTTGAGGGATCAGTAGCTACTTCGTTTTGGCTTACAATATGGCCAAGGTATTCCACATCAGTTGTCCCAAAGCTGCACTTAGCTCTGAAGATATCATTCAACAAACTTTGGAATGTAGAAGGTGCATTAATTAAACCCAAAGGTATGACTAAAAATTCATAATGACCATCATGAGTCTGAAAGGTTGTTTTTGAAATGTTTGACTGATGGATTCTTATCTGATGGAAGCCTGAGCGAAGATTCAACTTTGAGAATAATGAGGAACCTCCTAATTCATCAAGTAGTTCATCAATGATGGGGATGGGGTACTTGTCTTTCATTATAATTTTATTGAGTGTCGAGTAATCTATACATATTCGCCAATTTTTGTCTTTCTTTTGTACAAGCAGTACTAGAGAAGAATATGGAATTATACTTGGGCAAACGATACCAGCCTGAAGCATCTCTTGTACAATCTTCTCAATTTCCTCCTGTATGTAAGGGTAGCGATAAGGCCTAACATTTGCTTTAGGATCTTTTTTGATAGAGAGTTGCATGAGAAAAATAGAGCAATCTTTCTTTAATAACTGCTCTGCCTGATAACTACTGATTGGTGTGATAGTATCTTGTTTCTTGCCTCTGATGCAAACTTCTTTTCCTTGATCTTGGAAGCGCATTGTTAGTTGAGAGAAATTCCATATTATATCTCCTAATGTTTTCAACCATTGTGCTCCAAGTACAACATCACATCCATCTAGGGGAAGAAGAAAGAGATCTGTTATTAATTCATAATTGGGTAAGAAAATTTTAATACTATTGCACTTTCCTGGACTTGTAAGTGATCTTCCATCCGCCACCTTAACATCAAATGTAGATGCTTGCTCTATTTTTTGTTTAAGCCTGCTTGCCAAGGTTGAGTCTAGAAAATTGTTGGTGCTTCCTGAATCTATAAGTATCATTACTGGTTGTTTTTTAATGAATCCTTTTACCTTCATCGTTTTTGGAGTTTGTAGTCCTTCTAAGGCATGAACCGATATTGCCATAGAATCATACTGTACTTCGTTGATATTATCTTGTGTTTCATCTTCATGGAAATCATCTTCTTCCTCAGAGTTCTCTATTGGTTCAATCATCAGTATCCTTTTTTGCTTGCATTGATGACCACTGTGCCACTTTTCATCGCAATGCCAGCATAATCCCTTTGCCATCCTTTCCTTGATCTCTTCTTTTGTCAATCTACGAGGTGTTGAATAATATGATGGGTTTTCACGAATTACCTTGTTATTTCTTCTTCCTTCTTCATTGATCTTCTCTTCTTGTAGTCGTGCAAAGGATAAGGCAGCCTTCATGGTGCGGGGTTGATTCATTTTTACTTCTTGTCGTATATCAAGGCGAAGTCCTTCAATAAAAGTGCCCAATAGTTGCTTTTCTGACCAATCACGAGTTTGATTAGAGAGTCTCTCGAATCGTCCTTGGTACTCTACTACGGTTGAAGTTTGTCGAATTTTGGCCAATTCTCCATCAACATTCTCATAACCAGAGGGACCAAATCGATTGATGAGTTCTTCTTTGAATTCCTCCCATTTTGAAGGTCCATGGCATGCTTCAAGCCAGTCATACCATTGGATGGCATCACCTTCGAGGTTTATAGATGCTAGTTCTACCTTTGCATTGTCCGATGTGCTGTGGAAGCGAAAATATTTTTCAGCCCTTGAAATCCATCCAATCGGATCGTTGTTGTCCCAGCGAGGAAATTCCACCTTCATACGTGGATAGTTGTGCTCTCGATCTTCATTTGAGTTTGCACCTTGGTCATATTGTTGTTGTCGAGACTGCTGATTTTTTCCCCTTTTGATTAGTATGCTTGAGCTGGAATCTACTTCTAAACGATCCTTCAATTCTTGCACTATCGTGACCAACGATGCCATAGTTTTTTCGAGTTTATCCATCCTTGTCTCGTGCTTAGCTTCAAATTCCAAAGTCCATTTGGCGTCAGGATGAGATCCTCCGGTCATCATGTTGAATTTTCTTCTCTTGAAGTCGGGTTAAGACCATGCGCTTGTTGAAGTTGCTGCAAGATACTATAAGGCGAAGATGAAGTGAACTGCTCTGATACCAAGTTGATAGGAACCCGGGGGCCTATCACGTTAAAAAATCGAAAGAGAAAGGGAAAAGGGGATAGGGTGATCGCTTCGAGGGGATCGACCTCCAATAATCAAACGAAATTGATTAATTAAAAGGGAAATTACTTATCTTCCAAAGTTACATAACGTCTCTTTAAATAGAGACCTAAACTACCTTTTCAAAAAGAAAAGGTCTAAAAGAAAAATAAAATAAAACTACCTTTTCAAAAGAAAAGGTGTAAAAGAAAAATAAAATAAAAATACATTTTCATGAGAAAATGTCAGATTAAAACTTATCTAAAATAAAAAAGAAAAAGTCTAAAACTTATTTTAAAAAGGAAATAAAGTTAATGGATTTATTTGAAAAGATCCATTAAAGGATCTTATCAGATCCGTGGGAGGAAGAGGCGAAGACCAGGGTCTAGGGTTTCGCAGGATACGGCAGCGTTGATGACCGGAATCCTTGCGAGATGGGCGGGAGTCGCTCGCAAGACGCCTCCGGAGGCTGTTTAGTGATCAAACGGCGCATATTACTTTTATCAGCGTTGAAACTTGAAAGAGCTAAATAATTTATTTGTTAAAAAACATTTTTTTGTGTTTAATGTATAAAGGTAAAATAATTTTTTTAAAAAAATCAAATTAGTACAGTCTTAATTTGATAGATCGAGTCAAGCTAATTAGTTAGGGCAATGATATATAGTCAAGCTAGTCTAGTCAGTCATACTAGTCTAGCCAGGTCTATCATTCTTGCTAGTGTGGTTCATTTGATCAAGTCACGTGGGTTGAACGGACTAATTTAAAAAAAAAAATTGAATGGATTGAATTAAGGGGAACTTGCTCTAAAATTCTCATACAAATCTAAACATTTGCATTCAATCCTTATGTCAGATTTTCCTTTTTCCCGACCAAATCAATTTATTTGTTTCAACTCTCTAACCCATGAAAAATTACCAATTTGCCCTCTTATTTAATTAAAACTCTCGAATATTACTTATTTCTCCTTTCTCTTCCAACTGTCGATGCACTCCCTCCTCTTACTTCAAACCTACACGACTCCAAGCCCTCAGCGACGTAGTCCCCGACTTCCCCTCCAAACCATCAGCGATGACTTGACCTCCCCTTACTTCTACTTTAAAGCATCTCCATCGACATTGAAGGTAGAAATCGGAGAACCGGCAGAACCCTACTTTCGCCTTCAACCCAAGAATCATCGGTAAGTTATAATTTTCTGCCCTAGATTTGACTAATTTGTTATTCTTGTGCGAAAAATTGAAGCTTTAGGTCATGGGTGTTTTAGTTCATGGGTGTTTTTGATTTTGTGAGGTTGAGGTTGAATAAAATCCGATTTTTATTTTGGAATTACAAATTTATGAATGAGTTCGTATTGCATCTTTTTCAATTCAATGAAAGAATGAGATATGTGGACATTTTGTAGTGCTTACCAATGAACAGATTACTGTACCCAATTTAAGCAGTATGATGCTCAAAATTTGTGAGGTTGAATAAAACTGGGTTTGTGAACAAGATAAGATTTAGGGTTTAGTTTTTTATTTGAGTTTATGTTAGTTAGAGACGAATTGATGGCAAATTTTTTTTGTTTTGTTTTTTAATAGAAAATTTCTTAAATCATTAGTAAATCTCGAGGGGGGGGGGGATTCTTGAATTGTATATGAATGAAGCTTTAATCTTCAATTCTTATATAATTGAATTGAATGTAAATGGATTCTGAAAGTGGGCCTTGCAACCATACATTTTTGGGTAGTTGTAAGTGCAAGAATCAGTTGTTTGTGATTTCAATTTTCAGTGGTTGCAATTTGATAGATATATATGCGAATCTTGGTAAAAAAATGTGTGGAGATTATTCCCGAATCTATGATTTTGCAATACCTAGCTCCGTAACATAAGATGTATGTGACATTAAACAATGATGATAATGTTCTTAATATGATACATGTTCATATGTGTATGAAGCTAAGCATGATCGATTTGAGGGTAGAAAGCAGAAACGAATATGTCGACGATAGCCTATATTTGAGGAGGTAATATATATTATAAGGGTTGAGAAGGAACAGACATAATCAAGGAGTGATGAGGAGATCAAACAAACCCCATTGTCGAATACTATAGATGCTTGGATTAACTACATCTAGGGCAAAGGGTAAAATTTCAAGGATGCTACTGATTTTAGAATATTTGTAAAAAAACTATGTTGTTGCTACAAGACGTTCATTTTTGTATAGAAAAAATGATCACGAGAAGGTAATTGCTATTTGTAGTGAAAGGAGTTGTAGATGGAGAATTTATGCTTCAAAATATAAAGCAAATAGTATATTTGGGATCCGAAAATGCAACCTGCAGCATACATGTGGTGAGAACAATCTACGTAGTAGAGGGCATTCTAAAGCCGATATAACTTGGATTGCTAATGTGGTGAAAGAAAATTTGAGAGGAGAGCCCTCTTATTGCCCTTGTACAATTCAAAAAGATTTGCAAAAAGATTATGGCGTAGAGTTAGACTACCACAAAGTGTGGAAATTCAAGGAGTTAGCGATACATGATATTCATGGCACAGAGAAGGGATGCTATGATAGGCTAAGATGGTATTGTCGTCCTATTCAAGAAACAAATCTTGGCAGCGTTGTTGAGTGCGAGATTGATCCCATAACATTTGAATTCAAATGGTTATTCATTTGTTTCCATACATGTGTAGTTGGTTTTCTTACTGGTTGTAGGTCGTTGATTTTTTTTTGATGGGACTCATATAAAGAATAAGTATAAAAGTTGTATCCTAGTTGCTGTGTCGAATGATGCCAACGATGATCTTTTCACAATTGGTTATTCTGTAGTGGATGCGGAGAATGATGCTAATTGGGAATGATTTTATAATCATTTGAGAAGTGCCCTTTATAATCATTTGAGAAGTGCCCTAATTTCCTGTCAAAGCATTTCGTTCAACGAGTTCACTTTTTCTCGGACAGACATCCTGGGATTATGAAGGTGGGTAGTCACCATTCCTATTGTTTGAGGCATTTAATAGATAATTTTGTGAAGTGGGTAAATAATTAATTACTTACTTTTGTCCAGATACATGTTTTGAATCTGAAATAATTTATTTGTCTCATTCTAGGTGTTGCGAAGTTATCCAAAACATAACAAAAAGCACTGGTCTTTTGGTATTCAAGAAAGCTGCGTATGCTCCATCTTTGCAAGAGCATGAACAATATATAAACAATATCATCGACTCAATGTCCACTTGCCAGAGGCTTTATTGTACATTCTCATCCTCAAAGTTGGGCAAATGCTTTGTTTCTTGGTGATAGATGAGGTGTTATGAATAATAACATAGGCGAGTGTTGGAATAATTGTGTTAAACCAACTTGTTATCTCCCTATTGTGGCTATGGTGGACCACAAACGCATGCAGATCATGAACATAATGCACCGGCGACGTGAATCAACATTGGCGATGGTTAAGGAATTAAGTCCGAGAAAGGGGAAGTTTATTACTAGAGTATATCTTGAATCCCAAAATTTAAGTGCATTGGTCATGTAATTAGAAGTTTGAGGTAGTCGATGGTGAAAAATCCTTTGTTATTGATTTAATGGATAAGAATTATTCATGCAAAGCTTGGCATATCAATAAGCTTCCATGCAAGCACGCTTGAGTCACTATTGAGTCGAGGTTGTTGTCATTGTATGATTTTTACGACAAGTATTTCAAGACTGGAATGTATTGTCAAGCATACAAAATAATTATTAATCCAATCTCAACTTTTGACATTAATGAGTCAAATCTTGATGAAGGAAATGTAATAAATGCACTTGATGTGGGCAGTCAGCCAGGTCGTAGGAGGACTAAGAGGATATCATCTCAAGTTGAAACATGTGTGTCAAAGTGTAGTCGTTGTCATCAGAAATGCCACAACAGACGCAGTTGCAAAGAAGCTATAAACTAGTTATTGTTTCATTAAAATAGTGTTTAAGTGTTTGATTTGTCATTTATTAGTAAACATATGACACTTAGTTTATTTGTGGGTAGCCTGACTAATATTTTTTTTACACTTAATGCAGGAAAAAGAGATTTCTAGAAGGGGAATCAAACATGATCTTGCATACTATAAAGCCTACACTGAGATGTAGCATTGGTGATTTACGCATTGTATGATGGTTTTATTTTTGAAAATCTTATGCAAGACTTGGTTTGTCTATTTATGTAGTATACTATGATCTATTATGTTTTTATATGTAAAATGTATGAGTTGTGTTTGTGGTTTATGTTGACTTTGTATCATATAATAATTATTGTTGTATTTGTGGGCGATGTTAGGAACATGAATAATATGTGTTTGTGTTTTGATATTTGATATAAGCTATTTTGTATACTTTGGTTCAAGTGCTGAGATTATGAATGATCATGTCCAATTTCGGCAGAACTTTGAGTAAAAATGCTGATAAAATGAGTATATGATATGCAAGATGAGTACAAATATTGAGAAATTAGGTATATGATAATGACCAATTAACTGAAATATAGTATCGTAGGCATGTTTGGTATTAACAAATTGGATATATGATATGTAATGATGTTCCCTCAATAAATATCCAAGAACGTGTGGTATACAATGCACAATCTCTCAATCAACTTAAATTTGGATATATTAGACCGAATCAAGTAATGTTTTTAGTAGGGTGCCACAAGAGTGTCAAACATCCGTCTAAATGTACTCGATAGTTTGCAAATTATACTTATATTGTGTGTGTGTGTATGTATATGTATATATATATATATACCTAAATTGGAGTTAATTGTACATGATTTTTTTGGATAATGAATTTTAAATGAGCTTACAAAGTATGATAAAATCTTCATAAGCAAATGAGATGGTCATATTTAGCTCCCACAAGCAATAAAGGATAAAGAAACAAGTTCATGCAGAAAACAGTTACGGGTACATTCATCCAAGTGTTTTTTATAAGAGATACATTCATCTAATTTAAACAAGTCTATTAATTAATCACTTAACATGCAGAGAATCTAATTTGTTTATTAACTCTTCATATATGTCAACGATCTTAGATGCATTTTTACAGTACACATCAGCTAACTCTAGCTGAATATTGATTAACTTTGATAGTTCTTTAGTTTGCTTCTTTATTTGACTAAAACTTGAAGAGGCAATTGAAGTTGATGCTGAAGTTGAGCTCGAACACCTTTTGGAAGTAGGGGTGAAGGAAGCACATTGTCTCTCCTTGTATGAATTAAAAACTGTCAATGCTTCCACTTTACTCAGATACGATTTGTGCAATGCATTGCTATATTTGTTAACTTGAACATGAGTTTCTTCCCAACTATCATAAATATTGGGGTTTCTTCCAACAAAAACAACATATGTTTTCTCCTATATTTACAATAAACAAACATTTCAACTATAAATCCCTTTTAAAATAGTATGTTGAAATAAAATCTTCGGGCTCACCATTTTAGCACTCAAATCTCTCTTGTCGTCGTCGCCTATCTTGTTGTCACCGTTGTCACCGATTTTAAGATACATATCGAAGTTTGCGAGAAGGAGTTGGGAGGGAGAGGATCACTTTTAAGGAGTTGGGTGGGGATGAGAGATTAGGGTTTGGTAGGATTTTACCGCCTCTGCTTCGGCTTTTAAAATTTTTTACCCACCCACGCGAGGATCACATACACAACAATTGTTAAGTATTTTGTTTTAACAGCTTGGTAGGGACATATTTCAGATGAGGGGGGTTTGTACCTGAATACTCAAATCTTGTATAATTATACTCAATTAAACTATATTTATACTCAATTAAACTATATTTATACTTTATTTAGGATAAATTGTACCTAATTAACTGTACCTAATTTGTACATATTGATGACTGATCAACCTATTGTAGATAGTGCTCAGTTGAATAGAAAATATACTTGATTTAGTTTAAATTATGCTGAATTAATGTGGAATTATATCTCCTTTTGAATTTTTTTATACCTAATTAAACTACATTTATATGATCAATGACATATAAATTTAGGCATTTAATTATACCAAATTAACATATAATTATACTTAATTTTAGAAAATTTATACCTAATAAAGTGGAACAATAGTGTCATTAACCTCTTCTAGAATTTGGTTATGGGTGTATATCACATCATATGAATATCCTATACATTTTCCTCTTCTACTTATGTTAATATAACTTTTGCCCTACTGATGGAAATAATCATCACTAGCAATGCTATTGGCCACACTAAATGTGAAGTAGTAGATTCTACAACATCCTAATTAATAGTTATATTGTGTCCAATTGTAACCGATGCTTCACAAATTGTACTAAAATTATGTACATATATACTTTATTTTGATTAAATTGTACATAATAAAGTGGATTATATACCTTATACTAAATTTATACATGAATTTGGATATTTTGTGGATTTATACGTACCTTATACTAATAAAATGGATTTATACATGAATTTCTATAAGAAATAAGTTGAATCCATAATATATAATCAAGTGTGTACACAAGGTGATATGACCAAAACAACTCACAAACATTAATCTCTTCTAAAATTTAGTTATAGGTGTATATCACATCATGTGAATATCTCATACATTTTCCTCTTCTATTTATATTAATATTGACTCTCATATTGGTTCGTCCATCATGTGGATATTTTGTGGATTTATACATATCTTATACTAATAAAGTGGATTTATACATAAATTTCTACAAGAAATAAGTTGAATCATATTAGATGATCAAGTATGTACACAAGGTGATATGGTCAAAACAATTCACAAACATTAACCTCTTCTAAAATTTGGTTATGGGTGTATATCATATCATGTGAATATCCAATACATTATTATCTTTCAATACTTATGGACTCTCATATTGGTTCATCCTATTATATATAGTGCTCAATTTGATAGAAATTATACTAGATTTAGCAAACATTGGGTTAAATTTAGAAGGAAGTATACCTAATTTTGAACTTTTTGTACCTATATTTTGTCACATAGCTCTAATAAGTTTTGATAGTCTTATTGTAAATAGTACTCAATTTGATAGGAATTATACTAGATTTAGCAAACATTATGCTAAATTTAGAAGGAAGTATACCTAATTTTGAACTTTTTGTACCTATATTTTGTCATATAGCTCTAACAAGTTTTGATAGTCTTATTGTAGATAGTGCTCAATTTGTTAGAAATTATACTAGATTTAGCAAACATTGGGCTAAATTTACAAAGAAGTATACTTGATTTTGGACTTTTGTACCTATATTTTGTCACTTGGCTCTAACAAATTTTGATAGTCCTATTGTAAATAGTGCTCAATTTGATAGGAATTATACTAGATTTAGTAAACATTGTGCTGCATTTAGAGGGAATATACCTAATTTTAGACTTTTTGTACCTAAATTTTGTCACATGACTCTAACAAATTTAGATAGCCCTATTGTAGATAGTACTCAATTTGATAGGAATTATACTAGATTTAGTAAACATTGTGCTGCATTTAGAGGGAAGTATACCTAATTTTGGACTTTTTATACCTAAATTTTATCACATGACTCTAACAAATTTAGATAGTCTTATTGCAGATAGTGCTTAATTTGATAGAAATTATACTAGATTTAGTAAACATTGGGCTGGATTTAGAAGGAAGTATACTTAATTTTGGACTTTTTGTACCTATATTCTGTACCTAATTAATAATTTCATCATTGACCATTATGTACAATTATGATCAATGATCTCTCTTAATAATATTTTGAGAAGGTTATTATCGACCTATTGTTGATAGTGCTTAATTGGCTATAAAACATACTAGATTTTAGTATAAATTATCCTAAATTTTGGAGGTGGTATACCTGATTTTTGACCTTTTGTACTTATAAATTGTGTGCTCAGGTTGTCATCACTCAACATAATTTCTACAGAATAAAAATCGTATATCTGTCATCATTACAACACAAAAACCAATAGTAAGAGAAGAATTAGTCATCACATCTATTTTTCCATAAACAACTCAGAGGATGAGAAAAATTAGCCAATTGTTTTTTTCAACAATCCATTATCATCTGATAATATCATTGATGCAACACATGCCCGATAATTGTTCATCTTCACATTATTGGCAAACCTCCAGAAATCATTAGTGTCACGGGATAGACACTCGATCGACCCACATGCAGGCATAGATACCATAATCAAGAGTGACACCTTGATGACGACAATCTGCTCTAATTACCTCCTGACTGCCTATAGAGAAACCTGAAAGATGAGCAATGCAACCAGCCAAAAACTATGCCTATAAAATAAGAAATGTTTTAATACTCGGTCTTAAGACTTAATATAGCAGAATATTGTCAAACTCACATATACTCTGGCTGTGTCAGTTGAAAAGGAACCATGGTTTGAATTCCATAGTTTGAATTTTTCCTTCAGGTAATTTAAAAACCAATAGATACCAATGCCACCTGTCATTAATAGGGAAAATTATATATCTACATCTTGTAAATATGTCTTTATTTAGATCCTGTAGTCTTCTCATAGTGGTCAATGTCAACCTGGCAAGAAAAGGTTCGTATTCCATGTTCTGTAATTGCCTGTATTTGCCATATACCTCCAAATGTAGCAACACTTCTTGCTAGATATTTAAAATAAGAGTACAAATGTTATCTTAATCCATCTTAATCTAATAAGAAGTACAATCAAATATCAATTGTGCCACAAACCTGCACAGTAGTGTTCATACAGTATATCTCAAACTCATAAGTCAGACTCTATTTTTTCATAATCCTCATATAAACATTTACGATTTGACTATCAATCGGCTTACCAAATAAAAAAGGACAGAATATAGGTCCAGTCAAGTTTAGGAAGTTATCTTGCCAAATAACAACACTAGATGGAGAAAACATTATTTCCATTACAAATATTGAGAAAGAAGTGTTAAGACAAAATTTAACATAATCAAATTAAACTTACTCCAATTCATCCCTAGAAAAAAATTCTATCAATACCTTTCTCTCTTCTTCTGATCCTTCTTCATGACCACAGAAATCACCTCTGTCTTTATATGCATCCATTTTATTCTTAGCAGGACTCTTGCCATCCTTCTCAATATCTACGATGGATTTTATCTATGTGGCAATATATTTAGTAATATAAGTTAAAATCCATACATGTTTAGCAACAATATATAATAACACATAAAAACTAGTAGACTTCAAAATAACTATTAGGTTATGCTCCATCTACTTGTTTTTTCCCTTTCTCCTACATTTTAGTGTTGAGCTAGGGGGAGTTATAAACATTGACGCCTTTCTTTTCACCACACGATAAGTCTTATTCCTCATAGTATCCACAATAAAAGATTGAAACAGACTGATTTTCTCTATTTTTAAAGTAGCAACGTCATTGCCAAACATATGCTTTTCACTTAAACAACTATTCTTTTCTACTTCCAATCCATCACCATCAGATCCTACCAATCCAGTGTTTTCTTTATTCAATTGAGAAATAACATCTTTTACCATCAAATCAACATTATCATCCAAGTTAGGAGTTAGATCTTCATCCACTTCCACATTAAACTCAAATAACCCGGCAAGTTCAGTCTCACCACCAGCTTGGACTTCAACATTTTTATTCTCTTCAAAATTAAAATGTTCTTTCTCACCACCTATTTTTTCACTAATTGGTTCTTCCTCCACATCATCATTACTCTTGTCTTCACTGTTTGGTTCAGTCATTATCTTCTTATTAATTAATCCATGACATCTCACACCATACTTTTACCATCAAAATAAGAGTAATGTAGTCAAAACATATCTTATCATCATTATTTAACATAAATATTATCATTATTTCTATATTTACCAAAGAACTTCCTTGTTTGCCACTTAACATAATCTTCTCATCCGAAAATAGTACTATATCCAACACCTTTTCATAATTATAAACAACAAAACATCACTTCTATAATCATATTTAGAAAAAACATACTAAAAACATAGCAACTTACCCTGCTGAAATCAATGTCGGTAAATAATCTCTCGGCAGCATCACGTTGGATGGAAATCTTACTCCTTTCCCAATGAAACACCCAGGGTAAACACCATAAAGATAATACATGTCCAAATGAAGGTATTCTTTCATATAACCAGGCCTGAATACACAAAGATATTATTATAATAATAAAAATATATCACAATCGCACTTCAAAAATTAAAAACTTACAATTAGGCCAATAGTACAACCATCTACATACTTTTTGCTTTCTTCCATCCTATTGCCTTTACTAGCGGTATGTACAATAAGTTGATGACACATAAATCTATACACTGCATCTCACCATGAGAAATCAAAGAACCTCGTCAGGTTATTAGTATAGGACATAATAAATCAAGGAGTGGAATTGTTATCAACAGGAAAAATAACATAGTTAAATAGAAGATAAATAAATAGCCTAACAAAATCATCCACTTCAGAATCAATCTCTAATCTAGCTAACATAAGCATTTTATCATGAATTGTAGTCCTATTTGTTGGGGTAATTTTCCTAGGTCAAGTTTGACCAGTTTGACTATGCTTGAGTTGAGTCAAGCTTGAGTCGAGATTTGAGTTTTGATGTTTGAAAATATATGGAGATTGGTAGGGCAATCGCCCGGTTGTGGAGATGGTCAAACGGTTGACCAGGTTGAGAAGAAGACAAGTTAAGTAGGTCAGGGATGACAGGAGACTTGACTGGGTAAGTCCTAACTGGAGGTTAGGTGTCTGGAAGTCCTAACTGAAGGTTAGGTAGTGGTGAAGTCCTAACTGGAGGTTAGGCAGTGGAGAAGTCCTAACTGGAGTTTAGGCAATGGGAAAGTCCTAACTGGAGTTTAGGCATCTGAGAAAGTCCTAACTGGAGGGTAGGCAAGAGAGAAGTCAAGTAGGTCAAGGTTGACAGGAGACTTCACTCGGAAAGTCCTAATTGGAGATTAGGCAAAGGTAAGTCCAACAGGAAGGTTGGCAAGAGTGAAAATCCATGTAGGTCAGTGTTGACTAGACTTGGTGGTGAAAGTCCTGATAAGTGAGATCAGACAATTGAAAAGTCCAAGTGTGATCTTGGCAAAGGGAGAAAGTCCTGATGAGGAGCCAGGCAATTGGGAAAGTCCAAGTGTGATCTTGGCAAAGGTTGAAAGTCCAAGCATGTGGTCTTGGCAAGGTAAGTCCTAGTGTGACTTGGCAAGGAGAACTCGATAACTAGGATGAGGCCGAAGAAAGCTCCTGAAGGCAAGGCGTGAAGGATGAGAGATATCTGAGGGACGCAAGGCTGATGGAGGAGGCTAGAAGGCTAGTTCGAGGTTGATCGAGTGTGGTGTATAATCCGACAACTAGGATGAGGCCGAAGGAAGCTCCTGAAGGCAAGGCGTGAAGGATGGGAGATATCCGAGGGACGTAAGGCTGATGGAGGAGGCTAGAAGGCTAGTTCGAGGTCAGTCGGGTGTTAGCCAAATGTTAGGCATGGATACCCAACAGGTCATGGTTGACCGGGAGTTGGGTTTGGGACCTTGAACTTGAGTTTGAGGCAAGTTCAGGGTGTTCAATTGATCGGTCGATCAATTGAACCAGTGTCTAATTGATCGGTCGATCGATTGAACCGGTGTCCAATCGATCGGTCGATCGATTAGAGTGTGCTGCGAGTGTAGGATGACTCCAATCGATCGGCCGATCGATTGGGAGCATTACTCGCAAGCACAGAAGCTTTCCCAATTAATCGGGCGATCGATTGGGATCTACCAATCGATCAATCGATCTATTGGGGAGGAGAAGCTCTCACGCGGACGCGAGAGCACAGAATAAGTTTGAATCGATCGGTCGATCGATTCAGATGGTCCCAATCGATCGGTCGATCGATTGGGAAGTGACAATTGAGCAGGAAATGAGCAATGGACGGTTGGGATTGTGTAGATGTGACGTGGCAATCGATTGGGACTAATTTGGATTGATTGGGAGCACTGTATAAAGCCTGGGCGGAGCGTTTTCTTCGCTAGAACTTTGCGTTCTTCTTCCTGCCAGATCTTTGCGATTTCTCTTATGATTTTTCTGCGATTCTTCACGCGAGCTTTCAGATCTTCACTGCCAGCTCTTGAAGGCTCTTGGGGTGCATCTCCAAGGTTCAAGAGGCAACCTACATCAGCAAGATCAAGTAAGGAGAGGTTTTATTTTATACACTTGTGTATTTTCTTCTTGTTTGAGTGACTCTTGTTGTGAGGTGTTTGTGTAAGGCTTCTCCACCTTCGGCTGCGACTGAGAAGGAGTGTTTCATAGTGGAGGTGTGTGCTCGGTGTGTGGATCCTTGGATTAGTCACCTCTTCTTGAGGTGGATACCAAGTAAATCCTTGAGTTAGCATTGGTTGTGTTTGTATTAGTATTCCGCTGCATATTATCAAGACAAAGCAATCGACGAAACGCTATTCACCGCCCCCTCTAGTGGGCATATCGGTCCCAACAATTGGTATCAAAGCAAGGTCGCTCTTCTACGGACTAACCACCAAGAGAGCAAGAAGCTAGAGGAAGAAGAAGATGGACTTGGGAGGTCCACTTGGATGGGACATCCGGATTCCTCTGCCATACGACAAGGAAGATTTTGCCTTTTGGAGGAATCGGCTGGAGACATGGTTCCAAATGGATTGGAACCAATGGGTTGTCTTGAGTGACCCATTTGAAGCTCCTACGGACCAGAAGGGTAAATGCCTCCAACCTCGGCATTGGACCGAAGAGCAACGAGAGCAATCGGAGGCGGACAAGGAGGTAACGAGAATTTTGCATAATTTACTACATTTTAATATTTTGTTGAGTGTAGGTGAAACCACAAATACAAGTGATCTTTGGAAAAAGATCATTACCTATCATGAAGACTCTATACAAGTCCAAGGAGTGGAGGAGCCCAAGGAGAAGGGCTCATTGGTTCAAGAAGAGAAGGACCAATCTGATGTTGACACGAGGTCAACATCAGAAGAAGATGAGAAAGAAAAGATGCAATCCGATGTTGACGAGAAGTCAACATTCAAGGAGGAAGAGAAAGAGAAGGAAAAGGTGGAAGAGTGTTGGATCGAAAAGAATTTAGATATCTTCACAATGACATGACATTGTCCACTTTGGGCCTAAGCCCTCATGATTTTGCTCTTGGGCTCTCCCCAAAAGGCCTCATGCCAATGGAGATATCTTTCTCTTATAAACCCATGATCTTTTACATGTGTTTTCAATGTGGGACTATGTTTGCAACCTTGCAACCCCAACAATCCCCCCCCTCAAACAAAGGACCACAGGCTTCCCACGTCTGATCCTCGACCCACCAGGACTTCCTGCCCCTCAGTCCACCCGACCTACTAGGACTTTCTTGCCTAGCCGCAGCTAGGACTTCCTGCCTGGTGTCTGGTCTTCTTGATCCGAACATAGGAGCCTCCATTTTCTTTGTTCGAGGTCAATATTGTACCCACATGGCTCAATCAGACCATAGCTCTTGTGCACAGTCGGTGGTTAAACCTTCTAGCAGTCCAGCCTCTGATACCAATTGTTGGATCAAAAAGAATTTAGATATCTCCACAATGACATGACATTGTCTACTTTGGGCCTAAGCCCTCATGGTTTTGCTCTTGGGCTCTCCCCAAAAAGCCTCATGTCAATGGAGATATCTTTCTCTTATAAACCCATGATCTTTTCCATGTGTTTTCAATGTGGGACTATGTTTACAACCTTGCAACCCCAACAAAGAGGAGAGATCTTCCACATCCTCAAGAGATGAAGAAGGGGAAGAGTCCACATCCTCAAGTGAAGAGGAAGAAATAGAAGATGATGTCATCTCTTCATTGCAAGAAAAATCAAATGGAGGATCAAGCATCAACCCTACAAGCAAAGGTATAAATATTTTAATTATTAAAGATAAAAATTATATCATTTGCTTTGAGTGTAGGGAGCATGGTCACTACAAGAGCAAATGCCCCAAATTGGCCAAGAAGAAGTGCCAAGTAGAAACAAAGGGCAAAGAAAAGCTCAAGGAGACAATCCCCACAACAAAGAAAAGCAATGAACACATTTTGTGTTTCTTGTGTAATCAAAATGGACATTATCGAAGTGAATGTCCAAAGGGGAAGAGGTCCGTCAAGGTCAAAGGAGGAAGCACAAATCAAGGGGGAGTTTTTAAGAGCAAACCCAAGGTAACCTTTAATAGTGCAATTCCTCCTAATCATGATAAAATGCATGTTAGAAATAATCCTTATCATTTTAATACAAATTATCATGAAAGTAGGAAGCATGATAGTGTTAAGGGAAAATACATTCCTCCTTATGCTAGAACTACTACACCTAAGACTAGTGTTGGAGTGTATACTGAAAGCCTAAGCTTTGTAAACATTCATTATGAATAAAGAATCACATTTGGTCAAATTTTCTACATTTAGTTGTAGTTGTTCAATTAACTTATATTGTAGATAATATAGTATGTGGTGTCACATACAGAAGATGATATTATCAGTACCTTATAAATTATAAACAGTAGCTCACGACCAAAATGGAAAGGAACAAACCATTAGAAGGTCGTAGTGTAATTAGGTATCAGTTTATCTTGACTGTATAATTACACTAGTACACTCAGAGTGTATTTAGTAGGACCATTTGAGGTCGTTTCTTTTATACTGACTTTATAAAGAAACAAAGACCTCGGTTATTATGAAAGTGTGTGCTCTTAATCCTAATATAATAACAAGCACATATATTTGATATTTATTTCTTTAATTTATCAATGGGTGAGATTTAGTTTGATAAATCAATAAGCCCGATAAATTGGGAAATGATATCACTTATAGTGTGTGTTGTTGATTATAGAAGGAAACTGTGTCCTAGAGATACTAGGTTGATAATGTCCTCAAGAGGAGCTCATAAGGATTGTCATGTTAAACCCTGCAGGTGGACTTAGTCCGACATGATAATAAGGTTGAGTGGTACTACTCTTGGACTAAGATATTAATTAAATGAGTTGTCAGTAACTCACTTAATTAGTGGACATTCGATATCTTAAACATAGGGAGACTAACACACTCATAATAAGAAGGAGCCCAAAAATGTAATTTGGGATTGGTGCGGTAGTTCAATAATAGTTCTCTAGTGGAATGAATTATTATTGATAAAATTAAGTTGTGTGTTCGGGGCGAACACGGGATGCTTAATTTTATCGGGAGACCAAAACCAATTCCTCCTCTCGGTCTCTATCGTAGCCTCTTATTTATAGAGTTCTATACCCACCTATACCCACCTTCTATACCTACCCAATATGGGCCGGCCAAGCTAGCTTGGGAAACAAGCTAGGGTCGACCTAGGTATAAGATTGGGTGGTCGGCCCTAGCTTGAACCCAAGCTAGTGGGGGTCGGCCAAATTAAATTAAAAAAGAAATTTAATTTTAATTTTTATTATGTGGAAGATATAATTTATTAAAGAGAATTAAAATTAAAATATCTCTCTTGTAAAAGATCTACAAAAGATTAAAGAAAGAAATTAGATCTCTTTCCTTATTTGTAGATTGGTGAGATATTTTATTTTCTCTTTAAAAATTATTCACATGTTGTAAAATTAAAATTATAGAAATTTCATTTTTATCAACCATGAAGAGATTTGAAGAGAAATTTTATTTTTTTTTTAAATTTCCGGAAACAAATTAGGAAGTTTTAATTGTTGATTGAAACTTGTCCAATTTTGTTTTCATAGATGTGGTCGGCCATAAGATTTCAATTGGGGAAATTTTATTTTATTTTTCTCAATTAAATCATGTCAAGGAAATTGAGGAAATTTTATTGTAATTAAATTTCCTAATTTGCCTAGGCCAAGGAATATAAAAGAAGGGGTGAGGGTGCCTTCAAGACACAACCTCTATTATTTTCTCTCCCTCTTTGTTCCTTGGTGTGGCCGGCCATCATCATCATCCTTTCCCTCTCTTCTTCTTGTGGTGGCCGAACCCCTCTCTTTCCATTGGAGCTCTTGTGGTGGCCGGATACTACTCGGAGAAGAAGAAGAAGAAGGAGAGAAAGCTAGCATCTCTTGGAGCTTGGTTAGTATTTTGATTTTTCTCCTTGGTGAAGTTTTCCTTTGTGGCCGAACCTTGCTTGGAGGAGAAGAAGGTGGTTGGTGGTTTCTCATCTCGGTAGATCGTTGCCCACACAACGTCCGAGGTTAGAAGAGGAATACGGTAGAAGATCAAGAGGTTTTTCTACAAGGTATAACTAGTAATTTTTCCTTTCCGCATCATACTAGTTATTTATGGAAATAATACCAAATACAAGAGGCTTACGTTCTAGAATTTCGAATATGTTTTTCGATGTTGTGTTCTTTTGATTTTTCTTTTCCTTGCGATTTGATTATTTTTTTTGGTTAACCTAAAGTTATTTTAGGAAATTAAATATTAGCTTTCTATAAAAGGTTTTGTCTAGTCGGTGGTGGTTGCTCCCATATCCAAGAAGGCCATGTGCCTCGCCACGTCAGTACTGGGAACCAATTATGGAAATTAATATTTAATGGAATTAATAACTTAAGGTGATTTGGGTCGAACGTGTTAAGTTCCGCAGGAGATCCAAGTCTAAACCTAAAAGAACATATAGATTAAGTTTTGGATCAAAAGTGTTAAGTTCCGCAGGCGATCCAAAATTTAATTTAAAAGAACACATGGTAGCTAGGAAAAGGTTCAGACCTTTGTACAAAATTTTTGTACAGTGGAACCTCTAGGTTTTCCGAGTAGCAACCAACAACTAGGAAGGTAGATAACAATTTAGGCAATAACTCTAAGGATTATAGATATGTGCCTAAATATAGAAATGTTCATAAGGGTCAAGAAAAATCCAAATCTATGGATTTAATGACGGAGAACCAAGTCTTGAGATCAAGACTTGATAACTTAGAAAGAACCCTAGCAAAAATGAAAAATATGCTTAAGGGTAAAAATGAGCTTAACCTAGGAAAGTCTAGACAAGAGTCATCCGATGGCTATAGAGGTTTGGGATACAAACCTAAAGTCAAGAAGGATGTGACTTCCTTTCATAGAGTTCCATATAGCTATGGGACCAACCCTAGGTTTAGAGGTTAAGTCAAAGATACTAGGGAAGGAAGCCCTAAAGGTTCTTTTTGCAAGACCAATGTGATCAAGACTTCTAAGAAGTCTAACAAAGTCACAAAGAAGGTCACAAGGGAGGTCATCCCTAAAGTTGATCTAGTAAAGGTGACTAAGGCTCCAAAAAAGTCTAATAAAGTCACAAAGAAGGTTACAAGGGAAGCAATTCCTAGAGTTAACCTAGTAGAAGTGACCAAGGCTTCTAAGAAGCCTAGAAAGGTCCTTAGGAAGGTATCTAGGGAAGTCATCCCTAGTGATTACCTAGAGCATCCAAGGAGCACCAATAGGTTTTGGGTTCCTAGGAGCATATTCTCTACACCCTAGATGGGTTTAGAGAGTGTCAACTCCATTTGGAAAGGTAGTTAACCCAACTTTGGGAAAGTTGACACTTGAGAGAATTTTCAAGGTTATTGTTAACCTTCGAAAATAAAAAGGATTATAGGGGGGTTACTCTTTGAAAGAGTAATATATGTGCCAAAATTTGAAGAGTTGAACTTAATCTAACTTGGCACACTTAAGAAAAGTATAAGAAAAATCAAGTTAGAATTTTGATACTTTCTTAAGGAATTAAGAGAAAACTCATGCTTTAATCAAATGTGATTAAAGCCTTGAAGAGCAAAAATGTGTCAAAATCTGAGGAGTTAAATCTAATTTAAATTGACACACTAGAGAGAAGCAAAAGTAATGCCAAATTTGGAATTCAGCATTTTCTTATGGAATTAAGGGAAATGTAAACCTTAATCAAAATTGTCACTCTTAGAAAGAGTAACATGTGCTAAATCTTAAGGAATTATGTTTGAATTAAATTGGCACAATGTGGAAAACATAAGAAATACCAAATTAGGGTTTTGGTATTTTCTTAGGGTAATTAAAGGAAAATCTAGGTCCTAATGTAAGATGTTTACTCTTTGGAAGAGTAAAATGTGTCAAACTTTGAGGATTTGAACTTAATTTAAATTGACATATTTAGAAAAGGATAAGAAATGCCAAGTTGGGGTTTTGACATTTTCTTAGAAGGTTAAAGGCAAATCTAAGCCTTAATTTGATTTCATTTACTCTTTGAAAGAGTAAAATGTGTCAAGTCTTGTGGAATTGGACTTAAATTTAAATTGGCACAAATGCAAAAAGAAATACTAAGTTGAAAATTTGGTATTCTATTGAGGGGTTAAGGAAAAATTTAAACCTTAATCAAATTAATTACTCTTTGGAAGAGTAAGGTGTGTCAAACCTTGAGGAATCACATTCAAGGTAAGTTGGCACACTTGGAAAAAGGATAAGAAATGTCTAGTTGAGATATTAGTATGTTCTTAAGGGATTACGAGCAAAATTAAGTCTCAATCTAAATGTTTGATCCTTAAAGAGAGTAACATATGCCAAATAAATATTTGAGGAATGAATTCTTAATTTCAATTGGCACAAATAGAAAAGGGGTTAAAGAAATGCCAAATTAGGTTTTGGCATTCCTTCAAGAGATAAGCAATCTAGGCTTAATTTTAAGGTTTTAGCTAAGATTTAAGGATACTTAGATAGATTATCTAGGTATATTTTACTTAGATAGATTATCTAGGTATATTTTATTTATGCTAAAATGTCATGATTGATTGCATATTATATGTCATGGCATCATGTATTGTATTCATTATTTTATGAAAAATATAAAAATATCATATCATGTCATACATACATCATGTAGTATAGCATGTTTTTATTTTGAAAATTGCTTATTTTGATGTATGTCATGTAACATCATGCATTATGTCAATTTCCTTGTAATTAAGGACAAAAATCATTTATCATGAATGATAAATATCTCAATTAGTGGGATTATACCAAATGACATTCTAGGTGAATGATCATAAGTCTTATAATGTCTAGATAGATATGCATGATCCCTTAGGTTAGGGTAAAACCAAATATACATCTCACAAAAAACTATAAGGTGACTTGAATGTGTTTTAATACACGTTAGATACAAGTGAGATGTTAGGATGGTGAACAAAACTCAAGATGTTGATTCAGTGCATCTTGTTGAGTTTTAAGTTCATCAAAACACATAGTTATGTGTTTTCCAATCATTGGGAAAGCTAATGTACAAGAACATGGTTGGATATTGGGAAAGCTAATACACGTTAGTGCATCTTGTTATCTTGTTGATTCAGTGCATCTTGTTAAGTGCATTGAGCCCAAAGAACATGGTTGGATATTGGTTTTGAAAATGATTTTAAATGTACTTTGGAAAACCTTGATGAAGGCTATCTTTTGATAGTAATTATCATTGAATAGTTGAGCACAAACTTAGAAGAAAACACTAGAGTTTTTACAAGTTTCAAAGTTTGTGTCAATATTTGAAAATAGGAAGTATTTTCATAGAAAACTATTTTTCCTTGATAATATATACCCTAAGTAGTGTCTACATGAATTTTCATGTTTTTTAAATTTTTGTAGAATTTTTGGAGAGTTTCTGAAGTTCGCTAAAATTGAATTTTAGGAGATCAGAAACCCAATCAATCGGCTGATCGATTGGATTGGGTTCAATAGATCAGCCGATCGATTGGGAAGTCAATTCTCACGACCAGAGGGTAATTGAATCGATTAGCCGATCGATTGACCCAGTCTGGATCGATCAGTCAATCGATTCAGAGGGAATTTCTGCGAGCAGTAGCTTGCGGAATCGATCAATGGATCGATTGAAGTGATTTCAATCGATTGAGTCCCAACTTCAATCGATTGGGAAGTCTGATTTTGGCTGGAAAAGCCTGATTTCAGCACTTCAAGTCACTTCGAGTCCCGTTAACCATTCCAAACCCCTTGGAATACATTTGTATATATTTAGGGGGAGTTTTCTTGTGAAAACAAGTATGGATTGGTTAAGAAATACCAAAGTGAAGTTTAGGATAAGGTTTAGTTTCAATTCTGAATTTTGGAGCCTTAAAACTTCAAATTTTGGTTTCCAAGGGTCATTAACCATTCCTAATCCTTTGGAATACATTTGTATACACTTAGGGGAGTTTTCATGATGAAAACAAGCATGATTTGATTAATGTCTACTTAGGTAAAGTTTAGGTTGAGGTTAGTTTCATTATTGAATTTTGAACCTCAAAACTTCAAGTTTTTGTTTTCCTAATTATTTAGGAACCCCGAGCCATTGTTGGTGCAATGATAGAAGTTTGACCATGTTTGTAGGGGGAGTTACTCTTTGAAAATATAAAAATATTTTCAAAGACCTTGGAAGGTAGGTTAAACCTTCGTGATGAATTAATACTCAGGGTTGAGTATTGGAGAGCAATGGAAGGTTGGCTATCTTCATTGCTAGGATGTTAAATGCTCTTGGATGAGAATTTTGGAGTAGATGTTTGCTCAAGGGGGAGCATTGTGTTGGATCGAGATGTGCTAGAGGGGGGGGGGGTGAATAGCGCTCGCGGCTATTTCGTTCGATTCGTAAAACTATCGGAGTAAAATACGCAGCGGAAAATGTAAATAAACACAAACACAGAGACACGGTCGTTTACTTCGTTCGGAGCCTAAGGCGACTCCTACTCGAAGGCCCGCGATCCTTGATCGCTTCCGGTGGGCAACAACTATAAGCTCGATAAAAGATTACAAGTTGAAGTACAATAAACGACAGTAAATAATTATACCAACGACAAAGAAATGAAGATTCGGAGCTCCTGGTCGTCGGGCACAAGTAGCAGCACTTCGGAACGTCGTTTGGAGCAGCACGTAGCACTTGAATCACTTGGAAGAAGATGTACTTTGAAGCTGCTGGTCGAGACCCCTTATAAAGGGGGTTCAAGGCGCCTTATACTGTTCACCAAGGCGCCTTGAACAGCCGAGTCAGCCGGGGAGATGAGGAGCGAACTGGTCGAATCTTATCACAGACTCAAGGCGCCTTCATCTGTTCAAGGCGCCTTCCACTGTTCATCAAGGCGCCTTGAACAGCTTCTCGCAGCCAGCTCCAGCCTTGCATCCGAGGCGCCTCCAAGCTCCATGGAGGCGCCTTGGACACTGTTCATCCGAGGCTTTAAGTTGCTCCTTTGCACCTGCAAGATATGTTAGTCCCAAACACTACCCTGCAGCACAAAGTTAGCACATAATACAACAGATATTATAAATGAAGTATTAACAGTCTCCGGACTGTCCGAGTCTGACTTCAGGTTTCCAACCGGAAACCCTAGGTCGACCCGACGCCTACTGTTCCCTCTACGGGGAACGCGTCCTCACCTACTCCACTCAGGAGATTTACCTGTTGCCAGTACGATCCTCCAGATCGACTGGACTTTTGCTCGGCATTTGACGCTTCCGGACTTTCTGCTGGACATCCGCTTCCCGGCTAGTCCAGACTTTCACCTGGTTCGCGACACCAGGACTTTTCACCTAGGGTTACCACCCCCTAGGACTTTTGCCTGAAGCCATCGACCTGCCAAGACTTCCCGCATAGGGTTACCACCCCCTATGACCTAGGGTTACCACCCCCTAGGGTTTTTACCTGCCTAACCGCAGCTAGGACTTTTGCCTAAGTATCACTTAGGACTTTCCTGCAAGCTCCATGAACTTTGTTAGATAACACCACCACTTAACTTTGAGCCCTTTGCCATAATCAAAACTCAGGTTCGATCATCTGGTGCTCACTGCACCAACAATCTCCCCCTTTTTGATTATGACAATCTTGGTTCAAAGTTAAGTAAAACATAACTTTTAAATAAAGGAATAAGTAATGAAAGTTAACCAGAAGCATCAATGCATAAATAAAATTTAAAGTTTAAAGTTTATGCTCCCCCTTTCATTCTTGATTTCTTAACTTTGACTTTTCTCTCCCCCTTTGACATAAATCAAAAAGAATTAAGACGAGAGAAATAGTCTAGTTAATTTAAGCTCCCCTTAAAGGGTAGCATAGTTAAGTACTCAGACTTAAAAAAATTTAGGTGAAGTACTTAGCTCAATTCATAAGGTGTTTGAAAAGAATTGTTGCATAGATAATTTAAATTTTAAGTTAATGCCTTAATAACTTCTTTGAGTTTAGGTGTCCAAGCATGAATCAAATTAAATTATTTAACTTGATTGGGTATCAGAGCCCTAAAGGAATTTGTTTAGCCTTAAAGTACTAGCATGACTCTGTTCATTCCCCCTTAATTAATGCCAAATTAAATTCTTAGGGTCTTAGAGTACAAGCATAAGAAGAACTTTATATTATCCTAATTCCAGCTCATCCATTCTAGATTATCAAACATGTGCAGCTTATGAATGAGTTAGAGATGAGATTATTTGAAACTATTGAAAATTTAAGTTCCAAATGAGAAAATGCTAAACTTTTGAGAATTTATTGAAAATTAATTAGAGTTAACTTTAGCAATCACTTTAGCAATCACTTTAGCAATCAGAATTTGATAATTAAATATTTTTAAATCCTTTTAAATTAATATTTTGACAGTAATTGAATTAATTTTAAAAGATTTTGAAAAGAATTTTCAAAAGATTTTTGAAATGAATTTTCAAAGGATTTTTAAATAAGTTTTTCAAAAGATTTTTGAAATGATTTTGAAATAATTTTGAAATTGATTTTCAAAAGATTTTTGAAATGATTTTGAAATAATTTTGAAATTGATTTTCAAAAGATTTTTGAAATGATTTTGAAATTGATTTTCAAAAGATTTTTGAAATAATTTTTAAATAATTTTGAAATTGATTTTCAAAAGATTTTTGAAATGATTTTTAAATAATTTTGAAATTGATTTTCAAAAGATTTTTGAAATGATTTTTAAATAATTTTGAAATTGATTTTCAAAAGATTTTTGAAATGATTTTCAAAGGATTTTTAAATAAGTTTTTCAAAAGATTTTTGAAATGATTTTGAAATAATTTTGAAATTGATTTTCAAAAGATTTTGAAATGATTTTCAAAGGATTTTTAAATAAGTTTTTCAAAAGATTTTTGAAATGATTTTGAAATTGATTTTCAAAAGATTTTTGAAATGATTTTGAAATAATTTTGAAATTGATTTTCAAAAGATTTTTGAAATGATTTTTAAATAATTTTGAAATTGATTTTCAAAATATTTTTGAAATGATTTTGAAATTAAGTTTTAAAAGATTTTTGAAATAATTTTTAAATAATTTTGAAATTGATTTTCAAAAGATTTTTGAAATGATTTTCAAAGGATTTTTAAATAAGTTTGTCAAAAGATTTTTGAAATTATTTTGAAATTGATTTTGAAAAGATTTTTGAAATTGATTTTCAAAAGATTTTTGAAATGATTTTCAAAGGATTTTTAAATAAGTTTTTCAAAGATTTTTCAAATCATTTTTAAATAAGTTTTTCAAAGATATTTCAAATCATTTTTAAATAATTTTGAAATTGATTTTCAAAAGATTTTTGAAATGATTTTGAAATAATTTTGAAATTGATTTTCAAAAGATTTTTGAAGTGATTTTGAAATTAAGTTTTAAAAGATTTTTGAAATAATTTTTAAATAATTTTGAAATTGATTTTCAAAAGATTTTTGAAATGATTTTTAAATAATTTTGAAATTGATTTTCAAAAGATTTTTTAAATGATTTTGAAATTAAGTTTTAAAAGATTTTTGAAATAATTTTTAAATAATTTTGAAATTGATTTTCAAAAGATTTTTGAAATGATGTTGAAATAATTTTGAAATTGATTTTTAAAAGATTTTTGAAATGATTTTGAAATTAAGTTTTAAAAGATTTTTGAAATAATTTTTAAATAATTTTGAAATTGATTTTCAAAAGATTTTTGAAATGATTTTGAAATTAAGTTTTAAAAGATTTTTGAAATAATTTTTAAATAATTTTGAAATTTATTTTCAAAAGATTTTTGAAATGATTTTGAAATTAAGTTTTAAAAGATTTTTGAAATAATTTTTAAATAATTTTGAAATTGATTTTCTAAAATAATCTTGAAATTAATTTTCAAAAGATTTTTGAAATTAAGTTTTAAAATAGTTTTGAAATTAAGTTTTTAAAATAGTTTTGAAATTAATTTTGAATTAACTTGATTTAAGTTAATTTTAGTTTTAATTTCTTAGTCATCTCACCCAATCTAAATTTTCAATCAGGTAATCCTATAATTGTGGTGAGATGAATTGTGGTTCAGTTTAAGGGGTTGGTTTAACTTTGTGTTAGATTCAGGTTTAGCTTTGGGTTCAACAAGTAAGCATTCTTTGGATAAACTTCTGGGCTATGGTGAGTCACAAGGAACTCATTAAAGTAACCATGCCTTCGAGGTTTTCCAAATAGTCTTACCCATTGAACTTAATACTAAAACTTGGTCTAACTAGTTAGGATCCATTTAAGGGTAGCTTCGGTCAGTTCCACTTGGCCAAATGCACCAGGTCGAAGCCATATCTTCCTAGACATGCGATGCCCAAGCTTCCCTAACGTACTATCATCCAAAAACTTCACCAGTACTGTTAGTAAAGTTAAACCTAGCCTATTTTATCCAACCTTAATTACCCTGCCGGGTAGTCTACTCTTGTTTACCCATTTCGGGTAGATTAAGTTCGGTTACCCAGTCGGGTAGTGTAGTTGGGAGTGCCAGCTATTCTGGATCCTCCTTCTATTGAATTTTAAATTTCAAATTTTGAATTTAATTTTAAATTCGAATTTTGAATTTGTAATTTGAATTTTGAATTTTTGAATTTTAATTTCGAATTTTGAATTTTAATTAAATTGTGAATTTTAGATTTATGAATTTTGAATTTAATTTATTAAAATTGTTTTCCTTCTTGCTCCCCCTGGGTCATAGCCTCGATATGGTCTATCGAGGTAGTGGACCTGATCCTTGGGGACCCAATATTGTCCAAGTCCAATTTGATTAACTAGGTTGGACTTGGGGACCCATGCTTGAATTATGTTCCTTTTATTCCTATTTACTAACGACAGATATGATCTATATTTAGTTTTGGGCTTGAATCCAAGTCCGGATTTGTTGTAAACGGCACGCTGTTTTCCAAGAATCAGATCCAAATTTTTGGAACCCAACGTAAAGCGTTCTAACGTATCCTTGAGTTCTTTAATTTGAGTTTTCAAATTGGAATTTTCTTCCTCAAGTTGTTGGACTTGAGTTGAATTTCCAACTTGAACTGACTCAGTTAAAGAACTCGAGTCAGTCGCTTCCTTAAGGGCTATTACTTCCTTTTGGAGCGACCTAACCCGGATGTTGGATTTAGCCAATTTTTTAAGCAAATAAGGAACTAAATTTCTTAAGTCATCTATTTGAGTTTCGGCGAGAAAAGAACTTACAGTGGGGATCGGGCCTTCGGAAACGGATACGGATCCGTGGCTTCGCTTGGACTCGGTGTCTGATTCGCTCTCGGTCTCTGAGTCGGACTCGAACTCGGACTCGGTGTCGATAATGTTCGCTAGTATTGGTAGAGCGAGGAGGCTTGCTTGTTCTTCTTCATCGGATTCAGATTCGTCTGATGACTCGGACCATGTTGCCTTTAACGCTTTCTTCGTCAGTTGGTATTTCGAGCCCGGTCTTGGTGATCATCCAGACATCGAACTCGGTTTGTAGGTACGACTCCATTCGGCCTTTCCAGTAGCCGAAGTCTTCGCCGGAGAAGAGCGGTGGTCGAGTGGTGCTATAGCCTTCTTGGAGAGCCATTGAATCTTGCACGAAAAAATGAGCAAAAAACTTGTCCCAGGACTTAATCCTGGATTAGTAGTGTGGTAGAAGGATAGAAAAAGAAATTTACGAGTTTCAAGAAAAAATAATAAAATAATAATAAAATATTATTAAAAAATATTTAAAAATATTATTTCAAATTTTGTCAAATTCAATATTTTATCAATACTAATAAATCGTGAAAGGATGAAAATGTATTTTTTCGAAAATAATTTTGGAGGGAAAAACGAAAGGCGTAAGGTTTATTTTTACCCTATAAACACGACAAAGCCACAAAAGAAATGCTTGAATGGTGGTTTCACCTATTCGAAGCGACCCCGCTCTGATACCAATTGTTGGATCGAGACGTGCTAGAGGGGGGGGGGGGGGGGGGAATAGCGCTCGCGGCTATTTCGTTCGATTCGTAAAACTATCGGAGTAAAATACATAGCGGAAAATGTAAATAAACACAAACACAGAGACACGGTCGTTTACTTCGTTCGGAGCCTAAGGCGACTCCTACTCGAAGGCCCGCGATCCTTGATCGCTTCCGGTGGGCAACAACTATAAGCTCGATAAAAGATTACAAGTTGAAGTACAATAAACGACAGTAAATAATTATACCAACGACAAAGAAATGAAGATTCGGAGCTCCTGGTCGTCGGGCACAAGTAGCAGCACTTCGGAACGTCGTTTGGAGCAGCACGTAACACTTGAATCACTTGGAAGAAGATGTACTTTGAAGCTGCTGGTCGAGACCCCTTATAAAGGGGGTTCAAGGCGCCTTATACTGTTCACCAAGGCGCCTTGAACAGCCAAGTCAGCCGGGGAGATGAGGAGCGAACTGGTCGAATCTTATCACAGACTCAAGGCGCCTTCCACTGTTCACCAGGCGCCTTCATCTGTTCAAGGCGCCTTCCACTGTTCATCAAGGCGCCTTGAACAGCTTCTCGCAGCCAGCTCCAGCCTTGCATCCGAGGCGCCTCCAAGCTCCATGGAGGCGCCTTGGACACTGTTCATCCGAGGCTTTAAGTTGCTCCTTTGAACCTGCAAGATATGTTAATCCCAAACACTACCCTGCAGCACAAAGTTAGTACATAATACAACAGATATTATAAATGAAGTATTAACAGTCTCCGGACTGTCCGAGTCTGACTTCAGGTTTCCAACCGGAAACCCTAGGTCGACCCGACGCCTACTGTTCCCTCTACGGGGAACGCGTCCTCACCTACTCCACTCAGGAGATTTACCTGTTGCCAGTACGATCCTCCAGATCGACTGGACTTTTGCTCGGCATTTGACGCTTCCGGACTTTCTGCTGGACATCCGCTTCCCGGCTAGTCCAGACTTTCACCTGGTTCGCGACACCAGGACTTTTCACCTAGGGTTACCACCCCCTAGGACTTTTGCCTGAAGCCATCGACCTGCCAAGACTTCCCGCATAGGGTTACCACCCCCTATGACCTAGGGTTACCACCCCTAGGGTTTTTACCTGCCTAACCGCAGCTAGGACTTTTGCTTAAGTATCACTTAGGACTTTCCTGCAAGCTCCATGAACTTTGTTAGATAACACCACCACTTAACTTTGAGCCCTTTGCCATAATCAAAACTCAGGTTTGATCATCTGGTGCTCACTGCACCAACACATTGGGTTCAATGAGGGGGATCGAACCTTCATTGGTAAAGTGGAAAATGCTCTTGGATGAGCATTGAGAAGAAGATTACTGCTCAAGGGGGAGCATTGGATACAATGAATGAGATTTTCATTGGTCAAATGGTGAATGCTCTAGGTTGAGCATTGTGGAGTCAAGTAGAGCTCAAGGAGGAGCTTTGGAGACAATGAAGGGTATGTGATATTCATTGTGAGGTTAACTCTTATGGGGAAGGGTTGTTTTCTATTTTTGATGTGTGACAAAGGGGGAGAATTGAATGTTAAGTTAGACCTTCATTCATACTTTGTCATGGAAAGGTTAAGGCTATGGGATTTAGCCTTGTGATAAAGAAGAAGTTAAGGCTATGGGATTTAACCTAACTTAGAGGTATTAACTAAGAAGGATTGTCAAACATCAAAAAGGAGGAGATTGTTGGGGCAATTTTCCTAGGTCAAGTTTGACCAATTTGACTAAGCTTGAGTTGAGTCAAGCTTAAGTCGAGATTTGAGTTTTGATGTTTGACAATATATGGAGATTGCTAGGGCAATCGTCCGGTTGTGGAGATGTTCAAAGGGTTGACCAGGTTGAGAAGAAGACAAGTCAAGTAGGTCAGGAATAACAGGAGACTTGACTGGGTAAGTCCTAATTGGAGGTTAGGTGTCTGGAAGTCCTAACTGGAGGTTAGGCAGTGGAGAAGTCCTAACTGGAGTTTAGGCAATGGGAAAGTCCTAACTGGAGTTTAGCCATCTGGGAAAGTCCTTGTTGGAGTTGCAAGGTTATAAACATAGTCCCACATTGAAAACACATGGAAAAGATCATGAGTTTATAAGAGAAAGATATCTCCATTGGTATGAGGCATTTTGGGTAGAGCCCAAGAGTAAAACCATGAGGGCTTAGGCCCAAAGTGGACAATATCATGCAATTATGGAGATATCTAAATTCTTTTCGATTCAACAATTGGTATCAGAGCCCAGACTGCCAGAAGGTTTAACCACCGACTGTGCACAAAAGCTATGGTCTGATTGAGCTATGTGGGTACAATATTGACCTTGAACAAAGAAAGTGGGGGCTCCTATGTTCAGATCAAGAGGACTAGACACCAGGCAGGAAGTCCTAGTTGCGGCTAGGCAAGGAAGTCCTAGTAGGTCGGGTGGACCGAGGGGCAGGAAGTCCTGGTGGGTCGAGGATCGGACGTGGGAAGCCTGTGGTCCTTTGTTTGAGGGGGGATTGTTGGGGTTGCAAGGTTGCAAACATAGTCCCACATTGAAAACACATGGAAAAGATCATGAGTTTATAAGAGAAAGATATCTCCATTGGCATGAGGCCTTTTGGGTAGAGCCCAAAAGCAAACCCATGAGGGCTTAGGCCCAAAGTGGATAATATCATACAATTGTGGAGATATCTAAATTCTTTTCGATCCAACAGTCCTAACTGGAGGGTAGGCAAGAGAGAAGTCAAGTAGGTCAAGGTTGACAGGAGACTTCACTCGGAAAGTCCTAATTGGAGATTAGGCAAAGGTAAGTCCAACAGGAAGGTTGGCAAGAGTGAAAATCCAAG
The DNA here is from genome assembly GCF_018446385.1 of Zingiber officinale. Taxonomy (NCBI): domain Eukaryota; kingdom Viridiplantae; phylum Streptophyta; class Magnoliopsida; order Zingiberales; family Zingiberaceae; genus Zingiber; species Zingiber officinale. The sequence continues at coordinate 61,624,929 of NC_056000.1, read as the reverse complement.
TAGGTTAGTGTTGACTAGACTTGGTTGTGAAAGTCCTGATAAGTGAGATCAGGCAATTGAAAAGTCCAAGTGTGATCTTGGCAAAGGGAGAAAGTCCTGGTGAGGAGCCAGGCAATTGGGAAAGTCCAAGTGTGATCTTGGCAAAGGTTGAAAGTCCAAGCATGTGGTCTTGGCAAGGTAAGTCCTAGTGTGACTTGGCAAGGAGAACTCGATAACTAGGATGAGGCCGAAGGAAGCTCCTGAAGGTAAGGCGTGAAGGATGGGAGATATCTGAGGGACGCAAGGCTGATGGAGGAGGCTAGAAGGCTAGTTCGAGGTTGATCGAGTGTGGTGTATAATCCGATAAATAGGATAAAGCCGAAGGAAGCACCTGAAGGCAAGGCGTGAAGGATGGGAGATCCCGAGGGACGTAAGGCTAATGGCGGAGGCTAGAAGGCTAGTTCGAGGTCGGTCGGGTGTTGGTCAAATGCTAGGCATGGATACCCAACAGGTCATGGTTGACCGGGAGTTGGGTTTAGGACCTTGAACTTGAGTTTGAGGCAAGTTCAGGGTGTTCAATTGATCAGTCGATCAATTGAACCAGTGTCCAATTGATCAGTCGATCAATTGAACCAGTATCCAATCGATCGGTCGATCAATTGAACCGGTGTCCAATCGATTGGTCGATCGATTGGAGTGTGCTGCGAGTGTGGGATGACTCCAATCGATCGATCGATCGATTGGGAGCATTACTCGCAAGCACAGAAGCTTTCCCAATCGATCTGGCGATCGATTGGGATCTACCAATCAATCGGTCGATCGATTGGGGAGGAGAAGCTCTCGCGCGGACGCGAGAGCACAAAATGGGTTTGAATCGATCGGCCGATCGATTCAGATGGTCCCAATCGATCGGTCGATCGATTGGGAAGTGACCGTTGAGCAGGAAATGAGCAATGGACGACTGGGAATATGCAGATGTGACGTGGCAATCGATTGAGACTAATTTGGATCGATTGGGAGCACTGTATAAAGCCTGGGCGGAGCGTTTTCTTCGCTAGAACTTTGCGTTCTTCTTCCTGCTAGATCTTTGCAATCTCTCTTGCGATTTTCTGCGATTCTTCACGCGAGCTTTCAGATCTTCACTGCCAGTTCTTGAAGGCTCTTGGGGTGCATCTCCAAGGTTTAAGAGGCAACCTACATTAGTAAGATCAAGTAAGGAGAGGTTTTATTTTATACACTTATGTATTTTCTTCTTGTTTGAGTGACTCTTGTTGTGAGGTGTTTGTGTAAGGCTTCTCCGCCTTCGGCTGCGACCGAGAAGGAGTGTTTCATAGTGGAGGTGTGTGCTCGGTGTGTAGATCCTTGGATTAGTCACCTCTTCTTGAGGTGGATACCAAGTAAATCCTTGAGTTAGCGTTGGTTGTGTTTGTATTAGTATTCCACTGCATATTATCAAGACAAAGCAACCGACGAAGCGACAAACTGCTATTCACCCCCCCTCTAGCGGGCATATCAGTCCCAACACTATTTACATTGTCGACTTTTCCTCTAAATAACCGAGCCACAAATTTGGACTCTATGCTGGCATCCAAATCAATAGGTTGTCCCACATGGGTCAAACCAAGGATGATGCAAAACTTGGTCGATGTGAATGGAACTACAATGTTGTCACCTAATAAGAAAGAACGCGAAGACTACTGGAATCTATTTAATACTAAATCTATTCTTGTACTACTAATTGGCATCTCAGGAATCTCGAGCCATGGAGCAAGTGGAGCGCTTTTGATCCTCTCTTTTTGATTATTACCCAAATTGGGTAATACTTCATCCAACACTGCTTTGAAATATGTCGATGAACAATGTGAACATGATTGTTTACTGCTCTTGCTCTTGCTCTTGCTCTTGCTCTTTCTCTTGTTCTTCTCCACATATTTCCCCTTAATCTCCTTTAATTTTGTAGCTCTGGTTTTCTTTCCCATTTCTGCATAAAAATTAATTACTTAACAATTCCCCTACCATAAACTATAATCCATGAAAAATATTGGCATCAAAGTGAGTATATTATTTAGTTTATTGATAATCACTACACAACAATTACATATCTCATTCAATCATTCAATTGAAGAAGATAAAACACAAACACAATCATAAAATAGGTTGCAATTAGAAATCCAAAACCCATTTTTATTCAAACTAACAAAATCAACCACACTCAAACAACAAGAATAATTTATAATTCATACCATAAAGTATAAGTCATGGAAAATATGAATATCAAAGCCCTTAAATTGAGTATATTATTTGGCTTTTTGCTAATCAATACATAAAAGTAACATATATTTTTTAATTTTTCAATTGAAGAAGATAAATACAAACACAGTCATAAAATTACAATTCGAACATCAAAACTAATTTTATTTTATCTAACAGATTGGACAATATTAAAAATTTAAACTATTTATCCATTCAGACCCTAAAGTACAAATCCTAAATATTTTGAGCATCAAAGCACATAAATTGAGTATATTATTCAATTTATTGATAATGAATATCCAAAACTAACATATATCTTTCAATTCTTCAATTGAAAAAGATAAAACACAAACACACTCATAAAATTACTGATCCTGTCTGAACGTTGACTCAACGGACGCTGGGCACGGGACGCTCTCCTTGTTGCTGACGTAGATCTTCGACCAGTCTCCCGAAGCTCCGGTGAACCTGCACAGAAGTCGGGCCGGGAAGGGGTTCCCAGCGGCGACCCTCCGACGCTCAAGTCAGGCAAGCAAGCAACAAAGCAGCGGCTCCAAAAATCGTAGAATGCGTACCTCCGGCGAAGAATGAGGGCCTTTATATAGGGCAGCGAAGAAGTGAGTGTACACCTGCCGAGGTGTACACGTGTCCATGGCCCATATCCCAGTAAGGACTTGTCAGTGAGCTTCCCTAACCCATACTGCTACAGTCTTAGCATGTCCTCGATGGGACAGCGGAATCCCCTGTCACAAGATTTGGAGCATGGCCTACACGTAAAACATACCTACTGTCAGAAAAAGACGTCCCTTGTCCTTTTCCCCATTGCTCCAAATCTGGCGTCCGGGCGGACAGCAACCTCAACATCCGGCCGGACATATGCGGTGGTTTACTTGGGGAGATTTTCCATCACATACTTTGTGGAGACTATTAGCAGTGTTACCTTATGGCTTTGGCCGAGCGTGCAGTCCGCTCGGCTTTACGACCTTTCCCATTGAGTGCCGGAACCCTGATTTCGACAGGGCGCCTTTAACCATCAGCCGATTATCGTCCGGTCGGCCAGCCGATCGGACCCATCCCTCTCCAGACGTTCGATTCCACCGGACGGCCGGCCGGTCGGTCGGTCGGACCCGGCCCTTCCGGATGGACAACTGCCACCGTGACTTCCACGTGGCGTTGACTCCATAGGGCGGGGTCCTCTGTTCTTACTACCGGATCACTTGCCTCCCCTTCAAGTCTAGTCGAAGGAGGCGAATAGTCCGACTGACTGGACTAAGAATCTGGCCGAGCGGTTCCTCCGTGCTGGTATCCTCCGCTCGACCAACCATAGAGGTAGCCTTAAGCGAATCAACAATGGCATTCATCGGATCTCCTCGTGTTCAACGCCAATCTTCGACATTAAGGTTGAGCATGCTTTCATTAAATGCTCCGAATGATTGAATGCCACGTGGAGCACTGCCATCGGCGTACGGCGGTGGCGGCATGGTGTTTTGATGTGATCGAAGCAATTCGAAATGGACGGCTCGATGCATGTTATGATTCCCGTGACCTGGATCCAACGGCGGAGGCTGCCCGGCCTTCACCCTATAAATTCTTCATTTTCTTCTCTCCCTCACTTGCCTCCGCGATTTTGACCATTGCCCCCTGCGCTTTGGAGCTCCGGCGATTCTGTTTATGCACTCCGACGCTCTCCGGCGCCTTTTCCTTGATCCCTTTCCCCGCAACAAGGTTTTATATCTTTCCTTCCTCCTTTCCGGTGTTTCCTCCGCATTTCTTTCTCAGTTTCGATCCTTGAAGCCTCCTTTCGTTTGCTGTTGTTTTTCTCCTGCCTTTTTGCCTTTTGACTCCTTCCGATCGGCCCATGGCTAGCTCTTCCAATCCCGAAGATCAGTCGCTCGGCCCATGGTACACCACTATGCAGTCCCGATTTCGAAATCCCAGAGGATTTCGAAATTCGCTTAGCTGGTCCTTCCGCTCGGCCTCACAGACCGCCGCGCGGAGCTTTCTGTGTCTTCCGAGACCAGTTTACCGCCGGTCTTCGTTTTCCTGTACATCCTTTCATCATAGATGTCTGTAATTTTTTCGGTGTGCCGCTCGGCAGTTTAGTACCCAATACCTTCCGTCTCCTCTGCGGTGTTGTCGTTTTGTTTAAGATTCACAACATCCCCCTCCGACCGGAGGTCTTCTTTTATTTCTATTACCCCAAGCAAGCCGAGCCGGGCACCTTCATGTTCCAAGCTCGGCCCGGCTTGGTCTTTTTCAACAAACTTCCTACTTCCAATAAACATTGGAAGGATTATTTTTTCTACATCCGTATGCCCGATCAGGCCACCTTCCCGACAAAGTGGCAAGTCAACTTGCCCCCCACTCCCGAGCTGAAGAAGTTCAAGACCCGACCGGACTATCTCCACGCTGCAAATATACTGGCCGGTCTGCGGCTTGACATCAACAAACTTCTCCACGAGGGAGTGATGTACATCTTCGGGCTGAGTCCTATACGGACTCCTCTTCCGACCGGCTTCGGTAAGAATTTGGGTTGGGCATTTGCTTTGATTTCTAACTGATTTCTTCTCCTTTCTTTGCAGCGGACATCGTCATAGATTCGGTCATGGCCGGTGTTTTGAAAAGAAAGGCGGCCGCTCTGGAAGCCGCGACTGCCAAAGAGATGGAAGCGCTGGGTATCCAGCCGGTCGGATCCCATGAAGGAGAGAGTGGAACTCAAGCTGAGTCGGCCGCTCAAGCTTCCCAACAAAATGTGGCTAGCGGCGCCACCCCCTCAAGAGAACGAACTGCCCCAGAGGAAGGTTCCGCTCGGGAGGAGGAGCTGCCTCTACAAAAGAGGCGCCGAGTGGAGACTCCCCTGCGGTCGGCGACCTCAGCGGTCCAATCATCCGAGCGGGTCACTGCAACTGCTCGGGGCAAGGCGCTAGAGACCGAAACCATCTCGTCCGACCGGACTCCTTCGGATTGGGACGAGCCAGCTGCTCCAGTGGAGGCTATTCCAATCAGCACCCTTCCACCCGCTCGCCACTCAGCCCAGCGCTCGACCATTCATTCGCAGTTTTCTGCGCCGGCTTCTGATCCCCTTCCAACCGCCGGTCGGACGACCCTCTTCATCTACCGACTGAAGAGCTGCTGCCAGAGGCCGACCGTCCATCTGCGCCCGAGCACACCATCACCTTGAAAGTGCCCCTAGCTGAGATGTGGGCCGATGCTCGGGCACGCACAGCGCTGATACCCCTCGAAAATTTGGCCAATAGCCACATGCGGGAGGCCACTGGGGTAAGTTTGCTCTACTAAGTTTTGTATGCATTCTTTCCGATCGGCAGCTAATAACTATAATTTTCTTTTGCCAGAGATGGGTGGAGGAAATTGCGGTTTCCAACCGCTTGGCCTTGGTGGATGAAGAGCTGCGACAACTGAAGGCCGCAGTTGGTCCGTCCAGCCTTCAGGGCCCTTCCTATTCCGAGCTGCAAAAGGAGTTGAAGAAAGCTCAAACTCTTCTGGCGGCCGAGCAGAAGAAGACAGCCGACCAGGCCCATGCCTTGGCCGAGTCCGAGCGGCAAGTCAAGTCGCTTGACACAAAAATAACCCTGGCCACCACTCGGAAGAATACTGCTATCTCCGATCTGGAGAAGAAGAACGTTGAGGCTCGGGGCCTGGAGCTAAAGATAAAGGAATTGACAGAGCAGCTCGACAGGGAGAAGGCGGGTCGCTCGGCCGACGCGGCTAAGATTCAGAATCTGAATGAGGCCCTTACTGGCTCCCAGGCGGCGTTCAAAGAATATCAAGATGCCGAGCCGAGTCGAGTCGCGGCCTTAAGACAGAGCTATATCCGCTCGCCCGAATTCTCAGAGAAGATATGCGAGCGGATGTACACAGCCTTCGACTTAGCTATGACCGCCACCACCACTTATCTGAAGTCGAAGGGTCTTCTTCCGGAGTCTGCTGCTATTCCGGCCGGCGATCAGGTGGCACTTCTGAATAACATTCCCAGGGACCTTTATGATTATATTGAGTAGCTTTATGTATTTCGGCCACTCGCCAGGATATCATCTTTTTTTGTGTAATTGGGCCGCTCGGCTTAAAACTTTAACATTAATGCAATGTTTTCCTTGTATTTGTTGTCTCCTTTCATAACCAAGATGTGTGTTTATCCGCTCGCCCATAATTATTTCTTGTGCTCCCCCATAAGGGATCTTAACAAAGTAATCGCCGTGATCTCCCCGCTCGGCAAAATATACCGTGTTCTTTGCGGGCATAGCTCGTTTACCAAATGCCTAGTTTTGGATACTGGGCCGCTCGGAGCGTATAGACGATCGAACGGCATCGAAATCGCGTGCCTCGGGACATTAGATGCTTTAATCCACTCGGTGGGTTTATAGACGTCGGCTCGTCTCTCGATATTTAACGTCGGAGCTTGACGGTCTTCCGCTCGGAAGTTTATAGACGCCGGCTCGTCTCTCGATATTTAACGTCGGAGCTCGACGGTCTTCCGCTCGGACGTTTATAGACGCCGGCTCGTCTCTCGATATTTAACGTCGGAGCTCGACGGTCTTCCGCTCGGAAGTTTATAGACGCCGGCTCGTCTCTCGATATTTAACGTCGGAGCTCGACGGTCTTCCGCTCGGACGTTTATAGACGCCGGCTCGTCTCTCGATATTTAACGTCGGAGCTCGACGGTCTTCCGCTCGGACATTTATAGACGCCGGCTCGTCTCTCAATATTTAACGACGGAGCTCGACGGTCTTCCGCTTCAGCTGACGCTCGTCTCGATATTTAACGTCGGAGCTCGACGGTCTTCCCGGACATTTATAGACGCGGCTCGTCTCTCGATATTTAACGTCGGAGCTCGGCGGCCTTCCGCCGGGCGTTTATAGACGCCGGCTCATCTCTATTTAACGTCGGAGCTCGGCGGCCTTCCGCTCGGACATTTATAGATGCGGTTCGTCTCTCGATATTTAACGCGTCGGAGCTCGGCGGTCTTCCTTCGGAGCGTTTATAGACGCCGCTCGTCTCTCGATATTTCGTCGGAGCTCGGCGGTCTTCCGCTCGGAGCGTTTATAAACGCCGGCTCGTCTCTCGATATTTAACGCGGAGCTCGACGGTCTTCCGCTCGGACGTTTATAGACGCCGGCTCGTCTCGATATTTACGTCGGAGCTCGGCGGTCTTCCGCGGGCGTTTATAGACGCCGGCTCGTCTCGATATTTAACGTCCGAGCTCGGCGGTCTTCCGCTTGGACGCTTATAGACGCCGGCTCGTCTCGATATTTAACGTTGGAACTCGGCGGTATTCCGCTCGGACGTTTATAGACGCGGCTCGTCTCTCGATATTTAACGCCGGGCTCGACGGCTTCCGCTCGGACGTTTATAGAAGCGGCTCGTCTCTCGATATTTAACGCCGGAGCTCTCGGCGGTCTTCCGCTCGGGCGTTTATAGACGCCGGCTCTCTCGATATTTAACGTCGGAGCTCGGCGGTCTTCCGCTTGGACGTTTATAGGCGCCGGCTCGTCTCTCGATATTTAACGTCGGAGCTCGGCGGTCTTCCGCTCGAACCTTTATAGACGTCGGCTCGTCTCGATATTTAACGTCGGAGCTCGGCGGTCTTCCGCTCGGACGTTTAGACGCCGGCTCGTCTCCGATATTTAACGTCGGAGCTCGGCGATCTTCCGCTGGACGTTTATAGACGCGGCTCGTCTCTCGATATTTAACGTCGAGCTCGGCGGTCTTCCGCTCGGACGTTTATAGACACCGGCTCGTCTCGATATTTAACGAGCTCGACGGCCTCCGCTCGGACGATTTATAGACGCCGGCTCGTCTCTCGATATTTAACGTCGGAGCTCGACGGTCTTCCGCTCGGACGTTTATAGACGCCGGCTCGTCTCTCGATATTTAACGTCGGAGCTCGACGGTCTTCCGCTCGGACGTTTATAGACGCCGGCTCGTCTCTCGATATTTAACGTCGGAGCTCGACGGCCTTTACGGCTAACTTCGATACTGCCGATCGGCGTAACCCTTGGCCATCCTTTAATTTAATTTTGCTTCCTGCATTACAAGGACACGAGCTACTAGCATATACACAAAAATGAGTTACATTCGTGCACCTTTCATCCAGCTCGATAAGGCTGGAGATGATTTGCACTCCACGGTCGATCTAGCTGCCGCCCGTCTTCATCCTCCAAATAATATGCGCCCGAGCGGAGCTTTTCAATAACCTTGAAGGGGCCCGCCCACGGTGCCTCCAGTTTGTCGACGTCGCCGACCGGCTTGACTTTCTTCCAGACAAGATCGCCGACTTGGAATGATCTGGGGATTACACGGCGGTTGTAATTTTGCTTCATCCGTTGTCGGTATGCCATCAGCCGGACGGACGCCTTGGCTCTTTCTTCTTCGACCAGATCCAGCTCCATGTTCCTCCGCTCGGCATTGTCCTCATCGTAATGTTGGATCAGAGCGGACTCGACGCCGACTTCGACCGGAATGACCGCCTCGCCACCATACACCAAATGGAACGGCGTGACGCCCGTCCCTTCCTTCGGCGTTGTTCGGATAGCCCATAAGACGCTCGGCACTTCATCCGACCAACTTCCTCCCAAATGGTCGAGCCGGGCACGCAGAATGCGAAGAATTTCCCAATTGGCTACTTCGGCATGACCGTTGCTCTGGGGATAAGCCACGGACGTGAAGTGTTGCTCGATGTCGTAGCTTTTGCACCAATCCTCTAGCATCTTCCCTGTGAATTGCCGCCCATTGTCGGAAACCAATCGGCGAGGGATGCCAAACCGACATATGATGTGTTGCCAGATAAATTTTTTGACCATCTGTTTGGTGATCTTGGCTAGCGGCTCGGCCTCCACCCATTTGGAAAAATAATCAACCGCCACTAGCAAAAATTTCCGCTGCCCGGTCGCCATCGGAAATGGACCGACAATATCCATTCCCCATTGATCGAACGGACATGAAACGGTTGATGCCTTCATTTCCTCTGCCGTTCGGTGGGAGAAGTTGTGATACTTCTGGCACGAAAGGCACGTAGATACTGTCCGAGCGGCGTCTGCTTGTAAGGTTGGCCAAAAGTACCCGGCCAAGAGGATCTTCTTGACCAACGATCATCCGCCCGGATGTCCTCCGCATGATCCTTGATGTACTTCTTGGAGGATGTAGGCCGAGTCCTCCGAGCTCACGCATTTCAACAACGGGCGTGAGAAAGCCTTTTTGTAAAGCTGATCGCCGATGAGTGTGAACCGACCGGCTCTCCTCCTTAGTAGCAGGGCTTCATACTCATTGGATGGTGTGGCGCCCGAACGGAGGAATTCTATGATGGGTGCCCGCCAGTCGCTTGGAAATGTGAGGCCTTCCATCCGGTCGACGTGCGCCACCAACAGTACTTTTTCAATTGGCTGCTGAATGGCGACCGACGTTATTGAGCTCGCGAGTTTGGCTAACTCATCAGCTGCTTGATTTTCTGCTCTGGGTATCTTCTGGACAACAACCTCTCTAAAATCGGCTTTGAGCTTCTCGAAGGCTTCAGCGTAGAGTTTGAGCCGAGCATTATTGATTTCGAAGGTACCAGAAAGCTGCTTAGCGGCCAACTGCGAATCTGAGTGAAGTGTTACCCGACCGACTCCCACATGCCGGGCGGCCTGCAAGCCAGCTATGAGGGCCTAATACTCTGCTTCATTGTTGGTAGCTTTATAATCCAGCCGGACGGATAAGTGCATCTTTTCTTCTTGAGGGGAGAGCAACAATATTCCAATCCCGCTTCCGAGCCGAGTGGACGACCCATCCACATATATTCTCCACATAGCTTCCGGCTCTGAATTCTGAACTTCAGTCACAAAATCCGCCAAGGACTGCGCTTTGATCGCCGAGCGGGGCTGGTATTGGATATCGGATTCACTCAACTCCGTCGTCTATTTGATGAGCCATCCAGATGCCTCTGGATTTAGTAGAACACGTCCGAGCGGGCTATTGATTTTGACAATGATCGTATGTGCCAGGAAGTATGGACGAAGGCGCTGAGCGGCAAGGACCAGAGCGAAGGCTAGCTTTTCGAGCCCAGTGTAGCGAAATTCAGCATCTTTTAAAATGTGACTAAGGAAATACACAGGCTCCTCTCCGCTCGCCCTCACCAGTGCTGAGCCGATTGCCTGCTCGGTCGAGGATAGATAAATACAAAGTGGCTCCCCAATAGTCAGCTTGGCTAATACCGGGAGCGAATTCAGATATGCCTTTAAATCTTCGAACGCCCGGTTGCATTCTTCGTCCCAGTGAAATTTTGTAGCTTTTCGTAAGATCTTGAAAAAAGGAAGGCTCCGGTCGGCGGTTTTGGAGATGAATCTGGGCAGAGCGATTATCCGACCGGTCAAACGCTGCATTTCCCTTGTATTTCTTGGCGGCGGCATATCTTGTAGGGCTTTCACCTTGCTGGGATTTACTTCGATGCCCCGCTCGGTCACTATGTACCCCAAGAAACGCCCTCCTTTTGCTCTGAACAGGCACTTCTGGGGATTTAACTTGACTCCATATTTGCGTAGCGTTCGGAAGGTTTCTTCCATGTCCTTGAAGAGATCGGCCGCTCGGACAGACTTAATGAGAATGTCGTCCACATAAACTTCTAGATTTCGCCCAATCTGCTCTCTGAATACTTTATTCATCAAGCGCTAATATGTGGCCCCCACATTCTTCAATCCGAACGGCATCACATTATAGCAATAAGTCCCGTCGGCCGTCACGAAGCTGACTTTTTCTTGATCTTCACGGGCGAGCAGCACTTGGTGATAGCCCTGGTAGGCGTCGAGCATACAGATTAACTCGCATCCGGCCGTAGAGTCCACCAGCTGATCTATCCGGGGCAGAGGATAAAAATCTTTCGGGCAAGCTTTGTTGAGATCCCGAAAATCTATGCACACTCTCCACTTGTTGCCTGACTTGGAGACTAATACTACGTTAGCCAACCAGCTCGGGAACTGCACCTCGCGTATATGGCCGGCTTCCAGAAGTTTTTCCACCTTCGCTCGGATGATGGAATTCTGCTCGGCGCTGAAGTCCCTTTTTTTTTGCTTTACGGGCCGTGCGTCCGGTCGGACATGTAGCTCATGCTGCGCTATGCTCGGCGAAATTCCGGGCAGCTCATGTGTCGACCAGACGAAGACATCATGATTTCTTCGGAGGCATTGGATCAGCTCCTCTTTCTGCTTCTCCTCCAGATTGGACGCAATAAAAGTCGTGGCCTCCGATCGGGATGGGTGAATCTGCACTTCCTCTTTTTCTTCATAAACTAAAGAGGGAGGCTTTTCTATGATGGCGTTTACCTCGATCCGGGGCGCCTTCCGAGCGGAATTGGCTTCTGCTCAGACCATCTCGATGTAGCATCGCCGAGCTGCTAGCTGATCTCCCCGTACTTCTCCCACTTTGTCCTCTACAGGGAACTTGATCTTCTGATGGAAGGTTGAGACGACCGCTCGGAATTCGCTGAGCGCCGGTCGTCCCAAAATGACGTTGTAGGACGAGGGAGATGTTGTTGCAACCTTAGGTCAAGGTTGACCTGGTTGACTAGACTTGAGTTGACTGGACTCGAGTTGTGTTTTGATGTTTGACGAGTTATGTTTGACAATGGTTGTATCTTGATGTTTGACAAGGATACAAGCTTGGGAGATTGTGGGTGCAACCTGTGGTCAAGGTTGACCTGGTTGACCCGAGGTGAGTTGACCTGACTCGGAAAAGTCCAAGCAGGGAGCTTGGCACGGGAAAAGTCCAAGCAGGGAGCTTGGCATGGGAAAAGTCCAAGCAGGGAGTCTGGCACGGGAAAAGTCCAAGTATGGAAGCTTGGCACATGGGGAGTCGGAGAGGGCTCGGTAGCTCGTTCTCCGGACTGTGGTCAGAGAGGGCTCGGGAGCTCGTTCTCTGGACCGGATGGAAGTCGGAGAGGGCTCGGTAGCTCGTTCTCCGGGAAGTCGAGAGGGCTCGGTAGCTCGTTCTCTGGACCGGATGTGGAAAAGTCCCGGTGAGTGAAGCCAGGTGAGAAAGTCCCAGTGAGTGAAGCCAGGCGGTTAGAAAGTCCGGTGAGTGAAGCCAGGCGGTTGGAAAAGTCCGGTGAGTGAAGCCAGGCAGTTGGGTCCTCGTGAGTGAAGCCAGGCAGATTGGAAATCTGGTGAGTGAAGCCGGTGAAAACCTAGTGAGTGAAGCTAGGTGAAAGTCCCGTGAGTGAAGCCGGAAGGGAAAATCCAGATGGATCAAGGGTGATCGGACATCCGGTGATGGGAAGTCCAAGTAGGTCATATGATTGACCGGATACTTGGTATGGAGAAAAGTCTAAGTGGGTCAAAGGATTGACCAGACATTAGGGAGTCCTAGCAGGACAAGGGAGTGACTGGATGCTAGGCGCAATGTACCAACATGTCAAGATTGACCGGATGTTGGTTTGGACTTGGTTTGGGCGAAATCATGTTGGATCGATCGGTGATCGATCCGGTGATCTCATGAATATTCGATCGGTCGATGACCGATCGCAACACATCGATAGCATCGTGTGATAACCGATCGATCGGTGACCGATCGTGAGTCGTCGAAGCGAGCGAGGCGGGCGCAGAGGGCTGATCGGTGCGGGGACCGATCAGAAAGCCTGATCGGTCCCTCTGCATCGATCAGAAGTTCCTGATCGATGCGTGGACCGATCGAGCCTGATCGGTCCACAGACCGATCAGGGCACTAGCCGTTGCGACGCAATGGCTAGATTTCTTCTGTGCTTCTTTCTCCGCAGGTATAAAAGGAGGCTGAGAGCTTCTACATCGGGTTCTTCTTCTTCTTCCTGGGATTGAAGCTTCTGCTTCTGTGCTCTGAGGTTCTGAGCTTCGTGTGAGCTTCCAGTCGTCGATCAGCTGCTGCAGTTAGGTTGTGAAGTTGCTGCTTCATCGCCTCCGGTCGACAGAGAAGGCAAGTGAGTGTTGCATTCATATTGTTGTTTGTATTTGCTTCTTGCTTTCCTTGTACTCCTTTCTTGTTGTTACAAGTATTGTGGTGAGGTTTCTCCACCCACAAGGAGCATCTATTAGCCAGTTCTCCGGGGACTCATCCACCGACGGATTGATAGGCTTCGTCCACCTTACGGACACGCCGAGGAGTAGGAGTTTATCTCCGAACCTCGTTACATCGGTTTGTTTGAGGTTTGTCTTCTTTCCCTTTCGTTTCTGTGTTTATTTTCAGCTGCGCTAACACGTTTTGTAGAAAGAAACGACGATTTGGGGTCGACTATTCACACCCCCCCTCTCTAGCCGCGATCATCGATCCTAACAAGTGGTATCAGAGCAAGGTTGCTCTTCGTCGGATTAACACCCGGGGGAGCACAAGCTAGAGAATGGATCGACTCGGAGAAGACATCACGTTTCCACCATTCTACGAGTGCTGCGACTTCGCGTATTGGAAGGTAAGAATGAGGTATTTTCTTATGACTAACCTTGAAAATTGGAGTTGTGTTCAATTAGGTTTCAAGTCTCCGATGGACAAGAAAGGAGAAACCCTAGAGAAGAAGGAGTGGACCAAGGAGCAAATCCACCAATCAACCATCAATGATGAGGTAACGAAAATCATTGAATTTTCTTTACCTAATGACATTTTGTGTAGAATAGGTGGTTACAACAACGCCAAGGAGTTGTGGAATAACTTGGCCAAGTTTCATGAGGGGAACTCCACTTCAAGCCATGAAGAGGAGGCAAGTGAGCCAAGTCGCTCACATCATGGAGGCATGGATTTAGAGGTTGAGGGTCACTCAACATCTAAGGATGAAGAGGAGGAGAGTTCTTCTTCAAGTTCGGAGCAAGAAGTAGAAGCTTCTACCTCCGGAAGGGATGAAGGAGAGAGCGTTCAACCATCCTCAACCCTAGGTAACTCAAGCGATTTAATTTCTTGTAAATTACATATAATGTGCTTTGAGTGTAGGGAGTATGGACATTACAAGAGTAAGTGTCCAAGGAGGGTTAGGAAGACTCCACCGGCGCCAAAGGTCAAGGAAGCCGGAGTCCCAACACACAAGGGCAAGGAGCACGTGGTGTGCTTCCAATGCCAGCGAAGGGGACACTATAGGAGCCAATGTCCGAGGGGGAGGCAATCTCACAAGGACAAGAGATCGAGCACACGTATAGGGGGAGCTAGGGCAAACCCTAAGGTAATCTCTAAGGCACATTCTTGCAATTCTAGTAGGATGCATGCTAGTAGCCTTATTGCTATTGTCAAGAATGATAAGCATGTTAATTATAGGAATCAATATACATGCTTAGGTGCCAAACATATGAGCCTAGATGAGGATAACACTAGGAAAGCCAACCCTAGGACTAACTCATCTAAGGCTAAGGAGAACCTAGGTAGAAATCCCAAATCAACTAGACACATGCCTAGGAATACCTCCAAGAAAAATGAAAAATTAAAAATTGAGGTATTAGAGAAGGAGAATCAAGTCTTGAGGTCAAGACTTGATACTTTGGAAAAGGCTCTTAAGAACTTGGAGAAGTCATCTCTAGGGTTTAAGGGTCAAAAACCAATGTCCAAGGACAAGAAAGGTTTGGGTCACAAACCTAAGTCTCAAGTGGTCAAGCCCACTTATCACAATGTTCCATTCGATTATGGAACAAGACCTAGGGCTAGAAAGACCATCACCAAGGTCACAAGGGGAGTCACCCCTAGAGTGGATCTTGATGAGTCCCAAATGACCAAGGCTTTAAAGCCTAGGAGGGTCATTAGGAGGGTTGCTAGGGAAGTCATCCCTAGTGAATATTTAGTGAACCCAATGAGCTCCAATAGGTATTGGGTTCCTAGGAGCGTGATTTCATCACGCTAGATGAGTTAGGGTGTGCCAACCTTACTTGAATAGGTAGTTAACCTAATCATGGCAAAAGGTGGCACTTTAGGAATTCTCAAGGTGTAATCAAGCCTTGAAAATGAAATGGAAAGCTATTCCTAAGGTGATTAGGATGTGCCAATCACATTTGAGGAGTTCTCTAGAGTCAATTGGCACATAGTGATCTAAAAATCTTTGGTATATGATTTTAGGTCTTTTACTCTTAGGAATATAGAACCTACGGCAAAATGATCAAAACTGTCAAAAATGGCAACTAAGGCTAGAATTAGGTATTTCCTATACCTTTACATGTTATTTGCCATACATTGTTTGTCATATGTCATGTCATGACATCATTTTTATTTTATGATCATTTAAAATGTCATGATAATGCTTAGGTTAGTTTAAATGTTATGCTTTATTTAAGTTTCACACTTTATGCCATGACATCATGACATTGGCACATGTTATTATGTATGATATCATTTTATGCCATGTCATCATTTCTTGCATTTATAATCAATGAAATTGATTTAAGGTTAAAAACACAATTTGATATGGAGATCAAATTGATGTTTAGAAAATGCATGAGACCTTAGCCTAAGATAACCTAAACTCATATCTCACATCAAAATTGACTTGGATGTGTTTGATACATCTTAGATGTGTGTGAGATATTAGGATTGTGAGTTAGAATCAAGGTGCATAGTTCTTGTACCTAGATGAGCCTAATTCTAATTGGGGATTATAGGGAAAGCTTATGTACAAGTCATGTACATATAGCCCAAAGATTGTGGTCCCAAATTAAAGGGTTTAAAATCATTTCAAAATTGATTTGAAAAACCTTGATGAAGCTTTTCTGGTGATAGCATTCATCATTGAGCAAATTGATACAAAGTTGAGGTAAACTTGAACTATTTCAAAGTTTTTGAACTTTGTATAAAGATTTGAAAATGGAAGTTATTTTCATAGAAAACTATTTTTCCTTGATAGTATATGTTATGAGGAATGTATCCTCAAAATTTCACAATTTTTGGAATTTTCTGTAATTTTCTAGAGGTTTCTGAATTTCGGGAGAAGAAATCAGAAATCAGAATTGTGGACCGATCAGAGGGGATTCTGATCGGTCCAGAGTTGCCTGGATCGGTCACCGTGACCGATCCAGGGAATCCCTGATCGGTCTGGTGACCGATCAGGGCGTGCCAATCTGCTGAATTTCAAGTTTTTGGGAGTTGTGTTTAGGTTTCTAAAGGTTTGAAACTCTCCAAGACATTGTTGGTGCAATGGTCAAGGGGAGTTGACCTTTAGGGAAGTTTTACCTATTAGTCAAGGAGGAGTTGACTTTTAGGGGGAGTTTTTACTCGTCGAAATTTTTGAGGATGAGTGATATGGGATTATCACTAAGTTAATTGTTGACTCTAGTGTCAAGGGGGAAATTAAGAGTTTCAATGAAAGGTATGGGACTTTCATTAGGAAGAAACCCTTGACCTTGATTCACTCTTTTTGATGTGTGTCAAAAGGGGGAGAGTAGAAAGGAGAATGGAGAATGTCTAGAGAATGTTCAGGGAAGAACATTGGAAAACCTAAGTTAGGTTATCGAGTTAACCTAACTTGACTATGGGTTTGATTATGGGTTTTGTCAATGAGTTTTGTCAAACATCAAAAAGGGGGAGATTGTTGGTGCAACCTTAGGTCAAGGTTGACCTGGTTGACTAGACTTGAGTTGACTGGACTCGAGTTGTGTTTTGATGTTTGACGAGTTATGTTTGACAATGGTTGTATCTTGATGTTTGACAAGGATACAAGCTTGGGAGATTGTGGGTGCAACCTGTGGTCAAGGTTGACCTGGTTGACCCGAGGTGAATTGACCTGACTCGGAAAAGTCCAAGCAGGGAGCTTGGCACGGGAAAAGTCCAAGCAGGGAGCTTGGCATGGGAAAAGTCCAAGCAGGGAGCTTGGCACGGGAAAAGTCCAAGTATGGAAGCTTGGCACATGGGAAGTCGGAGAGGGCTCGGTAGCTCGTTCTCCGGACTGTGGTCAGAGAGGGCTCGGGAGCTCGTTCTCTGGACCGGATGGAAGTCGGAGAGGGCTCGATAGCTCGTTCTCCGAAAGAGGGCCGGTAGCTCGTTCTCTGGACCGGATGTGGAAAATCCTGGTGAGTGAAGCCAGGCAGTGGGAAAGTCCTGGTGAGTGAAGCCAGACAGTGGGAAAGTCCTGGTGAGTGAAGCCAGGCAGTTGGAAAGTCCTGGTGAGTGAAGCCGGGCAGATTGGAAATCCTGGTGAGTGAAGCCAGGCAGTTGGAGAAAGTCCTGGTGAGTGAAGCCAGGCAGTTATGAAAACCCTAGTGAGTGAAGCTAGGTGAAAGTCCTGGTGAGTGAAGTCGGGCAAGGGAAAATCCAGATGGATCAAGGGTGATCGGACATCCGGTGATGGGAAGTCCAAGTAGGTCATAGGATTGACCGGATACTTGGTACGGAGAGAAAGTCTAAGTGGGTCAAAGGGATTGACCTAACACTTAGCGGGGAGTCCTAGCAGGACAAGGGAGTGACTGGATGCTAGGCGCAATGTACCAACAGTCAAGATTGACCGGATGTTGGTTTGGACTTGGTTTGGGCGAAAACCATGAGTGGATCGATCCGTGATCGATCCAAAGGTACCGCTTCTCGATCGGTCCGGTGACCGATCAAGAACACATCGAGATATCAGTGATAACCGATCGGCGGTGACCGATCGTGAGCCCATCGTCGAACAGAGCGAGGCGCAGAGGGGCCGATCGGTCCGGGACCGATAAAGCCCGATCGGTCCCCTGCATCGATCAGAAGTTCCTCGATCGGCCTATGGACCGATCAAGAGGTTCCTGATCGCTCCTGATCGGGGCACTAGCCGTTGCGACGCAACGACTAGATTTCTTCGTGCTTCTCTCCGCAGGTATAAAAGGAGGCCGAGAGCTTCTACATCGGGTTCTTCTTCTTCTTCCGGGATTGAAGCTCATACGTGCTCGAGGTTCGAGCTTTGTTGAGCTCGCTCAAGCTTCGCGAGCTTCCGATCGTCGATCACCGCCGCAGCTGGGTTGTGAATTGCTTCATCGCCTCGACGAGAAGGCAAGCGAGTGTTGCATTCATATTGTTGTTTGTATTTGCTTCTTTCTTTCCTTGTACTCCTTTCTTGTTGTTACAAGTATTGTGGCGAGGTTTCTCCACCCACAAGGAGCATCTATTAGCCGGTTTTCCGGGGACTCATCCACCGACGGATTGATAGGCTTCGTCCACCTTACGGACACGCCGAGGAATAGGAGTTTATCTCCGAACCTTGTTACATCGGTTTGTTTGAGGTTTGTCTTCTTTCCCTTTCGTTTCTGTGTTTATTTTCAGCTGCGCTAACACGTTTTGTAGAAAGAAACGACAATTTGGGGTCGGCTATTCACACCCCCCCCTCTCTAGCCGCGATCATCGATCCTAACAGGAGAGTCGACCACCACGAAGTTTGTTGTTCTTGTCCTCCTGAGCGGCTCTTCTCCCAGCGAGGTAGCCAACCGGATCTGTCTGACCGGCTGAACTTCGTTACCCGTAAACCCGTAGAGCGGAGTTGTCATGGGCAACAGCTCGGCTCGATCAATTTGCAGCTGATCGAACACCTTCTTGAACATGATGTTGACTGAGCTCCCTGTGTCAACAAACACGCGGTGAATAGTGTAATTGGCTATTACCGCTTTGATGAGCAGAGCATCGTCGTGGGGTACTTCAACTCCTTCCAAGTCCCCGGGCCCGAAACTAATTTCGGGTCCTTCTCGCTCTCACCGATCGCATGAATCTGAGGGACGCCGCCTTTCTAGCTCGGTTGAGTCTCCTCCGGCCCGCCAAAGAATAACGGTGATCTCGCCTCGGAAGTATTGCTTCTATTTTCCTCTTCCCTAGCGGACGGCCGAGACCGTTCTCTAGACGCCGGCGATTCTCCCGCCTTGAGGGCGATGTCGGTCGGGAATCATTGCTGGCCTATCACCGTCCGATCGGCCGTGAGTTCTCTGCTGCCGATCGAGAGGGACCGTCGTCCGCATTCCGGGCACGGGATGAGCCACGAAGGAAGACTTGACAATCCCTTGTGTTGTGCGTATCCGTCCTGAAGGAGCAAAACATCGGGTCCATCTCTTCTTTGGCTTGGGCGGGCGGCAGCTACCCATGGGACTGGCGTGGGGGATCGGATTGCTTCGCCCTTGGTCCTTTAGGCGGTTGATGAGCGGCGTGCTGCTTCCGTCGGCTGGCGTTTCCTTTTTCCTGGCCGCTTGCGCTTCTTCCACGCTGATGTATTCGTTCGGTGTAGCATGTGATCGTAATCTCGGGCGGCTTTCGGATGAGTGATCGGAAAAAATCCCCATCCACTAGGCCTTGTGTGAAGGCATTCATCATGGTTTCCGAAGTGGCCGTTGGAATATCCATCGCCACTTTGTTGAATCGCTGGATGTAAGCTCGGAGCGATTCACGGGCTTCTTGCTTGATGCCGAACAGGCTCACGCTCGTTTTCTGGTAGCGCCGGCTGCTCGCAAAATGGTGGAGAAAGGCCGTTCGGAAGTCCTTGAAGCTTGTGATGGATCCGTCCGGCAGCCTCCGAAACCACCGTTGAGCCGATCCCGAGAGAGTAGTAAGAAAAACTCGGCACTTTACTCCATCTGTGTATTGATGGAGAGTAGCTGTGTTATCAAACTTACCCAGATGATCATCTGGGTCAGTTGTCCCATTATACTCGCCGATCGTCGGAGGCACATAGTGCTTCGGCAGAGGATCTCTCAGAATAGCCTCTGAAAATTGGCGATTAATCCTCTCGGGTGATGCGTCCGCTCGGGGGGCTTTCCCCTTTCTGTCATCTCGTCTAGGCATCTCATCCGAAGAAGATCCCCTATCTCTATGAGCTGGTACGGCTTCAGGGGTGCGGAATAGGGCTCGATGAAATGCAACGGTGGCCGGTGGTGCTTCCGCTCGACCACCAGACGCTGATGTTGCTTGCCGGCTGTGGCTTTCTGTTTTTGCTCCACAAGCTTGGCGGCCCTTATCTCGATCAGAGCGTCGAGTTCCTCGTTCGAAAGCGTCACCATGTGTTATCGTCCAGCCTCGTCCATTGCTTCCGATCGGATGCAGAAGCGTTCCCACAGACGGCGCCAAATTGATCCTGTCCGAACGTTGACTCAACGGACGCTGGGCACGGGACGCTCTCCTTGTCGCTGACGTAGATCTTCGACCAGTCTCCCGAAGCTCCGGCGAACCTGCACAGAAGTCGGGCCGGGAAGGGGTTCCCGGCGGCGACCCTCCGACGCTCAAGTCAGGCAAGCAAGCAGCAAAGCAGCGGCTCCAAAAATTGTAGAATGCGTACCTCCGGCGAAGAATGAGGGCCTTTATATAGGGCAGCGAAGAAGTGAGTGTACACCTGCCGAGGTGTACACGTGTCCATGGCCCATACCCCAGTAAGGACTTGTCAGTGAGCTTCCCTAACTCATACTGCTACAGTCTCAGCATGTCCTCGATGGGACAGCGGAATCCCCTGTCACAAGATTTGGAGCATGACCTACACGTAAAACATACCTGCTGTCAGAAAAAGACGTCCCTTGTCCTTTTCCCCATTGCTAAAGATCTGGCGTCCGGGCGGACAGCAACCTCAACATCCGGCCGGACATATGCGGTGGTTTACTTGGGGAGATTTTCCATCACATACTTTGTGGAGACTATTAGCAGTGTTACCTTATGGCTTTGGCCGAGCGTGCAGTCCGCTCGGCTTTACGACCTTTCCCATTGAGCGCCGGAACCCTGATTTCGACAGGGCGCCTTTAACCATCAGCCGATTATCGTCCGGTCGGCCAGCCGATCGGACCCATCCCTCTCCGGACGTTCGATTCCACCGGACGACCGGCCGGTCGGTCGGTCGGACCCGGCCCTCTCCGGATGGACAACTACCACCGTGACTTCCACGTGGCGTTGACTCCATAGGGCGGGGTCCTCTGTTCTTACTACCGGATCACTTACAATTCGAACATCAAAACTAATTTTATTCGAGTCAGCAGAATGAACAACACTAATAATTATAACAATTTATCCATTCATAATCCTAAAGTACAACCCTATAGATTTTAGGCATCAAAGTACTTAAATTGAGTACATTACTCAGTTTGTTGATAATCACTACAAAATTTGCCCATATCTTATATTCCTTGAATTGAAGAAGATGCAATATAAATTCATTCATAAAGTCGGAATGCAGACACCTAAATCGAATTATATTTAACCTCAACCTCACAAAATCGAAAACAGCCATGAACTAAAACTTCAATTTTTCGCGGAGGAATAACAAATTAATCGAAATCTAGGGCATACAAATTTTACTTACCGATGATTCAAGGGTTTAAGAGGGTTTAGTCTGGTTTTGTCGCCTCTATGATTTTTACCTTCAACGTCGATGGAGATAGTTTAGGGACAAAGCCAGAGAGTGTGTCGCCGATGGTTTGGAGTCGCGGAGGCAGAGTGTGTCGCCGAGTTTTGGAGTCACAGAGGTGGAGTGCGTCACTGAGGTTTGGAATCGCGAAGTGATGCGTCAGACGTTGGGAGAGAATGCATTCAGTTGAGTATTTTAAATCCAAATGACAATATAGTAATTTCGCTAGGGTTAGGGAGTTGAAACAAATAAACTGATTTGGTCATGTACCGGAAACAAGTATATACTGACACAGGGGATGAGTGCAAATGTTTAAGTTTGCATGGGGATTTAAAAGTAATTTATCATTGAATTTTAATCTATTTTATTGTATAATTTTGGGGTCATTTATTGCATTAACCGTGGTAAAAAATGATTATGCTAATCTAGGTAGCCTAATATCATCAATTTTTCGATTAGATATAAATAGATAAATTATAAGGATTTTACCTAACAACAATAGCGCATACTAGAGATGAGATAATTTATAGAGCTTTTGCACTCGCTAGGAATCGATCCTAAATTTACCTATAACAACGTTGTATAAATCATTTGTGTCAAACCTTTATAGTGAGAGTCATGTATTAACCATCGAGTTTTTGCTATCTAATTTCTATTGTCATTTGGTTAGAATAAATATAATTAATAGTACACTGTAAAAATAACATATATCTATTAGTCTTCTTAAAGTATCCACATCGAATTTCCTAAATAAAAATTTTATATTTTATATAAAAATCTTTGCATCAACTACTCTACTCATTTTCTCAATTTAGATTTTATAAAATTTAGAGAATAAAATTTATTTACTAATATTAAAATATTATTTCCTCTAATTCTCACTTTCCACTCCCGTATTTGTCATTACATATATAATAATAAAAAAAATATAAAGGAGAGAGAAAAAATAATAAAAAAATATGATAAATTATAGGGAATATATTGTGTAGTGAAAAGTAAATATTCAAATTTAATAAAATAGTTTTTATACCTTAAATTTAAAATTTTGGATAGGGAATTTGATATGGATACTCTTAGCCTCTAAATGAACAATATTGTCTAAATTCAATTATGATCAAGCGATAGACAAGTGATGGGCAGAGAGCTCAGATAAATCAACGACACTCGTGGAACGACGAGTCGATGGCGAGGAAGAGATTGACTATCGAACTGGGATTACAATGACCTTCGGATTGTTGATGTCATGTGCTCAAAGTAATAGAATTAGATTAAAGACGTTCAGATAGACCTTGATGTGGCTCATCAACATTCAAATCAGCCTTCAAAGACTTATAGAAAAGAATTACAAATAGGTGAAATAACATAGAATTATTTACCTCTCCGGTGTTGATACCATTACCTTATATAGAGAGGAAAGTGATTAAAAATTGCATTGGACGCATCTCTTTTATAACAAATACCTCCATTTCATAGTAATTATAACTATCATATATGTCTGGGGTGTCACTGCCTGGGGTTAACGTCTCCGCCATGCACTTTCCACCTGTGTACCTGCATTTATCTCCCTCCATATCCGTGGGACCGGCTCTAGGGGGGTCGCTGATGTGACGGTTCCACATTTTTTTTATAACTATCATATATGCCATAATGGAGATGATTGTTATACCCACTTCAATATTTATCGATTGCATACTCGAGTTCAGGCTCTTAAAGTCTCTGGCTCCCGAGTGTATTTGGGCTTAAGCTCCTAAATTCTCAAGTTCTACTTTCTAGGCACTTGAGTGGCTGAGCATTTGGACTGAGGTTTTCGATCACTCAGGTAGTTCAACATTGAGTGTTTGCAAGTTCAGTGCTCAACGATCAACTCTTGGGCGCACACCCCATTTAGGCTCGACCATCGAGTCTTTAGCTTTCCGGTGCTTGACCACTCAGGTCCTCACCCACTCGGACGCTCTGCCACTTAGGCACTTTAGAGCATAGTCCACTCATGCACATACCAACTCAACATTTCAACCCCTTCAACAATCAATAGATTGACTAAGCATGATGATGTGGCTAACTCGTGATTGGGACACACAAGTGTATCATGATGACATGACATAGGTGTAGAAATTGAGAAGAGGTAAAAGTTAGCTGTATTATTGAATCAAAAAGTATATGAGAAATACAGAGTACAAAGCCTTATATAGCTAAGTTAAGAAATTCTAAACCCTAAACAGAAAAAGGGGAAAAAAATACTAAATTGCCATAAAAGCTATAAATAAATAAATATAATCTAATGTCCCTACTCCCTCAAACTCACGATGCTACAACTAGAAACATTGAAAGTTTTGTTAGGACCAAAAGTAGCTAGAGGGGGGGTGAATAGCTCGTCGCGTTCGCTCATTGCTCGGCGTTGCTCGGCGTTGCTTGTTTCTTCAAGAATATGCAGCGGAAAATACAGAAACAAATACAACAACGCTAACACGGTTGGTTTACTTGGTATCCACCTCACAAGAGGTGACTAATCCAAGGATCCACACCACGCACGCACCCTCCACTATGAAAACACTCCTTTTCGGTAACTACCGAGGGCGGAGAAGCCCTACAAGACTCTCAGTACAAGAAGAAAGGAAAGGGAAACAAAATACAAGCGCAAAGCTTACAATGAGTACAGAAAACCCTAACCCTAGCTTCTCTTCTTGCCTTTGATCCGCCTCTTGACTTGGAAAGATTCCAAGATCCTTCAAGAACTGGCGATCTGATCTTTGAGAGCGCTGTGGAGGAGTTGAGATGAAACGAGTGAAGAGATTTCGCAGCCATCACACTCCTGCAGCTATAAACGACGCTAACGGTCGGATCCCGATCGATTCAATATTCCCAATCGATCGAGGCTTTGATCGATCCACGGATCGATCCGGAGCGCCTGAATCGAAGCGCTCGATCGATCCACGGATCGATCCAACGCTTATCGCGGCCAGGCCCCAATCGATCCATCGATCGATTGACCTCTGATCGATCCACGGATCGATCCGGAGGCTCGCTCCAGAAGTCCGGATCGATCCACCGATCGATCAGAGTTCGGATCGATCCACCGATCGATCCAAAGACTTGATTTTTGTCCAAAACCAAGTCCCAAACCTCCCAAACCAACATCCGGTCAATGACCTGTTGGTATGTCATGCCTAGCATCTAGTCACCCTTGACCTGCTAGGACTCCCACCAAGTGTCCGGTCAATCCTTTGACCCACTTGGACTTTTCTCTGCAAGTATCCGGTCAATCCTTTGACCTACTTGGACTTTTCTTTCATGCCAAGTATCCAATCAACCTTTGACCTACTTGATTCTCCCAACACCAGATGTCCGATCATCCTTGATCCATCTGGATTTTCCTGCCCGGCTTCACTCACCGTGACTTTTACCTAGCTTCACTCACTAGGGTTTTCCATCCGCCTAGCTTCACCACTAGGACTTTCACCGGCTTCACTCACCAGATTTCCATCCGCCAGCTTCACTCACTAGGACTTTCACCCAGCTTCACTCACTAGGGTTTCCATCCGCCCAGCTTCACTCACTAGGACTTTCACCGGCTTCACTCACCAGATTCCATCCGCCTAGCTTCACCACTAGGACTTTCACCGGCTTTACTCACCAGATTTCCATCCGCCTAGCTTCACCACTAGGACTTTCACCGCCTTCACCAGGGTTTTCCATCCGCCCGGCTTCACTCACCGGACTTTTCTTCCGGCTCACTTACTGTGACTTTCCTTCACCGGCTTCACTTACCGGACTTCCATTCACCGGCTTCACTCACCGTGACTTTCACCTGCCTAGCTTCACTCACTAGGTCTTTCATTTTGCCTAACATCCCGGTTAGGACTTCCATCATCCACAACCTTGACCTACTTGACTCTTCTTCAATCAATATCTTATTGTCAAACATCTAAACCCAAACCAAGACTCAGCTTGGTTACCCAGGTCAACCTTGACCCGAGGGATATTGCACCAACAATCTCCCCCTTTTTGATGTTTGACAATACCACAATAACACTTACAATCCCATATGTAAGTTAGGCTAATCCCATAGCCTCCTTCTTCATGCCACTAGGTAATGAAAGCATAAATTAAGCTCTTCATTCTCCCCCTAAGAGGGCAAACTCCCTCTAGGTAATGAAAGCCTAACTTACTCCCTTTCATGAGTCCTTTCATTCTCCCCCTATGACCTTCCCATAGGTAATGAAGGCCTAAGCTTAACCATACATTCTCCCCCTATTGACACACATCAACCCATCGTTGGACACACATCAACCTATGCTCCAATTCTGGGCACACTTCAACAAATCCATTTGTTGAAGACTCTCCCCCTGAAGAGTTGCTCATCGTTGTTCACAACATCACTCGTTGTGATCAACACGATAATGAAAGTCCCATACCCTTCATTTATCCTTAACTTCTCCCTAAATGTAGACAACTACCCAACCTTGAGCATTATCTACCACTTGAGTGTCCACTTGAAATAATGAGGATATCCACTCCCCATTTCTCCCCATTTCAAGTTTAAATGCTCAACCTTGAGCAAGTTCACAACAGAAGGTTAACCACCTTCCAAGGTTCATGAAAAATAATTTTCATGTCTTTAAAGAGTCCCTCCCCCTAAAGACATGGTGGTAACTTCTGTCATTGCACCAACAATGACTTGGAATCCCTAAAACATTAGGAAACCCAAATTTAGAAGTTTTGAGGTTCAAATATTCAAAATTTGAAACAACCTCAACCTAAACTTCTACTTAGTCTTCGTTAACCAATCCATCATTGTTTTCAACATGAAAACACCCTTTGTATGTATACAAATGTATTTTAGGGGTTTGGAATGGTTAACTAGACTCAAAGAGGTTCAAAGATGCTGAAATCAAGCCTTCCCAGCCAAAATCATCAACTTGGATCGATTGGAGTTGGGTTCCAATCGATTGAACCTTGCTGAATCGATCCACTGATCGATTCAGACTCCCTGGATCGATCGGCTGATCGATCCAGCGAGTTTCTGCTCGCGGGAATTACCGTTTGAATCGATCCATGGATCGATTCAGGAACTCCAATCGATCCATGAATCGATCGGAGCTCTGATAGTTGCTGAAATTCCATTTCAGTCAACTTCATAAACCCCTAGAAAATTCTACAAAAATCTAAAAATTATGAAATTTTGTGTAGACATTATTTAGGGCGTTTACTATCACGGAAAAATAGTTTTCTATGAAAATACTTCATATTTTCAAAGATTGACACAAACTTGAGAACTTGCAAAAACTTTAGTGTTTTCTTCAAGTTTGTGTCTAACTATTCAATGGTGATTACTATCAAAAGATAGCCTTCACCAAGGTTTTTCCAAAATCATTTTGAAAACATTTTCAAAACCAATATCCCATCATGTTCCTTGGGCATAATGCACATGACTTGTACATTAGCTTTCCCAATGATGGGAAAACACATAACTATGTGTTTTGGTGAATTTAAAACTCAAAGGAATGCACTAAATCAACATCTTGAGCTTTGTTCATCATCCTAACATCTCACTTGTATATAATATGCACTAAAACACATACAAGTCACCTTATAGTCTTTGTGAGATGTAGATTTTGGTTTTTGCCCTAATCTAGGGATCATGCATATTTATCTAGGCATTTTAGAAATATTAGACATCCACCTAGGATGTCACTTGTCAATAAGTGTCGTTAAATGTCATTTGTCCTTAATTACAAGGAATTAAACTTAATGCATGATTATGTTATGGCATACATCAAAAGAAAATAATTTTCAAAAGAAAATATCCTATTACTACATGATGTATGAATGTCATGACATGGTATTTTTGGATTTTTCATAATAAAACATGAATGCAAAACTAGACATGATGTCATGGCATATTATGGGCAAACAATCATGGCAAGATTTAGCATAAATAAAATATACCTAAATTAACTATCTAAGTATCCTTAAAGTCTTAGCTAAACTTACAACTTAAATCTAGATTGCCCTAAAGTGCTACAAGAGAATGCCAAAACCTAAATTTGGCATTTCTAATTTCCTTGATTTTATGTATGTCAATTGAAAATAAACATGTCCTCAAATGTTGACATATTCCATTTTTCCTCAAGAGTAGCACTTTTAAATTTAAGGTCCGGATTGCCTTAAATTGCCTAAGAACATACCAAAATCCCAACTTGATAGTTCTTATGAATTTCCCAATATGTGCCATTTAAGATTAAAAACAATTTTTCACCATTTGGCACATTTTACTCTTTCAAGGAGTAATCAATAATTCCATTTCATTTTCAAAGGTTAACTAAAACCTTGAAAATGCTCCTTGAGTGTCAATTTCCTCAAAGTTGGGTTAACTACCCTTCTAATCGGAGTTGACACTCTCTAACCCATCTATGGGGTAGAGAAGATGCTCCTAGGAACCCAACACCTATTGGTGCTCCTTGGATGCTCTAGGTACTCACTAGGGATAACTTCCCTAGATACCTTCCTAGTGACCTTGTTGGGCTTCTTAGAAGCCTTGGTCACATTTTCTAGGTCAATTCTAGGGATAGCCTCCCTTGTAACCTTGTTCGTGACTTTCTTAGACTTCTTAGAAGTCTTAGTCACTTTGGTTGCAAAGATACTTCTAGGGATATCTTCCCTTGTATCCTTGACTTGACCTCTAGACTTAGGGTTCGTTCCATAACTATATGGAACCCTATGATAACTAGGCACATCCTTCTTAGCTTTTGGTTTGTATCCCAAACCTTTATGGCCATTGGATGGCTTTGATTTTCCTAAACCTAAGTTATGCTCACTTTGCCCTAATAGGATATTTTCCATCATTTTTAGGGTCTTTTCCATTTTATCAAGTCTTGACCTCAAGACTTGATTTTCTCTCACTAAGTCCTTAGTATTTGACCCATGAGCATTTTTGTTTCTAGGCTTGTATCTAAAATCCTTAGAGTTTTCGCCTAGATTTTTACCTACAATCCTAGCCTTAGGTGTAGTAGTTTTAGCATGAAAAGCTATATGTTTTTCTTTAACGCTATCATGCTTTCTATTTTCATGGTAAATAGCATTAAAATGATAGAAATTTGACCTAGCATGCTTTTTACCATTTTGTAAGGGAATAGGCTCAATGAAAGTTACCTTCCTTTTTACTTTAGAGGCTCCCCCTTGACTAGAGCTTCCTCCATGAGCCTTGACCACCTTCTTCCCCTTAGGGCATTGACTTCGGTAATGCCCCTTTAGATTGCAAGAGAAGCACACGATGTGCTCCTTGCTCTTCTTTGTTCCGGGGATGGTCTCCTTGGGCTTCTCCTTGCCCTTTTGTGCCACTTGGCCCTTCTTCTTGGCCAATTTAGGGCATTTGCTCTTGTAGTGCCCACTTTCCCTACACTCAAAACATATTATATGATTTTTATTTTTAATTGAAACATTTATACCTTCTTGTATAGGGATGGCACTTGCTCCTCCATTTGATATTTCTTGAATTTCGGAGGTGGCACTATCTTCTTCTTCTTCACTTGACCCGGATGTAGAAGCTTCTCCTTCTTCTTGATCCGGCGTCACCAAGAATTGCTCCCCCTCAATCCTAGAGGTGGAGGCTTCATCATTTTGAACGTGAAACAAGGAGTATGCTCCCTCCTTGTTCCCTTCGGTGCATTCCCTTGAGGATGAAGCTTCTTGGATTTCCTCTTCTTCGGAGGTTGAGCATCTCTCAACCTCGGAGTCCTCCTCTTGGTCTTGATCCAATGAGTCGCCCTCTTTGGATTCTCCTTGATTTGATACAGTTGAGGGGATCTCATGAATTCTTGCCAATTTGCTCCAAAGCTCCTTGGCATCTTCAAACTCTCCAATTTGTTCCAAGATGTTGCTTGGCAATAAATTGACCAAAAGCTTGGTCACTTTGTCATTGGCCTTACATCTTTGGATTTGGTCTTTGCTCCACTTGCTCCTTTTGAGTACTTTGCCCTTGGAATTTGTGGGAACTTCAAAACCTTCCATGAGAGCAAACCATTGCTCTATCTCCATCATAAGAAAATTTTCGATTCTTGATTTCCAAGAATCGAAGCTTGTAGATGAATATGGTGGAGCCACCCTTGTGTCAAATCCAAATCCATCTTGGAATTGCATCTTGAAGTTGAGCTTGATAAAGTCTTGAACTTGAAGAATTTGCTTCAACTTCTTCACCCTCTAGCTTTTCTTGTTATGCTTGACCCTTTCCGGCGGTGATTCCGGTGAAGAGCAACCTTGCTCTGATACCACTTGTTAGGACCAAAAGTAGCTAGAGGGGGGGTGAATAGCTCGTCGCGTTCGCTCGTTGCTCGGCGTTGCTTGTTTCTTCAAGAATATGCAGCGGAAAATACAGAAACAAATACAACAACGCTAACACGGTTGGTTTACTTGGTATCCACCTCACAAGAGGTGACTAATCCAAGGATCCACACCACGCACGCACCCTCCACTATGAAAACACTCCTTTTCGGTAACTACCGAGGGCGGAGAAGCCCTACAAGACTCTCAGTACAAGAAGAAAGGAAAGGGAAACAAAATACAAGCGCAAAGCTTACAATGAGTACAGAAAACCCTAACCCTAGCTTCTCTTCTTGCCTTTGATCCGCCTCTTGACTTGGAAAGCTTCCAAGATCCTTCAAGAACTGGCGATCTGATCTTTGAGAGCGCTGTGGAGGAGCTGGCGAGTAATCTGGAGTGAATCGGAGAAGCGGTTCCGCAGCCATCACACTCCTGCAGCTATAAACGACGCCAACGGTCGGATCCCGATCGATTCGAATATTCCCAATCGATCGGGGAGGCTTTGGATCGATCCACGGATCGATCCAGAGCGCCTATCGCAGGCTGCTCGATCGATCCACGGATCGATCCAGCGCTTATCGCGCAAACCCCCAATCGATCCATCGATCGATTGGACCTCGATCGATCCACGGATCGATCCGAGGCTCTGCTCATTGGACAGTCTCGATCGATCCATCGATCATCTGCAGCCCGGATCGATCCACCGATCAATCAGAGCCCTGGATCGATCCATCGATCGATCCAAAGACTTGATTTTTGTCCAAAACCAAGTCCCAAACCTCCCAAACCAACATCCGTCAACCTTGACCTGTTGGTATGTCATGCCTAGCATCTAGTCACCCTTGACCTGCTAGGACTCCCTTACCAAGTGTCCGGTCAACCTTTAACCCACTTGGACTTTTCTCTCGTGCCAAGTATCCGGTCAACTTTGACCTACTTGACTTTTCTTTCATGCCAAGTATCCATCAATCCTTTGACCTACTTGACTTCCCACACCGGATGTCCGATCATCCTCGATCCATCCGGATTTTCCTGCCTCGGCTTCACTCACCGGGACTTTCACCTAGCTTCACTCACTAGGGTTTTCCATCTGCCTAGCTTCACTCACTAGGACTTTCACCTGGCTTCACTCACCAGGATTTCCATCTGCCTAGCTTTACTCACTAGGACTTTCACCTAGCTTCACTCACTAGGGTTTTCCATCTGCCTAGCTTCACTCACTAGGACTTTCACCTGGCTTCACTCACCAGGATTTCCATCTGCCTAGCTTCACTCACTAGGACTTTCACCTGGCTTCACTCACCAGGATTTCCATCTGCCTAGCTTCACTCACTAGGACTTTCACCTGGCTTCACTCACCAGGATTTCCATCTGCCTGGCTTCACTCACCAGGACTTTTCTTCTGCCTGGCTTCACTTACCAGGACTTTCCTTCTGCCTGGCTTCACTTACCAGGACTTCCATTCTGCCTGGCATCACTCACCAGGACTTTCATACTGCCTAGCTTCATTCACTAGGTCTTTCATTTTGCCTAACATCCCAGTTAGGACTTCCCAGTCAAGTATCCGGTCAACCTTGACCTACTTGACTCTACTTCAATCAATATCTTATTGTCAAACATCTAAACCCAAACCAAGACTCAGCTTGGTTACCCAAGTCAACCTTGACCTGAGGGATATTGCACCAACAATCTCCCCCTTTTTGATGTTTGACAATACCACAATAACACTTACAATCCCATATGTAAGTTAGGCTAATCCCATAGCCTCCTTCTTCATGCCACTAGGTAATGAAAGCATAAATTAAGCTCTTCATTCTCCCCCTAAGAGGGCAAACTCCCTCTAGGTAATGAAAGTCTAACTTACTCCCTTTCATGAGTCCTTTCATTCTCCCCCTATGATCTTCCCATAGGTAATGAAGGCCTAAGCTTAACCATACATTCTCCCCCTATTGGCACACATCAACCCATCGTTGGACACACATCAACCTATGCTCCAATTCTGGGCACACTTCAACAAATCCATTTGTTGAAGACTCTCCCCCTGAAGAGTTGCTCATCGTTGTTCACAACATCACTCGTTATGATCAACACGATAATGAAGGTCCCATACCCTTCATTTATCCTTAACTTCTCCCTCAATATAGACAACTACCCAACCTTGAGCATTATCTACCACTTGAGTGTCCACTTGAAATAATGAGGATATCCACTCCCCATTTCTCCCCATTTCAAGTTTAAATGCTCAACCTTGAGCAAGTTCACAACAGAAGGTTAACCACCTTCCAAGGTTCATGAAAAATAATTTTCATGTCTTTAAAGAGTCCCTCCCCCTAAAGACATGGTGGTAACTTCTGTCATTGCACCAACAATGACTTGGAATCCCTAAAACATTAGGAAACCCAAATTTAGAAGTTTTGAGGTTCAAATATTCAAAATTTGAAACAACCTCAACCTAAACTTCTACTTAGTCTTCGTTAACCAATCCATCATTGTTTTCAACATGAAAACACCCTTTGTATGTATACAAATGTATTTTAGGGGTTTGGAATGGTTAACTAGACTCAAAGAGGTTCAAAG
Organism: Zingiber officinale; assembly: GCF_018446385.1. NCBI lineage: Eukaryota > Viridiplantae > Streptophyta > Magnoliopsida > Zingiberales > Zingiberaceae > Zingiber > Zingiber officinale. The sequence continues at coordinate 61,592,561 of NC_056000.1, read as the reverse complement.
ATGCTGAAATCAAGCCTTCCCAGCCAAAATCATCAACTTGGATCGATTGGAGTTGGGTTCCAATCGATTGAACCTTGCTGAATCGATCCACTGATCGATTCAGACTCCCTGGATCGATCGGCTGATCGATCCAGCGAGCTGCTGGAATTGCTGTTTGAATCGATCCATGGATCGATTCAGAACTCCAATCGATCCATGGATCGATCGGAGCTCGATAGTTGCTGAAATTCCATTTCAGTCAACTTCGAAACCCCTAGAAAATTCTACAAAAATCTAAAAATTATGAAATTTCGTGTAGACATTATTTATCATGGAAAAATAGTTTTCTATGAAAATACTTCATATTTTCAAAGATTGACACAAACTTGAGAACTTGCAAAAACTTTAGTGTTTTCTTCAAGTTTGTGTCTAACTATTCAATGGTGATTACTATCAAAAGATAGCCTTCACCAAGGTTTTTCCAAAATCATTTTGAAAACATTTTCAAAACCAATATCCCATCATGTTCCTTGGGCATAATGCACATGACTTGTACATTAGCTTTCCCAATGATGGGAAAACACATAACTATGTGTTTTGATGAATTTAAAACTCAAAGGAATGCACTAAATCAACATCTTGAGCTTTGTTCATCATCCTAACATCTCACTTGTATATAATATGCACTAAAACACATACAAGTCACCTTATAGTCTTTGTGAGATGTAGATTTTAGTTTTTGCCCTAATCTAGGGATCATGCATATTTATCTAGGCATTTTAGAAATATTAGACATCCACCTAGGATGTCACTTGTCAATAAGTGTCGTTAAATGCCATTTGTCCTTAATTACAAGGAATTAAACTTAATGCATGATTATGTTATGGCATACATCAAAAGAAAATAATTTTCAAAAGAAAATATCCTATTACTACATGATGTATGAATGTCATGACATGGTATTTTTGGATTTTTCATAATAAAACATGAATGCAAAACTAGACATGATGTCATGGCATATTATGGGCAAACAATTATGGCAAGATTTAGCATAAATAAAATATACCTAGATTAACTATCTAAGTATCCTTAAAGTCTTAGCTAAACTTACAACTTAAATCTAGATTGCCCTAAAGTGCTACAAGAGAATGCCAAAACCTAAATTTGGCATTTCTAATTTCCTTGATTTTATGTATGCCAATTGAAAATAAACATGTCCTCAAATGTTGGCATATTCCATTTTTCCTCAAGAGTAGCACTTTTAAATTTAAGGCCCGGATTGCCTTAAATTGCCTAAGAACATACCAAAATCCCAACTTGATAGTTCTTATGAATTTCCCAATATGTGCCATTTAAGATTAAAAACAATTTTTCACCATTTGGCACATTTTACTCTTTCAAGGAGTAATCAATAATTCCATTTCATTTTCAAAGGTTAACTAAAACCTTGAAAATGCTCCTTGAGTGTCAATTTCCTCAAAGTTGGGTTAACTACCCTTCTAATCGGAGTTGACACTCTCTAACCCATCTATGGGGTAGAGAAGATGCTCCTAGGAACCCAACACCTATTGGTGCTCCTTGGATGCTCTAGGTACTCACTAGGGATAACTTCCCTAGATACCTTCCTAGTGACCTTGTTGGGCTTCTTAGAAGCCTTGGTCACATTTTCTAGGTCAATTCTAGGGATAGCCTCCCTTGTAACCTTGTTCGTGACTTTCTTAGACTTCTTAGAAGTCTTAGTCACTTTGGTTGCAAAGATACTTCTAGGGATATCTTCCCTTGTATCCTTGACTTGACCTCTAGACTTAGGGTTCGTTCCATAACTATATGGAACCCTATGATAATTAGGCACATCCTTCTTAGCTTTTGGTTTATATCCCAAACCTTTATGGCCATTGGATGGCTTTGATTTTCCTAAACCTAAGTTATGCTCACTTTGCCCTAATAGGATATTTTCCATCATTTTTAGGGTCTTTTCCATTTTATCAAGTCTTGACCTCAAGACTTGATTTTCTCTCACTAAGTCCTTAGTATTTGACCCATGAGCATTTTTGTTTCTAGGCTTGTATCTAAAATCCTTAGAGTTTTCGCCTAGATTTTTACCTACAATCCTAGCCTTAGGTGTAGTAGTTTTAGCATGAAAAGCTATATGTTTTTCTTTAACGCTATCATGCTTTCTATTTTCATGGTAAATAGCATTAAAATGATAGAAATTTGACCTAGCATGCTTTTTACCATTTTGTAAGGGAATAGGCTCAATGAAAGTTACCTTCCTTTTTACCTTAGAGGCCCCCCTTGACTAGAGCTTCCTCCATGAGCCTTGACCACCTTCTTCCCCTTAGGGCATTGACTTCGGTAATGCCCCTTTAGATTGCAAGAGAAGCACACGATGTGCTCCTTGCTCTTCTTTGTTCCGGGGATGGTCTCCTTGGGCTTCTCCTTGCCCTTTTGTGCCACTTGGCCCTTCTTCTTGTCTAATTTAGCGCATTTGCTCTTGTAGTGCCCACTTTCCCTACACTCAAAACATATTATATGATTTTTATTTTTAATTGAAACATTTATACCTTCTTGTATAGGGATGACACTTGCTCCTCCATTTGATATTTCTTGAATTTCGGAGGTGGCACTATCTTCTTCTTCTTCACTTGACCCGGATGTAGAAGCTTCTCCTTCTTCTTGATCCGGCGTCACCAAGGATTGCTCCCCCTCAATCCTAGAGGTGGAGGCTTCATCATCTTGAATATGAAACAAGGAGTATGCTCCCTCCTTGTTCCCTTCGTTGCATTCCCTTGAAGATGAAGCTTCTTCTTGAATTTCTTCTTCGGAGGTTGAGCATCTCTCAACCTCGGAGTCCTCCTCTTGGTCTTGATCCAATGAGTCGCCCTCTTTGGATTCTCCTTGATCTGGTACAGTGGAGGGGATCTCATGAATTCTTGCCAATTTGCTCCAAAGCTCCTTGGCATCTTCAAACTCTCCAATTTGTTCCAAGATGTTGCTTGGCAATAAATTGACCAAAAGCTTGGTCACTTTGTCATTGGCCTTACATCTTTGGATTTGGTCTTTGCTCCACTTGCTTCTTTTGAGTACTTTGCCCTTGGAATTTGTGGGAACTTCAAAACCTTCCATGAGAGCAAACCATTGCTCTATCTCCATCATAAGAAAATTTTCGATTCTTGATTTCCAAGAATCGAAGCTTGTAGATGAATATGGTGGAGCCACCCTTGTGTCAAATCCAAATCCATCTTGGAATTGCATCTTGAAGTTGAGCTTGATAAAGTCTTGAACTTGAAGAATTTGCTTCAACTTCTTCACCCTCTAGCTTTTCTTGTTATGCTTGACCCTTTCCGGCGGTGATTCCGGTGAAGAGCAACCTTGCTCTGATACCACTTGTTAGGACCAAAAGTAGCTAGAGGGGGGGGGGGGGTGAATAGCTCGTCGCGTTCGCTCGTTGCTCGGCGTTGCTTGTTTCTTCAAGAATATGCAGCGGAAAATACAGAAACAAATACAACAACGCTAACACGGTTGGTTTACTTGGTATCCACCTCACAAGAGGTGACTAATCCAAGGATCCACACCACGCACGCACCCTCCACTATGAAAACACTCCTTTTCGGTAACTACCGAGGGCGGAGAAGCCCTACAAGACTCTCAGTACAAGAAGAAAGGAAAGGGAAACAAAATACAAGCGCAAAGCTTACAATGAGTACAGAAAACCCTAACCCTAGCTTCTCTTCTTGCCTTTGATCCGCCTCTTGACTTGGAAAGATTCCAAGATCCTTCAAGAACTGGCGATCTGATCTTTGAGAGCGCTGTGGAGGAGCTGGCGAGTAATCTGGAGTGAATCGGAGAAGCGGTTCCGCAGCCATCACACTCATGCAGCTATAAACGACGCCAACGGTCGGATCCCGATCGATTCGAATATTCCCAATCGATCGGGGAGGCTTTGGATCGATCCACGGATCGATCCAGAGCGCCTCTGTGCTATGGAAACGCGCCTGGATCGATCCACGGATCGATCCAGCGCTTATCGCGCGAAGCAGCCGCGTCCCAATCGATCCACTGATCGATTGGGACCTCTGGATCGATCCACGGATCGATCCAGAGGCTCTTTGTTCGCTGGGACAGGTCTGGATCGATCCACTGATCGATCCAGAGCCTTGATCGATCCACTGATCGATCCAGCACTTGATTTTTGTCCAAAACCAAGTCCCAAACCTCCCAAACCAACATCCGGTCAACCTTGACCTGTTGGTATATCATGCCTAGCATCTAGTCACTCCCTTGACCTGCTAGGACTCCCTTACCAAGTGTCCGGTCAATCCCTTTGACCCACTTGGACTTTTCTCTGTGCCAAGTATCCGGTCAATCCCTTTGACCTACTTGGACTTTTCTTTCATGCCAAGTATCCAACAATCCTTTGACCTACTTGATTCCTCTCTCACCAAGTATCGATCATCCTCGATCCATCTGGATTTTCCCTGCCCGGCTTCACTCACCAGGACTTTCACCTAGCTTCACTCACTAGGGTTTTCCATCTGCCTAGCTTCACTCACTAGAACTTTCACCTGGCTTCACTCACCAGGATTTCCATCTGCCTAGCTTCACTCACTAGGACTTTCACCTAGCTTCACTCACTAGGGTTTTCCATCTGCCTAGCTTCACTCACTAGGACTTTCACCTGGCTTCACTCACCAGGATTTCCATCTGCCTAGCTTCACTCACTAGGACTTTCACCTGGCTTCACTCACCAGGATTTCCATCTGCCTAGCTTCACTCACTAGGACTTTCACCTGGCTTCACTCACCAGGATTTCCATCTGCCTGGCTTCACTCACCAGGACTTTTCTTCTGCCTGGCTTCACTTACCAGGACTTTCCTTCTGCCTGGCTTCACTTACCAGGACTTCCATTCTGCCTGGCTTCACTCACCAGGACTTTCATACTGCCTAGCTTCACTCACTAGGTCTTTCATTTTGCCTAACATCCCAGTTAGGACTTCCCAGTCAAGTATCCGGTCAACCTTGACCTACTTGACTCTTCTTCAATCAATATCTTATTGTCAAACATCTAAACCCAAACCAAGACTCAGCTTGGTTACCCAGGTCAACCTTGACCTGAGGGATATTGCACCAACAAGTTTGTCAAACAAGAAACGAAAGTGTGAAGTGGAATATGCCTTGGTAAATATTTCAGCGATCTATAGATTTAAATGAACGAATAACAACGTGATGGTGCCAAGCTGAAGATGATGATGAGTAATGTGATAATCAATTTCAATATATTTTGTCCGCTCATAAAAAACTGAATTGCACGCAATTTGAATAACACTCTGATGATCACAATATAATAAAGTAGATTGATGAAGAGAGATACTCATATCCGCAAATAATCAATGCAACTAAACTATCTCACAAGTAATTAAGGCTATGACATGGTACTCAACTTTTGTGGAAGATGTAGAAATAACATCTTATTACTTATTTTTCCAAAAAATAAGGAAATCATCAAGAAAAATATAGAAGCTAGTGATAGATTTGTGATATGCAGGATCACTAGCCCAATCAGTATCAGAGAATGCACGCAGCTCCATATATGAAGTAGAAAAAAACAAAAGACTTTGAAATTGAGTGCCTCGAAAATACGAAGAATAACATCCTAATGAACTGTAGTTGGTGCAGTAACAAACTGACTAACCACATGAACAACATGTACAATATTTAGACGTTAGATAAACCAAGCTCCCAACAATAGTTAGTACAAACTAGGAGACAAAGGTGGGTCATCAGATGGAAAATATTGAGCATTAGTCTGAGTAGCAGTATTAACAATTCTATTATCAGTGGGACTTACATACATAAACGAATCAGATATATACTTTGACTTAGATAAAAGATAACATTTTTGGGAATAAATGACCTTAATGCCCAAAAAGTTGCATAGTATACCTAAGTCATAGCAAAACAACTAGTCAACTCAGACTTCAAGGAAGGAATTTCATCAGTCATTACAATAATAATCATGTTATCAACATATAATGATAAAAGAATATGACCTATACTCGTATATCTAATAAACAATGCTCAATTATTATTACTAGGATGAAAATCAAGTGAAGTAGTCACTGAAGAAAATTTCTCAAATCAAGCATGAGATGTTTGTTTGAGACCATGAAGCATTTTACAAAGTCTGTAAACTTCACTAGGTTGGTGTAAAACTTCAAGAGAAGGTGTCATATAAACTTCTTCATGAAGATTACCATTTAGAAATATATTCTTGACATCAATCTAAGATATTCTCCATTGACAAACATAAACAACAAGTAGAATACGAACAATCATCTTTTTTGTAAAAGGGATAAATGTTTCCTTATAATCCATCATATCATACTTCTGAGAATAATCTTTAGCAATAAAACGAACTTTGTATTATTCGATAGATCCATCGGATTTAGTTTTGATCTTATATACCTAATGAGAACCAATGATGTATTTTCCTAGTGGCAGCGGTACAAAATCCCATGTACGAATTTGATGCAGCGTAGTTAGTTAATCATAGCATTCTGCCAAAGTGGGATATGAGCAGCTTCTTTATATGATACATGCTTGAAAAGACAATGAACAGATGCAACAAAATGAAATAAAAAAATAAGAATAATAATAGTAGAAAAATATGGTAGTTTAGTAGACTTATGAACACAAGTGGACTAATGACGGTGGAGAGAAGGATCATTTATAATCTCAGGAGATGATTAGGTAGTGGCAGAAAAAGAAGCATATGTCTCAGGAGCTAAAGTACCACATTCAGTTGAGCTACCAGTAGGGGCTATGAGTGAAGGTTTCTCAGTGTCAATATTAAAAGGATCAATGTAAAATAGATCTAACTTTGTTATATTATGTGAACTAGCTGAAATATAAAAGAATGGAATATGCTTAAAAAATATAATATGATGAGAGATATACAATTTTTGATTAATTGGATCAAAGCAATGATATCCTTTTTAATCAACACCATAAACCAAAAAGACACACAGAGCATATCAAGGGGATAATTTATTATGCTCAACATGTAGACAAAGGATGAAGTAAGTACAACCAAAAATACACAAAGAGGAAAAGGTAGTAGCTCACCCATATAATTTTTCAAAAGGTGACGAGCTTAAATTGTGTGAGGTTGGAATTATATTAATCACATAAGCAACGGTAAGGATTCCTTCCCCCCCAAAAGGCACTAGGAACACCGACCGACAATAAAAAAGAACGGGTTATTTCAACAAGATGTTTATATTTCCATTCAGCCACATTTTGTTCAAGAGTATTTGTACATGAGATTTGATGAATAGTACCATCAGAAGCAAGCAAATATGAAAAATCATTTGAAGTGTATACACCTCCAAATTATAACGAAAGCACTTTATGATACTTGAATGTTAAGTTTTCATAAGAGTTCTAAAGTTATTGAAAATGAACAATTTAAGACTCACGATCTCTCGAACCATATCGATGGAGAATTAACTAAAAACCTTTTCTAAATCTGTCAGAAAAGAAAATTGAGTACAAATGATCGGAGGAAGGGTAGCAATCCTACACTTCCTCTATTCAATAAAAATAATAGACAATTGCAACTTTAAATTAAAATGTACCCACTCATAGTAGAGGGGAGTCAAAGCTTGGAGTCGATGTTGTAGCGTCATAGTAGAGCAGTTTGTGCGTGATCTAAACAGTCGAATAATGCAACAATTTTGTAGAGAGATTATTCTGAGGCTCCTTTTATAGCCATCGCTGGGTGCCTGGATTGAAGTTTATCTGATCTTGTTTCATCGCTGATTTATTCATGTCTAGGCGCCTGGACCCAGTCCGGGCGCCTGGGCCATTGATGTGTCTATACCTTGTCGAAGCTTTATCTCTAAATATTTATCTAGATTTGAGAGCCTGGACTAGTCCAGACGCTTGGACTCTGACGTGTACCGACTAATCCGAGTGTGCCACCTCAGTTGGTCGCCTGCCTGACTTCGGGCTAATCCAGGTGCCTGGACTAGGTCCGGGCCCCCGAACCCTTCCCGGGCGCCTGGAGACTCTTTTTCAGTAACTAATTTCATGCATCACAAGGTTAGCACAACAAAATATAACCTACAAGACTAAGTTAACACAATACATAGATAGTATTATTAATTAGATCATGTCTTCTCAAAATCAAGATCTAGTCATGGCCTCAACTTAGACTTCCCAAATGTCTCTAAGCTGGACCACACCTATAGTCCCACCGGAACTCGTCCTCACTAGATCTCTCTCCTCTAATGACTTACCTCACTTACCATTTTACAATCAATTGACTTATCTTTTGACCCACTAGGTTTTCCCTCCAGTTGTAAGGTCTGCAGACTCGACTGAACTTCAACCCGCTGTTACGTTCCGTAGACCCAGCTAGACTTGTTGTTAGATATTGGGTCACTCCTTGACTTATCTGGACTTGTGCTAGTTATCAAGTTCTCGGACCTAATTGGTCTTTATCTTAGTGTCAAGTCCTCTAGATCCGTCAAATCATGCGCACTTGGTAAAAAGGTTAAATAACACAACATCTAAATTTAATCTATCTGTTATTCATTAAAACCTAAGTTTGACCATTGATTCTAATTGCACTAACAATCTTTCCCTTTTTGATGCAATGATAACTTAGGTTAAAGTTAAAAAATTTTACAAGAATAAAGAATATGATTATGATTTAAGAGAATAAAATTAGTTTAACTTTTTGTTTATTCTCTTGATCATTTTAGGGTTAAGATTTCCATAGAATTCTTATTTTTACTTAGTTAAACCCTTACCTGTTCTTTTTGCATTCATAAAAAATGGACATGTAAATAAGTTCCACCAAAAGTATAAAACATGTAAATAAACCAAGTAAGCTTATAAAACAATAAAGGTTTTTAGGTCTATTTCAGGAAGTTGTTTTCTAAAAAATTTAAAGATAGTTTTTAAACATTTAGAGTTTCAAAGTAAATATCAAGCGTTTTCAAAGTAAATTTTGAACATTTTTTTAAAGCAACCTGTTTCAAGAATAGTCAAAATAATTTTCTTTTAAGTAAGGAAATTTAGAAAATGATTGATAAGTTTGAATTTTGAAAATTCTCTTCTAAGCAAATGGTTTTCAAGTAAGAAAACTTTGAAAAACAGATTTGATGAAGTAAATTTTTGAAAATATATTTCCAAGCAAATTTTCAAAAGATATCTCAACCAATTTTCAAAAGAATTTTCAAAGTATTTTCTAAAACAACTTTCAAAATATTTTTCAAAATAAGAAATTTTGCAAGTATTTTTCAAGGTATTTTTAATGAAGTTTATCAAAGCAACTTCCAAAATATTTTTCAAAGCAGGTTTTAAAGTGTTTTTTAAAAAAAAATGTCAAAGTAATTTTCAAACAAAAATTAAGAGTTTTGCAAAAAAATTTAAAAGTATTTCTCAAGAGATTTTTCAAAGTAATTTCCAAAATACTTAGAAAGTGATTTTCAAAATATTTTTCAATTTTTTCAAAAATAGATTCTTCCCTTAATCTGATATTACTTTTAAAAATAATCATCTAAAAATTTATCCTTAAATGTTTAACTTTTAATTAATAGCTAACTTCTAGAAAATAGTAGTTTTTACTAGGTTAGTCAAATTAAGTATATTTGTCTAGCTAGTTATTCACTACGGAGAGCTACTTAACTCGATCAATATTTTTTCTCCCAGACTTATATTGATATACTGAAATAAGTATATGAAGTTCAAGTAAAATCCTATGAATGCCACACCATTCTAGATTTTTGAATTCATAAATAAGCTAACCCTAATGTGCTTGTGAGATGTTGGCTCCCTAAAAACTATAGGTACATGTTCACTAAGGGGAATATCTAGGCTAAGTCCATAACAAAATTTGTTAAACACTACGAAAAAAATGAGATTTTTTAGAAAATTTAAAGAAGTTGCCTAGAATTTAAATTTTGAAAAATAAAGCAAACAGATAATAATGTAAACAAATAAGTCCTAATCTATTATGCACATCCCTAATTATTGTCTTATATTACTAAATTCAAATTTTATGAGTGGTTTAGTAAAGATGTCAGTTAGATTTGGCTTGAACTCAACATAGTTGAGTTCAATATCTCCTCTGACTATATGGTCTCTTATAAAATGATATTTGATTTCAATGTGTTTTATTCATAAATGATGCATTGGATTTTTTGTTAAGTTAATTTATAATTTTAATTGAGGTTAATTAAGTTTTAACTAGGTTTTAAATTTTAATTAAGTTTAAATTTTAAATAAGGTTTAAGTTTAATTAAGGTTAAAGTTTAAGTTTAAATTTTAATTAAGTTTTTAAAATTTAAAATTTTAATTTTAATTAAATTTAAATTTAATAATTTTGATAAAGTTTAAACTAAAGTTTAAGTTTAAATTTTAATTAAGTTTTTTAGTTAAGTTTTAAAATTTTAATTGAATTTAAATTTTGATCAACTATAAATTTTAATTAAGTTTAAATTTTTAAGATTAAAGTTTATTAAGTTTAAAGTCTATTTTTAAATTTCAATTAAGTTTAAAAGTAAAAATTTAATTTTAATTAACTCTAAATTTAATTTAAATTTTAACTTTAATTAGATTTAATTTAATTTTAAGTTGATTTAAGTTTATTTTAATTTTAATTTAATTTTAATTTGAAGTAATTTTAATTTTAATTTTTATTTTAATTTAATTTAAATTTGAATTTAGTTTTAATATGAGTTTAACTTAAAATTTTAATTTAATTTTTAATTTTAATTAATTTAAATGTAAGTTAGTTTTAATTTGAATTTCATTTAATTTTTATTTTTAATTTAAGTTAGTTTTATCTTAATTATCTCACCCAGTCAAGGTATTCCTATAGTTTTATGAGATTAATTTATCAGATTTGAAAATAGTTTGACCTTGTGTTAGATTCATGTTTTATTGTCAATTAATTAAATGCACATTTTAAAAATTGGTTTCTAGGCTATGGCGAGGCATAGGGGTTTTCTTGGTTATCAGAATAACGACCACTTCTAGATAAAATCTTTTTAAGAAATTGGGCATTAAGCCTTCCTATTGATAAACTTGCTCTAACTAGTCTAGGATGCGGTGAGGTAATTTTGGTTAGTTCCATTTAGTTAAGTAGACCAAGAAGGGTACTCCTTACTTCACTTGACTCCCTAGGCCAAGCTTCCATAATGTATTATCTGTCAGTGCGATTTACACTAACGGCCTAACTCAGGTTTTGATGAATAATAATAAGTAAGTTAAATTAGGTGTTTTTGTAATCTAATTGATTTACTGAGTGTGCAGGAATTAACGAGTCTAACAGACCGGATACCAAGCTAAAATCCAGCTAGGTCGGCGGGACTGGATAGCTGGTGCGAAGTCTAGATAGGTCAACGGACCTACCAGATATCTGGCAGGAAGTTCAGTTTGGTCCGTGGGACCGGACAACCAGTAGAAGTCTAGTTGAGTCTGCGGACCGGACAACTAGCATGAAGACCTGGTGGGTCAGAAGACTAGTCAAACCAACTGCAAGATGATAAGTAAAGGTAAGTCATTGAAGAAGAGTTACTTTGTGAGGGCGCGTCCCGGTTGAGGGATAGCAGGCGTCGGTCTAGGTTAGGTCCATTTTGGATCCCTAATCTGAGACCTTGACTAGTTTCTGGTCTTGGGATGACAGGAACTAATTGTTGGGACCGAAAAGTAGCAAGAGGGGGGTGAATAGCTCGTCGCGTGCTAGGTGCTCGTCGTTGCTTGTTTCTTCAAAGATGCGCAGCGGAAATACAAGAAACAAACCACACAACGCTAACAAGGTTAGTTTACTTGGTATCCACCTCACAAGATGTGACTAGTCCAAGGATCCACACCTACATACACACCCTCCACTAATAAAACTCTCCTTTATGGTAACTACCAAGGGCGGAGAAGCCCTACAAGACTCAATACAAGAAGAAAGGGAAAGGTAATGAAATACAAGCTTACAAGCTTACAATGAGAGCAAAAACCCTAACCCTAGTTTCTTCTTCTTGCTTTGATCCGCCTCTTGACTTGGAAGAACCTCCAAGAGCCTTCAAGAACTGGCGATCTCGAGCTTGGGAAGAGCTGTGGAGAAGCTGGTGAAGATCTGAAAAGAATCGGTGAAGAGATACTGCAGCCATTGCACGCCTGCAGCTCAAATACGACGCAATGGTCGGATCCCGATCGATTCGAAAACTCCCAATCGATCGGGGAGGCTTTGGATCGATCCACGGATCGATCCAGAGCGCCTCTGTGCTCTGGGAAAACATCTGGATCGATCCACCGATCGATCCAGCGCTTATCGCGCGAACCAGCAGCGTCCCAATCGATCGGCTGATCGATTGGGATCTCTGGATTGATCCACTGATCGATCCAGAGGCTCTCTGTTCGCTGGAGAAAAGCCTGGATCGATCCACTGATCGATCCAGCTCCTGGATCGATCCACTGATCGATCTAGCTCTTGATTTTTGCCCAAAACCAAGTCCCAAGCCTCTCAAACCAACATTCGGTCAACCTTGACCTGTTGGTACATCATGCCTAGCATCTGGTCACTCCCTTGACCTGCTAGGACTCCCTCACCAAGTGTCCGGTCAATCCCTTTGACCCACTTGGACTTTTCTCCTCTTGCCAAGTATCCTGTCAAATCCTTTGACCTACTTGGACTTTCCTTCATCATGCCAAGTATCCGGTCACTCCCTTGACCTACTTGGACTTTCACCAGATGTCTGGTCAATCTTGACCCATCTGGATTTCCCCATGCCTGGCTTTACTCACCAGGACTTCCAATCTGCCTAGCTTCACTCACTAGGACTTCTCTTTTGTCTGGCTTCACTCACCAGGTCTTCCAATCTGCCTAGCTTCACTCACTAGGACTTCTCTTCTGCCTGGCTTCACTCACCAGGTATTTCACCTAGCTTCACTCACTAGGACTTCTCTTTTGCCTGGCTTCACTCACCAGGTCTTCCAATCTGCCTAGCTTCACTCACTAGGACTTCTCTTCTGCCTGGCTTCACTCACCAGGTCTTTCACCTAGCTTCACTCACTAGGATTTTCACCTGGCTTCACTCACCAGGATTTTCTTCTACCTGACTTCACTCACTAGGACTTTCAATCTGCCTAGCTTCACTCACTAGGATTTTCACCTAGCTTCACTCACCAGGTCTTTCCTTCTGCCTAACATCCCAGTTAGGACTTCCCAGTCAAGTATCCGGTCATCCTTGACCTACTTAACTCTTCTTCAATCAGCCTTGCATTGTCAAACATTGAAACCCAAACCAAGGCTCAAGCTTGGTCAACCAGGTCAACCTTGACCTGAAGGATGTTGCACCAACACTAATTACTATTTCTTATTTTTCACTATGCTAACTTTGTTTTGCAGGTTAGATATTTAATTTTGGACTAACACAACTTGCAGGGTAAAAGGAGCAAAAAGCCTTCGGATGAACAGTACCTGAAGGCGCCTTCAATGGCTATGGAAGGCGCTTTCGTACTGTTCATGGAAGGCGCCTTCAATGGCTTGAAGGCCCCTTCCGCAGGATAGAATTCAAGCCTCATTGCGGATAGAACCTAGGCTATTCAGGATCAGATTTTCCAAATTTGAGGCACCTTCAATGGCTATGGAAGGCGCCTTCCAAACTCTTTTTAATGATGCTCGCCCAAAGCTTCAAATATAACACTCATACGAGCTTCTACACATCTAAATGAATTTTCAACTGCTCTGGGCTCCTGTTGCAAAGTTGCTGGGCCTGACTATTACTCCAAGGATTTCCAATCACGGCCGGTAGATCGACACACAAGCTCTCTCACATCTAAGTGTTGGTAACGGAATTATTTGCTTGTACTTAATTATTGCAAAAGAACAAGTGCAGTGTGTTGCACTTGTTCTAACTTTCCTTGTACTCGATTTCCTCTTTCGAAGATACCGGAAGAGGTATTTTAGTGGATTACCCATCGATAGATCCGCATGACCTGGGTCTTGGAGTAGGAATCGTCGAATGCTCCGAACTAAGTAAATTGATCGTGTTTTTTTGTTTTCTCTTTTGTACTTAATTTTCGCCATGCGTACTTTTGATTTCAAAACCAAAAAGATGAATTTTCAAAGCCATATGATTCACCCTCCCCCCCTCCTCATGTGCAACTCGATCCAACATTATCATCTCGCCCCACCTTGGTACTAGGTTAGACAAGAGTCAAATTATCTTTTTAGTGTAGTTCTAATTACCCAACTGGTAGACTATGTTTTGGAGGTATTAACTAATTTGGTGTCTTCCCATGAATTATTGAACTTATGTTTAAGTTTTTTGGTTAGGTTTATATCAATATGTTTTGTAGTTAAAATATACTTGATTATAGCTTTATTCATGAGATTTAAGTTTTTGACTTGATTTGGACTTGTAGCTTGAGTTTGAATTAATTGATTATTTTGATTGTTTAGATTTATTTAAGGAATTATCTTGTTTTGTTTTTATATACTGAACTTCATTTTTAGGTACATACAATTGATTTTGTCTTATTTACTTGGTTAGATAAGCTTTCGGAACTCATGCTTTAGCTGATTTTTTATTTTGAGCTATTAATAATATAAACATTTTGTTTGTCAAGCTAGACTTGTATTCGAGTCTGAATTTATTTTACACAGTTTGTTGGGATCCAAGTATTATATCTAAATACTTGGATCTCATTGTAAATGTTTCAAAAAGTTCTTTGAATTTCTTAACTTCACATTTCAAAATGAAATTCTCTTCTTCAAGTTTTACAACTTGATTTGGGTTTCCATTTTGAATTTGTTCAATTGTGAAGGTTAAGTTAATTTGTTCCTTAAGATCTTGGTTTTCCTTAAGGAGAGATTTAACTAATTCTTTAGATTTAGTTAGCTTTTTATTTAGACATGCAATAATTTTAAAAAATTTTACAGTTAAAATAGTTTGTAGCTCATTAGAACCTTCAAAAATGAGTACGAACTCGTGGTTTGATTTGTATTCAGACTCTTATTTTGGGTCGCTTTTCATCTCAGGTCTGGGTGCCATGAGTGCGAGGTAGTTCGATTGCTTTAGTTCTTCGGCGTCTGATTTTTCGAAGGAAGATTTGTCCTAACTCGCCTTTAGGGCTTTCTTCTTTTTGAACTTCTTTGGCTTATCTTCCTTGAGATTTGGGCACTTGTGCTTATAGTGCCCATTTTTGTTGTATCTGAAGTAGGTAACACTTGACTTGTTGGGGTTGGGTTTGATCATGTTCTGAAGGCCCTTCTTGTTGAATTCCTTCTTCTTCCTAGTGAATATCTTCCTTACCATCTTCACAATTTGCTCTTCTTCATCTAAGTCTAAATCAGACTCGGATTCTGGATCAGGTTTAGTTCCGATCTTTGGCTTTACTTCCTTAGTAGTACCTACAAGAAAAACTATACCTTTCTCGGTTTGTTTCTAATTAGTTTATTTGTGCAGTTCTAGTTTACAGGATAACTCATCTAACCTTAATTTTGAAATATTCTTCGAAACTTTATAGGCATCTATGATAGACATCCACAGTGCATTTCGAGAAAAGAAGTTGAGACTGTATCTTATCACATCCCAATTCTCGAGTTGATGCTCGATCATGTGAAAACCGCTGAGGATGTTTTTTATTCTGGCGTGGAGCTGACTTGCTGTCTCTATTGGTGTGGTTAGCACTAACGGTCTAATTCAGGTTTTGATGAATGACAAATCAGGTTAAGTTAGGTTTGTCGTGATCTAAAACTCTGACCAAGTGTGCAAGTGAAGTCCAGACAGGTCGACGGACTGACCGGATGTCTGGCACGAAGTCCAAGCGGGTCGACGGGTTGACCGAACGCTTGACGAGAAGTCTAGCTAAGTCGACGGGCTGACCGGATAGCTGGCGAGAAGTCCAAGCGGGTCGACGGGTTGACCGGACGCTTGGCGAGAAGTCCAGACGGGTTGAAGGGTTGACCGGACGTCTGGCAGGTGAGTAAAGGTAAGTCACTAGAAGGGAGTGACTGTGAGGACGCGTTCCCGGGAAGGGAACATTAGGCGTTGATCCAGCTTAGATCCATTTCGGATATCTAAGTCGAGATCGTGACTAGATTCCTGTCTTTCCGGTCTCGGAAAGACGAAATATAAGTCATACTTTTTATATTGAACTTATAAACTGTGCCAACACTTTGTTTTGCAAGATATACAATATCTATTTGCCTCGGACTAACCTTATCTTGCAGGAAAGATGTTCCCTGGATAAAGGTGGTCCGAGCACCCGGAGGGGATCTGAGCGCCCGGGAGGCAATTTTCATCCTATCGCGTCGTCGCCACGTGGAGCTCGCTGGTTGGACTTGCCACCTCTCACCAGGGTACCCGGAAGGGATCCGAGGCGCCCCGAGCCTCATATAAAAGGAGGGTCAGGGGTGGAGCTCAAAATAATAACAACTAATAAGAAGATCTTCTACTGCTTGCTCTGCTGCTCTGCGCTCTTGCGACGCTAACGAAGTTCTGACAACGCACTTCTCCTTTTCGGTTTATTTCTTTGTCGGTATTTCTTTTATTTTCATTAGCATTTTCTATACTTAGTTTGTAATAAATTTCGAATTGCTAGTGATTGCCCACCGAAAGCACTCAAAGAGTGCGGGCCTTGGAGTAGGAGTCGACGCAGGCTCCAAACCAAGTAAAATTGGTCTGTGTTAGCATTGCTTAATTTTTCCGCTGTGTTTAAGTCTCTTATCGAAGAATTTTCGTAATTGATATTCACCCCCCCCTCTATCGAAACATCACGATCCAACAAGTGGTATCAGAGTAGGTACCTCTCTGATTTGGTGCAACCACCAATCAGGCAAGGGAGTGATTTGTTTTAAAATTTTTTTTCTATTTTCGGATTTCAGTTTTTCGTAAAATTCTAAACTAGTACAATTACCTTTTTGGAAATCTCCTTCCGTCGTAATTACATCTAAATTGGTGCAACATCAATTTAGTTATTTTATTTAATTCTTCTCGCACTACTAATCCAAGACCAAGTCTTGGAACCTCTCTATTTGTTTTCCTTTTGTGCAGATTAAAAATGTCGTAGATCGAGGGCTTCAGCACAGTGCGACCTCCCCTGTTCAACGGGGATGATTTCCCATACTGGAAGAAGCGGATGGAAGTATATCTAAAGACAGACTTCGATCAATGGTTGAGCGTCACAAGAGCCTACAAAATACCAGTAGACAGCTCCGGGAATCTACTGGATCCTGAAGAATGGACAACAGACTTAAAGAAGAAGGCATCAACAGAGAACAAGGCAATCAACACATTACAGTGCGGATTAACTAGAGAAAAACTGAACCGGGTTGGACCACATAAAAACGCTAAAGAGCTGTGGGACAAACTGATCAAGTTGCACAAAGGAACGAGCGACGCTAAGGTAACAAAACGAGACTTGCTTTTAAATAGAATATTTAACATAAAAATGCAGGAAGGAGAAACGACCAGCCAACTCCACGTAAGAATCAAAGATATTCTCAATGGACTCCACGCAATAGGGCACCAAATGGAGAACCGGGACTTAATAAGGTATGCCTTAAACGCTTTTCCACGCAACAGCTTGTGGGCATCTATCGTAGATGCCTACAAGATCTCTAAAAATTTATCAAAATTAAAAATAGATGAGCTTTTCTGTGAATTAGAACTGCATGAGCAAACTAACACCGGGGTCGAGAAAGGTGTAGCTTTATTTGCAGGTTCCTCAAAAGAAAAGAAGAACAAGTTTGAACCGGAAGAAGATTCTGACCAGAACTCTAAAAATGAAGAACACCTGGTGAACCTAGTAAGGAAGATGTTCACCGAGAGGAAAAGAAGCTTCAGCAAGAAGGACCTTCAAAAGATCAATTCTCCAACCGAATCGAGGAGTGTGACGTGCTTCGGATGCAACAAGAAGGGCCACTACAAGAACGGGTGCCCAAGATTGAAGATCGACAAATCGAAGCCGACCAAAAAGAAGGCCCTCAAAGCGACGTGGGACGACTCCTCCTCCTCGGACGATTCAGAAGCAGAAGATCAGAAGCACCAAAGCCACCTCGCGCTGATGGCCCACGAAGCAGAGTCGGAAGAAGAATCGGAAGACTGGTCCGAACCCGAATCGAGCCACGAGTCCGTACTCGTTTCCGAAGGTTCTGAAGAGGTATTCCTAACCTTAAATCGAAAGTTTTTTAAAATCATTTCTTGCTTAAATAATAAGTTAGTTAAATTAGAAAATGAAAATAAATTGCTCCTCGAGGAAAATCAAATCCTCAAGAAACAAGTTGTAAATAATAAACCAACTCAAGATCTAACACTTGAAGAGGAGAATTCATCATTAAAATTAGAAATTAATAATTTAAAAAATATGTTAGAAAAATTTACTACCAGATCAAAAAATTTAGACTTAATTCTAAATAATCAAAAAGCATGTTATAATAAAACCGTACTCGGATATAAGTCGAACTCAAATAAAACCTTTAAATCATTAATAACACAATACAAACCAACAAATAAAGCCTGGGTTTCGAAAGCGTGTTTAACCACGCAAATAGGACCTAACCAATATTATATCCCTAAAGATAAAATATATTACATAAAGTCAAATAAACCTAATAAAAAACCAGAACACAAACCTAAACAAAAAAAATTTAAAATCTAAACATATTAGAACTCAACAAAACTTAAACTATCACCAAGTAAAATATAATTATAAAATAAATAGACATAAACCGAGAACTAAAAATTAAATTAATGGCCATTAATTCAGGGGAGGCTCCAGAATAGCTGACACCTCCAAAACTAACCTACCCAGCAGGGTAACCCTAACCAACCTACTCGACAGGGTAATTATGATTAATTAAAAAGGGTTCAAGTTTAACTTGAAAAATGGTACTGGTGAAATTTTGGATGATAGTACGTTAGGGAAGCTTAATCTATGCATGTCTAGGAAGATATGACTTCGACTTGGTGCATTTGGCTAAGTGGAACTGACCGAAGCTATCCTTTATGGATCGTAACTAGTTAGACCAAGGTTTTGTACTAAGTCTAGTGGATAGGACTATTTGGAAAACTTTGAAGGCATGGTTACTTTAATGATGTCCAAGAGACTCACCATAGCCCAGAAGTTTATCCAGAGAATGCCTATTTGTTGAACCCAAAGCTAAACCTGAATCTAACACAAGTTAAAAACAAACCATAAAATTAAATCTAATTCATTTCACAAAATTATAGGATTCTCTGATTGAAAACATAGATTGGGTGAGATGACTAAGAACTTTAAATTAAAATTAAAATTAAATTAACTTTAATTTAAAATTAAAATTAACTTTAATTTAAAATTAAAATTAACTTTAAATTAAAATTAAATTAAATTAAAATTTAAAATAAATTTAAATTAAATTAAATTAAAATTAATCGTAATTTTTTTTTCAATTAGTTTTAAAAAAATTAAACTTAATCTTTTTTACTTAAAAAATTATTTTAAAAATTCAAGTTAATTTTTTAACTTAAAAATTATTTTAAAAATTAAACTTAATTTTTTTTACTTAAAAATTATTTTAAAAATTAAACTTAATTTTTTTAATTAAAAATTATTTTAAAAATTAAACTTAAATTTTTAACTTAAAAATTATTTTAAAAATTAAACTTAATTTTTTTAATTTAAAAATTACTCTAAAAATTAAACTTAATTTTTTTAATTTAAAAATTACTTTAAAAATTAAACTTAATTTTTTAATTTAAAAATTATTTTAAAAATTAAACTTAAAATTTTTTAATTAAAAATTATTTTTAAAATTAAACTTAATTTTTTAATTAAAAATTATTTTTAAAATTAAACTTAATTTTTTTAATTAAAAATTATTATAAAAATTAAACTTAATTCTTTTAAGCTTAAAAAATTATTTTAAAAATTAAACTTAATTTTTTTATTTTAAAAATTAAACTTAATTTTTTCTTAACTTAAAAATTATTTTAAATTAAACTTAATTTTTTTAACTTAAAAATTATTTTAAAAATTAAACTTAAATTTTTTTTACTTAAAAATTATTTTAAAAAATAAAATTAAAATTTTTTTAACTTAAAAATTAAACTTATTTTTTTAACTTAAAAATTATTTTAAAAATTAAACTTATTTTTTTAACTTAAAAATTATCTTAAAAATTATTTTAAAAAAATTAAACTTAAATTTTTTAACTTAAAAATTATTTAAAAAAAATCTAATAATTCAACTTACTTTTATCAAAAATGACTATAAGTCCAATAGTTAGACTAACTCCAATTCCTACCTATTGTAGGAAACTAAGTGGATTTTGGATAGTGGTTGCTCCAAACATATGATTGGAGATCACACAAAATTCACTCAACTCACCTACAAAAGCCTAGGAACAGTTGCCTTTGGGAACAACGGCAAACTCAAGGTAATTGGTATAGGTAATATCGAACTGAAAATTGACTTTATTATTACAAATGTTTTACTTGTTGAAAATTTCAAGTATAATCTTTTAAGTATCAATCAACTGTGTGATACTAGGTATAAGGTTAGATTTTTATCTACAGAATGCTTAATCAAACACTTAGACAACCCTAACATAAGCCTAAAAGGGTTTAGAAAAGACAACATCTATGCAATCAACTTAACCACTTCTTCAATTAAGTGTCACTTAACACAAAAAGAAGAAACCTGGTTATGACATAGAAGGATGTCACATACAAATTTTAGAAATATAAGCAGACTAAATGGATTAGTTAGAGATCTACCAAAATTACCTAACTTAGATTCAACTATATGTAATGCTTGTCAACAAGGTAAACAGACAAAATCCATCCACAAACCAACTAATCAATCACAAACCAACTCAATATTAGAATTGTTACACTTAGACCTATTTGACTTCCATGGAGTCAAATCAATAAATGGAAGTCTATACTGTCTAGTAATAATAGATGACTATTCTAGGTTCACTTGGGTAAAATTTTTAAAAAATAAGGATGAAACTTTTGAAATCTTTACAAACTTTTGTAAACAAGTTGAAAATGAAAAGGACCTTAAAATTAAAAGAATTAGAAGTGATAATGGAGGAGAATTTAAAAATCATAACTTTAACAAATTCTGTCTTGAAAATGGCTACCATCACGAATTTTTGTGCCCTAAACCCCCCCCCCTCCCAAACAAAATGGGATTGTAGAAAGAAAAAATAGAACCTTACTTGAAGCCTCTAGAACGATGTTAAATGAATACAACTTACTTAAATATTTTTGGGCAGAAGTTGTTAGTATAGCTTGTTATGTACAAAACAGAGCAACACTAAATAAAACCCATAACAAAACATTTTTCAAAGTTTATTATAATAAACAACCTAATATAAAATACTTTAAAGTATTTGGGTGCCCAACTTTCATCTTAAACACAAGAGAACACTTAGGAAAATTCACCTCTAAAGTTGAAAATGAAATTTTTTTAGGCTACTCCCTAAATAGTAGAGGCTACAGGGTTTATAATAAGGTTACCTTAAGAATTGAAGAAACTACTAATGTGAAATTTTAAGAATCCAAACAAAACCTAGAACAAACACAACTTCAACCAATTGACTTTGTTGAAGAAAATAATAACTCTGAAGGAACAAACCAAATTCTAAGTCATGAAGACGAAGAACAATCTCAGGAGAGTCAACCCCCTAGAACTATAAGAGTCAACCCAAATCACCCAACTGATCAAATAATTGGTGACCCAGATCTTAGGGTTCAAACTAGATCATCCTTTAGAAATCTAAGTCAAATATCTTTAATCTCAAAAATTGAACCCAAAACCATAGCTGAATCACTACTTGACCCAGACTGGGTCATAGCTATGCAAGAAGAATTAGCTCAATTTGAGCGTAATCAAGTTTGAGACTTGGTACCACTACCCAAGAATAAGAAAATAATAGATACAAAATGGGTATTTAGAAACAAATTAAGTGAAACTGGAGAAATTACTAGAAATAAGGTCAGGCTAGTTGCTAAGGGGTTTAGTCAAGTAGAAGGACTTGACTATGATGAAACATATACCCCAGTGGCTAGACTAGAGTCCATTAGGATGTTACTAAGTTATGCAGCATACAAAGGGTTTAGACTATACCAAATGGATGTTAAGTCAGCAGTCCTAAATGGACTAATAAAAGAAGAAGTCTATGTAGGACAACCACCTGAGTTTGAGAGTCTAGAACACCCTGATTATGTCTATAAATTGAAGAAAGTCTTATATGGACTTAAGCAAGCACCTAGGGCGTGGTATGAAAGATTAACTTCTTACCTAATCTCTAAAGGGTTTAACCAAGGTCAAATTGACCCAACCTTATTTGTCAAATTAATAAAAGAAGATATTTTTATAGCACAAACTTATGTAGATGATATAATCTTTAGTTCAACAAATTCAGAATTTTTAGATGAATTTACAAGCTTAATGGAATACGAGTTTGAAATGAGTCTGGTAGGCAAATTAACCTATTTTTTAGGATTACAAATCAAACAGACAAATGAAAGTAATTACATTTATCAACAAAAATATACTAAGGAATTACTTAAAAAAATTTGGAATGGAAAACACCAAAGAGATAAAAACACCTATGGCAGTAAATACAATCCTAGATGATGACCCTAATGGAAAACCAGTTGATTTAAAATACTATAGGAGTGTCATAGGTAGCCTACTATACTTAACTGCAAGTCGACCAGATATCTTATTTGCAGTTAGTATGTGTGTTAGATACCAAACCTGTGCTAAAGAATCTCATTTGACTCAAGTCAAAAGAATCTTTAGATACCTTAAAGGAACAACAAATGTAGGTATTTGATATCCTAGGACTAATAATTTTAAATTAATAGGGTACTCTGACTCAGATTATGCTGGATGCAAATTAGACTGCAAAAGAACAAGTGGTGGATGTCAATTACTGGGTCCATCACTTGTCAGCTGGTTTAGTAGAAAGCAACACTGTGTTGCCCTATCCACAACTGAGTCAGAATATATAACTATAGGAGAGTGTGTTGCACAATTATTATGGATGATGCACACCCTAAAAGATTTAACTTGAACCTTACAAATGTAAAAGTCTAAATTGATAACATTATCTCAATTAACCTAACAAAAAATCTAGTGCATCATTCCAGTGTTAGGACCAAAAGTAGCTAGAGGGGGGGGGGGGTGAATAGCTCGTCGCGTTCGCTCGGTGCTTGGCGTTGCTTGTTTCTTCAAGGATGCGCAGCGGAAATACAAAGAAACAAATACAAACACGCTAACACGATTGGTTTACTTGGTATCCACCTCACAAGAGGTGACTAGTCCAAGGATCCACACCAACGCACACACCCTCCACTAATGAAACTCTCCTTTATGGTAACTACCAAGGGCGGAGAAGCCCTACAAGACTCAATCAAAGAAGAGAGGGAAAGGATACAAGAAATACAAGCTTACAATGAGTATAAACCCTAACCCTAGCTTCTCTTCTTGGCTTTGATCCGTCTCTTGACTTGGAAAACCTCCAAGATCCTTCAAGAACTGGCGATCTGAGCTTTGTGAGTGCTGTGGAGGAGCTGGCGAGAAATCTGGAGTGAATCGGTGAAGAGATACCGCAGCCATCGCACGCCTGCAGCTATAAACGATGCCAACGGTCGGATCCCGATCGATTCGAATATTCCCAATCGATCGAGGAGGCTTTGGATCGATCCACGGATCGATCCAGAGCGCCTCTGTGCTCTGGAAAAATGCCTGGATCGATCCACGGATCGATCCAGCGCTTATCGCGCGAAGTAGCCGCGTCCCAATCGATCCACTGATCGATTGGGACCTCTGGATCGATCCACGGATCGATCCAGAGGCTCTCTGTTCGCTGGGACAGTGCTGGATCGATCCACTGATCGATCCAGAGCCTGGATCGATCCACTGATCGACCCAGCACTTGATTTTTGTCCAAACCAAGTCCCAAACCTCTCAAACCAACATCCGGTCAACCTTGACCTGTTGGTATGTCATGCCTAGCATCTAGTCACTCCCTTGACCTGCTAGGACTCCCTTACCAAGTGTCCGGTCAATCCCTTTGACCCACTTGGACTTTTCTCTGTGCCAAGTATCCGGTCAATCCCTTTGACCTACTTGGACTTTTCTTTCATGCCAAGTATCCAGTCAATCCTTTGACCTACTTGGACTTCCCAGCACCAGATGTCCGATCATCCTTGATCCATCTGGATTTTCCCTTGCCTGGCTTCACTCACCAGGACTTTCACCTAGCTTCACTCACTAGGGTTTTCCATCTGCCTAGCTTCACTCACTAGGACTTTCACCTGGCTTCACTCACCAGGATTTCCATCTGCCTAGCTTCACTCACTAGGACTTTCACCTGGCTTCACTCACCAGGATTTCCATATGCCTAGCTTCACTCACTAGGACTTCCTTCTGCCTGGCTTCACTCACCAGGACTTCCTTCTGCCTGGCTTCACTCACCAGGACTTTCATACTGCCTAGCTTCACTCACTAGGTCTTTCATTTTGCCTAACATCCCAGTTAGGACTTCCCGGTCAAGTATCCGGTCAACCCCTGACCTACTTGACTCTTCTTCAATCAATATCTTATTGTCAAACATCTAAACCCAAACCAAGACTCAGCTTGGTTACCCAGGTCAACCTTGACCTGAAGGATATTGCACCAACAATCTCCCCCTTTTTGATTTTTGACAATACCACAATAACACTTACAATCCCATATGTAAGTTAGGCTAATCTCATAGCCTCCTTCTTCATGCCACTAGGTAATGAAAGCATAAATTAAGCTCTTCATTCTCCCCCTAAGAGGGCAAACTCCCTCTAGGTAATGAAAGCCTAACTTACTCCCTTTCATGAGTCCTTTCATTCTCCCCCTATGACCTTCCCATAGGTAATGAAGGACTAAGCTTAACCATACATTCTCCCCCTATTGGCACACATCAACCCATCGTTGGACACACATCAACCTATGCTCCAATTCTGGGCACACTTCAACAAATCCATTTGTTGAAGACTCTCCCCCTGAAGAGTTGCTCATCGTTGTTCACAACATCACTCGTTGTGATCAACACGATAATGAAGGTCTCATACCCTTCATTTATCCTTAACTTCTCCCTCAATGTAGACAAATATCCAACCTTGAGCATTTTCAACCACTTGAGTTTCCACTTGAAATAATGAGGATATCCACTCCCCATTTCTCCCCATTTCAAGTTTAAATGTTCAACCTTGAGCAAGTTCACAACAGAAGGTTAACCACCTTCCAAGGTTCATGAAAAATAATTTTCATGTCTTTAAAGAGTCCCTCCCCCTAAAGACATGGTGGTAACTTCTGTCATTGCACCAACAATGACTTGGAATCCCTAAAACATTAGGAAACCCAAATTTAGAAGTTTTGAGGTTCAAATATTCAAAATTTGAAACAACCTCAACCCAAACTTCTACTTAGTCTTCCTTAACCAATACATCCTTGTTTTCACATGAAAACACCCATTTTATGGATACAAATGTATTTTTAGGGGTTTGGAATGGTTACCTACACTCAAAGAGGTTCAAAGATGCTGAAATCAAACCTTCCCAGCCAAAATCAGCAACTTGGATCGATTGGAGTTGGGTTCCAATCGATTGAACCTTTCTGAATCGATCCACTGATCGATTCAGACTCCCTGGATCGATCGGTTGATCGATCCAGCGAGCTTCTGCTCGCGGGAATTGCCGTTTGAATCGATCCATGGATCGATTCAGGAACTCCAATCGATCCATGGATCGATCGGAGCTCTGATAGTTGCTGAAATTCCATTTCAGTCAACTTCAGAAACCCCTAGAAAATTCTACAAAAATCCAAAAATTATGAAATTTCGTGTAGACATTATTTAGGGCATTTACTATCAAGGAAAAATAGTTTTCTATGAAAATACTTCATATTTTCAACGATTGACACAAACTTGAAAACTTGCAAAAACTTTAGTGTTTTCTTCAAGTTTGTGTCTAACTATTCAATGGTGATTACTATCAAAAGATAGCCTTCACCAAGGTTTTTCCAAAATCATTTTGAAAACATTTTCAAAACCAATATCCCATCATGTTCCTTGGGCATAATGCACATGACTTGTACATTAGCTTTCCCAATGATGGGAAAACACATAACTATGTGTTTTGATGAATTTAAAAACTCAAAGGAATGCACTAAATCAACATCTTGAGTTTTGTTCATCATCCTAACATCTCACTTGTATCTAATGTGCACTAAAACACATACAAGTCACCTTATAGTTTTTGTGAGATGTAGATTTTGGTTTTGCCCTAATCTAGGGATCATGCATATCTATCTAGGCATTTTAGAGATATTAGACATCCACCTAGGATGTCACTTGTTAATAAGTGTTGTTAAATGCCATTTGTCCTTAATTACAAGGAATTAAACTAATGCATGATAATGTTATGGCATACATCAAAATAAAATAACTTTCAAAAGAAAGATTCCTATAACTACATGATGTATGAATGTCATGACATGGTATTTTTGAGTTTTTCATAGTAAAACATGAATGCAAAAATAGACATGATGTCATGGCATGTGATAGGCAAACAATCATGACAAAATTTAGCATAAATAAAATATACCTAGATTAACTATCTAAGTATCCTTAAAGTCTTAGCTAAACTTACAACTTAAACCTAGATTGCCCTAAAGTGCTTCAAGAGAATACCAAAACCTAAATTGGCAATTCTAATTTCCTTGATTTAATGTATGCCAATTGAAAATAAACATGTCCTCAAATGTTGGCATATTCCATTTTTCCTCAAAAGTGATTACATAAATCAAGGCCCGGATTGCCTTAAATTTCCAAGAGAATACCAATATCCCAACTTGGTATTTCTCAAGGTTTTCCAAATTTGTGTCTTTTAAGATAAAATCAACTTTTCACCATTAGGCACATTTTACTCTTTCAAGGAGTAAATAATAATTCCATTTCATTTTCAAAGGTTAACAAAAACCTTGAAAGTGCTCCTTGAGTGTCAATTTCCTCAAAGTTGGGTTAACTACCCTTCTAATAGGAGTTGACACTCTCTAACCCATCTATGGGGTAGAGAAGATGCTCCTAGGAACCCAACACCTATTGGTGCTCCTTGGATGCTCTAGGTACTCACTAGGGATAACTTCCCTAGATACCTTCCTAGTGACCTTGTTGGGCTTCTTAGAAGCCTTGGTCACATTTTCTAGGTCAACTCTAGGGATAGCCTCCCTTGTAACCTTGTTCGTGACTTTCTTAGACTTCTTAGAAGTCTTAGTCACTTTGGTTGCAAAGATACTTCTAGGGATATCTTCCCTTGTATCCTTGACTTGACCTCTAGACTTAGGGTTCGTTCCATAACTATATGGAACCCTATGATAACTAGGCACATCCTTCTTAGCTTTTGATTTGTATCCCAAACCTTTATGGCCATTGGATGGCTTTGATTTTCCTAAACCTAAGTTATGCTCACTTTGCCCTAATAGGATATTTTCCATCATTTTTAGGGTCTTCTCCATTTTATCAAGTCTTGACCTCAAGACTTGATTTTCTCTCACTAAGTCCTTAGTATTTGTTCCATGAGCATTTTTGTTTCTAGGCTTGCATCTTAAATCCTTAGAGTTATCGCCTAGGTTTTTACCTACATTCCTAGCCTTAGGGATAGTAGTTTTGGCATGTAGGGCCACATGCTTTTCCTTAAAGCCCTCATGCTTCCTATTCTTATGGTAAATCGCATTAAAATGATAAAAATTTGACCTAGCATGCTTTTTACCATTTTGCAAGGGAATAGGCTCAATGAAAGTTACCTTCCTTTTTACCTTGGAGGCTCCCCCTTGACTAGTGCCTCCTTGAGCCTTGACCATCTTCTTCCCCTTGGGGCATTGACTTCGGTAATGCCCTTTTTGTTGACACAAGAAGCACACAATGTGCTCCTTACTCTTCTTTGTCCCGGGGGTGGTCTCCTTGAGCTTCTCCTTGCCCTTTTGTGTCATTTGGCCCTTCTTCTTGGCCAATTTAGGGAACTTGCTCTTGTAGTGCCCATGTTCCCTACATTCAAAACATATAATATGATTTTTATTATTAATTGAAATATTTATACCTTTGCTTGTAGGGGTGGCATCTTTCCCTTTGGATCCGGAAGTAGAAGCTTCCTCTTGATCCGATCTTGATTCTCCTCCATTTGATTTTTCTTGACTTGTGGAGGTAGAAGCTTCTTCAATCTCTTCATCTCTTGACCCGGATGTAGAAGCTTCTCCTTCTTCTTGATTCGGCGTCACCAAGGATTGCTCCCCCTCAATCCTAGAGGTGGAGGCTTCATCATCTTGAATATGAAACAAGGAGTATGCTCCCTCCTTGTTCCCTTCGTTGCATTCCCTTGAGGATGAAGCTTCTTGGATTTCTTCTTCTTCAGAGGTTGAGCATCTCTCAACCTTGGAGTCCTCCTCTTGATCTTGCTCCAAAGAGTCACCCTCTCCGGATTCTTCATGATCTTGTACAGTGGAGGGGATCTCTTCATGAAGCTTAGCCAATTTGCTCCATAATTCCTTTGCATCTTCAAATTCTCCAATTTTGCAAAGGATGGTGCTTGGCAATAAATTGACCAAGAGCTTGGTCACTTTGTCATTTGCCTCGCACCTTTGGACTTGCTCTTGGCTCCACTTGCTCCTCTTGAGAACTTTACCCTTTGAATTTCTTGGAGCCTTGAAGCCTTCCATTAGAGCAAACCATTGCTCTATCTCCATCATAAGAAAATTTTCGATTCTTGATTTCCAAGAATCGAAACTCGTAGAAGTGTATGGTGGAGCCACCCTTGTGTCAAATCCAAGTCCATCTTGGAATTGCATCTCGAAGTTGAGCTTGATAAAGTCTTGAACTTGAAGAATTTGCTCCAACTTCTTCACCCTCTAGCTTTTCTTGTTATACTTGACCCTTCCGGCAATGATTCCGGTGAAGAGCGGCCTCGCTCTGATACCACTTGTTAGGACCAAAAGTAGCTAGAGGGGGGGTGAATAGCTCGTCGCGTTCGCTCGGTGCTTGGCGTTGCTTGTTTCTTCAAGGATGCGCAGCGGAAATACAAAGAAACAAATACAAACACGCTAACACGATTGGTTTACTTGGTATCCATCTCACAAGAGGTGACTAGTCCAAGGATCCACACCAACGCACACACCCTCCACTAATGAAACTCTCCTTTATGGTAACTACCAAGGGCGGAGAAGCCCTACAAGACTCAATCAAAGAAGAGAGGGAAAGGATACAAGAAATACAAGCTTACAATGAGTATAAACCCTAACCCTAGCTTCTCTTCTTGGCTTTGATCCGTCTCTTAACTTGGAAAACCTCCAAGATCCTTCAAGAACTGACGATCTGAGCTTTGTGAGTGCTGTGGAGGAGCTGGCGAGAAATCTGGAGTGAATCGGTGAAGAGATACCGCAGCCATCGCACGCCTGCAGCTATAAACGATGCCAACGGTCGGATCCCGATCGATTCGAATATTCCCAATCGATCGGGGAGGCTTTGGATCGATCCACGGATCGATCCAGAGCGCCTCTGTGCTCTGGAAAAATGCCTGGATCGATCCACGGATCGATCCAGCGCTTATCGCGCGAAGTAGCCGCGTCCCAATCGATCCACTGATCGATTGGGACCTCTGGATCGATCCACGGATCGATCCAGAGGCTCTCTGTTCGCTGGGATCGATCCACTGATCGATCCAGAGCCTGGATCGATCCACTGATCGATCCAGCACTTGATTTTTGTCCAAACCAAGTCCCAAACCTCTCAAACCAACATCCGGTCAACCTTGACCTGTTGGTATGTCATGCCTAGCATCTAGTCACTCCCTTGACCTGCTAGGACTCCCTTACCAAGTGTCCGGTCAATCCCTTTGACCCACTTGGACTTTTCTCTGTGCCAAGTATCCGGTCAATCCCTTTGACCTACTTGGACTTTTCTTTCATGCCAAGTATCCAATCAATCCTTTGACCTACTTGGACTTCCCAGCACCAGATGTCCGATCATCCTTGATCCATCTGGATTTTCCCTTGCCTGGCTTCACTCACCAGGACTTTCACCTAGCTTCACTCACTAGGGTTTTCCATCTGCCTAGCTTCACTCACTAGGACTTTCACCTGGCTTCACTCACCAGGATTTCCATCTGCCTAGCTTCACTCACTAGGACTTTCACCTGGCTTCACTCACCAGGATTTCCATCTGCCTAGCTTCACTCACTAGGACTTCCTTTTGCCTGGCTTCACTCACCAGGACTTCCTTCTGTCTGGCTTCACTCACCAGGACTTTCATACTGCCTAGCTTCACTCACTAGGTCTTTCATTTTGCCTAACATCCCAGTTAGGACTTCCCGGTCAAGTATCCGGTCAACCCCTGACCTACTTGACTCTTCTTCAATCAATATCTTATTGTCAAACATCTAAACCCAAACCAAGACTCAGCTTGGTTACCCAGGTCAACCTTGACCTGAGGGATATTGCACCAACATCCAGAACTAAACACATTGAAATTAGACATCACTTTATCAGGGATCATGTTACTAAAGGTGACATTGAACTCAAATACATTGAGTCCAAGTCCAATTTAGCTGACATATTCACAAAACTACTCCCTGAAAGTGAATTTAGCAATCTGCGTAGAAAATTAGGGATGTGTTTAATAGACTAGGATTTTCAAAATTCAAAACTGCTTCAAAATTGACTGCTTCAAATTCTAGGTTAAAATTGTTTTATTTTTTTCAAAACTTTCCTACTTTTAGAATTTCAAAACAATTTTAGCCATAGACTAGAAAAATCCCCTTAGAAATCATGTTCCCCTAGGACTAGCATTTGAGCATCTCACCAACACTCTAGGTTTACCTTGCTTGTGATTGACAAACATAGAAAGGGGTGAGATGTATAGGCTAATTGCCTGGACTTAAGATGCTTATGTCAGTGCATCAATATAAGTCTGGGCGTTAAATATCAAACATACAGTAATCAAGTTAAGTTATTCAGTTTAGTCATCCACTAACTGATTACAATGAACTTAACTTGACTAACTAAGTGAAAGCTGCTATCTTCTAATAGTCAGTAAGTACCTAATTAGTTAGACAGTTATTTTAGATGTCAGGTTTAGGGGGAGGATTAAATCAACACTTAGCACCAAAATTATTTTCTCCACCTTAAACAAAATACCTTTTCTAAAATTTTGATTCTCAATTTGAATTTTTTACAAACTCAATCAGTATTGAAAAGTAGATTTTCAAACTTAGTTTTGAAATCTTTAATCTTGAAAACTTATGTCTCAATTTTTTTTAAAAAAATCTATTTTTGAAAACTAGCTTTTATAAAACTAAATTCTTCAATTAGATTTTATAAATTAAGATTTTGAATCTGTTGCAAACTTAGTTTTAATCAGTTTTGAAAAGTAAATATTTTTTAAAACTCAGCTTTGAAATCTATGATTTTTCAGGTTTGAAAAGTATCTCAAAAATTAAAACTTATGTTTGGAAATCTTCTTGATAAATCTAGTTTTGAAAACTTAGCCTTAAAATTTTGATTTTGAAAACTTACGTTTGAAAAATATTTCAAAATTGAAACGTATTTTGAAAATTTAAAACTTGATCTTAAAATTTGAAATTTATACACTTATACTTGAAAATTAACTTTTCAAATTTCTGAATAGAAAATTCTCTTTGAGTTTGCAAATTCATTTCTGAAAATTAAATTAATTTTGTAAAAATTATCTTTAAAAATTACTCAAAATATACTAACTCATTACTAAGTTATCTTGCTACAATTAGCTACTTTTTCAAAACTTAGCTATTTTCTAAAAGCTAAAGTTAATGCTTTAAACAAGTCTTCAAAAGTTTAAACTCCCCCAAGTTAACTTGACATCATTTCTTACATTTTAACTTTGTCTGTATTCTGTATTTTTGAGTGTTTGACTTATGTCCTTGTTTGATGAATGCCAAAGGGGGAGGGATAGGTGGTTAAGTTAGAGAAACAAAATGTCAAATTTAAAAACTAACTTAAACCTTAAAAATCATGCTGGTTTTTTTTACTCGCATATTTTTCACTAACTTAACCAGGTTGTCATTCTATCAAAAAGGGGGGGGGGATTGTTGGTGCGGTTAGCACTAACGATCTAACTCAGGTTTTGATGAATGACAAATTAGGTTAAGTTAGGTTTGTCATGATCTAACACTCTGACCGAGTGTGTAGGCGAAGTCCAGACAAGTCGACGGGCTGACCGGATGTCTGGCACGAAGTCCAAGCTGGTCGACGAGCTGACCGGACGCTTCGTGAGAAGTCCAGCTAGGTCGACGGGCTGACCGGATAGCTGGCGAGAAGTCCAAGCGGGTCGACGGGCTGACCAGACGCTTGGCGAGAAGTCCAGACGGGTCGAAGGGCTGACCGGACGTCTAACATGTGAGTAAAGGTAAGTCACTGGAAGAGAGTGACTATGAGGACGCGCTCCCGGGAAGGGAACATTAGGCGTTGATCCAGCTTAGATCCATTTCGGATATCTAAGTCGAGATCGTGACTAGATTCCGGTCTCGGAAAGACGGAATCTAAATCATACTTTTTATATTGAACTTATAAACTATGCTAACACTTTGTTTTGCAGGATATACATTATCTATTTGCCTCGGACTAACCTTGTCTTGCAGGAAAGATGTTCCCTGGAGAAAGGTGGTCCGACCGCTTGGAGGGGATCCGGGCGCCCGGGAGGCAATTTTCATCCTATCGCGTCGTCGCCACGTGGAGCTCGTTGGTTGGACCTGCCACGTCTCACCAGAACGCCCGGAAGGGATCCGGGGCGCCCCGAGCCTCATATAAAAGGAGGGTCAGGGGTGGAGCTTAAAATAATAACAACTGATAAGAAGATCTTCTTCTGCTTGCTCTGCTGCTCTGCACTCCTGCGGCGCTAACGAAGTTCCGACAACACACTTCTCCTTTTCGGTTTATTTCTTTGTCGGTATTTCTTTTATTTTCATTAGCATTTTCTGTACTTAGTTTGTAATAAATTTCAAATTGCTAGTGATTGTCCACCGAAAGCACTCAAAGAGTGCGGGCCTTGGAGTAGGAGTCGACACAGGCTCTGAACCAAGTAAAATTGGTCTGTGTTAGCATTGCTTAATTTTTCTGCTGCGTTTAACTCTCTTATCGAAGAATTTTCGTAATCGATATTCACCCCCCTATCAAAACATCACGATCCAACAGTCTCATCATCTTATATTTTGATGTTAACTAAATTATTCAAAAGTAAGTCTCTTTGGTTACCTTTGAATCAGTTGTGCCCTTGGGTAGTTCAATTAGCTTGTCCCATAACTCTTTTACAATATCAAACGGTCAGACCCGATTTAACTCCTCCTTGGTCAGTCCACATTAGATGGTGTTCAAAGCCTTCATGTCAGTTTGTGCTTTCTTTTTCATTTCTGAGTCTCAATTTTCAGGAAGGATGATCATGTTGTTGTTCTTTGGAGTCATGTATCCTTGTCGAATGTATAACCACTGCTCGATGTCAGTTTTTAGATAAATCTCCATTCTCTTCTTCCAGTAGGGAAAATTATCTCTGTTGAATAGTGATGGGCGCACGGTGCTGTAAACTTCACTTTGGGTCATTTGGTTCTGAAATAAAAAAACTTACGAGAATTCCAAGACTATATCTTAGGGTAAGTAGTGTGGGAGGTGAAGAAAAGAAACAAAAATTTGAATGATTTTGGACCAATTTTGATAAATTTGTTAGAAAAGGTGATTGCATTAATTCTGACTAATGGTCAACAAATAAAAAATAAAAAATCAAACAAATCTCAAAAATAATATATATATTTTATTATTAAAAAACCCCCTACTCGATTGGTGGTTGCACCAATTTAAAGAAGTCTAGCTCTAATACCACTTGTAAGACCGATGCACATGAGACGGGGAGGGGGGTGAATAATGTAATTTTAAAATTTTTTGTTTTTTTTGTTTTGAAATTAAGTACACACCGAAAAATAGAAACAAAAAATAAACAACACAACTTAAGCAGTTACTTAGTTCTGTTGGAACCCCAAGGTGTTTTGATGTGATCAAACAAGCTAAGTTAGGTCCTGCGTTTGTTTAACCCTTGTGTCTAAGTGTGCAGGAGCTTAGGAACACAGGAAGTCAAGCGGAAGACGCGGCTAGCGAGAAGGACGGCACGGGGAGAGAGCCGACGGGCTCGGTGCGTCCGAGGGACGAGGTGACCGCGGAATAGTACACCGGTGGACGAGAAGAACGTGCGCGGCGTTCTAGGGACGAGAAACCGGGAAGGAAGGCTGCTCGAGGAGAAGGCCGGAATTTGGGTTCGGGTGAGCCCTATTCCGGATGGCTGAGATCACCCAAGCTAGCGGAGCCGGAGCGAACAAGACCCGGACCGAGACGAGCTGAGCCGGAGGGAAAAAGTCAACTATGTTGACTTCAGGGCTCAGGGTGCCCTGAGCAGTCCAGGGTGCCCTGAGCAGCCCGGGGCACCCGGAACCCTTCCGGGCGCCCGGAGATGACTTTTTGACCAGGATCGAGATTTGACTCGATCCGACCGTTGGGGAATAAAATTTATCCCCCCAGGGCGCCCGGAACCCCTTCGGGGCGCCCCGACCAGTGCTATAAATATAGCACTGGTCTGCACAGCTTAAACATCTCACTTGTAATCAATTCTTTCTATGCTTTCAATTCTGTTCTTTTCATTTGTGTTGTCAACGTTGTAAATGTTGGAACCCCAAGTTTGTTTTGGTGTGATCAACAAGTTAAGTTAGGTCCTGTGTGTTTCTAACCTTGTGTCTAAGTGTGCAGGAGCTTAGGAATACAGGTAGTTGAGCGGAAGACGCAGCTAGCGAGAAGGACGACAGTCCGAGGGACGAGGTGCTGCGGAAGAGTACACCGGCGGACGAGAAGGAAGTGCGCATGGTAGTTCTGAGGTACGAAAGCCGGAGCGGAAGATTGCTCGGGGAGCAAGAGACGCAGCTAGCGCGAAGGTCGACATGGGATGCGACCGAGGGACGAAGTCTGCGGATGAGTACGCTGGTGGACGAGAAGGGACACGCGGCAATTCCGAGGGACGAGAAGCCGGAGGGAAGCATGCTCGAGAAGACCGGAAGTTGGGTTCGGGTGAGCCCTTTTCCGGATGGCAGAGATCACCCAAGTGAGCGGATCCGGAGGAGAAGAACCGGACCAAGGCGGGACTGAACCAGAGAAGAGGTCCCGGACGAAAAAGTCAACGACTATTGACTTTGGGCTCCGGGGCGCCCGGAACACTCCAGGGCGCCCGGAGCAACCCGGGGTGCCCGGAACAGTCCGGGGCGCTCGGAGCAGCCCGGGGCGCCCGGAACCCTTCCGGGCGCCCGGACCCAGTATTTTCACCAGATCGAGTTAAAACTCGATCTGAACGTTGGGGGATAAAATTTATCCCCCCCCCAGGGCGCCCGGAACCCTTCCAGGCGCCCCGACCAAGGCTATAAATATAGCCTTGGTCCAGAAGCTTTTCATCAATTCAGAACTTACCATTTCTTTCAAACACTTGTACGCTTTCTGTAGTTAGCTTCTGTTGTGCGCTTCAACTTTGTAAGAGGCTTTTCCGCCTGAAGGAGAAATTCTAGTGCGATCATCTTTCTTGGATTAACAACCTCCCCGGTTGTAACCAAGTCAAAACTTAGTGCCTCGTTTTCTGTTCTGATCTTAGTTTATTGCTTTGATTATTTTACAAGTGTCAGTTTAAGAGTTCGAGAAGGGTTGGTTTGTGTTTTGATTTTTGCAGGGCTATTCAACCCCCCTTCTAGCCGGCCTAACGGTCCTACAGTAAAGAGGCTACTCCGCCCAGAGGAGAATCAGATAGTGCGCTTACTTTCCTTGGATTAGCAATCCCCTGATTGCAAACCAAGTAAAACTCTGGTGTCTGCTTTTCTTTACTTAGTCTCTTTTATTTATTTATTACAAGTGTTCATTATATAGTTGAAATCCGAGAAAGGTTCGAGTTTTATTTTGTAGGGCAATTCACCCCTCCCCTCTTGCCGGCCTCCAAAGGGACCAACAAGTTCGAAGCCTTCGGTAACTCCTACTCCAAGACTCATGATCTTTTTGACCGTATCAATGGACAATTTACTAAAAACCTTTTCTGAAATTATCGGAAAAGAGAATTGAATACAAAAGATCGAAGGAAGTGTAGCAATCCTACACTTCTTGTATTCAATAAAAATAATAGACAATTGTACCTTTAAATTAAAATGTACTGACTCGTAGTAGAGGGAAGTCAAAGCTGGGAGTCAGTGTCGCAGTGTCGTAGCAGAGCAGCCAAATGATGAAACGATCGCGTAGAGAGGTTGTTCTGAGGCTGCTAGTCGAGGCTCCTTTTATAGCCATCTTTAGGCGCTTGGACCACCCCCGAGTGCTTGGATTGAAGCCTATCCGATCCTGCTTCATCGTTGATTTATCCATGTCCGAACACCTGGACCTAGTTCGGGCGCCTGGACCGCTGATGTGTCTGCACCTCGTTGAAGCTTTATCTCTAAATATTTATCCAAATTTGGGAGCCCGAATAGGTCAGGGTGCTTGGACTCTGACGTGTGCCAACTAATCCAAGTATGCCACCTCAGCTGGTTGCCTGCCTGGCTTCAGTCCAATCCAGGCACCTAAACTCTGTTCGACCGCTTAAACCCGGACCCAGAGACCCTTTTTCAGCCAACTTATTTCTTGCATCACAAGGTTCGTACTGTTGGTCCCCTGGCGGCCAGCAAGAGGGAGGTGAATTATCCTGCAAATCAAAATAAACCTTTCTCGATGTTTCAAACTAAATTAAGAAAACACTTGTATAAAAACAAAACGTAAATGCATAAATTGAAAAACATAGGTAAGAGAATTTACTAGGTTTGTAATCAGAGGATTGCTAATCCTAGACAAATGAAGTTTAACCAAGTCTCCTTTGGGCGGAGTAGCCTCTTTACTATGTTGACATCTCATAAAAGTAGTAGAACAAGAATAGAAGTCATTTTACAAGTCATGTTCTAAGCTACTGGGATCAGAGTTGTATTGATAGCCCTGATCGAGACACTTGGAAGGGTTCCAGGGGCTTGGACGTGGATAGAATTTTATTCTCTCGCACTAGATTGCAACAGATGACATTTCGATAATTCACGTCCCCACATATCAGAATGTATAAGATCAAATAGAATTGAAGAAAAAGAAAGACTTTTATAAAATGGTAATGTAGAAAATTTGACCAATTTATAACAAGTACAATAAAAAATATCACAACTTTTTAAAGGTTATAATACTCCTGTAGAGGCTAAAAATTACAAATGATATGTTGTAATATGACCTAAACGAGAATGCCACAAATAAAAATCAAAAGATGAATGACTCAAATGAAAAGATGATAAGTCCATACTCGAATCTACAACACTGGTATTTTGAGTTGATTCAAAATATAGAGCCCTCCTTACCCATGATCTGTCTTAATTCACCTCTAAGATGGTAGGTCCTAAACAGAACAATTTGATGAAGAAAAATGACTAGATATTCAGACACATAATTGACTAACAAAAACAAGATTCAAAGTAAGACTCAAAATATAATAAATATTAATAAAAGATAAACAATAAATAACAATTAAACAACACTCACTAATGACATAAGAGTACCACCAACAGTCACAATAAATATAAATGAAGTAGGAGAAAAAGAAACAAAAGATGATAAATTAGATGACATATGATGGGAGACACCAGAGTCCAAAACCCACAAGGATAAAGGTATACCTGAAATATTAGATGATGACAAACCTATATGAGAGGAAACTGACATAGTAGAGGACTATGAAACAAGGAACTATTGAAATTGATCAAACATATACAGATCTAAAGAGGGATAGCCACTGCATTATTAGACTGAGGTAGTTGATATGATAACTATTGTGGTTGATTACCAGGTTTCCATGAAGCATTCTAATGTAGCAACAGTGGTTATTGAGGTCGTTGTTGCTGATATTATTGTTGCAGTGGTCGTTTATGCTATTGCGATAATTTACCTTTGTTCAACAATAATTGACACTAAGACTTTCAGTGCCCTTTACCTTTAATAAGCAAACTCATCACTAGAAACCTTCGAAGTCAACTTATTTTGATTATGAGATAAAGGTTGTTGTGGTGATGCAAAAACAGATGGCGTATACCGTGTAATAGTCCTCTTAGCACCTTGAGACTTAATGCGAATCTCCTCAGCTAGCAATTCATGTACCATTGAGTCAACGGAAGGAAGAGGGTTACAATGTAAAATTATTCCCGTAATCCTTCAAAGTCATCACGAATAGTCATTAAGAATGAGATCAGATGTTGTTCTTCTCTATGAGTGACATAAGTTGGGAATGCTTGCAATTATGAGGATTTCGTGAGTGTCAACTGGTCTATAGTTCTGACTAATAGAATAAAAATCTTGGACGCCCATATTTTGCTACTAAAGTACACAGATATTTGCTTCTAATTTATATTGTTTGGCAAAGTTAGACTGCGTGTATAATCTTACTAGATGATCCCAAACCTCTTTGATAGTCTCATTTTTGGCCAATTGAGCATCAATTGAGTGTGAAACAAAATTATTGATCCATGTAATAATCTTTACATTATCGACCTCTCAAACATCCAACAATTTTACATAATCATCAACGTTGTTTCGTAGGTTTTACTCACACACTTGAAATATATCCCCAAGTAGATTTTTCCTGCAAGAAGTTTTTCATAACATATCTCTAATACAAATAATTTTTTTTCATCTAGTCGGACACTAATCGGTTGAAGTGAATCATCTATACGATCATTCATGATGATAGAACGAATAGTGCTCACGAATAACTGAACAGTAAACAAAATCAAGTTGAAGTGAAAATAAAAGAAACTCAATCAAAACTGTAAGGCTCAGAACAAAAAACCTCTCGCACCCCCTAGTGAACTCATCACGGAGTTCGATCTGTAAAAATTGTGGATCGGATTAACAGTTCTTCAATTAAACTATTAAAGCCATGAAGACAAATGCTCTAATACCATGAAAAATTGAGAAGAGAAAAAAACTAATTGTATTATTAAATAAAAAAGTATAATAAAAATACATAGTATAAAATCTTATATAGTTAAATTAAGAAATCATAAGCTCTCAATAAAAAAATAAATTGTCTTAAAACTATAAATAAATAAATATATATAATCTAATTAAATGTATCAATCCATAGAACATAATCTAAGAATTATTTGCTTATGTAGACATTATATTTTAATCACTTTTTAAATTTCCTATCTTTATTCTACAGAGATTGTATATTATAGACTTTACACCTTCAAGCTCATATGAAAGAAAAAAAATAAAATTAACCTCCCATATAACCTATAAACATAAAGTAGTGCTCTGTTGGATGTAGCTGATATCGGATGATAAATTTATATCACATATAAACATAAAGTAATATGACACTTGTTGAAGTTTCTAACCTCCCTAGATAATCCGTGCGCCTTTTATATTCCGAGCTCCACCTTAAGTTTAAGATTTAAAACTTCAACTATGGTGTATCTTGTTGCGATAATGGGCAAATGAAAGGGAATTGAGAACACTTTTTGCTAGAAATCTTACTATTTAACTAAGAATATGATTTTTTTTAACAATCAACTCTCAATTAATTTAATGAAACTTAAAATTAAATTACGTTAGTATCATTTTTTCTTTTTCCATCAAAAATAATTTCAAGACTTATTAGTAATTTCAACTTTTCATCTTTCTCAAATTACATACACATAACCTAATTTCTATTATTTCTTCTTGCCGCCTCAATACTCATCAATTCTTTATCATTTTCTCCTCCCCTCTCATTCTCAAATTTTTACTACAACTTTCTCCTTCTTATCCTTTATCTTTTTTATATCACAATATATCAATTTATTTATTTAGATTTTTTTACATATTGATACATCCACATCAGTCTATTTGTATCTTATTGATTGTTGGCCCTGGGACGGATTGACGGAGATGCTGAGGACG
Source organism: Zingiber officinale (assembly GCF_018446385.1). Lineage (NCBI taxonomy): Eukaryota > Viridiplantae > Streptophyta > Magnoliopsida > Zingiberales > Zingiberaceae > Zingiber > Zingiber officinale. The sequence continues at coordinate 61,552,505 of NC_056000.1, read as the reverse complement.
ACCATATTCATCTTTTACCACCTTGTATCTTATTGATTCTTCAGAAGAAATCATAATTGTATCTATTTATCTTTATATCTCATCAGTTCTTTAGATGATATAACACATTCTTGCCATATAACTTAAATTTGAAATATGATTAAAACTTAATTTCTATTTTATTTTCATTAAAATTTTATAGGATAAATCATATTAACATTAATTAATATTTTCAATTACTTAATAATAAATATTTATTTTATATAATTTATACATATTTATGCGCGTGTGCATAATAATCTGTATAAATTAATACAATCAAACTTCATATTATAAAATTTGACTTTAGAATTAAACCGAAGTTACCAAATATGACGGGACCGTTTCCTTGGGTCACATGTAACCTGCATGCTCCGGAGATCAAGCTTCCTCATCCGCTGCCTCCTGGAGGACACCGACCTGGGTATCTCCACGATTCATCTTATTACACGTGTCGCTTTATTCGCTCGCAAGTCATCTCGGGGCCCACTTCGATGACGTGGCGATCATCGTGACACGCGGGAAATCGGATTGGATGGGCGAGAAGTCGTCACTTATGTCGTGACTCAACTTCCGTGCCCTTCCCCCTTCCGCCGCACCCGAGAACGAGCCTCCGCGCCTCCTCTCGTGACCGCCCGCCTGCTCGCTCGCAGACAGAAAACCTAAGCCAGCGCTGTCTCTTCTGCTATCGAATGGAGCAAATGGCTTCGATTCGGTGAAGGATCACAAGGAACCTTCGTTTCTTATGGATACTTCCGCCGCCTTCGAGAAGCCTCTCGAGGCGCGCCAGACTCCGCTCTTCATCGACCTCAACGAGGCTCCGCCGACGCCATGCGACACCCATACGGCAGAATCCCCTGCCTCTCTCCTTGATCTCGACGCCCGTGCCGTCGCCTGCCGCTTCCATGGCGTTCTCACGCCCGCAGCCGGATCCGCTGCGGACTTCCCTGGCGAAGCTGGCGTCGGAACTGTTCTGCTCCGTTGCGGTATCTGCGGCCTACTGGAGACGCGCGGTGGGACGGTTGTCTGCGACGGCTGCGAAACGGGTTTCCACGTGAGCTGCGCGAGGAACTGGCTGCGGCAACCGATGTCTGCGTTGGATGACTGGCTCTGCCATGAATGCAGCGAAAACAGGAGGCCCATCAAGAGGTGGAGCCTCGGTGCGGCTAGGTTGCTCGACATCAATGCTATGCCGCCTAGTGAGGGAGATTTTGAAGAGCTGCATAGTAATGGAATTGGTGGATGCGGGTAATTCTTCCTTGCAGTCTTCATCCATGCTCTTACAGATTTTTCCTCCAATTAGGTTATTTGTTAGTCGTAGCTTACTGTCCCCCAATCGTTTTGCACGTTGTTATGTTTTTCATGGGACTGTGGTCAGTTACCTTGTCTTGATCACGTGTAGTCTTTTTCATTCGGATTGCCGAAAAAGAAAGTAGAGCTGGCACGATGTTTCCTTCTCAAAATGTGGTCAGATATGGATTATATTTGTTCCATGTAGATGCATGCAACATTGGCATCATAATTAAATTTGCTAATTTAAAGAATGCTAACAGAGTCAGTTTTTATCCATGCCTTTCTATGGCAAAGAGAACACTGTTTCATTTTGCTATTTGTGAATTTTGTATTTGTGCATGGTGAATAACATCTGAACAAATAAAACATAACTCAGCTTATCATTGCAAGAAAAGTAAGCACCTTAACAGTAGTCAAGTTCGTTTGCATTTGTTGTAACAGAACAAATAAGGACTCATTGCCTTATTGGTTACTAGTTCATTTCTAACACATAGGTTCACTTTGATTTCACTTTTTTCATTTAGCTCCCTCACATGTACCCTTAATCCCTTGCAACATGTCAATGCATTCACTTCATATGATCAGTATCACATCTCCATCTCTTTTGGTTCTCCCTGCTTGAACAAACCATCATAGAACTCTCACTATGCTTCTGGATCACCTAAATCACATACCAATGGTAAGACAATCACCAGCAATCTTGATCTAGGTTGAATTTTGAGATGAATTTTGAGACTCACTTGGGTGTCTAGATTTGTTTATTCAATTTTGATAACATTGGTTGATCTTATAATTATTGGATTGGGAGTAGGTTGGAGGAAGAGGAAGACGTCATGTAAATAAATTATACCAGAATGAACAGGAAGCATATAATATCGTTTAAGTCTATTAATAATGTAAACATATAGATTGGATACTTTCCTAAAGGTAGCTGTTCAGGATAATATTCAAGTAGTCTGAATTAAATTTAAATTGGTTAGATGAGCACCTGCACGCCCAGTGTTTGAAAATTTTCATTTTCAGTAATTTAAGGAATAATAAATGAAGTTAAATATGTGAGTTTGTGACAGTTAGAGGGAGTTATTATTATTGATATTATTTTGTTTAACATAATTAAAAGTGATTTAAGGGAGATGAATATTACTAGTGATATAACTTTCATGGTTTAATGAAAGACTTGAAATAGCTGGACCAAAAGGTTTGTTGTTAGTGAAATAGCTGAACAGCTTAAGCTATTGGGTTAAATTAGTCAAGCTTAACAGAGTTTTATCGATGTTTGGGCATTTCTTTGCATTGTCTTTGAAGCTTTCCTGCATTTCTATTTTCTTACTCCTTTTTATGCAATGATCTATATTTTTCTATCCCAGTTTAGTTGAGTCAATCCACATGTTGGGCCTGGGCTAGTACTGTTCAATTTGCCTGCTAAGACATCAGAAACTCTTAGAATATACATGCATATATCTGTCTCTTTCTTAATAGATGAGTGGTTAGCTAATCAACTTTATAGCCATATGTTAGAACTTAGTTCTCTATTTCTTTCTCATTTTGGATTGCTTAGATAGCTATTATTACCATATCAGCAATAGTCATATGATTTACTTCAAGGTTTTGAGCTTTTAGTTGGAGCCGTATGATAGGACTTGGACACTTGCTTAATCCTATATTGATTTTGTAGTTTGGATTGCTTAGATAACTATTGTTACCACATCAGCAAGAGTCATATAATACACTTCAAGGTTTTCTTCATTTAGTTGTTTGGCTAATAGTTATAAACCGTCTTTGTTTGTTTGTATGGTTGAGTTTGACCTGGACTTTGTGGTGATTAAAATTATTACAAGCAAGAAAGTTAATTTTTATAATTGTGAAAATTAGAAATTAATGCTATATTTGTTCAAGACCCATTTTCTAAATATATTTAGCAATTTACCATTTTTGTATTTCAAGGACCATATTATGTACTGTATCTATGTTCTCTGTTTGTATTAAATTGCTGCATCCTTCATTACTTGAACTTCCATTAATAAATGACAATCACATACATTTTCTTTTGGGTATGTTCATATAGAGTATTAATGCAGTCTCTTTACATGAGCAGATTGAACAGCTCAGATGGAGCTAATATCAGTGTCACCTACCAATTATTTCAACATCATAATGTGGGCCACATAAGAAATGACTTTGATTTTGTCGAGGGCACCGAAACCACAGATGATTCCACAAGAACCATAACTGAAGGTACACAAATTTATGAAGCCATGCCATGGTTTTACACAGTTATATCAGTTTTCACGCTCCTTTTTTGGTTTATCCTGTCAGTGATGAAATTGGGGAGCATACAGCAGCTATTTTTTTTCTGCAAACAATATTGCATTCTAACCGAAAACATGTCTATTCAGTGTTTAGATTAACCATTTATCTGAAATATTTTTATCTATTTGCCTCAGAAGAAAAGAGGTTTGGTCAGGTGCATGATTTATCTCAGTACTTTGGCATGAAATCAAACTTCACTTGCATTGAAGTTGCTGAGAAAAGTGATGTTTCTGGGTTAGTCCATAGAGCTTTGCCTCGTCGAAGAAAAAGAGACCCTGCAAGAACCTGGACTGCTACTAGTTCATCCGAGAATCAAGATAGCATGAGGGCTAGCTGTGGCGGAGAGCCCTCTTCTGATACTGAGGTGATGGACTCTCAGTTCATTGATTTTAGGAGATTGTTAAGAGCTTCAAATGCTTATGCAGACGAAAATAATGACCTTGGCTCCAAAAATTTAATTGTACGTATTTTCATGCCTCAGACATTACCCGCATTGATCCCATGGGATATATTTTTCTCACTATTTAAGATCAGAAGTTTATTTAGTGGGGATTAGTACTTTTTGCATGAGTTGGATAAGTATGTCTGCGATGTATGCAACACTTCTCCATATGTTATGCAAGGGCTTACTTGTGTTACAATTGTGTTGCTACTTATGTTGGATAATGGAAATCATATGATGCATTGTCCTAATTATAGTGCATTAGTAGCGTAAGATAAAATGAATTAAACATATTGAGTGTAACAAAGAGGCAAAGAGCTCTGGTAGTAGAGGGCAAGTACTTTAGTTTCCTTATATAAGAACAAAGTAGACGTATAAAATTGTGCAAACTATAGGGGTATTAAATTAATGAGTCATACCATAGAACTTTAGGAAAGAGTAATAGAAAAAATTAAAGAAAGGAATCACGGTGATCGAAAATTAATTTGGATTCAAGATCGACAAAAGAAGTTATACATCTTCTCCGACAACTAATTGAAAAGTATTGGGAATAGAAGCAAGATTTATATATGATATTCATTGACCTAGAAAAAACTTATAATAGAGTCCTAAGGGAAATTATATGGATAATTCTAGAAAAAGAGAGGTGTTAGTGCAGTGTATAATGACAAGAGTGAAAACTTCAGATGATTCACCGAAGCATTTTATATAAAGATAGGGTTATATTAAGGATCAACTCTAAGTTTATCTTTTTATACTAATAATGAGCGAACTCACTTGATATATCCAAGACACGACACCGTGATGCATGTTGTTTGCAGATGATATTGTTTGGTAGATGAGACGCGTGAAGGAGTAAATGCTAAACTCGAATATTGGTGGGAAACACAGAAAGTGAAAGGTTTTAGGATTAGTAGAGTAAAAATAGAATATATGAAATCTAAGTTTAGCAATATTAGACGTAATGAGACAATTGTTAAGATAGAAGATGACGAATTGTTGAGAGCTTTAAGTATTTAGGATTATTTTTACAAAGGATGAAGGTATTGAGAGATGTCTTACATGCAATACAAGCAGGATGATTGAAATGAAAGAGCGTGTCAGATGTTCTTTGTGATCTTAAAATACTTTTAAAAGTTAAGGGAAGTTCTACAAAACGGTGATTAGACTTGCTAGGTTATATGAAGCTGAATGCGGGGCTATGACTCGAGCACATGAGCAAGATGAGACTTGTAGAGATGAGTATATTAAGGTGGATATAAGGACATATGAGGATGGATAGGATAAGAAATGATAACATTAGAGAGAAAGATAAGATCACACCTATTGAGGAAAAATTCCAGGAAACACGTTTAAAATGTACTTAGACGACCAATAAAAAAGACTTGGTTAACAACAATAAAACAACAACAACCAAGCTTTATCCCAATAGGTGGGGTCGGCTAGGTGAACAATAATAAAGTAAGATAAAATTTATTTAAATTTTAACGTAAAGGATTCATATAGCCGATCTCACCTATTGGATAAGATTTGATTGTTGTTATGATTGTTGAGTGTAACAAAGAGAGCTCTTTCTGGTGAGGAAATATAGCCATTCACTTTTCAATTTTCACTAAAAGTGAGTTGCTATTTTTCTATGTGACTAAAAAGGTTATGCAAGTTGACATTGACAGGTGTTCCTAATTCTTGACATATTGATATATATGAAGCTTTTCCATCCTTGTGGCAAAAGGTGACTCGCTCACCCCAAATGCCCCTCATCGCCGACCCCACAGTGAAATGAAGGGAGTAAATCATGGTGACCAAGCGACCTCTTTAGGTGGAGGAATTTTATTCCCTAAGAGATTGTCCCAGGGATTCAATCCTTGTTCCCTTATGGTAATCTACCACCCAAGTACTAACTCGGCTATATGCCCGTTGGGGCGAAGCTTTGCCATCCTAGACCTTGATGTTAATACATCCCTGTATCATCAATTTTGATTCTCCATGGTTATGTTATTGATATATAAGTGCATACCTATATTAATGCATTCATGGCTTATTCACAATTTTTGTTCAATTTCTTCATCTTAGGTTTAGGTTGTGCTATATTCAATGGATCATTTACCTAATATATACTTGTGCATAAACATCACCGAATGTGTTGCTTGCTTTCTTCATGTTGCTACTAGATTTTTTGTTTTTAAACATTCTTGTACTACTTTTCCAGGGTTGGCTCCCGGTTCAGTATGAGGACTTCTATGTCCTTTCTTTTGGAAGAATTGATTTGAGGATGACATACCATGACAGCAGTCAGATCTGGCCTGTAGGGTATAGATCAGTTTGGCATGATGAGATTACCGGATCACTTTTTGAGTGTGAAGTATCAGATGGTGGAAATTCTGGACCTGTTTTCAAAGTGCAAAGGCATCCATGTTCAGCATCGCCACTTCCAGTTGGGGAAACTGTTCTTCACTATAACAGTTCTAGAAAATCTGATGCACCAGAAACAACAGAAAGTAGCATGATCTTTGAGTCTAGCCTAGAGCTAGATGATGATATTTTAATACTTCTATCAGATCCAACATATGCAGATCAGGAAATGATATCGTGCTTCAATAGTAACTTTCATGGAATTTCACATGAATCCTCCATGCACATGGATGCACATGAACAACATGCTATACATCATGTGGATAACTGCTCGGAAGAGTTTGAAGATTCTTTAAAAATAACTTCTCCAAGGGATGAAATTGGAGATTTTTATGTGGAAGGAAGATCGTCATTATCAGTATGGAAGATGGTGTCTCAAACTTTTGTTGATTCATGCCAGGAAGCCTATAGGCAGTCAGGTTCTCTGAAGTTCTTCTGCAGACACAGATGCCAAAGAACACATTATTTTGGAGATGGAAAACAAAAAACTCTAGATTATCCTGCTGCCTTAGGTAAGTTTTGCAGTCCTTCTGGTCCCATCAATGTACCACAAGTCATTCGGAGTGACGCAGAGCTTGATTCTTCATGCAAATCACTTGCAGAGTGGCTAAATCAAGACAGATTTGGATTAGATATAGAATTTGTACAGGAAGTGATTGAAACTTTTCCTGAATCACATGCATGTGCTGGTTACCAGTTTCTAATTAACAAGTTAGATGCTTCAAAGTTGATGACTGTTGCTAGTGGGGCACTCCTAGCAGTACAAAGGAATGGTGGCAGAGGTAAAGATAAAGTTTTTCCATGTGGTTTATATAGAAGGCCGACACTATCTCAGCCACATGATTTCACCGATGAACACCAACTAACTGAGCGCCAACCACCACCAGGAAAACCTTGCAGCAGAAGGCTTCCGCCAGAGCTGGTTGGAGATGTTTATCAGGTATCTTTAGTCTAGATGCAAATAAAAATGTCTGTCATCTGAGACATATATTTCCCCCTATTTTTTTTTCTTTTAATATTTCCACTAATGCCTCCCCCCTCTATGAACAGATATTTGAATTTCTATGTCGTTTTTATGAAACTTTGGGTCTAAATGAACCTCCAATGTTTGAGGAACTTGTGGAAGAACTTATTGATCCCTGGCCCATCGATTCAATGTACGGGGAGAGGGAGAAGTTGGAAAGGGAAATTCAAGATTATGGGGAGTTGGTTGCAAAATCACACGACACTTTAACTAGTCAAAATTTGCTACCGACACGAGGGGCTGACACACAAGCATTAGATGTAAGTCCATTTATGTTTATTCCAAATGAAACAGCATCAGCAAGGGAAGCTGTTCAAGCTAAATTGGCATCACGTACTTATGGCAGATGTACTGGTGTTAGATTGACTAAGGTTCATACTTCACTGCTGAAACTTTTGATTGGAGAGATCCTTGGGAAAGTTACTTTTTACATGGATCCAAATTCTGATGCTAGAGAATCAAGATCTAGACGTGGACGGAAGAAGGATCTTGAGAACACAGTTACTGCAAAAGACCCCAAGACTGATATATTACCTGCCAATGAATTTACATGGCCGGATTTGGCCAGGAGATATATCTTGGTTGTTTTGTTCATGAATTTTGTTATGGACTCCCCAGATATCTTTGCTCGCGAAGGACTGAAGTTGATCCGCTGCTTACAGGGTGATGGCGGTGTCCTTTGTAGTTCCCTATCAGGTGTTGCTGGTATGGAAGCTGATGCAGTGGTAAGAAAGCCATTTTTTTAGATATAAATGTTCATGGAAGAACTATCTGAACTTGCTCCATTGAAAAAAAGGCGACATTAATGTTGATTTCAAAATCTGATCAAAAGGATTCATGCGTGGAAAGTTTATTGCTTTGATGTTTGGACTTGCATCTAATCCAAATTAAAAATGACTACCATATATGTTAAAAGTACATAAATGAATTTGAAAAGTTTACAATCACAAATAACTATGTGATAATTGATAAGTAAACACACAACAACAACAAAACATATCATATTTCACACTACAACCTGCAAGGAAACACATAACACAATAAAGCACATGAGCCATAACAATGTATATTGAATCAAACAATTAAATAAATAAGCATAAAATTCATAAATCCACATTGGCACTTTGTAAGAAAACACAACAATATCAAAACAATCAAGCAAGTCCTTTATTAGTGTCATATTACAAATGAACCAGTTTCTTAAATAAAGCTTTTAAAAATAAATAAATAAATAAATAAATAGACACACATGGACTGCCTAGGCTGCTTTTTAGAAGATCCGCTTAAAGGGGACTGCTTATTGGCTAGGTGAAGCACAAGGTGCCTGTCTAAACTGTTTTTAAGAACACTAAACCCTGCCATTTTTTTGTCTTTGTCTTACCTGAGTATTTTTATGTTAACTTCATATTACTAGGACGCTTCAATTTTTTTATATGAAACTCTGTTTACGCCCAAACTTTTTGAATTTATTCTTTGTATTTCCTTCAGTGCAATTATGATACTTTTTAACTTTAATAATCCAACTTTGTTTGACACTTTAAATTAGAACATATCTAGGTTTGGCATTGCCATGGTTACAAGTCACTGGCACCACAATTTGTGTATATCTTACCATACACTAGGGGGACTTCAAATGCTTGAGATATAGAGGCAATCATTATAACTGGGTAGAAGTCTGTTTGTGGCTTCTAGATATCACTTCTGCCTTCTGTTTTCTTGTATGTAATGATCAAGAATCTGTGGATTATCCTATTGTACTGCAATTATTTCTTAATATGCTTTCACTGAAAGCAGATTTAAGCCACTGCAAACTACAATAATAGTCGTTCCATTGAATCATGATTAGACATTTATACATAGCATGGAACACATGTATGCAATATTTTATTAAGTTTCTAAATATGTGAAAGAAATTTATTTTTTTTACATGAATTCTTCCTGTAATATTAAAGTGAAGGTTTTTCTTTTCCTAGACATTCTCTAATATGCTAAATGTATAAAAAACATTATATCCCCACTTTATGATAGCCAAATTTTGTTTTATTCCTTTTATAAAATATGTACTATAGCCATTCTGTAACAGGAAAATACTTTGTTGTTAATCAGAAATTTGATGGTTTGTTCATGGGCGAAAGTATGGTCATATGCCAACTTATCGACCATACCAGCTTGACCTTTTACCAATGTGCAGTATCCCTCCTAACTTGCTTAACTAACCAATAATCCAAATAACTTTGCTTGGTGATAACACCTACCAAATTGATAACATTCTGTACTGGTTAAAGAGAGGGATTGATTTATTTCAGTTTCTACTTTCTCAAATATTTTTTTTTTGTGTTTATGCTATTATTATAATTTTTTTGTTGACATTTTAAAGTTAGTTTGTACACATTCATGTTTCATTTATAACTTACCAACCTAACTGAACCTGGTATATGCGAATTGAGAATTAAATAAGTTTGAAACATGTGTTATATATTTATTATATAAAAATCATGTTTAAATTGATTTGTTATTTATTTGGTTCTTGGGATTCCTTATACTTTCGTGCCTATGCAAATGTTTGTGTGTCATTGATAGCCGCTTTAAATTAGTTTACATTTAAAATTTAGTTTGCGCAATTCCATGTTTCACTAGTAACTTACCAACATATTGCGGATTGAGAATACATGACTATGAAGTCTCTCATTTAAACTACCTTAATTTTTGTTTGGTTCTTGGGATTCCTTGTACGAGTGTCAGTATGTAAATGTCTGTATCAGTAAATACTTGTTATGTATGGAAAAAAAATTCATATAAATTACTTTAAATTGAATAACAAATGCATGCTCTGAGTTGAAAGTCATTATATACTTCACATCATCATTTGTCTATTTTTGGGCCATTAAATCTGCATAGTTACTTTTTACCAGCTGATTTTCTTTGCATTTAAATATAACATATGGACCGTTAGATATTCATGAGTAATCAATGTTATTACACTGCTAAAACATTTTTTCAGTTCAATAATTAAATTATAAATTTCTTATTTTGACTCAGTCCATTCTCAGCTGCTTGCAGAGGCTGAAATGCAGATATCTGATTCTGGAAAGCAGAAACATAAAGTCTCGATAGTTGGGCACAAGGATTCTGTTGCAGATGGAACTTCTGAACCTGTTGTACATGGAAAAAATCTTCCTGAATGGGCATTACTTCTAGAACCAGTGAAAAAGTTGCCAACTAATGTTGGTACAAGAATAAGAAAGTGCATTTATGATGCTCTAGAACATAATCCTCCAGAATGGGCGAAGAAAGTTTTGGAGCATTCTATAAGTAAGGAGGTTTATAAGGGGAATGCCTCGGGGCCAACTAAGGTAATACTTTTTTTTTCCTGTTTTGTGTGTTTATTCTATTATGTGCCTAATCAATGTATCATCTTTTCTTAACAAGTTTATAATTATGTAGTGTCAACCCTTGCCATTTGTTATTTATTGTTTACTTGGTACAGAAAGCTGTTCTTTCTGTCCTAGCTGAGGCATCAGGTGGAAAGCACCTTCATAAGCCAGAGAAGAAAAGCAAAGAGAAAAATCCTATATCATTGTCTGATGCTGTTATGAGAAGATGCCGTATGGTACTCCGTCATGCTCTTTCTGCAGATGAAGAGAAAGTTTTCTGCAATTTGCTTGGGTCTCCAATGGCAAATGTCAATGATAATGAAGATGAAGGTATTCTTGGATTTCCTGCTATGGTTTCTCGCCCTTTAGATTTTCACACCATTGACTTAAGGTTGGCTGTTGGGGCTTATGGTACTTCACACGAAGCTTTTCTAGAGGATGTTCAAGAGGTATGTCCAAGTTACCTGCTTCCTTTTGGTTCAATAGTAAAAATTATGCCAGGTAGAATCAGTTTTAATTATAGATTGGCTGAATGATGATTAGTGAAGTGGGCATCTTTTACCTGGACTTTTGCCATGTGAATGGAATTCTGTTGCATTGAGTTGTCGCTGCTTCTCCCTTTAACTTGGATCGTTGTCAGTGCATTGGAACACTTTTCCCCTCAGGTTCATGAATATCTTGCATTAGAAAATCTTGTATTCTAAGTAATAATAAGTACTGATGCTAAAAGTAAGGCATGACTGGTATAGTTATTGCAATTCATGCTAATTCAGAAGTATTCTTCTGTTACATACATGCATTTCAAAATTCATCTGCATTGTCCAACTTCCTATTCTATTTGCAATTTTTTGATATTTGATTTATGAGGAGGCTATAGAGCCCTTGAGTGATAAAAGTAAATACCACTCTATATGGCTTGTATATTTGTTAGTTCTATCTTCTCTTGTAGTAATGATTTAAAATTTTGAGCCGTGTCAGAGTTTCGGTTTATAACCGGAGCAATACAATTTTGGTATCTTATCATCTTATAGCCATGGTACTTTTTTAAATATAAAATATATTATTTAAAAAATATTTTTATTAATATTTGATTGTTATAGATGTGTACTATTGAGTTTTATTTGAGATATTGAATGTTGAGTTTAAGTTTTGATATTATCTTGTGAAATGTTTGATGCTTATGGAGTAAAAGTCGATTTAGGGTTGACTAAAGTCCACTAAGTAGATATGATCCTAATTTGAATCAATTTAAAATTAAACCAAATTTATATAAAAATAATTTATTTTATTAGTAGTAGTATATTTTATAAAGTTAGAAATTATATTATACTTAATTTTTTAAATCTTTTTTAATAATTTGCCTCCTATATCCTTAAAAAAAAAATTCTCTATGTTTACCTTGTAGATGTATGAAGAAGGGAAAAGATAATCATCCTGAAAGGAGGGTTTTTTTCCTCTACTTACTTACCTTGTGAAGAGATGAAAGTGAGGAAAAAATTAACCATCCTTGAAGATGTTAAAAAGGTATTTTTTTCTCTTTGTTTACCTTAGTGGACGGATAGAGGGGAAAAAATTTAATGAATAAAGAAGGGAAAAAATTAATGGATGAAAGAGGGAAAAAATTAAGAAGAAAGAAAAAATAAGAGGACAATTACCTATTTAAAAAATAAAAAATTCAGTCTAAAACTAGAAATTTGGAAGGAAAAAAGTAAAAAAAAAGGAAAACAATTTTTTTAAAAAAAATTTTGCGACCCCCAAGGTCCGGCATCCATTGTGACCCTAAGGCGGCTGCAAGGCCACGGCGGTACTAGTCAGTAGCGGAACAATAAATTTCGCATGTGTCGATCTGCACGGGTCGGTCCTTGAAACGTTGCTTGTAGCTAACATTATTATACAAACGATGACCATTATTGCACTTTCTACTTTTTGCATTATAACCCGTGTAAGAATTTAAGTAGGATCTATACTTTATAATAGGTGTAAAACTCAAGTTATTTAATAGTGATCACATATTGTGCATTGTTTAAAAATCCCATTTTTTTTAAAACATAATCATGCAGATAAAATTTTTGATGATTAAACCTGTGGTAAGTGACGATTGCTTTCTCTTGATAGGTGTGGCATAATTTATCAATTGCTTATAAAGACCATTCTGATCTGATGCAGTTAGTTGAGGAATTGTCAGTGAATTTTGAATCACTGTACGAGAAAGAGGTTTGTTAGTTGTTAAACTTCTTTTTTACTCTGTCACATTGAAACTATTGTGACACTCAAGTATAACTTTTTACCTAGAAATGTCTTCTTAGCATGCTGATGTGTCAATGCATCTTTTACTTATCTAATTCTAACTTCTAAGAGAACATACTGAGTTTCAAATCTAGTAATTTTAGAACTATGAAAATCTAATTGACGTTTCTAATGTTGTTTAACAGGTTAAATTTTTGGTGTCTTAAGTTTTGTGGACTATAAAAATATTTCTTGATGCCTATTGCTAGTATTTTTTTTTTCAGTGCAATATTCTTACATGTTTATGGTGTTAATATTCACCGTTAAATTATCCTATGCAACTCTATTGTTGACATAGCTCAAACACATGGTTTGAAATTTTTTTGATCTTAGTTGGCTGACAAGGCTATACCCCTACTGTTTCAGTTAATTACTAAAATCTAATACTAGTTGGCATGGGCAAATTATCTTGTTCCATTCATGTCAATTGTGCTATTTTACCATGCTGACACTTGGCGCACTTTAGCTTTGTCAAAGCTTGTTGAGTTGAATTAAGATAAATTCAACTAATGTTGACTAATCTTTGTTAGTTGAGATGCTTGTTACATTTTTATAACTTGTTTCTCTAAAAGCTTTGTTTGGTTGACTATCTAAATGCTATAACGATATTTTTAGAAGTAAACAAGTGAAAGGGGGCAAACAAGTACATCTCATTTAAATTCATCTTAGTATGCTCCTATATATGCCAATGTGTTTGGAGTATTGACACAGTAGCATACTAAAAATTTTTAATTTAATTGACTATTTGATTGTTGCATTCTTATTTTTACAAATAACACCCCTAACTGGAAGCGGAATTAAAAGAGTAACAATCATCTAAACTAATCTCTACATCTCATGCTGGAGCATGTTAGTGTTTCCATAATGTAGTACAATAAAAATTTTATTCGATTGAACTATCTAATTTCTATAGGCGTATATTATGCAATAAAAAAACTTAGTGAAAGGTGATTAAAGATGTATAATGCATCAAAAATTGTCCCAGATCTATAAGAATTTCTTTTCACTAAATTCTGCATGATATTTTTTAGCATTTTTCCAATGACATTTTATCCTGTATATATATGTGTGTGTATATATATCTATGTTCATTTTTCTACTCTTTTATATACAAAGTAGTTTAAATTTATTAAATTGATTTTTTGTATGGATGTTCACAATCTTAGATCCACTAAATTTTTTATACTTTTTTTAATTCCTAAATTTACTTTGCATCGTACAACATATGAATACCTTCATTGGATGTAAATATTCCTCCGCTTTATGTTTGTATAAGACTCAGTTAATTTGAACAAACAACCTGAAATTATGTACTTCTGGTATTCCATGTATGACTTCTCAACTTTTCCTCTATAGGACGATGGAACTTTAAAGTTATTAAAACCATGGATCAAAATTTCGTTCTGTGCCGCCTGGCACGGACAAAATTTGTCGTTCCACTTGACACACGAAACCGACACCCACTTTGTTTCGTGCGTCGCTGTGTTCATCACAGCGGCGACATGAGGAATCGCGTCCCGTGCATCGCCAGTGAGGACGTGGGCGTCGCCAGCGAGGACGTGGGCGTCGCCAGCGAGGACGCGGGCGTCGTCTGTCGGCCAAGCGAAATCGGCACGTCACGCGCGCGTGTCTCGAGCAGCAGGGAGGCGTCGCTAGACTCTTCCGGTGTCGACAGAGGCGTCGCTGGATGCCTTCGGGGTTGTCGGAGGCCTCCGCGGGGCGTCGCAATGCGATGGTGGAGCCGAAAGCATCGCGGGACTCTTCCGGCGCCGTCGGAAGCATCGTCGGACGCTTCCGGTGCCGCCGAAGGCGTCGTTGGATGCCTACGGCGGCGCCGCGGGCGTGTGGGGGCACGCGGGCGTCGCAGGGCGTACGAGCGGGGGAGCAGGGTTACTGTGCAAAACTAATATTACACTTTAATAAATCAAGCAATTCTCATTCCCAAGTGTGATATTTTAAAGTGATTTTTATAAACCCTAATTAAATTATCCTAATAAAATATAAAAAATATATTAAAATTTTAAAAATTTAATAAATTTTATTAAATAATATTCTGAAATTGTTTTTTATGTTTAAAATTTTATTTTAAAATTTTAATTTTTTTTTTAAAAAAATCTAATTTTTTTTAAAAAAATTCTAAAATTTTTTATAAAAATTCTAATAAATCAAATTTATATTCTGATTAAATATATATTATTTGAATTATTAATTAATTAAATAAATAGTTAATTTATATAATTATTATATATAAAATAGTATTTTATATTAATTTATATAATTATGATTATTTAATCTGGACATTGGAGAACTATAAAGGTTATGTATCAATTTTAATTTGAATTATTGATAGTTCAATTTTCTTTAAAGAAAAATATATTTAATTATTTTTTTAACAATATTAAGTTGTTTAATAATGAAAAACTTATATAAAATTAATATACAACTTATTTTTAAATTATACATCATAAATATATTTATCTAATAATTACTATATATAAATAAAAAAAATACCGAAACCGTATCGGCACAGCACAATACAATACCGAAACTGTATCGTTTTGGTCTGGGACTGAAACCTCGGCACGGGTCGAGATTTTAAACCTTGATTAAAACCACAACCTTTTTCTTTCATTCTTTTGCTTATATTCCTATAAGAATGATGTATGTAGATGCATATTCTGTATATTACTATTCACATTAAGGTAATTATTAGTTTTCAAATCTGAATACATGTCAAATGCACAGGCCTCAAAACTGGAAGTTTTGGACCTGCCTTTTATTTTTTTCCTTCAAAATGCATATTGTTTTGCTTTCAAGTTAACTCAGTGAAAATTTTCTTTTTTTTGGATGTTGTTTTGATTCTGAAGGATTATTATCATGCAAACTCAACATTTTTGTTTCAATTTGTGTGTGCATTTAAACTTGTAGGACCTTTTACCACCTATGTTCAAAATCAGCACTCCGTATTTATTATCTTTGCTTTTCAACATGCTTAGAAGGGGTTAAACTGTTTGAAGTGTGTTCTGTCTTTTACAGGTACTTACTCTAGTGGAGAAAATTGCTGATCCTGCTGGTACTGAGTCTCTGGACCCTGTAAAGCAGAAAGAATTGTATGATATTCTTGCAACAAGTGAAATGCTCAAAGCTCCTTGGGAAGAGGGAGTTTGTAAAGTCTGTGGCATTGATAAGGATGATGACAGTGTTTTGCTTTGTGATACTTGTGACTCAGAATACCATACATATTGTTTAAATCCTCCTCTTGCTCGGATTCCAGAAGGGAATTGGTATTGTCCATCATGTGTTAGGATTCAGTCCAAAAAACAAGATTGGAACCATCATACACTTGTTAGCAAGAACACTGAGAGAAGATATTTGGGAGAGGGTAATCGTGCTTTTCAAGAGGCCTTGAAACAACTTACATGCACAATGAAAGAGAGAGACTATTGGGAATACAGTATTGAAGAGGTTAGCTTATGTTTATCTCTTTCAAATTTGCATGCATTGGTTATACAACTTCTTTTTACACTCTGGTTCTCGGCCATGTTCATGATAACTATTTCTTAAGCTACTATAAGCATATTCTGTAATAAGAGAAACCCCCAGCCATGGTGCCGCGGTAGGACATCCAGGTTGTCACCCAGGCACCCGCGGTTCGAACCCCAGCTACGGCGTATTTGCAGGAATTTTTCCTTCAAATGAGGGGCGTAATCGAAGGATGCTGGGCTTCTGGGCTTCTGGGCTTCTGGGCTTCTGGGCTGCCGCCGCGTGCGCTTCCTGATTTACCCAGGGATAGTCAATGAGGCTAACTGAGATTATCATTTTTTGGCTGGTGGGAAACTTCCGTGGAGCTGGGCCAGTCACCCTCAGGGATAGTCAATGAAGCTAACTGGAATTATCATTTTTTTGACGGGTTAGCGGGGGCGCTGGGGGCGAGTGCAGTCGCATTTTGCCACCATGTGATAAGGGGCACCTACTTATTTGTTTCTTTGTTCTTTATGCATGATTCAGCAAGTAATTAAATTTTTAATTTGTTTTTGCATTTGTACATATTGAATGACACAAATTTAGGTTCATTTTTCATTATATTGGCCTGAAGTTATATCTTCTTTATTTCAAAGATTTGTATGCTTAATATGTTTCCAGTTGCATGCAGTTGAGATTTCTGAACATTACCTTATTTTGTGATTATTGGTTCATGTTTTTATATTTTTAACTGGCATACATTTAGCTTTCTATTTTCTTTGCTGACATTTTTTGAACATCCTAAAAGTAAATTGAATAAGATATCTGGCATTATTTGTTTTCCTTTTCTGTTCATTATATCCTCATCTAAAATTTCTCAAATGTTTCAAGTGCAGTAAATCACAGTTGTAAATGAGATTCTTTTGAAAAAAAGGTGTTATTCATGGATATAATATTGTTTTTCTTCTGGATTGTGTTTCTTTATGCTCATTTAGTTGTAGGAGTTGCAGAACTATTTTTAGGACCTTGAGCTGTCTACATTCTACAGTTTCATTTGGATTTGAAAACAACTAAATAAGGAATATTATTTGAGGCAATTATGCAATTAATACCTAATACTTGGATGCTTCATTTACCTACACTCCATGTTGACACTGCTCAACCCCTTTAATCTCCTGTAAATTGTTTTAGAATACTTGGATCTTTTACACCTGTGTTGGATTACTTGTAGCCTGAGTCCAAGTAACATGGCACATAATATCACATTGAGACCAAACAAACCTCAGTCGAGTTCAGTTTGGATGCATTTTTAAAAGCCTCTCTTCATAGTACATATAGGCTGTACATGTGTGATTACCCTCTTGCATACCATATTTAACTTTATTTGTTTTTGCCTCACTATTAGTATGTGATCTTATCTCAAATAAATCAAGGACCAATGAACATTGAGTTAATGCGACATCAACTATCTATTACTGAACTGTCTTATTTCTTCCAATCCTTACTTTTGCATACCTCCTCATTTGAAATTAGCCTTTTGCTGGCATCCTTTTTGTGCTTATCTAATTAGGTTTGGTACTTTCTTCCCCTTTGAGCTGACATTTTTGCTTAGTTTCTTTTTGAGTTGTTATGGAAGATTTTACAATTATGTATCTGAACAATAATCTTGATATTAGCTTGTGCAGTATCTGTCTGAGTATATTATTTAAAATATTATGTTAATCTTAATGGATGGCAGAGAATATTGCTGCTGAAATTTCTGTGTGATGAGGTGCTGAGCACTGGACTTATTAAGGAACACCTAGATCAGTGTAATGAAACGTCAAATGATTTGCAGCAAAAATTGCGAGCACTAGTTATGGACTGGAAAACTTTGAAATTCAAGGAAGAAATTTTGTCTTTGAACATTGCAAGAGAACGTACTAATAAACCTGGCGACAGCCCAAGGGAAGAGGAAGAAGAAATTGCATCTGCTGGGCTAGCTGAGTGTCAGCGGAATGTCAGTGACACTTCTGTAGATGCTGATACTGGTGTCATTCCTGAAACTTCAACAGTGGAGTCCCCTGTTGGACAGGATGGACAAAATGATTTCAGAAAGAATGTGGATCAGTTTTCTAAGAGTATGATTGATGCTCATTCTGATCATGGTAGGAAAGTTGAGATGCAGTCTGGTGATCAACATACTCTAGACAAGGGTGCAGATTCTGGTAATGCACTCTACACTGTTTCACTTGGTCAAGGAAACCAAATAAAACAAGATAAAGGGCTATCACTAATTTCTTCTGACCAAGAAGGTAAGGAAGGAAAGGAAGAATCTATTCGTGGTTTTGATAATGAAACTGCACGGAGAGGGTTGCTGGGTGATGACAGCAGCATCTGTGAAAGACCTGATGTGACACAAAACGTTGGAAGGCCAGTAGTAGTACTTACCCATGCAGACACATCTCATGGTTCTATTATGGTCACTCATAGAGGTACAGCACAGGATAATAATATTTTAAGGACTAAGAGGCTAATCAATACATCAACAGAGTTTCTCTCCTCCAACCAAGGTGATGTAAACCAGGGAAACACCAATGTTTCTCATGCCACATCTATTGAGAACAGTCTCAACAATCTTGAACTGGATACTTTAAAGAATCAAATTTCACATGTGGAGTTGTCAATTTCTAGAGTAGAATCTCAGCTTATGATGACATCTTTAAGAAGGGATTTTCTTGGAAGGGATTCTTTTGGTCGATTATATTGGGCTATATGCAGACCTGGTATTCGTCCTTGGCTGGTTGCTGATGGAAGCACAATGGTACCAGAAGAGAGTAGTCGAATGGAAGAGTTAAGCCAGCCCAAGGGTAATGACCTTGTGGATATGGTCTCCCCAAGTTCAGCACCAATGTCTGGGCCAGGTGGATCTGATGTATGTAGCACATCTGCATGTGGTTCGCAAAAGTTTAGCTATTATTCATTTTCTTTGTATGAAAATGACAATGATATTCAGGAAATTACTAGTTGGCTGACCAGTGCTGACCCTAAAGAAAAAGAATTGAAGGACAATATCTTGCACTGGCAAAGAATACTACACCAAGTATCTAACATCATTTCGAATGACTCTCATCCTACTTCAAAATCCTCCAATAGCAAGGATTGTATGGTATCTCGATGTTTAACTACAAAGGCTGCAATGATTCTCGAAGCCAAGTATGGTCCTTTCTTGGAGCTGGAAGCAATTGAAATT
This sequence comes from Zingiber officinale, assembly GCF_018446385.1. Taxonomy (NCBI): domain Eukaryota; kingdom Viridiplantae; phylum Streptophyta; class Magnoliopsida; order Zingiberales; family Zingiberaceae; genus Zingiber; species Zingiber officinale. Next base: position 61,532,652 of record NC_056000.1, on the reverse strand, counting down.
CCTAAGAGAAAAGGTAAGAAGGGAAAACCAAGTCATGATGAGAGAATGTTCAGATGCGAGTGCTTAGAACCTGTATGGCCTTCTAGACACCATTGTTTGTCTTGTCACCAAACATTTTCAACTGAAGTGGAGCTTGATGGACATAATGATGGAAGGTGTACCCCAAATAATACTGGATCTGATGAAAGCAAAGAAAGCAATGATCAATCAAAAGTTAAGGGAATAAGGTCTGAAAACGTTAGGGGAAAAGACAATCATGAGGAAATTGATGTTGGCGATTCATCAGAGAAATTTTTTGAATTCAACTCCAGTTTTGTTAGACTTTCAAGGACAACATGCCCATATGACTTTGACTTGATCAGCAAAAGGTTCATAGTAGAAAACTCTAACAAGGAGATAGTGCAAGAAATTGGTCTTATTGGGTCCAATGGAATTCCATCCTTTGTTCCTTCAGGTGCTTTCTTTTTGAATTCAGGAGAAGAGCTGAGCCAAAGTCTGAATTCTAATGTTAATGGGAGCACTGCTTTGTCTTTTTCTTCAGGAGTACAGTTCCTACTACCTAGAGGGAGGGGTCGAACAGGGTTAAATATAACTGAAGATGAAGTTAGAAGAGGGAATGGACATGCCAGCACATCTCAGAATGCTTTTGATAGTGTTAATGATGAACAATCTCAGAGAATCAAAAGATCTACTCGAGGTATTGGTAATGAGGGAGAAGCATCCTCCATGACCAGTAACACTCAGCATGCTGGAATTAGCAGTGGATGCACAGTTCCAGAATCATCATTGAAACCTGTAGTTGGGAAGACATCTGAAATTCTTAAGCGGCTCAAGGTTAACTTACTTGATATGGAAGCTGCACTTCCAGTTGAAGCACTGAGACCTTCAAAATTAATTTTGCAAAAAAGATGTGCTTGGCGCACCTTTGTTAAATCTTTGCAGTCCATATTTGAGGTGCGTTAGTTAAGAAAGCAATTCTTGTTGGAGTTTCACTTGCTTTTCATTTATTGCCTTTGAAGTACTTGCCTGTTCAAAGAAAATCCTTTGGCTCTTAGGATGTTCTCAGGTACTTAAATTTTATGCAACTTAGTTGCTTTTAGATGTAGATTTGCTTTTAGATGGTACACAGAGCAATCATATTATTTACAGTTTTTTTACTTATGCTAGTTGGAGATCTTTTGCTGAAATTATGGTTTTACTGTGCTCTATCCTATCAGAATCTTCCATGCTAAGCACTGCTCTTATGATCTTTCTGAAGACCCTTTATTATTTTATTGTTTTTCTCAATAGTTTGCAGGAACATTTCATGTGTTTATCCTTTGGGCTTTTCCTAGTTCACTTTAATATTTTCTCATAGGATTATCAAAATGGAATATTTTGAATCCTTGCTGAAACTATTTTCATTGCTTGATGTCCCAAAATGGTTCCAAATTAGTATTTCTTATTCCTTTTTCCTTAAGCTATTTACAAAATCATATTTGAGCAAATTCTTCCTTGTATACACTATGGTATGTGTGTGTGTACAGTTGATTAGTTACTAGGAGTCCGCACAATTTGAGTAATGCCTGGTAAGTAAATTGATCATTGTCCGCTGTGGTGTGTGCAAGAGGATGATTCCTTATTTGATAGGGCTTCACAGAATGCTGTTCCACAGACATCAAATGATGTATTCATGCAGATAATTATACAATTTTGTAGAATATCACATTATTCTCTTTTGCCTTGCATATGTTATATGGTTTTACATCTATTTAATCACTTCCCTGTAAACTGTTAATGTCACATCAAGGATTTGCTTAAGTGAACGCTTCAATATTCTCTTTAAGGAACAGAGTTGTTTAATCCCGAATGTTAAACAGACAAGTGGTCATGAAGAAAAAAAAAAGAAAACAAGACAACTGCCTCATTGTCCTAAGTTTACTATAACCTCTTTTTCTTTATTTGGTAATGTTAGATTCTAATCCTGTACATTTTCTTGATCGCTGATATTGTTAGGTAGTTTTTTCCCCTTGAAAGATTGTCTAGCTATATTTATTAAGGCTAGCTTTAAAGGGTTCGTAACTGTAGTTAAGGTAACCAAACTGTCACAGAAGCTTCTGGAGAGCTTAATTTAACTCCTTAAGCCACTTTTATTGGTTTATTAATGTGACTATTTGATTTTTATACCTTTTTTAAACACTAAGGATCATACAAAACTTTATTTCTCTTTTGGTCTTTCCAGATGATTCAAGCAACAACCCTACTTGAAGGTATGGTTAAAACGGAGTACCTAAAAAATGGGTGGTGGTACTGGTCCTCTCAGACAGCTGCTGCAAGGACATCAACGGTTTCGTCGCTTGCTCTTCGTATTTACACTCTTGATGATTGTCTCACCTACACCAAGAACCAGGATCCTGGTTCAAATACCATAGAGAGTGATCCAAAGCCGGCAAATAAGGCAGGAAAGAAGAGGAAAGATATGGAGACATGAAAATGAACACTCTGAAAAACATATAAAAGAACCCAAGCATCATGGATGTGGCAGATTTTACATTATACAATCTGTCATCAAACTTATCAGGCTTCATGATTCACAAAAATATGAACTGGAAGATGACATGCCTTAATAGTGCCTGGATATTAGCTCAGACCTTGTTTCAAAAGTAAAACTGTCATCATTGGCTTGATGTTTGTCTGGTTCAAAAAGGGTAACTGAGATAAATTTTTTTGCTTTAAGGATGTAAATAACCAAGTTGAAATCATTTTGAGGAGATTGACTCGGTGGTTATACAAGATACAAATTTCAGTGAACATTAGAGATATCATCCGTTCTAATTTAAGTCATAAATGGCATTAACCAATTGTTTCTTTGTCTCTCCTTCAGGCACATGCCCATGCACAATCTCATCTATTTTATGTGCAATATGTTTATTGGTAAGACATTGATGTAGGGATAAATGATTCTTGCTCTCCTTTTCAGCAATGAGGCACTTATCATCATCTGGCCACTTCTTGCCAACAACCTTCTGCACAGCTAAGTATTTGAGCCGGTGTAATTAGTTTCCTCTCGCAGATCAATAAAAATTTTCAGTTTCAGTGGTCTGTGTATTTTCAGAGACTTTGTGTCATTAGGAATTGAGAAAGCACATAGCAAACAGTGTTGTTTAAGTTCTTCCTCCGTTCGTGTTTCCACCAACTTCTGTAATATAACAAAAGATTGTTGGTATAGTGTTGCCCTGCAAATTGTAGATACTGATACAGACTGCAGCTAGAGTAGTCGCATTCATAATAGCTGTGTGCACTAAAACTTTAAATAATTGTGTAAATGTTTGGTCACAGGAAATTGATGATTCATTGTGATTGTTAGGCATGTCATGAGGTAACTGCTAGATAGAACACACAAAAACTATCAGAAGGTAGCAGTTTCAGGTATGCCTGTTTACTTGTATGCAAATTTTTTTGTTGTTTTGCAATTGTTGTTGTGCTTATGCTCATGACTTACGTTGCTAGTGAATTAAGATTCCTAACCTTGCATTGCATAGTTGTTGACTAGATCTTTTATCCTTCAACTTTTTTTATCTTATTCTGCTAACTGATAAAATTCAGCAATGCTTCCCTCATGCCTAACAGCATGCAAAATTATAGGAAACAGCAACTCTCAGAGTGTTCTTCGAGTGTTTTCTTGTTTAGTGAAATTTTGTTTTACAAAATATTTTCATGAAATTCTCTGTTGTTGGCTGTGAGCTCTCTGATTTTTCAGGCCTCTTTGCTTTGCATCGTTGATCATAAGCCCTTCTCTGCTTTTTGTCCTTGACAGTGAGTGAGCCTCCATCATTAACTGAGTCCTCTTTCAATATTTGTTCTGGATGTTTACCCTTTGTTGATAATTGTGATCTCCCCTCTTCCCTTTGCCCTCAATTATGATGCCATCTCCACTATTTGTAGTTGATTGCGAGTCAAATCTTCACCCTATTTGTCGTCCGTGAGCAGTGTCCTCCGCCTTTGCGCTCTTTTGTCGATCCTGTGTTCCTCTTGTTGTTTGTTATCATTCATTAGCACCCTTTATTCTCCATCACTGTCTGTGATGAACCCTTCTATGTAAAGAAGATATTTCGCAGGATGAGAATGTTCTTTTCAATGAAAAAAATTTCCTCAAATATTGTGCCATGCAAGCAACATTTTATGTTAAGCGAACAACCTAAATGAGCTGTAGTAAAAAATACTGAATGTCCAATTTATATAATTATAACTGAATATGCTTAACTACACTGATACTGTGTTGATTAATTTTGATACAATTTTTTATTTTGTCATGTGTTTGTGGAAAAAAAAGTCAGAATATCTGTTTTTTTTTTATTATGAGTGGCCATATTGGTTTCAAAGGAGTAGAGGGAGATCTGAATTCTAAGGTGAGAATTCTTCTGGCCATTTTGATCTTACGAATTTGTTTGGAACTGGCTCATAGCATCGCAGGCCCGTCGTAGGTAGCAACTATGGTTCAACTCAGAACGAGTGATGGGTGAATCACAAGGCTGCTACATTCACCAGTAGATGGCCGCACACGCCATGCTTTATCAATGAAGCGACGATAGGGATTGAATTCGCCACTAGGCGGAGAAGCACCTCGAAGTGGAGAATGAACACCGGAAAAAGGTGTCGACTTTGCGTTGGTTGCATGCCATCGCCTCACGGTCACGACCCTCTTCCTTTCCCCTCTGCTAAAACAAGGAGGATGAATTGGGGGCTTTGAGGATGATGAGATTGATTGTCTCACGTTGGATCCACTCACACTCTTCTGCTTCTCGCTCACTGTGAGTGTCTTTTGCATTTCTATATTTCGATCATTTTCCCCTTTCTTTTCTAAATTTAAGATCAATGTGTTGGATCTCTATCCACAATCTGCCAGAGAGACAATGATTACTTATTTGTCAAGATGGTTTGAGCTGATTATCTCAAGCTGTCGGCCTAGTAAGCCAATCGCCAACTTCGTCCAAACTCTTTTGAGACGTCACTGGTAGTTGCACGAGTTGAGTGGGAATTCGATGTTGAAGCCGAGTGCCCGAGACAGCCGATTGTTGATTCGTCAAGTGCTCAAAGTGCCGAGTCGATGAAGCCAATGCTGAAGGCTCGAGACAGATGCCATACAAACCCGGAGCCTGAGTTCGAGTAGATTGCATGAGGACAGATGCCATACAAACATGCAACGACATATGGCGCGTCACATGGCGCGCTCCTAGCTGAGCCATGCAAGACTTAGCATGCCAAAGAGACTCATGACAAATTTTGGCTGATTCGCATGGGTGCGTCCCGACCGCGGTCCGCTGCATGCAGTAGCGTTCACACAAAAATTCTTGGGTTGGTACAATCCGGGCCCTGGATTCGCACCCCCTTGCACTATATGCCAGTCGTAATGACACTCTTTTGACGTGGGACTAATAACCCACAAGTCGTATTTTCGTTCACATTTTTCCAACACAATGTTCTTTCACTTTAATTTTTCGTGCCAGATCGATTTCAAAGAAAGGCTCTTTTATGCTAGATCATGGTATTAAATACTTGTAGTACTAGTCTCTGCAGTTCAGTACGTTTTTTTATTTTTTATTTTATTTTTTCATATTGATCTTTCATTTGCAAGAAAGATTGTGATATATCTAAAGGTTTAAAGGTATATATCAATAAGACAATGTTAAAGGATAACACATACACATGCACGAAGGAATTTGTCTGGGTTTAATAGTATGTATTAGCAATGTCTTTTTCTTATTTATGGCATGAATTTCCGAAAACAGTTCTGCTGGTCATATTCCTGTCAATCAATGAAGATGATATAAACAATTTGTTCATGTTCACTTGTACTCTACTGGAGCTATGTCAATGTCATTAGCTATCGTTTTTTTTTTTCAGTTTATGATTTTTTGTAACTTGAAGATAAATTCTCACAGGTTTCTTGTGTTGGAGGCTTTGGGTTCCATTCTCACATGTACAAGATCAATGGGACTGTAAACATCAATGTCATAAGAGCAGCTGCTGAAAAAGGCATGCCATTTTTTTGGGACCTTATTCTTCAATAAGTAAACTTTTTTTATAGTTTAAATTGTTATATAGGCATTATGTATTTGCTTCATGTCAATTGTGGATATACCTTGAATCCATCTAGGTAGTCTTTGTTAATGATTTGTTTATCTGTGAATGCTAGTTAGTTCTTTCAATTACCTAATACTTGCTCATCTATTCTGTTTTTCATTCTAGTTGCTAAGTTTCATATATCTTCTTGTTGGTTCTTTCTGATTCCTAGTACTTGATATTAGAATGATTCCTCCACAGTCCATGACATCTTGTGATGTAATGATGATCAGTAAGACTTGAGTAATGATTTGCAACTGGAGAAATCGATTGAAATGATTCATGTATTTAAAGTCTCATTTCAGGATGCTATTGTGAAGGTGTAAGATTTTGATTTTCTCCTCGTAAAGATCAATGATGTATATACTGGAGCATCGATTGACCAGTTTTTTGTTCTCGTGGACAGGTGTAAAAAGATTTGTATATGTATCAGCTGCTGATTTTGGTCCCGTGAATTATATCCTGCAAGGGTATTTTGAGGGAAAGGTACTATATCTCTATTCTCTATTGTTTTATACTTCCATTTTCCTAGCGAATTATAGAAAATAACGACTTTAGTGTTGCGACTCGATGGTGCATCAATGCCTTTGTTTCATATTTTAGTTTATCTCATGCCTATCTATCATTAAGTTGGTATTATGCGCTGATATATCCAGATATTTTGCTTCTGGGACTGTGTACCAACTTTATGGCTGTGAGAAAGATTATTAATTAATTGTGCATAAAAATAAAAAAAATAAAAAACATTAAAATGAAATAGCATGATTAGTGAATAATTGTTGTTTTAAGACTCAGGCCTTGATTTATACAAAACTTGAGTGTATCATCTGATTTGATCATGATGCGGCGATAAAGGGCACCCATCGAGCATGAGTCAAGGGCGAAGACAGTAGTCGACGTGGAAGTCAAAGTCACAAAAGTCAAAGCTAGAGGACCGACGGGCTCAACAAAAGTTGGCCGAGCGATATTTGACGCCAACTACCAATCGGTCTAGAAGTGTCCGATCGGCCAGCAGGTTCATGGGGCAGATTGCTCGTTCGAGCGGGACCAGTATAGCCAGAACATTAGATGTCCGTAATTGACTAAGCGAGTGCCAGGCCGACTGGAGCTCATGTCCGGTCGGACCAGAAATAATCTGTCGAATCGATTCTCTATGGAGAAGAGCAGTGGAGATCAATCGGACGGGGATCCCCAGCCGATCGACTCCCCCACTCAACCAGACAGTGGGACCCCTCCCATATCTTTTAATATTCTTCTAGGAGATAATGTCGTTGACAATAGGGCATGGTCAATAGGCAAATCGTACAACGGAAGCTTTTACTGTTTTGTCAGGGATTTGCATTCTCTGTTAAGGTATGGTGTCAGAAACACTTTTTTGACATGTCTTTTCATAAGACGGTTAGGAAAATATGTTCGCGCCTTGGGGAACATGCACGTCGTCTACTGTAGCACTATATAAAGGGGGTCCATGCATCGACATTATTCACACTTGTGCTTTCACTGCTACTACGTTGCTCCGCCTTCTTCTACTGTTCTGGTGACTGACTTGAGTGTCGGAGGGCCAACGTCGGGACCCCTTCCCTGACCCGGTACTAATGTTTCTTGTGTTGCAGATCGGAGTGGAGTCTTCATGCGGTCAACCGAGGAGCCATATCCCCAGCCAGCCTTTTTCACGATTTACAGACAGGATTATATTGGCGCCATCTATGGGAACGGAGCTTGTATCCAAGACGTAGAGATGGAGGACGCTCGACGACTCACGACGGTAACACTAACAAAGGAAGAATTAGACATGCTAATACAAGCCCGAGCAGCCAAGATTGTGGTGCAACAATAACAAGCGATGGTCAAGCGACACGTAAATGAACTCGTGGTGTCAGCGGCGGGACAGCAGGCCGGATATAGAGACTGAACGAAAAATATATCCGTTCGAGGGCAAAACAAGAAGCTGACTGGCAGATACGGGAATGGGTCGATCCCCTTTCACCATGCATTGTTCTATACCCCTTCGGAGGAACAAGGACGAGTGGACAGAGAGCAAGGATCTTCATCGGACAATGCGCCTATCTGGGATGGATGGAAGGGAAAGGCACCAAAGGTTGATGATGCCCCTGAACAAATCAACAAGCAATTCTCGCAAGGAATATTGGACGACCCACTACCACGTCATTACACTCCCTTGACAATCGGAGAGTGCAATGAAACGACCAATCCGGAGGACCACCTGACTAGGTTTGATAACACGGTCACACTTCATTAGTATACAGATAGGGTGAAGTGTCGGGTCTTCCTCGCCACGCTCTCTGGATCGGCACAGCGATAGTTTAAGCGCTTGCCAATCAAATCAATCCGCAACTTCAGAGACTTCGGGACGACGTTTCTACATTATTTTGCTAGTAGCCGCCGCTATCAGAAGACGAACGTTAACTTGTTTACTCTGAAGTAATGGCCCAAGGAGGCACTGAGAATTTATATCAAGTGGTTCAAGCAAGTGGCCATGGACATCCCATTGGCCTCTCCAGATTTATTAGTAAGTGCCTTCTTGTAGGGGCTTTCAAAGGGCAAGTTCTTTCGCTCACTCATCTGAAGGCCGTCGAAAGACTTCGACCACCTGCTTAGGCGCGCCAACGAATACATCAATGTCGAGGAAGCCCAGACCGCACGAAGGAAGGAGGTACCCGTTGAACCTACTGTCGCCCTCGAACGACGGACAAAAGCCATCAACTCCCAAGGGGCCCCCTAGCGGGTGTAGCACAGCCGCACTAGGAGCCCCAAACCCATGTCGTGCAACACGTAGTAGCAGATTGGTCTAAAGCTGTTAAAGGAAGGACTTGGACGCCGTTGTTTTGCTCATTCCATCAATCACACACAACACCCGAGACTGCTACGACTTGAGGCCAATTTCAAACCGACCGCCTCCTCTAGGATATCGTCGTCGGTCACCATCTCCCGATCGGCATCATCACTGTTGACCAGACGGGCGGCGGGAAGAAGAAAGAACGACGGTCGAGTGGCATCAGCGTCAGCCTCAACGAAGAAGTAACACTAGTCCCACCCGAGCTTCCGCTGAGTAGATTAGACCCTCGGCTCGGGAGGAGGAAAACCGAAGCAACGTCACTTGGGGCAAAATTAGAATTATCGTCAGGGGGTTAACCGACGGTGATTCCAATCAAGCAAGGAAGTCGCACGCCTGGCGACTAGAGATACATGCTAGGGGTGCAGCAAAGAGAAGGTCGAGGGACCAGAGATCAGTTGCGGCCCTCAGGACCTAGAGGGAGTGGAGATTCCTTACGATGACGCCTTGATCATCCGAGCGGTAATAGCTAATTACACTATTCATCGAACTTTCGTAGATACAGGCAGCTCGGTGAATATCATCTTCAAGAAGACGTTCGACAAGCTGCAAATAGACTAGGGCGAGTTGCAGCCCATGATGACCCCGTTGTATGGGTTCACAGGCAATGAAGTATTGTCTATCGGCCAGGCGCGGTTGGTCATATCGCTCAGAGAAGAGCCTCTTAAGAGGACAAGGACCATGAATTTCATTGTGGTTGATGCGTTGTTTGCCTATAACATAATATTGGGTCAACCGACCTTAAATGAGTTCCGCGTTGTAGTGTCCACCGTTTGCCAGAAGATCAAGTTTTCGGTGGACAACGCGGTAGGCGAAGTCAAGGGCGACCAATTGGTCGCTCGGCGGTGCTACACTGAGATGATCAAGTCAGAAGCAATGGTCGCTCGGAAGACTCAGCGTTTGGAGGTGACCACAATCATGTAGGAATCGCTGATGTTGGTCTACAATGAAAATGAGGAGGTTCAGATCCATCCTAGCTGATCGGAAGCCACGACATTTATCGCCGCGGACCTAACAGAAGAGAAGGCAGAACTGGTGGCCTGCCTTAGGCAAAACCATGATGAGTTTGCCTGGTCAACGCACGATCTCCCGGACATTTCGCCAAGGGTGGCTCAGCACGAGCTTCACGTCCGACCGGACGCTCGGCCGGTGAAATAGAGGAAGAGGGACTTCAGCTTGGAGCAGAATCAGATCATCCGAACGGAGATAGAAAAATTGCTAGAGGCCAATCACATCCGCGAGGTATAATTTTCGAGCTGGCTGGCTAACGTCGTGTTGGTCTCCAAGCCGGGTAATAAGTGGTGAGTCCATATCGACTTCCGCGATTTAAACAAAGCCTGCCCGAAGGACTTCTATCCTCTGCCTCGAACAGATCAAATAGTAGACTCCACGGCAGACTGTGAGCTGATCTGCATGCTCGATGTGTGTACTAGGGTTACCACCAAGTGCACCTCGCTTGTGAGGATCAAGAGAAGGTCAGCTTTATTACTATCGACGGGACCTACTGTTACAATGTCATGTCGTTTGGACTGAAGAACACCGACGCCACTTATCAAAGATTGATGAACAAGATGTTCTGACGGCAGATCGGTCGCAACATGGAGGTATATGTCAATAATATCTTGATAAAATCTCTCCAAGCTGCTGACCTTTGTATAGATATTGAAGAAACTTGCCGAACTTTGAGGGCATATGGAATAAAGCTGAATCCGAACAAGTACCTGTTCGGAGTAAAGAGTGGTTGTTTCCTTGGTTATATCATCACCGAATGAGGAATTGAGGTAAATCCAAGCAAAGTGAAAGCGTTGCAGGACATACCCCCACCCTGCAACTTTAAGGAGGCCCAACGACTGACCAGACGGATCACCGCATTATCAAAATTCAACTCTAAATCGTCCAACCGGAGTCACCAGTTCTTTAAGGTACTGCACCGTGCGACGAAGTTCCAGTGGGACGCGGAGTGTGACAAGCCGCTGGAGGAGCTTAAGAAATACATTACCTCCCTACCTGTATTGGCAAAGCCCAATGCCGACGAGCCATTCTGGATTTATTTGTCATCCACAGAGTATGCGGTTGCTTGGCGTTGGTGCGGTAGAATGACTCTGGGTAACAGCCGGTGTACTTTCTTAGCCATATATTGAAAGATGCAGAATCCCGCTACACCTGTTTCGAAAAATTGACGTATGCGCTTGTACTCGCCGCTCGGAGGCTTCGTCTGTATTTTCTCTCACATCCAATCGTGGTGATGATGAACAACGCATTGGGAAGGGTCCTTCTCAACCCAGAAGCATCCAGACGATGATCAAATGGATCACCGAGTGAGTGAGTTTTACATGCAGTATCAACTGCGAACGACGATCAAGGCCTAAGTCTTAGCTGATTTTGTCACCGAGGTCCAGAACACCTAGTCGGATGCGACTTGGAAGATACATGTAGATGGTTCATCTACTCGGCAAGGTAGCAGGATCGATATCCTCTTAATATCGTCGCGAGAGGATAAGATGCAATTATTCGTACGGTTGGATTATCAAACTACAAATAACGAAATAGAATATGAGGCCCTAATAGCTGGCTTACAGGCAGCTTGACATGTAGGAGCCACGAGAGTCCTCATTCATTCGGATTCTCAGCTAGCAGTTCAGCAGCTATCAGGCACGTTCGAGATAAGTAATGCTCGGCTCAAGCTGTATGCGGAAGCTTTCGAGAAATTAAAGATAAGTTTCCAAGAAGTGATTATACAAAAGATCTTCCGGTTGGACAATCAAGTTGTTGACGAGTTGGCTAAATTAGCCAGTTCGTTATCGTCGATCGTCATGGATAAGCCGGTCGAACAGGTCTCACTAGTGGCACGTATCGACCGGAACGACTGGAATACCCTTATTGAGCGAATGGAGGATCACACCGGCAGATCAGGCGTCACATCGGCCGATCAGGAAGAAGCTTGTTTGTTAAAAAAGAGGGTTGAGTGATTTACTCTGATTGGAGACCAATTGTATAAAAGAGCTTTCTCAAGGCTGTTGCTCAAGTGCATCGGATCAGAGAATATTGAGTACATCTTGTAAGAGGTTCATCAAGACTCTTGTGGTAGCTATCCGGGCGGTAGATCACTGGCCCGCAAGATATTGCTTGCCAAATACTTCTGGCCCACATTACAAGACGTCGTCGCTCAAATGGTGGTCACCTGTTTGTCATGCCAAAAGTACCGTAACATCCTACACTGACCTACTTAAGAGTTGAATGCATCCGCCGTGTCTTGTTCGTTCGACCAGTGAGACATAGACATTGTTGGACCATTTCCTATGTTGGTTCGACATCTCTTGCCGGCTCGTCTCGAATAATGGAAGGCAGTTTGCAGGGTAGAAGCTCAAGGTGTGGTGTGCGGGCTATGACATCTTGTAGGCCTTCACATTAGTGGCCTACCTCCAAAGTAATGGCCAGGCGGAAGTCACCAATAGGAAGATCCTCAGAGGGCTACGGGCTCGACTGGCAGCTAAGTCGACGAACTCCCTAGCGTATTGTGGGCTCATCGCACCACACCCAAAGAAGCGACCGGCATAACCCTGTTCCATCTGGTGTACAAGGGTGAAGTAGTGGTGCCGGTGGAGGTTGGAGTAGAGTCCAACCGAGTGCAATTCTATGACGAAGGAAACGCCAATCGGAGGCTCATGGAGCTCAACTTGGTAGATGAAGTACGAGATAAGGCCGCTATCCGACTTTTGACATACCGACAGCGTATGAAACAAAGCTACAATCGAAGGGTGATCTTGAGATCATTCTAGGTCAGCGACTTGGTATAGAAAAGAGTTAAGTCGGTCGACAATGTCACTAAATTAGAAACCTCGTGGGAAGGACCCTATAAAGTTATTCGGAAGCTCTGCTCGGGAGCTTATTATTTACAAGATGAAAATGGGAGAGATCTTGAGCGACACTAGAGTGCGAATCATCTCCAGCCCTATAGGGCCGAGTGATAGGTGCGTAATCGAACACCCCTACAATTGTAAAAAAATCTATGTTGTAATTGCAAGGGAACAATGAATGAAAATCACAAGTGTCCCCGACTCTTACGTCGATCGGTCAAGTTAAAAGTCGAATGACGACTATAAACCTTTGATATAAAATTATTAAAGAAAAGTTGAACAGTCGAACACCGGCTATAAATCCGAGAGTCGACGAATCAATAGTCGAGCGACGACTATAAACCCCGGATCAACAGTCAAGCAACAACTATAAACCCCGAATCAACAGTCGAGCGACGACTATAAACTCCGCGCCAACAGTCGAGTAGCAACTATAAACCCTGGATCAAAAGCCAAGCGGTGGTTATAAACTTGGGAGTCGATGAATCAACAGTCGAGCGATGACTATAAACCCAGGATCAACAGTCGAGTGGCGACTATAAATTCCGGATTAACTATAACCCCCGGATCAAGGTTGAGCGACGACTATAAACCCCGGATCAACAGTCGATCGGTGACTATAAATCCCGGATCAACAGCCGAGCGGTGGCTATAAACCCGAGAGTCTACGCAAACTAAAGTCGAGTGGCGACTAGAAACCCAACAGTCGACGAAATTAACAGTCTAGCGACTGTTAAAAACCCAAGAGCCTACCCAAACTAAAGTCGAGCGATGACTATAAACGCAAGAGTTGACGAATCAACAGTCGAGTGACGGTTGTAAACTCACGAGTCTACGTCAAATATAGTCGAGCGGCGACTATAAACCCCGGATCAACAATCGAGCGACGACTATAAACCCTTGTGAAACAGAAAGTCGAAAAGTCGAGCAGCGGCTATAAATCCAAGAGTCGACGACAACAGCCGAGCAACGACTATAAACTCAGGAATAAAGTTATTGGACAGTCGAGCGGCGATTGTGAACCCCAGTTCTACCATCGATTGACAGGTAAGATTTTCGATTAGAAAGGTAAAGAGGTCGTTCGAACTATGCTGAAATGGTTAGTCGGGCGTCTTATCGACTAGTTACATGGAAGAGCGGGAGCACAATGATTCATACTTAGAATATTTCTGCGAGTGTTACAAGACTGTAAGATGGGAAACTGGACAGTCTTATGGAGCTGAGCGGGAGTGCATAGAAGGACACTTGGAACATTTAACATAGGCTGAAAAGTGCCGAACAGGCACGCGTTCATGATACTTAGAAAAATTTTACAGAACATCGAGGAGTACAAAAATTGGCTTGAAAAGTTGAAAAGAAGGTTATTCGAGATAGTCGAGCACATCGTTCGACAGCGACTCGGTGAGATTCTCCCTGTTTATAATCTTATTGGTTAGCATGAGAGAGAGATAACCATCGTCCTTTAGCTGTTGAAGAGTTCCATCAATGCCACAGTTGAAGAGGCGAAGAGCCCAATCGGTGAGCCTGTCATTGAAAGGGTCGGATCGGAGATAGTTGCCATCCGGGCTCTTCCTCTTGGTACATTTTGAAGGCTGCTCAGGACGTCTCCAACTCGGCTTTTAGTGAGGCCAGCTTGACATCCTTGGTGTCGAGCTGGAGCTTCGCAGCCGCTTACTTTGTAGAATGGCTAGCTCGTTTGGTCTCGAGAGCAGCCTCCGCTTCCTTGAGATTCTGAGCCAAGACCCGAGCCTTTTTATTTTTGATGTCTAAGTCTTCGATAGCTCGGAGCTCTCTAACATTGGTGGAATTGATCTTAGACTCAAAGCTGCTAGCCTGATTGGTGAGCCGCTCGATCTGTAGGGTATGATCATTACTCTTGCTCCTCTCTGCATGGAGCACCCGTTCAGAGCCCATTAGTTGCTTGGAGCTCCTCTCCAGGTCGGCCTTCAGTTGAGCCACCTCTGCAGTCAGCTGTTCAAAATGAGCTCGGGAGGCCTCTGATGGGCCACTCAGGGCACGCAGCTATTGCACTTCGTGATCCAGAAAGGCCAGCCTCTGCAATTCAAAAGCCACCTCTGCAGTCAGCTGTTCAAAATGAGCCCGGGAGGCCTCTAATGCGCTGCTCGGGGCAACCAGCTGTTGCACTTTGTGCTCCAGAAAGGTCAGGCTCTGTTGAAAAGCGTTGCTCGGAGCTCCTCTCCAAGTCGGCCTTCAGTTGAGCCACCTCTGTAGTCAGCTGTTTAAGATAAGCCCCGGAGGCCTCTGATGGGTTGCTCGGGGCACGCAACTATTGAACTTCGTGCTCCAGAAAGGCCAGCCTCTGACACATGGCCAGACTTTCGACCTAGAATTGCATTAAAAAATAGGTTAAAGAGTGTCGAGCGTGGAATACGTAAGTAAACATAAGGCTGAGATACATGCCCGACTTATGAGTGTAGCCATCCGCGAGCTCGTCGGGAGGGATGGTCGCCGTGTGGGCCCTAGCATCAACCCATACTTGCGCCAGTGGTCCTTGAAGTTTGATCTGGTGCTCGGGAGAGCGCGGCTCGGTGTCGTCCAGATGGCGCCACTCGTCCATAAGTAGATGAATGATGGTCGTTATGTACTTACGGCCGCTCGGCCCAGATGGCTCGGAGGTAGCCTGGACTATGGACTTCGGCAAAGGGGAGGAGTGGATAGTGAACACCTAGACAGCCGACAAGGAGGACTGGGGTGGCATATATGTGATAGGTAGCGCGCATATGGTTCCCAACGACAACATAGAGAGTGAAGGTGTCCGGTTGAACGACATAGGAGTGGGATCCGTGGCGGTCCCCTGTTCGGGAAAGGCGGGAGATGAAGTCTCATCCCCTTCAGACGATGGACGCGAGGCAGCATGGGTGGGGGTCTGTAGAGCAGAGGTAGCCGAAAGGGACGAACCTTCCCCCCGATTCCTCTTGCATGGATTAAGGGCTTGCCCGAGGTGATCGACTCTGAAGGCACCGGGATCGGCAATAGTGAAGGCCGCTCGGGAGGGAGTTCAGCTGTGGCGGTCGTGGCGTTGCTAGCCGTCGTCTAGCTTCCTCTTGCTTCGCTAATCGCAACGTCGCCGATCGGATCGTCAGATTAATCGACTAACTGCAATCTACAACTCTGTAGCTTGGCGACGCCCGTGGCGTTGATCTCCACTTTAGCGAGCTGCTTGCCGCTCGGATGTGTCCTCAACATGATCAATTGATTCAAAGACAGGAGAAGAGCATACCTAGGGTAAGGGGCAGCCGCGTGCGGATCGGGCTCGGCCTAAACACATATAAGTCCCTCTCCAATAGCAATCGGTGGATATGACATTTCTGACCTGCTAAACTGGAGGCTGCTTGGAGGTAGTCGATCGGCTTCGATATCTCTCGAGCGATGGAGACCTCATCACTTCTATCTGCCAGTCGGTCGAGAAGTCGGGTCGAACGGAAAAGCGAACAAAGAAATAATGCTCCTTCCAATGCTTATTGGAGGACGTCATTTATTAAAGAAGAATGCACCTACTTGGGCTTGGAATAGAAGTGTCCCTGGCTCGGACAACTTAGGGTAATAAAAGTAGTGGAACGCCAAGGTATTAAAGGGATGTTGTGCAGACGAAATAGTATGACCACCTCGCACAATAGCCTAAAGGAATTGGGCACTAGTTGGTGCCGAGAAATGTGGAATGATCTACAGACGTCTGAGAAAAAGGGGTGAACAGGCCAGCGGAGGCCGGCGCAAAACTGGTTCTTGAAAAAGGCTAAAAAACTGTCGGGAGGTAAATGGGGGCGATCGTATGCAGAGGGGAAGCGGTAGGTGAGTTTCATTTGATCGATCTCATCCCCGTTGAACTTCGACCGGTAGAAGTATACCAAAGACCGGGGATGGACGCAGGAGGTTGAAGAGAAATGACCATGGAAAACGGAAAAGGAAGAAGATCAACGACGTGATGAGAAGGGAAAAGAGAGCTTACTGATAAAGATTGCTGACGATGAAGAGGAAGGAGGAAATCGGCGAACTACGTGTGCAGAGGAGAAAGACGACAAAGTATGAGAACGGTTCAATCAAGGGTTACGGGAAACGAAGCCAAGATCTAGTCGTTGAATTCGAAATGACGCCTATCACATCAACCTCGGATATCCACCTGTCACATCAGGTGTGCGACGACACAAGGTGGGACATGTGGCGTTTGCCGACGGAGGTGCATTAATGAGGTTTAATTAAAAGGCATGAGCGGCGTACTCGGTAATAATGACCAGAGATTTGCACGGTCTTCTAGAAATTGAGATGACATCAACAACCAATAAAAGACGCTCGTTCGAGGAAGCGACGAGATGTGAAAAATTGCTAAGTGTTGTCACCAAACATCTCGATCCGCAAAAATCTCCGGCTAAGTCATAGCCGAGCGGCGACTCTAAACTCAGGCCAGTAATTAATAGCCGAGTGGCGGCTCTAAACCCGGGTCAAGAATTCCAGCCAAGCGGCGACTCTAAACTCATGCCAGTAATTAATAGCCAAGCGGCGACTCTAAACCCGGGTCAGCAATTCACAATCGAGCGGCGACTCTAAACCTAGGGGATAAATAGCTTCAGCGACCTCTAAAGTCGAGCGGCAACTCTAAAACCATGACAACAAGTGTAGTCAAGCGGCGGCTCTAGAAGCCCTGAATTACCAATCAGCCGTAAAGGTCACCGGAGATACTGCTTGTCGGTCGGTCGGACTTATAGTCTCCTTCGACTAAACTTGAGGGAAGGCTTGTGATGCGGCGATAAAGGGGCCCACCGAACATGAGTCAAGGGAAAAAATAGTAGTCGACGTGAGATCAAAGTCGGGAAAGTCAAGCCGGAGCACTGCGGGCTCACCAAAAGTGGGTCGAGCTATATTCGACGCCAACCGCTGATCGGTCTAGAAGTGTCCGATCAGCCGGCAAGTTCATGGGGCAGATTGCTCGTTCGAGCGGGATTAATATAGCCGAACATCGATGCTTGCAATTGACTAAGCAAGTGCCAAGCCGACCGAAGCTCATGTCCGGTCGAACTAGAAACAATTTCTGAATTGATTCGCTACAGAGAAGAGCAGCGGAGATCAACCGGACGGGGATCCCAATAGTGGGACCCCTCCCATATCTCTTAATATTCCTCCGGCATGGTCAATAGGTAGATTGTACGACAGAAGTTTTTACTGTCTTGTCAGGGATTTTCATGCCCTGTTAAGGTATGGTGTTAGAGACACTTTCCTGACATGTCTTTTCATAGGATGGTTAGGAAAACGTGTCGTGCCTTGGGGAGTGTGCACATCGCCTTCTGTATCATTATATAAGGGGAGTATATGCACCTACAGAGGTATGTGCTATTCATTATTCACGCTTGTGCTTTCACTGCTATTATGTTGCTCCGCCTTCTTCTACTGTTCCGGTAACTAACTTGAGTGTCGGAGGGCTAACGTCGGGGATCCCTTCTCTGGCTCGGCACTGACGTTTCATATGTTGCAGATCGGAGCGGAGCCTTTACGCGGTCAACCGAAGAGTCACATCTCTAGCCAGCCTTTTTCATGATTTTCGGACAGGATCAGATCAAATCATGATTTTCATGATTTGGCATTTAAGTTAATACATAGATTTTCATTTAAAGTAAGATTAATGTATCATTTGTACTTATAGATAACGATGTCAATCAGATTGATACTTCATATGTTCTTCATTAGGCATTTTTCATACTATGTACTGCATCATTTCACTGGTGTTTCTCCATTATGAAAAATAAAGCCAATGTCTTACGCTTAAACTTGTCTTCTTTCTCTTACATGATAAATGAAGTTAGATTTCTCCACAGAGAAGAGATACATGGAGGAAAATATTCGTTGCTATATTGCATGTTAATTCCTTTTGGAAACGACGCGTAATCATGGTTGCTTTGGTGCTATTTACTGCATTGTTTAGATGAGCTAATTTGTTATTTATGGTGTAGAGAACTGCTAAAGCAGAACTGTTGTCAAAGTTCACTTATGTCGATTAGAACACCTATCCCTGTTTTTCATTAGACGCTTTACAAAACTAATCCTTTACTTGCCCCATTTACAGAGAAACTTCTCATCATCATACTCATGTAAGATTCTTCAAAATTTGCTTTTTTCAGGAATAATTCTCAAACCGGGTTTCGTATATGGAACACGGAAAGTTGGGAGTATGAAGATACCTCTAGGACTAATAGGATCACCATTAGAGAAGGTAGAACCCATCGTCTCTCCATTTGGACGGCAAGAGAAACTGAAACTTGAACTCACCTATGTTTTGAGTTGATCTACAGATTCTCCAGCATGCAAAGCCACTAAGTAGCATCCCAGTTGTTGGTCCCCTCTTGACACCTCCAGTTAATGTCACCTCTCTCTCAAAAGTTGTGCAACTGAATTGCTCTATGTGAATGTCTCGTTCATTCGTAAAACCTTCACATACTCGAGTAGTCGAGTTCATTATGGGAAAGTTTTCAGAATTACCAACACAGTTGTTGAACGAATTTTGAATTACTTGTTAAGCTAATCTATGTTATACGTTATACTTTGAAAGACAAGTGGGAATTTTATTTATTTTTTTCAACAAAAAAAACCAAGCGAAGTGTGAGGATGATTCCTTCATCTTGTCATAAAGGGGGCAAAAGAATCTTTTGTTAGATTTGAGTGTTTTTTTTGCATGAATATTTTAGAACATGGATAAAAAAAAAAGACCATAATGACATGTTATGTATTTCATTCAAAAAGAAATCATTCTATCTTCATCTTCAGAATAATTAAAATGAAAATCATGGTGTTTGTCATTACACATCTATCTTAAATGGAAAAAATAATATATATCTCCAATTTTATTTGATTATGATCTTGTCGATAAAAATACAATTTATTTGCCATGACTTGCGAATATTTTTTCCTCCTAGCGATGTTTTTATATGTGATGACTATATCTCGACTTAGCCATAATTAATGGGTTTTTTTTTTTTGGGTAAAGATTGAGAGATAAAATGTGGTTAATTGCTAAATTAAGAGTAGACAGGGAAGTTTCAATAGTCCATATGAATGTGGATTCCTCCAAGTCTTCAGCAGAGAAGATGGCAAATAAGAACTCTGATGAAGACGATGACAACATTGATGCTCAAAGTAATTCAGATGACTCATAAGATTTGCTCTTTGTTATAAATCTGTAGGTAAAGAAAGAAGAAAAATTGGCTATGCCTCAGCATGGAATTTGCGACACGGTTCAGACTCCAATGGTTCTTCTTTGAAAATCCCTTCTTCTAAGCAACTGAGTATGAAACCTGTGGATCCTACTATGCTCAGTGAGTTCTCAATAATATCTTTTTTTATCCCCTTCTGTAATACTGCTGCATATAATTGTACCAAATGAGTCCTCCCTGTTTGCAGCTGTCGATATTCATACAAACCCTGCATGATTGTCTTGAACAAGCAACGATCGATAGTTATAGTCGATTCTTTCTTGGTGCACTGAAATTCAACTTGTAAGATATACTAATTCTCATTGTAAATTGTTCCGATAGGTCCACATTAGACGAGAGCTTACCAAGGAGAGGTTGGCACTAGTAAAGGCTGGGAGAGAGGATAGAGGGAAGTACCAAGCCAGAGCTGCAGTGAAACAGAGAAAGGTAAAGTTTGTCTTTTGGTTTCAATTCTTTCCAGGACATGATGCAGTTTTTCTAAAGCCGAAATTATATATGCTGTTCTTAATGGTCGATCCTATTATATATTTTATCATAGTCAGTCTTGGTTTGGGTTTAGATGTTTGACAATAAGATATTGATTGAAGAAGAGTCAAGTAGGTCAAAGTTGACCGGATACTTGACTGGGAAGTCCTAACTGGGATGTTAGGCAAAATGAAAGAAGGAGTTAGGAGATGGAGGTGAGAAGGAAAGGCCCGAAGTGATGGTACACTGGAAAGAGTAAAGTAAGAAATGGAGTAGGTATTATTGTAGAAAGTTTGTTAAAGGATGAAGTTGTGAGAGTAGTTAGAAAAGAGGATAGGCGTATGAGAAGTGGGATGGAAGTCCTAGTGAGGAAGCGGAAAGAAAGTCCCGTGAGAAGCAGTGTAGGAAGTCCTAGTGAGAGGAAGCTATGGAAAATAGTGAGTGAAGCCAGGAAAGTCCTAGTGAGTGAAGCTAGGTTGATGGAAACCGGTGAGTGAAGCGGTGAAAGTCCTAGTGAGTGAAGTTAGGCAAATGGAAAACCCTAGTGAGTGAAGCTAGGTGAAAGTCCCGTGAGTGAAGCCGACAAGGAAAATCCGGATGGATCAAGGATGATTGGACATCCGGTGTTGGGAAGTCCAAGTAGGTCAAAGGATCGATCGGATACTTGGCATGAAAGAAAAGTCCAAGTAGGTCGAAGACCGGATACTTGACACAGAGAAAAGTCCAAGTGGGTCAAAGGGATTGACCGACACTTGGTAAGGGAGTCTAGCGGTCAAGGGAGTGACTAGATGCTAGGTACGATATACCAACAGGTCAAGGTTGACCGGATGTTGGTTTGGGAGGTTTGGGACTTGGTTTTGGACAAAAATCAAGTGCTGGATCGATCAGTGGATCGATCCAGACCTGTCCCAGCGAACAGAGAGCCTTTGGATCGATCCGTGGATCGATTCAGAGGTCCCAATCGATCGGTGGATCGATTGGGACGCGGCTGCTCCGCGCGATATCCGTGGATCGATCCAGCGCTTTTCCAGAGCAGGGCGCCGGATCGATCCGTGGATCGATCCAAAGCCTCCCGATCGATTGGGAATATTCGAATCGATCGGGATCCGACCGTTGGCGTCGTTTATAGCCGCAGGCATCTCTTCTCTGCTTCATCTCGATCTTCGCCAGCTCCTCCACAAGACTCTCAAAGCTCGTGATCGCCAGTTCTTGAAGGTTCTTGGAAGCTCTCCGAGTCAAGAGGCGGATCAAAGGCAAGAAGAGAAGCTAGGGTTAGGGTTTTCTGCATTCATTGTAAGCTTTGTGCTTGTATTTTGTTTCCCTTTCCTTCTTCTTGTACCGAGAGTCTTGTAGGGCTTCTCCGCCCTCGGTAGTTACCGAAAAGGAGTGTTTCATAGTGGAGGGTGCGTGCGTGGTGTGGATCCTTGGATTAGTCACCTCCTTTGGAGGTGGATACCAAGTAAAATCCTAGTGTTAGCGTTGTGTGTTTGTTTCTGTATTTTACGCTGCACATCTTTGAAGGAACAAGCAACGCCGAGCAACGACCGAACGCGACGAGCTATTCACCCCCCCCTCTAGCTACTTTTGGTCCTAACAAGTGGTATCAGAGCAAGGCCGCTCTTCACCGGAATCATCGCCGGAAGGGTCAAGTATAACAAGAAAAGCTAGAGGGTGAAGAAGTTGGAGCAAATTCTTCAAGTTCAAGATTTTATCAAGCTCAACTTCAAGATGCAATTCCAAGATGGACTTGGATTTGACACAAGGGTGGCTCCACCATACACTTCTACGAGTTTCGATTCTTGGAAATCAAGAATCGAAAATTTTCTTATGATGGAAATAGAGCAATGGTTTGCTCTTATGGAAGGCTTCAAGACTCCAACAAACTCAAAGGGCAAAGTTCTCAAGAGGAGCAAGTGGAGCCAAGAGCAAGTCCAAAGGTGCGAGGCCAATGACAAAGTGACCAAGCTTTTGGTCAACTTATTGCCAAGCACCATCCTTTGCAAAATTGGAGAATTTGAAGATGCTAAGGAACTATGGGCCAAGCTTCATGAAGAGAACCCCTCCACAGTACAAAATCATGAAGAATCCGGAGAGGGTGACTCTTTGGAGCAAGATCAAGAGGAGGACTCCGAGGTTGAGAGATGCTCAACCTCCGAAGAAGAAGTTCAAGAAGAAGCTTCATCTTCAAGGGAATGCAACGAAGGGAACAAGGAGGGAGCATACTCCTTGTTTCATATTCAAGATGATGAAGCCTCCACCTCTAGGATTGAGGGGGAGCAATCCTTGGTGACAGGATCAGAAGAAGGAGAAGCTTCTACATCCGGGTCAAGAGATGAAGAGATCAGAAGTTCTACCTCACGAGTCAAGAAAATCAAATGGAGGAGAATCAAGATCGGATCAAGAGGAAGCTTCTACCTCAGGAAGGGAAGGAAGAGAGCCACCATCCTCAAGCAAAGGTATAAATATTTCAATTTAAAGTAAAATCATATTATATACTTTGAGTGTAGGAAATATGAGCATTACAAGAGCAAGTGCCCTAAATGGTCAAGAAGAAGGGAAGGGCAAGGGCAAGCCCAAGGAGACCATCCCGAACAAAGAAGAGCAAGGAGCACGTGGTGTGCTTCCAATGCAAAAAGGGCATTATAGGAGTCAATGCCCCAAGGGGAAGAAGATGGTCAAGGCTCAAGGAGGCACATCCAAGGGGAGCCTAAGGCAAAGAAGGTAACATTTAAGGCACATCTTTACATTATGGTAAAAAGCATGATAGTTCTAACTTTATCATTTTAATGCAATTACATAAGAATAGAAAGACAACAATAGAAATCAATACATGTGCTTAGGTGCTAAACTTGTTAGCCTAGGTAAGGACAATTCTAGAAATGCTAACCCTAGAATTACTCATCTAAGGCTAAGGAGAACCTAAGGATTGTAGACACATGCCTAGGAAAAAGAAAACTCATGAATCAAATGAAAAATCTAAAACTAAGGACTTAGAATAGGAAAATCAAGTCTTGAGGTCAAGACTTGACAATTTGGAAAAGACCCTAAAAATGGAAAATATCCTATTAGCAAAGGAGTCAACTCTAGGCTTAGGGGTACAAAAGTCATCCAATGGCCATAGAGGTTTGGGATACAAAACAAAGGCTAAGAAGGATGTGCCCTCTTACCATAGAGTTCCATATAGTTATGGAACAAACCCTAGGTCTAGTGGTCAAGCCAAGAATACTAGGGAAGTCATCCCTAAGAGTATTTTTGCAATAAATGTGACTAAGACTTCTAAGAAGTCTAAGAAAGTCACAAGGAAGGTCACAAGGGAAGCTATCCCTAGAGTTGATCTTGATGAGTCCCAAATGACCAAGGCTTTAAAGCCTAGGAGGGTCATTAGGAGGGTTGCTAGGGAAGTCATCCCTAGTGAATATTTAGTGAACCCAATGAGCTCAAATAGGTATTGGGTTCCTAGGAGCGTGATTCCTTCACGCTAGATGGTTTAGGGTGTGCCAACCTTAATTGGATAGGTAGTTAACCTACTCATGGCAAAAGGTGGCATTTTAGGAATATTCAAGGTGTAATCAAGCCTTGAAAATGAAATTAAAAATTATTCCTAAGGTGATTAGGATGTGCCAACCACATTTGAGGAATTTTCTAGGGTCAATCTAATTGGCACATAGTGATCTAAAAATCTTTAGCATATGATTTTAGATCTATTACACTTAGGAAAATATATAAATTTGTGGAAATGCAAATGGCAACTAAGGCTAGAATTAGGTATTTTCTATACCTTTATATGTTATTTGCCATATATTGTTTGCCATATGCCATGTCATGACATCATATTTATTTTATTATCATTTAAAATGTCATGATAATGTTTAGGTTAGTTATATGTCATGCCTTATTTAAGTTTCATACTTTATGACATGACATCATGACATTGGCACATATGTTCACTTATGATATTATTTTATGTCATGTCATCATCTCTTGCATGTATGATCAATTAAATTGATTTAAGGATAAAAACTCAATTTGATATGGAAATCAAATTGTTGTCTAGAAAATGCATGAGAACTTAGCTTAAGATGACCTAAACCCATATCTCACATCAAAATTGACTTGGATGTGTTTGATACACCTTAGATGTGTGTGAGATATTAGGATTATGAGTTAGGATCAAGGTGCATAGCTCTTGTACCTAGATGAGCCTAATTCTAAATTGAGGATCATAGGGAAAGCTTGTGTACAAGTCATGTACACTTAGCCCTAAGATTGTGGTCCTAAATTGAATGGTTTAAAATCATTTCAAAATTGATTTGAAAAACCTTGATGAAGCTTTTCTAGTGATAGCATTCATCATTGAGCAAGTTGATACAAAGTTGAGGTAAACTTGAACTATTTCAAAGTTTTTAAACTTTGTATCAAGATTTGAAAATGGAAGTTATTTTCATAGAAAACTATTTTTCCATGATAGTATATGTTATGAGGAATGTATCCTCAAAATTTTATAATTTTTGGAATTTTCTGTAATTTTGTAGGGGTTTCTGAATTTCGGGAGGAAGAAATTCAGAAATCAGAAATCAGACATGTGTGACCGATCAGGAGGTTCCCGATGTCCGGATCGATCACCGATCCGGATCGAGTGGACTTCGGTCATCGATTGACCGATCAAGCCTCTATGCATGTTCTAGGTAACCATTTCAACTAAAATACATTTGTCATTTTCAGGTTAAGGTTTTTGATTTCTAAAAGTTGAAACTCTCCAAGACATTATTGGTGCAATGGTCAAGGGGGAGTTTTACCTATTAGTCAAGGGGGAGTTTTTACTCTAAAGACTTGAGTGATATGAGATTATCACTAAGTTGATTGTTGACTTTAGTATCAAGGGGGAAATTAAGGGTTTCAATGAAAGGTATGTGACTTTCATTAGGAAGAAACTCTTGACCTTGATTCACTCTTTTTGATGTGTGTCAAAAAGGGGGAAAATGGGAGAATATCCAAAGAATGTTCAAGGAAGAACATTAGAGTTTGGGGAGAATGTTCAAGGAAGAACATTGGAAAACCTAAGTTAGGTTATCGGGTTAACCTAACTTGATTATGGTTTTTGTCAAACATCAAAAAAGGGGAGATTGTTGGTGCAACCTTAGGTCAAAGTTGACATGGGTGACCCGACTCAAGTTGACCTGACTCGAGGTATATTTTGATGTTTGACAAAAATAGAGAAGTTGTATTTTGATGTTTGACGAGGATAGAAAAGTTGTATTCTGATGTTTGACAGAATACAAACTTGGGAGATTGTGGGTGCAATCTTTGGTCAAGGTTGACCTGGTTGACTCGAGGTGAGTCGACCTGATTCAGGAAATCCTGGTGAGTGAAGCCAGGTGAAAATCCTAGTAAGTGAAGCTAGGTGAAAGTCCTGGTGAGTGAAGCCGGGCAAGGGAAAATCCAGATGGATCAAGGATGATCGGACATCTGGTGTTGGGAAGTCCAAGTATGGAGACTTGGCACGGAAAAGTCCAAGCAGGGAGCTTGGCACGGGAAAAGTCCAAGTATGGAGACTTGGCACGGAAAAGTCCAAGTATGGAGACTTGGCGAAAAGTCCAAGTATGGAGACTTGGCACGGAAAAGTTCAAGTATGGAGACTTGGCAAAAAGCAAGGAGCTTGGCACGGGAGAAGTCCAAGTATGGAAGCTTGGCATGCAAGTCGGAGAGGGCTCGGCAGCTCGTTCTCCGTAGAGGGCTCGGTAGCTCGTTCTGAGGACCAGGTAGGGCGTGGAAGTCGGAGAGGGCTCGGAGCTCGTTCTCCGGACTAGGTCGAGAGGCTCTCTGGAGGGCCTCGTCGGAGAGGGCTCGGCTCGTTCTCGGAGAGGGCTCGATCGGATCGAGAGGGCTCGGTAGCTCGCTCGGAGACCGATAGGGTTTAGGGGGGAGCTCTAAACTGGATCGGTCCGTGACCGATCCAATGATGATCGGTCCCGATCGATCGGTGGTATCGAGTTATCTGATCGTCCGAGACCGATCAGAAGCAACACGAGGAAAAGGAGAAGGATTGATCGGTCCGGGACCGATCGATCCCTCCCTATCGATCGGATATGGTCGATCGGTCAGGCATAGCCGCTGAGTCACAACGCTATCTCCGTCTTCTTAACTCGCCGCGGTGAGCGGTGCGTTATAAAGAGGTCGAGGGCTTCTGCAGTAAGCTACTAGCTGCTGGTTCATCTTGAGCTTTGCTGAGCTCATACTTCTTGAAGCTTCGAGTGAGCTTCCTTCGGCTGGTTCAGCTGCTGTTGGGCATCCGTGAAGTTGTTGCTTCATCAACGGACTCCCGTCGACGAGAAGGCAAAGTGTTTTTACATTAGTATTGCTTTTTGTTTCTTGCTTTCTTTCTTGTACTCCTATCTTGCTGTTGCAAGAGATTGTGGCGAGGTTTCTCCACCCAGAAGGAGTTCATAATATCTGGTTATCCGGGGTCTCATCCACCGACGGATTGATAGGCTTCGTCCACCTTACGGACACGCCGAGGAGTAGGAGTATCATCTCCGAACCTCGTTACATCGCTGTGCTTGAGGTTTGATTTCTCCATTTACGTTTCTGTTGTTATTTTTCCGCTGCTCTAACTTGATTTGTAGAAAGAAACGCAAATTTGAGGTCGGCTATTCACACCCCCCTCTCTAGCCGCTATCCGAAGGTCCTAACAAAAGGGACATGTACCACTAAGTAAAGAATCTTTGTGGTGGAATGAGAAAGTACAAGAGAAAGTAAAGGAAAAACGAATAGCTTATAAGGAATTATATATTTATAAGAACGAGGAAAACTTAAAAAAATATACAATAGCCAAGAAAGAAGCTAAGAAAGTTGTGAGTCGAGCAAAAAATGAAACTTTTGAACCATTATATCAAAAATTGAATACAAAAGAAGGGAAAAGAGACATTTATAGAATAACTAAAGTGAGAGAAAGGAAAACAAGAGATCTTAGCCAAATAAAATATATTAAAGATGAATGTAATAGGGTATTAGTAAACGATGGAGAAATAAAAGAGCGGTAGAAGAGATATTTTCATCAACTTTTTAATAAAGGTTTAGGTGATCAACTTAACTTAAGTAATTTAAGTAGGTCAAATGAACATAGAAATTTTAATTTCTATCGTAGAATTCAAACTTCAGAAGTAAAACAAACTTTAAATGAGATGCACAATGGAAAAGTCGTTGGATCAGATGATATTCCGATAGAGGTATGGAAGTGCTTAGGGAAACAAGGTATTGAATGACTTACAAAATTATTTAACATGATATTGAAGGCGAAAAAAACATCTGATCAATGCAGGATAAGTACTCTAATTCCATTATATAAGAAGAAGAAAAACATACAAAATTGTGTAAACTATAGGAGTATTAAACTAATGAGTCATACTATGAAACTTTGGGAAAAAGTAATAGAAAAAAGATTAAGAAAGGAGACAATAATGACAGAAAATCAATTTGAGTTGATGTCTGGAAGGTCGACAATAGAAGCTATACATCTTCTTAGACAATTAATTGAAAAATATTGGGAGCAAAAACAAGATCTACACATGGTATTTATTGACTTAGAAAAAGCTTATGATAGAGTCCCAAGAGAAATTATATGGAGAATTTTAGAAAAGAGATGTGTTAGCGTAATATATATTGAACTAATTAAGGATATGTATGAGGATGTAACGACCAAAGTAAAGACTTTAGGCGGAGTAACTGAAGCATTTCCAATAAAGATAGGGTTACATCAAGGATCAACTCTAAGTCCCTATCTTTTTACACTAATTATGGATGAACTCACTGCACATATTTAAGACACAGTACCATGGTGCATGTTGTTTGCAGATGATATTATTTTGGTAGATGAAGCACGTGAAGGAGTAAATGCTAAACTAGAATTTTGGAGAGAAACACTAGAAGGAAAAGGTTTTAAGCTTAGTAGATTAAAGACAGAATATATGGAATTTAAATTTAGCAATATTAGAAGTAATGAAACAATTGTTAAGATAGGAGAGGTCAAGTTTCCCGGAACCGAGAGATTTAAATATTTATGATCATTTTTGCAAAACGATGGACGGATTGAGAGAAATGTCTTACATAGAATACAAGAAAGATGGGTGAAATGGAGGGGAGCGTCGAGTGTTTTATGTGATCGTAAAGTACCTCTTAAACTTAAAGGTAAGTTCTATAAAATCGCAGTTAGATCTTCTATGTTATATGGAGCTGAATATTGGGCTATGACTCAAACACATTTGCAGAAGATGAGAGTTGCAGAGATGAGGATGTTAAGGTGGATATGTGGACATACGAGGATGGACAAAATAAGAAATGAGAGCATTAGAAAGAGAGAAAGTCGGAGTCATATCTATTGAGGAAAAACTCCGAGAAACACGTTTAAGATGGTACAGACATGTACTTAGACGACCAATAAATGCTCCAGTTAGGTGATGTGAAACTATGATAAACATGCATATCAAACGAGGAAGACCAAAAAAGACTTGGTTAGCAACAATAAAATAAGATAAAATTTATTTAAATATAGATGATGATATAATAGGAGATAGAGCTTAATGACGTAAAAAGATTTATACAGCCGACTCCACCTAGTGGGAAAATGCTTGGTTGTTGTTGTTATTGTTGTTGTTATTGTGTATATATATATATATATATATATATATATATATACACACACACACACACGAATATGATATGCTACAGTGCGTGTCGCGCAGCATATCAGCTTTTTTATTAAAAAAAAATTGAATTAAAAATAATTAAAATATTTTTTTAGGATTTGATTTCTAAGGTTCAAGCTTCCCAATTGAGTTATAATTTTTAAGCTATTTTTTTTTTAAAGATTTTACCTCTAGGGTTCATACTTTCCAATTGGATCATAGTGTTTAGTTAAAAGAAAAATTAGAAATGAAATAAATTTAAGTATTTACGAAGTATTGTAATGTGTTTAGGGAATATATCTATGTATTAGGAATTTATATAATAAAATGTTGAATTTTTTTAATTCAAAATATTAATAAAAAAAAAAAAAAAAAAAAAGCTGATATGCTGCACAACGCGCACAGTAACGTCGCTCAGCATATCAGAACTATATATATATATATATATATATATATATATATATATATATATATACAATTTCGCGTGGCACACTTATGTGGCGAGTTCCACGTCATCCGGGTGAGAAGTTAATAACGCAACAAAGGTAGAATGGCGTCAAACCTCTCCTCGCGATTCTTCTCCAAGAAACCTACCCCCTTCTCCCTCTGTGAATTGTCGAATGTGCCTCCCTCTCCAAATCGCCCACCACCCATCCCTCTCTCACAAAAGCTAGTATCTATGACTCTCTCTCTAGCCAAAGTGTCGCGCCCCACAAGCATGCCTCTCTCGCCTTGAGCTCTCCTACGGCGAGCTCTCTCTCATATCATTTAACTAAGTATGCGTCTAAAATTACAACATTTAACCATTTACAAACCAAGTTTGTGTCAAGGAGTCAATGTTGTCTTATCTTGCATCTTTTCTTAGTGCCGAGATCAAGAGTGGTAATCATACGCTCACATTATATCTCTCACACGATTTCCACTTCCCCAAGAATATGCATGGACAAGTTCAAGATCACAATCAATCATAGAATAAAATTGTTTGAGCCCAATAAGATTATAAGTAGTTTTTTTTTTCTTTTCAAAATTGACTATTTTTTATAGAGCAAATGTTAAGTATGAACTCTGTTGAATAGGTTAGTATTACGGAGCATTATATCAACGTTAGATGAAAATTTACAATGAATATTCAAGAAGGCAAGGATAGAATCAAGTGAGACATCTAAATTTCTTGCAACAAAGAGGCATATTGCATTCCAGGTTAATGTCAGATCAATCAAGCAACAGAGATGATCCAAATATAAAATATGTCAAACCAGAGAAGAAAGTATGATCCAAATGAACTTCCTGTAGCAATAAATGAGAGGACCTTTTACCAATCAACTTCTTGCTCCGTTTAGGCGAAACCCTAGTTCGACGTATAGTGATGCCCTAGATCGTCGGTGAGTGGTGAGAGATAAGAAGGAGAGGGCTCGCGGCGAGGAAGAGCTCGCCGGTCGAGAGAGGGCTTGTGGTAAGAGAGAGCTCACGGTAGGAGAGGGTAGGTTTAGCGAGAGAGATGCATTTGCGGCAAGAGGGGCGCTTCGGTGATTCAGAGAGGGAGGAGTGTCTAGGTTTCGTGGAGAAGAATCGCGAGGCCTTCGTTGCGTTATCAACTTCTCACACGGATGACGTGGAACTCGCCACATAAGCGTGCCGCACGAAATCGCTAGACTCTCACCGAAGCAGATGAGTTCTATATAATATTGTTAAGGGCATCCGCAACGCCTTTAACACTCGAACAATATAAATGTGTCACATTAGTATTAACGTTTTATATTAACGTCCATTGTAAAAGCCCTAATAAGAATACTGGGCAAGGGCAAGAATGGACTTGGCCAGTATTTATATATCTAGCCCGTATTTATGGCCCATCTCTCTCTCTCTCTCACTCTCTCTCTTAAGCGGCATCCACGACGAGAGACGCTGGTGGAGGCGCCGCTTCGTTTCTCCTCCCACCGCTCTGCAAGCTCGGAATCCAGATTAGCGCCTCGGGAAACCCTAGATGTTTGGATTCTAGGATCTACGTGAAGATTCGGGGGTTCGAAATCCGTCGGAGTCGCTGTTTACTGCGATAACCGTCACCAAGTCACGTAAGCTTTCACCTTTAGATTTGCCGTTCATGTAGATTTAGCAAATTCCGAGATGATGTGATGGTATTAACTGTGCTTGATGGCGCAAATCTGTAGTTCTATGTCATTCGCGATCTCAATTTCATGGTTAATCCTACTGTACATGGGGATAAGAAAGGCGGCTTGAGACTGCTTGAACAGGAGGGTGGATGATTTGACCATCTGTGGCAGTTGATTTCCTTAGGATGCTTGTGTTTTTGAGTGGTAAAAAATGTCGTTTTTCTATTGACACTGATTTACATTTTGGATATTTTAGGAAGGATGTCTGTAGGCTCAAGGTAGGTGGATTTTTGCTTAGTTTCACTAGATCAAACTTTTTTTTACTTAGTTTTTTGTTATCAGTATCTCATCATTCATTCATGCTATCATACTTCGAGACAAATTTTGTACCGAATCTATTGGTGACTGCTTGTGTGATTTTTTTACTTCTTCTTCTCATTTAGTAAGTCAATAGATGACTACTAAATTCTGCTCCTTTCATGGGCATTCAGCATCATTATATATCTATGCTACAGGGTGAATTGGTCGCAACTAACTATTATGATAAGTGGATTCTTGCAATTTTTTCCCTACTTACCTTTCATAATTCTCCTTTCTTTCCGTGTATTCTTTGTTGTCATTACTTTTATTTATGGAATTGTATTTTATATTCAGGACAAGATTAATCAGATGATGGTTATTGATGAGCATGATGATAATTCCTTACAAGAGGATGAGAGAGCAATTGGAATCGACATAAATGAAGGAAATGCAGCAGAGGCTCTAACTAGAATAGAGCTTGATGTTGCATATTCTTCAGAGAAGCTACTTAATTTGGAAATACTTTTGATGCTGGTAGCTGATAGAGTCAATGATTTTGAATCATGGAAGATGGAGCATGGGGACATCCTAGCTGAGTCTGTTAAGAAGTTTTTTGAATCTGATATATTGTGTGGAATTTTATGCACTGAGGTGAAAGAACTGCAAAGCTTCATGTCCTTTCTACAAACTGAAATCATGGAGACATGCCAAAATCTTTTTGATGGTGAAAACTTCGAAGCAATTGCTTCTGAAGTAGGCAAAAAATTGCTTGATGCTGAAAAATCTGTCAGGAAGTTACAAGATTCAATTGCCGATATACAAAAACAGTCATTGAAGTTTGAAAGCATTCTAGCTTTGTGTCATGTTGAAGCTAGTAAGTTGTTCATATTTCTTAGGTTGCTTTATTGTTTGCACATATTGAGATGGCGACACTAATTTCTCTAATGCATGCATTTAATTAGGGTTGGATGAAAATCAGAAGTTTGATAATGGTCATTTGTCATCCATTGGCACTGTTGATCAACAATGGAGTGTCTTAAAAATGTTGGACGAATCATTGGCACGAGAACTTGATCTTGAAAACAAGCTTTCAGACACAAGGTCAAATGAGAAGGATCTTAAGCTACAGTTGCTTTATGCAGAAGCAGAACTTGACTTCATTAAAGAATCAATTGAAATACATTTGGAGAGAGCACTTGAGGCTGAAAATACTGCTGAAGTTCTTTTGGCTATTTCAAAAGAATTTGCCGGTAGACTTCAGGTTGTTCAATTTTGTTTAAATAGTTCACTTAGACGAGAGAATGAGCTGAAGTCTCATTTCAATGTACATGCTGAAGAATCTATGAAGGCGAGCACAGGGACCATTCCAGAAATCATCTCCCTGAAGGAAAAGGTGAAAACACTTGAGGAGCAGCTTAGACAGTCTCATGCCCAGATGCAGCTGGCAGCGGCCTCAGTTGAATCAAGTCATAAGCAACAATGTTATTTGCAGTCTGAACTGGGTCAAAAGGAAAATGTAATCAACGATCTCAGAGCTGATGTTTTGAGAACTGAAAACAGAGTTGAAAGTGCTGAAGGTAAGTATGTCGAACTGCAAGGCATCAACATCAAATTGAATGAGGAGCCTGTCTTGCTGCAAAAAATCAATTCCGAGAGAACAAACCTTTCACGGTCTAGTGAATCAGATATGCAACTGGAGCATGCAAGGGCATCTGTTGAAGCACTTAAAGAGAAGCAAAGTGGATTGTATGATACTATCGATGATATGGGAATTGTGATTGAGGAGCTCAAAATAAAGGTTTCAAAAGCAGAAAGTAGGGCTGAGAATGCTGAATCTAAGTGCACTTTGTTAACTGAAACAAATTTAGAACTAAATGAAGAGCTGGGTTTCCTAAGAGGCAAATTGGAATACATGGAAACATCCATGCATCAAGCTGAGGGTGCAAAAGTTGCCACTGCTAAAGACATTGGTATCAGGACAAAACTCATTGGTGATCTGGTCATGAAACTAGAATTGGAAAGAGAACGTCTTCAGTCAGAGGTATGCCTTTAACTTTTCCGTGTTCTATTCTAGTAAATCTTTCAAAGTGTAGAGGCTAATAGACTATTCCAATGTGAACTTTTGCAGTTTTGACTAAAATTATATTTGGGTACTAGTTAAAGATAGATCTTACAAAGAGTTTCTTAGAAAAATTGACACTAATATATATATATATATATATATATATATATATATTGATAAGGTAAAGTATATTAAGAACCAGATAAATGTACAATCTTGAGCAAGGTAAATTGAAACTAATCTTGAGCCTGAACTATATGCAATAAAATTTAGTTGAGGTATATTGTTGTTTCCCTTCCTGTGCATTAATGTACCATTAATGTATCATAAATGTTTCTGTATTTGAATAGGGTTTCACACACCTTGATTAGTAATGCATGTGGCTTAAGTCAGGTTTCATATGTTTCACATACAAAAAAATAATGCTTTTCCAGAAAATAACTTATCTTCTTGTGTGTTTGTTTGGGCGTTCAAAAATTAAGTATTATGTTTGGCTGTTAATGTATGAGGTATGAAACAGGCCAAGTATGATAAAATATGTGGGCTGTCCTTGAAAACATCCCACTTTTAAATTATGAATTTGTGGAATTATATCATAAATTATGTCTGTGTTGTCCTTTTTTACTTTTTCCAAAGATGAAGTGTTGGATTACACACTAAAAAGGGTCTTTTGTTCCAATCTTTATTGGTGTTGCTTGATTTAATCTGTTGGCTAACGATTCTCTCGGTTCCACTCCTGCAATTTCATATTTCAAAATTGTCTCCTGAGAATTTGTCGTGTGGATAGTTTACATGAATTATGTCATCTCATTCTGTCAAGTTCTCCTGTAATAGTCAATACTTGTTTGTTAATTAATAAGTTGCATTAGATTTACTCAAGCTATTTAGGATCCTCTCAGTGTTCTTTTAGGATGTTATAATCAAACTTGTAAATTTAGTGAACTTCCAAAAGTTCTCTCCTTTTGTTCGTGTTTCCTTGCAGATATCTGCCTTGATAAAAAAGAACAGAGCTTTGAGTGAGAAATTGAAAAGAAATTCTTCAAGCTACAAGGGAACCCACAATGAAACTCTACCTGGCACAAAATCATCAGGAGAAAGACCTGCAGAATCTTTTAGTAGAGACATTCAGGTGGGTCATCTAGATTTCGTTTTAAGTTTTCAGTGCAGTGCCCTCATTTTCGTTTCTAAGATTATCGGTCAATCCCTTCTCCGGCTCAATTCTAGTGATCAACTGAACAAGATTTCTTTTTTTTTTTTGTATTTTTGTATTTTGTTTGTTTGTTGAACTGTTATATTTTCTCAATGGCATACATTAACATGCAATTTACATGTTTAACTATGTATCAGACAGAGAACCTGGCTGCGGGTATCAGTGAGAAGCATCTGGTGACCACTCTTTCAGCTGAGGAGATGGCCTCAGGTTCAGATTCAAAGATCGAGACTGTGAGGAACATCGAAGCAGCTCAACTCGACCCAAAGTATCTTTGCATGACTATCCTCGTCTTGTTTGTGGCTGTCCTTACCTTCTATGCGTATCAACAAGAAAGCAATCCCGTGTACTAACTGGAAGGAGTTCCTAGTCGCCTTGGCTTCTGATTCAATAGCATCCTATCGACTGATGAGATTGTTCCTTAGATTTTGGTGTTGTGTTGTTGAGTTGGATCTTGGCCGAAATTCGTGTAATGTTTCGGTCATGTAGAGTTAGTTTAGTAGAAAATTTTGCAGCTAAGAAAATGTTATCAGTAGATCAGGTATAATAATTTCTATTTTTGGTTTATTATAAATTGTTATGTTTGGATGCTGTTGGATTGAAAGTTAAAACCTAGAAAATGTTTTAGGATTTAACTCCTTTTTATTTTTACCCTCAAAATTTGATAAATAATAACATTTTATCAGTTGTATCTTCAAATCCATATCGTAGTACTCAACTACCCATTGAACTTGTTATATTTAAGAATTCTCCTTACAATTTACATCCTGTTCTTCGGAAAAGTCACTTGAAAGACATTAAACATTGGCGTAGCAGTATGTATATATATATCATCGTGTGTGAATTTTATAATAAATATATATCAGGAAAATAAATTCTATTCATTCTTCTTTAATTTTTAGTTAATTATTAACCGTTATCCAGATTATATTAAAATTTACTTATTTTAATATTTTTCTTTTTATTATACTGCATAACATTGATTATTGAGGTGTCGGTCGACATTTAAAACATGAAAATATATCTTAAGCAATTCCAAAATAAATTTATTTAACCTTTAAAAATTCATGAAATAGTTAATGATTAACATTCTCAATATTTACTGAGATTCATAACTAAGTATTTAAAAAAGGAGCACGAAATTCTTACCGAAAGAACTATCGGGATCACATTAATTCTATTATACAAAGCCTTATTCTACATATCAAAATACTATTTTCACAATTCAAACGTAACTACAAAATCACATGACAAATTTGACCATAAGTAACATTCTCGATATATATTGAGACAAATGCCTAATTCTAGTATTACTTGCGGAAAAAAACAACAATGTAGGAAATATTGATTAACATTACTATATGGAGACAAATGCCTAATTCTAGTATCACTATGTGAGGGGAAACAAAGGCAAACAACAAGGTAGGAAAAAGAAAATAGAACATGATTCCACACGTCACAGGAAAAAGAGAATACTGCTACAGTATTACAGATTTAAAATATACATTTGATTACATGGGTTACCCAAAAAAAAACAATTTGCATCATAATGTAGAATTCAAGATGCAAAGATCCATAGTTTGGGTTGATAGGCTCTTCTACACAGCTCCAACTATCGCCGATACCGGTATCGTTTGAAATTGAAGTACAAATGAAGAATCCCGCGCTCGAAGGTTGACTTGAAGCCTTTCTTGTGAGAATACTCCCATTCCTTGTTTACAATACGGAAGGCCTGTCAAATTTTACATAAACATATCAGGCAGCCATTTAAGGTCAGCTATCATTAAATTCAAAGACATGAAAAACCTAGCATAGATGTGGGAAAAAAAGAAAGACAAACTTTAAATCTACTAATGTGTTTCACCAAAAGTCTGATGACAACATTTTGGATAAAAATTAACCTATGTAAGAGTATATTGGTTAATTATGGCATAATTTTGATATAAAAATACAATTTATCAAGCTGCTTTGATATTTTAGAATAGGACTAAAATTCTGAATTTTTCATTAGTGAGGGCTCAATGTCTGCATTCGCTATTTCTATTAACATATTGCTAGAAGCTTAAAATAAATTAATACTCACAATGTCTTCGTAGGGCGGCCCGGCATGGAACCTGATAATACAGGTCTCATCACTGTTGCCATCCTTCTCAATAGTGTACACTGGCGCTCTTGACTTGTCAACAAGATCAGGGTAAAATATGTTGAACTTGTAGCCCTGGACAATCTTAGGAGGAGGATTGTCGTGATCATAATGAGTTTGGTTGTACTTGTTCCACTCGTATCCAGTATGAACCCGATTGAAATACTTTGGCTTTCGTGGACGATATTTATCATGCCACCAATACACCTAAAACAAAGAAAGCCCAAAAGAAGAAAAACAATGTCATTCCTTCTGCAAAGCTCAGTAAATTTTCACTTGTTAGATATCTCCTATTTTTTTTTCAAACCATATGCAATGCCTCTTTGAAAATGATCCATCAGTGAGGTTTCTTAAAACAAAATGGATTTCATATAAGGTGGTGATTGATGAAATAAGAATAACAGCAACATGTAGTTTTGATATGAAGAAAAGAGAGTAAAATAAAACCTGTGAATCCAGGGCTACTTCAGAGCCTGCACCAAAAACTGCATCACCTTCATCCATAGCCCCCATCGCTCTCATGGCTTTGAGTTCCATATTGTCTTCAGGTTGGCTCACCTTCTTTGCAGTCATTGCTTCCCGAGTCTTCATTTGCTGCTCCATTTCTATAACTTTGCGTTTCCGCTCCTGCAAAAGATGAGTCACTAAATTCAGCACACTGAGCCTCCCAATTCAGAAAGTAATGCAATAAGAATGCCAAACAGAACTAAAGCTGATACTTATCACACAATTGACTGGCTGATATAGGTAATTTGTCCTTGCAAATCAGTCAAACCAAACAATAATCAATAAAAAAAGTATGAGTTGGAGGAAACTTTGGGCAGGATTAGTTGTCAGGATTCAAAATCAACAATGGCTGGAAGTGAACAAATTGCCATATTAATAACTAATAACATATTATAAGATTGCAAAAAAAACAAAAAACTTCAATATGTAGTTTCTAGACTTAGCTTTCACAAATTTTAGCCAAATATGCAATAGTCAAAACACTCACTAGCATTAACAATCTAATTACTGCAAATGCAGTAACCCAGCCCTCTATTTAATCTCCCCAGGAGTGCCAACTCAACATGGAATATCAAGATGAATTCTAGGCTTGTTCTAACATGTACACTAGAAATTGCCCAACACACGATTCAACATGGAATATCAAGACTAGAAACAAAAGGTCGAGATGAACTCTAGGCTTGTTACATAACATGTACAGGGAGCAGTACATTACCAGTTCAGCCCAGTCTTCCTCAGGATCAATTGCTTCATCGTCTTCATCACCTTGCAAGAGTTGAGGTGAGAATGAGCCTGCTTCTTCAGGTGGTGAGAATGAACCTGCTTCTTCAGGTTCATCAGCATCCTCAATCAAATGCTCAGGAGAATAATGCTTGGAATCTAAAAAAAATTAAAGCATAAGCATAGCACTCAAACAAATTCAGATAACCAAGTGGATTAAATTCCTTAGTTATATACCCTCTAGATCCTGCAATTCATCCTCTTCAGCTTTTGCATCTTCATGTTCTTCTAACTGGTTCTCAACCTCTGCAGGATGCTCTGAATGTTGTAGATGCTTTCGTAGAAGCGAGGCATGGATTTCTCTAAGAGAAGCCTGCATATAGTGTTTAAGATATAAATCCAAAAAATCAAAAGAGCTAAGTTCAATTCAATAAAAACAATAGATAGAAAGAAACATCTAAAACGTACAGTATAGGCTTAGATTATGTAGATCCTAAAATTTTAACTTTAAACAATACAGTTGGGAGCATAATGGTAGATGTATGTAAAATCTACAATGTAAATGGCTCATTCTTAAACATTGAAATGAAAAAGGTAAGTAATGAGACAAGGGCACATCTGATACAGGCCCTCAATTATCCATTCTATTCCTATCCCTACTTAAGAAAAATCGGAAGAGACTTTTGGAAGATGACACCTATAACAATAAGTTGCTTAGACTGGAGAACAAGTAATTTTGTGCACATAACTATTAGATAAGCCAAGTGTCCACTAGAAGTGTTGGCGTCGGAGTAACGATGTCCAAACCCAACACAGGCACAAAGAGGATAAATGAAGAGTTCCATTAACCATAGCTTACAAGATGGGAAGCGTGTTATCCATACCTTATATTTATTTGCTGGAAACCAGGAAATAGAACATAATGAAATAATTTAAGTGAAGAGAAAAGAAGAAATAAATAGTATCTTATTTTCAATTTTTCATTTATTTGATTGTTTAGACAAAATTGAAATGAGAGAAATACACATTTATATTTATGAGATGTGTAAACTCCATTTCCATCAATTTCCACCTAGCTTGGGTGGAAAAAAAATGAAGAGAAAATTTAGAGGATTAAATTACCTTCTTTTTTTATTTACTTCTAAGTAAACAAGAAAATCAATCATTTCATTCTATTTCTTCTCTTCCATATCCACTCGAGTTAACACAACATTAATGTTATAACTCAAGGTACAGACACACTTATTATGGTTTACTCCAATAGTAGCTAGCAAGCAAAAATTTCAGTATAACATCAATTGTAACTAGCAGAGGACATAGATTAAGGATAAGTCCATTAAAAGACCAATTCGATGGAAAATAATAGAGGCATAAATATTCACGTTTGATTATGGGATTGATTCAACTCTAGCAGAACACAACAGTAGTAGATGATTCCAATCATTCAGAGCATGCAATTATTTGTACCAGAGACTAGATACTAGAATAAGTATAAAGCTTTAGAAGAAATCAATGCCAAAGAAGTTTAATCTCATCATCAAGATTGGTAGCATACCTTCGCCTTGTATATTTGGAGGTGCTTCAGAATAGCCTCCCAATACTCAACAACCTTAGCAGTGCCTGATCGCATTTGTGATTCAATTTTTTGTTGCATCAACTCCAACTCCTTGGACCTTTTCCCTTCCAATAGATTCTTCACATCAGCCTCAATGCTCGAGTGCAGACCCCTTTCTTCTACAAGAACTTCAGGAGGTGGTTGCTCGCCCCGTACTCTAGCTCGATCAATTGCATCTTTTTTCTGAGCTTCCGCAAGTTCCCAGTTACAAACTACCATCAATGCCTGTTCATCATCAGGAACACATCAGATATCAACTAAAGAGAAAAGAAAGAGAAAAATTATCCAGAGGTAAGAAAAGGATATTAAGGTTATTATGTGACCATAAAAAATAGTTCACAAATCAGTGTCGAATTGTCATTAGCCTAATCAGAATATTATCCTTTGAGTAAAAGAATGAGTTTATTCAAATTATGAAATATAGTTAGATAAAAGAAGACAAGAAGTTATTACACAAATTGTGATAAAATTTCCATCCTCTAATTAAAATATTATCATTTGATTAACAGAAAGTTCAAGAAATTTGTGAATTATAGTTAAGTGATAGCCTATTCATGGACATAAAATAAAAGGATCAAAGTTATTACTTAACCATAGTTCACAAATTAGTGTTGAGCTATCAATAGCTTAATTTGAAGATTATTATCATTTGAGTATCAGAAAAAGTTCAATCAATTTCATCAACTTTGAAATGAAAATGAAATCCCAGGCTTTATTTGGATTATTTTGATTCATTAATATTATCTAGTGATCAGAAGCCCAAATTAAGTCACATCAACTATATAGAAAATTTTAGGAACATGTGTCTTCTATAGATTAAAAATGTTAAGCCATTAGTGCTGAAAAAAATACAAAAAATTGTGGAAGTGACTAATTTTGAAAGGACAAAACTAGAAGATACTTTCTTCTACATGTCAATGAGAGTGAAAGCGGTACAATGGAATATAAAAAAATAAAATCAAGTTGTAAGCACAAAGAAAGATGTGAAAGTAAGGACTTTACCTCCCAATATCTGATATGAATTGGTGTCGTTGTATCCAAATCCAGATGCATTTTAATGTCTTCACGAAGTTCTTCCAAATCCTTGACGGTAAGCCCCTGTAGTTTTAATATTTAACATCCATGAATAATCAACTCAAAATTTTTTTAAAAGAAAAGATAACCACATCAAGGCATAACTATTATAGCAATCAACAATACTCAAAGCTATATATGCAGTAATATAGACTTTAATGTTAGAGAGCACTCAATAAAACTATTCTAAATGTCACCATTAGCATTAGCTATTTTAAATTCGAATTTTATCAAAGAGTTGAGATTTGAGAGGTAAATACCTTAAATACAATGTAGGGTTCATTTAGATCAAAGTCAAATTCTTCAGAACTGGTAAGGGTCTTGGTAAGCATATCAATTGGTCTTGCACGCCCTTCTCGCAGTCTAATCTCAGATCTAACTTTGCTTTGATCAAAGTGAAACTGCACAGTAGGAAAAGATTAGTAACAGATAAAAAGAATATCATGAAAGACTTCAAAATTAGGAGGAGAAAAAATGTGGCAAATTAAGAATATAATCACCTCTTCTTCTTTCTTCTCCCAATCTAAAAACTCAGCACGAGCTCTCTCTCTTGCCAACATTGCCTGCAACATTTTACCAAAGAAAGTATGAGAAGGCTTAACTAAAGCATCCTAAGGAAAACATCTCCAAAGATTCAAATAAGTGTATTTGTAGAAAATTGAAAATTTGAACAAACCATTTCTTCCTCACGTTGTGCCTTTTCAATTACCCTTTCCTCCCTTCTTTTCTTCACCTTTTCAATCTCAGCCTGCATCAAAACTAAATTAGTATGCAATAATAAATACTAAATACCTACAGACAAACTTTCAAGATGTAGCAAAATAAAAGAACTATGTAAATTAGACAAAATTCTGACTCCTATAAAATTTTAATCAGTTCTTTATCTAAAAGAGAACATAGAAGATTAAACTGAAATACTTAAAAGAGACAAATCCAAGAAAATCTACTTAGGTTTAAGCAATGACATACACTTTTTTTACCAGGTTAGAAAGATTTATCTTTATTCATGAACAATAACCATCATTCATTTCCCTTAGCACAACATGTCTCAGGACAGAATGAAAAATCATGCTCAAAATTATAAATTCAGCAAATATAGACAGACGAACTGTCTTAGAAGTTGAGATGTAGTAAAATTATACGCAGATGGAATTAAGGTGTATATTATCTAACAGGAAACAACTCTGTATTTGATGCAACCATTTTAGTGACAGGTGGAGCAAACCTTAAACACCACTATGGGTTTTAAGACAATACACTCATGAATAACCTTAAAATTATACTTCTTTAGTTGCTAAAGCCATCTGAAGATCATGCGATCTTCCTTGATCAATCCAAGCAAAATGAAATATACAATATTAAAAAAAATCTAACTAATACAAATTATACCACTATCTATGATAATTACATACCATTTTTTCTCTTTGCCTCTTCTTTTCAGCCTTCACGGATATATCAAGAGGTACACCTTGCATAATATCACGTTCTATCTTTTTCCTCCATACAAACCTACCAATTTGTAAATAAATAAAGTAATAAGTACAAAGTGATATCATGTTTCTACAGGAACTAACATGCAACGCAAGGATATATGTCTATTTTTTAAAAAAAATTTGTAGAAATAAGGAAATGAATACTTAAGACAAAAAAGAAAAAATTTATATCCAAATACAACTATGTCCTGATATTTGATACATTCAAATGATTAGTGGTATAATTCCTTGCAAATTACAAATACTCTTCGATATCTTTCATGCAATATCATAGTTACAATCATACAAGTAAATAATTAATTTTTCCCTTGTGATTTTGTAATGCAAAGTGAGAAAAAATATAATGTATTTGGAAAAAGAATCTTACTTCTCAGTCAAATTAGAGTCTCCAAAAGGATTGGAATCGTTAGAATATCCAGCCTCGTTTGCTTTGAGTTTCTTAGCAACCTTCAGAGCCTAAAAGAAGCAACCAACAATTACCCAACCGAAAACATCCACAAACCCTAATAAACGTCCACAAAAGAAATTTAGACAATACCTTCTTCTGCGCCTTCTTCACCATGTAATCCATGATTTCTTCCTCTTTTATATCCCGCTTAGCCCTCTTACCTCGGTCTTCCTCACAGCGGCGGCTTCGGTCATGGCGCCGGGAAGATATCCGGTCACCCATGCTCACAGCGGAACAGTCTTCCTCACAGCGGAACGGTCTTCCTCACAACGTCGGCTGCGTGATAGATTCGGTCGGTCTCACAGCGGAACGGAGAAAAGGAGGGATCGAGATGTGACTTGTGAGTAGCCGATCTTTAAACAAGGTGAATTTGAGACCTAACTCGATAAATATTTATAAATAGAAATAAATACGGATTACAAATAAAATCTAAAACGATATAATTTCTGTCAAAAAATTTATATAAAATTTAATAAAAAAAACTAAAATGGAAAGAAATCTGTTTTAAATTTATATAAATTGGAAATAATTTTTTTATGGAAATAAAATTTATTTCAAATTTATGTAAATAAAAAATTAATTTGTTATCGA
Source organism: Zingiber officinale (assembly GCF_018446385.1). Lineage (NCBI taxonomy): Eukaryota > Viridiplantae > Streptophyta > Magnoliopsida > Zingiberales > Zingiberaceae > Zingiber > Zingiber officinale. The sequence goes on along the minus strand of NC_056000.1, from coordinate 61,489,202 downwards.
ATTAATTGTCTATTTTAAAATATAATATTTATAAAAATAAAGATAAAAATTAACATGAATTTACAACAAAACTATAAATAAATTTTAATAAATATAAATAAATATAAATTACAAATAAAATTTAAAATCGTATAATTTTTTATCAAAAATTCATTTAAAATATTAAGTTGGAAAAAAATCCATTTAAAATTTACACGCGTTAGTTTGGTAGAAAATATAAATGTATTTCATTTAAAAATTTATAATATCCAAAAAGAATTTAAAATAAAATATAAAATAAATTTAAAATAATATTTCATATAAATTTATTAAAAGAACAAATATTATATACATATAAAAATAAATATTTTATTTTCCCTTTAACTTATTAACTCTAATCAATTTCTCTTCCCCTCGTATCTCACTCCTAACCTTAATTTCCTTTCATAAGCGAGCCTCCTCACAAGGTCGCGCACCTCGCGGCGTCGTGGTGAGGGCACCTGGGCCACGGCGACAAGGACGCCCGCAGCCATTTCACAGCCACATTAGTAAGCCTCCAGTGTTCAACATCGTCACCTTCGCTAAGATCGAAAGCGAACAAATCAAGGTTTTTTTCTTTCCCCAAATCGCATTACATAATCTAAAGTTTTTAAATCCTCCAGTCTGTGGAGTGCTTCTCCTACGGCACGACGACGCCTCCGGTCTCCTCGAGGTCCGACTCTACGGCCCTTGCTACTCGTACTACGAAGACGGGCTCACCTCCTTCAACAGCGAGGTGCGGGGGAACCTCAGCTACGGCGCGCTCCGCGGGGTGGTCGGGTGGTCGCAAGAGGAGTTGTTCCTTTGGCTCCCCCGCCTCTGGCGTGATCCTCTTCGACATTGGGGTCGCGCTCAAGCGCCTCGCCGCCTCCGCCTTCGATGTGCCGCAGGAATGCCGCCCGAAAGTGGAAGAAGCGGCTGCCGGAATAGGTAAGTTGGCCAGATTGAAAACGAAGCTATCTTGCTGGGCGACATTTCATTTCGTGTTGAATTAGGGTTTGATTTTGGTGCGATTGCTGCTGCATTTGTTGGCTACTGGATCGACGATCTACTTCCTCTACATTTCTTATTTTCTTCTTGCTTTCCAACTAAAGATTGATTTTTTTTTCCACTGACAATCTGTTCTCTTCTGCAAAATATGATCTTTATGTTGAAAATTTCTAAATTTTCATGGGATTAAACTTCAACATACGTCCATTTCAAATAGCAATGCTTGTTGTTGAGACAAACCTTTATTCTTTGACATTTCTTGTTTACTTCAATGTTGATTCTACCAATGTGTCATTTTCTTGATTAATATTTCTTTAGTGTTTTTTCTGCTTAGTTGATTCTGGTTTTAGTCTGCATTTTCTTTTGCAAGTTTTGGCTTTTGCTTCTCCAAATAGGTTGAGTTCCACACACTAGAACCTTGCTTACAAGCAACTGCTTAATTATTTTGCTTCATTTCACTATCAATGGCTTGCCAAAGGCTTGGAAACTAGTTCAACTTGTGTCCTCCATTTCTGTCACAAAATTTCTGGATACTGTATTAAATTAGTTACTGAGATCATTCTGCAATTACAATCTCATATTTCCTCTTGAGTTGTGGAGTCCTTATCTTTAGTTTTGTTCCTTTCCTATGCCAAGTGTGTGGCTTTGTTCTCTGCTGCTTCAAGTATGAGTAATTTTTCAGCACTATTCGAGATGAACTCATTGAATGTGTCTGTGTGTTTTTTTAGTTCCTTTGCAAAGTCGTTGTGAATAGTCGAAGGATTTCTTCATCAGAGTTGATCATCACAAAAATTAAAAAAAAAAAATACTCCCAAATTTCCCTTTCATCATTCAGCATTCATTTCTCTTCATAAGCACATGGTGCACTGTAAATGCAAAAATGTTCTTCAAACCATTTCACTGTCTATTTTTCATCTCTTAAGTAATTCATAAAATTGCCAATGGTTGCAGTACTTGAGATGAGGTTAAGATCTAGGGTTTTGTTCTTATTGCAAAGGTTTCTTTTCAACTTCAAAGATGAGGCTATCTTCTTCAAATATCTTTGATCAACAAAAGATGGTATTTCTTTACTAGTTTCCTTTCCATGTTATTTTTACTATTGTATTGCAGTTGGCTGCTTTAAAGCCCATTTCAATAATATTTTTTCTTCAACTGGCCTTTACTTGTATTAACCTATAGTCTTAAGAGGCCTTGATTTCGGATCAAACTTCCTTGTATCATGGTTTATACAATAGCAGGCATGTTGTTTGAGGGAAGTTATGCATTATGAATATTAGTTGAACAATAATTGATTATTTTTCTATGGCATATAATAAAGAAGAAAACTTCTACGAGATTGAATTTTTAACTTCCTTAACCTATAACTGATTATTTTTCTTTAACCTACACACTGGGTAGTAAGGTTTGATCACAAATATATTTAATTCTATCCACTTGTCATTCATCAAAACTCAAGTTTGATCATTGATGCCAACTGAATCAACACCTATAAATATTTGCGAGTGTAGGAGTGTCTTGCTAAAGTATTACTTCTTAATCCGAAGATGATTATGATAAGACTAAAGATTATTGATTACATATTTCTTAGATATGCTCATAGCAATAATGTTTACAAGTTCTTTGTGTTTAAGTCTTAAATGTAGGATCGAAAAGACGTTAGAGGAGAGGAGGTGAATAGCGTTCATTGTTTTTTCAAAAATCATGAGAATACTCAGCGGACAATAAATGAATGAAAGAAGTGCTAACACAAGTAGTTTTACTTGATTCAGAGCCTTCGACGACTCCTACTCTAAGGCTCACACTCTTTGAATGCTTTTGTTGGACAATCACTATAAGCTTGAAAATATTATAAGAATATAAGTACAATGTAATAAACTAAAATGTACCAACAACAAGTAGAGTCTAAGCTTTAGTATCGGTTGTCGTAGTAGCTTTTCAATGTCATGGAGAGCTTCTTGGAGCAGCATGTGAAAACAAAAGTCGGAATAATTGATTATTTGAAGTTGCTGCTCAAATGCCTTTATATAGGATCTCTCCGGGTGCCTAGAACCACCCTCAGGCTCCTGGAGTATGCTAAAGTGGCTGCATCTCGTCGAATGTTTATCCCGCAAACTTTATCGACCTCCGGGCGCCCCGGACCAGTTCGAGCGCTTGGACCACTTTTGTGGGTTGGCCAGTCGAAACGTGCCACTGCAGCCCATTGTCCGGGTGCCTATCCACTTGTTCAGGTGCTTGGAGCAACTCCGGGTTCCTGGACAAGCTTCGGGCATCTAGAACCCTTTTTCCAGCCTTTGATTTTTTGAAATACAAAGTTAGGCTAACAAGCAATAATATGAAAAAAAATTAGTAATAATGCATTTGACAGTCTCCGGACTATCCAGTCCTAACTTTGAGTTTTACTAAAACTCTAAGTTGGGCCAAAGTCTATGCGTCCTCATTGTATCTCTCCTCCAATTGCATACATCCACTTACCAATTGTAGATTTCCTTGATGTCAGGTCCCTTGATCCATCGAGACTTTCTACCAGATCTCAATCAATCTGAACTTCAGTGGTTGTCAACCCAACTGGACTTCCTTATGTCATATCTCAACCAATCTGAACTTCAGTGGTTGTCAACCCAACTGGACTTCCTTATGTCAGATCTCAACCAATCTGGACTTCCGCAGTTGTCAATCCAACTAGACTTCCTTCTGCCAGATCTCAACCAATCTGGACTTCAGTCTAGTATTTCGGTCCTCTAGACCCATCAAGTTCATATCATCACACTTAATAGAAAAATTAGATAAACATAACATCTACTTTAATTCATTTGTTATTCATCAAAACTTGAGTTTGACCATTGATATTAATTGCACCAATATTAAATATCAGAGATACACAATAACTTGATTATTGAATTGAGAAATGTCTCGTTCTTTGAACATATGATTCCATATAAAACCTAAGAGGAAACTAGTTCTTCTAAATGGGCATTAGAACCACAAGAAGAAGGAAAATAAGAAATTGATAAAGCAAAAGAACTTGGGTGGAAAAAATCATTTGGAACAAATTTTATCCCACAAAGTTATTCAGAAACAGTAAGTTATTTTGAGGGGCCTCAATGGAAAGAGATAATTGCATCTAACATCTGTAGGTGCAGTGGAGGCCGACAAGAGAGGATGAATTGCCTGAAAAAATAAAAAGTATACCCTCCTCGAAATTTTCAACTCAAAATAAAAGCAACTATAATAAGAATAAAACAAGAAGGAAACAGAGATAAACCAGAGACTCGGGAGTTAACCTAGTTACAACCAAGAATGTTGTTAATCCAAGACGATGAGTCTCCTTTACTGTAGGCGGAGAAGCCTTTGTACACACTGAGAAAGCTCACAAGCTGCTAGGAATTAATTACAGAGTTGAATACTGAATTGATTGATAATTCCTAGTTCTAGGGGCCTTTAAATAGTATCTGGAAATTCTATCTCGGAAGTCCAAGGCGCCTCCAACTGAGGTCCAAGGCACCTCTATTGAGTGGGTGGATAAAACTTTATCCGTAGCGCAAACGGTCAGTTTTGACCAGATGAAGGCGCCTTCATCAAGCCTTTAAGGCGCCTTCAAGGTGAAGGCGCCTTCAAGTCAAGATGAAGGCACCTTGAGCAATCTTGACCAGCTCAGTTATTTCTTTGCTTCAACTTCTGAAGCTCCGTTCTTTTGGGTGATTCCGACTCACTAGAATAGGGCTCACCCGAACTCAATTCTCGGTCTTCTCCTCGAGCAGGCTTCTGTCCCGGCTTAACGTCTCTTGAACGTCGCACACGTTCTTCTCGCCCACCGGTGTACTCTTCCGCAGCTCTCTTATCCTTCGGACGCATCGAGCCCATCGACTCCCTTCCCGTGTCGTCCTTCTCGCTAGCTGCGCCTTCCGTTCGATTTCCTGCACTCCTAAGCTCCTGCACACTCAGGCACAGGGATCAAACACAAAGTAGGACCTAACCAACTTTGTTGATCACATCAAAACACTCACGGGGTCCAACAACATCAACTCTATCTTGCAAAATCACACTTGTAAACTTGTGGTTCTTTTTCCAAGAAGTAAATCACTCAGTTGCAAGTGAATTTTTAAGAAGAAAATAAAATCATATAGCACGATTGATAAGTATAATAATAGATTAGTAATTAAAGATTATCGATAGCATGAATGCCTTAATTATTTTGATATATATTTTTCAATATCGAGAATAACTTTTATCAGAGTTTTATTGGTTATCGTCACTCTAGAAAATTTGAAAATACATCAAATAAATATCAAGACTACTTTTCTAAATGAAGATTTAGAAGGAGAAATCTGCATAGAGCAACCTGAAGGATTTTTTTGTGTCAAAACAGAAAAATAAGGTTTGTAAATAGAATTCTAAACAAGCCAAGCTGAACCAAGCTTTGGGGTCTTCAAACTTGTTTGATAAGGTAACCGAGTTAAGCCAACTCGAGCTTAAAATGAATCAAGCCTTTGAAGTGATTGTTCAAGCTTGATTTGGTTAATTTTGATGAGCTTGAGTTTGGTTCATTTAGATGTTATCGATCTTTTAATTCAAGTTTGGCTTGAGCTTAGTTTGTTCAGATATTATTGAACTCTCAATTCAAATTTGTTTGAAACTTTTGTTTATTTGATTGGTTATTACGCTTGATAATTTAAACTTGTTTATTTATTTTAAAAGTTTGCATGTTGATAAAAGTTTTATTAATAAACATGATTCATAAACGTTATTCATGAATGTTAACAAGTTGAACACATATGTGTTCAAGCTTGTTTGTTTAGTTTAACAAGTTGTTTATGCTTGTTTATTTAATTAATCTTTTGTGTATTGAACGAACATAACACTAAGATTGTTCATGAACGTTCGGTTCATATATAGCCCTATTCGTAGATTAGTCAAGTTATTATATGGCTTGAAATAAGCTTCAAAATAATAGCATGAAAAATTTGATACTTCTATGAAAAAAAGTAGATTTAGAATCAATGAATGTGAAAAATATGTCTACATGAAATACACAGAAAATGACTATGTCATATTATATTTTTATATAGATGACATATTTATCATTGGGAGTAATGATCATATAATCAAATCCACTAAATTTATATTGAATTCAAAATTTGACATGAAAGATATGAACCCAACTGATGTAATTCTAATAATTAAAATTTTTAGAGCAACAAAAGACTTGTTCTTAGTAGTCTTATTATATTAACAAAGTTCTTGAGAAATTCATCAAGGGTGATATTGCGTTGGTATGAACTCCAATAAATATGAGTCGACATCTATCGAAAAATTAAAATGAAAGTAGATAATTGGAAGTCTAATATAATTAATAAATTATACACGACTAGATTTGGCCTACGTAGTAAGTAAACTAAGTAAAAATACGAGTAATCCCGTACTGGAAAGGGATAACAAGAGTACGTGATCGAATGATACAATGATGCGAATTGAATATTAGAAATGACATATTCTAAGTCTACAAGTGAATATATATTCACTTTGAGAATTGCATCCATTTCATGGAAATCTTTAAGCAAACCGTAATCACCATATCCATTATGAAGTCAGAGTTTGTAGCTCTTAATAAATGTGGAGAAGAGGTTGAATAATTACGACAATTCTTAAAGATATTCTTGGATGACTAAAAAATGTGTCGATAATTTGCATATATTACAATAGTTAATCATCTATTACTCAGACACAAAGCCATATGTACAATGGTAAGTCTCGATATATACATCATAGACCTAATATTATTAGGCAACTACTTTTAACGAGAATTATCACTATTGACTATGTACTGTCAAAGGATAATCTAGTAGATCCGCAGACCGATCCGCAGACCAAATGGTTAAATAAAGAGTTAGTTGCTAGCTCATCGTGAGGAATAGGCTTGATAGTAATATCGATGCTGACTCTAGGTGCAAAGGAAACTCAATCTATGCTGACTGGAGATCCCAAGAACTAGGTTCAAAGGGACAACATAACTGCAATGAAAAGGCATCACCGTGGGGGAATGACCTGATGAATCAAGGACCAGATGAAGGATAAGCATTCTTGCTTATAATGATCGTAGTGAAGTAATGAAAAATACTCTTGAGAGATCACTTATGTGAGAAAAAAGTGGAGTCACTTCAAAAAGAATTGAAAATACAATTCTTAGCGCTTCTCACAGAACTAGGCATATTCATGATCATGAACAAACATACTCATGAGACCTGAGCTATATTAGAGAAATTCTTGGGAGAGATCTGTCCATACTTACACAAATAATAAAATAGTTCAAAGATATTGTGTTTACTGATCAACTAGTGAACAGATAGATTTTCATAAGAAAAGATTCAAAGATAATATTTATTTATCCTATAGATGATTCAACTATTAAATACTATTATATATCTTATTTTTATTTATGTGAGAAATTATTGGAAAAAAATGAATGGAAATTAAACTTATGGGTTATTAGTCCGCCATGGGAAGAGTGGCATGAAGGTTGATATCGAGTATAGAAAGGGGTGTAAATCTAGAATTCAAATTGTACTCATCCAAAAACAGTTCTTTATATGTTACACGAAGTGGACTGCAATTGGGACACAGTGTGTCTATATGAATCCACCAGAAGTGGCCACGAATCTCTTTTTCATACTCAATTCGCATGGCGTAGGCAAAAGATGCCACATGGCATGGCTTTGCATTCGTGACACATGCTTTGCATGAGCGTGCCACGTGTCATGCTCAAGTGCTCAAGTGCCACGTGTTGTGCATGCTTAACCCACGTTGCTTGGTTTTGCATGGGTGCCACCTGCTTGGAACGTTGCCACAACATGTTGGTTTATAAAAGGATGACTTACTTCCTTGAGCAAACTGATTGAATTCTGTGAAGAATTCTAACAAAGTAACATCAAAAGAAATGAGAGATCATTCCATCTCTGTCCCTCATTTATTCCTCCTTTTGTTCTATCGTACAATTTTTTATTAGATAGATATCCATTACTCACGTATATGTTCAGTTCTCCATAATAACTTATGCTAGGTTATATTTATGATCTCACAATTTTATCATAAAAATAGACGTCTAAGCATGATCTCTTATATCATCGAAGGCGATAAATCTATTTTAAAGGATCTATCTCATTGTAAGACTCAGCATCTTTATTCCTTGGATGACTCCCCTCACATAATTGGGACTTAGACTCCATATTTGTTCGGTGTTCGTTTCGAGCCTTCGACATCAACTTTCTCAACTCAGCATTCGGAGCTTTCGCTAACTCGGTAACGATCAATGATTCGACAAATTCCCTCTCTCATTCGAACTTGGACAACTCCAGATGAAGTTGACGAACAGCCTACTCAGCCAAATTGAAAATTTGAAATTATCAGTTCAAATCATTTTGACATATAGTAAGTACTATCCCTCCAATAAATTATAGATAGAGATCCAACAACATCGACCCGAACAAGTCATGCTCCAGGGCAGATATGCCCGAGCGGTACATACTCCCCACGCGATTCATATCCCAGATGGATATACCAGGGTATATCAATAACAATGATCAAAAACACACGACACGATGGGTAATAATCTGGTCAGTGATAGAAAAATCAGTTGGGTCACATTTTGGTCCGAATCAACTAGAAAATCGACCCACTTGACTTAAGTGTCTACATTTCAAAACTAAAGCGAATGCATCCTCTAATCATAAAGATTTCACAGTACAGCTCATGTAAAATGGACATATAGTTGTTTTGAAGTCATATATCGCAACTGAGAACAGTAAACATCAAAAACAAACATTTACAAGAATACAAATCCTCTAGAGGAGCCCCTCATATGCCGTTTTTTGGCTATCCAATCTGGCCAGATTTTTATCTTGGTCTTCAAGAAAAGTCCACCATGACTGGAACCGAAAAGAGGCCTACAGAGGGCCGCTCTACAGGATTTGAATTCAGGATTCAACAGGTCTTTAATGATTGAAGTCTCTGCTGTTTAGGAAGAGGCAGTCCTCTCTTTCTTGGCCAAAGAAAGTTGCGCTTATTTGAACAGGTGAGAATCCAGAGTAGCCTTTGTCGATCTTTGCCAAGCAAACATCAAGAATATACTTCAGCAGCTCATGATTCTGGACAAAAGGTTGTTCTGCATACTCCTCAATTGGCATCCACTGCATAATGAAATTGATCGTATGATTACATCTTGCATCTGCATTAATTTTCGATAACATTGAAGCAAACAAGATACTGGACCGATCTGAAACATATGTTTCTTTCTCTAAAGAAATGTGAGAACACAATGTGTTGTTACTTTCTGAATGTATCAGTAACTAAAGGAATGTAGTTAAGGTGAAGAAAAGATGAAATTAAAAAGATCTCTACCTTGGCAGCTTCAATTTCTAGTTCTTGTATGTGAATGTCGAATGAAAGAGGACGCAACAAGCATAAAAAGAAGAAATCTGACTTCTCGAAGAATGACTTATGGGTCTGCCTGTTCATGTTATAAGAAACAGATGAAAAGCATCAATTGGTATCACAATCAACACAAAACGACATAGTGACTTTTACTGGCATTGTAATCAGTCGAAATGATACATTTAAGAGGATTGAATTTGAAAGATGTTCCTAGAATAATCTATCAACCTATGTTCCATTGGCCCTAAGGTTGCATAAATACACTGATATAAATGCCATGGAATTTCACCAGTATATGAATTCAGAACAATGATTATAAATGATCATTACAAAAGTATGAGTCTATAACAATACCTGAATGCAAGAACTTCAACAAATTCAGTATCAATCTGTAAGAAAACAGAAAACTCATTTAGACTGATTGATGTTACAAAACATCTCCCAAGTTTGTATATTTTTTTTCTCTTTTGTGTATTGAAAATCAAAATAAAGGTTCATATTTATTACATACTCCTGTCTCTTCTTTTACTTCCCTTATTGCTCCCACATGTATATCTTCAGCCTACAATGACAAACGAGGTTCTTTTATTAGACAGAAATTCTTGTCCAGAAGCATTAGTATTTTGCCTTATATTTGAGGTTGGAATATTAACTTGTTCGACAATTCCCGTAGGAAATTTCCAAAACCCTGATCCTCTAAGTATGCCATTCTTTTCTTGGACCACCAAAATCTAGCAATACATTTAACAATCCAAAAACAATGGTAAGCCAGGAAAAATATAAAAGCAACATCATAAAATATATATTGATATACAAAGGAAAAGACAATAGTGGTTCATCTTCATTAGATAGATCATAGATAGACAAGGACCATGCCAGGTTTTAGCTGTCATGTATAAAATTGAAAAGCAAAGCATTTTTTTTTTCATTTAAGATACCTCTCTGTTATCGTTCATCACGAAAGCCCCAATTCCAACTCTATGTGAGGCATTCGCAGGTATCGTGTGTTGAGTATTAGGAAGCCAACGAACCAGCATTAAGTAAGTTGGTTCTGCATGGTGGTATAAAAATCCCTCCTGCATCAACATAAATTACAGTGTTAAAAGCAATGCTAGTAAGAATTATGTGAAGAGATGTAGGATAAATCATGCAGCATGTGTCTATCCACAAAGGGAATGTTTTTTTTTGTGTGTGTGTGTGTGTGAAAAACATGATATCATAAAATTTAAGCATTAAAATAGGACATCTGCATCTATGAATAGTCTAAATACAAATGGTTAAGAAATTTTGTTGACCAACATACCCCCATGATTATGCTAGGACATGTAAGATTTGCATAGCATTTGAAATTATTTAGGGAGCCCTTCTTGTTTAATATTTGAAAGGATACGACAATACATTTAATAAGAATCAGATAATATGTTTGTATTAGTAATTATCTTGAGAGATTAATTACCTGAACAACAACTTCAATAAGATTTGCAAGTTTTATTGGAAGCTTAATCCACACACCTTTTATACCCTGAAAAAGGAATTGAAAAAGTAATGCCAACCATTAACCTCCAAGAAATGTTGACCAATAAAAGTGAAGTTAACAAAACCCAAGAAACAAAAAACCTTGTACTCATTGGATATTCCCTAATCCATGTTATACTTCAAAACGGAAGCTTGTATAAATTTTGTGTATACTAACCTTCTAAACATAAGAAAAGAAAAGAAAGCAAGGTTGCTCAAGCCTCAATGTACAAAAATAAATAAATAATAGGTAAAATGATTCCATTTCCTTCAAGGTAGAGATATATTTATTGTCACGTGAAATTCAAGTTTTAGAATTTTAGAAATAATTTTTGTTTTACACAAAAAACCTAATCTGTGTAAAAATTTTCCAAGTGAAGGTGCAAAAATTAAGATAAACGCACAGTTGAAGTTCCTAAAACAATCTACGAGCATAGAGGTGATATTGGTGATATAGCCATACAGGGAAGATGTGTAGGCCACCAAGGAGGTACCTAAATTAAAGTGACTTTAACTCAAATTTAAATTGTCTACTATATACTCTCAACTTTATCTTCCAATTTAGCACTTTTCAATTTTCTGGAGAAAACAGTGAGGCATTCAAGTTTTAACTGTAGCTTTTGTTCTCGTGTCATACTATGTAGACTCAACTATTATCTTTTGATATCATTTTTCACATTTGCCAGTTCTAAAAATGTAAGACAGTTTGAATCCTTGATTAAAGTTACTATACATTTTACAATTAGTGTAAATCACACGCAAGGTCAGTTGCATAGCAGTTTACATGGAATCACATCAGAATTGTGCTATGGAACTGACTAATCGTTATCTATAAACTAATGCACTCAAATATACCATATTTTCTAAAACAAGGGGAAAGGTCTGAACTGTGTGTGTTGATAATTATGAGTAACCATATATCTGTCCACATTTAACAGCTACGTTAAACTATTAATAAACTTGGCATATGAAACACTTGTTTTCACAAAGTATTCACTAACCGGTTTACATACTAGAACTGTTTTCCAAGCAGATGGGGAATGAATGATTTAACCCAACAATTTAGTGATAGGCATAATACCTGCTTCTTCCAATTTGTTAAGGATGTTCTTAATGAAATACTGAAATCTGTAGAATTCATGGGATCCTTCATTTCAACAATGACACCCCCGTGCTCATCATTAATAGCAGTGAGCAAAGCAACATCCTCATCATTATCATAGTGCAATTTTGGAGTCAAAACTGATGATGGGCTGGTAGATATTGACATGGTTCTCTCTTGAGTAGATTGTTGCTCCCCTTCAGATAAAGGAAGAAAATTTGCAACAAAAGATCATAATGCTATGTAAATCTGTAGAATGATTTCAAGTGTTGCATAAAAAACTGAAGGTATTCAGATTAGCAGAGAACTGCTAAATATTTGAAAATTTGTTTCTCTATGATATGGTAGATTTACATGCTTGTCATGTCTGGAGGTATGTTATGCGCCAGTATAAAACTTATTGATGGTATCATGTAAGCTAGATCTTTGTGTCAATATTCTTTGTGTAAAGAAATAAGGTGGGAAAATTATCCAGTAGCACACCCGATCATTAGGTAGAAAACATGTGTGAGCATGATCTGATCCAAGGAATCATTGTAAAGCCAATTCAGGGGAGACGTGTGTTTGTGGAAAAGAACTAATTCAACAATTGAGATTTAGGCAGTTCTTAACAGCTGGCTGACTTGCTGTTTACTGCTGTATAACTACTGTAACAATAAATAAATTCTTCACACAGATATACAAGTTAAAGAAATTTAAATAAGAAGGGACACATTGAAAGATGGTGATGTGCATGTTGAAGTAGATGAACGTACACCTATTTATATAGATCCTCTAGGTAATGACATGGGAAACAGAATTAAAAATTATTGATCGAATGGTCATAAAGCTTGGTCAGTTGGTTCAGGAGAGGTAACAAGTAAAAAAATCACGTTTGATTGAGTCAGTCTTTCAAGGTAGGATTTTGACTTTTTTGTGCCAGCTAAATACAAAAAGCTCACTATTATAACAAGGCTTAAAAAACAACGCAAATGGAAACTTGAAAGTAAAGAGATTCCATAAAATTCCAAAACAGCTTTCAAACAACTAACTTTGGCTCAATTCCCCACGCCAACGATTCGTTTAATTAAGTGTCAACTGGTACTTGCTTGGGGAGTTTTTTTTGCCTGTTCTACTTTTTCTCCTTTAGATTGATTGGATTGGTGAGATAGATAATGGGGAAGGTTAAGAGAAAAAGACAGACAATGATAGGTCCCGCCCACTATAAAGAATCTAGTACCATCTTTAGTGCATACCGTGTCGAAGCCCTTCTCCATTAAAAATTGATTAAAAAACCATGAAAAAAAAACAAAATAATCTTGCAGAGAACAGTTTGATCGAGGAAGACAAGAGACATAAAACAAGTTGTTCATGTTAACATGTTGCAGAAACGAAGAACATGAAAAACAGCAGAAGGGCAAGGAGTAAAGTTTCTCAAATTTTTGTAGCCACACAAGTGAAGTTCATTCAATTTGATGTGGAGAGAATTAAAATGGGCCGCGAGTTAAATATAAGATTCCTAACAACAGAATTTCGAAGAAAGGTAGTAAAGCTTAACTACTAACAAGAGTCATCTTTGATCAAAATCGCTCAAACAGCAGCATATAACCCATCAGGCAACATAAAACAATCTAATTATGCACTTGAAAACAAAAAACCTTTCGTGCTACTCAACTCGCCCACCGAGAGCAAAGAAGACGAAGAGAAAAAGAAAAACAACTTTCAGATCTTGCATCCAGAACTAGCAGAACTTCGAGCGCAATATCGACAAACATCTCGAGCTCGAAGTCAACCAGAAACCCCCAATCTAGGCCCCAAGGAAAGATAGATTCTAGACACAACAAATAGCCACGATTCTGTACTCACCTTTTTCCCGTACCCAAAAAGGGGTCGGAAATCGCAGCGTAGGAATGTTCTTAAGCGAAGGAGAATCAGGAGACCAAACGGATAAGCCTTCGCACGCTGGATCGTCTTAGTTTTCCTGGTTAAGACAGCTTTTCAGGGAGGGAATCGACGCCGGCGAGGCAGAGCAAAAGGAGATCGCCGGTGGAGAGAGGAAAGACGGAACAATTGCAATCCTGGGGGCGGTGGTGGATGCTCTGTTTATATATTCGAAAAAATCGAATAAACCACGTTTTATCTTGAACAATATTATGTCATTTTTAACATATTATCATTATTATTACGAAAAGCCATTTAAACGTGATTCATGTCATGAAAAATATTAAAAATTATATAAATACATATATGTTTTATCTATTAATATTTTCTTCTCATTTATCTATTATCATTATTGGGCATCACGTGTCGCGTGATTATTAAAACTTTTAAATATATATCGATATTTTAAGTAAAATTAAAATATAATAAAAGTATTTGACATGTTAAAAATTGCTCTCAAAAGTGTTAAAATACTCTTTATAATTTTTCAAAATTGTGACACATCCACTTAGTAATGAGTTTATTATTATTTTCTGAGCTGCGTTGTAGGCGTTATCATTTTTTTTTCTTCCATTAATATTTTTATTAATTTGCCCCATAGCATAGTCAAACTAGTCATCATATAATAAATTTATAAAAATAAACCAAGTTGATTCACTCATAACTACTCTAATATAAATAATTACTACAAAATATATATGCTACTATAATATGAATAATTGCTATAATATAAATATATATATATATATATATATATATATATTATTTTAATAAAAAATATTATACACAAAGAATTATCATATTAAAAGATACTTGGTCAACTTGATCAAAATTACTTAAACCTCATTTAAATTATTTAAGTGGGTCAAAATCATTTTAATAATCATTACAACTATAATTATAGTTAAATCCTAAATTTTAAATTTGGAACACTATTATATAAAAAAAATACTCTTTACTCATTTGATCCAAATTATTTAAATTTCGTTAAAATCCTTCAACGATTACAAATTGTAACAGCTACAACTAATTATTATACCATATAATAATTATTATGTAAATCCTATAATAATACTAAAAGTATGTGTACCCGCATTGGTACAAATTAGTCTCATTAATTCATATTCGACTCTCTCAAAAAGTATAGCTAGGGTCAGATAAAGTCGAGGAATGAAGTAGGTTCATCCCTTCCCTATCTTGCATCTATGGTATTTTTTGTCCTGATGAGTCTCTTTCACTTTTAATAAATATCTGGAATCTTGAATTACTTATTGATAGAATAACAGACAATCCAAAACTTTTTAAAATCATATTCAAGAGAAAAATATCGCGCCATATACTCTTTATATTAACACATTCTTATTATTAATACATATCTATATTTATATAATATCAACACACATTATTTATGGTCTCATGACCCATGGTATCCTTATTCTTTAAATTAATATTATTTAAAATAAATAATGATTTTTTTTAAAAAAAAGTAATTTAATTTTGTTTAAAATATTATTTAAAAAAATGAAATTATGAGAGAGCGGTTGGGGCTATTTACTATATATTATTATTATTTAAAAATACAAATCATTATTATTTAAAATAACACAATATTATTATTTTAAAATTTAATAGTATTGACAGATTAATAGTATTAAATTTCTGGACTGCCACGCCAATCCAAATTAACGGATTAATAGTATTTGATTTCTGAACTATATGCACCCATATTGATACGCACACATTATTTGATGTTATTAATCATCAAATAATACATGAATGTGGGTGCCCTCATGAGTATCCTCGAAATAAAATATTTAATAAGACATCCTTTGATATATTTTTTTTATTTATTTTTTATTTTAAGAACGCTGTTTTAATGATTTATATAATTTGAAATGCTCTTTTATTTTTTTTACCCAAATAATGACACGCTAAATTTGAAAAAGTTATCAATTAAAATAATAACACGCTAAACATGCGAGATGGGATTGAGTGGAGCTAATCTATCCATGGCTAACCTTTATTAGATCATGATTTATGTCAACACATAATCTACATGGAGTCAAGTTAAGTTGAATCATCGATGATCTAATCTACAGTTAACATTAATAAAATATATAGATAAAATAACAAGTCAAATCTTACTTGAGGCATGATTCACATCATCAAATCACAAAGGTTCATTAATTCAACAAAACACACTATTAAGTTTTAATTATCGTAAACAAAAACAACACCATAAAAGAACTTGCCGTGAATCATAATTAAATTTGCAATAAGTCTTCAAGAAATCAAATCGCATGACATTGTTAATATAAAAAAGTCGTACCATAATTTTAACTTTTATTGAAGATTTAATCTAAAAAACAATCATTATGGTCTTATTTTAAAATTTTATCAAAATATATATAAAAAAATGCTAGACTTAAAGTTGTAATTAAAATGGTATAATAAATAACATTTATTTCGAATTGAATTTGATAAAGATTAACCTCACATTTTTTTAATAAATAAATCATTTTTAATTATGAATAAACCATCTTTAATCTCACAATATTGTCCATGAAACACATTTTACGTTTCACATGGATCTACCCTTAAAGTCAACAGCAAAAAGTGAAGCTCACCTACTTCCTCGATTGGATCGATTTACTCTATCGATTGTCATCCTACTTGTTTGTCTGGACTAGACCTTAGACTTACCTAATTCAGTTATTTAATTATATTCATTTCAATTTTTAAGTGTCATAAATATCTTTGTTTTAGAGGAACTAGGCAAGACGGTACCAGATTTTTCATCCTACGTATAGTACGCCATCAATTACAGTGCGCCATAGACAGTTTCAGAAGCATAAAATAACCCTTCTGAAGTATGAAGCCTGGCCTAGCCTCAATCTGTTGTGTGAAGCTCATAAAGATAGGATGAATAGGGTTCATCAAACTTGCGGGGAAAATGTCCTAAGTTTTCCTCTGATGCTGAGCTTTTTTAAAAAATTGATATTCTCTAATTTACACCAACTAATTAATTTTAAGGATGGGATGACCAATTCAATCCCATAAAAATTATGAAAATTATTCTAAGAGTGACTGGTCCGATCGTACGAAAATCGACTACCAACCTCCAAAGAGTGACTGGCCCAGCCTGACTAAAACTATAAATACATGGACTAAATATGGTAACTGAATCTTACTTGAATCAACTCAAAATTTACTCAGCTCATCTTAAAGAACCATCACCTAATAAAGTGGAAGGCGGCAGAAGAAAGGAACTTTTTAGACGAAGGAATTCCCGCGGTTATAAATTATTTTCCTTTGATTGCAAATGGGGGTGAGAAGCATCTGACAGTTTTCACTTCCAGGCTTTCCTTCCACGGAACTGCTTCCCTGTTCTCCTGTCTTGCTTCTTCTTTTCCTGCCTGGATCGAGCCACCTTTGCTCGTTTCGCAGCAAGAGGCATCTTCTTTTTGTGCTCCTTTTGCCGATTGCTCATGCCACCAGTCTGTTATTAACCAGCAGCGTATCTGTATTAGTCTATAACAGCAAGTAGGAATGTACATTTCGGTGCAGGGAGTGAAAAGGAGTAACTCATAAGAGGGACGACAGGCGGGTTAGCCACATAGGGTAGTGGATGCATGAATTTTAGATGGTTAGCATGCCAACTGATGGAAAAAGTTCAACATATAATAGGATCTCTAATGGATATGTGGATCATAAATATAACTCAATCAACCATTGCGAATAGCAGATATAGCTGTGGCCTTAGAAAAAACTGCATATTGTCCTGGAAAGAATTGAAACCAAAAAACAAACTTCACCTTTTTCTGTTTCACTGCAGCTCTGGCTTGGTACTTCCCTCTATCCTCTCTCCCAGCCTTTACTATTGCCAATCTCTCCTCCTTGGTAAGCTTTCGCCTAATGTGGGCCTATAGGAAAACAGGTAAGGAGTTACAATGAGAATTAGTATATCTTACAAGTTGAAGTTCAGTGCACCAAGAAAGTATTGACTATAACTATCAATCATTGCTTGTTCAAAACAATCATGCAGGTTTTGTATGAAGATCGATAGCTGCAAACAGGGAGGTCTCGTTTGGTACAATTTGAGTATGTTGATTGGCTTTGTATATATGCAGCAGTATTACAGAAAGAGATTAAAAAAAAAAAGATGGTATCGAGTACTCACTTCAAGCATAGCAGGATCCACAGGTTTCATACTCAGTTTCTCAGAAGAAGGGATTTTAAAAGAAGAGCCTTTGGAGTCTGAACTGTGTCGTAAAATTCCATGCTGAGCCATAGCCAGTTTTGCTTCTTTCTTTGCCTACAGATTTATAACAAAGAGCAAATCTTATGAGATTCCTGCATGGCACATCGGTACAGTACACACAATCGAGCTTTCATAGCATCCATGTTAGAACAAAGAAAATAAATATGGCGGAAGGCTTGTGAGATTCCTACATGGTAAATTAGCAAGAAGTTTACCAAAACAATGCAGCAAATGCACACAAAACTTAGCAAGAAGTTTCCAATAATCATACCTTCAATTCTTTTATGCGCTGAAAATCTTCATTAGAAAGAATTCCATCAGTCTCATCAGATGCTTTCTGTGCTGTCTTGACCATAGCTAGCTTTTTAAGGGCACGAAGACTTGATTCTGAAGCATTAAGTTGCCCAATATAATCCACAAACTTCCTCTTCTTTGATTTGGTGTTGATCTCGTCCTTGTTTTCATCATTATCATCATCTGAATTACTTTGAGCATCAATGTTGTCATCATCTTCATCAGAGTTCTTATTAGCCATCTTCTCCACTGAAGACTTGGAGGAATCCACATTCATGTCAGTTTCTTCCATATCTCTGGCATCACTATCATAGTCGTACTGGGTTGCTTCATCATCATTATCAGAATCATCACTATCATTTTCATCCACACCAATGCTATCATCATCTTCTGGCTCATCAATTTCTTCCTCATCCTCGTCTTCATTTCCTTCATCTGAAAAATCATCATCTTCTTCTCCATCTTCTGAAGAAACATTCTCGCCCTCTGGCTCTTTGTTGCTACCATCCTCCTCCACATCTGATGCAGAAGCTTCCCCATCAGAGCTAGAAGCCGTTGAGTTGTCATCATGTTGCAGCAGCTCGATGTCAGGCACATCAGAAGGCACACTAACTTCTCCATAAGCTTTAGGCCTAGCTTTGGGATTCACTGGCCGACCACGGTCCTTTTTGACCAATAATGAAGGGCATATCTGTGGATAAATGAAACAGGTTTATCAATCACTCGACATGTGTCAAAACTCAAAATTAGATTTTTTTTTTTTTTTTGAATATTCTAACCTCTCTAAATAAAGTCATCAAGGAACGAGCTGCTGCGGAAACGGCCTTCTCATGAGATTTTTTGTACAAGACCAAATCTTGAAGGAGATCTTCATTCATTAACTGCAAACAAGAAGAATGTCTAGTAAGCCAACTATTTATGTCAAGACTGTAACAACTTCTTTTATGTTTGTAGTTGACTTGTCATATAACAGTGTTATTCTCCCAAAGTTTGACAAAAAAAGAAAAAGAAAAAGAAGAATACGATTAATGACAGATGGCATGTTGCAAAGCTAAACATGGTTAAGAAAAATTTGCATCTGTATAGAAAAAGAGACAAATGAACATGCATATTTAATAGCGATAAAAAATAATGCATTTCATACATGTTGATGCACAGAAAAATAGCAATAAATTTGAACAGTTGGCTAGATGAAAAGCAATACCAGAGGCATTCTGATACATATCTCTCTGACAACATTCAGTCCAACAGCGATGGCCTGACAAACAAGATAGAAAAGGCCAATAGTTCAACTTCAAACATGGTAAAAATAATAGCAATAGATAAAAAGAGGACAGCCCGGTGCATGAAGCTTCCGCAAATGTAAGGTCCCGAAAAAGAGACGGAACATATGTTGTCTATTGTACGCAATCTTATCTTGCATTTTGCTCAACTAATTAACAAAAATAATAGCAATAGATAACAATATATATATGATTCAAAGTTTGTGTTCAATAATACCTCAGTGCGAGATCGATCATGAACAAACTGATTAACAATTTGTTTGAATAATGGCTCAACTGCATCAGGAGGTACCTAAAACCCAAGTTGGCTTTATTAACCAATTTTACTCGAAGAGGAGACATTTTTAAATGATTGGCTTGACTATGATTACACGGAGGACATTAAAGCATGAACAAGAAAACATTACCATATCGTGGCAGGCCTGGACTGCAGCAGCAAGCAACTCTGTGACATCACGTTGATGAGGCTGAGAATAAAAACTTAGCTCAGCCTCAAGCTAACATATGATAAACAGAAAATTATTAATCCAAATAATCGAATACCTGAACATATTTTTGGAGAAAAGGATAAAAATTCAACAAAATCAAACGATGCATTCCAACAGTCCTGGCAATTACTTTCAACATCATCATCCTAACCTGCATGCAAAGCAAAAATGAAAGAAATGTCACAGTTCAAATACTAAGCAACATGCAGAAAGCCAAGCTCATTTAACTAGCATCAGATTAATATAAATTAGTAAAGTAAAGCGCTATAAGAGATCTAGAGTAAAGGTTATGTGAGATTTAGAGTAAAGGTCATCAACAACGACTATACATTGACTGTTTTAACATATTTCTCAGTAAATATGCTTATTTGGTTGCAAATACGAGGTAAATGAAAATAAATTAATTAACAATTTATCATTTTGAGAGAGTAAGGCGTTGAATTGTAGCCAATTCCTCCATTTTATTTCCTCAGAAAATTAGGTGGAAATGGAGTTATTTTACTAAATATGGCATACTGATGATGTCTTGGCACTGCCACAATTAAGAGTTCTATTACTATCATAAAATAACAACAAATGCAATTAAGAAGATATTCCATCAGCTTAATAATAACGTACAGAAACAATTAATCAACAAATTTTCAACACAAATTGCTTGATAGTGGAAAGCAAATTTCAGAGAAAGATAAAAAAAGCTACCTCAAAGCGTTCATTGCATTTCTGAAGACGGGAGAACAATTTCTCAGCAAAACCCTAAGATCCATTGAAACTTGTCAAGAACTCAAGATCATACAAGGACTTTGTTCACTGAACTAGAGAAGAGGGACTTTTCAACCTGTGCATCCTTTAAATGTGAAAGAGGTGAATAGAAACTGGAACTATTATTCTGTGATGCTAGTCGTTGGTGTCTCTTCATGTTGCGGATTACACGCTGCAGCTTTGCCTTCTTTTTTTTCTTGCTAGCACTCGTGCCTTTATTTTGTGCCTAGGAAATCAAAGAGAAACAGTTAGTACAACAGTTTTATAGAGAAGACTTTCCAATGATTACTGCAGGCTCCTAATGAAAAGGAAGATTAAACTTTAGTCACTATACTGTAAGTAATAGAAATAAATATTCAAAGTGTAAGAAGAAAATTACAAGAAAATGTAAGCCAAACTCACCTAGATCAATGGTTGGAGAGTATGATACAAATACTTCAAGTTAGCTTATTTAACAAATACTAGACTACTAGAAAAGAGGCTAGTGGATTTATTCAAAAAAAGGCAATAAAACAAAACAAAAAAAAGGGAGACATATCTTAAAGTAGAATAGTTAGCATCATCAAACTGTTTTAGTGCCAACTATTCGTGGCCAACTACATGGACCTTATCATTCTAGTAAACTCTGTTCAATGCTTTACTGCTATTAATACTCAGCTCTCTTATATCATTTTAATATGCTAACATTATTTCCGTTGGTCTCCGTTTATTCATTGCACCTTCAACTCTAATTACAAAGTTTACCTAACTATAGAATCACTAATCTTTGAACATTTCCATATCATCTTATAACCTATTTACTAAATATTTTAGTGAAAAAAAAATGGAAAAGTCACAACTTGAAAATAGGGGTGAGTATTCGGTTAAAACCGAACCGGACCGAATTAACTGAACCGAACCGATTTTTTCAAACAAATCGAACCGAACCGATTTTTGATAAAAACTGAACCGACCCGAACCGGATTTTCAATAAAACTGAACAAACCGAATAAACCGATTTTTTTCTAAAAATTTGGTTTGACTTAATAAAAATTTGGTTCAGTCTAAAATTTATGGTGTAAAAAACTGATTTGGTTCAAAAATTTGGTCTATTCGGTCAATTCGATTTAACCGAATAAAAAAATTCAAAACCGAACCCGAACCGAATTAACCGATTTTTTGGAGAAAAAAACCGAATTTCCGAATAAACCGAACCGAATTTTTAAATTCGATCGGTTTATTCGGTTTAACCGAACTTTTACTCACCCCTACTTGAAAATACTCTTTGTGATGGGAGTCATTTGCTCACTTACTAAACATTTGCATTTCAACAGACATATAAAACTTGATGTGGAAAATAATATATTTAGCAACTTGCAACAAAAGAGTGATTTCTATAGTTGAATCATTTTGTAAAATTTTGAAGAGAGATAAGAAAGAAAGTAACAAAAGAGCTTATACTTTTACGAGTGAAATAATTCAAAATTGAATACTTCAAATTCAACATCCAGTACACACTATATAATCGTTGATTAAATAATGTAACCATACCAGTCATTTATAAAGCTAACCAAAAGCTAAAACACTTAATCTATAGGATGAGTGCATATTCATGATATTGCATTGGAGGCATAAGAACAAGTTTCTAAAAAAATTGCAGTATTTCATCTTTTCATCAATTACTTGATAAAACTGCTTTCGAAGCAAGTAAAACAACTATGAGAATATCTTGTGTGAAAAGGGCATTTGTTCACAGCGGTTTCAAATGCATATGGCCTAACCATAGACAAAACACTGCAAAATCCCAAACCAACATATGAGCAGATGAAAGGATTAGTATAAAAACCTTATAAATAGCTTCTCGGCTAAGATTGATTGGTTCTTGAGTAGTATCATCTTCACCGCTTGAAGCATCACTGTCATCGTCCACTTCAACCCGTTCATAACCAAGAAGAAACGAAAGAGAAGATATCATAACCCTGAACAAAATAGGAACAAGACTTGTGAAATAACACAAAACAAGACGAAGAGCAAGTCAAATGCATGAGGCTTCAAGCAGGTCAACGAAGTGCACACATTTTCTTTGATGTCACTTGTCATGATGTTATTTTATAAGTTTGGGCTCTAGACACCAACGTTTCTGCAGCTTAACTCTAAACTTTTGTGTTTATCCATTAAAAAGCTAACTTGAACTGATTTCCAGATTAAGACAATAGTCAAAACCCGAAAATTAATGACCAGGTGACCACAAACAAAGAAGCCCAATTAAAACCATTATTCTACAACATCTAGCAGTTGATAGATATTAAAAAAAAAAAAAACAAGTATCAAAGACTTATATGATCCTCGTTTAAAGCTTCCTCGATTACATAATTATACTTTCAAAATTAAATAACATGCATGAGTATCGTGCATCAGAATTGCCTTTACTAATGGATGTCATTTCATTGACATTGTGAATAATAAAACACTGAAAACTACGTTAGAATTAAAAAAATAAAGTAAGAGTAGACATTGTGACTATCAACTGGTTTTAGTTGGAGACATATATCCCTTTGTAAATACCTTTGAGCAGATGAGCCAATTAGCATTACATCCTATTCAAGCCTAGCTAATTTCATGTTCAGCATAGCTTGAAAGCAAATACTCCTATTTTATCATGTCATTCTGGTTAATCCAAACAATATTGTAGTTTTTGTATAACTAATTTCACCCAGATTAGTTGTTCAATGACAACATTTTCACAGTTGAACCCAGGTGATTTGAGATTCAAAATCAGCTCAAATTCAGTTGTACATCAAAACAGATAATCTAAATACATACCTTGAAGATGTGTGAAAACATGCAGTGCAAATGACATTAGCAGTACGGTCGTCAAACCAAACCCTTCTTCGATGAAGATCACAAAGAATGACAAGGGACCTTTTAGCCTTCAGTTCCTCCTCACCCTATGAAAAAGAACATAACAGATGTTGGTAAATAGTAGAGGCTATGAATTATTTGTTGGTAGTATACAAGCAAAATTAAAGGTTATGATACCCAAAATTCAAGCTAGAAACAATAAGAATCTGATGAAAATATCAGAACCTGCAGCATCAAAAATAGAATGTTCTGCAGATTCCGGTTATTGGCTTCATTTTTATGTTTCTGATTCATGCGCCGAATGTAGTGCACAATATGTGAAAAGGCCAATTTTCTTAAAACTCGATCATCAAGAATCTGAAGTTCCATAAATAACTCGAGAATTTCTTCAACGTCAACAATCTGAAAACAAGAGAAACTTATCAGATACAATAAAAGGTGCATAATGGCTGGTGACGAATGACATCATGAAACCCAATATGTGTCCTGATTTTGAGAGCAATATTGGGGAAAAGCAAAATAGAACAAAACCTCATCTTATTTGCTTATAAAGGTAGCACAAGATTTAGTTTTTCAAATTTTGTTAAAGCATCAATCTCTACATAAGTCAGTCAGACTTATAGAACTATAGGATTGAGGAAAAGAAACATCTTTTAGAACATTTTGAGATGAACAAAGGAACACTTTGTTAAAGATACTTTCGGCTACAACTTAACATCACAAAAATGTAGTCTTAACACATCGCTCTTCAAAGGAGCATTTTGAACCAAATAATTTCACAACAGAAAGGTGATAGAATATGCATGCTACGAAATCTTCAAAGGACCATTTTAAAGCATGTTCAGTGATATGACAAACATATACCTTCCTATTCACAAGGAGGATCAGGGCCTGGGCGAGATGACTCCTGAGTGACGCCGGAAGGGATCGTGCGTTGGTGCGGAGGAGGTCCGCGATCTTACGTGGGAAGTCGGAGAGCCTATCCATGTAAAAGGGGGTGACGTGGGCGAGGAACAGGACCAAGTCGGCAAGGTCCTTGGCGACGGCGGGGTCCGAGGAGGTGCTGAGGGCGGACTGGTGGTGGAAAAGATTGAGGGAGGACTCGAAGTGGCGGTAGAGGAGTAGCAGCTCCGCCTCGTACCCCTCGGGGTCGCACTTCATCTTCGACTGCAGCGACGGGAGGCTGATCTTGTCGGCGTCCCTCCCGGCGGCCGAGAGGGACTCCGGCGATAAGAGAGAACCGGAGACAGCGGCCAGAATCGGCATCGCGCGAGATGGAGCAATGGCCGAAGGCGTTAGGGTACACGATAAATGATGGCCCGACAGACCTTTTATTTCTTTCTTTTTTTCTTTTTCCATAATAACCCTAGTAAGTAATAAATTCCATAAAATCTAACTTTATTATTTTCTTTTTGGAGTTATTTATTTATTTTTTTAGTTGATCCAGATCAACGGTCTATATTCGATCTTTAAATGTTTAAAAAACTGAGAATGTATTCTACCACGCTAGTTATTTTTTAGCATCTATAAAAATTACAAATTATTAAAAGTCACATTTAGCAAGGAGGTAGAAGATAAAATTTAATGAGATAAATAAACATTAATTATTTTTTTATAATTTAGATGTCCATACTTCATCACTAATTTTGAAATAGATGGTATCTTAAAGTACAATTTATACCCACTTAAAAATTGATTTTCAAAATATTTATTTATATTGAGATTCAATGCTCCTATTTATTTCTCTAAATATTTTATTACCCTACTACACTAAAAGGGACAAATAAAACTCTCATTTATTTTAACGCGCGTTCAACCCTAATTAAATCCATTTGTATTCAAATATAATCCAAACAAGCATAATATAAAGCCAATCCAATCCCACTTAGTCCACTAGCTTAAATCGTTAAGAGACACTTTAATTTTAAACAAAAGCCACCTCGAAACTATCATTTAACTCAAGATTATTTCAAAGAAGAACACTAACAACAATTCAGATAGTGTTGTTTGACCCACAGAGATAATAAAGAATGATGAAAGGAAAGGAAAAATTATGTATATACATCAACGATAAATTAAATTGAACTGAAAAAAAAAAGAAGTAATGAACTAGTAAATATATTATATATTATTGGACATATGTGAATAGAGAAGATATGGAAGAGGGAAAAAGTTCTCCATTGTTAATGAAACTTTAGTCCCAGGCATATTACAAATTGTTTGTCCAAATCTATAACATTTGCAAAATTCACACATAACACTGATTCACCGTACACAAATCTTAACAATAAATACATAAAACACATACAAGCTTACTTAACATAAAGTTGTGTATTCAAGATGTCTTTTGTATATTTATGGCATCATTAACTGATGAGGAGGAAGATGAGATTGGGTATGACTGTGTCTTCAACTAATTACCTTCCGTATGCAATGTTTCAGATGCGTCGCAACTATAGAAAACGGTTAATTCTCTTGTTCCATAAGTCTGAGTTGTGATCTCCTCTAGCAGGCCCTCCCTCTCGACATTGTCTTGTTCATGTTCCGACGACCATGGGTGTTGCATGAACCTTCTTAGTGTATGCAGCTCCTCAACCACTTCCTTCATCTCAGGCCTGTCTTCCCCCTTCAAGTACAAACATCGTTTGATTAGCTCACTAAGTTCTTGAATAAATTCCATATTACTTTCCTCTTTCACTTGATTGTCGAAGATATCAAATACACGATTCTCATTCATGAACAAAGCAAAAGTTGTCACCAAATTTCTTTGTTCCTCGGGTCCTTCAAAAGAAATTGCTTTTTTACCAGTAAACAACTCCAGGAGAACCACACCAAAGCTGTAAACATCACTTTTGTAGGTCAATTCATATGTTTGAAGGCACTCGGGATCAATGTAACCGTGAGTGAATTGCACCAGTGTAGCGAATTGTTGCTCATCCTTGGGTATTAGCTTCGAAGCCCCAAAGTCTGAAACTTTGGCATTGTAATCATTGTCTAGAAGTATATTGGAAGGTTTTATATCTCCATGAATAATACTAGGAGAAGCTTCCATGTGCAAATATTCCAAAGCTGTAGCGGACTGATATGCAATCCTTAGTCGAGTGTCCAAAGAAACTCGAGATTGATTCTTAATTTTATGAATAAGATGACATAGAGTTCCATTGGGGACAAACTCATAGACCAGCATTGGCATCTCTATCTCCAAACAACAACCCAAGAGCTTTACTATGTTGTCATGGTTGATGCGTGATAAAATGAGTGTTTCATTTCCAAAACATCTCTTTAGGCTCTCATCGATGAGCTTTGGTTTTTTTATAGCCACGATGCATTTGTCTTCTAAAACTCCTTTATACACGATTCCATTACCTCCTTCACCCAGAATTTGTTTGTCATCAAAATTATTTGTTGCTTTCTCTAGTTCTTTGATTGCAAATATTCGAAATGTAAGGTTCTGTTCCTCCTTCATCTTTTTCTTTAAGTCAATACCTCCATGCTCTTCAAAATATCTTCTCTTAATCTTTTCAAGTTTTCTTCTTTGATAAATCACATAAAAACACAAACCGCATGATAGCAAGAAAATGATACCGACACAGACGCCTGCACAATGTTCGAATAAGGAGTTTTTAAGTTAGTAGGATATGTAAAATAAAAACCCATACAAAGAAATATCAATTTTCATATACATATTTTTTTTTTCATACCATTTCATTACTAAAATGCATAAAGATTAAAAAATAAATTTCAACAACATGACTCAGACTAGGAGGTTAACCTGGTTTGACATGCTAGGTCAATTTGATTTGTTAGGCTAATTAATTTAGTCTAGTTGTAGTAAAAGATAGAATTTATCACCCAATAGTTTTACATGATCGGTGCTACGAGAAGTTATAGTTGACCACTGCGAGAGATTGTTCATTCAATCATGTCTGAGGGACAATTAATTTAGTCTAGTGATAATTGAGTTAGATGTACAGATTTATCATTAATTTTTAACTTTTATCATTCTCAGATTCAAAGAGCAAGCAATTACTAATTGTAGATAAAGTACCAATAATTAATGGTAACTACATACCTATCACAATCTTTATCACTAAGGGCAGTCGCCGTATGGGTGGTATAGGGATGAGGATGGGAGTGGGGAGACGGAAGCAGCCAGTGCTGGAAGCATTGCCCGTTGTGCCTTGCGGACAAGAACAATTATAGCCACCGAGCGTGTTGTAGCAATTGCCTTTGCATGGATTTGGATGAATTTGACACTCATTGATGTCTGCAAATAGTTAATAACATATATTGTTATTGTGGCAATAGCCTTTGCACAGATTTGGATGAAGTTGATGGTACTCATCAATGTCTGTAAATAGTTAAATAGAGATTTGAATCTTACAGCATCTCTAATGAAAGTTTGTGAGAGTTTTTTAAAATCAAAAAGGCTGAATAAAAAAATTTAAACCATGGTAGATATATATATATGAGATTTAAGGTTTATAGTTCAAGAGTAGTAATGAAAACTTAAACATGTTCTTTTGTATTAAATTGATGTATATATATGGAGTTATGCAATTACATGCTATGAATATATATCATAAAAAAATTTATTTAGAGCTTTAACCATTGAGGATGTTTCAACTAGATTTTATAATATTGACATGACATATTGAAATCATAAAAAAAACTCATTTAGAATTTTAACGATTGAAGATGCCTTTAGCTACGATACATTATATAAAATTTTCTCTCTAATAAAAAATAGACCTAAGAATATTAGTCATTTTTTATGGACCTCCATTATTACTTTCTGATTTACTCTAATAGTGGATAGAAAATTTATATCAAACCAGCCCATTTACCTTCAGGATTAATCAATTCTTACATTAGAAAATTGAAGGAGGATGGTCACATCATTGCCCCTTAGCTCTATCTCTAGCCGAGTCTAACTTGACATGCTAACCTAAAAAAAATATTAAACTAAGTAACACCGAGTCTAGCATAATCGATTCGGTTCTACGGAAATTTTCTACCGGTCATTAGGATAAATTGGGGAAGCGCTCACGGTGGGTGGTTCAAAAGTCTAGTATCCCATGGTTGCACGCTCCATTTAGAGAAAAACTCCCTATAAATGTATCATAATTGGAGATTAAACTATAGATATTTGGATGATAACTTGACGTCTGTCCACTGTACCGTAACCTAAGGGTAACTTGACATTTTAAGAGAATGAGTCAATTGAGAAGGTACCCTAACTTTCTATTTATTTGGGATGATGAAAATAAAAATTTTATAATAGAGAAAGAATTTTAGTATATATTTTTTATTTTATAAAAAATGAATTATTTTTTATTTATCTATTATAAAATAATAGACATACAAATTTAGGTTTTTTTTTTGTTGGTAGTGTCATTGATCTTTGGTCATAGGAATGGCAATGGGGTGGGATGGGGACGGGTTTGTCATCCCCATCCCCGCCCTCGAATTTCACCCCCGTCCTCATCTCCGTCCCCATCTCCACTTTTTCGGGTTCGGGGATTCCCCAAACCCGAACTATCGTGGATCAAATCCCTATCCCCGACTCCATCCCCGCTTTCATCCTCAAATTAATTTAATATTATTATTATTTTACTATTAATATTAATATAGTATTAATAATAATTTTATTATTAATATTTTAAAATTGTTTAATATTAATATTATTATCAATATTATTATTAATATTTTTAAAATTATTATTATTATTATTATTATTATTATTATTATTATTATTATTATTTTCGGGACGGGTTCGGGGATGGGGACAATATCCCCATACCTGCCCCGAACCCGTCCCATCCTCGAAAAAAATCCCCGAACCCTTCCCCATCCCCATCCCTGAATAAATCGGGGATCCCCATTCCCATTTCGGGTTTTCCCCGCGGGACCCCAAACCCGCGGGGAAAATTATCATCCCTATTTGGTCAAGGTTGATTAGGTTGGTCAAGCTTGAGTTAACTCAAGTTGAGTTTTTATATTTGAGCAATATATAGGTGGTAAAGTGAGACGTCGAGTAAGTCAAGGTTAACCGAATATTTGACGATGTTAGAAGTCTAACGTGACATTGACATGATGTAAGAAAAGTCTAGGTGGATCATAGTCGACCAGACACTTAAATGATTAGAAAACTAACAATAAATTGACATGAAGATGAGAAGTCCAAGTAGATCATGGTTGACCGAATACTTGACGGTCAGAAGTCCAACAGTGAGTTATCATGAGAAGGTAAGTCGAAGAGGGTCGTTGAGAAACGAACACTTGTCACAAGAAGGGAATTCTAAGAGGGTTATAAAGGACCAGACACTTCGCATGAAAAGTGAAATCAAAATGGATCATAGAGAACCAAACACTTGGTGATGATGGAAGTCCTGGCAAGTTAAGATTGATCGAATGTCAAACAACGATGAAGTCTCGGTAAGTCAAGGTTAACTGGATGCTAGGTAATAGGAAGTCTCGGCAGATCAAAGTTGATTGAATGTTGAGCAAAGAAAGTCATGGTAGGTTGAAACCAATCAGATACCAGGCAAGATGAGATTATGAGAATTCAACTTGGTAAGGTAGAAATAGGAGTATTACTTAATTAATAAGGTGTATTGATCAACCGATAGACTCTAAACCCCAAAATTGATATTTTGAGATGTTTTTAGCATTTGCTATAGTAACTAAGGTTTATGTTATAATAACTAGGGTTACTATAGTATTGGGGCCTACTTCAAACCTTAAACCTTAAAAATTAGGGTTTGATATAGTGATTTTAAGAGTAATCATGTTAGGATTTCTACTATAGTACTTTTGCTACTGTAGTAAATCGATTGGGGACTTCTATCAATTGATCAATGACATTGTAGTAGTAAATAGAAGCTTCCCGAATCGATTGCTCGATTTAATTGGAGGCAAGTAATCAATTGGTGAGTCTCACCATTTGGTTGGTAAGGTAAAAAAAATCATTATGTAGGTTTAAACGGCTGGATTCGATAACAATCAATTGGTGAAGTCATACCAACAAGAGACAATTCCAAACAACAAGAAAACTCCCAAAGCAAGATTCATGTAAAGTTATTTATGCGAGTCCAATCAATCTAGGTTTGATTGGGTATAATCATGATTTTAATGTGTGTATTAAAAAGTTTAAGTTATGTTTCATATATATTTGATATATGTATTTGAGTCATGCAGGACTTGATGAACCACATATGAGAAACTTGATGCAGCCAAGCTTGGTAAGTTTATCCTATGACTCGGGTCCTTAATATCGGTGAAGGATGATGTGGAAAGCATCCAAGAGATCGTTGAACGAGGAGCAATGGAGTGGAGCCAAGGAAAGCAGACTTTAAAGCAACATGAAGGATGGCATAGAGAAGAGTCATGAGCTCAAGTGCATATGAGGAATGAACGCTGAGGAAGAAGGCTTCAAGGGTAACTTTGAAAAGGATGAGAGACTAGTCGACTGAGGCAAGATCCTGATGGCTGCGAAGGTCAGTCGACTGATGATGTTTCCAGTCAACTGGTAGAGAGTCGTTGGTAGAATCTCGGATTCTGTAGAGTACCATTGGTTGTGTCCAACATTAGCATCAGTCGACTTATGGTGTTTCTAGTTGACTAGTAAGCAAGAAATGAGTTGACTTGGGATCAACTCTTTCCATTTTATTTAAAGAAGCTTGGGGCATGAAGAAGGGTATTGATTGTTGTTGTATACTCTTAAGTCTTTGCCCTCAAGCTTCCAAGTCTAATACTCTTCTTCCTAAACTTCATTCTCAATCTTGTAAAGAAGAAGAGTGTTTTATGCGAAGTTTGCTCCACCGAGAAGGAGTATGCATTAGTCGGAGATTGTCGAGGACTAATCCACCGACAGATTGAAGGGTCGTCCACCTCAAGGACAAATCGTGGAGTAAAAGCTTTATCTGAACCACATTAAATAACCTTGTTAGAGTTTGTCTTCTTACCTTATTTGTTTTCATTATTCCACTACATACTAACAAATTTTAGGAAGAGAAGGGATTGAGTGACCGTCTATTCAACTTCCCTTCAAGTCAGACCATGATCTAAGACAAGTGGTATCAGAGTAAGGTTCACCCTTCATCGGACTAACCGCTAAGAAGAGCACTATCAACACAATGGCCGACCTAAGCATTCAACCATCGAAGTTTGAAGGAGATTTATCTTGATGGAAGAAGAAAATTGAAGTATTTTTGAAACCGACTTTGAAATAATGCTAATAATAAAAAATAGTTTTGAGATGCCTAGGGATGAAAACAATGCGATAATTGAAAAATCAAGATGGACTAAGAAGCAAAAGAAAGAGCACTTAGCAAACTCGAGCAAAGTATTATCTCCTAAACGTGCTTCCTCAACAAGAAATCAATTGGATTGGAGATTACTCAAGTTCCAAGAACATGTGGGAAAAATTGGTTGAGCTTCACAAAGGGACATCATAAGCAAAATTGGCAAGAAGAGACCTTCTCTGATCTCAACTCAATAACATCAAGCTTGAAAGGGGAGAAAAAGGTATCCATGTTATATTCTAGAATTAAAGAAATCATCAATAGACTATCAAGTGTAGGTGAGACACTTACACATTGGGATGTGATGATGAAAGTCATCAATGTCTTTCCAAGAACCTCCACATGGATGTCAATAGTAGATTCTTTCTACATTTCAAAGAATCTAAAGGTATGTATCCTAGATGAATTCTTTTCAACTATAGAGCTTCATGAAACTTGTGTTGAAGGGTTAGATGGAGACGCTCATAGATCAAGGGGAGTAACACTTGTGGCTAACAAGGAGAAGGGAAAAAAGAAGAAGTCACCATCTCCACCATTCTCCAATTCCAAGGAGTCAAGTACTTCAATAGATAGCGATCAACAAACATATATGGTAAGAAGGATGAGAAAAATATTTAAAAATTTTAAATCTAACAAATCACATGCTAGGCGAAGTTCAAGGGGGAATAGTAGAACAAAGAAGATCATATGCTATAATTTCCAAGAAGAAGGGCACACAAGGATCAATGTCCTCTATTGAAGAAGAAGGAAGAAAAAAAGAAGACAAAAGAAAACGGAAGAAGACCCAAAACATAAAAGCAACATGGGATGATCCATCATCATCGGAAGAAGAACACCATGTATCTCATTTTTCTCTAATAGGAATTGATGACCTTGCCTCTACCTCATCCGAAAATGAAGAAGAAAGGAGTCCAAGCGAAGAAGAGAGGAGCTCAAATGAAGGGGGAGGACAATCTTCCAATTTAGATTTTTCGATAAGTAAGGTATATAGTCTTCCCACTCATGAGATTTGCTTAAAGCTAAAAGGAAAAATAAATCTTTGAAAAATGATATTAGTTTTCTAAAGGAAAAATTAGAATCCATGTCTTCTAAGGTTAATGATTCCGCTAGTAGATATGCTTCTTCTAGTATAAATGTTTTATGTTTAGAAGAAGAAGAAAATAAAGAACTAAGAGAAAAGGTAGAATACCTTAGGAAGACCCTTGAAAAATTCACAATTGACTCCAATACCTTAAATATGATCATAGGGAACCAAAGAGCAAGTTTTAATAAAAAGGGGTTAGGATACAAGAAATCAAACAATAAAAAATCCTACCAGTGTCTAATTGCTAGGGGTAATCAAAAACGAAAAAGGCAGATAGAAAATGGATCCCTAAGGAATATTTTGTTAATTCAATTAGAAAGAATTTCTATTAGGTGTCAAAGTCAATCCTTAAGGATTAAAGGATTTTGGGATAGTTGTTGGACTTCATGATAGTTTTGATGTGATCAACTAGGTTAAGTTATGTCTTGTTATGTTTGATCCTTGTGTCTAAGTTTGCAGGAGCTTAGGAACACAAGAAGTCGATCAGAAGATGCAGCTAGTGAGAAGGATGGTACGGGAAGGGAGCCGACGGGCTCGGTGCATTCGAGGGATGAGGTGCTATGGAAGAGTACACCGGTGGACAAGAAAGACGTGAGTGACATTCCGAGTGATGAGAAGCTGGAGCGAAAGTCTGCTCGAGAAGAAGGCCGGAAATTGAGTTTGGGTGAACTCTCTTTCAGTTAGCCCACATCACCCAAGCTATCGGAGTAGCAGAAGAGCAAAAGGAGGTTAAAGATGCTGCTAGAGGCGCCTTCAAAGGGACTTGAAGGCGCCTCTGCACCTCACTGTGGAAGGCGCCTTCCATGGCTGGAAGGCGCCTTCGATGAATAATATGAAGTCACCTTCCAATCTTATGGAAGGCGCCTTCGACCAAGCAGAAATGAACGTTAGCGAGCATAAAACTTTATCCTCGCTTGCCTCATTGGAGGCGCCTTCCACCCCTATTCCAATAGCGGATAAATTTTCTCAGGGGCTATAAAAAGATCACTGGACCTAGAAAATATGTACAACTCTAGTAATCATTTCCTAGCAACTGTCTGAACTTTTCAACGTGTAAGAGGCTTCTCTGCCTTTAATGAAGAAGATTTGTTTAGCGCTTTTACTTACCTTGAATTAACAACCATGTAGGTTATAACTAAGTAAATCTTGTGTCTCTTCTTTCTAGTTGTTTCTTTAACTTATTATTATTGTTGCCTTTAATTTGACTTGAAAGAACAGGAAAAAGTTATTTATTTTTTCAAGCAATTCACCCCCTCTTGCCGACCTCGCTGCGCCAACAATAGTCAACCATAGAAGACATAATTCAAATCTTTTATAAATAGTTAATTTGAGATCTAAAGGGGAACACTTAGGCTTGGATAAAAATTCATGATAAAAAGCCTAAGTAGAAATTACTTTCATTATATCTCATAACAAACTATAAGCATGACTTACTTTATAATTCTAGTCATGGATGTGGAATGATAGGATGATATATTTAATTCACTTATACTTATAACAAGTTGATGAATTATGAAATGCAATTAATGTGCATCTTGCTCATAGATTATAGTTGGACATTTTAAATGTTTTGAAAATAATTTTATATTTTGTAAACTGTGGTTTAGCTTTTTAAAACATAAGAATTCAAAATAAATGTTCAAAATTGATAAAACATTGAATGGTTTTAAGGTTTTTGAGTGTTTGTCAAAACTTAAAAAATATAATGAATTTTCATAAAAATATATTTTTCCTTGTTAAAAATGAGCTTAAAAGAAATATGTTATCAAAATTTTAGGATTTTTTTTTTATATTTCTAGATTTTTTTTCGTATTTCTGAAGTTGATTTCAGAAATCAGAATATGGACTGAAGGTGTGGCAGTTAACTAATAGTTGATTTTTTGAATTCTGACTTTGTTTTAGAAATTGATTTTGGTTCACTCTTAGTTAAAGTTGATATCATAGTGTGCTTGGTGGTTGGATGTAATCTTTTTAATGGTGTCAAAGGGTGGGATGATAAAGTTTAAGTTAGAAATCATATTTAGTTAAGGGGGAGCTTAGAAATTAAGTAATAGAACATAAGTTATGAGGAAGCTTGGATTTATGCTTCGTGCTTATATATTTATACTTTCCTTTTAATTTTTAAGTTTTATTTATGTCTAACGTAAACATATTGCCACACATCAAAAATGAGGAGATTTTGAGTGTAATCAATCCAGGTTTGATTGGGTACAATTATAATTTTGATGTGTGTATCAAAAAGTTTAAGTTATGTTTCATATAAGTTTGATATATGTGTTTGAGTCATGCAGAACTTGGTGAATCACATATGAAAAACTTGGTGCAGCCAAGCTTGGTAAGTTCATTCTATGTCTTGGGTCCTTGAGATCGGTGAAGGATGGTATGGAAAGCATCCGAGGGATCGTCGGATGAGGAACAATGGAGTGGAGCCTAGGGAAGCGGACTTCAAAGCAATATGAAGGATGACACGGAGAAGAGCCGCGGGCTCAAGTGCATTTGAGGAACAAAGACTGAGGAAGAGGACTTCAAGGGAAACTCTGAAAAGGATGAGAGACTAATCGACTGATGATATTGTTAGTCGACTGAAGCAAGATCATGAGGGCACAGAAGGTTATGTGCTCGACGGTTGCGAAGGCCAGTCGACTGACGATGTTTCTAGTCGACTGGTAGAGAGTCATTAGCAGAATCCTGGATTATGTTGGACACATCAATCGACTGATGGTGTTTCCAGTTGATTAGTGAGTAAGAAATAAGTTGACTCAGGATTTGTTTTAAATCTTAAACTTGTTAGATTAATGGATTAATCTAATTAGATCTTAAACTTATTGGATTAATGATTAATCTAATATTTATTTGAATTTTTCAAACAATTCTAAACGAATGAAGCCCACATTCTTAGATAATATCTTAACAGATAAAACCTGATCACGTTATTAGATAACCTTTTATTAGATAAAACTTGGCCACATTTTATTCATCTTATTAGATAAGTGACGATTGTACTCGTCTAGATACCAAAGTGGCACGAACATTTTGATCATGCTTAGATCGGCTTGACTCTCTAGATTTGCAAAGGTTATGTGCAAATAGATCGCTAGAAATATGTCTTGAATTAATCGTTTTAAGAGGTGGATATCAATTGTAAAATAACAATGTTGTGCATAATGTGTTAAGGTATGCTAACCAGGGGCGGATCTAGTGGGGGGAGGGGCATCGGCGATCATCCCTCCTTATTAGCGGTGGAACTCCTAGTATTATAGGATTTTACTAGTGAAGATAGAGGATACTACCCCTTGTTTCGTATAAAAATTATCTCTCCATACTTGAATTCTTGGATCTATCATTGATGCTAACATTTTCGTTCTCCAAATAGTACTTTGAATGGAATGATTTTTTCTCCCCCTGTCGTCTTGTGTTAGTCAAATCTCTCTCGACAATGCTTGTGATCACGAGAGACAACTCGTCTCGAATCTCGGGGTCGATGGAGTGTAGATCAATGTAATTCATGTAAATTCACTTTACTTACTATTTATCTTCCTAGTCACCATGATTTACCTCCTCTATATTGATCATGAAAAAATTGATGGCTATAGTGCAGCGGCAGGGCCTCAACGTTACTCAAGATTAATTTATAAAAACATTGATAACTTCTGGAACTATGATACAATAATAAAATATCTAAATTATCATCCAAAAGACCCACAATTCGAAAATTGATAAGAACACGAACCAACGTATTTATTTTTTACCACACGAGAGGCAACTCGTGACCGCGGTCGACCTTGCACGTGGCTGCCAACGGCTTAGCTCGTGGCCACGAGCTACTTCGATCTCATTTTTTTCCTCACCTCTTTCTTTCCTTTTTATCTTAAATATTTTTTCTCTTTCTGTTTTATTAAGTTTTTTTTCTTCCTTTCTTTTCTTATTCTTTCACCTCGGAATAAACAGAGCCTAAAACATGAATATATATAGGTCCAAGTAGCTCAAGTAAAGTACCTTGGCATCCATTGCGGAGGTAAGGGTTGCCTTCGAATCCGATCGAACAATTGCAAAGGTATCCAGGAGCAGCGGAGGAGTCAACGCACTTGCTGTGCTCACTCACACAGGCGTAACTGCTGTAGTCTAGCCGGGCTTCCTCGCACGTTGTGTATCCGATCGCCCAACTCAGCACCACCGGCACCCTTCCATGGTAACTCTCATCCAAGAAGTCGGTGGTCGTGATGTAAGAGCTCTGGAAGCTGAAATTATTCTCCTCCACCAGCACCGCGTAGCTGCAAGGGCTAAAGCTCCTCGTGCTGGAGCCGTTGTGTTCGGAATCAAACCAGACGGCGATGTAGTCGAGGCCCCGGGGAACGGAGGTTTGGCAGCAGCCGAGGCCGGCGCACGAGCCGGATCCGCCGGCGGAGAGGCTGTCGTTCTGGCAGAAGGTCATGCATCCGCTCCGGTACGGTTTGCCGCCCTGGGTGCCGTTGATGTAGGCGAAGGTGTCGCAGCCGATGACGGTGAACTTGTTGTCGGCGTCGGAGAATCTGTACGGCCATCCGTTCATTTTGAAATACCACTCCGGGCTGCTTTGATTATAGCAATTCCACGAGATCAGATTATACACCCGCATTTTGCCCTGCGACAACAAGATATCTATGATCTCCACCGACTCCGCGCCATCGCTACCTAGAAAAAGCCGGTCGTGGCCGTGGGCGTTCTTCGTGCAGGCGAGTGTGTAGAAGTTGCCGAAGGAGCAGTTGGGGCCGATGCCGAACGGGTAGGGGATGTTCACATCCCCGCAGCTCGTCAGGCACTCAGCAGCCGGTACTTGCTTCGGCGGCTGCGGCGGCGGCGGCGGCGGCGGCAGCAGCAGCAGAACTACCAAAGACACAATCTCCATTATTCTCCGAGTTAATGGAAATTGGCAGTTAAACTATTTGAAGTCAATGGATGGAGTACAAGTCTTCAAGTCAATGGATGGAGTACAAGTCTTCAAGTCAATCGAGAAAAAAGACAAATGCTACAACACTTGCCAAGTCCAACTCAGTTGAAAGATAGGGCCCACATTTCTTGAGAGGGGTAAATCAAGGGGCTTCGCAAGTTTATCTTGTTAAAGATATGTGGGGTGTTGTTAATGGAGGAAACATTTTTGCTTCAATCAGTGTACCAAAAAACGCCGAGGATTTTAAGAAGTGGAAATAGTTAAATGTAAAAGCTTACTTATTTTAAAGAGATATAGTCTCTCATGAATTATTCGATCATATTATATGATAGGGGAGGTAATAGGAGGGGTGCCATATGGTTAAAGAAAAATTAAGTCTTGTTGAGGTGGTGGTGAAAGTCAACAGAGGGCTGCTCCCCGACTTTGTGCTGCGCCTGGATCCAGGCCGTTCCCTACTCTGAGCGACAATCAGCTCTATGTAATGCCTAACTCAGCGCCGCTCTCGGCTCCAAGTCGCTCCCCAGCTTGGTGTCGCTCTTGGTTCCGCATCATCAATAGCTTTAAGTCAACAAAAAGCTGCCCTCCGGCTATACACAACCCTCGACTCCGTGTGATCTTCGACTCTAGACCGTTTCTGACTCCGTGTGGTCTCCGATTCCAGACCATATGTGACTCCATATGGTATACGATTCGTCTCCGACTCCAAATCATCCTCGACTCCGACTTTCCCAGATCTGGATTGCCAGATTGGTACACCCAACTATTGGCAACCTATTGGGTGTCTCTATGCGTGTTTTTAAAATTTTGTTTCAAAAATAAAACATTATAATTTTCTAAATTATTACAACACACGCAACATACACATACATACATGATATACACAAGTGAAGGCATAATTATAAAACATAAATTTTCAAAAAAGGAAATTATACCCACGAGTTCGTAATCAAATCTTGTTGAGAGCGTTTGATAGCCTCACAAGATTAGTCTCTATCAGAATCAACAAGCAAACCTAATGATACTTGCCTCTATTGATATCCATGCTGAGATATCTTTAACATGGCTTTGCAAAGCCACAAGTTATTCATCTCCTATCAGCACTAGCCAAGAATGGAGATGAAGTGATTCAAGAGAGATCTCCGGCTTGACTTTATGCTCGGCAACGAGGACAATCCGACGACACAAAGCGAGGTTCAATCAACAACTTGGCCGACACAAAAGGAGGGAAATAAGCAACAAAGAAGTTATTGTCCGGTCCAGAAAGAGCTGCTATCCAGAGCTTTTCCTCGTTGTCCGGTGCCCACGAAGTCGCTGTCGATAAGGGACAACGTACCTTGAGGCTTCGGGTTTTGGTAGCAACGTTTGCTCACCAAAACGAAGCTTGGGGAGGCCTAGAACGCAACTGCATAGTGACGGACAGATTCTGTCCACTGATTGGAGGATATTGCAGGTGGTGGCTAGCCATTGCCTAGGAAGCTTGGGCAGCGACGACACAAAGAACTCCTTTGTGTGGTTGGTGACAAGAGGGAGAGGAGATGAGAAGAGGTCTAATCCTATTATGTTATTCTCCAATCAATTCCAATTAATAACTCTCCTCGTAGAGGCACGAGGGATATACTTATACACCTCAGAGCAAGTCATCTCTCAAATCCAATAGTAACTTGATCCATTACCATTAAGTTTGATTCAAAATCAAACCATCTTGGTTCATAACTAAATCAAATCCTTTTATTTATCATTAAATCATCTCGGTTCATAATTAAATCAAACTCTTTTGGTTTATTATT
Organism: Zingiber officinale; assembly: GCF_018446385.1. Classification (NCBI taxonomy): domain Eukaryota; kingdom Viridiplantae; phylum Streptophyta; class Magnoliopsida; order Zingiberales; family Zingiberaceae; genus Zingiber; species Zingiber officinale. The sequence goes on along the minus strand of NC_056000.1, from coordinate 61,449,203 downwards.
AAATCATAATGAATCTAACCTTGTCTACAAGAGACATGATCTACCATCGCTTCCGTTGTGCCAAACACCTTCCATATTTGCTCCCCACCTGATTCTACCAGACTTAGTTTATCTCAATCTAAGAATTCAATTTTCAAACTTATTTTAAGTCTTTTTTATGAAAGGTAAATATATATTATCAAACAATTCACATCTATACAAAAGTGATCATGGAACCCCTTGTGTCATGTCTAGTGATCTGTCAAATCTGGAAGGGGAACCGTGATCGTGTACATGTGCCTACTCGTGTACCATCTCTCGCTATCTATGCTATGTATGTTGGTTGCCCGCTCATCCCCAAAATAAGATATTGAAAAGATATCAACCAACACCATCCATGATGTCTGTCCATGCTGTACATGTGTTTATATTATCTCTGTCCACGCTATGTCCTGAAGCCTCAATCAGTGGGTGCCTTGCACCCTCCATGCTATGTGTATCTACCATGTGTCTGTGAGTCACCAATGACTCCAAGTGATCTCTGTTAGCCTCCATGCCATGTGCATCTACCATGTGTCTATGAGTCACCAACGACTCCAAATGATCTTTGTCTGCCTCCTTATGTATCATGGGTCTAGGGCCACCTAGTGTCGTCTCCAAGACCCATGAAGTTACTTTAAGTAAGTGACCAGCTATCAGCAGATTTGATGTGCCTTTATCGTGAACCATTTGCAGCAGATTAGATAAACCTTTATGGCGGGCCTATGCACCCTCATGGGCTTTTTGGAAAAGCCTCAGTCATAAGTGAATTTGATGTTGTTCTTACCGTGAACCATTTGCTGCGGATTAGATAGACCTTTTTAATGGATCTATTCATCCTCTTGGGCTTTTTGGCAAAGCCCCAGCTATAAACAGATTTGATGTATCTTTACTACTAATCATTTACTGCGGACTAGATAGATCATTCTAAGGTGGATCTATTCACTTGTACATCACATCACTAGTATGAATCAATAGATTCTCGATTTATGTTGACCGTTCATAATTAACCATTAATTACAAATCAATCATGATGCGGTGGTAAATGGGGCGTACTAAGGACGAGTTAGAGGCGGGAAATGCAGCCGATGTGGAGGTCAAAATCAAGGTGGTCAACATCAGGGAACCAATGGGCTCGCCAAAGTTGATCGAGCGGGCGGCAGTGGGTCGAGCAACCCAGAGGCTCATATGAGCAGATTGCTCATTCGGCCGAGACGACCATACAGAGGACATTAGATGCTCATAACTAACCAAGTGAATGATAGTCCGAGCTATCCGGTCGGGCCAGGGCCAACCTACTGAGCCGAGCGACCGTGGAGGAGAACAAACTTGAGCAACCAAGGGGGAGTCTTGGCCGAGCGACATCCCCGCTCGGCTAAAAAATGGGACCCTCTGCGTAGCTCATCAGACCCTTCTAGGAGTTAGTGCCGCTGACAATAGGACATGGTCCACCGGTAAATCGTACGACGGAAGTTTCTACTATTATGTCAGAGATTTGCACGTCCTGTTAAAGTATGATGTCAGAGACACTTTCTTGATATTTCTTTTTATAGGACAGTTAGGAAAACATGTTCGCGCCTTGAGGAGCGTGCACATCGCCTACTAGAGCACTATATAAAGGGGGGATCCATGTAGACCTGACCCCGGGCCGGGTCTGGCCCGCACCCGGCCTGAGCCCGTAACCGGGTCAACGGGCCGGTTGCCTGTTGACCCGGTTCCCCGAGTCGAATCGGAACCAGCCCGGCAAGTTGCCAGGCCGGTTCCGATTTCGTTGGTGCAAAACCGGTGGACCGTCGATTCAACATTTGAATTTTTTTTACCGGCTTGAACCGCCGATTAACCGGCGGTTCATAGCCGTTGGGAGAGGGTGGGTTTTTTTTGGGTATTTTTTTCAACGATTAGGATCATTTAATCATTTTTTGATCAATGACTTTGATTCAGTGTTCGTTACTATCAAAACTCTATAAATAGAGAGCTTATTTCATCATTTTTACACACATCTTCTCTACTCTTAATCTCAATTTCATATTCTCTATACACTTTCATTTCCAATTTTCAATTACAATGGAAGGAGGTCACGGAGGTGCGTCATCTCGAGCTCGAAAGGGAAAGGAATAATGAATCCATGGGAGGAGGACCCCAACATTTAATCCACCGATGATGAGATCAAGCATCTTCCGAATTCGACACCCAAACACATTGAAGTACCGATGCAATTACTTCTAAGGTTCGGGAACTTCCTCCTCTAAAGTCTTCTATTTTCACTAAATATTTTGAGAAGGTCATTCTTCCGTCGGGAGAAATACGTGCAAAATGTAAGCACTGCAATGCTTCCTACAAATTCTAAGCCTGCAACAGCTATGGGTCGTTGAAACGACATATAGAAACGAAGCACCCGACGGAATTTGAACTCGATCGTTCTCAAACACAATTATCAAGATTTTCTTCAACTGGCGGTAATATCAATTCCGGTTTATTTTTATATTCAGATAATAAATTAAGAGAATCGTTAGCTAAATTTGTTTCCGTAGAACATCTTTCTTTTAATTTTGGATCTAAATGCACATTTGAAGATTTTTGAAAAGAATATCTTAATCCATGTGCTAAACGTGTTCCTAGAACTACACTTACCCGTACAATCAAAAAATTAGTAAAATAAGGAAAAAAGAATTTAATTGATGAATTTAGTAAATTAGATAATAAAGTTTCTTTATGTTCTGATATTTGGAGTGATCATTGGTAAACACATTCGTATATGGGTGTGACTTGTCATTGGATAGATAACTCTTGGAACCTCCAAAAAAGATTATTAGTTTATAGAGTTTTTGATAAATCACATAATGCTCATAACATCGCACAATTATTATGTTTAGTTTTAGAAGAATATGGCTTAACTCATAAAATATTTTTAATATTATTAGATAATGCTAGTTCCAATACTGCTTGTATAGATGATCTAAAATTTATTTGTCAACCTATTATTGCGGTTTATTTTTTCATATTCGTTGTGTATGCCATGTTTTAAATTTATGTGTTCAAGATGGTTTAAAAATTTTAGAAAGTTATATTAAACCAATTAGAATTGTAATTTTTTATTTATGGTCTCATCCATCTATAATGAAACAATGGAATAGGTTTTGTAAAACTAATGGAATGAGACCTAAAAAAATTCCACGTGATGTACCAACACATTGGAATTCAACATACCAATTATTACAAGATTCATTTGAATATAAAGAATTTATGTTCATTTTTTTGCACAAAATACTAATACTAATATATATTTATTTTCACAACAATAGAATATTTGTAGTAGTATTTGTGAAATTTTAAAAGTATTTAATGATGCAATCGAACAACTTTCCTGTATTTATTATCTCACTGCTCAATTAATTTTAGAAAATTTTTCTAATATAGTATTAGTTTTAAATGAACATATTAATAATGAATCTTTATCTCCTTGCATCTTAGCTATGAAAACTAAATGAGAAAATTATTTTTATTCTATTCCTAAAATTTATTTAATTGCATTTGCTTTAGATCCTAGATTTAAATTAGAAGTTTTACAAGAAATGTTAACTTTATATTATGACGCTTTAATTCCAATTAAAGATTCTTATTCTCTTGATCAAGTTAATATTATATATAATGTTAGAATTTATTTATATGATATTTATAATCAATATTATGTAAAATATAGAACACAAATTAATATTTATGAAATACAACAAACTACTAGTAGTAATTTGAAACTTACAAAAGCACAACTTTTATTAAAAGAACGGATAAAACGTCCACGAGGATCCTCAAGTTCCACACAGGAACTTGAGAATTATTTTATGACTTCTTTTGATTTTAATGAAGCAGATAGTGAAAATTTCGATATCTTAAAGTGGTGGTCACAGAAGGCTCAAAGCTTTCCCGTCCTCTTCGTGATCGCCAAAGAAATTTTAGCTTGTCCAGTGTCAACTGTTGTTGTGGAGCAGACGTTCAGTGCCGGTGGCAGCATATTAGATGAACGACGATCAACTTTGTCTCCCGACTCATTGGAAACCCAAGCATTACTGGACGATTGGACCAGAGCGGAGAAAAGAATCTAAGGAATGCAACTTTCAGATGACGAAGTTGAAGATTTTGATACTGAAGGAATGAATATGACAGGAACGGGAAATGGAAGTGAGTGAAAATATAAAAGAATAAAAATGTAAAAGAACTACGTGATCTTTGATTCCCCTAAGGGGATACGTAGGCAACTTAAATAAGTGCAAGCCTTTTTTTTTTAATAAATTTTAATTTATAATTTGTAATGTTTAATTTTTAATTTTTTTTAACATAATAATCTTGAACCGTGACGAATCGTGAACCGACAGTTTCAAACCATGAACCGTAACCGTCTTGGACGGTTAAGGTTGAGGGTCGACCTGCTTGGAATCGTCGAACCGACGGTTCTGAACCGTCGAACCATCGGTTCCGAACCATGGTCAGGTCTAGGTCCATGCACCGACGGAGGTAGGTGAGATAAGTTATTTGTGCTTGTGCTCTCATTGTTGCTACATTGCTACACCGTCTTTCCATTATTCTAATGACTGACTTAAGTGTCGGAGGGTCAACGCCGGAGACCTCTTCCCTGGCCCAACACTGACATTCTTTGTGTTGCAGAGCGGAACGGAGTCTTTACGCGGTCAACCGAGGAGTCACATCCCCAACCAGTCGTCTTCATTGTTTTTGGATATGATCATATTAGAGTTGTTTGTGGGAAAGTAACCTATATCTAAGACGTGAAGATGGAAGACGCTGGATGATTCACGACTGTGACACTGACAAAGGAGGAGTTGAACATGCTGATACAAGCCCGTGCTACCATGATGGTGGAGCAACAACAGTAGGCGATGACTGAACACTAGGTAAATGAACCCACGACGTCAGTAGAGGGACAGTAGGCCAGATATAGAGACGGAGCGGAGAATATATCCGTTTGGGGGCAGAACAAGAAGACGATCGACACATATGGGGATGTGCCAAATGCGTTGATTCCCTTTCATCGGGCGTTGTTCCACACTCCTTCAGAGGAACAAGGCCGAGCGGATAGGGGACAAGGATCCTCCTCGGATGACATACTTATCTAGGACGGGCGGAAGGGAAAGGCACCAAGGATTAATGACTCTTCGAAATGGATCAACTTACAGTTCTCTCAGAGGATCCTAGATGACCCACTACCTTGACATTATACTCCATTGACAATCGAGGAATAGAATGGGACAACCGATCCAGAGGATCATCTGATCAGGTTTGCCAACACAACCACACTCTATCAGTATATATCGATGGAGTGAAGTGTCGAGTCTTTGTCACCACTCTCTCTGGATTAGCGCAACAATGATTCAGGCGACTGCCAATCAGATCAATTCACAGTTTCAAGGATTTCTGAGTTGCCCTCCTGCATCATTTTGCCAACAGTCGCCGCCAGCAGAAGACAAGCGTTAATTTGTTCACTGTGAAGCAGGGGCCCAAGGAAGCATTGAGAGCTTATATCAAGCGGTTCAACCAAGTGACCATGGATATCCCATTGGTCATCCCAGAGGTATTGGTGAATGCCTTCTTGCAGAGGCTCACCGAAGGGGAATTCTTTCACTCACTCATCCGAAGGCCGCCAAAAGACTTTAATTAGCTACTCAGGCGCACAACTGAATACATCAATGTGGAGGAGGCTCAAACGGCACGAAGGAAGGAAGTGCCCGCTGAACACACTGCTCCCCTTGAATGACGGTCGGCTAGCAACCATCAACCCCTAAAGGGCCCCCTATCAGGAGCAACACAGCTGCACCAAGAACCCTGAGCCCATGCAATGTAACATGTGGAAGCAGAACGGCCAAAGGCTGTGAAAGGCAGATCGTGGACACCATTGATCTGCTCATACCATCGCTTGGCGATACAAATACTTGGGACTGTTACAACTTGAGGCCAGTTACAAGCTGGCTGGTTCCTCCAGGATACCGTCATCATTCATCCTCTCTTGATCAGCATCATCGACACCGATCAGATGAGCAAAGGGGAGAAGAGAGTCCAGTAGTCAAGCAGCGTCAACGCTAGCCTCAATGAAGAGGAAATACAAGTCCCGCCCAAGCTTCCGCTAAGCGAGCTTGACCTTTGACTCGGAAAGAGGAAAGTCGAAGTAATGCAACTCAGGGCGAAATCAAAATGATCACCGGAGGACCAACCGACGATGATTCCAACTGAGTGAGGAAGTCGTACACCCAGTGACTCGAGATATATGCTGTGGGATGAAGCAAGGAGAAGGTCGGGGGACAAGAGATCAATTTTGATCTTCGGGGCCTAGAGGGAGTAGAGATCTCTTATGATGACACCTTGATTATTCGAGCGGTAATAGCTAATTATACTATTACTGAACTTTCGTGGATACAGGTAGCTCGGTAAATATCATTTTCAAAAAGACGTTTGACCAGTTACAAATCGACCTAAGCGAATTGTAGCCTATGATGTCCCGTTGTATGGAAACACAGACAATGAAGTATTGCCGATCGATTAGGCTCGGCTGGCCATATCGCTTGGGGAGGAGTCTCTCAGGAGGACAAGAACTACAAACTTTATCGTGGCACACATCGACAGGACAACTAGAATTACCTTCTCGAGCGATTGGAGGATGCTACTGATAAAGTTCCTCCGATTGGGCATTACGCCACCTGATACAGAGGAAGACAAGTTGCTAAAAATGAGGGCCTTTCGGTTCACATTGATCGAAGATCATTTATATAAGAGAGTTTTCTTGAGGCTACTGCTTAAGTACATTTGATCAGATGACATTCAGTACATCTTACAAAAAGTTCATCAAGGTTCCTGCGATATTCATCCGGGCGGCATATCATTGGCATGTAAGATCCTATTGGCCGAATATTTCTAGCCTACATTACAAAAAGACGACACTTGGATGATGGTCACTTGCTTGTCATGCCAGAAATATCAGAACATCTCGCACCGACCTACCGAGGAGATGAAAGCATCCACTGTGGCTTGTCTGTTCGACTAGTGGGGCATGAACATCTTTGGACCGTTTCCCATGGTAACCCGACAACAAAGATTTCTACTCGTGGCAGTAGATTATTTCTCAAAATAGGTGGCAGCTGAGTTGCTAACCAAGATAATTGAGCATATGGTAACAAATTTATATGGTAGAGCATCTTGTGGTGGTTCGACATCCTCGCAGCTCGTCTCTGACAAGGGAAGGCAATTATTAGGGTGGAAGCTTAAGGAGCGGTGCGAGGGCTACGACATCGTACAAGCTTTCACTTCAGTGACTTATTCGTAGAGAAACGACTAGGAGGAAGTCACCAATAGAAAAATCCTTAGCGGGCTCTAGGCTCGGCTCGACAATGTGGGGGCTAGCTGGGTCGACGAACTTCCAAGCGTATTATGGACTTATCGCACCACACCTAGACAGGCGACCGACATAACCCCATTCCATCTGGTGTACGGGGGTGAGGCAGTAGTGCCAGTTGAAGTAAGAGTAGAGTCCGACCGGGTACAACTCCACGATGAAGGAAATGCTGATCGAAGGCTTATGGAGCTTGACTTGGTGGATGAAGTGCGAGATAAGGCCATCGTCCGGCTCATAACATACCGACAACGCATGAAGCAAAGCTATAATCAGAGGGTGATCCTGTAGTCATTCCAAGTTGGCGACTTGGTATAGAAAAGAGTGAAGTCGGTCGGTGACGTTACCAAGCTAGAATCCCCATGGGAAGGATAATATAAAGTTATTCAGAAGCTCTGCTTAGGAGCTTACTATTTGTAAGATGAAGATGGGAGAAAGCTCGGTTTACCCTGGAGCGCAAGCGGTCTCTAGCCCTATAGGGCGGGGTGAGAGGTGCGTGATTAAATTCAGATACACTTGTAAAGACGTATATTTTGTAAGTGTAGGGAAATAATGAATGAAAAACTCAAGTGTCCCAAACTCTTGTGTCGATTGGCTAAGATAAAAGTCGAGCGATGACTATAAACCTTTATACATCATTGCCAAAAAGTCTAGCGACAACTATAAACCTGGGAGTCGACAATAATAAAGTCGAGCGGTGATATAAACTCGAAAATCCATGATAATAAAGTTAAGTGATGACTATAAACCCGGGAGTTGATGTGCGTAGATTGTATACACTTGTTTAGCATGTTTTGACGCACATTCACGTACTTCGAGCATGCTTTATCTATGCATTTTCGTACTTCTAGCTTTTCTTTCAGTATATTTACTCTTTTTGTTCGGAAATCTACTTTTTGGGCATTTTCTGTGTGCAGGAGTCGAGTTTGGAGAAGATTTGACGCTTGAACGAAGAAGGAAGACACAAGCCCTGTGTGCCACACGACCATGACATGGGGGGTTGCCCAGGCCGTGTGGTAATCACCACCCGTGTGGCTGCAGCAGAGAAGGAAGAAGTCATGGTCGTGTGAGCATCACACGGCCATGCCAGCTTTGAAGCCAAGAGGTTCATGGCCGTGTACACCACACGACCTTGCAATCCATCCAGAATTGAAGCTGTACACAGCCGTGTAGATCTACACGGCCGTGCAGCATTTCCAGAGCCCAAGAATGTCTTGGCCATGTGCACCACACGACTGTGCAGGAGCTCCAGAGCTGGAGGCAGTGCGGGTCATGTAGATCTACATGGCCGTGCAAGGAGAGCAGTGGCAAATGCATGCCCGACCGTGTACACCACACGACCGTATAAGATAGGCAGTGAGGGGAGTGAGCCAGGCCGTGTGAGCTTCACACGACCGTGTTTCGGGGCCATGTGACACCCAAACCCCCCCCCCCTTCTATATAAGGTCTTTTTCAAGATTTGAAAGGGGATCTTCTCGCCTTTGGGAGAGAGCAAGATTTGGGCGATTCTTCTCCATCTTAGAGGGATTTTGCAACGATTCAAGGGGAGATCTTCAAGGCATCGACTCCGGAATCAAGGATTGGATCCGAAGACGTTCTTCATTGTAGATAAGCTTTCTTTCTCTCTTCTTCTCTTCGGATTTCTTACCTCATTTTATGGAGTAGATCTCTTGTTCTAGGATGGAAGGAGTATTTGTAATGGAGATTTGATGTAAAATTCTTGTGGATTTGCCAAATTCCTATTTCTATGATTTTTGTCTTATTTGTATCCATTTGATCTTGTGTGGATTGTTATGTTTGGACCTAATTACCATGCTTGGTTGAATGTTTGAATATCTTGTGGATTTTGTAAAGATTGTTTCTCATTCAATTTTTCGAGGGGCGTTCGTGACAGGAACAAGCCCGTGTAAGGACGTTTGAGGAGTAATCTTGAAGGGGAAATTAGGTTATTCAAGAGGGTAGGATAGATTGTATGCATTAATCTTTATATCTTAATGAGGTTGAGAAGTGATGAATTCTTATGTTGATTATCCGAGGGATGCACGTGACAGACAAGTCCGTGTAAGGACAACATAGGGTTCATTCCTAATTGATCACATTTAGATATATTTCAGTCTTAGACCGGTTGTCTATTGCAAGAGAGAACTGACAATCTTCTACAAATGACAGACCATTGAGGAATAAGATTTGGTAGATCATTTACATTGAATATCCTTACAAAGAAACCAAAGCTCCTAGAACATCCCTTTATCATTACCCTTATTCTTGTTTATTATTATTTTATTTCTATGTTTTACTTTTCATAGTTACACTTTGCTTTTGTGAATCAATTGATTAGTTGTTTAGCTAACTCGCGTTGAGACAACTTTAGTGGTTATTTCAGTCCCTGTGGATACGATATCTTTTATTATTTCTTATGACATTTCCATACACTTGCGGAGAGTCAACAGGAGTCGACGACAACAAAGTCCAACGATGACTATAAACCCGGGAGTCGACGACAACCAAGTCGAGCGACGATTATAAACCTGAGAGTCAACGCCAAGTAAAGCCGAGCGGTGGCTATAAAACCGAGAGTTTACATCAACTAAAGTCGAGCAGCGACTATAAATCCTAGAGTCGATGACAACAAAGTCGAGCGACTATTATAAACCCAGGAGTCAACACCAACTAAAGCCGAGTAGTAGCTATGAACCTGAAAGTCTATGCTAACTAAAGTTGAGCGACGACTATAAATCTGAGAGTTTACGCCAACTAAAGCCGAGCGACGATTATAAACTCTTGTGCTTCATTACCAAAAAGTCGAGTGGTGACTATAAAACCTTGAACATTGATATGACACCAGTCGAGCGACAACTATAAACCTCGGTTCAACAACCGAATGACGGATATAAAACTTAGAAGGTGTCATCGAGATTTTTGATTTAAAAGGCAAACATGTCGTTCAACCTACATTGAAATGATCAGCCGGATGTCTTACCAAATAATTACTTAGAAGAATGGAAGTGCAAGGATTCACACTTGGAAGATTTTTGCAAGTATTACAAGATTGTAAGAGGGGAAACTTAGCAGCCTTATGGAGTTGAGAGGAGATGCATGGAAGGACACTTGAAATATTTAACAGTGCTTTATAACAAAAGTTGGAAACCACTGAACGGGCACACACTCACCGATACTTAGAAAGCTTTACAAAATATTAGGGGGGAATACAAGAGGTAACCTAAAAATTTAAAGAGAAGACTACTTGAGGTAGTCGAGCACAACATTTGGTAGCGATTCGGTAAGCTTCTCCCTTTTTATAATCTTGTTGGTCAGCATTGAAGAGAGATAGCCATCATCCTTCAATTGTTGGAGGGTCCCATCAATGCCGCAGTTAAAGAGACGAAGAGCCTGATCTGTGAGCTTGTCGTTGAAGGGGTCAGAATGGAGATAGTGGCATTTGAAAACTTCAAACCATCTGGGCTCTTTCTCTTGGTATATTTTGATGGCTGCTCAGGATGATTTCAATTCAGCTTTCAACGAAGCCAGCTCGGTGTCTTTGGCATAGAGCTAGAGCTTCATAGCCGTTTGCTCGGCAGATCGGCCATCTCGTTCGGTCATCAGAACAGCCTCTGCCTCCTTGAGGTTCTGGGTCAAAACCTGAGCCTCCTTGTTTTTGATGTCTATATCTTCGATAGCTCAGAGCTTTCTGGCATTGGTGAAGTTAATCTTAGACTTAAAACTATGAGCTTGCTTGGTGAGCCGGACGAGTTGGAGGTCCTGCTCATCATTCTTGCTCCTCTCAGCATTGAGCTCCCGCTTTGAGTCTATTAGCTTCTCAGAGCTCCTTTGTAGGCTGACCTTCAATTGGGTCACCTCCGTGGTAAGTTGCTCAAGGCGTGTGTGGGAGGTTTCTGATTGCCTACTTGAAGCATGCACCTGCCACAGCTTGTGCTCCAAGAAGGCCAACCTCTGGCACATGGTTAGTCTTTCGACCCAGAATTGTAGTAAAAATAGGTTAATGAGTGCCGGTTGAGAAATACAAAAGTAAATATAATGATAATATATATACCCCGATGGACTTCTGAGTATGTCCGTTCGCAAGCTCTCCAGGTGAAATGGTCGTCGCATGGGCCCGGGCATCAGTCCAAACTTGTGCTAGCGACCCTTGAATCTTAATTTGATGTTCGGGGGAGCATGACTCAACATCATCAGGATGGCGCTACTCGTCCGTTGGTTGGTGAATGATGGTCGTTATGTGCCTACGGCTGTTCGGACCCGATGGCTTGGAAGTGGTCTGTCCTGTGGACTTGGTCATAGGAGAGGAACAAATAGTCGGCACCTGGGCGACTGGCAGGGATGATTGGGGCAGCATGTACGCGACGGGCTGCACACATATGGTTCTCAACGGCAGTGTAGACAGCGAAAGTGTCCAGTCGGATGAAATAAGAGTGGGAACCGCGATCGTTCCCCACTTAGGAAAGGTCGGGGATGAGGTCTCCTCCCTCTTGGATGGCAGACGCGAGGCAATAGGTGCAGAATTCTACAGGGCAGAGGTAGCTGAATGAGATGAAGCTTCCCCTCAATTCCTCTTGCGTCAAATTAATGACTCACCCGAGGCGACCGACTACGAGGGCACTACGATCGACACCATTGATTGCCACTCAGGATGGAGTTCTATTGTGGCGACCATGGCATCGCTAGCCGCCGTCTAGCATCCTCCTGCCTTGCTAGTTGCCACGTGGCTTCCTCCTGCTTCGTTGGTCGGATCATCAAATTGGTCAACCGGTAATAGATCACGACTTTCCAACTTGGCAATGCCCTTGGCGTTAATTTCTGTGTTAGCGAGCTTGCATTTGATGCTCAGTTGTGCCCTCAACATGATTTGAATTGCAAGAAAGGAAGAGAAATTAGTTAGATTCAAAGATGGGGAGAAGAAAGGGCATACCTAGGGTAAGGGGCAGCCGCATTCGGATTGGGCTCAATCTGAACACATATAAGACACTCTCCAATAGTAGCCGGTGTATGTGATATTTCTGACCGGCTAGACTGGAGGCTGCTTGGAGGTAGTCTGATCGACTTCGATATCTTCCAAGTTATGGAGCCTTCATCACTTTCATTTGCCAGCCAGTCAGAAAGTTGGGTCGAACGAGGAAACGAACAAAAAAATAATGCTCTTTCTTGTGCTTATTGAAGGATGACATTTATTAAAAAAGCCAGCACCTACTCGGGCCTGAAAAAGAAAGGTCCTCGGCTCGAACAATTTGAGATAATAGAAATAATGAAACACCCGAGGTACTAAGGTGATGTCATACAAACAGAATAACACGACCACCTCGCACAGTAGCCTAAAAGAGTTGGGTACTAGTTGGTGCAGGAAAATGTGGAAATATCTACACACTTCTAAGAAGAAAGGGTGAAGGGGAAAGTGAAGACCGGGGTAAAACTGGTCCTTAAAAAAGGGCAAAAAATCGTCGGGAGGCAAATAAGGTCGATCATAAGCAGAGGGGATGACTATCTGATAATCAGTGGAGAAACTATAGGTAAATTTCATCTGATTGATTTCGTCGCCGTTAAACTTAGACCCAGTAGAAGTGTACTACATCCCGGGGATGGACTCAGGAGGCTGCGGATATGCGGCCATAGAAAACAAAGAGGGAAGAAGATCAAGCACTCAACGAGAGCAAGAAAGAAAAAGCTTACTGAGAAATATCGCCGGCGATGATGAGGAAGGAGGGAATCAATAGATAGCGTGCACAAGAGAAAAAGGGCAATGAAGTAGGAGAAAGACGACGAGTGAGGGCTTATAAACCCTAGGGACGGCTGCTCTGAGCTGTCCGATCAAGGGTTACAAAAAACAAAGCTAAGATCCAACCATGGAATTCAAAAACGTGCTTATCATATCAATCACATATATTCGCCTGTCATATCAAGCGTGCGACGACAGAGAGCAAGACATGTGGTGGCTGCCGATCGGGAAGCATTAATGATGCTTAATTAAAAGGCATGGGTAACGCGCTCGGCAATAATGACCCGAGATTTGTATAGTTTTCCAGAAATCGGAAGGACGTCAGCGACCATTAAAAGGCACTTGTTTGAGGAAGCGGCGAGAAGTGAAAAAAATTGTTAAGTGTCATCGCCAACCATCCCAACTAGCAAAAATCTATGACTAAGAAGCGGTTGAGCGAAGACATTGTTAACATTCATCATAACCAAGCGGCGGCTTTAAATCCATGTCAGCAAGATATAGCCGAGCGACGACTCTAAACCCATGTCATCAAGATATAACCGAGCGACGGATCTAAACCCATGTCAGCAACGGACAGTCGAGCGGTGACTCTAAGCTCAAGTCAGCAATATAAAGTTGACCGACGACTGTAAAACCTTGATCGAAGGGACGCAAAGTCAAGTGACAACTATAAAGAAGATGTGAGCCGATCGGCAGCTCTAGAAAAGAGAATGTCTAACAAGCGAAAAGGTCACTGAAGACATTACCTGTCTAGTTAATCGAATTTACAGCCTCCTTTGACTAGACTTGAGGGGAAGACTTGTGATGCGGTGGTAAATGGTGCATACCAAGGACGAGTTAGAGGCAGGAAATGCGGCCGACGTGGAGGTCAAAGTCAAGGCAGTCAACGTTAGGGAACCAACGAGCTCCCTAAAGTTGGCTGAGCTGGCAGCAATGGGTCGAGCGGCCCGGAGGCTCATCCGAGCAGATCGCTCATCCGACCGAGATGACCATAGAGAAGACATTAGATGCTCACAACTGACCAAGCGAATGATAGTCTGAGCTGTCTGGTCGGGCAAGGGGTGACCTACTGAGTTGAGCGACCGTAGAGGAGAATAGACTTGAGCAACAAAGGGGGATTCCAGGCCGTGCGGCATCCCCGCTCACCCAAATAATGGGACCCCTATGTAGCTCATCAGATCCTTCTGGGAGTTAGTGTTGCTGACAACAAGACATGGTCCACCGATAAATCGTACGACGGAAGCTTCTACTATCATGTCAGGGATTTGCACGCTCTGTTAAGGTATGGTATCAGAGACACTTTCTTGATATTTCTTTTCATAGGACAGTTGGGAAAATGTGCCCGCGCCTTAAGGAGCATGCACGTTGCCTACTGGAGCATTATATAAAGGGGGGTCCATGCATCGATGGAGGTAGGTGAGATAAGTTATTTGTGCTTGTGCTCTCATTACCGCTACATTGTTTCACCGTCTTTCTACTATTCCAATGACTGCCTTGAGCGTCGAAGGGTCAACGCCGACGACCTCTTCCCTGGCCAAGCACTGATGTTCTTTGTGTTGTAGAGCCGAGCGGAGTCTTCATGTCGTCAACCGAGGAGCCACATCCCTAGCCAGCTGTCTTCACCATTTTCGGGCAGGATCAAATAATAAGTGATACCTAGTAGTACATCATGATCTCAAATTAATCAAAACATCACATTTTATTATAGAACCACTTCTGAACGTTTTGGAAGCTATAGTGAGTCATGCCTCGTTCCTTTCACTTGTCTTATACCTACTTGATTCGGAATATGATCCATGTGTTAGTCTTCACTAGGCTGACTACGTTACTCCTAGCCCAAGTTATACTTCTTCATCTTATGGATTCAAATTATTCAAACATGTATTTAAGAGTACCATACTCTTGACATGTGATACTTTGACCAAAGATTTCGAGTAACAATTTTGGCAAGTGGCCATAAGGTATATACATCTCCTTTTACAAAGAGCGGTGAATTTTCTGTGGGCTATTCAAACATCTTCGATCATTTTAACTTATACCTAATTATCCTAGATTCATATATCAAAAGAAATGCTTCTTTAAGTTATCAAAGTATAAATCTCTATCACCAAGGTGACTTAAATATCGCAAGTCAAAGGAAACTCACACTTAAGCCACAATAAGATCTTCATTGACATATCCATATATATATATAACCGTATGAAGTCTCATAGTAGGTCACTCCAATGAGCTAGTTACCCTTAACTAGCATCTACGTTTAACTCTCTATATTCTAATGTCTCTAGCTAATGAGAAGCAACTGCTTGAATAAACTAAGAAGTATAACACGTACTAGTATTTCAGAATTGATGATGTCCGAACTCATCAATTCATCGACTAAGGAATCTTTCAATATATTTATAATTACACATGTAGAGATGCTCACTAGTTGTACGATGAATCATATTGCGGGCATTCAGTAAATGAGTTTAAGATTCAATCATATATATTGAGAATGTATATTCAAATAGTGAATTTATTTATCTAATAAATAACATAATATATAAGACAATTATCTTAGGACACTTCTCAAATATAACACAACCAAGGCGTTGAGCCATTGCTTGTTGAAGATATAGATAATGTAGTCGTTATTTTCCAAAGAACATGAGAAATGCAACCGTTTATCTTGGAAAAGGTAGAGAATGTAGCCATTTATTTAAGAAAATGTGGATAAACATAAGCACGAATCTCAGAACATGTGAAGAATGTGAGGGCGCAACTATAGCTCTATAAAAAGTTGCTCACTCTTGCGGGTGCAAGGACATGCACACAAATCTTGGTTTTGAGAGCCAACTACTGTTCTTCTTCTTCTCCATTCTTTTTTGTTGAAGATTTACTTAAGCATCGAAATGGCTTAACTGGGGCACCCCGTCATCATTTTAAGGCTCTCTTTCCTACTTTCTTCCATTTAGACTTTGCCTAATCCCTCCACTAGTCCTTGTTGTTCATGGGTGATCGATGATTCAGTCCTCTTCAATGCCAACTCACTGGTAGTTCATTCATCGACTGTCTCAGGTAGGATCAAATTGCAGCTGTCTATGGAAAAATTGAGTTTTGACCTGAATTGAGACATTGAGATAGATGACACCCGAAGATCTAACATCGTTGCCATGGAAACAAATGATTTCGACAAGCTAATTGCTGCTACAGTGCAGGCGATGTTATAGGGACAATTCCAACAGTCGACATCGCTAGTACCCAATCTTCCACCATTCAAGATGCCACCCCGATAGGCTGAAGTGCCGCAAGTGCCTCAATGGTCAACTCGACCAACCAAAATGCCTTAGGCTATGATTCCCATTCCAATCGGGACATCAACTATATGGGTGTTATCCTTGGAATCTTCGAGAGAAACTTCACGTCAAAATCCTTTGAGGGGAAAACTATAAGAAAATTTTTATTTAACAATACTCAAAAGATAACAATTTTATGTTAAAATTTTTATTTTTTTTGTCCTTGAGTTTTGTTTAAATCCAAGACCATCATTTATGAAAAATGGTTATTTATGAATGATATTAGGCCCAACGTGAAGATTAAAAATCCCTTCTCCAAAGTGAAAATAAGAGTAATATATAGGAGTCTACCTTATGTAATATATAGGAATTTGGAATTTAATATGCATGATGGATGATTTGAGTACCAATACCAAATATGCACATAAGAACTTTATGAAATTGAGATGTCAAACACCTAGATCTATATCCATGTTGGCTACCAAGTAACATATTTTCCCGTATGTCTTGCTATCTCTTTTTATTAACAAAGTATAGCGTAGACTATAGATGCAAATTTAGCATAAGTATCCATAATATTTGTCTTTATATTTTGTTGAGATAACTCACAAGTATAGCGTAGAATACACTTTAAAGTTCTTATGTGCATATTTATAGGAGATTAAAATCCCTTCTCCAAAGCAATTTATAGGAGTCTACTTTATGTAATTACAAATTAAGTCATGTGGGCCTGATATAATTTAATATTAGGTCCACATTGGGCCTGATATATTCTATATCAGACCCAACGTGGGCTTGATATGAAATATATAAGGCCTAATGTGAACTTGATATGAATTAGTTTATATTTTAGCTAGTTTTTATGATAATAATTTAACACATTTCAAGATGCTGAAATATGTAATGGACAGCACCATTGGACTCGTAATTTTAGAAATCTATATGAATTGAAATGGATGCAATCGGAGCTCTCTAGGTCCATAAGTGGGTTTCGATCAAAATCTACTGATGGACTTAGAGAGCTCTGCTTGCACTCATTTCAGCTCCCGTGGATTCCTGATGTTGCAAGGAGTTCAAATATGTTATCTATTATTTATTTTAACTTTTAGAAGGTATTAAAATATAAGAAGCAAGAATCAGTAAAAAACCTCCACGTTATGCCTGATATGATTCTTGAAATCTTTCTAGAGAATATTAGATTTAATTTTCTTGAAATCTTTCTAGAGAATAATTTTCACAGTATTAACTTGTGAGTTTATACCAAAGGCGCAAGCTTATAGGATGACCACCCAATTTCTACCATAAACACATAGTCATTTTCCTGATATTTTGAAATCTTGCAAAAAAAAAAAAAAAAAAAAATGGACGTCCTGTGTACCAAAGACTTTAATTGAAACTCTTCATGGTAGTAAAAATCACATCTTCTACGAGTTATGGTCTTTTTTGCTAACATATAATCAAACTGATAACCATCTACCAAATCTCCAAACATCAAGAGTCAGAAAACATGTTGTTAGATGTAGGCAAACTAATTACCATTCTAAATCATGGTCATACAAGACAGGGTTGTCACCACTAGTATGGTATAGCTTTAGGCTTAGCTAGAGAATGAATTAATGGTGTTAAAGAATTTTCATTACAGACATCGTATAACTTGGGTAAGAATGAAGATTAACTGTATGTCAACAAGATAAACTACAAACATCATTGTTGACTAACGTGCAAAACAATGAAAATATTTCAATGTATAATTGAGACCATGATGCTCCCATGTCAATAGGACTTCCAGAAGAATAGTATATCATATGAAGAATGAGACCCACATTGGGTCTGATATAAAATTATAGCAGACCCACGTTGGGCTTGATATGGAATCATATCAAGCCTAACATGGGCCTGATATGATTCATATCAGGCCTAATGTGGAGATTTTTTACTAATTCTTTATTCTTATATTTTAATACCTTTTAAAAGTTAAAATAAATAATGGATAACATATTTGAACTCCTTGCAATATCAGGAATCCACAGGAACTGAAATGAGTGCAATCGGAGCTCTTTAGGTCCATCAGTGGGTTTTGATCAAAATCTACTGATAGACCTAGAGACCTCAGATTACACTCATTTCAATTTCTGTGGATTTCTGAGGTTACAAGGAGTTTAAATATGCTATACATTATTTATTTTGACTTATTGGATGTATTAAAATATAATAAGGAAGAATCGGTAAAAATCTCCATGTTGGGCCTAATATGATTAAATATTAGGGCCAACGTGGAGACAATGAATGTACAATGCCTATTAATGAGAAATTCTATTATACTTCTTTGAGGATTTTTGAGAATTATGCTGAATTACTAGCTAACCAAGGGCTTTTGACAACTGCATTGGAGTATTTAAAACTTTTGGAGCCATATGAACCTTCATACGAGCTTACCATATTGAGAGATCAGATTTCTATAACCACATAAGGTTTCTTTATAGAGATTTATAACTTTTTATGCTTAAATAATTTTGATTTATTTGCATAGTTTTGTTGTTTTGTTGATACCTACCTACTTTTACCAAGTTTCTCTTATCTAAAATTTGTGCCATTAACCCTTAGTGAACCATGAGTAATTCTATACTGTTTGGTTTGTATAAAATTTATAATTTCAGCACAAACCTGTTAGCTTGGCATTTTAGAGCATTTCATTGTCAGTTAATTGTCTTTGTTTTTCTAATGAAGAACTTTATATTTGCACTTAATCCTTCCATACTTCAAATCATCATGGGTCTTAGCTGGTCCAGATAATAAACCTGTTGGTTTATTCAAGTATTTTTTCATTGTTATATCCTCAAAGAAGTAAAATAGATTTTTTTTATTATTAGGCATTGTATATTAATTTTCTCCACGTTGGGCCTGATATAATACATATCAGACCCAACGTGAAAATTTTTACCGGTTCTTTCTTATTCTATTTTAACACCTCCAATAAGTCAAAATAAACAATGGATAACATATTTGAACTTCTTGCAACCTTAGAACTCTACAGAAACTAAAATGGGTGCAATCTGAGGTCTCTAGGTCCAGCAGTGGTTTTTGACCGAAACTCACTGATGGACCTAGAGAGCTCTTATTGCACTTATTTTAATTCTTGTGGATTTCTAAGATTACAAGGAGTTCAAATTTGTTATTCATGGTTTATTTTAGATTCTCTAAATGTATTAAAATGTTATCAAAAAATTAACTAAATCTTAAATATCGTTGGACTGATATGATTTGTATATCAGACTTATGCTATGCATGCATGCAAATAAAAAAGAGGAAAGAGAGGAAAGGAAAAATAAAAGAAGCTGCATGCATATGAGAGATGACAGAGGAGATAGGAAAGAGAAGAGGGAGAAAAGAAAAACGATAGAAAAATTAGATTTGTCAGAAGGATAAAAAGGAAAGTACACTTGAAAAAGTGTCCTTTGATAAATACCAAAGTAACATATGTCTTTTGGTCAATTAAGATTTCAAGGTGCGTCATTTGGTAAATTGTCGTTTTCAAGGATATGACAACATTTTTTTTTTACTTTTTTAAAATGATGTTGAATAAGGAAAATTATCTTGTGCCTCTTTAAATACTCACCTTCGCATCCTTTGTCTTCCCACTCATTTCTAGGAGCAGATCTCTTGGTTTATTTTTTTAATCAGGAGATGAATGGTACGTCCATAACTAGTGTCACGAATGAACTTCAAATTAATTCAATGTTTGAAACCCCTCAACTACTCAAAGATATGGCATAGGGCCCAAGTCGATTTCTCAAGGAACCTAGCAAGTGAGTGCTTGATTTAGATCCAAATCTATGTTTTTGACATAAATCCTAGATAAAGGAAGAAGTGCCAACTAACAAAGACAATGGCAGAGAAATGAAGTGTGCTTTAATGCAGAAATTAAATCTAAGTGAATAACTCAACCACTTATCAACTAACAACCTTGTAGAACAATTTTCAACGTAGTAGAATTGAAACTACGCAAGTTATTAAAATCTGAAATCAAACTTAACAGAGAATTTTAGAATCTAAGTTGAATGCTAATACAGAAATTTGCAGGAATTAATTTCAAAACAAGCATGCAAAAATTCTGAAACAAAGTTAAATTGCAGAACTCGAAATCTGAATTGTAACTTCAGAAATAAAAGTTGCAGAATAAAAAATTCAGATCCTCAGCTAAAGAAACAAATTAAACAAAATTTATTTGCAGAAATTAGATCTAGAGTAACAACACTATAACTACTCAGTCCAAATTGGCAGAAACAAGGAATTCGTTATCAAGTTCTTAAGGAAACAAAATGCAAAAACAATAAATTGCAGAATTCTCATGACTAAAATCTGAAGAGAAGTAAAATAAAACTAAGCAATTCTCTAAAATTGTCAACTACTCCAGATTAAAACGATTCAAGTAATTCTAAACAAGCAAAAACAATTGCAATCAAACAACAACTACTCTTTAATGATAAAACGATAACATTGTTCTCTGAAACAAAATTAGAAACTAATTACACTAAAAGAAATCTGTTGAAATTGCTGTATCAACGAACACAAATAAAAACTAACTAATCCAACATAAACTACTGAAATTACTGCATCTAAAACAAGGATTGTAAACTACTTTCATTAAAAGAAACATGCTGGAAATTCTGCAGCAAAGAACAGGGATTAAAATCTGCAGCAAATATAAAATCAGCAAATCATTACACTAAACAGATTCTATAAATTACCGCATCAAATTCAAAGATTGAAAACTGATTACACTATCAGAAACTTGATGGTATTTCTGCATTACAGAACAGGGATTGAAAGCAAAATTCTGGAAAGAAACTAATCTATGCAATAAACTGTGCTACAAACGAGATCTAGATGTAGCTAAGAACAGTAATGAAATGCAGGATTAAAACTAAACCAATTCCAATCACAACCAATTCTTGAATCACAACTCTTGTCGTCACACAAGAGTCCTCACTTGAAACCTCAAATGCGAAATCCAGAAAAGCAGAAAAAGAACGCAACTGATCTGTTTTCAGATCTGAACTCCGCTGATCTTGACCAAAGAAACCTCTCTGGAAGAGTACAGGTTCAGATCTGTGTGGAATTGTCGAAATCTGGATCTGAGATTCAGTTCTGTGCTCAGCAACGGCTTGCTGCAGGATGGTGGATGGCGGACTGATGTAAGTCGAAATCCATCAGAGAAACCTCTCTGATGTTCCCCGAATACAGAGGATGAACTCCTGCTATCATCATCGTTCAAACAGGAGTGGAGATGAAGATCGAATCCCAGCAAAGTTTGCCGTCGAGACCTCTCCGGCGAACTTCCAGCTTCAGGAAAAATAGGTCAGCAGCTTCCTTGCATCTTCCTCTATGGATCTGTAGCTCAAGATGAGATTATCACTGGAATCGGGGGCTTGCGCGCGCTAACGGAGAAGAAATCGCCGATGGCACGATGAACAGTAGACGCAGCCACTGTTCATCCGCAATTCTTTTGGGTTTTATACCAAGGTTTGAACCGGGATTTGCATTTGGTTTAGGGCTTAGTTTAGGAGGAAAATTAGGGATTTGATGAGAAGGTTTGACATGGGTTAGCTCAAGAGGAAAGCTCCATTTAATGGATCGGGCCCAATCCAAATTCTTGTAGTCCAATAAGCCTATTCCTTCAAAACAAATAAAATACCATTGTTAGATAGGATTCCTCAAGAAATATATAGAAAATGCAATAAAGCTCTAAATAATTCTCGACTCATAAGATATAAGATAAAACAAGAATTCATCATATGAGGAGATGCAAAATACTCAATTAAAGAGCCAAATTTATGCACAAAAATACTAACTATCAACTCCCCCACACTTAATCTTTTTGCTCGTCCCGGGCAAGTATACAAACTAAAGAAATGACCGAGATTGCACCCCCCTTTACCTTTCTTAATCATATTCAGAAGATAGTAAAAAAGAAGTCGCCTAAAATCATGAAGTTCCAAAGATTCAAGCAATCATGAACTCCATTTTTACTCCGGTTATTCACTCAATGATTTCATCCATCATGAATAAAATGAAAATAATAACACAACTAATTCTCACATGGTATTTTTCAGTAGCTCTCATCCTAATTTCAATTTCATGTAATGGTAGAGACCACTCAAGCTACTTATGGCAAAAGCACTACCATATGCTTGCTCTTCATCTAATTCTCACCTCCATCACAGATATCAAAATTCATTCTTATGAAGGTTCATGAGAAGTATAAGAGAAAACAAAAGCAAATGCAATGGAATCATTATTATTAGAAAAACCATAAAGAGAACAGAGGTTAAAGTAGAAGTGGAAGACATGGAGTTAGGATGCTATGTGATACTAAATTTCAGCCATGGCTTCCAATTCTGTACTCTTAGTCTGGATTAATGTTTTTGCAGATTTTTCTTATGGAAGACACTTCAATTAGCACTTCCCTTGTTGGTCTCACATATGTTTCCAGCATTCTGCTTTGAATTCGAAAGTTGGCACATTTCCTTGCTATATCCTTCATTCCCTCTTTAAATCTGCAGATTCAACAATTTTTCAGAACTTACATGCTGTTGATTCAGCCAAAACAGATTTGGTTCTGCAGGTGGCTCCAAAGTTTCTTTCACGCATTTGGTTAAGCTGTAATTTGATTCAGCCATTACATGCTGTTGATTCCATCCATTCTATATCAAAAACAACAAATTCCTGATAGCTTACAGATTCTGCTTAGAGATAGTGTGGAAAATTCTGCATTCCTTGCTGAAAATCTTAGTTCCCAGTTTCAGCTCACGTTTCTGTTTTGTGACCATTTTAAAGTCTAAAAACCATGCAAATTATAAAGAAACAAGATCATTATTTCACCACAATCAAACAACAGCTGCATCATGCTTTTCAGGTATCCAGTAGCTTGATAACATGTAGCTGATTTTAGTGTATTTCTAAATTTCCTCTACAGCCCTGACTTTGTACCAACTACACATCATTTAGCTGCCCTAAAATCTCAACTCCTTTTCATCTAGCTTCTTGTGATCCCTATTGATGCATACTTCACAGAATTACAAGTTTCAGCAATTCTAGATGGCTACAACTTAATCCCCAAATTGGCACAGAAATGACTATTAGCTGAAATTCTGAACATTCTGTTTCTGTTTAATTGCTCTTAACCTTCCCGAACTGTTTGAACTTGAACCTTCAAAAGACTATCTTCTCATTTGATCCAATCAAGCTCAACTAATTGATGTCTAAAACTCAGTATGCAGTCTTGCACATTCCTGCAAATAACATCACATTTCTGTGATTAACAGTCCTTGCATATGTTTCCATCTGAGGAATAATATCTTTGCCCTCTTTTCTCTGATCTTATTTGTCCCATTTCATTCCCTCGGCACTTAAGAGTCAATTAAACTGAATATATTTCAACTTCAGCTAACAGCTCTCAGCTTTTGCAACTCTGCACAAATCTGCAGTTTTGTGTTTCTGCACAAAACTGAATACATTTCTATTTTTTTTTTCAGTTCCTGCAATTCTGTTTTTGTTTCTGCATTGCTGCCTCTTGATCATTTTTTTTTTATTCAATTTTGCACAGATTAGCCTTCATCCAATTCCTCAACTGGCCACTATTTCCTGCACACATGTATTCAGTTTCTCGAGATCAAAATGGACATGACAAATCTGAAATACCATTTGTTTCTGCATCTTGCAAGGCTTCCCTTGAACGTTTCAGTCATTGAAATGCTGCATCAGATTTGCGATACACCTTGATACTAAATTCCAGCTCTGTCTGAAACTATCAATATCACCTCTGACTACTGAAAAACATGATGTGCAAACACAAACAACAGCAACCTTCTACAGATTTCTGCGACCATAAGTTTAAACCAAATGAAGCCATTTCTGAATTCTGCAACCATAGATTTCAATTTCAGAAATGGAATTCTACTGTAACTTCCTTCCAATGCATTACAACTTCACTGAATGCAACTGGCCAAATCCAGAATTCAGCTACCAATTTCTGCATTTCACCATTTTTTTTTTTCAATTTGCTAATCTGATGTCTTAAACAGTTGACATTTCATTCCAATTTGCTTGAGAATTCCATTCCAATTCTGCACAGATTGAACACGAATTATGCTTCTGCAGCAATTTGGAATTAAGGTTCAGTTTCTGAAAATTTCAGAAACTGTACATCATTTTTCAGCTTCAGCAATTCAGTATCAGCAGAATGTTTTTCATATTAAGTACCAGCACTTCATTTCTTCTTCACAAAATGGCAAATTCCAGAATCTGAGTTCTGCTTTTTATCCAAATCTTGATGCTGATTATTCCATAAATTGAAATCATAACTTTCTTCCCTTAAAACAGGTCCTTCATTTGCTGTAAATGATTACTTCTGCTGAATCAAAGACTAAATATCTCCCCCACACTTAAATTTTTGGCGTCCCGGTCAAAATAAAAGCATCACACAACATCCCATGTAACCATATCCAAGATAATAAAACAAAGGGAAAGATAAATGATATGATGATTTAGGAAAAGACAATTAGTGATAACTAGTGGGGAATTGGAATAACCTTCATTCAAATGATTTAATCTCTGATCAAGTGGAATATTGAAAAGATTCAAGCAAGTACTAGAGTGACAAAAACCATCAGTGCATCACACAATTAGGCTCAATCCTCACTAGGCAAGCAAAAGTTATTATCTCAAATTTTCAATTAGAATCCATCACTAAATGTTAACCTTACGCAAGCCTAGAATTCATTTATGCAACAAAGACTTGAAACTTCATGCTCAAATGTAACTCTATTTTAAAACCTCTGAAATGATATAAAGAAGTGTAAGGGGGGGTACCAATTATTAACCCAAAACTACCAAATTTGATTCAATGGTTTTTACAGGGACATGATTCCTAAAATTTGAATTATTATATGTGAAAGTAAAACTACTAAGAAAACTAAGAAGTTAAACCGGCCACCAAATGATGACATCTTATTCACTATGACCGAATTCGTTATTAGAAAACATAAAGACTACTAAAACGAACAAGTGAATTATTCATGTAAATATGTAAAGACATTTATATCTTCAAAGACATGAAATAATGAGAAATAACAAGACTTCCCTTTCACATTGAATAGATGGCCTCGGTACTGTTCATTTCTTGCATCACCATCCCTTTTGCTCCTTCATGAAATATCTTTAGCCTATGTCCATTCACTTTAAATTTCCGATCAGTAGACTCTTCCTTTATCTCCAAGACTCCATAGGGGAAAATGTTAGTCACACTAAAGGGTCCTTCCCAACGAGATTTCAATGTGCCTTTCATCAATTTAAACCGGGATTTATACAAAAGCACTTTGTCACCAATTTTGAACTCCTTCCCTATAATGTGCTTGTCATGAAAATTCTTGGTCTTTTCTTTGTAGATCCTTGAGTTCTCAAATGCCTCTAGTCTAATTTCTTCAAGTTCTTGGAGTTGTAATTTCCTCTCTTCTCCAGCTGTGCTAGCATCAAAATTACAAACTTTCACTGCCCAAAATGCTCTATGTTCAATTTCCACTGGAAGGTGACAAGCTTTACCATACACCATCCTATATGGAGACATCCCTATGGGTGTTTTGAAAGCTGTCCTGTAAGCCCAAAGTGCATCATTTAATCTCTTCGTCCAATCTTTCCTGTCAGGTCTCACTGTTTTCTCCAAAATTGACTTCACTTCTCTATTTGATACTTCTGCTTGTCCATTTGTTTGGGGATAATAGGGAGTAGAAATTCTATGTGAAACTCCATATCTGCTGAGCATAGCTTCATGCGGCTGTTACAAAAATGTGACCCTTTATCACTGATTATTGCCCTGGGCATGCCAAACCTGCAGAAAATATGTGTCCTGACAAAACTAACAACAACTGAAGAATCATCAGTCCTGGTGGGGATGACCTCCACCCATTTGGAAACATAATCAACTGCTAGCAAAATATATGAAAATCCAAAAGAGACAGGAAATGGGCCCATGAAATCAATACCCCACACATCAAAGACCTCACAAAATAGCAAAAAATGTTGAGACATTTCATTTCTAGGTCCTATGTTCCCAGTTCGTTGACACCTATCACATGATCTACAAAAAACATAGGCATCATGAAAAAGGGTGGGCCAGTACAATCCACACTCCAAAACTTTCCTTGCAGTCCTCTGTGGTCCGAAATGTCCCCCACACTCGAATGAATGACAAAATGTAAGTACCGACTGGAACTCGAAATCAGGTATGCATCTCCTAATAATCTGATCACTAGAAAATTTCCACAGATAAGGATCATCCCACACATAATATTTCGAATCACTTCTCAATTTATCCTTTTGAGCTTTTGAAAATTGTGCAGGAAAAACATTACCTACTAAAAAATTAACCAGATCTGCATACCATGGAGACTCACCATGCACCCTGAAGAGCTGCTCATCTCTAAAATCATCATCAATAACCGTGTCGTCCAAATCCCCTTCAATTCTGCTCAAATGATTTGCAACCAAGTTCTCCTTCCCACTCCTATCACGAATCTCCAAATCAAACTTCTGGAGGAGAAGCATCCATCTAATCAATCTGGACTTAGCATCTGGCTTCTTGAGGAGAAACTTCAAAGCTGCATGATCAGAAAATATAACCACATGAGAACAAAGTAAATATGATCTAAATTTATCTAAAGCAAAAACAATGGCAAGAAGCTCTTTTTCTGTCGTGGTGTAATTTGCTTGAGCTGAATCTAAGGTCTTCGATGCATAACAGATCACATGTGGTGCTCCCTCTACTCTCTGTGCAAGTACTGCCCCTATGGCAAAATTCAAAGCATCACACATCAGCTCAAAAGGTAAAGCCCAATCTGGTGGTCTAATGATAGGTGCAGAAATTAAAGCCTCCTTCAATCTCTGAAAAGCTTCCTTACACCTCTGATCAAACTGAAACTCCACATCTTTTTGAAGCAACTGAGACAGTGGAAGAGCAATCTTACTGAAGTCCCTAATAAATCTCATGTAGAATCCTGCATGGCCAAGAAAAGCTCGAACATCCCGCACATATGCGGGGTAAGATAAAGAAGATATAGCTCTAACTTTAGCAGGATCTACCTCAATACCTCTCTTAGAGACTGTGTCCTAAAACAATACCATGCTCAACCATAAAATGACATTTTTCAAAATTAAGTACCAAGTCAGTCTCAATGCATCTATCTAAAACCCTAGACAAATTTTCTAGACATGCATCAAATGATGAACCATATACTGAAAAATCATCCATGAAAATTTCCATGCAATGCTCTAATAAATTACCAAAAATACTTACCATGCATCGCTGAAAAGTTCCTGGAGCATTGCATAATCCAAATGGCATCCGTCTGTAGGCAAATGTACCGAAAGGACAAGTGAAGATGGTCTTCTCCTGATCCTCTGGGTCGATGCAAATCTGAAAATATCCCGTGTAACCATCTAGGAAGAAATAATGTGACTTGCCCGCTAGTCTTTCCAACATCTGATCAATAAAAGGTAGGGGGTAGTGGTCCTTTCTGCTTGCTTGGTTCAGCTTCCTATAGTCCACACAAACTCTCCAAGAATTTTTCACTCTGGTGGGCACCAACTCATTCTCTTCATTAGTCACAACTGTCACTCCTGATTTCTTTGGAACCACGTGGATGGGGCTTACCCACTTACTGTCAGAAATAGGGTAAATGATACCTGCCTGTAGCAGTCTAGTCACCTCTTTCTTTACTACATCAAGGATTAGTGGGTTAAGTCTCCTCTGAGGCTGTCTCACTGGTTTCACATCCTCCTCCAAATAAATCCTATGCATGCAAATAGAAGGACTAATACCAGGAATATCTGCTAAAGTCCATCCAATGGCCTTCCTGTGCTGCCTCAAAATCTCTAATAATCTGCTTTCTTGTTCTGATTCTAGATTCTGGGCAATGATGACAGGTAGCTTCTGGTTTTCTCCTAAATAAGCATACTTCAAGTGTGGAGGCAATGACTTCAACTCATCTTGTGTCTGATCGATAGAAAGCGATCCTAGGGGTAGAGCTTCTCCTAAGCAATCCCCCACGCATAATTTCTCTTCTCTGGGCGATCCTAGGGATAGAGCTTCTCCTAAGCAATCCCCTACGTATAAATTATCTCTCTCACTCAGATATACTCCACAAGACTCATCATCCACACTCAAGGCTGAAATATCCTCCTCTTCTGAAAACAAAAAATCACCTATACCACCCTCTGCAACTTCTGAGTCTAAATCAATCACTGAAAAGAAATCTACACTGTCCAGCTCCTCTGAAATATCCAAACTAAGAATTGAATGGTCCTCTCCAGGATGCTTCATAGCATCAAAAATACTGAATTGGACCACTGTGTCTCCTATCTCCATAGAAAGGGTCCCCGCATGAACATCAATCTTGGTTCTTGCAGTCTTCAAAAATGGTCGTCCTAGAATGAGTGGAGATCTACTGGCCAAATAGTCTCCCTCCATGTCGAGGATATAAAAATCTGCAGGAAAATAAGTTCCCTCACCTTTACCAATACATCTTCAATAACTCCAGCTGGATGAGTCTGACTGCGGTCAGCTAACTGAATGACTACTCCCGTAGGTTGTAATGGTCCAATCCCTAATGTCTGAAAAACTGATTTTGGCATCACATTAATTGAAGCTCCCAAATCCAGCATGGCATCTTTAAATAGATTACTCCCAATTTCACAAGGAACCGTAAAAACTCCAGGATCTTCGCATTTCTGAGAAACTGTTTGAAGAAGTGCAGACACATTCTTGCCCATGCTAATCAACTCATTCCCCTTCAATTTCTTCTTGTGCACACAAAGATCCTTCAAAAATTTTGCATATTTTGGAATTTGCTTGATCATTGTGAGTAACGGAACATTTACTTCCACCTTGCTGAATAAATCCACAAGCTCTTGGAACTCCTTTGCTTTCTCTTCCTCTACATTCTTTCTTGGTTGAACTTTGCGTTGAGGGAAAGGCAATGGAATGCTCTGCTCTGAATTCTGAAGTCCTGCATTTCCAGATTTGCTGCTTTCTGAAGTTGTTGCTGTTGGAAACTGCTCATTTTGAGAAAACTTGCTGGAAATTTCTGGAATGCAACTATTTCTTCCTTGTTCACACTCCATATCCATTGGATCAATGCAAATTGGGGTAGAACTTGAAGTTGGCACATTCTGCATTTCTGAAAATTCTTCATTGCTGGAACTGGATAGCTGGATTTCTGGAAAATTTTCAACAGCAGCTCTTCCTCTTGCAGATTCTGAAACCTTTCTTCCACTCCTTAAAGTTAATGCACTAACGTTCCCTTTAGGATTCGGAATTGTTTGAGATGGCAATTGACTCGATCCCTGAGCTTGAATCTGATTAATGCTAGAAGCCAATTGCCCAATCTGCCTTTCCTGATTTTGTTGCTGCTGAAGAATTTGCTGCATTAATTCCTCCAATCTAGCTTGCTGTGGATCTGAATTTGAAACATTATTGGAACCTCCTTGAGTTAAACTCATCTTCGTAGGTGCTGGAAGTGCTGGAATTGCTTGCTGGAAATTCTGATTTTGAGATTGATAATGCTGATTCTGTTCTGAAATTGCTGATAAGGCTGATACGATTGCTGATATTGATTTGCAGGTTGGTAATGATGCTGAAAACCTTGCTGGAAATTCTGATTATGCTGCTGAAAACCTTGCTGAGGTTGCTGGAAATTGCTGGAATTGTGGCTGAAATGCTGATTTGAAGATGGATGTTGATAGAATGAATTGCCATACTTCAAATTTGGATGATCTCTCCAACCCGGATTATATGTAGATGAATACGGGTCATGTTTTTGTTGGAACTGAGCTCTAGAGAATGCTGCCAAAGATTCATCTTGAATGAGATTTGGACAAAGTTCTGAAAGGTGATCTTGACTCGAACAAATGCTACAAACTATGCTTTGTTTACATGGAAATTGCATATTCGGCACAACAGAAGGTTGAGTAGCATTGTTCAAAGCTAATTGTTTCACCAAGGTTGTCAATTCCATCAATGAATTCTTTATCTCCTTTTGTTCATTAGAAACCATTTGAACTTCACCAACTCCTCTAGTAGTGAGTGCTCTACTTCCAAATTACTGTGAATTTTCAGCCATGTTCGAAATTAGCTCCCGTGCTTGTTCTGGAGTTTTGTTCACTAAAGCTCCTCCGGCTGCTGCATCTATCATACTTCTGTCCATAGGCAATAAACCCTCATAGAAGTATTGGACTAATAACTGCTCACTTATTTGGTGTTGAGGACAACTTGAACATAATTTCTTGAATCTCTCCCAGTAATCATAAAGTGTCTCTCCCACCACTTGTTGAATCCCACAGATGCTTTTCCTAATAGTTGCAGTCCTCGAGGCCGGAAAGAATTTCTCCAAGAAAGCCTTCTTCATGTCAATCCAAGAAGTAATAAATCCCGGTGGCAAATAATACAACCAATCTTTTGCTACTCCTGTAAGTGAAAATGGAAAAGCCCTTAGCTTGATATCCTCTTCTGAAATTCCTTGTGACTTCATGGTTGAACAAACCACATGGAATTCATGCAAATGTCTGTTTGGGTCTTCTCCAGATAATCCTTGATATTTTGGAAGCAAATGAATCAATCCTGATCTCAGCTCAAAATCACCAGCTAAAGTTGGATAAGTGATGCATGAATATTTGAAAGCCTCATCAGGAGCTACAAGCTCCTTCATTGTCCTACTATGATCAGCCATGGGGGTATCTGAAGATGATAAAGAACTTCCTGAGTCCTCTGAAATTTTCTCCTGAATTCTCAAAGCTCTGAAGGTCCTTTCAATTTCCAGATCAATATCAAGTAACTTATCACATGAAGACCAGGTCATACCACCAAAAATCAATTATTAGAACAAAAGTGGATAGACAATAAAATCAAGAAAGTGAAAACAAAGAAAAGATAAACTATGCACAATTTAAAAACAAACAAACTCTACTAAGTTCCCCGGCAACGACGCCAAAATTTGGTACGTCCATAACTAGTGTCACGAATGAACTTCAAATTAATTCAATGTTTGAAACCCCTCAACTACTCAAAGATATGACATAGCATAGGGCCCAAGTCGATTTCTCAAGGAACCTAGCAAGTGAGTGCTTGATTTAGATCCAAATCTATGTTTTTGACATAAATCCTAGATAAAGGAAGAAGTGCCAACTAACAAAGACAATGGCAGAGAAATGAAGTGTGCTTTAATACAGAAATTAAATCTAAGTGAATAACTCAACCACTTATCAATTAACAACCTTGCAGAACAATTTTCAACGTAGTAGAATTGAAACTACGCAAGTTATTAAAATCTGAAATCAAACTTAACAGAGAATTTTAGAATCTAAGTTGAATGCTAATACAGAAATTTGCAGGAATTAATTTCAAAACAAGCATGCAAAAATTCTGAAACAAAGTTAAATTGCAGAACTCGAAATCTGAATTGTAACTTCAGAAATAAAAGTTACAGAATAAAAAATTCAGATCCTCAGCTAAAGAAACAAATTAAACAAAATTTATTTGCAGAAATTAGATCTAGAGTATCAACACTATAACTACTCAGTCCAAATTTGCAGAAACAAGGAATTCGTTATCAAGTTCTTAAGGAAATAAAATGCAAAAACAGTAAACTGCAGAATTCTCATGACTAAAATCTGAAGAGAAGTAAAATAAAACTAAGCAATTCTCTAAAATTGTCAACTACTCCAGATTAAAACGATTCAAGTAATTCTAAACAAGCAAAAACAATTGCAATCAAACAACAACTACTCTTTAATGATAAAACGATAACATTCTTCTCTGAAACAAAGTTAGAAACTAATTACACTAAAAGAAATCTGTTGAAATTGCTGTATCAACGAACACAAATAAAAACTAACTAATCCAACATAAACTACTGAAATTACTGCATCTAAAACAAGGATTATAAACTACTTTCATTAAAAGAAACATGCTGGAAATTCTGCAGCAAAGAACAGGGATTAAAATCTGCAGCAAATATAAAATCAGCAAATCATTACACTAAACAGATTCTATAAATTACCACATCAAATTCAAAGATTGAAAACTGATTACACTATCAGAAACTTGATGGTATTTCTGCATTACAGAACAGGGATTGAAAGCAAAATTCTGGAAAGAAACTAATCTATGCAATAAACTGTGCTACAAACGAGATCTAGATGTAGCTAAGAACAGTAATGAAATGCAGGATTAAAACTAAACCAATTCCAATCACAACCAATTCTTGAATCACAACTCTTGTCGTTACACAAGAGTCCTCACTTGAAACCTCAAATGCGAAATCCAGAAAAGCAGAAAAAGAACGCAACTGATCTGTTTTCAGATCTGAACTCCGCTGATCTTGACCAAAGAAACCTCTCTGGAAGAGTACAGGTTCAGATCTGTGTGGAATTGTCGAAATCTGGATCTGAGATTCAGTTCTATGCTCAGCAACGGCTTGCTGCAGGATGGTGGATGGCGGACTGATGTAAGTCGAAATCCATCAGAGAAACCTCTCTGATGTTCCCCGAATACAGAGGATGAACTCCTGCTATCATCACCGTTCAAACAGGAGTGGAGATGAAGATCGAATCCCAGCAAAGTTTGCCGTCGAGACCTCTCTGGCGAACTTCCAGCTTCAGGAAAAATAGGTCAGCAGCTTCCTTGCATCTTCCTCTATGGATCTGTAGCTCAAGATGAGATTATCACTGGAATCGGGGGCTTGCGCGCGCTAACGGAGAAGAAATCGCCGATGGCACGATGAACAGTAGACGCAGCTACTGTTCATCCGCGATTCTTTTGGGTTTTATACCAAGGTTTGAACCGGGATTTGCATTTGGTTTAGGGCTTAGTTTAGGAGGAAAATTAGGGATTTGATGAGAAGGTTTGACATGGGTTAGCTCAAGAGGAAAGCTCCATTTAATTGATCGGGCCCAATCCAAAGTCTTGTAGTCCAATAAGCCTATTCCTTCAAAACAAATAAAATACCATTGTTAGATAGGATTCCTCAAGAAATATATAGAAAATGCAATAAAGCTCTAAATAATTCTCGACTCATAAGATATAAGATAAAACAAGAATTCATCATATGAGGAGATGCAAAATACTCAATTAAAGAGCAAAATTTATGCATAAAAATACTAACTATCAATGAACCCTCAGAGATGAGTATTTAGGGTTTAGCCCCTCTGTAACTTGGACATTTGTCAACTTCTGACGGTGTTTGGGCAGTCTCTGGCCGCCCGTTCCAATTTAAATTATAATTTAATAGGGGCATAAACTCATAAGGGATCACAATTAATTATAATTAAATCACAGCCACTATTCGGATTGAAGTAGTCCATCCTAGTCCACTTTTTTTCGACGAGATCTGGCCTCCTCATTTCTAGCCCTTTGCACTCTCCCTTTCTCCCCTCGTCTCCATGGAGGGAGTCATGGTTGTCTCGCTACTCCAATGGCTTCCGCTACTCGTGGTTACCTAGGACTAAACCCCGGTCTAGCGCACCTCAAGAAACTATAGAAAGGAGACACCTTGGACGGCTTCTCTTCCTTCTGTGTCGGCAGACTCAGGCCTCGCCCAAATCCCTTCTCCCTTAGAATCCCACCTTCGCGTCCTTTGAGGAGGAAGTCATTCCCCAAGTGCAAACCTTTCTCACCTGCCATGGAATGGAAGGGCAGGACTGTAGGTATTTGGTCCTGATCCTGTCCGAGTGCTGAGTCGATGGACACTGGGGATGTGGCGCTCCTGTTGACTGGTTGAAGACTCCCAAGACGTAGCTCTTTTACCGCCGTGAACCTGCTAACACAACGCCAAGCCGGGGAGGGGTTCCCGACGATGACCATCTGACACTCAAGTCAAACCTCTGGCAGAAAGATGTAGAGCAAAGAAATGAGAACTGTAGCTACAATAAGGAAGTGAACATACCTCCGTCGAAGCCCGGGGGTCCTTATATTGGGTTCCCCAGAGGCGCGTGCACACTCCCTGAGGCGTGCATGCCCCTCGAAGCATACCTGAAATGGGTGTGTCAGAAAAGTGTGTCTGACACCATACCTCAATAGTACGACCATATCCCTGACGCGACAGTGAAAGTTTCCACCGTACGATTCTCTGCCTGACTCTGTTGCCAACCATGCCGCCTATTGGCGACGCTGCTCCCTAAGAAGATATCGCCAACTGCTCCCCTTGGCTCTTTCCAGGCCAAGCGGGGGAGCCGCTTGCTGTCCTAGCTGGCAGCCTGGCCGGGCCAAGCGTGATGTCCGCTTGGCCCTAATGCACCTCGGGCCGCCTGTATGCCCCGGTAGCATAGCCGGGGACATGTCCGCTTGGCAAATATCCTCCCTACATGCCTGAGCCTTTGAGAGTTGGAAACTCGGGATTAATCCGAGTTGTAGTAGTGCTGTGCCAGGTACTCCCTCTGTCCGATCGGGGAAGTGAATGGTCCGTTCGGTCGAGCTCCTTTGGCGTTGACCGCATTAACCTTTTGACCTTCCACATGTCATTGACCCTCCTCGGGCGGAGAGCTCCCTCCCGTAGCCGGATCACGTGCCTCCCCCTCAAGTCTAGTCGAAGGAGGCTAAAAGTTCGACTGACTAGACAGACTCAGTCTATGGCTCCATCAGCCATTCAGTCGTGCTGCTGAAGAGGATTCGACCGGCCAGTCGAAGTCGCTCGGCGAAGCACATACCAGCACTTTGCAAAAATTTCATTATCCCATGTCCCTGTCCGCAAGCGGTCAAAGCTGATGTCACTCGGATCTCCTCGAACTTCGTGCGGATAGCCCCTATTAAACTGAGCGTGTGGCCATGCCCACCTATGGCCGACTGCCACGTGGCATCGCCGCCGTCACCCTACTATCGAAGGGTCAGGGGTGATGTAACGGGCGGCAGTTCAAAATCAACGGTTGGATGCGCGTACCAACTTTTGTGACCTAGATCGGACGGCTCCGCTCGGCTGAGCCGGGTCTTTATAAAGTTGACACACTGACTTTTGTTTCATTGTTGCTGCTTTCGTGTTCGCGTGCTCCGGTGATCCTTCGTCTAGTGCTCAATCTCTAGCTTCTCTTCTCCCTCAGTGCTTCTCTAACCAATAAGCTTCTTTACTATCATCTTAACATTCGCTGCGGCTTCTTGTCCTCTGTTTCTTTTCACCGTTTCAATTGGTGAGCTTTTCCCTATTCCTCTTGCTTTCTTGTTTTCCCGATGATCTACTTTAGCGACCCCTTAGCCTCTCTGTTTACCCACCATGGCCAGTTCCTCCCAGTCGCTTAACCTTGCTCCCGATCCATGGTACACCTACATTGAAACCCGGTTCGACGAGGGTGACGCGGCGAACTTGATAAATGCCTTTGACCTCCCGACCAACCATGAAATAGTTCTAGCCTCACCTTCCGACCGGCCACATGATCCGCCGCGCGGCGCACTTTTCTTTTTCCGTGATCAATTTGTGGCTGTCCTACGATTCCCTATCCACTCATTTTTTTGTGAAGTCTGTAACTATTTTCGCATCCCGCTCACCCAGTTAGTCCCCAACTCCTTTCGCCTTCTGTACGGCGTAGTCGTACTGTTCAAAACCCACAATATTCCCCTAAAACCCCAAATATTCCATTACTTCTACTACCCCAAGCAGTCCGAGCTAGGCACCTACCTTTTCCAATCTCGAATCGGCTTGGTCTTCTTTGATAAGATGCTCACTTCCAATAAACATTGGAAGGACTACTTCTTTTTCATGCGACTCCCCGAGCTGCCTCCTTTTCGAACCAAGTGGCAAGTTGGCCTCCCCGCTCCCCCCGAGCTAAAGAGATACAAGACTCAGCCAGCGTACCTCCAGGCGGCCAATATGCTAGCCGACCTGAAACTCGACATCCACAAGCTGTTGTCCAAGGGCGTCCTATATATGTTAGGACTGAGCCCTATCCGAACACCCCTCCCGAGCGGTATAGGTAAGGAATTCCACTTGACTTCTTCCTTTGGGTCTAACTGATTTTCCTTTTTTCTCTTGCAGCTAACACAATGATGAAATCGGTAGTGCTTGGCATGTTGAAGGTTAAGGCTGCCGAGGCCGAGTCGTTTTGCCACCATGAAGCAAAACTATATCGGCTCGGAAGGTTTTGTTGCCAAGACCTGCACGTGGCTCGTTAGCGCGTTTGAATTGGTCATTACTGCGACGGTCAGCTATTTGAAAGCTAAAGGGCAGCTTCCTGAGGATGTGACCATCCCCACTGTGGATCACGCTGAGCTCCTCACCACTATCCCTAATGAGGTCTTTGATTACCTGGAGTGAGGAGCCGATAGTTTTTTGTAAGCTTTGCTTTTTGTAAGCATTATTTTTTGTAAGCGTTAACTGCATTCCTGCCATTCGGCAGTGTCTATTAATGAAATCTCTTTGCATCTTTCATATGCTGTCTGTTTGCTGTGTATTTGGTTGCGTAGTCTTGATCGGCAGTGGCACCTATGCTAATACTCGCTTGGGATAATACCTCTAGGGTTTAAAGTCGCCTCTTGACTTCAGTTTTAATATTTAGGTTAAATGATTTTCCAAGGCTGGGGTTTAACGTCGCCGCTCGACGGTCTTCAACACGGGGTCTTCATAGTCGCCGCTCCGACCCTAGGGTTTAACGTTGCCGCTCGACGGTCTTCAACGCGGGGTATTTATGGTTGCCGCTCCGACCCTGGGGTTTAACGTCGCCACTTGACGGTCTTCAGCGCGGGGTATTTATGGTCGTCGCTCCGACCCTGGGGTTTAATGTCGTCACTCGACGGTCTTCAGCGCGGGGTATTTATGGTCGCCGTTTCGACCCTGGGTTTAACGTCGCCGCTCGACGGTCTTTTGAGCGGGGTTTTTATAGTCACCGCTTCGACTCTAGGGTTTAATGTCGTCGCTTGACGACCTTCAGCACAGGGTATTTATGGTCGCCGCTCTGACCCTAGGGTTTAACGTTGTCGCTCGATGGTCTTCAGCGCGGGGTATTTATGGTCGCCTCTCCGACCCTAGGGTTTAACGTCGTTGCTCGATGGTCTTCCGAGCGGAGTTTTTATAGTTGCCGCTTCGACTCTGGGGTTTAACATCGCCGCTCGACGGTCTTCAGTGCGGGATGTTTATGGTCGCCACTCTGACCCTGGGGTTTAACGTCGACACTCAACGGTCTTCAGCGCGAGGTATTTATGGTCACCGCTCTGACCTTGGGATTTAACGTCGCCGCTCGACGGTCTTCCGAGCGGGGTTTTTATAGTCGCCGCTTCGACTCTGGGGTTTAACGTCGCCGTTCGACGGTCTTTAGAGAGGGATTTTTATAGTCGCCGCTTCGACTCTAGGGTTTAACGTCGCCGCTCAATGGTCTTCCAAGCGGGATTTTTATAGTCGCCGCTTCGACTCTGAGGTTTAACGTCGCCGCTCGATGGTCTTCAGCACGGGTATTTATGGTCGCCACTCCGACCCTGGGGTTTAACGTCGCCGCTCGACGGTCTTCCGATCGGGGTTTTTATAGTCGTCGCTTCGACTCTGGGGTTTAACATCGCAGCTCGACGGTCTTTAGTGCGGGATATTTATGGTCGCCGCTCCGACCCTGGGGTTTAACGTCGCCACTCGACGGTCTTTCGAGCGGGGTTTTAATAGTCGCCACTTCGACTCTGGGGTTTAACGTCGCCACTCGACGGTCTTCCGAGCGGGATTTTTATAGTCGTCGTTTCGACTCTGGGATTTAACGTCGCTGCTCGATGGTTTTCATCACGGGGTCTTCATGGTCGCCGCTCCGACCCTAGGGTTTAACGTCACCGCTCGACGGTCTTCAGCGCGGGGTATTTATGGTCGCCGCTCAGACCCTGGGGTTTAACGTCGCCACTCGACGATCTTCAGCGCGGGGTATTTATGGTAGCCGCTTCGACCCTGGGGTTTAACATCGTCACTAGACGGTCTTCAACGCGAGGTATTTATGGTCGCTGCTCCGACCCTGGGGTTTAACGTCGCCGCTCAACGGTCTTCGATTTTAAGCTTATCGTTCGGTAGTAATTTAGATAACCTTTGCCTTTGATTCAATCCTGCAATTTGAAAGGGGCAAGAACATAGGAGACACGACATTGATTACATCAACACACCTTTCATCCAGCTCGGTACGGCTGGAGATGGTTCGCGCTCCAAGGGTGTTCGAGTCGCCATCCATCCTCGTCCTCCAGGTAATAAGCGTCTGAACGGAGCTTCTCCACGACTTTGAAAGGTCCGGCCCAGGGAGCCTCCAGCTTGGTGACATCGCCGACCGGCTTCACCTTCTTCCATATGAGATCGCCTACCAGAAAGGATCTAGGTATCACTCGTCGATTGTAGTTCTGACGCATCCTTTGTCGGTAGGATGTCAGCCGTACGACAGCCCTGGTGCGTGCTTCGTCCACCAAGTCTAACTCAATCCGTCTTCGCTCGGCATTGTCCTCATCGTATTGCCGCACCAGATTGGACTCCACCCCTACCTCAACCGGGACGACTGCTTCTCATCCATATACCAAGTGGAACGAGGTTACTCCTGTTCGTTCCTTTGGAGTGGTGCAAATCGCCCATAGGACTCCCGGGAGCTCGTCCACCCAGCTGCCTCCTATATGGTCGAGCCGATCTCGAAGGATCCATAAGATCT
Source organism: Zingiber officinale (assembly GCF_018446385.1). Taxonomy (NCBI): domain Eukaryota; kingdom Viridiplantae; phylum Streptophyta; class Magnoliopsida; order Zingiberales; family Zingiberaceae; genus Zingiber; species Zingiber officinale. The sequence continues at coordinate 61,410,106 of NC_056000.1, read as the reverse complement.
CTCGATTGGCGACTTTCGTTTGTCCGTTGCTCTGGGGGTATGTTACGGAGGTGAAGGCCTGATGGATATTGTACCCTTTGCACCATTCTTTGAGTTGTCGGCCAACGAACTGCCTTCCGTTGTCCGAGACGAGCCGACGCGCAATGCCGAATTGACAGATGATGTGCTGCCAAATGAACTTTTTGACCATCTGCTCAGTTATCCTTGCCAGCAACTCGATCTCGACCCACTTGGAGAAGTAGTCGACTGTCACAAGCAGGAATTTCCGTTGCCCGATCGCCATTGGGAACGGTCTAACGATGTCCATTCCCCACTAGTCGAACGGGCAGGACACCATGGACGACTTCATCTCTTCCGTAGGCCTGTGAGAAGAGTTATGGTACCTTTGGTAGGATAGACAGGTTGTCACTATCCGAGCGGCATCTTCTTGGAGAGTCGGCCAAAAGTATCCTGCCAACAGAATCTTCCGTACCAGTGAGCGGCTGCCCGGATGCCCGTCACAAGACCCTTGGTGTACTTCTTGCAGTATCTAGTCGCTGTCCTCCAGTCCGACGCACTTGAGCAGCGGTTGGGAGAAAGCTTTCTTGTATAGTTGATCTCCGATCAGCGTGAACCGACTCGCCCTTCTTCTCAGCCGATGGGCCTCTTCCCGGTCTGGAGGCGTCGCTCCGGATTACAGAAACTCTATTAGCGAGGTCCTCCAGTCACTCGGGAAGGTGAGACCCTCCATTCGATCGATGTGTGCCACCAGGGAGACCTGCTCGATTGGCTGTTGGACAACGACCGACGATATGGAGCTGACCAACCTTGCCAGCTCATCCGCTGCTTGGTTTTCCACCCGGGGTATCTTCTGTATAACCACCTCTCGGAAATTAGCCTTCAGTTTCTCAAAGGCCTCGACGTAAAGTCTGAGCCTCAAGTTGTTGATCTCGAATGCCCTAGTAAGTTGTTGTGTAGCCAGCTGGGAATCTGAGTGAATTAAAACCTTGGTAGCTCAGACGTGTCGGGCGGCCTGCAGGCCGACTATGAGCGCCTCATACTCGGCTTCGTTATTGGTTGCTCGATACTCCAGCCGAACGGATAAATGCATTCACTCTTATTAGGGGAGACTAGCAGCACCCCAACCCCACTTCCTTGCCGAGTGGATGATCCATCCACGTATATCTTCCAAGCGGCCTCTGGTTCGGGAGTCTGCACCTCAGTGACGAAGTCTACTAAGGACTACGCCTTAATGGCCGTTCGGGGCTGATACTAGATGTCGAATTCGCTGAGCTCCGTCATCCACTTGATCAGCTGCCCTGATGCTTCTGGATTGAGGATGACTCTCCCTAGAGGGCTGTTGGTCATTACAATGATCGTGTTCGTGAGGAAGTACGGGCGAAGCCTCCTAGCGGCAAGTACCAGTGCGAAAGCAAGTTTCTCGAGACCAGTATAGTGGGATTCAGCATCTTTTAAAATATGACTCAAGAAATACACCGGCTACTCCTCGCCGTTCGGCCTTATAAGGGCCGAGCCGGCCGCGTGCTCGGTCGAAGACAGATAGATCCTGAGGGGCTCTCAGATGATTGGCTTGGCTAGTACCAGTAGTGAATTGAGATAGACTTTGAGCTCTTCGAACGCTCGATCGCACTCCTTGTCCCATTGGAACTTGGTGGCTCGACGCAAGATCTTGAAGAAAGGTAGACTCTGGTCGGTCGTCTTGGAGATGAATCGGGATAAGGTTGTTATCTGACCGGTGAGGCGCTGAACTTCCTTCAAATTCCTTGGAGGTGGCATGTCTTATAGTGCTTTGACTTTGCTAGGGTTCGGCTCGATACCCCACTCAGTAACTTTATAGCCCAAAAATTTTCCGCTCTTCGCGCCGAATAGACACTTGCCCGGGTTCAGTTTGATCTCATACGCTCGGAGTGTTTGGCAAGTTTGTTTGATGTCTGCGCAGAGGTCAGTAGCTCTGAAGGATTTAATATGTCATCGACGTATACCACCATATTCCGTTCGATCTGCTTCCGGAACACTTTGTTCATGAGCCGTTGGTACGTGGCCCCGACGTTTTTTAAGCCGAACGACATTACGTTGTAGCAATATATGTCGTCCGCCGTGATGAAGCTCACCTTCTCCTGATCTTCCCGGACGAGCGGCACTTGATGGTATCCCTGGTATGCATCTAGCATGCATATCAGCTCGCACCCAGCGATCAAGTCCACCATCTGATCGATTCTGGGTTGGGGATAGAAGTCCTTCGGGCACGCTTTATTTAGGTCCCGAAAGTCGATGCAGACCCTCCACTTGTTGTTCGCCTTGGAGATGAGTACTACGTTCGCTAGCCAGCTCGGGAACTGTACCTCCCGTATGTGGTCGGCCTCCAACAACTTCTCGACCTCCGTCCGGATAATTTGATTCAGCTCGGCGCTAAAATCTCTCTTTCTTTGCTTTACTGGCCGGACATCTGATCGGACATGGAGCTCATGCTGCACGACGCTAGGGGAGATGCTGGGCAGCTCGTGTGTTGACCATGCGAAGACATCATAGTTCTGCTGGAGGCAGTTGATCAACTCGGCTTTCTGATTGGCTCCCAGATCAGATGCTATAAAAGTCGTTGCCTCTAGTCAGCAAGGATGTATCTGCACTTCCTCATTTTTTTCATAAACTAAGGTAGGAGTTTTCTCGGTTACGGTGTTTACCTCGATCTGAGGGGCTTTTCGGGCGGACTTAGCCTCCGCCTTTATCATCTTGACGTAGCAACGCCGAGCAGCCAGTTGATCCCCTTTGACTTCTCCGACCCAATCTTCAACCGGGAATTTAATTTTCTGGCAAAATGTTGAGACGACGGCTCGGAACTCATTGAGGGATGGTCGGCCCAACATGACGTTGTAAGCGGACGGGGCATCTACAACGATGAAGATAGTCGTCCTTGTTCTCCAGAGCGACTCTTCTCTGAGGGATATGGCCAGCTTTATCTGACTGATCGGCTAGAACTCATTATCAGTAAACCCGTACAGCGGAGTCATCATTGGCAGTAGCTCGGTCCGATCTATCTGGAGTTGGTCGAATGCATTCTTGAAGATGATGCTGACCGAACTCCTTGTATCAATAAATATGCGGTGGATTGTATAGTTAGCAATTACCGCTCGGATAATGAGGGCATCGTTATGCGGTACTTCGATTCCCTCTAAATCTCTAGGACCGAAGCTGATCTCTGGTCTGCTCACCCTTTCTTGGCTGCAGCCTACTGTGTAGATTTCCAGACGTCGCGCATACATCTTATGGGCTCGGTTGGAGTCACCGCTGGTCGGCCCACCAGCGATGATGTTGATCTCTCCCTGAGCGACATTGTTCCTATTTTCCTCCTCCCGAGCGGAGTACCCAACTTGTCCGCGCAAAGCTAGGGCGCGGTCGTCTTGACGCTGATGCCGCCGCTTGGGTGACCGCCGGATCTCCCCTCTTCGTTCGACGCTCGGCCGCCTATATCGCAGTTCAGGGGAAGGCGATCAGCGACGATAACTCCTAGGAGTCGGCTGAGCGACTGCGGGGACTCCGCGGCAGTCTTGGGTGTTGTGGGTTGCGGATTGATGGAAGGTGCAGAACATAGGAGTCCATACCTTTCCCTTGGGCCTTGGTTGTTCAGCTTCCACGTGCTGGACAGCGTGTGGCCTTGTTTCTTGATGTGGTCATGCTACCTCGGCTCGAGGTCCTCGCGGAGGCTGGTGGCTGGTCGGCGGCCTGCGTTCGGTGTGCGCCGATGGTTCTGATGGTGCTTCTTTCCTTCGGGCTACTTGAACTTCTTCCACGTTGATATATTCACTGGCCTTCCTCAGCATATGGTCGTAATTGCGGGGCGGCTACCTGATAAATGAGCAGAAGAAGTCCCCGTCGATGAGCCCTTGAGTGAAGGCATGCATCATAGTCTCGGAGGAGATCGTGGGGATGTCCATGGCTGCCTGGTTGAAGCGTTGAATGTAGGTCCGAAGAGTCTCTCTCGACCCTTGCTTCATAGAGAACAGACTGACACGGGTCTTTTGATAGCGCCTGCTGCTCGCGAAATGGTGGAGGAAGGTCATTCTGAAGTCCTTGAAACTTTGAATCGATCCGTCTGACAACCTTCGAAACCAACGTTGTGTTAGGACCAAAAGTAGCTAGAGGGGGGGGTGAATAGCTCGTCGCGTGCTCGTTGCTCGGTGTTGCTTGTTTCTTCAAGAATGCGCAGCGGAAAATACAGAAACAAACACAAACACGCTAACACTAGGATTTTACTTGGTATCCACCTCACAAGAGGTGACTAATCCAAGGATCCACACCAACGCACACACCCTCCACTATGAATAATACTCCTTTATGGTAACTACCAAAGGCGGAGAAGCCCTACAACACTCTCAATACAAGAAGAAGAAAGGGAAATACAAGTTAAGCAAAAGCTTACAAGATGTGCCGTAAAAACCCTAACCCTAACTTCTTCCTCTTGCAATAGATCCGCCTCTTGACTTGGAAAGCCTCCAAGAACCTTCAAGAACTGGCGATCACGTGCTTGTAGAGAGCTGTGGAGGAGCTGGAATGAATCTGAGAAGAGCTCGTAAAGAGATGCCGAAGACCACGCTTGCCTGCGGCTTTAAACCCGACGCAACGGTCGGATCCCGATCGATTCGAATGTTCCCAATCGATCGGGGAGACTTTGGATCGATCCACGGATCGATCCAGAGCGCCTCTGTGCTCTGGAAACGCGCCTGGATCGATCCACGGATTGATCCAGCGCTTATCGCGCGAAGCAGCCGCGTCCCAATCGATCCACTGATCGATTGGGACATCTGGATCGATCCACGGATCGATCCAGAAGCTTTCTGTTCGCTGGGACAGGTCTGGATCGATCCACTGATCGATCCAGATCCTGGATCGATCCACGGATCGATCCAGAACTTGGTTTTTGTCCAAAACCAAGTCCCAAACATCCCTAACCAACATTCGGTCAACCTTGACCTGTTGGTATGTCATGCCTAGCATCTAGTCACTCCCTTGACCTGCTAGGACTCCCTTACCAAGTGTCCGGTCAATCCCTTTGACCCACTTGGACTTTTCTCTGTGCCAAGTATCCGGTCAATCCCTTTGACCTACTTGGACTTTTCTTTCATGCCAAGTATCCAGTCAATCCTTTGACCTACTTGGACTTCCCAGCACCAGATGTCCGATCATCCTTGATCCATCTGGATTTTCCCTTGCCTGGCTTCACTCACCAGGGCTTTCACCTAGCTTCACTCACTAGGACTTTCACCTGGCTTCACTCACCAGGATTTTCACCTGGCTTCACTCACCAGGATTTCCATCTGCCTAGCTTCACTCACCAGGACTTTCATTTTGCCTAACATCCCAGTTAGGACTTCCCAGTCAAGTATCCAGTCAACCTTGACCTACTTGACTCTTCTTCAATCAATATCTTATTGTCAAACATCTAAACCTAAACCAAGACTCAGCTTGGTTACCCAGGTCAACCTTGACCTGAGGGATATTGCACCAACAATCTCCCCCTTTTTGATGTTTGACAATACCACAATAACACTTACAATCCCATATGTAAGTTAGGCTAATCCCATAGCCTCCTTCTTCATGCCACTAGGTAATGAAAGCATAAATTAAGCTCTTCATTCTCCCCCTAAGAGGGCAAACTCCCTCTAGGTAATGAAAGCCTAACTTACTCCCTTTCATGAGTCCTTTCATTCTCCCCCTATGACCTTCCCATAGGTAATGAAGGACTAAGCTTAACCATACATTCTCCCCCTATTGGCACACATCAACCCATCGTTGGACACACATCAACCCATGCTCCAATTCTGGGCACACTTCAACAAATCCATTTGTTGAAGACTCTCCCCCTGAAGAGTTGCTCATCGTTGTTCACAACATCACTCGTTGTGATCAACACGATAATGAAAGTCTCATACCCTTCATTTATCCTTAACTTCTCCCTCAATGTTGACAAATACCCAACCTTGAGCATTTTCAACCACTTGAGTGTCCACTTGAAATAATGAGGATATCCACTCCCCATTTTTCCCATTTCAAGTTTAAATGCTCAACATTGAGCAAGTTCACAACAGAAGGTTAACCACCTTCCAAGGTTCATGAAAAATAATTTTCATGTCTTTAAAGAGTCCCTCCCCCTAAAGACATGGTGGTAACTTCTGTCATTGCACCAACAATGACTTGGAATCCCTAAACCTTTAGGAAACCCAAATTTAGAAGTTTTGAGGTTCAAATATTCAAAATTTGAAACAACCTCAACCGAAACTTCTACTTAGTCTTCGTTAACCAATCCATCCTTGTTTTCAACATGAAAACACCCTTTGTATGTATACAAATGTATTTAAGGGGTTTGGAATGGTTACCTAGACTCAAAGAGGTTCAAAGATGCTGAAATCAGGCCTTCCCAGCCAAAATCAGCAACTTGGATCGATTGGAGTTGGGTTCCAATCGATTGAACCTTTCTGAATCGATCCACGGATCGATTCAGACTCCCTGGATCGATCGGCTGATCGATCCAACGAGCTTCTGCTCGCGGGAATTGCCGTTTGAATCGATCCATGGATCGATTCATGGAACTCCAATCGATCCATGGATCGATCGGAGCTCTGATAGTTGCTGAAATTCCATTTCAGTCAACTTCAGAAACCCCTAGAAAATTCTACAAAAATCCAAAAATTATGAAATTTCGTGTAGACATTATTTAGGGCATACTTAATCATGGAAAAATAGCTTTCTATGAAAATACATCATATTTTCAAAGATTGACACAAACTTGAAAGCTTGCAAAAACTTTAGTGTTTTTCTTCAAGTTTGTGTCTAACTATTCAATGGTGATTACTATCAAAAGATAGCCTTCACCAAGGTTTTCCAAAAATATTTTAAAAACATTTTCAAAACCAATATCCCATCATGTTCCTTGGGCATAATGCACATGGCTTGTACATTAGCTTTCCCAATGATGGGAAAACACATAACTATGTGTTTTGATGAACTTAAAACTCAAAAGAATGCACTAAATCAACATCTTGAGTTTTGTTCATCATCCTAACATCTCACTTGTATATAATATGCACTAAAACACATATAAGTCACCTTATAGGTCTTTGTGAGATGTAAGATTTTGGTTTTGCCCTATTTTAGGGATCATGCATATCTATCTAGGCATTTTGAGAGGTAGACATCCACAAAGGATGTTACTTGTTGATTTACTTGTTAAACAAATGTCACTTGTTTATTCCACCTGTTTTAAACAAATGCCACTTGTTTAACTAATGCCATATGTCCTTAATTTTTTTTTTTTTTTAAAGAAATAAACATAATGCATGATAATGTTATGGCATACATCAAAATAAAATAGCTTTCAAAAGAAAGATTCCTATAACTACATGATGTATGTATGGCATGACATGGTATTTTTGTATTTTTCATGATAAGTCATGAATGCAAAATACAAATAAGATTAAATATGATGTCATGGCATATTATGAGCAAACAATCATGGCAAGGTTTAGCATAAATAAAATATACCTAGATTACCTATCTAAGTATCGTTAATCTTAGCTAATCCTAAGACTTAAACCCTAGCTTGCCCAAAGTGCTTCAAGAAAATGCCAAAGCCTAAGTTTGCATTTCTTATTCCCTTGATTAATTTATGCCAATTAAAATGAACATGTCCTCAAATGTTGGCATATTCCATTTTTCCTCAAGAGCAGCACTTTTAAATTTAAGGCCCGGATTGCCTTAAATTGCCTAAGAGCATACCAAAAACCCAACTTGATAGTTCTTATTAATTTTCCAATATGTGTCATTTAAGATTAAAATCAAATCTTCCACCATTAGGCACATTTTACTCTTTCACGGAGTAAATAATAGGTCCATTTCATTTTCAAAGGTTAACTAAACCTTGAAAATGCTCCTTGAGTGTCAATTTCCTCAAAGTTGGGTTAACTACCCTTCTAATCGGAGTTGACACTCTCTAACCCATCTATGGGGTAGAGAAGATGCTCCTAGGAACCCAACACCTATTGGTGCTCCTTGGATGCTCTAGGTACTCACTAGGGATAACTTCCCTAGATACCTTCCTAGTGACCTTGTTGGGCTTCTTAGAAGCCTTGGTCACATTTTCTAGGTCAACTCTAGGGATAACCTCCCTTGTGACCTTGTTTGTGACTTTCTTAGACTTCTTAGAAGTCTTAGTCACATTTATTGCAAAAATACTCTTAGGGATGACTTCCCTAGTATTTTTGGCTTGACCACTAGACCTAGGGTTTGTTCCATAGCTATATGGAACTCTATGGTAAGAGGGCACATCCTTCTTAGCCTTTGGTTTGTATCCCAAACCTCTATAGCCATTAGATGACCTTTGTGCTCCTAGACCTAGGTTATGCTCATTTTGCCCTAATAGGATATTTTCCATCCTTTTTAGGGTCTTTTCCATTTTATCAAGTCTTGACCTCAAGACTTGATTTTCTCTCACTAAGTCCTTAGTATTTGACCCATGAGCATTTTTGTTTCTAGGCTTGTATCTAAAATCCTTAGAGTTTACGCCTAGATTTTTACCTACAATCCTAGCCTTAGGTGTAGTAGTTTTAGCATGAAAAGCTATATGTTTTTCTTTAACACTATCATGCTTTCTATTTTCATGGTAAATAGCATTAAAATGATAAAAGTTAGAACCATCATGCTTTTTACCATAATGTAAAGGGGTAGGCTCAATAAATGTTACCTTCTTCTTTACCTTGGAGGCTCCCCCTTGCCTAGTGCCTCCTTGAGCCTTGACCACCTTCTTCCCCTTGGGGCATTGACTCCGGTAATGCCCCTTTTGATTGCAAGAGAAGCATATGATATGCTCCTTGCTCTTCTTTGTCCCGGGGGTGGTCTCCTTGGGCTTCTCCTTGCCCTTTTTCGTCACTTGACCCTTCTTCTTGGCCAAGTTGGGACACTTGCTCTTGTAGTGCCCACTTTCCCTACACTCAAAACATATTATATGATTTTTATTTTTAATTGAAACATTTATACCTTCTTGTGTAGGGATGGCACTTGCTCCTCCATTTGCTATTTCTTGAATTTCGGAGGTGGCACCATCTTCTTCTTCTTCACTTGACCCGGATGTAGAAGCTTCTCCTTCTTCTTGATCCGGCGTCACCAAGGATTGCTCCCCCTCAATCCTAGAGGTGGAGGCTTCATCATCTTGAATGTGAAACAAGGAGTATGCTCCCTCCTTGTTCCCTTCGGTGCATTCCCTTGAGGATGAAGTTTCTTGGATTTCCTCTTCTTCGGAGATTGAGTATCTCTCAACCTCGGGGTCCTCCTCTTGGTCTTGCTCCAAAGAGTCACCCTCTTTGGATTCTTCATGATCTTGTACAGTGGAGGGGATCTCTTCATGAAGCTTGGCCAATTTGCTCCAAAGCTCCTTGGCATCTTCGAATTCTCCAACTCGAGCCAAGATGTGGCTAGGCAATAAGTTGACCAGAAGCTTGGTCACTTTGTCATTTGCCTCGCCCCTTTGAATTTGCTCTGAGCTCCATCTGCTTTTCTTTAGAAGCTTGCCCTTGGAGTTTGTTGGAGCTTTGAAGCCTTCCATTAGAGCAAACCATTGCTCTATCTCCATCATAAGAAAATTTTCGATTCTTGATTTCTAAGAATCGAAACTCGTAGAAGTGTATGGTGGAGCCACCCTTGTATCAAATCCAAGTCCATCTTGGAATTACATCTTGAAGTTGAGCTTCTTGAATTCTTTGACTTTGATGAATTTGCTCCAACTTCTTCACCCTCTAGCTTTTGTTGTTATGCTTGACCCTTCCGGCGATGATTCCGGTGAAGAGCAACCTCGCTCTGATACCACTTGTTAGGACCAAAAGTAGCTAGAGGGGGGGGGTGAATAGCTCGTCGCGTGCTCGTTGCTCGGTGTTGCTTGTTTCTTCAAGATGTGCAGCGGAAAATACAGAAACAAACACAAACACGCTAACACTAGGATTTTACTTGGTATCCACCTCACAAGAGGTGACTAATCCAAGGATCCACACCAACGCACACACCCTCCACTATGAATAACACTCCTTTATGGTAACTACCAAAGGCGGAGAAGCCCTACAACACTCTCAATACAAGAAGAAGAAAGGGAAATACAAGTTAAGCAAAAGCTTACAAGATGTGCCGTAAAAACCCTAACCCTAACTTCTTCCTCTTGCAATAGATCCGCCTCTTGACTTGGAAAGCCTCCAAGAACCTTCAAGAACTGGCGATCACGTGCTTGTAGAGAGCTGTGGAGGAGCTGGAATGAATCGGAGAAGAGCTGAAGAGATGCCGAAGACCACGCTCTCATGCGGCTTTAAACCCGACGCATCGGTCGGATCCCGATCGATTCGAATGTTCCCAATCGATCGGAGACTTTGGATCGATCCACGGATCGATCCGAGCTTCTGATTAACGCCGATCGATCCACGGATTGATCCGGTAGCTGGAGAACTCCGGCCCCAATCGATCCACCGATCGATTGACATCTGATCGATCCACGGATCGATCCGAGCTTCGATCGATCGGCGGATCGATCCACTGATCGATCCAGAGCCTGGATCGATCCACGGATCGATCCAGCACTTGGTTTTTGTCCAAAACCAAGTCCCAAACATCCCTAACCAACATTCGGTCAACCTTGACCTGTTGGTATGTCATGCCTAGCATCTAGTCACTCCCTTGACCTGCTAGGACTCCCTTACCAAGTGTCCGGTCAATCCCTTTGACCCACTTGGACTTTTCTCTGTGCCAAGTATCCGGTCAATCCCTTTGACCTACTTGGACTTTTCTTTCATGCCAAGTATCCAGTCAATCCTTTGACCTACTTGGACTTCCCAGCACCAGATGTCCGATCATCCTTGATCCATCTGGATTTTCCCTTGCCTGGCTTCACTCACCAGGGCTTTCACCTAGCTTCACTCACTAGGACTTTCACCTGGCTTCACTCACCAGGATTTTCACCTGGCTTCACTCACCAGGATTTCCATCTGCCTAGCTTCACTCACCAGGACTTTCATTTTGCCTAACATCCCAGTTAGGACTTCCCAGTCAAGTATCCAGTCAACCTTGACCTACTTGACTCTTCTTCAATCAATATCTTATTGTCAAACATCTAAACCTAAACCAAGACTCAGCTTGGTTACCCAGGTCAACCTTGACCTGAGGGATATTGCACCAACACGTTGGGCTGAGCCGGACAAAGTAGTGAGGCTGAGATCTCCAAGGACTACCACATAATCATTCCCAACACTCTTGATCGACCTCATCTTCCTCCCCTGGTTATATCACTTTTTTCAAGGACTAGTTTCTAGGAGGGCTCTGCTTTCCCATTCCTAGTTTTTTTTGCTGAGATATCCCAATATTTTTACATTCCTCCAACAGTTAGCCACAAATTCCATTTGACTTCTATGCAGGGTTGTCATCCTTTTTCGATTGTACTAAATCCCCTTACCCCTCATGTTTTTCACTACGTCTATTATCATAAGAAATCGGATTAGGAGGTTTTTATTTTTCAAGTCTAACTGAAGGCTATCTTTTTTGGCAAAATGTCTTCTTCCAACAAGAGATGGAAATACCATTATTTTTTCATCCAATTAGACTTGCCAATATCTTGGCCGACAGACTGGAAAATGGGTCTACCCCCGTTCTCTAGTTAGGCGACTATTGTTGGGAACCCACTTTTGATTTAGCGTCAAGAATATTAGTCGGCCTGAAGTTCCACATCCACAAACTGCTCGAAGATGGTGTTCTCTATATATTTGGCTTAAGTTCGATCAAGGTCGGACTACCCTTCACTTTTTGTAAGAAACACAACCTTAATCCTATATTATAAAGGTCGTCTGAAGCTGCTGGTCGAAGACCTTTATATAAGTTCATGCCGAGCGCCTGGAATTTCTCCGAGGCGCCTGGACCGTGCTAACATGGCGAGTTCTCATCGAAACTTTATCTGTTAAGTTTATCCACTTCCGAGCGCCCGAACTCGTCCGGGCACTTGGACCTTTGGCGTGGTTTGACCAGTTGTCGTGCTCCAATTCATCTTCTAGGTAACTTTTGTGGTTCGGGTGCCTGGACCAACTCCGGACGCCCGGATAGCTTGGGTTCCTATCCAAGCACCCGCTCGGGCAGGTCCAGACTCCCCTTTTTTTACTTCTCCTTCCTACAAAAAGAGTTAGTCTAGGTAAATAAAAATATGTTTATCCTGCAAAATATAGTTAGCACAACATAATAAGATAAGAGTAGTAATTAGATCTTGTCTTTTCGAGACTAGGATCTAGTTAAGATCTCAACTTAGGTTTCTCAAATGGACCTAAGTTGAACTAACGCCTACAGTTCCCTCAACCGGAAACACGTCCTTATTAAATCTCTCCTCCAGTTGCTTACCTCTTACTTACCAACTATAGTTGCTTAACTTGTCTTTGATTTACCATTTCTTTCCGCTAGTAGTCAGGTCCCACAGACCCAACTGGACTTTAGCCTATTATCAAATCTCGCAGACCCAACCAGACTTCCTGCCAGATATCAGTCCCGTGAACCTATTTGGACTTCACACCAGCTATCGGGTCTTACGGACCTAACTAGATTTCAATCTAGTGTCAGGTCCTTAAAACTAGTAAACTCCTACACACTTGGTAGAAAGTATGACAAATAACACATCTAACTTTAATCTATTATCAAAATCTGATTATCAATGCAACCTTCACTAATAGTATTTAGTGGTAAATGCTTTTTGGAAATACAGGAATACCCTCAAGTTCGATAAGATTATAGATAGTTGACACTCCATGACCTATTTAGCTCCTTGCCACTGGAATCCTGAAGATAGTATGTGCCCGAAACTACCTTTTGAGTAAGTATGTAAGGCCTGCTCTATTAATGTTCTAGCTTACTAATATTTTTGACCGGCTTAATTCTTTTCCAAACTAGATCGCCAGTCTAAACGAATCATGGAATGACACGTCGATTGTATTTTTGGCGCATCCTCTGTCTACAAAATGTCAGCTGAGCGGCTGCCTTTTCTCTTATCTCACTGATGAAATCCATTTCAAGGAGACGGCGATCGATATTATTTTGGTCATACAGTATTTGCCGAGCAGATCCTTCCCCCACTTTGGCAGGCACTACTATTTCTCCACCGTAGACTAAGTGAAAGTGTATCATTCGTGTGCTCTTTCAAGGAATGGTCCGATATATCCATAAAACCCTTGATAGTTCCTCCACTCAGTTAGTGGATTTGGTGCGAAGAAGCTATTGAACCAGTCCAATTGCAGAATGTGAAGGATTTAAAGGCTCTTTTATTTTGAAGAGAACAGTCTCTCAAAGCTTAATTATTTAAATTTACCTTCTTAACAGGTCATTCAAGGAAAAAAAATGAAGCTTGACTACAAATTTTGAAGAATAAATTAGCAAATACTACATAAAATAATCTTCCTATATTGAAGTATTTACTGAAGATCACGAATATTGATTCAAAAAAATTCTCTTTTGGATTTAAAAGTAGCAATTTTAATTTGAAGCTCGCATAAGGAGAAATATTATTCAAAGATTGAAGTCAGAATATATCTCCTTCATTACTTCAATATAAGGATGGGCTCAACAATCATCTATAAAGAAGTTCAAGAACTTGTTATCATCATAATTAAGAGTCACTAGCTAAGCAAACACCAGTGTTTCTAGAGAGTTGATTAGTAATTAATGGTCAGGTATAATAGAGAATGAAGGGAAAAAAAACTCTGTATACAAATCAACAATAAACTAAATTGAACAAAAATTAACTAAAATGTTGTATCTTGAACTAAAGTAATGAGCTACCAAATATATTATTTATAAAATTTGCAAAATCCACACATAACATAAACTCAACTTACACAAAACTTAACTATAGACACAAAACACATACAAGCTTACTTGACATAATGCTGCTTATTCAAAATGTTTTTTTGTGTGTGTGTGTGTATATATCATGTATAACCGTGTCTTCAACTAATTACCTTCCACATTCAATGTTCTATAAGCGTCTCAACTATAGAAAATGTTTAATTCTTTTCCATCAGCATGAGTCATGATCTCCTCCAGCAAGCTCTCCCTCTCAACATTGTCTTGCTCATATTGTTCCCATGCCCATGGGTGATGCGTGAACTTTGTCAGTGTATGCAGCTCCTCGACCACTTCCTTCATCGTAGGCCTTTCTTCCCCCTTCAAGTACAAACACCGCTTGATTAGCTCACTAAGTTCTTGAATCAATTCCACATTAGCTTCCTCTTTCACTTGATTGTCGAAGATATCAAACACGTGATTCTCATCCATGAACAAAGCAAAAGTTGTCACCAAATTTCTTTGTTCTTCAGGTCCTTCGAAATAAATTGCCTTTTTACCGGTAAACAACTCCAGGAGAACCACACCAAAGCTGTAAACATCACTTTTATAGGTCAATTCATATGTTTGAAGGCACTCAGGATCAATGTAACCGTAAGTGAATTGCACCAGTGTAGCGAATTGTTGCTCATCCTTGGGTATTAGCTTCGAAGCCCCAAAGTCTGAAACTTTTGCATTGTAATCATTGTCTAGAAGTATATTGGAAGGTTTTATATCTCCATGAATAATACTAGGCGAAGCTTCCATGTGCAAATATTCCAAAGCCTTAGCAGATTGATACGCAATCATTAGTCGAATGTCTAAAGAAATTGAAGAGCAATTCTTATTTTCATGAATAAGATGAGATAGAGTTCCATTGGGGACAAACTCATAGACCAACATTGGCATCTCTGTCTCCAAACAACAACCCAAGAGCTTTACTATGTTATCATGGTTGATACGGGATAAAATGAGTGTTTCATTTCCAAAACCTCTCTTCAGGCTCTCATCGATGAGCTTTGGTTTTTTTATAGCCACAGTGCATTGGTCCTCTAAAATTCCTTTATACACAATTCCATTACCTCCTTTGCCGAGTATTTGTCTGTCATCAAAATTATTCGTCGCTTTCTCGAGTTCTTTGATTGCAAATATCCGAAATGCATGGTTCTGTTCTTCCTTCATCTTTTTCTTCAAGTCAAGACCTCCGTGTTCTTCAAAATATCTTCGCTTAATCTCTTCGAGTTTTTTTCTTTGATGAACCAAATAAAAACACAAACCACATAACAGCAAGAAAATTAAACTGCCAGAAACACCTGTACATATTGTATGAATGAGGAGTTTTTAAATCAGTAGGCTATGCGAAATCAAAAACCATGAAAGAAAATATCAACTTTCATATACATTTTTTTTCCATACTATTTTAGTGTACTAAGAAGTAGAATGATTGAAAAATAAGTTTAAACACAAGACTAAGCTAACACATTGACATCTCCAGCTTAGAACATCCATATCAGTTACCCTATCCAAAGATTTTATCCTAAAATTTAGATAGAGTAGTTAAAATTTTTTTTTTGCATCAGCTACCCTATCTATTATCTAAATTTAGTAGTTATGAATAATAATTCTCTAAATTTATAGAATAAATTTCATTCTCTAAACATTATAGAGGAGAGAGAAAAAATAAGGAAGTATATATATAGTGAAAAAAGAATATCCAAATTTAATAAAATAATTTTTTTATTCTAAATTATATATTTTAGATAAAGAAATTGATGTGGATACTCTTAATACATATACCATATTGACTAAGCTAAATTGGTTCAATAAGTGAGGTCAATTTAATTAATCCAATTCTACTAGATGATTAACTTGATTGAACAAGTCAATTTTTACCTCTTTTGAAAGGGTTGATCTTGCTAGATTAATCAAAAGTATAAATTGGATCATTGACTTTCATTGATTGAATCAGTCAAGTCAACTCAAGATAGGCAAAATGACTCAGAAAATGAGATTAACCTAGTTTGGCAAGTTGAGCCAATTAAGTCAATTTGATTTGTTAAGCTATTCTGACTAAGTCGTTTAATAGTTAATTTGGTCTGGCGATAAGTGAGTTATATGCAAAGGCTCTTAGAACAGATTAAACTTTATGTATCAAATATATTGTCAGAGACCAAAATTAAAAGCAACAATCGACTAATTTACCTGTGACAACCTTTGGCGCTATGGACTGTCGTGGTATAGGAATGCACCCAGAGCTGGAAGCGTTGCCAGTTGTACCTTGCGGACAAGAACAATTATAGCCGCCGACCGTGTTGTGACAATCACCTTTGCATAGATGTAATTGTTGACACTCATCGATGTCTGCAAATATTTAAATAGTTAATCCCTCACCCAAGATTTAAAATTTAAGATTTGTTTAATTTCTGTAACTTAAATATTTTAATCTAAATCTTAAATTGTGTATATGGAGGCCTTTTATACTGCGTGCCCCCGATACGCATCGACATGGATGTTTGAGGGGACGCACCGACGTGGCAGGAGAGAGTCAATCCCACCATGTTTGAGGGCTCGAGTCAAGCATGGCCATTGTTGTGCCTAAAGATATTTGAACTTAGGAACATGACCTTAGCGCCATGGTTAACATCTTTTAAAGTCACGATTTTTTCAAAAATGTTTAGATATGGGATTTTTATCCCCAAGTTAACATGCTCAGAAAAGCAGAGGAGGCATGCGTTGAGGAGTCATAGTACGGTAAAGTACCTTGGCATCCGTCGACGAGGTATGGGTTGCCTTCGAATCCATTAGAACAATTGCAAAGGTATCCAGGAGCAGCGGAGGAGTCGACGCACTCGCTGTGCTGGCTGACACAGGCGTAAGCGCTGGAGTCTCGCCGGGCTTCCTCGCACGTCTCATTTCCGATGCCCCAACTCACCACCACCGGCACGCTTCCATTATAAATCTCATCCAAGAAGTTGGTGGTCGTGATGTAAGAGCTCTTGAAGCTGAACTGGTCCTCCTGCACCAGCACCGCGTAGCTGCAAGGGCTGAAGTTCCTCGTGCTGGAGCCGTTGCGTTCGGAATCAAACCAGACGGCGATGTAGTCGAGGTCCCGGGGAACGGAGGTTTGGCAACAGCCGAGGCCGGCGCACGAACCGGATCCGCCGGCGGAGAGGCTGTCGTTCTGGCAGAAGGTCATGCAGCCGCTCTGGTACGGTTTGCCGCCCTGGGTGCCGTTGATGTAGGCGAGGGTGTCGCAGCCGATGACGGTGAACTTGTTCTCGGCGTCGGAGAATCTGTACGGCGATCCAGTCATGTCCCAAAACCAGATCAAGCTGCTCCGATCGTCATAGCAATTCAACGATATCGGGTTGTACACCCGCCCTTTGCCCTGCGCCAACATGATCTCGATGATCTCCACGTCACTGATAAAAGGCCGGTCGACGCCGTCGGCGTTCTTCAGGCAGTCGACTGTGTAGTCGCTGCCGAAGGAGCAGTTGCGGCCGATGCCGAACGGGTAGGGGATCTCCACGTCCCCGCAGCTCGTCGAGCACTCAGAAGCCGGTAATTGCGGCCGCTCTCCATATGCGACCGACGCACCGGCGACCACCAGCAGCAGCAGAACTACCAAAGGCACAACCTCCATGTTCTCTTGTTCGTTCCTTGTGATCTCAAATTTGCTCATCTTCATTTATCAAAAACTCATAACAACTACAACTTGCAATTACAAGTATTTAAAGTCAATGGATGGATGATGGAGAAGCAATCTTCTTCGAAGTCAACGGAGGAAGAAGAAGACAACACTTCGCGCATTTGGAGTGCTTCAATTTGAAACCAACAAAAACTGTATTTTTGTATAGAATTAAAAACATCTCCAGAAAATAGAGTGAAGCTGAAGCTTTCAACTACAGTTAGGCTAGACAGAATCAAAATGATGAATTCTACATGGAAGCAAAACTTAATCTTATATATCCATCGATCAAACACGAAGAAAGGTTTTTTTGGGAAGAACCCTAGCTATGTTTTCTTCCATATGGAACCACATCTGGAAGATTGACAACTTTGAATCGGTCAAGTGCTGGCTGAACATGTAGCAGTGTAGTGTTTCTGCTATTACTTGAAGAAAACAATGAGCTAGAAAAACAACTAGGTGAAGGTCAACAGCTGCATATTCATCTCGTGGACTTTAGAGCCCCTCATTCCTACCACCCTCTTCTCCTCTCTCGTCGTCATCGTGTGTCCCGTAGCTTCTCATCGCATGTTCGACACCGGCTTCCACCTCCTTACATCTGCGTCCATAGCTTTAGTTTGCTGCTCTAGCATTTATTCTTCCAACTTCCAAGTAAACGGGGCATTAGTGTCAGTAGGGAGGAGGAGATAAAAATGTAATTATTTGAAGTATAGATAGCTAAATGAGAAGTTAGAAACCCTGGTTCATGTTTTCTATGTGAAAGAATGAAAGAGAAAAGTTGGACTAATGAGTTAACTTAATTTAAACATATTATCAAATATAAAAAGAGAAAGATTGTTGGTGCAATTACTTTCAGAGCAAGGCTGACCAAGCTCAAGTTGACTCGAGTTTAGGTTTTGATGTTTAATAAAATGTTAGTAAGAAGTTACGTAGATCAAGGTAACCAGAAACTTGACTAGAAGTGAAAAATCGAAGTTGATCACGGAGGATCAAACACTTGACATGAGATGAAAAGTCCAAGTGGATCATGAAAGACCAAACACTTGATGATGACGAAAGTTTCAACAGGTCATAATGGAATGGATGTTGAGCAAAAGAAGTCCTGGTAAGTTGAAATCAACCAGATAATAAGCAAGAAAAAGTCCTTGTAGATCGTAAGTGATTCTGTCCAAAAGCATAGAAGATGGCAAACTGGGGACATGACTGTAGGGTTGACTAAATGGCAATCCTATGACACAAAAGGCATTAGTGCAGAGCCGGGAAGGGTTCTCGTCGTTGGCCCTCTGACGCTCAAGTCAATTCCCAGCACAGTGGAAAATAATAAGAATGCTGCAGCAAAGAACGTATCAAATAGCAAAGTTGTGCAAACCTCCGTCTGTAGATGGGAACCTCCTTTTATAGCGTCACTTTAGTATCTGGGCACGCATCCCAAAGCGTATGCATGTTTTTCAAAGCTTTTTAGGAAAAGACAAGTCAAAAAGTGTCTCTAACACCTTTCCTTAAGCGAGCGCGCAAATATTTGATGTGGCAATAGCGAGAAGCTTCTAACATATGATTTGTCTATCGGGCATGCTATGTTGGTAGAGGCACCAACTTCCAAAAGAGTATGATGAGATATGTAGTTGGGTCCCACGTAGGCCGACCGGACATCGGTCGAAGGTTGCTCGGCTAGGACATCCCCGCTCGAATATATTGAACATAGCTATCTTCCTTTATTCGGCCTTTCGGTTGTCGGAGGGCTACCTTTCATCCAATTGGCCATGGCATCCGGCCGGGACACAGGTCCTGGGAATTTATGCTTTGTCTCTTACCACCATCACAGGCTCCCCGCGGCTGGCCATCCGAACAGTCATGTCCGTTCGACCATGTGGCCTGTTCGGCCCCCCACGCCTGGTCATGTGACTTGTGCTTCAACTATACTTTGTCCTCCATGTCATCCATTTTTCCTGACTTGACCTATCTATTGTGGGACCCCTTTTCATCACCGTATCACAAGCCTCTCTTTCAAGTTTAATCGAAGGAGACTGCAAGTCCAACTGACTAGATGGTTAGTATGTTCCACCACTCTTTGTCGCAATCGGATGTTTCAGGGTTTAAAGTCATTGCTTGGCTGTTCCATTCACCGCTCCTACCATTTGTCGAGAAGCTGCCTTTTTCCCAACCGAAGGTACTAGAGTTTAGAGTTGTCGCTTGGCTATGACAGGCACTTTAGCTATCTTTGCACTTCTTTCTGATCACTCTTACAATCAGCTATTTATACACCTAGGATGATACCGCTCGGATCTATCATGGACAATACTTAGTTGTTTTTTAACTTCCTTCTGGTTCCTTCTGAGTGACCACCTCTACTTAGTGGCTTTGACTTGCCTCTGACATCACCCTAATTTCTCGAAAACCATTCAAATGCCCAACCATTAATGCAAAACACGCTTGGTCATGCTTTTTAATCATGCGTTCTCCTTCTTCATTAATGCCACCTATAATTGAATGCCACATGTATTATAGATCGAACAAAAATAAAATTCTAAAAATAATACAGCTCCTACTGTATTTGATACATACAATCATGCACACAAAATAATATCCTTGACATGTCCAAGGGTCCAATCACACACAATATTTAAATGTCATAATAGTTGCAGCCTGCAATCACAGAGTTAGCACATCCTACTATTATCTTGCCTAAATTATGTATGACATGTGCATAATTAATTTGAAAACCAAAACACACAGAGGTAAACCCTAGCTCTGATACCAATTGTTGGTTAGTCATAGGAAAATGTACCGGTTCCACTGTACAAAAATTTTTTTGTACAAGTGTCAAACCTTTCCTTAAATAACCTATTGTGTTCTTTAGAAGTTAAATTAGGAATCGCAGACGGAACTTAACATCATTGATTCCAAATTTAACTTATCTGCTCTTAATAGTTTAGATTTGAATCGCAAGCGGAACTTAACACTATTGATTCAAATCCACCTATGTTATTAATTCCATTAAATATTAATTTCTAAAATTGGCTTCCAGGACTGCATGGTGAGGCACATGACCTTCTTGGATATGGGAGCAACCACCACCGCCTAGACAAAGTCTTTTAAGGAAAGCTAATATTTAATTTCCTTAAATAACTCTAGGTTAACCAAAAAGAACAATCGAATCACAAATTCGAAAAAAAAGAAAACACAAACTCGAAAAACTAATTCGAAAAACTAGATCTAATGTCTCTTGTGTTTGGAATTCATACAAAGAAAAACAACTAGCATGATGCGGAAAACAATTGCTAATTATACCTTCTCTTTGTAAACTAACAACCTCGAGATCTTCTGTCGTATTCCTCGCCTCGCTTTGGACGTCGTGTGGGCGACGATCCTCCGAGATGAACACCACCCAAAAGCTTTCTTCCTCTTCCTCTAAAATCCGACCACCACCACCACCAAGGAGAAGAGAGCAAAAGGAAAAAGAAGAGAAGAAAGAGGGAGGGCCGGCCACACCAAAATCTCCAAACAAGAGAATAAGAAATTGTGTCTCATGAAGCCTCCTCACCCCTTCTTTTATAATACTTGCCCAAGGCAAATAAGGGAAGAATTTTTACAAAAATTAAAATCTTCCTCTAGCTTTTCCTTTTCCGTTTTAATTTTTCTTTTTTTTCCTCTTGATTGAATCAATCACCAAAAATAAATTTGATGATTTTATTTTTTTTTAATATGGCCGCCACCTTGCTTGGGCACCAAGCAAGGGTGGCCGGCCCCCATAAGAGGAAAGGAATATTAATATTTTTTATAAAATTTTACAAGAAGAAAACTCTTATAAAATTTTAGAAGCTCTCTTTCCTAAAGTAGAAGTTAAAAAAGGAAAGTTCTAAAAATTAAAACCATGTTTTAAAATTTAAAACTTCTCTTATAAAATTTCTTTTTTTAACATGGTGATAGAAAATTTAAATTTTAAAACTTATCTTCCTTTTTTCCTAAACCATGAGCATGGTTAAAAAGGGAAAGTTTCAAAACTTTTAAAACTCTCTATTAAAACATGTGGCCTAATTCAAATAAGGAAAGTTTTAAAAATTAAAATCTCTCTTTTAAAACTTATAGTTTTCTACAAAGAGAATATTTTAAAAATTCAAAAACAACCCTCCTTGTTTGAATTATTGTGGTCGACCACTACTAGCTTGATCACCAAGCAATAGGACCGGCCCCTTGGAAGAGGATGTGGTCGGCCCTTGCTTGGTCACCAAGTATTGGACCGGCCCCCTTCTTGGACACCAAGAAGAGCCTTACATTTGGATGGACTTGAGGTTATAATGAGGCTACGACAGGGACCTAGAGAAGAAATTGGTTTTGGCCTTTCGATGAGCTTGAGTATCCCGTGTTCGCCCCGAACACACAACTCAAGTTCATCGATAATAACTCATTCCACTAGAGAGTTATTATCACACTACTGCACCAATCCCAAATTACATTATGGTCTCCTACTTATCATGAGTGTGTTAATCTCCCTGTGTTTAAGATAACGAATGTCCACTAATTAAGTAAGTTACTGACAACTCACTTAATTAATATCTATCTCCAAGAGTAGTACCACTCAACTTCATTGTCATGTCGGACTAAGTCCACCTGCAGGGTTTAACATGACAATCCTTATACGCTCCTCTTGGGGACATTCTCAACCTAGATAACTAGGACACAGATTCCTTCTATAATCAACAACACACACTATAAGTAATATCATTTCTCAACTTATCGAGCATATTGATTTATCGAGCTAAATCTCACCCTTTGATAAGTCAAAGAAATAAATATTAAATATATGTGCTTATTATTATATTAGGATTAAGAGCACACACTTCCATAATAACTAAGGTCTAGTTCTTTTACTAAGTCAGTACAAAAAGAACTTACCTAAATGATCCTACTCAATACACTTAGAGTGTACCAGTGTAATTTATTAATCAAGATAAACTAATACTTAATTACACTACAACTATTCCGATGGTTCGTTCCTTTCCATCTTAGTCGTGAGCAACTATTTATAATTTATAAAGAATCGACAACATGATCTTCTGAGTGTGACATGACGCTCCATGTTATCTATTATATATAAATTAATTGAACAATTACATTTAACAAATAAATATAAATATTAACCTATGTGATTCTTTTATTTCAAAAATAAATGTTTACAAAAGTTAGGCTTTTAGTATACTTCAACACAATCTTCAGACCGGCCAACATGTTAGCGGCGTGGAGGTAATCTGGTTGGGTCTTGTACCTCTTCAGTTCGGGTGGAGGTGGCAGAGCGGTCTGCCATCGAGTGCGGAAGCAAGGCCGCTCAGGGAATCTGATGTAGAAGAAGTACTCCTTCCAGTACTTGTTGGAGGAGGGCATCCTATCAAAAAACACTAAGCCGATTCAAGATTAGAAGAGGTATGTGCCCAGCTCAGATTGTTTGGGGTAGTAAAAGTAGTGGAAGACCTGAGGGGTCAGTGGGATGTTGTGCACTTTGAACAACACCATTACGCCGCACAGCAGGCGGAAAGAATTAAGGACGAGCTGGACGAGCGGGATGCGGAAAAAATTACAGACTTCAGTTATGAAGGGATGGATTGGGAACCGGAGACCGGCCACAAACTGGTCTCGAAAGAAACAAACGGTGACAGTCGGCGGGTTGTGTGATCGATCGAACTGTTCGGCTAAGACAAACTCGTGGTCGGACGGGATGTCGAAGGAGTTTACAAGATGTGTCGCGTCGTCGGCATCAAACCTGGTCTCCATGGTGGTGTACCAAGGACCAGGGGCCGAGTCAATTGGCTGAGAGGAACTGGCCATAGCCAAGAAACACAGGCGGAGGAATTGGCTAAGAGAGTCGACGGAAGGATAAGGCAGGACCAACAGAGAGTTCGCTAAACAGGATGATGGAATATTGAAGGGCAATGACAGCTGAAAGAAAAGAGACGGAAGTTAGAGCTTACAGGAAAGTGAAGTGCCGAAGGAGAAAGCAAGGAGTCGCCAGAGCACTGGAGGCAAGCGAGGTCGCCGGAGCAAACAAAGGAGAAGCAAAAATAAAACGCGGAGGTAGCGGCAACGCCAAGGCTTTATAAAGATGAACACGACCGAGCTAAGCCATACGATCTAGGGCACAGGAATCGGAGTACACATCTAACCGTCAAAATTCGAACCATCAAATGTCACATCAGTAGTTGTCACCTCAGACATGCGGCGACTACGCCGGTGACACGTGGCATCCCGCCCCCCCCCCCCCCCCCAGGGTGGCATTTAATGAGCACGTGCCCAACCTTAATGGAGGGGATTTGCATGCATCACGAGGAAATTTGGACGGCGTCAGCAATAGTTATCGGCTCGCGCCCCTCAACAACGGTAAGGAGGGCCCGCTCGAGGGAGAGGAGGTCATTCGGCATTAACCGAACGGGATGTAGCTCGCCCATTAGCCGATCGGCCGACCTCGCACCAAACTGTTGGTCCAGTCAGTCGAACTTACAGCCTCCTTCGACTAGACTTGAAGGGGAGGCATGTGATCTAAGGGTAAAGTGAGACCCGGATGGTAAAGGAGCCAATGACATGTGGGGGTCAGAGTCAACACGGTCAACAGCCCGGGATCGGCCGGCCAACTGGTGTACTGCCCGGGCGGCGACGCGATAGCCCAGCTCAACGCTGGGTTTTCGACGCTCAGGGGCCGAGCGGAGTCCCCGCTCGGCCGAACGGTGGACACTGCATGTGGCGAGGCGGGAGCAGGATGAAGCACTAGGAGACAAACAGGACTCCCACTCGACTCGGTCACTGCCTCAGCAATGTGGGGGCGCGGCCGAGCGGACCCCCCACTCAGTCTTGTAAACGATCAGATGAGCAAGAGGGAATATCTTCCTCGGGGCAGGTGTCACCGACAGGCAGCATAGTTGGCAGCATGGTCAAGCAGAGAATCGTACGGTGGAAGCCTCCATTGTCACGTCAAGGATATGCCCGGTCTGTTAAGATATGGCGTTAGACACGTTTTTCTGACACACTCATTATAAGTATACTTTGAGAAGCGTGCACGTCTTGGTAAGCATGCACGCACCTTCAAGGAGTCCTATATAAGGACCCCGAGACTTCAACAGAGGTATGCGCTAGTCACCACTGTAGTTACAGTTCTCGTTACTCTGCTTCGATTTCTCGCCGCCGGGAACTGACTTGAGCGTCGGAGGGCCGTCGCCGGGAACCCCTTCCTGGCTCGGTTTTGTGCTTGCAGGTTCTCGACGGAGGTCTACGCCATCCAGGAGCTTACGTGAAGCCAGAAGGGAGCGCCACGTCCCCAGCGACCATCGTCTCAGCACTCAGATAGGATCAATTCCCATTGCTATTAACCCCTCAATCAAAACCTATTATCATTCCTATTGCTAAATATATACCAAGCGCCCCTAAGAGTTACTAGCTAAGCAAACACTAGTGTTTTTAGAGAGTTGATTAGTAATTATTGGTCAGGTAAAATAGAGAATGAAGGAAAAAAACTCTCTATACAAATCAACAATATAAATTGAACAAAAATTAACTAAAATTGTCTCTTGACATGCAAACTAAAGTAATGAGCTAGAAAATATATTATTTATAAAATTTGCAAAATCCACACATAACATAAACTCAACTTACACAAAACTTAACTGTAGACACAAAACACATACAAGCTTACTTGACATTATAATGCTGTTTATTCAATATGTTTTGTTTTTTTGTGTATATATCATGTATAACCGTGTCTTCAACTAATTACCTTCCACATTCAATGTGCTATAAGCGTCTCAACTAAAGAAAATGTTTAATTCTTTTCCATCAGCATGAGTTGTGATCTCCTCTAGCAAGCTCTCCCTCTCAACATTGTCTTGCTCATATTGTTCCCATGACGACCATGGGTGATGCGTGAACTTTCTCAGTGTATGCAGCTCCTCGACCACTTCCTTCATCGTAGGCCTTTCTTCCCCCTTCAAGTACAAACACCGCTTGATCAGCTCACTAAGTTCTTGAATCAATTCGACATTAGCTTCCTCTTTCACTTGATTGTCGAAGATATCAAACACGTGATTCTCATCCATGAACAAAGCAAAAATCGTCACCAAATTTCTTTGTTCTTCAGGTCCTTCGAAACAAATTGCCTTTTTACCGGTAAACAACTCCAGGAGAACCACACCAAAGCTGTAAACATCACTTTTATAGGTCAATTCATATGTTTGAAGGCACTCAGGATCAATGTAACCGTAAGTGAATTGCACCAGTGTAGCGAATTGTTGCTCATCCTTGGGTATTAGCTTCGAAGCCCCAAAGTCTGAAACTTTTGCATTGTAATCATTGTCTAAAAGTATATTGGAAGGTTTTATATCTCCATGAATAATACTAGGCGAAGCTTCCATGTGCAAATATTCCAAAGCCTTAGCAGATTGATACGCAATCCTTAGTCGAATGTCTAAAGAAATTGAAGAGCAATTCTTATTTTCATGAATAAGATGAGATAGAGTTCCATTGGGGACAAACTCATAGACCAACATTGGCATCTCTGTCTCCAAACAACAACCCAAGAGCTTTACTATGTTGTCATGGTTGATACGGGATAAAATGAGTGTTTCATTTCCAAAACCTCTCTTTAAGCTCTCATCGATGAGCTTTGGTTTTTTTATAGCCACAGTGCATTTGTCCTCTAAAATTCCTTTATATACAATTCCATTACCTCCTTTGCCGAGTATTTGTCTGTCATCAAAATTATTCGTGGCTTTCTCGAGTTCTTTGATTGCAAATATCCGAAATGCAAGGTTCTGTTCTTCCTTCATCTTTTTCTTCAAGTCAAGACCTCCGTGTTCTTCAAAATATCTTCGCTTAATCTCTTCGAGTTTTTTTCTTTGACAAACCAAATAAAAACACAAACCACATAACAGCAAGAAAATTAAACTGCCAGAAACACCTGTACATGTTGTATGAATGAGGAGGTTTTAAATCAGTAGGATATGCGAAATCAAAACCCATGAAAGAAAATATCATTGTCAAAGATCAATTAAAATTAAAAGCAAGAACGATTAATTTACCTGTGACAACCTTTGTCACTATGGACTGCCGTGGTATTGGAATGCAGCCAGTGCTGGAAGCATTGCCCGTTGTACCTTGCGGACAATAACAGTTATAACCACCGAGCGTGTTGTGGCAATCGCCTTTGCATGGATACACATCTAGTCGATCACACTCATTGATGTCTGCAACCATATTTAACCACACACACATCTATAAGTTGAAAGGATTAATAGATTGGAGATAGAGAGATGTCAATATATTTTGATGACAAAAGATGAATACGTCCATCTCTAACGTCTCTTAATTTGTCTCAGGGCCAATATACAAGGAATAATGACAGAAAGACGGAGTGAAAAACTCTTCTCTGTCGGGTCTGTGAAGTAAAAGTACCTTGGCATCCGTTGAAGAGGTATGGGTTGCCTTGGAAGCCACTGGAACAATTGCAAAGATACCCAGGAGCATCGGGGGAGTCAACGCACTCGCTGTGCTGACTCACACAGGCGTAACGGCTGGAGTTGCGCCGGGCTTCCTCGCACGTCTCATTTCCGATCGCAAAAGTCACCACCACCGGCACGCTTCGCTTATAAATCTCATCCAAGAATTTGGTGGTCGTGATGTAAGAGCTCTGGAAGCTGAAGTGATTCTCCTGCACCAGCACCGCGTAGCTGCAGGGGCTGAAGTTCCTCGTGCTGGAGCCATCGTGTTCTGAATCGAACCGGACGTCGATGTAGTCGAGACCCCGGGGAACGGAGGTTTGGCAGCAGCCTATGCCGGCGCAGGAGCCGGATCCGTCGGCGAGGCTGTCGTTCTGGCAGAAGGTCATGCAGCCGCTCTGGTACGGTTTGCCGCCCTGGGTGCCGCTGATGTAGGCGAGCGTGTCGCAGCCGATGACGGTGAACTTGTTGTCGGCGTCGGAGAATCTGTACGGCAATCCACTCATGTCGAAAGACCACGTCCCCCTGCTCCGATCATCGTAGCAATTCCACGAGATCGTGTTGTACACCCGCCCTTTGCCCTGCGCCAACATGATCTCGATGATCTCCGTGTCACCGATAAAAGGCCGGTCCTGGCCGTCGGCGTTCTCCAGGCAGTTGACCGTGTAGTTGAGGCCGATGGAGCAGTTGCGGCCGATGCCGAACGGGTAGGGGATCTCCACATCCCCGCAGCTCGTCGGGCACTCAGAAGCCGGTAATTGCGGCCGCTCTCCGGATGCTGCCGGCACACCGGCGACCAGCAGCAACAGCAGAACGACCAAAGGCACGACCTCCATGTTCTCTTAGCTTGTTCATTCCTTGTGATCTAAAATTAGCTCATCTTCATTTACCAACTCATAACAACTACAACTTACATAAATGCTGCGAGAAGGAATTGGCAATTAAAAGTATTTGAAGTCAATGGATGGATGAAGGAGAAGCAGTCTTCAAAGTCAACGGAGGAACAAGAAGACGACACTTCGCGCATTTGGAATGCTTCTTCGAGTTGAAACCAACAAAAACTGTATTTTTTTTTTATCGAATTAAAAAAATCTCCAGCAGATTGAGTGAAGCTGAAGTTTTCGACTACAGCGCGCATGATGTAAGTTAGGGTATACAGAATCAAAATGATGAATTCTACATGGACGCAAAACTCGGTCTTATCCATCGACCTAACACAGAGAAAAGTTTTTTCGGGAAGAACACTGATACAGCGCATGTTCATAGGGTCAGTAAGATGATGGGCTTAGAAGTCAAGACCACAGGATGGTCAGAAGTCAAGCCTCCATGATTGATTAGAAGTCAAGCTTACGTGGAAGTCAGAAGTCAAGCTTACGTGGAGGTCAGAAGTCCAGCCTCCGTGGCTGGTCAGAAGTCAAGCTTATATGGCCAGGGTCCAAGTCTCAGCTGACGAGATGGTCAAAGGATAGGATTATAAGTCGGACAAGTGCCAGCCCTGATAGCGGTCAAGGACAGGGCCCACGAGCCAGGTACAACTGAGGATTGAGCTCACGAGTCAAGTAAAAGTAAAGGAAAGAAGGCCCTTGACGCAGAACAAACTGGTTGTACAGGCTGGAACGTACAGACCGTGGATAAAAGTGGACAGATGCAGGTCGGGATACAGATCGGGCGTACAGGTCGCGACGTACAAGCCATGGATAACAATAGGTGAGCGCAGGTCGGGAAACAGACCTGGCGTACAGGTCGGGACGTATAAGCCATGGATAACAGTAGGTGAACGCAGGTCGGGAAACAGACCTGGCGTACAGGTCGGGACGTACAAGCCATGGATAACAGTAAACAGAAGCAGGTTGGGATACAGACCTGGCGTACAGGTCGGGATATACAAGCCATAGATAACAGTAAATAGAAGCAGGTCGGGAAACAGACCTGGCGTACAGGTCGGGACATACAAACCATGGATAACAGTAGACAGAAGCGGGTCGGGACACAGACCTAGCGTACAGATCGGGACGTACCCGCTATGGATAACGATAGATACAGGTCGGGATACAGACCTGGCGTATAAGTCAGGACGTACAAGCCATGGATAACAGTAAACAGAAGCAGGTCGGGGCACAGCACTAACGTACAGGTCATAGATAACAGTAGACAGAAGCAGGTCGGGACACAGCTCTAGCATACAGGTCGGAACGTATAGGCCATGGATAACAGCTGACAAAGGCAGGTCGGGAAACAAGCCTAACGCACAGATCGGGACATACGAACCACGGATAACAGCATACAGAAGCAAGTCGGAGTACAGATCTCGAAATACAGACCCAGCGTCCAGACACTACAGGACAAACAAGCCAAGGAATCGTAACCGCTTGTCAGAGAATAATCAATGTGTCAGAGAATATGCTAACAATCGGGGCTCACTACGCCTTTGGTTTTGTCGCCGGCCTATTAGGAAGAGCCACGTGTCAATCACCGCCAGATAAAGGCTGACAGCCGACATTCCCTAACACTCGTCAGGTCCCAGAAACATCCGTTGTAGTATAAAAAGGGATGCTTTGTCCCTTATACAGGTACGCTAGCTCACTCGTCATTTCTCACCAATCTTTACTTTTCGTCCTTTCTCTGTATTTTATGGGAAAAAAGTACCTGACTTGAGCGTCGGAGGGCCTGACCCGGGGACTTTTTCCCTGGTTTCTAATCTCTAACGACTCGTGGGCTCGTCTGAGTGTGCGTAGAGTCGCGGTGTCATCGTCCTGACCACCTTCCTTCGTCAGCCGCTCATGCGAACCTTTCAGGATGGTGCCAGATAGATCCGATACCGCAGTGACTTTCCGTCAACTTTCAGCACATTAAAATCCGTCTTCATCCGACTAAATTTTCGGACGGGATCAATCACGATATTTTCTTACATAGGGAGCCGCATCTGGAAGATTAACAACTTTGAATCGGTCAAGTGCAGAACATGTAGCAGTATAGTGTTAATTTCTGCTATTACTTGTAGAGAGGAGGAGATAAAAATGTAATTATTTAAAATATAGGTAGCAAAATGAAAAAAAAAATATTAAGTATTTTATGTTCGGAGAAGTATTTAAACGAAGAACGGCGAGAAGTTTTGCAGCGGCGGCGGCGGAAGAACGGAAGTCTCGCCGGCGCGCGAGCAGACCGTTTTGTGCCCTTAAGATTTTAGGGTTTTGGTTCCTTTTGAGCCGGTTCGAAATCTCTGTAGTCGCTCCGCCAGTTCTCCCAAAACCTAGTTTAATGGCTCACATCTCGATATCGGCGATGACTCGTGGAAAGATCTAGGAAGAAAGGGTCGTGCGTTGCTTCTCAATCTCGAGCATCGAAAATGCCTTGTTCACGTAGCATAGCCGCAGGACTTCGAACCGTAAGTTATCCTCCCTCTAGTTTCCATTTGCTTCCCCTTCGTTCCCTAGGGTTTCCGAAGAACTTCATTCGTTGATTGATTTCAAGCTTGATTTTTGCAGTATTATTTCTGTTGTCTGAATTATATAAGAGCTATTTGTTGTTCAGGGCAGGATTTCTGAGGTACATTGAGTTGAGTTAGTTAGTTGCTTGAATGTTGGGAATCTTAGAGAATTCTTTGAAATATCTTGAGAAATGCACAACATTGAGATCATTTCTGCAAGTTCATGCTCAAATAGTCATCAAGGGCTTCGACCGTGATAATTATGCGGCCGTCAAGCTCATAAGCTTTTGCAGTAAAAAGTTGGGCGATCGAGATTATGCTCGCATGGTATTTGATAACCTCATTGATTCAGCGAATGTTTTTCTTTGGACCGCGATCATCACGTCTTACTCGAACTATCAATCTGAGGTGACCAGGGAGGCAATTCTGATCTACAGAATGATGCATCAAAGAGGAGCTCATCCGAACCCTTTTACGATATCTTCCGTGCTCAAAGCATGCTCATTTTTGAAGGCCGTGCCAGAGGGCAATCAAGTTCATGCTCATTCCACTAAATTGGGGCACAATTCCTCCATGTATGTGCAAGCAACATTAGCAGACATGTACACGAGAGTCGGTCGTATCCAAGAAGCTTCACGACTGTTATGGACTTCCTCGGAGGACAATGTTGTGTTATGTAACACGATGATCTCACATTATTGCAAGGAAGGTGACATGGAAGCTGCCCGTGAACTTTTCGATAAAATGTCTCACAAGGATTCAGTCTCATGGAATGTTATGATATCCGGATACGCAGGTATTGGAGACACTTCCACCGCTAGAAAACTGTTCGATCAGATGACCGAAAGAGAGATCAGTTCTTGGAATGCACTGATGGCTGGATATTGTCGAGATGGAGGATGGTACGAAGTTATGAGCCTCTTCAAGGAAATGAACTTGAGAAATATAAAACCCAACCATGTGAGCATGGCAATGTTGATGTCGGCTTGCGGGCATTTGGGAGCTTTAGAAATCGCGACACAGCTTCATGGGTTCTTAGCGAAAAGTTGCATCTGGATGAATTGTTACGTATTCAATTCATTGCTCGATATGTATGCTAAATCCGGCGATGTTCGTGAGGCTTACAGGGTGTTCTCTGAAATTCCCGACAAGGATGTGGTGTCGTACAACATAATTATCTTAGGTTTTGTCAGTCATGGGCATGAAAAAGATGCTATGAAATTTTTCACTGAGATGATAGAATCAGGCATCCAACCTGATACCATCACTTTTCTGGGCATCTTAACCGCATGCAGTCATGCTGGGTTCATCGATACCGGACGCGAGTATTTTGAATGCATGAGCAGAGATTACTTGATCGAACCATCAGCTGATCATTATGCTTGCATAGTCGATTTATACGGTCGGGCAGGACTTGTTAAAGAGGCATATGACTTTGTAAAGGCCATGCCTATTAAACCACATGCTGGTGTTTGGGGAGCCTTGCTCAACGCGTGCAGGATACACTGTGAAATTGATATCGGAATGGTTGCTGCTAGGGAACTGTTTTCCATCGAGCCTCTAAATCCCGGTAACTATGTCCTCCTATCGAACCTCTTTGCTAGAGCTAATTTGTGGGGCAATGTAGCCGAGATTAGGCATGCGATGAGGCGGAAAGTGCCCAAAACAGCAGGATGCAGTTGGATTGAGGTTAAGGGCGAGGTCAATGAATTCTTAATAGGGGATGAAAAACATCCTCACAGCAAGAGCATCAAGGAAGTATTGAGGCATCTGCTTATGCAGATTGAATAGGTAATAGTACTATCGATCTGACTCCCCCCATTCTGAGTGAGTCTCACTTGTTTTTTATGACAAATTATGAGCAGAAGGGAAAAGCAAAACTGATTTTGGTTGAGTTTGTTCCTGAGATCTCTGTGCTGATTGAATTTCAGTGACAATTCAGATCGAGTTATATGCTTGTATCTTTGTATTGAGTTCGTAGAACAGCAAACCCTGTATCCCAACTTTTTCGGAGATACAAAAATCTTCTCTGCTGTTTAGTTTTATGCAAACATAGACAAATCGCAACCTAGGAGGGAGGAGAAGAGAGGAGGTTCAGTGTGGCATATTCCATTCGTGTTACTCAGTACTCACAAAACGCTGTCAGCTGGCCATGTTATCGACCACAACGACTTGAGAGAAGCTACTTGTTGCAAGGTCGGCGATACAAGTGGCACAGAGAGATGGAAAACCAAGCAACTGTGGGTTATTCAGAGTTTCTTTATTTGTTTCTGGCTTGACTATGATAGAATTTCAAGAGGTGTTTCTCATAAACACTCGACACTAGGTCTTACAGATTTCTACGAAAGAAGTGGTATCGCTTGTTTGAAGAGCTACTCTTTCTAAGAACTTGACTGATATACTTCGAGTATTTCTCTATCATTTCAGTAAACAAATTCCCTTATTCTTCCTCTGATCGGCATTCTCATTCAAGATGAAATCTTGCATTATGTCCACGAGCATGAAAAAAAGATGAACAAGCAAAATCAAGAATCTAGCTTCCACAAAAGCTAATGAAAATTTTCCATGATAAGCAGAATGATACAAGAATAATACTAAAAAATAGACCGTTGAACGAACATCATCTGTGCTCGTGTATACTCGAGTTTCTATTGCAAGATTTTTCTATTGCAAGATTTTAAATGAGACGTGATATGAGCTCGATGCCTTCGATATGAAGAGTTTGAGGTCAGAGATTGAGTTCGATGCCTTCAATATGAAGAGTTTGAGGGCAGAGATTCTACGACAAAGCTTCTGTGAGCGACTGTGATGGAGCTTGTGCAAGGGTTAGTTTTTGGCAAGCACGAGAAGGATCTATTACGTCGTGATGAGGCTTACGCAAATGAACCTCTGCAACGAGATAACTGGACTATCTCTTCTGCGAGCACAACTCCTTCCCTTATCCCCTCCTTTTTCTCCTCTGGATCTTCTGCACCATGAAAAACACAAATTTATCTACTTGTAGTAAGAAAAAAGATCACAACTAAAAGTATTGTGGGAAAAAACAAATCTAGGACATCTATTAGGGGAAAAAAAAAGAAACAGATAATGACTCATTTTGTTCATTTGGATGAAATACCACTTCTTGGTAAAATGCTCCATATACAACCCCCTTTTTTTTGTCGGAAAAATCAGCTTAGAATTTTTGAAAACCGACAGTTTTTTTATCGGTTTATTTTCATTGCACATTCAATCTGTGAACTAGAAGAAAAGCCTTGGCCCAATAGTAAAATTGTTGCCGTGTGACTTAATATTCACGGATTCGAGTCACAAAAAATAATCTCCGAATTCGAGTCACAAAAATAATCTCTTGTAATGCATGATAAGGTTACGTAAGAGACTCTTCCTCAAGGCATTGCATTGACTGAAGTTTCGTGCATTAGACTGTCCTTTATAATTAAGCTGAACTGGACTGATATCTAATTTCAAGTTTTTTTGGTCCAACCAGTGGTTCAATTCATATTTTGTAAATACTAACCATCATAAAAAATTCAGAACTAGTAAAGAAATTACTGACCTGAAAAACTATTATGAAACCAGCACAAGATTATGGTCGAAACCCGCCACTGCTTGTAGAATATCAAGCCCAGCCAGAGACTCCACCATGGCTGGCTCCGTCTCGTCCAACGAGCTTCCGAGTCCAAGTCGGCCATTTCGGCCAGAGCCCCACAACCACAACTCCTTCTTGGCAGTGAGGGCAAGGGAATGCACACGCCCAGCAGAAACTGATGTTGGAGTTTCTCCATTGAGGGCTTTGATTATTCCCGGGGCATCTTCTCGCCCTCGACGCCCCAACTGGTGACTCCGGTTCCATCCCCATGAAAGCACAGAAGTGCAAGCTCCAGATGAAGTATGGCATATGGCAAGAGAGTGACCGAGGCCTGCTGAAACTGAGAGTGAGAGAGTGTTCGTGTCAACGGGAAGCATAACAGAGCCTTCTCCTGTGCTCCTGCCCAGCTGACCATATGTATTGTCTCCGCCGCTTAGTATACTGGAATTACCTGAAATAAATTATGAAACTATAAGAAAATTTTCTGACCAACAAAGATACAATTCTTTTTGGTAAAATTCTCATATCACACACCTAGTTTCAGTTTTCCCAAATCATGCTTCCTGATTTAGCAGCAAAAAATACCCATAGCTTGATGATTTTTTTTTTCTTCCTGAATTTTTTTAAGGGAAAAATTTTATTATTTTGGACAAACAAGGATACCAGATTCATAGTAGCTAGATTTACTTGGAAAATAAATTTTGAATTGAAATAACTTGTTTGTGGTCATAAGTAAATAAATTGAGTTGAAATAAGTTGTTTTTGGTGATAAGTAGTTCTGGCTGAACATGTGCTCCAAAGAGTGTGGGGAATACAGGCATTAGTTTGGGATTTGACACTGAGCCACACTACTTCATACACCTAAATTGTTCATTGGTTATCCCCTCGAGAGTTGTAAGGAAGTCTTAGTTTGTGTTTTGGAGTTATGAAGGGCCATCAAGTAATTTTTATTAAAAAAATACTTGATCGTGCTACATTGTTCATATTGGTCATCCAAGACTAATCTCGAGTATATGGGAAGAAGATTTGGAGCCAAAACGACTTAATGTCCAAAAACTAAGCCACTTAAATTATTTTTTAGATAGATCTCGCTCCACAAATCTAGTGGCTTTATATATGTCCAACACGGGAAAGTTTTGACCTTCGAAAAAAAAATTTTAAAAAAAAACATGAAGCTAGAGGTCTTGTGGGGCTCGTGATTTGAGAAAATGTTTGGTGAGAAGTTTGCCCTTCTTTTTCGACTAAGTGAACTTGAATTGAACTGCATACCCTGCTAATAACAGCTTGAAAATTCCAATCCTAGCATTATATCCTAAGAACAAGAATATAAAAATACTTCATACAACAGATACTTAACAAGATTAGCAAAAAAACAAGGCATATCAAGAATTCATGATAACAAATAATTTCCTAATAAGCAAAAAGGTACTTACCAGAGAGCACTAAAGTAATGATCGATACAACAGATACTTAGAAAGATTAGCAAAAAAAAACAAGGCATATCAAGAATTCATGATAACAAATAATTTCCTAATAAGCAAAAAGATACTTACTAGAGAGCACTAAAGAATGATCGAGCCCACAAGCTACATCAGAAGCACTGGAATCACCCATATCCAGAATTTCACATGGCTCCCAAATGATGGGCATGCTCTTCTCTTCCTCAATCTTCTCTGCCACCAATTTCTCGACTGCATCAAGCATTGACGTCGAACTCTCCAATGATCTATCATGTTTCAAAGGTTCATGTGCTACATAGAGCTTCTGCCCCATTTGACCTAATCTTCCATCCTTTGCATAACCCCAACCAAACACCTTACCAGATTTAGTTAGAGCCAATGCATGCCCCCATCCAAAAGATACCTGCTTATTGAGAACAAAGATGTCACAATGAGTCCTGAAACTGGATGAAAAAAATATTAGTCATGTGTTTTACTGTAGAAAAGAATAGGAGCTTTTGTATTATTAAAAATGGCCATTTATATAGGCTACAAAATGGTATGACCCAGGTATAAAATATCTTTCCGAACTGGGATTTTGGAACACCCTGGTCAGATCGATATAGTGTCAATGTCGTTTGAGGAATGCCAACTTGTAATGCCAGAGGCATTGAGGTGGGGAAGAGGAAGAAGATCCAGAGGAGGAGAGAAGAGGAACGAATCACGCCAGCAAAAGAAGATTCCTCATCGTGAGTTACCTCGTCGTGGATGTCCTGTGGAAGCCTTGTCACAAATAGCAGAATCCTAGCCTTCAAACTCGCAAAAACCTGGCCCTCGTGGAAGCTCTATCGTAGTTACTCGCAGAAGTCTCATCGCAATTGCTCATGCAAGCTCTGCTGCAGTTGCTCCCAGAAGCCTTGCTTTTGTGGTTGCTCGCAGAAGCTCCATTGCAGCCACTTGCACAAAGCTTTATTGAAGCTGCACGCAGAAGCCTCATTGCAGAAGGCTTGGCCCTCTCTTTTTATTGAAGATCTTGAATTGGTTTCTTGTGTCGATCAATGGAACAATAAATTTTGCATGCCAACCATACCAAATGTATTCCATAAAACCATGAATGCAACCGAGTCTACTTATTAAGAACAAATTGTAGGTGTTGGTGATAAGTTCATAAGGATACATGTGTCATGTGTCTAGCATAAGCAAACTTACCAAAGAGCAGCACCTTTTGGTTTTCTAGAAAAATGGTCATATTGTCTGAGTCGAGTTATTAGGA
Source organism: Zingiber officinale (assembly GCF_018446385.1). Classification (NCBI taxonomy): domain Eukaryota; kingdom Viridiplantae; phylum Streptophyta; class Magnoliopsida; order Zingiberales; family Zingiberaceae; genus Zingiber; species Zingiber officinale. The sequence goes on along the minus strand of NC_056000.1, from coordinate 61,373,342 downwards.
TGAATAAATATATACATGTCATTCGTTTTGTATAAGCATAGAATAACATCCTCTATTATTCTAGATAAATGGTATTACATAGGCTATCAAATAATTACTGAATCTCCTCATTAAGTACAGATGACTATGCTGGACTAATAAGTTCATAGTATAACCATAGCAAGCTTTTAATGTCTGTGGTACTATTGTGATAAATCATTAACACGTGGCCAGCAAAAATATCTCACAAGAACATAACAAGAAAGGAAGGAGATGGAGAAGGGAAATTAGGCAGAACCCAAGGGGAGTTATAGGAGTCAGATTTTTTTTTTTTTTCAAATTGTTTGATGTCACTAGCAATACAAAGTGGAAGAAGAAACCGTGAGATAGTTGAGTTTTACAGCATTTGTGGAAATTGATATCAAATGAACTGAAGGGTTTATAGTAGGTTAGCACCTTCACTAACTGATGACCTGCAAGTGCCTCGACTTTGGAAGGTTTAGTAGCTTCTATAACACCATTTCCCAGGCCAAGTTGACCACGCTTGGATCGTCCCCATACCCATAAAGAGCCTTCATCGTCAATGGCAGCAGATACAACACCAGATGCAAAAGCAGCTGTAACTCCAACATGATCCACACCTGCAACTTTTTCTGGTTGGCTCCATGTGACTCTGTCAGCAACAATAAGATGAGAGTGAAAGAATAACACAATGCTTTTCCAGTTATCATTTGCTTGAAATTCCATAGGGCAAGAAAAAAAAAGATGGTACAGACTCCAATTATCTATACGATTTCGGCACAAATCTATAACCCCTCAAGTAAAGTAGGAATCAAACAAGTGTAAGTGACTGAAAAATGATTAGGGAAAGTTGACTGTCATCCTTTTTATGATATCTTTAAGATTGAAGATTGAAGATTGAAGATTGAAGATAGAAGTAAGAAGTAGCAAAATAAGATACTTATCGTTATAGGTTGGCAGAGAAATTGCAATCACAGTAAAGATCACGAATAGGGAAAAGGATGAATCTTGGAGACAAACAAGTAAGAGACAACAAAATCGCGGTCACTAAGACATGAAAAAGAAAGGCTTTGAGGTATAAGGCAGAGAACCTGTGCGCCGCAGCGTGCCTTCCAAGCTGACCCTCCTCGTTTCGGCCCCAAGCCCACAAATCCCCTCTGGCGGTGACGGCGAGGGAGTGATAGTGTCCGGCGGCTACAGAGGTGACGTCGGAGGGGAGAGACGGAACCCGGGTCGGCTCGTACCCGTCGGCGAGCGGCGTTGCGATGCCCAAGGCGCCGTTGCTGTTATCCCCGAAGCTCCATACAGACGCCGCCCTCCGTGCGCCACCGCCATCAAGGGATCGGAGGAGATCGGAGTGGGACGAAGCGGAGAAGTGAGATCGAAAGTAAGCGGAGGCGCATCGCATTGTGTCGATTTCTTAGTAAAAAACTCAAAAATTGAAAATGTTTTGGACCTGACTGAGATATTGGGAATGTTCTTTAGCTTCCGTTAGATATAGCAACGGAACGGATTCGGGTCGGATTTTATCAATTTCGAAATTCACCCTGTCAAAAATAAATAAATCCGAATCAAGATCCGATCCGACCCGTCCCGTCCCACCCCGATCTGAATCCGCTCAAAATCTGACGGGTTCAAGGCGGGTTGGATCCGTTAACCTTTATTATTATTATTATTATAGGGATGGGTTGGAGACGGATTCATTGAAATCCATAATCAGCCCAGAACCCGCTTCTAAACCGATCAACAGATTTAAATTCGTCCGTAATCCATTTGACTGGGTTTAAACCCGCCCCGAATGGGGCGGGTTTAATACGTGATCGGGTTTAAACCCGATCCATTATCATCCCCCGTTAGAAAGGAGCCCAGATGTCCGTAAAAACATGGAATAGAGGGTGAACCACTTATAATTGTGATCAGATCGTAATTATGATTCGATCATAATTAGTTGCAATCTCTCTTTGGATTCACCGTCCCCTAGATTATAGTTTGAATCGGGACATGTGGCCAAAGGCCACCCGGATAGTGGGAGAGCGATCCTGGTCATTTGCTCACTATCGGCGACTTTCGGATGGCTTCCGGTCATCCATTCCAATCCAAACTATAACCTGGAAGGATGAACTCAAGGAGAAATCACAATTAATTACGATCAAATCGTGACCACGATCTAATTACAATTACAAATAATTCATCACTAGATTAGAGGAGATGGTGACGTTAGAAAGAGTTCTAGTTGAGTAAAAATAGATGATGGATATTTTAGAAGATATTTTTAGGAAAATATTTAAAATTAGGGGCATTATAAAAAATTTACAAATATATTTTTAAAAAATAAAAAAAACACACTATATTATATTTATTATCTTTCAAAAATACTCTTATGTTAACACTGTTGTAACCATGATTTGTAAAATCACGATCTGGATCGTAAGATCATACGATCTTATAATATAGAAATCCAAAATCGATCCAAGATGAATTAATTTTTACAATAGAATTACAACAGAATCGACAGGATCAGAACAAAATCAGTAAAATCGTAATAAAATCGGAGCAGGATCGATGGAAATTTTGAGATGTCATAATTTTTTACTCAAATTAAACCACGGGGCCTATAATATATCAAATCAAAACTCGTTCAGATATCTTTAATAAATTTCAAAGTTTATCCTTAACCATCCTATTTAAAATCCAAAAAATATTATTTAAATCTTTTTCGGATGCTAAGAACATTTTATCTTTTTTTTATTATCTTTTTTTCGTGTTGTTAGAGTTTTAAATTATTTAAGCATATGTTTAATTATTTTTGAGTTATTTTTTTCAATAACATTCTGTCATTTTTTTCTCCGAAAATGATGAGTTTTTGAATGGCTATGCCTATTGTAGTATTGTGTGGCATCAATCAATTTTTAGAAGATTATTTACGACGTTCATATCTGAATCAAAAGATTCAATAACTTCTGTTATGTACATTAAATATTTTGTTAGCCTTTAAATTGGACTATCTTATAAACTAAGAAAATATTTTTAACATTGAATATGTTATTATTATTATTATTATTATTATTATATTAATAAAAAATTTATATTCTTTTATTTTATGATATGTAAATATAAATATTATTACTATGTGAGAAAATTAATTAAATTACTAGTTAATTTAAATTTGAACATGTAATAATATAATATGAGATGTTGAATGTAAATGGTTACATGTAATTATCTATTTATATGTAAATAAATTTTTTTAGATATTTTTTTCTAATTATTAATCATATATGATAAGATTTTAAATTTTTTTGATAAAATCGTATAATTCTATGATCCGATCCCGACCGATTCAATCCTAACCCTAAAGCATGATCCTATAAACTATAGTTGTAACTATAACCCCCCAAAAGCACAACAAAAATAGAGTAACATAACCTTATGCTACATTGCAAAAAATTTCCACCATCAAATCTGTGACCATCAGATCACTCGGTAAAAACTTACTGTTATGTCAAGCCTCCCCGTCGCCAAAAGCACAGCAAAAAAAGTCAACTAAAAATAGCAAACATGGATAGTAACCTTAAGCCATACATAGAACAAGAAGAAACAATGAATGCTTAGCCTTTAATCTAAGACAAATAAGTGTACAATGGTTGGAGAGAGCAAGAAGCGAACGCCATGGCCAGTACAAAGAAAAAAAAGACCCTCACCATGCCTAGCTACAAATCATACCAATTTAGTGTTCTTAAATCGGTACACAACCTCTGTCTCACTTGCGTCCAAGCTTGCGTCGAGGAACCCTAATGCTATAGAATCAGTGATATCGGAAGGCTTGATCTTAAGGCCTATACTGCTTCTCTCCAAACCTACTAATGTTTGCCAGTAGATGATGGGAAGAGAAAAAAAAAATGCAAGAAGCAATACTGTTAGCCATTTGGCGGATGAGGCCTCCGAAAGGGTGCAAAAGGAAAGGTTTCCTGGTCAATTGGAGCTTGGGAATGGGGATCACGACGATCAAAGATTATGCGTCCCCCGCGACCAATCCTGCCTCGGAAGGTCGGTACGCCTGAACCATCATCAGTAGGCGGACGAGATGGCGGCATGATGCCAAAGGCAGCAAGCCTATCTGAATCCAGAGGTTTTGTGAAAAGCATGATCGGCTCGTCAGGATCCTGCAACATATTCAACGAGTTAATCCTTGATGAAATACCAAAGCGTTAGTGTTCAACTATTTCAAGTGTCCAAGATTCATAATAAACACAAATTAAGGAATTGCGATTGAAACTTTCTACCAAACTGCAGATCGAAAACAATACAATTCTTGAAAGTGAATGCATACCATCCTCTGTAGACGTCCATCTGATATATATTGCTGTTTTGATTCTCGCCTCATTAGCTCTTTGTGGACGGCCATAAAATTGGAATCTGCATAGTTTGGATGGACAGAGGCGGGCCCAGCTCGTGCATAATCGGCATCCATATCATCATCATCACTAGAAGTAAACTTGAATGATTCTGGAAAACCTGAGAGTGCTGTTCGGTCATCGACAAGCTGTGCCTCATGCTGAAACAAGTTTTAGTCAAGCCGGGAAACTCACGGAAAAGTTGAACTAGGTAACATTGGAAAAAATGTCAATTCTCTTTTACAAGCAACCAATGATATACCAGTACAAACAAATATATGATATGTAAAAAACTTATCATCGAACAAATTATCAACACTTCCAAAAAGAATACCAAAATAATTATGAATTATGATGCAACAACTTCAGGTTAATTTCATATCAAAGACAGGAGCTGAAGCACAAGTATTTTCATGATATCAGGAAGACAATATAACAAGATGTTCTTGATAATATAACAAGATGACATCAACTACTGATTTGCAGGTTGAGGAGGATAGTCAAGGAAATTGTTAAGAGGTTACAAGCTCACTATGACTGAGAGTCTGACATAATGATCTGCGATAGATTAAATGGCATACATATATAGCTGTTGAAAGCTACTGGTTTTAGTCGATGTGGAAAGCCTTGCTACTCTAAGAGGCAGTAAAATGTGAAACTACCTTCCACAGATCGCCAGAGGAGGAAAACCATAAATCTACATTCCAACTTTCCGGGCACAAATAATTGGGTTAAAATGAAAAAGAATGCAGTGAAAGTAGGTCAATAAAAGCCTAGTCAGTGGAGGAGACCATAGATTTTTTTTTAATGTACCTTGTACTTCAATTGAGCACGTTGGAGATTGACCATGCATTCCACAAACTCTCGCTTCTTCTCTTCTCTCTGAATATATATGCTAGTCATGAATCAATATTTTTTCATCGTATGGATTGCAGAAAAATGTGCAACTAGAAACCTTAATTACGGCTTCCACCACTCTCCTTGCCTGCTCCAAGCTACGCCTGACCTGAAATCGAATAGTTCCATTCACAAAAATAAGTTCGAGAACCAACATTGCTAAAACAAAGTTAATATAGACTAGAACAGAACTGAACGAGAGCAATTAGAATATGCAAAGATAGCAGCATCCCGAAAGGCCTAGAAAGTTATTATCATTCATACGGAAAATTATTATCAGGCCTTACATTAATATATTATCATTTGAGCTTCCAACACCAGACAAAATTTGGCCCATTAATTTGTCGGAGACAGAACAGTGTAATATGTAGAAAAGTGATGAGCTCGATAGAAATAGGTGATTTGGTTCTAGGAAAGTTTTTAAGCTACAATAACTCAATTAAACTCCTTATTCCTGGCTAATACAAGTTACCATTTGTTATGAGTAAAGAAATGATTCTGATTGAGTCAACATGACAAACCAATTGGACCCTAAATTGTCTCCTGAATGTCACAAAAAGAGTTGCTTATGTGCACTTTGTTGTTGAGCATTGACTCGTAAGTTTTTTCCCACTTCCAGAAATGACAAAGCTGCTTATAGAGACAACTAGTGGGAAGTGATTATTACAACAAAACACTGATAAGTAGTGGTGCTTAATTTACATTAAGAGTGCAAACAATAAGATTCTTCTATATGATAAAACAGAGAATTAATAATCAGTTTCAATCTCAAATGAGCAACTACTTTCAAGCAAATTTTTAAGGAGCAAACACGCTTCACAACCAAACAACACAAAAACCTTATTGCAAGCTGAGAAAAGATAGACTCGATGATGGACGCACAAATTGACTAACATAAATAAAATTTTACTAGAACTCTTAGGCTTTCTTTTACCCTGCTTCAGGAAAGGAAATATAGCTTGATGATGATGATCATGGCAGAGTCCACAGGACAATCTCTTTGGGATAGAATAACATAAAAATATAGATGCCTTCATATCAAGCATCTTCAAATCTCATACTAATTTAAGATGAAACCAAAAATTAGGATTGGTCTCATCATAAAGACCTTAAGTGAAAATAGTGTAGATATTGATGAAATAGTCATGTATAGATTTCAGCTTTCAAGGTCCAAACACCACCAAAGAAGAAAATTACAAGATTCATTTATGTTAGCATAAATTGAGTGAGAAGTCAATTATGAATTCACCCATAAATGCCTGATAACTTCATTTTCAAGAAATAATATTCCACTGAAAATGAAAAAGAAGCATTACCTGTCGAAGTTTTTCAAATGACTGAACATTGTTTTCCCTCCTTTGCATCTGAGAAACGGAAACTTAATGAATATCAAGAATGTACATTTTTGGAATATTGATCTTCCAAAGAAAAGTAGCAAGAAGATAAACAATTCTGACATAATGTTTGACAGGCTTACCCTTCTTGTATGAAGTCGGTGTGCCTTTTCCCTGGGTCTAAACACATTATATGGATTGGTATCATTAACTGGAGGAGGCGGCTAAACAACAGCAGAAATAGCCATGTTCAGGTTAATTATTTTTCAGAGAATTGCATCAAAGAAATACACTTATACAATTGAGCCAGTATAATCAACATAAAGCACTATATCAAGGAAGAAAAAAGTTAATATTAAACTTCTTCATAGAGAACTTCCTTAAAAGATCACACATATAATACTAGTTCCACAAGGTGTTGGGAGCAAAAAAGGGACTGCAGTTTCAGGAAGATGTCAGTGTCTGCTCTTGCAAGGAGAAACCTCCTTGTGTCAGCATGTCTGTTAGCATAGTCACAATTTATATGATAACAAATGCAGATTTTTGTATCTAAAGCTGTATTCTAAACATTTTGATCAATACTGTTACAAGATCAAAGTAATCTGTCTTATCAAGGTCAAGTCAATATAGAAACATATACTGTGGGAAAGAAACTATCAATTAAAATCCATACAGATCGCTACTTAATCAAAGAGCTAACCTGCAAGTGACGCAAAATAGGCTTTTGCCACTGTTCCCGCTGCAAGAAAAGATTATGAATAAAAATAAGGGACCAATATAAAGCAATAGCAAATTCCAGTTAGAATGAACTATTTCACATTTTTTGCAATACAGAGAAGGAAAGTTAATGAACAAGATTATAAATAATGTTTTTATCTACAGCACAAATCAATCTGACAAAAATGTAAAATCTCATCACTTAATAGTTAGTAGCATTCTGAAAAAGAATGTGCATATTGAATGATACCTTCAATTTCCAGTAATTATATACAGACTGCAAAATGCTGGAACGTACTGCAAGTGATTGCAAGGCCTGCAAATGTGCAAACTTTAGCAAGCCTGGCTCTTGAAATACTTTCTTAGAAACTATGCATGAACTCACATTTCAGATTTTGAATATATGCACAAAAAATCACATATTTTTTTCAAAGTTGGCTAACTTTGAAATGTTAGCTTAAAAATGTCTCTAGTAAACAGGAAAAATTTACAAAATACTGACACCATGTCACCATTGGGAACTTTTTTTCATTCTTTTTTATAATCATGTGTGCAGCAAACCAAGTAACTGCAAAATAACTCAATCCTTCCACCTATGCCACCATATTATCATCTATTTCAGTATCAGAATCCACACCAAACTGAACCTCTTCTTTGACAAGTTCGCTAATGTTTCTTCTCTTCCATCCATATCCCATCCCCAACTCGTGAAGATGTGAATAACTCAACAGTTAAGGCCCTGTCCAACTTAGACATGATTAGTCCAAGAACAGATGCTGTCAAAGCACCATGTGCAAGCCAACTAGACATAATCATATCCACACTCAAAAAAGTTTCCAACCAACTATCAATAAACAATCATAAGCAAGGAACATTAGAATTTTTTAGGTATGTGCTAAGGAAAAAAAACTACATCAGCATAAAGGAATGTGCTAACCAACATATTCTTTGGCTGATGGAGAGATGGATAATCATAGAACAAGCTTGCAAACAAAAGAAGAAGAAAAAATCCTTAAGGTTGCCAAATAAGATTCCCTAATATTGTTTTCACTGATTAACCTCTGCTGCGGAGTCGAACTGCAAAAGAACAGGAATAGGAGCTCCAAATGTGGATGTTAGGACTCCTGCTCTTTCTCGAGCTCTGTGATCCAAAATCTCCAACTTGAACAGCAGGGACTCAAACCTGGAATGAAGCATATAACACATGAAAAATAACAGCAGAAAGGGAAAAGGCAACAAAAATAAGCCTCTTTACTGAATTGGAAACACCTTTGCTTTTTGTACAAGAAGATATCTACTTTTAAAATGTAAAAGGAGGGGGGAATGTAACCCCAACTATGCAACTGAACGAGAGAGTGAGCATGCATATCCTTTGTTTGATTAATTTGCTACTTATTCAAAGATTAAGGGACTTTTTGATGATAATATTAATTGAAAATCAGATTTCACACACTCAATGCATGGACTGGACTCCGCCTAGAAAATCAGAATTCTAGCAAAAGGAATTATTTTCCCATATTGAATGGAGAATAGTGATGCTCTAAATAATAATAATAATAAAACATATCTAGCATGTTATAATTGGATTTACTTTTTTTTACTCGAACTAAGATTCTCAGTTAGAAACCAGATTCATTTTCAAAATTAAGTATCCGTGGTCAGTAAATATATAAGGAAATTTGATATCATTACTTTTCTAGTAATAGAATCAATAAAAGTAATTGAACTTACTGGAACTAATATTCTCAACTAAAAAGGCAGACATCATATTGCTAAATTAAGCATAATAACATACTAAACATATAAAGGAAATACTAGGATTTATTTCATTACTTTTCTGGTGATAGGATTTTTCTCTCGTAGTCAAACTCTTCAAGCCAATCCTCGTCGTCATCATCCAGATCATACTCGACAAATTCACCAATCTCAGCCCTGGCTGTAAAGAGTAATACACACATAATGTGTAGTAACAAAGTGAAGCCAATTTGTATGCCCTATTTTTAGCTATTACTATCAGAAAAAGGCAGTTTACCTCCTCTTCCACGTATGTAACAAGTTGTTTGAGCAAAGGTGCGAGAATAATCTCTTTCGTACGTTTCCACAGAGCTGAATTGGGGAGTAGGAATTTCTTGTGAAGATCTCTTTCCAAGATTTTGATGCTTCTATAAAAGGTAAACATTAGTCACATCAGCCTAACTATCTAATAGACACAATGAATGAAACTACGAAACACATACACACTGAATTTTGAATAAGCCAAATGGAAGCATTTTCAGTGAAAAGTTACTCCAGTTCATTTTTTAAAGGAAATACATGAGTTTGCACGTGCAAAAATGTAACTACATGACTGAATCATAATCACATGTAAGAAAATTTGTTATTTTAGATTTGAAAGAGGAATGAACCCCAAATGAGGATAAAAAGGACATAAATCTGTAAGCATGCAACTGGAAGCTAATACTGCATCTGTCGAGGGATATTGACATCTAGAACTTCAGATTAGTAAGAAGCATCCTCCAAAAAAATAAAATTTATAAAAACCTATGAAACTTTCAAAAATAAAACTATCTGCAGATGAACAGGTTTTTTTTTCTCTCGGCAAAATTTCACTTGGTGCAAGCTACAGCACCTCTGAGGCTTTGAGAAATATGGTTCAGCAGTAGCGTAAATATTAACTGAGAGAACAGATGCTTCAGATGGAGTATGCATATTGTATGTTTATTTGAATAGTACTAATCATGTTAAGTGCCACAACAACCAAAAGGTGTTCAATAAAAACTAAGGCGGCGTCAGTTACTAGCATGCAATGATTAGTTGAAAATATAGCATTGTCCAAAAATCTGGATTACCTCACTCTCATAAGTTGTTGCGATTCGTTGCAGTAGAGAATTTCGGGTTGAAGTGGTGGCAGTGGGAGCATCATCATCCTCAAACTCTTTCACAGATTTTACAATGGGGAGCTTCTTATGAATGTCAAGAGGACGAGGCCTAAATGACAGTCTACTCATATCAAAACATCATCCCTGTACCAGTACCAACCTGATTCCTCTGCTCGGAACTCACTCCACTGCTCTGCTCATTGGAGTAACACGAACGCCAATGACTCACAGACTCAGTAGCCCCAATCAAAAACGGCTCAAAAAGCCACTTCCAACACTTCAGAAACTAAGAAATACCTCCGAGGCTACTAGGGCTCCCCAATTATGACAAGGTTTCGACAAAGCAGAATTCAGCTGCCCAAAACCCACAACGAGCTCAAACCAAATCAAACCATAGATTCCCAATGTCCCTAAACTTAAAGCCCATCCAAAACCACGTGTGCGCAACCAAAAATGCGATTTTTCTCAAATACGCCAATGCCCTAAATTCGAACCAATGAGGAAGACCGCCAAAGCGCCGGGTTTTTTCAACGAGAGTTCGCTCCTCAAGCCCAAAGAACCCCTATGGGGCGTCGGCAATAGGCGTCCCGGTGACAATTCGAAGAGAGCTCGGGAGCCGGAGCTCGTCCAGGAACCGGGACAGTTAGGGCACGGGATCGTGGAGGAGGCTGCGCGCGAGCGAGGGAGGGAGCGAAGGGCAGCGGCGGCAGCGGAGGAGGTTCGATTCGGAGAATCTGGAAGGGAAAGGATACGCGGGCGAGTGACGGAGGCTGCTGGGATTGGATTTCTAGGGTTTGAACGGAGGAAGACGAGAAAGAAAAATGAAAAGCGAGGGAAGGGGAAAAAAAAGAAGAAGAGGTCGCATAGAGGTCTCCTCCTCGTCCGCGTGCATGCAAGTATGCAACTCGATGGACTGGACCGTATAGAAATACGTATACGATTACGATTATGGAAAAATAATGCAGCATTACACACAATGGCCATTTTCCATGGATTATTTACAGTCATTTTTTTTTTTACAATTTAATTGATATTGGTGTGGCAAAAATCTGATGCATCGTTCAAGGTTGCTGACTATGCTTTTTTCTACGTAGTCAACTCTGCGAGAATAATATGAACTTGTCGGGAGTCGCTATGGGATCGAGAACAGGAAAAGAATATAGAGGATGACGAGGATTAGAGTTAGAGTTCATGTAAAATGGCAACGAGTATTATGACGATGCGTTTGGCTGAATTCATAAATTCAAAACTCCATGTCCCACTTTTCGCCATTCTTCAATACATCAAAAAAAAACCCACACAATAATGTTCATCAATGCATTAATGAAATGTACTTTTTGAAAGAAAGTAAAGAAATTTTAGATATGTAAAACTCGTAAATTTCAAGATCTTTTAAAAATCAAAGAATATGAAATATCTGTTAACACTATTTCACAGTGAAAAATTCATGAAAGCATGAATGTAAGAAGCAAGATACAAGATACAAGATACAAGGGGGAAAAAAATTAAAAAAAATCGAAGACTTTGTTTGCTTTAAGTTAGTCGACACTGAATTTTCTCTCAGGTATTATTGCCTTTGCCATGAATTATGATGAATCCATGACAGCAAAAAGAATAGTGTGACGAACTAGGGTTCCAAGACGAGCCTTCACCAAACTATGTTGCATTTGTTGCCCATTTTTGAGAAAGAAAGAATTGAGCTCTCAAACTGGAGGATCCATCCATCTATTGACTACTTCGCTTGGCTTGAATAAGTTGGGCTCTCAAACTGCATTCCTTGACCTGTAAAGATAACTATTCAAACTTTTGTTCTTGATTCCTAGTTAATAAATAAGACGTGAGAAGATGTAGGCTTACTTGCATCTCGTGTGTTTGTGATAATAGATTTCCACATTCCTCGATCAGAATTCTCTCATTACTGATGCAACTTGCTAGATCTGAAGCTCCAATGTCGATATCTTCAGCCTGTGGCAAGAGCAATCCACTTACACAAGACACTACTAGTCTAAGCATAACATGATAACACATACAAAGATTACAAAGTATGGAACCAACAACAAAGACACATCAGAGCACAAGGAAAGAACTTTGTTCGGTCGGCATTAGAATTTACATCTTTCAAAAAGAATCTCTAATGGTCCATACAAACGCACACAAAAAGAAATTTCCCTTTCAAATTCCATACCAAGTCAAGAACTCATGGTCATCTAATCTCAAATCATAAGACACTAGTAGTCTAAGCATAATGTGTGATAACACATACAAAGATTACAAAGACGGTGATGGAAACAACAACAAAGACACATCAGAGCACCACAAGGAAAGAACTTTGTTCAGTCCCCATTAGAGTTTACATCTTTATAAAAGAATCTCTAATGGTTCATACAAACACACATAAAAAAGAAATTTTCGTTTCAAGTTCCATATCAAGTCAAGAATTCATGGTTATCTAATCTCAAATCATAACAACTTAGACTCACTTTTGTTGGACCATGGGAAATCAACAAAAACGAAATGAAATCATCTAGCCAAGGAAATTTAACTGATTTTAGTTCAACACTGTAATAATAATGATGTAAATCGATAGAATGAGGATAGAACATGTTGTGCAATGTTCATGTATATGTTAGAGGATACTGAATTGATGATAAAAAATCTTACCGCTACGCAGGATGAGCTTGTAGCAACTCTTTGTTTGTAGTAAGGAAAAAAAAACTATAGTAACATTTCATGATTTCTTTTCTAAATCTCACCTTTGGTTGAAATTTTTCCATGAATGACGACAAAGATTCCTCCACTATAAGCAACGATGAGTTCAGAACTTCTTCAAGTTCTCTGATATTAACCTACAAAATCAATAAACTAATAATCTTTAATCCCCAGAAAAAAAGAATTTGTGAGATAGAAAAATCAACCTAGAGGTACAACCATACCTTAACATCTTCAGCAACTGGGAGTCGAAGTGATGCATCCTGCAGAGCTTTAGTTATCCCCGAAAGAGAACATGAATACTCTTCTTCAACACTGTTCCATTCACCCAAATGTGCAATCTAAAATTCAAAATATTAGGCCAAGTTTAAAAATACAGAGCACAATAATGCAATAATCCACATATTTGTATCTAAATCTCTAGACACGATAATAATAGACAGATACAAGTGATGGAATTATATCAATATCTTTAAGAAGAACCACTCTTACTTGATGAGTAATGATGGATAGTAAGTTCCTACTTCTTTTCAGCTCTTCGAGCTGGACTTTTTTCTCCTTGACAGAGTTTTGAAGCTCAGAAATCCTAGTTGATGTTCCATATAGTGACCTCTGGAAACCATCCAAAAAATATCAGTATTTGTCTGACAGAATCGACAAGGAAGCGTTTTCAATTGCTATGGCTCTAACCTGGGCAATAACTCGCTTGGCTTCCTCTGTGGCCCGAGCTTTTGCATTGATAAATCTCCACTGCATGTAACTATTGTCAAGTAGCCTAAGCATGTGGATATCCTCCTGCCGAGCAGATGATTTGGGGACCTTTTTTGCCCCTGTAACGGGTTTAGCGCACGGCGGTTGGGGTGGCTTCAACGAAAAGAGCGGCCTACTGACAGATTTGCTCAGATTGAGAGGGTGCTGCTGTTGTCGGCTGGGCAACGCCGAGCCCAGGGAGCGGAGGCTGATGGAGTTGGTCGACGCTCTACATGAAGCATCCTCACCCGCATCTTGCCTTCTGGCGGACATGGTCGGCAAGAGGTCAACCTCTGGCATGGAGGACCGAACATCGCCGGTCGCCCTCAACCTGGATGACGCTGGAGGGATGAGGGGCGGGCTATCGCAGATTTCTCCTTGACTACTGACGCTGCATATCTCCGCATCTGAGAACGAATTCTCCGACGAGGTATCCTCCGATCGGCTCTTTTCTCCTCCACGAACGCTGCTTTCATAAGGAAAGAGGCTAACTTGCGCCGGCGTAGGGGGGCGGTTCTTTTTCGCTCTAGGGATGGCAGTAGCGGGATCAAGAGCAGAATGTGCAATCGGGGTTCCAGGCCTCTGTCGCCGCTTCGGATCGACTGGCCTGGCCGGAGGAGGGGGTTGCTCCGCCGCCTCGTGGTGGTTGTTGTCAGCGAAAAGTCGAACTACAGCCTTCTTCTTGAGGGTCCCGGGGGGCTTAGAATGAAAGGAGGTACCGGGGAGGGGAGTTTCGGAGCTGCGCCTGACGGCACCAGTAAGTGGTTGGTTCTCGTCAGCCTCTTCTGAAGGTACGTGGCAGGGGCTAAAGCGAGATGGGTGAAACTTCTGGATCGGATGGATCTTAGGCGACGAGTTTCTCGAGGAGGCGGCGACGTTTAGGGTTTCGTGAGAAGAGTAGGAGGAAGGGGAGGGGAAGGGTGAGAGGTACCGAGAGCTGACCTGCCTTGCGCGGGGGCGGCGCGGCGGCTTGTCGCCTGTCGGCGGCGGCGGCGGCGGCGGCGGAAGGGGGAGACCAAGGCGATTCGCCTCCGATTCTGATCCGTGAAGAGGAACGAACGAAGAATGGGGATCGGAATCCATGATCGTCGTCGAACTAGATCCAGATCTCTCCTCTCTCCACGCAAGAATTGGAGGAGAAGAAGAAGAACAAAGGTTCAATTTAGGGGCGAAGAAGAAGAAGAAGTAGCCGTTCGGTTGGGGACGAGAGCAACGGCTAGTTCTCACTTCTTTGGAGGTATTTATGTTAAGTAAACGTTTACCGTTTGTATTGTACCCGGAAAACATACCGCTTTATTATTGGATGTCTGATGGACCCAAGCAATGAATGTGAGAATAGCCAGACATAACTTTTGGATTCCGTTACCGAAGGATCCGTCATCGTTTTTCTTTGTATTATTACAAAAAGGAAATAAATTATTTAAAATAAATAAAGGGAATTTAATGGCCTTGAATAAGTCTTCAAACTTATAACTTTTTTTATACAATAGAAATAAATTCGAAGATAATTAAGCATTATTCTGATTTTTAATTACAATAGTTTGCATTACCGAAAATCGATGGGAGAAAATGGATTGCGATTTTTTTTAATGCATCCAAAATTAAACGAAAAGTTCTTTTTATTTTCCCAACTTGGGCAAAATCTCAATTTTGAACCTTTCTTCAACTTCTCCTTCTCCTTCTTTTTCTACCCCTCTTTTCGGGTTGCATGTTGCATTGTCTTCTCGTTAGTAATCCATCGAAACCATGTACCTTGCACGATGTGCCTATCAAGAGCCTATCGACAATATATGCCCTTGTTACAAGCCAATAGTTATACATTCTAAGTCATCCATAGGCGGATGTAAAGGGTGACAGGTCTGGGCCATAGCCTAGGCTTTCTTTAGCTCATTCTCTACTAAGTAGCATAGTAAAATAAAAAATATTATGTCCAATATACAAATTTAATTTAGCACAGTCCAAAATCTAATTCTCATTTTCCTCATTCTTGCCCAATGTTAAAAGCAATTGAATCATTGATCATTTATTTCATTTCATATGAGTCATAAGAGATACACAAGAAGTCGAAGGGTTGGGGTTTGAGAAGTTGGAGCCTGGAGGTAGGGGCAGAGTTGAGTGTTGAGAGAACATTTTTCTTGAGATAATAAAGTATGAGTTTAATTCAGATAGGATTAGAAATTGGTTTATAATTCTCAATTTTTTTTTATTTCAAGCCTAGAGTAGGGGCAGAAGCGTAGAGCTTGAGTCTTGAGAGAATTTTTTCTTGAGATAATAAAATATGAGTTTAATTCAAATATAACTAGAAATTTGTTATAATTCTCGATTTGTTTGTTTCAATGATTACGTGAGAGAAATATTTTTATTTTCTAGTGTCACGTTAGAGAATCCCATAATAAACTATTGTAATGGGCTTCCCTATGCAAAAAATTATTTTAATTTAATATTATACTTATCTTAGTAAAAGAAACTAAAAAAAGTATATTTTTTAACATCGTCAACCTAAAATATTTATAGAAATTTTTTTGATCATAGTGTTGTCAATTCTAAGATGTGGGACTAAAGAGAACTATATTTTTTATATAAAACAATCAGAGAAAATTACTAATAAACCTTGGAATTTTTTAGTGTGAATAGAAAAAAGGACAATAACGTAAATTCATTTTAGGCTTCACCAAAGAAGTTAGTAAATGGGGAGATTTTTAATAAAATAGTAAGATATGGGTAATATAAATCTATAGATTATATTTAATTATTTATTCATATTTAGATGAATATTTGTAAAATTTAGAATTAATGATGTATGGCTATTTAGTATTTAGTATTTACAGAATTATCAAAAAATTTTGTTGAAGCTTAGTCTTCTTAAAATTGTATTAGTTATTCTAGTTTTGCTTGAGATTTAACTATTAATAATATAATTGATTTGCTTAATAGGAGTTATTTTTTAGATTGAAAAATGGGAAATCATCAATCTGCTAGGAAAAATTTTATTATCGTTTTTAGATTGAAAATGGGAAATCATCAATCTGCTAGGAAAAATTTTATTATTTTTAAAAAAAAAAAAAAACCAATCTGAAGGTCCCTCAATTCCTAATGTCCCCCTTTCAGTAGTCACGTCTTCTGAATTCATAGAGTCTTCACTTTCTAATCTTATCACAGAACTATCTGTTTCTATTGAACGTGATCTAGAAAAGAAGAAACAAATATGTGAATATCCAATAAATGAACGAGACCAGGTTCGACGAACTTACCTAAATGTTAGACCATATCAACCGAAACTTTTGACATATCAACGAACATAATTTGGCAAGCAAACATGTAAATTCCAAGAACATTGGTATAATAAATTTCAGCGGTCGACTGGAATACTCTTCTTCAACAGATAAGGCATATTGCTTTTATTGCTTTCTTTTTCTTACCGATCCTACTCAAGCAAATCTTTCATTATTGGCTATCGATGAATTTAACATTGGAAGAAGGTATGTAATGGAGATAAATGTGCATTTCTCACTCATGTTGGTATTTAATCTTCACCACATCATAATACATCTTTGAAAAAGGTCGAAGGTCTCATGAAACCATCTCAGCATATTAACAAAGTAATGATTGTTGTATCAAATGAGGGAGTCTAGAAAAATTGTCTGTATCTTAAAATCACAATTACAAGTGTTCGGTGGCTTGCACGTCAAGATTGTTCTTTCAGGGGGCATAATGAATCATCTAAGTGATTGAATCGAGGGAATTTTCTTGAAATGTTGGATGCTTTTGGATGGCTTAATAAATAAGTTGAGGATGCATTGAGTAGTGCTGCGAGAAATAATACATATACTTCTTCAAAAGTATAAAAGAGGTTTTGAATATTATGGCCAATAGAGTGCAGCAGATAATTCGAAGTGAAATTAGGGATGCAAACTTTTGTATTCTGGTTGATGAAGCACATGATGAATCTAAACATGAGCAAATGATTCTTATCTTGAGGTTCGTGAATAACAACAGGATTCTGACAGACTGATTTTTTTGTAATCAAAAGTATTGTGATACTACCTCAACTCAATTTAATTCACCGTTGATGTATATACATAGTTTTTCCTTTCATTTCATCATTCTTTATTATCTCTATGGGTCAAACGACACTATCTAATTGTTGTTAGTGTTCTTCTTTGGAATAATCTTGAGTTAAATGATAGTTTCGAGGTTGCTTTTGTTTAAAATTAAAGTGTCTCTTAACAATTTAAGCTAGTGGACTAAGTGGGATTGGATTAGTTTTATATTATGCTTGTTTGGATTAGATTTGAATCCAAATGGATTTAATTAGGGTTGAACGCGCGTTAAAATAAGTGAGAGTTTTATTTATCCCTTTTAGTGTAGTAGGGTAATAAAATATTTAGAGAAATAAATAGGAGCATTGAATCTCAATATAAATAAATATTTTGAAAATCAATTTTTAAGTGGTATAAATTGTACTCTAAGATATCATCTATTTCAAAATTAGTGATGAAGTATGGACATCTAAATTATAAAAAAATAATTAATGTTTATTTATCCCATTAAATTTTATCTTCTACCTCCTTGCTAAATGTGACTTTTAATAATTTGTAATTTTTATAGATGCTAAAAAATAACTAGCGTGGTAGAATACATTCTCAGTTTTTTAAACATTTAAAGATCGAATATAGACCGTTGATCTGGATCAACTAAAAAAATAAATAAATAACTCCAAAAAGAAAATAATAAAGTTAGATTTTATGGAATTTATTACTTATTAGGGGTATTATGGGAAAAAAAAGAAATAAAAGGTCGGTCGGGCCATCTATACCCTAACGCCTTCCGCCATTACTCCATCTCGCGCGATGCCGATTCCGGCCGCTGTCTCCGGTTCTCTCTTATCGCCGGAGTCCCTCTCGGCCGCCGGGAGGGACGCCGACAAGCTCAGCCTCCCGTCGCTGCAGTCGAAGATGAAGTGCGACCCCGAGGGGTACGAGGCGGAGCTGCTACTCCTCTACCGCCACTTCGAGTCCTCCCTCAATCTTTTCCACCACCAGTCCGCCCTCAGCACCTCCTCGGACCCCGCCGTCGCCAAGGACCTTGCCGACTTGGTCTTGTTCCTCGCCCACGTCACCCCCTTTTACATGGATAGGCTCTCCGACTTCCCACGTAAGATCGCCGACCTCCTCCGCACCAACGCACGATCCCTTCCGGCGTCACTCAGGAGTCATCTCGCCCAGGCCCTGATCCTCCTTGTGAATAGGAAGGTATATGTTTGTCATATCACTGAACATGCTTTAAAATGGTCCTTTGAAGATTTCGTAGCATGCACATTCTATCACCTTTCTGTTGTGAAATTATTTGGTTCAAAATGCTCCTTTGAAGAGCGATGTGTTAAGACTACATTTTGTGATGTTAAGTTGTAGACGAAAGTATCTTTAACAAAGTGTTCCTTTGTTCATCTCAAAATGTTCTGAAAGATGTTTCTTTTCCTCAGTCCTATAGTTCTATAAGTCTGACTGACTTATGTAGAGATTGATGCTTTAACAAAATTTGAAAAACTAAATCTTGTGCTACCTTTATAAGCAAATAAGATGAGGTTTTGTTCTATTTTGCTTTTCCCCAATATTGCTCTCAAAATCAGGACACATATTGGGTTTCATAATGTCATTCGTCACCAGCCATTATGCACCTTTTATTGTATCTGATAAGTTTCTCTTGTTTTCAGATTGTTGACGTTGAAGAAATTCTCGAGTTATTTATGGAACTTCAGATTCTTGATGATCGAGTTTTAAGAAAATTGGCCTTTTCACATATTGTGCACTACATTTGGCGCATGAATCAGAAACATAAAAATGAAGCCAATAACCGGAAGCTGCAGAACATTCTATTTTTGATGCTGCAGGTTCTGATATTTTCATCAGATTCTTATTGTTTCTAGCTTGAATTTTGGGTATCATAACCTTTAATTTTGCTTGTATACTACCAACAAATAATTCATAGCCTCTACTATTTACCAACATTTGTTATGTTCTTTTTCATAGGGTGAGGAGGAACTGAAGGCTAAAAGGTCCCTTGTCATTCTTTGTGATCTTCATCGAAGAAGGGTTTGGTTTGACGACCGTACTGCTAATGCCATTTGCATTGCATGTTTTCACACATCTTCAAGGTATGTATTTAGATTATCTGTTTTGATGTACAACTGAATTTGAGCTGATTTTGAATCTCAAATCACCTGGGTTCAACTGTGAAAATGTTGTCATTGAACAACTAATCTGGGTGAAATTAGTTTTACAAAAACTACAATATTGTTTAGATTAACCAGAATGACATGATAAAATAGGAGTATTTGTTTTCAAGCTATGCTGAACATGAAATTAGCTAGGCTTGAATAGGATGTAATGCTAATTGGCTCATCTGCTTAAAGGTATTTAGAAAGGGATATATGTCTCAAACTAAAACTAGTTGATAGTCACAATGTCTACTCTTTATTTTTTTTAATTCTAACGTAGTTTTCAGTGGTTTATTATTCACAATGTCAATGAAATGGCATCCATTAGTAAAGGCAATTCTGATGCACGATACTCATGCATGTTATTTAATTTTGATAAGTATAATTATGTAATCGAGGAAGCTTTAAATGAGGATCATATAAGTCTTTGATACTTGTTTTTTTTTTATATCTATCAACTGCTAGATGTTGTAGAATAATGGTTTTAATTGGGCTTCTTTGTTTGTGGTCACCTGGTCATTAATTGTCGGGTTTTGACTATTGTCTTAATCTGGAAATCAGTTCAAGTTAGCTTTTTAATGGATAAACACAAAAGTTTAGAGTTAAGCTGCAGAAACGTTGGTGTCTAGAGCCCAAACTTATAAAATAACATCATGACAAGTGACATCAAAGAAAATGTGTGCACTTCGTTGACCTGCTAGAAGCCTCATGCATTTGACTTGCTCTTCATCTTGTTTTGTGTTATTTCACAAGTCTTGTTCCTATTTTGTTCAGGGTTATGATATCTTCTCTTTCGTTTCTTCTTGGTTATGAACGGGTTGAAGTGGACGATGACAGTGATGCTTCAAGCGGTGAAGATGATACTACTCAAGAACCAATCAATCTTAGCCGAGAAGCTATTTATAAGGTTTTTATACTAATCCTTTCATCTGCTCATATGTTGGTTTGGGATTTTGCAGTGTTTTGTCTATGGTTAGGCCATATGCATTTGAAACCGCTGTGAACAAATGCCCTTTTCACACAAGATATTCTCATAGTTGTTTTACTTGCTTCGAAAGCAGTTTTATCAAGTAATTGATGAAAAGATGAAATACTTCATTTTTTTTAGAAACTTGTTCTTATGCCTCCAATGCAATATCATGAATATGCACTCATCCTATAGATTAAGTGTTTTAGCTTTTGGTTAGCTTTATAAATGACTGGTATGGTTACATTATTTAATCAACAATTATATAGTGTATACTGGATGTTGAATTTGAAGTATTCAATTTTGAATTATTTCACTCGTAAAAGTATAAGCTCTTTTGTTACTTTCTTTCTTATCTCTCTTCAAAATTTTACAAAATGATTCAACTATAGAAATCACTCTTTTATTGCAAGTTGCTAAATATATTATTTTCCACATCAAGTTTTATATGTCTGTTGAAATGTAAATGTTTAGTAAGTGAGCAAATGACCCCCATCACAAAGAGTATTTTCCACATCAAGTTTTATATGTCTGTTGAAATGTAAATGTTTAGTAAGTGAGCAAATGACCCCCATCACAAAGAGTATTTTCAAGTTGTGACTTTTCCAATTTTTTTTTCACTACTTAAATATTTAGTAAATAGGTTATAAGATGATATGAAAATGTTCAAAGATTAGTGATTCTATAGTTAGGTAAACTTTGTAATTAGAGTTGAAGGTGCAATGAATAAAGGGAGGCCAACGGAAATAATGTTAGCATATTAAAATGATATAAGAGAGCTGAGTATTAATAGCAGTATAGCATTGAACAGAGTTTACTAGAATGATAAGGTCCATGTAGTTGGCCGCGAATAGTTGGCACTAAAACAGTTTGATGATGCTAACTATTCTACTTTAAGATATGTCTCCCTTTTTTTTGTTTTGTTTGATTGCCTTTTTTTTTGAATAAATCCACAAGCCTCTTTTCTAGTAGTCTAGTATTTGTTAAATAAGCTAACTTGAAGTATTTGTATCATACTCTCCACCCGTTGATCTAGGTGAGTTTGGCTTACATTTTCTTGTAATTTTCTTCTTACACTTTGACTATTTATTTCTATTACTTCCAGTATAGTGACTAAAGTTTAATCTTCCTTTTCATTAGCAGCCTGCAGTAATCATTGGAAAGTCTTCTCTATAAAACTGTTGTACTAACTGTTTCTCTTTGATTTCCTAGGCACAAAATAAAGGCACGAGTGCCAGCAAGAAAAAAAAGAAGGCAAAGCTGCAGCGTGTAATCCGCAACATGAAGAGACACCAACGACTAGCATCACAGAATAATAGTTCCAGTTACTATTCACCTCTTTCACATTTAAAGGATGCACAGGTTGAATAGTCCCTCTTCTCTAGTTCAGTGAACGAAGTCCTTGTATGATCTTGAGTTCTTGACAAGTTTCAATGGATCTTAGGGTTTTGCTGAGAAACTGTTCTCCCGTCTTCAGAAATGCAATGAACGCTTTGAGGTAGCTTTTTTATCTTTCTCTGAAATTTGCTTTCCACTATCAAGCAATTTGTGTTGAAAATTTGTTGATTAATTGTTTCTGTACGTTATTATTAATCTGATGGAATATCTTCTTAATTGCATTTGTTGTTATTTTATGATAGTAATAGAACTCTTAATTGTGGCAGTGCCAAGACATCATCAGTATGCCATATTTAGTAAAATAACTCATTTCCACCCAATTTTCTGAGGAAATAAAATGGAGGAATTGGCTACAATTCAACGCCTTACTCTCTCAAAATGATAAATTGTTAATTAATTTATTTTCATTTACCTCCTATTTGCAACCAAATAAGCATATTAACTGAGAAATATGTTAAAACAGTCAATGCATAGTCGTTGTTGATGACCTTTACTCTAAATCTCACATAACCTTTACTCTAGATCTCTTATAGCCATATGCATAGTCGTTGTAGAGAAAATGCAGACTAATTTATATTAATCTGATGCTAGTTAAATGAGCTTGGCTTTCTGCATGTTGCTTAGTATTCGAACTGTGGCATTTCTTTCGTTTTTGCTTTGCATGCAGGTTAGGATGATGATGTTGAAAGTAATTGCCAGGACTGTTGGAATGCATCGTTTGATTTTGTTGAATTTTTATCCTTTTCTCCAAAAATATGTTCAGGTATTCGATTATTTGGATTAATAATTTTCTGTTTAGCATATGTTAGCTTGAGGCTGAGCTAAGTTTTTATTCTCAGCCTCATCAACGTGATGTCACAGAGTTGCTTGCTGCTGCAGTCCAGGCCTGCCACGATATGGTAATGTTTTCTTGTTCATGCTTTAATATCAAGCTCATCTCCGTGTTATCATAGTCAAGCCAATCATTTAAAAATGTCTCCTCTTTGAGTAAAATTGGTTAATAAAGCCAACTTGGTTTTTAGGTACCTCCTGATGCAGTTGAGCCATTATTCAAACAAATTGTTAATCAGTTTGTTCATGATCGATCTCGCACTGAGGTATTATTGAACACAAACTTTGAATCATATATATATATATATATATATATATATATATATTGTTTTCTATTGCTATTATTTTTGTTAATTAGTTGAGTAAAATGCAAGATAAGATTGCGTACAATAGACGGCATATGTTCCGTCTCTTTTCCGGGACTTTACATTTGCGGAAGTTTCATGCACCGGGCTGCCCTCTTTTTATCTATTGTTATTATTTTTACCATGTTTGAAGTTGAACCATTGGCCTTTTCTATCTTGTTTGTCAGGCCATCGCTGTTGGACTGAATGTTGTCAGAGAGATATGTATCAGAATGCCTCTGGTATTGCTTTTCATCTAGCCAACTGTTCAAATTTATTGCTATTTTTTTGTGCATCAACATGTATGAAATGCATTATTTTTTATCACTATTAAATATGCATGTTCATTTGTCTCTTTTTCTATACAGATGCAAATTTTTCTTAACCATGTTTAGCTTTGCAACATGCCATCTGTCATTAATCGTATTCTTCTTTTTCTTTTTCTTTTTTTTGTCAAACTTTAGGAGAATAACACTGTTATATGACTAGTCAACTACAAACATAAAAGAAGTTGTTACAGTCTTGACATGAATAGTTGGCTTACTAGACATTCTTCTTGTTTGCAGTTAATGAATGAAGATCTCCTTCAAGATTTGGTCTGGTACAAAAAATCTCATGAGAAGGCTGTTTCCGCAGCAGCTCGTTCCTTGATGACTTTATTTAGAGAGGTTAGAATATGCAAAAAAAAAAAAACTAATTTTGAGTTTTGACACATGTTGAGTGATTGATAAACCTGTTTCATTTATCCACAGATATGCCCTTCATTATTGGTCAAAAAGGACCGTGGTCGGCCAGTGAATCCCAAAGCTAGGCCTAAAGCTTATGGAGAAGTTAGTGTGCCTTCTGATGTGCCTGACATCGAGCTGCTGCAACATGATGACAACTCAACGGCTTCTAGCTCTGATGGGGAAGCTTCTGCATCAGATGTGGAGGAGGATGGTAGCAACAAAGAGCCAGAGGGCGAGAATGTTTCTTCAGAAGATGGAGAAGAAGATGATGATTTTTCAGATGAAGGAAATGAAGACGAGGATGAGGAAGAAATTGACGAGCCAGAAGATGATGATAGCATTGGTGTGGATGAAAATGATAGTGATGATTCTGATAATGATGATGAAGCAACCCAGTACGACTATGATAGTGATGTCAGAGATATGGAAGAAACTGACATGAATGTGGATTCCTCCAAGTCTTCCGTGGAGAAAATGGCTAATAAGAACTCTGATGAAGATGATGACAACAGTGATGCTCAAAGTAATTCAGATGATGATAATGATGAGAACAAGGATGGGATCAACACCAAATCAAAGAAGAGGAAGTTTGTGGATTATATTGGGCAACTTAATGCTTCAGAATCAAGTCTTCGTGCCCTTAAAAAGCTAGCTATGGTCAAGACAGCACATAAAGCATCTGATGAGACTGATGGAATTCTTTCTAATGAAGATTTTCAGCGCATAAAAGAATTGAAGGTATGATTATTGGAAACTTCTTGCTAAGTTTTGTGTGCATTTGCTGCATTGTTTTGGTAAACTTCTTGCTAGTTTACCATGTAGGAATCTCACAAGCCTTCCGCCGTATTTATTTTCTTTGTTCTAACATGGATGCTATGAAAGCTCGATTGTGTGTATTGTACCGATGTGCCATGCAGGAATCTCATAAGATTTGCTCTTTGTTATAAATCTGTAGGCAAAGAAAGAAGCAAAACTGGCTATGGCTCAGCATGGAATTTTACGACACAGTTCAGACTCCAAAGGCTCTTCTTTTAAAATCCCTTCTTCTGAGAAACTGAGTATCAAACCTGTGGATCCTGCTATGCTTGAAGTGAGTACTCGATACCATCTTTTTTTTTTTAATCTCTTTCTGTAATACTGCTGCATATATACAAAGCCAATCAACATACTCAAATTGTACCAAACGAGACCTCCCTGTTTGCAGCTGTCGATCTTCATACAAAACCTGCATGATTGTTTTGAACAAGCAATGATTGATAGTTATAGTCAATACTTTCTTGGTGCACTGAACTTCAACTTGTAAGATATACTAATTCTCATTGTAACTCCTTACCTGTTTTCCTATAGGCCCACATTAGGCGAAAGCTTACCAAGGAGGAGAGATTGGCAATAGTAAAGGCTGGGAGAGAGGATAGAGGGAAGTACCAAGCCAGAGCTGCGGTGAAACAGAAAAAGGTGAAGTTTGTTTTTTGGTTTCAATTCTTTCCAGGACAATATGCAGTTTTTTCTAAAGCCACAGCTATATCTGCTATTCGCAATGGTTGATTGAGTTATATTTATGATCCACGTATCCATTAGAGATCCTATTATATGTTGAACTTTTTCCATCAGTTGGCATGCTAACCATCTAAAATTCATGCATCCACTACCCTATGTGGCTAACCCGCCTGTCGTCCCTCTTATGAGTTACTCCTTTTCACTCCCTGCACCGAAATGTACATTCCTACTTGCTGTTATAGACTAATACAGATATGCTGCTGGTTAATAACAGACTGGTGGCATGAGCAATCGGCAAAAGGAGCACAAAAAGAAGATGCCTCTTGCTGCGAAACGAGCAAAGGTGGCTCGATCCAGGCAGGAAAAGAAGAAGCAAGACAGGAGAACAGGGAAGCAGTTCCGTGGAAGGAAAGCCTGGAAGTGAAAACTGTCAGATGCTTCTCACCCCCCATTTGCAAGCAAAGAAAAATAATTTATAACCGCGGGAATTCCTTCGTCTAAAAAGTTCCTTTCTTCTGTGGCCTTCCACTTTATTAGGTGATGGTTCTTTAAGATGAGCTGAGTAAATTTTGAGTTGATTCAAGTAAGATTCAGTTACCATATTTAGCCCATGTATTTATAGTTTTAGTCAGGCTGGGCCAGTCACTCTTTGGAGGTTGGTAGTAAATTTTTGTAGGATCGGACTAGTCACTTTTAGAATAATTTTCATAATTTTTATGGGATTGAATTGGTCATCCCATCCTTAAAATTAGTCGTGTAAAAATAGATAATATCAATTTTTTAAAAAAGCTCAGCATCAGAGGAAAACTTAGGACATTTTCCCCGCAAGTTTGATGAACCCTATTCATCCTATCTTCATGAGCTTCACACAACAGATTGAGGCTATGCCAGGCTTCATACTTCAGAAGGGTTATTTTATGCTTCTGAAACTGTCTATGGCGCACTGTAATTGATGGCGTACTATACGTAGGATGAAAAATCTGGTACTGTCTTGCCTAGTTCCTCTAAAACAAAGATATTTATGACACTTAAACTGAATATAATTAAATAACTGAATTAGGTAAGTCTAAGGTCTAGTCCAGACAAACAAGTAGGAATGACAATCGATCGAGTAAATCGATCCAATCGAGGAGTAGGTGAGCTTCTCTTATTGCTGTTGACTTTAAGGGTAGATCCATGTGAAACGTGAAAATGTGTTTCATGGACAATATCGTGAGATTAAAGATGGTTTATTCATAATTAAAAATGATTTATTTATTAAAAAAATGTGAGGTTAAGCTTTATCAAATTCAATTCGAAATAAATGTTATTTATTATACCATTTTAATTAAAACTTTGAGTCTAACATTTTTTTTAATATATTTTGATAAAATTTTAAAATAAGATCATACTGATTGTTTTTTAGATTAAATCTTCAATAAAAGTTAAAATTATGGTACGACTTTTTTTTATTAACAATGTCATGCGATTTGATTTCTTGAAGACTTATTGAAAATTTAATTATGATTCACGACATGTTCTTTTATGGTGTTGTTTTTGTTTACGATAATTAAAACTTAATAGTGTGTTTTGTTGAATTAATGAACCTTTGTGACTTGATGATGTGAATCATGCCTCAAGTAAGATTTGACTTGTTATTTTATCTATATATTTTATTAATGTTAACTGTAGATTAGATCATCCATGATTCAACTTAACTTGACTCGATGTAGATTATGTGTTGACATAAATCATGATCTAATAGAGGTTAGCCATGGATGGCTTAGCTCCACTCAATCCCATCTCACATGTTTAGCGTGTTATTATTTTAATTGATAACTTTTTCAAATTTAGCGTGTCATTATTTAGGTAAAAAAAAATAAAAGAGCATTTCAAAATTATATAAATCATTAAAAGAGCGTTCTTAAAATAAAAAATAAATAAAAAAAATATATCAAAGGATGTCTTATTAAATATTTTATTTCGAGGATACTCATGAGGGCACCCACATTCATGTATTATTTGATGATTAATAACATCAAATAATGTGTGCGTATCAATATGGGTGCATATAGTCCAGAAATTAAATTCTATTAATCCGTTAATTTGGATTGATGTGGCAGTCCAGAAATTTAATACTATTACTCTGTCAATACTATTAAATTTTAAAAGAATAATATTGTGTTATTTTAAATAATAATGATTTGTATTTTTAAATAATAATAATATATAGTAATAGCCCGGCCCAACCGCTCTTTCATAATTTCATTTCTTTTAAATAATATTTTAAACAAAATTAAATTACTTTTTTTAAAAAAATCATTATTTATTTTAAATAATATTAATTTAAAGAATAAGGATACCATGGGCCATGAGACCATAAATAATGAGGGTTGATATTAAATAAATATAGATATGTATTAATAATAAGAATGTGTTAATATAATGAGTATGTGGCACGATATTTTTCTCTTAAATATGATTTTAATAAATTTCGGATTGTCTGTTATTCTATCAATAAGTAATCCAAGATTCTAGACATTTATTAAAAGAGAAAGAGACTCATCAGGACAAAAAATACCATAGATGCAAGATAAGAAAAGAATGAACCTACTTCATTCCTCGACTTTATCTGACCCTATACTTTTTGAGAGGGTCGAATATGAATTAATGAGACTAATTTGTACCAATGCGGGTATACATACTTTTAGTATTATTTTAAGATTTACATAATAATTATTATATGGTATAATAATTAGTTGTAGCTGTTATAATTTGTAATCGTTGAAGGATTTTAACGAAATTTAAATAATTTGGATCAAATGAGTAAAGAGTATTTTTTTTATATAATAGTGTTCCAAATTTAAAATTTAGGATTTAACTATAATTATAGTTGTTATGATTATTAAAATGATTTTGACCCACTTAAATAATTTAAATGAGGTTTAAGTAATTTTGATCAAATTGACCAAGTATCTTTTAATATAATAATTCTTTGTGTATAATATTTTGTATTAAAATAAAATATATATATTTTTATATTATAGCAATTATTCATATTATAGTAGCTATAAGTAACCTTACATTAATATTTTTTTTTATTAATATATATATATATATATATATATATATATATATATATATATATATATATATATATATATATATATATATATATATTTTTTAGTAATTATTTATATTAGATATATATATATATATATATATATATATATATATATATATATTTTGTAGTAATTATTTATATTAGAGTAGTTATGAGTGAATATATGATGACTAGTTTGACTATGCTATGGGGCAAATTAATAAAAATATTAATGGAAGAAAAAAAAATGATAACGTCTACAACGCAGCTCAGAAAATAATAATAAACTCATGACTAAGTGGATGTGTCATAATTTTGAAAAATTATAAAGAGTATTTTAACACTTTGAGAGCAATTTTTAACATGTCAAATACTTTTATTATATTTTAATTTTACTTAAAATATCGATATATATTTAAAAGTTTTAATAATCGCGCGACACGTGATGGCCAATAGTGATAATAGATAAATGAGAAGAAAATATTATTAGATAATATATATATATATATATATATATATATAATTTTTAATATTTTTCATGACATGAATCACGTTTAAATGGCTTTTCGTAATAATAATGACATAATATTGTTGAAGATAAAATGTGGTTTATTCGAATCTATAAACAGAGCATCCACCACCGCCCCCAGGATTGCAATTGTTCCGTCTTTCCTCTCTCCTCCGGCGATCTCCTTTTGCTCGGCCTCGCGGGCGTCGATTCCCTCCCTGAAAATCTGTCTTAACCAGGAAAACTAAGACGATCCAGCGTGCGAAGGCTTATCCGTTTGGTCTCCTGATTCTCCTTCGCTTAAGAACATTCCTACGCTGCGATTTCCGACCCCTTTTTGGGTACGGGAAAAAGGTGAGTACAGAATCGTGGCTATTTGTTGTGTCTAGAATCTATCTTTCCTTGGGGCTTAGATTGGGGGTTTCTGGTTGACTTCGAGCTCGAGATGTTTGTCGATATTGCGCTCGATGTTATGCTAGTTCTGGATGCAAGATCTGAAAGTTGGTTTTTTTTTTCCTCTTCGTCTTCTTTGCTCTCGGTGGGCGAGTTGAGTAGCACGAAAGGCTTTTTGTTTCAAGTGCATAATTAGATTGTTTTATGTTGCCTGATGGGTTATATGCTGCTGTTTGAGCGATTTTGATCAAAGATGACTCTTGTTAGTAGTTAAGCTTTAGTCCCTTTCTTCGAAATTCTGTTGTTAGGAATCTTATGTTTAACTCGCGGCCCATTTTAATTCTCTCCACATCAAATTGAATGAACTTCACTTGTGTGGCTACAAAAATTTGAGAAACTTTACTCCTTGCCCTTCTGCTGTTTTTCATGTTCTTCGTTTCTGCAACATGTTAACATGAACAACTTGTTTTATGTCTCGTCTTCCTCGATCAAACTGTTCTCTGCAAGATTATTTTGTTTTTTTTTCATCGTTTTTTAATCAATTTTTAATGGAGAAGGGCTTCGACACGGTATGCATTAAAGATGGTACTAGATTCTTTATAGTGGGCGGGACCTATCATTGTCTGTCTTTTTCTCTTAACCTTCCCCATTATCTATCTCACCAATCCAATCAATCTACAGGAGAAAAAGTAGAACAGGCAAAAAAAACTCCCCAAGCAATTACCAGTTGACACTTATAAACGAATCGTTGGCGTGGGCAATGGAGCCAAAGTTATTTGTTTGAAAGCTGTTTTGGAATTTTATGGAATCTCTTTACTTTCAAGTTTCCATTTGCGTTGTTTTTTAAGCCTTGTTATAATAGTGAGCTTTTTGTATTTACCTGGAACAAAAAAGTCAAAATCCTACCTTGAAAGACTGACTCAATCAAACGTGATTTTTTTACTTGTTACCTCTCCTGAACCAACTGACCAAGCTTTATGACCATTCAATCTATATTTTTTAATTCTGTTTCCCATGTCATTACCTAGAGGATCTATATAAATAGGTGTACGTTCATCTACTTCAACATGCACATCGCCATCTTTCAATGTGTCCCTTCTTATTTAAATTTCTTTAACTTGTATATCTGTGTGAAGAATTTATTTATTGTTACAGTATTTATACAGCAGTAAAAAGCAAGTCAGCCAGCTGTTAAGAACTGCCTAAATCTCAATTGTTGAATTAATTCTTTTCCACAAACACACATCGCCCCTGAATTGGCTTTACTATGATTCCTTGGATCAGCTCATGCTCACACATGTTTTCTACCTAATGATCGGGTGTGCTACTGGATAATTTTCCCACCTTATTTCTTTACACAAAGAATATTGACACAAAGATCTAGCTTACATGATACCATCAATAAGTTTTATACTGTCGCATAACATACCTCCAGACATGACAAGCATGTAAATCTACCATATCATAGAGAAGCAAATTTTCAAATATTTAGCAGTTCTCTGCTAATCTGAATATCTTCAGTTTTTTATGCAACACTTGAAATCATTCTACAGATTTACATAGCATTATGATCTTTTGTTGCAAATTTTCTTCCTTTATCTGAAGGGGAGCAACAATCTACTCAAGAGAGAACCATGTCAATATCTACCAGCCCATCGTCAGTTTTGACTCCAAAATTGCACTATGATAATGATGAGGATGTTGCTTTGCTCACTGCTGTTAATGATGAGCACGGGGGTGTCATTGTTGAAATGAAGGATCCCATGAATTCTACAGATTTCAGTATTTCATTAAGAACATCCTTAACAAATTGGAAGAAGCAGGTATTATGCCTATCACTAAATTGTTGGGTTAAATCATTCATTTCCCATCTGCTTGGAAAACAGTTCTAGTATGTAAACCGGTTAGTGCATACTTTGTGAAAACAAGTGTTTCATATGCCAAGTTTATTAATAGTTTAACGTATCTGTTAAATGTGGACAGATATAT
The DNA here is from genome assembly GCF_018446385.1 of Zingiber officinale. Taxonomy (NCBI): domain Eukaryota; kingdom Viridiplantae; phylum Streptophyta; class Magnoliopsida; order Zingiberales; family Zingiberaceae; genus Zingiber; species Zingiber officinale. The sequence goes on along the minus strand of NC_056000.1, from coordinate 61,341,708 downwards.
GGTTGCTCATAATTATCAACACACACAGTTCAGACCTTTCCCCTTGTTTTAGAAAATATGGTATATTTGAGTGCATAAGTTTATAGATAACGATTAGTCAGTTCCATAGCACAATTCTGATGTGATTCCATGTAAACTGCTATGCAACTGACCTTGCGTGTGATTTACACTAATTATAAAATGTATAGTAACTTTAATCAAGGATTCAAACTGTCTTACATTTTTAGAACTGGCAAATGTGAAAAATGATATCAAAAGATAATAGTTGAGTCTACATAGTATGACACTAGAACAAAAGCTACAGTTGAAAACTTGAATGCCTCACTGTTTTCTCCAGAAAATTGACGAGTGCTAAATTGGAAGATAAAGTTGAGAGTATATAGTAGACAATTTAAATTTGAGTTAAAGTCACTTTAATTTAGGCACCTCCTTGGTGGCCTACACATCTTCCCTGTATGGCTATATCACCAATATCACCTCTATGCTCGTAGATTGTTTTAGGAACTTCAACTGTGCGTTTATCTTAATTTTTGCACCTTCACTTGGAAAATTTTTACACAGATTAGGTTTTTTGAGTAAAACAAAAATTATTTTTCTAAAATTCTAAAACTTGAATTTCACGTGACAATAAATATATCTCTACCTTGAAGGAATGGAATCATTTTACCTATTATTTATTTATTTTTGTACATTGAGGCTTGAGCAACCTGCTTTCTTTTCTTTTCTTATGTTTAGAAGGCTAGTATACACAAAATTTATACAAGCTTCCGTTTTGAAGTATAACATGGATTAGGGAATATCCAATGAGTACAAGGCTTTTTGTTTCTTGGGTTTTGTTAACTTCACTTTTATTGGTCAACATTTCTTGGAGGTTAATGGTTGGCATTACTTTTTCAATTCCTTTTTCAGGGTATAAAAGGTGTGTGGATTAAGCTTCCAATAAAACTTGCAAATCTTATTGAAGTTGTTGTTCAGGTAATTAATCTCTCAAGATAATTACTAATACAAACTTATTATCTGATTCTTATTAAATGTATTGTCGTATCCATTCAAATATTAAACAAGAAGGGCTCCCTAAATAATTTCAAATGCTATGCAAATCTTACATGTCCTAGCATAATCATGGGTTATGTCGGTCAACAAAATTTCTTAACCATTTGTATTTAGACTATTCATAGATGCGGATGTCCTATTTTAATGCTTAAATTTTATGATATCATGTTTTCCACACACACACACACACACACACACACACACAACATTCCCTTCTTTGTGGATAAACACATGCTGCATGATTTATCCTACATCTCTTCACATAATTCTTACTAGCATTGCTTTTAACACTCTAATTTATGTTGATGCAGGAGGGATTTTTATACCACCATGCAGAACCAACTTACTTAATGCTGGTTCGTTGGCTTCCTAATACTCAACACACGATACCTGCGAATGCCTCACATAGAGTTGGAATTGGGGCTTTCGTGATGAACGATAACAGAGAGGTATCTTAAATGAAAAAAAATGCTTTGCTTTTCAATTTTATACATGACAGCTAAAACCTGCAGGCATGGTCCTTGTCTATCTATGATCTATCTAATGAAGATGAACCACTATTGTCTTTTCCTTTGTATATCAATATATATTTTATGATGTTTCTTTTATATTTTTCCTGGCTTACCATTGTTTTTGGATTGTTAAATGTATTGTTAGATTTTGGTGGTCCAAGAAAAGAATGGCATACTTAGAGGATCAGGGTTTTGGAAATTTCCTACGGGAGTTGTCGAACAAGTTAATATTCCAACCTCAAATATAAGGCAAAATACTAATGCTTCTGGACAAGAATTTCTCTCTAATAAAAGAACCTCGTTTGTCATTGTAGGCTGAAGATATACATGTGGGAGCAATAAGGGAAGTAAAAGAAGAGACAGGAGTATGTAATAAATATGAACCTTTATTTTGATTTTCAATACACAAAAGAGAAAAAAAATATACAAACTTGGGAGATGTTTTGTAACATCAATCAGTCTAAATGAGTTTTCTGTTTTCTTACAGATTGATACTGAATTTGTTGAAGTTCTTGCATTCAGGTATTGTTATAGACTCATACTTTTGTAATGATCATTTATAATCATTGTTCTGAATTCATATACTGGTGAAATTCCATGACATTTATATCAGTGTATTTACGCAACCTTAGGGCCAATGGAACATAGGTTGATAGATTATTCTAGGAACATCTTTCAAATTCAATCCTCTTAAATGTATCATTTCGACTGATTACAATGCCAGTAAAAGTCACTATGTCGTTTTGTGTTGATTGTGATACCGGATGCTTTTCATCTGTTTCTTATAACATGAACAGGCAGACCCATAAGTCATTCTTCGAGAAGTCAGATTTCTTCTTTTTATGCTTGTTGCGCCCTCTTTCATTCGACATTCACATACAAGAACTAGAAATTGAAGCTGCCAAGGTAGAGATCTTTTTAATTTCATCTTTCTTCACCTTAACTACATTCCTTTAGTTACTGATACATTAGAAAGTAACAACACATTGTGTTCTCACATTTCTTTAGAGAAAGAAATATATGTTTCAGATCGGTCTAGTATCTTGTTTGCTTCAATGTTATCGAAAATTAATGCAGATGCAAGATGTAATCATACGATCAATTTCATTATGCAGTGGATGCCAATTGAGGAGTATGCAGAACAACCTTTTGTCCAGAATCATGAGCTGCTGAAGTATATTCTTGATGTTTGCTTGGCAAAGATCGACAAAGGCTACTCTGGATTCTCACCTGTTCAAATAAGCTCAACTTTCTTTGGCCAAGAAAGAGAGGACTGCCTCTTCCTAAACAGCAGAGACTTCAATCATTAAAGACCTGTTGAATCCTGAATTCAAATCCTGTAGAGCGGCCCTCTGTAGGCCCCTTTTCGGTTCCAGTTATGGTGGACTTCTTGAAGACCAACATAAAAATCTGGATAGCCAAAAAATGGCATATGAGGGGCTCCTCTAGAGGATTTGTATTCTTGTAAATGTTTGTTTTTGATGTTTACTGTTCTCAGTTGCGATATATGACTTCAAAACAACTATATGTCCATTTTACATGAGCTGTACTGTGAAATCATTATGATTAGAGGATGCATTCGCTTTAGTTTTGACATGTAGACACTTAAGTTAAGTGGGTCGATTTTCTAGTTGATTCGGACCAAAATGTGACCCAACTGATTTTTCTATCACTGATCAGATTATTCCCCATCCTGTCGTGTGTTTTTGATCATTGTTATTGATATACCCTGGTATATCCATCTGGGATATGAATCGCGTGGGGAGTATGTACCGCTCGGGCATATCTGCCCTGGAGCATGACTTGTTCGGGTCGATGTTGTTGGATCTTGATCCTGTCTGAGAAGCTGACCGTGAAGGAGATCCGGAAGAAGGAAACCCCCTGTAATGACGAAGAATAATGCCGGTGAAACCTCGACCCGAGAAACCCAAAGCGGATCGGAAGAAAATCAGAATCACCGAAGAAAATCTGATAAATAGGAAGAAATCCCCGTCCAAATAGGAGAAAACCGAACTTTCAAGCTCCCGAAGCTCCCTGCGCACAAGAGACCAACCAACACTATTGTCAGTGACCTAAGACCGGGGTGGGAATCCCTGGCTAGGCCCTCCGACGCTCAAGTTAGTGATCTCTCTTGGTGTCCCGGAGGGAAACAGAAAGAAGATGAATAATAGACAGAAAATTAGGGATGTTCACTTACCTATCCAACGGAGAGGATTCCCCATTTTATACCACTTCATATAACCTCCGCAGTCATGAAGTGGACCCCGGTTTGTTAGAGTTCGTTATGACATCAGCTGCGTACTTCGGGAAGATGATTTTTAAGGAATCTTTTTTGTACTCCAGATGTACCTTCTTTGTCGTTTAGCGCCTGCAAGACAAGCTGAAAGCATATTTCCCGCCAAAATATATATTCTTTATCATGAATTATTCTATTCGATGTATTCATGTATGATTCTTTTTCACGTGACTTCTATTTGTATCTTTACTGTGTTGAAATAATATTTTATCCAACATGTTTTTGAAGTATTCATTAACCCTTTTGGCCGATATTGGTCTATCTTCGTTCGGCAGGCATGTATTGGCTGTTTATTGGTTTACCTTTGTTCTGAGGGTATGTCTCGACCAATATTGACTTACCTTCATACGGCAAGCGTGTATCGACCGATATTGGCCTACCTTCGTTCGGCAGGCATGTATCGACCGATATTGGCCTTCCTTCGTTCGGCAGGCATGTATCGGTCGTTATTGGTTTACCTTTGTTCTGAGGGTATGTCTCGACCAATATTGACTTACCTTCATACGGCAAGCGTGTATCGACCGATATTGGCCTACCTTCGCTCGGCAGGCATGTATCGACCGATATTGGCCTACCTTCGTTCGGCAGACATGTATTGGCCGTTATTGGTTTACCTTTGTTCTGAGGGTATATCTCGACCAATATTGACTTACCTTCATACGGCAAGCGTGTATCGACCGATATTGGCCTACCTTCGTTCGGCAGGCATGTATCGACCGATATTGGCCTACCTTCGTTCGGCAGGCATGTATCGGCCGATATTGGTCTATCTTTGCTCTGGAGTATGTATCGGTCGTTATTGGCTTACCTTCATACGGCAAGCATGTATCGACCGATATTGGCCTACCTTCGTTCGGCAGGCATGTATCGACCGATATTGGCCTACCTTCGTTCGGCAGGCATGTATCGACCGATATTGGCCTACCTTCGTTCGGCAGGCATGTATCGACCGATATTGGCCTACCTTCGTTCGGCAGACATGTATTGGCCGTTATTGGTTTACCTTTGTTCTGAGGGTATGTCTCGACCAATATTGACTTACCTTCATACGGCAAGCGTGTATCGACCGATATTGGCCTACCTTCGTTCGGCAGGCATGTATCGGCCGATATTGGCCTTCCTTCGTTCGACATGCATGTATCGGCCGATATTGGCCTTCCTCCTTTGACTCTCTCTTCCTTTTCTTTCCTCATCTGAAGACCCTTAAAACCTAACCCATATCACTAGCCTTCCCCTTAAGTCTAGTCGAAGGAGGTGTAGACGACTGACTAGACATAAGTATGGTCTTGTCTTTTCATACCCGTGCCTCTGCCCCAGATTTTGAAATGACCTCACAGATTTTGTGCGCCATTGTCTTAATACATTAAGTACAGCAATCCTGTGAGACTTTTTCTCCTTTAAATAGGGCTACCAGCCTACAACCTTCTCTTCACCCACAACCCTTCTCAGTTCTTTTTCTTCCTTGCCACTTTTTGTTGCTAAGGCCATGGTCGTGGATCCTCCTCTTTGGAGGCAACTTTTGTTGGACCAAGTGAGATCTATGTATGAGTTTATTGGGATTTTTGCTCCGGTTACTCCAGGGGTACAAGGGATCGTCTTAAGAGAGGAAGCTTCACAGTTCAAATCTTCTATCCAAAGATGCAGGTGCTCTGAAGGACCCAAGAAACTTCAGAGAAATTTTTTCTACTTATAGAGGGCCAGCCAAATGACCCATGGGTGTTGTGTGAAGGGCACAACACATGTCACCCTTGGGCCGAATTTGATTGCTCCATTCGCTGAGCTCACACGGCTTGAGAGGGGAAGTGGTATTTACTTTGCCATCATGGAATGAATCAACGTTCCCCTGTCTCGTCGCCCTTGAGCTTTTTTGTTTTTTGTTGCTTTCTTCATCCAGGGCAAAATATTGCCTCTTATGAGCCTTGGCAAGCTCGGACGAAGTGGGCTATTTCTATCTCTGCTCCATGGTAAGTTTGAATCCAGTGGGACTAAAACTTTCCGAGTGCCCTAAGAGTTTATGCTTGTAATATTTGTTATCCATTTGGGGTTTACTGTTCCTGAGGAAATGTGACACTATGTATTTGATCAGATTCTAAGTGTAAAGACAAATTTTTGTATCTAATCAAAGGCTTTTATTGAATCTCTCTATCATTTACAATGTGGTGTTGTGTTCATCATTTCTTCATGTATCCTATGTATCATTTATTATAGCTGAGGTTATCTTAACTATTAGTATAGTTTGATATTATAACCGGTGTTATATCAACTGATGTTATCTTATTGACTGAAGTCAATATCATATTTATCCAACATAACCACAATTGCCCTCGTTAATAAAAATATTTTCAATAAATACTAAGTCATATTCTGCACAGACAGATTAACATTTGTCATTCTTCTAACCTTTTACTCTTAAAATATTCTTATCTTTAGCCTGGGTATGGTCAAAAAGTTCTGTCCTTTCTATTTCATTAGGCCCAGCCGATCACGTCTTCTCTCCAAATTTTCTAACCGGTGATTGGCTTTCCCTCGGGTGAGAGAATGTTTGAAGCACTACCAACCCCATCGCGATCCGATTCGTCACATCTGATATAAATGCCCCTTTTTTTTGTGATGATCTGACACATGCCTTTTCTGATTACCACGTCACATAGGCCTTTTGCCTTTCTATTACGATCCTCAGCGTCTGCTGAGCTACCAACATCCTAATCTGACGACCGTCTTGCATTTTTCAAACCCTAAACCTTTCGTCTCCTCTTTAAACCTCGTCCTTCCTTTTTCCTTCTAGAGTTCTTTTCCTGTTGCTGTCTTCAACCAGTCCTCGTGCTCGCCGTTTCACGACGATCCCCTTTCTTGTCTTCAGTAAGTAATTCATTATTGCTCTAGCCCATACCTTTGTCCATGGCTGAAGAAGCAATTGCTCCTTGGTATGTCCATATGTCTTCTATCTTTGATAAGAATGCTAGATTATCCATCCGTCGTCAATATGAAATTCCTAAGGAATATAAAATCATACTTCCAACACCAAATGATCGACCTCATCATCCCTCTGCGTTCTTTTTTTGAAGACCGTCTTAGGGGTTGAATTCCCATTCCTCCTTTCTTAATTGAAATAAGTCGATATTTTGATATTCCTTTGCAACAATTTGCTCCTAATGCATTTCGTTATCTATGCGGTACTTATATGTTGTTTCGTCTACGAGATATTCCTCATACTCCTCAAAATTTCTTTATGTTTTCCTACCCCAAGCTCTCGGAACCTGGTGTCTTCTTATTCCAGTCGAGAACTAAAATGGTCCTTTTTGGAGATATGTCATCGTCTCTCAAAGCCTGGAAATCTCGTTTTTTCTTTTTGAAGTTTCCGGGACCTATTCCTTGGTCTCATGCTTGGAAATCTTTCTTGCCTCCCTTGCCCGATGCTAGAGAGTTTCATCTCCTTCCTACTTTTCCTATTTATTGTGAGAAGCTATTAGGTCACCGGCTTTCGATCCCGAAATGGTTGAAGGTCGAGCTTCTATACCTATTTGGTCTAAGCCCCGTCAAACCCGATACTCACATTTCCTTAGGTAACGTCTTGTTCTTTTCTTTTTGCTTACAATTGGCTAAATTATTTTCTGCTCTATACAGTGGAGAGTTTTTATGATGCTTTGATTGACGAAGAAATACGCGTGGAAGAAGAATTGCTTCGCGCCAAGGAGGCCGAATTTCTGGCCGCTATCGCCCCTCCACCGTCAATTGAAGAGCCGGCTCCTTTAGCCGAAATACCTAGCTCTTCTGGGCTTAATGAGATTCCAGGAGGTTCTTCTAGGGATCCTGCTGCGCAGATCCTCCCTGATCTTGCTCCCGCTATTACGTCTTCTGCAGCTGTTACTATCTCCCCATCTGCCTCTATTCCTCTTGTCGAGCATACATCCCCTGGTAGCTCTGATAAACCTATAACTGAGATTTCTGCGAGCAAGCGTCCGGGACGCAAGCTAACCAGGGCTCCTCCTCCAAAAAGGAGGCTCATTCTTTCTGCTGATGAGCTTGCTTCTGAAGATTTTGTGTCAACTGACCTTCTTTCCGATGAGCCCACCTTAGCAGAACTTTATCCTTCCTTGAATTTTCCTACCTCTCCTTTTCCTAAAACTAACACCTCTGATGACGTTTCTTTTACTTTTCCTTTGTCTATTCCGACTTCAGGATCTATACCCTCTTCGTCTTCTTCTTACTTGGTTTTTGCTCCACCATCTATCCCTACTTCTTCCTTCTCAGCTGGCTCTTCTGCCATTCCTGTCCTCCCCATATTACTGGGGGGTTCTTTTGCTAGTTCCTGGGACGAGGTTCGTCCCCTTTTTGAGGGGCTTTCCTTTCCTGAAGCGATTGACCGCTTTTCTAATAAAGAGAATAAGGTATGTTTACATACTCTTGCTTTCTGTTTATGAAGTACCGTCTTACGGTTTTGAATATGCTCCCAGCGGTGGCTAGAGAACATGGATTTCTCCCGACTATTGCACAATCTGCACACTGAGAACGAGAAATTGAAATCGGAGAACAAGGGGTTGCGACAGCAGGTTATTGAATTGTCTTCTGCCGAGTTTTCTGCTGCCGCCAAGAAGCAATTTGAAACTCAAATTGAGAGCCTTGAAACCCAATTCAAATTGGTTACGGACCTCAATCAAGAGCTGGCCTCAAAACTTAGCGAACTAAAAGAGAATTATGAAGCAGAACTGACTGAGAAACTCAAAGCTTTACAGCTGAAAGAGGACGAGGTAGCCTCTTTGACCACCTCCCTTGATTCGGCTAAAGCCGAGGCTTCTGCCAGAAAAGATGAATTAAAAACCTCTCAGATGGCGCTGGTAGTCTACAAAGGGGGTGAGGATGTTCGTTATAAGGAGCGAGCCACAGCCATGATTGAATCTCCCGAGTTCAACAGACCGATCGTGAGGTCCATTCTATCCGCTTTTACTGCAGGAGCTCAAGGGGCGATTCAACAATTAAAAGAAGAGCATTATTTATCTCGCGATCCTCCTCCTAATTTCTTAAACAAACGTAAACTGATTGAAAACAAACCTCCTGATCTGTACCCCAAGCTGACTTTAACTTAAGTTCGAGCACTACAAGAAAAATTGGATTTAACCACACCTAATAGACAACAGTTTTTCAAGAAATTGTTGTCTTTTTTCCATTTAACAACAGTTTTATTGAAAACTGTTGTTGTTCACCATAATATTTTTTAAATAACAACAGTTTTTCAAAACACTGTTGTCTAATGTGTATCAAAGACAACGATTTTAAAAAACTATTGTCTTTTAGTGTTGCTTATGTGATAATATACAACAGTTTTATTAAACTGTTGTCTATTGAATGTTGTTGAATCCTAAAAACACAACAGTTTTTTAACTTCATGAAAAAAACCTAAAACCCACTTCTCTGTGACTCTTCAAACGAACAAAAACCTATCTCCGACTCCTCCTTCGCGGCTCCTCCGCGAAAGACGCTCCTCCTCCAAATTTGACTTTATTTGGAGGTCAAATGATGAAGATCAAGCAGAATTAATATGAGTCGTTGATCCAGATCAAAAGAAATCTTCCTCCTTCATTCAGATCTAAGTCATCCAACCTTCCATCCAGATTTGAAGCTACATGGACCATTGGATCGAAGCAAGAAGGCAACTAGATCCGCACCACTCATCTCTTCATCAGCTAGATCAAATGGATCCATCTTCATCAAATCGGACGGCCCAGATTAAAGGAGGAGAAAACCATTCCCTTTCCTTTATTTCTTCGCACGGCATCAGTACCAGAACCCCCGATTCATCTCGCGCGGCTTCTCCTCGAGCTAGGGCTCGCGACGCCACCGCCCTTCCACTTCTTCTCCTTTACCAAAGGTGAAACAATCCTACTACATTTAACAACCTGTATTATCTTCTTTGTCAGGTTTTGTACCATTTCCAGGTTTGGGCATGGGACAACTGTTCGCTCTGTCCAAACTCTATTTACCAGGAGGACTGCTGCAGATAGACATACTAGAATTGCGTGCTCGCAAGACAACAATTGCGATACAAAGTTTTTTGATTTTATAGTTGTTGGTAGTGGTGTTGCTGGACTACGGTATGCCTTAGAAGTTTCAAAGTATGGATCTGTTGCTATAATTACTAAAGCTGAACCTTAGGCGAGCAACACAAATTATGCTCAAGGTGGAGTTAGTGTTGTTTTGTGCCCTTCAGATTCCGTAGAGAGCCACATGCAAGACACAACCATTGCTAGGGCTTATCTTTGTGATGAAGAGACTGTTAAAGTAAGCTTCCTTGGTGTTTCTAATTGCACAATTTTATTCTTGATTCACGCATATTGGTATACTGTAGCTTTTTCTCTCTTGATGAAGTATGATCCACATATGCTCATTGTGTATATTGTGATGGTATTTTAGTGGATAAGAATTTCGAAGCAGTGATCTGTGGCTTCCTTTTAATAGTATATTATTAGTTATTACAAATATCTAAGAGGATTGTCCAATTACCTTCGAACATTGTCAACTCCAGGTTGTATGCACAGAGGGCCTAGATCGGGTAAAGGAATTAATTGCCATTGGTGCTTCATTTGATCACGGCGACGATGGGAAGTTACATCTAGCTAGGGAAGGGGGCATTCTCATTGGTGCTTCACCTTACGACGGTCTTCTTCACTTCTTCCTACTGGGGTTCAGGCGGTAGAGGCAGAGGTTGGCGGCGGTTCATTCCAGCACCTCCATTACTTCCGTTCATCTTCCATCCGAGGGGGTTCCTTGGTGGAAGATAGTCCTTTTAAATGTATATTAATAGTCAAATTTCTTCTTCAGTATCTGCGCAACTAGGGTAACTGAATCCACACTCAGATTTTGCTCGCTCAGCTATGGAAGAAAAGGAAATTAAATAATGTATAAATATACATATGCCTAATTGACTAAACTTTTACTTTTTCTAGTAACTACTTTTGTTGAAGGTCACTGACTATGAGCTTATTCCCGGAGGGAGGAATATCAGAGTAATTGAGGAGACAAAGCATGAATATGTGGATCTTGTGGCTGAACACATTTTGACCACAACTATTCGTCCTCAGATCAATTCTTTTCTAGAAGGCTTCAATGAATTAGTGCCTAAGGAACTTATTTTAATATTCAATGACAAGGAACTTGAACTTCTTCTAAGTGGACTTCTAGAGATTGACCGTAAGTTTGTTTCTTGTTTAATTAAAAGTTAGAGTATTGTACTTCATTTAATTCATCTTGCATCATGCAGTTGATGATCTTCAAGCCAACACAGAGTATACTGGATATTCAGCTGCTTCTACTGTAATTCAGTGGTTTTGGGAAGTTGTTAAATCATTTAACAAGGAGGACATGGCGAGATTACTACAATTTGTTACTAGAACATCAAAGGTATATTATGACAGTTTTATTGTTTTTTTACTTGACTTTTCTTGATCTTTTGACAGGAGATACTACTGACACATAACTAGTTACTAACACAGGCAAAGAGAAAACCTAATTACACTTGAAAACAAAGCATCATATAGAAGTTGAAAATGAATGGTGCATGATTATGCAGCACTGTTGAATAAATATAGCATTATAAAAAAAGATTTAGCAGACAAATGCATCTCTTCTTGTTGATTTTCAGTGCACTTACACAATAGTATAGTAACATTTTGTTCCTAACAAGCAATTAAGGCCTTGCACGCATGGTGGGTTGAATAGTAAAGTTTGGTTGACAGGATTTATAATCTTTTGGATGTAATTCAGGTTCCCCTGGAGGGGTTTAAAGCATTACAGGGTATATCTGGTCCCCAGCAGTTTCAGATTCACAAGACATATGATGCTCCTGAAAGGCTGCCCTCTGCACATACCTGGTAATGCCTTGCCACCAATTGTAAAATTCTTTCATGGGTATAATTATGTTCTACATCTTGGTGTTTTCCATTCCCTCCATTCAATTATATTTTATTGCATTTGATGCTTTCATGTTTCTCTTTACTTGAATCTTAACCAACATTAATAACTTTCAATCAATGTGCAGTTTTAACCAACTAGATCTACCAGAATACTCTTCCAGGGAACAATTAGAAGAAAGGTTGTTGCTTGCTCTCCATGAAGCTAGTGAAGGCTTTGGTTTTGGTTAGACCTTGTGGCAGTTGATAACATATGACTATTTTCTCTCTGCCATGTACAGGTCAGTTGCTTTCTTTGATCTCTCAAATATATTGTTAGCCTTAATTTTTAGGTTAACTAGCTTATTTTGTACCAAAAATTAACTAACTGGTCTTTCAAATTTATAGCATGTCTATTTTATCATTTATTTTACCAATTGCTGATTTTGACCCATCAAATGCCTCTTTGAGTGAGGAGGATTTCTCTCGACCTGCCTAGGTGGGAGTATTGACTCACTACTCAGACTCAACCATTGGCTTAAAAGTTCTACTTGATAATCTCTCACCCTAACTTGAAAAACATTTCATTGGCAACAAGTCACCATATCACAATTTCCACTTAAGTCCCTGTCAATGCCCAGAAGTATGATGCATAAGCTAGGATCATTCTTAATCAAACAGCATGTAAAGTCTAGTGGTGACTCTATCAATCCCAACACCAAACCATTCTTTGTTAAGAAATTTAAGAGCCACCATATTGTTTCAAGAGGTTACCATTTATGTTACATAAAAACTCTTTTTGCACTTCTGTTAGATGACTATATCAAATGGTTTTTATGGTTATGTAACATTTATGCAATGCAATTAGAATCACGCGTACAGTTTAGTTTCTAATTTGTAATATATATCTTTTCGAATAGGTGTCCTCAAGAGTATTAGGAAGAATGCCGACAAGCTAAAAAAATGAAGAGACTTTAACAAATTAAGGAGCACTAGGAGCTGCAATCCCTCCTCTTCACCGACATCTAAGTAGAAAATCTTATGTTATATTGTTCTACCTTTATTTTAATAGTGTTATCATTTTGTTGGTTGCTTATGAAATTTTGTTGGTTGCTTATGAAATTTCTTCAGAATGTTATAAATATTATTTTTGAATGTTAGAAAATTGTATATTAAATTTTATTTTGAAATTTAGTATTTTGAATGATTTATAATATTGGAAAATTGTGTATTAATTTTTTTTATTTTTTTTCTAAAAAAGACAACGATTTTTCACCGTTGTCGTAGATAGTTTAAAACTGTTGTTGAATACCCTGTTATTAAAGGTAGACGCTCAAAGACAACGGTGAAAAACTGTTGTCTTTGAAGGAAAAGACAACAGTTTTTTCACCGTTGTAAAAAATGTTGTCTTTGCCTTCAAAGACAACGGTTAAAAACTGTTGTCTTTTGTCACCCCTTTTAATAACACGACCTTTAACAACAGTTCAAAATGGCCTACGACAACGGTGAAAAACCGTTGTTGTTTGACTTTTTTCTTGTAGTGGAGTTATTGTAATTTAGTACTGATAAGCTTGTGTGACTTTGATTACTCTTCTTGGGTTGTAAATTTTACTCTTTCTCAGGATAAATATCTGTTTTCTGCAAATGTATCTGATATTATGACGCGAGATTTTCCTATAAGTCTTTTCTTAATGATCGCCCGATATATATTAAGATTGATAGATACTGCCCGATTTTTTATAGCTTAGTTACATCTCGTCCGATTTAACACGGCTTCGTCATGCTATCCTTGATATTGGTCGATTTATTCTGCTAGACTGGTTTATCATTGTATCTTCATATGTCTTTTTTCGCATAGTAATTGAGTCTCACTGGGTTTTATCATAACGTATATTATTTGCCTCACTATAATAAGCCTTTGGTCAATATATTTTGAACGATCTTTAGTTCAGCCGGTTTGTCAAAACCGTCCGATTTTCATCCACGGATTTTGTCTATTAACTATTATCTGACGCCTGACTTCCATTTTATTAACTACTATCCGACGCTTGACCTCCTTATAGTTTATCATACTAATTTCTATCTGTCCTTGCCAGGATTTCCTAAGAACACTTCTGAGGAAACTCACACCTGTTTCCGAGGTAGCTTTTTCCTCTTGATTTTATCCTTTAATATTATTATCTATTTATAACGATTGATACTCCGAGCACCTTTTATTTTCCTTTTTCCTTTCGTCTCTTATATTTAGAGGTTTTAGCACAGAACTGGAAAAGGGACAAGGGTTTACGGAGTCTTCTTCTGCTTCCCTCCGTCCATCTTTTCGCTTCTCAATTCCTTTTCTTCTAACCCCTTCTCTTCGTGGCGATTTCTCCTCCGGCATGGTTTCTCTCGTGTTCTTCCGACCTCATAGATACAGAAGAAGTGGACTTACAGGCAACCTATGGTTTTCCCTCTTACATTGTCCGTCCTGCTCCTCATGAAGGTCCTCACCTTCCTCCCTTAGGATGTATCTCCATCTTCAGGGACCAAGTCTTGCAAGGTTTCAAATTTTTCCTTCACCCTTTCTTTTGTGAGGTTAGCCGGTATTTTGCTATCCCGCTCAACCAGTTCATCCCTCAATCCTTTTCCATTCTAGTGGGCTTCATTGGAGTATCCAAACTATTAGATTTCCCCTTGTCTCCCCGTCTTTTTCATCACTTCTTCATTCCTCACCGAGTAGATGTGGGTGTTTTTAAATTTTAGTCTCGTCCTAAGGCCATTCTGTTTAACCGCATTCCTCCTCAAGGTGAATGGTATCGTAAATTTTTCTATATGCGTCTACCTTCTCCACCTCCGTTTCCTATTCAATGGATACATGATCTGCCTCTGCTTCCTGATACTCAAGGTCTCCTCAATGATCCCTCTGTTGCCTCTGCCTTACCTAAATTGCGGGGAGCGAAATTCAGTTTGCCACATCTAATTGAAGAGGGTTTAATGTTTCCCTTCGGGATAGGCAACATTAACACTCCTTTGGATAATTCCTTTGGTGAGTATAATTATTTTACTTCGCCTTTGCTGATTAGTATATCTCTATAGTAATGATGTTTATCCTCTGTTTTTCAGCCGATGCTATTCTTCCGGCTTTTATGTACAGGAATTCTGCTATGACCAAGTCCTTTATCAATAATCTTGGAGAACAATGGTTGTTGGCTCGCCGATCTAATCCCAATCCCTCTACCTTGGGCTTGCTTTCCGAGGAAGAACGACAAGCAGAGGGTGTCGCACTCATGGAAGAGGAAGAAGAAGAGTCTTTTGTTACTTTAGTTAAAAAGCCAAATCTTACCAAGGATTCTCCCTTTGGCGATTTCTTTGGTACTTTTGTACAAACTCCTCTTGTTCCGGCGTCTATTTCTTTTGAAAGAGGTAAGGCACCGATGACTTCCACCAATATCATCTCCAATCCTGCTCTTCGATTGATGAGGCCCGGTCTGCTTATCTCTTCTTCTTCTATTGTTTCAGCTTCTCCTGCTTCTGCCTCTGAGATGGCCGCTATCTCTCCTGTGCCTTCTACATCCTTGGCATTGACCTTGCCTCCCTTGGCTTATAGGCCCCGAGCAAAACGAACGCCTTGCCGGAGATCTTCTCCCATTGTCAGCCCTTCAGCCGTTAGTGTTTCTACAATTGCAACAACCCCTCCTACACTACTACCTTCTATTCCATCTAGTTCCTACTTTACTCCTCCTGCTTCTACTATCCCTTTTCCTTCCATTGCCTCCTCTTCTTCTCCATCTCCGACTTCCTTTAGTCCCCCTCCTTTATTTAGAGTGGCTGCGGGCTTACCTTCTCAATTAGGACAGCCTTCTAGTCCTCCTGGCTATGGCACTTTGCAACTGCAAGGTTTATTGGCTGAATCTTGGTCGCAAGGTTATGAACAATTACGAGGCCTTAGTCTCCCACATCGAGCGGATCGCCATAGTCGTCAGGCAGTGGCTGTAAGTATTCCTAGTTATGTGTTTATCAGCTTTGTAACTTTATCTTTAACCTACATTATCCTTTCATTTAGTTCCTAGCCACAAGTCTGCATATCGATCAGCTACTCACAGCTAAAGATCATGAGAACACTGAGTTGAAAGCTCAACTAGAGACATTGAAGGCTGCCTCGCCCTCTTCTAGTAGTGATAGGGCTCAGTTGCAAGAGCAGGTGGCCTTGCAAAATCAACAATTGGGAACCCTGAAGCAAGAATTGAAGGAATGTCAACAACTGTTGAAAGACAAAGAGCTTGCTAGAAAAACCTTAGAATTACAGGTGGATCGACTGCATTCAAGTCTTCAATTGGAGATCGCTTTAAAAGAGAAAGCTCTTTTAGATGCTTCTCAGAAAAGTCTTATCTTAGAGAAAGTAGAGAAGCTTCATAATGCCTGTCTTTCTGACCAAGCTCAGGACCTGGCTTCTCATGATTTCACTATTCTACAGGAACAAGAGCTGAGGAAAGCTCAAGATAACAAATTGTCACTGCTCCAGAAGGAATTGGAACAGCTAAGATCGGAGAAGGATGTTTTAAAAGAGCAAAACTCAAAACTGCAAGCTGATTTCCAACGTTATAAGGAGCAGGAAAAGAGTCGATGGGAAGAATGGCGGCAAGCTTACTTAAAGTCACCGGCATTTGCCCGAGAATTTGTTCGCAGGATAGTGGGTGCGCTAAATCATTCCGTATCGGGGGTTCTTCAACAACTAAAAGAGGGTGGATATCTACCCAGGGAACCTCCCCTCTCTTTCATAAATCGCCGTAGGCTTAATGAAGAACTACCCTCAGATTTGAAAGGCCCTTTCTCGAATGTTTAAAGAATGTACTCATAAAAACTTGTAAAGCAAGAATTGACAATGAGAAAAAAGGTGCAGTTGGTACTGAGTAACTAAGTATTTGCAAGGTATAAGGAAATTTTAACACTTACTTGCTTCTTCTTCCTGCCAGTTTGAGAATACCCCTTTTGGAATGCTATTGCTTGCTGAATATAAATTTTATTAAAAAATTCCTTGCTCATCCTTCAAAGCGGAGCCTTATCTTAATGGATTCTTTTTTAAGTAACCTCCCGCGTGCTTTATATCTCCCCGAGGATGAATAATCTCAGTTGAGACTGGATATGAAATTGTATAAAACTATTGGCCTCTGAGCTGAATATAATATCTTGGACGACTTTTGAGTAAAGACTTTCACTTTCACATATCTGGGCTCCTCTGTGGAATCCCCTCTCGACATTAGGCTTCGAAGTCAGGAGATTCTCTGATTATTTATATCTTGCACGGATTTAGAATCTTTGATCTCTTTTGTGAAGATTCATCTGATGTATTTCATATAATTTCCCGATGATTCTGCTTCATATTGGTTTATAGTCTCCGACTTCTCCTATGAAGGCCCGTCCGGGTTGCTTCATAGGACTTTGCCGATCGACTTTGGTTTGTCTTGGTTTATAGTCTCCGGTTTTTTCTATGAAGGCCCGCCGGGTTACTTCATAGAATCTTCCCGATCAACTTTGGTTTATAGTCTCTGAGTCTTCTTATGAAGGCCCGACCGGGTTACTTCATAGGCTTTTCTCGATCGACTTTGATCTGTCTTGGTTTATAGTCTCCGGTTTTTCCTATGAAGGCCCGCCGGGTTACTTCATAGAATCTTCCCGATCGACTTTGGTTTATAGTCTCCGAGTCTTCCATGAAGGCCCGACCGGGTTACTTCATAGGCTTTTCTCGATCGACTTTGATCTGTCTTGGTTTATAGTCTCCGGTTTTTCCTATGAAGGTCCGCCGGGTTACTTCATAGAATCTTCCCGATCGACTTTGGTTTATAGTCTCCGAGTCTTCCTATGAAGGCCCGACCGGGTTACTTCATAGGCTTTTCTCGATCGACTTTGATCTGTCTTGGTTTATAGTCTCCGATTTTTCCTATGAAGGCCCGCCGGGTTACTTTATAGAATCTTCCCGATCGACTTTGGTTTATAGTCTCCGAGTCTTCCTATGAAGGCCCGACCGGGTTACTTCATAGGATTTTCTCGATCGACTTTGATCTGTCTTGGTTTATAGTCTCCGATTTTTCCTATGAAGGCCCGCCGGGTTACTTCATAAAATCTTCCCGATCGACTTTGGTTTATAGTCTCCGAGTCTTCCTATGAAGGCCCGACTGGGTTACTTCATAGGTTTTTCTCGATCGACTTTGATCTGTCTTGGTTTATAGTCTCCGGTTTTTCCTATGAAGGCCCGCCGGGTTACTTCATAGAATCTTCCCGATCGACTTTGGTTTATATGAAAGTATAATACTTGGGCTAACCTTGTGTTTGTTAGAGTGTATACTAAAAGCCTAGCTTTTGGTATAAACATTTATCTAGAAATAAGAATCACATTGGTCAAATGTCTACATTTGTGATAAATGTAGTTGTTCAATTAATTTATATTGTAGATAACATGGTGTGTGGTGTCACACACAGAGGATCATGTTATCAGTACCTTATAAATTATAAACAGTAGCTCACGACCAAGATGGAAAGGAACAAACTATTTGAAGGTCATAGTGTAATTAGGTATTAGTTTATCTTAACTATATAATTACACTAGTACACTTAGAGTGTATTGAGTAGGACCATTAGAGGTCGTTTCTTTTATACTGACTTTATAAAGAAACAAAGACCTCAGTTATTATGGAAGTGTGTGCTCTTAATCCTAATATAATAACAAGCACATATATTTGATATTTATTTCTTTAATTTGTCAATGGGTGAGATTTAGTTCGATGAATCAATAAGCCCGATAAGTTGGGAAATGATATCACTTATAGTGTGTTGTTGATTATAGAAGGAAACCGTGTCATAGAGATACTAGGTTGAGAATGCCCCAAGAGGAGCTCAAAAGGATTGTCATGTTAAACCCTGCGCAGTGGACTTAGTCCGACATGACGATGAAGTAGAGTGGTACTACTCTTGGAGCTAGATATTAATTAAGCGAGTTGTCAGTAACTTACTTAATTAGTGGACATTTGTTATCTTAAACACAGGGAGACTAACACACTCATAATAAGAAGGAGCCCAAAATGTAATTTGGGATTGGTGCGGTAGTTCAATAATAGTTCTTTAGTGGAATGAATTATTATTGATAAAATTAAGTTGTGTGTTCGGGGCGAACACGGGATGCTTAATTTTATCAGGAGACCAAAACCAATTCCTCCTCTCGGTCCCTATCGTAGCCTCTAGTATATAGAGATTTATACCCACCGCATACCCACCTTCTTACCCATCCTATAGGGGCCGGCCAAGCTAGCTTGGAGACCAAGCTAGGGCCGGCCATGGGTATGTTCATGGGTGAATTCATGTGACCGGCCCTATTAAATAAAAAGGAATTTTAATTTTAAAATTTTTCTTATGTGGATAATATAATTTAAAAGAGAGTTTAAAAATTTAAATCCTTCCTTTTTAAGATTCTACAAAAGATTAAGAGAAGAGTTAAAATCTCTTTCCTTATTTGTAGATTAAAAGGTTGATTTTAATTTTGGTAAAAACTTTCCTTTTAATTATATTCATGATTTAAAAGAAAGTTTAAAAATTAAAAATTCTCTTTTATTAGTTTCTACAAAAGATTAAGAAAAGATTTAATATCTTTCCTTATTTGTAGATTGAAAGGAGATTTTAATTTTTAGAGATAACTTTCCTTTTTGAAAATTATCCACATGTTTAAAAGAAAGATTTTAATTTATAAAATTTCTTTTTATTAACTGATCCGGCAGTAAGAATGGGGGACCCCATTTAGCAGAGTCAACGCCGCGAGGAGGGCCAAAGGCCTTGGCCGAGCGGATAAGGAGGGCGACGACCAGCTAAAGCTTCCGAGCGAAAGCAATACACCCCGCCGGAGTTGGGGTTCCGACGCTCATGATGAACAGTAGGAAAGGCCGAGCAGAGGGCCTGCTCGGCCGAAGGAATAAAACATCAACACTGCGAACAGTCCAGAGAGCACATGACCAGGAAGCTCCCATGCGGATCAGAACATCCGATCGGCCGGACGCGAGGAAACTGCCGACCGGTCGGACGATCGACGGGGAGTAAGAAAAGGCAAGAATAGGAACATCTTCTGACAGCAGATGATATGCAGGATCTTAGGACATGGGCTCACTGTCCCATCAAAGACGTGCTCGTACTGTAGCAGTAAGGAGTCAGGCAAGCTCCTCTGACAAGCCCATACTAGGTATGGGTTGAGGACACGTGTGTGTGCCTCGGTATATGTACATCAGCCTCCTCAGAAGTCTATATAAGGCCTCCACTTCTTCAACCGGAGGTACGCGAGTCTTCATCCTGCAGCCACTTTCATCTATTCCCTCGCCTGACTTGAGCGTCGGAGGGCCGTCGCCGGGGCCCCCCCCCCCCCCCCCCCCCCGGCTCGGTTTTGTTGCAGG
Organism: Zingiber officinale; assembly: GCF_018446385.1. Taxonomy (NCBI): domain Eukaryota; kingdom Viridiplantae; phylum Streptophyta; class Magnoliopsida; order Zingiberales; family Zingiberaceae; genus Zingiber; species Zingiber officinale. The sequence continues at coordinate 61,321,556 of NC_056000.1, read as the reverse complement.
TTCGCCGGAGCACCCGAGGATCTAGCAGGGAGCGCCACGTCCCCAGCGTTCGTTGACCCCTGGTTCGGACAGGATCAATTTGGCGCCGTCTGTGGGAACGCACCTGCATCCGAACGGGAATAATGGACGAGGCTGGACGACAACACACGGTGACGCTTTCGACGGAAGAACTCGACGCTCTGGTCGAGATGAGGGCCACCAAACTTGTGGAGCTAAAACAAAAAGCATCAGCCGAGCGCCCGGAGCAACAAGCAACATCTGCGTCGGGTGGCCGAGCGGAAGCACCTCAAGCCACCGTTGCGTTCCATCGGGCCTTATTCCGCACCCCTGAAGCCGCACCAGCTCGGAAAGATAGAGGATCTTCTTCCGACGAAATGCCTAGGCGAGACGCCAGAAAGGGGAAAGCTCCCCGAGCGGACTCATCTCCCGAGCGGATCAATCGCCAATTCTCAGAGGCTATTCTACGAGACCCTCTGCCTAAACACTACGCGCCCCCGGCGATCGGCGAGTACAATGGAACAACAGACCCGGATGATCATCTGGGTAAGTTCGATAACACAGCTACGCTCCATCAATATACAGATGGAGTAAAGTGCCGAGTCTTTCTTACCACTCTCTCGGGATCGGCTCAACGGTGGTTTCGGAGGCTGCCGGACGGATCCATCACTAGCTTCAAGGACTTCCGAACAGCCTTCCTCCACCACTTCGCCAGCAGTCGGCGTTATCAGAAGACAAGTGTCAGCTTGTTCGCCATCAAGCAAGAGCCGAGAGAATCGCTTCGAGCTTACATCTAGCGATTCAACCAAGTGGCGATGGATATTCCAACGGCCACATCGGAGACGATGATGAATGCCTTCACGCAAGGCCTTGTGGATGGGGACTTCTTCCGGTCGCTCATCCGAAAGCCGCCCCAAGATTATGATCATATGCTGCACCGGGCCAATGAATATATCAACGTGGAGGAAGCGCAGGCAGCCAGGAAGAAAGAAACACCAACCGAACGGGCTCCTCCTGCCGAGCGGAGACCCTTGGTCGCTCATCAACCGCCAAGAGGACCAAGGGCCGAAGCAATCCGCTCCCCTCGTGTGAGGTCCCAAGTACAAGAGGTAGCTGTCGCTCGGCCCAAGCCAAAGAAGAGATAGACCCCTATGTTCTGCTCCTTCCACCGAACGGATACGCACAACACGAGGGTTTGTCGAAGTCTTCCCTTCGTGGCTAATCCCGTTCCCAGGAATGCCGAACGACGGTCTCCTCCCACCGACAGGAGACAAAGGACCCATGAAGTCGACCGGACCCGCATCGAGAGGCGACATCGACAGACGCCCGATCGGAACCGGTCTCCAAGACAGGAGAATCGACGGGCGTCCAGAGAACGGTCCCGACCGTCCGCTCGGGAAGAGGAGAATAGAAGCAATATTGCCCGAGGCGAGATCAACGTTATTGCTGGTGGGCCGACCGGAGGAGACTCCAACCGAGCCAGAAAGGCGAGCGTCCGGCAGCTACAGATCCACGCAGTCGGTTGTAGCCAAGAGCGGGCAAGTGGACCGGAAATCACTTTCGGGCCCGGAGACTTAGAAGGAGTAGAAGTGCCCCACGACGACGCTCTGCTCATCAAAGCGGTAATAGCAAATTACACTATTCACCGTATATTTGTTGACACAGGGAGCTCGGTCAACATTATATTCAAGAAGGCGTTCGATCAGCTGCAAATTGATCGAGCCGAGCTGCTGCCCATGACAACGCCGCTCTAGGGGTTCACGGGTAACGAAGTGCAGCCAGTCGGACAAATACGGCTGGCTATCTCACTGGGAGAAGAGCTGCTCAGGAGGACGCAAACAGCAAACTTCGTGGTGGTGGACTCTCCCTCATCATATAACGTCATTTTGGGACGACCGGCGCTCAGCGAGTTCCGGGCGGTTGTCTCCACCTTCCACCAGAAGATCAAGTTCCCCGTGGAGGACAGAGTAGGAGAAGTACGTGGAGATCAGCTAGCAGCTCGACGATGCTATATAAAGATGATCCGAGCAGAAGCTTGTTCCGCTCGGAAGGCGCCCCGGATCGAGGTGCACGCCATAACCGAGAAACCTCCTGCTTTAATTTATGATGAAAAGGAGGAAGTTCAGATCCATCCGACCCGATCAGAGAACACGACTTTTATCGCCTCTGATCTGGAGGAGGAGCAGAAGGAGGAGCTGATCCAATGCCTCCAACGAAATCATGATGTCTTCGTCTGGTCGACACATGAGTTGCCCGGAATTTCGCCAAGCATAGCGCAACATGAGTTGCATGTCCGACCGGACGCTCGGCCAGTGAAGCAGAGGAAAAGGGATTTCAGTGCCGAGCAGAATGCCATCATCCGGGCGGAAGTAGAGAAACTTCTGGAGGCCGGCCATATACGCGAAGTGCAGTTCCCAAGCTGGCTGGCTAATGTAGTATTAGTCTCCAAGCCGGGCGGTAAGTGGAGAGTCTGTATCGACTTTCGGGACTTGAACAAAGCATGCCCCAAAGATTTTTATCCCCTGCCCCGGATAGATCAGCTGGTGGACTCTACGGCCAGTTATGCTCGACGCCTACCAAAGCTATCATCAAGTGCCGCTCGCCCGGGAAGATCAAGAAAAAGTAAGCTTCGTAACGGCCGACGGCACATATTGCTATAATGTGATGCCGTTCGGATTGAAGAATGCCGGGGCCACCTATCAACGCTTGATGAACAAAGTGTTCAGGGAGCAGATCGAGCGGAATCTGGAAGTTTATGTGGACGACATTCTTATCAAGTCCGCCCGAGCGGCCGATCTCTTCAAGGACATGGAAGAAACCTTCCGAACGATGCGCAAATATGGAGTCAAGCTAAATCCCCAAAAGTGCCTGTTCGGAGCAAAAGGAGGGCATTTCTTGGGGTACATAGTGACCGAGCGGGGAATCGAAGCCAATCCTAGCGAGGTGAAAGCTCTGCAAGACATGCCGCCTCCAAGAAATACAAGGGAAGTGCAGCGATTGACCGGTCGGATAACTGCTTTGTCCAGATTCATCTCCAAAACCGCCGACCGGAGCCTACCATTCTTCAAGATCCTACGCAAGGCTACTAAGTTCCAGTGGGATGAAGAATGTGACCGAGCGTTCGGAGAATTGAAAACATATCTCAATTCTCTGCCTGTACTTGCCAAGCCGATCGGGGGTGAGTCACTTTATATTTATCTGTCGTCAACTGAGCATGCTGTAGGCTCAGCACTTGTGAGGGCGAGCGGAGAAGAGCAGCCGGTGTATTTTCTGAGCCATATTTTAAAAGATGCTGAATCTCGTTACACCGGGCTCGAGAAGTTGGCCTTTGCTTTGGTTCTAGCTGCTCGGCGTCTTCGACCATATTTCTTGGCTCACACCATCATTGTCCGGACGAACAGCCCGCTAGGAAGGGTGCTGTTGAATCCAGAAGCGTCCGGACGGCTCATCAAATGGACGACAGAACTAAGTGAATTTGACATCCAATACCAGCCCCGCTCGGCGATCAAAGCGCAATCCTTGGCTGATTTTGTGACCGAAGTGCAAAAGCCAGAGCCGGAAGCTCTGTGGAGAATATATGTGGATGGGTCGTCCACTCGGCTCGGAAGTGGGATTGGAATATTGCTGCTCTCGCCTCAAGAAGAAAAGATGCACTTATCCGTCCGGCTGGATTACAAAGCTACCAACAATGAGGCAGAGTATGAGGCCCTCATAGCCGGATTACAGGCAGCACGGCATGTTGGAGCCGGTCGGGTGACACTTTATTCAGATTCACAGTTGGCCGCTCAGCAACTATCTGGCACCTTTGAAATCAACAGCGCTCGGCTTAAACTCTATGCTGAGGCCTTTGAAAAACTCAAAGCTAATTTCCGCGAGGTTCTTATTCAGAAGATTCCCCGAACGGAGAACCAGGCAGCCGATGAGTTGGCCAAACTAGCAAGTTCTATGACGCCGGTCATTATCCCGAAGCCAATTGAACAAGTATCTTTGGTGGCACATGTTGACCGGATGGAAGGCCTCAGGTTTCCGGACGACTGGAGGACACCCATCATGGAGTTTTTGCGCTCGGGCACCACTTCTGCCGATCGGGAAGAAGCCCAACTGCTCAGGAGGAGGGCTGGTCGGTTCACACTCATCGGCGATCAGCTCTACAAGAAGGCTTTCTCTCGCCCGCTGTTGAAGTGTGTGAGCTCGGAAGACTCGACTTACATCCTCCAAGAGGTACATCAAGGATCGTGCGGAGGACATCCGGGCGGACGATCACTAGCCAAAAAGATTTTGCTAGCTGGATACTTTTGGCCGACTTTACAAATGGACGCCGCTCGGATAGTAGCTACGTGCCTTTCATGCTAGAAGTATCACAACTTCTCCCACCGACCGGCAGAAGAAATGAAGGCGTCAAGCGTTTCATGTCCGTTCGATCAATGGGGAATGGATATTGTGGGTCCATTTCCGATGGCGACCGGGCAGAGGAAATTTTTGCTGGTGGCGGTCAATTATTTTTCCAAGTGGGTGGAGGCCGAGCCACTAGCCAGGATCACCGAGCAGATGGTTAAAAAATTCATCTGGCAACACATCATCTATAGGTTCGGTATCCCTCGCCGATTGGTTTCCGACAATGGGCGGCAATTCACAGGGAAGGTGCTAGAAGATTGGTGCAAAAGCTACGGCATCGAGCAACACTTCACGTCCGTGGCTTACCCCCAAAGCAACGGTCAAGCCGAAGTAGCCAACCGGGAAATTCTTCGTATTCTGCGCACTCGACTCGACCACGTGGGAGGAAGTTGGCCGGATGAAGTGCCGGGCGTTTTATGGGCCATCCGGACGACTCCTAAGGAAGCAACGGGCGTCACACCTTTTCATCTGGTGTACGGCGGCGAAGCAGTCGTTCCGGTTGAAGTCGGCGTCGAGTCCGTCCGGGTCCAATTATACGACGAAGGCAACGCCGATCGGAGGAACATGGAGCTGGATTTGATTGACGAGGAGCGAGCCAAGGCATCCGTTCGGCTGATGGCATACCGTCAACGAATGAAGCAAAACTACAACCGCCGCGTCATTCCCCGATCATTCCAGGTCAGCGACCTTGTCTGGAAGAAAGTCAAACAGGTCGGCGACGTCGGCAAGCTTGAAGCTCCGTGGGCAGGTCCCTTCAAAATCACCAAAAAGCTCCGCTCGGGTGCGTATTATTTGGAGGATGAGGACGGTCGGCAGTTGGATAGGCCATGGAGCGCGAACCACCTCCAGCCTTATCGGGCGGGATGAAAGGTGTACCACTGTAAAGCATCCTGTGTACTTTTTTCGACTGAATACTGGAAATGCAGAAATGAAGAATCAAGAGAACAAATATATGGCACCGTCAACAAGAAACGAAGGCCCTCGAGCCGATCAGCCGGGAGGTTTATATCCGAGCTGGGAGCTCGATAACGAAGGCCCCCGAGCCGATTAGCCGGGAGGTTTATATCCGAGCTGGGAGCTCGATAACGAAGGCCCCCGAGCCGATCGGCCGGGAGGTTTATATATTTAAACTCGTAAGCGATTGACCCGTGCTGTTCAGCCGGGCACAAATATTGTTCGAGCGCGTGATATGAAGGCCAAGGTCGCTCGGCCTGGTAAGGAGTTAGCCTTGAAAGGCCGACGAGCCCCGTCGTTAAACATCGAGAGCCGCGCCGACCGGCTATAAATAACCGCGCCGTCGAGCACCGACGTTAAATATCGAGAGACGAGCCGGCGTCTATAAACGTCCGAGCGGAAAGCCGACGAGCCCCGTCGTTAAAAATCGAGAGCCGCGCCGACCGGCTATAAATATCCGCGCCGTCGAGCACCGACGTTAAAGATCGAGAGACGAGCCGGCGTCTATAAACCTCCGAGCGTAAGACCGACGATCCCATCGTTAAGAGCCGCGCCGACCGGCTATAAATATCCGCGTCGTCGAGCACCGACATTAAAGATCGAGAGACGAGCCGGCGTCTATAAACGTCCGAGCGGAAAGCCGACGAGCCCCGTCGTTAAAAATCGAGAGCCGCGCCGACCGGCTATAAATATCCGCGCCGTCGAGCACCGACGTTAAAGATCGAGAGACGAGCCGGCGTCTATAAACCTCCGAGCAGAAGACCGACGAGCCCCGTCGTTAAAAATCGAGAGCCGCGCCGACCGGCTATAAATATCCGCGCCGTCGAGCACCGACGTTAAAGATCGAGAGACGAGCCGGCGTCTATAAACCTCCGAGCAGAAGACCGACGAGCCCCGTCGTTAAAAATCGAGAGCCGCGCCGACCGGCTATAATATCCGCGCCGACGACCGACGCTAAAGATCGAGAGACGAGCCGCCTATAAACCTCCAAGCGTAAGACCGACGAGCCCTGGCTATTAAAATCGAGAGCCGCTACCGACCGCTATAATATCCGCTACCACGAGCAACGACGTTAAAGATCGAGAGACGAGCCGCCGTCTATAAACCTATAAATCCGCGCCAACGAGCCCCGCCGTTAAAAATCGAGAGCCGCGACCGGCTATAAATATCCGCGCCGTCGAGCACCGACGTTAAAGATCGAGAGACGAGCCGGCGTCTATAAACCTCCGAGCAGAAGACCGACGAGCCCCGTCGTTAAAAATCGAGAGCCGCGCCGACCGGCTATAAATATCCGCGCCGTCGAGCACCGACGTTAAAGATCGAGAGACGAGCCGGCGTCTATAAACCTCCGAGCAGAAGACCGACGAGCCCCGTCGTTAGAAATCGAGAGCCGCGCCGACCGGCTATAAATATTCGCGCCGTCGAGCACCGACGTTAAAGATCGAGAGACGGTTCGGCGTCTATAAACCCGCCGGCCGGAAAACCAGGAGACGAGCCGGCGTCTATAAACGTCCGAGCGGAAAGCCGTCGAGATCCGACGTTAAAGATCGAGAGTCAAACCCGCGACTGTGAGCTTACTGGACGAAACTAAGGACGCCAAATAACGAGCGTTCGCAAGTACTAAATTGATTAAGTCCGATCGGCCATCAGTTTGCCAATACTTCGCATTCACTGAATGCAAACAGTATAGCCAAGCGTTAAACGATTTCGAGGAAAACGAGTCAATTGATTAACCTGATCGGTTGTCTAGTGGGAAACACGTATAGCTTAACTGACTCTACAAATGAGCACCAAACAGACAGAAGAGGGCAATGAAGGACAAACAAAAATAGAAGCAAAGGAATACAATTATGCCGAACGACACGTACAAAAATTTTACATCCGCCGAGCGGATGAAATACAGGAAGTACTTGGAAGAATTCGCCTCACTCCGGGTCCTCAAAATTGAAAAAGGCGTCCGGGATATCGTCAATCATGGCCGCCAGGTCGGAGGCGGGAATGTGCATTCCCGCAGGAAGGTGGTCACCCTTCTTCAAGTACGCCATGGTGACCTTGACCGCCTCGGAGAAAGTTGATGAGACGTTGCCGCCGAATTTTGCGCCGAACCGTTCCGAGCGGAGGTAGTCTTGGCGCGTTGTTACTAGGCGGCTCGGCTCTCCCTCCTTATATTTTTTGAGTACCGCCCGGGAAGCGGTTAAGGAATCTTGGACTACCTTCAAGTCCATTTCAGCCTTTGTGCGTTCCGCCGAACGGTCTTCCCGCTTGGCGTTCAGTTGGGCCTCCAGATCCTTGGATCGCTGATCTAGTGCACGGACATCTACTTTCATCTTGTCCAGATCAGCTATCGCTCGCTTCTTCCGGGCAGTAGCGCGTTTGGCATCCGCTTCGTGCTTCTTGACTTGGCCCTCTAGCCGAGCCACCTCTGTAGACAGGTCGGCGGACTTCTTCTGTTCGGCCTCGAGGGTTTGTTTCTCCCGCTCGGCCGATGGACCCCCCAACACTTGGAGTTTTCCCAGGAGATCCTCCAGCTCGGCTAGTCGATGGCTAGTGGCGATTTGCTCAGCCCAGCGCTGTAAGGGAAATAATAAAATGAGGAACCGGACAGTAGCATGGCACAGGAAGAAAAATGAATTTACCTGAGTGACTTGCTGCATGTTGTTATGGCCGAGCTGCTTGGGCGTCATGAGGGCCACCCGAATCTGGGCGTCCTCGAAAAGTTTGGCGATCGGACCCGTCAAGGTTATTTCATGAACGGGGCTTGATGGCCGATCGGCAGACAATAAATATTCCTCCGATGGGAATCGAAGGGTAGTCTTGATGGTTGGGTGGTCGGCCGACACTTCCTCAGCCGCAGTCGCCTGGCCCGAGGACTCTCCAATGGTTGAAGTTTCGCCCAACCGTCGTAAGCGACGGCGAGTCCGTGGGGGAGAGCCAGAGGGCTGTGCGGTAGGCGAGGCCACTGGGGTCCCGATCCTCAACGGCGTGCGATCTGGCAAAGCGAGGTCGATCGGCGCCTGTGGTTCGCCCTCTTGGGTCGGCGGAAGGCTGGGGTCTCTTCGACGTTTTCGCCGAACTTCCAGTGGTGAATCCCCGGTCTGGGGGACTCCCAGCTCTGCTGGAGCAGAGGAAACAGGATCCGCCTCAACCTCCGTTGAAGCGGCTGAGGTAACTTCTGTTTCAGGGGCGGACTGCGTCCCCCCCTCTCCTGTAGCTGCCGGGAGGCTGGGGATAAGACCCCGCTCGGCGAGTTCTTTTTTAGTCGCCTCCTCAATTTCCACGGCCTTCAACTTCAGATGATCGGTGGCCTTGGAGCGCCACATGACTTCAGCTGTAATGGAAGAAATTAAAATCAGTTAGACAAAAAAGGCGAAGAGAGTGAAAAGTCCTTACTCATGCGGTAGGGGAGATTGGCCCGAACGGGAGATAATCCGAAAATATACAACACCCCCTTGAGAAGCAACTGGTCGATTTTGTACCGCTGACCGGACAACCAGTTCGCCGCATGAAGGTAGGCCGGATTGCTTCTGAATTTGCCGAGCTCCGGCTGGGTCGGCACAGCGGTCTGCCATTTGGTTCTGAATGCTGGCCACTCGGGAAGTCGTATGTAGAAGAAGAACTCCTTCCAGTGCTTGTTAGAGGTCGGCATATTATCAAAAACTTTAAAGCCTATTCTACTTTGGAAAATGAAAATGCCCAGCTCGGATTGTTTGGGGTAGAAGAAGAAGTGGAATATTTTGGGGTCAAGTGGGATACTGTGCAGCTTAAAGAGGACAACCACCCCGCTCAGCAACCTAAAGGAGTTCGGCACAAGTTGGCCGAGCGGGATGCGGAAATAATTACAAACCTCCAAAATAAAGGGATGGGTAGGAAATCTAAGGCCGCCCTGGAATTGGTCCAGAAAAAAACAAATGGTACCGATCGGCGGGTTATGGGGCCGGTCGGCCGGGTCGGCTATAACTATTTCATGGTCATCAGGGATCCCATACGTCCGAACAAGACGACGAGCGCCCTCTTCATCAAACCGACTCTCCATGGTCATATACCAAGGACCATGAACATCCACAGTGGGTACGGAAGTGCTTGCCATGACTGAAGTATCAAGAAAAAGAAAGAAGGAAGCCGAAGGAAACTCGGAAACGGAGGACAGATAAGAGTTCGCAAGCAAGGGAACGAAAGGAGTTCCACGCGAAAGGGAAAGGCCAAACGAAAGGAAGGGAGAAGCTTACTGAGGAAAGGTGAACGGAGAAGATCACCAGAAAGCCGAAAACCACCGAGAGGCGAGAGCTAGGACAACCGGAATGAAGCAGCCGCGGGCACCTTCGACGGAGGATGAGCGATGAAACAGAGAAATGCGGCGTAAGGGCGGAGACGAAGGCTTTATGTGAACGAGGCTGGTCGACCTCGTCCGTCGGATGCAGGTCATGAGAGACGAGGTCATCATCTAACCGTCCATTTCAAAGTAATCGCGTCCCATCATACGGATCATCACCGCCACGCAAGAAGAGCCACGTGGCGCTCTGTCACCAGGCGCAATTAATGCGCCCATACCGCGTATGCTTCGACTTAATGGAAAGGATTTGCGCGATTTTCGAGAAGATTTAGACAAGCAAACATCCACGCTGGACGCCAAGACATTCAGAACGAAGAGCCGAGCGAATGATGAGTTATGAGGGCCGAACGACTCTAGGTATATCATAAGCGGCGGTAAGGCGACGACCGCCCGTTCGGACACATAGTCCAGTCAGTCGGACTCACTGCCTCCTTCGACTAGACTTGAAGAGGAGGCAAGTGATCCGGCAGTAAGAATGGGGGACCCCATTTAGCAGAGTCAACGCCGCGAGGAGGGCCAAAGGCCTTGGCCGAGCGGATAAGGAGGGCGACGACCAGCTGAAGCTTCCGAGCGGAAGCAATACACCCCGCCGGAGTTGGGGTTTCGACGCTCATGATGAACAGTAGGAAAGGCCGAGCAGAGGGCCTGCTTAGCCGAAGGAATAAAATATCAACGCTGCGAACAGTCCAGAGAGCACATGACCAGGAAGCTCCCGCGCGGATCAGAACATCCGATCGGCCGGACGCGAGGAAACTGCCGACCGGTCGGACGATCGACGGGGAGTAAGAAAAGGCAAGGATAGGAACATCTTTTGACAGCAGATGATATGCAGGATCTTAGGACATGGGCTCACTGTCCCATCAAAGATGTGCTCACTGTCCCATCAAAGACGTGCTCGTACTGTAGCAGTAAGGAGTCAGGCAAGCTCCTCTGACAAGCCCATACTAGGTATGGGTTGAGGACACGTGTGTGTGCCTCGGTATATGTACATCAGCCTCCTCAGAAGTCTATATAAGGCCTCCACTTCTTCAACCGGAGGTACGCGAGTCTTCATCCTGCAGCCACTTTCATCTATTCCCTCGCCTGACTTGAGCGTCGGAGGGCCGTCGCCGGGACACCCCCGGCTTGGTTTTGTTGCAGGTTCGCCAGAGCACCCGAGGATCCAGCAGGGAGCGCCACGTCCCCAGCGTTCGTTGACCCCTGGTTCGTACAGGATCATTAACCAATCATGAAGGGATTAAAATTATTGGAGAAATTTTTATAAATTTCTAGAAACAAATTAGGAAGTTTTAATTTTTGTTTTAATTAAAACTCTCCTTGTTTTGGGGAGAAGAGTGGCCGACCATTATAATTTGAAAAGAGAAAATTATTTTAATTAAATAAATTTTCCTTTTCAATGGCAAAAGAATTAAGGAAGTTTTTATTAAATTTTCCTTATTTGCCAAGACCAAGGATTATAAAAGAGGAGGTAGAGGAGGCTTCAAGGTGAACGACTCTATTCTATTTTTCCTCTCTTTTCTCCTTGGGTGTGGCCGGCCCTTTCTTTCCTCTCCTCTCCTTTGTGTGGCCGAAACCTTCTCATGGTGGAGATAGCTTTGGTGGCCGGATCTAAGAAGGAGAAGAAGGAGAGAAAAGAAGCCTCTTTTCTAGCATCCCTTGGAGCATGGTGGTGGTGGCCGAACCTCTTCATCCTAGGAGAAGTTTTGATGGCCGAAACTTGTAAGGAAGAAGAAGGTGCTTGGTGGTTCTCATCTCGGAAGATCGTTGCCCACACAACGTCCGAGGTTAGAAGAGGAATACGGTAGAAGATCAAGAGGTCTTTCTAAAAGGTATAACTAGTAATTTTTCTTTCCGCATCATGCTAGTTATTTATGGAAATAATACCAAATACAAGAGGCTTACGTTCTAGTATTTCGAATATGTTTTTCGAAGTTGTGTTCTTTTGTTTTGTTTTTTTTTCTTGTGATTTGATTGTTCTTTTCGGTTAACCTAAAGTTATTTTAGGAAATTAAATATTAGCTTTCTATAAAAGGTTTTGTCTAGTCGGTGGTGGTTGCTCCCATATCCAAGAAGGCCGTGTGCCTCGCCACGTCAGTACTGGGAACCAATTATGGAAATTAATATTTAATGAAATTAATAACTTAAGGTGATTTGGGTCGAACGTGTTAAGTTCCGCAGGAGACCCAAGTCAAAACCTAAAAGAACAAATAGATTAAGTTTTGGATCAAACGTGTTAAGTTCCGCAGGCGATCCAAAATTTAATTTAAAAGAACACATGGTAGCTAGGAAAAGGTTCAGACCTTTGTACAAAATTTTTGTACAGTGGAACCTCTAGGCTTTCCGAGTAGCAACCAACAGTGTTGGCTTGTAATTCCTTGAGGGGAGCTGAATAGGCCTTTATGATTTCCCCTTATTTTACTGCTTAAAAAAATAGAAAGGAGGCTTCTCCTGATACTTATCAATTTGTATGAACCACATTTATTTCCCGTGTCAATATTTATCTTGCTTGACTTTCATCAAAGAAACAAAGTACATAAACTGCAAGTATCTTAATTCGCCTGGGAATTCCAATAACTGTGAACATATTTAAAGTAATATGATCAAATCAGGCTCGATAGGGTTGCAAATGATTAGCGCTCCAAGGGCGTTCCAACATTCTTCCTTCGGCATTTTGGAGATAGTATGAGCCTGACACAAGCTTTTCTATCACTTTGTAAGGCCCTCCCCATTGTGGTGCCAACTTGCTGACATCTCCCACAGGCTTAACTCGTTTCCATACCAAATCCCCTACTTGGAAGAATCTGGGAATAACCCTTTTGTTATAATTCGGTCTCATCCTTTGTCGATATGATATAAGACGAGTAGCAGCTTTATCCCTTATTTCCTCGATCATGTCCAGTTCCATAAGTCGTCGGTCTCTATTATTCTCATCATACAATTGTCTTCTGTCAGACTCTACTCCTACCTCAATGGGGATTACTGCTTCTCCTCCATAGACTAACTGAAAAGGAGTGATTCCTGTAGCTTCACGAGGCGTAGTGCGATATGCCCAGAGAACACTGGGTAACTCATCTACCCAGCTACCTCCGACATGATCTAACTTAGTTTTCAGTCCTCTAATAATCTCCCTATTAGTTACTTCTGCTTGACCATTGCTTTGCGGGTAAGCTACAGAGGTGAAGGCCTGGGTAATCCCATAACTCTGACACCAGTCTAGGATTCTATCGCCTTTAAACTGCCTTCCATTATCAGAGACCAACTTATGAGGAATGCCAAACCTGCAGATTATATTTTTCCATAAGAATTTAATGACCGCGTCTTCTGTAATTCTAGCAAGTGGTTCTGCTTCCACCCATCTAGAGAAATAATCCACGGCCACCAACAGGAACCTCCTCTGTGCAGCAGCCATAGGAAATGGACCTACTATGTCCATACCCCACTGATCAAAGGGACACGAGACTATAGAGGTTCTTAATAACTGGGTAGGGTGATGTAATATATTCTGATGCTTTTGACAAGAAATACAAGTTCTTACCAGTTTAGCGGCATCTTCATGTAGAGTGGGCCAGAAATATCCCGCTAAGAGGATTTTACGAGCCAAAGATCTTCCTCCTATATGACTGCCACAAGAGCCTTGATGCACCTCCTGTAAAATAAATTGGGTATCTTCTGTGCCTACACACTTGAGCAAAGGTCTGGAAAAAACCCTTTTATATAATTGCTCCCCCACCATGGTATATTGAGCAGCTCATTTTTTAAATACCCTGGCTTGCTCTGTATCTCTCGGAAGAAGACCTTGCTGTAAATATAATATAATTTGAGCTCGCCAATCACCCTGAATTTCTATATCAGTCTGTCTTTCAATACAGGAAATTAACAGGGTCTGTTCCACTGGTCGATCAAGACTCCATGGTACTACAGCAGAGGCTAGTTTAGCTAATTCATCTGCCACCTGATTCTCTGATCGGGGAATTTTTTGTATGCTCACATTTTGAAATTGAGATTTCAACTTATCGAATGCCTCAGCATATAACTTGAGCATGTTGTTATTGATTTCAAAATTACCTGATAATTGTTGAGCTGCTAGCTGAGAATTAGAATATATAAGGACTCGAGCTGCTCCTACATGCCGAGCAGCCTGTAAACCAACTATTAGAGCTTCATATTCAGCCTCATTGTTGGTAGCTCTGTAATTTAATCTAATGGAGAGTTGAAGTCTGTCTTCTCTTGGGGATATAAGAAGAATACCAATTCCACTGCCTTGTCTAGTTGCAGAGCCATCCACATAAACTTTCCAGGTATCTTCTTCTTCTAGGCCTTGAACCTCTATGATGAAATCTGCTAGAGCCTGTGCCTTGATGGCCGAGCGGGGTTGATATTGAATGTCATATTCCCCAAGCTCGGTTGTCCATTTGACTAACCGCCCTGATGCCTCTGGGTTGAGCAATACCCGTCCGAGAGTGCTGTTGGTTAAGACAATAATCTCATGTGCCAAGAAATATCGGCGCAACCTCCGAGCAGTCAATATTAGAGCATAGGCCAGTTTTTCTAGTGTAGTGTATCTACACTCCGCTCCTTTTAATAAATGACTAGAAAAATATACAGGTTGTTGCTCTTTTCCTTCCTGTCTGACTAACACAGAGCCTACGGCGTTTTCATTAGCCGACAAATATACCCACAGAGTTTCTCCTGCTATAGGTTTAGCTAATACAGGGAGGGTAGTCAAATAATCTTTCAATTCTTGGAAAGCCTTATCACATTCCTCATTCCATTGAAACTTATTAGCATTTTTGAGTATTTTAAAGAAATGGAAACTATGATCAGCTGATCTAGAAATAAATCTAGACAAGGCTGTGATTCGGCCTGTCAATCTTTGAGCTTCCCTCAGGTTGCGGGGTGGCTCCATGCTCTGCAACGCCTTGACCTTGCTCGGGTTGGCCTTTATCCCCCGTTCGGACACCATATATCCCAGGAATTTTCCTCCCTTCGCGCCGAACAAGCATTTGCTTGGTTTCAACTTGAGCCCATACTGTCTTAATGTCTTGCAAGTCTCCTCTATATCCCTGCACAGATCAGCAGCTTGAAAAGATTTGATTAAGATGTCATCAACATATACTTCCATATTCCTACCAATCTGCTTCTGAAAGACCTTATTCATAAGCCTTTGATAGGTTGCTCCTGCATTCTTTAGTCCAAAGGGCATAACATTATAACAATAAGTGCCTTTAGATGTTATAAAACTAATCTTTTCTTGATCCTCTTTGGCCAAGGGGACTTGATGATAACCTTGATATGCATCCAGCATGGAAATATATTCGCATCCGGCAGTGGAATCAACCAGTTGATCAATCCTGGGTAAAGGATAGTAATCCTTCGGGCAAGCTTTGTTGAGATCTCGAAAGTCAATGCACACTCGCCATTTATTCCCAGGTTTAGAGACTAACACCACATTAGCCAACCAGCTTGGGAATTGCACTTCCCTGATGTATCCGGCTTCCATAAGCTTGGCTATTTCTTCCTTGATAATCTGATTCTGTTCCGCACTAAAACTCCTCTTTCTTTGCATGACTGGGTAGGCATCCGGGAAGACATGCAAGGAATGTTCCATGACGGCAGGAGAAATGCCCGAAACTTCTTTGGGAGTCCAGGCGAACACATCATTATTCTCCTTCAAACATTGCACCAACTCAGCTTTAAGATCAGGATCAAGGTCGGCTGCAACCTAGGTGGTAGCTTCTGGCCGCCCAGTTTGGATTTGTACTTCTTCCTTTTCTTCATAAACCAAGACGGGATGCTTTTCGCGAATGACATTAACTTCCATTCTTTGAATCTTCCGAGCGGTGTTGGCTTCAGTTCGAATGATTTCTACGTAACATTTTCGGGTTGTCTTTTGATCGCCCCGTACTTCTCCGACCTGCTCCTCCACGAGAAACTTAATCTTCTGACAGAAAGTAGAAACGACCGCCCTGAACTCATTCAGGGCGGGCCGACCCAATATCACATTATAAGAAGATGGAGCATCTACCACCATAAAATAAGATCTCCTGGTTCTCATCAGGGGTTCCTCCCCCAAAGAAATGGCCAACTTTATTTGCCCCAGAGGTTGCACTTCATTGCCTGTGAATCCATACAGAGGAGTTGCAATCGGTTGAAGTTCCATTAGATCAATTTGCAGCTGATCAAAAGCCTTTTTGAATATAATGTTGACTGAGCTGCCAGTGTCTATGAAGGTACGAGCGATGACGTAGTTGGCTATCACAGCTTTGATGATCAATGCGTCGTCATGAGGTATTTCTACTCCCTCTAGATCTTTGGGCCCAAAACTTATTTCAAGGTCGGCTGCTCGTTCCATGCTGCATCCTACTGCATGAATCTCCAATCTTCGGGCATGTGCTTTTCTGGCTCTGTTAGAATCCCCATCGGTGGGTCCGCCCGTAATCATGTTAATATTACCCCGAGCAGCATTGTTTCTATTCTCCTCCTACCGAGTCGTTGTGGTTTCGGAAGGTGCTTTATCTGATACTTGGCTGGTACCAGCTGAGACCGGTATTGCTTCTTGCCGGGTTCCATCCGGGTGATATTCCGGTTTGAGTGGACTTTGCTGCCTGGGGTACTGTTGCCGGTAATAGTTTTGCCTCTGATAGCGCTCTTTATTGACTCGTCTGTTTCTCAAAACAAAACAGTCATCAGAGTGATTACTGCTAGTTTTATGATAAGTGCAACATCTCCTCGGTGCCTCCGGCTGCATCTCTACATGCTGTACAGCTTGTGGACGATAATCTGGTTGTCGATGAGGTGGATGAGTGGTTCTAGGTCCTCTTGGTGGGGGTACCGGGGTCGGAGCCTTCTCCTTCGCATGAGTAGGAGAAGAGGGAACACCTTCTTTCCTATGAGCAGCTTGGGCTTCTTCTACGTTAATGAACTCAATGGCATGCTCAATCAGGGAATCAAAGTTAACAGAAGGATTTCTTACCAAATCTTTAAAGAAGTCATTATCATTTAGACCCTGAGAGAAAGCACTTACTAATATTTCAGTAGTAGCATTAGGTACATCTATAGCTACCTGATTAAACCTTTTAATATATGCCTGAATGGATTCTTTAGACGTCTGCTTAATTGAAAATAGGCTCCACGGGGTCTTATGATACCTTTTGTTGCTGGAGAAATGATGTAGAAAGACTTTCTTAAAATCCTTAAATTTTTTAATAGACTTTTCAGGTAATCTCTTGAACCAGCACTGTGTTGCTCCCCTAAGAGTAGTGAGAAACATCCGACACTTCACCCCATCGGAGAATTGTTACAACAATGCTACATTTTCAAATTTCAACAAGTGATCTTCCGGATCTGTGGTTCCGGTATATTCTCCAATTTGCAGATTCTGATATCGCTTAGGAAGTGGGTCGTCTAATACACTTTGTGAGAATGGGGAGATGACCTTTTCTGGTGAACTATCACTAATTATCATTATCATTTTACGCTTCTCTCTGTCAGGAGCCTCACCAGAGGACTCTTGGAACACATGCCTCTTACCCCCTGGATCCAAGGGAGTGCGAAGGAAGGCTCGTGGACGCTTGGTTGGAGAAACAGTAGCTGGAGGAAAATATAAATGTTCTTCTTCTTCTGTCTCCTTTCCTTTCCGAGGTTCAGTAGTTGATATCGCCGGATGATGAGCCATCGGCAGAGTGGCTCCAATATGAGCTTGTAGTTGTTGTTGCTGTTGTTGTAGGGCTTTCTGAACATGAGAATTAATGAGGAGATCCAAATCCTCACGACTGATAGTAAGTAGGTTCGACTTCCCAGCTTCTTCCATCATGTAGTCTCAGATTCAGGTAAAGTTTCCCACAGACGGTGCCAAATTTGATCCTGTCTGAGAAGCTGACCGTGAAGGAGATCCGGAAGAAGGAAACCCCCCGTAATGACGAAGAATAATGCCGGTGAAACCTCGACCCGAGAAACCCAAAGCGGATCGAAAGAAAACCAGAATCACCGAAGGAAATCTGATAAATAGGAAGAAATCCCCGTCCAAATAGGAGAAAATCGAACTTTCAAGCTCCCGAAGCTCCCTGCGCACAAGAGACCAACCAACACTATCGTCAGTGACCTAAGACCGGGGTGGGAATCCCTGGCTAGGCCCTCCGACGCTCAAGTTAGTGATCTCTCTGGGTGTGGAGAAGGAAGAAGAAGATGAACAGAGATGAAAATTAGGGATGTTCACTTACCTATCCAACAGAGAGGATTCCCCCTTTTATACCACTTCATATAACCTCCGCAGTCATGAAGTGGACCCCGGTTTGTTAGAGTTCGTTACGACATCAGCTGCGTACTTCGGGAAGATGATTTTTAAGGAATCTTTTTTGTACTCCAGATGTACCTTCTTTGTCGTTTAGCGCCTGCAAGACAAGCTGAAAGCATATTTCCTGCCAAAATATATATTCTTTATCATGAATTATTCTATTCGATGTATTCATGTATGATTCTTTTTCACGTGACTTCTATTTGTATCTTTACTGTGTTGAAATAATATTTTATCCAACATGTTTCTGAAGTATTCATTAACCCTTTTGGCCGATATTGGTCTATCTTCGTTCGGCAGGCATGTATTGGCCGTTTATTGGTTTACCTTTGTTCTGAGGGTATGTCTCGACCAATATTGACTTACCTTCATACGGCAAGCGTGTATCGACCGATATTGGCCTACCTTCGTTCGGCAGGCATGTATCGACCGATATTGGCCTTCCTTCGTTCGGCAGGCATGTATCGGTCGTTATTGGTTTACCTTTGTTCTGAGGGTATGTCTCGACCAATATTGACTTACCTTCATACGGCAAGCGTGTATCGACCGATATTGGCCTACCTTCGTTCGGCAGGCATGTATCGACCGATATTGGCCTTCCTTCGTTCGGCAGGCATGTATCGGCCGTTATTGGTTTACCTTTGTTCTGAGGGTATGTCTCGACCAATATTGACTTACCTTCATACGGCAAGCGTGTATCGACCGATATTGGCCTACCTTCGTTCGGCAGGCATGTATCGACCGATATTGGCCTACCTTCGTTCGGCAGACATGTATTGGCCGTTATTGGTTTACCTTTGTTCTGAGGGTGTGTCTCGACCAATATTGACTTACCTTCATACGGTAAGCGTGTATCGACCGATATTGGCCTACCTTCGTTCGGCAGGCATGTATCGACCGATATTGGCCTACCTTCGTTCGGCAGACATGTATTGGCCGTTATTGGTTTACCTTTGTTCTGAGGGTATGTCTCGACCAATATTGACTTACCTTCATACGGCAAGCGTGTATCGACCGATATTGGCCTACCTTCGTTCGGCAGGCATGTATCGGCCGATATTGGCCTTCCTTCGTTCGACATGCATGTATCGGCCGATATTGGCCTTCCTCCTTTGACTCTCTCTTCCTTTTCTTTCCTCATCTGAAGACCCTTAAAACCTAACCCATATCACTAGCCTTCCCCTTAAGTCTAGTCGAAGGAGGTGTAGACGACTGACTAGACATAAGTATGGTCTTGTCTTTTCATACCCGTGCCTCTGCCCCAGATTTTGAAATGACCTCACAGATTTTGTGCGCCATTGTCTTAATACATTAAGTACAGCAATCCTGTGAGCCTTTTTCTCCTTTAAATAGGGCTACCAGCCTACAACCTTCTCTTCACCCACAACCCTTCTCAGTTCTTTTTCTTCCTTGCCACTTTTTGTTGCTAAGGCCATGGTCGTGGATCCTCCTCTTTGGAGGCAACTTTTGTTGGACCAAGTGAGATCTATGTATGAGTTTATTGGGATTTTTGCTCCGGTTACTCCAGGGGTACAAGGGATCGTCTTAAGAGAGGAAGCTTCACAGTTCAAATCTTCTATCCAAAGATGCAGGTGCTCTGAAGGACCCAAGAAACTTCAGAGAAATTTTTTCTACTTATAGAGGGGCAGCCAAATGACCCATGGGTGTTGTGTGAAGGGCACAGCACATGTCACCCTTGGGCTGAACTTGATTGCTCCACTCGCTGAGCTCATACGGCTTGAGAGGGGAAGTGGTTTTTACATTTACTTTTCCATCATGGAATGAATCAACGTTCCCCTGTCTCGTCGCCCTTGAGCTTTTTTGTTTTTTGTTGCTTTCTTCGTCCAGGGCAAAATATTGCCTCTTATGAGCCTTGGCAAGCTCAGACGAAGTGGGCTATTTCTATCTCTGCTCCATGGTAAGTTTGAATCCAGTGGGACTAAAACTTTCCGAGTGCCCTAAGAGTTTATGCTTGTAATATTTGTTATCCATTTGGGGTTTACTGTTCCTGAGGAAATGTGACACTATGTATTTGATCAGATTCTAAGTGTAAAGACAAATTTTTGTATCTAATCAAAGGCTTTTATTGAATCTCTCTATCATTTACAATGTGGTGTTGTGTTCATCATTTCTTCATGTATCCTATGTATCATTTATTATAGCTGAGGTTATCTTAACTATTAGTATAGTTTGATATTATAACCGGTGTTATATCAACTGATGTTATCTTATTGACTGAAGTCAATATCATATTTATCCAACATAACCACAATTGCCCTCGTTAATAAAAATATTTTCAATAAATACTAAGTCATATTCTGCACAGACAGATTAACATTTGTCATTCTTCTAACCTTTTACTCTTAAAATATTCTTATCTTTAGCCTGGGTATGGTCAAAAAGTTCTGTCCTTTCTATTTCATTAGGCCCAGCCGATCATGTCTTCTCTCCAAATTTTCTAACCGATGATTGGCTTTCCCTCGGGTGAGAGAATGTTTGAAGCACTACCAACCCCATCGCGATCCGATTCGTCACATCTGATATAAATGCCCCTTTTTTTTGTGATGATCTGACACATGCCTTTTCTGATTACCACGTCACATAGGCCTTTTGCCTTTCTATTACGATCCTCAGCGTCTGCTGAGCTACCAACATCCTAATCTGACGACCGTCTTGCATTTTTCAAACCCTAAACCTTTCGTCTCCTCTTTAAACCTCGTCCTTCCTTTTTCCTTCTAGAGTTCTTTTCCTGTTGCTGTCTTCAACCAGTCCTCGTGCTCGCCGTTTCACGACGATCCCCTTTCTTGTCTTCAGTAAGTAATTCATTATTGCTCTAGCCCATACCTTTGTCCATGGCTGAAGAAGCAATTGCTCCTTGGTATGTCCATATGTCTTCTATCTTTGATAAGAATGCTAGATTATCCATCCGTCGTCAATATGAAATTCCTAAGGAATATAAAATCATACTTCCAGCACCAAATGATCGACCTCATCATCCCCCTGATAACTGCGTGCCTTTTTTCAGGGACCAGTTGATAGGGGGCTTAAGGTTCCCCATTCCTCCTTTCTTAATTGAAATAAGTCGATATTTTGATATTCCTTTGCAACAATTTGCTCCTAATGCATTTCGTTATCTATGCGGTACTTATATGTTGTTTCGTCTACGAGATATTCCTCATACTCCTCAAAATTTCTTTATGTTTTCCTACCCCAAGCTCTCGGAACCTGGTGTCTTCTTATTCCAGTCGAGAACTAAAATGATCCTTTTTGGAGATATGTCATCGTCTCTCAAAGCCTGGAAATCTCGTTTTTTCTTTTTGAAGTTTCCGGGACCTATTCCTTGGTCTCATGCTTGGAAATCTTTCTTGCCTCCCTTGCCCGATGCTAGAGAGTTTCATCTCCTTCCTACTTTTCCTATTTATTGTGAGAAGCTATTAGGTCACCGGCTTTCGATCCCGAAATGGTTGAAGGTCGAGCTTCTATACCTATTTGGTCTAAGCCCCGTCAAACCCGATACTCACATTTCCTTAGGTAACGTCTTGTTCTTTTCTTTTTGCTTACAATTGGCTAAATTATTTTCTGCTCTATACAGTGGAGAGTTTTTATGATGCTTTGATTGACGAAGAAATACGCGTGGAAGAAGAATTGCTTCGCGCCAAGGAGGCCGAATTTCTAGCCGCTATCGCCCCTCCACCGTCAATTGAAGAGCCGGCTCCTTTAGCCGAAATACCTAGCTCTTCTGGGCTTAATGAGATTCCAGGAGGTTCTTCTAGGGATCCTGCTGCGCAGATCCTCCCTGATCTTGCTCCCGCTATTACGTCTTCTGCAGCTGTTACTATCTCCCCATCTGCCTCTATTCCTCTTGTCGAGCATACATCCCCTGGTAGCTCTGATAAACCTATAACTGAGATTTCTGCGAGCAAGCGTCCGGGACGCAAGCTAACCAGGGCTCCTCCTCCAAAAAGGAGGCTCATTCTTTCTGCTGATGAGCTTGCTTCTGAAGATTTTGTGTCAACTGACCTTCTTTCCGATGAGCCCACCTTAGCAGAACTTTATCCTTCCTTGAATTTTCCTACCTCTCCTTTTCCTAAAACTAACACCTCTGATGACGTTTCTTTTATTTTTCCTTTGTCTATTCCGACTTCAGGATCTATACCCTCTTCGTCTTCTTCTTACTTGGTTTTTGCTCCACCATCTATCCCTACTTCTTCCTTCTCAGCTGGCTCTTCTGCCATTCCTGTCCTCCCCATATTACTGGGGGGTTCTTTTGCTAGTTCCTGGGACGAGGTTCGTCCCCTTTTTGAGGGGCTTTCCATTCCTGAAGCGATTGACCGCTTTTCTAATAAAGAGAATAAGGTATGTTTACATACTCTTGCTTTCTGTTTATGAAGTACCGTCTTACGGTTTTGAATATGCTCCCAGCGGTGGCTAGAGAACATGGATTTCTCCCGACTATTGCACAATCTGCACACTGAGAACGAGAAATTGAAATCGGAGAACAAGGGGTTGCGACAGCAGGTTATTGAATTGTCTTCTGCCGAGTTTTCTGCTGCCGCCAAGAAGCAATTTGAAACTCAAATTGAGAGCCTTGAAACCCAATTCAAATTGGTTACGGACCTCAATCAAGAGCTGGCCTCAAAACTTGGCGAACTAAAAGAGAATTATGAAGCAGAACTGACTGAGAAACTCAAAGCTTTACAGCTGAAAGAGGACGAGGTAGCCTCTTTGACCACCTCCCTTGATTCGGCTAAAGCCGAGGCTTCTGCCAGAAAAGATGAATTAAAAACCTCTCAGATGGCGCTGGTAGTCTACAAAGGGGGTGAGGATGTTCGTTATAAGGAGCGAGCCACGGCCATGATTGAATCTCCCGAGTTCAATAGACCGATCGTGAGGTCCATTCTATCCGCTTTTACTGCAGGAGCTCAAGGGGCGATTCAACAATTAAAAGAAGAGCATTATTTATCTCGCGATCCTCCTCCTAATTTCTTAAACAAACGTAAACTGATTGAAAACAAACCTCCTGATCTGTACCCCAAGCTGACTTTAACTTAAGTTCGAGCACTACAAGAAAAATTGGATTTAACCACACCTAATAGACAACAGTTTTTCAAGAAATTGTTGTCTTTTTTCCATTTAACAACAGTTTTATTGAAAACTGTTGTTGTTCACCATAATGTTTTTTAAATAACAACAGTTTTTCAAAACACTGTTGTCTAATGTGTGTCAAAGACAACGATTTTAGAAAACTATTGTCTTTTAGTGTTGCTTATGTGATAATATACAACAATTTTATTAAACTGTTGTCTATTGAATGTTGTTGAATCCTAAAAACACAACAATTTTTTTAACTTCATGAAAAAAAAACCAAAACTCACTTCTCTGTAACTCTTCAAACGAACAAAAACCTATCTCTGACTCCTCCTTCGCGACTCCTCCGCGAAAGACGCTCCTCCTCTAAATTTGACTTTATTTGGAGGTCAAATGTTGGAGATCAAGTAGAATTAATATGAGCCGTTGATCCAGATCAAGAGAAATTTTCCTCCTTCATTCAGATCTAAGCCATCCAACCTTCCATCCAGATTTGAAGCTACATGGACCATTGGATCGAAGCAAGAAGGCAACTAGATCCGCACCACTCATCTCTTCATCAGCTAGATCAAATGGATCCATCTTCATCAAATCGGACGGCCCAGATTAAAGGAGGAGAAAACCATTCCCTTTCCTTTATTTCTTCGCACGGCATCAGTACCAGAACCCCCGATTCATCTCGCGCGGCTTCTCCTCGAGCTAGGGCTCGCGACGCCACCGCCCTTCCACTTCTTCTCCTTTACCAAAGGTGAAACAATCCTACTACATTTAACAACCTGTATTATCTTCTTTGTCAGGTTTTGTACCATTTCCAGGTTTGGGCATGGGACAACTGTTCGCTCTGTCCAAACTCTATTTACCAGGAGGACTGCTGCAGATAGACATACTAGAATTGCGTGCTCGCAAGACAACAATTGCGATACAAAGTTTTTTGATTTTATAGTTGTTGGTAGTGGTGTTGCTGGACTACGGTATGCCTTAGAAGTTTCAAAGTATGGATCTGTTGCTATAATTACTAAAGCTGAACCTTAGGCGAGCAACACAAATTATGCTCAAGGTGGAGTTAGTGTTGTTTTGTGCCCTTCAGATTCCGTAGAGAGCCACATGCAAGACACAACCATTGCTAGGGCTTATCTTTGTGATGAAGAGACTGTTAAAGTAAGCTTCCTTGGTGTTTCTAATTGCACAATTTTATTCTTGATTCACGCATATTGGTATACTGTAGCTTTTTCTCTCTTGATGAAGTATGATCCACATATGCTCATTGTGTATATTGTGATGGTATTTTAGTGGATAAGAATTTCGAAGCAGTGATCTGTGGCTTCCTTTTAATAGTATATTATTAGTTATTACAAATATCTAAGAGGATTGTCCAATTACCTTCGAACATTGTCAACTCCAGGTTGTATGCACAGAGGGCCTAGATCGGGTAAAGGAATTAATTGCCATTGGTGCTTCATTTGATCACGGCGACGATGGGAAGTTACATCTAGCTAGGGAAGGGGGGCATTCTCATTGGTGCTTCACCTTACGACGGTCTTCTTCACTTCTTCCTACTGGGGTTCAGGCGGTAGAGGCAGAGGTTGGCGGCGGTTCATTCCAGCACCTCCATTACTTCCGTTCATCTTCCATCCGAGGGGGTTCCTTGGTGGAAGATAGTCCTTTTAAATGTATATTAATAGTCAAATTTCTTCTTCAGTATCTGCGCAACTAGGGTAACTGAATCCACACTCAGATTTTGCTCGCTCAGCTATGGAAGAAAAGGAAATTAAATAATGTATAAATATACATATGCCTAATTGACTAAACTTTTACTTTTTCTAGTAACTACTTTTGTTGAAGGTCACTGACTATGAGCTTATTCCCGGAGGGAGGAATATCAGAGTAATTGAGGAGACAAAGCATGAATATGTGGATCTTGTGGCTGAACACATTTTGACCACAACTATTCGTCCTCAGATCAATTCTTTTCTAGAAGGCTTCAATGAATTAGTGCCTAAGGAACTTATTTTAATATTCAATGACAAGGAACTTGAACTTCTTCTAAGTGGACTTCTAGAGATTACCTTATCAAACAAATTTGAAGACCCCAAAGCTTGGTTCAGCTTGACTTGTTTAGAATGCTATTTACAAACCTTATTTTTCTGCTTTGACATAAAAAATCCTTCAGGTTGCTCTATGTAGATTTCTCCTTCTAAATCTTCATTTAGAAAAGTAGTCTTGATATTTATTTGATGTATTTCCAAATTTTCTAGAGTGATGATAACCAATAGAACTCTGATAAAAGTTATTCTTGATATTGAAAAATATGTATCAAAATAATTAAGATCTTCATACTATAGATAATCTTTAATTACTAATCTATTATTATACTTATCAATCGTGCTATATGATTTTATTTTCTTCTTGAAAATTCACTTACAACTAAGTGATTTACTTCTTGGAGGAAGAATCATAAGTTTACAAGTGTGATTTTGCAAGATAGAGTTGATGTTAGATGCAATTATCTCTTTTCATTGAGGTCCCTCAAAATAAATTACTGCTTTTGAATAACTTTATGAGATAAAATTCGTTCCAAATGATTTTTCCACCCGAGTTCTTTTGCTTTGTCAATTTCTTATTTTCCTTCTTCTTGTGGTTCTAATGGCCATTTAGAAGAACTAGTTTCCGCTTGGATTTTATATGGAATCATATGTTCGAAGAACGAGACATTTCTCAATTCAATAATCGAGTTCTTGTGTATCTCTGATATTTAATATTGGTGCAATTAATATCAATGATCAAACTCAAATTTTGATGAATAACAAATGAATTAAAGTAGATGTTAGGTTTATCTAATTTTTCTATTAAGTGTGCATGATATGAACTTGATGGGTACAGAGGACCGAAATACTAGGCTGAAGTCCAGATTGGTTGAGATCTGGCAGAAGGAAGTGTAATTGAATTGACAACTGCGGAAGTCCAAATTGGTTGAGATCTGACATAAAGAAATCCAGTTGGGTTGACAACCGCAGAAGTTCAGATTGGTTGAGATCTGGTAG
This sequence comes from Zingiber officinale, assembly GCF_018446385.1. Classification (NCBI taxonomy): domain Eukaryota; kingdom Viridiplantae; phylum Streptophyta; class Magnoliopsida; order Zingiberales; family Zingiberaceae; genus Zingiber; species Zingiber officinale. The sequence goes on along the minus strand of NC_056000.1, from coordinate 61,295,458 downwards.
GAAGTCTCGGTGGATTAAGGGACTTGACATCAAGGAAGTCTGTGATTGGTAAGTGAATGTATGCAACTGGAGGAGAGATACAATGAGGACGCATATGCTTTGGTCCAACTTAGAGTTTCAGTAAAACTCAAAGTCATGATTGGATAGTCCGGAGACTGTCAAATGCATTATTACTATTTTTTTTTTCATATTATTGCTTGTTAGCCTAACTTTGTGTTGTTAAAAATCAAAGGCTGGAAAAGGGTCTCCAGGCGCCCGAAGCTTGTCTAGAAACCCGGAGTTGCTCCAAGCACCCGAACAGGTGGATAGGCACCTGGACAATGGGTTGCAGTGGCACGCTTCGACTAGCCAACACACAAAAGCGGTCAGAGTGCCTAGAGGTGGATAAAGTTTGCGGGATAAACTTTCAACAAGATGCAACCACTTTAGCACACTCCAGGAGTGCGGGGGTGGTTCCAGGCACCCAGAGAGATCTTATATAAAAGCCTTCGAGCAGCAACTTTAAATAATCAATTATTCTGACTTTTGTTTTCACACGCTGCTTCAAGAAGCACTCCATGACGTCGAAAAGTTACTCCGACAAAAGATACTAAAACTTAGACTCTACTTGTTATCGGTACATTTTAGTTTATTACATTGTACTTAAATTCTTGTAATATTTTCGAGCTTATAGTGATTGTCCAACAAAAGTACTCAGAGAGTGCGAGCATTTAAATAAGAATCGTCAAAGGCTCCGAATCAAGTAAAACTACTTGAGTTAGCGCTTCTTCTTTCATTCATTTATTTTCCGCTGCGTATTCTCGTGATTTTTGAAAAAAAAAAGACGAACGCTATTCACCCCCCTCATCTCTAACGTCTTTTCGATCCTACATTTAAGACTCAAACACAAATAACCTGTAAACATTATTGCTATGAGTATATCTAAGAAATATGCAATCAATAATCTTTGATTTTATCATAATCCTCTTCGGATCAAGAAGTAATACTTTAGCAAGACACACCCACACTCATAAGTATTTATAGGTGTTGGTTCAATTGACATCAATGATCAAACCTGAATTTTGATGAATGACAAGTGGATTAAAATTAAATATGTTTGTGATCAAACCTTATTACCCAGTGTGTAGGTTAAAGAAAAATAATCAGTTATAGATTAAGTTAAAAATTCAATCTCGTAGAAGTTTTCTTCTTTATTATGTCATAGAAAAATAATCAGTTATTGTTCAACTAATATTCATAATGCATAACTTCCCGCGAACAACATGTCTGCTATTGTATAAACCATGATGCAAGGAAGTTTGATATGAAATCAATGCCTTTTAAAACTATAGGTTACTATAAGCAAAGCCCAGTTGAAGAAAAAATATTATTGAAATGGGCTTTAAAGCAACCAACTGCAATACAATACATCAATAGTAAAAATAACATGGAAAGGAAACTAGTAAAGAAATACCATCTTTTGTTGATCAAAGATATTTGAAGAAGATAGCCTCATCTTTGAAAGTTGAAAAGAAACCTTTGCAGTAAGAACATAATCTTAGATCTTAACCTCATCTCAAAGTACTGCAACCATTGGTAATTTTATGAATTACTTAAAGAGATGAAAAATACAGTGAAATGGTTTGAAGAACTGCTGAATGATGAAAGGGAAATTTGGGAGTATTTTTTTTTATTTTTGTGATGATCAACTCTATGAAGAAATCCTTCAACTATTCACAACGACTTTGCAAAGGAACTAAAAAAACACACAGACACATTCAATGAGTTCATCTCGAATAGTGCTGAAAAATTACTCATACTTGAAGCAGCAGAGAATAAAGCCACACACTTGACATAGGAAAGGAACAAAACTACAGATAAGGACTCCACAACTCAAGAGGAAATATGAGATTGCAATTGCAGAATGATCTCAGTAATTAATTTAATACAGTATCCAGAAATGTTGTGACAGAAATGGAGGACAAAAGTTGAACTAGTTTCCAAGCCTTTGGCAAGCAAGTTGGCAAGCCATTGATAGTGAAATGAAGCAAAATAATTAAGCAGTTGCTTGTAAGTTGTAAGCAAGGTTCTAGTGTGCGGAACTCAACCTATTTGGAGAAGCAAAAGCCAAAACTTGCAAAAGAAAATGCAGACTAAAACCAGAATCAACTAAGCAGAAAAAACACTAAAGTAATATTAATCAAGAAAATGACACATTGGTAGAATCAACATTGAAGTAAACAAGAAATGTCAAAGAATAAAGGTTTGTCTCAACAACAAGCATTGCTATTTGAAATGGACGTATGTTGAAGTTTAATCCCATGAAAATTCAGAAATTTTCAACATAAAGATCATATTTTGCAGAAGGGAACAGATTGTCAGTGGAAAAAAAATCAATCTTTAGTTGGAAAGCAAGAAGAAATAAGAAATGTAGAGGAAGTAGATGTCGATCATCCAGTAGCCAACAAATGCAGCAGCAATCGCACCACAATCAAACCCTAATTAACGTCGCCCAGCAAGATCGCTTCGTTTTCAATCTGGCCAACTCACCTATTCCGGCAGCCGCTTCTTCCACTTTCGGGCGGCATTCCTGCGGCACATCGAAGGCGGAGGCGGCGAGGCGCTTGCGCGCGACCCCAATGTCGAAGAGGATCACGCCAGAGGCGGGGGAGCCAAAGGAACAACTCCTCTTGCGCCCACCCGACCACCCCGCAGAGCGCGCCGTAGCTGAGGTTCCCCCGCGCCTCGCTGTTGAAGGAGGTGAGCCCGTCTTCACAGTACGAGTAGCAAGGGCCGTAGAGTCGGACCTCGAGGAGACCGGAGGCGTCGTCGTGTCGTAGGAGAAGCACTCGACAGACTGGAGGATTTAAAAACTTTAGATTATGTAATGCGATTTGGGGAAAGAAAAAAAACCTTGATTTGTTCGCTTTCGATCTTAGCGAAGGTGACGATGTTGAGCACTGGAGGCTTACTAATGTGGCTGTGAAATGGCTGCGGGCGTCCTTGTCGCCATGGCCCAGGTGTCCTCACCACCGACGCATTGGTAGAATCAACATTGAAGTAAACAAGAAATGTCAAAGAATAAAGGTTTGTCTCAACAACAAGCATTGCTATTTGAAATGGACGTATGTTGAAGTTTAATCCCATGAAAATTCAGAAATTTTCAACATAAAGATCATATTTTGCAGAAGAGAACAGATTGTCAGTGGAAAAAAAAAATCAATCTTTAGTTGGAAAGCAAGAAGAAATAAGAAAGGTAGAGGAAGTAGATGTCGATCATCCAGTAGCCAACAAATGCAGCAGCAATCGCACCACAATCAAACCCTAATTCAACACGAAATGAAATGTCGCCCAGCAAGATCGCTTCGTTTTCAATCTGGCCAACTCGCCTATTCCGGCAGCCGCTTCTTCCACTTTCGGGCGGCATTCCTGCGACACATCGAAGGCGGAGGCGGCGAGGCGCTTGCGCGCGACCCCAATGTCGAAGAGGATCACGCCAGAGGCGGGGGAGCCAAAGGAACAACTCCTCTTGCGCCCACCCGACCACCCCGCAGAGCGCGCCGTAGCTGAGGTTCCCCCGCGCCTCGCTGTTGAAGGAGGTGAGCCCGTCTTCGCAGTACGAGTAGCAAGGGCCGTAGAGTCGGACCTCGAGGAGACCGGAGGCGTCGTCGTGTCGTAGGAGAAGCACTCGACAGACTGGAGGATTTAAAAACTTTAGATTATGTAATGCGATTTGGGGAAAGAAAAAAACCTTGATTTGTTCGCTTTCGATCTTAGCGAAGGTGACGATGTTGAGCACCGGAGGCTTACTAATGTGGCTGTGAAATGGCTGCGGGCGTCCTTGTCGCCGTGGCCCAGGTGTCCTCACCACCGACGCAGCGAGGTGCGCGACCTTGTGAGGAGGCTCGCTTATGAAAGGAAATTAAGGTTAGGAGTGAGATTCGAGGGGAAAAGGGCAAAGGGAAGAGAAATTGATTAGAGTTAATAAGTTAAAAGGGAAAATAAAATATTTATTTTTATATGTATATAATATTTGTTGAAATATTATTTTAAATTCTTTTTGGATATTTAATTTTTTAAATGAAATACATTTATATTTTCTACCAAACTAACACGTGTAAATTTTAAATGGATTTTTTTTCAACTTAATATTTTAAATGAATTTTTGATAAAAATTATACGATTTTAAATTTTATTTGTAATCTATATTTATTTTTATTTATTAAAATTTATTTATAGTTTTGTTGTAAATTCTTTTTAATTTTTATCTTTAATTTTATAAATATTATATTTTAAAATAGACAATTAATTCGATAACAAATTAATTTTTTATTTACATAAATTTGAAATAAATTTTATTTCCATAAAAAATTATCTCCAATTTAGATAAATTTAAAGCAGATTTCTTTCCATTTTAGTTTTTTTTATTAAATTTTATATAAATTTTTTGACAAAAATTATATCGTTTTAGATTTTATTTGTAATCCGTATTTATTTCTATTTATAAATATTTATCCGGAGTTAGGTCCAAGTTCACCTTGTTTAAAGATCGGCTCCTCACATCTCGATCCCTGTTCCGCTGTGAGGAAGACCGTTCCGCTGTGAGCATGGGCGACCGGAGATCTTCTCGTTCCGATGAGAGCATGGGCGACCGGATATCTTCCCGGCGCCATGACCGAAGCGATCGACGCAGCCGCCGCTGTGAGGAAGACCGAGGTAAGAGGGCTAAGCGGGATATAAAAGAGGAAGAAATCATGGATTACATGGTGAAGAAGGCGCAGAAGAAGGTATTGTCTAAATTTTTTTTGTGGACGTTTATTAGGGTTTGTGGATGTTTTCGGTTGGGTAAATTGTTGGTTGCTTCTTTTAGGCTCTGAAGGTCGCTAAGAAACTCAAAGCAAACGAGGCTGGATATTCTAACGATTCCAATCCTTTTGGAGACTCCAATTTGACTGAGAAGTAATATTCTTTTTCCAAATACATTATATTTTTTCTCACTTTGCTTTACTCAATCACAAGAAAAAAATTAATTATTTACTCGTATGATTGTAACTATGATATTGCACGAAATATATCGAAGAGTATTTGTAATTTGCAAGGAATTATACCACTAATCATTTGAATGTATCAAATATCAGGACATAGTTGTATTTGGATATAAATTTTTTCTTTTTTGTCTTAAGTATTCATTTCCTTATTTCTACAAAAAAAATTTAAAAAATAGACATATATCCTTAACATGATATCACTTTGTACTTATTACTTTATTTATTTACAAATTGGTAGGTTTGTATGGAGGAAAAAGATAGAACGTGATATTATGCAAGGTGTATCTCTTGATATATCTGTGAAGGCTGAAAAGAAGAGGCAAAGAGAAAAAATGGTATGTAATTATCATAGATAGTGGTATAATTTGTATTAGTTAGATTTTTTTTTAATATTGTATATTTCATTTTGCTTGGATTGATCAAGGAAGATCACATGATCTTCAGATGGCTTTAGCAACTAAAGAAGTATAATTTTAAGGTTATTCATGAGTGTATGTCTTAAAACCCATAGTGGTGTTTAAGGTTTGCTCCACCTGTCACTAAAATGGTTGCATCAAATACAGAGTTGTTTCCTGTTAGATAATATACACCTTAATTCCATCTACGTATAATTTTACTACAGCTCAACTTCTAAGACAGTTCGTCTGTCTATATTTGCTGAATTTATAATTTTGAGCATGATTTTTCATTCTGTCCTGAGACATGTTGTGCTAAGGGAAATGAATGATGGTTATTGTTCATGAATAAAGATAAATCTTTCTAACCTGGTAAAAAAAAGTGTATGTCATTGCTTAAACCTAAGTAGATTTTCTTGGATTTGTCTCTTTTAAGTATTTCAGTTTAATCTTCTATGTTCTCTTTTAGATAAAGAACTGATTAAAATTTTATAGGAGTTAGAATTTTGTCTAATTTACATAGTTCTTTTATTTTGCTACATCTTGAAAGTTTGTCTGTAGGTATTTAGTATTTATTATTGCATACTAATTTAGTTTTGATGCAGGCTGAGATTGAAAAGGTGAAGAAAAGAAGGGAGGAAAGGGTAATTGAAAAGGCACAACGTGAGGAAGAAATGGTTTGTTCAAATTTTCAATTTTCGACAAATACACTTATTTGAATCTTTGGAGATGTTTTCCTTAGGATGCTTTAGTTAAGCCTTCTCATACTTTCTTTGGTAAAATGTTGCAGGCAATGTTGGCAAGAGAGAGAGCTCGTGCTGAGTTTTTAGATTGGGAGAAGAAAGAAGAAGAGGTGATTATATTCTTAATTTGCCACATTTTTTCTCCTCCTAATTTTGAAGTCTTTCATGATATTCTTTTTATCTGTTACTAATCTTTTCCTACTGTGCAGTTTCACTTTGATCAAAGCAAAGTTAGATCTGAGATTAGACTGCGAGAAGGGCGTGCAAGACCAATTGACATGCTTACCAAGACCCTTAACAGTTCTGAAGAATTTGACTTTGATCTAAATGAACCCTACATTGTATTTAAGGTATTTACCTCTCAAATCTCAACTCTTTGATAAAATTCGAATTTAAAATAGCTAATGCTAATCGTGACATTTAGAATAGTTTTATTGAGCACTCTCTAACATTAAAGTCTATATTACTGCATATATAGCTTTGAGTATTGTTGATTGCTATAATAGTTATGCCTTGATGTGGTTATCTTTTCTTTTAAAAAAATTTTGAGTTGATTATTCATGGATGTTAAATATTAAAACTACAGGGGCTTACCGTTAAGGATTTGGAAGAACTTCGTGAAGACATTAAAATGCATCTGGATTTGGATACAACGACACCAATTCATATCAGATATTGGGAGGTAAAGTCCTTACTTTCACATCTTTCTTTGTGCTTACAACTTGATTTTATTTTTTTATATTCCATTGTACCGCTTTCACTCTCATTGACATGTAGAAGAAAGTATATTCTAGATTTGTCCTTTCAAAATTAGTCACTTCCACATTTTTTTGTATTTTTTTCAGCACTAATGGCTTAACATTTTTAATCTATAGGAGACACATGTTCCTAAAATTTTCTATATAGTTGATGTGACTTAATTTGGGCTTCTGATCACTAGATAATATTAATGAATCAAAATAATTCAAATAAAGCCTGGGATTTCATTTTCATTTCAAAGTTGATGAAATTGATTGAACTTTTTCTGATACTCAAATGATAATAATCTTCAAATTAAGCTATTGATATCTCAACACTAATTTGTGAACTATGGTTAAGTAATAACTTTGATCCTTTTATTTTATGTCCATGAATAGGCTATCACTTAACTATAATTCACAAATTTCTTGAACTTTCTGTTAATCAAATGATAATATTTTAATTAGAGGATGGAAATTTTATCACAATTTGTATAATAACTTCTTGTCTTCTTTTATCTAACTATATTTCATAATTTGAATAAACTCATTCTTTTACTCAAAGGATAATATTCTGATTAGGGTAATGACAATTTGACACTGATTTGTGAACTATTTTTTATGGTCACATAATAACCTTAATATCCTTTTCTTACCTCTGGATAATTTTTCTCTTTCTTTTCTCTTTAGCTGATATCTGATGTGTTCCTGATGATGAACAGGCATTGATGGTAGTTTGTAACTGGGAACTTGCGGAAGCTCAGAAAAAAGATGCAATTGATCGAGCTAGAGTACGGGGCGAGCAACCACCTCCTGAAGTTCTTGTAGAAGAAAGGGGTCTGCACTCGAGCATTGAGGTTGATGTGAAGAATCTATTGGAAGGGAAAAGGTCCAAGGAGTTGGAGTTGATGCAACAAAAAATTGAATCACAAATGCGATCAGGCACTGCTAAGGTTGTTGAGTATTGGGAGGCTATTCTGAAGCACCTCCAAATATACAAGGCGAAGGTATGCTACCAATCTTGATGATGAGATTAAACTTCTTTGGCATTGATTTCTTCTAAAGCTTTATACTTATTCTAGTATCTAGTCTCTGGTACAAATAATTGCATGCTCTGAATGATTGGAATCATCTACTACTGTTGCGTTCTGCTAGAGTTGAATCAATTCCATAATCAAACGTGAATATTTATGCCTCTATTATTTTCCATCGAATTGGTCTTTTAATGGACTTATCCTTAATCTATGTCCTCTGCTAGTTACAATTGATGTTATACTGAAATTTTTGCTTGCTAGCTACTATTGGAGTAAACCATAATAAGTGTGTCTGTACCTTGAGTTATAACATTAATGTTGTGTTAACTCGAGTGGATATGGAAGAGAAGAAATAGAATGAAATGATTGATTTTCTTGTTTACTTAGAAGTAAATAAAAAAAGAAGGTAATTTAATCCTCTAAATTTTCTCTTCATTTTTTTTCCACCCAAGCTAGGTGGAAATTGATGGAAATGGAGTTTACACATCTCATAAATATAAATGTGTATTTCTCTCATTTCAATTTTGTCTAAACAATCAAATAAATGAAAAATTGAAAATAAGATACTATTTATTTCTTCTTTTCTATTCACTTAAATTATTTCATTATGTTCTATTTCCTGGTTTCCAGTAAATAAATATAAGGTATGGATAACACGCTTCCCATCTTGTAAGCTATGGTTAATGGAACTCTTCATTTATCCTCTTTGTGCCTGTGTTGGGTTTGGACATCGTTACTCTGACGCCAACACTTCTAGTGGACACTTGGCATATCTAATAGTTATGTGCACAAAATTACTCGTTCTCCAGTCTAAGCAACTTATTGTTATAGGTGTCATCTTCCAAAAGTCTGTTCCGATTTTTCTGAAGTAGGGATAGGAATAGAATGGATAATTGAGGGCCTGTATCAGATGTGCCCTTGTCTCATGACTTACCTTTTTCATTTCAATGGTAAAGAATGAGCCATTTTACATTGTAGATTTTACATACATCTACCATTATGCTCCCAACTGTATTGTTTAAAGTTAATTTTAGGATCTACATAATCTAAGCCTATACTGTACGTTTTAGATGTTTCTTTCTATCTATTGTTTTTATTGAATTGAACTTAGCTCTTTTGATTTCTTGGATTTATATCTTAAACACTATATGCAGGCTTCTCTTAGAGAAATCCATGCCTCGCTTCTACGAAAGCATCTACAACATTCAGAGCATCCTGCAGAGGTTGAGAACCAGTTAGAAGAACATGAAGATGCAAAAGCTGAAGAGGATGAATTGCAGGATCTAGAGGGTATATAACTAAGGAATTTAATCCACTTGGTTATCTGAATTTGTTTGAGTGCTATGCTTATGCTTTAATTTTTTTTAGATTCCAAGCATTATTCTCCTGAGCATTTGATTGAGGATGCTGATGAACCTGAAGAAGCAGGTTCATTATCACCAGCTGAAGAAGCAGGCTCATTCTCACCTCAACTCTTGCAAGGTGATGAAGACGATGAAGCAATTGATCCTGAGGAAGACTGGGCTGAACTGGTAATGTACTGCTCCCTGTACATGTTATGTAACAAGCCTAGAATTCATCTCGACCTTTTGTTTCTAGTCTTGATATTCCATGTTGAATCGTGTGTTGGGCAATTTCTAGTGTACATGTTAGAACAAGCCTAGAATTCATCTTGATATTCCATGTTGAGTTGGCACTCCTGGGGAGATTAATAGAGGGCTGGGTTACTGCATTTGCAGTAATTAGATTGTTAATGCTAGTGAGTGTTTTGACTACTGCATATTTGGCTAAAATTTGCGAAAGCTAAGTCTAGAAAGTACATATTGAAGTTTTTTGTTTTTTTTGCAATCTTATAATATGCTATTAGTTATTAATATGGCAATTTGTTCACTTCCAGCCATTGTTGATTTTGAATCCTGACAACTAATCCTGCCCAAAGTTTCCTCCAACTCATACTTTTTTTATTGATTATTGTTTGGGTTACTGATTTGCAAGGACAAATTGCCTATATCAGCCAGTCAATTGTGTGATAAGTATCGGCTTTAGTTCTGTTTGACCTCCTTATTGCATTACTTTCTGAATTGGGAGGCTCAGTGTGCTGAATTTAGTGACTCATCTCTTGCAGGAGCGGAAACGCAAAGTTATAGAAATGGAGCAGCAAATGAAGACTCGGGAAGCAATGACTGCAAAGAAGGTGAGCCAACCTGAAGACAATATGGAACTCAAAGCCATGAGAGCGATGGGGGCTATGGATGAAGGTGATGCAGTTTTTGGTGCAGGCTCTGAAGTAGCCCTGGATTCACAGGTTTTATTTTACTCTCTTTTCTTCATATCAAAACTACATGTTCTGTGCTGTTACTCTTATTTCATCAATCACCACCTTATATGAAATCCATTTTGTTTTAAGAAACCTCACTGATGGATCATTTTCAAAGAGCATTGCATATGGTTTGAAAAAAAAATAGGAGATATCTAACAAGTGAAAATTTACTGAGCTTTGCAGAAGGAATGACATTGTTTTTCTTCTTTTGGGCTTTCTTTGTTTTAGGTGTATTGGTGGCATGATAAATATCGTCCGCGAAAGCCAAAGTATTTCAATCGGGTTCATACCGGATACGAGTGGAACAAGTACAACCAAACTCATTATGATCACGACAATCCTCCTCCTAAGATTGTCCAGGGCTACAAGTTCAACATATTTTACCCTGATCTTGTTGACAAGTCAAGAGCGCCAGTGTACACTATTGAGAAGGATGGCAACAGTGATGAGACCTGTATTATCAGGTTCCATGCCGGGCCGCCCTACGAAGACATTGTGAGTATTAATTTATTTTAAGCTTCTAGCAATATGTTAATAGAAATAGCGAATGCAGACATTGAGCCCTCACTAATGAAAAATTCAGAATTTTAGTCCTATTCTAAAATATCAAAGCAGCTTGATAAATTGTATTTTTATATCAAAATTATGGCATAATTAACCAATATACTCTTACATAGGTTAATTTTTATCCAAAATGTTGTCATCAGACTTTTGGTGAAACACATTAGTAGATTTAAAGTTTGTCTTTCTTTTTTTCCCCACATCTATGCTAGGTTTTTCATGTCTTTGAATTTAATGATAGCTGACCTTAAATGGCTGCCTGATATGTTTATGTAAAATTTGACAGGCCTTCCGTATTGTAAACAAGGAATGGGAGTATTCTCACAAGAAAGGCTTCAAGTCCACCTTCGAGCGCGGGATTCTTCATTTGTACTTCAATTTCAAACGATACCGGTATCGGCGATAGTTGGAGCTGTGTAGAAGAGCCTATCAACCCAAACTATGGATCTTTGCATCTTGAATTCTACATTATGATGCAAATTGTTTTTTTTTTGGTAACCCATGTAATCAAATGTATATTTTAAATCTGTAATCCTGTAGCAGTATTCTCTTTTTCCTGTGACGTGTGGAATCATGTTCTATTTTCTTTTTCCTACCTTGTTGTTTGCCTTTGTTTCCCCTCACATAGTGATACTAGAATTAGGCATTTGTCTCCATATAGTAATGTTAATCAATATTTCCTACATTGCTGTTTTTCCCCCAAGTAATACTAGAATTAGGCATTTGTCTCAATATATATCGAGAATGTTAATGTAGAATAAGGCTTTGTATAATAGAATTAATGTGATCCCGATAGTTCTTTAGAATGCACATCGGTAAGAATTTCGTGCTCCTTTTTAATACTTAGTCATGAATCTCAGTAAATATTGAGAATGTTAATCATTAACTATTTCATGAATTTTTAAAGGTTAAATAAATTTATTTTGGAATTGCTTAAGATATATTTTCATATTTTAAATGTCGATCGGCACCTCAATAATCAATGTTATGCAGTATAATAAAAAGAAAAATATTAAAATAAGTAAATTTTAATATAACCTGGATAACGGTTAATAATTAACTAAAAATTAAAGAAGAATGAATATAATTTATTTTCCTAAAACATTTTCTAGGTTTTAACTTTCAATCCAACAGCATCCAAACATAACAATTTATAATAAACCAAAAATAGAAATTATTATACCTGATCTACTGAACATTCTCTTAGCTGCAAAATTTTCTACTAAACTAACTCTACATGACCGAAACATTACACGAATTTCGGCCAAGATCCAACTCAACAACACAACCAAAATCTAAGGAACAATCTCATCAGTCGATAGGATGCTATTGAATCAGAAGCCAAGGCGACTAGGAACTCCTTCCAGTTAGTACACGGGATTGCTTTCTTGTTGATACGCATAGAAGGTAAGGACAGCCACAAACAAGACGAGGATCGTCATGCAAAGATACTTTGGGTCGAGTTGAGCTGCTTCGATGTTCCTCACAGTCTCGATCTTTGAATCTGAACCTGAGGCCATCTCCTCAGCTGAAAGAGTGGCCACCAGATGCTTCTCACTGATACCCGCAGCCAGGTTCTCTGTCTGATACATAGTTAAACATGTAAATTGCATGTTAATGTATGTCATTGAGAAAATATAACAGTTCAACAAACAAACAAAATACAAAAATACAAAAAAAAAGAAATCTTGTTCAGTTGATCACTAGAATTGAGCCGGAGAAGGGATTGACCGATAATCTTAGAAACGAAAGATGAGAGCACTGCACTGAAAACTTAAAACGAAATCTAGATGACCCACCTGAATGTCTCTACTAAAAGATTCTGCAGGTCTTGCTACTGATGATTTTGTGCCAGGTAGAGTTTCATTGTGGGTTCCCTTGTAGCTTGAAGAATTTCTTTTCAATTTCTCATTCAAAGCTCTGTTCTTTTTTATCAAGGCAGATATCTGCAAGGAAACACGAACAGAGAACTTTTGGAAGTTCACTAAATTTACAAGTTTGATTAGAACATCCTAAAAGAACACTGAGAGGATCCTAAATAACTCGAGTAAATCTAATGCAACTTATAAATTAACAAACAAGTATTGACTATTACAGGAGAACTTGACAGAATGAGATAACATAATTCATGTAAACTATCCACACGACATTCTCAGGAGACAATTTTGAAAGATGAAATTGCAACAGTGGAACCGAGAGAATCCTTAGCCCACAGATTAAATCAAACAACACCAATAAAGATTGGAACAAAAGACCCTTTTTAGTGTGTAATCCAACACTTCATCTTTGGAAAAAGTAAAAAAGGACAACACAGACAATTTATGATATAATTCCACAAATTCATAATTTAAAAGTGGGATGTTTTCAAGGACAGCCCACATATTTTATCATACTTGGCCTGTTTCTTACCTCATACATTAACAGCCAAACATAATACTTAATTTTTGAACGCCCAAACAAACACACAAGAAGATAAGTTATTTTCTGGAAAAGCATTATTTTTTTGTATGTGAAACATATGAAACCTGACTTAAGCCACATGCATTACTAATCAAGGTGTATGAAACCCTATTCAAATACAGTAACATTTATGATACATTAATGGTACAATAATGCACAGGAAGGGAAACAACAATATACCTCAACTAAATTTTATTGCATATAGTTCAGGCTCAAGATTAGTTTCAATTTACCTTGCTCAAGATTGTACATTTATTTGATTCTTAATATACTTTACCTTATATATATATATATATATATATATATATATATATATATATTAGTGTCAATTTTTCTAAGAAAACTTTGTAAGGTCTATCTTAACTAGTACCCAAATATAATTTTAGTCAAGACTGCAAAAGTTCACATTGGAATAGTCTATTAGCCTCTACACTTCGAAAGATGTACTAGAATAGAACACGGAAAAGTTAAAGGCATACCTCTGACTGAAGACGTTCTCTTTCCAATTCTAGTTTCATGACCAGATCACCAATGAGTTTTGTCCTGATACCAATGTCTTTAGCAGTGGCAACTTTTGCACCCTCAGCTTGATGCATGGATGTTTCCATGTATTCCAATTTGCCTCTTAGGAAACCCAGCTCTTCATTTAGTTCTAAATTTGTTTCAGTTAACAAAGTGCACTTAGATTCAGCATTCTCAGCCCTACTTTCTGCTTTTGAAACCTTTATTTTGAGCTCCTCAATCACAATTCCCATATCATCAATAGTATCATACAATCCACTTTGCTTCTCTTTAAGTGCTTCAACAGATGCCCTTGCATGCTCCAGTTGCATATCTGATTCAGTAGACCGTGAAAGGTTTGTTCTCTCGGAATTGATTTTTTGCAGCAAGACAGGCTCCTCATTCAATTTGATGTTGATGCCTTGCAGTTCGACATACTTACCTTCAGCACTTTCAGCTCTGTTTTCAGTTCTCAAAACATCAGCTCTGAGACCGTTGATTACATTTTCCTTTTGACCCAGTTCAGACTGCAAAAAACATTGTTGCTTATGACTTGATTCAACTGAGGCCGCTGCCAGCTGCATCTGGGCATGAGACTGTCTAAGCTGCTCCTCAAGTGTTTTCACCTTTTCCTTCAGGGAGATGATTTCTGGAATGGTCCCTGTGCTCGCCTTCATAGATTCTTCAGCATGTACATTGAAATGAGACTTCAGCTCATTCTCTCGTCTAAGTGAACTATTTAAACAAAATTGAACAACCTGAAGTCTACCGGCAAATTCTTTTGAAATAGCCAAAAGAACTTCAGCAGTATTTTCAGCCTCAAGTGCTCTCTCCAAATGTATTTCAATTGACTCTTTAATGAAGTCAAGTTCTGCTTCTGCATAAAGCAACTGTAGCTTAAGATCCTTCTCATTTGACCTTGTGTCTGAAAGCTTGTTTTCAAGATCAAGTTCTCGTGCCAATGATTCGTCCAACATTTTTAAGACACTCCATTGTTGATCAACAGTGCCAATGGATGACAAATGACCATTATCAAACTTCTGATTTTCATCCAACCCTAATTAAATGCATGCATTAGAGAAATTAGTGTCGCCATCTCAATACGTGCAAACAATAAAGCAACCTAAGAAATATGAACAACTTACTAGCTTCAACATGACACAAAGCTAGAATGCTTTCAAACTTCAATGACTGTTTTTGTATATCGGCAATTGAATCTTGTAACTTCCTGACAGATTTTTCAGCATCAAGCAATTTTTTGCCTACTTCAGAAGTAATTGCTTCGAAGTTTTCACCATCAAAAAGATTTTGGCATGTCTCCATGATTTCAGTTTGTAGAAAGGACATGAAGCTTTGCAGTTCTTTCACCTCAGTGCATAAAATTCCACACAATATATCAGATTCAAAAAACTTCTTAACAGACTCAGCAAGGATGTCCCCATGCTCCATCTTCCATGATTCAAAATCATTGACTCTATCAGCTACCAGCATCAAAAGTATTTCCAAATTAAGTAGCTTCTCTGAAGAATATGCAACATCAAGTTCTATTCTAGTTAGAGCCTCTGCTGCATTTCCTTCATTTATGTCGATTCCAATTGCTCGCTCATCCTCTTGTAAGGAATTATCATCATGCTCATCAATAGCCATCATCTGATTAATCTTGTCCTGAATATAAAATACAATTCCATAAATAAAAGTAATGACAACAAAGAATATACGGAAAGAAAGGAGAATTATGAAAGGTAAGTAGGGAAAAAATTGCAAGAATCCACTTATCATAATAGTTAGTTGCAACCAATTTTCTCTGTAGCATAGATATATAATGATGCTGAATGCTCATGAAAGGAGCAGAATTTAGTAGTCATCTATTGACTTGCTAAATGAGAAGAAGAAGAAAAAAATCACACAAGCAGGCACCAATAGATTCGGTACAAAATTTGTCTCTGATATCCAACAAATATCATGAAGCCCAATGTGTGGTTCTAGTAACAAACTTGCAAGAATCTAAGCTTGAAGTATGATAGCATGAATGAATGATAAGATACTGATAACAAAAAACTAAGTAAAAAAAGTTTGATCTAGTGAAACTAAGCAAAAAATCCACCTACCTTGAGCCTACAGACATCCTTCCTAAAATATCCAAAATGTAAATCTGTGTCAATAATAAAACAACATTTTTTACCACTCAAAAACACAAGCATCCTAAGGAAATCAACTGCCACAGATCGTCAGATCATCCACCCTCCTGTTCAAGCAGTCTCAAGCCGCCTTTCTTATCCCCATGTACAGTAGGATTAACCACGAAATTGAGATCGCGAATGACATAGAACAACAGATTTGCGCCGTCAAGCACAGTTAATACCATCACATCATCTCGGAATTTGCTAAATCTACATGAACGGCAAATCTAAAGGCGAAAGCTTACGTGACTTGGTGACGGTTATCGCAGGAAACGGCGACTCCGACGGATTTCGAACCCCCGAATCTTCACGTAGATCCTAGAAATCCAAACATCTAGGGTTCCCCGAGGCGCTAATCTGGATTCCGAGCTTGCAGAGCGGTGGGAGGAGAAACGAAGCGGCGCCTCCACCAGCGTCTCCCGTCGTGGATGCCGCTTAAGAGAGAGAGAGTGAGAGAGAGAGTGATGGGCCATAAATAACGGGCTGGTTATATTTAATACTGGGCCAAGTCCATTCTTGCCCAGTATTCCTATTAACAATATTATATAGAACTCATCTGTTATGGTGAGAGTCCTGGGATTAGATCCTCTGGATAGCTTTTTGCGATTCAAGAGATGGTCCTTTTATATATATTAATGGAATGAATGACCACTTATAAAATAGATGGAAATCATTCATCTTCATCAATGCATGTAAAGGGATCATTCCTAAATTGTAAAAAGCGATCCAGAGGATCTGGTCTTCTTGCGATTTCATGCGGCACGCTTATATGGCGAGTTCATAGTTCCATGTCATCCGCATGAGAAGTTGATAACGCAACGAAGGCCTCGATTCTTCTCCATGAAACCTAGCCACTCCTCCCTCTCCGAATCACCGAAGCGCCCCTCTCGTCGCAAATGCGCCTCTCTCGCTAAAGCTACAGGACCGGACCTACGACTCTCTCTCGCAGCGAGCCCTCTCCTACCGCGAGCTCTCCCTTGCCGCAAGAACGAGCTCTCCCTCGCCGCAATCCCTCTCCTTCCTCTCTCTCACCACTCACCGATGAACTAGGGCATCACTATCTGCCGAACTAGGGTTTCACCTCAACGGAGCAGGAAGTTGATTGGTAAAAGTTCCTCTCATTTATTGCTGTAGGAAGTTCATTTGGATCATACTTTCTTCTCTGGTTTAACATATTTTATATTTAGATCATCTCTATTGCTTGATTGATCTGGCATTAACCCGGAATGCAATATGTCTCTTTGCTGCAGGAAGTTTAGATGTCTCACTTGATTCTATTCTTGCTTTCTTGAATATTCAATGTAAATTTTCATCTAACGCTGATATAATGCTCCGTAATGCTAACCTATTCAACAAAGTTCAAACTTAGCATTTGCTCTATAAAAAATAGTCAATTTTGAAAGAAAAAAAAACTACTTATAATCTCATTGGGCTCAAACAATTTTATTCTATGATTGATTGTGATCTTGAACTTGTCTATGCATATTCTTGGGGAAGTGGAAATCGTGTGAGAGATATAATATGAGAGTATGATTACCACTCTTGATCTCGACACTAAGAAAAGATACAAGATAAGACAACATTGACTACTTGATGCAAACTTGGTTTGTATATGATTAAATTTTGTAATTTTAGACGCATACTTGGTTAAATGATATGAGAGAGAGCTCACTACAGGAGAGCTCAGGGCGAGAGAGGCATGCTTGTGGGGCGCAGGGCTTTGGCTAGAGAGAGAGTCATATATACTAACTTTTGCGAGAGAGGGATGGGTGGTGGGCGATTTGGAGAGGGAGGCGCATTCGGCGATTCAGAGAGGGAGGAGGGGGTAGGTTTCTTGGAGAAGAATCGCGAGGAGAGGTTTGACGCCATTCTGCCTTCGTTGCATTATCAACTTCTCACGCGGATGACATGGAACTCGCCACATAAGCATGTCGTGCGAAATTGTAGGACTCTCACTGTAGCATATGACTATATATATATAGTTTTGATATGCTGAGCAACGCTACTGTGCACATCGCGCAGCATATCAGCTTTATCTTTTTTTTTTAATTATATTTTTAATATTTTGAATTTAAAAAATTCAACATTTCCTTATATAAATTCCTAATACATAGATATATCCCCTAAACACATTGCAATACTCCGTAAATACTTAAATTTATTTCATTTTTAATTTTTCTTTTAACTAAACATTATAACCCAATTGGGAAGAACCCTAGAGAAAAAAATCTTTTTTAAAAAAAATAGCTTAAAAATTATAACTCAATTGAGAAGTTTTAACCTTAGAAATAAAATCCTAAAAAAATATTTTAATTATTTTTAATTCAATTTTTTTTTTTTAAAAAAAAAAGCTGATATGTTGTGCAACATGCACTGTAGGATCACGCAGTATATTATATTCGTGTGTTTATATATATATATATATATAACGCTCCTGTGATGGTAAGAAACAATGATGATTCTCATACAATAAGACTCTGTTTAGTAGAAGTGATAGGATTATGATTGGATTGATTAAGATAAGATTAAGTTGATTATGATATGATTAGGGGTAGAATTAATAATCACTCCCCATGCCTAGGAATCGTAAACCTACCCCTAATCAACCCTACCAAATGATATATTAACAACCTTTTGAAAATATAATTCTAATCCTATCACCCCTACCTAAGGCTCTGTTTGATCTACATGATAGTATAAGATTGAGTTGATTAGGATAGGATTAAAGGTAGGATAAATAATCCCTCTTGAGTCCAAGGTATTATGAATCTTACCCCTAATCATCCATAATCCTACCCCTAATCAACTCTACCAAACGCTTGATTAAAAACTTTTTGAAAATATAATCCTATCTGATCATGCATACCAAACGGAGCCCGCTAGGGTGTGATGCCATGACCGACACTAGTGCTTCTCGAAATCTTACACAAATCACTAATTTTTTCTTAATAGATGATTAACTTAAAAATACTGAACTGATGAACTATCCACTACAAATACTTTTCAATTTATCCGGATGGCCAATAAAAATTTTCCACAAGATCAAATCACTCACCCTCAGAATTAGTTGTAAGTTGAATATATAGTGTCACCTATATAAAATCATACATAAATCAACTCAAAATTTACTCGGCCAACTTAAATAATCATTACATAATAAAGTGGAAGGAGACGGAAGAAATTTTTGAGGTTACAATTCTTTTTTTCCTTTGATTTGCCTACCAAATAAGCAACAACAACAAAAGGAAAAAAAACATTTGATGGGGATGAGAAGAATCTGATAGTCTTCACTTCGAGGCTATCCTTCCCCGGAACTGCTTCCCTATTCTCTTTTCTTGCTTCTTTTCCTCCCTGGATCGAGCCACCTTTGCTGGTTTCGCAGCAAGAGGCATCTTCTTTTTTGCACCTTTTGCGGATTGCTCATGCCACCAGTCTGTTATTAACCAGAAGCATATCGGTATTAGTCTATAACAGCAAGTATGAATGTACATTTCGGTGCAGGGAGGACAGCAGCCGATGCATAAACAGAGTGAAAAGAGTAACTCATAATGGGGGCAACAACAGGCGGGTTACCGACATCGGGTAGTTGATGCATGAATTTTAGATGGTTAGTGTTAGGACCAAAAGTAGCTAGAGGGGGGGGGGGGGGGTTAATAGCTCGTCGCGTTCGCTCGGTGCTTGGCGTTGCTCGGCGTTGCTTGTTTCTTCAAGAATATGCAGCGGAAAATACAGAAACAAATACACACACGCTAATACTAGGATTTTACTTGGTATCCACCTCCAAAGGAGGTGACTAATCCAAGGATCCACACCACGCACGCACCCTCCACTATGAAACACTCCTTTTCGGTAACTACCGAGGGCGGAGAAGCCCTACAAGACTCTCGGTACAAGAAGAAGGAAAGGGAAACAAAATACAAGCACAAAGCTTACAATGAATGCAGAAAACCCTAACCCTAGCTTCTCTTCTTGCCTTTGATCCGCCTCTTGACTCGGAGAGCTTCCAAGAACCTTCAAGAACCGCGATCACGAGCTTGAGAGGCCGTGGAGGAGCCGCGAAGATCCGAGATGAAACAGAAGAGATGCCGCAGCCCATCACACGCAGCCTATAAACGACGCTAACCGGATCCCGATCGATTCGAATATTCCCAATCGATCGGGAGGCTTTGATCGATCCACGGATCGATCCGGAGCGCCTCTGTGCACTCACCGATGAGAATGGATGCTAATCGATCAGCTGATCAATTGACATATCTCTGATCGATCAGCTCGATTGGGCTAGCTTTCGTCGCATCGATCTTCTAATTGATCGATCGATCGATTGAGCTCTGGATCAATCGATCAGGTGATCATTCGACCAACCCAAACTTGCTTAGCTCAAGTCTAGGGTTCCCATGCCCAACATCCGGTCAACCTTGACTTGTTAGGGCTCTTCATGACCTAGCATCTAGTCACCCTCGACCTGCTAGGACTCCCTTACCAAGTGTCCGGTCAACTCTTTGACCCACTTGGACTTTTCTCCTCTTGCCAAGTATCCAATCAACCTTGACCTACTTGAACTTTTCTTCTCGTGTCAAGTGTCTGGTCATCCATAATCCATTTGGATTTCTACTCACTAAATGTCCGGTCAAACTTCACCCACCTGGATTTCTACTGCCTGGCTTCACTCACCAAAACTTTCTCACTGCCAAGCTTCACTTACTAGGACTTCCTCATTGCCTAATTTCACTCACTAGGGCTTTCCCACCTAGCTTCACTTACTAGGATTTCCATCTGCCTAGCTTCACCACTAGGACTTCCTAACTACCTGACTTCACTCTCTAGAACATCCTCACTATAAGTGTCCAGTCAATATTGACCCACTTGGATTTTCTTCTTCTACCAACCTTCCCATTAGACTTACCCTTGCCTAACCTCTAGTTAGGACTTTCCAGTCAAATATCCAGTCAACCTTGACCTACTTAACTCTTCTGGTCAACTTTTGATCGTCTATCTCCCATATAGATCATTACACCTAGCTTCACTCACTAGGTCTTTCATTTTGCCTAACATCCCGTTAGGACTTTCCAATCAAGTATCCAGTCAACCTCGACCTACTTGACTCTTCTTCAATCAATATCTTATTGTCAAACATCTAAACCCAAACCAAGACTCACCTTGGTTACCGTCAACCTCGACCGAGGGATATCGCACCAACAATCTCCCCTTTTGATGTTTGACAATACCACAACAACACTTACAATCCCATATAAGTTAGGCTAATCCCATAGCCTCCTTCTTCATGCCACTAGGTAATGAAAGCATAAATTAAGCTCTTCATTCTCCCCCTAAGAGGGCAAACTCCCTCTAGGTAATGAAAGCCTAACTTACTCCCTTTCATGAGTCCTTTCATTCTCCCCCTACGACCTTCCCATAGGTAATGAAGGCCTAAGCTTAACCATACATTCTCCCCCTATTGGCACACATCAACCCATCGTTGGACACACATCAACCTATGCTCCAATTCTGGGCACACTTCAACAAATCCATTTGTTGAAGACTCTCCCCCTGAAGAGTTACTCATCATTGTTCACAACATCACTCGTTGTGATCAACACGATAATGAAGGTCCCATACCCTTCATTTATCCTTAACTTCTCCCTCAATGTAGACAAATACCCAACCTTGAGCATTATCTAACCACTTGAGTTCCCACTTGAAATAATGAGGATATCCACTCCCCATTTCAAGTTCAACAGCTCATACATGAGCATTTTCTTTAAAGAAGGTTAACCACCTTCCAAGGTTCATGAAAAGTAATTTTTCATGTCTTTAAAGAGTCCCTCCCCCTAAAGACATGGTGGTAACTTCTGTCATTGCACCAACAATGACTTGGAATCCCCAAAACTTTAGGAAACCCAATTTTAGAAGTTTTGAGGTTCAAATATTCAAAATTTGAAACAAACCTCAACCTAAACTTCAATGAAGCCTTCCTTAACCAATCCATCCTTGTTTTCACATGAAAACACCCTTTGTATGTATACAAATGTATTTTAGGGGTTTGGAATGGTTACCTAGACTCAAAGAGGTTCAAAGATGCTGAAATCAAGCCTTCCCAGCCAAAATCAGCAACTTGGATCGATTGGAGTTGGGTTCCAATCGATTGAACCTTTCTGAATCGATCCACGGATCGATTCAGACTACCTGGATCGATCGGCTGATCGATCCAGCGAGCTTCTGCTCGCGGGAGACTTGCCTTCTGAATCGATCCACGGATCGATTCGGGCACTCCAATCGATCCATGGATCGATCGGAGCTCTGATAGTTGCTGAAATTCCATTTCAGTCAACTTCAGAAACCCCTAGAAAATTCTACAAAAATCCAAAAATCATGAAATTTCGTGTAGACATTATTTAGGGCATACTTAATCATGGAAAAATAGCTTTCTATGAAAATACATCATATTTTCAAAGATTGACACAAACTTGAAAACTTGCAAAAACTTTAGTGTTTTTCTTCAAGTTTGTGTCTAACTATTCAATGGTAATTACTATCAAAAGATAGCCTTCACCAAGGTTTTCCAAAAACATTTTAAAACCATTTTCAAAACCAATATCCCATCATGTTCCTTGGGCATAATGCACATGACTTGTACATTAGCTTTCCCAATGATGGGAAAACACATAACTATGTGTTTTGATGAACCTAAAAACTCAAAAGAATGCACTAAATCAACATGTTGAGTTTTGTTCATCATCCTAACATCTCACTTGTATCTATTGTGGACAAAACACATACAAGTCACCTTATAGTCTTTGTGAGATGTAGATTTTGGTTTTTACCCTAATCTAGGGATCATGCATATTTATCTAGGCATTTTAAAAATATTAGACATCCACCTAGGATGTCACTTGTCAATAAGTGTCGTTAAATGACATTTGTCCTTAATTACAAGGAATTAAACTTAATGCATGATTATGTTATGACATACATCAAAAGAAAATAATTTTCAAAAGAAAATATCCTATTACTACATGATGTATGAATGTCATGACATGGTATTTTTGGATTTTTCATAATAAAACATGAATGTAAAACTAGACATGATGTCATGGCATATGATGGGCAAACAATCATGGCAAGATTTAGCATAAATAAAATATACCTAGATTAAATATCTAAGTATCCTTAAAGTCTTAGCTAAACTTACACCTTAAACCTAGATTGCCCTAAAGTGCTACAAGAGAATGCCAAAGCCTAAATTGGCATTTCTAATTTCCTTGATTTAATGTATGCCAATTGAAAATAAACATGTCCTCAAATGTTGGCATATTCCATTTTTCCTCAAGAGTAGCACTTTTAAATTAAGGCCCGGATTGCCTTAAATTGCCTAAGAACATACCAAAATCCCAACTTGATAGTTCTTATGAATTTCCCAATATGTGCCATTTAAGATTAAAATCAATTCTTCCACCATCAGGCACATTTTACTCTTTCAAGGAGTAAACAATAATTCCATTTCATTTTCAAAGGTTAACAAAAACCTTGAAAATGCTCCTTGAGTGTCAATTTCCTCAAAGTTGGGTTAACTACCCTTCTAATCGGAGTTGACACTCTCTAACCCATCTATGGGGTAGAGAAGATGCTCCTAGGAACCCAACACCTATTGGTGCTCCTTGGATGCTCTAGGTACTCACTAGGGATAACTTCCCTAGATACCTTCCTAGTGACCTTGTTGGGCTTCTTAGAAGCCTTGGTCACAGTTTCTAGGTCAACTCTAGGGATAGCTTCCCTTGTAACCTTCCTTGTGACTTTCTTAGACTTCTTAGAAGTCTTAGTCACATTTATTGCAAAAATACTCTTAGGGATGACTTCCCTAGTATTCTTGGCTTGACCACTAGACCTAGGGTTTGTTCCATAACTATATGGAACTCTATGGTAAGAGGGCACATCCTTCTTAGCCTTTGGTTTGTATCCCAAACCTCTATGGCCATTGGATGACTTTTGTACCCCTAAGCCTAGGTTATGCTCATTTTGCCCTAATAGGATATTTTCCATCCTTTTTAGGGTCTTTTCCATTTTATCAAGTCTTGACCTCAAGACTTGATTTTCTATCACTAAGTCCTTAGTTTTAGATTTTTCATTTGATTCATGAGCATTTTTGTGCCTAGGCTTGTAGATACAATCCTTAGAGTTCTTGCCTAGACTTTTACTTACATTCCTAGCCTTAGGTGTAGTATTTTTAGCATGTAGGGCCACATGTTTTTCCTTAAAGCGCTCATGCTTTCTATTCTTATGGTAAATTGCATTAAAATGATAAAAGTTAGAACTATCATGCTTTTTACCATAATGTAAAGGGGTAGGCTCAATAAATGTTACCTTCTTCTTTACCTTGGAGGCTCCCCCTTGACGAATGCCTCCTTGAGCCTTGACCATCTTCTTCCCCTTGGGGCATTGACTTCGGTAATGCCCTTTTTGATTGCAAGAGAAGCACACAACGTGCTCCTTGCTCTTCTTTGTTCCGGGGATGGTCTCCTTGGGCTTCGCCTTGCCCTTTTGTGCCACTTGGCCCTTCTTCTTGACCAATTTAGGGCACTTGCTCTTGTAGTGCTCATGTTCCCTACACTCAAAGTATATAATATGATTTTCATTTTTAATTGAAATATTTATACCTTTGCTTGTAGGGGTGGCATCTTTCCCTTTGGATCCGGAGGTAGAAGCTTCCTCTTGATCCGATCTTGATTCTCCTCCATTTGATTTTTCTTGACTCGTGGAGGTAGAAGCTTCTTCAATCTCTTCATCTCTTGACCCGGATGTAGAAGCTTCTCCTTCTTCTTGATCCGGTGTCACCAAGGATTGCTCCCCCTCAATCCTAGAGGTGGAGGCTTCATCATCTTGAATATGAAACAAGGAGTATGCTCCCTCCTTGTTCCCTTCGTTGCATTCCCTTGAAGATGAAGCTTCTTCTTGAACTTCTTCTTCGGAGGTTGAGCATCTCTCAACCTCGGAGTCCTCCTCTTGATCTTGCTCCAAAGAGTCACCCTCTCCGGATTCTTCATGATTTTGTACAGTGGAGGGGATCTCTTCATGAAGCTTGGCCAATCTGCTCCATAGTTCCTTCGCATCTTCAAATTCTCCAATTTTGCAAAGGATGGTGCTTGGCAATAAGTTGACCAAAAGCTTGGTCACTTTGTCATTGGCCTCGCACCTTTGGACTTGCTCTTGGCTCCACTTGCTCCTCTTGAGAACTTTGCCCTTTGAGTTTGTTGGAGTCTTGAAGCCTTCCATAAGAGCAAACCATTGCTCTATTTCCATCATAAGAAAATTTTCGATTCTTGATTTCCAAGAATCGAAACTCGTAGAAGTGTATGGTGGAGCCACCCTTGTGTCAAATCCAAGTCCATCTTGGAATTGCATCTTGAAGTTGAGCTTGATAAAATCTTGAACTTGAAGAATTTGCTCCAACTTCTTCACCCCTCTAGCTTTTCTTGTTATGCTTGACCCTTCCGGCGATGATTCCGGTGAAGAGCGGCCTCGCTCTGATACCACTTGTTAGGACCAAAAGTAGCTAGAGGGGGGTGAATAGCTCGTCGCGTTCGCTCGGTGCTTGGCGTTGCTTGTTTCTTCAAGAATATGCAGCGGAAAATACAGAAACAAATACACCCACGCTAACACTAGGATTTTACTTGGTATCCACCTCCAAAGGAGGTGACTAATCCAAGGATCCACACCACGCACGCACCCTCCACTATGAAACACTCCTTTTCGGTAACTACCGAGGGCGGAGAAGCCCTACAAGACTCTCGGTACAAGAAGAAGGAAAGGGAAACAAAATACAAGCACAAAGCTTACAATGAATGCAGAAAACCCTAACCCTAGCTTCTCTTCTTGCCTTTGATCCGCCTCTTGACTCGGAGAGCTTCCAAGAACCTTCAAGAACTGGCGATCACGAGCTTTGAGAGTGCTGTGGAGGAGCTGGCGAAGATCTGAGATGAAACCATGAAGAGATGCTGCAGTGGTTATGCTAAAAGGGGTGATCTAGGTCTTAACTGTCATCGGGGGCTGATCCAGGGTGCTTTCAGCTAATGCTAGGCCTCGGATCGATCCACGGATCGATCCAGCGCTTATCGCGCGAAGGCCCCCAATCGATCCATCGATCGATTGACCTCGATCGATCCACGGATCGATCCGGAGGCTCTCATCAGATAGTCCGATCGATCCACCGATCGATCCAGAGCCGGATCGATCCATCGATCGATCCAAAGACTTGGATTTTGTCCAAAACCAAGTCCCAAACCTCCCAAACCAACATCCGTCAACCTGACTGGTATGTCATGCCTAGCATCTAGTCACCCTCGACCGCTAGGACTCCTTACCAGTGTCCGGTCAATCCTTGACCCACTTGACTTTTCTCTCTCAAGTATCCGATCAATCCTTCGACCTACTTGGACTTTTCTTTCATGCCAAGTATCCAACAATCCTTCGACCTACTTGGATTCTCCCAACACCGATGTCCAATCATCCTCGATCCATCCTGGATTTTCCTTGTCCGCTTCACTCACCGTGACTTTCACCTAGCTTCACTCACTAGGGTTTTCCATTTGCCTAGCTTCACTCACTAGGACTTTCACCTGGCTTCACTCACCAGGATTTCCATCAACCTAGCTTCACTCACTAGGACTTCCTTCTGCCTGGCTTCACTCACTAGGATTTTCCATCTGCCTAGCTTCACTCACTAGGACTTCCTTCTGCCTGGCTTCACTCACCAGGACTTTTCTTCTGCCTAGCTTCACTCACTAGGACTTCCTTCTGCCTGGCTTCACTCACCAGGACTTTTCATCTGCCTGGCTTCACTTACCAGGACTTTCCTTCTGCCTAGCTTCACTCACTAGGACTTTCTTCTACCTGGCTTCACTCACCAGGACTTTTCTTCTGCCTGGCTTCACTTACCAGGACTTTCCTTCTGCCTGGCTTCACTCACCAGGACTTTCATACTGCCTAGCTTCACTCACTAGGTCTTTCATTTTGCCTAACATCCCAGTTAGGACTTCCCAGTCAAGTATCCGGTCAACTTTGACCTACTTGACTCTTCTTCAATCAATATCTTATTGTCAAACATCTAAACCCAAACCAAGACTCAGCTTGGTTACCCAGGTCAACCTTGACCTGAGGGATATTGTACCAACAGTTAACACGCCAACTGATGAAAATGGTTCAACATATAATAGGATCGACCATTAAGAACAGCATATATAATTTCGGCTTTAGAAAAAACTGCATCATGTCCTGGAAAGAATTGAAACCAAAAGACAAACTTTACCTTTCTCTGTTTCACTGCAGCTCTGGCTTGGTACTTCCCTCTATCCTCTCTCCCAGCCTTTACTAGTGCCAACCTCTCCTTGGTAAGCTCTCGTCTAATGTGGACCTATCGGAACAATTTACAATGAGAATTAGTATATCTTACAAGTTGAATTTCAGTGCACCAAGAAAGAATCGACTATAACTATCGATCGTTGCTTGTTCAAGACAATCATGCAGGGTTTGTATGAATATCGACAGCTGCAAACAGGGAGGACTCATTTGGTACAATTATATGCAGCAGTATTACAGAAGGGGATAAAAAAAGATATTATTGAGAACTCACTGAGCATAGTAGGATCCACAGGTTTCATACTCAGTTGCTTAGAAGAAGGGATTTTCAAAGAAGAACCATTGGAGTCTGAACCGTGTCGCAAATTCCATGCTGAGGCATAGCCAATTTTTCTTCTTTCTTTACCTACAGATTTATAACAAAGAGCAAATCTTATGAGTCATCTGAATTACTTTGAGCATCAATGTTGTCATCGTCTTCATCAGAGTTCTTATTTGCCATCTTCTCTGCTGAAGACTTGGAGGAATCCACATTCATATGGACTATTGAAACTTCCCTGTCTACTCTTAATTTAGCAATTAACCACATTTTATCTCTCAATCTTTACCCAAAAAAAAAAAACCCATTAATTATGGCTAAGTCGAGATATAGTCATCACATATAAAAACATCGCTAGGAGGAAAAAATATTCGCAAGTCATGGCAAATAAATTGTATTTTTATCGACAAGATCATAATCAAATAAAATTGGAGATATATATTATTTTTTCCATTTAAGATAGATGTGTAATGACAAACACCATGATTTTCATTTTAATTATTCTGAAGATGAAGATAGAATGATTTCTTTTTGAATGAAATACATAACATGTCATTATGGTCTTTTTTTTTTATCCATGTTCTAAAATATTCATGCAAAAAAAACACTCAAATCTAACAAAAGATTCTTTTGCCCCCTTTATGACAAGATGAAGGAATCATCCTCACACTTCGCTTGGTTTTTTTGTTGAAAAAATAAATAAAATTCCCACTTGTCTTTCAAAGTATAACGTATAACATAGATTAGCTTAACAAGTAATTCAAAATTCGTTCAACAACTGTGTTGGTAATTCTGAAAACTTTCCCATAATGAACTCGACTACTCGAGTATGTGAAGGTTTTACGAATGAACGAGACATTCACATAGAGCAATTCAGTTGCACAACTTTTGAGAGAGAGGTGACATTAACTGGAGGTGTCAAGAGGGGACCAACAACTGGGATGCTACTTAGTGGCTTTGCATGCTGGAGAATCTGTAGATCAACTCAAAACATAGGTGAGTTCAAGTTTCAGTTTCTCTTGCCGTCCAAATGGAGAGACGATGGGTTCTACCTTCTCTAATGGTGATCCTATTAGTCCTAGAGGTATCTTCATACTCCCAACTTTCCGTGTTCCATATACGAAACCCGGTTTGAGAATTATTCCTGAAAAAAGCAAATTTTGAAGAATCTTACATGAGTATGATGATGAGAAGTTTCTCTGTAAATGGGGCAAGTAAAGGATTAGTTTTGTAAAGCGTCTAATGAAAAACAGGGATAGGTGTTCTAATCGACATAAGTGAACTTTGACAACAGTTCTGCTTTAGCAGTTCTCTACACCATAAATAACAAATTAGCTCATCTAAACAATGCAGTAAATAGCACCAAAGCAACCATGATTACGTGTCGTTTCCAAAAGGAATTAACATGCAATATAGCAACGAATATTTTCCTCCATGTATCTCTTCTCTGTGGAGAAATCTAACTTCATTTATCATGTAAGAGAAAGAAGACAAGTTTAAGCGTAAGACATTGGCTTTATTTTTCATAATGGAGAAACACCAGTGAAATGATGCAGTACATAGTATGAAAAATGCCTAATGAAGAACATATGAAGTATCAATCTGATTGACATCGTTATCTATAAGTACAAATGATACATTAATCTTACTTTAAATGAAAATCTATGTATTAACTTAAATGCCAAATCATGAAAATCATGATTTGATCTGATCCTGTCCGAAAATCATGAAAAAGGCTGGCTAGAGATGTGACTCTTCGGTTGACCGCGTAAAGGCTCCGCTCCGATCTGCAACATATGAAACGTCAGTGCCGAGCCAGAGAAGGGATCCCCGACGTTAGCCCTCCGACACTCAAGTTAGTTACCGGAACAGTAGAAGAAGGCGGAGCAACATAATAGCAGTGAAAGCACAAGCGTGAATAATGAATAGCACATACCTCTGTAGGTGCATATACTCCCCTTATATAATGATACAGTAGGCGATGTGCACACTCCCCAAGGCACGACACGTTTTCCTAACCATCCTATGAAAAGACATGTCAGGAAAGTGTCTCTAACACCATACCTTAACAGGGCATGAAAATCCCTGACAAGACAGTAAAAACTTCTGTCGTACAATCTACCTATTGACCATGCCAGAGGAATATTAAGAGATATGGGAGGGGTCCCACTATTGGGATCCCCGTCCGGTTGATCTCCGCTGCTCTTCTCTGTAGCGAATCAATTCAGCAAATTGTTTCTAGTTCGACCAGACATGAGCTTCGGTCGGCTTGGCACTTGCTTAGTCAATTGCAAGCATCTGATGTTCTGGCTATATTAATCCCGCTCGAACGAGCAATCTGCCCCATGAACTTGCTGGCTGATCGGACACTTCTAGACCGATCAGCAGTTGGCGTCGAATATAGCTCGACCCACTTTTGGTGAGCCCGCAGTGCTCTGGCTTTGACTTTCCTGACTTTGATCTCTACGTCGACTACTATTTTTTCCCTTGACTCATGTTCGGTGGGCCCCCCTTTATCGCCGCATCACAAGCCTTCCCCTCAAGTTTAGTCGAAGGAGACTATAAGTCCGACTGACTGGACAAGCAGTATCTCCGGTGACCTTTACGGCTGATTGGTAATTCAGGGCTTCTAGAGCCGCCGCTTGACTACACTTGTTGTCATGGTTTTAGAGTCGCTGCTCGATTTAGAGTCGCCGCTGAAGCTATTTATCCCCTAGGTTTAGAGTCGCCGCTCGATTGTGAATTACTGACCCGGGTTTAGAGTCGCCGCTTGGCTATTAATTACTGGCCTGAGTTTAGAGTCGCCGCTTGGCTATGAATTGCTGACCCGGGTTTAGAGCCGCCACTCGGCTATTAATTACTGGCCTGAGTTTAGAGTCGCCGCTCGGCTATGACTTAGCCGGAGATTTTTGCGGATCGAGATGTTTGGTGACAACACTTAGCAATTTTTCACATCTCGTCGCTTCCTCGAACGAGCGTCTTTTATTGGTTGTTGATGTCATCTCAATTTCTAGAAGACCGTGCAAATCTCTGGTCATTATTACCGAGTACGCCGCTCATGCCTTTTAATTAAACCTCATTAATGCACCTCCGTCGGCAAACGCCACATGTCCCACCTTGTGTCGTCGCACACCTGATGTGACAGGTGGATATCCGAGGTTGATGTGATAGGCGTCATTTCGAATTCAACGACTAGATCTTGGCTTCGTTTCCCGTAACCCTTGATTGAACCGTTCTCATACTTTGTCGTCTTTCTCCTCTGCACACGTAGTTCGCCGATTTCCTCCTTCCTCTTCATCGTCAGCAATCTTTATCAGTAAGCTCTCTTTTCCCTTCTCATCACGTCGTTGATCTTCTTCCTTTTCCGTTTTCCATGGTCATTTCTCTTCAACCTCCTGCGTCCATCCCCGGTCTTTGGTATACTTCTACCGGTCGAAGTTCAACGGGGATGAGATCGATCAAATGAAACTCACCTACCGCTTCCCCTCTGCATACGATCGCCCCCATTTACCTCCCGACAGTTTTTTAGCCTTTTTCAAGAACCAGTTTTGCGCCGGCCTCCGCTTGCCTGTTCACCCCTTTTTCTCAGACGTATGTAGATATTTCCACATTTCTCTGCACCAACTAGTGCCCAATTCCTTTAGGCTATTGTGCGAGGTGGTCATACTATTTCGTCTGCACAACATCCCTTTAATACCTTGGCGTTCCACTACTTTTATTACCCTAAGTTGTCCGAGCCAGGGACACTTCTATTCCAAGCCCAAGTAGGTGCATTCTTCTTTAATAAATGACGTCCTCCAATAAGCATTGGAAGGAGCATTATTTCTTTGTTCGCTTTTCCGTTCGACCCGACTTCTCGACCGACTGGCAGATAGAAGTGATGAGGTCTCCATCGCTCGAGAGATATCGAAGCCGATCGACTACCTCCAAGCAGCCTCCAGTTTAGCAGGTCAGAAATGTCATATCCACCGATTGCTATTGGAGAGTGTCTTATATGTGTTTAGGCTGAGCCCGATCCGCATGCGGCTGCCCCTTACCCTAGGTATGCTCTTCTCCCTGTCTTTGAATCAATTGATCATGTTGAGGACACATCTGAGCGGCAAAAGCAGGCTCGCTAAAGTGGAGATCAACGCCACGGGCGTCGCCAAGCTACAGAGTTGTAGATTGCAGTTAGTCGATTAATCTGACGATCCGATCGGCGACGTTGCGATTAGCGAAGCAAGAGGAAGCTAGACGACGGCTAGCAACGCCACGACCGCCACAGCTGAACTCCCTCCCGAGCGGCCTTCACTATTGCCGATCCCGGTGCCTTCAGAGTCGATCACCTCGGGCAAGCCCTTAATCCATGCAAGAGGAATCGGGGGGAAGGTTCGTCCCTTTCGGCTACCTCTGCTCTACAGACCCCCACCCATGCTGCCTCGCGTCCATCGTCTGAAGGGGATGAGACTTCATCTCCCGCCTTTCCCGAACAGGGGACCGCCACGGATCCCACTCCTATGTCGTTCAACCGGACACCTTCACTCTCTATGTTGTCGTTGGGAACCATATGCGCGCTACCTATCACATATATGCCACCCCACTCCTCGTCGATAGCCCAGGTGTTCACTATCCACTCCTCCCCTTGCCAAGTCCATAGTCCAGCTACCTCCGAGCCATCAGGCCGAGTAGCCGTAAGCACATAACACCATCATTCATCTACTTATGGACGAGTGGCGCCATCCGACGACACCGAGCCGCGCTCCCGAGCACCGATCAAACTTCAAGGACCACCGCAGAAGTATGGGTTGATGCTAGGGCCCACACGGCGACCATCCCTCCCGACGAGCTCGCGGATGGCTACACTCATAAGTCGGGCATGTATCTCAGCCTTATGTTTACTTACGTATTCCACGCTCGACACTCTTTAACCTATTTTTTAATGCAATTCTAGGTCGAAAGTCTGGCCATGTGTCAGAGGCTGGCCTTTCTGGAGCACGAAGTTCAATAGTTGCGTGCCCCGAGCAACCCATCAGAGGCCTCCGGGGCTTATCTTAAACAGCTGACTACAGAGGTGGCTCAACTGAAGGCCGACTTGGAGAGGAGCTCCGAGCAACGCTTTTCAACAGAGCCTGACCTTTCTGGAGCACAAAGTGCAACAGCTGGTTGCCCCGAGCAGCGCATTAGAGGCCTCCCGGGCTCATTTTGAACAGCTGACTGCAGAGGTGGCTTTTGAATTGCAGAGGCTGGCCTTTCTGGATCACGAAGTGCAATAGCTGCGTGCCCTGAGTGGCCCATCAGAGGCCTCCCGAGCTCATTTTGAACAGCTGACTGCAGAGGTGGCTCAACTGAAGGCCGACCTGGAGAGGAGCTCCAAGCAACTAATGGGCTCTGAACGGGTGCTCCATGCAGAGAGGAGCAAGAGTAATGATCATACCCTACAGATCGAGCGGCTCACCAATCAGGCTAGCAGCTTTGAGTCTAAGATCAATTCCACCAATGTTAGAGAGCTCCGAGCTATCGAAGACTTAGACATCAAAAATAAAAAGGCTCGGGTCTTGGCTCAGAATCTCAAGGAAGCGGAGGCTGCTCTCGAGACCAAACGAGCTAGCCATTCTACAAAGTAAGCGGCTGCGAAGCTCCAGCTCGACACCAAGGATGTCAAGCTGGCCTCACTAAAAGCCGAGTTGGAGACGTCCTGAGCAGCCTTCAAAATGTACCAAGAGGAAGAGCCCGGATGGCAACTATCTCCGATCCGACCCTTTCAATGACAGGCTCACCGATTGGGCTCTTCGCCTCTTCAACTGTGGCATTGATGGAACTCTTCAACAGCTAAAGGACGATGGTTATCTCTCTCTCATGCTAACCAATAAGATTATAAACAGGGAGAATCTCACCGAGTCGCTGTCGAACGATGTGCTCGACTATCTCGAATAACCTTCTTTTCAACTTTTCAAGCCAATTTTTGTACTCCTCGATGTTCTGTAAAATTTTTCTAAGTATCATGAACGCGTGCCTGTTCGGCACTTTTCAGCCTATGTTAAATGTTCCAAGTGTCCTTCTATGCACTCCCGCTCAGCTCCATAAGACTGTCCAGTTTCCCATCTTACAGTCTTGTAACACTCGCAGAAATATTCTAAGTATGAATCATTGTGCTCCCGCTCTTCCATGTAACTAGTCGATAAGACGCCCGACTAACCATTTCAGCATAGTTCGAACGACCTCTTTACCTTTCTAATCGAAAATCTTACCTGTCAATCGATGGTAGAACTGGGGTTCACAATCGCCGCTCGACTGTCCAATAACTTTATTCCCGAGTTTATAGTCGTTGCTCGGCTGTTGTCGCCGACTCTTGGATTTATAGCACCCGCGAAGGCGACAAGAGTCACCTTCAACCATCACGAGTTTATAGCGGCCTCATAGTGGTACTGTGAGTTTACAACCGCCACTACCATGCGATTGCGATGTATAGTCTTGTAGCCGACTTTTTAGTTTTAGGTGGGCAAATCGCTAGACTGTTAATTTCGTCTACTGTTGGGTTTCTAGTCGCCACTCGACTTTAGTTTGCGTAGACTCTCGGGTTTATAGCCACCGCTCGGCTGTTGATCCGGGATTTATAGTCACCGATCGACTGTTGATCCGGGGTTTATAGTCGTCGCTCAACCTTGATCCGGGGGTTATAGTTAATCCGGAATTTATAGTCGCCACTCGACTGTTGATCCTGGGTTTATAGTCATCGCTCGACTGTTGATTCATCGACTCCCAAGTTTATAACCACCGCTTGGCTTTTGATCCAGGGTTTATAGTTGCTACTCGACTGTTGGCGCGGAGTTTATAGTCGTCGCTCGACTGTTGATTCGGGGTTTATAGTTGTTGCTTGACTGTTGATCCGGGGTTTATAGTCGTCGCTCGACTATTGATTCGTCGACTCTCGGATTTATAGCCGGTGTTCGACTGTTCAACTTTTCTTTAATAATTTTATATCAAAGGTTTATAGTCGTCATTCGACTTTTAACTTGACCGATCGACGTAAGAGTCGGGGACACTTGTGATTTTCATTCATTGTTCCCTTGCAATTACAACATAGATTTTTTTACAATTGTAGGGGTGTTCGATTACGCACCTATCACTCGGCCCTATAGGGCTGGAGATGATTCGCACTCTAGTGTCGCTCAAGATCTCTCCCATTTTCATCTTGTAAATAATAAGCTCCCGAGCAGAGCTTCCGAATAACTTTATAGGGTCCTTCCCACGAGGTTTCTAATTTAGTGACATTGTCGACCGACTTAACTCTTTTCTATACCAAGTCGCTGACCTAGAATGATCTCAAGATCACCCTTCGATTGTAGCTTTGTTTCATACGCTGTCGGTATGTCAAAAGTCGGATAGCGGCCTTATCTCGTACTTCATCTACCAAGTTGAGCTCCATGAGCCTCCGATTGGCGTTTCCTTCGTCATAGAATTGCACTCGGTTGGACTCTACTCCAACCTCCACCGGCACCACTACTTCACCCTTGTACACCAGATGGAACAGGGTTATGCCGGTCGCTTCTTTGGGTGTGGTGCGATGAGCCCACAATACGCTAGGGAGTTCGTCGACTTAGCTGCCAGTCGAGCCCGTAGCCCTCTGAGGATCTTCCTATTGGTGACTTCCGCCTGGCCATTACTTTGGAGGTAGGCCACTAATGTGAAGGCCTACAAGATGTCATAGCCCGCACACCACACCTTGAGCTTCTACCCTGCAAACTGCCTTCCATTATTCGAGACGAGCCGGCAAGAGATGTCGAACCAACATAGGAAATGGTCCAACAATGTCTATGTCTCACTGGTCGAACGAACAAGACACGGCGGATGCATTCAACTCTTAAGTAGGTCAGTGTAGGATGTTCTGGTACTTTTGGCATGACAAACAGGTGACCACCATTTGAGCGACGACGTCTTGTAATGTGGGCCAGAAGTATTTGGCAAGCAATATCTTGCGGGCCAGTGATCTACCGCCCGGATAGCTACCACAAGAGTCTTGATGAACCTCTTACAAGATGTACTCAATATTCTCTGATCCGATGCACTTGAGCAACAGCCTTGAGAAAGCTCTTTTATACAATTGGTCTCCAATCAGAGTAAATCACTCAACCCTCTTTTTTAACAAACAAGCTTCTTCCTGATCGGCCGATGTGACGCCTGATCTGCCGGTGTGATCCTCCATTCGCTCAATAAGGGTATTCCAGTCGTTCCGGTCGATACGTGCCACTAGTGAGACCTGTTCGACCGGCTTATCCATGACGATCGACGATAACGAACTGGCTAATTTAGCCAACTCGTCAACAACTTGATTGTCCAACCGGAAGATCTTTTGTATAATCACTTCTTGGAAACTTATCTTTAATTTCTCGAAAGCTTCCGCATACAGCTTGAGCCGAGCATTACTTATCTCGAACGTGCCTGATAGCTGCTGAACTGCTAGCTGAGAATCCGAATGAATGAGGACTCTCGTGGCTCCTACATGTCAAGCTGCCTGTAAGCCAGCTATTAGGGCCTCATATTCTATTTCGTTATTTGTAGTTTGATAATCCAACCGTACGAATAATTGCATCTTATCCTCTCGCGACGATATTAAGAGGATATCGATCCTGCTACCTTGCCGAGTAGATGAACCATCTACATGTATCTTCCAAGTCGCATCCGACTAGGTGTTCTGGACCTCGGTGACAAAATCAGCTAAGACTTAGGCCTTGATCGTCGTTCGCAGTTGATACTGCATGTCAAACTCACTCAGCTCGGTGATCCATTTGATCAGTCGTCTGGATGCTTCTGGGTTGAGAAGGACCCTTCCCAATGCGTTGTTCATCATCACCACGATTGGATGTGAGAGAAAATACAGACGAAGCCTCCGAGCGGCGAGTACAAGCGCATACGTCAATTTTTCGAAACAGGTGTAGCGGGATTCTGCATCTTTCAATATATGGCTAAGAAAGTACACCGGCTGTTACCCAGAGTCATTCTACCGCACCAACGCCAAGCAACCGCATACTCTGTGGATGACAAATAAATCCAGAATGGCTCGTCGGCATTGGGCTTTGCCAATACAGGTAGGGAGGTAATGTATTTCTTAAGCTCCTCCAGCGGCTTGTCACACTCCGCGTCCCACTGGAACTTCGTCGCACGGTGCAGTACCTTAAAGAACTGGTGACTCCGGTTGGACGATTTAGAGTTGAATTTTGATAATGCGGTGATCCGTCTGGTCAGTCGTTGGGCCTCCTTAAAGTTGCAGGGTGGGGGTATGTCCTGCAACGCTTTCACTTTGCTTGGATTTACCTCAATTCCTCATTCGGTGATGATATAACCAAGGAAACAACCACTCTTTACTCCGAACAGGTACTTGTTCGGATTCAGCTTTATTCCATATGCCCTCAAAGTTCGGCAAGTTTCTTCAATATCTATACAAAGGTCAGCAGCTTGGAGAGATTTTATCAAGATATTATTGACATATACCTCCATGTTGCGACCGATCTGCCGTCAGAACATCTTGTTCATCAATCTTTGATAAGTGGCGTCGGTGTTCTTCAGTCCAAACGACATGACATTGTAACAGTAGGTCCCGTCGATAGTAATAAAGCTGACCTTCTCTTGATCCTCACAAGCGAGGTGCACTTGGTGGTAACCCTAGTACACACATCGAGCATGCAGATCAGCTCACAGTCTGCCGTGGAGTCTACTATTTGATCTGTTCGAGGCAGAGGATAGAAGTCCTTCGGGCAGGCTTTGTTTAAATCGCGGAAGTCGATATGGACTCACCACTTATTACCCGGCTTGGAGACCAACACGACGTTAGCCAGCCAGCTCGAAAATTATACCTCGCGGATGTGATTGGCCTCTAGCAATTTTTCTATCTCCGTTCGGATGATCTGATTCTGCTCCAAGCTGAAGTCCCTCTTCCTCTATTTCACCGGCCGAGCGTCCGGTCGGACGTGAAGCTCGTGCTGAGCCACCCTTGGCGAAATGTCCGGGAGATCGTGCGTTGACCAGGCAAACTCATCATGGTTTTGCCTAAGGCAGGCCACCAGTTCTGCCTTCTCTTCTGTTAGGTCCGCGGCGATAAATGTCGTGGCTTCCGATCAGCTAGGATGGATCTGAACCTCCTCATTTTCATTGTAGACCAACATCAGCGATTCCTACATGATTGTGGTCACCTCCAAACGCTGAGTCTTCCGAGCGACCATTGCTTCTGACTTGATCATCTCAGTGTAGCACCGCCGAGCGACCAATTGGTCGCCCTTGACTTCGCCTACCGCGTTGTCCACCGAAAACTTGATCTTCTGGCAAACGGTGGACACTACAACGCGGAACTCATTTAAGGTCGGTTGACCCAATATTATGTTATAGGCAAACAACGCATCAACCACAATGAAATTCATGGTCCTTGTCCTCTTAAGAGGCTCTTCTCTGAGCGATATGACCAACCGCGCCTGGCCGATAGACAATACTTCATTGCCTGTGAACCCATACAACGGGGTCATCATGGGCTGCAACTCGCCCTAGTCTATTTGCAGCTTGTCGAACGTCTTCTTGAAGATGATATTCACCGAGCTGCCTGTATCTACGAAAGTTCGATGAATAGTGTAATTAGCTATTACCGCTCGGATGATCAAGGCGTCATCGTAAGGAATCTCCACTCCCTCTAGGTCCTGAGGGCCGCAACTGATCTCTGGTCCCTCGACCTTCTCTTTGCTGCACCCCTAGCATGTATCTCTAGTCGCCAGGCGTGCGACTTCCTTGCTTGATTGGAATCACCGTCGGTTAACCCCCTGACGATAATTCTAATTTTGCCCCAAGTGACGTTGCTTCGGTTTTCCTCCTCCCGAGCCGAGGGTCTAATCTACTCAGCGGAAGCTCGGGTGGGACTAGTGTTACTTCTTCGTTGAGGCTGACGCTGATGCCACTCGACCGTCGTTCTTTCTTCTTCCCGCCGCCCGTCTGGTCAACAGTGATGATGCCGATCGGGAGATGGTGACCGACGACGATATCCTAGAGGAGGCGGTCGGTTTGAAATTGGCCTCAAGTCGTAGCAGTCTCGGGTGTTGTGTGTGATTGATGGAATGAGCAAAACAACGACGTCCAAGTCCTTCCTTTAACAGCTTTAGACCAATCTGCTACTACGTGTTGCACGACATGGGTTTGGGGCTCCTAGTGCGGCTGTGCTACACCCGCTAGGGGGCCCCTTGGGAGTTGATGGCTTTTGTCCGTCGTTCGAGGGCGACAGTAGGTTCAACGGGTACCTCCTTCCTTCGTGCGGTCTGGGCTTCCTCGACATTGATGTATTCGTTGGCGCGCCTAAGCAGGTGGTCGAAGTCTTTCGACGGCCTTCAGATGAGTGAGCGAAAGAACTTGCCCTTTGAAAGCCCCTACAAGAAGGCACTTACTAATAAATCTGGAGAGGCCAATGGGATGTCCATGGCCACTTGCTTGAACCACTTGATATAAATTCTCAGTGCCTCCTTGGGCCATTACTTCAGAGTAAACAAGTTAACGTTCGTCTTCTGATAGCGGCGGCTACTAGCAAAATAATGTAGAAACGTCGTCCCGAAGTCTCTGAAGTTGCGGATTGATTTGATTGGCAAGCGCTTAAACTATCGCTGTGCCGATCCAGAGAGCGTGGCGAGGAAGACCCGACACTTCACCCTATCTGTATACTAATGAAGTGTGACCGTGTTATCAAACCTAGTCAGGTGGTCCTCCGGATTGGTCGTTTCATTGCACTCTCCGATTGTCAAGGGAGTGTAATGACGTGGTAGTGGGTCGTCCAATATTCCTTGCGAGAATTGCTTGTTGATTTGTTCAGGGGCATCATCAACCTTTGGTGCCTTTCCCTTCCATCCATCCCAGATAGGCGCATTGTCCGATGAAGATCCTTGCTCTCTGTCCACTCGTCCTTGTTCCTCCGAAGGGGTATAGAACAATGCATGGTGAAAGGGGATCGACCCATTCCCGTATCTGCCAGTCAGCTTCTTGTTTTGCCCTCGAACGGATATATTTTTCGTTCAGTCTCTATATCCGGCCTGCTGTCCCGCCGCTGACACCACGAGTTCATTTACGTGTCGCTTGACCATCGCTTGTTATTGTTGCACCACAATCTTGGCTGCTCGGGCTTGTATTAGCATGTCTAATTCTTCCTTTGTTAGTGTTACCGTCGTGAGTCGTCGAGCGTCCTCCATCTCTACG
The DNA here is from genome assembly GCF_018446385.1 of Zingiber officinale. Lineage (NCBI taxonomy): Eukaryota > Viridiplantae > Streptophyta > Magnoliopsida > Zingiberales > Zingiberaceae > Zingiber > Zingiber officinale. The sequence goes on along the minus strand of NC_056000.1, from coordinate 61,255,637 downwards.
TCTTGGATACAAGCTCCGTTCCCATAGATGGCGCCAATATAATCCTGTCTGTAAATCGTGAAAAAGGCTGGCTGGGGATATGGCTCCTCGGTTGACCGCATGAAGACTCCACTCCGATCTGCAACACAAGAAACATTAGTACCGGGTCAGGGAAGGGGTCCCGACGTTGGCCCTCCGACACTCAAGTCAGTCACCAGAACAGTAGAAGAAGGCGGAGCAACGTAGTAGCAGTGAAAGCACAAGTGTGAATAATGTCGATGCATGGACCCCCTTTATATAGTGCTACAGTAGACGACGTGCATGTTCCCCAAGGCGCGAACATATTTTCCTAACCGTCTTATGAAAAGACATGTCAAAAAAGTGTTTCTGACACCATACCTTAACAGAGAATGCAAATCCCTGACAAAACAGTAAAAGCTTCCGTTGTACGATTTGCCTATTGACCATGCCCTATTGTCAACGACATTATCTCCTAGAAGAATATTAAAAGATATGGGAGGGGTCCCACTGTCTGGTTGAGTGGGGGAGTCGATCGGCTGGGGATCCCCGTCCGATTGATCTCCACTGCTCTTCTCCATAGAGAATCGATTCGACAGATTATTTCTGGTCCGACCGGACATGAGCTCCAGTCGGCCTGGCACTCGCTTAGTCAATTACGGACATCTAATGTTCTGGCTATACTGGTCCCGCTCGAACGAGCAATCTGCCCCATGAACCTGCTGGCCGATCGGACACTTCTAGACCGATTGGTAGTTGGCGTCAAATATCGCTCGGCCAACTTTTGTTGAGCCCGTCGGTCCTCTAGCTTTGACTTTTGTGACTTTGACTTCCACGTCGACTACTGTCTTCGCCCTTGACTCATGCTCGATGGGTGCCCTTTATCGCCGCATCATGATCAAATCAGATGATACACTCAAGTTTTGTATAAATCAAGGCCTGAGTCTTAAAACAACAATTATTCACTAATCATGCTATTTCATTTTAATGTTTTTTATTTTTTTTATTTTTATGCACAATTAATTAATAATCTTTCTCACAGCCATAAAGTTGGTACACAGTCCCAGAAGCAAAATATCTGGATATATCAGCGCATAATACCAACTTAATGATAGATAGGCATGAGATAAACTAAAATATGAAACAAAGGCATTGATGCACCATCGAGTCGCAACACTAAAGTCGTTATTTTCTATAATTCGCTAGGAAAATGGAAGTATAAAACAATAGAGAATAGAGATATAGTACCTTTCCCTCAAAATACCCTTGCAGGATATAATTCACGGGACCAAAATCAGCAGCTGATACATATACAAATCTTTTTACACCTGTCCACGAGAACAAAAAACTGGTCAATCGATGCTCCAGTATATACATCATTGATCTTTACGAGGAGAAAATCAAAATCTTACACCTTCACAATAGCATCCTGAAATGAGACTTTAAATACATGAATCATTTCAATCGATTTCTCCAGTTGCAAATCATTACTCAAGTCTTACTGATCATCATTACATCACAAGATGTCATGGACTGTGGAGGAATCATTCTAATATCAAGTACTAGGAATCAGAAAGAACCAACAAGAAGATATATGAAACTTAGCAACTAGAATGAAAAACAGAATAGATGAGCAAGTATTAGGTAATTGAAAGAACTAACTAGCATTCACAGATAAACAAATCATTAACAAAGACTACCTAGATGGATTCAAGGTATATCCACAATTGACATGAAGCAAATACATAATGCCTATATAACAATTTAAACTATAAAAAAAGTTTACTTATTGAAGAATAAGGTCCCAAAAAAATGGCATGCCTTTTTCAGCAGCTGCTCTTATGACATTGATGTTTACAGTCCCATTGATCTTGTACATGTGAGAATGGAACCCAAAGCCTCCAACACAAGAAACCTGTGAGAATTTATCTTCAAGTTACAAAAAATCATAAACTGAAAAAAAAAAACGATAGCTAATGACATTGACATAGCTCCAGTAGAGTACAAGTGAACATGAACAAATTGTTTATATCATCTTCATTGATTGACAGGAATATGACCAGCAGAACTGTTTTCGGAAATTCATGCCATAAATAAGAAAAAGACATTGCTAATACATACTATTAAACCCAGACAAATTCCTTCGTGCATGTGTATGTGTTATCCTTTAACATTGTCTTATTGATATATACCTTTAAACCTTTAGATATATCACAATCTTTCTTGCAAATGAAAGATCAATATGAAAAAATAAAATAAAAAATAAAAAAACGTACTGAACTGCAGAGACTAGTACTACAAGTATTTAATACCATGATCTAGCATAAAAGAGCCTTTCTTTGAAATCGATCTGGCACGAAAAATTAAAGTGAAAGAACATTGTGTTGGAAAAATGTGAACGAAAATACGACTTGTGGGTTATTAGTCCCACGTCAAAAGAGTGTCATTACGACTGGCATATAGTGCAAGGGGGTGCAATCCAGGCCCGGATTGTACCAACCCAAGAATTTTTGTGTGAACGCTACTGCATGCAGCGGACCGCGGTCGGGACGCACCCATGCGAATCAGCCAAAATTTGTCATGAGTCTCTTTGGCATGCTAAGTCTTGCATGGCTCAGCTAGGAGCGCGCCATGTGACGCGCCATATGTCGTTGCATGTTTGTATGGCATCTGTCCTCATGCAATCTACTCGAACTCAGGCTCCGGGTTTGTATGGCATCTGTCTCGAGCCTTCAGCATTGGCTTCATCGACTCGGCACTTTGAGCACTTGACGAATCAACAATCGGCTGTCTCGGGCACTCGGCTTCAACATCGAATTCCCACTCAACTCGTGCAACTACCAGTGACGTCTCAAAAGAGTTTGGACGAAGTTGGCGATTGGCTTACTAGGCCGACAGCTTGAGATAATCAGCTCAAACCATCTTGACAAATAAGTAATCATTGTCTCTCTGGCAGATTGTGGATAGAGATCCAACACATTGATCTTAAATTTAGAAAAGAAAGGGGAAAATGATCGAAATATAGAAATGCAAAAGACACTCACAGTGAGCGAGAAGCAGAAGAGTGTGAGTGGATCCAACGTGAGACAATCAATCTCATCATCCTCAAAGCCCCCAATTCATCCTCCTTGTTTTAGCAGAGGGGAAAGGAAGAGGGTCGTGACCGTGAGGCGATGGCATGCAACCAACGCAAAGTCGACACCTTTTTCCGGTGTTCATTCTCCACTTCGAGGTGCTTCTCCGCCTAGTGGCGAATTCAATCCCTATCGTCGCTTCATTGATAAAGCATGGCGTGTGCGGCCATCTACTGGTGAATGTAGCAGCCTTGTGATTCACCCATCACTCGTTCTGAGTTGAACCATAGTTGCTACCTACGACGGGCCTGCGATGCTATGAGCCAGTTCCAAACAAATTCGTAAGATCAAAATGGCCAGAAGAATTCTCACCTTAGAATTCAGATCTCCCTCTACTCCTTTGAAACCAATATGGCCACTCATAATAAAAAAAAAACAGATATTCTGACTTTTTTTTCCACAAACACATGACAAAATAAAAAATTGTATCAAAATTAATCAACACAGTATCAGTGTAGTTAAGCATATTCAGTTATAATTATATAAATTGGACATTCAGTATTTTTTACTACAGCTCATTTAGGTTGTTCGCTTAACATAAAATGTTGCTTGCATGGCACAATATTTGAGGAAATTTTTTTCATTGAAAAGAACATTCTCATCCTGCGAAATATCTTCTTTACATAGAAGGGTTCATCACAGACAGTGATGGAGAATAAAGGGTGCTAATGAATGATAACAAACAACAAGAGGAACACAGGATCGACAAAAGAGCGCAAAGGCGGAGGACACTGCTCACGGACGACAAATAGGGTGAAGATTTGACTCGCAATCAACTACAAATAGTGGAGATGGCATCATAATTGAGGGCAAAGGGAAGAGGGGAGATCACAATTATCAACAAAGGGTAAACATCCAGAACAAATATTGAAAGAGGACTCAGTTAATGATGGAGGCTCACTCACTGTCAAGGACAAAAAGCAGAGAAGGGCTTATGATCAACGATGCAAAGCAAAGAGGCCTGAAAAATCAGAGAGCTCACAGCCAACAACAGAGAATTTCATGAAAATATTTTGTAAAACAAAATTTCACTAAACAAGAAAACACTCGAAGAACACTCTGAGAGTTGCTGTTTCCTATAATTTTGCATGCTGTTAGGCATGAGGGAAGCATTGCTGAATTTTATCAGTTAGCAGAATAAGATAAAAAAAGTTGAAGGATAAAAGATCTAGTCAACAACTATGCAATGCAAGGTTAGGAATCTTAATTCACTAGCAACGTAAGTCATGAGCATAAGCACAACAACAATTGCAAAACAACAAAAAAATTTGCATACAAGTAAACAGGCATACCTGAAACTGCTACCTTCTGATAGTTTTTGTGTGTTCTATCTAGCAGTTACCTCATGACATGCCTAACAATCACAATGAATCATCAATTTCCTGTGACCAAACATTTACACAATTATTTAAAGTTTTAGTGCACACAGCTATTATGAATGCGACTACTCTAGCTGCAGTCTGTATCAGTATCTACAATTTGCAGGGCAACACTATACCAACAATCTTTTGTTATATTACAGAAGTTGGTGGAAACACGAACGGAGGAAGAACTTAAACAACACTGTTTGCTATGTGCTTTCTCAATTCCTAATGACACAAAGTCTCTGAAAATACACAGACCACTGAAACTGAAAATTTTTATTGATCTGCGAGAGGAAACTAATTACACCGGCTCAAATACTTAGCTGTGCAGAAGGTTGTTGGCAAGAAGTGGCCAGATGATGATAAGTGCCTCATTGCTGAAAAGGAGAGCAAGAATCATTTATCCCTACATCAATGTCTTACCAATAAACATATTGCACATAAAATAGATGAGATTGTGCATGGGCATGTGCCTGAAGGAGAGACAAAGAAACAATTGGTTAATGCCATTTATGACTTAAATTAGAACGGATGATATCTCTAATGTTCACTGAAATTTGTATCTTGTATAACCACCGAGTCAATCTCCTCAAAATGATTTCAACTTGGTTATTTACATCCTTAAAGCAAAAAAATTTATCTCAGTTACCCTTTTTGAACCAGACAAACATCAAGCCAATGATGACAGTTTTACTTTTGAAACAAGGTCTGAGCTAATATCCAGGCACTATTAAGGCATGTCATCTTCCAGTTCATATTTTTGTGAATCATGAAGCCTGATAAGTTTGATGATGATTGTATAATGTAAAATTCAAGCAGACCATGATGCTTAAGAAATACGCACCGAACGAAGTACAATGAT